>NC_068941.1:682500-3182500 GCF_026419915.1 Harpia harpyja
TTCCAGAAGCGGAATCACTGAGAAGATAATCAATTCAGTATCTCTAGAGGGGAGAAACAAGACTCTATTTGCCCCCTACCTGGCTAAGCAGTGAGAAATGGCTTGGGGAAAATTTTCTACAGCGTTCCTTGTGGCACTGGAGCTTCTCAGGACTTCAGTCTTCACCTCTCCTGTGCTAAGATGCCACATTGCTTGCTAGGAAATCACAGACCTTGTGTGCCACCAGTTTCGCAGTACCAGTGGCTGGTCACAGGAGGATGAATGATTCCACCTGACAAGGGGAAGCGATGCTGCGTACACTGAGGACAAGGTTGCTTACGCTGGGCCGAATTACAGGGCTCGCAGAAGCGACGTAGGTCCAGAGCCCATTCTCCACTAAAGAACGAGCATGCCTTGTGTCAAAGGAGAACAACCACAATACCCCTCTCAAATAGAAGGTCTGGTTATTCCAGATAACTCACCGTACGAGTCACGGGAGCTTTAGGAGGGACTTCTGCTACAAACAGAGCCTCTCCTCTGGGCTGAACAGTACAAGGAGAAGAGCCTGCTGGCAGCACCAGCCTTGCCCTGCTAGCTCTGGCTGTCTCGTCTCCTGGCTCATCTCGTGACAGTACCGTGGCTCCCTGCAATGCAACCAGCCATCAGCTGCGGGCTGGGAGGAAGCACGGAGCTTGCTGCAGCCTTAAGGGCCCACGTACAGCTGGGTCCCTGGGAGGTGCGCACCTATCCGCATGCTAACATAGGCCTCAGCGCTAGGTACTGCAGCACCAGCTGACAACGAAGGGGACTCTTAATAGGTGTTTCCTAGGTACAACAACAACGATACAGGTGGTCCAAGTTGCTCTGCGTCTTCTGCTCATAAACAATTTTGATGCAACAAATCTACTGCTATTTAAGGATCTATCTAATCTGCCACTGCTCAAAAAGAAAACGTTTCAATGCTAGGAGAACACCACACAGGAAAGTTTAGCTGAAGACCACATGAGCAAGTGGACTCGCTGACTTAGCAGACTTCCACTGAACAGTGGCAGGGAGCTATGCTCACAATCAAGAAAAAGTGCTGGGGCAGGCGGGAAGTACAGCGTGGCCAAGTTAAGGCAATGGGACTATGCCAGCATCCCTGAGGACTGAAGACGACTACTAACAATAGCAACTTGAGACTTCTGTATCCATAACCAGCTCTTATCTAGGTAAATATCCTGTAATCAGTGGGACTAGTCCCCCTACACGATAGCGTGTCTTTGAAGGACACGTGGATAAGGTACTTGGGACTTCAACTCAGACCGCTTGCTGTGTGCCTGCGCTGCACTGGGCAGCTTTCCCAGGGAGCTGAGTTTACTGTACAGAAGAACTCTCCATAGCAGCTGTTGGCATGGAATGGCCCTTTTCCTTCCCTCCGACAGAAAAGAAGATAAACATTAAGGGAATAAACATCACTATTTGGGGGTTAATTCCTTGAGACTTTTACCTTATCAAATCTATGTGACAAATTTCAGGGCGGTGAGCTCACTGCCTTTAAAATAGTTCTACTGGTGACAGATGTGAAGCTGTGAGAATAAGAATCCAAGTATACATAACCTGTCAGGCAAGCCAAATTTTGTAACGTACCAGGATTGGAGAAATTTCACCGCAGATCTCAAAGGTCAACTTGAATGAGAACTATGTAGAAAAGACGACACTAATCACCTCCTCAGAAACATCCCGGTGCTCGCATGAGAGATGGAGTGACACAGCTTACCCTAGAATATCCTTTAGCCAGTAAAGATATTAGTGCTGTTTTTCCCAGGCTGAAGACGCGTGGCTCCAAGGGGACAGTGGACGGTAACAGCCTCCTCAGCACCGCTGCTGAAGCCTGCGTGAGGACGTCGGACACCACGAGCAGGAGTTCATTACACAGGAGGTGCGTCAGACTCCTCTAGAGCCTGCTCCTCACATGTACCCCATTTTAGGATTTGAGGGTTTTCTAAATTACTTTTTTCTGTATTTTAAGATACCCATCTCTTCACCTGTTACTCTTGAAGAGGGCCGAAGGCAAAGAGAGCAAAAAGACCACAAGGCATGGGTAAACCTGTAACTCAAGTACTAGTTCAAATATAACGTCTTACCAAGAGGACAGAAAACAAAGGACACTGATAGCCAGGGCCCTAATCACTGTCACCTCTTTGCTTCCATTTCCTCCACCTTGCTTGTGGTCACCAGCAAGACGTTAACGCTGCCTTCACTGCACAACGGGATTGCGTTTCGATACATGTGGGAAGGATGTATCTGGTGCCTGCAGTTTTCTAGCAGCTTAAGCAAGATACATTTGTCATCATTATTATTTTGCAAGTAAGTCACTTGCCATATTTCCCCACCCAGAACCAGGTACTTGCTGTTCAGGTTTTCAAAAGCAAAACCAGCCACTGCGACGTGTGAGAGAAGCTGCTAAGGGGGACACATGACTCAGGTTTCCGATACGGCGTGCTGCGATGCAATGCAAATTCTCCCTTAGGTGCAGTAAATCACAGTTGGCTTTGCAGCCTGTGCTGTTTGCCAGCTGACAGGGATTCCGATTTTCCTCTTGCTTGTCCTAGTTCACTGAGGGTACCTTCGGCTGTGTTGAAACCTGCCTTTTATGTTTATTACCCTTGATGCCTGGATTTGCGTAAGCCGCAATGGTAACAAAACCCCCCCTCAAAACGGTGAAGAAAGGATCAATAAGACACGTGAAAATCTTCTATTCTCAAGTGAAGTGAGATGCCATGGAAGCAGAAGTGACGCCGTGGCACAGCAGGTTACGCTGACACAATAAAAGAGCATCTCCTCCCTCCCTCGGCATCAACCACAGGATACAACAGCAGTATAATGAAGTGTCATTGCCATCATTAGTGACATGACGGACTGTCCTCCATTAATTCACCTGATGGTCAGGTCTGCCCTCCGTTCACCTCTTTCCACCTTTCAAGCGTGCTCCTAATCCTCAGACTTCAAGCACCACAGTCCATAAATCAAACTGTCAGCAGTTCCTCTTCAAAATGAGCAAAACCGCGTACTTAACTTCCCTTTCGTGTGTCTGTCATCATTCTGCCTAGTAAATCAGAAGCTGATACATATTTGTTATCTCCCTGACAGAATGGAGATGAGTCAGCGTCAGCAACTCCCCAAAGGATCCGGAATTCATACCAGTGACAACTCTTGTCTTTTCTGTTGCCTTTTCATCAATTAGCATAATTCAGAAAGCTGTACTCCCCCACTCCTGTATGTGTTTCTTAGTTCTTACATGTTCAAAGCTGATGAATAACAACCAGGCAAGGAAGAGGCTAAAAAGTTTCTCAAGGTCCCTCTGTCTCTTCGTATTGCATAGTGAGACCTGAAACACCCTAGCACACCACAAAACCAGCATCTCTAAAAGATACCGCTAAATCACATGACAGCACACAACCAGGATGAATTTGGAATTAAACGTTGTGCGTGTTAACACGAATAAGCCACAGCCGATTCCCAGGAGGCACATTAGCCTATATTCCTTGGAAGAGATGCTCCGAAATTATTTTGGGAGGTATTTGCAAAATGCCTACGTGACTTAGCAAGTCAATGAGAGTTGTATTTTTAATCACAAAAAACTTCTGCAAATGCCACTATGTATATATATGGCTAATTTAAAAATATATTGGACAGCCACAGAAATACACGTATGTTCGACATCTATGATTCACAAACCATGCCGAGGAAAAGGCCAGGGAACCTGCATCCAGTTTATGCCATATTTCCACAGGAAACAGACACCTGCTCCTTAAGACTTCTGCAGACATGGCTGCTGCATTTGTTTCTAGTTTCCACGACCCATATTGACACCACAAGAACGTCAGCAGCCCAAACCAGCTCCTGTGCCAACTTCTGTGTCTGGTAGTGCTGTTTTTCTAATTGGGCTTAAGCGAATTCTGTGCCACTTATAATATGATGCGAGATACTAAAATTAACACACAAATAGTTAAGCTACTAGGCCCTTTTGAATCTCAAGACCCTGGGTCAAGGCTCAAATTGATGGGAAGGCACGTGGTCTTCACCCCACACTCTTCTTCCTCTTGAAATAACATACTCATCTTTTTGTCCAGCCGCACAAGGTAATACAGAGACTGCGGAGCCACACTGACTCACGTCCTCTGATCCATGCAGAGGGGCTTCATCCTGGCAGCGAAAGAGGTTGTGAAGGCCACCACGGTCCCCCAGGCAGCAGACAGGACGGGTGGGGTGGGACGGGACATCTAACAGGGAAGGGTGCTGCAAGCCCCCGGCAGAGCCCTGAGCTGGGCAAGGCGCAATGCTGCTCTCTCTTCCAGAGCCAGGAGGGGGCCAGGACCATGCCGGGAGCCACCTTGCACAAACAGCCCTAGACAACAGCACAAGACAACTGGCTTCCCCTGCACTTAGAACAGTCCCCAGGCACTTCTTTGGTACCTCTGTTTTCCAACTAACCAAAAAACATGAAAGCAGTTTCATACCTAGTGATGAAAAACGCAACAGCTAAGCAAGACCGTAAGAATGAAGAGCAGGACTGACTTGTCCTGTGCATCTACCAGAGATACTCTGGAGCACCAGAAAGTGTTTTAGTAGCAGATACTTGCCTCGTGGCAACAAGTCCTCAACTACAGCCCTCCTTTCTTCCTTTCAAATCCCACAGGGAACCTGTGCCAACTTTTTTGCAGTTGGCTTCAGGTTAAACAGGCAGATTCTTTCACGCATTCCTTTTCCGTGTTTCATTACAAAATAGCAGTAAAAAAACCACGCCCCAAACAGTAACACCACAACCAAAGCCTGCAGTCAAGAGTACGGCTTTCATATTTGTTTCTTTCAAGGGTTTGTCTTTAGCCTTTGAATCGAGGGAAGAAAAATCTGTATGATAAGCAAGGTTATTCTGATTGCATCTGACAGCTTTAAAGTGCACCCCTTTCTCCTCAAGAGACTTTGATCCTCTGGCTAACAGGACTTGTAGCTGCAGAAAATTACCTTGTCATCTGCAACACAGTGTTACAGGCTGGTATTGACAGTGCAGAGTGTCAGTAACCGATGCACAGACCAGCAAGGCTAAATAATTAATAACGCAAACTGGCTCCCCCTTTCTTCTCTCACCAAGCAGATGCAGTCCAAGCTGACTGCTCGCTAGGATCCCGTGACGGCACCTTCCTTGTCTCGCCCTGGCCCAGCCATCTCAACGCTTACTAAAAAGACGTACCAGGACAAACCCCAGGCCATCGATAAAGAGCAGAGATCCAAAGAAGGGGCGCGTGGCAACTGCAGAAATTTGCCAGCTACTGTATACACCAGCGGGGCACAGAAGAAGCGCCTGTACTTCCACTTTGAACAAAGGCTAAATCAAAGAGAATCCCCCAAGTAAAAGGTCAATGACTAATCCACTGAGCTGTAGCACAGTATATCACTTACTCTGCCTTGTAATAACACATGGAGGCACAGGGGAAAAAAAGACAGAAAATCTATCCTGGTAGAAATAACACCTCTGGCTACCGGGTATGAAAAGTGCATTTCTAAAAGCCATTTCATGACTGAGATGAAGCAGGGAAGGCAGCGAAAAGCTGAACCATCTGAAGGGTGAAGACACTAGGTGAAGCAGACAGGTGAGGGGAAAAGCATCACATGTCTACACTCGGTTGCTTACAGCTTCACAGCAATGCCCAACTCCCTTAAACAGCCAATGGAGCATCTCCATTGAGTGGCTCAGACTCTCCAGCTGTCGGAAATTGCCTAGCAGGATGAAAAATGGATGTAGACAAAAGTAAAAAGGCAAAATTTTTAGCGGATCATTTTCCTAGCTTCCCCCCCTGCTCCTTAGGTGCTCTTAGGACTTACAGGCTGGCTACCTCCTGTTTCTCTGTTTACCATAACTGGAATAAGCAATCTGGTTTGCCTAGTTTGCTGAAATTTACCTGAAATTTTCTGCTCAAGAAACGGCACTGTAAATCTCAGACGAACCTACCATCTTCTGATTTCATATTTGTATTACAAAGCATACAGTCTATGCTCGCTTCCTTAGGTCAGTGCTGATGAACCCGTGGTTGCGCTTTGCTCCTTCTGCCTTTATCCGAAGTGTATTCTATTCTATCCTTAAAACAAGCCCTGCACACTCTTAACACATTTCAGATCAAACACAAATATCAAAGCCAAAGCAATTTGCATCTATCAACTGTAATCAAGATCACTAGCATCGCTGCTGTGGCATCCTGGGCTTCACCTGCCCCGCGAGTTCAAAGGCTACAGCAATAACCATTAGCATATTCCCACAGACAGGGCAAGCAAACGAGTGAATATTTAAACAGTGCCAAAATATCACAACGGTCCTCCTCTGCCGCAGAATTGGATTTGTCAGTTCTTAAATTGTGTGCATTTTCAAGCAATGCAGCTTACTGTCTGAAAAGCCGTCACATAGTCCCCATTTCTATAGCAAATTGCTTCATAAATGTTAAGTTAAAGGATAACGTTACATTTCCCATCGCAATTAGGCAGTGCCTCCTGACAGACAGGAATAATGTGTTCCATATATAGTTCGTTATTTACCAGGGAGGAAGCTGGAAAGATTTGTGCTTTCACAAGCAATTGGATACAGCTAAAATCTGGGGCCAACTGCAGAATGCTTTTACCTCTCCTGTTCACAGGGAAGCTCTTCGCTGGTGTCATGTTTCAGTGGTAAGGAAGTTAAGAATGAGCAAGACTATTTTTACTGATCAAATGAGTACAGGTACATAGTTTAAGTGCCTTCTCAGATAAAAAAAGGAAAGCAGAACGAAGACAAGTAAATAAATTTCTAGCAGGAGTCACCAACACATGTCACATGCTGGAGTCACCTTTGAAGTGCTGAGATGCTGTGTAGTGAGGGTCAGGGGTAATCTTTACCCATGATCTATTGTTCAGATGGCTCCGGGTTGCCCGATTCTCCAGGAGACAGCAGTTGCTCATTAAGTAGTAAGACAAAGCTGGAATCAAGCCAGCCTGGAAGTTTCCTTCTAAATTGCAGGTTTACCAGAAGTCACTTCTTTAATAAAGAATACATAAGTAGAAAAAGCCACGACAAAGTTTTAGCAGAACTTTCGGGAGCCCTACATTCATTAAACAGGTCATGCCGTGGTACCTAAGCTTGAAGACTACACAGCAGAGATAATGGAAAATATTGTGCTTCTAACTTGGAACATATTAAATAGCAAGAACACACCCCAGTAGTCAAAAAGACACCACCGAAAGCGTGCTCAGGTTGGTGCCTTCACTTCTGCACCTGATCAGCTGCAACAAACTTGACGCTTAGCAAATTTTGGGGTGCACAGCCAATGAGTTAAAAACCAGTACCAGTTTCATCCACTTACTGAGACACACTCACTCAAAGATTAAAAAATATTAAGTATTATGGAGAGATATAAACCAGCTGAAAATGTTTTGTACATTGTTTCTCATACACATACCCAGGGAGGTACTCTTCTGAGCCGTGTCCTGACAACTGTGAGCACCCCAAAAAGCAGCACAGTGCATCCTGAGAAGAGCTCAGAACCAGATCCAAGGGGTGGCTGGCAGCTACCTTCAGAGACCAGAGGACTGGCAGAGTAGGAGACGGTAACAGGCTAGGACCATTTGTGAACTGAAACATGGGGAGCAATTCATTATGCTGTTACACTGGGGTATAACTGAAAAGTATTTCAAGGAAAAATCTAGGTGATAATTGGTAAGTTCCTGCTCCATACTGGAAACTATGTGTTTTGGTTTTAATTTCACCAAGGTCAGGAAGAGAAGAATCATTTACAGTTACAAGATTTCATCCCCAGTTTGCATTATTTAGTCTGGTTTCAACCGTTTGTTTGTTTGTTTGTTGTGTGTTGTTTTTTTTTAAACAAAACCAAACAACTTTTCTTGCTCTGTCATCCTGACAAGGCACTAAGGCACTTAGCTGCAGAATAACCAAGTTTTCAGCAGAGGAGGTTCAAAGTTTCAGGACTACCCCAACTACCTCTGTCCCCACAGAAAATGTTCCCTCACAAATCATTAGAAGGAAAATAAACTTTCAGCTTATTTCAGCCCTGCTTTTAATTGCAAGGACTGAGAACAAGCAGATGGCAGACAGAAGAAGAAAAGCACCTAGTGACCCAGCAGGGCTACGTCTGCTGCTCAGGTGATCTGACTGCAGAGCACAAATCATACGCAGGACTTCATCAGCCAGGACCGGGTTTTAGGCCTATTATTGCAAGGGCTACAGATGAAATAGCCAGGTTCAGTTTTCCCGCTGGAAAAGATGTCCCATTTTCTCTGCCTGAAGCTTGTCTTTGCTGTTTCTCAGATAACGATGAAGGAATTTGGACCCAGGCTCTCTCAGCTGGCTCACTGCAAAGGCTTTTATGTTCTGCTTGCTTGGCTTAGAAAACACCAGGTAGTGTCAGAGGCACTCATGAGGCCAGACAGCCTCCTCTGACAGCAGGACTGCATGGCTCCGGACACGTGAAGCTATCTGACCGTGCTGATCTTAAAGGCCATTACGTCACAGGGTCTGGCCGCCTTAGCCATTTTTCTTACAACACGTATGTTTTACGCCAGCTGCTGTTCTGTGTTGAGAGAGAAACCTAAGCAAACCAGACACGGCGGAGACAGCATAAGTGACTTGCTGCAAAAACAAGTGGACTAACTGCAGCTCTTCTTCCCACCCTCGTTCACCAACTGTCCCTGTAGACATTAACGTAACATATTCAAACTAAGCAATTCAAAAACTTCATCCTGACTGATTTCCAATCCAACTCAGACTTCTAACTTGTTCATAATCCCCCCCCCCCAAAAAAGGTCATCACTTCTGCTTTTGCCATTTTAACAGGGATTACTTAGTAGAGAGTTTCCAGGACTAAATTTTCAGCAATGGCTTGCATACCAAAGGAACTGACTCTACACTAACTCTATACAGTAGCAAATATCCCGTCAACTCCGTGATACAGGATCATACCCTCGTTTACAATTCACCACGAGAAGGCATGGTATCTAAGCCTTGTACATGCTGACATGTAAGTTTTTAAGTGAGGTAACCTTGATTAGATCTGACTGAGATCCAACTTAATTTCTCAACCAAGCTGTGATCTTTATTTACCTGGATGCTGTGCTGCTACTGTCAGGTGGAATAATTCTGCACTGGACTTTCTGAGTCAGCCAGTAGAGGAATAACTGTAAGGGGAGCTCTGGTGAGACAAATGATGGCCATGAGGAGCAGCTCCATCCACCGGTGTAGCACTGAGCACGGGCATTTTACCACTACTCATCCTAGAACTGCATTTCATTACAGTCTCTATACGCAGATTATTGATGGGTGCAGTAGGTTTCAGATTTGACCAGCACCCTACCAGCAAACTCATTTTGAGGGTCAACAGGAATAACTGACCGAAAAGCGGGTTCATCTTTGGTGTGCCAGAGGCTCACGTTCAGCTCCTGTTCCTGTCAAAAACTCTATCACAGACACGAGGCTAATCACACAATCATCCAGCACATGAGGTTCCCTTCTAAAGGATCGGGATAACAAGCCATACTCTCTTCCCACACAGCGTGTTTTCTTTTGAGATGGTGAATGCCCACAACCAAGGAATGCGCTTGATGGTATTTAAAGATGGCATCATTCTGGCATTCAAGGTATTACTCGGAACATCAAGCACTGCTACAGCACTAAAGAGTACAAAACTGCAAGTCAGAGGAACACAAGAAAGGTGTTCTCCATGCTATCTGTCTAGATCTGCTTGAGGTAGTATTACAAATAGCGTAAACCCTCTGGAGTATGAAAAGCAACTATAATGATTTTTGTCGAGAAGAAAGGTAGGACAAGAGAGGAGGAACTGGAATGTTATTAGGGACCATTCTTTTCCTTCTAGCCATTTTTAATATATGAAATCATTTCCCAGCAGTATAAACTTGCATTTAGTTCATGAAATAAACCCCACAATTTACTAAGTTTATTTAGAAGGAAAGACATCAAATGATGTAAAGGAGATCAGGCCTTATTGTAAGGAAAAAGTCAACAAGCTCACTATCTTGGTGGCTCAGCTAGAAAAAACACACACACTGCTAAGTATTTAAAGGAGTAAAAGCCTTCCGCTTCATCTACAGAGAACGGAAAGAGCCGGATCCAGCGCCAACATTAGCCTAGGTGGAACTGCTTACTGCCTACCTGCCTGCCGAAGCAGCAGGTGCCTGTTATTTAAACAGCAATACACGTGCCCCAGAGCCCACCGATACTCTGATCGCGCCATCCAACAGTTCAGCACTCTCATCCACCAGCTGCTCCAACAGGAGACAAAAGCCAAGAGCAGAAACCCAATCAGGGTGAAACCTGGGGAAATGCCAGTGCGCAGGAGTTGGTGGCACACGGGATTAATGACTGTACTAGCTGAAGGCTCCTATTAGAGTACCCAGCCAAAGGTGTCATTGACTGGACCAAGGCAGACGTGCTAATAACACCTCTACGCCCACAGTGCTTGTCTCTGTGACTATGCTGGGACTTGAAGTTCACCGTTCCCAACCTCCACGGTGACAAACAAGAGGCGCGGTACGGGCAATACACAACCAATAGAGCTACAGAGGGAAGCCGCAAGAGCTGTTAGGCATGTGTTCGTGGCAGCACTGTTTCTATTCCCAGATCTGCTGCTCCAGCTTTGCCAATTCAGGATGGTATGGGGCAAAAGGAGAGCTGGCCTGGGGCGGGGCACGGTGCCACCGAGACTCTGGCTCAGCGCCGGCCAAAGGCATCGGGTCGCACCTGCCTCTCCAGGGGCAAACGAATGCCCCGCTCGGCGCCTGAGGCAGGGAAGGGCACCCCAGCCAGGGCAGTTGGGGAGAGGCCACTGCCTGTGGCGATTCTGATCGAGACGAACCCCGAGTGTGGGGTAATGTCTTGGGATACGGTGCTTGTCCATCAAACTCAGGCTTAAAAGCAGCAGCGTGTGCTCCAAATGAGCTTCATTCAAAATGAATGATAAACATTTCTGCTTCCTTTGAGCTCTGGGAACACAGAAGACCCTTCCCCAGCACCCTCAGTTGGAGAAGGGCTCCACGTTGCGTGCTCAAGGGCTGGGCAGACCCCCCAGGGCAGGGCTGTCTCTGCACTGAGCTCTGAGCCGTCTCCTATAACCCCACAACCACCCCCAAAATGACTCCACTGCCCATTGCCTTACTCCATAAACACTCCCAGTAGCATCAGGGGAGCCACTCACAAGAGGAAAGGGCTCCATGGTGTCAGTTCTAGTACTTAAACTCTCTTCCCCACTTTGGGCTGCCAGTCATTGGGCTCCTTTTGATTAAAAAAACCCCCAGGAATCTCCAGTTAAAACCCAACAATAGCTAATCCAAACTAGTGGAACTTCTAGACACCCTTCACATCCCTAAATGTCCTGGCTGCTATAATAAAAGGCAATTCATCAGAGTTCATTTAGAGCCGAGAAGCAGGAATACTCTAACTGCTCCAAAGGGGGCCATGGAAGAGTATTTTATTCATAAACCAAGGCTGCTGATTTTAATTACTGGAGCATATAGATTATTCAATAATGCTCACAAAAGACTTCCTTTAGTCGTCCCCATGCCCCAGGAGACAGAGCTGGTAGTTGGGTGAACTGTTCTTCAGCAGAAAGAGAAAAATGTCAGTAACATAACGCAAAATGTGAATAGCTTTGAGGGAGGCTGCTAAGGGTTCACTTGAAGGACAGGGCAGAAATTGTCTAGCAGTAGGTTTAAGCACTGCACCCAGCTCAGAAATGCCACTTGAAGAACATCAGCAGAAGCTATCTGGCCTCATTTATGCAAAGGAGCCATGGCAGCTGAATATCTGGACTGCTCTGGTCTGTACTAGCATGAGTGAATTCTTCTATTATAGGGTCCCGGTCTCCCTGTTGATGCAGTAAATCATATGAATACATTGCCGAAATCGAAAGTCCCAGCTAAAAATTCATTGGTACTGCTGCCGTTGTTCCCCTTTTCAAAACCCTATGAAACTGGGTGTATCGGGTTTGTGTGGCAAGGTTTTGGCGGTGGGGGGTTACAGGGGTGGCTTCTGTGAGAAGCTGCTGGAAGCTTCCCCTGTGTCCAACAGAGCCCATACCAGGCGGCTCCAAGACGGACCCGCCGCCTGCCAAGGCCGAGCCAATCAGTGATAGTGGTAGCGCCCCTGTGATAACATTTTTAAGAAGGAAAAATAAGTTGCGGGGGGCACAGAAACGGCAGCCGGAGAGAGGAGCGAGAACACGTAAGAGAAACAACCCTGCAGACCCCCAGGTCAGTGCAGAAGGAGGGGGAGGAGATGCTCCAGGCGCCGGAGCAGAGATTCCCCTGCAGCCCGTGGGGAAGACCACGGTGAGGCAGGCTGTCCCCCTGCAGCCCAGGGAGGTCCACGGGGGAGCAGATATCTTCCTGCAGCCCGGGGAGAAAGGACCCCACGCCGGAGCACGTGGGTTCCCGAAGGAGGCTGGAACCCCGTGGGAAGCCCACGCCGGAGCAGCCTCCTGGCAGGACCTGCAGATCCGTGGAGAGAGGAGCCCACGCTGGAGCAGGTTTTCTGGCGGGACTTGTGACCCCGTGCGTGGGGGACCCCGCGCTGGAGCAGTGTGCTCCTGAAGGACTGCACACCGTGGAAAGGACCCACGCTGGAGCAGTTCGTGAAGAGCTGCAGCCCGTGGGAAGGACCCACGATGGAGAAGTTCGTGGAGGACTGTCTCCCGTGGGAGGGAACCCACACCGGAGCAGGGGAAGAGTGTGATGAGTCCTGCCCCTGAGGAGGATGAAGCGGCAGAGGCACCGTGTGATGAACTGACTGCAACCCCCATTCCCCATCCCCCTGCGCCACAGTGGGGTTAGGTAGAGAACCCGGGAGCGGAGTTGTGCCCGGGAAGAAGGGAGGAGTGGAGGGAAGGTGTTTTGAGATTTGGTTTTAATTCTCATTACCCTGCTCTGGTTGATTGGTAATAAATTGAGTTAATTTTCCCCAAGTTAAGTCTGTTTTGCCCAGGACAGTAATCGGTGAGTGATCTCTCCTGTCCTTATCTCAACCCACGAGCCCTTCGTTGGATTTTCTCTCCCGTGTCCAACTGAGGGCTGGGGGGGAAGTGATAGAACGGCTCTGGTGGGCACCTGGCATCCAGCCAGGGTCAACCCACCACACTGGGAAACAGATCCCCTGGAGGTTTTCCCTGCTGCTCCGTGCATCTTTGTGAAATCTAACACAGCAGCCAAAACCAAGGTAACACACCTTAGCTTTGCCACCAGCTCAGATCCTGCATTATCAGGACAAAGTCCTCAGCTGGTGCCCATGGATCTAGCTTCCATGAAGCTACCAGGGCTGACCTTGCCTGTGCTGGCTGGGGACCAGCATTCAGGCAGTAACGATATGGGTGGGAGAAGTCACAGGCTTCCTATAAACACATCTCATTCTGGGCGGTGCAAAGGGCAGAAGGGAGGCAGTTTGCAGAAATGCTTGTCAGTGCTTGATTCAGAGTAAATTTAATGAACAAAAGGTCAAGTCACTCTAGCGTGCCATCATAATCAGACACGTGCAAAGACAGGGAAAATAATGATGGAGACATACAATTTGGCTGTGCATAAAGGACTGATTCCTATTTTCTTTCTGCATCACATTCTAACCAGGCTAAACATCACTCCTGTCTGCTTCTGCTAGCCAATTTTTAAGGAAATGTTCATCTCTTCAGGGTTATTTCTACAAAATTTTTTCCCCAGAGTTTTTTCTACTTCAAGAGGGAGATTGAGCAAAGTGTGATAAAAAGTGTTGAAGTGTTGCCTGAACAAAGGTGAAGTCAAAGCAAGAAAGGAGAAGACTAGACACTTGCCAAAATAATTTGAGCAGGTTGCAGAGATGCATTCAATGATCCTTAGCAAGGGCATAAGCAGAATTAAGTGTGCATGGATTGGGTTTTCTTTTTCCTTTTTTAAGGATCGCCCTTTAAGAAAAAAAGAAAGACTGTTAAGCCTACCACCAGCCTCATTAAGCCAGCAGAAGGACTACCTCCAGCTTCAGTGGAAACAGAATACAAATGCTGAACACCACTGGAAGCTTCAGGTGTTTTCATGGGGAAGAGAGCGCTCTGCCTGGACAAGCAGCAGCGAAGGCCCCATTACAAGTGCAAGCACACAGAGAGCCATGTCGGGCCTAGAAGTATTCATTCATCATTGACTTTACACCACACCACTTCAGCGGGATGGATGGGATCTCTTTTCACATCAGCAGAGCGCGTTCAGCCTCTACCCAGATGGACACTGAAAAAGCCATTCTCCCATGTCAGATGCGTGTCCAGGCTCAGGTATCTCCCCTCAAGCACAGTCTTCCACGTACCAAAAAGAATAATTTCCCAACCACGGTCCAAGCTTGACCTCTCCCCACCGCCTTCCCCAACTTGGGGAAGCTCTGAATGCCTTTACAGTTCCAGGCGGCCCAAGCCAACACAAACATCTGCTCCTCTTGTGACCAGCCACTGAAACAGAGGGTGCTCCAACTGGTTTGTGCAACAGGGCCTGCTCTCAACATCCTTTCTTGCACGCAAGCACGGATGAAGAGCACTCTGTGCGCTGAGAAACATGCCCCCGTTCCCCCGGCTGGGATATTCCCTTCTGTGGCCTATTCCAAAGCTTATACAATCACTGTAAAAATTCCTACCAAAATCTAGGATGCATGTGCGGCACCTGAACAAAGGAAGCAGAGCGGAAAGGAGATTAATCCCCCCAGACAAAGCATAACCTTTAACAGCCTTTTTGCTATTACCATTGTGGCCCAAACTCACGACATGTACAACTCAGAAGAGAACAGCAAGGTGTGCCAGAACCTCGCTTAATGACCCTCAGGATTGCTCTACAGGCGGACAATAATCCTTTGGGGCTCAAACTCTGACCTGGACATCTCCTCCCTCTCCTGACACACCCTGCTCCACCCCACTACCTCCAAAATCCTCCCTTATTTTGGGGAGGCCAAAGAAAACAGTCTGCTACCTGCCAGGGTACCCTTCTGCAGCCAGGAGGTCCTCGTAGGAGCTAAAACAATCCATCTTGGGCAGCTAAGATCAGATACACCTTTCACAGGCAAGAAGTAAGACTAACTGAGGATCCGATCCCTCGTTGTTCAAGGTAACCCAGACTCCAAGACACCTGTGCGGAGCAGGAGATTGGGAACACACACATATAGAAAGGGCTCTGCTGGGTCAGCCAGAAGGTGCACGTAGTCTGGCACCGTGTATCCAACGACGGTCAGCAGCAGATGCCCAAGGAAGACGATATGAACGGCGTGCGAATGCAGAGCAATACCCTCTCATGAATATTCCCCCCCCCCCCCCCCCCAAATGCTCTGACAGGCCCAATTCATAGGAATTGGGGCCCCTGGGAGTTCAGCTAGCAGACAACACACTTCCCTAACTGAGGGTGGCTACAGTTATAGCCAGTTGAAAAGCAATAGGCTTGCTTTGTTTTTGTCTTACCCTACCTGGCTGCCTATAGGCCTGTGAGGAGTCGGGCCTTATTATTATTATGCTGCCCCGTACAATGAAGGGTTTATAGCGTGACTTAAAAAGGAGATCTTTTCCCTGGGTGACCTGGGGTGGGGTGAACATGGAAAAGTGCCAGGCAGGCACGTTTTTGTGTGATAAATAATCAGTTGCGCGCTCAGTGTGTGATTCTTCTTAAAATCCAGTGTTGGAACAGCTCCCGAATCGCACTGCTACCAACCTCCACCAATCTCTTTTGCATCTCATTGGCATTTGAGAACGTTAATTGACTCATTATTTCAATTCATATTCAGGGAAGGAGGTTGATTAAGGAAGGCAGATGCAGAATCTCCAGACACATTTGTAGCTGCGTTGTTGTCCCGGCAGTTTACCCGAGTTATTAAAATACTTAGGAGGTAATAGCCAGGAGAACAAGGAACGAGTCCTGGGAAGGGGGGTCCCTTACAGAACGTGTCTTTTAACCCACAACAACACAGCCTTGCCCTTCATCAGACCTTTCCCTGCCAAAGCTCCAACAGAACAGCAATTCCACCTGGGCACTCAGGGATAAACACAAACTGCTCCAACACACCCAGAGACTCCCAGGAAACTACTCATTAGTGCTCTTCTCTGGGTTTAACTTTGCTGTGGAGAGCCTTCTGCAGATACTCTCTACCAGTATTTCATTAGCTAATATCTCATCCCCACCCTTTTTTTAAAAAGCACAGGCACCGTTACTTTCAAGACAAGAGCTCTGTGTCAGTGTAAAACAGGGCACAAATTTGCCTCCTACATTTTTGCAGATGTTGCTAGCAGAACTGCATGAAACACAAAGTGAGGAATAAAGAACAAAGATGTTCTCCGGGCATTGTCAAGTATCTACGTATTGTGCAGGCCAGATGATTTCGGGCTGCTGTTAAAAAAAAACCCAAACAAACAAACAACCAAAACCCAAACCAAACAACCCACCACCCAAATCCAAACAACCTGACTATTTTGCAGGCCTCTTCTCAAAGTCCCTCACAACGCGCTCACCAGGCAGGTGGCTAGAAGCAGTCGTGAGTGATGTCCGGGAGGCAGGCAACCGTGTTCTCTGCATCAGCCCTCGAGCACGGGTCTAGCCAAACAGGCAGGCTGCAGGGCTGGC
The DNA here is from genome assembly GCF_026419915.1 of Harpia harpyja. NCBI lineage: Eukaryota > Metazoa > Chordata > Aves > Accipitriformes > Accipitridae > Harpia > Harpia harpyja. Next base: position 699,118 of record NC_068941.1, read on the forward strand.
ACACCCTGGCCAACGGCAGATGCGCCACAGGGCCCTTGCGAGCCCTTTAGCTTTTTAAATCGTTGCAGCCTTTCCAGTCCCGGCCACAACACGCCAAAGATTTTGTGGGAGTCTTTTACAGCACTTGCCGAATGCCAAGTTGCAGGCTGTGCTTAATTACAGCTGGTTGGAGTGGAATGGTTGGGTTTAAAATGCATGGGGCTCTTCTTGGTCCCACGAGCAGCTGCACCTACTCATGATCCATGAAAAAACTCAAATAATTTTGTATCTTCTTACAAGAAGGGAGATGCACTTTCAGTAAAGGTCTGACCCAGAGAGAGGGAAAAGAAAAAAAAATAATAATACAGAGAAGCCAGTTTTCACCTGATCTTAATCCATGTAAGTCTTTCACTAGGGTCTGGTGGTGACCACATTAGAATTTCTATAGTGCCACCGCCACAACCCAAACAATCTCAAGCTAAATCAAAACAGCAGGATCTGTTTAAAGAAAACTTCTGTTGATATACAACAGTTTCACAAAAATAAGGACAGGAGGATAATCAACTTCCCTCCTCTGCTGTAGTGCAGTATTACTGCTTTTACTACGAGCCCCACTTGTCACTACCAGCCTCTTTACCTTGAGATACACGCAAACACCAACTTCAAGAAGGAAAATATCCCTTACGGAAGTCTATTAGGAGTGACACAGCAGACCATAACGGCTCCTTCGGAGCTGTTATGATCTGTCATGTAAATACATAATTAAGGACTTGTTAAAATGCAGATTATGTAAATATATATTAAGGGTCTTCTAAAAATGCAGATTATTGACCCACTGGAAGCGAGTGACTCCTCTGGAGCTGTTCATAAATACTTATTTACATTTCGAAGCACAGATTACCAAGCGAAAAGCCTAGCAGCTTCTCCTTCCGTGACTTTTAAAACTGCCGGTAAACGTATCTACGTAGAGAAGAGATACTGACAAAAATTTTTCTGGACGATTGCTATCTATGTAAAGGAGAGGCTCCTCAGTGCAGAGAATCTTTTTCAAAATCACAAAACAGTTCCTCAGTGCCTCTACCCAGCTGACGCTTCCTCAAGTTAGGAAGCTCTGGACACGCAAACACACACTTTTCCCCCTACCATAACTAAAAGCAGAAGCTCAGCAGTACAGACTCGGGCCAACCTTTTGTGCTTTAAAAAGTAGTTAGGTGATAAAGTCTCACGATACTAACAAAGAAAAAGATCAACTAAAATTAAGAACAGCCTCTAAACCAGAACAGCCTCCTTGCAACAACCGGCATCTCTTCACCTCTTACCAAGCTCCACACGCATTTCTTTATCAGGGTACTTCTGCTGTTTTCACACAAGCGCACCCTCTGAACCGGAGCGGCTGGTAGCTGTACGTGCTTAAGTCATTCTACTGCAAGTTCACAATTGACACAGGCATCGCATGTATATCTCTATACACATTAATCTGTACCAATCAGTATGTCAAACCTGTATCTAGCTAGATCAACAGAGAGCTTGGTGGAAGTAAAATTAAAACACTGGCCTCAAAGCATTTCAAAGCAGACCTGCGTTCCTCAGCCGAGCAGTGGCGGACGCCTAGGGTCGTGCAGCAGACCCAACTGCTAACAGAGGACAAATCAGAAACATCCAATTGTTTTGACACGCTGACCAGTCCTGGAACAGAGATACCAACCGATACTAGATAGCGCAATTCCTTCTCCCGGGAACTCTACTCAAAACTAACTCCTGCATCTGAACAGCTTTGCCTCATTGCTTAGCTTGGCTTTGTCCAAGGCATAACCAGCAACTTCCTCCACAACTGAAATATGACAGGCAAACAGTTGTTAGTTCCCTCCAAGTCTTGACATTTGTTCACAGCCCGTGAATTTGGAAGAATATGGTAGTTACTAGGTAGAACTACGAAACAAGACACTGGGAACAATCCGTGTGGGTTTTGTTGGGTTTGGGTTTTTCCCTAAGCTCCTGTGAAGAACACAGGCCTATCAAATTAAGAGAGCCACATCACATTATACTAGCTGAGATTTTGGCTTATTAAATACATCAGCGGAAGCATTCTTAGGTATGCATTACCTGATACTCCAGGAGGATTAGACAACTCTGCCAAGGACTCCGCTCGCTTAAGAAACCACTCTTCCACGACTCACAAAGAGACCAGGCTAATTCTGTCAAAAGGTAATATAAAAAAAAATTAAAAATTACAAGCTAACAATTATTCTAAAATCCAGACTGCACGTGGAGCCATTTCAGAACCTCATAGATGCACAGAATTTCCATGGAAACTTAACCACTCAAAATGTAACACACACACACACACACACACTTGTTAAGCCAGAAGTCGTCAGAATCTACCAAGGTAGATTTTGCCCACCAGAAGGGAGTTAAGTACTGAAAAAAATGACTTCTTTTTTTTTTCCCCTCTATGGTCCAGATAATGCATTAACCCATAGGGTTGGTTAATCTTTATACATAGAAGCAGCTCAGTTTCTCTCCCTAAGACCAATCCTGTTTCTGAACATTCACCAATAACATGAAGAATACAAGCTGGATTTGTACCGGTATCGCTGTCGAAAACAGAGTGCGCTAGCAACATTCCTTCAGTGAAATACACTCTCGGTGCTCTGTTTTCAAATAATCGCTTTTCAACAGTATTTAACAGAATGTTTAGATACCGGAGGAGAGCTGGGGAGAGACACGGGGCAGATTTTTAAAAATAACAAAAGCCAAAATTTGAGTTGAAGAGCTATATACTAAATCATATCTTCACTGCTGCCAACAGAGAATAGCTCTTCTGACATCAAATACGTAAGACGGCTTAAAAAGCGTGATTTTATGTGCCTTGGAAAAGGGGACAGGCATCTGGCCTAAAATGATAAGAAACAAGAAATCTACCGGATTCTGCTCAATATTCTGGAGGTGCTTGACTCGTAGTATTTTTCATGATTTACAGCTTGAGATCTATGTCATACCCCACCTTGTTTTACCACTGATAACTAACCGTACAGCTGACTTTCATATTCACACCTACTTCTCCTAACTCCTCTCTTCCTTTCCCCCCAAATTGTCTGATCTTACAGATTACAAAGAGCTCACAACATTGAGTGTGAAAGTCCACAGCGCCCACACATTTCTATTCAGCTTGCTAGGAGTTTATAGATCTTGTCTCAGTTTGTAAGCCACATTATTTGCTGTTAACATCGCCACGTTTCAAATCCAAAGGGCTAAGGGGATTGTATTACAAGACACTTTAAAATAACGTTTTAGATGACTTTGGAAGCAAAAACATAGGTTCTCTGTGCCAAGCAAAGCCAGGGAAAGATCTCCAGGATGTTCCAACTCTTACGAGATAACTTCAATATATTTCGCAGCTATGCAGGTATAGTTTAAAATCAATTCGTTACTGAAGTAATTGGACACCAGGAGACAGAACTATCAGAGTCACCTGCCATTCAGGTTGTTTAAATTACCTCCGCGAACGAGTTCCTGTACCACAATACACTGCACATTTCACAGTTTGCTTTACCTTCTGTGTTGCAGCACCTGTTCCAAACATAATGTCACAGTGTGAAATTCAGAAACGCTCTCGGATATCCCTGCTCATATCAGCCCTCAATTCACAGCCCTGTGAAGTCAGTGCCACGCTGTCCCTTTGATCAGTGTCAGCAGATTCAGAGTTCACTGTCAACCTCTGTCAGGAGATACCACGGAGAACACTGGAAGGACGTAGCCATATTGGGAGCCAACCTGAATCCATGCCAAATTGGACTAAACGAAACATCCTTAAAGTTAAGGCAAGATAAACACATGTGACAGACAACGCTGCTGTAACTGATCCCGCTGTGGCACGGTGGGTGAACGAGATGACCCCTGGCAACCTCTGACTCAAGCATCCTTGGTGAGAAAGCAGTGGAGTCTGTTATCTTTCCTAGAAGCCTTTTAGAGATTAAGAAGGGTTGTTAAGGGGAGAAACATAGCAACCTCCAGTAGTATAATTTTACTCTTGAGAAGAAGCTAGAAACGGGAGAGGTACAGAACATTAAAATATATATATGTAAAAATGAAAGAGGCAGCAGGGAGAAAAATAAAGCCAAGATGATGCTTGGTAGGTTCAGATCTGGTAGCTAAACATTCCCCCCCCCCCCCCCCCCCCAGGTTGATAACCGTATATTGAACAAACGCAGGAACGACATACTCTTAGGACTAAGAGACACAGTACTTGGTGCTGACCGCTTGAAAATCTGACCTCAGCTTTTGGGAAAACATCGTTTGCATAAATCACTCAGACCTTCTCAGATTTGCCCAGTGCTATTTCAGGATGTTAGTCTAGCTGGTCAGAAATATTCTGACGGGATACTTTCCTGTCACACAGCGACAACTCGTCAAAATTGAAACGTTTAGCATGTTTTGACAATATATCGCTTTTCAAAATGACAAAGGAACTTCTGATAAAGTGAATTCACTTCATTGCGACCTTCATTTTGATTTTCCCTGTTGAAACGAGTTTTTCATTTGAACGCTTTGTATTTCCATATGAAAACACAGTACAAAGAGAACAAAGCATTTTGATTGACTGGGTTTTTTTTTGCAGAAAAGAGAACAATAGAGGTTGTAGTAGTTGTTTTGCTACGCTCTGTTTCAGAAATGAAAGGTCACAATTTTCTCCGTGATGTTTAGAATACAATCTAGACTTGATTCCAGGTATTAATTACCGTATGAGTGACTCTGGAAACCCCATGCTGCCGGTGATAATGTTTTTTAGAAGCGCAGGCGCCTTTTTCAGATGGTCTCTCTTCGACACCAAAGCCTGACTCTTCAGCCTACCCTGTCGGTACCTCTGCTTCTAGTGCAAGAATCACCGCCCCACAGAAAGCCAGATTCGGACCCCAAGTTGCGAGGACAGGCTGACGCGCTCATTTCAATTTGTACTGCTTTCGTTCCCCACAACTGCAAAACCGGCCGGTTCAGGGGTCTCTCCACCGCAGCTGCTCTCTGCCCTGACCCCCGGCGCCCAGCCCGAGCTCCTGAGCGGGCTCAGCATGCCACGGGCACCAGGGCTCAACCCAACAGCTCCAACAGGCCAACCCAGCTGGGACAAAGGTTTCCGTCCTCGCAGAGCTGAGCCTGCTCTTCCCGAGGGGACTGGAAGGGCCTGACCCAGACGGTCAACGTTCAGTCTGATCTGCTGCCTCGGGCTTGGGCTGGGGTCACGCGCGGGAGGCTGGCTTCAGGGGCGCTCGGGGGACAGGCACAATTACGGGAGAGGCAGGAACAGCATGAGTTAAACAGAAGTAGCTGCCACACCAAGTGCTTTAGGGAGAATAAAAGCCGTTCTAAAAGAAAAGCTGGCTTCCTGACAAACACGTTCCAGCAAATATGATTATCTTTAAGGTCTGCTGCTTTACCAGTAGTAACTAATAATAACAGACCACCCTGCGCGTGATACTGAGTGTCTGAAGATTGAATATTCACTGTAAAAACTCTTATTTACTTGCTCTCTCTAATTACCAGTTTAATGCATAATTTGTCAAGTGCTGGCATGTGTCTGGTGTTGCATGAATCGGAGGATGGACAGTTCCTTACAGTGTAACGATGGCATCGTCCTTTGTCATCTGCATCTCCTAGGCGGTGTAAGGGGGCAAAAGACTGGCTTCCCACTGCATATTTTTACACCCCTGTTTGCAACTGAGCGCAGAGGACCAAGTGCTGCCTGCTCCCTGTTCTGCTCAGGGCTGATGCTGATGAGCTGGGCAACTGCTTCCCGGGCCCTGGTCCCATGCAAACTGGTCCCTCAGAGCAGCGCCAGCCCAGAGCCCCAGAGCCATCGGCCGCTGCTGACGAAGGCCGGGAGCAGAGCAGGGAGCAAAGAGCGCGCTGCACGGTAACACTCTTCAGTTCACACGCAGAGCTAAGCAAAGAAAATATTTTGCTTCAATCCATGACAAAGATGGATTGCGCAATTAAAAAACATGACAGAACTAAGAAATTGCAGAGAAAAATTCTCCTGTATTTTTCTCCCATTTGTTGTCCAGTTATATAGCTGTAGCTTCTTCCAAAAAAGGGGACTTCACAAAACAAAAAACCCACCAAAGCCCAACCTTCTCCAGCTACTTTCATCAAAATTACTTAGAACAAAAGGAAGAGCAAGTGCATCATTAAGGAAACAAAGCAAGTCCAGGTCGTCCAGGCATCTCCCTCTCTAGTAGACCACACCTGCTTCCAAACTGGGGGGACAAAATGCCTTGCTATTACATATTGCTGCTGCTACCGATTCTAATGGTCTAGGCTGATTTGCATTATTTATAATGGTTAATGCATATTTTCACGTAGATGACTTGCTCAGAAAGCACAACATGTAGTGCTGGCACGGAGGGAAGCAGACAATGGCACCACCTGTAAATCGGCGCTGGGGCAAAGTCTGTGTATTCGTGTGGTCAATCTCCTCCTTCCAGTTTGCCAAGATTCTGTCACGGGATCTCACAGAGCGGACAAGACCCAAAAACCTAGTCACGTCAGGGGAAAGGACACGCGCTTTGGGTATTTGCTGCCTATATTGCAGAGTGTAATCTGAACTGTAGTCTTTTTGTTTATGGGAAACAAACAAGCTGACAGCATTATTTGGACCACTTCTCTGCTCGTGCTGTGAAAAGACATTTCTTTCAAGTGCTCCTTTTAATGATAAAGTCAGATGTTGGCTTTAATTACTGCTTTTGATTGCCCATGTCCAGAGTCTAAGATGCCTTCTTTATTTTCCATGGAGCTGGTGATATTACTGTAGGTTTTCCTTCTGTTTTCAATTCTTTGTCCATGACAGATTTCACAGCAGGAAACAGTTCTGTGGCATATGGCCACTAAATTACAGAAACTTCAGAAACTTCTGTCCATGAGTTAATTTTAAAACTGAAGAAACAGAAAATTGTTTTAAAAAACTAAACTAGACCGCATAAAACCCTTTCCCTCTTTACCTATCCTTAAACATACTATCTCCATCCTAGCTTGCAGAAACAACTCTGCCATGGCTGTTGGATCACCCTTTTTCGGATCAGAAGGATGGTTATGACTTCACATGAGGGATATCGAAGAGCACCTACCAGCACTGATGCACGACATCAGCCATTAGCAGGCTGGGGAGGCATTGCAACAGATTAAGGTGGACAGAAACTATTTCTCAGCTTCTTCAGCGAGTGCTCTATTGAACAGTTGATCCTAGAGCACCCGGGGAGAAAAAACACCTAGTCGCAACTTGGGCCTGAGCTGTTACAAGCTGAGAGGTAAAATGCCGTCACAAAGGCAGAACTGGCCGCAAAGACAACGCGCGCAAACCAGTGATGCGTTTTCAACAGGCAAGAAGTGGAACGAAACTTTTGTAGGGTTTTGTAGGTGACAAAAAGCTCTGTGAAAGAGTGTGAAGTGTTTATAGATGGCATAAAATTCTGTAGAGGCATCAAGACTAGGAAGGAACTGAAAAAAAAGTCAGAAAAGGAAAATCAAAGAATTTACAATCCAAACCCACCAGAATCTCCTGGAAAACCAGACAAACTGAAACAATGCAAGTATTTTGCACATCTTCCATTCTCTCTTTGCCCTGTGCCAGGATAGAGTCTCCTCACCTAAGACTGAACGTGTTCCTTCTGGCGTACATGGAATAACTCTGTGGAAGCATATGGTACAAGTGAATTGTGTTTTAAGGCTCTAGCCAAAATACTGCGCAAAGATTAGCTGTAGTATTTTTTTTTTTTGTAAACTTTACAACAGAGGAGTTAGGCATACCTAACGATTAAAAATGAAGGAGTTTATGTACTGGTTCTTGTGAGAACACACAATATTGATGCAAAGGCTCCACCACGCAGGGTATCGGTGAAAGCAGGAAAGCATCTTCGTACACATAACAGCCAGCACACAAGCAGCGCTGCTCAGGCTGGGAACATGGAGCAATATAAATGGGCTAGAGCACTGAGCCTCTAACAACTGTAGCTGAGAGCAGAGAAAGAGATAACACCAAGCGGACACAAGGTATACAGCCAAGTGAAAAATACATTCACAGCTTAGAAAAATGCTTACGGAGGTAAAATTATCTGGATTTTGAGCAGAGAAGCACGATGACACCTGTCGCTTTCCCACACCGCGTTCGTGAAAGCAAACAGCTCCCGCCAAAGGCAGCAACACAGCAGTCATTTGAGGGAACGTCACTGCACGGTACTTCGCGTGCCACGGAACCAGGAAATTAAAAATATTTTCCACAAACACTGCATCAGCTACATCGCTCAAACTGGATGTGCTATCACTCGTAGGGGACCCCCAGAAGACAACACTGCCCCACCGCTAACCATTTTGTCATCAGCTACCCTCCAGCAGCAAGGAACCGGTGGAAAAAACAGGCGTTTACCATGTGCAAGCCTGCTGTCGCTACTTCTGAGCAAGGCACCGAGGTATTGCAGGCCTGTGGCTGGCTCCGCGTTCCCCTAAGGGCCTGCGTGACCAGTCAGTCCCACGTAGCTATTTGAGCAATACGATAGCGTGAGCAGTGCGAACTCCACCTTTCTTTGCTGGGGCTCGCGCTGTGCCTCGACCGCTTAGCATCTCTGTGTCGTGCACGTCTGCGGCCCTGCATCTTGGCAGGCAGCAGTCATGGGGCTGCCGGCAGCTGCTCCCGTCTGCCTGCCCCTGCAGGGATCTCTGAGGTCGAAGCACAGTCTGGAAGTCCTTAGAGCAAGAAATCACAAAGCACGACACACCTTCCTTTCCATCTCAGTTTAGCAAACAATGAAGGCAACGCATTTGCTACAAGCAAATACAAAGTGGCCCTTACACGCTGGTGCACATCTACCAAAGCAGAACTCAGCCTCTCAGTAAAACGATGGTATCCCTATAATTTTGGGGCATTGTTATTCTGTAAACCAACAAGATTAATGCTGCTGTACAACGGGCTGATTGGATCTGGCACAATCAAGGTTTCTTAGTGAGAAAATGTACAGTTTCCTAATGCAGCTGACAGAAAGCCACACTCAGACCTTTTCAAAGGCTTTCAGGGGTTATTATCACAGATTAACTATGGCGGGAGCAAAAAGGTTTAAAGTCTTGTTTATAGTTAGCCCATGGCTCTAAATTAGCAACTTATCTCTTAAATGATCAATTGAGTCATAGGCGTTAATGAGTCAAGTTTAGCCAGAAGGGGTGAGGAAGGAGGGAGAAGGATCTCAAGCCACTGCTTTGCAAAAAGGCTGTATGAAAATCTCAATAATTTCTGAAGTCAAATTGTATTTTAATCAATGCCTCCCAAATAAGATGAAGAAGCCACACTGTGACTTTCCCAGCTGTAAAAAAAAAATGGAAGTCTGGTTTCACATTTGCATGATTTTGAAGGTCAAATGCCTGCTATCCAAGTCTTACTGATCCATATGGACTAGAAATGCCACAATATGCAATCATCATGAAGGCAGATTGTCTCCTGTAAATCTGTCCTTTTTGTAACACATTCAAAATGTACCGTATTGGATGGATTATAAATCCATTCAGGAAATACAAGCAATATTGTACCGAGTGTCTCCAGTTTGTGAAAACCCATGCGTACGGGTGAATATGCACGTATGTGCGCGTGTGTCTGTGTGTGCATCCGTGAGAGAGAAGCAGAGACAGATGGCCCAGTCCTGCCCTCACTGAAGTCAATGGGAGTTTTGCCATCCACTTCGGAAGACGGAAGCTTGGATTTGGGCAGAAAGGGACTTTTATTAGCACAATGCTTATTCTATCTGCGTTTAGAAACCAGAAACACTTACTCGTATTGGAAAAGAAAATGGGCAGGGCTGTCGGGAAATTTTCCCTGAAGGGAGCACGCTGCTATTTGTCTAGTACCTCCTTCTTGTTGAAATGGTCTGGGCCACGTGAGTGGCTGTGAAGCAGGCAAGTACAATACTATGTCTCTGGCATTCCTCTGTCCAGGAGAAAACATGGGAACTCTGTTTCACATCAAACCATTATTTGTTATGCTCATGTTATGGACTTTCAAACGACACAGGTTTTTAAAATATTTCCGTATTTCTTTCGAGGGAAGGGCGGGAAAGGTCACTGCTCTCTATTGCAGCCTAAGAGCACACAGCATTTTCATTTCTCTATTTTAACAAATGACTTTACACATTGCCATTTTTTCCTTCCAGCACATGTAACTGAAAAGAGACATATGGAGACCAGCATGCAAACCCTGCAAACATTTCAGCATAGCTTCAAAACTAATGCTAATCAATTTTTTGGAACCTCTCCCTCCCCCCTTCTGTTAACTCAAGAGCAAGTTCTCAAGAACCCAAGGTGGTTTTTTTAAGACAGTCAGCATTAACCATCCTCAGTAAGCGACAGGGTGCCTCCTCACCAAATCTTCTTCCTCTTGTCCTTTTTTTAATCACATGCACTCACAGGGTCACCCGCAGTATCCACATTAAAGCCTCTGAGCTGCTGGCTTGGAGAGCTCAGATCAGCACATCTGGGAAACCACAGACTGACACTATACAGCGGTATTTGCATCAGACATCAGTTCCCCTCTTTTTTTCCCATGTCCTTGTCAAGAAAAAACCCCTGTAATACAAGCTATCAAAAATCTCCTTCTGCATGATTGTGCTGAACATTACCTGAGAACAAGGAAGGCACAAGATGAACAGACCTTTACAACAGAATGTGCATCTGCCAAGACAAAAATACCCAGCGAGCTTCTGGTGCTGGCACAGTGACAGTATAAGCAAGCTGTCTTTGCAATGATTTTGCAAATGATCCATTACAAGATTTGAGTATGAATTCTGCAAAGGCCATAAGGCCCCAAGGGCAACACATTCTATATACCACCACCTAAGCATTCAGCAGATAGACGGGGCTATGGGCTAAAACGAAATCCTTCCAAGACTTTTTGTACAAATGCCTTGCAACAGACTTGTGAGTTGTTTTTTCCTCTCTCTCCCTCTCTCTCTCTCTTTTTGTTCAGTTGCCTGGCATTTGCTAACCCACAAGCTGCTGTTTCCCTTTCCAAAGAAGCTCTGATGGGTGGAGGGCCAGGAAAAATTAGCCCAACTGATGAATGCAATCTCGACAGAAAATATGTTTTTTATCAGAGACCACATGTTGCCAACAGCAATTAAAGTAAAACTGGGAGATTTCATCGGATATAAGCCTGCATAAAAAACCCACGGCCTCACTTATCAGGTATCTGACGGCTCAAGCGGATTACTCGTGTGCTCTGGAGACCGCCAGCAGTGCCCTGGAAGGGGCAGCCGCAGACTCTCAGGAGGGTGCCAAAGCTCCTCCGGCAGCGGTGCAGGGGCGGCCGGGCAGCAGGCTCAGGCCGGGAAACGCAGGTCTGGCAGGAGGGCTGCGGCTAGGAGCTCACCCTCACGGCTTTTCAGGCCGAGCCTGCCGCCTGCTTTGGAACCATGTGTCCTCTCGCACTGGTTTATTAACAGGTGTGGGCAATCTCATTGAAGATAACAAAGGATATCCCAGGGCCAGAGGGGCAGAAATGCCAAGAGGAGCACGTGTGCTCGCTGGGATTCTGCTTTCCAGCCTAGCAGTGCCAGTGTGAAGCACGTTCGCTGGCCTCAGAGGTAAGCAGTCTTTGCATCACAGCCGTGGTGGACCAGAACCTGGCTTTATGTTCAAACACATGAGCTCAGAGTTGTATTTGTATTTACAGGGCCTTGCCATGCATTTCAAGTAAAAAGTAAAAGTGACCAGAGAGAGCATTAAAAGTCCAGCTGACAAGAACTTTCCCTCATTAGTGCTATTTGTGTTATACATGTTCCATTCATGAACTGGCTGGGGCTAGGAACCTTAGCCATTAGAGAAGCTGCATAAATCATGACAATTGGCATTTTACTACTGAAGGATGACAGGAATTTCCATAAGGGCTATGAATCATTTTCCCAGCTATCCATGTTCAGCAAAGAACCTACCGGGATTATTTTCCAATAATTGAAAATATCTGGTAAATGTTATTCAACCTTATCTATTACCCTTGATTTCAAATTACTACAGTACAATGATATTCTTAAAAACGCATGGTGACAGAGAACATCACTTTGCATCCTCTCTGCACTACCCATCAGGCCGTTGCAAACTCAATAGAATAACAAGAGTCCGAACAGCTCTAGTATTCATCGAAGCGTGTGCAGCACATGAAGCAGGCAACCATGAAGAAACTTTGGCTATCCACGCAGAGCGAGGGACTGTGTCCTTACGAGTATACGCTCAGCGGTATTGCAAAGCATGCAAAATATAGCTATCCTGCCTGAGGTCTGTTAAGGAAGGCTTTAGAGTTCCATCCAGATTCGCAGAGTCTGATCAAATTCCTGCTGAGGCAAAGAAAGAATCAGATCACCTTTCTTAGCAGTATTCACGGGATGTATTCCCAAATTCATGTCCTTCAGCTTTGCTGAATTGCGCACCACGGACGAAGATTGGGCAAGTTCCTTCATTTTCTTGTTGATTGTCTTCAGAAGTGTGAATACACGTGCTGTGAGAAGCTGTGTGGGTAAGAAAAGAGGGTATACTCAAGGAAGAGCGGAGGGCAGCACTGAGAATGGATCCAGAAAGGAGAGGGCAGCGTGGAGAAAAAAAGACAGGGAATGACACAGCAGGCAAATGATGAGGAAGTATGGCAGGAAGATGAGACAACACAACCCTTTCACAGCTATGAGAAAGCACCACCACAACAGGAGGCAAGGGCTGACCATGATCCTTTGCGCAGATCTCCGTGCGCACTGCCACTCTGAGGAGCCCACAGTGCTGGGTCCAAAATATAAGCAGTTAGGAAGCAAAGAAGCATTTTCCATCGATCACACATGCTGACTCCTACAGTGATCGCCCGAGTTAGTAAAAAAAAAAAAAAAAAAAAAAAAAAAAAGAGAGAGACACTTCTGAAACAAAATAACCCTAACACACTCCCAAGTTAAACATTTCCAAAGGTTTAGTAGCTAATGCAGGAACTTTGAAAAGCATGACAGAAGGTAACTGTAACTCTAGTGTTTAAAAAAAACCAACCTCACAGACTTGAATAAACGAACTTAAAACAGAAAGACAGGAAGCAAACACAAACACGTTCTTTTATGAGAAAAAAAGGCTTGCGGTCTAAGGCAGTATCGGCCAATCCCTCATGCACCCAAATCAGCCTGTGTACCTCCGCATGGGCACAGACATCCCAGCCAAGTCTGCTCCTTTCACACAACCTGTTACTCACAACCTGTCCAACAGCATAATTTATAGGGGAGGGAGGTAAATTTCCCCCCAAGCATATAGTACTAAGCAACACCTACTGTTTTCAGAAAATTGTTGTCCACAGACTAAGTGGAGACAAGCGTTCATTCCTTCCTATCCCTTCCAAAAATGTTTACTATCTCCAAAACTATTTCCTTAAGGGAAGAAGATCCCATCCCAATTTGCTAACTGCTCATAATAAACATGATTTGGAAATCAAAGTGAAGGGCATGTTTTAGATATACAGTGCAAAGAACCTTTTTTTTTTTTAAAGCAAGTTTTAAAACCAAAACAAAACCAAACCAAAACAATGAAAAACAAAACACCCCACTGAAGTTCCCAGTACAATTAGGATGACTCTTCAACTAGCAGCATCTCAGAAACAAGGAAACAGATAATATGAATTTTAGGTACCATTCCTTAAGTCAGAGGAGAAAACAAAGCTCCTCACACAGACAACTGGGCTACAACATGTCAGCTGTGCTTCATGCCAGACACTTGCACTAGCAGGTCTGTGCTTGGGCTTTGGTTATTATGGCCCATGCGATACATGCCTCCCAGTTAAGGTGCAGTAACTCTATCGCGAGTCTGAGTTCTTAGGCCGAAAAGGTTGTGTTAAAACACAGAGCTACGTTTGCTTTCTCTTTGGAAGTTGAAACCAAGAGAACTGATTTTTTTGACTAGGTGACCCAGAGAATAACAGGTCCTGTGACCTATCTACAAATTATTTTTAAAGCATCTGTAAAAACAATTACCGTTTTTATCTACCAAACCCTTAAAACTACATACGTCCATTTTTGTTACATGATCAAACTGAAGCGAATACAGAGGTTGAGAGTATGTATCTAGCTTTCTATTTCTATGAATCAAATATTTGTTATAGTCCTGGAACGGAAGATTTTGCAATAACCCAGAGATACACAAACTAGAGTTCTTGGGCAGTATCCTGGGCTAGGGGGGGAACCAAATTCAACCGTACAGAAATTTCAGGCTAGAAGCCTTTACTGACTGCATGAAGATTTTACAACTAACCGGCAGTATCCACAAAAGCAGCTAGAAGAGAGTGTTCTTCCAGACTTAAATATGCAGATCGTATTATTCTACATCTATGTCACTCTTTACATATATTCATACATGCAGAGATATCTATGCTCATATACACACAGACATATACAAAATTGAGCCAACTAGGGGCTACAGCAAGCTCAGGTATTTTGGACACGGGCAACATCTGGAAAGGTTTCTACAAAAGCACATCCACTGGTGCTGCAACACAACGCTGCAGTGACATTTCCTTGTGCAAACACGCACTGCGCTTACAAGCTCCAAACCTCTGCAAAGCCACCGTTCCTGAAAATCAGCATCTCCCCAAGTATCAGCATTGCCTCCATCTTACAGTTCCAGAGTTGCAGCTGCAGCAGCAAGGTAATGCACTGTGAAGCAATTGCTGCCGCAGTTTTTCTTCCTCCACAAATAATACTCAGCGATGAGTAACTTGAAGCTGGCATAATTCCACCGCCTGCAGCAGACTGGGCATTGAATTACACCTTAAAAGCATCAAGCCTGTTTTTACTGGAAGGCATGGGAGTCCTTAGCCAGACCTGCCTAACCTGACTCAGCTGAACGTCAGATAACCCTAGCTGAAACAAAGACAAGGCTAGCAGCTCCACTCATGTCCCTGGGTCAGCCTCAATCTGAAGGAAAGCTGCTGACAGAGAAGATCATTTAGCAAAAGCTGCTAAAGGACATGCTGAAAGGGCAAGTAGAAATGGGAGAACGCATGCCTCTGTGGGGTTAAGAATATTAAGGAGAGTATAGGGAGACATATTTGAATGGTCATCTTGATATTTATAAGCCCCTATTTATGCTAAACCTAGTAATTCTAAATCCCAGGCTCTGGGAAATCACACACACTTAAAATCATGGGTCTGGTTTGCTCCTAGTCTTCTGTACCTTCTTGCACATGACTTTTCGCTGCAGGGTCCACCTACCCTGCACAGTCAAGTTCCTTCTCTCTTGAGCATCTTGATGAGTCTTCTAGTTTTTTTGGTTGTTTTTTTTTTTCTTTTTCCTCCTTCTTCCCTTTTCCTCTTCTGTGCTTGCCTCCTTTGTTTTCATGCAAGTGTCGGAAGGCCCCCCAATCCCTTCTCTGAGCACACATCACACTATTCCAGGTACCGACAACACATAATTTTTTCAAAGCACAGATCTTTTTCAAGCTCCATCTTAAAGCCAGTTGGGTTTGGGGTTCGTTTTGGGGTTTTTTTTGCAGGTGGGTTCCCCCACCCGCCTCTTACAATACCAGAGCCTGAACATTACTGACAGATAATACTCTTCCTTTAATTTCTACACTAAGTCTATTTGCTGACATTTTCGCATCTGTCCCCACCTTCTCTATAGTGGTTGCTTCTGTGTAGGATTTACAAGCAGAAGACATTGGAGCAATGTTACTGCGTTTGCTTGTGTTCTTGGGTCTGCCTTCTTCCCATTTGAGAGGAAAACTCAAAACTTTTTTTCAAGTAAACTCAATCATGTTGCTGGAAGAGAAGGGGCTGTTCATTATTTGGGGTTTTTGTTTTGCTCTGACCAGTGAATTAAAGAAAGCCTAACGATCTTCACACGACTAACCCAAAGGCAGACAAACACAAGCTGCTCACAACTGATACCGCTGCTCTCCTGAACACCATGCTGATCACTATGCTGATTAAAGGGTACAAGCCTCTATACCACAGATTTGGACTCAGCTCTGTTCAGAGACTCGGACTCTCAGTCCTGAAAGGCATTCACCCGTCCCAGCAGGAGCACCTATCCATTGATATGCTCCGGGTGAGACAAGACAGAAAAGTCCGGAGAGAAGCAAAATGATCAACACTACATGTATTCGCTGTTTTACCAACGAAAAATCTTACTATATTGCAAGCTGAGCGAAAGCAATTCCGTTGGCTTCACTGGTGGTTTTTCTGCTTGTATCGTTTGAACTTTATCTGTCCCCTCATCTAGAGGTATGCAGCCTTGACATAATGTGCCTTTACTGGCTCATTCAATAACCTCCAAAAATTGAATACATGAAGTAAATAATTGATTTTAAGACATCAAATACAGCAAGAGAGAAGTCAGGCACTGTAGGGCTTCAGAACCTCCTGCTCTTTGTACAGGATGGGCACAAACAGTTACTTGTGCACCTGCTGCCCCAGACAACCATCAACTGCTAAGGAAGACAGCCAGTCACAGAATATGCTTTTATTTATTATATATCATACCCGCACACACCCACAACTAGCTTCATCAAATTTTAAGTTTTGTATCAACCCCCTACTAGTTATATGAGCAAAGTAGTTTTGCAAGCTTGTGATACACCATTTTCTCATATTTAAGAGTAACCTGGCATGACCTGGTCCACGGGATCACTTCCCAAAAGCACTTAAGTGAAAAAGCTGGAGGCATCCTCAAACATCACCAGGATTGAGACCAGGTCACTGAGCAGCGTTACCTCACAAAGACATTTTGCACAGGCCACGTAGAGTTTACGTGACCGGCTCTCGTCTGGGCAGTGGGAATTGCTCCGGACTGTTCACGTACATCACCGTTTTCTCCTCTATTTCAAGCACTTCCTGGTGCAGTCTTTCCAAAGCCTGCCACGTTGCCTAGCACATACCTGCCTCATTGCCTAGCACATACCTGCCTCCAACAGCTGGCTCGTGTACGCAGTGCTTGCTCAGGCAGCTCTCTGCAGCTGTGTCAGCCTCCTCTCTATCCAGCTGCTTTCCTTATGTGCAGATGGTTTGGAGCCACTCAAACGGCTACTCACCCAAACACAAAATAGCTTTTTTGCGAGGCTTTCTTTCAAGCAATGGGAAAACCCTGAAGTACAGAAGGCGGAATAAAGCACTGAGAGGGCAATCCAGAAACAGACAGTTTCCTCTTGTTCTCATTCGTTGCCTAGTGGAATATTTATTTAAAAAAAAAAAAACCAACCACAAAACCAAACAACAATTAAAAAGCTGTTCTACAAAAGCAAACCAGCCTTGGTGACTCCAACATGGTAATCTGAGAGCGCCAGGCTGGGGCTGCCACCAACCCCGCACAGCTGACAAGAAACTTGCAGTGGTCCTACAAACGCAGAGAGCCACCAGTGCTGGGAATCCTTTAACCTTCAAGAGCACAGTTGGATTTTTACATACGACAAAAAAAATACCCATATTTCTGTCTCTGAGTCTTGCTGATCCATGACCGTTTCTGTCAAAAGCAATTATTTCAGCCACTGCTAGCAGTACATGCTTTCCAAGGCGCATGGATAAAAACCTGCGCTATAAACAAGTAAAGCTCTCACAGCCACGTTTGTTCCCTTGTAACAATCACTTCAAGTGACATTTGCATTTGGCCCATAAGCAGAGAAGTTTACCTGACACAGGGTGGCCCAATTAATGCTAAAGACCTTGTCTCTCTGATCCTGAGATGACACCGGATTCCAATACAGCTCCCATTTAAGAATATTACGGAGGAATCAATCACTTGTCCAAAGGGAGCAGCACACGGAGCTTCGCTGTCGGGAGAGGTTGCTCCTCACAAGCGGCACATCAGGCTCTGCCCGAAAGACTCGAACTGACAAAGAGCCAGTCTCTGTTGGCCATCAATTACTTGCAGTAAGAATGGCAGAAGGAGCGCCATGGCAGGCAGCCGGCAGGCAGAGCCGGGAAGGCAGGAAGGAGCCGACGTGCAGCCCACTGAGGTGCGGGCCAGCTGAGCGGCCTGACGGGGCTGCTACTGCACAGCGCAGCGGGCAGAGCACCCTGCTTCCCCAGGAGAACACGAGGAGCAATGTGTAGTATGGAAACAAAGACTGCTCCTCCTGCTTGTTCTGCAGCTAACGCCACGCCGCCTTAGCCGGTTCAGATTGCAGGGGCAGAACCTGGGGTTACAGGGAGAAGGGCACAGAAAATGCCATCATATTTCAGAGGTTCACTTTTACATCCGCTTAGGGAAAAAAAAAAAAAAGAAAAAAAAGAAAGAAGAGGGAACCATCTCCTTTGTCCTTCAGTAACATAAGGTTCTCGATAGGAAATGACTGTTATTTGCAACTAAATAGGAGCACAATATTGTCAAGCGTATGGATTATTTTTTCTTTAACACATAAAGGCAGCAAGAAGAGGAGGCGTGATAGTGGCTCTGGTTTATGTAAGCTTGCTGCCTCGTTTCTTGTAAAACAGCCAAAAACCAGGTGAACGCAGGGCAGAAACAGCACTGTTTTGTATTTGTGGAGACAAAAGATAGCAAAAGGGTTAAAGAAGATCTCTGTACAGTCAGATCTAATTTAGCACCCTGACTGCTGATCTAGAAGGGCAACTGTAAAGCAAGTTAATAGCATTTCTAAAGAAAAAACCAGCCCACCATTTAGGGACTGTCCGTAAGAATAGGAATGGGGTACCAACACTCTGACGGAACTATCAAAACGATTACCAACATAGGAAAAAATAAAGCAGCAGAAAGAAAGTATTTATTAGCTATTATACTGTAAATGAATGGAAACGCCAGCTAACATCAGGCCCACGGCAGTAGGTGCTCTACCACAGAGACTTCCTTGCAAAAGCCCTTACAGCCTACATAGACGGGGGGACCACTGTCTGCTCACCTCACCTGAAGACCAGGACTCAAAGGCGGTTCAAGGCAGCGTGTCCCTGCCCGCAACCACCTCTCTCCTTGGGTCACCACCGCGACGCAGGTGCTAGCTATGGCAGCGCGCGCTGCCGCCGGGAAGGAGAGCTGCAGCAGGACCGCAATGGCACCGGCGGCCGGTCGGTTCAGGGGAAGGTGATGGGAGCTGCAGCAACGTCTGACTTGTACCAAAGGGAAGCGTTACACAGCTTTTTGCCACCAGCAAACAACACTCGTTTCTGACACGCTTTTAGAAGATGACATTCAAAAAAGCACAGGGAAGAAAAACAGAGATGAGCACCAAACAGCAACAGTGGATTAAACTACCTCCTTTCATTTAAAGAGGTTAGAAGTTTAGTCCCGACAAGTATAAGATAACCCTCAAGGACCCAAACATCTGGAAGAAATCTCAGGAGAGACAACGCCACAACTCCCTCCAATTCTGATGGCATCAGGATCGCACCGCCTGTGTTTACATTCCCAGGTTTGCGACCCTCCGAGAGGCATTCCCTGCGTACACATGCATCCATAAACGCCAGGTGCACAGCATTACAGCCAAAGATGAGAACAGGAGCGGAAGTCACACATTAAGGAGTAACTTCAGGATTAAGTCCGCCCTCTACGTCAGGAAGTAATTTCTTGCAATAGATGGCTCTTTAGTCTAGCGAGCCATAGTGCGAGCCAGTGTTTGGAACCAAAAGGTAGACAACTTGAAATTAAGTTTAGAGCCTTTATTTATAAACGCGCAAGAGTGAAACTAATGGAACACGTGACATAGGGACAGGGATGTACTCCCTGTAACTCAGGGTTAGACACTTCCCCCAAAATAACTTTTTTTTTTCTCCTGGGAAGACCTCTTGGAAGTCGGGGGTGCTACACGCCACTCGTTCTGTGGCCAGGCGTAGAAAGGAACTGCCACCTACTACGGGCAAGGGACACACGAGCCCCATCACCTTTCCACGGCCCAGGAGGCACAGAATTGCCTGGTGGGCTATCAGGTGCAGTGTGAACTCCTACTGGTTGCTACACTGTGCAGGCACTGCCGCCGGTCTCCTGTGGAAAAAGATTTAGGAATAAGACAAAGTCCTGGGGAGCAAAGCTTTTCTGGGAGTTAACTTGTGACTCCACTGTGAGAACACTATGCACAGCAGGCTAGATCATTAGCAGTGAGATCAATACAGCTAGGCTGATTTATATGTAAAGATAATTGGGGCTATATTTTCTGCATGGCCTTAGGACAACTTCTAGTGCAAATATTTTTAAATGGAAAGAACCAATGTGGAGACAGTCACCATCCGTGATGCTTTCTTCCCCAACAGGAGCAATGACATTGGACATTAGTCCAAAGAGCGATATCCGCTGCACACAAATAAATCTTTCTGAATAAATGGATTAGGCATACCCTCGGTCATGTCCTAAAACACACTTCTAGACCACAAACATTGTGAACCTTGGTGGGGAAAGACAGCATCTTTCACTCAACCAGTGCAGCTGCTCGGAAGAGAGCAGACAGGTTTTCAGACACATAAGCCCTTCCTTATTTACCTAAGGGTTTTCCTTTTCCTCCAGTTAAGTCTGCTATTCTCATTAAGTATCTATTTCACACGCTGGAATATCGGCTTCTGTTGTGATCCAGAGTATCAAATTTAATTTGATTTTTTTTTTCCATTAGGTTTGTCCATGCTCTTTTCAGTACAGCTTTGAGTTGAGTCCTATTTTAAGCATACGAGACAAAAACCGAAACGTCTTTAAGATGAACTGGAGGTTGCTACGTTGCCATGACAGTAGGTTTGTGTTGTAGCTGGTGATGGTTTGTGCTTGCTTGGATGGTAATTACTGTCAAAATGCAAAGGGTTAGTGAACAGGGCCCATGGGAAAGGGCAGGATGACAGTCTATGCAAGACATCCTGCTAATAGGTCTGAGAGCGATTAGTGTATGGTTTACGATCACAATACTTAACCCTCTACCTCTCAAATAGCCAAATGCCTTTGCTTTCTGTGTTTGTGCCCCACTGGAAGCCAGGCTTACTGCAGCCCTAGAGGAAGGCCGCTGGCTCTGCCAAGCCACAGAGCTCTTCAGTGCAATTTTTGCAAGCCTAAGTCGTCCCTCAACGCAAAGCAGTGCACTAAGTCTGCGGACGTCCTGAAACAAATACTGGAAAAATTTTCATGGAATTTGTTTAGCTACCTCTGAAAACTATAATTGACATGTAATTTATTTTTTAACCATGTAAGTGCTGGCCAAACACAACAGGCACCACCATCTAACTGTCTTATTCTGTAATATCCAGCCATCGGAAATCAGGCAACAAATCCAGACCCAGCTTATTACAGAGTACAACTAGCCTTTCACGGTCATGTCTAATTTGACCATGCCCTGGCTCCGCTCGGGCAATACAATGCAGAGCAGGCCAGATCTTCTATCAGTATGAGGAAAGGGACAGAAATCAAAGGCAGTACTTGAGAAATCGATACGTTCACTAAGTGTGAACCAGTTTTCAGTTTGTGCCGGGTCTCAGCTGCGGTAAGGACAAACATCCCTTTGCACTTCCCGGCATTTTAGATCACTTTCCATGCACAGAAATTCTTGGGAACTGATACCTGTGCCCCTGAATACCCATAAAATGGATCTGCTTGCACGTATGCTCGCAAGCTTTTTTCTTCACAAGGGTGTGATGCAATTAAAGGTGCTGTGAATACTTGCAATGCTCCCGCTCCAGGGGTTATGGATACTTTCTGCCTCGTTTACCCAGCTCCAGTCAAAGGACACAGGTGGGGAAATGCAGGGAAGCTCATAGCAAGGCTGCCTGTGACGTAGCTGCTCGGTAACTTGCTGGGGAGCTACTTTTGGTTAAGCTGTAGTTATCTGATGGGACTTCCAGTCACAGAAGGACACCTGATCCTAGGTGGGCAGCCCTGTCAATTCAGCATCTTTCCCTACAGGAGTAAAATCTGAAATCCCACCCAACGTGTTTACAAACCAGAATTTCTGCCTATCAGAGAAACCTATTTCTAAGATCTGTGATCAGCGTCCTGACTTACAATTCATATCCCAACAGCTTGGAATACTCATTTCCTTCTTATTTCCAGTACTCTTTACTTCATAGCTAGAAGAATGCTTTTTAAACAAAAGCACCTGCAACAGATCCTGCCTTCCTCTGTCCAAAACCCAGCCAAAGGATCAGAGAGAAACCCACCCGCGCGGCTTGGATAGGGCAAGACTGCATCAATTCCAGCGGGTCAGTCCATCTGCGAGCGTACTTGTCATGAAGCGGGCAGTTGGCATAGCAAGGCTCAGGTCACCGCATCCTTCTCCTCAGCTACTGAGAGGGCCACACCAGCGCTGCCCTCTGGCTCCGCGTGACTCGATGGAAAATCTAAGTCTTCTCACGTGTCATGAAACACTCTGTAGGTGGGGACTGAAGCACATGGCCAAGACTGCCCATCGTCCCGGGGACGCAATCGGGGCTCTGTCAACCTCTGCCGCGCAGAGCCCTTCCCTGCACAGCACAACTCCAATTATAATCTCATTCCGATTAACGGTGCCTTGATGGCAATTTCATTACTCAAAAAGCAACATTTATTAGTCCATTGTAATGTGTTGTGATTGTAACTCTAATGCTAATAGGAAGAAGTTTAACCTCATTTCATTTTCAGTACAGTTAAAAACCTTGTAACAATGTTCATAAATCAGGGTTTCAAATGTCATAAAAGCAAAGTTGCAGCTCTACGCTATGCGTGTCTTTTTTTAATTTTTGTATTTCATATTAATCTCGGATCCAGTCTTTCAGAACTCCACTTACAATCCACATTTTATTTAGATTATCATTATGATAGCAGAAAAAATCCTCACCCTGCATATCATTTGCATGATTTAGGTAGATTGTGTTTTCAATTACATTAATAATCTAAAATGAGGCATACTGATTAGAGCCCTTTCTCTCACTTAAAACGAACATTTTCATTAGTGATTTCTTCAGAGATGCCCCTCCTTCCTCCAGCACTCCACACACGTACCATGATAGATGTTACAAAGAAAACGCACCGTAACTTTGGTCTCAAGGTATCCTGTTCTCACTGGAAGCCACAGACAAAATGAAAAGACCCTAACACAGAAAACAGTGCAGCTAGACTGGAATTCTTCACCCCATCTCTTGATTTTATGGGCAGATAATTTTAATTTTTTTTCCTAAAATATTTTCAGAGATGCTTCTTAAAAAATAATTGTTTTTGTACTAAAGGCATTTCAGTGAAAACACAGGAGATATCGATCCGGAGGTCCTGCACTGTGCCTTGGGTTCGCTTCTCTCCAGACAACCCAGAGATTTTAAAAATTCCACCTTCCAAAGATGATAAAGAACATATGCTAATTATGCCAAGCTGATTAGGTTTGATCTGAGACAAGAGGAACCTCAACTTTGGGCTACACAGGAATAATAGTCCCGTAGCTTGCACCTCATTGATATTACAGCAGACCTGACTTTTGTCACTCGAAGTGCTAAGGAATTTAGTACGCTCACTACCATGCCAGCAGGCCTTACCTTTGAAGACGCACAGCAAAGCCTCTGTCACTGTCACCACCCAGGCTACAAGACGGATTTTTAAGCTTATCTACCACTGCACGAATGACAGGTATGAAGTCATGCCAAGAAAAAAAAAAACAAAAAAACAGGGATTGTCTTTGAAACCTTTGCAGCTTGGTCTTTTCACTGGATCTCAAGATGAGCTGGAAGGTAGAAAATACCGTGGCACACGGTAAATACCTGTTAGTCACAATATTCTTTTTCTCTGTTCAAAGCCTATGCAATTCTCCAAGGCAGACACCAAGAAAGGGCGATCCCCAGTCCTTTGGCTCCTGAAGTCACTCCGCTTTCCAGACCAGCTGGAGCTCCGTGTAGTGCCTACTCACAACCTCTGCTGCCAGAGAGGTGAAAGCAGCTTTTTCCATTGTACAAGCCTTGGACTACATTTGAGATCCTCTTCTCTAAAGTGGCTGTGACCAGCTGTTCATCTGTTCCTCAAGCGCACTGCCCTTTCCACAAGATCTCACTTGGGATGACTCAGTCCTTCATGCGGGACCTGCTATTCGGAGGAAGGACATGCTTCTCTTGGAAGCCACTAGGGGGGAGAGAAAATGGGCCCGTTCCTGCTGCTGAAGCCATCCCGTGGGCTGGAGAATTCAGGTTAGAGGCAGAAATGGATGCTCCTTTTGAAAGGCTTTTTATGTCTTGCAAGCCTCTCATTTAGTAAGGCTTCTCTTCTACACCTGGAGAATGAGTGACAGATCTGTCAAAGCCAGAGGCAGAAAGCTGTGCTCTGGTCTTGGCCACTCAAGCTGCTACGTGGCAGCGGTTAGACCCGGAGGCCCCGATGTGAGCAATTGGTACGCGAGGCCATGGGTCTGGAGAGCCACGTTTGGTTCCTGGCACCGCCGCTGCCCACAAACCCATCATTTTCTTTTCATCCTGTTCAGTGAGGGTAACGCTGGTCTTTAAATATTTTAAGTCCAGGGGGCAGCGGAGAGGTACAGCAAAGAAGGGAAAGCGCCTCAGACCCGCAGCCTTGTCAAATGTGGATACTGGCACACTCTCCCACAAAACGCCTGACGGGTCCAAGCCTGAGGCAAAAACGTATGCCCAGCCCCCACGGCAGCTGTTTATCTGCTCCATAGATGCTGGGGGATTTCTATTCCTTCCTACAGAATCCTCTGCTCTGTCGCCAAAGGGAGCCTTGACTGGCAATTGGACTCAAAAACGCATGCACCAGAAACCCAACGGCAGCTGTTTGTGCTCCGGAAAGAGAAAGATTTAAGAGAGCAGGGACCTCCCAACCCTCCTGTCCAATTCAGACACCCCCTCGCCTTTCTGCGCCCCTGCCTTCCACAAGCGCCACCCCTCAGGCTCCATCCCGCCTCCACAGTGCACAGCCAGGGATGTTGCAACGAGGGGATGGAAGAACAGAGATGCTTTATGAAGCCAATTCTGCTTGCTTCCCCTCAACCCCTGGCTCCTCTTCACGAGTTTTCAAGTGAGGCAGAGGAAGCATCTGACTTCAAAACAGGCTGTCTTTGCTCAGAGTCTAGGGTTCACCAGACTTCTTTGATCACCTCTTCTGTATCCCTTACCACACCCAGAGCATCGCATGGATAAATGAAAATAAGAAACCTCCCTCACTCCATCAAATTTCTCCTTGCAGCTTCAACTTGATCGGATTCACTCCTTGCCCTTGACTGTTCGCATCCAAAATCCCCGCCCACCCCCACCAACGCGCAGGCCAAACTTGCCCCTCCAGCCCCTTCCACCTACTAGGTTACCTCCCAGGGTTCAAGTTCCTCTCCTGTTCGTAAAACCACTTAATAACACAGAAAAAAAAGACTTCTTATACTTTCTTGCAGCTGGTGTTTTTCCACATGCAATTACACCCCTGCCCAAGTCAGTGCTTTCTCAGGACGGACAGCTACCGAACACCAAGCACGGCCACCGATTTTTCTCTTCACTCGTGACCCCTTTCAGAGTCTCACACAAACAACATTTTGCCGCCTTTGTATCTGGAAGCTCTGAATCTTTCCGTGCAAAAGTTATGCCAGATGTGCCACGTGGATGAACTGGCACGCATCAGCCTGAGCGGAGGAGTCCTGCCTGGAAGAATGTCACAGTGGTGGAGGAGGAAATCGATTTCCAAACTTTGGAGGCTAACGCCCGAGGTACCAAGCTGCCTCAGAAGGCCGTCTCACTGCTGCTGCATGCATAGAGATTGATAGATACATAGACATTACCGTGTTAGATGTACATGTAGATAGTATTCATTGCTGGTATCACAGATAGCTCTCTAAGGCCCCGTTACATATGACTCCTGCCATGGGAGTCCCAAACATATATCAAGAAACAGGGTTACGGTCTCAAAGGGAAAAGCAGAAAAAGCAGAAACAGATGCAGGTCTGGTCACAGAGTCAGGTTTCTTGAAAAGAGCATCTCAGTGCCCCAAAAACTAGTATCACTACCTCTCTTCAGCACACACATCAAGTATGCGTGTGTTTGTTTGCTATCTCCGGACAGAAGATTCTGATGAATCAGCTGGCCTGACACAGGAGCTGCCAGATCTTCAAATGAGTTCCTCTTGTACCTGATCTTGCTGACCATCTTGGGAAATGCAGAGCATTCAAAAGTATTTAATCTGTGTGCTTGCAGGTAAATGTTCCTGAAGCAAGACCTCATCGCTGGAGTATCACAGAGCAGTAGCGCTGAGAGGCAAACACATACCTCATCCTGCATTGCTGCGTGAACTCTGTGCAGAGATGGACAGTGTGTTTGTGCTCAGAAGCAGCTGGCAAATCCCCACTTGTAAAAAATATTCACCCTTCAAAGCACACAAAAATAAAACGAGGACAAATACCACTACTCCGACTCACTGGCTAGAATAAAACCTACTTCTCCTGTGCACGCTAGTGACCTTCATGTGACCCGATACATTATTGATGAAAAAAATGTGCTGTTTGCAAGGAGATGGGTTGTGCGAGTTGGGGGGGGTGGGTAGGAAGAGAAGGATGGGAAAGAATGAAGACTCAGGATTTCACTTGAATGGCTCATTATCTGGCACACGAGCAGCTTTCCCTACCTTCCTACAGTCAAGTGGAGCTAGTGCTTTGCAGCAGACAACACAGACTAAGCTGGTAGCTTGCTGAAAAGGAACAACAGCTGAGGAGGCCTCGTTTCCTAAAGCTGCAAGGTTGCTATCAATACTCCTGCCTTGGCTGCACTGAAAGAGGTAATGGTTTCTTCGGAAGATTAATTTTCTAGCTGCACAGACTCTGTGGCTGAGCTGAAGTTCCAGTCTAATTATTACCCCTCAAGTGCCATCAAGTGCAGGAGGAAGCTGAGCCTTCTGAAGGAATAGATTTTTTTGGAAAAGAAAAACTGTAACGTGGGTTCTCCTTTATCAGAGGAGGTAATACACAAGTCTCAAAGGTGGGATAAAAGCTATGCAAATTCCTTGGGAGTGACTAAGGGTACTTTTTCCTAGGTATCGATAGAGCACAAGAAGTTTGCCGCATCTGCCGTTTTTTTTTTTCTTTTCTATTCCCTTGCAACAACATACAAAGCACCTGCCAAAATGCCAAGACTTCACTTTGCAGACAAGTTCAAGTTATATTGCTGCTGTTCATGGCCCAGGGAAGGCTATGATATTTTTGCGTGCCTTCCTGTACTTGCTAGGTATAATTATACTTGGTACCCAACCGGAAATTGAGCACAGCTCCAAACATAAGCAATCAGCTCTACTCTAAAGCCACATCTGTGTGGTGTTTTTTTTAATCCTGACTCACAGGGAACCCTCCCACACCATAAAGCAACTACTAGTGCACCAATACTTCTATCTGTTGAGCATTGAAATAGATTTCCCGTACTTTAGTTGTGGAAGAGCAGCGGTAGTATCCTTTGTCTAATTGCCCAATGCACGAGTAGCAAGAAGCTGTAGGTTTTAAAGGCATCACAGACCACGTCATGAGGAACACTGGCGTGAATTGATAATACTCAAGCAAGTCACACACCTTCTGCTATAAAACAAATCAGTTTCTGGGCAATGTAACTGTGCATGAGCACCACAAATTATTCGGCTAGACCTGCATAACTCCCCTTTCTCAATGAAGCCTAAACACAAGCAAGGCGAGAACTTCTTCTTCCATAGCTGCCCTACTGTGAAAGACACGCATTGATTGGCAACTGCGTTCGTGAAACAAAATGAGCTGCTGTGTGAGAAGAAAGATGCAGCAGGGTACTTACAAAATACTTATAAAGAGAAGATATTGTTTCCTGACTACAGTGAGAAGTAGGAAGAAGCAGTTCGGAAAAGCTAGAAACGCTCCAAACCAGCACAGGAAAAGTGTCCTTACCAAGGGAACCAGCAGAAATCCAACTCTACTGTCAAAAGGCAGTCTGTCTAAATCCTTCTCGGCTTTCACCATCTATGACCTGGTTTTGCCTATCTAGTGCAAGGGTATTTGGAGTCTTTCCTCCGGTCGTTTTCTCAAGGATGTCCCCCCCGCCCCCACCCCTCCCCAAACTATACCCAGACAGTCCTGCAAAGCCAGTATAAAGCACAGAGCACAATTCTAGCTATACAGAAATAGACACGGTTTTGAAATGCTCTTTGCCAGCGGTCACCTCAGACAGATTTGCTATCGAGTGTTGGTTTTGTCATAATACTGCAAATAAATATTGCGGTGCATGGAAAAAAAACCACACCAAGAACTGTGTTCTATTTCTGCTGACTAAACACCTTCTCCCACTTCAGATAGAGCAGACATGGGAAATGCATTGAGACATCAGCCTACACATATTTTTGAGATGTCAAACACAGAGGTGCTGATCTCTTCCCACAGTAAACAGAGCTTCAGAGGCACTACACAACCATGAAACTGGCTTACAGAGCTGCTTTTACTAAGATACCATAGCTACCTTTCTTCATAGGCACTACATATGGAGGGAAATAATCTCAGAAATCTACTTCCCCTTCAGAAACAGAACACATTTATTTGCCCCACTTCTTCAGGAAGTGCCCTTCAGAACACAAACACAGCTAAAGCCAGCCTTTTCCTCAGTCGAAGTAACACTGCAACATTCTCCTCTCTGTCCTTCCCCTCAATATTCTCATCACTGTAATTCAATTCACTCTGCTCCAAAAGCACCTTCGTCTGAAATGGGGATAGCACAAGGGTGGGTTGACTTTTATCACTGATCAGTGTTTTTAGCTTAAACTCAGCTTACCGTTTTCATCATTCTGTATTGCAGATCAGCACTCCTAAAAACCCTCTCTCTCTCTCTCTGACACAGCTGTCGGGAGGAGCGAAGGGCGAAGCAAGCCAACGCTCTCCGGGGACCGCCCAGGCTCTGCGGAGCTGCCGAGCCGCGGCGAGCCCCGGACGCGGCCCCGGCGGCTCTAGGCCGTGGTCCCAGCAGCAGAGGGCCCCCTCGCCTGCGCCAGCCCTGCCTGTCCTGTGCCGGGCCTCTTCCTCCTCTTCTCTTTCCTTCCCTTACCTTCTCTTCTCTTCCCTTCCCACAGGCGCTTGCGCTCACGGGAGATCCAGATGCGCGAAGCTGCCGTTCCTCATCGCTCTCGAGTCAACCCGCGTATCGGATGATACAAAACGACAAGGGCTCGGAAGATTTAAACCCACTCGGTAGAAAAATCGGCGTCCAAACGCAGCGTGTTTAGGGGTATTGCACACCTAGGACTACCACGGCGGCCTTGAAGATTTCTCCCCCTTGTACAACTCTTTTGCAATCTTGGTCTTTGTTTATCGTCACCCAGCTCCACTCTTTGGTCACACTTATGTAGTGGCTACTTCTAGCTAACAGCAGATGAAATGAAAAGCAGATAGCAAAGTTCAGCACACCCTTGAATCAGGCTCTAGAAACAGTGACGATTCAGATAAATGTAAGCAGTAAGCAATAAATCTCCTCTCCGCAAATTCATGCCAGTGAGTCTGGTCAGGTTCTAAGTAAAGAAGAAGGTTAAGGGAATACAGCGCAACACCTTGGATTAGAATGAATACACCCCAAAACAGCTATTCCAGCACTATGGCATAACTAAAAGGGTAATGCTATCCTTAAGGCAGCTCTCAACTGGCCCGCTTCAGAGATTCAACTGAAAATCTGCAAGTACGAGACCACAGTGAGGATCAGGACTCCATCTAACTGTGCTGATGAAGCACAGAAGCTGGGTTACTCCAAGCACACCCAAGAGAGGCCACTCCCATGGTCACTGCCATCAGCCAAACACTGGCATTTACACCAAAAGATGAGCAAGGTGAGCACAGAACCTGCCCAGAGGGACACAACCTCCCTCTTTGACCCTCATGCAAGGCATCTTTGCTGCCCGAGTTCTCTTCCATTCTGCTCATCTGAAGTCAAAAACTACTTCTGCTCTTACCTGCTGGCAGCAGACCTAAATGCGTACCTTGATCAACACATTCTGTAAGGCAAATGAAGGTCACAGTAGCTCGCTCTTGCTTGCAGAGAGCAAGTAGGCTTTGAGAGCAAATGCAATGGAGTCAGAACACAAGGACGTGCGTTCCTACCTGTACCAGCCTGCTGCAAGGCCCACCCAGATCAACAGAACACCAGCACACATTACTATCGCTAAACCAAAATCCAGCCCAGTTCCTTGGCTCTTGCTGTCAAACAAAGAAAAAGCACCTTCATTGGAAAACAGCACTTGCAAAAACGAAGAAATGAACTGAAGCGAGCCAATTATTCCTGCTTTTGGATTTGAGATCAACCCCAGCAAATACCTATACTAAGCACCAAACTAAAAGGTAAGGTCATTATTTCCTTTTTAATACTGACAAACCCTGACGCTTTTTTCCTCCATTGCTTCTGGGGTTCTTTCCCCTTCAACCCAGAGGTATTCCGCTGGTTTGCCTTCCTTCCCTACAGAGGTCAATAGCTTCAGTTGCTGACTGGCCAAAGCATTATCTCCTTGATAGACTGTCGATCGCTGTGAGGTAAGCAGAAGAGAATGTCAAAAGAGAAAGTAAACCCAATTTCAAAAAACACCGTTTAGACATCTCAAATCAGGACACCTACTGCCTATAATAAGATGGGAGCAGATGGCATAACGAAGCCCGTTGAATTCAAACTAAAAAAGGGCAAAACAACAGAGCGCTGTCCTTTACCACCTCCATTCTCAGAAATGTGTTTTTCTACCCTAGATAACCATCTATTACGCTCTCCATGAATAAATAAGACATATGAGAAGATTCAGACCTTGCCATAGGATGTTATTTCTTTTCCCTTGACCAGCCTGCTCTAAGATTCATACTGGATGCATTTGATTCTTAAAGACAGCTTTTTCCATTGACTGCCAGCAGTGCAACCATATACAAGTTGATCAGTTCAGATCAAGTTACTTACCTGACCACAAACAAAAAGAAAAAAAAAAAAAAGAAAAAGAAAAAGAAAAAGAAAAAGAAAAAGAAAAAGAAAAAGAAAAAGAAAAAGAAAAAGAAAAAGAAAAAGAAAAAGAAAAAGAAAAAGAAAAAGAAAAAGAAAAAGAAAAAGAAAAAGAAAAAGAAAAAGAAAAAGGAAAATCAATCCTCAGCCAGCACTGGTGCGGTAGAGATCAAAGCAGCTTATCAATAGCCGTGATGTTCACCATCAGCTTGGCTTTCCTTTCTAGCCACAGATTTTTTTGTGCATGTCCTTCCCCACTTATGAAAGGCTAGAGTAGACAAGTTTATGGATAACGTTAGTAGCTCAAGTTTTTAACTCCAGTAGTTTCTGTGCAATTTATTATAATTTCCTATATTTTTACTGCACTACAGATAGCTATCATTCCTCAAACTCTGAATCTGCAAAAAGGATTGACCACCAATCACACTTTCTCACTACGTAAGATGTCCACCACTTCACACCTACTGTCATCTTACTGCAGTTGGGCATGTCTCAGGTCTACCTGAAAACTACTGATTCAGAAACAGTATGTCTGAGCAAGATCATTTTTCCTCTAAAAGGAAGATCCTGCACCTGGACGTTCCCTACAGAAGTAACAGTATCTTTCATTTGGGTACTTCGCTTGCATTTGAGGCTGTCTTTGGATCATGTGAGACAGCTTACAGCTGTACCATCTGTCTCCATAGATGCAACAGTGTGGCCAGGGCCAGCAGGACCCCCTGCGCAATCCTGGAAAATAATTTGGGTAAGGAAACCAAAGAGGGGCACAAGAGCATGCTATAGGAACAGTACTGCTTCAGTCCAAAAGTCCACCTCCCCTGGAAATCTGGTGTCGAACCACAGCCATTAGCAGATGCCTCTGTCAGGGGGAAGCCTATGTAACCACTCCTCCTAACACACTTCAGCAGACTCTAGCTAATTTTAGCACAGGTGAGTTCCCAAGTCTGACCTCGCTTGTCCATCTAGCAATGTTTTCCTTACCCATACTTGTCCAGTGCCCTGTGAACTCCTGTAGAGGAGAAAGGTATATAAACACTTAGTCTTGTATATTTCCTGAAAGTTTTCATAGAATGTTATGTAAATACCAATAAACATAAAATCAAATACACAAATACCAGTGGAACTATACCTGCTTCACCATAACACCATCTTAAAGGCACTTGGTTTGCAGAAATAGCTCTCTCTTGGTTTTAAAAATCCAAGGGGGACAATACTGCCGGATTTCCCCATTCTTACTTTCCCTACGACTTCTTCCTTCTGCTACCCCCGCTGCAAAGTAGAAAGAAAAAAGAAAAAAAAAAAAACCACCTACTTTTTATGAATACCATTAAGTAGCAGATTTTGAATAAAATGGATTTTTCACCCATACAAGATGAAGGGGGAGCAGGCAGAGCTTGTGTCACCGAGTCAGGCAGCAGCACTGTTTCTGACTAACAGTGTTCCAGCAATGGCGAAATCTCCATGCTGCTTAAAAACAGGTCTCTGAAGTTATTAACCCGCACGTCATTTTTCTCTCTGCGTTACCATAGACGACTCAGAAATAGCAAGAGCTAGAAGAAAAGAAGAAGAATGAAGCCCGTAACTCAGCCCTCGTGAAAACAAGCATCCCAAATTAATGAAAACATGCTTTAACCAGCAACTTCCTGGTTGCACACAAAGGTTTCTTTAACCAACCTCTACACCGTTAACGTTTCCAACACAACTGGATGTTGGCAAGCATCAGAACCCATTAGCTGCTACACGCAGCACGCACCTTTCGGCTCTTCGTATTATCTGACCTTGACAACTCACACAGAGTCGCTGCTGGGAAAAATGTATGCTTTACCCACCGAAAAGGAAAAGCAGTAGAACTTGCCGCAGGTCCCACAGAGTTTCACAGACTAAACCACGAGGGGTGAAACTTAAGTTGGAAGTTTCCTACTGAAAGCATGCAATATTTTAACGTACCCATCAGAAAAAAACTGTACACCGCTCTTCAGCAAGACCAACTAAGTCTATTCCCATTTCCGAGTATGACTTCATGTAGGAAGAGAGGAAAGAAGTGAAATCCTGACCTGAAGCATAATGTGAAGTCTCAGGGCACACATGACTTCAGTGAAAACTCCAAACAGGTCCCCATCTACTGAACAAGCTTTTCCCCCTCACTGCTTCTCCAAAAACACGATCCTGTCTTTCTAAGACCAGTTCTTCCGGCCTTCTGGGGACTTATTCCAGGAGCAGTATTTGCAGGCACTGCAAACGAGACAGTGCCCAGTGTGTCAAAAAGACTTTAGAACCAGTAGAGGGGAGCATTACCGGATGGTAAGCAATCACGAGTTCCACAGAAACCTGAGGGTGAAGGTGCTGAACTGCTGACAAGGAAGATTAGAATTATCTACAGTGCAAAACAGCTGGAGGGTAGCCAATACCCTACCCAGTACTACCACTTCAGTAGGGGCAAGGCCAACAATCCTTACCCTAGTGACTGCTAAATGAGAAGAAATTATTAAACTAAGTTTATCAAGCACTCTGAGCACTATGAGACAGACTTTGTACAGACACCGCTCTTTTCCTTCCAAAGACAAATGATGTCTGTGACATAGAGGATTTATATGAGGGAACTCAACAAGTTAGAGCAGGAGAGCAATGAACAGCCAACCAACAAAAAGATATCTCAAACCAATGTCATTAAGTTAAATGTGTCTCTTACAAACCCGTAACTAACTTATGAGACTAAACTCCACTGATCTTCGGTTAGTTACGAGCGTTCAAGTTAGTTGCTCGTGTAAATCTTGGGCCTTAGCTTGCTGGAAGCTCCCTTACGAAAAGACCGGATTTTTGATAAGTTCACAAAACCACAGACAGACCTTTTTTCCATCAGCCAGAAAGACTTTTTTTTCCTCCCTCTTTTAAAACAAAGACTATAGAAGGGGACTAAAGATATCAACCTATCGTCACATAACGTGAAGGCACAAAATACATTCATCGCAGTGCTCAAAGTAGTACGGAACTCCGGGATGTAATCAATCCCTTGAGGATGTCGAAGAAAACTTAATTATGGTCTCATTGAAATATAAAAAGGGAGTTGTTCAAAATGCTATTAACAGTTTATCAATTATGGCTTTTGAAAACTGCATCACTCTCCAAGGCTTTATGATGACCAGGTACAAGGCTGCTTTTCTCAAGGAAATTGGCACAAAGAAGAATCTACCCTAAAGAATGCAATTAACAGGCAGAAAGATTTTGGGGGATTTTGCGTTTTGGGATTTTTCCCCTTAAGGTCCTGAAGCATATCAAAAATAAAGATAGTGAAAAGGTAACCTTGCAAGAAGAAAGACACAAGGGTTTTTTTCTTACTCTGCAAGCGACAACGCGAATGGGAAGCCGAACGCAGACGAGACAAGTCAGCCCCAGCAGCTGCTTCTCCTACAATCCTGAATGGACTGCATGTCCCCTCGCAGACGTCCACATGTGACAGGGGAGCTCAGCACTTCCCAACGTACCATGAATATTGCATGTGCCACTGAGACTCAGAATATTGCTGTTGGCAGACAGACTCACTGCAACTTCTCTGGACAGCTGATCCACTCCTTCACACAGCGGTATTTAGGCGCCCAGATGCTAAAATATTACTTCATCAACGTTCCCAAGTACCAATTTGCTCACTGAGCCTTAGGTTCCTGGAAAGGAAGAGCGCTACGCTGAACCTACTCTTTCTGTTACCATATCTTGCGCTCTCTTTTACGGAGATCAGATCTGATACTTACGAACCCTGCAAGTAGTAATAAAAAAACTGGAAAATAAAAAAGAAAAAAAATAACCTTTTCAAGCATCATATGGGAAACCACCTCAGGCATTTCAGTCTGGACTTGCTTTACTTCATTTCACCTGGCAGAGATTCTTCATTACCTCGAGGTCAGCCACAGCACAGGCATTTTCCTTCCCGTGGCCTATGACCCGAGGCCTTTCTTACACCTCGTCGTTCAGTAACGTCTAGCATATTAAAACGCCCTCAGCACCAGAGTAGCATTTCGTTCACTTGCCCGTGGCTGCCAAGTAGGATAGGCAACATTATTCAGTCTTGCAAGGTCACTCTTCATTTCACTCCGAAAGGATGTGACAGCCTGATAGCAAACATGATCTCTATGTAGGCTGAGAATGCCAGCTCTAGGACACTCTCTGGAGTATCCGGACACAATTCATTTAGCTACTCAGCTGCTTATCGACACTGAATCCTTTTATATGAGGACTAAGAGCTGCTACCACCTATATTCAACTGCTCCAACCTAAAACTTGGTGAGTTATAAGGCTTTCATCTCACCATCTTAGTTACAGTTAATTTTTGATGCAAGCTGCGTAACTGCTCTACAAAAGGTAATTTTTGCAATCCAGTAATTTAAACTGAAGGTAAAAATATTTTTCAGTAGGCTATTGTCAAAGAAAAAAATACAGTTTACTAGAAAGCAAACTTTGGCTTAAAAACAAAGAAGAGAAACCGACCTGCTGCAGTTTCAAGACCCTCTGTGGAGCCCTGCTGGTGCCTCCCGTGTAACCGACAACCTCGATCTTCTGACAGGCCCTCATCATGTCAGACCAGTCAGTCCTCAGCCACTCTGCTGACCAGGGGAAAGCTCAGTATGGTGTTGAGAAAAACACCCCATTACAAAAGAGGAAAACAAAACAAGGTGACATCCACAGAAAATACGAATCTTTGGAAATGAACATAGAAAAGGGTCTAGGCGAAACAAAGCCACTCTGATATTTCCTACTGGCTATGAGGCTGGCTTTCTAAGTTACTTATCAGGCAAAACAATCTGAAGATCACAGAAGCTGCATGAGATACAACTCCCTACACCCTGAAGTTTTAGGAAAAATCATTCTGCATGAAATGTCAGAAAGTAACTAACTAGCTACATTGTTGGGTTTGTTTTTTTTTTTTTTTTAATCCAAGTAAAAGTAATACTAAATTCTACAGTCATCCCTTCTAAATATTTCTCTCTTTCCACCTGCAGGCTGAAAGCTAAACCAGTGACGTATTAGAGAGAGCTGGATCACCGAGCCGAGCGGAGAAGATAAGGGCAACAACTGCCTTGATGTTTTCTTCTTCCACTAGTAGGGAAGTCGGCTCCTTTCCACTTGGGCTGCAGTATTTTGCAGTGCTGAAATGAAGGCCAGAACACCACTCGCTATTGTGGGCCAGGTTCCCAAGCGACATCAACTGGTACCAGCTCTTCTGATCCCGGGTGAAGTACACCAGTTTGTACCAGCTGAGGTTCTGGCTCCATTACCTCTTCTATGTTCTGCTTTTTATTTGCCTGTCTACAGTTGAGCATTCATGGAGGCAGCCATAACCCTTATCTCTTCCATCAGACTCCCCCCAGATCCCATCATTTCTCCCATAAAGCTCTAGTCAGGCCGCCGAGGGCTGCAGGATTGGGGCACAACACTTGCATGCTGAACTAAAGAAGTGTCAAAAATTCTGGTGCTGTTAAAGAGGAGGTGAAAATACCATCAACTCTAATGTGAAGCAGATGAGAAGCACGAAGAACCCGCTCAAATTACAACCGCTTGACAATTGTTTTAAATTTAATTTTCTCCTTCCTCACAAAAGAGTGCCAGTAAATTCACTACATCTCTTTGTCCTTGAAGGCGAACATCAGAAGTGAAGAAACCGTCAAAGAGAAGTTATTCCCCAAGTTCACAGTTAATATTTCTTTCTTATTTGTGGGATTCTTTGGGGACAGGACCGTACCAAAGGAACGAGGGTAGGACGAGGTAAAGGTGTGGCCTTCTGCTCGAAATGACCGTATTTTCGTAAGGGGCCATGGGAACCGACATGCTTTGTCCTAATCAAGTAAGTAAACGTATCGACTCCAACACAGACGAAAAACCATGAACTAAGCAAGATATAAGGTCCTCACCATCCTGTCACCCACTAAATGGGAGAAGTGTAGTTAACAGCACTAGAGAAATGTTTCCTATTTGATTTTATTAACTGATCGACATGAATTAATGCATTGGGATATTTGATTGTGTCATAAAATGTGTATATGAACATCATGATTCAATTTAATGTACCCATTACTGCTTGATGTGCCATTATATTAGACTAAATTAAAAGAATTTTATGGAAAAAAAATTACAATTAAAGACTCAAAATTGATTACGTTCATAACTTAGAGGATATTCACTTCTATTCATGTTTTGAATAATGACAATAAAAGAACCAGAAAACAACACAGACTATGTAAAGATGGACAAAATAAAGTACGGCAGAGATAAACAGTACAAACGACATGAGGGGTTCATAAAACCCCACCTTCCCGCAGATTGGGAAACAGCTGAGAACAAACAATCAACACAGCAACAGTGTCATCTATTATAGGATTAATTTTCTTAGAGACCCCCACTGCAGCACAGTTAGAGAAACACACAAGATGACATTTTTCCCAAGCTGCATATCTATTGGTCTATTGGGGATATCTTTGTTGGGGTTTTGTGTGTGTGCGCGTTTGCGTTTCTGTGGGTGTGTAGTGGGCCGTTCTTTTTTTAAGTGGTGTCCATCACAGTTATTTCCATCTTGGACCGCAGCCAAAATTTTTAATCATGTATTACAACTTAGGTTCCAGGTGTATGTTCAGCTACTGCTTTTGCAAGGCTGATTATTGCTCTGTATCCACCCAAATCAACACCTGTGGATCTGGGTTGCTGCTCATTCAGAACTTTCTCATGAAAATCCAGTCACTTAGACTATGATAATCCATGAGAGGACCTAGTTGTTGGTTCACGCTGCTGGGAAAGATGTTGCTAGCTCATTTCCATAATTACCAATATCTGCCATGCAAGCAATGTGTCAAAATGAAGTGGGGGAAACAACGGGGGGGAGGGTGGGGGTGGGGTGGGTGGAGAAAGGGGACCAAAACCTGACTATCTTAGCATATACATTAAGAAAATCTTAGCTTTTTTTTTGGGGGGGGGGGGGGGGGGGAATAGGAGAGCATGCACAGGCATGCACTTTAATGTACTTGAAGATCATGCAAGGCACTTCCAGGAGACTACCTTTTTTTTTTTTTTTTTCCTAAAAACTCTAATGACCACTTACAAGCTACTGTGTAGCTTTATGCAGTGGTTAACCATCTTTAGAGTTGAAGTGTTTTCCAGTCTTTCACCTGAATCTTTGGTGCCAATTAAACCCTTATATTCTTTATTTTCTTTCTCTAAACTGATTAGATATATGCTATAAAATGAAAAGAGAAAATACCGAGTAGACCTGGGCCCATTAGAGACTCCCTTCAGCTGCCACTGAAGACACCTATTAACGAGACAGTGAACCAGTGGTAAGGGACTGAAAGTTTATAAGACATCATCATCACAACCATATTTCCTAGACTTGTCATAAGACTTGCTGCTTCTCTTTGAACTACGACAAAAGATAACCTTTCACAGATTAATGCAGCTCAACATTTGGGAAAACTTCACCATGTTCTATGGACTTGAATACACGTGTATGTACACAAATGACTTTTCCTCTATTGTGGCATGTACATTTAGTCCTTTCTCAGGAATACTTCAATTATCTGTTCATTATTACTTTTGTTTGGGAATTTGAGAGGCCCAAGAGAGCAAGGTAGTCTTCATTCTTTCTAGTGTCATCTATTATGCGAGTTCCTCCCCACAAAAGTACACCTATACTTCGCTTTCTTTCTTCCATATCTGACGTATTAACAAACACAATTTTTTCTTACTCAATGAAGATAATAGTTCAAATAAACAACTGTTTTGAGTGTGAAAAATATGTCACCTGGAAAGTGATTAAAAGGTAGCTGAAAACATACTATCTCAGTGTGGCTTTTGATAGCTATTTTTCTTAGCTTATTGACACCTTTATTCCCTAAATACTACAAAACATTGCTCCACCAAGTCTGTCATGTGGAGCTGCTCTACAGGAGTGAATCATCTGATTCTCCAAGCGTGGTAAGAAATCAGCTTTGTTTCCACGAAGAATACCTTCATAGAATCATGGAATCATTTCGGTTGGAAAAGACCTTCAAGATCATCGAGTCCAACCATTAACCATGCCCCCTAAACCATGCCCTGGAGTACCCTGTCCACTCGCTTTTTGAATACCTCCAGGGATGGTGACTCAACCGCTTCCCTGGGCAGCCTGTTCCAACGTTTGACAACCCTCTCAGTAAAAAAAATTTTCCTAATATCTAACCTAAATCTCCCTTGCCTCAACTTGAGGCCATTTCCTCTCGTCCTATCTCCAGCCACCTGACAGAAGAGACCAACACCCACCTCACTACAACCCCCTCTCAGGTAGTTGTAGAGAGCGATAAGGTCTCCCCTCAGCCTCCTCTTTTCTAGACTGAACAGCCCCAGATCCCTCAGCCGCTCCTCATAAGACTTGTGCTCAAGGCCCCTCACCAACTTGGTTGCCCTTGTCTCAGTTAGGTCCTACATCTTTTAAGAATACCGGTAATGTGGCCCCTTAAGTAAGCTAAACATTTTCCTAACGTTTCTGGGCAACAGCATGTCATCCTAATGGCTTCTTTAGCAAGCAAGATTTGTCAATATAGGCTGCAACACTTCATCTACGTTGGGCTGACTTCAAGTGGCACTGCCTCGGTGAAAGATTTGGTCTCAGGTCAAAAGAATTGTTACTTATTTCCTAGAAAAAGTGTTCGGTAGATGAAACAATGTGAGTTTTGCAGGTATGCGGAACACCTTTTGCTCGCCTGGTGTTTTGCTTAAACATTTCGTTTGGTACAAATATCCCATGTGCTCTCTCAGGTTAAGATCCGTGGCATCGAGGAGTCTCCTCAATTGAAACTGAAGAGTTTCTTTTAGAGAAAAAAAAGGGTTTTTTTTCTGTTCAGTTTAGAAGTGAAAGTTTAGTTGAGATCACTACATTACAACTCATTTTTCATGTCCTGATAATGAAGTATTTCTCAATCTCAGGCGTGGTCCACACCCCACACAAATTTGATGTCGGGTTAAACAAGAGATTTTTCATCGATGTTTGCCAGTAACTAAGAACTTGCACCAACCCTACAGAAACGAGAACTGTAAATCATAGAATCATAGAATCATTTAGGTTGGAAAAGACCTTCAAGATCGAGTCCAACCATCAACCATGCCCACTAAACCATGTCCTGAAGTGCCTCGTCTACACGCTTTTTGAATACCTCCAGGGATGGTGACTCAACCGCTTCCCTGGGCAGCCTGTTCCAATGTCCGACAACCCTCTCAGTAAAGAAATTGTTCCTAATATGCAATCTAAACCTCCCCTGCCCCAACTTGAGGCCGTTTCCTCTCGTCCTATCTCCAGCCACCTGACAGAAGAGACCAGCACTCACCTCGCTACAACCCCCTTTCAGGTAGCTGTAGAGAGCAATAAGGTCCCCCCTCAGCCTCCTTTTCTCTGGACTAAACAACTGCAGCTCCCTCAGCCGCTCCTCATGAGACATGTGCTCCAGGCCCCTCACCAACTTGGTTGCTCTCCTCTGGACACGCTCCAGCAACTCAATGTCTTTCCTGTAGCGAGGGGCCCAAAACTGAACACAGGACTCGAGGTGCGGCCTCACCAGTGCCGAGTACAGGGGGACGATCGCCTCCCTGCTCCTGCTGGCCACGCTATTTCCGATACAGGCCGGGATGCCGTTTGGCCTTCTTGGCCACCTGGGCACACTGCCAGGCCAATATGAGCTGGCTGTCAACCAGCACCCCCAGGTCTTTTTCTGCCAGGCAGCAGTAAAGGAATCACAGGTCACTAAGTTCCTACACGCATACTGCGATTCTTCCCAATTTTGGCCTGTTCCTGCCCATCGCACCTACTCCTTGGTGTCTGCCAGGTAGCACGAGGTGCAAGTACACATCAGGATGTGGCAAGACCTGCTATATTTCCTTGCTAGTAGCTTTGGCGTTTTCTCCAAAAGGACCGAAAGCCTGAACCTTAGTGTAGGTAACACCAATCATCTGTACTAATCTGCTTGGGGATACTCATTCTCGCATCCCATCCTGGGTTTCAAAGAACTCAAACGAAGGTGAAAGAAGGTATCACACTACCCTTTCACAGTTGTTGTCATCTCCAGTCAAGCTGCAGGGTCACCACAAGTTGACTTTACAGGCTAAAAGCTATCCACTTAGACGCAGTGAAATCAGAAAACCCTCTGCAGAGTCAGAACAGGCAGAGTCAAGCAGGCACACAGCTCAGCCACCACCTCTAAACCTGCGCTGCAAGGAATAGCTCTGAGCCCTGGTATATTCTCGGCTACTATCGGCTTCTGCCTCTGACGTCTATATAATCTGAAGGGCAGGTGGCACTGCTAGGCAGCGTGGTGCCCTTTTTCAAACCGGAGACTGTGACCCAGCTGGTGTAAGTGGGTCACTGAACGCTATAAGCTTTCACTGGAACACGCTAAGAATCTATTCATCCAGGCAGGACGCACCTTGACAGCCCACAGCTCGCATGCTCCCTCTTCTCCCCCATCGGCGGGCCTGGCACTGGCAGCGAGAGGCAGAGCGATGCCTTGATCCTGCACAGAAGCGTTATGCCTGCTGCCAAGCAAGTTGATCCAGATCGTGCAATCTTACCCCATCTCACTCACAGCACGAAGCCAGGGTAAAACATTTCAGTTCAGTAACTGAACACTCTCCTATGGACCCGAAAGAAGGAAAAAGGGACAGGAATTCCCAGAGGCGGGGCCAGAACAGAAAATCGGGAAGAAAGAAAACATCAAAATGCACTACAAAGTAGGAAGAAAATCCATGGGAAACACAGGTGCGAAAACAGAAGAGGTGGCAGAAAGCTACCGTAAAGTCAGCGCTTCCAGGACACTCAGCCCCAGAGGTTTCTCCACATCTCAACGCGGAACCTGGGGAGCATTGTTAGTACATCCACATGATCTGGCACGCTATTAGTGTCAGAGCACTGCAGAGCTC
Source organism: Harpia harpyja (assembly GCF_026419915.1). Lineage (NCBI taxonomy): Eukaryota > Metazoa > Chordata > Aves > Accipitriformes > Accipitridae > Harpia > Harpia harpyja. The sequence goes on from NC_068941.1 coordinate 740,877, forward strand.
TCTCACACAGTTTTTAGGTATCAAGCGAGCCCGCTGACATTCCAAACCTACTGAATCACAGTGACATCCAGAGGGGTTGGCTTATGGGGTTAGATACTAAATCCACAGTAAAAGACTGCCAGAGGACCAATACCAGCAATGGGTAACACTGGCTGGTTTGGTAGTATCTAAACTTTTATGTTTTTTCTGGGAAATGAAAATGTAACTAAGCAATCCTGAAGGATTTTCTCAGCATATACAGATACAACTCTTGAGTACAGATTTTGGACACCATCCAAACAAAAATTTCTGATTTAACTAGTACAACTGAAGTCTGGCCTGAGACATGCCCCACCTTCTGCACACAGGAGATACTGAGCAAGAACTAGACCTGTTCCTCAACAGTGAGAAGATAAAGAAAGTTAACAGACATGCTGTCAAGCAACTTGTGCTTGTCTCCTAAGCCCAAATCCCTCCATGTCCCAAGAGCTGGTCTCTGGCCCAAGCACAGCACTTAGGGTTTCTCCCAACTCACTCCAGGTGCCCATTATCTATCAGACACTCAAGGAAGTAAACAAACCCTGAAGATGACAATCACCCCATAAAGAAAACAACTCTCATTTGCAGGTTCTTCCGGTTATTTACGGGGATGAAGATCTTACTCTGCTTACAGGTCTACTTGAGCTTTCTCTCCCCCTCTGACATGTAGAAGCTGCTACAGAAACAGAGAAGGAGAGGAGGGAACTTGGTACCTGCTCCTTGACTTTGTTTCATGGAGGGCCTGTTGGCTCTCCTGCTTCACAGGAGTGCACACCATCTAGGCGCTCCAAGGACATGACCTGACGTACATAAAACTCAGTACATCCTGGAAGGCAACAGTCGGTCTAAAACACGCTGAAAAATCGTAACTAACAACACGAGCAAAAAGCCTTACATCAACACGTACTGAGATTATCCACAGCTTTGTCTGTAGTCAGACCGCATACACATAACATCACATGCAACTAGGCAATAAAAACAGTGTTTGGAGACTACAGAAGCATATACTCCATTGAAAAGGTACAAGAGAAGAGCTGGCACTCTAAGGTCTGTTTTCAGATGGCCGCGAAGAACAAACATAAAGGCGTGTTTTTGCTCTCTTGCCTTGCAGGCCTGCCTGCATCTGTTCTGTCCGACCTGACTCTTTCAGCTGAGACCCCCGATGTCATACTGCAATGAAACAGTTTCCAAAAAGCAATCATCTAATTCTGCTAACATCCAGCTCAGATTCAGATCAATATCTGCACTTTGCAGACAAGATTTACGTTCTTGGAAGTTAAGGCGTGGCTTTTTCATCCAATGCAAACAGTATTTCTAAGGCGCTGTTATTTTATATTTTAAATAACTTTGTTGCTCTTCACAAGGCATTCTTGGTTATTTCGCATTTCAGTACACTGGTGAACGGTGATTAGGGTACTCAAGTGACGCAGTACAAACCCAGCAAGGGTTGGGAGCTGAAGTGAGCGCAGTACTCCTTAAGGTAGCAACCAAAGTATCTACTCGCAAGCCGCACAAGTCACTAGTAATTTTGGTATTACCATTTTTAGTATGCTTTCTTTCTAGGAACCTTTTAAGTGCATCTGATTTTCCAGTAAATCACTATGCAAAAGTATCCCACAACATGAGCAACATTTTAAGAACCACAGCTATTTTTCTTCTGGGAAATGAGGGACTGGCCATCAGGATTTGCTAGCCAGCCACTTCAGTCTAGGCATGGGAAATCGGTTGATTTCTGAAAGACAGAAGTTGGACTTGGTGAGATATTTGAAGGAGGAAGTGCTAAGGGCCTTGTGGAATATCCTCTTGAAGAGATGCCAACAAGTAAATTGTCGAAGAAAAAAAAAGTACAATGCATGTCAGATTTTTAATTACATGTCTATTTTCCCAACAAAGAAGTGCAATTAAAGTTAATCATTTCTATTATATTACACAATGCCTCCATTACTAATGGAATCAGGAATGCATGAAGGAAAAGCACATTAATACATAAACACTCTTTTCATACAGATGAATATTTTGTACTCTGAACACATTCAAATATAGCAGTGCTCAATTATGCATCACCCACTTTAGCACATAACTACGTCAAATGCCTTTGGGGGGTGGGGGAAGAAAAGAGAACGAGGCTTACTTACAAACTTCAGCGTCCCTAAAGATGTTCATTTGCCCACACGTCCTGAAAGCATCCAGGAAAGCATCCCCTAGCTGCCCCTGACAGCTGTCACCCCAGCATACTTATGCATAAACCAGCATGCCTTTCCACCTCCCTCTGAGCCCAAGAGCAGCATCCCACATCAGATCTACAGGAGTTTCAGTATGTCATACAAATAATAAACAGTCTGAATAACAAGAGAAAAGATCAGAGCCTTGTATAATTTATACGATCCAGTGCAATCTAATGGAGTTTGAGGTACACCCGGTTATTAGGATAAATTTTGCTCTCTGGTGTCAATCCAGAGTAGTGCAATTGAATATGGGGGATTTAATCCCTATTTACAGCAGGTACGAATAAGAGTAGAATTTGACTTTTTTCTCAGCCATTAGAGAAATAATATTTTTATGCTTTAGTCTATTTTTACAGACTACTATGGCTACTGCAGTCACTGTCAAATTCTACTTTTACATACACCTGGTACATAAGACAAAAACTTGCCAGTTTGGATGAAGGAGGTCGCTCTCAAAATCAACAGACACGAGACTGGTACCTCTCTAGCTTGGTATTTATAGCAGTGGCTCTTTCTCAGGAGCGACCAAGGGGCAGCTTCCGCACCTACAACGCGTGACCTCAGTCCATCAAGGCCAGGGCAGACGCAGAAGCCTCTGCAGCAGGTACTATTGCCTGTGTTGCACGTTATGCGAGTGAGAATACTACTAATGGCAATGCTCAACCACACTGCCTGCTCTACTGCAGAAAAATGACATTGAGATTTCACGCGTGCCCTGCTCCTTGGGCTGCACCTCCGAGGATTTAGCCTCCTGCCACAGAGCTTAAAAGCTGAAGATGTGCCTAAGCGTGAGAAATTTCCGTGCCCATCCCAAACATTTGCTGCTCAAGTTCTCCTCCCACCCACCCCCATCCCTTGACAAGTGAGTGTAAGAGTTCACATGAACTTGTGTGGCAAAAGGAAAAATCGATGACAATTGGTAGTACATTTCAGTGCTGTTTCCATGTACTTTTGGAAAAGCCCCAACTTAACCAGTTCTGCAAGGTTCTATGATTCTCCTCAGATACTACAGAGCAGTCTCTGCATTTCTTCTAGAATCAAGCCAGCCACCAAGAGATAGACTGAGTTTAAAAATACACTCAGCACGCAACAAAATGCCTGCCAAAACACTGCTGAACCCAGGACAAGCCCCAAGAAAGAAAATAAGCTAGACAAAACAGCACAGTCTTTACAGGCAGGCCAGTGCCTCCTTAGTACCTTCTAATTAAACCATCATCAGAAATAACATCATCATCAATGTTCTTCGCTGTGGGGAATGTGTGTGTCCATAGCACTCTGAAACGGCCGAGTTGCCAACCTCGAGAGAAGCGAAAACTCATGGACACCAGAAAGGAGACAAAGACCTGTTCCAAAGTGTAAGGGACAGGCTGGAATTATTAATCTATCTGCACTCTTGCCTTGCTCGCCAGGGAGTTCAGCTCCACAGCAACTTAGTGCTGCTCCTGACTATCAGGAACACTCACGTTCAGAGAGGGATCATGTGCAAAGGATCTCCTGCCTTTAGCAACACTAGGTATAAAGAGCCGTTTATTTATGATACTTCCTATATGGAATCGTGAATACACACATCCTCCTTTTGCTATACTGGTATTACCCCTGCCCATGCCTGCCTTAGCCCATTATCCTAGGGCAGGCTATGCCTGTGGACAGCCTAGCATCTGTCAGACACATCTCTATAGATGCTATAGTCTATAGCGTTAGGTCAGACAGACGCAGCGTCAGCCACGCAGGCGGCTACCGACAGCTTCCACGCTGTGCATTTTGGCATTGCTGAAAGCCCCCTGCCATGAAAACTTCCGGACCCTGGATGGCTCCGCTTTCTTCAGTAGAGGTACTGAACTACACTGTCCAGTAGACCACCTGCCTCAGAGTATCTGGAGATCTTCCGACAGCAGCCACACACCAGTCCGAGCCTCCCCAATAATCAGTACGTGCGGTCACAAATATAAATTTGTTCTTCCTTCCAGGTACGCCACCTGCTTGAGGAGAAACATTGCTTAAGTAGCAGCAAAGGACTCCTGGATTATTTTTTTTTTCAAGTATCTGTTCCAGTCGGGATTTACATATGATCGCAATCGTCTAGGTCTAGTTCCCTGGAGATACTTAGGCTCTCATCTCCTAACGAAGTCAACAGCCTGTGCTCCAGAAAGGGAGTGCCCAGCCGAGACAGTTTCTCCAACCTGAAGCTCAGCCCATTCCTCAAGTCCTTCTAACACCACAGACAGAAAGGAACCTCTGCACCAGTGCTACGGCACAATACAGGTGCTCAGATAGCGAGGGGACCATATGAAGAACTAAAATAAAAGGGTGGTTTTATAAATATGCACATCATCCCTAGCACATAAAAACACCGTTTCAAGCAACTAAAATACACAGTCATTTCACTTCCAGGTGTGATGAATGACCAGAACCTGGATAAAAGCTAACAGTGTGTATGAAGGACGTTAAAGAAGGCCAAAGGAGTCGCACAGAAACCAATGCATAGCTAGTATACTTTTGCAAAGCCCAGCAACTTGCTTCAAAGTTTCTAGCGATTGACTAATTCAAGTAACTTCTCCTAAGTTTTCCTTTTGACTTTCTGCCAGTACAATTAACAAGAAGCTTTATGTCCTGGCTGCATTTTTCTTTAAGGCCGGTAAAACCGAGTACATTCAAACAGAGCACTGACAGCTTTAACTGCTTTTACTGTGGTGATGAACCATCTTGGAAAAAAACCCTGAAGAAGCAAATAATTTGCAGAGAAAATATATTGTTTTAATTTCAGCGAAGTCGACGCAAGCCAATAACCAATGCAGGACATCATTATCAAAGCTGCCTGAACTTAATTTACTCCTCTTTTCGAAACAGCAGTTCCTCAAGAAGTGTGTTGTACACCAAGGCGGAGAGAAGGGGAGGAAGGGATGAACCCAAAATCAGTCATCTTTTCTTGCGAGCACCTCCATTAGTAACCGCTGCCCCTCTTACTCAACCCAAAACACACTTCTAGACTTTCGTGTATTTAATTTTCTAAAATTCACATTAAACACAGAACAACTCTAAGAAAACATTCATTTACAACAAAGCTATACCATTCAGGCCTCTTAACTGCTTTCCATGTTTCCCTTGGCCACTAAAGACCTACCACTTGCTACTCTCCTCAACAACGTTCAAGCCATCTGCTCCTTCTGAGCTGTCTCAAGACACTTCTAACAGGCCTGTCTGTCCCCAAGACAGGCTCCTTTCTCTACGAGGCAAGTGACAATACATCAGCTCAACCATAAACACATCTAGGAACAGCGACCCGTTGGCCAAGCACCTGCAATCTTCTCCATGACCCAAATTTTATCACCTCTCAGCCTTAACTGACCCTTCAAATACTCCAACGCGATACCACTACCACAATGTCCGTGCTGGGCCCTGGGCTGGGCTGGCTTCTCCAGCTAGATTCTGCACAGCCCACGAGTCTGCTTTCAGTCATGCTTCACACTAGGAGTTTGACCGTTAGCTGCTGCGGGATGCCTTTGGTTGACCATTTCTACATAAAATATCAGCTGAAGATCTTGTGCAACAGGCAAGCCGACCCAGAGGCAGTCTAATAAACTCATCATGAAGCAAGTAACCTGACATGAGAAGATGTCCGGGAGCAGCAAAACCAGCAGCTCAGTGGTGTGAGAATTTAAGAAAGATAGTTTGTTTCTTTCCTTTGAATAGAGGCTCTGTAGCTGGCAGTAAAGGGCACGTAAGCAATGGGAAGTGTCCACCCGAACAAGGATTTGCCAGTAGGGGAGAGGAAATGCAGCAGACAAAATTGGGAGTGGAGCTGAACCTAAGCACTGGTTATTAGAATCAAATATTCAAACTCCTTAGAACCCTGCTTCATCCCATTAAAATGTACACGCTTATCTGAAAACATCACTTTAAATTCAAGATACAGAGTGCTAACTACTATTGAAGAAGAAACAAAGTGTTTTATGAGATTACTTTCAAAGAAATCAAAAGGCCATGAAAAAAAAAAAAAAACTACCATAGGACTCTCCAGTTAGCAACTGTTGTCAAAAAGCAGTATTCGAAGAAAAAAAAAAAAAAAAAAAAAAAATCACTTAATGGTTATAGTTGGGTCTGTTGCGTACATTTGTGCTCACTGAAATGAATTATTTTTAGCTACACAACCCGATCTACGTATAAAAACCCTCCACATAACGCACAGTATCAAGCTACATCGCTAGCATTAAGCAGAAGACCAGCGTTCTTTTGCATAAATCGACAAGAACATCATTTAGCCTCGGTTTCTGAATAGGCAGGTAGTAACTGAAACCAATAGCCAAATTATGTCCCGACTGGTTTAAATTAAGTCAGAAAAATAAACAAACAAATCTAAAACCCTCTAGAGTCTAAGAACTTTCCATGTATGCAAGTGGGAGCAGCAGCGCACACAATTTTCCTGATGATCTCATTAAACTAGTAAGCTTATTTGTTGAAGACGTTACAGAACACCTGCCAACGTCTTTAAAGAACACAAAACCTGAGCAATGGCATTCTCTGGCAGAGACAGTTCTGTTCATTGCAGATGGTGCTTCTGATGTTGCAAGAATATAAAAGCAGATTATTTTGACAATCTTAGCTATAGCTATCTGAAATCCTTCCAAAGGCAAGACCCCTAGGTATTTATAAGTGTTGTCAAATGCAAGGTTTAAACGGTCTTGAAATGACAATTCCTGTTCAGCAGTTAAGTCGCACGCTGCTCCTAATCCAGAAAAAACACTATGTTTAGGAATAATCATATATTATTTGCTTCCAGATTGTGCAAGTTAAACATACATGAACGTTAAACAAACCTTTTTTGGGGTCAGTGTTCAGACAAAAAGATTTGAGAGCTGAAGATAATAAAAGGATAAAGACACAGACAAAGATACTACAGTTCCCCAAAAAAGAATTTATTTTCCTGTTTTTCTGAGCCATCAGCTAGAAACCCAACCTTAATAAAGATCAACTTGCAAGAAGTTGCCTTTGTGGTACAGCGCTTACTTAGCACTCACTCATAAGGTGGGGGCAGGTGCTTCGGGCTGCATTAGGTCAGACAGGCATGAGCTAGTGTGAAAACAGCTGAACTTCAATCTTGCCAAAACCAGGAGCTTTGGACTCACCTAAGTATGTACTTGGCTTCTCAGGAGGGTTCATCAGCTCACGCTGACAGCTCCCGCCACTCAATTGCTAGCCATCTTTGACTAGTCAATTTAAATCTCTGTCAGGTAGGTCTCCGAGAAACGCCGTCACCACAGCGTAGACACGGCCATGCCCTCAGAGTGTGCTGAAAAACCATAGCCAGGGAGCTCGCTGGAATCAGACACTGTTCCTCTCTCCCCTGCCCTTGCTCAGCTCAATTTAAATGTTGTCTGAATTAATTTGTTTTCTAACTTGCCTCTGGGCTTTTAATTACGATTACTGGAAACACAACACAGACAGTGTTTATGGGTCTGAAGTAATGATTCACCGAGAATTATTTGTTTACGGTGGAGGTGTATCACATGCTGCTTCCTCACAGCCGGCCAAGAAACAGGCACAGCTCCAAAAAGCTCTGCCACCGGACTGCCGGCCACAGAACGACGCCTTGCTTGAAGCGTGACTCGCAGTATCAGCAGCTGAAGCCACAAAGACTAACTTCCCAGCCCACGACTGTGATACGAGTTCAAGTCCACCAATGCTCACAGCTGTTTAAGACTTACAAAAACATTAGGCAGTAGTTTCACCAGAGTACAGTATGGGTGCTCTTCTCAGGTTGCCAGGCTCCCATCACAGGCCTGAAGGTTTGAGTCGTCTTTGAGGACAGTCAATGTACATGCCCCATATGGAAATGAGTTATCAGACTCGTAATCCAGCAGAGTTCTATCCTGCTGCCTTCGGCGTTCCTTCTTTTCCTGCCTCCGACACGCAGAGCCACGCAGATTTTGCCAGCAGCTGCAGAAACTCTGACTTTAATTCAGCTGCGCTCATTATGCCAGCCGTGAACATACAACTCTGGCCCAACGGTTGCCTCAGCTGCTTACGCTGAGGATGCTTTTATTCTGGGAAAACTGTCCCCTTGGCCGTCCTCCCTCTGCCGGTTCAGCTGCCCTTCAGCAACGTCTCCCCGTTCTCCTCTCTCAAACACTGTGGTGTGAGATCTCTTCACCACTTGAAGTGCACGCTATAATACTTAAAGTATCTCAGATGGGAGAAGAGGGCAACCAGCCTTCTGACCAGTCTTAATGGCATTGCGTGTCCTGGATTCATTAGTCCCCGCCCTCCCCGCTGCTCTAATGCACCTTTGACATTTTCTACACGTAAAGCACACCACCTCTCAGTTCTCTTTGCCAGCCTGCCTTACTACTGAGAGAAGAAGAAATACTATTAACAACTCCATCACAATACTTGGATGACTTCACTGCTACACCTCACAGATGACACAGAAAATACAATTACTTATAAATCACCATTTGCCGCATGTAATAAAGGTCAAGGCTTCAACTGATAGAGTCAGAAACAACAACTTGTAGAGGATGGACAGCTGCTCTCACAGGAGGAAAACAAAACTTTGCTGGAAGCCGAAGTGCTCTCCCCCATGGCCATCCTTTCATCTCCGTGCCATTGGTCCTGCCCTAGGAAACACGGAGGGGCATGCCCGACTGCCCTAACAGAAAGGGCTACAAATGACACTGGCACCCTCAAAGCGATGGAAGGATGAGTTTGAGCTCTCAGGATGGAACCACACAGCTTAGAGCCATCCGCTTTCAGACAACAGGGAGCTCTCTTGGTGTCCTTCCTCCCACTGCTTCCCTAGTCAATTTATTATGGATTCATCAGTAAGTAGTAAAAGCTTATTGCCAATGAGCGGATATTTAAGGAATTAATATAGCTTCATATAGGAAGGTCTCATAGGACCCAACACAGCGGAGGAGCTAAATGGCTCAAGGGGTTTTTCTCCCAAAATACTAACCCGCAACATGCACGCCAAAAGCCAAACGTGCGATTCTGTAAGGCCTTCAGTGAGTTGGAGGTGTGAGCTTCTTTGTACAAAGACCAACACATCAGGAGAGGCCCGTTATCCTAAGAAATCAATCTGACCATTCTTTCCACTTGGTTGTCCCACAAGTGTCAGGTTTTCCGTTATACTCTTGTGGCTACTTTTAACAGAATTTGTGAAAGTACTTTCGCAAATAAGGCAACAAGCCTTCTGTTCCCCTAATTACAGTTTGATATAAGCTGAGGTATCAAACAGCATTTGTTGTAAACTACAGATCTTCAGAAAACTTAAGGAACTTCCACGTGGGCTCCTATGATACCCTGGAATAAGTTCAGTTTCACTAGATGTATGTTCCTGAGTATACAATAATCTATTTGTCAGCAGACTAATGAAAGCAAGAGAAACTGTGGTCATCTAGAAGTGAAAAGCAGTAACGTGAACGTAAAGAGCTATCCAAAGCTTACCGAGTGCAATGACAGAGCAGAAGAAAATATTTAAAACACTCAACAGAGGAAAAGGCAGTTTTTAAACTGTGCTTTTTAATGTTTGGGGATTATTTTCTGGTAAGGAAGAGTTAAGAAGAGGCTAGGTGTTTGCCAGTCACTGAAAAGTGGTAGAATTTCACAACATATTTCTTATTAATTTCTTAAAAAACTTCTCTGAGTTTAAAAAAAAAAAAAAAAAAGCCTGTTTTGTAGGCAAGTTTAAAACTAGTAATATATCAGGAGACGGCGGTGTGTAAAAGATTACAAACCATCCAAGCACAAGTTTTAAAGCATAGAAGGTACGCAGCATTTCAGACAACGCAGAAATCACAGACCACGTTCTAGACCACGTCACGTCTAAATTAAGAAGTGAAAAAGAAAGAGATTTCTGAAAAATAAAAAGAACAATTGTGGAAAAGGAAATGAGAATAAAAGGGAGTCCTGTACATGTGTAAATTGAGGATAAGGCAGTGATAGAAAGTCCCTGCCCAATCTGCCTGCCTTCTGTCAGATTGTCTACCATTCACCTAACCAACTGCCAAACTACCCATCCTAACATTTATTAAATTTATGGCAATTATTACTATTAATTGGCAGTAACTGGGTACCCAATAGCTTTCTTACCCAAAATCATTTGTGGTTTTTTTTTTTTTCTCCAAATTCCTTAAGTACAACAAATGTAGGTAGGTGGGACTTCAAAGCCAAGTAAAGGTATTAACTCATCTTGTACAGCAATTGCACCGGGGGTGCCCAACCTCTGAACACCTCAGAATCCTATTGCATCGCAACCAAAAGCAGCTACTCAACACTGGTTGTGTCATTGTTTACATAAGCAGATTACAACATCATGGTCTCATCAGTTCAGCTATTGTGTCTTGTTAGCTTAACTAAATTTCAAACTCCATAAGGAGCGGCGTTTCCCCCTGAAGTTATTAAAGGGTAGATTTCTTTTAATTAAACTCATTTACATGACTAAATTAGATTTAATTACTCCCATTCATTTCACTAATACCTCTCTTTGATTGGAGAAAGGCAACTTTTCTAATTGCTTAAAACAGGACTCGGTTGGGTCTTTCCTAGTACAAGCCGGCAAGAGGAAACAGCAGCTCTACACCAAGGAAAACAGACTACTGCAGGGTTTTGGGTGTTAAACATGCTGGACAACTTTTTAGTACTAGACTTGTGTTGTGCACGGTGCAAACTGACAGCCCAAGAGAAAAGCAGAATAACTTTCTTTACGTCCATAACATCTAACATTTATAGCATGATTTAAAGCAAGTGAAAATTCACTACAATTTCTTTTCAAGTACCTCACACCTGATCAAGAGATACCTGATCAAAAGACACACAAGGAGATAAATAGCAATTAAACTTGCTTCCCTTCTTTTCACTTTTGAAATTGGGGGGGGGGATCAGAAATTTTTAAATTGAAGGCTCAATACATTTTTACTGAATAACAGTTCTTCAACCTCTTTGCCTGTCAGCCAGAAAGCTCCATGCTTTAAATCTGATTTTTCCTAATTGCCACTTTAGACTTTTTTTCTTTTTCAAAATTGCAGAATTGGAAGTTTCCAGGGGGCTGGTGTGCATTTTTTCCCCCCACTTTTTTTGTCAAATCCGAGTGGGATCCAACCCAGCCTCCACACTGACCCACCAAGAAAACTGAGAGCACATGCACGAAGACTTCCCTTACAAGTTCTGTACAAAGACGACAAATATGACAAATGCTAGTAGGAAAAGGACACGCTCTGGAGTCTTCTTTATACAACAGCTGTTGCTAAACGACATTAGCGTGCCACGGACTGTCCCAGCGATGTGAATATTGCCATCCTTTCTCAGGGCATCCTTAATCCCAGAAAGTGAAGTTAGCAAATGGCTTCCTCAGCCATTCCTCTCAGCTAGCCTTCGGCACAGCGATTAACGTTGTCGGTGACTGCTGTTGGTCACGGTAAGAATACCCAGCACACTGCCACAGAAGCACAGTGACATTTGTAGGTCTCAAGAAAAAGGGCACCATTGCCTACACCACAAAACTTTAAGTCACAGAGCTATTACCGCCCCTAAAAACCCCCAAACTGGAGTTGTAGAATTAAAAAAAACAAAACCAAAACAAAAAAACCCAACCAAAACACACACCAAACAAACCACCAAAGAAAAAAAGAATAGAAAAAAGATAAAGCCATTATTTGCTCTTTGATTCAGCACCCCATTTTTTCATGCCCTATCCGACAGTCATGTAAGTACAAGCAAAGGGAGAAAAAGCTGAAATTTCTACTGACGTGTTTAATAAAACAAGTATTACACAAGTTAACATGTTGGGAGCAGTAACTATTCAAAGCATAAAGGGGAGACCCACTACAAGAAGCTTCAGACAAATACTTAACAGAAGACAACGCCTATCCCTGATATACGAAGTTATCTCAGAATGAAGTTTTGCTATTTCCAACACTGAACAGAGAAATATGGTGCAGAACACAGAAGTGAGATCAGTCTTCTAGGGTCTCACACACCCCGTCTTACACGTAATACTTGTCTGCTTTTACACCAGATATCAGCTTGCTATCTAAATTATCCATGAAGCCAAAGAGTCAAAGACAAACTTCCCACTAGGCCAAAAGAAGTCGTCATGTTAAACTCAGTGGGACCGTCTGGCACAAAAACCACCCCACAGTTTCCTTCCGCTAGTCATTATCTTGTCTTGTTCTATCTTGGTAACACGCAAGCAGAAGAAATTACATGTAGAATTCACAATATACGGAATTTCTAGGCAACTCCACACGTCATCGGTGATTTCACTCGTGTTAACTGGATGTTTGCCATCCGTGTCACTGAGAGCCAGGCTCGACGTAACATTCTGGACGCACACACACAGACACAAAAAACCCCCAACCCAAAAGCACACAGGTCATGGCAGGGACACCCAAGTATTGGCCCATATATTCCTGTTTGTTCCTACTAAAAATTTCCCGTATTTACTCACAGCGAAAACTGATATGTACAGCTGATTTGCGCTTTCTGTCCTCAAGTGCTCCATAGACTTAAAAATAGCGCTTATGGCCAATTAAGTAAAATACACCTTGCTGAAATAACACAGCCTACAGAAGACATCAGCAAGAAATTTTAGGCAAAACTCTAAGGCTTGAAATGGAACAAGTACCCCAATTCTAAGCGATGCCAACGCTATTGCATATTAGCTCACTGGATCAAATGCAACCCTCCTAACTTTTGGGGTTTTTGTTGTTGTTGTTTTTAATTAACCAAAACCTTACTTCACCACAGCGGCATTCTGCCAAAATCAGGCTGACCTGAGCCCACCGTTAAGAACAGCATACCTGATCTTTGTACAAAACACAGAACTTCAACACCTCTATTTAAAGATTAGTAAAGATACTGTTTGCAAAACACAGTCTTCTTGCTTCACAGAATAGACTTAGCGATCTATCTGCAAATTAAATAATCACATTGACCTTTTTGCAGATGTACGTGGATGCAGAACACAACCACGCTTCTAGGAGAGCCTTTTAAGATATCCTAGTTCAGCTGAGGTGAACGAATTTGATTTCTCTAAGACAAATGCATATCTCTACTATTTGGCACCATTTCCTTTCATTAGATACAATTCTTCTGCCCCCTTTCTCAACATGTAAGTACTATTTATCCAACCACACATGATGTGTGGCCTAATTATCACTCTAATATTTTTCAGGAAAAAAAATTAGTGTAATTAACAAGGAAATAAGAAACAAGCCCCCCTGCCCTGTTTGGGGTTTTTTTGTTTGGTTTTCTTTTTGGGTTTTTTTTTTGTTTTTTTTTTTAATAAATCAGGTTCAGTAGTAATCACAGTGGTTGGAATAAAATGTGATATTTTGATTCTTTGCCAGCACTTAATAGATTTTTGAAATCTACGATATCTTTCAAAATAAGAACCTTACCACTTCTCTGGTCACTTTTTCTCCTCAGTCCTCAAGTTCTCTTAGTATCTTCACAGTCTCTTCATCAAAAAAAATTTTTGAATAAACAGCGTCATCGAAAATCAAACTAAAATATATACTTTTCATAGGATAAATTATCTGAAATGAGTACATGGCAAATCTAATCCAGGCCCATTGGAAATGGAATTTTTGATGGGCACAGAAGGTGAAGCAGACCTTCAGGTATGCACAACCAGAGAGAAAGGCAGTGAAGAGACTTAAGGCTAGCTTCAGGAGATTAAGAATCAATCCAAGCGCATGCATTATTATTGTATGCATACACAATCTAAAGGCTTGAAGCTACGCATATTCCTCAGGGTGCATTTCCCAACCTCTCTGCAGAGAAACATCTTCCCATTCATATGCATTTCTAGTCTAGGATTTCATTTTGAGTTTCAGGTTAAATGTTTTCAAAGTTGAATCATAAATGCAGTAGAAATAAATTATGAGCTGCTTCTGAGATAACACATCGCAAGCAGACTAAACAATTGAAATTCCAGACTTTGTTAGATCTGCTCAAAACTGGCTCCAGGTTTGTCCATTGTTTTTTAGTCCATTTTTGCCCCAGTTTTGCATTTATCGTAAAATCTGCAAACTGTCATGGATTGAGATTATATTGCAACCAACCTTCACAGCACCAGTTTCCATCTACTCAGGACTTCAGCTGGGTGTATCATATGCTCTTTTGCACAACAAACAGCACACAACTGTCGTGGTTTAACCCCAGCCAGCAACTAAACACCACGCAGCCGCTCACTCACTCCCCCCCACCCAGTGGGATGGGGGAGAAAATCGGGAGAAGAAGCAAAACCCGTGGGTTGAGATAAGAACGGTTTAATAGAACAGAAAAGAAGAAACTAATAATGATAATGATAACACTAATAAAATGACAACAGCAATAATGAAAGGATTGGAATGTACAAATGATACGCAGTGCAATTGCTCACCACCCGCCGACCGACACCCAGCCAGTCCCCCGAGCGGCGAATCCCTGCCCCCCACTTCCCCGTTTCTGTACTGGATGGGACGTCACATGGTATGGAATACACCGTTGGCCAGTTTGGGTCAGGTGCCCTGGCTGTGTCCTGTGCCAACTTCTTGTGCCCCTCCAGCTTTCTCACTGGCTGGGCATGAGAAGCTGAAAAATCCTTGACATTAGTCTAAACACTACTGAGCAACAACTGAAAACATCAGTGTTATCAACATTCTTCGCTCTGAACTCAAAACATAGCACTGTACCAGCTACTAGGAAGACAGTTAACTCTATCCCAGCTGAAACCAGGACAACAACCAGAGGAGAAAGAATGGGCTTTTTTATGTCTGCTATTACACTCAGGGAAAGCCAAAAATTACCATCATGGCTCCTACTTCTGTTAGCTTTTGCTACGTTCCAGTATCTCCTTTAATCCAATTTAAAGATTTGAGGACATATTTCAACTGCAAGAGATTTGTCCGCAGCCACGTAAAAACCTTTACCGTTTTCAATCGGGCAAAACTTTGACATCTGGTGCTTGAGCTGGTATGCCTGGATTCCTGTCTCAGAGGTGGTCCGCGAACCTAACTGAGCTCCCAGGCGTAGTGCATCCCTTCCAACCCCACCGCAAGGTTAAGTCAGCATTTTGTAGTTCATTTTTAAGCAACAGTCCTCTTCTGTACCCTCCCTTCCCTCCAGCACAAAACCACAGCACAAACACTATCTGAGTGAGGGCCTCCTACTGCTCATCCATTACTAGGCAACGTTCTTCATTTCCATTTCATAGCTCTGCTGTGGCGTTCATCGCTGGAAAGAACAGACATGAGGTTGGCCGCTTCCGAGAGATTTTTGAAATGGTAAAGGGCTGCCCTGCTCACCCTGAACGTCACTGTTTCTTCCCCGTGTAGCACTCATTGTTATCCTCGCATTAATGCTACATACAATTAAGGGAAATTAATATGTAGGGAAGGAAAAGAAGTCTGGAGGAAAAAAGTGGTAACACCTGCCATTAACAACCATTCCCCTGTTACCAGCAATAGTAATCGACCATTCCCTCTCTTTGGGGCCACTGGGGATTTGCTATGCAGTTCTGAAGCCACTTCCTTCCTCTTCATCAAACAGATACCACCACTGAACTCTGATTTCGGGGAATTCTGGACAAGCATAAGGCTGTAACTATATGCTTATGCAAAGTTTTACTGTCACATTTAGGATATCACTTCAGAACATGGCTAATTTCAGGAATACCATGCTATTATTTTTCAATTCCTATTTGGGAGAAACAGCCTTCCTGGTTCTGTTTTCATCTGAAAAACTCTGCATGCCATGCCCATCTCACAATCAGGTTTCCCCTATTTTTACAAGAATAAAGGTTCGTTGCATCAATCAGCGTGAAGGTCTGGGTCTGTTCTTACTTCAACCAAACTACTGTAGTTCCCCCAAACTTCACTGAAAAAGTGAGTAAGCATCCATGTGTTGAATCATCAGAAAAAAAGGGGTGGGTGTTTTTGTTTTGAGGTTTGTTTGGTTGGCTTGGTTTGGGGTTTTTTGGGGGGTGGGGGTGGGGGGGTGATTAACATCAAGTAAATGTCTCAGCATTGCCTGTCGAGAAATACCTGAATGAGTCAGGGTCATTTGTGTCATACACTACATAGGCAAGCTTTGTATTTCTGAACAGGGTGAAGGTTTGGAAAAAGTAGATGTCTATATGAGATTGGAGTATGTCTTGAAAACTTCGATCTAATCATGCCCCCTAACAAATGCTTTTGCTGTCGAGTAAGGAAAAAAGAAAAAAGTGCTGTTTAAAATGTTTGATAATCTGACAAGGCCATAAGGCTTAATGGAATCAATGATTACACACAGATGGATGATTAACTCTCGAGGTTTAATGTTAAAAAAAGAGTGCTGGATTGCTACTTAATGGAATTACGCTGCCCATATGGAAAAGAACTATACCCTGACTATACCCAGAATTATGGAACAGGTGGTAGATCTGGGCAGGACTGCTTGGAATGCACAAAAGCATTCTGAACTTGTAAGTGCCAGAAAAAAGAAAAAAAAAAAAAATTCTTCCAAACTGTGTTAACTTTTCATGTCTGAGAATTGTAAATGGCAAAAATTAACAAAATGATCCTCAAAGCCCCTTGTTTCAAGAAACAATCCTCACAGTAATATTCGCCTGCATGCTACAGGCTTGCAACTGTTAAAAATACCCATGTGTTGTGATTAAAGAATGTTGTTGAACTTGCACATGACAGTAGGTCTTCATTTACAATTTTACATGATTGCTGTAATCTGCTATGTCAAGCCTGTATGTACCTAGCTCCACCACTTCCCTGAAGAGCTCCAAAAAGCTAACCAGCCCCACTGCAGCAGATCCCAAAAGGACAGTCTTTTGCTGCTTGAGCACATCCTACCTTCCCCAACAGTTTCTTGCTTTGCTTAGAAAGGAAGAATCCCAAGGCCCCTGCTACAGGACAGCACACTTGGTTTTACTGTGGTGTCACATTAAAGAATTACCTCTTTTTCTGGAAAGGACCCTATCTGATTCCATTCTCAGTAACAGCTGTGACCCCTCATTCACCGTCCTGAATGTAATTAAAAGTAAACTATCTCATAGCCTTTGCTTCTGTTGTTTGTCTGATGGCTCTTAGGCTTGCCAAACAGCTTGCTGCAGCAGCTCTAAGGAACCCTGTTTTAGAAAATACATCAAACACTCCAAAACTGTTTGTGGGATACAGTCACGAGCAACGTTAAAGCAATCCTTTACACATGCCACGCCTCAAATCACCATTCTTGAAAAGATGAACCGTACCCCAGCCTCCACAGCAGGTAATGTACATACAGCCACCATTCCCTTCTTTTGTTTGCCTGCGAGCACTGACCAGTTCATTTGTCTTCCGTTGTTTTTCCGTCAACAAACTAGTCCACTGGGATGTTAACTGGTGGCTCACCTATAAACTTTGCGAAGTGTCTCTGATAGTTCTTCAGTAACCAAGGTGGAAAACTGGCACCTTGAAGACCTTTGTTCCATTCCTGGCTTTGCCACAGACCCACCGTTATACTCTCTTCTCTGTACCGTGGATGAAGAGTGTTTTGTACAAGCAAAGTAGTAGCGCCAAAAGCTTCTGTCCACGAGACTCGGAAGGCAATCCAGCCAGAAATCAGATCTGGGTTTGTAGTGGAATAGCTGCAGTAGCCTTTAAAATGAACACAGGACTGGGGATTACGAGGAGACAAGGGTAACACATTCCAAGACCCATTTCAAAAGCAAATTTGGTACCTAGACATCCATAGCCTTGCTGGATTGAATGAGCATCACCAGTACATTTACATAATAAACACACATAATTAAAATGGCATAGCTATCCAGAAGGATCTACTTACTCTACACTAAGAATAACTTGCTCGTTTAGTTCAAACAGTTTCCAAAATGACATCAACTAGATTGGAAAGAAAATATTCTTAAGTGAAAATACGGTAGTCCACAAAATAACGTTCCTAGATAGAGAGGAGGAACTTTAAATTCACACCTCATACTGGTAAAACAGCTCCATATGGAAATACCCGAAGTCACACTTAGGCTTTGCAAGCCCAGTTAGTAGAAAATTAGGCTCCACACATTTCTAAATTAGGCTTCAGACCTAAACTCATTTAAATTTTGAGACTGTCATAAGCAGGGGGTTAGCTTAACGTATAGCTGAGGTGTGATACGAGACCCCACAACCACCCTTCCCTTCCCTGAGCCCTATGCCAGCAGCAGGCAGTCCGTTATCAGTCACCACGCAGCCCCAGCCCAAACACTGAACTGAACGCAAGGCTGGCTGCCCATTATCATGGGCTTTCAAGCCTTTTGCACAGGTGACAGAGGCCATTTTCAGAGAGGATGAGCTCTTGCTCATTCTTCCCAGCGTAAACACTCAAAGGACCAGTTGTCACAAACGACCACTCAGAATATACTGAGGGTTTTTTTTTTTCCCCCCATATAATTTATTCATGTTCTTCTGTAACCAAGGAAACAGAAGTGATTTTTCTCTCTCATCCATTTGCTCTTAAGGGTTGGGTTTTTTTAATCCGTAGGGGTTAATAGTTGTTGAAAACTGAATGCCAAATTACATCCAAAGAAGGTCAGCATTTCAGACACCGAATCAGGACACAAGTGTCATTTTTTTCCCATTACCTTTACCCCTAGGGCTCCCAGCACATGTGGCTGCCCTCTCCCATCTTACCCATCTTGAATATTTGAAGTACAAGCTTCTCCAGCAAGTACTGTCCTTGCTTACCTGTTGGTCCCAAGCATAACAGAGCATCTGTCTCAAACGGTAAGACGCACTGTCAGTGTCACTCAGGATAACCTGAGCATGGAATTGCTCGTGCACTTCCATTAACTAGGTATCTGGTAGTCATCAACTTGGTTACTGCCCTCCTAGTAATGACGACTGCATCGAGTCTTTAAGACGGGCTCTCTCCCTTTAAATGTGTTTCTATAAGACAGCAACAAAGGTCTTAGAGCAAATCCAGAGGGAACAGCAAAGGAGTCCTGCTATGTTGTCTCAGCCTGGCTCTTCTCTCCAAGCCAAGCAATTTAACACCACTAACCTAAAACACCAGCTGTGCCACTTCTTCACGGTGCCCTTCTCTTTTTTAGCATTCTCCAAGTCCCAGGTGGGGCTGATCTCCCGGACAGTAAAACTCTTCCCCTCATTCCCTCCCTTTCCTGTTCCCTGGGATCTTTGGTAACTTGACATCACTCTTCACACACCATCACCACTTCCAGTGTGAAAAACAACCCATTTGCAGTTGCCATCATGCACCAAACTTCCTAGGTCTACCTCAGACAGCACACTACCTCCTTTTCTGTCTTCTTGAAGAACATATCACTTTGTCACGTCATCACGTCCGTGTCACGTTCTTGAATCCCCCTCCCTATGTTCTATACATAAAGCAATTCAAAGCCTGCAACATTTAACTCTACTGTCGGTATTTCATGCAACGAGCTGATGGGCTCGAGAGGCCCCATGGGCAGCATGCCGTACACAGGCACACAGATAAAACTTCCTGGCCCAGAGAAGGAAGGCAGAGAAGCAATGAAGGGGAGGGAGTGCTCTATTACAGAAGGGGGGGGGGGGAAAAACACCAGAGAAAACCGAGCACCCTTCCTAGCAGTCCACGGGGAGTAAGTCTGGGAACCGAAGCAACCTTTCTAAAAAGGCACGCCATCCTCTCATTCATAAAGCAAACGAGATGGTTTTTCAGCGTAAGGTAATTCAACAAAGGGAGTCTTTTGCTGGGCAGGTAAGATTCACCCGCTTCTGCAACTCACAGGGCAGTCAGGAACACCCAGTGCTCAATCCCATTCGCTAGCCCACCTTCACACTAAAACAAAGTGATCTAACTGCGCGCTGCGTTCCCATAAATGCCAAGCAGCGCGCTTTACCGCGATCGGAAGCAAAGCATGCTGTGCAAAAGCCTCAAGAGAGTCTGTGACTGCCAACAGGGTCTCCTTCTGAAGGTCTTTGGTGATGAACTGTAAATGCAAAATACCCGGATCTCTGTGGCCAGCAACTTCCCCTTACTCCAGTACACAGCAGGAAATAATCACAGCTCTGGCTAGTCTCCCTACTTCTCCACCTTTGCTCCTGGGACTGAATCTTTTTTCCAAGACAAAGAATCCAACAGAGGCAGCCCCAATGATAGAACAGAAAGTCTTTGTTCTCTAATCTCTAATATTAAGTAAATTCTCTAATAGCGAGCCTAATAGTATCTAATGCAACACAATCCCAGCAGTCATTGCCCAGTCTGATGGCTGCTACTGACTTAAACATCAGCTGTACTGTTTGTGAGGCGTACTTACCGTACCACTGTGAAAAACAAAACAAAAAACCCAATACGGCTTCAAAGGTATGCCAGGGGAGAGGCAAAAAGTCATGAGCAGAATTTGAACTTAAAATACCAGAGAGCTTTAAATGTGCAAAATACAGACCATTTGAGGCAGTAACTCATTTGGTTCTTGCTATCCGGCAATTCTGACGGCAATAACTGGCAGTAGAATTACCGCACAATGTCATCCTTACGGAACATAGGGTACTCTCAAATTAAATTGGTACTACTTCTGTGCTGCCATTAAGATGACTTATTTGTTTCTGATTAATTAGGTTTCAGCTTCTTTCTTTTTGGCATTACATTTTCCTCCTGTTCAGTCTATCTGGACAGTCTAGGTCTGTGTTGGCACAAATCAGTCACTGTAATTCTGGATCAGAAATCTGTGGCTTTGATGAACCTGGCTTCTGGTTCCTGTCAATCTCTATTGCGGAGTATCACGAGACGCACAGACATACAGACTCGCACGCACACATACAATGCGAAATCTCTGCAAAGGAGAGAAAAAAAAAAAAAAAAAAAAAAAAAAAAAAGGCAGCCGTGACAAGGTTGGCTTTTTTGGAACCACAGATAGGTGCCAACTAAAGGTCCTAGCAGCTTGTCTGCCAAAGCTTAAAAAGCTACGACAAACATTTGTCTCCTTGCTCATTTGAAGGCCTCATCATTGCTGGAGTGCTAGATCGCTGCAGGAAAAGGCTGGGACGGAGGACAGAGCTTCACCGGCGTAAACTGTTGCTACAGCTCTGAAGCCAGTGGCGTTATAGCAGTCAAGAATCCAGCCATTGGTATTTTTGGCAGACAAACTCTGCTGAGCTTGCATTGCTGCTGAATTGTCACAGTCTGACGCTGCTCTTACACAGCAAGAAGAAACCATGAATGAAGAATTAAAACTAATGGAATTGTAACGATTTAAGGGGGAGAAGAAGCTGAGGTATTTCGCATCGTTCCATGTGAAATTATGTAACGCTTGGAAATTGTGCTTTTTTTTTGGCAAACAATATATGGGGTCTCCAACGCGCAGATGGGAGAGCAGCTTATATTTAATAAAATAAAATTTGACATTCATGGCACATTATCATATACAGTCATACATTATGTATGATATAGACTTGGTATAGTTTACACACAGTCTAAACGTTTATCCTACAGATGGACAGGGAATTAGAGGGATAATAGTCTACATTATAGAAACGTTCCAAATGTGTGCTTTTCCACATGCAAGTTAGTGGAAAATCGGCTAGAAGTAGAGGACAAACCGTGACGTTTTTGCAATTTCCATTTCCTTGCGAGCCCACCAGCCTTTAGAAATGATCCCAGCAAATTAAGGTACTTCTAGGCAAAACAGAAGTCATGAACTTTTAAAGTTTCAGGAGGACAAAAGCGATCTACTTGCAAACAGTATTCTCCACCAACACTCTTGCTTTTTACTCATCTCGGTAAAAAAACAGAAGATGCTAGTCACCACCGACTGTTCTTCATTGCAGGTTTCACAAGCAAGCACATAGAGCAACCAAGACCGAACCGCACGCTGTTCCCAGCTACTGCCAGCACCACAAATACCACTGCCCGCTCCAACCCTCACGCATATTTTCAACCAGTTCCTCCTGAAGAGTGGAAAGAATATATGCTTGAAAGATCTGTTAGTCAATGGCCAGGAAAGTTGAGCAATACCACACACTGCCTAAATACAAAGCTAAGTTAATAATTTCCTGTAATAGTTTTTTGTTAAAAACTAAAGCGTTTTTAAATAGAAGTTCTACTGTTAAAAGGTACCTTAATTTAGTAGAGGCAGAAACACTTACCTTAATGCACAGAAGCAGAACACATCAGATTCTCTGGCTCTTTAAGCCACACATGTTTACACGTAGCACTGTTGAGAATATCACAAAATATATACCTATGAACTCTTTTAATTAAGCTGCCTATCTTGAACTTTTATTTACAGATACTAATCTGTATCTCTAGATATGCATTTTTTAACAATGTGTATTTTCATTCTAAAATGCCACTTACTGTGCAGAACTTTATAATAGTGTCACATGAAGTAAAGCTTTCCATCCAAGTTCTACCTAAAAACTTTTCCCGGGTTTTGAAGTGGAAAACGCTGTTACATTTTCAAATGCTTAAACAACTTCAAACTGAATTTTGCTATCTTTCACCCTATTCACAAAGTCCTTCAAAAGCCATTTGTAACTATGAGTCTCCCTCAAATCCTCCTCATCATAGAATTGCCCACTTTTTAAAACGGCTTTTAGCCTCAGATAGTTTCATTGAGAAATTACACATTTCCAGGCATGTCCAACAAATGTCTGAAACTGAAGCTTTCAACACTTCCTTTGGCTTGTTGGATTGTATTGCCTTGTTTTCAAAACAGAAAACTTTGTTTTTAAAGGGAGAAGAATCTGGCAGTCATTTCAGGGAAAGTTATTTTTCCCAAACGTAGCTCCTTGAGAAGAAAAAAGGTACACAGATAAAAGTTGCTTTTAATGGAAGAAATTGCAATTTCCCGTTTCTGGATTGTCCGTATTGTTTCAAGGCGCTTGGCTCAACTGTCTAGAAACAGGGTATAAGAAAAAGTTATCAAAAAGAACAGCCTATTTTCCGTTCTGAAATAAGCTTAATTCACGGGGCCAAAAAGTTACACGGCATAATTTACTAACTCCTTCCTGTTGTTTGTACTCCTTCATTTACAGGTTTGTTCACATTCATTTTTTACTTTAGCTGCACATGATCCAAATAGTATGTGCTTATTGCTAGCACATACTTAAAGTCTACTTAAAATTTCAGTAACACGCACACCAGAGCTTTGCACAGAGATTGGAAAATGTCACTCTCCATTTACATCAACTTTTTCAAGGCAGAGAACAACGATCACGTTTTCCAACACGGCACAAGAATTCTAGATTGAAAACAAGCTTTCAATAAGAATGTACCGTTTCACTGGGAAACGAGAAGTCCTAGAGAAACTTCTCCACTGAGGTAGACTACAGAATCAGCGTTCACCAAGAGTTAGGTTAGAATCAGTTTCTCCTCTTACCTTAAGGTATACTATCTGGTCAGAGGAACACAGTGACATTTCCCATCTGTGCTTAAGATGACTTTGGTTTGTGTATTAATACACCATTTTCAGAAAACTAGAAAATCTCTACGGTTACATAATGCATTTGAGAGTACCAGGCACATTTTGCGGGCTCCTAACCAAAGGCAGCTCAGCGGCTAAAAAGTTACTGAGAAACTTTCAAGTACTTTTCGGGAACAAAAACCATTGGCACCATAGCAACATCCTTCAACTGAATTTCTGAGGGAAAATAATCTTGTTCCTCCAAGTTCTGCTCAGTAATTGTGAGTTAGCAGAGGACCAACCCATGAAATCTGGTCTGAAACCAAGCCCTAACTGCCAAGTACCTGGCTCAGCAGTAGGCAACAAAATTAACAGCACTCTTAATCAAGAGAGCAAGAGGCTCTTATTTTTATTTTAGCACCACAAGGAAGCTTGACATCATCTACTCTGTTCCCTTGTGAAATACAAATCAGCTAGGCCTGAACGGAGTTCGTGTAAGAGCACGCTCGCTGGTTTTGTCCGGTGATTTGAATTCATCTGGCTAAAATGATGAGGTCAACACCAGACTTCGTCTGTGCAGAGCACAGACAGTTCCTAATCCAGCAAGTGCTCTCGCATTAAACGCAGCCTACGCTTACAGCGTCAACAGCATGATACCAGGGCTTTCTCTCAATCTCATTTTTTCCACTGCCTTAACTTTTTTATCTAGTCTAGTAACCCCGTGACAAGGCATTCAACTGAGTTAAGCGTCGTGTAATTAAATACGTCCTCCTCATGCATTCAAACCTGCTGCCTGACCTTTTCATTAAATGCAGCTTCTGACTTGCGTTTCCCATCTTTTCCCTTGTGCTGTACTTTCTCCTCTACTGTGCACAACAGCCCCTTAGAACTTATTTCCCCACTGCAAAGATACACAGCAAACCCACGTCACTCCCCCCCACCTCCATCAAATAAACTAGACAGATTTGAGTTCCAAGTCTCTCCATCTCCAGCCTCTACATCCATTCTCCAACTCTTTCCTGAATTTTCTGCAGCTGGGGATAAAGCCCTTCTCACATACGTTGCCTTACTTCAGGTTCACTTTGCACGCTAGCAAAGTGTTTAGAGGGTTGCAAGTCCAAACACCGCCAGTCCTAGCGTAGCAATGTCACAGTACTCGATGTTTCTTCTGTCAATCCTAGTCCCAGGACTGCTAAAATGAGCTCGGTAATGAGAGACGCAAAGTTCCAGTATATTACAAATCTTTAGCAGCAATATTCAAGGTAATAGCTCTCTCCATAATAATGTGTCATGCAATTTTAGACTCAAAGCTCAAAATTAATTACAAACACGAGACAAATCATACCGTTAAAACATATATTATAAACAAATCATGCTCTCAAAATAGGTAACTTACAGCCTGGAAGAGTAATTGATAAACCTAAAGCGCTCACAAATAATTGCAAAAATGACATGTCAAGTGATCACTGAGTGACCAACCTATAAAACTCAACAGCAGAAGACATAAAACATATAAACTGGGACTGCCACTCACTTGATCACAAACTGTAAATAAACCATATGGGCTTTTTTTTTTTTTTTTTTTTTTTTTTTTTTTTGAGTTTCAGTGCTGATGTTTCAGGACAACATTTCTAAAACAGACCCTTGTATCTGTTAAAAAGCATTCTCAACCTTCAGCTCGATCCACTGACTCTGACATACAATTAGCATTTTTGTTCAGTAATCACTTAAAAAAAAAAAAAAAAAAATCAAGGCTGTAACAAGATCCTGCTTCGATCCAATCCCAAATTGCAGGTGCTCAACATTTTGTCATCGAGCCTTTGTATGACGGGCTATCTTGAGAGCTTAAAGTAACCTAGCCTCCTGTACCTTCCTGATTAAGCTACACACAACTATGTCAAATCAGCAATCACATTACAGAATTTTATCTACCTTTCAAAGCTCCAGCTATCTATCACAAAGTTACTGGCTCTCTGAGATATCATCTGCTTCCCTGCGTACATGCAGATCTCCGATAGCTATCGCACTGATTTCAGGTGACACCTAGGTGTCCTACTACCCCGTTTGGAAGAGTCCACCATCGGCTGATTGCCAGCTTAGCTCCCAGCTACTCTGGCTGAGGAACAGCAGCATTCTCCAGCTGTCTGTTACCGACCATCCTCTAGAAACTCCAGCCGCCTCCCCACGAGTCTGTCGGTAGGAAGGGGGGAATAAGAGCACTTCCTCATCTCCTTCAGGCTAAGTCAGTGATTACTGCAGCGATGCTGGTGCAGCCTTCCTCAGATGATCAACAGAAAGCACCTCAGACCAGACATATCTTTAGACACAAGAAGATCACAGCCTAAATCCAGAAGAGGACATCTCTTCCCGTGACCTTCTTTTGTGCTTATTATTGTTGCGATACCCCTGAACTGACTTTCCTTGAATCGACCCCTGAATTTCCCAACTTCCTTACTGGGATGCGCATTCAAAGTCATTCCCCCCACCCCCGAGGAGCAGCGGTGTTTTCCCCTCATTTCAATGCAATTTCCAAAGCCACTTAAGTCAAGAACGTAACAATATCTAACAGCTGTTGTTGTCTATTTTCTACTGTTTGGCCAAGTAACATGGAACAGATACTGCACAACAGAAATGCTCACTTATTCAAGCAAGCACAACGTAGCAACCTTCTCTAACACCACCAAATATGCACTTAGATACTGTTAGCCCTGTCAGGGTAACAACTGTCTTGCATTCAAGGTCAGCTGATACTGAGACACTTGCGTGGCACAGCTTATTGTACATGACGTTAACTCCACAGTACTTAATAAAACCCACAGAGAAATAATGCAATCGAAATCAGACAGAGTAAGACATTAATACTGTGCATTTTAATCAAAGTGAGAGATATAATTATTATCTCTATGTAACCAGAAAAGCTGAAAGGTTCTAATGGGAAAAAATAAAACCATCTGTTTACTCTAAATCATTAAATGAGTGCTTTAGGACAATGTCATCCCCCTAAAGCCTATAACAATTTGGGCCTTAAGCAGAGATGCAAATTGATTAAATCCAAGCATATTTTGCCACAAATGGCTGAATAAAAATATCACTGAACAAGTAGCAACTTCTGCCACACATCATGAAGACAAGCAAAAGATGTTTTCCAATTCCTGAACTTGCAGACAGGAACACGATTAGTGGCTTTCTTCTCATGCAGGTTTGAAAAAGCCCCTGTATTCTTTATTGTGGGAAGCCCAAACTGCACCTCACGTACCTACGTCCCAATCCAGGAAAACGACACTGAACATCCCTTGTCTGCACTCTTATAGTCCTAAGGAAGTCCAGTTCTCTGTGCCTTGCAGCTCCGCTCACCGTACTTCTAACAGTTGTTAGCAAGCCCCTTGGGGGCTGACAATTCACCAGGTGCTTTAACATGGCTATTAAAACAGTGCTTTCCCTTGCCTTCAAGATTGTGTTTTAGTTGCCTGACATCACTAGCACTGACCTGAACTGTTTTGCCTCTTCCTCCCCCCTTGCAATGTTTTTCCCAGCATTATACGCTTAAGTCCTAGGTCCGCAAGGGTGCGCGTTTCCCGACACAACTGGAGTCACCTAACAGGATCTGCCTAAGCTTCCTTACAAGAAGCTAGGAGGAGAACAATACTGGTTATGATTTGCTTTCCTCAGGGACTTAGATATTGACTCCAGGCAGCCCTGCTTTGAACATGCTTCTGCAGATTAAGCTCGTTTTTCCAAATTTGTGAGAGAGTATTTTTGTTTACATATACCTCGGGGAAGAGAAGATATGGCTTGCCTCCCCCAAACACGCATCCATCCAGTGCATCAGCATCTTCAACACTCTCTGAATGAGGACTCTGAAATAATACCCTGCTCCTGTGGGCAGCAGGGTAACACACAGCCCCTAGTTCACAGGCAGTTGTTGGGCTACGCATCTCCCACATGAAAAAAGTTTTCTCCAGTTGTGTTTTCTATGGGTTTAGAGAGAGCCAATGCACAGACAGCCAGCGCAGTTCTGGAACATACAGATGCTGAGGCTCAGCATGCAGAGGTTTAGGTCTATGTGCCTACAGTGACAGGTACAGGGGATGTGTTGACAAGCACCCAAATATTGCCATCTTACAGACGGTAATGTCTGAGTACGTGCGTCCTCTCATTTAAATCTCAGCTTGGTTCACTCTAAATGAGAAGCGTTTTTCATCCTGGATTAGTATTTCTGTTGAACTTGAAAGAGGAACCTCACTTTATCCAACAAAGATCTGCTGGGATGCAGCAAGGATATGAGCAGCTTCAGAGAGGTATCTCAAGTTTCATTGCTAGCAGAAGTGATGTAAATTTCCAGTTTAAGCAATACACCATGAAGACAATAATCAAGACACACCCTTGTAACATGGTACAGGACTTAAATTTCATTCCCAGTCTGCCCTCTGTGACTAAATTCTCCTATGACTCATTTCCGTACCTGTAGAAAAAAGGGCAAGATTTACATTCTTACCTGTTTTGCCCATCTTGACCAGGTAAACAAGCATGTATTTTGGGTGAGGTTTTTTTTATACAGTTTCAGCAAAGAGAAGCCCTTATCAATGTTTTGAATTCACAGGTTATTAAGTGTGAAAACAGAGATACCGATACTGAAAAGTTTTTAAACTATAGAAACATGATCTACAAAGAGCTGGAAAAGAATCTGAGCAAAACCACAGTCAGGTGGCTCACCTTAGAGCGGAGAGCAGGCTAGCTAGGAATGCGGTGCAGATCCCACGGTGTTAGTTCAAGTGCTCTGTCTAGCACTCCACAACTGCCTTTATGAGGGACTTGTTGGATTGTCGGTGTTTTTCTGAAATGAGTAAAAATAATTAAAAAGTTAACACAGGTTTCTAAATTTCAAACTCCTACAGTTCCTCATGAGTAACACTCAAAACCTACAACAAAGTAGCACGTGAGCTGGGGTGACCAACATACACAAACCTCTTCTTCTCCATTGTTAGCATTGCTGGAGTTACCTCTCAGTCTCTTAACTATTAGCTATGCACACCTATTTTATTAACATGAAATGTTAAAAGTGACATATACTTAGTGTAGCATTTGTTATGAACTAAACACTTAAATGGGTTTGCCTTTACTCTGAAGGGTTTACACCTGAAACACAGAGAGCAGTAGAAACAATGCTGTGAGGAAATCCAGAGATAAATACATATGATACATCCAGATCAAGCTTCCCCCACCATATCATATATTAGGAATTAAGTCAAGCAACAACACGCAGCTGGATCCAGTTGCAGAACATAGCCCTGTTGTTCACGTACTGGGACTACACAGACCGCTCACACGGACAACATCTCCAGCCGCTGAGTAGAACCCCAGAGACTCACCCCACCATAGTGGGGTGCTTACCTAGTGTTACATCGCTCCGATGAACAACCCTTGAAGGGAACTGCGAAGACAAAGCAAGGAAGCAGAAACACAGGTGGAAGCAGAGAGGCTCTCCGACTGGCCCGGGATGGGCTGCCTCATATAAAATAGGGGAATTCCACCAACTGCAGCACTGTTTTGCCATTTCATACTAGCAAAGGATCAGAACCAGTATTTATCACATTACATCAGATTCAGATGTCTTTCATACCCGAAGGCTTCGCCGTGACCCAAAAGACCTCAGGAATATAAAGTGTCGAATTCGGATGCCGGTGTGAGCCCTCACACGCATCGTTCCTACTCAAGGCAGGAGACGATCACACACACCCCTCAAACAGAACAGTCCTTAAGCACAGTCATTTGAATTGTTTTTCCCTGGCCGCCTGAAGCCACAAATCTGGTTGCGAAGCGCAAGGTTGTGCAGCAGGACTTCTTTTTCCCCTCCCCCTTCTGAACAGGAAGGCTCCTGACTTAGGCGAGATCAGACCTTACTCCTTAGTCTTTTCCCACCTCATTCACCTGACAACCTCCTCCACAACAGACATCTTATCAGACGTGACTGATTGCTGTAATCTGTACTCTGGGCAGCCATTAAGCAAATTACCTGAATCATTGCAAGGATTAGTCTCATTAACACATGATTAGCATCAAATTAAAATAATGAGTGTTTAACTTCTGATGTCTTCCAGTTGTTTGAACAGCTTGATCAGCCACACCAGGCTGGCAGGGAGGTGGTGGGTGTCAAAGAGTCAGTGAGAAAAAAAATAAAAATAAATAAAAAGGTAGGCTGTACCACACAAGACAGACTGCAGCTGACTTGCAGAACAAAGCACAGTCGCTCCCAGAGCGAGCTCTGTGCAAAGTTCACCGCTAGCAAAGAGCCGAGGCAACTGGCCAACCCCAAACCTACGCTCTGCTTAACACGTAACACCGCCTCCGCTCTTCGGGAGCAAGGTTTCACACCCCAGTAGCAGCGTCACCTGCCTCTCCACCCATAGCTGTAACTTTCTCGAGGCAGTTACAGTGACAGCAAGACAGATGAAACAGCAGGGGAGCCAATGCCTGTGATTTCAACCCAGCCGCTAAAAATGACAGCCCGAGGTGAGTTGATACCTTCATCCCTCATTGCCTCCTGGCTGCTAATGTGCATTGTCTTATCAAAGTAAAACCAAAGCAGGCCCAAAGTTAAGGCAAGCTTGTGGCTGGAGCAGCGCTCCCGCTTCCTGACAGCTACAGACTTTTTCCCAAGCACACTCCAAGCTCCCCTCTGATCAGCCTCGGTAGCAGCAGTTTGCCATGCCGGGCCCTTGAGCAGGAGCGGCAAAGACGCACTGCTCTCAGCGCAGGCAGCGGATGAGACCAGGCAGCCTCAGGCTCTAACCCGGATTCACTTGAACTCCGGTAGCCACCTGCTGCTGTTTTGTGCCCCACAACTGAAGGTGCCTCTCCAAAGCTCAGGTCACCTCCTTCAGGGACCGGAGTGTGCTTTGACGGCACAGACTGACAAAACTCAGAGTCCTCCGGAGAAGCCTCCAAACGTACCTCCTCCCCGGCAGCTCATTTTCACTTCTTCCTCCCTTGCAAAGCCTTGCTACAATTGGGTATGGTCCCTAACAACGGTAGGGCTTTCTCTGTGTCTCACCCTCAAGCAGCTGCAACATGTTCAGAACTAGGGGGTTAAAAAAGCTTCACCTCTGTTAAGAGTTCTAGCATAAAATAAAATTGTTTTTAAGTAAATTCTGCAAGTGTCACTGCTTACTGCACATAGGTTCAATTCGCAGAGCAGTTTTGGTACAGACTAACTAGCAACTTTTCAGAGGGAACTAACCCAAAACATCTGTTCTGCGTGTGCACTAAATGCAATCCAACACGTACGGGGCGGGGGGTTGAATTTAAGCAAGAAGAGCCTTGACCGGTGACTGGTTTTTCAGGTGCACTTAAGCAACATGAGGTGAGAACCCACCACCCAGGGGCCTGGACCAAGGGAAGCCAGAAGCAGAACCCAGCCAGCACGCCGTGTCCGCATAGAGGCCTCTGCACCAGCCGCTCTCATCCAGCCCCACCTGCACCAATCACTTGCTAGTGAAAGGAGAATTCAATTCAACAGCCCCTTGCTTGATCACAGCCTGCTTACCTTAGGTTCCTTTCTTTTGTGCTTACAAAGGTACTGGGCAGGGGGAGGGGAATCCAACCTGTCTCAACTGAAGCAGTGAGCAATTACAGTCACTGTTTCGATCTGCAGAGGATGAACAGCCATTTTTTGCTGTTTGTTCATTCTCTTCAATTGCTCAAACTACCCATCTGCCTGGACACTGTATTAGTTATGAAGCAGCTTGCTACCACTGCCTGGAGCACCACTCTCGCAAAGCCCACCAGCCAGAGTGCAGCGAGCAGCAGAGATCATCATGAAACCACTCCTCTTCCCTGTCAATCAAGATGGGCTGTGAAAATCACGTTTCACTGCTTGGTATTTTTTTTCAACATGATGTACAAGATTGCCCAGAAAGTGCCGTTCTTCCTGTAGTAGTTTTACATTAGTAAGTCTTTTGAAGAAATATAACGCTAGTCTTAAGCATTCAGTGCTTAGCATATCAGTACTCAATTCCCCGATTCAGATTATTTTACCTGCCCTAAATCCCGAGCCCGTATGTTCAATGTCACCATTATCAGTGGGAAGGTCCTCACCCCTGCAAGCCCATGAAGTCCCCAAGTCATTCCCTCCTCGGTGCGCAGAAACAATTCTCCGTATCCCATGGCCACACCGGAGGAATCGAATCCGACTGCTGTTCCTCTTCATCCCGTGTACGCAGCCCTCGGCATTCAACAAAAACCAACTTGTCTAATTTTAGTGGTGTTGAGGCTTGTCTCCAGAAGGTGCTAACAAGATTTCGAACAGCAATTAAGTTAACATGCATTAGCTACCGCGTTATGAAGTAGGAGTACACAACTTACATTCTTTCCTTCTCTGTCAAACCATTTTTTCCTTCTCTGGACAAAGAAAATGGTTGCACAAATTTGCGCATGTCACCCTTGTAACCACAACCTTTTTTCCAGAATACCTACGTAGGTCAGGATTTGCTGAACCGGCAGAAGCCTCGGTAGAGACAGACTGTAAATCCAGCTGCTATCCTACCTCACAGGAAAGCCTGTGGTCTGCTCCTCCTTCTCCAGCCTGCTCTACAATCCAAGGAGAAAGAGAAGCACTTCCATTTAATTGCTTATTTTGACAGCACTTTTCCAAACTTCCAGATTTCACCAATGCCAGCTCAGAAGTGTCAGGCAAAGCTCACCAGTGCAATCCATCCATGGTCATACTGGCAGGGAAGGATTTACACTCAGTCAAATTCTATCTATAAACTGCACAACTGAGCCTATGACAACTTCACGACTCAAATGAGTATTTACTATCCCACGAGCAAAGAATTCACAGGGTTCATCTTGGTCAACATTTGCATTCTATAGGTTTATAGCTACTGATGCCAAACTCTAAAGAAATCAGGACTCTTTTGCCATCTGACAGTGGGACTTTGCTTAGGAGGTTAAGTGACTAAGTTTGAATGAGGCTGATTCGTTTAGTGTATTTTTTTTTTTTCTTTTAAACCCAAAGCTTTTGCTGTTACTTTTACTGAGGGGAAGAAGAAAAAGGGTCTGTTGGGTTTTTTTAAAAAAAACTTATGTTCCATTTCAGTTCTGTTCTGTGCATAAAATTTGGCCAGTCAAAAGGATAAGCAATTTACGAGAAAATCAAAATCGATGTATCCTCTGAACATTTTAAAACACAAGATTCACTGTTTTAAGGAGGTTCTCCACGCTTCTATTTCCATCTTTTAGTCATCTCTCATGCTAAAGAAGGCAAAGCCAAAATCATGTCCCTGTGAATAACCCCAGAAAGCATTTTGCTTCAAAACCTCTCCTTTTTGAGCTGATAACTTGTTAACAGATCACCTCTTTTTCTGATTTGTTACCCACAACCAACTACTTCCTCTTCTCTTCTCCCTGCAGCTGGTGCGTTGTCAGGACTGAAGCAAAGTCTCTCCGAAGTCTCAATTCTTTCTAACCTGCTGCAGCTTATTTGGTTTTATCTACATACGAATTTAACAAGTTTCCTGCTGTCTCCGATTCTCCTGCATGTCTGCGGAGCTGAAATCAAAGCCTTGATTTTCCTTGCCTTACAAAACTACAGTTGACTTCTTCAGAGACTTCCTGGGCTGCTTCCAGTTCAGTTCATTCACCATGTCAATGACAGGCATCTTCCCTACCTCCGAAGGTGGTGCGAGATCTGAATATGCAGGATCTGGACCTAAATCCACGCTCAAAGAAACATTTCTCTCTCAACGAAGGAATTGACAGAACATGTGCAGCAGCCAATGTTTAAGCCTCAACATCTTGGTTATTTATTCCTTGAAATGCCACAAACCATAAGTACGTATTATAGACAAATCACTTGTCAAAGCTCTTTCTTAATTTAATTAAAGCCATTTTTTATTCATAGAAGTGCAAAGAAGCAACTTAAACAGATAACATTTTTCACACTTGCATAAAATGAAAATAGCCAAACTAAATTTTGGCAAAGTATATAACAACAAAAGATCCAAGCAAAGACTATATATGTGCCAACTTTCATCTCTGCTAAGACGTTAGCAATGAGTTACGCACACAAAGTCTCCTAGTTAAATTTCTTATGGACTCCTGACCCTTCGCAGGCTACGAACACACCACTGATTCTTATGCTGTGGCCCAATAGTCATCTTCAACAGCCACGCTGGCGCTGGTCCGTGTTACTCCACGCTAGTGTGACTTCCTGTGAATCACTAACGCAGCAGGCAGCAAAACGCTGCTCGAGTTAAAAATACTGTACCCCAGAAGCACCCTCCGCTTTTCCAGTGTGGGTCTGAATACCGTACTGGCAAAAGCATATAGATGTCAAGCGTCTGTAAGCACCACAAGGAACACACTACCCTCCCGGTTTTAGTAGGCACTGTGTACAAGTTTTTGCTGCAGACACTAATGATCAATTTGGGAGGGAACCCCGATGTAGCCACTAAAGCACCACTCAGCACAGATCAAGAACAGATTCACTAGTTAAATGAAGATACGCCATATCGTCCCAGAGTTAAGGTGTCAGGTGCTAATTCAGAAAAGGTCCTCCTTTTGGAGCGTAGACTTGTGACTTCTGTGTGCTTTACCATATCTGTAGTCAAGGCTCATGCACAGTAGTAAAGGGCGAGGTTCGACAGTGTACAAACTGGCTAGGTATCCTGAAAAAGTCTTGGAAGCATTTTTTCATTATGGCTTCAGTCAGAGACTCCTAAAAAACGCACTCAGGTTTGCATTTTTTAGAAACATTTTGTTCAGCCCCGCTCCACGATTCTGCAGCCTGTAATATTAAACAATACTTGAACAGTAAGGTTATGGGGTAGTCATGTACTTATATGCAGATTATAGCCAGCCTCTGGAACCTTCTTTCACAGCCATGCCTCTTAAGGACAAAAGAGCCATCCAAACCCAGGTGACACCTGAGGCCAATCCTGAAAAGAAACACCTTCAAGTTCAGCAAAGCTAATTTGGGATCAGTAATACCAAGGCACAGGCTTTTAATTCAAGTTCACAAAAATTGACTGGGAGGATAAAGGGGCAGAAGAACTCCCTTCCATCCAAGTATACCCACAAACACCACTTTCGTCAATTAAAAAAACCACACCAACAAGCCTAGAGACAGCGTAAGGGAATTCTGTAGAACGGGTCACACACACCACCCAACAAGGCTATTTTTTTCCCCGTCAGCATTTCCCAACATCAACAATTTCATGCGCATTAGTAGGCATCGATACTGTCCAGAGTAAAAAAAACCTTTTAATTCCATTGCTTTTGTTCACACCTGCTATAGTAAATAGAAAATCATTTATCAATTTACCTTCAAAATTTGCTGTTGTGCAATCCCTTACAGCACTCAGAAATTTCATGATTTAAGCGATACATTCAGACTCCATCTGCTGCATATTATTGACCATATTATGTAAACTACGTTTTCGTAATTCACACTCGCTTGATTCTGCAGTACCTGTGGGTGCCAAACATATGTTTCCTATTCTACTTGCCTCTCCTGGGCCATATGCAATCCACTCAAACCATCAGCTTTCTTATATATGCAACTTGCCGCTTGGTAGGCTTTTTTAACACGTAAGTCGTATCAACTGCCAAACACTGCAATTGTAAACCAACTTGTGCAGAGGACCTCGTGGTATTCAATCAGCTTTTCTGAGATCATGAATGTGTGACCGCAAGAGCTATAGGTGCCAGGCAGCAAGGTGAGTTACTGCTTGCAGAAGCACCCCTCCCCTTACACCAGGCCTCAGGTCGCTGGAGGGTGATCTTCCCTAAGCCCCAAAGGAAAGCTGGCACGTCAAACGGCTCAGAAGGCAGCGCAAGCCGTCACCCCATACCCGTGCACGCAGCCTTCTGGGCTGCCCTGCTTCCCCTCGCCCCATTCAATAAAGAAGCCAAACTGAAAAGTCAGCACGCCAAAAAACCAACAGGACTTGAAGAATCTGGTTTTCAGAAATGAGATATTGCTCTGTTGCTAGGCAAAACGTAAGGGGTTTTTTTCTCATCTTTTTGGAGAAGCCTCTGCTCTCTTCTTGAGGGGCAGAGCTGAATTTCATATTGTCACTAATGCAAAATTAGAATGACAGCATACAGACCTGCTTCTTATTCCAAGGCATGTCTCCAGCCTGTTCCCTTTTGGAAATAACGCCATGTACTCACAAAGTATCTCATGAGGGAAAAAAAAAAAAAAACCCAAAACCAAAAAACAACCAAACCACAAACCATCACCCCACTGCTGCAGTAGGATGATGTCAGGGGCTCTGCTTTTGTTTTTTACAGTTTGCACTGGAGGGAGGAACAAAAAGATGGAAACTTCAGCAGATTCTATGTGCAAAGCAAACAGCTTTAAGCGAACAAAAAAAACGGGTCCAGTCCCTTCACAGAAGAAGGGAACGGCTGTCTAGAAGCCCATCAATTTGTTGGTCTCCCACTCCTATATCTGTCACTTTTATGAGTGTTGAACATACACTGGGATATGTTGCTCTTTTGTTCAAAACTCGACTGATATATTTTATAGCAGAGAGGGAGTTCAAATGCTTGAACACATCAAGAGGAATTTTCCAACAGCACCAAAGCTTGAGGTAACATATATCTGTCCCTAGTCTGCGACAGAGGGCACAGCATTGCCATTTATAACAGGAGATATCAAATGTCCCATAAAGAGCGATTTCAAAATGACATCACCCTCCAAAATAAACCTTCTACATCTGTGGCAGGAGTAAGCCATTTGCTTTGTTCCTACTACTGTCAACCAATTGTAATGCTGCTGCTTCAGTTACAAAGCACAGTAGGGACTATGTGTCCATCTTTAACCTACAGATGAGGGCGAGCAATCCGCCACGACACTGAAAAGCTGGTGTTCTCAACTGTCTTGTTTGTTTACAGGAGAGAACTGTAGGGGCAGACTCGTAGTTTGTGTCCACTCCTGCTTACGAATCCCCGATTCTGACAAAACTCCTCTCCCAACCATAAACGCCAGGCCTGCACCTTCTCACCATCTTGCCGGGCCACTTCTCTACATAGGCGCTGCTTGTCCCAAAACCCGAAGTGTCGTGCCGTCATTTGCTCGCTTCTTGTGGGAATGAAAGAATAGCAGAATGATTACACTCAGCACATCCACCTTCCCTTGCCGCAAACTCGCCGCCTTTCCCCTCTGTCTTTTCGTGAAAATGACAACGACATTTGTGAACCGGCACCGAGGTTACCCCACTCCCTGGGACTACCTATTACGCCCTTCGCCTTCCACTCACAGAGCAAGAAACCGATGCTTGACAACAGGCAAAAGGGTGATGCTATGCCGAGGAATGCATTCCTCGGGTTGTAAGCACCGTAGGAACATTTTGTCAGCACTGACATTCTGGCAAAACCAGAGCGATATTAAAAAGGTGCCCCACTAGCCTGCTTGACGAGCTCATCACCTTCAGAGGAGTAAGTTATTTGCCCAAAGGCCGGCGCACGCTAACATCTGTATTAGCTAAGAACACGAGCTGCGCCCCACAACAGGTTACAATCCAAAAGCACTCTTCTCAATCATCCTTCTATCCAATTGCTTCCCGCTTGCTTCGAAGCAGGAGCAATTTATATTGGCTGATATTAAGCAAAGGCTGGCTGATATTAAGCAAATTACGACATCCCAGAAGTCTAGCGCATCTGTGCTAGCTGACACATAAATAGTCATAAGAAAACTAGCTTCCCAGTAAGAATAAATGATTTCTCCCTTATTTCTGCTCACCTGGCTTAAGGTGCAAGGAATCAAATAAGAAGAAAGGGTGGGTTTACTGTACGGTTCTACTTACAATCTCAGTAATTAAACAGATAACTCAGTCTAAGTATTTGCAATTTCCTAAAACAGCGTTTGTTAGTGATGAATCTGAATCTCAATAACCATTACCTTTTGCTACCTACAGGTAGAGATAATTATCCACGAGTAAACTATTACCTATGCTATAAATTACCTACAAAAATTTGGGCTGGGTTTTTGCCAATCACCATTCCAATTAATTAACCAAAATTGACTAGCTGGCTTTAGACCAAATATTTCCTCATCAGTATTCAATGCCAGTGCCTACAAGATGAAGGAAATAAACCAGAGAGGAGAGACAGAGTGAAATCCTACAAAGGTTACAAAGAGATTAAAGCAACACAGAGACAAGAAGCAATGGTTTCTAAGCGTTCGTGGTGAACACTTAAGCATTCGTGGTGAACACTTGCTTTTTTTGCGCGTGACACTGCCCACGGGCAGGGCTGCACGTGGTCTGTGGACAGATCACCACCAGCAGCACACACACAGCCCATTTCCACCGGGGAAGGGAGTCACGGCCATCAGCAGGAACCGGAAAGCTCAGAGTCTTCGAGTTTTCCTCCGGATCGGGGCTTCGGGCAGGTTTCCAAGGGCTGTTGCAGAGAGCAGAGGACACAGTCACACTTGGATTATAGCAGCTGGGGGAAGAACAATCACCACACTCGAGCAAGACGTTTCCGAAGGAACTCCCAATTTCTCAGGTCCTCCATTTTGAAGGAGCTAGTCAGACCCTCACAAAACCTTTCGTTTTCAATACTCAAGGTGACAGAAAAATTTCACACGAATGGAAATGAGGCCTCAAACACCCAGCATTACACATCCGCAGAACGGCAATTTAGACAACATGCGCTCAATTTTTGTGACTGCACACGCTGAATATTCAACAAATCCCCATCATTCCCAGCTGAATGATCACCGCATGCCATCAACAGGCAGACTTTATAGATGTCCGTGCGCTCCATGAACATTCAGAATGGCAGAAGTTGCCATTGCAAACAGCGAAATAAACTCTTTGAACAGGCAGCACCTCCAGCTCAGCACCACCGGGACACCAAATAACCGCTTCCGGCAGAAAACTGCACAGGCGAACGAGCCATCAACCCAAAGCACGCTACAATTAATAGCAAGTTTCCCACTGAATAAGAGTTTTGTATCAGCACTCATTAAACCTGCTCTGATTTACAACTGGCCCCACAGATAGAGAAGCAAGCATACACTGTAGTGGAAATACCAGTTTAAGACAAATCTTTGCATCTAAGCCAAACTAAGCTAGATCAAGCGCGTGTCTCCACGCAACCAGTTATTTGTTCTGTACCTTTTCTGAGCGACACGACTCGTGATATAAATTTGAGAACAAACCAATAGCCCTGGTCCCAGCTCACCACACTTTGCCTATGAACACTTACTATGTTTCCTATGGAAGCCAATGAAGTAATTGACACGGTTCAGCGCTGCCCAGCTGGACTGAAATTAGTGCACGGCACAGAGAGAAGGCCTCCAGTTACTGAAGGCAAACTGGGTGTACGCACAGCTTCCAAATTGCTATGCTCTAAGATTGTTCCGTTTACCATTCGGGGTCTGCCATTTCAGCCTTACAGCTACAGGCATTTTTAGAGCGCCTTGATTTTTGTGCAGAGTATCAACTGTTTACTAATACAGGACTCATACACATATTTTGTATTACAGCTCTTGAGCTACCAAAGTCCACGTGCACAGGAGTGCTGGCATGCCAGTAACGCCGTCTGGAAAACGAACCCTTTAAGAACACAGAACTGAAGTCAGAAATCCAAGCTATTTCTTCTCAACCCAGAACAACTCTTCTCCTGTGTCATAAATAGAAATGTGCAGTTAGGTGAAATGGGACTGCAATATTTATTTGGTAGTGATTTTTAGTACTAGTTCTTGAAAAAGTAAGGCATCTCATGCACTGTAAGAAAGACACAAAGCTGTAAATACTGACAAAAACAGTGATTAGCAGTCATTCTAGACTCTTCTGGAGAACTCGTCAGGGAACTTATTTCAAACCAAATAATCTGCAAAGAAAATCACTAATAAGGATAATCTAGTGCCTTCCACAACACCTCAAAAATCATTTTGAAGATGCTTTTCTCATGTCACCTCCAGTTATTGATTTATTAAAAAGCAACAAGATATTTCGCTGCATAAAGTAAGATTTTTATTTATTTATGCAGGCCTGTCAGTGTCGATAAAATACTGTGGATGCTAGATATTACTTGCACTCCATAAAATTAAGTGAAAGGCCAGACCTTTGTGGAAGTGCTCAACAGAATTCTGATCCTGACCAGGCAGAAGGAGTGAAGGGAGAGGTGGAGGGGTGCTCCCAAGGGCAGCAGAGGCATGTCCCCGTGCTACTAAACCTGGAATGGTCCCCATGGCTCCCCCAAAGCTTCGTGGTATTTCAGGTCTGGGTCGGTCTCCGGGGGTGTCAGACTAAAGGTGCAAGGTTAAAAACTACCACCAACCAGCAGCTTGCCGAGGTCAAAGGAGAAAAGAAAAAAAAAAAAAAACAAAACCAAAAAAAACCCCCAAACCCAACCAAACAAAAAAGAACCACCCCAAAACCCCACTAACAAAAAACCCAACCAACACAAAGAGCATCAGAGAGAAAGCCAAATGTTTCCACTAAACTCACCAAGCTACTAATCAGGCTTCAAAGAAACAGATGCATGTGCGGAACATTTCCCAGCTGGCTGTATACACCGCACAGCTCTACATCAAAGTGGAAGGCACTGGTGTCTGGAAAAAAAAATTTCCTCCATTTTGAACTGTATTTATGTACTTGTTACAATGAAGACATCATTCCTGCTTCTCCTGGGTTATTCTCATTTAAAGTTCATTCAAACATTTGTTAATGAACAGTAAATCTTTAGACTACTTAGAATCGCTCTGTTTAATAAACTGTGTGTATTTCATCAACATTATTCAAAACTCAAACTCGCTTATGAAAAAATCCACATCAGTCTGAGAGAAAAATGTATTCAACTCCTACGAAGGTCTTGGCAGCATAACACAGGTTCACACTGACTGAAACATTTAGGACCATAAGCAGAGTCACATTTTCAAAAGCTTCATTTTAGAATCCTAAAATGAAACACGCGGACATCTAAAA
Organism: Harpia harpyja; assembly: GCF_026419915.1. NCBI lineage: Eukaryota > Metazoa > Chordata > Aves > Accipitriformes > Accipitridae > Harpia > Harpia harpyja. The sequence goes on from NC_068941.1 coordinate 781,415, forward strand.
GCACTCTAGGCTACAATTGTAACGTGGGCAATTTAGGTGCCTGAAGCGCTAGAGGGATGCTAGATACCAAGCGCTTTCGAGGTGCATCTAAGTGGTACGGGATGTTTAGAGGTACAAGGCTGAAGGCAGCTTAAGCTCTTGCATATTTTGCTCAGGAATGAGTCCAGACAAAATGATTTTCTACAGGATTATAGCATGTGTACGCCACAAGTTCCTCTTTACCACTTAAAGACTTATCTTTTTCTGCTCATGCTTCGTGCTGTAGCTTCTGCTTGTGTAAGGGTATGTGGAATTTCACATCTGGACCATGTTTCGAACTCACTCGGCTGCAAACGCGTTCCTGGCTAGCTACACACTGAGCCAAATCAGGGACTCCTTGAAGACGGGAGTAGATTACAGGCCAGATGTAATAAAAAAAACCAAACCAACCAACCCAAAATCAGGGAACAACTACATCTATCTGGCAGGTTTTGGAATATCTGAGAGAAAGCATGAAAGACATCTGTTTCTCACAGACCATCCATCACTTGACAATTCTCAAAAGGTCACACAGAACTCTGGCTGCCACCGCCTAACGTTGCCAAGATTAGCCCATGTTGCTAACCCCATACTTGCCTCGTGCCAAAGATACAGAGAACTCTTTTTGATGAGCAAAATGTAGGTTAATCCAAATTTAAAAAGCCTAGCAGATACAAGAAAGTGAAGTGGAAAAAAGCATTCTCCTAAAGGCCGGAGCGTTCTCTAGAAGTCTGTTTTAAACTGGTAGTCTGGATTCTGCACTTCCAAACTATCTCTTTTCTAACAATAAAGCCAAAATAAAGGTAAAGTGTTTTCATCAGTCAGATTTTATTTCTTTTTTCCCCACACTGCAATTACAGGTGCTTTGGAAACTGCAGCTTTGGTCTATTTTAGAATATAAGAAACTTCACCAAATCCTCCTTTTGATCCGTCATGTTCCTAGTGCAGCAGAATAAACAGCCTGGTTCCCACCCCACAGCGTCACATCACGGCACCTGCTGTGCCAGGGCTCCGGATCTCCAAATGCTACAGTCCTTAAAGTGCTTGGACTTCTTAAAAAAAAAAAAACCCCAAAACAAAACCCAAAAGAAAACAAACCCCAAAACTTGAAGGAAAAGCTGCAGCTGAGGGCCCTGCCTTGAGAAACTCTCCAAGACTCTTGACGCTACCAGACCGGTTGGTTGGCATCCAACTGAAGTCACCCAGGAATACGCCCAGATGCAGTCTCATCACACGTACCCTGCTGCCTCGGTCGGACCCACCTCGGCATTTTGCTAACTTTATTCTTCCTTTATTCTCAAGGTCATCTCTTGTTTATTTAATCATCCATTGTGCTTGCAGTCTGATAGGTCTCTTAACCCCCGAGCTGGTTTCTTAACTTTAAATTAGTTTCCAGTAAAGCAGGGCTTGTACCTCACAGGAGAAAAAGCATTGTTTTCAACACACTTGTAACTAATGCTGCCGGTCCCTGGGGAGGTTCGAAGGACCTCAAAGGCAATAGTTCTCTGCCCAGGAGCAAAGAAGCCATTACAGCTTGTACTAGAAGATTTAATAGGTGTCATAATTTATCATGTAAACCGAAAAGTGTTTCTTAATTAAGTGCGTACGTTAATGAATTTTTTAATTTGATCCCTGTAAGTACCTTGCTATACTAATTGCAATATTCTACACATTAGTCATCCGCTGTTGCCCTTGGCTATTTTCTACCCTGAGAGGGAAAGATAGAGCTTTTCAGTTAAAGTTCATTTAACTCTTTCCACCCAACAAATTAAATTTCCTGTTATTCACACTGAAGAGCGACAGCTGCATCTCAGTCCTAGAGCACTGGAAGGATAGCATTTCACATACACATCAGCTTGGGTCTCGGCACGGTCTCCCACGTAGAGGGGATGAGAGAAACAAGCAAGAAGTCACATACCAGATCCACTGAGGAAAAACATCACCTTGCATTGCAGAAGATGAGGAGTTTGCTCCTGGCACTGGGAATAGACGCCGCACAGGAAAATTATGAGCAATGGACACTTCCTAGTGTGGTTTCAAATGCAGTGATCGGGGTTCATTTCATGACCTTGATTACGAACAGCACTAAGTGACATAAGTTCTCCAACCCACAGCTTGTTCCAGGTTTCAACATGTGCGTGAGTGAGGCGTCAGCCTTTCTGATACTTTTCGCTCATACCCAAAATTCAAGAGCAAGAGGGTGGGGAACTTGCCACTGAACATGCAGAGAGTAGAAGGAAAGAAGCAGCAGCTGAAGGTATGGCACACAGCTCAGCCGCTTCACCGACCACCACAGGACTTTGTCCTCCAGTTGGGATAAGCGAACTGTCAAGACATCAAGTAATACTGAGGTAGCTGACAAAAGCTGACAAGCATCTCTGACAATTTTATCCTGTAGCTCATTTCTGGTACCTGAATAGCATAAAGGGGGGCTTCAAAAGCCTCTTAAACATTACAGACTACAAACCCAATTTTCTTTCTGCAGGGATGATACTCTTGTGGCTGTGTGTGTCAATCAGAACAGCCACTACGAATTGATAACTCCTCACCGCTAGTAAGGATACTTTGCAAGCACATTAAATAAAGTACTTAGGCCCCTCCAGACTCAGTAGTAAGACAAAGCAGAAGGGTTATACCCACGACCAGGCAAGAAGTTCACACAACTGCACACTCACAACTTCCTTCTTAGCCATATCCTTCGCATTTTCATTTGTTTCTGCTTCTGGAGTTTGCAAAAAAGAATTCAGAATTTGAATTCGACAACGACTCCGTAAGGGAGAATGGTACTTTTTTCAAAGGGAACCTTCGCTGTTCTTGGCGTGGGGCGGGCAGAATCTTATTTTCCATCCTGTCTGCCAACACAAAGGTGTAGTATGTGGACAATACAAACCCTCCCCCTTTCCCAGTGTTTGTTCCTATGACATAGATGAAACAATTAATAGCAGCAAGTCATCATCTGCTGAAGCACGTTAGTCCTCAAAGTCTGCATCTCCAAGATGATCAAAAGGAACACAAGGCTCCCCCCTGAACGCTTCTGTGCTTGCCTGCCCGATCGGTATTTACAATGAAGTCTTCATTGTGTATAAACTGATGCTCTCCAGAACTGAGAGGGATGAACCCCCCCCCAGTCTGGACTATAAATGAGTAAGTGCAGCACCTACAGCTTCCTTTCTATGTTGTATCAGTGTTTATTTCCTGCTCTGAATGTGCTGAGAGCGTGCATTTCCTGCTGCTACACTAGCACAACCTCAACTACATACAGGTCCAATAAACTGTAATAAGGTACAGGAAAGACATTCTATCATACCTTAACTTCCCACTACCCGTTTTCTTAATTTAGCCTGTACAACACAATATTAACTTGTCACGCGTCTGAATAAAAACTCTTTTAAAATAATTTTAAAAAAACAATTAGAACTGTGTAAAAGCTGGTGTCAGCAGTCAATTCGCAGAAACACCTTTTGAACAAAACCGGTCAAATGCCCTGCTGTATTTGGTGTGGGCATACACAGTATTCTAAGAGAAATAGCTTCTCAAAGCCCAGGGAAATCTAACGTGAATTCGGAGCTGAGCTTCATTAGGCCTCTCAGAGTCCTACTGACAGTCATTTCTGAGGCCTGTTGGGTAACAGTCACTATGCTTAGCCCATAAAAGAAAGGCTGACGTACCACAGAACATCTCCCCCATTCCACACAGCTTTTGCTAACAGATGTGTGATCATCCTGCTAAGACACTGACAACAAAGAGGCGACGCGTGTGCATGTGATTTACCTAAAGCACAGTTCTTCGCAGGATCAGGACCTAAGCAATACTACTAATTCCGTCTGTACTTTACATCCCTTTCAGAGTTACAGACAAAAAGAAAAACATACAACAGAAGAAATCGGCGTCCTGCCTGATGATCTCTAATTGTGAATTACTTAAGTGCCTAACTGTAAACCCAAAGCTCTGGCACTTTCTCTAACAAAACCCCGATTTTTGCGGCCAAGCACTGTAAGCAGCGTGTCAACACTGACTCCTGCCCACGTGGCTTCCCCCACCCACCAGAAACACAAAGGATTCCAAATTCAGGCAGAAGCAAGCAGGTCCCATCCCAAGCATGGACAGTTGCAACGCGACTTCCCTCAACAGAAACCCGACCAGATCTGACGGGTGAGGCTGTCAACCCTATATTATCTGAAGTGTTACACTACCCTAGCAGCTTATCATTCCAGCCGAATGCTTTCTGCTACACCTGCTGTCAGCCTTATACAGTAGCCACACCTGACTTGTTCTATATTAAGATCCAGCAGCAACTGCTCTAATTATTGACTCGGAATTAAATCTGCCTCTGAACTCAGGAAGACAGTAATGCACCACAGTAATTCAGCATTCAGTTTGTTTGTTTCCCCCCGCCACTTCTGAGCGCATTATGGGTTTGCTTCTGCTGGAAGTTCTCCTGACAAGCTTACACATGCAATTAAGTGGATTACATGAAACATGTTTAAATAGCCTAGGAACCTCTGAGGCCAAGGCGGCTTTGTATAGCAGTACCGCATCACTCATTCACTTCTCCGCTTGCAAGCAGAGCTTGTGAAATTAATAGCAACAGCACAGCCTAACACACTTCAAGGAAGTGAGACTCTTTACATGGGTGGCTGTCACCTGCTTTTCAACAAATTTCAAACAGTGTTGCCTACAGCATCCTGTCGTATGAGATAAAATGCATCCTGACACCTTTCTTACTGTATTATGCTCGACTGCTAAAATATTGAGATGCAAACCTCCCTCTCAAATTAAAAAACAAAAAAACAAAAACCAAAAAACCAAACAAACAAAAACCCAAAAACACCACAAACCACAAAAAACCCCAAACAAACCAACACTGTCCAGTAACTGCCAGAGGTTAGATCTTGTTGGCTGATAGCAGATCCTGTCTGCATAGTCCTACAGATGCCAAAGGTTGCTGATTGCAACCAGTTCTAAAAAAGCCTTTTTCGGGTGTCTTGACAACTAACACAGTTATTTCTGATGAGTTAAGGAGGTGCTGCCTGCTATCGACTTTCGAAGTCAGATCTCTGGCTACCGTACACCAACACAGCTCCACATGAGCTATGCTGGCATCCATCGACCTGGCCCTTATTGTCAAATGACATCTTCTAAACATCCAGCCCAACACTTTGAAGTAGTAACGATCAAAATAAGTCAAGAGTGTTTTCTCATATTATAATGAATCCTATCCTCAGCTGACCACTATTCACCTAGTTCCAATAACCTCAGCGAAACCATCACAAGGAATTTCACTGGGGCAGGATTGGGCCAACGACAGGTAGAGGTAAGAACTTGCTAATGGCAAAATAATCTCGTTCCTCTGGTTCCACAATCTGAAGAAGACAAGAGTTAGAGAAATGGTATTTATCTTTCAGGGTTCTGAAGAGAGTACAAGCAAGTAATTTTCAATGACTTTCAACAATGCGTTACTGAAGCGCACCGCAGGTAGACCTGTCAAAAAATTACCGTCACCACTACGCTTACCATATGTTTATGAAGACAGAAGTTATACATATTTTATCCTAGCGTGGGATCTGACACAACAGTGTCAAACAAAGCTCACTAAGTTTGTCACTCAAGCAATCACATTCTCTTCATATTTAAACTCAACCACTCCTGCTAATGCTATTTCCATTACAAATTATCTTCTCCTTTTGTATGCAAGATGCTTTTACTGTAATTATCCAAAGATAGACAGATAAAGAATACACAGAACTGTTAACTCATGCTTTAACTTAGACATCCCAGGAATCAATACTTCCACTGCGCAGCTCTCCCTGGGAAAAATAGATGGGCTTCTCTCCCAACTGCCTTGCACTTTTTGTGTGCATCTACATCCGTATGAATCCCCATTTTGATCCTGAACCAATTTTCACAGGTGTGAAATCATTACATAAAGTGCAATGCAATAGAAAGCACCAGGCTCATGATAGTTCTCTCTCATCAAGACCATCTGGACCATATTTTCAGCTGGTGTAAACTAGCATAACACCACTGACATCACTGGAAAGATGCCAAATTTACACCAGTTAAGAACTTGGCCCTCTTTTCTCTTGCACGATCCACTGCGCTTGCTATCACACCACAGCGCCAATTGAACATGCAAGACTTGATGAGAGTGAGGCTATTTTGCAGACATCTCTCCGTTTAGAAAGGGAAATGGGTATTCGTTTTCTCAGTTTTCTGAGAAAGCTTTGGGAAAGCTTAAGGCCACTCAAGTACACCACCAGCACAGGAACAGCCGCCCACATTTTGACCAATTTCTGCAGAGACTCTCCTGCCTTCAGCTGGACATCATCATTCCAGGTTGCCTCCATTCTGCCGTGGCTGCCCCCATCTGCAGCGGTCCCGAAAGCACTTCCACAAATGTGGGAATAGCGGCTCTATGTTAAGCAAGCACTACATCTGTCTGCAGTTGTTCTCCTCATCGTCCTTCCAATAAAATAATCTGTGTGCTATTCTTTACAAACCGTTCCTGTGTCAGAATAAAATACCTACCGATTCTTTATGGAGCTACAGGCAGATACCCATGGCTCACACGTGCTTTTTTTAAGCACGCATGCCAACCTAACTGCAATCCCCAAGAATTTCCTAACTGAAAATAAATCGTCTCAAGAGGAGCCGAGAAACACCTTTCTCACTCACTGGGGTTTTTTTTTTCCACCTATTCTCTTGACCTTTTTCACTGGTCACAGCGAAAAAATAGGGGAGGGAGAAATAGTTACTAAGTATCATAGAGGTGAGTAAAAAGCAAAAATTGAATCACATGCTTTTCTGTAAGGTCAGTACAAGTCAAACGCCAATAAACATTAATCCCACAAACACCCTGACTTCTCTACCAGTCATCGGTGCTGATAATATTTATCAGTTGTTCAAAGCTAACCCTCCTTGTTTATCAGTCCCTTTAATACTCACTACATACAATAAAGAGACTACAATTTTAGGGACTTAAGTCCAGTCTTGAATCGTGCAGCCTCCTTGCACCCCACTGACATGGCTGCTTCTTGACTTCTGGTATGTGTAAAAACAAGAGGCAGAGGCCCCCCAGCACAGGTAACACTGTACCTTGAGGCTCTTCAGTAGGTTGTGTCTCTTAGACAAAAGCTATTCCCTGGGAATTCCCAGTAACCAGGCAGAAGACGAAAACTTGAAGCTCACTGACATCTGATCATCACCCTAGAAATGCCCTTTGAAAGAACGAAATCAAACACTAGTGTGTCTGAAAATAAAATCCGGTGAAGTTTTTTATATGCAGCCATTAATTGTGTACCCAGCATCCCCATAGAGCAGATGACAGGTGCCCTGGACACTTTTTTGGTCTTGCTGAATGGCATTTAATGCAAAAGACATCCGATCTGCCACAGAAAAACAGCAGTAAGTGGTTTGATCACAAATGACATCTGAGCCAAAACGAGCTAATTAGTTTTACAGGATTTCCCCTTTCTCCCCCCCACCCCCCCCCCCCCCCCCCCCCAACAACAAAAGTCTATTTGTGTTTTTCCCCTCAGCTTAAGGTCTCACTATAGGGTGCCCATCCTATTGTTGAAACCATAGCCTGACATTTATAAAAAAGATTAAATGTGTGTGTTGGCAATTCCAAAGCAGGCACATCTGCTGCTGATAAACACTGTCAGTTCTTTGTCGGGAGAAACACAGTATCCCCGATTTAAAAAATAGTAATAGCAACTTAAAAAAACCCAAGGCAGCTTCCACCTAAGTAGGAAACTAGCAACAGCAAACTGGGACAGGGCAAGCTTGAGGCTTTGAATCCAACAGATTCATTAACAGAGAAATAAATTCAAGGAAGCCCTCAGACTATTTACATTGCAGCGGTGACTAGAATTTCTAAGGACGTCATATTCACGGTGTTAAGTAAACCCACCAATCCAACCTCAAAGCCATCTTGGAAGCCTAAAGGGAATCCCCGTGTAAGCCCAGCGAAGACAAAAACATCCACCATTCTCCCAAGTTCTTCAGGCTGTGGACCCGAAAGGAGACACAGCCAGGAATCAGGCACAGCCCCTTCAGGCTGCCAAGAGCTGGGAGAGCAGCGGAGAGAAGTGAGCCTGGCAGCAGGCACATGCTTCTCACCTCCCATCGCTTGTTGGCTGTAGATCTTACAGGCACAACACAGGCTCAGCCTAACAGCTCAAACGGGTCCTCAGCTACGGGTGCGGCTCTGAGAGCCACAACCTCACTCCCGCTTAAGCGCAGCACAGAGACAAGTGAGAAGTGCGACCCCTGGACAAAAAGGGTGCCTGTATTACCCTCACCTGCTCAAACTCCTTTCTTGGGGAGAGCGGCAGCAACGTGCCGTTTTGTCCATTGCTTCAGCCAGCCCTTCAAATGCTGAACACCACTCTTACCGCTATTTCTTCAAGTCTACAGGAAAACACAAATCTTGTGGTGCAGCAGTGACACCATTGGCAAAATAAAAGTAGTGCAGTGGCTACTAGTTTCAGAAAGATTATCATACTTATACTCGCAAAACCAAAGTGGGACAGTTTCAGTGAAAGATCGGTGAACTGTGCAGTAGCAGCGAAGCACTCTGTGGCTTGACAACTGAATGGCACAACTATTTCCAGATCACAGGTAACAACAGCTCCAGACGCTTCCAGCCAGTGAAGCAACTCACGCCAGTATTTGCCAAAACCTACATCACAAATACGCCATTCATTTTAACCGAAGCTTGGAGACTGGACTGTTAAATAATTCTCTTCAACACAATATCAAAGCTGCAGTTGGCTTAAAACCGATTATGAGAGGTTTATGCTGCTGTTGGACAGAAACAACTCCTTAACTTACCCCGTAACACTACAGTGGCCTCAAACACAGGCCCTGAGTCACCCCAGCAACAACTCTTTCAAACTCACTTACAAAGCAGAAGATCCAGCCCCCTCAGAAGGTGACACCAGGCAGTAGTGACACTTGCGCACCGTAACTCCACACCATCACACAGAGCAAGATGAGAAACCAAGGACATGACAACCACAAGAACAACCCTAAGTTCTACTACTGACTTTGTTTAACATCATCAGAGAGCTGCATTTTGTCATACACGTACTATCAATCAAGCTGTCGGGACCATTTCGGAGCGCTTTCAATGCTGAGTTTGGTTTGCTTTTTCCAGCAGACCCATCAGCACATCAGCTGAGCTGTTGGAAAGCATTCCGGCAGGCTCTACAATGACTTTCAAGGACTGTTGCACTATACTGGATATGAGGGGCAGACCTTCATTATAACAACAGTTTTAATTAATTAGAACTGATTTATGAAATTTTAATACCCAATATTAAACCATTTAATATGTGATTTATATAAGTACAGGCTTTAACAGGTCTTACAAGAGCTGTTAACCTGACTAGGACAGAAGAGAGTTACGCACCCTTTCCAGCAAAAGAAGAGCAGACTTGGGCCTGACTTGTTGATGCCACGTTAAAACTTTTAAAAATTAAGAGCAAAAACAGCACATGGAAATAGCTGGATCACTAAAGTAAAGCTATTTGAGGATATGTACAAATATAAAAACACATTATCTTGCACTGCAAACAAACTACAGCTTATCAAAAGTTTCGTGTGGTCTTTTCAAAAAAGGTAATTGGCAGAATTTCTCACAGCCTCTCTCTCTCACTATTCTACACGTAGCAGAGAAGGTGAGCAACAGGATAATACCCCGCACTTGAGCTCTAAGCTGCACCATTGACAAGTTAGGTAACTTTGAATGATTCTCTTCATATCCTGTGCCTCCGTTTGCTGCCTAAAATGGCTATCATGGTATTTGTATCCCCTTTAAAATAACTTCAGGAGCACTGATGAAAAGAGCAAGCAGCACTTGAGAAAAATATGCGTCTTGTGGAGAAACTAATTTACTACAGCACAGCAAAAGCAGGAAAACACACTACACAAAATTCTACAGTTTTTACCTGGCTGAAGCAAGGGAACACACATTGTTCCTCAGTTTCAATAGCACAGTCGTTTTCCACAGGTCTCAATGGGAAGAGCTCCTAAAGTCATCTTGCTCAAAGACATCATTCTCACCGCCACATGCCTGTCAATAACACGCTTGCCTGTGATGGCAGAGAGGATTTGGTGACACTAGGCATCTCCTCCAGCCTCCCGCTCCTAAGTGGGGCACCGTTACTCTATTACTCTCACCGCGTTGGGCTGCTCTGACTTAACAGGATGATGCAGTGTGAGGTCTACTTCTTTCCCAGCCTTTTCCATCTCCTTCACAGGTTCTGTACATAAGACTGAGCAGAGCACTCTGCATATGAAAGCATTTTGTCCGCAGCAGTCAACTGCTTCTCTGTGGCTGTGCACAGTATGAAATACATTCTCCTTTATGAAAGGGAGGGTGAATTTACACATGCAAAGCAATCACAGAAGGAGGAGCAATCCAATGAAAAGGTCACCTTTTTGTCTGCAGGAAGACAAATCTTAATTAAAATTAGACGTAGGAAGGAACACTAGAGGTCCTCTCAGCAGGCTCTACCTGTTCTGCCCTCGTACCCTGGGGTGATCGGGGCAGAGATTCAGGACAGTGTCACAGACAGCTTTCTGTAAGAAGCTGCTATCTGCCTGCCACTAATCTGCTTTTGAGTTCGTTTTGCTTCTAACCTCATTTTCCACAAGCATCCAGGCTGCAATGCCCTTATTTTTTTCCAGTTGCGATGTTTTCGGAGGAAGACTGAGACAGCCCAGCGAGACGGATGGTGACAAGACACATTTTGCAATGGCTTTATATCCACCCAGTCCATTAGAGCAAGCACGAAGGCTGGAAGGCAGAAGGAGGTTCAGACTGGATGCTTCTGAGTTAAAACACAGGTAAGGCTGAGGAGATTTTATGTCTCGTGGGGGAACCAGGCATACAAAAGACAGAAGGGATCCCAATGTACCCTTAATCTATAAATATTTAAGTAGTCCCTCCTCCCCCTCTCCTCAACAACATATGCCAGTGTCTCCTTCAGCTCATAAAAGCCAATTCCCTCCTGCTGTTTCTGAGCACCAGAAGTCTCACAGTGGTGATTAGAAGATTACATGCATCTCAGAGAGTGACTCCAATCACTTTCGCTTTGCAAATTGCTCAGCTTCAATGCAACAGCACAGAGCAGAGTGGGCTTTGTCACTGGGGCCTGGTCCTCATCATGACCAGGAGACTTCAGGAGTTTGTTTACGTGGCTGGAGCATCATCCTCCTGGGCAGCTAATCGGCCTTTCCCCAGGGTTTCTGCTCTTTGAATACTTAAGAGTAATCACCACCAGCTATCTACACCCAGAGTAGCATCTAAGCAATTTCACCATGTCAACTGACAACAGCTTGAGGTAATATTAGCCCCCTTATATGAAGACAAGTGCTCTCCACACAAGGATGCTGGAGCTTAGCACCACTCAATAAATCAGAGCAACATCCTGGAAAGCTTGCCATTAGTTCTGAGCCATTAATTTTTGCTGGGTCTTTGACACAACTGTTTGAGAGCACTATAACCTGCTCTCTGAAAGTTAAATTATAAAGAGCAACTTCCCTGAAGGTACTAGTCTACTAACCCATTTAAGTCCTTGGCTAAACACCTCAAATAAATCACTGGAGAGCTGCAAGGCAGAAGGTTTCCTGCTGTGCAATATGTGAGAATAAGCCATTCCCTCTCAAAACAAACCCCAGCTGGGAAACCTTTGGCCCTAAGCAATACCTTTACAAGATATTCCATACAGTACCATACCAGCCAAGTGAAATGACACATTTGACCATATGTAGTTCCATGTAACAACATCTTCCTCTAAAGTCCTTTCCAGTAAGTTTTCTTCCCAATGATTAAATGCCAGAGAGATTAAAAAATACTGGAAAGCAAGTAAGCCCAAAAATTTCCAGTCCCGTTCCCACTGCACACGTGAAGACACAATAACTGTGTTATTTTAAAGAAGTGCAGGTTTGCAGGGATGCTCAAAGTTTCCAATGCAAAATAAATAAATAAATAAGGAATTGTTTTGCTACCAACGGGGGGGGGGGGGGGGGGGGGGGGGAAGCTTTTAACATCCCTCATTTTTCAAAGCAACTGCAAGGTCAGTTGTCAGGCAGATGGGGGAGACTGCCTACCCATGAGTGATGTTCATCAGAAAGAACCAGTTTACTCACTAAAGTAAATCAGCACCCCTGCGTTAACTGACCCCTGCCTGAGGCCACCCAGACCTCGGCTTTGTTATTGCAAGAATAGAAAAGGGGATAGGAACGGCATCACGGAAAGGCAACGTGTCGCTTCTGCCTCAAGTTCCTCTACAAATACGGCTGCTAGTAAAACTGAATCCACAGCCATATTTTTATGGCAACGCTATTCCCTGCCAGAGATACCTATCGATTGCGTGTGTGTAGTTTTGTTGGGGTGGTTGGTTTTTTGTTTGGGTTTTTTTTCGTAGTAGCCCCTAAAATTCTGTCCCACTTTATAGCAAAACAAGCCCCCGTCAAACCATGTGCTCAAACCTCAAAGACATTTAGCCTAAGGTCCAAGATGAGAAACTACAGCTGTGATGTGCGCAAGTCTCCTGTCGCTCTGGGAAGATTGCCTCGAGAGCATTTGCACCATACCGGCTTTCTGTGCACAGGTCTGGATCCATCTACCCACCGCATAGCACCATAACATTGCTCAGAGTTTTCAGCACTCTCTGCTTCTAGATGAGGCTGTAATGGGAAATCCTAATTAAAGGCACAGAAGGAAAAAGGCCTTCCAGACAATTAATAATCAACCTAGCGTTAGGTTAAAACCGCGTTTTAATTGGACTGTAATGAGGCAACAATGTATCTCTGATTCCATTCAAAACTGAAAAGCCTGCTTCAGGTAAATGAAACCAGTGTGTTCATAAAGACGGGTAGCTATCAACCTCGTTCCATATGGCACCATAAATTATAAAGAGCAGCTAATGAAGCAGTGCCAAAAAGTAAATACTTCACAATAGCACTTTCCTTCATCTCTCAGTGGGGGCGTAGTCTCACTGCGATGACCATGAAAGTCCCTTAAAAGAAAAAACAGTTCAGACCACCTACCCGTTACTAAAATACAGAGAGTAGGATTTCTGGGTCTGGTTTTTTTTTTTCTTCCCTAGAGAAATCCTTGCAAGGATTTTACCGTCCCTGCATGAGAATAGAGTAACTGAATTCCTATCTGTGGGAAAGCTGGCCTACCTGGCCAAGTCTCAACCAACCTGCTTCTGCCCACGGGCTCGTTCCCTTGAGCATGGTTTCACTGCGGTCCTGCTACAAACAGGCCAACAGATCCCGAGGAAGCCCTGAAATGGGATGATAAAGCTAAATGAGAAAGGCCATTCCACTGTTGTTTTGGGGAACTTCTACTACACCGAGTGAAACAGGAAAAAGTGAGATAGCTCGAAAGCACGTTGAGACCGTACAAGCACTGCTGATGTGTCACAGGGACCCAAGCACCCCCAAGCGTTGCAGCAAGCAGTACCAGTAATAGATTACAATATCTCTTCAGCACCTCCAGAAAAACCTGTCCCTGGAGACACTCTAACACTTCTAACAAATCCATCCACATCTTTTCACTGCTGTTCTTCGCCCCTCTCCCAATTCCCTACCTTGCCTAACGCAGACCTCCAGAACAAAACTCCAGTTACACTGAAGACATTCATCAGCCTTCAAAACCAAACCAATTTCAACCCACAGCTGCTGCTCTGTCACCCCGCCCCCCCGCGAAATGGTCAAAGTGCAAAGACGACCCTTTCCAAGGCTCACTAAGGAGAAAAGAGTGACTGCATTCTTTGATTTTTGGTTTTGCACTGGTCTTTCTCTTCTGCAAAACAGGTCTGTTTTTCAAAACCATTAACCTCAGCCAAGAGAGAGCCCTATCTCCAATAACAATCCACCAAATTATATTCATGCACTCGGAAATCATTTCTTGAACAATGAAAGTCGCAACCATCACCTTACTGGCTCAAACATATTTATATACATTCCTCCATCTACTCCAACAGAAAATGCATCTTATTCATCACCTTCTCTGTCTCGTCTTGCTGCTTCTGTGGCCTAAATGCTCTATCAGCATGTTTACAGCTACAGTTTTCCAACTGTAAATAAGACCTCTAATTCCATTAGTCAATTAATAACATAAGAAAGCATAGCCTCTTTTGTACTAATCAGATTCTCGTTACCACTTAATGCTGTCCACACTAACCAGTCGTGTTGTTTATGCGAATAAAATGAGTGACTGTCTGTAGAACAGGTGCAACACAACACATGCAGCATAGAAACAGATAAAGGTGCTACTCCTGCTCCTGGTCTGAAAGCAGGTAAATTTTAAATAGCACTGCTTCCAAAAGATCATATAGGCTACTGACTTACACCTCAGGCATAGGTAGCAACCGTCTAAGTCACTACCTGAGGCACAAGACCTTCTCTCTGTGAATGGGATACAAAAAAGACAGACAAAATATTCAAGCGTGACAACAAACTCCTTGCTGACAACTCATCTTGTCTTTGATCTCTCACCTTAACAGATTAGTGACGCAATACAATGTTTCACTTTGGACACAAGGGTAAAGAACACAACCCCTCAGCACAAACCTTGCTTAGGAAATCTACTCGGCAGCTGCGCATTCGGCAGTAAAAGAGAGTCTCCTCCTTCGTATCTGGGCTAGGGTACGCATTCCTGCTTTCAGTACATAAGCCGCAGGTAGGTCAGGAAAGAAAGAGCACAGGCTGAGCCTAGATAGAAAAGAGCTCAATAACTCAGCTCAGAAAGCTCCTTTACTGTAAGACATGAATATATGTGAGACTGTTTTTATTACTATTATTATTTGCAGGCTTAACTAAATTGTCATTTAAATAACATATTGAAAAGTAAACTGCCACCTGCTCCTGCCAGATGTTCTGCAAATCTTTAGCAGCACTTCAAGCATGCTACAGTACCGAAGGAAGTAGAAGGCTGGACCTCAAAGGTATTTATTTCTCCAGTCTCCTACTGGGCTATAAGGAGATTTCTATTATGCAGACTCATCATCAAAATAATGACGGTGCTCCAATCGGTTATGTAAATAAGAGCATACAATAGCACACTCCCCTTATTATTCCAAGGATCCAAATGTGTACAAACATGCTGGGATACGTACGGCAATGCTCCTTCGTAACTCAATTTCCATTCGATAGGAGAACGCATCTTGAAAGGGCTTTGTTTCCGCTCTCGCAATGTTTTTGAAAAGAAATGGAAACATTCTCTTCCTTTAAAATACACACAACTCCTGTAATAATAAATAAAAGCTGTTCCGATATCCTCATCCATTTGAGCGAGTCCCCATTCTGCAACATTCCCACCAAAGCGCTGGCACGAGCCTGTCTTACTTGACATCTTCCAAATCAGGATGTGCTGGGGAAGAGTTTTGTTGCATCTAGATACACAAACCACTGGCTGTCAAGTCTACACTTAAATTTCTGTGGTGAAGTTATCCAAAATAGCTACAAGCAAGCATCAGCAGGTGAAATGAAAGCCTTTTTCTGCCCGTTTCTCCAGAGGCAGACCTGCAAGTGTAGGCAACTCCTTAAAGCAAGTGAACACTGGATTGATAGGAAAGAAAAAAGAAGCACCCAACACTTAATACTTTTCAGATGAAGAAGTGCCTTGCATCGCCATGGCGCACCCTACCGCTGCATTGTTTCATCAGGCTCACCCACCCATCTGACTGTGGCCTGACTAAGCTGTCGGGAGGAGACGTACATTCTCCTTTGGTGCAGCACCCTGCAAAGAAGTATATCTCCAGAAAGCTGGCTGGGAATCTCCAGCAGTGGCACTATGCAAACAGTACGTAGCCGTTATATGTACAAAAACTTGCCAAGCCATAAAGTTTTGCAAACACCACTGAGCACTTCCAAACAACAAATAACCTGATCCCTACACCCAGCAGCTAACAGAAATTGCAGCTTATATTCATTAAAAGAGTCATGAGTCACTTTTTTTGTAAGATGCCATCAGCTGGAAGGAGCTGACTCCCTGCTTGCTGGTAAATAGACGGGACCTCTACGCTCTCTCGCAGGCAGAAGGATGTCTGTAAAAAAAAAAAAAAAAAAAAAAAGAAAGAAAAAAAAAGATAAAGACGAGCAGGGAAAGACTACAAGCAAGCCGAGGAAGAGAAGACTGGAATCCATCATGTGGCACATCTGCTCATGGTCATGCAGCCAACCTTCTTGTATTCCCTTTGCCCATGTTAAAATGCCACTAGTGCCTGACAGGAGACTCTCCCTGTAAAACTGAGCATGGCCCATTCACTTCAATCCCGGCCCCACATTAAGATCCTTCTGGAGCTCCTGCAGTATTGTCAGTCTCTGTGGGTCCCTTAACCGCTGTGATGAAAGGCAGAAAATTCAGGTTACTTGAGAGTTCTGAAGTCGCCTTCCTCCTGTCCCCTCAGGCTGACTGTGGAGCCCATCTGCCTCGGATTTCCACCGTCACACAGAGGTCCGTCATGTACAAAACGAAGTAGCTAGTAAACTACAAATGCCTGTCGGAACACAAAAGGTCTGTCAATATACACAGCTTTTTCCCCACAAGTGACATTTTGCTTGCAAAATGAACCATCGGCAGCCAAGCCTTCTGCTATTTCAATGATTTCGATCTACTCCAAGAAACTCACCTTTGCAACAAGGAAAGGTTTCCTGCTCAGAAGCTTTAGAAAGGAAGAATGGCCTTACAAGTAGGGCCACAGCATGGATTATTGATTAAAACAAGGATATTCAAAGTCTAGTTTCCAGGTATTGTTTCCTTACCGAAAATGTCCCTTGGTTGCTTTTTCTACCAACATCTCAAGCCATAAAAAATGGAGCCTACCTTTTACTGTGAAAGCTTGCACCTGCAAGCGTAAAATGGTTTCGACTTCAGCTTCCAGACACGGTCTCTTACTACACAGTCATCTTATTGCAGGTTTACGTCACTTTACTGAAGCGCTTTTTATTACCCAAGTCCCCAAGCCCCTGGCTGCTATTCCAACCTCTCCTCAGCTTTCTCCCTTCGTGATTTCAGTAGAGTGAGTGTGCGACTTTCCCAGGAGAGATCTCATTCAATTTTTAGGTCCTTTTCACAGTTTTCTTCAAGTTACCTTAAGTTTCACACGACTACTAGAATAGCTAGCCCCAGAACCATGCACACCCTTTAAAAAAAAGCAGTCACAAGTCTTTTGGGGCACAGAAATACTTAAATCCTGTAGCTGTTGATTCCTTAGTGCCTTTCAAGAACTCTAATAGCATCTTCAGCTAGAGCCTCACTCACCTGTAGCTGTTTAGTCACTGTGACCCCCCGATGCTTTTTCCAAGTCACTGCTTTCCAGAAAAGACTCTCTCCCATACTACAGGCGGGGCCCGCGCTCTTTGCTCTCAAACTCATGGCTTGGTGTTTCTCCACACGGAGGAAACGGTTTCCTCCCGTCACAAAAAGCCATGTGGCTCTGCATCAGCAAGCGGCCCCTTCTGCTACTGAACATTCCAGACATCTTCCTGTCATCGCTAAGAGTTGCAGTGTATTTTCTTCTATGTCACTAATAGAGAATAATGAGGTATAGCAGTGGATGACTAAAAAGCTATTCCTGCAGGATATCATTAGAATCACACCTGCTCAACACTGATAACCTGGTTACAGTTGCATTTTAAGACTTCACAGTTACCAAATTTTTAATCCATTTAATAACGTGTTGTGTGATAATTTTGCATCATTTCAGTTTCTTAATCAAAATATCATTCAGTACCAAGAGAAGTCTATCAGCCAGACTCAATCTCATCAAAAAAGATATCAAGTTCATTTGACAAGATCTATTTTCCATAAGGCCAGGTTGATTGACATTAATTATATTCAATACTTGTTTCTGCCCCAGACTGCCTGCGTGTGGGTGTTGCTTGCTCTTTCCAGGCTTCAATCTTCATCTGTTTACATGAGCATATCGCTATGTCCTGCTTCATGGGAGGTTGTGAGGACCTAGATCTATTAGTGCTTACAAATCCCTCGAATACTATGACGACCCGTGCAGAAAGCTAAGCAGCAAGCCTTCTGACAACGCTACCAGGGAGCACAGCAAGGAAAACAGGCTGCATCAAGTGGTATCCAGCTAACCTAATGCCCCACCTCAAAAGGCCAGAAAACCAAGTGATCCAGAAACAGCTGGAAGAAGCTTAACAACAGGCAGCTAAGAGGACATCATATTAGTCCTTAGCAGTTAGAGCCTTGACACCTGCACATCTATAGTCTTTCCAAAATGTAATTTTTTTGTTAAACAGCTCTGGGTATTCCTGAATAAGTAGTTCTTACCTCCTTTAAGCTCAAGTGCTCTGGATGGCACCCACACATGCACAACTGTTACCAAAGACACCACAGGCATTTTTTGAAGAGCTACTAACCATCTCCGCTACAATATAAAGCACACTTAGCAAGTGAGAAGACAATGCTGCACCACCAAAATGCTAATTCATGAATTGCTGGGTATACTGTTGGGTGAAGTCTTGATTAGGTGGACAGGAAGTGACAGTCAACTTTCCCATGGCACGGAGTAAGCCATTTTTTAAGTCACAAAAACATCCGGCCCAAGAGAGCGAGCAAGAATGAGAACTCTGAAGATGCCTATAACCCATTGCCCCATTTCTGTTTCAGGTACTTAGGCCATTCACATCATTTCACAATCTAATCTTTGAAAACCATTTTCTTTACTTTTGTATGAAACACTGGTTTTGATGGAGAGACTTGCCTATAACGTGGTCCCGTGTTGAGACATCTGCAGAATTAGTCAGCGACGCGGGTAAATAGTGACAGACAACTCATCTCCAATGCAGACAAGATATCAGACAGTGTAATTAATTGATTTCTGCCTCTGTATTTTCACTAGTAACAATAAAGCCATGTGAAGAGGACTGTCGCTCTGAGGGGGAAAAAGCTTTATAAATTACTGACATGAACCTCTGCCTCCTCTCTGAGAAGCTGCCATTGGGTTAAAAAGGCTTTTCCAAGGTATTAAAAAAAAAAAAAAAATTCCCACCAGCTCCTGTAACATTCATCTAGGTACAAATCTCATTAAGTAGTTAAACAACAGATACCTGCAATGTATGACCCAAGGTAGTTCATTTGGTCTCTCTCCTTCAACTATACACTGCTAAGCTATTATTGCTAGCTCTTTTGATAATTGTGTACTATTTCAATTCTCATTCCAGTCTGAAAACAGAGTGACACAGGTTGGAGGGGGCATAATTAAAATCCTCTTTTGTTAGGATCAATGTACAGGTGTGATGGGTTAACCCTGGCTGGATGCCAGGTGCCCACCAGAGCCGTTCTATCACTCCCCCTCCTTCTCAACTGGACAGGGGAGAGAAAATATAACAAAGAGCTTGTGGGTCGAGATAAGGATAGGAGAGATCACTCACCAATTACCGTCACGGGCAAAACAGACTCAGTTTGGGGAAAAATTAACTTGATTTATTACAAATCAACCGGAGTAGGGTAATGAGAAATAAAACCACATCTCAGAACACCTTCCCTCCACCCCTCCCTTCTTCCCGGGCACAACTTCACTGCCGGATTCTCTACCACCCCCCCCCCCAGCGGCACAGGGGGACGGGGATGGGGTTTACGGTCAGTTCATCACACGTTATTTTCTGCCGCTTCATCCTCCTCAGGGGGAGGACTCATCACACTCTTCCCCTGCTCCAGCGTGGGGTCCCACCCACGGGAGACAGTCCTCCACGAACTTCTCCATCGTGGGTCCTTCCCACGGGCTGCAGCTCTTCACGAACTGCTCCAGCGTGGGTCCTTTCCACGGTGTGCAGTCCTTCAGGCACAGACTGCTCCAGCGTGAGCCCCCCACGGGGTCACAAGTCCCGCCAGAAAACCTGCTCCAGCGTGGGCTCCTCTCTCCACGGATCTGCAGGTCCTGCCAGGAGCCTGCTCCAGCGCGGGGTTCCCACGGGGTCACAGCCTCCTTCGGGAACCCACCTGCTCCGGCGTGGGGTCCTCCACGGGCTGCAGGTGGATATCTGCTCCACCGTGGACCTCCATGGACTGCAGGGGGACAGCCTGCCTCACCACGGTCTTCACCACGGGCTGCAGGGGAATCTCTGCTCCGGCGCCTGGAGCATCTCCTCCCCCTCCTTCTTCACTGACCTTGGTGTCCGCAGGGTTGTTTCTCTTACATGTTCTCACTCCTCTCTCCGGCTGCCGAATACCGCCGTCCCAACTTTTTTTCCTTCTTAAAAATGTTATCACAGAGGCGTTACCACTATCGCTGATTGGCTCGGCCTTGGCCGGCGGCGGGTCTGTCTTAGAGCCGGCTGGTATGGGCTCTGTCGAACACAGGGGAAGCTTCCAGCAGCTTCTTACAGAAGCCACCCCTGTAACCCCACCCGCTACCAAAACCTTGCCACACAAAACCAATACAACAGGAAAGGAGGAACCAGCTTCATCCTCAGAGATTGTGAGTTTTTGCAGAGATGACTAAAGAAGTAAATCTTTCTATGTGATCCATGTGAAGCTCAAACACATCCCAGACGGAAATTCGAGGTACACCGTACACAGAGTAGAACGACACCGAAGTACATTTTTACCAAAAGTGTTTCTTAAGAGTAAAAAGAGGACATCCTTGTCGTGCTTTGTTTCACATTTTCAGCTGCCTTGATTTAAGTCAGCACTACCTTCCTGAAGTCATTTGTCAGAAAACCATCGATGGGACAGTTGGTTCCCAGTTTAGCACACAGCCCCCACAGACACGCTGGGCACAGCAAGTTTGCAGACCCTGGTACATGGAAGAAGGAAAAGAGATTAAAAGATTTCCCGACCTAAGGGGTGATATTGCAGGCTACGTGCGTCTCTAATGAAACTGATAATAAACGCAGCTGCAAGAAAAAGAAGGAATGAGGTGCCATCAAAAACACCTTTGGTATCACAAGTCTAATCCAACACCAATTAAAGCAAAAGAAAAGCTTCCCAAGGACTTAGGTAGACATTAGAGCGGACCTTCAGCAGTCACTGCAAATACACCTAAGCTGACTCCACCCTTTTTCTAGACTTTTCATTCCCTTCCTTATGTTGCATTTCCAGTTCCTCCCTTTTCAACCATTTAGTGTGCGTGCCCAGCAGTCAGGAAACAAGGATGGAAACAAGCACAGCAGATGAAAGGGCAAAGGCAGAAGAGGAACTCTGAAGCGCCATTCGTGCTCCCAGCAGAGGAGACACGTATCTGCTCACACAGGCAGTGACAAATGGTGGGGTTTGGACTTCCACACAGAAGAGGATATATCTCAATAAGAGGATGTGAGCAAGCACATCTTCCACACAATACTTTTTCTAAGGAAGCATCCAATGCAGCTTGCCATGATAACTAAATTTATTATTAACTGTGTATTTCATGATGTTAGTGACAATATGTTAATGTGATTTTTCACGTCCTCCTGCAGTGAACAGATGGCTCCTTTTACTTTACTTTCCACATCAAGTGTGATTATTTCTTGGTGCCAAAAGCCACCTGCCGCTCCCTGGTCTCCAGTCTAATTTTTTATGTTGGTAAAACACAGCAGGACTTGTTATCAGTTGGATAGCATCTTAATAAAAGGAGACATGCCAACATATTGACACCATGTTCAAGGGGAAATTTTAGCCCCATCCTGGCCCCTCCCCCAGTTCATAAAAAATAATAAAATGAAACTAGGAAAAAAAAAAAAGCCAACGAGCCCCCCTCGCCTCCCCAGACTCCACCAGTTTCAAGATGCTCAGTCACAATTTTTGGGCCCCATGCCAAGATGCAGAGTTGGCCTCCTTTTGTTCCCATACCAAGCACCTCAGTCAGGGCTCTGATCTCTCGTCCTGTGTAATGATAATTAGCCATAACATATTCAGAAGTCAAATGTAAGCAGGAATACATTAACATTGAGATCAGTGCCGGGGTAATTTTCATTGGGAAAATGACAAAGAAGGACACAAAAATTAAAATACGGTATGCGGAGATTCTCAGTATCACTTTCAAATAGATGAAGGGTAAACTCATTTGTTTGTCAGTCACGAGCCGGCACTCAACAGACAGCTGTGGTTTACAATAAATAAACAATATGAGCCTGATAAGCTATTGTAGCCCATCGCCATTTCTCTGCACGCTGCTGGAAACAAAGCAGCACGCGATTCAGGTGAAGATATTCAAAACCAAAAGCAGAAAATTCAGTAAGCACATGTTTAGACACCTGTATAAATAGCCCCTTTTTCCAATACATATCTTGCTTTGACTGCTCTAGGAACAGCAAACTACAGGACACCGGGCAGTTCGGAACAATCACGCCAACAACCGATGAGGCTTAAGGCAGGTCCTTCTGAAAACACCACTCTTCAGTCACTCAACATTTCATGGCAAGGACAAACAACACTACCTTGAGGCAGCCCCGGTACAAAACTGTAGGAATGGCCTGCCTAAAAAACACCACTAGCCTATTTCCTGCAATATTTACCTGCTCCTGTGTCATAGAGGAGCAAAAATTAAGGGAAATTCTCTAGAGTACATCATTATTTCCAACTTAAACAAAAACTTAAGAGCTACACCCAAAAGTTGTTGCAGGTTTGAAGCAGTTCAAACAAGCTGTAATGACAAGAACACTTGGACATCTTAATGAAAACTACGTTAAAACAACAGCCACTGAGGACTTCGCTAAAGCTTGCAAACAGTTGACTATTCTGCTTAACATCTGCATACATGTAACTGCAGATCACAGCTGTAGCTACTCTATCAATAGCCACACATCCTTTATTCAGTACTTCTTAAACCTAAGAAACAACTTTTTCCTCTTATCTCTTTACCTCCAAAAGTAGACAAACTGCATTTCCTAATAGACTCACTGTATATTCCATCAACCTGTACATAATTATCCATGAGTAATTGCTATTACGCAATCAGCAGCATGCTACTGTTGTGCAGTCAGCATGACGGATTTGAAACAATTCAATCGGTAGAGTCCCTCTATTGCTCAAAGCCAAAGTTGGGCAAAAACCGGGGGAAGAAATTATTCTGTGGAATAAGATGTAGAGAGAAAAGCATTTCACTCTGTGCCAAAACAAGCAGCCATGAAACTTGCGGTAAGATAGGCCTTTTCCATTACATACTGAAATGCAAGCATTTTTTTTAACTAAGCCTGTATTACCTTACACGTTCATTCATTCAACCAGAGAATTGCAAGGAAGTTAGTTTTGGGGTATTGGTTTGGTTTTGTTTCAGTCTTTTGGTGGGGTTTTTTTGTTTGTTCGTTTGTGGGTTTTGTTTCTTGGTTGATATTTTGTGTTGGCTTTTTGGTTGTTTGGGTTTCTTTAAACACATAAAATGTTCTTCATCTTCAACATCAGGAAGGGGCCACCATTGAAACTAAGTCAACAGGACAAAAGAAACATCAATCCCTATCGGTTACTTCACTAGCAATGACATCCACTGTACGAGGGGAAAAACATTCCCTCTTCTTCCATTTAAGTGTTATCAGAAACTTCCAATAAAACATACATTTTACATACAAAAATCTTCCTTGTCTTTCGAGCCGCCCTCCTGTCTCATCCTGTTTATTTTGTCCCCTCTCTTAAAGCTAACTTTCCTGCTTACATCTGCTACTTCAACAAATCATTAGGAAGAACTGAAAGCTTTATCTTCAGTCTAGTCCATGTCAATCTGGACCACCAGAACAGATGAGTTCCCTCCCTTGAAATCATCCACATTAAAGAGACCTGATGAGACTCCTCGGCTCTTGGCTGCGAAAACGCGTGAAGCAGAGTGCTCGGACAACTTTCTATTGCCCCTCACTGATGCGTGCAGGTTTTGGAAGGAATACGAGACTTTAGGCTTTGTGTTAGCATCGCCTGGCGCAATCTACGTTACCACACCAAGTCAGTCCCGACAGCGTGGCTTGGCAGGTCTCAGCCGATACGATGGACCGACACCAACTTCCTGCGCTGCACTGCCTCACCTCCTGACAAGAGGGACATCTGAGGAGCGCTGTGAACGGTCGCTGGTGGGGCTTTCATTCCTCGACCGTGTGATTTGTATAACCTACAGTCTTTTTTACACCCTAATGAACTCCCATCAGAGATACGTACCTTTCATAATCACACAGCTTGATCTCTGTATTTCCCTCTTCATTGGGTTCACAGCAGGAGTGCTCTATCATTTAGAGTGTCTTCATGCTGCAGTATCACATCTGCTTATTGGTTCAAACAACTGAGCATCAGTAAGCCACCCTGTATTCTCAGTACTCGTTTCTTACAAAAAAAATACAAAACTATTTGATAATGTTGTGGCCTTCATTTTTAAAATACATGGCAGTTTAGGCTCTCCTTATATTTTATCTTCATTCCGGCATACCACCACATCACCCGTCTTCAAAGCAGCTTTCATTCAGGCAAGACAAAACAATAATCCTTTGTGAAATCCCCTCGATCCTTACTGCATTCCCAGCTGTAGCTAGGAGCACATCGTCGTGTGACTGGACCAACATGGTAAGTGGTAAGAGAACATCGGTGTTCTATGACAGAATTCTCAAAGCAAGCACCCGGAAAGGAAAAGCCAACACGAGAGAATTCTGTCTCCAGGTATTTGAGAAAGAAGTGATCAGACATCCCACCTTCCCCTGATAAACCATCTGGAAAACACGTCCTTTAATTTATATCCCCACACTGCTTTCAAAGCTGCATCTTCCACTTTTGCGAAATATCTCCAGTGACTCAGTGAGATGTTTCAACAAATTCATCTGGTTTGGTCTCATTCTAGCACTGTGCTTCTTCCTAAGACATTAATTCAATTAATCCTTTAGAAATACAAGCACAGGGGTAAAGCTCTTAAAATTGTCCGTTTCCCACAGTTCATTTACCTTACTGGGAGAGGATCAAAGCAGCACCCTAGAAATCATCTTGGTCTCATCTCCGCAGCTCCTCTGGGTCTATCTAACATGAATTCAAACAAAGGGACTCGAAGCTTTTGCAGCCACTGTGTTCCACAGAGCATATTCATACCACCTACTTGAAGTCTGTAGCGTAGGTGCTTTTCATTCTTCCCTTACACGCATCTTATCACACAACTGAAGGAACTCAATAGGGAGCTTTACTCAGGGAATTTTGGTCCTCTTGAGTGGCAACAGTGTTCAATTTATAATGTGTGAAATCCAACATAAAGGATCAGAAAATAATTTCATTATGTTCCCAAATTCATCTGAATTCAACTGTCTGCAGCTTTTCTACTTGCTTTCTAAGACGAGAAGACTTTAAGACATGCTGGAGTACTACATTCACTCGGTCTGAGTATGAGCAGCACGAACAATGGGATAACATCTTGTGACTCCTGCAAGAGGAGCAAGAATTTGTAGCAGGAATGGAGCACGTGTTGGAGAGCAATATCTCGTCACACTTGGAAGAGTCCACGTGATGAAGAATACACTCTGGCCTTCATTAACCAAATGGCACACAGCCATACTCAACCGAGCAAAAACACCCCAAGCTTCTAAACCCACAGCCCTTCTCCATTCCATCATATGGATGAGTAAAGCCATTAGGTTTTACCACGAAAAAGATGCAAAGTAACAAAACAAAAAGGAAGTCTCCAATATATCCAAACTAGAACTATGACTGAAGAGAGCACTCTCTTTGTAGTAGCATTACTGTATGCACATTGCTCTTCCTGGAGTGGGTTAACACCCCCTTCTTCAGTTACAACAAAGTTTTAGTTATGAAATCCCTCACAGCAATTTGAACTAATACAACGCAGCAGTGAATTACCACTGACCCATGAGAAAAAGAGCATTCGCTTTCTTTTCTCTGATGGCACCGATTCAGCAAGGCAACCAAGCACGTGCTTAAGGACAGCAGTGGTTCCTCAGCACTAAGGCCAGGGCTGCAGCTGGTCCTTCTGACATTGCCCAAGCAGGAATCCTGCCCCTGCCTTATACAGGTGTGGCATCAGGCTCTTCAACCAGCTTAAGCTAGCAAGTAAATTATATATCAATACAAATACAGGCAACTCCTTGGAAGTAAACTGTAACTGCATTCACTTCATCTGTGGCTGAACGTGGTGTACAGCTATATCCTAACATGGTCTGATAATCAAAGTTAAAACAGGATGGTTGGACAGGAATTGGGGTTTGCAGGATTTTTTTTTTTTTTTCCAACTTGTGTTTTATTCCCGCACACAGTAGCCGATTCTCAAAACTGCATGGCACTCTGCGCATCTGCATCTGATAGAAGGATTAAGCTTGTCATTAGGAATCATTTTGGTGGCTGAAAATGCAGTCTCTCTCCTGATAATGTGTAGTATCATTTAAAACAAATTAATTCCTCATTTCTTGCTGCTGGTCATAATTCTCAGCATGGGACACATCACAAATGACCTTAAGGATGGACACACAATAATCATTAGCAAATCAGAAAAAAACGCAACCAAAAAACAACCCAAAACCATTACAGCCATATTCTTTTCCTCTCCATTCCTGCAGTTTTTGAAGCTCATTTTCATAACATAATTCATCTGATATCAGCAAATTACAGCCCTCTCTTCCTCCTTTAGGCAACTACATCGCCTCTGTATATTCTATTATAAAATGGGTTAATTAATAATTTCTCTATATTGCCACTAAGCAGAACTACAGTTAAATTATGATGATGGTGCCTCATTACATGCACATTCTGAGACACCATCATTTAACGTCAGTGCGTGTTGCCTGCATGCGCACCGATCGCTAGGCAGGACCACGTTATTCCCCTGCAACACTTTCCTGGGCAGCTCTTTCAATTTTTAAGAAGTCAAAGTTGATGGATGGAGAAAGAAGGGTCATGAGGGGTAGGGTGGAAAGAAGATGAGCGCTAACTGAAATACCAGTTAGGTACGTGAAGGCAGTCAGAGCCCACAGCTTGTTAGCTTAACTGAAGGACAAGGTGTACTGTGCAAATCTCGTCAGGGATTTCTGCAGGAGCCTAGCTCGAGTCTTCGGTTTCACCTACAGGCACAGGGAATGCTACAGCTATTGAATCCTCTCTTTTCTCTCAAGAAGTAAAAGTTACAGTGAGATCAACCAAATAACTCAGCTCCTATGAGGACCAGGCTGCTTTGAATCCTCCAGCTCTCTGTTTGTGCATGGCTCTGATGCCTGTGTTATCATTTTGATATTAATGCCCATAATCCCCTGGGAGCAAGCAATTGTTTGTCTGAGTAAGCCCATGCATAAGACTAAACATTAAATTAAACTATCATCCATCTAGATGCAACATTATGCAGCCACTATATGTGTTAGATATTGAAAATTTGTTGCTGCTGCCTTTTTTTTTTTTTTTTTTTCTTTTTCCTTTTTAATCATGCAGCCTAATAAGATCCCTATGAGTAATCTCTCTACTGAGGTCTAAAGTAAATACGATCACAACTCGGTCAGTCACCTACTTTAACCTCCTGTTGAAATTACAGCCACACAATCTTTTCTGATTGTTTCAATCAAAACAAAATGAATAAACTTAACCTGGGGAATATTTAAATATCCACTTCAGTTCCCAGTAAAACCTTTATCATGTGATTTATATGAGCAGTGGAGAAATTGCCCGCAGCGCTTGGCCTCTGTGTTTAGCATACATTATAGTCCATTACTATCCTCGCAGCTCCGGATGCTATTTTTTAATTTTTCACACACACACTTTATTTTTTTTTATATATATATATATTTTCTCTCTAAAGCAGCATTTGACACTAGTGGGTTGGTAAGCATATCTTACTGTCGGGTTGGTGAGAGCTAAGACTGATCAGGAAACATGTCTAGACACCTGAACATCCTCCTAAGTCGTGGGAGGCAAACGGAGAAGGTAACTCTTACAGCCCCTTCGAGTGTGGTGCGTCTTAAATGAACCAGCTCAGCAGGTCATGTGTAACAGGCCTCAGCTTCTACTTTTTCAACTCCACTACTGCAATGAGAAAAAATATTATGGTACTTCCCACTCCTGCATCTCTTGTCTCCTTGACTACACAACAATATGCAGAAAGCTGTCTCCCCTCCTCACACCCCTAACCAACTCTTCCTACAGTGGCACACCTTCAGGCAGCAGCAGGAGAAATTGGCAGGGCCCAGATGTGACTCTGCATTCCAAATGGAGAGCATGAAGCTGGTTCTAGTCTAAGTTATTATTAAAACACATAGTTAACCAGCACACAAACAATACAGAAACCTCTTTGAAAAATTTCAAGCCACCAGGGCTGCCAATTTTTCCTAAAACAACTCTACCTTAAGCATTAACTTCACATCAAAATGAAGTGAAGTCCAGGTATGCAAATCATTCTCAAATGTCTACTGCACAATTAAACTAACCTCAATGAGTTAAACAATGAAAAAATAGCTCCTGTGCTTCAGAAAAAGGACCAGCAGCACTACGCTATGTACCTACAGCATCAGCTGGCATCTCTTGCCATAAATCATTGTGTGTACAACAAACATAAGCACAGTTTCACCCTTCTAGTTGTACCACAGTGTAAGGAAGTTTCCAGCACATAATCTCCCTTAAGTCTTTCTCCCAGTTTCCTGTGGCCTTAACACTTCGGTCCTGATGCCAAGACAGCCCCTTACTCCCATGCAGAGACGTCC
The DNA here is from genome assembly GCF_026419915.1 of Harpia harpyja. NCBI lineage: Eukaryota > Metazoa > Chordata > Aves > Accipitriformes > Accipitridae > Harpia > Harpia harpyja. Next base: position 810,047 of record NC_068941.1, read on the forward strand.
TCCTTCACAGGGGCACGCCACCGACTCATTCCTGTCAGCCCAGCACACTGAACTCCACATAGCGGAGCCTCGAGAGAGGACTGCTCTTCGGTAGCATTGCAGGACATTCAAAAATAGCAGTCCGGACTTCAGAAACCCGTCTGTGCTTTCCTATAGCCCAAGGATCACCTTTTTGTCATGTGATAACTGAGTTAATTACGTGATCCATTATTCCTCTATAGGTGATTGTTATCTTTCCATCATCATCAGACATTTCCTTTAGCTGGAATTAATCTTCTTCTCAATCATTACTGCAAGCCCTAGAAATACTTTTCCTCTGGTACTAGTTGATAACAGGTGCCACCTTAGACCCTCACGGGCAAAAAACTCTAAGTACAGGGGGGCATATTTTATTTAAGGTTGCCTGTAAAACTTCCTTAGTCATTAGCATATTGCATGATGCAGAATACTCACTTCCATTAGTAGTAATACTTTACAGATATGCTAACAAAACTGTACAAGCATGCACACATACACACACACATATTCCATTCTGCAATTATGCCCTGTGTGACTGTTTCCTTGTCTAAAGCAATGATCCTGTGCCATGAAAATACAGTGCTTGTTTTCAGCTGCAAACATACACCTAACTACAAATGCAGATTAAGTTGTATTTCTAGATCATGTGTTTCACCAATCCTTACAGCGTGCTCTGACAGCACACAGCTGTCTGGAATTCCTCTGGACTCACTGTAGGGCACAGTCTGCTCCTGCACCCCCACCTTAACAAATGGCAACACTCAGGACCCCCAAGTTTGCAAGGAGTAAGGTCAACCCAGTTCACGGAGAAAAACTTGAGGGCTCTCAACAAACTGGAAACTCTTGTGTCCCGGTGGAAAAACATTAATGACTTCGTTGCTTCAGATGACTTTCCACATACACAAACAAGTTTGCTACATCAGGTGGCTATATTGAGGATAGGCAATGGGGCATGTTCTGCATTTTATTACATCTAACTACAGAAGAATCTGGGTACCTCATGGCTACTCAGATGAGCAGTAAGAACCATATCCTCAAATGTCTCAAATCTGCAGAGCTCCAAAGGAGACAATGCAACAATTTGACAGACTCCATCTCGCCCATAACAGGAGAGGTATGAACAGCCAAAGGAGACTTTAACGATCACGTTTCCAAAAGCTGCTCTGATGCACCTAACAATCACTGCTCCCTAGTCCATTAATGTCAGTATTAGAATCAGCTAAAAAGCAAATAGTTACACAGTAAATAGTTAAACACTTAAAAATAGTCTCTGCTGTCTTCCTGTCTTGTGGTAGCACTCTGCCAACATCCCGCTGGTTGCTTTGTCCGACAGACTTCCAGGTAAACAAGCCTTCTCACTTGAGCGCCAGGCAATATTTATTATTTTTTTTTTAATTTATTTGTAATCATAATTTCTTCGGAAAACCAGACTGAAAGAATCATGGTCATCTGAACCCTGAACTGAAGTATATCACCTGATTTGTAAGCCCAGTAAAATTCACACATCTCATTATAAAGTAAACTGCAAATACTTAATAGTGAAGGTTCACACAGACACTAACGCAGCACTGTTCTGGCCAAACACTTGAAAGTTTTTTTCAATACCGGTTCAAGGTACACCAGCTATGGAAAATATCTCGGATCTCTGCCAGACTCCCCGGAATTATTTGGGATGGAATGCCCTCTTCTCCTTTCCCATTTAAGACTGTATGCTCTTTCAGGCAGAAACAGTTTTCATTGTGCACTTAAAAACTGTGAGGCCTTGATCTCAGCTGGGTTTTTAGGTCAGACTATTACCATCATCCAGTCAACTTCCCACCGTCCCCAATAAACCATGCCTCGTTGTAGAGTAATATCCTCAAAGCAAAGAAAACGAGCAGAACGGTGACATCCTTATGGGGAGTATTTAACTTCCAAGAGAAGAGAGCAGCCACCATTCTGCACAGTGGCTCAAGTTCACGAGTCCATGCTGTGCTGCAATTTGTTTCTTGCACACTAACCTGTCAGTTCAATACAGGTAGTGCGAAGTCTCCAAAAGGATGTGTTGAGTAAAAGAGTAAGATACATTTGTAGCGGTCAGCCATTTCACGTCAGGTAACTGTGACAAGTCACTCGGATGCCAGGTTAGTGCGTAGCCTCAGCTTTCAGCTCTGGTCAGTGTAAGCTGATAACTCAACAGCAGCTCAGTGCTCCAGTTGCCTGGAGAAATTCCAATAAAATTAACATGAGCCCACCCTAGGGCTATTCAGGGTTCTCTCTGCATTTAGATGTAACATCCAAACCTGAGGCACACTTACACGACAGCCTTTTAAAGAAAAAATGACTGCACAGAGAGAGTGTAGCAAGACTTGAAGCCATAGGAGAGGAATTTGTGTTTAACCAGGGATTTTATCTCCCTGCGGACTTGTCTACAGTCCAGGCCAGAGCATACGGTAGGAACGCCTGAAACACCTCAGGTATCAGAAGCCATTGGTGGGGAAAGTTAGTACACGTGAAACTGTGCTGCTAAAACTATTCAGTGCCCAATATACTTCAAAAGGCCCAAATATTGCCTATAATTACAATTACCTTTACCTTCAGAATCATAAATAAATTATTATTATTATTATCCTTGATATTGGCATACTGCCTAATTGTAGACAAGACATCACTACTGTAAACGCAACACAAACTCAGAACAAAAAGAGAAAAATCAGCAGAGAGAAACAATCTAGGGACAGTGAATAAATTGGTTTCCTATTCAGTGACCTAGCACAAGTAGATGTTAGGGTCAGAATCATAGAATCATAGAATCATTCAGGTTGGAAAAGACCTTCAAGATCATCGAGTCCAACCATCAACCATGCCCACTAAACCATGTCCTGAAGCTTTTTGAATACCTCCAGGGATGGTGACTCAACCGCTTCCCTGGGCAGCCTGTTCCAATGTCTGACAACCCTCTCAGTAAAAAAATTTTTCCTAATATCTAACCTAAATCTCCCTTGCCTCAACTTGAGGCCATTTCCTCTCGTCCTATCTCCAGCCACCTGACAGAAGAGACCAGCACTCACCTCGCCACAACCCCCTTTCAGGTAGCTGTAGAGAGCTATAAGGTCCCCCCTCAGCCTCTTCTTCTCCGGACTAAACAGCCCCAGCTCCCTCAGCCGCTCCTCACAGGACTTGTGCTCCAGGCCCCTCACCAACTTGGTTGCCCTTCTCTGAACACGCTCCAGCACCTCCATGTCTTTCCTGTAGTGAGGGGCCCAAAACTGAACACAGGACTCGAGGTGCGGCCTCACCAGTGCCCAGTACAGGGGAACGATCGCCTCCCTGCTCCCGCCGGCCACGCTGTTTCTGATACAGGCCGGGATGCCGTTGGCCTTCTTGGCCACCTGGGCACACTGCTGGCTCGTATTCGGCCGGCTGTCGACCAGCACCCCCAGGTCTTTCTCTGCCGGGCAGCTTTCCAGCCCCTCTTCCCCACGCCCGTAGCGCTGCACGGGGTTGCCGTGACCGAAGTGCAGGACCCGGCACTTGGCCTCGTTGAACTTCATACAATTGGCCTCAGCCCATCGATCCAGCCTGTCCAGATCTCTCTGTAGAGCCTCCCTGCCCTCGAGCAGATCGACCCTGCCTCCCAACTTGGTGTCGTCTGCAAACTTGCTGAGGGTGCACTCAATCCCCTCATCCAAATCATCAATAAAGATATTAAACAGAACAGGGCCCAACACCGAGCCCTGAGGAACACCACTTGTGACCCGCCACCAACCGGATTTCACCCCATTCACGACAACCCTCTGGGCTCGTCCATCCAGCCAGTTTTTCACCCAGCGAAGAGTACGCTTATCCAAGCCATGAGATGCCAGTTTCTCAAGGAGTATGCCATGAGAGACAGTGTCAAAGGCCTTGCTGAAGTCAAGGTAGGTAACATCCGCAGCCTTTCCCTCATCCGCTAGGCGGGTCACCTGGTCATAGAAGGAGATCAGGTTGGTCAAGCAGGACCTGCCTTTCGTAAACCCATGCTGACTGGGCCTGATCCCTTTCTTATCCTGGACTTGCCATGTGAGTGCTCTCACAACACTCAGTCCAAACTTGCATGAAGAATTCACCAGACAGAGACTCCAAGACTTCTTCAGGTCATCATATTCAAGGGCACTGACACCAGCATGAGCCAGCCATCTTCCACTAATATCAAGCGATATGAATGAAAAAGCACATGGGTCATCAGAACTACAGGATCCAACACCTTATGACTAAGACTGCTCAGAGCTCGGAGGATGTTCTGACAGTTCCTTAATGCACAAAGCCTAAGTGGAAATATACTGGGCAAAACCTGAAGTAACTCCATTCAAAAATACCACAACAGTACTTCATTTCAAATGGAATTTGACTGCTCTAACGCTCCCAACAACCTCCATACGGTCAGACAGATAGCTGAAAAACATCTGGAAGTAACACCACCTGCCCTATTACACTGAAACAAGTAGCGCACGATCAAGAACACTGTCATGCTAGCATCCCAGCTGAAAAAAGCACAGGGATATAAACTAACCTGCCCCAATCAAAATATTTCATTTTCAGAGGAAATTAGAGGCAGGGGAGGTGGTTGAAGTGTAAAATATGTCTGTTTTCCTTAAGCCGGGGAAAGAAAAAACCCCCAACTAACACTGAATATTCAGCGGAAGGGGGAGCCTTTTTATCAAACTGTTTCAGTCAGGAAACATTTTTCCATAAAAATGCCCATGATATAGATTTTCTATTAGACTCACTTCTAGATTATACCTTGCCACAGTATAACTCTATTATCCAGTAAGCACGTGAAGCAGGAAACTACTCTTGAGCTAGGGACCCATTTCTGAGCTTTCAGAAAGTTTCACTGACAGCCACGTACGTTTATCAAGAGTGAAACGGCAACTGGGACAGCCAGGTCTCACCCATGGCCCAGCTCCCGGTAGCAAAGCTCAAGCATCTATTCCGTGTGACTGCGCTGGGACGTACCCCCTTCACAATATCTCTCTCTGCAGAAACAGAGCATCTGAACACACCGCTTCGTGCTGCAGGAACGAACCACTTAAGGATATCGTACCACAAACGAGGGGAACCTCTTTAAAAAGTGAAAATTAAGTACATGCTGAACATGAAAGATTCAGCCGCCTTTATTTCTTGAACAGCGTAAAGTTTACTGGATAATGCTGCTTCCAACCCTAGAATTTTTTCATTATTTGTAATTTGATTAGTCTCTTTTCTCAGATCACATTTACTTTAGCAAGGCCTTCCACTTTTTGGAAGGCCAGGAAGAAGCCACAAATGAAATTAAACCTTCAGTTAAGACCTGCAGCTTCATTCAAGCTACCAGACAGTTTTTGCACTTACCCCCTGCTTTCTCTCCTTTTTGTCCATTTGCCAACAAGTCCTAGCACACAGGTAAGCCCTATTACTTTTCCTCCTGCTACAAGTTCTTACTCAGTTAGACAACTGAAAGTATTACTCAGTAGGAGTAAATAACTTCTTCTTTCCCTTCCGTCATCCTTTAAGAGACCTGTCAAATGGAAACATGTAGATTACATCATTTTTCTAAGCCTAGTTACATGCATCTTCTTGAAAAAAATAAAATTGACTGTACAGTATAATAATAAGCAAGGCATTTTCCAATTTCATCATTAGAAACATCTTAGGGGTTTGAGAAATCTATGCCCTTTTATCTACTAATTGCCACGAGTGACATACTGACACGTTAGCGCTACACGCTACGCACATTATGCTAAAACTCACAGATCTTATACAATTTGTTGGACTGCTAGATATTAAGCAACCCAACGTTACAGCGTGAGCAAAATTGAGAACACAGTCCTGTTCGCAACTTCCAACACCTTTGCTTCTGCTGTGGCTCCTAGACCAGGTACACATTACAAGCAGAACAGTCTAAAAAAACCTCTAAGTGAATATAGAAGCTGCTTTTCATCACGTCAGGTACAGGCTAATCACTGACACAGGGTAAAAGCAAACATAAGCTGGGTTTCTCCCTATCAGAGAGCATCAAGGCAGGTAAGTCACAGGTCACTTCACCACAAGGTTTTTCATTTCCATTTCTAAATCATTGTTTTTGTTTCATCTTTATGCAATTGCTTCCAATTCAGTTTTCCCACTGCCTGAACAACTTCGAGATAGCCTTCAAGAATTTCTTCACATGTGTGTTTGAAGTTCTCATTTGAGGAAAGATTCCCCACTAGCAACATAACAGCTAATCAATCCTCCGATACAAATGTATTTAACTAGCTCTTACTCTATAAAGACAGTAAGCAACGGGCTGTGCATTTATGTCCTTAGGCAAAAACGGCGTTGCAATTCTATATTTTCACCTTTCAGCTTCCCTATTTGACCCAAACAGTTATAGAGGCACTAAAAGCCATTGTAGGGACCATTCAGTCAAATCGCTGCTCGTGCAACATCTTCCCTCCTCACAAGATACTGATCCCGCTAGCCAAAACAAAGGTCAGCGGACAAACCTCGACTCCCCCTGCACTGGGCCCGAACTGGCTTTAACCACCAACAGGGCTTATGACAAATGAGAAGCCAGGCTTCCAGCTGAATTTCAGTTTAGTTATTTTTGTTTTAATGTATGTGTGAATCAATTAATCCTGTCATAGAAGGGCATCGTAAACTGTGTGCCAGAGTTAATGAGTCAGACATTATCACATCATTACACCAGCTGGCATAATGTAGCATGTGTTGTTTGTCATAATATACACTGCCATGCTTAACAACCATTAATTGTTTACACGAGCAGTCATATTTTTCTTCAAAGAACCTTCAGCGACTGGTTAATATTTTGAAAGCTTCTTAAGCGAGTAACTCTTACTAGTGAAAGATAATCAAAATACCCCCCTCTCTCATGAAGCTAAACAGAGCGGATTTACACATAATGACAATTAAAGCTCCATCTCCTTCATTAAAAAAAATGAAAAACAAAAGCATTCTGATTCCAGCCAGTTCCATTAATTCAATCCCCACTGGTCAACGCTGCCATAAATATTGATATACTAGATGCCAAAGTCCCCCTCTGTTTAGCAGGGAACAAGCACTTTCTTCTTTCACTTGCGCAGAGCACTACACACAAAGTTTGAGCCGATTCTCCTTCCGTTCTGGAAGACACCAGACGAAAGAGGACAGCAGTTAAAAGCCTCGCAGGCATGAGATCGATAGAATACTAGAATTAGATCCGCTCTTTGGAGCTATAAACACATACTACTTGAAAGAGATGCCGGTGGTTTTCTGCCACTGCTTGCATTCATCACCTGTGTTTGTCAGGTGAAAACACAGCAATCAGTCTTACTTTATCATAATAGTTTGGCTGCTAGTATTTTCTTGGCTGACTGAAGACAACATTTGGACACTCTCAGCAACAAATCCAGGTTTACCAGCTTTCTGTGAATTGGATTCAGCCTGCTTCTGGCCAGATTTGTTGGCCATATGGCTTTCCAAAGCCAAAGGCTAATAACACGTTTAGGGCTGAATTTACTACAGCAGCCAGGAACACTGAATTTGACCTGCAGGTACTGCGTATGTCCGTTCACACACACGCACGCACACACACAAGCTTTTGTTACATTGGAGTTCTGCTTTCAAAGAAACAACCGTTTGACACAGGCAAGGGAGTAAGAAACAAAACTTTGCTAAGTCACTGCTACGGAAAAGAACACCAGCTATAGGGAAGCCTGAAAAAGTAAAGATAAGGTCCTTTTTAAAAAAAAGAAATATGGAAATATGGAGTATTAATACCTCAAACAACCTTAATATACTGTTAGTTTGATTTAAGACACCCGTGATTCTGGGAAGTGCTAAAAACAACAGATGCTGCTCTTTTGATGGGAAACATACAATCCTGTTCATTCACCTCATGGAATTAATTGTCACCATCCACTGCTATTCTACGTGAAGGGAAGATCAGTACCACAGATGTGGATAAGATGACATCGTGCAGCAGCAAGGTCCCTCTGATATTTTAAACCCTATGTTCCAGTCAGCTCGTGCCTATGGCTACAGAGAAACCACGCCGAATACTCCACCATCTCGGATTCACACCTAAGAGAGACCTGATTCAACAAAGCACTCAGGCATATGCTAATCTTTAAGCATCTGAGTAGTCCGCTGAAGTCATATGCTTACAAAGAGAAGCATGTGTTACCTTCTGCTTGCATCTTTATAGCCTGTAGCTAACACGCAGTAATAGAGTTCACAATTTATTCGTCTCTACCATCTTTCTGTCTCTTCAGTCTTAACATTAAGTCTAATTAGTTTTTACGTGAGCGTATTGCCTTTTTGACAAGCATAAAATCAATACGCTGCTACGTAGATAAACACTGACTGACTCATGTCTAGGTAAAACCAGTTATTTCTGGTTTGGCATCAGTATTCAATACCCTGTTCTATCAACCTTCAGCCTACTAGGCCATACTCCGACATTTCCATGTCCTTTTACTCAGACAGGAACACGTAAAGCTCTGCAAGAGCCTTCACTGATCTGAGCAGCTCCTCGGGCTGGTAAGTTTTACAGCAGCCGATACTGTCAAATTTGCTGAAGGACCGGTTTACTGCAACGCTGCAGGTTGGCAAAGTCACCCCAAAGATTTGGCAACTTCTACCTTCTCGAATATCTTCTCGGCACGTGAGTGCCGCCAGGCATCAGCTAGAATTTCAGGATCATGAAGCTTCTACACCATCGTTGTTTTCACAACCAAAAATAACCCCATTTCTCTAAGCCCTGATTACCAGGGTTTGCGTCAAATTCAGACCAAGATGTAGCTTGCCCACTTGGCATCAAATCCTGGATCCCAATTAATTTATGGAATAGAAGAAAATCAACATATTGCCTGCCACTCCAGGTCCTAAAGGGCTACCTGTTCTCAGTTCTGTTACCGATAAAATACGTGCCTTTCTTAAAGATATTCATGTCGGTAAGCACAGGGGAATGGGTCCTTCTGAAGACACTTTTAATTCTTTTAAGGAAGACACAAGCCATCAACACCAGCCAACAATAATACAGATAAGCATGTGCCAAAAGAACCAAGCACAGGCCTGGTTCATACCACGTGCAGAGGATGCCGGCAGGAAAGCTGTGTGAATCGCATGCTTTGCACAAATGCTCAAAGAAAAAAAACTTCAAGTCCATAAGAAAATTTTCTTTTTCCAGGTATTATCCCTCAATTTTTCATCCCATTCTCCCAGAAACACAAAGCTATCTTCCTGAAAAACATTACTGAGCTGTCCAACAGAAAGACCCTTGACAGACATCCGCTAAGAGAGGCACATCCATTCGTCTGTCACTTTGTTTGCAATTATACAGAAGTCCCACACTATTCTTTCTACAAGGAGGCAACGATGGGCCTGGAGATCTGTCCGACAACATTCTCTGGGTGTTCTCACATCGTATAACCCAATATGAACTGTCACCACAAACACTCACACTACATGTGGGATATCCCTGTGTGCCGGTACTGCTGTCACATTTGCCTATGTTCAGGCACCCAACAGTAGAGCACGCGTGTAACTCGAAGCCGTTTCAAGGGTTTTTTTAGTCTGTCTATGCATAGCAGCGGTGTCTGCGCAGAGGCATTGGAAGCGATCTGTCCAACATTTGTGCATCTGCACTCTGTCAGGCAAGTATAATCAGTACATGGCCCTTATTCCTCTTTGACTGTGACCCTTAGAATTACCTCTGTTGTTTGCACTTCTGATAGCTTCTTGAGGACTTCTTCCTCTTTTGGGTTAAACCTCATTTGTTAGATCACACAAAGAACGTTTGCCACCTAGCTACTAAAAAAAAAAAAAAAACCCCACCCAAAAAAACAACAGCAAAAACAAATCAGCCAACAACCTGTTTTCCCTGTCTCCTAAAAAATAAATTCTGTTTACAAAGGAAATTCAGGAACATTTTCAAAATGCAGCAAGACTAAATTGTGAAAGGAAGAAGCTCTTAGATCCAGTGTTCTTTTGCAAACAGTGTCACATAATCCCATTATGTATTTGTCATCCTACGTTTATAAACGTTTATAAACATATATATATATATGAGTTCTCAGTCCCAGTTCCACTGGCCTCATGGTTCCAGCAACACCTGCTCTGCTATCAAAACTTTGTAACACAGAGCAATAGAGAGCAAATTGTCTCTGAACAATCACGTCTTCTAACGTGTAGACATCCTCCTTCAACTTGTCTGTAACATTTCCCCTGCTTTTAGTAAGTGACTCTCTTTCCTCACATCGGCAAGTTGTCCAAAAAAAATCTCTTGTAGTCTCATCGTTTCTGCTCCATGCGCACAGTAATCCTGTATCCTAGAACATCTGAAATGGAAGCTCCCCTTATTTTACAGGGGTAGCCAACTCAATTCACACAACAGTCCCTACTGATTTTCCCCAAGGAAGATAATACATACATCAAGGTCTTGCAGAGCTTGATGCCTTAATTCCTACTTAGCAGCACCTCAATGAATCAAGAGGCCCACTAGTGTCAGCAAAGCCACTCAGAGCTGGGTGTAACGTTTCCAGCGAGAATTTTCACCCCCTTTCAGAAAAGTCATTCTGGTAACAGAGAAAACAGAAAAAGTCATTCTGGTAGCATCATATACGCTTCGACTGAAGTTCACTTTGGAAAGAGAAGGGGGCGGGGAGGCATTTTTTCTGTCACGTGACTGAAGCACCTTGACTGCAGAACTTCCCAATTAATTATTAAACAATAGTAGTTTGGGAAGTCTTTCGTTGGTTTTTTTTTTTTTGGTTGGTTGGTTGGTTTTTTTTACCGTGTCTGTAAAAAACCTGCTAAAACATTAGGTGAAAATCAAAACAAAAAGCATGCGTAACCCAGAAGAGTTTCCCATAGTGTTTCTTCAATGTTGTTTTTTTTTTCCATTCTGTGTTGCAACTAAGCTGAATCCAAGGTGTCAGGGTTTCTCGCAGAACAAATCTGCAAGAAACGTGGAGTTAACTGCCAGTTCAAAAGAAAACAGTTCACAGAATCTTGCAGCAATCAAGCAAGCATAGGCCCAAGGAACACTGATCCGTATATCTTCAAGAGATATAGAGAAGGACGATCCAAGCGTATATCACACCTGATATGCCATATGTCTGAGGATATATCAAACCCAGATGAAAATGAAGAAGGATTCTTGTTTTCCTAATGAAATTGGAACCTAGGGAAAGTCATGTCAGATCAGTATCCTCTCCTATTCCATCTTGAGGAAATGATTTTACCTCTTAGTTGGACTTACGGTAATTGTATAAAGGCTTCCAATCTCCGAAATCTGTAATGAAATCCGCAATCCTGACCCGCTGGATATGAGCTATACAATTAGTCTGAGTATATTTAGAGCAAATAATCCATTCCCGCAAAGCTCAAAATATTCATAGCTTCTGATGCACAATACTGTGTCCAAGGGTCTGGATTATAATTATTCCTGCAACAAGGTGGAATGCCGCATCTGACTTCTGCTAAGCCCTTTAAGGGAGCTCATCCTCTCCTTTTGACAGCGTTTGAGACATAGTAAGTCTTTGGTTGAAGCAATATCTATTGCATGGGAGCAGAAAATGGTGAGATTAAAAACAAACAAACAAAAAACCCACAAAAACCACAACAACATCCAAAGCAGTCTGCTCATTATGAACTAACACAGAATAACCCATAACCTACACTGAGCATGAAGCAAAATCCACCAATATTGTTCACTTTTGTAAACTAAACCAGCAGATAAAAGGTTCATTGGATATGCCGGTGAGAACTATTATAATCACAGTAAGGTGGTTTAATAGGGTAAAGACTACTGTTTGCTTCTCCTTAGTTATCCGCAGCTCTCTGTGGAGTCAAATTCTCACAGAGCCACACTCGGCTCTAAATAACCCTTTAATTATGAAGCTAGCACAGAGGTTTAGTGAGACAGAGGCACTCAAAGCACGAAGGGCCCCATTGCAAATTAACACAAAGCCTCCCACAGACTTCCACGGTCATGAGAGTGGGCCTATATCCACCTGCTTCACTTAAATATATGCTTAAGTTGCACTGAAACCGAAAAGGCGGCTTAATCTTACACATATACAGGCTCTGAAGTTGCTTACTTAACTAGGGGTTAAAAAAAGCGAGCTTTACTCAAGCTTATTTTACAGTATAGGTAGTTTGATACTCAAATGTCTCTATCAGCTTATCATTAGCAAAAAGACTTGAGGTATCCGTCAGACGTGTCTACTAACCACCTCAGGAAATTAAGCACATCTTTATCTAGATGAAAGTTTCCAAATTTCTAGACTTGAAAATAAACTCTTTACAGTCTATTAATGATGTCACTAATAGCCTGCCAGTGACATCAGCTCATGAACTTCCTAACCATTTTCCCACCTCTCTCTTCACCAGTCCCTCTAATTGTACTGACACGAAGTCAGCAAAACATTCTGCCACTGAAACCCGCAAAACTCCCCGGGTGATATTATTCCCTCCTCCATTATGAGAAATCTTTTTTAACCTCTGTCATTACACTGAGCCATTCTTCATGCAGTGGAATGGCAGGGGAGATTCACCAACAGGGAGAGAAGGTATATACAAACATCTTAAACTGCTTTCACTTTCTTAACTAACGGTTCAACTGCACCGTGAACAACATTTTGTGCAAAATTACAGATCCCCAAAATGTATCCTCTTGCCCGTAAGTGCTCAAGTCACAGCATGACTAATGACAGGACAAGGTCAGCATTGTTTACTCATCATTAAACGTTACGGAAGTTATTGAAAACAGTACCAAAAATACAAATTAGCGTTTCCACAAAGAAGGAAATGGTACCATGCCCACTATATGGCAACAGTGTGCAAGTGCCTGACTGACGTTCAACAGGACAAGATACCACAAACAGCACTCGTGAGAGAACCCTCCCACAGCATCACTGCTCAGCCCTTCACAGAAACCTGCCTCCTTATCCTGCAGTCATTACGGATTCTCCCCACGTCGCACATCCCGTCAAACTGTAAACTAGCTGCTTCTTTACTGAGACCGCTTCTGCACAAACCACACTTTCTCACCTTATGTATCGATAACCAACCCCCTTTTTTTCCTCTGCATTCTAAGTGCAGCTGCTAAAGCAGCCTACCCAAATCATCCTTCTCAACAGATTACTATCTATTCAAAGGCTGAATATTTCCACAGCTTTGCCAACACTAAGAACAAGTTATTCACACAGATGTTTGTGCCTTATCGTATTAGCCTTCTAGTCATCCAAAGGATAACTTCAGTTATTTCTTATTTAATAATTTCATTTTTTAAATTATTTAGTACTTATCTCTTCTGGGTATTATTGCCTTTGTGTTTTTTTCCTGCCTTAAACTCAATGCACAGCGCAAATATAAAGAATTCTCTTATCAAGAGACTTCTCCTTCAAACCTCTTCCTGTGGTTTATTTCTGCTGCAGCACCTCCAAAGCTGGTAACTGCTGGCACATATATACATGTAGCTGTAATTTGTTTTTGCGACTTGTGAACAATCCTACATGCTATTGAGACAAGCAACTACAAATAGCTGCCATGCTGTGGTAGTACAGCACGGGTTTTAAATCTGCCCAATGACGGAAATCAACAAGTTGATTATTGTTCTTCAAGAACGAGTCCTAACGCATTTAACTCAGACAGTCATGCAGAGTTCCAAACACTCATAGCCCCCCCAAAGCTTTTCAAGTCTTGAGTCTCACGCTTAACACTAGGCAGTTAAACTTAATCAGGGCCTTACTTTCTTTGCTGGATCAGGTCCAATGTTTTCAGGCTGTTGTAAGATCAAGTCCTCCTATCAAGATTCAAATGACTTGTTTTACAAAGCCTTGCAGAGAGGAAAGCCTTCAGACAATACATACACAACAGCAGTTTAGAACAGGGAGGAAAGACTTAGGGTACCCAAGTTTTACAAACCCCCAGAAAGTTCCTGTGCTTGATAAAGGGTAACAGATTGTCAAAAAGGGTTAAAGCAGCTGTCCACATGGCTATCCTCAGCTCTCTGGAGTGTGGCAAAGCGTATTGTTTGGCGTAATCATGACACAGATCTGCATGTGTACGTCTTCAATAATTCATGTTGCAGCTTGTCTCACTGTGGGGACAGATGTCAGTGAAATCAGTGACAGCCGATCATGCTGATCTCTCACATAATCATGTGAAAGCTGATCCTGTGGCGACACTGAGCCTGGGGAACACACCCATCGATGCCTATGTGAGGATGACAAGAGAAGGCAGCTACAGGTACCCAGGTGCAATACATACATACGCGTAAGAAAATACAACAGTGCACATGCAGCAGCACTGTGCATTTGCACAGGTATCAAGAGAATGTAGCTTGAGTAAAGTCAAAGCAGCCATCACGGTTTGCAGAGTCAATGGAGGGGGCCCGTTTTGGAGACATCCAATGTGAAGGATGAGTCAAAGTCACAATCTAATAACTTACGTGAACACTGTGCAAGTCGATATGCACTTCAAAATGAACCAATGGTTTCCTCTGGTTTGCCTGCTTCTTTCAATGCTTTGATTCAAAACTGATACACCACCTCCTTCTACATCTTTACCATTTTGCATTATATTAGTCTTCCCAAATACTGCAACAGATTACATGAGAAGGCGAAGTACAGTTATACCCACTGCAAAGCTCGGATATAATCTCTCAGGGAGAGAAAGTGACTTAGTGATAATTAGAATGATCGGATCCTTTCACCTGATTTGAAAAATCTATTGTTGTTGGACAAAAAACCCACCCCACATTATTCTCAGCATTAAACGGGTCCCTGTTCTTTTTTTTAATCCAATGTCTAGTCTGAATTGTTATATCCTCTGTTTTGATACTTAAAGGAACCGTCTGACTCATTATTTATGGTGAGGTTTTTTTCAAATACACAAATATTGAGCTCAGTTTGGTCAGCTTTCTAACTAAGCATATTAATCTTTGCTTGCTTGATTTCTGTATCCATCTTTGAAGCAGCAATTAATAAAATCTACAGCTAACTTAATTGGGCATGTTACACCTTCCTATCACTGGCAGAATTCAAGATGCGTTAAGTTTCACATGAAAAACAGGAGTTGAAGAGAGGGATAACTTTTTCACTTTTATGGGAAGCATTTTAAAAGCCCAAGTAAAATCTTTGTCTCACGGTCATATATATCAAATATGACATGTGTCTATACATACACGTGTGTGTATGGAATTTCTGTCACGTGACACAGACAGAACATCAGGACCAAAAACTTACACGTCCAAGGAAATCCCACAGGCAAGGACTTCGTAACAGCCGCCTGTTTCTAGAGAGGGCCACAGCAGTAAGACAATCATTGGGAAGCTCTGGCAAAGCTGGATTTTTACAAAGGCAGTTTCTCCTCCAAGTGACTTGAGTAATAGCCAACCATTGCTTTGAATCGTTCCATAAACAGTCTTCCTGAAACCTACCAATTAAAAATGTGACGGGTGGAACGCGTGCCCCGAGTCCAGTCCAAATCAGCTTATAATAATGCACTACAGCGAGATATACCACAACTCTAAGATCAGGTATTTGTAATTCACAGAACGGTACGTTCTGCAGTTTTGTCTCTCAATCATTTTCTTTCCTCTTGTTACTAGAGTGTGCAGAGTATTTTCCCCAGCAATGCCAGCCCCAGCAGAAACCTCATCTAAGATCGGTGCATTTAAAAAAGGACATTAATTTCTCATTATACTGGGATCAGATTGTTTTCAAGGCAACATCCTGACTGAGTCAAAGGATCTCATTAGAGCTGCCATGCATACTGTTGTTTAACATCACGTGCCATTTTTCTTTGGAAGGTGCATTTACATAAACATTTCTAATCACAGCCCTGTAAAGAGACACGGTATAATAATTTATGAGTTTTAGGTAATATGTCATATGAATCTTAACATATGGCATTACACTGTATGATGGCCATCTTGGCTCTTCTAAGGGAACCTGGATAACATCCAGTGAGATGTGAATGAGCCAAACGCAATAGAAAACCGTATCAATGCTAATCCAGGTTTACACCTTTCATTCAGCACTCCAAGCTTTCCACCAGATGGTTTTGCACAGAAGCATTAATGCCAGAAATAATCGTGTAGACTCCCTGGTTTTCAGACATGCCATTTCTGAAACCTCAAACATGAGAATAATCCTAGTAAATGGCACCAGCGATTCACAGGTGCAAGAAATAGTTTGAAGCCTTCCAGAAGAAGGTGCCGAAAAGTGACTTCAGAGCTTCGCCATTCTGGGTCACAGACACTTTGTTTTGCAAAGGCAATTCAGAGCATCTTCCTCATCTATTTTACAGAAGCCCTTTGCCAACAAAACCCACCATCAGTTCACAGGAAATGAACAAAATGCAGAACGACTTGGCGCAGCACACTACGAACTGCTGCCACGAAACTTTGTATCGGACAGCCATTTTTTATCACCACCCGAGTGAGTGGCCACAGACACCAGGTCAGGGAAGACCCCGCTATGTACACCAGTTCGCTACCACAGATGGCAAGACACCTGGCCTGGGTTTTGCTGGGCCATTACCCCAATACAAGGATAACTAAGTATCACTTCTGGAATCACATTTTCAAGCTCCAGTGGCCCAGGCTCCACAAGAGCCGGCTTAAGTCAGCATTTATAACTGTACTTTCTTAGATGCCCACAAGGAATTTCACCCAAAGTCTGCGACGATACAGTACTGAGCAAAGTACTAGTGTCAATGCATCAGAGTATCACACGCAGAAGAGAAACGTAACTTAAGATTTCAGAGACCAATAAGGAGATGATGCCAAAGTAAAGTCATTTAACTATGAAAATGGTGCCCCGGTGATGACCTTGTACCATCTTATGAAATTGTAGACATCGAGTCAGTCACCATATATAGAGATGAACAGCTAGGGACATTATTTGTTCAAGCATGCACACAACTGTAATCATTTTATCCTGGACAGGTAAAGGAGGGCTTGTGCTTACATACAACACTTAATTCAGAAAGTAGCTGAAGTAATTAATATCTACCATACAGAAATTTAACTCAAGTTTAGCACTAGTAGTAAAACACACAGTACAGAAACAGAGATGCAACTCTATTGCAGATATTACTGGCCAGCTTTTGCTACTTGGCTTGGGAGTCCTGTTCTGTTCTTGACTTTGGCTCGGCATCCAGCTGGGAACTGCAACCCAACTTTATTTCTTTATCTGTATGTGCATCCCTCTTCGCACCCAGTCACCATTTTGTTGGAGGTATTACTACTAAGCCTGAACCTATTCCAAGAGGTCTGTCATACTCCATCTCCCACAACAATATTAACTTCCATTTCTCAGCCTATGTCCAGCAATGAGATTGACCTAGATAGTGGAGATATATCTAGAAAAGGCAAGATATGGATGTAAATTATTTCCTCCTTGGAGAAAAGCGCTCTCCAGGAGCTACAAGTACCGTTCTGTAGCAGCTACCAAGTTTAAAAAGGGTAAGCTGAAA
The DNA here is from genome assembly GCF_026419915.1 of Harpia harpyja. Taxonomy (NCBI): domain Eukaryota; kingdom Metazoa; phylum Chordata; class Aves; order Accipitriformes; family Accipitridae; genus Harpia; species Harpia harpyja. Next base: position 827,534 of record NC_068941.1, read on the forward strand.
GAGATGAAACAGAATCTGCTTTCCAAGATGCAGAGAACCCAAAAGTGGGTACGTAGGCAATGTAGATAATATACCCACCCCATAACAGCCCCACAGAAACCTTGCCAAGCTCACCAGCCCATCCACATCACAGGGCTTTCTCTGTACCTTAGCCACAGACATAAGTTTCATCCCTCATCTCGAGATCCACTAGCACAAACCAGTAAACTAAACTGCTCATTTACTCGTAGAACTCTGAAGGTTTACAAGTCACTGCCTGCCCCCAGCTCCAACCCTAGTATCCTGCAAAATAGCAATCCTTGCATTTGCATTCACCTGATAATATGTCAAAACTTCATCAGCTGTAAGAAAACCAGCAAATATTTCTCAAAAGTTTTGCCTGTGTTATTTAATGTATCATCACTTCCACTGTGTGTTTTATTTTCTCTATATAGGAAATGGTCCTTGGAAGCTCTGATTTGATTAAGTCTTTGGCTGAAATAAACATCCACAATGAAGCGTTTTGTCTCAGGTCACCTGCAAAGTCTATACCTGAATCTAAAGACAGCATCTGGTACATCTTCCATCTCTACAAACTACGCACAACTGCAGAAATAAAAATGTCAAAACGATTACTGTTGAGGGATGATTCAAGTCCCTGGAGTGGCTACCACAGGGAGCCTACAGACTGGCCATAATGCCCCTGTATTACTGGTTTGGTTTTTTTGGTTTGTTTTTGTTGGTTTGGGGGGTTGGGGAGAGTTGGAGTGTTTGCACTGGGTTTGGTTTTTTTAAGCTCATCTAATCAGAAACACCCTGATCACAGCGGACTGCATCAGGCAGTGCCTCTGGAATTAATGAAATGCCTCACAACGCCACCGAGAGCTAAATCAAGGCTTTGATACCAACACCAGGATCAAGTCTTCCTGTATCTTATCTTACAGACTACATATAAGGCTATGAGACTTTCACCCAATACTCTAGGCACGGGCGGGAGCAATCTATAGGAACCCCCTCCATGCCAGGAAGGCCTTTTCTACCATCCCTGTTCTTCAGGACATACAGCCCCATTCATGCCTCAGCATTCTTACTCGCTTGATACCGTATCATGTGCTTAGCTTCACAGAAGGCTTTCTTTGTCTGAGGTATCTAAAAATGGCATCTCTCTGGTCCTAAATGCTGCCGGCCATAGGGGATATGCCCCTTACGCGACAGACACGAAGAGCACATATGTCAGCTTTTTATTTCCTAAAAAACCAAAAGCCCACTTTTTTTTTTCCACAGCAGCATATGCGTGATGAGCCAGCTGTCAAGGAAATAAAATTTTAGGCTTCCTGCCTCGAACGTGCATTTTTCAGAGCAGTTAAACAAAACAGCATATTGCCGACATTGTTCCAGAAGTGTAAGGAAGAAAGAAAAGATTTAACTTTTGCCGTTAGATCCCTGCTCTTTTGTAGTAGACATGGCTCCATCAGACACAATAGCTTTGTTACAGCACATTTTATTCAAGGCTAAAGCTTTGAATATTCAGCAGGGCTCCAGGCTAGTGATTCTGTTGCAGCTAGGTTTCTTGTCTTCCAGGAAGCCCTTGACAAAGGTCACAAACAATTTGCTCGTTCCTCTTATTAAAATAAAGATGGAAAGCATTGATGATAGCTCTGCCCAGCAGCTAACCATCATCTGTAGCGGTTCCAACATATGCTTGTGAGATAATGAAAAATATAGCATTAAATACAGTGGCAGATTGAATCTTGTTTCAGGGTAAATATAGTAAGTCATTTTTTTTTCCTCCTCATTTCCTCAGAACCTGTTTAGCATTAGGCTGTTAATATCATCACTGATACATGACAAAACCATTGCATAATATACTGCATCCGAAGCCAGTCCCCCTCTAAAAGTGAGCAATGACAAAGTATGAACGTTATTCAGGCATTCATAATAGTCAAGTGCTCCGAGCCAGCCCTCTTCCGGCACGTTTCCATCTGCAGACCTTCAAAGAACTTGGCTTTAGATTGGGCCGTGCACCTCCGAGTCCCTCACCTTCCAAGTCAGGTTCAAGACACAGAGTCAGTTCAGACTTCTTTTCGGGTCCTGCAACTTTGCACAGGTCCTTGGCCCTTGCAGTTGGCCACTGTTGCATCGCTTACTGTCAAAGCATACCTCGAACTGTATTCTTGTGAACATATAAGACAGCTGGTTTACTTTCTCCAAGAAATCTTAATTAGAATCCTAGACAGTATTTTTCCCAGCTTTCCAGTGTTCCCATGTGAAATACGTATATATATTCTCAATAGACCGTCTGTAGGTGGGGTTCCCAATCCTCATGTCCTGCTTCACGATGGTATGTAACACCAGTCATGACCAATAAGTCTGCGCTATGTGTTTCCACATACTCCAGAGACCAAATGGAACCATTTGCATCAGAACAAACTTCACATGTTTTCAATGTTTTCAAGGTATCTTTCTAGGTATTTCCCAGGCTCGTCATGAAACCAAACGTACAAAACCCCCTACAATTTGGCAGGTTTCAAAGACGTACTCTTTCAGAATACAGCTGTAGCACAACAAAAATATCTAAGCTACTTGCAAAAAGGTTCGGGCAAAAATTGTCCCCAACACCACCAGTTATTTTTATTGCATGCTTAACTGTAAGCTATTCGCAGCGCCCGCCTCATTTCTGTGCTAAATTCTGTAGAAAAAAAACCCCATGGAGTTGCATACCATTCAATACACACATTGACCAACTGCTTTTTTCATACAAAAAGGAACAGCGGGTAGCGCTGTTGACTGACCCATATTGTTTACTGAAAAGGTTTGTAACTTCCTCTGTACTACCCACATACTGAGCTCTTGCCACATGATAGCATTACATGTTATACGTGCAAGTTTCATCGCTGCGGTAGAAAAACAAATATGTTCCTGATCACAGAAGCCAATAAATCCTTTTGCTTCACCGAAACCGCCAGCGCAGCCCGACGTCTATTTCAAGAGAAAGAGGGCACAAAACAGACCCCCTCAGATACCGTTACACTAGACGGGCAAAGGCTGTAAAAGCTTTCTTTATGGACCAGGCTGTGGTATCTCCTATGATGCACCTGCTTTTTGATGTGAGACTGGTTAAAGCAGTTGATATCCGAGTCCCTGATCTATCAGATAGTTATACATGTAAGCCGTTACAGTACTGCGAAAGCATTACCACCACATCATCTGAATGCTTCTGCCGTTGGTGCTCTGTAGAGTTCACAAGCAGAAGCCAAGTCCTCATCTTGCTCTACCTGGACTAAAATTCCACAAATTGCACGTCAGGAGAAAAAGAACACTCTGCTCACGTGTTATCAACAGGGACGTGAAAGCTACAGGCACTTCAAGGAAGAGTTCACACTCAGAAATACCTGCAGAACAGCAAGAAATGAACTGACAAAATATTCTGTCAATTGTACCACATTATCAGCAAGTCTCAAAGAGCATCACTGCAGCACTGAGTCGCTAGCACTGCAGCAGAGCCCTAAGAGCTGCAGAAGAGAACACAGCCCTCCGATTCCGACTGGGCCATTGCCCGAAGCATTTTTGCCAATGACTCATTACCCAGATGTGAAATGATGAATGCCAAGTATTTATTTTACAGTGCTTTTTAGCGCAGCAGTCAGGAAGAGGTGGTAAAGACTGTGACATTCTGCAGCCATGAAAATGAGCAACCCAATTCTTGCTACATAACACATTCATGAGCTTAATTCGATCAGGTCAGGAGCACAGCATCACATTACAACAGCTGACATGCTGGCCCCATGTATTCTGTACACAAATTCTGCACGAACGGTTAAAGCATCAGGTTAACCCTGCTCTCTGTTGGCACTATTCGAGAACTTAGCGTATAACAAGTAGATAGTACTTTCTTGTAGCTGCTTCACATTTTCTTTCTCCTCTTATACAAAGACACACACTTTGGAGTAATTTCCACACATGCATACAGATACAGAGATACCAGGTTTCTTAACAGGTACAAGCCAAAAAATAAAGCTGCCCACGTGTCTCCTGCTGGTATTTCAAACATCCTTCCCTTGTTTCCCTGGGGCTTCAGAATGGCTCCGGCCTCGATATTGTGACCTCAGATATATTTTGCTGGCTGAAGCAGTCAGCCAAAGGTGATGCACGCAACCGACTCACCTTTTTTCTAGTAGCACGCACATATATTATATTGATACTTTTCACTGACAGAATAAAAACCACGGAGAATTAAGTCAGTAGCAAGACAGAAGGCTTATGAAGCAGCCGCTCTAACTTTTACAGCTAACGGCAGCAGTGTTTGTGCTAACCTCTTGAGGAGCAGGGTGACTGACAATCAAGTTTTGAGAAGGAATGACTCATTTAAACCCCACCCAAGCCGCTCTTACAACTCCTTTATAAGTAAACATTTCAGAAAAATCCTGCAGAAGCGTTCCCACTGCAAGATCGTTTATCTTAAAGACAGCAAACTGCATCCCTGCTACCTTGTTGAAGAAGGGTGCTACAGCTTTCGGAGTGACCAGGCAGGAACAGTATGAGAAGCAGGCAATACACAGCTAATCGAGCAACTACAGGGAAAGCCGTGGCTGTTCAAGCCAAAGTGCGACGTAACCACGAGTGTCACTGCAGTGCAGCACAGGAAAGAGAAACCAGCATCTCCAGGAGAACTAGTCAGACAAATTCTCTGGATACTTCCCTGCTTCCCTGCCAGATCCTCTACATGCATACTTCCTGACCTGGCCCCATCTTAACAGTCAAAGGCCTTTTGTCTAGAGAAATTCCTTCAGCATATCCTCATGCCTCTCATTACAGTGAACAATTCAATAAAAATCTCAAGACAGTGCACAGTGGCTCCCTTCTCACCTTAATTAGGAGTGGCAGTTCCACTACATTAGCCAAGCAAGGCAGGAGACTAGTGACCAACATGTCATCTTTCTTCCCACTGCTGGATGTTTTGCATTTCCCATTCCTGTTGTGCTGCTGAAGGTGAAGCTGAGAGACAGCATGCAAACCCAAGAGAGACGAAACCCATCAAAAAGCTGAGGAAGGCCAATATCCAAAAAGAAGCATGATTTTTTTACCAGTTTGCAAGTGGCAAAGTGCTATTTGTGAACTGCTTTCCCAAAAGGGACACCCCACCTATGTTTATTGATGTTGAACTGCTTTACATAAAGACTTCCTGCATTATGAACAGGGAAAGTGGTCTCTCAAAATGCTTTGGCAAACTGCAACAGAATTGAGCTACGAAAGCCTTCCCTTGAAGAGTTACACTCAGAAAAAAGAAAAAAAAAAAACCTGCTTACTGCTTGAACACCTTTGATTTTCACTAGGCATTAATTCCAATATTCAAATGCAATCCTTTGGCCAGAACAGAGGCTGCTCGAGGCAATGATATCTACGACAGGCAGCCAGCCACACTATAAAGGAAAAGGCGGCGTGTCATAGGACAGAACAGAAGCCCATACTTAAACTCCTGTCGGTCGATGGCATCGACAGCTATTTAATAAGGCACAATGCTACTCTCGGGCAAACAGCCCTTGGGGTTCTCAGAACACACATGCAGACCCTGGAAATGGCAGTTTCACTTGAGCAGCTTAATTAAAAGCCTGACTCCGAAGCTACTGCTCGTTTTCCCCAGGACTCTCATGTTAGGTTCCATTTTGTCATCACTCGTGATATAAAAAGCAGAAAACAGGGAACCAACTTCACATCTCATTTTCTGTCTCCCTTTAAAGCCTTTAGCCTTAAAAGACAGTACCACCACTTCAGGTCCCACAGATCTGCTCAGCAGTGCTTATTTGCCATTCACAGAGCCCTCCCATTTAAACCTTGGACCCGGATTTTTTCCTCCATTTAGCTTCAGGTCAGCATCTTAAATCTTGATGCTTCACCTTTCTTGCCTATTTCCTCACAAATTAACAGATGTCAGTTCTGGGGCTTGAAGAAGCCAAAAAAACATTGCTTACAGCGTGATCTGCAAGAACTCAACCCACAAGCAGCCATGGTTAATGAAACATTAGGGTTTAAAATAACAAATCAGTTTATTAGTAATTACTAAAGACTTCTTGAAATACTTCAAGTCCTGTATTTAGATTTCTCTAGTGATGTTACAGGAAAAAAAAAAAAAAAATCTGAATTGCTTGAGGATGTTTTAGCTGAGAAGCTAATGACTTACAGATATGTATACAACCCTGCAGTTTCAGTTTCCCTTGATATTACGAGCATCACGTAGCTATTCTGCTGTCCATTCAGATCATGAGAACATTATCAAATCAATTAGCCCATACTGCAGCTGGGAAAACTGAGACTCAGCAAATAAAGCCGCCTGGTCACCCATGTTGGAATAGCTATTAGAAGCACTTAAGCCCAAACAGACATCAGCCAAGACAGGGATGCACAGTCATTATGGCCAGTGGTTCTTCAGTTTGAAGGCAATCATCCAGATTTGCTTGGAGAGAGAGAAAAACAAGGCAGCAGGGGGAAGGTGGGCATAACAGACAAGAAAGGAGACAAGCACATTTTGCAATGCTATGTGCAGATTGAGCTGTTCGGTATTCTTAGTTGAGAAATTGATCTTAATGATTAAAATAGCTTTCCCGGATGAGAGAGGTGTCAAAATATTCAACTGATCCAGTTCAGCTGAACAATGCAGTCGGGTCAGTTGAAAGTTATCACACCAACAAACTGCCAATTTGCCCGAGACTGGGAACAGGCAGCCAGTGGAGCTAAAAGCAACGCAACTGCTGCGCAGCAGTGCCAAGCACCCAGGGCTAGGCTGCTCAGCCAGGTGCACGGCCAGACCTAGCTCTCACTTCCCTTGCTCTCGGAGTCGTCGTTTGAATACCGAGTTGCTAAATGTTCACATGAGCACTCATTGAAATAGACTGCTCTTAATTTCACCAGACAACTAATTATAAGGCAAATGATGTAAGGAAATACGCAACTAAGTTATAAACTGACAACCTGGGTAATTTCCAACTATAACCTCACCCCAGATGTGCCAGAAACTATATATTTCAAACCTAACTGCAGTAATTTCAGCACTTGTGGGGGGATGGGCGCATATGGTTTTGGAACACTCATTGGTAAGACTGTATTTACAGAACCAGGAACAACTGTCCAATCTTGCCTTTTGTCCCCTTGAAGAGGTCCTCCAGAGTATAGCACTACTAGCCATCCTATTCAAAGAGTGAACCTATGAGGACAAACTTCTCGGGCAACTTAATAAACTGAAAAAGGATATAAAGAAGCCTCCTGTGTCACACCCAAGGCTATCAGAGGCCAAACTGAACCTCGCTAACCCAGCATGAAACCTCTTAAAAGAAATTAATACCAGGTACGTTTTTTCATCCTTACATCTCCTACCGGCAGATTGTTTTACAATCTGAAACCTCTTAACGCCGGAGCCCATCTTCTAATTTCCAGTGTTTTTAACCATGGTCGCTTTATATACATTTCTTTGTGTGCCCATTTCATCTCTCAGCTTAAACAGTTTGTCTCCCTGCCATATTCGTAGACAGATGCCATCACACAAGTCTAAGCAAGCTAGTCTTTCCAACCTCGTCTCCTACAATGGGCATTCCTGCCCCTAAGAGTAGTTGTGTCCTCTTTCCTCATTTGTCCCAGTTTGCCATCTTCTTTACTGCGCCTTGCACAACGCTTCCCTGCCTTTATGACAAGGAAAAACAAACCCAAAAAACCCTAAGAGAACTTGATCGGAAGAAGTACAGCTGAATTTTAGCACTTTTCTGAACCTCTTAGATTCTATTTATACTAAAACAAGCAATAGCTTTGGAGCTATTTGGGAGAAAAAGACTGCATGAAGAGAGCTGTGGCCTGGCCACGCAAAACCAACAGCATCAGTTGCAAGTGTCAGCATCTTCTCTCCCGCTATTTTTTCAGCCCATTCTGAGTAAATACTAGCACCAACAAAAGCCAATTACAGAAAATACGGGAAGCCCGATTAATGCAACGGCACCTATGGACAAGCATTATCTAGCAAGACTTTCGAAGCAGGTTATATACCCGACTCCCTCTCGCTTCACAGGAAGTAAGCATGTAATCTGCTTTGACACTATTAGGCCTACCTGAGCTGAGAAGTAAATGAATACTTTCGAGAGCCAGGGTCCAAGCTAAGCATTCATAAGTATTCAAGTGATTTGGACGTGGCAGAGGCATAGGAAGATCACGTGCTTAACACGTCAAGCCCACGGGGAAAACTCAGAAGATAATCCAAGTCTCCCACTCTTTTTTTGGTCTTCCCTTTTGGATTAGCCACCTCTACCTTTTCTTACTACACCCATAGCACCCTTTGCCTCTTACCATACCTCAAATGCATGCAGTTCACTTCAGCGATAACTCCTTTGGCACAAGGGGCTAGTTTGGAGTCTTGGCCCAAGTCAGAGCAACCTCACTGACACCAAACCATCTCTGCACTCCTTCCGCCCCTCTCAAGGAGCCTCAAGTAGGAAGGCTAACGCAAGCAGGGGGTGCCAAACCGGCCAAGCAAGAGTGAGTTACTATAAAATCGTACAATCATCAAGGTGAGAATCTATCGCCAACTGCTGCTCATACATCCGTCATACGAACGTCTGGCCATTGACCTTACAGGACTTCAGAATTTATTTTTTCAAACTTCCCTTTCTAATGTTTCTATCTCTTTAAGCCACTCCTGCTAGTAACCAAGTATGTAATTTGCTATTTCCACCTGCTATGTAAATTGATTAATCACAGGCACACATAAGGCTGATTCTCATGCTGAGGAGGAAGGAAATCCATATCAACTAATCTTTTTAACAATTAAATTTCATAAGGCTTCCACCAATGCTAAACCTCCAGCTTGTGCTCCAGCTCAAAACTCATCTTTCTTCTGGACAAAAGGGAGCAACTTTTTCAAAGGTTTTTAAACTCACCGGGAATCTCAGCACAAAAAAACACAAAGATTATTTTCTCCATTTCAGCCTAACACAACAAACATTCCGTCAGGCACGCGGGACTATACAGATGGCTACTAAAGTGCATGGACCATCTTTCAAGGGCCAGTTGCAAAGTGACACCATCACTTTGTCACTCCAGCTTCCCACTTAAGGCAGAGCTGGAAATAAAGAAGCACTCTGCAGATGGCAACATTTACACATGATGTATCTCACCTTTAGGGAACCTGAGAGGTTATACAGCATTCAGAATGTCCCTGGGACCGTCATCCATCACGTTATCGAAGTGATAAAGTTAAAAAGTAACCCTCCTTGGTGGCGAGTCACTCAAGCTCTCTGCACTTTGCCAAGAGGTATGGAAAACTCTCTCACGCTCTGCTCCATGAGCCAAAGGATCATCGGGACAAGCCGCAAAATAAACAGCAGTGTGTCCCCTGCCTCAAACCGAACGACTTCACCACTGCCTTGCCGAGTGTTAAGTCTCACCATTATAAACGACTCATCTACTTTCCACAGAACCCATCTTGAAAAGAGGAAAGCTTATCCCTTACTTGATGACCCCTATACTGACTCTTCCACCAAAATAACCCGAGAAGCTAAGTGCTGTTTTCGGACTCCAGGAACTGCGTGCAACTGTCAGACATCCATAGGAAATCCTGAACCAGTGGAGTGCTTGGGAGTCAACTGCCCCTCAGTCCAGGACCTCCTGGGTGAGAAAAGCAAGCTGTAGTTTCCAAACAAGGCAGCAGAGGAGATGTCAGGGTAGTATAGCTCAGTGGCAAGATAAAACAAGAAAGAAAAGAGGGACAATACCTCGATGGGACTGGCGCTGTAACAAATCACATCAGACCCCACAGCACTGTAAGGAGGTACTAATGAATCAGTAAGGCTAAATGCTGCTATGTAGGACTAGAAATAGGTCAGAAGACAGATTAGATTGAAGAAAAGCAACAGGTGGGGATTAAAGAAGAAAATATAGACTACGCTAATATGTAATGAAAGTGATAGAGTAATCTAGTGGGATAAAGAGGAAGAGGAGGCCATAAATGAACACGAAGAGAAAGGAGAAGCTAACTTGACAAAGAACAAGATTAAGCAGGACTGCAGCAAACGGGTTGATTTTCAAGGCCTAACTTTGGATGCAAAGTAACATACGGATTCATCCATTACTGGAAATACGCTTTCCCCCTTTCTGCATTTTATATGGATACGAGTGCGTTTCTACCTCTGAGCGACTCCATGCGCTGAGGCCACCAAAGTAACTGTAGGACCCAGAGCCAAGGATAACAATTATCACTACAAATGTTCCAGTGAACTTTGTTTTTGTTTTTTCCCCAGACTCCACAGAATGTACCGCTTCTACAGTAGCATGCACTGGGGGTCTGGCTGCCCACCTCCTACCCTACACCATTGCCTCCATGCCCGAGAAGTTTTCTCTGCCCATCACAAGGGGTGTGTCGTGGTTTAACCCCAGCCAGCAACTAAGCACCACGCGGCTGCTCGCTCACTCCCCCCCACCCAGTGGGATGGGGGACAAAATCAGGAAAAGAAGTAAAACTCGTGGGTTGAGATAAGAACGGTTTAATAGAACAGAAAAGAAAAAACTAATAATGATAACACTAATAAAATGACAACAGTAATAATAAAAGGACTGGAATGTACAAATGATGCGCAGTGCAATTGCTCACCACCTGCTGACCGACATCCAGTTAGTCCCCCGAGCGGCGATCCCCCGCCCCCACTCCCCCCAGTTTATATACTGATGTGACGTCACATGGTATGGAATACACTGTTGGCCAGTTTGGGTCAGCTGCCCTGGCTCTGTCCTGTGCCAACTTCTTGTGTCCCTCCAGCTTTCTCGTTGGCTGGGCTTGAGAAGCTGAAAAATCCTTGACTTGAGACTAAACACTACTGAGCAACAACTGAAAACATCAGTGTTATCAACATTCTTCACATACTGAACACAAAACATAGGACCGTACCAGCTACTAGGAAGACAGTTAACTCTATCCCAGCTGAAACCAGGACAGGGTGTCAGACTCTTTTTTTTTTTTTTTTTTTTTTTTTTTTTCCCCCTGACAATTCCCATTATCAGAGATCCCCTTTCAAGTGAGATCACTGGGTAAGTGCCAGACAGGCAGCCTAAATGAAGCTGTACCCCTGCAGGTTCGCATGGGCGCTCTTGATCAGTGCAGGTACCTGACCCACGGTGGAGACCTGCAGAGTCACAGAGCTTCGCTAGCAGCTTCCTCCTTTGGCACCAAACCTGCAAGGTACCGTAAGTTTTGCTAGAGACAGGAGCCAGCGACGGGTTCTCACATCCTTGGAGAAAGAAGTGGAGAATTCTCTTCCTCCCTAAGCACTACGTACCCAAGCTCATTGATATCCAATTCTTTTGAAGCATTTGCAGTGAAAAATTCCAATTTATTATCCGCCAACCTGCAAAGGAATGCAAAACACCTCTACAAGCCGATTATAGTTTGATGGCCCAGCAGATCAGTTGAAACGCTTACATCTGCTGTCAAATAGCTTGTATGGATAAAACACAGCTTGCTCAAAGGATGACTCTGAGGAGCTTATTACCACTTGAGGGTCAGCATTACAGCAAGGCTCAGTGATAGCTACTGAAGAGCAGCACAGTGCCATGGTTAATTTAACTCAAGTTAAATGAAACCATTCTGACCGAGAAAGTTGGCAGTGCACGTCACACACCGCAGCAGCAATAAGCAGGTCGAAAGACACACCTGAAAGATACCTACCTGCAAACAGAACACAATTAGACACACAAACTACCTGTAGCATGGAAAAGGTCTTCCAGACAGCAGGTGTCCGGTTCCTTTATACACCATAAACTCAAGCAATACCTATGTCCTATGTCTGAATAGTTCAAAAGTAAAGCTTTACAATTAAAGAATAAGATAGTCTGCCATAAGCAGCAGCACAGCTGGTACATATAAGAACAGACACAGGTTAAAAAGCTTGCTAAGCTCACTTTCGTCCCTTACTCCTATAAAGCTGCTTATCCTAAAACAGCAGGATTTACCCTCTCAGTCTGCCTTCAGGTAATAACTCCTCCTTTTGTGTTCTACTACAGCCTCTTTCCTATTCCAGCTCCTTGTTCTCCCTTGCCTCCTCCCACTCAGTCCATGCAGGGGAAAAAAAAAAAGTAAAATAATCTCTCCATCCCTCCTGCAAGCATGTGTTTATCTCTTTATTTTTAAATGTTACAGCTTCCCAACATCTGTCTCTGTGTGGTATAATCTTGCTGATGAAATATTTCATGTTTTCCTTGAGCCCTCATCAATATGTCTCTGTGTTATCAGCTTACCAGATGGAGACACAGAAGGAATAACCTCAGCTTACCTGGGTGATTTCTTCTTAAGTACATACTTACTGTACTCCAGGACAAGAATCTTAATAATTTTAGCAATGCAACATGATATCTCTCTGGAGCAAACTAAATTCTCTCCCCTTATGTCACATATGCCTACTTCATTGCAATTTTCCCCTTGGATTCTCCAAATTGTTTTCACTGAACACTCATATTTCCAACCTCATTTCATACCTGCTGAACAAATTCAGGGAGACACCAAGGCCACCAGACAAGCCACTGGCACAGCCAGGAATTGAACCTCATTTTCCCATACCAAACCACACTCATACTTGTCAATCTACATAGCCCTTAGCCAGGTGACCGCTCTTCCTTAAGGGCTTAAAGAAACACCACTGAAATGCCTCCGAGAACTCCAACCTGCCATGAAGCTGTACAATGCACATTTCCAGATGTTTAAAACTCACTTGAAGAATCCTAGCACCAGCAACATCAGTAGGTGCTTTGTCACTGACTTTTTTTCAAACCAGGACTTCCTGCCTTTTGTGTTAACTGTCCAAAAACGTGTTAAAAAAAGAAAAAAATCACTGAGCTCAGGGAAAGAGTCTTGGTTACTTGGAGCTCTACAGCTTATCTGAGAAGCAGAAGAAAGTACAGCCAGTTCCTCCTTAGCCTTGTAAAGGATCCCTACGGAGTTTGGCTGTTTAAGCAGGCTTGTATGTCTAACACGCTTGCAATGCTTCTGAAAAATCTCTGCTTAAACATTCAGGCAAGTCGGTGCAAGCCATACTAAGACTTCTCCAATTGTTACTAGGAAGCAACTTGGCAAACTCTGAGCCAGATCCTCTCCGACACAACATCACCCTTTATTCTGTCAAAAACCAGAAAGAGTCAATAATAATAACAACAGTAATAAAAAAAACCCACCACCAAGTCAACACTTTTCCTACTTGCACTTCCTATTTTGCAGGTTCCTCTCTTCTCCCTGTGAAGTGAACATTCCGATGATTATAAAGAGCAAAGAGGTTTCCATAAGACTTTCTCACACCACTACTGAATTCAGCCTCCAAAAGCCTGACTTCCTTTTCGGCTGGATTTTGCGTTCACCCTCCAGTGTCATCAAAGACGCTTGACTGTGACACTATGCAGCAACAGCTCCTCTGTACGTGAGTAATAGGAGGCGGCAGGCGTAGGTCTCCTTTCTTTACCGCTTCGCCTCTCCTACAGCACAGAAACACTGCTCCGCACATAGGAAAAGCAAGCAAGCAAGCAATAGTCTGAGAAACCATTTTGACCATTATTTACTGACCACTAAAAGAGTTAACAGCCCAAGGCAAAGCCCACAGCCATTAAAGTTCTGGCAAAAAAAAAGCCATTTGTTGTATTCAGCTGAATGGAGTTTTTGGCCAGATCACCAAAAACATATCAGCTGATTCTAATTCTTTGTCTTTGAGTTGCACTCAGCATGGAAATACAATGCAAGTACTAGAAAGCCAAGTAGAGGAGGTACACTTCACAGGAGGAACCTACCAACACGTGCTAGCCTATCTCTCTGCAACCTCCATTGACATTTACACCATGTCCTCTTTACGCTGTGCGTGCGAGCACAAGGGATCCAAGCACCAACAAATACAAACAGGAGGGTAGCCCTAATGCTGTTCAGGAGACACACTCCCTTGTCCAAGGCCTCTTGGGCAGTGCTGCCCGGGTGTAACAGCAACTGTAGAGGAAGCAAGAATCAAGCCCAGTGCACTGAATAGCTCAGCCTAACACATCAGAGGATGATTACTGAACTGAACATTATTTGTTGTATGTTAGGGTATGTTAGGGCAAGGGGGGAGGTTTTTTATTCATTTGGTTTATAATCCTATCTGAATAAAGGTAAACACATAGGGATTATAAATGAAATAAATCTGAAGCAGAATAGAATGGGGGTGGTAGAAAAAAAATCTCAAGAGGGTCAGGAGATAATGAAGATTATACCTCAATATTGGGATTATGATGTTAGTTCTTTATTTCAATAAAACTGGATAGAGATCTTTTATATCAGGGACAGAGCTTAGCTGTAAGGACAAAGTAATCTTCTGGGAATTATGCATACAGGCTCGACATCATTTTTATTGGATGGCTGATGAAGTGGAAAACTCCAGGATAGCCTGGTTTTAATTTGTAATCTTAATTTTCATATAAATGGGTACAGTTGGAGGAAGGGGGGCAGAGGTAGAGGGACTCTGATGCTGTGCTAATATCGCAGCATTAAGACAGTACATGCATTAAGGCTACAACTGTAACTCATCTAGTATCTGATCCTTGTCTATCCATCTGTCTCCCATCTTTGCATCTATCTATCATTTCCCCACAAAAAAACAAAACAAAACAAAAAAAACCCAACTTAACAATGACCCGAGAGCAGAAGCGACAAAGCGAGTGTAGCATTTCATCCACCAAGAACCATCTACAGTACATCTACAACTGCTAGTTGCTCACCAGGAGGCAGCAGTGTGAAGGTAGCCGATTCAGACAAGTCCCGTGTTTTTGGATCAACACCATCCTGACGGTCCGGTCTGAAATAAGCCACCATCAAGCGATGAGAGAGAACATTCTGTTTGTAGTTCTAAGTATAGGGTCACCTAAACACAGGTCCTAAGCCCTATAGGCAGCACAGCCCTGACCATCAGATGGGCTGAGTATCCGCAACTGCTGCTGCTGCTAGCCCGTTGGGGAGGAACGGCGCAGAGATTCGAGTGCCTTAAACCTACAGTGTTGTACATGTTTCATTTATATGAGATGTACCTTTTTCCTGAGGCCTAGGAAACGTTCCTCCTCAGTCCCAGGAACATTCTCTGTGGCGTTTCGCTGCTTCCGAACCCCACCGTACACAGCAACAGAAAATGGCAGGTTCAGCTTGAACTACAGGCCCACAGCACAGGATCAAGAACGGTATATGGTATAGAGACTATTCCTGCTTGTACAACTGACCATCTTAATAAGCAGGACACATAAAAAATAGCCAAAGAGGCAGCAAAGGGGATGGGTCTTGCTTAAGGTCATACAACAGGGTGCTTGCCACTTACACTGCCTGGGCTGGCCTATTAACACCCAGGTCAAACTCCTGTCCTCTGAGACACAGGAACTCCCGTCCATGAGCTTCTCAAAGCATTCACTTAATAGAACTATAACACCAGAGAAACTGTTCATCTGGCCCCCACGCGTGGCATTTAGTCTGCCTTAATTCGCAGGAAATCGTTTGTCAACTCTGCTTTTTGTCCTGCAGAGTTACTTTCGGTTGTTTCTCCTACTTCCACCACCACCTCCTTCAGGAACAGGAGAGGAGATCTGGAATACAACACAAGCGAGGCAGGAGCTGAAACAGACCAGCCACGGTGCCTTCACCAAAGAAAAGCGCACTGGTCTTCTCAACAGTTCTGTCACACAGGGTTCGTATGCACAGAGAGTAAGCGTGTATGTAACTAACAGTCCCGAGCTGCATGGCCATCAGGAATGAGTAACTGCCCTGGAATTGATTTATTTCATCAATAATACTCAGCTGAACAAGCAATGTAGCCAGGCTATCCCCCCAATCGCCTGTGTTCCTCTACCTTCTTGACAAGTAACAAAATCCACAGCATTGATAGAACAGCTGCTTTCATAAGGGCAGCAATAACTGAAGAAGCTCCCAGAATTCCATAGCACTTGAGCATCAAAACAAGATTTCCAGGGGGAAAATTGAAATGCCAAGAAGATTTATATTTACTTATGCAGATATTCTGCAATCCTACCCTTTAAAACATGGCCTATTACATCGGTGCTGAGGGAGAGAAGAAAGACGAACCAAACTCATTCCATTTCCCAAATATACAGCTACTGTAAAACGCAGAGAATGGGCAAAGCTGTTTTTTAAAACCTGCCTGAAACTGAAATGGTGAGTGAAGGACAGAAGAGAATCTGATCCTACTCGGACATAATCTTAAAGTGTAAATTTCTTTATTTTATCACTGTCAGGAATGCCTTAAATCAATTCCCACTTCTGCTTTTATTTCCGAGATGACATCGTGACATGCTGACAAATACTGCGCAAGCAAGCTGAAGAAAGGGCTCTTTCCCTGTTCGTCCTCTTCCCCTGCCACACATACTTCTCCAAGTTCTTTCCCCATCTCAATCATCCACTCCAGGAGAGCCAACAAGTCACTTAAAGGAGCAAGCATAACCATCAGCAGCAGCCACAGCAGCCCAATGAATCATCAATAAGCCCAGGTAGAGTGTGGAAAATCATGCCAGATAATGGCATTCATCAAAATAGAAGATACAGACCTATGTGATGACATCTTATTTTGGACTTCCAAAAAGCCACCAAGTGTCCCATAAGACCTTCCAGGAGAGTCAAGCAGTTGTGCACAGACAGAGATTTTGGCTGCAAGTTAGACAGAGGGACGAAGGGCGGGGCAGGGGAGAGATTAGGATCAAATGGTCAATTAATATAATGGCCGAAGATTAACAAGGAGGTGCCCCAAGACACTAAGACCAGAGTTATTTACAGTCGTTAGTCATGATTTAGAAAAGAGGCTGAGAAATGAGGTGATGACCTATGCGGATAATACCAGATCATTTGGATTAGTTAAATCTGGAGAAGACTGCAAGGAACATAGAAGAGATAAAACAGAACAATTGCTGCAGTGAAAAAGAAAGGTAATGAGCATTGGAACAAATAAGAGGAACACTCTGTGCCAAATTCTAGGCAGCGACTATCGCAAATCTGAAAAGCCAGCCAGGTTTTTTTGGACAGCTGGACAAGTAACTTGTCTCTTGTAGTGGTACAGATAAAGGAGAACAAAAAAGTGTACTGTAAGTATGCAGGTATGGAAACCCTACTATAACGTGGCTCCAGGTGCAAACACTGCAAATGATCATAGGTTCCCTGTAAAGGTCTTGGATTTGGTTTTTGCCTTTAATTGCACATACTCATTTCGGAAAGCAATAGACAAAAACAAAACCAGGGAAATCTGAACAAACCAATACAACTACTTAGTACGACGAGAAGATTACCCTCAATAAGACTGAAAGGCAGCCACGAAAAATTCAAGATGCAAATCCTTTCTTGTGTTTTTGCTGTTTATCGTTCAAACTCATTCTACCCAACTTTATTATTTTTTAAATTAAAACTAGGACAATTACACATTTTTCCATATCAGACAGTTGCCATAAGCAAGACTTCCTCCTTACGTTTAAAAATAGCCATCTATACCATTATGTATCACACACGTTCACACTTGTTTTCACTACCTGGCCTCTGTCATTTTGCAACTGCCCCTTCTGGAATGACTTTTGGCATTTTTAATTTTCCCCTGGAACATTCGGTCTGCTCATCATCAGCAAGAAGACAGAGGATTGCTGTATCATTCAGTGTAATGTTCTTATGTTTCTGCTGCATTACTTCATGACAGCATGAGTATACACAATGTATGAGACTTACAAGACATTAATTTTATCACCTTGCTACATCCAGGTGTCCACAGATCAGTGGTGATGTTAAATTAACGAGTTAAAAAAGCACATCTAAACTAAAAAGCAAGCAGTGAAATTCAGGTGGTGAAATAGAATTCCTTCCAAAATGACTATTGGTCTCTATCACCTGGAGAAGCAAGAACTACATAGTAGTGGGAAAAGATCAATTTTCAATTAGCGTCATGCAGTACTTCACAGCCTCCCTGTGTTCCTGTTGCTTCCAACAATTTTTTAACTTCTTACCAAGTGAAGAAAAGATACAGCAGAAAAATATCTCCTGGCTACTCCGCCTGCACTTCTCATTGGCCCATCACAGTGTCTGTCGGCTGTGACCAGGACCTGAAGAGCGTCCTCCGTGACTTCCCAGAGCCAAAGAGATCCGGCACATCCTTCAGCAAGGCAACAAAGCAAACGCTAGAACAAAGCTCAGGAGCGTGCCCTGGGTGCAGATGGTACACTGGATTGCTAGAGCAGAATACAGACTTCTCCATGTCATTTGAGCTCCTCTCGCAACCCAGCTGGGAAATTTGTCTTGGCCTCACCAAACTCTTCAGAAAGAGAGAGAGTTCAGGGAGAAACAATAGACCTTCCATTGGCACAGTTCTAGAAACAGACTGCAGATAAATGGATGTCCCAACACATCTCGTCCCTGATGTAGGATAAAAAAAGTCCATGGCCAGTCCTCACTACATCAGCTACTGAGAACTGCACGGTTCCCTCCCAAAGCGCAAGCTTTCACAGCACGTGTGCACAGTACCCTGCAAAAATGCACGTCTTCTCCATCACGAATTCTTCCAGAGATTCCAGCCATTCAGGGAACACAAGAACCAAGAGGGCTCAAAGCTAGCAGAATGAGCCACCTAGACAGCCACGACAGTTGAAAGCAAGCAGAGAAGCCATGGTTACACTTCACGAACACTACTAACAACTACTTATTTTGTCTGATTCAGCAATGCTCAGGAAGTTTCTGTATGAGGAAACGCTACTATCAAGTTACATGCTCAAACCACTTAACTGCAACCAGAAAGCCAAGCACGGTGGGGCCCTCTGATAAGTATTTATTATTATTTAAAACATATTTTATTTACTGCCAAGGAACCCCTTCTCCTGCGTTCCGATATGTCTGCTTTCCATTTGATCCCAAATAATGGGGAAAGCAGCCACATCCTAACTGAAAAAGTACATGCAGTACACTAACTTCCCAGAAACAATAAAAATCCAAACCAGCTCTCGCTCGCCACAATCTATTTTCTTATTTGTTAGCTACCCAACCGCATTGTTTATAACAATCCGAAATAAACACACTCTCATTTGAGCTGAAATAATATTTTTCACAGGTGTTAACAAGACTCATTCCCCATACATCCTTGCAAACAAGCTACCATTGTGAATCGAAAACAGAACGAGAGTATGAACGTGGTTGAACAGACACTGCGCTAGCGAGCTACCTTAGTGGGTGTGTCAGAGCAGCTCATAACTATGTACGTGCATATACTTCTCTACATAAAGGACAGATTTTCTGACAATTTCAAAATCAAAGGAGACACATAGGAGCTTAACTTTCTTTAAAAGACTCCCAGTGCAACATTAGACAATTTTGGGCGTCCTCATTCTAAAATGGGAATAACATCCTTTTTACGTCCCTCTCAAGTCATACTTATCGCTTACGGGGCCTTTCCTTTTGTGCTTGCACAGAGTCATGCTCACTGTACGGAGGCCTGCCCAGTCTTAGTTAGATCTAGGCAGTGTTTCTATCAAATCAGGAATGACTAAGACAACATTAATGAACATTCCTCTTGCTAAATCTGATATGGGTTGTATGATTTGGTGCCCACGGTTTTCAGCATAGCACAGGTTTGGTTTCATCTTTCTCTTCCTCTAACCACTAGAGCCTTCTGCCCTGGAGGCTTAGTATGCCACATAGTCTCAATTACAAAAGCAGTCAGAATTACAGTGCGCTGTCTCTTCCTGGTACTATTTCCTGTTAAGTTCCCATCAATGGGAAGTAGAAGCAACTAAAAGCTTCTTTGGGTTCCAGCTGTCATCTTCCCTCCTTATGCCATCTCTTCTTGCAATTTCAGGCTTGTTCAGTCCCAATGCGCTTAGTTAAAAGCTTTTCTTTCAGCTCTCCGGGCAAAGACTTGAGTACTAAGTAGCTTTCCCACTGTTCCTCTCTAATCTTCCTATTTATCAACCTGGAGATTCCTCAGCTTTGCCAATCTTTCCCAAGAGCCCATAATCCTGATAGCGATTTCCTAAGCAAGAGAGAGTTAAACAAACTGCTTGATAAATGCCATTTGGAACTTCTGGTCTTACTTTGCACGTTATGCTCCCACTCAGCCAGGACTATATCATTTGATACAAAACAACTGCAGCATGTCTTTAATGCCCATTCTCTCCTCAAATATCTAATGGGACCGTACCTTTTTTCACCCAGCATGGAGAACAGCAGATCCTTGCTATTCCCCTTGACTTCAGTGTCCACAGCAGGACCACTTTATCTGTGGTTGGCAGCACTATCCAGACAACAGATTTCGGGGCGGGGGGGGGGTGGGGGTGCAAGGGAGGTGTGTGTAACTGTTTTTCATGGGAAAACTATCCACCACACCCCTTTTCTCAATGAGCTGATCACCAGCTAAAGCAACTTTTCTTACAGCTGCGCTAAGCAGCAGCTTGATCTTGAAGGCAGGACTGCCCTTTGTTCTCTTTACAAACCTACAAAAAAGTTCTCCCTCATAAATGCTACCTGTTGTCCTCTAAAAAGGGAGAGTGAACAAGAAGAAAATCCAGCCCTCGCCCAGTCCATCACCTCCACCACACTATCACTTTGCAAAAACTCCTGTATTAGTCTTAAGCAAAGTAGATCTGTACTATTTCCTCCCCCCTACTCGGGGCGGGGGGGAACAGTATCAGTAAAGACTTTTAGATGGATTTAAATTTACATAGAGCAAGTTATGTGGATTTATTCCTTATTTATACATAAAATACATATACACCGTGGTCCAAACACTTCTGCAGTAGGTTGAAGACAATGCTATGTACAATATAAACAACTAGGCTTTTCTAATACATGTGTACATAAAATATACATATGCATATAAATAAAATATGTAGATTATTAAATTATTACATTGTGCAGCACACCTGTCTTCTGCAAGTACTCCTTCTATCCACGTGCATTCCAAACCACATCACGGCAGGCAGGCATCCTTGCATCCTACCTTCAGTGGCACATAATCTTGTCCTACATAGCATCGTTCCTCTACCTACGGTTTAAGAACTGCTTTTCCTGCCATTTTGCACCAAGGTAGAAAAAAATGGCTTGCAAAAACCCAGCTTTTTGATATTACTTGCTGAACCTGATTCAGTTCGGGCCTTAACAAGGGGATTTCAGTTAGATATTGGAGTCACTAACTCGGAGGATGCTGATCCCATCCTCCGTAGAGCTGCATACGTCAAGTCAACACAGATATGGCACTGCTATCTTCTAGTAATCAAGGACTCGGTAAACAAAGAGCTGGTTGCTGCCAACCATTCAGATAGTTCACAGGGAAATTCAGAAGCATTTAAGTAAAAACATTCTACCTTCCTTATTTCCAAATTTCTCTCCTCTGTTAGCATACTGCCTGGGAAATCGCTTCATTTTTGCTTTCTTCCAAGCAAGAAGAAACACACAGCTAGGCAAGAATTTAAACACCGCTCCCTCCCCGTCCCCCCCAATCTCTGTACAATATCTTTTTAATCAAGAATCACAGGTTAATCCCAGCTTTCAAAATACAATAATCGTAGAACATTTTATATACTACACTCATTCCAGAACTGGACATGAAAATACCTAATCCTGTATAACTACACAAATTTCTCATCAAAGTATAGCAGGTAAATCAAACCTGAAATGAAAGGATTAGAAAAGGTTACTGTAATTCTTTTCTGTTAAGTAACACAGAAGGAGATTTCACTGAATCTTGCTCTGTAATTCCCATCTGGAAAAGCAGCACCGGAGGAACAAACAGGTTTGAAGAATGCCTTTTTATGACATCTATAAAGTAAAACACAGCAATGGCAGCCCGTCGTAATCCTTCATCCAGCAGCACATACTTTGCATACAATCGTGGTAGCACTACTTGGGATAGCCACACTGATTCAGACAAGTTGTGCTCTTCCCCCAACATTGCCCATCAGCTTTCCAACTTTGAGCCAGGTGCCCAGTTAGAGAAAGGTTTCCTCCTCCTCACACGCTTTGCTCTATCCAGCACCCACCTGCTCTATCCATTATTAACACACGGTGTCACGCAGCGCTATCGTGGCCTGTGGCACTCCATAGCGCCATAACAGAAGAACATTAACAGGTTCCTGCTCGGAGATACCTACCCAAAGGACCAACTCCACCTCCTCCTCTCCCCCTATTTCATGATCGCCTACTTACGAAATGAAGACGCATCAAACTGTCATTTTGCTAGCACCCACCAGAGCCTGAAGGAACACTTGGGAACACGGCATGGATAGGAACTATGCACCCACCCAGCTCTGAGGCACCAAAAGACAACAAAACCCGAGGGTTTCCCTCTTCCTTACAGATGATACAATACTCCCCAAAGCCAAGAGACCACCTTTTACTCGCTTCATCAGGATCTGAAGTATACCCGTGTGGTCAGCTCAGCACTGCAAAACATCACACAGCAGCCAAGGGAATTTTACCCCGCGATGTGTGAAGATACATCATGCAGAAGCTATTTCTTGTGGTTTTCCTCGATCCCAAAATGCTTAATGGCCAAATTATTTCCCCACATCACTACTTCCCCCTGTGGAAGCCCAGAATAAATCATTCACAACAATGCGGTGCAGGTCCATAATCGCCCTGAATGTAGCCTCCTACATGCTAAATGCATTCAGCAGAACTGCTTTTCAAACAAACATGACCTATAAGAAAAGTCCAGTTAAACATTTTCCTGGCTTTTTCCTGTTAAACTGTAGTCAAAGAATTATTGCAGTGTACTTCTAAAACAAGGGAACAATCCTTGTTCATCTTCCCATTTACTCCTTACAGCTTTGCTGCGGTTTTCTCCCTATTGCACTTTGGGAAGGACGACAACAACCACTCATGTTCTAGCTAGAATTTAGACTGCCTGCCTGTATAAACCTCTTCTATAATCATTTCCGAGTGCAGCTTTCCAAGTACTTAAGAGTGCTTCCGAAACAACCACCTCAGCAGCAACCTCAGGAGAAGAGGCACAGACAGGAAAGCAACTGCTGTATCAGTCAAGGCCTAGCTAGCAGCATCAAGATAACTGCATGTCCCAGTAACATCCATACATGCATTCCTGCAGTCACCCATCCCAAACAAAGTGGGTTTAAAAACCAGCTACTGCTTCTGCATTTTGCCAGTATCATGTGTTTCAGCACCGTTCTCTCCCTCATAAAGCCACAAAATGCTTCTGACCTCGCCTAAGATATCTATTTTTTTTCTTCTTACAACATATTAATTATTGTTCTGGCACCCTGGCCTTCTCATGAAACCACTTAAGCATGAAATGCCTCTGCACAGAAGAGTATTTCATATTTTCTGTCTTATGTGTTAATTACTTCCCTGCTTTTCTTCATTTCTGGGGGGAAGGATTAACCCACACAGCCTGTGAGAACAAACTAATATGCCAGCAAAAAGAAAAATAGCCTACTTCACTGCTCTGCTGCCCATTTCAAAGACTTCCATCCATACTAATACTTCTTTTCAACTTCTAACCTACAGTTTAAGAACTAATCAGATTCATTCCATTCCAAGAGCAGCCTGTAATTTATTAACCAGAGATGCTACAGCTAGGAAATATACCATTTGTTTCTTTGTTTAATAACTATGTGGAAACTATAAAATGATGCACTCCTGTCACACTGAAAGGAAAACAATGAAAGAAAACAAATTAAGATGTATACAAGCTTGATCTCATCGGAGAATATAATGCTATGCGATTCCTTCATTCATACTACTCGAAAAATTGAGTTGCTGGTCTTTGACCGAACAAGTTCTGTGAGGCAGAGAGATGCATAGAACTCTGAAAATTACATATTTTTAAGAACAGCTGAGAAGAACTGTCAGGAAGTAAAAGGTACCTTTGCAGTTAACAAACAGTAAAGTGAAGTAAAATGCTGTCCGATCTACCCTTTTTGTTTGTTTTATTTTTAAATAACGGAGACAAAACAAGCAGTGAACTAAAAGTAGAAAAAAACACCCATCACAGACTAAACACTGCCAACCTATCCAGCTCGGGCATCACTTGTCATCGCAAATACTTTATGAGTATTGCTAATGATCCTTCCTACTGAAAAAAGATCTTACTCTGAAAGGGTTAAAACAGATACTCTGTCAATAGAGATTCTGGGGCCTTTTTGGCTTCTTACTTTTTCCAGAGCCAATGAAAAATTGTGAAAAAAAAAATACACATTACAAAACTGAAAGCTAAGAATTTTGTACCAAATTCTCCCTACTTTTCATTTTGATGAATACTACTCTTCTAGCCCCACCCGGGAAAAATCAAGAGTGACATTTTGTGATTCAGAAGCCACGTGAAGCCATAATGAGTTTTCTGTAATTTACAATGAAGAATAAAGACAACCTAAAGGACTCCAACCCCAATTTGCTTAAACAATATACCTCAGTGGTCACCAAAGAGCCAAAAAAGCTTCCCTGCACAATATACTTCACTATCATTAGTTCCTGCTTGTTGCCAGGGTCTTCTGAGAATCGGGCATTTCTCTGAGAAGCCTTGCTAACAACTGCTAGATCCCAAGCTCTTTTGCTTCTCTTGGTCCTTCCTCTACTCGGGTGCCTCCAAACGAGCCACCTCACCCCAGCTGTCGGCAAGCCCACCCCCCCCCCCAACCTAAGCATACGCTCTTGGCTGAGGCATCAATGATCCGTGCAGTTTCATCAATGCATGGTGGAGTGGTACCTCAGCACAGCATTCCGTTGTGACTTGATCTTGACCTACGGCTCCAGAACCCATAACAGTTCCAGGCTCCTGAATATCAAGTTACCTGAAGAGCAACAGAAAATTATTAAGCACCTTGCTTCTCTCTGCATAAGCAAAACTGCAACTACGCTCTGCTTTTCCTGAAAGGGGAAACAAACACCAAGCAAGCACAGGTACAGGCTCATTCTATTGCGCTTCACCTCTTGTTCTTCACAGCTCAGTACTAATCATCAGTCCATAATGCAGTGTAGAATTGCCAGCCCCATCCTGATGATGTAGTTATTTCCAATTGGCACTTGGGAGCAGTGAAGATGGGAGGCATTACTCATCGCCAAGAGTACAGATGTTTCTAATTGCTTTCCATTACCAAGAATAACAGCTGTTTACATCTATCAGCAAATAATTCACAAGAGCTCCAGACTATTAAGATAACACACCCCACCTGGTCACCATCACAAGTTGTCAAGGCCAAGGTAGTGGCTGCCAGAATCCCCTTCTGCATCTCTGTTCATCAAATGACAGCATGTGTCACCTTCAGATATCCTTATGCTACCCCACAAGCCCTGGCTTCTTGGTGGCCTGACAGATCAAATGGACATATGGATTCTTCATGGCTTCGCAGTAAATGTTTTACGGTTATACCGCAGCCAAGGGCAAATGACAGAGGAGCAAGGGACTTGCAAACAACCCAGTGAAAGAAACAACCACACTTTTAATAAATCAGTTCGCAAAAAAGTGCGACTGTTTTGCTCTGCAGCTGTGCACTGAACAGTCTTGAAAAATACACAAAGTAGCTGATGAAATGATCAATCCTTCAGCTCTCTGGTGCACTGCACAGGAATCGGGTAACGAGCGTGCAGGAAACGGTCAGCAAGGGAACTCCCTTGTTCGCTTAACTGAATCAAGTTATCTTTTCTAAGGCTAGTGCAAGCGCATGTCAGTGCAAACAGCCATTGACTCTCATTTTCATCACGTCAGCCCGTCCAGATTGTTAGCTCCGCAGCAGGCGGGACTGTCCTTTTTACAGCACTTCCCAGCTTGGGGTCCGGGTTTGTGGCAAGGGCTCCCCACCACTTACGCAGTACAAATAGATAAGCAGCCAATTAAAACTAATAATTAGGAAACAGGAAGCATAACACCCTACAGGTGACTAGTATCTAATGAGTTCATCAGTATTAACCATTTCCTGATAATTAAAGCTGCATTTCCATTTGCCTTGCAGACGTCTACATATTCACGTCTGTAAACAAAAAACCTGACCGCACAAATTAAAGAGGATTAGTACCACAGATTCTAGGTCAATTGGTATGACTTAATGAGAAACAAAGGAGAGGGAGAAAGAAAAGGTCTCCATCAAATGTTTTGGTACATGTGTAAATCCTTCCTCCAGCCATTCTCTGGGAAACTGTTTCTCATGTAATAAATCCCTTGTAGAACGTATTAGCTGTCTCTGGTAACAGTACTGGTATATCACGATCTTCCCTAAACAGTATTTTACCCATTATACTAAACTGTCTCCACTGAGGATAGCTTTCTTGATTATTATTTTATACCCTAATAACTATATCCTTAAAACACCAACATAAGACTTGACCCTACCTCATTTCAGTTCATGCTAAGCAGCTTGTACTGCTTTCATTAGATTAGCATACATGTGGCAAATATTCTTCGAAGTGTTAGCATGCAGTTCCTGTGAGTTCAATATGCCAAAAAGAAGAGGATTTTGACAAAGCACATAATGTGGAAGCTGCTCCTATTTCAGATGCGTCATCTGTGCCCGCCCAGACCCCCACCCTACCCCATGCCCCATCCTTTATGCCTTAAAAACAAGTTCCAAAAGGCTCTTTCCTGAAATGGCAGAGGTAGTACAGATACATTCCTTTAATCTACTTTTGAAAAGTTTATTTAGCCCCTCATGCACAGGAATTCATCTCTTTGGTTAGTCCATTGCCTTTTTTTTTTTGCCTTGGTAAAGTCAAGACACCCCGTTAGCACCTCCTTTGCAAGTTCCTTTAAACACAGCAATCCTAGAAAAGGAATTACTCAAATTCCTCCATAATTTTTTGGTCTCCCAGAGCTGTCTAGCTATTGTTGTCCTCATCATTTCTGCTATTTCAGGGCAGTGTCTCCTGTCCAGGGATCCCTGCCAACAAGAGCAGAATGCCATTACGAGAGGAGGCTGCTGTGAGCTGCCACCATCACAGGGAATTTATCACTGCAAGCCACAATCATAATGGACTCCACCAAATGACTTTGGATGCACAAGGCTTTGGCATCAAGTCTGCCATCTACACACAATTGTTAAACTGAAAACGCATGTAATAGGAGCAAGGGACAGGGACATCACATCAGTGCAGGCAGCAATCTCTCAGAAGCTCTGGACACAGAAGCACAGGAATTCACTCCAAAAGTCCAGACTGCCCGACAGGAGGGGAAAAAAAAAACAAAAAAACAAAAAAACAAAAAAACTCCAGAGCTTTGCTAAATCCAGCAGCCCGGGAGGGACGTTAATATTGAATGCTTTTGGCTGGAAGAATGAGCTTGGCCAGAAAAATTGAGATGCAGAAGCCACAGCATTATTTGCAAACCTTTGATGCCCCAACTTTTCATCCTTCCCTACCATATTCTGGATTATATATCAATACAAGAACTCTATTAAGCACATGGGGACCTTCCCCAATATTCATTTCCCAATCAGGCAACTAAGTAGTTTATTTTCCAAAGCGTTCAGCAGCTCAAAACTCTCTCTCAGTCCCCAAAGAACAAGCTTTTCCCTATGCGTGGCCTTGTGATCCTTCTCGACCAGGATGGAAAAGAAAACCTTATACTTGTGAATGCAGAAAGACAGCTGGATGTACAAAATGGAACAGCAGAGCACAACTAGAGAACTCGCTGAATAGTGTCGCCTCACGTGCACGCAAGCCATAGGCTTTCATGGTCTGGCTGGAAGCCCCAGGTCTTCTGAAACGGTTACTAGCATCTCTTACAATTATGTCATTTCTCTCTCAAGCACACCTCCCTCAGCCTGCCTCACCTATAACTACTCTAGATCCTTTCATTTTCTTTAGGCCTACACAGAATTTCACTGTCTTAAAAAAAAAGAAAAAAAAAAAAACCACTATCCAGCTACCAAAGAGACAGGTGCAGAGCCATGAGAACAAGGAACATGTCACTAAACCCACAACAAGGTCTTCTGCTGTCCTACCCCTCCCATCCTCAAGTACATATAGGCGCTCCCACAGCTGTTCTTCAGTCCCTGTGAAACAGTTGGATTCTTAACGCACGTAACTAGGAGCAACAGGCGCTGCTAACACTAGCTGCAGCCCCCAGTCACACCACTCTGGCCCTGTGTAGTTTCCTAGAGCCTTACTAAGCTGTTAGCTTCTCATACGTTCAACAAAGGAGGAGATAAGATCTGGATTTAGGATTCCTGGCTTCTTATGTTATTTCTGTTGCTGAGGCTCTAAGCAAGCCCAGATCAGTCATCGAATCTGAGCTGCCAAGGTGCAAACATCAGGTCAGGGCTTGAAGCTCAAGTCGTGCGATCACATGTTTCCCGTTTCAAGTCCCCCTTATTTTTCCCAGTGTTTTCACCTTCCTGCTTTGTTTTCTTTTTCTTCCTCTTCATCCCACCTCTGCGAGCCACCAGCCCTTGCTACCAGTTGTCACCTCTCCGAATTCCCTGCCTTGACAAAAATGTACAGTCAGGGTAGAGAAGGCACTGAGTGTCTGCAAAAACACACACTGCAGCAAGGCTTCTCCTCTGCTCCAATGCATGGCACCCAACATAATAGCAAGCTGCATTTCCAAACGTCTGTGCCTCAGAACGGTGGTGTGTAACATTCAGAGCTCCCGCTCAGCTTCCCCTTATTCCACAGGCCAGAGTGTCCCAGGAAGGCAGTTGTATACATAAGCAAACACAACCAGCAAGCCTGTCCATGCAATTTTTTTGGACAGCTAATCGGTTTTAAGATATACCTCAGACCACAAGGGATTTGGAATACAATTCACTGTCACTTCCTTAATCTCTTCACTCCCCTGGGAATTACCACTGGTTGGTGACCAGATTAGCTTTTTCACTTGCTATTATCCATGCAGTGTGTTCCGTGTGCCTCACCCTCAGCCTTCTCTCTCCTTTGTCACATCTTTCTGTAAAAAAAAATATATTCCTATTAGGCACTGGTCCCTTTCCATCTTTCACTGTTTCCAGCATACCTCACCACCCTGTTCGAACCCATACCAAAATTCTCCATCTACAGATTTCTTGCTGGAAGGAACTAACAGAATTCTCAGTGCCTTCAGTCTCTCTGTCTCCCCTCCTTAGTGAGTTTCATGCCATCTACAACTGTACTGTATGCATCAGCTTCTAGAATCATAGGATGGTAAAACAGTTCTTAACATCATCTAAAAATTAAAAAAAATAAAATTAAAAAAAAATCAACAAGCTGCTCATTCTCATGGTGGCAGCTTCTTAAAAGCTTCTAAAAGCCTCAGCATTTAAAAACTTAAGCAGCAAGTGCTGGTTTAGGCCTTTTTTTTTTTTTTTTTTTTTTTTAAACTCCATACTATCATGATTTGAAAGCTAGCCTCAGGATTTCTACAGCACTAGGCTCCTAGTTTTGCATGCTTGAGGCTGCCACCTGCTGTGAGTGTTGGGAAAGCAGAAAGCTGGGAGTAGAGAGAGAGAGAAAAAAAACCACAAACCAAACCAGTAACAATAGCCAGGAACGTATCAGAGGAGTTTCTATCCAAGACTAACTCTCTTAAGGGCTCCTTTGCCTTGTGCACTGAAAACCACCGTGTTCTGGTAACAGGAGCCGCAGAAGTCAGTCAAAGCCTCCATCCATCTGTAAGGAACTGTTTAATTTACCCTTACCTTTTTTCACTTGAGCATACAATGCTACAGTTGATGTGGAAGACGGATAGATAAACCTAAAACGTTGAGTCCTGAAAGATGCCAGCACAATCTGAAACAATTAATCTTCCTGAAGTCAATGGGCTCTAATAGGGTGTCCAGGCATAGGCCATTCATCAAACCACATCTATCCATCATGCTGCACCAGATACAGAGCTTAGCAGGGCTGCCACGATGGCTGGATGACAGCGCACCTCTGATTCTGCATAAGGTAGTTTCTCTAGGTAATTATTTATGTTCATCCTGAAAAAGAGGAGCCAAAATCTCTTACAAACGCTCCGTATTTCTTACGAAGACATCAAAAGAAAACGTTCTTCGACACAACTTGCCTATTTTGACAAAAATGAGAAGCTCATTTGCAGTAAGTCTTTAAATCTATTCTTTTTGAGGATAGTGTACACCAAAGAGATGCCACGGGGACAAACTGTATATAACAGCAATTATTATGCCACCCTGATCAGTGTTCCTACATCTGATGGAAAAGAAGCTCCTGTCGCTTTTTTTATTTGCTCTCATAGCACTCAACATAGCCAGCAGAAGGTAAGAGATCCTGACAAAAGACACAGGTGCCAATACACCTATAGAGGAGAGGAAGGGGCAGAGGGAAGAAACAAGGCACTGTTCATGCCTATCAGAGCAGTTCTCTATAAGGAGAAAGGCAAACGCTGTCCTCCAGGAGAGATTTTTCATAGAACAAAGTGGATCACATATCGAAGAGATTAACATGGCCCATTGCAAGTCTAACAGCAATGATGTATCATAATACATCTCATCTGGCTACCACTTACTAGAGCTCTAAGCAGCGAAGCTACTGCTGTGCGTTCCAGTAGGAGCTGGTGGGAGCTCCATGTACAACTGAGGTAAACACGAGAACAGCAACCACGGTGTTCACCGCAGCCGTTGCAACGCTCACCACACAGAGCGGGTCACAACCCGTTTTAATAGACAACACCCTCTAGGCTCACTACTGTCGGAGAAACGCTTGTCTTTGATCTTAAAATGACTACACAATGCTCAGGCCATACTGGACAAGAAATCATCCCTGTATCATACAGACAATCACTGAAATGGAACTAACTGCAGTGACTAAGTTGCATTTCTTGTTCCTTCTGGTTATCTGGCCCTCTACAAGAGACCGGGCAAGCTTTTTAGTTTTATACAGCTTTATCTTCTTGACATTTTTTCAGAAATCTTGCTGTAGCCAGGGTACTCATCCACCTGTTTCAGTCCAAAGATTCACCTGAAGTCTTCCTAAGGTACTCAAAATTCAGGTTTTGAGCCGCCTGTTAAAATTTACACACACCACAGGCCCAACAGACACATGGGCAGACTCAACAAGAATTTCACTTCCAGCAGCAATGTCCATGAGATCTTAGGGTAATTCACATCCGAAACAACAGCAGGTCACGAGTTCAGCCTCGTACTCAAAACAGGGCCAGGTGCGAGGGCAGACCAGGCTGCTCAGGACTGTATCCAGCCAGGTCTTAAACTGTCTCCAAAGCTGGAGGCTGCTCAGCTTGTTTGGGCAACTCATTCCACGGACCAACCATCCTTCATCATGACAAGGTTCCTCCTTATATCCAAACTGAGCCTCTTGTTTCAGCTGCCTGCTTGTCTCCCAAGCTCCTGTCACACGTCTCTCTGAAAAGCCATACTCATCTTCTTGACGACCTCATTGTAGACACTGGGGTGCTGCTTTTGGGTCCCCTTGCACCCAACCTGTCCAGGCTGAAGAAGCCGAGCTCCTTCAGCCTCTCCTCACAAGCAGGTGCCCCTACCTCCGTATCTTGATGGCTCTCCGCTGAACTTGCTCCAGTTCGTTTATGCCTTTTGATGTATTGTGGGGCCCAAAACCAGGCCTACTGCTCTGGATGTGATCTAAGGAGTGTTGAGTAGAGGGAGGTAACTCCTTCTCTCAATATACTGGCTGTGCTCCTGTTAATACAGCCCCTCAGGCTGTATTGCTGCCAGGGCACAGTGCAGGCACACATTCAGCCTTCTGTATTACTAAGGCCCTCGCATCCTTTTCGGTAGAGATGCTCCCCACTGCATCTTTCATTCATCCAACTGAGGAGCAACACCTTTTCAAGTTATAGTCCAATCTGACTTGTAACTCCTCATGCAGAATACCACTGCCTACCATATGAAAAAAACGGGGCTGATTTTGGCAGAGCACATCCTTCTGCACTACGCAATCTCATGAACACCCCTCATCAAAACAAAGCAGATCTCATCCTTCCCCGCAAGGCCTTTCTGAATTCTTTCATCCACCTCAAGTCCACTTCTATAGACTTTCTGACCATTTTAAATCATAATAAAGTTATATCAAAATAACATGTCTATTGTATAAAGGAACCGCATACTCCCCTGTTTTACACGCCATTCAAGCTAACAGGAAAAAAAAAAAGCATCACTAAACCTAAGACTACTGGGGATGGCTGAAAGAAACTCAAGTGACAGAAAAGATTCTTTATTAGGAAAGACTAAATGTTTATTCACACTTTAATCAGAAAGCAGGAAATCAAGTGACCCAGTATAGAACTTCAAAAAGATGAAGAAGTTATTCTTAGCTGTTTCACACATACTGGAGCAACCAAAGAGAAAAAAATGAACTACTTCAGCTAAATAAAACAAACTTCTTCACATCACGTCGGGTAGTTAACCTGCAGAACTCGCCACTCTTCCCTTTACCCTCACGCAAAAAGGTTTTGGTTTTTTACAACACTTGACTGCTACATGCAGCAAAAACAGCTTCCCAGAACCACGCAGAATTTTCAGTCAAACACGACACAGACTGTAACTGTGATGTCTTCTTTTAACTGAAAAAGGGAATTTATTCAGATAGAAAATTATTTTACTCCATGGAATAGGCCTCCCTCATCAAGGTTACAGTAGCCAACTCAGCAACAACTTCCACTGGAGCAGGCCATTCAAAACTGAAACAGTCCTTCTCTCTCTCTCTCCTCGTGGCGCTGACCCTTGCCAGAACAAACAGGGCTGTAGAATACCTTCTTGAAAAACAAGAATAAAGAGTGCAGATAGCATTAGGTCCATTTTGACTTTTAAATGGAGTTGGAGCCTGTTCTTCCTTGTTAAGAATTACCAACTGATGCCTTTTAATTACACTGTTTCCTCAGCCCAAGATGAAATGCATCTCGTTTCAGACTGAGAAGGACATGCTATCCCCCCACATTCTGAGGCATGGAAAACAGGGACTGCTACGGAAATTTCCATCTGAACTCTTCTTAACCGCGGCTGCTGCACTAAGACTCCATCAGCTTTCCCGCATGCTTTTCCACGTAAACCTAACAGACAGTCAGTTGGCAAATTTTTACAAGGAAACTTAAAAGGGTGTTGTTCCCCCGTGCATTCCCAAGCAGCGACTCCAACAAATCTATCCACGTCCCAGTGACTACCGTTCTTTGTTCACAGCTATATGAAAACGCAGCCTAGCTAATGGGAACACAATATGCAAGATGCCAGAGCATCTCTGTGATTTACAGTATATCTAATGAGCAAATCCAATGAAGAGGTTTGTTGTCTACCATAAAACCAGACGGATGTAAGCAGTGATTAGAAGCAATTAACTCCATGCAGCACTAAATAACTTCCCATCATTAATGTACTCTTTTTCCACCCCATTAGAGGTACACAGGCAAATATATGAAATAAGGCACACTCCATCTGAATTGCATATATTCATATGCTCGGGTCAGGTGGAGGATAAGGGGGAGGAAAGAAAAAACAAGAGAATGGAACAAGTTCACAGTTAAAAAAAATACACACATGTAGCTGAGCGACTCGGCACTCCGAAGCCATCTCTGCCACATATAATAGTCTTCAGGTGACACAAGCCTTTTACTCACCCGGATGCCACAACAGCCATGTAAACACTGCAGCAAAAAAACACTGCTTACAGCAACCTTAGACACATCATTTTAGTCATCAGCAAAACAGCCGTAAGGCCCTAACAGCAATGGAATACTTGAATACTTTCAGTGAAAATGACACAAGGACATAGCCCAGGGAATTTAGGTTCTGTGTGCTAAGAGAAAATTACCAAGTCATTAGAACACAGTGCTCCTAACTTCCACTGCACAGCTTTCAAGCCCTTACTTCAGTATCAGCAACCTAGATGCGTCCCTAGCGTCTTTTTCACCGCACACGGACAAGCGGCAGAATCCCTTTCGACAAGGCCCCGCAGATTGCACAAGCATGCAGGGGTTCAAAACGCAATTGGCCATATAGAAGAAAAATCAATATAGCTAGGGCTATTAACAAGAAACATAATCACCGACTCAAAAAGTCATCACATAGCGGAGGGACAAAACTGGGAATAACGTACCTGAAAGACCACAATCTTTCCCATTTTTATCACGTTAACAAGGACAGGAAGCCTCACTAGAGGCATCTCTGGTATTCCCTAGTGCCATCAATCATTCCATCTGGCTTATGCAAGAGATTTGGGAAAAAAAAAACCCCAAACAATTAATAAGCTAGGGCTACTGGTGAACGTTTAAGGACAAGAGCTCCTAGGTATAAACTCTGCGTATGAGCCCCTAAGCACTTAAAGCCATCATCATGAGGAGCGTGGACTATGCATCACCCTCGGGCTGCAGCAGAAATAAGGCTTACATAAAGGACCACCATCACCCTGTTATTCATAAAGGTCTTGCTAGAACGATAAGCACCTCAGAGAAGTATGCCCAAAAACCAGCAAGCAAAATTAACTTCCCCACTTGTTGTCTTTCCCGCAGAACTCAGGTCCAGCGCAAGAATTACTGAGCAAGATCAGAGCTCCGTTCCAGCTGGAACAGAATCCGATCTGCGACAGCAATCCGTACCAGAAGTCAGTGTGAGAAATTCCGCAATGAGCAGTAACCAACTAACCAGCTTTTGGAAGCTGTTTTTCCCCAACTCCAAGCTGCTGGTGTAGCTGGTTTGTATTGAAAGCACTGACATGTGAGACTTGGGGTGTTTGTAACAGAGTTATTTTCTAAAGACTTCTGCACTGGCATGTATCTGTTTCTGTCCAATTAACTAACAGTAACATTTACCCAAAAGAATTATCTTGAACTACACCTACTGTACTAAAAACCGTGTGTTTCTACAATCATTTAGCTGGACTCTCACCGAAGTTTATAGAAAAGAAGTGTTTCATACAAATTTAAGGCTGGCTAGTCATTATTTCCAGTGGAGATGGCAAGGATTAACATTATCGTTTCCCCTATTCCTCTCAATTGCTTTGCAACAAGCAAAGGTATTGGCACATGTCCAGTAGCCGCTCACAGCCAAATACCTACTGTTCCAGTCTTAACTCAGAGGTGCAACAACTTTCACATGCCTACTTGAGAAAGTCAAGTCATAGACCAAACCCCTCACTGCTGCTGGGAGAAGGGGGTCTACTAAATACCTAGCCTCCGCTACCCCGATGTTCAATAAGCAGGCATCTGCTTTATTGAGGACCTAAGTTCTGCTTGAACAGCATTACGTAAAACAAACCACCGTGACATACCATTGAGTTTTGCTCTGATGGAACAAAAACCTCTTCAGAAAACAGTTGCCCACATGACACAGAAACTGGACCCGCCAATGACTTGAACCCAGTCGCCTAGACTACAGGCGCAAAGAAATCCTGTACTGAATCAGAGCGCTACTCCCAGCAGTAATGGCATAACCAGTCCACCACACACTTGGAGGTCCCTGAAAATAAGGGATGCGTTGCTCAGACTGTCAAAAGAAGCAGTAACTGGTAAAGTAAGAACACATGTCCTTTTTAGATAAGGTATTATTCATTTAATTTTTGATCACATCCAGGAACGGAGATCCCAGCACCAGTCCGGGTCCCTGTTCAAATGCCTGACCACCCTCCCAGGGAATTAATTTTTCTCTTGCATCCGGATGGTATTTCCTACGTTCCGTATCTTGTCCCTCTCGCCTGTCACCGTTCACCTCCCAGGAGAGTCTGGCTCTGCCTTCTCTACGCTCCCCCATTAGACAGCTGCAGCCAGCAGCCAGATCTCCCCTGCTCAACATCTCGGTAAGGTCTTAGGTTACCTTAAGGGTACCCATACCCTACCTTAAGACGTTCCCTTTTCAGACTGAACAGTTTCAGTTGCCTCAGCCTCTCTTCCTACCCTACGCTTTCAAACACTCATATAATATTGTATTAGTACAGCAAACAAAAGCTTCTGGTAGAGAAATGCAGCTGACTGCCTGTCTGCTCCAGTTGCCTAGTCGCATAAAGATGACTTACAGAGCTAGCAGGAAGACTACCTGGAGAGCTTAGTCTTTTTGAAGTGCTGCTCACTACAAGGATTTCTGCAAAGTCCCAGGATTCCCTGCCTTTTCCCCTCCTTCCCCTCAGAAAATAAAGCCACAGGGAAAAGGCAAGGGGGGGAGGGAGCAAAAAGCTGGCGTGTGGTGGTTCGAAATGAGCAAGATGTTAACTAATTTTACTTTTAATCTTCCCTTTTGCTGCAAAGTGAGCCATTCAGGCATCACATCTTCTGCATTTTCCTTGCCTCTTTCAGAGAAGCATATTGGGGCAGAACTTGCCAGCTGTCTGCCTCCTTCGCCTTCTGCTACCATTATCCTGAGGTACCACCCCACCTTCTGGCCCTCCAGCTTGTGGGGGGGTGGGGAAGGGAAAAGGAGGAGGGAGGGAGAGAGCAGGAGGGAGGATGGGGAACACACACTTATTCTCACAGTACATCACATGGGGAGGAAAACAGAACGAACCTAGATAAATCTTCTGGCAGGACACAGCATAAATGGAGAGCTACCATTTTTTCCAAACAGAGTTTACACCTGCCTTCATCTACAGGCACACACCCACGCGTGCGCGGCAAGAGCCCTGTACTGCAGGTTTCTACTGTAGCTTGCCTTGCAACTTAATAAAATCTTCACCTTTAAGCCCTCCATTGCGAACCAGAGAGCAGCTACCCCTCCCCCCCACACCTTGGTGGTATTTTCTAATGCTAATGCTCGGCCAAATCAGTTGAGTCAGGTTTGGAATGACTGCAGTTTCACAGCTTGCAGGCTCCAAGTACGTACAGCATCCTGGAAATAAAAGCCCTAATGCCTCATACTGTCTGTGAGTAGGTGTAGCTGTTTGCAAAATACACAGCATATAGAACCCATGTGTGGCAACAGCTCTACGTTTACAGATGGATTCAAGTGATGTGGAGCATGAGCGCATCATATAAATGTGTAATTTTTCCTATACTTATCTACCATACACAAGAGCATGAAAAAGAGCAAACAACAGAGCATTTCTATTTATCCACTTGCTCAAATATTCCCCTCTGGTTTATAACAGCAGTTTTGACCTTTTGTTTAGTTTTGTTTTTAGTCAAACCACTGCAAACCTAGTGTTTCACCTCCAACTATTTTAACCCCTTAGGAACTAAAAAGAAACTGCATTTGTACCAACAGCACAACGTGCAGCGTCCCGCTGGTATAAACAGGCAGGCTTTTTTGTTTAGCAGAAGTAGAACACCACCAAATCAGACTGTCTGAAAGACCAGGCTATTTACCAACAGAGAAACTCAGAATGCTTCATGAACGAGTTTGAAGTTTAGAGGCAGGAGTTGTGTGTCTTCCCCTAAATTCACTTGCTCATCTGCTTTCTCTTGTCATATATTAGTACTCATTCATAACCCGACACAGTAAATGGAGGTTTCTCCATTAATTTCACTTATGTAGTCAAAGATGATATGTAGCCTTTCATCGTTTGATGCTGCTAGTCTGCGTACAACCCCTTCTGCCTACATTCTCCTTGCGTAACACAAAATGCCTTATTCCACGCAACCCAGCTTCCAGACTGCAGTATGTTTTTCTCAGCTGGATGCATTCCAAGGCCATGAACAGTCCCACCCAACTCAACAAGCTACTCACAGGTTTAAGGACACCACATTACTTAAGTGCTCCACAAGTTCCAGAATTAAGCTGTAGTTAGATCTGCCATAACTTACCCACTCAATCTAGTCTAAATCTCACAGAAAAAAAATCATTAACAAGATCAGACAGTTGATGACAATATACAGTACGGTATAGATAAATACTAATGTAAAATTCTCATCAAAATTATAAAGGTCCTCACACACTGGTATAATTCTATTCCTTCTGGAAGAAACGGAGGTTTGCATTTGAAGTCCTGAAGACTTCCTTGATAAACAAGCAAGCTCTCTGATATACCACAAAGCATCTAGCAAATGCAAAGCAGTATTTCCGCTAGCAAAAACAAGCTTTCCCCCCCCAGAATTAGAAGCAACCTCCGATACTTCCTTCGGGACAAAAAACCACTCAAAATAGACTGATAAATCTCGGGAATTGCAGCTGGAAGGAAGCTCAAGAGGCCTTTGAGCCCGCCCGCTTCCTTCAAAGCAGAATTTTCTGCACTTTAACTCCTTCTGACGTGAGCTAGTTCCACACATATCAAAAGAACTGCTCCGTTCTCAATATTTTGCATGAGCTTCTGCTGTTAATTTTAGGAAATCTGGGTAGGTGTCAACATCAGCAAAGGAAGAGGTCTGTTCTTCCACCTGCTCCATCTATGGGAAGGAGTTTGTATGACAAGAAAGTGAGAAACAAACCAACTTGTCAGAATCGGAACCTTCCAAGTTCCAGGCCGCAGCTGCTAGGCAAGCTGGTACCGTAATACCAAACGCATCGCTGCAGCCATGAAAAAGCCCTTCAAGGAGTCCACTACGTTTTATCAAACCAAGCCAATACCCTCACTGAATCAATTTTCCTTCTGAAAAAGACATTTGCTAGTTACAGGTAGTGATAGATGTCATAAGATACCAGCTGTACTCAGCTGTTACCAGTTGAGTCACGATAATGCTGAAAACTAGAAATCTTGCCAAAATTAACTGCCTGGAAAGATTAGTACCAAAACAGGACATTGGTACCAAAAAAATGTAGTAGTAGTAGTAGTAGTCAGAGAAGCTGAAAGTTCAGAAGGACAAATCAGCAAGCGAGACATGAGGAACACGCTTGTTCCTCTTCCTGCACTACACAAAATCGGGGGGGGGGGGGGGGGGGGGGGGGGGAAGTGGCACCACTACTTTGTAAAGTAGGTACACAAAAAGATACAGAGATATAAAAGTAACACCATGGCCGCGGTTTAGCTCAGCGCTAACATCTCTGCACTACACCCAAAACTAGGAAAGAGGCAAAATGGTACACAGATGGTTCAGAGCCACTACCATATCGAAAGCATTATCTACAGGTAAAGCCATCTTACGCAGCTATCAAATACATATGGAGCTAAAAAGTTTCTAAAGCCAATGTGTTCTCCTACGTGCTTTCCCAGGATGAGGGAGAAGGGCTACGAAACAAGATGCTGAAATCTTCAGAATTAACCCTAATGCAAGTCATGCTGGAAACTAGTCCAAGTATTCCATTTTTTACTGTGTGAGCCACTGTTTGGCAGCCAGATGAAAATCGAGGTTCTTAAACAATTAAGGACTACTGCAATCGCTTCCATTTGCCCACGGTATCACAACACAACACAGTGAGAAGTTTCAAATTTCTGAAGTGCAATAAGAACCCCACAACATTATTTTTTCCCTGCATTCGCGGTCACATTTTTAAGTGGCTGTCTCGCAAAATCCATTGAGGACAAACCTGCTTTCGCAGGTTTTCAACTGAAATCTGCCGGATGGTACACAGCCTTCCAAGTGAGAAGACCTAAACACCATGCTTCTCCATTCCACTTACTTTCACCTCGCCAGCATCTCCTACTAAGCCCATTTAAGTACTCCAGTACGCAACGGTAGCCTGTATGATCTGCCAACAACTTTCCCGTCGAGTAAACAACTCTGGTTTGCAAGGCCTGTGTACCCTTTATACAGCACAAAGCAGTAGGAACTGTAAAAAGTTACTTCCATGGCTCAGACTTCTTCCAAGCTATTACAGACAGACACTGCCTGCCAACTTAAACCTACACTTCAAATGTAAGGATGCTGTCTAATCGGTGCCTATGCATTAACCAGGAAAAACAACGTACTAGTGATAAACTTCACATAACATAGCAAAAAAGCAACAGGGGACTGAAATCCTTTTAGTCACATGCACAGTGAAAGTATTTTCCAACAAAACATTTTACCAGAAGTCAAGCATCTCCCTCAGGTAACATAGCCAAGCTCTCCTGTACAAGGAACTCCAGTACCATTGCATTACTGAACGCAGGCCTGAAAAACAATCATAATTTAGCAGCCAGCACTAAACCAGATCAACAAACACCTTACCCATACAGGTTCTTCCAAACATTTCTCAAAAGATGCACCTGCTAAACCTCTTGTCTGAAACTGCAATTCCTGACTTTAGTGGGCAAAATATAATTTCATTTTCTTTGGGCAATTATGAATCTGCTCCCAAAATAATCACCAGTGGGGCTTGCCATCTACTACAGGGTATACTTCTCCACCTTTGTTCATATACACCAAGCTACACACATTCCTACAGCACTGAATCAAACGAACCGCACCGTAATGGCATGCCTACTAGAACAGGCCAAGGTAGGAAGGCTGGCATAGCACACCCCCCTGTGACAGACACATGTCATCAGAGGAAAGGTACAACCATTGGGCCATACAGAAGGAGAAACTCATAATAATGACATTATACATGACCCACATTATCTTCTGTTTCCTTTGAGCTGGCAGTTGAGATGAGCTTTCTCCTCAGCTATTGTATCTAAAGGAACAAAGATGTTATCCACACACGGTCTGACGCTCACAGCGCTGGTATGATGATACAACGCAGTTCTCGGGGGATGGGGCATGCAGGAAAATACCTTCGCTCAGACGATACAAACAGGGCACAAAATCTTAACATCCAAGACCTAAACCGCAGCATCAGGTAAAGCCGCTTCTGTCAGACCTGCAGATGTGAGGAAGCCAGACTTCACTGCCTGCCAAGGCCACAGCTGGTCAGTTTGCAGTAAAAGCATTTGTAACTGATATAAAAGCTGAAGCACCAGGATGAAGTGCTGCAGGCAAAGCAGCCCCCTTGCAGATTCCACATTTGAAACTGGATTAGAACAATGCCTCTGGATTCATTTACAGCAATGAGTGGAGGACTTAAATCCAGTGATGGCAAGCCAAAATTAAAGATTGCAGAAAAAAGGTTTAAATGGTTCCACTGAAAGAATGCATAGGGATACAAATTGCCCTTCCACCTAACTGACAGACAGAGCCCCTACCCTTTCCATTTGCTCTACTCTCCGGCTTAGAAATCGACTCTTGAAAGAATCTGTAATTGCAAACAAGTTGTGCAGGATAAATAAGCTATTACTCTAACCAGCAGAACTCAGAGTTTTCACTTTGCTTTGTTTTACGCTAAATTACAGCCTTGTTTCTTGCCAGTTGAGTATCTTATAACTTTCTTGTACTCTTCGATATTTTTTGAGCTATTCAGCCATCTGGCCACATACACATCAGCCTCAAGTCAAAGCCTTCCTTAAATATCACTATGTAACAGCAACACAGAACTACATGCAACCAAACATAAACACTTCAGTTTTGTTACATGCCTTCCAAGACACCTTCTCTGCTTGTTCTAACAGATGATATGCCACCGAAATCCATGAGGTGGCATCCATTTATACCAACAGATAGTTTGAACTGTTATTCAGTACTGGTTTCAGAAGCTGCAGAACTGCTCTTCATATTTCCCCATGTTAAGTATTTCAGGTATGATTAGGGCACAAGGGGCCAATCCTCCTTGCAATTTTTTCTTCGCTTCAGCATTTCTAAGCAGCCTAGGCATTTGACTGCAGACACACAGGTTTGCGTGGTTCAGCTGATACATGAATCTTCTCAGTAACATGCCAACTTCTGGCAAACACAACATAACCCAACTCGGGCATTTGACCCATGCACAGACACAGATAATCTTTCCTGACACCTGCCCAACTAGCTCGCCCTTCTCTCACAAGTCCCTGCTCCAGCTGCAGATACAGCTCCACTCTTCACAAAACAGCTGCTGAACCACCTAAGTTTCTAGCCAAGACTAAGACACTTGCGTACCTACCGAGCCTCTAACTAGGCTGCCCCTCTGCAAGGGAGGGCAAGGAAGCAGTGACTGCTGCAGCCACCCTGTACTCACAGCAGCGGCTGTAGTAGCACATTAGTAGAAATAACAACAGCAACCTCTATGTTCTGTGTTACGACAGTGCAAATTAACACAACAAAACAGTCATCCTTCTTTCTTCTCTTCTGTGCAGCTTCTGCCTTTTGTATTTTTCTATTTTTCAAATATATCTCTTTCTACAGGCCTTTGAGGACAGAAAATCTTTGAATGCTTCACTTACAGGCCCTTTTATTCTTAACTGCTATTAAGCAAAGCAACCCAGGAGACATTCCACACACACATCCGCGTTCCACAAATAAGAACTGAAGGTTTAGAACTGTCCTGGCTGTGAGGAAAGCACTCCGAAAGCTTTAGCACTGCTGATGCTAAGGGGGAGTGACAACTGTTAGCGTTCCTTTCCAGTTAGTCTGATGACTTACTCTTATAGCACACAACATGAAATCTTTTTTACGCCGTTAAAATTAGGCTCCCACCGATGAGAAAAATTAAGAATCCTTTAGTCCCATTACAGTCAAAAACTTCTATTTTAAAGTGCCTGCAAAAGATTTAGGAGTTTCACATCCAGACTCTGTAAAAACCTGCCTTATATTCTTCGCAGCAAAAAACTATTTACGCATCAACAAAAGTCCCGCTGTTCCCTTCTCTCGGCATGACATACTGTCCCCACCTAAATTCAGTCTTGGCCTTCTCGTAACTCCAAGTTTGTTTTTGAAATAACAGAGCTGTCCATTCACAACTGCACTAGCACTCACTAGAGGCGTTTGTACGAGTCAACAAATCTCTCTGACCTTAGACACCTAATTTGCACATGGAAACAGATGGGTTGAAGGCAATTCCTGAGAAGATGTCTAAAATGACAGAAGCATTTTCTTTTGTGCTTATGAAAAGATTTTTCAGAAGTGACCACCTGTTTCAGGTGCTTTACTTTCTCCCTTTTTTTCCTCTCTGGATAAATATTTAAGCAGCTTGATTTCAAGGCACTCCGTATCACTTAACATTAGTTCTCCTCACTATGGAATTGCAGCACTGGGCATTTCTGAAAAACCCTGACTATCAAATACAAAAAAAACCCTCAATTCTGTGTGCATTAACGACACTCTAGAGAAAAATAAGTAATCGTCAAAATTTTAAGCAGGTTTAACCTACCTGGTTCACATGCCAGAAAACATCTAGTGCAAGTTGCATAACTAACTCCAATACTTTATATTGCAAGGGAATAAGCTGATCTTTTTAAAAGGCCACCTTCATATTTGGCACAAAGGAAAACAACATAGGGAAGCAGCCTGCGACACACCGCAGTCCGTACCTTCGCCACTGTTAGTAAAAACCCTATCCATTTTACAAGAGGCATTGCCTGGCTGAACATTGGAAAGTTATGGTGATGGAATAGTACAAAACAGACTTTTCTAAACGCTGCCACGTCTTAATTTCTTATTTGTCTTCAACAAAATAATGTGTTGCATGGCTCCCCTTTAATGCCTGTGCACTGACTTATTAAATAAATGACTGTGTGCAATGGCAGTGGCCCATGACACGCAGCTATTTCATACTCACAATGCAAATTCAGCTGGATGGATGAAGCTGTCATACTGCATCCTCGGTAGGATATTTGTTAGCCTCATTTTGCTGCTGTCACGGGCTATATTTGTTACTCTGGCCTACTCTCATGCGAAGCAAGAGTTCGGAACTCACTGCCGGAAAAACGAAGTGTCAAAAGCAACACAGAAAATTCGCTCTTTGTCAATACAGCTTTCAGAAGAAAACAGAAGGAGGCAGGTTTAGAAACACACAAACACGTTCAAGAAGCACAAGTGTCTCACACCAGATTTTGAGGCGGAATTTCAAAACGCTTTTGCGATTCCACGATAGAGTTCTGAACATCACCTGCTTTGGTGGATCGCCGATATATACTGATAGTGGATATAATTAGCATATGACAGATAGAGGGAACAAATAATTAGCCTCTACCCGACATCAAGAATGGAAGATAAGTGAAGCCAAAGAGAGGCTAATGTGACTGAGCACCTCCACGATACCACCACTAAACAGGCCCCCGCTCTAGTACCAAGAAGCTCAGAGAACCACCTGCTCTTCACCTTCAGTCGGATGCTGGGCTCTCCATCAGTACTATTAATCACAGCCGGGATTTTTGAGGCAGGTACTTGCCTATTCATAACAGTTGTGACACAATCAAAGCCACTTAAGGAATGCTACCAGAAGTTGGCAGCTTTTAGGCAGGATAACAACATGGATAGGACTTGAGCATCTCAGAGAAGCCAGGATTAGTCATTGTATTTCTACCGGTAATTCAAACCTCACAAGATAACTGTTTTTACACGTTCGACTTCCTGCAATCTTACCCAGTAAGTAGCGCCCTAATGATCTACATGCAGGCACACACAACCACACCACCATGTACACACATACACACACGCACATACAGATTATAAAAGCCAAAATAACTTTGGCACAACACAAAGAGGTGGTTGTCAACAAAAACAGATGGTCAAAGAATTGGGCAAACACTCAGAGTTCCAGAAATGAAGCGCTTGCTTTCATTCTAAATGCCACGCTTTCTTAACCAGCTCCAGACAAGAGGATACATGAAGCCAGTCAAAAGCTAGCTTCCTGCCAGGCTTCTCTGTTTTCATGACAAAATTAAGAGTCCACAGATGGAAAAACTCAAAGCTAATTTTTACACAGGTTGGTTTCCCCTCTCTCCCTCCTCCCCATGATTCCAAACAACAAGAATAACATATTGTAGGAAATTAAAGCAACAACTACAAGGGGGTGGAGGGGGGGGAGTAAAGTTGCAGTGTGAGGTCATTTTGTTGCTATGACTTCAGTATGAAGAGAGCTCTATTTAACTCAAGAAATTATTTCTTTCACACTGTGACCCAGGAAGCCTGCTTTAGCTAAAAGCCTGACAATATCAGGCTCCACCATTCCCAGTTCTTGTTGTTATTTCCTCCAATAGACTGAAGGCAACTCTACCT
Organism: Harpia harpyja; assembly: GCF_026419915.1. Classification (NCBI taxonomy): domain Eukaryota; kingdom Metazoa; phylum Chordata; class Aves; order Accipitriformes; family Accipitridae; genus Harpia; species Harpia harpyja. Next base: position 872,260 of record NC_068941.1, read on the forward strand.
TATTCTTGCTCTGGCCTGTGATCCAACTCCCACCAACTTAAGAGAGCCCAAGCTTTCTCCCAGTCATCTTATTCTCACTGTTCCTTCCCCTCTCCCACAGTCCCACTCTTCCATTGAATCAAACACAGCTCAATGGAAAGCAGACAAGGTAAAATCCTGTTGACCAGAAGATGCCTAGCTTGCAGCACAGTAAATCACAAGTACTTGACTTGCAAGTCCTGGACACCCCTCTGAAACTGTTGATTCAGGGAACTAAGTTCAAAGAAGGAAAACAAATACAGTATTATGAAGCAACAATAGTTAGCAAAGAATGTGTTCATCTTTACATCTTTAAAAAGTTTAGCGAGATCCAAGCAGCATATTGAATTATTTCTCATTTGCCTTCAAAGGAGCACTCCCAAGTACTCGTCAAGAACAGACACGTTCAAATAGGCAGAGTGGATTAAGAGTTAACACCTCAAAGGGCCGGCATTTGCCAACCATCGCTGCCCTGCCACGTTTTACTTAAAAAAGACAAAAAGAACTGGGGTAGAGGGGATTTTAAAGCTTCTGTAGAACAAGGAACAAATAGAAAAAAAGAAATATTTCTAAAGGATACATAAAAACACCCAAAGCTTTGAGCAGAAACAGAATGTCTTTGGCCAGTTTAACATTATCGGTTTTCCAAGGGCAATTTTGGTAAAAATCCACCATCATTTACGGAAGCTCCGCCCAAATGTCTATTTTCAGATAGTGCAGTAATACTATAGCCCAGCACTAATGCTGAAAAAAACCCGCTTAAAGGACTAGCAGCTGCCATTAATTTTGGCAGAAGTACTAAGTTATTTGGAACCGATTAATACCAACACGTAAGGCAACTCAAGAACATCAGCCTATCGGGAGACTTCACTACCTTCCCTCCAGCTTTTTGTCAACATTGAGTATATAGCGTGGAATGCAGCAATAGATTTCCACTTGCCTTTTACAAGGAACTAATGCCATGCTACAGTTTAAAACAACCACCCTGTTACATAGGGCTCTGTGTGTTTAACAAGCCTAAAAAGCAGCACTAAGCAAGAATTTTTGCCCAGGGACAGGGAAAGAACTTTCTTTATGAAGATCCTCCTGGCTCTTAACATTGGATTCATCCCCTTTGTTTGTTGATCTTATTGTCAGAAGTGAAATTCCAACTAGCATATCCTAACGTCCGTGCAATTTTTTGTATTTTTTAAACCAAACACCTTTCCTGAGTATAGCTGCTAATGGAGCCTTACACGGTATTACACTATTGCAATAAAAACTTTATTTTTACTTTTTTAAACATAAGTGAGAAGTAGTAAGCTATTTTGAGCATCACCTACTGGCTAGATATTCCTAAAACGATGAAATAATGGATGCTTTACATCACTACATCTTACATTCCTATACTCAGGAAAACAAGCACTGACATTGCAATGGGTATTAGGGCCTGTGTAACTCTTCGTACCTCACATTCAAAAAGCAGTATTCCCAGTTCAACTTACACAGGTTTTGACAGTGGCAAACTCTGACCCCTCTGTTCTGCAGTCTCTATAAAAGGCACCACACCAAAGAACGCAAAATAAGCACGAGTGAATTCTTGCAAAATTAGAACTTAAGCACACAAACCACAAATTAAGTCCTGACGTGCCGATTTTACCTGATGTGAAATGGAACCATCAAGAAATAGAACTACTACTCTGAGAGACCTTCTAGGTAAACTAAACCCAGATGCCTAGTTCTCTTCAGCCTCAGATAGCTACTTCAAAAAGTCAAGATCACCATTCCTCTCAAAGGACTCAAATGATCTAGTCTCTTCTCCAGTTTTTTTCCCCATTAGAATATGCAAACCTTCTGAAAGTTCAGTTCCTAGGGCAGAACAGCAGTTCTATTTTTCTAGTATGTTACATAGAGTTTTCATACACCACTTCCCTAGTGCACACCTACAGGGCAAAGCTAGTTTCACCACATACGTACATTAGCAACACAACCGCATCTGGCTTTTCTCTGCATAAAGCACCCATTATGTAACTGAGCTAAGTGCTCATTAGCCACAGTGAACACCACAAATGGCCGAGGTTAGCTGACTGAAAGACTGACCTTTCTGAATATCATGCCTCCAAAATAAACTGCACCATCTACAGTGTTTGATGTTCTGGTTAATTGGAACCTCTTTTTCCTACATTTTGTCAAATGCAGTAAATGTCACTGCAAATTTTAAGTGACAAGAACTTGGAAGACACATTTAATTTCCCAGTGGCATGCAACAAACTAAACCACTGTTTGCACTATGCTTGTTAGAGCTGATCTCAAAGGTCCAATACGTAACAAGAATTTGAGCAATGTTCATTTACACATGAGCTCCTGCCCTTTGACCTCAGCTGCAGTTTAATTTATGATGATGCATAATGGGGCGACTGCAAAATTAGCTGCGTAGAGCTATAAAGACAAACGCAGTGAGTTGGAAACGCATGACCAGCAGCAGACTCTGCTCCAGTCTGGTTGCTTTACCTCACCAAAGAGCCCATGTGGAATCTAAGGATGGACCAGGTCAAAACCTTCAGGCCAATGCAGAGTTGCATCTCCCTGTGAGGTACACAGAAACCGATGTGCACTCAAGCTTGGGCATATTCAGATACAGCTCATCGTTTAGACCCTCACCTTTTCTTCCCAATCTAAGTAACTTTCAGATACAGAAGGGTTGAATACTCTCCTACAGAAAAATAACTTCAGATCTTCACATGGATCATCAGGAGCTTAATTCCCACCCTCAATCTCACATTTTGGGCCTCAAGGAAATACTGGAGCTTCTGAGGTATTTTTTCTTATTAAAAATGTCTTGTACTGAAAATTCTCTTTTCTATCTTGGACTGAGAGTTCATCTCCTTTCATACACACTACACTTACTACAGTCCAGTAAACTGAAATAGTAATTAAAAAACATGCAAAGGAAAACACATCTCGGCACAAATGATGATATTTAGGCAACCAATTTTTTGCTGCTCCATTAGTTACTTTCCATACTTTGTTACTTCTGTACAACCTTGGTCAGTTTTCCCCTTTTAGCTTCCCATAATTTAAAACACACCCTCACTTTCAGTATATGTAGTTATTTACATAAGCATACACTCACTCAAATGCCAAAAAAGTAAGTTTTAGCATTAGCCGATTCCTCTGAACAATGTCTTTAACCCCAGTATACCTTTCTAGCATAGCCATCTTCAGCTGAAAAAAAATCCCAAATGTTGTTAAGACGACTAAATGTGTTTTAAGTAAGGTTTACCACGAGCACCTTTTCACAGTCTCAGATCACAGAAAATATGACTCCATATCCATGATTAATGTCTCCTCCTTATTGGATTTAATGCCTGTCATTCAAGATACTCTTTTCCTTTGTGTTGGCTGCACGATATAAAATCATCACATACTGTTTTACTGTTTTGACAGCACCATGGGGGTGGGGCCCACACAAGGTTTCACAGACAAAAGACCAAGTCCTAACCCAGGTATAGAAGTCTCACATAGACATTAGAAAAAATGATGGAAACTAACGATGGCAGCTGTATCTGGATCAACCCAGGACTACCCATTGCTTTTTCATCCTCCCCCACAGCCAGCAATTAATGCAGCCTTCTCCTCAGAGATTTCTAGGGTCTATCAGATCAGACAAATAAGCATTCAGGCAAAAAGGAAAATGCAAAGCCACAACCATTATACACCCACATAATCCACGCAAGAACTATATTGCATATATTACAGAGTAAGACTCTGTGGACATACCTGCCCACAGCTACTCTTCTGTAGTTAAGTGGGACTACGGATGGTCTGTTCTGGGAAAAAGAAAAGTCAGCTCATGCAAGAGTAAATATGGGTTTCTAGTTTTGCTTTGTCCTTTCCACAATAAAAAATAAAAATAGCAATTAACAGTAAAACAGCAACATTCTTGTCTTGCATCCGAGTCAACTCTCCTTTCTCTACTGATCAGAGAGCTCATTTTGCCACCTATATTCCTGACCTTAGCACTTTGCAGCCAGTGCCATGAAGCCACAGGCTGTCATTAACAACGCATTAGAATTTCACCACTTCAGAAGCAGCCTTACAGTAGAATAATTATGTGATGAAAAGCCCCCTTTCATTTTTCTCCCCCATATGACCACTGTGCCTTCTGCTGCCCTTTTTCCTGCCACACGAGGCCTGAACAGCACGCTCGCGCTGTACATTCCTTTTGCAGGTATATCCCTTACTGTCTATCCATGCTTATTTTGACTCAAGATTGCGTATAATTAACATGATACTTCACATACAAACACTGCAACTGTTGCTTCAGCAAGTACTAGATCCTGAGCAACAGCCACGTTCTACTGACTTGAAGGTCACCCACAGCTTCACCTCTTTTGCAAGAATACACCACTGTCAAGCAAAGCGTAGTGGGACCTAATCTTCAGCAAGGCTAGAGACAGCATAAGAAAGACCTTGCAGACTAGCACTTGAGAGTCACAACACAGTCATTAAAAAGCAACAGTTAAGTATCTCGGGGAACAAGCCACAGTATCATTTACATAACTCTTCCAGCACAAAGGTGAGCAATGTCAGGTGACCACAAAGCTGGGGACAAAGCCATAACCAAAACAAAAGAACAAAGTCTTCATTCAAGCCTGCCAGAGTCATTCAGGTAATCAGAACACATGACATTTCATTCATCATTAGCTCTGATATCTTTATGAACTCTTGCATATTCAAGGAGTCATCCGCTAACTCAAATATCCCACTCTGTCTGGATCTGGGTTGATCCACTCGCAGAGGCTACGCCGGTCTACTACCACCGCTGGCCCAGGATCCTTAAGGGTCAGGGGAATAAACTCATCTGCACCCCCTCTCCACAACCCCCACAGTTCTTTGCTTTCTTTCAACAGCCATTAAGTCAGTAAAATTTAGCTAAGTCAGTAAGAAGCCGTGGATGTATTTTGGAAGCATTCAGAGCTCTCTTGGCCTTACACCGTTTCTGCAGTTTTGTTTTTTTTTTTTCAGAAGAACATCTGCTGTGGCTCACACCATCTAGCCCAGCATGCTGTAACAGAGGCCAGAAGCGGACACCTTGCAAAGGGTACAAGAATAAAGCAGGCACACGGGGACACTCATTCAGAACACGCTCCTGGTCCCTAACAACTTGCAGCTCTGGGACTTCTTGAGCTCAGGATGGCTTTTCTGTATTTAACAACTCCCAACGGGTTTCCATTCCAGGCACTTGTCCAGACTCCCCTTGTGTCTGACAAGCCATCACTCACTCAGTCAGACCTATCTGCAAACCTGCGCTTTGCTCCCCGGAGCCCTCAACGGCTGCCTCCCACTGCTCAGCCACACCTTCCACCGCTAGCACATAAAGTCATCTGTACATATCAACGCAGACAGCTTGTCTAAGGGTCCTCTGCCATCAAAACAAAGGTCCCTGTCCCCTCAATACATAAAAGACAGACAGCAGACATCTGACAGAAAAACCCTCACTCCTCGGCACAGTTCTGTCATATATTTGGAACCCACCACGGCAGGGGAAGATTCTGACGTAACATTAGTAAGGCAACGACCCCGCGCTGTTCCCAACTGCACCTTCTCACAGTAATCCCGAGCTCCTCGCCCAGGCTTCTGCCATCCTCATGGTGTTTAAGTTACATGGGGCGATTCAAGGCATCGCTGGTATTCTTTCTGACAAGGCCTCCAGTCCTGTGCTCACAAAGGACACCAAATCACACTTAGTCTGATGAGGATTCCGCTTGTGCCTTAGAAGAGCTGGAAATAAGTTTCCCCCTTTGCTGGTGGCCTACTTAATTCATTTTCTATAACCCTTCTGTTAACCTCTTCTGCCGAGCTGCAGGTCCCTCAGTTGGGAGCATCCCACGTGGAACCACTGGTAATAGACATGTGGCTAAGGCAAAGTAGACACAGCATGATCAAGAGAAACAAAAGAGAGCTATTCTTTTCTTTGCTGCATTTATAGCTCCACATAGACCATACAGAAACCTGAGTTCCAGTCCCATTCCCGCTACCTGCTGCGAAGTGGGGAAAGCCCCTCCCGTAATCGGAGGGAGCCTGCAGCCTTCGTTGTCTCTGGAACAGAGATTAGTTCTTCATGTCCTTCTGTGCAACATCAGCATCTCTGAGCAGAGATCAATTCTTAATGCGTATAGGTCCCACCACTGTGGATTCCAAGCACTCTGATGCTCTACGTCGTCCACTGAAACGACAAGCTTATCCTATTCAGGAGACTATTTCTTCCTCCCATCCTGCTCTGATCAGTCCTATAACTATTCCTGACAAACCTGCCTCCCATTCCTATCCTCACAACTTCCTCCATCTCTCTTCATAGAGCAATGCTGTGTCTTAAGAATCTGACTCCCATAGGAGCTCTCTGGAGTCGAGCATCTCTACTGCTCTGCAAGAAGATAAAAAGCAAAAAGCAAAGAAAAAGGAGAGGGGGTAAGTACTTACAAATCCTCTCTGCAAGGTCAGCCACTAATACACTATGAAACTGTTAACAAAGAAACTTAAACTTAACAGGTCCCTTGGGTCAGATCATGTACATTCCCTCATATTCTTTGTCTCCTTTCCCCATCTGTCCCTTCACCTCTGCACTGACTCCTGACAGGACAGACATACTGAGACACGTGTGACAGACTGAAAGAGTTAATGTCTCAAACATCGTGCTGGGACAAGTTCTGCTTAAAGACAAACCCTCCACAGCAAGGAACCAAGGTGAAAAGCCCATCGGCTCAGACAGCAGCAACAGGAGGGGGAGGGTGTGCTGGAGGGCCTGCAGCTCCCTGTTCTGATGCAAAGATCAAACAATGGCCACATCTGCAGGGAAGGAGAAGTTACTCCACAAACGACCCCCAAGCCCAAAGGCTCACAAACTACTCATTAACCTGACGAGTTCGGGTGCCCGCCCGAAGGAGGGGCAAGGATGATAAAAGGACACAAACTGAAGCCGCATGTGCGCAAGCCCACCAGGACTGGACCCCTTGGCTGACAGAACCAACGCTGGACCCAGGACCGGTGAAATCTTCCTCTCTTCCTTTTTCTCTCTCTCTTCTTCTCTCTTTCCTTTTCCTTAATCCGTACACCTCATCTGTTTCAAGACAAAAACCGTTGACCAAGTCTGAGACTAAGAGTGGATCCAGCCACGCCTAGGCCCTTTTCTGAGGAAGAGTCTAGAAAGCAAGGGGGGGTCTGCTCTGAACCTCGTGACTCAACAGGAGGGATCTCCTTCTTATATGGTCACCCTGGGTTACAGGGTTTACAGAAGTAGTCTTATGCCAATTCCTGTTGTGAGAAACCCTGCCACCTACTATCACACCGCCTCAGTTCAGTTTGCTTCTGTCATAAATAAAATCTTTAACTGATCATTTGGTGTCGTTTCACCTTAATTTAGCCCGAGGGAATTTTGAATTAAACACGACTTCCTGGTCTGTCCAGTCTGGGTCGTGACAACATGTCTGACAAAGCCTGACCAACTAGGAAAGCTACAAAGGAATTTGGCAAACATCCCAAGAACACCCCATTGCTCCTCCCCCTTTCTCCTTCACTGCATCTCTGTTGCGATTTGGATTCCATCTTCAATCTACTCAGCAAGTAACCTGCATTCACTACGTCCCTTCTCCAGTCAGCTTCTTAAATAATTCTAGGCGCTTTGTAGCTGGCACATTTCCTTTTCCACAAGAAAAGAGGACCCCACCACACGACCACAAAGGCACTGCTTCCAGTTCTAGAGCCTGCTCAGCTTGCAGCAAGCCCTGGCACCCAGGCACCAGGATCAATGCATTGCAACTACCAGCAGCTGTTAACTCCAATTCTCTTTCAGCACAGCTTAACCCTTTGCAACCGAGTTATTCAAAAGCTGCAGGAGGCAACTACACAGCTTGAAACCTCTGCTCTTACACTTCACTTGGGATGGAGATTGGCTTTCAGAACCATGAGGTGAACACATTACCTTGAGGTTCCAGTCCTTCCACACCTTCACCACCTAGCACACACAATTCACACCCACCTACAAGCCACCAGCCCCCAAAGCAAGCTTGTCAGCTCCACATATTGCACTGCTATTTTTCCTACCACATGTAATACATGACTTAACATACTGCTGCTCAGTAAAAACAGGTAATTGCCTACTGCAAAGCTAACTACTTAACACCACCAAACATGCATTTCAAAGGGTTCAGTGAGAACGAGTACCCACCTTCCACGTGACAAACGCATCTTGTATGAGGAGCTGCCTGAGAAGAAGGTTATGAAGGTTACTCTTGAATTTTTCCACCTTTGACTTGTCATTAAGACTACTGCCTCCCCCCAAAACAGAAGCAAACCTGTTCAGATGTGATTTACTCAAGTAGCTGACCACAAGCAGAAGAAACAGTTCCTGTATCCTGAAAGAGCAAGTGCTCTACTTTATCTCCTCCATCACATGACTTCTTCCCCCAGACACCAACAATTAATACCACCAGCTGTAGTGACATTATTCAGAACAAATCACTTGAAATAATTTCACCTGCTCACACATTCCCAGGTGGCAACTTCTAGGCCCACGGACTGTGCATTACACAAAAAATGATATTAAAATAAAGAGTCTACAAAACATACAAAATGGACTCAGTTACATTGCTCCAGAGGTTAAAGAGCCTCAGACACTACAGATTAATTAGCTATCTCCAGGAGAAGAATTTTTTGTCCATGCTCCCTTTTCAAGTAAACACTAGCTTTTCCACACCACTCTGGCTGAGGCCTATGTAATAGCTGAACAGGATAGCTCTTCCTAGCTCTGCCGGTGATGTCCCTCTGCCTCCCCTTACATCTTTTTCCCCAGAGTTCACCTGCTTCCTTCATTCAGACTGCAGGCACTGCAACACAGCTTGCCTTGCACTCTCATTTCTTCCAACATCTGATACCACGGGGCCTGGACTCTGACCGCTTGCTACACATGCAAGCGGTAACAACAACAGACAGAAAAATATCAAATTCAATCCGTACAGACTCCCAATTTCACCTAGAAGTTTGCAACAATCTCTTCAGTTGCAGTATATACCAGCAGTTTGCTGCTAGAGCAGCAGCCTTAGAGAAGAAAATCCTGTTCATCTCTAGCCATCACATTTACTCAGGCATCATTTATTTTAAGTCTGCTCTTTCTTCATTCCGCCTCAGGCGTAGATCAGGTCAAGTAGACCAACCCTAACCAGAAGCAAGAGCTCTCTAAAGCATCTATTAGCGAAGTGCAGGCTTTTGTACGACTGAAAGAAAGCCTCTCTAATGAGCGCTTTCCTTCCAGCTCTTTGATTAAGCATAGTGGCCAGAACAGCAAAAGTGACAGAAATGTTCACTGTGGGTCTTAAATTTAGCCTGTGTAGCCAGCCAAAACAACTGCAGCTGACTAAATATGTGAACATGCACTACATGATGTGAATAGGAGAGAAAACTCAGAATAGGCAGGCAAAACTCTGCACCATGGTGCTGCCGATTTTTTACAGCAGTTACCCCCGAAAAAGCTGTATGTACAGTCTACTGAGCATTGTGGCCAGAGCTTCTGGCTTCAAGGCCTCTATGTCACAGATGGTTTATCTGGAAAAAAAAAAAAAAACCCACACAAAAAAAAAAAACCCAAAACAACAAAACAAAACAAAAAAAACCCCAGTAGCAGGATAGAACTACATAGGTTTCCTTTGTTAATGGGAGCAAAGAAAGGAAGGGAAAAAGATGTACGCAGAGTAATGAAAATCTCACAGCAATGGTAAAAACTCCAAATAAAATACAACTCTCAGTGAAAGCTGAGGTCATTACCATATAATTAATTTTAAGGATTTTTAGGAGTCAGTATGAAGGGCAGCAGGGGAAGGGTTCATACTGTGTGGTTTCCGAGATCAGCAAGTGGGAGTTTCCTTTTTAGTAAGACAAATCACGACAGTACTCCTCTGGAAGAGAGTAGTAGTAGATGCCTGGGATTCTCTATAGCTCTTGCAATTCCCTTTATACATCCTACCGCCATGGCAAATGCAGCACTTGACACGCCTTTGGAGTTAAGACAGGCAGTTGTATATACTGGATGCCTAGATGCCTTTTCTTAAAACAGACGTGATCTTATATTCACAGTAGTAGTATTTTGCACGTGCCAGGGGAATATCCCCTCCACCTAGCATACCTAGAAAAGCATGCACCACGAACAGTCCTCCTCCTCCTCCTCCCCACCCCTGCACGTGCACACAAAATCATTTAGAAGCAAGCTCTCCATTTCCTTTATTGACTTCAGGCATAAAAGGCATTACTTTTCAGTAGCGTTAGCTTTCCCTAAAGGAGCCAAATCCTTTGTAGCAGTCCGTGGGTTCAAATCCACTACAGAATTTTGACAGATTCTGTTATTCACCAAGAACTTTGTCAAGTAACAGCAGCATTGTTCAAACATAATGGCATCTTAGGACATGGGAAGGCTCCGCTCTCAAGTCTGTCACTGACTCGTGTGTACCTGCTAAAAGACAGCCCAGTCCCATTAAGTTATTTGCATTTAGCACAACACAGACCTCAGTATGTGTCCAGGCTCCAGTGCAAACAGTTTTTCCTCTGGACTCCACTGGGGAACAGTGCACATTGCTATATGCCAACCGCCACGCTCAAAGATGCTCTTCTCCATGTTGACCTGTGTCCTCATCACAGTAGTTGTTGTGTTTTATGATGGTTTCCTTGGCGGGGGGGGGGGGGGGGGGGGGCGGTGTGCGTCTATTGATCCAGATAAAGCACCCAAAGCATAACCACAATTCAGAATTGTCCACAAGATAACACAATCAAGGAAGCAAGCAAGCCTTGAGACCACTTTGTACCACACAGTTCCTTCCACTGTTGACTGCTACAGACAGGGCTTCTTGCCCCAGCTGGAACCTCTATCTGTCTGCAGTAGTGATTTCTCTCTTTACAAAGAACAAACAGTTACCAGCTCCCTATTGTTATTGTCCTTGTTGTGAAGTAGCTAACACTATGTGTTCACAAACTCCATAATGCTCTTGCATGGTAGTACGCCACGGCTTACTTGGTTTTTATACTTCAGTCAAAAGCGCGCTCCTGCATTTTGGAGCCAGAGGCAGGAAAGAAAAAAGCCCGCTACATTTAATTCCCATTTCTCCACAGCCATCAATGAATTCTCCTGTACTTGGGCAGAGCAGATCCAGTAAACGTTACCACTTAGAGGACACACATCCTACTGAACCCAAACTTGAATACTTCACCCAGCAGAGACATTAAGAATTTAGTTACTCAAGGAAAACACATTTAATAGCTTCCTTTCTGACAAAGCTTCTGGAAGCCAGAGTCCACCAAAATCGATGTAAAGCATTAGATTAATCCATAATGTTCTGCAGATATGCACCACTACACTTCACTTTGGAAGCTGCGACTGCGTGTAACAGCCAGTTCTAGAATAGAAGTAATTAGACAAGTTGAAGCAAGAGCTAAACACTCACTGTGAACAGCCACTTTTGTTTTCTCTACGCCATCTATAGTCAGACAGTTCCTATGTACACTCTGCACCTTTAAAAATGGACTTGAGCGTAAGATTTTGCTGCCTTTGTGCTGTCAGCTAGGATAATTTTTTAAGTCATCCCCTGCTGTATGTTACACATAATTGAAAAAATGATTTTGAATAGGTATTACAATGCTCCAGTGACATTTCTTTCACTTGACCAGCATTATCTGTAACAGCATCCATCTTCCTCAAGATTTGGTCCTGTAGATATTGTCCTCCCCAAACAAATTTCCGCAGCAGTAGACAATTTGTCTTGCCTTTATTTTCTCCATCAAACATACCTCAGGGAAGTAAAACTTCGCTCCACGCTAGGCTCTTAAGTCTTTCCTACAGTTAGTTTATGTATGTAAAAAGATATATCAGCTATTTCTTCCACTGAGAGAACAGCCACCTCATGTTTTCCTGAAATTATCATACAGATTGCTTACAGAGTGACTAATATGATTTTCCTTATTTAGAAGTCAACAGATGTTTAACATTGCATGTTCTGTTTAGCCTGATTTGTGTCATGCTTGAGGTGTCAAAGCTGAGAGGCTAGCCACAAAAACAGCTGATGCTGTTGAGCCTGGCCCAGGACTGCTATATTTGTACTGCAGGACACTGAACAGCCAGATCAGAGGAAGTTAAGACACTAACAACTAGGCATATTCTAATTTTCAGCTAGGAGCTCTTGTGGGAACCAAGGCAACACAGGAGTGCTGAAATCCAAAGCTTTGCCTCGCTTTTACGTGCTAGCTACTTTGTGTCCAGGAGAACCCAGGCAAGGCCAGCTAACTGAAAAGCAACTGGACAAGAGGAAGAATGCTGCAAAACCATCAAGGAGCCCCCACAGTTCGTTCCAGGGAAGGCTCGAATCCCACTGAACCGGCACCTCCTCACATGTCTAAACCAAGGCTGGAGAACAGACGTCGGTCAAACGTCAATCCTAGAGCGCAGCGCAAGGTTAATGAGATGAGTGACCTGCATTATTACACGTGAAATCACTTTCCCCAGCCTAAAATCTTATGACTGAAGATACAAAATAAAGTTATTAGCCAAGAGATGCCAGAGACCGTTAACCTAAGTCAAAGCCCTTGGGAGAAGATTCTCTGACATGCAGCTACCAGAGCAGTTTGGGGCAACACAAAAATCTTTGTGAGTCCGTATGGCCAAGAGCAGCATCTAGGACTGGAAAATAAAGGAGAAACAAATGTTTAGGAAACATTTACTCTCCACCTTGCCTAATGTGATAACTGTCTAATGCCACATCTCCCAAACAAGAGAGCTGTTCCATTGCCTTTCATTTTTAATCTGCCTCTCTGCTCAGATACCACATTTACAGAGACATTAGTCAGAAAATTGCCCCTTTGTACCATCACGATCTACCCTGGCTTGAAGTGCTTAGGAACACAGTTAATCACCTGCTCGGAACTAGGCCAGTACCAGAGTCCTTTCTCTCACCACAACTGTTTTACTTCCTCCTGTCACATTTTCCAGGCCAGCTAAATGAACACGATGAGTCACATAAATATGGGCCCCACACGCTATACAACCTTGCAGACTGAATTCCTGGCATGCTACAAGTTAAAGGCTCCTCTATCGTCCTATCTATTAAAGCCTAATAAAAATTATTTACAGTCTCTCTGGGCTATCTGCTTTAAGCCTCTCCAGCTCAAGTACGACACTTTCTGGGACACTATTACGTTTCTTACGGCACTCTGACTAGCAATCACATCTGTACCTGACTGTCAGGGGACACTCTTGGCTGAGCTGGCCACCTTGGTCTACTGCTGAGAGCACTGAAATTTCTCAATTGAAACATTTGAAAGTTAATGAACCTTTCTAATACAAAGCTCCCACAGCTCAAGAGTTCTTTTATGAGCCCGACACATGGCGGATGCATAGGAAAACCTCACTTCAGGCAGGCCTCTCTTTTCAAAACGTGCCAAGGCAGAAGGCCAGACTCTCAGACACCACAACAGGCTGACAGTCAAGAGCAAAAGGCATGACCCGCAGCAGCTCTGGACGGCTCTGCCATATTACACTATACTCAAGGCCGCAGCAAGTGCCTGTGGCTTTGCTACAGGTAAAGCTATTGCTTTCACGCACGAATTATAACAACCAAGAAAAAAGACATCTCGCTGAAGAACTAGTACATCACTAGAAAGCAGGTCAAGCTAAGCTGCTTTGAAGGCACATGTACACAGGCTCAGATTTACCAGAAAACTGTAAGCGTATGAGAGCGCGCACATCAGTGTTTTCCCATTCACTGTAAGGAAAAAGCCCAGTTGCCCCAGTGGTGGGGTAGGTTTTTCCCACCTCTCACGGAGAGAAATGCATTGTTTTAAATAGGGCTGGCGATAAATCACAGGCACTCACTGAATGAATACATGGCTGTTACAAATGGTAAAGCACTCTTAACTCTCTGAAAACACTCGTTGAGTCAAAGTCATTATCCAAATGCTAAACAAATATAACAAAAAAACCCCTCGAGTCAGCTACAAAGAAATGCCATGGGGAAAAAATCTTTTCAAAACAACTATTTCCTTAAGTAAATTTTCATTTGAACTTTGGTTCATGTTTCAGTGACATCTTTGTGTTGCAGAACTTGAACCTTCAAGTGTGGGGTCTAGAAACAGAGCCTGGCTACTGTATCCACAGTTCTACCCAATGTACCACCTGACCAAGAACTGTTTGCCCATCCATTTTTTAACCACCAAAACACATCAGTATTCCAGCAGACACTTTCAGATGCAGAGACCTGCTAGACATTTCGACAGACGTTTAACAAGTTCTTCAGGAGAAGGCAAGAGCAGAAGACAGCACAAAGGAAACCCAATGCCTCTGTCCCAGAAGCGCAACCTTCTTCCACGTTCTGCTCATCTCAGTTAACCGTTCCCCTCTCCAGTACCACACACCTTGCCCGAGTGACACCGCCAGGCCCAGGGATACCACCGCACTTAACTGAGACCACCAAACAGGATCAGAGTGGTACGTCCCCACAAACACACGGCAGACTGGGCTATCATTGCAGTGGAAAAGGAAGGGACTGGCTTTTGTCTTTTGGTTTGTGGATTTTCTTTTTCCCCCTCTTTATTCCCCTCTTTTTTCCCCCTCTTTATTCCCCTCTTTTTTCCCCCTCTTTATTCCCCTCTTTTTTCCCCCCTCTTTCTTAATTGCTAAGTCTGCAATTGGGGTTGAGAATGGCGAGGGGGGAAGGGAAGAGAATCTGGTGAACAGCTGGGGCCCATCACTTTTCATTGCAGGTCTTGGAGAGATGTGGTTGACAGAGTGATGCACAGAGGCTGTCCCAGTTAATGACTTCACCATTCTCCATCATTATCCCCATCATTAGGAAATTAGGAGGACAGAAGGTATTTACTGTAAACCTGCCACCTCCCAAGGAGAGATAAATAGAAACTGATAAATGGGATCTTCTGGTGCTGTTCGTCTATTAACCTTCTGCTTCCCAGTTTAGGCATATGCATGCTATCCTGCCATTAATATCCAGTAATTGGCATGGCAGTGGGCAACACAATCCTACCTTTAGTGTACGAACATCTCCTGTGCTGCACACCAAGTGCACAACTACACTTACATCAAAGCTCTGCTAACCAGACCAGCGAAGAGCTCCTGTGCAGTTGCTTACACTTTAGCTCTGAGGTCAGAATTACCACTCAGTCCTGGTGGGTCTTAGAATGAGGTACCAATGTGGTCACAGGAGAGATGGGGAGAGAGAACTGCGTGTGCATGACCTGCCCTCCACAGAAGCAACAAAACAGCAAGAGATACATTTGCACCTGCAGCTGAGCTGCTATCAGTTCTGTCAGCCTACCTCTAAATACAGCTCACGAACGCCTCCAGGGAAGAGAGTTTCACTTCGCCACAGTCTCTGAACACCAAGGAAACCATTTTCCTCACCAGCTTGAAGCAAACTGTTCTGCAAACTGTTCAAAAAAAAAAAAAAAAAAGCAAGCTTCAGAGGTCTCAGAATTTACGAACTTAATGTCCTAGTTCAAGAGCAGCCAACCTTTCGGCAACTTGACTAACACTTCTGCAGTGCTCCCTCACTGCACGCGAGGAGCTCTTTGCATGCACCGACTTGCTTTACCCCCACAAGACTGAACCTCTCAGAAAGGACTAAGTCCTCAAAGAAATAAACTGAGCCACCACCTCCTTCTTCAGCAACCAAGCCCTGTGAGGCTGAAGCAAGTCCATATTCAGAGAGAGCAGGATTTTACCTGAACCAGCCCCTCCGCCCCACCACCACACAGCAAAAGCAGGCCCACTTGCAAGTCAGTCAAAGACCTCTCTTAATCTGTTTCTTCCACCTGTAGTATCACACCTCTACTTCGGAAAACCTCACCCCACTGCTCCTTTCCTCTGCGTACTACTTGACATTATTAATTGCTTTTACTTACCCTACCTGTAGACCTCTAGGCATTTTCCTTTCAACCGGCATTATAGTTTCCAATGCACATGATGGGCAGGCATCTACAATTCAGAGACACCAGCTAAGATCACAGCTGCATTTCCCATGATGAACAAGTTAAGCCACAAGTTTCCATCAAGTCTGACACAAATCTTAAAAGACCGCCACATTATTGTGGTTATTTTTAACAACATCTAACCTTTGTCAGAAGTTGAGGAAAAACGGAGAGCCTGTTCTTGCATGCACTAGCCTAGCAAGCAGGTCATCTGCTCTAGGTTGGATGGACAGCTCCAGTATTTTGGAATGCAAGTATTTCTCTCTTCTAAGCTCTGGTAACATCTGTAGCTGCACACTTACATCCAGAAAACATTTTTCAGGGTCTTACAGTCAATAAGCCTTCTTCACTGAAATAGGAGAAACGGAACATTTGAAAACACTGAAGTTCTGGGGCTTGAAAGAAGTTAAATAGCTTGCTGCTTCAAATAACTCAGTAGAGACATTGCTAAGTCAGGACGTGAAAGCAGGAAGTAAAATCAGATGGTCTCCTCAATAAACTGCCATGGAACTCAAGGGGTGCACAGGCCTAACACAAACAGCAGCTTTATTGCAATAGCTATCACCCTCAAAACAAACCAAACACACACCACACCTGAGAAGGTCACAATCTCAGCTCAAAGAGCCTGGCATACTTTCAGTTGCCTGTATGGCATCGCTGAAACAATTCAAAAGCCAAAGAACTTGTTTCTTAGCTGTGTATAACCTGAGCAGAAATTGACAGGTCTAGTCTCAATTCATTTAAGCATAGAAAAAGAAATGCTTTCTCATTTCAAATATTTAATGGACATACAAAACCAAAAAAAGAGCCAAAATCTCCATTGCTGCTTCCTGACACAGGCTTTAGGACTCGAGGGAATCTCTGCTTACAACATCGAAAAAATATACAGCCTTTAAATCTTGTGAAAATAGGCAGCCAGGTGAAATACAGAGAAACCACTACCCTTACTGAAGAATACTGTGCAGAAACAGCCTGTACATGAAGGCCACCTCAGGTACTGTCATTGCAGGGAAGCTTCCTTTACTCAGAGTTCATTCCTCCCAGCCTTAAGACAGACTGGACCATACTTTGTTTATTTGGTGTCGGAAAGCTTTTTTTTTTTTTTCCCTTCCCCCCAGTGCACATGCCTTCAATGCAAACAGGCACAACAATTCGTTCTTGTTCCAGCCGTTCCCCTTTCGTGCAAGGCAGAGCCGAGTTTTGGCATCAGCGGGAAAACCCATGCTACTGCTACACTTTAAGACTTCCCACATCCATCAGATTCAAGACAACACTTCTAGAAAACTACTCCAGTCTGAAGCCAGTTCGTGCGGGGGACCACTGAGCAGTCATCTCCTCCCCACATCCGTACTGTCCCTCCCAAGGCCAGCCTAGTGACCGGAATAAATCACAAACCTTAAAAAGCAGTTGCCCAGCTCTCAGATGGCTCAACCCATGGCGCCCACAGGAACGCGGAGCTAACGAACTACTTCCTTAACCCAGTCTCACCACCTTTTACCACGGCTTAGAGATACACGACCCTGCACAGCCACACAATGAGCACAGTGCCGCTGGCTGGTCTGCAGGTAGAAGTTGCATGTGCTCCTCCTATACACGCTATCTTGTACACATTAATTCAGTGCAGGAGACTAATGAAAACGTGACTGTGATAGTGAGTTCTAATGGTAACACAAGTATTAATTTCCATCTGTCTAAGCAACTGGCAGTGTCCATCAATTACAGCGATAGCCAACTAACAGTTGCAGCTGCAAAATAAAAAAAAAAGCAGAATTAACATTTCAAGTTACTGTCATTCACCTGAATTTTTTACAGTTGTAATTAGCAAGCTGCAGAAGCTGTCAACAATCAACATCAGCCAATCTGTCTGCACCAGCAACCCGACTGCCTGCCAGAAATTGTCTTCGACAGGTTTTTTTTCTCCCCTTGCTTCCCCCCATTAAAATTTCTCCTTCAAAACCTCCCTAACATTCTCATCTTCTTTACCACCAGTCACTAGAATTGAATGTGTCAAAACAGAGAGAGACAGAATGACTGACACTTAACCGATAAAGTCATAATTATCTCCTTGCTTCACATCTCAGTACAAAAACATGCCGCTGTCTCTTTCCCCATGACTCTGCTTCCCTGTCAGCACAGGAACAATACTGCAGCCCCTTCATGGAACTTGGCCCTTACCTAACCATAAAGATGATTTTCTTAGTAACTCCAAGAAAGAAAGAAACATTCCTGAAGGCCTACTCTTTGATGAGCACATGCACCTGTTTCCTATTCTTTAACTTAAGAACTTGTTATACTCTTTACCATATCCACCTGTGCCATTTACTTCAGGCAGCAGATCCCCCAGGACAGCTTTATCTCAGAAACACCCAAACACCCAGTGCTTTAATTTCTTTTTTCTGTTGCACTACACCCCACAAACAGGAAACAAAACAAGAAAAAAAAAATCACCAAAACAATAAAAGCCCAAACATTCACTCTGTTCAGTGTTCACCGGAAACCAATACTTTTTAAACACCTGTAAGTGTGCAAAGCTTACTCTCATAAAGAAACATCCTAACAGAAAAAAAAGATCTTGAACCAGTCCCACTCTACTTTCACTGGAAAGTTTTGTTGTTTGCTGGGGTTTTTTGTGCATTTGGGTTTTTTCTGGTTTTGGTTTTTGGGGGTTGTTTTGGGGTTTTTTTTGTTTTTTTAAAATAACCCCCCCATATTTTTGAAGCTATTCATCCTTCTTGAAACCAAGTTGTGGCACAGACAAGGTATACTTCCTTATCAATTAAGAGTTTATTTTTATTTTTAACCCTTGCATTTGTAGTAGCAGACATCAAATTACTTTACACATACTGTAACTAGACATGGACAGTTCTAAATGACCTGAAATAGCTTGCTTCACAGAAGCATCACTTCATATAATAAACTACTAACTGAATTCATCTCACATGGATGAGCTCTCCTCACCTACTGGAGCAGCACTGAGGTCATCTCAAACATCGTGACCGAAGAGGTCTCTGACTGGAGCACCACAGCAGATAACATTTAAAACAAACCATTGCTTCGAAAGGAAGCTACAACAGTCCAGTCCACTCCACAGACATATACTGCTATCTGACCTCTATTTAATGCATTAATTAAACTGCCAGTTGAGCAACCAGAATAAAAGGATACAGACACAGCAGAAAAATAAGAAGAGTCCCAACAATTTTTATATCCACCAACATAAAAAGCCATGAACAAGTGCTCATTCCTTTTCTTAATTAACCACTGTAAAACAGATTTCACACAGAGCTTTTACATAGAGATTTAGAAAGCTGGGAGAATTAACGTACGATCTATGAATTACTACATACCACCGTAGAGTCACCTGAAATTGCAACAGTATATAGGGCAGTGCTGAAAACCCTTCCCTGGTGCTCTTATACAAGTAACATTTATAAAATGGAAAATAATAAGAGAAAAACCCAATTAATAAAATGAAGTATCTGAAGAGCAGGTTTAGAGGGAAAGTTCCTTGGCACACACCTTCCTCACCTACCTGAAAGCACAGCAGGTAAGCCCAAAAAAAAGAAAAGCTACTACTGCAGAAAAGGAGATTTAAGGCCTCTTAGTATAAGCAGAGCCACTGCACAATATTGGGCAGAGTTAACCCGTTTTGCAAAAACACAAAACTTGAGCTAAATCCATTCTTTATTAGCCAGACCATAAAATACAGAAATGCTTCCAGCCTCTCACAGCGGGACACAGCCTGCTCCCCTTTCAGCACCCTTTGTTTCCAAACATATGGCTTCCAATAGGGCTAAAACCCCACTTTCCTCAAACGCAACCTATAAGCCTGTGCTCCCAGAAGCAGCGGGAAGGAAATGGGGCCATTAGACTTATTTGGGAATAAGAAGCTGTGACCAGGACTTAACCTCCCAGGACACCCAGCCCACCCCCCACCCTAAGGTGGTGAAAAGGACTCATCTCCCAAGCAGCTGCAGCTTTCTTACCCAGAAAGTCTCGTCGGACTCATCGGGACACGCGGGAACGGGGCTACCGGGCTGCCCACCCTCCCCTCGGACCGCTTCCAGAACATGCTGCGCGGGCGGCCAGCGCTGAGGACACCGCCTCACAGCGAAGGGGAGCGACCCCTCCCTCACCTCACCTCACCTCACGCTAACGGCTCCCGCCCGCTGCCCCCCTGAGGGGAATCAGCGCCGCGCAGCTGGCCCCCCCCGCGGCCAACGGCCGCCTCAGTTTAAACGAGGCGCGCGCGGCCGGGCGGGCGCGGCGCCGCCCCGCAGCGGGGGAACGTTCGAGGCGGCCGCTGCGAGGGAGGGGCCGCGCGCATCGAAAGCCAGGAGGCGGGAAAGGGCGGGAAAGGGCTGCTTCCCCTGAGGAAGCTGAAAGGAGGGACACGCGGCCCGTTTTCTTGCGCTTTAAGGAAAAAAAAAAAAAAAAAAACAAACGCTGATTACAGGCTCGGCCGAATGCTCCACTCCTGCCCCAAATCCGCCAGGCCTTCATATTGAGCTGTCCCCGACTGACAGAGCCTACAGCTGTGGTAGGTTTAGGATGGGTCTTCGCCGGGAGCACTGGCCAAAAATGATTCAGGCGGGAGGAAAAGGATTTAACAAGAGAGAAGCGGGCTACCCGCTTCCAAAACAAAGGTCACGTCAAAAAGGCTTGCGAGGACAAATCGGGCTGCTGGCGGCGTGCGGTTTCGGCCAAGAAAGGCGGCGTTTCAGAGGAGCCGAGGGGCCCTTCGACTAGCCGTGCCGGGCGTCTGGGGGCTAAGGCCGCCGTTCCCCGCCTGGAGCTCCTGGAGCTGTGCGGGGGCTCTGGAGCAGAATGCTATCAGGAGTTTGTGTGGATCCAAAACTTTTCAGAGGAGCAGATGAAGGAGGTCAAAATGTGACTCGGCTGGCCCGGCTCTCCCGTGCAAGCCAAGCTGTCTGATTGACTGCAGGGCGACTGAGCCATCTTGTCGTTCTGGCAGGCAGGAGGCATTGCCACCTTTGATGGAAAATACAGAGACAGAAGCGTGCGTGCAGAGGAGGGGGGGTGGCGGAGGACTGACAGAGGGAAGCAAGGGGAAGGGATGGATAGGGGAACACCAGGGGTTGCACAGGGTTTTGTTTGGTTGGGGGGTTTTTTGAGGAAGGCTATTGGCTCCATCGCTTATTTCCAGTTCTGACCCCCTATTCTGAAATGGACAAGAGGGGCATTCAGTTCTGGTTTTCAGCTTTCTCATTTAGGGCCAGTCCCCCAAAGTTCACTGATCCTGTCACAGCATCTTAGCTGTTTGGTGCTTTCAACTGCTTGCTCTCTGAAAAGCCTAGCTGACTCAATGCAGACTAGCCGGGGGAAACAGCAGCACAGCGAGTGTCAACCCCACACGGGAGCGAGTCCGAGCCTCCGAGCACATTTCTTAAACCTACTCAAGCAGGATATGCTCTTCCCATCAAGGATGCTAAGCGGAGACAAGCCCTTAATGAAAGTGGCCTTTTATGATTAAAAGTACGTGGAAAAGATCTTTCTCTTTCCTCTCAAACAAGAAAAGCAAAGTTTTGCATACAGTATAAAAGCATGCCAACAACCACAGCCAGGGTGGTTTTCCTTAGCCTTACCCCTGTCTTGCAGGCTGTCAAGAAAGTTTAAGATTCCATAGCTTCCATCATGTCAGACAGAAAATGCAGATTAAGTTTCCTTCGGGTCCAGTGGGAAATGCAATGAAGAAACCTAAAATAAAATGATGGTCACGTGTATGATTTTTTTTTTTTTTTCTCCTGCTTGTGAGTCCTTTCAATTGCTTTTACACATGAGCACTGTACACTGTCACAGCCACAACACTGCTGCAAACGCACGGGTGCATTGGGTATGGGAACACACCATTTATATTTGAACGACAATACGCGGGCCTGTTCAAGGACATGGTAATAACTTACGTGAAAAAATAACTTGTGGAAATACCGCTCAAAATTTAACGGTTGATAGAAAGTTTAATTCAAAACACTTAACAGCACCCTTTAAACATAAAAAGAAAATTTTTACCCTGAACTACTGTTGTAGGTTTTGGGGTTTTGTTTTGTGGTTGCTTACCTCCTGTGTGCTCTTCATTCTTTGTAGTATTTTGTAAAGGAAGAAGTTTGGGGTTAAGTTAAATTGCAGTAGGGGATTGCTGGCGGTTTTTCATCTTTAAAATTATCCAGGATTTTTCTGAAATGACAGAAACGAGATCATTGTTTGAGCAAGCACTAAGACCATATGATGTAGCTGCATCTGGGCAGTCAAGACATTCAAATGCCCGCTGCCTAAACCTGTCCAATTATGAGAAAAAATAATCAAGATGTCAATTTTAGATGAATTAATATTTAACTTGAACAACAATTTTGTTCTTGGAATATGAATATGTATTTAATTGTACTGTTTAAGTAGTTTTTGGAAAATCATTAAAACCTTCAAGTCCTGTGATTCTCTTGACTTAAAATGGATCTTGTCAAGAGACCGCTCATGTGAGTAGGCCTTTGTGGAGCCAGGCACTTGTTTTGTGTAATTAGACAATAGATTCTTTACACGATACTTTTCAAAAGGACCCATGAAATTTTTTTACTGTAACCCCCATGAAACTCAGCACTATCTGCTCTATAAAAATGTCTGCCTTTTTGCAGACCCCTCAACATTTCACTGGAGTAGCCTTTTTTTTTTTTTTTTTAAAATACCTTCCACAGATTGATGTGTACAGACAAGACAGCAGGACGCAGATCCCAGTTTGAAAACCACTGCCCTGGGAGCTTCTGACTCCGCCTTACATCAATACAGGGCTATGTTTAAATAGTCACTTACAAGATGTACAATTGTATTAACATAAAAAGGCATGGAGAAGACCGTTCAGCTCACTTTGGTTTTGCTACCTCATAGTAAGACTTACAGCTAGACTTCAATTCTTATTGGAAAAAAAAGGGGAGCGACATGGGTAAAGCGTAGAGTCCCACTGAACTAAATAGCAAAACTGCTGCTGCCTTAGCTGAGACTAGTATTCGGTCCTAAACATACCCAAAACATGTTTTCATTGCCATGATGCTAACTGGATCTGCCCCAACTGAGAGGATTCTTAGCTGAGCTTTTAAAAATTCTGAGCCCCTGTGGTCAACGGAGACCTGGGATGGAGGCATAATTTGCAGCTTGCATGTTCACACATAGCTAGAATAAGGGACATCTTCCATGCTGAACTCACATGGTTGCTTTAAGGCTTCTCTGACAGCATGTTTCCTCAGATGACAAAAAGCTGAAAAAGGAGACTGCGATCAGGATGGGACCAAACAGGTTCGCCCCACAGGATTTCCCACGGAAGTCTCTCTTCCATGAGCAGAGCCTGAAACAGAAACACAAGGCTGTTACCAAGGCACCCACGCTCAGCATGTGTTACTCCACAATAAACATCACCACGTTCAGGAGTCTGTTTTCCTGGTGGTGTTTACAGTTACATCTGCTAGAAGAGAGACTGCTCTTTGTCATCAGTAGAACAGTTGGAATGACACCCGAGAAAGCCTGAATCAGCAAAACAACACTCAGCTCCAAGTAAGAGATGTAACAAAAACGCAACAGCCTCACGGGACACTTGGATCCCCGAGTCCTCGTGGTTGGCAACTAGACACACAGGGACGATCGAGACTGCAAAGCAGCAGTCTGTAAGTGCCCAGTGGGGCAGGAAGAAGATAGCTTGGGAAATAAATGATGAGCCAGTACTGACATTTTGGGGGGGTCTTCTACCATGGAAAATTTCAGCTTTTTCTTTCTGTTCAGACTGAACTTATTTATTTATTTAAGAATGGCATCTACCCAGAGTCACAGTCCCGTTCTCTGTCTGATTTCAAAAACCAGATTACATTCTGCAGCAGTCTCTTAAGTAGCAGCAAGCTGGCTCCTTGGTACCATTTTGTCATAAACACACCACTCGGCAGACCCAGCCCCGTGCCTGCTCACACCAGTTTATTCCTTGCTTGGCTCGGGCGTCGTCAGAAAAGCTCAGTGTTTGTTTAAGCGAAAGGCCCACTCTCATGGACTGCTCCCAGCTGTAAGGCCTTTTGCTCTTCAGCTTGCACTGTACAGGGAACCCTCATTTATGTGCATCTCCCATGGAGAGTGTGTTTGCACTTTGATGTCAAGGGTGAGGGCAAGTAAGGGGAAACGTAGACAAAATACGTTCCCTGAGACAACCAAGCTGGCTGGAGTTTGCGGAGAAGACAGTCCACTGAAAGGAAGGGAATGTGGTCGCTAGGGGGTACAAAGGACTGCAAAGCTGCGGAGGAGGACAACAGAAACCATCGCTTTTGCCGAAACTGCGATCTTCCTAGACTAAAAACTACGAAAATGCAGTTCTACAGCAAAAAACCTAAGTTGTGGGAATCGGCGCCCTCATTACTTGTGGCAATGTGTCGTGGTTTAACCCCAGCCAGCAACTAAACACCACGCAGCCGCTCGCTCACTCCCCCCCACCCAGTGGGATGGGGGAGAAAATCGGGAAAAGAAGCAAAACCCGTGGGTTGAGATAAGAACGGTTTAATAGAACAGAAAAGAAGAAACTAATAATGATAATGATAACACTAATAAAATGACAACAGAAATAATAAAAGCACTGGAACGTACAAACGATGCGCAGTGCAATTGCTCACCACCCGCCGACCGACACCCAGCCAGTCCCCCGAGCGGCGATTCCCCGCCCCCACTCCCCCCAGTTCCTATACTAGATGGGACGTCCCATGGTATGGAATACACCGTTGGCCAGTTTGGGCCAGGTGCCCTGGCTGTGTCCTGTGCCAATTTCTCGTGCCCCTCCAGCTTTCTCGCTGGCTGGGCATGAGAAGCTGAAAAATCCTTGACTTGAGTCTAAACACTACTGAGCAAAAACTGAAAACATCAGTGTTATCAACATTCTTCGCATACTGAACTCAAAACATAGCACTGTACCAGCGACTAGGAAGACAGTTAACTCTATCCCAGCTGAAACCAGAACACAATGCCACAAGTGTCCAAGATGCATCTTGAGGCACTGAAATTTGTTAACATCTGGCCACAACCAGAAAGGGAGTCCTCAGCTCAAACCTAATCTCTCTGCACAAACACAGGCCTCCAGGATGAGCTTGGACAGCCAACTTAATTGAACCTCTGTGAATACACAAACAGCACCTGTTGTGAAGTCAAATCCGTGAGAGGGATCAGATAATACAAGATGACCAAGTATCTGGCTCTGTACATACTGAGAAGAGCAGGTGGATAACAAGCGCAGCTATTGCTTTCCCTAAAAGCATTTCCCAGAACTGTTTCTGGGAAACCGTAAGGATTCTTAGATTTTGCCATCCCCAAGTGAAATATTAGATGTTTGTCTTTTCCTTCAGTAGAATTAAATTCCTGCCAGGCAAATAGGACACAAGAGCAATCTATAAAAGAACAATCCTTGGAAAGAGGATCTGACTCATACTCTCTCTCTCCTGCATAGCAGCTGGGTTTTAATTGGTTTATTGGGAAGTGAGCATATAAACTAGAGAGAGATCAGATTTCTGATCAAGCATTCAAAATTAATGTAAATAAGACAATAATAAATATTTCATATGAAGCATAAACCGGTGCCAAGCCATTTTAAGGGGGAAAAAAAAAAATGGAAACTGACCAAACAAGAAAACATTGCTATATACTGCTCTCCTGTCTCAAATACAGTTTCAAGGGACGCTGCTCATTATAGTTCCTGACCTCTTAACAGATGTGTTGTCCCTCGCTTTTACTGTTGAATATTATTTCTATTGGGAATGAGAGATTATGAAACTCATAAGTGATGGAAAAAATTATTTATGACCCAGCAGGGTATTGCCTGAAAGCGTCCTGCCTAAATAGCACATTTTGTGTCTAGGTTTTGCATCCGGGCTTTGGCAGAGAGAGACATATGCTTCTCACCAAGGGCCTCCCAGATGTCCAGACAGAAAATGGTTCTTGGCCTTAACACAATTGGCCATCTAGTGGGAAAGAGGGAAAACTACTAGGCGGTTTGAGGCATTTTCCCCCTTTTAAACTCTCGACCAAAGTCCAGTTAAGGGAAACCACAGACAAAGCTTTCTTAAACCCTATGAAGTCTGACAAAATTGTTTTATCCTTTTCTAATCTGACCAAGAGCCAAACACAGTCCAAGGTGTTCGAGATACACCAGAAACCACACATCCATCATAATTAATTAAAAAAAATTAAGTCGTGTTTAAAATTTTATTGTGACTCTGGAGTGTCTGGGGAGGCTCGAGTGTGCTAAGCGCTACAGGAACATTGTAGACACCTTCCTCCACAGAGAATTGCCAAAAAAGAGACCGCAAGTAATGCTGGAGCAGGGGTAATTTGCCCAAGGTCAGTCCCCTCACCTATTGCCTTTTCCAAGAGAAAAATACACAACTCCAACCTTCCCTTTGCACGTTTTCAGCCTGTCCGACAAGCTACTGACCAGAAGTTAGGGGATGCACTCCAACTTCAATAGCGTCCTCGAAATGTTACAGAACACAAACAAATGTACTAATCGAAAATCAATTTTCCACTGTTGGGACTTCAACATCACAGGAGGAGCCAGAGGAAAGGGCCAAGTTCAGCTATTACCAAATCATCTCGCAACATTTACAATCCAAAGGGACTAGAAAGGAAAGCAAGCGGGCACTGTTATTGCCAGTCATGTTTATTGGCACTAAGCCTCACCAATGGACAAGGTCCATGTGTCATCAAGGCCAGGCCTAAACGAGAAAAATTACATTACTTGCTTGACAACATTTGTGATGGCACCTCTAGTCTAAGCTAATTTAAACCTCTCTCACAGAAACGTTAGGGAACAGAGCCGTAAGAAACTATGTTTGAAAAATCAACATTATCAGCAAACAATGGTGTCCTGGAGATTGTACTGTTTAGTACAGAGACAAAGTCTTGTCAATATTTGTTAATGTTTCCCCCGCAGTAACTGCAGTGCTCAACTGCATAGCGATGCCAACAACCAGCTATAACAGAATTTGCAATGCTCACCTCTGCTCGTTTCCACTTTCTGCTCTTAGCAGGCCAAGGTGACGCAGGTACTAAGTAGGTGGTCGACTTACGCAGCAGAGGATATTCCAGGCAAGTGCCTGTGTTCTAACACCTGTGAACTGGTGTCCTCATTGCCAATATTTATAACGCTTTGCCCCAAGCTGGCACCCAGGTGCCCTCTTCTAGCACGCCACCGCTTGCAGAGAATGGCATCGCAAAGCCTCAAGATGCCTTCCCCCTTGTTTGACAGGGAAAATGACACAACATGCATTTAGAAGCAGTAAAAGGAGTTATTAGTTGGAAATGGAGACCGTAGCCTGAAAAGGGGACATTAGGCACAGCATCCTGTCTGTGCTACCTGCCGTTGAAGCAATCGCCCTCACGGCGAGTGGAATCCAGTCATTTACCCATCTGATCTTTATCATCTGTTGTTGCAGCTGCCAGTAAGTGTTCCAAAGATAGTAGTAGTTTTGGTCAAGATGACTGCAGTCACTGAAAAACCACCATTTTCTTCCAATTTTCCTTTCCGGTTCCACTGCTTATTAAGATGAAAGAAAGAAGGAAAGAAAGATCGAAGGAAAAAAAAAACCCAAACCAGAATAATTTCAACATCAAGACCCAGCTCTAAGCTACTGAGATCCCCAAAACGACTTGCACACTACGCTATTTTGAGAAGCAGCGCCTACAGCCCTAGCAGTGTGGCAGGGGGTTCTCTAAACACCCTCCTTGTCTCTCACGGTAACTGATGAGTTCTTAAGTACTTGATGTCCAAAGGATCAGTGGTCCAGACAACTATGGTGTTTGCCTTCACCTTTTAAATCACGTGTAACTCTAGCAGGAGAAAGTACCCTGGACTGTGTTTATTTCAGAACAACTCACTAAGAGCATTTTGCCTAATTAAATACACTTCACTCCCCATAGAACAGCAGAACTCTCAACGCTAGAGAAATTATATCATTTCTTTTCAGAGAGACGGTCGTGCTTTTCCAAAAATGTAAATTAATTCTTGCAGGGAAGAAGAGAAAGTGGCCTGGCAAAGAGAGCGATATTTGGCATGATTAGCTCTCCTTGCTGTCTCACGTTCATTTTCTGCAAAAAATGTGATGTGGCAGCTTGTTTAAAACTTGTTTATTGGGAAGAGGTCATAAGCTGAGCACTGTTCAGAATAGGTCAGGCATCTGATTAAAGGTTGAATAAACTGAAATGCTTCACATGAATCTCTGAGACAGAAGCTTGATGAGGAGAGAGCGAGCTTGTCTTAGAAAAATGTTGCCAACTACCTAACATCGCAGGCAGCCAGCAGACTGCAGTACTGGCTAAAGGAGCAGGAAGATTAAATAATTCTGCTTGTCGGCATTAACAAACATTCAGTATTATTCTTCTGTACTTCAGGACAGGCTCTTGCTGGAAGAAAGCCCCTCTGTAAAAGGAACATAATAAGAAATCATGCCAGCCTTGAAGAACTGATAGTCAAAACAGAAGGGAAAAAAAGAACATCTTGAAATAATCTGTAGAACAAAGGAGAAGTTAAAAAAAAAACAAAACAAAACACAGAAAACCCAACCAACAAATCAGCTGCTTATCCCGGGTCTTGTACCACCCCAGCGGGAAAGAAGAGAGCTGAATTCACATCTCCCAAGACCCGGCCCGGTGACTGTTCCCCCAAAGGCCTTCCTTCCGTCTTTTGTGCTTTTCGCAGTATGGGGGGGGGGGGGGGGGGGGGGGGAAATTCGGGGGTTTTGCTATGTTTTATGTTGTTGCTGTTGCTATTACACATTCCTGTCAGCTCTGACGTGATGATTTGACCTATGCTTTCCAAAACTTTGGAGGCTGCAGTCTGAAGTCTGCTAAAGTTAATAGGGTAATTTCATTATTGTTGAACTGGAGGTGTAATGCACTCGAAAGGTCCAAGACAAATGGCAACACGCTTCCTTTCCTCCTACTCTCACCTTCCACTTCTTCCTCCAACTTCATCATGGAACTATTACAGAGAGCAGCCTGAAAACGAGAAATTTCCCGATTCCTGTAGTGCCAATGTAACGCAGCTTTCCTCTTGCCACCCCCATGTAGACTCCTGGTCCAGACCTGTAGCGTCTCGCTAGACGGACTCAGAGAGTTATTTGCATCTGCGATGAAACAACCAAAATCAATTCACAGCCTCCTTGTAAACTCGGAAGTAACTGCTAGTTGGAAAAGAAAATAACTTGCAGATTTTACATGAGTAAGAAAATGCTTAGGAAACAGAGCGGGGAGAGATAAAATAAAATGTGAGAACTGAAAGTTCTCTGATGGGCAGGAAACTCTGCTAAAAAAAAAGAAAACGGGATTGATTTTTCAAGAATGATTTCCTGCTCAACAGCTGCATAGACGAGGAACGAGCAAATTTACCAAGGGCAAGCGCTTGGTCCTTGCTAAATCTCAGACCCTGGGGTTCTGCTGCACTGCACAATATCTCCAGCTCTCGAGCATTCTGGGTCTCCTCGTGAAGTCCTCCCTTGGCAACAGCTGACCTCAGCACTGTAGACGACGTTGCAACGCGGGATAATTATTGACTCGGCAAAGATCTTACAGGCGCCCTGACCCTTAATTTCTCAAGCCTCTCTCATTCTTTAGAGCATTAAGTCCCTCTAACCTATAGAGTGCCAAATAAATCTCTCAAATCGTTAATTCCAGGCAGGCTTTTCCTAAGAGTTCCCTGAAGCATAAGGTGCCTACCTCCCTCAGATAGTACAAAAGCCTCAACTGTGCCATAACCCGACCACTCATCTGGTGAGAGCCCAGACGGACAAGAGCGACTTCTCAAGTCCTTCTCCCGCCCTGCACGGATGACTGGAATCACTGACCAAACCTTTTGTGCTCTAGTTTGCCCAGTAATACAAAGGGAGCTGGGTAGATACAATTTATGCCACTTAAATTACAATAGTCGTTACTCGGGCCTGGCTTCCAGCACGCGAAGCACTGGGAAGTAGAGTGAATTTTTAGCAGATACTTAAAATTCCTCAGGTGAGGCATTTACTGTTAAGAAGCCAGAAAGTCACAAGAAGCCCAAGTAAGGCAATAATGATGCTTCTGACACGCGCCGTATGTTTTGCCCACAGCCTTCAATACGGTGGTTCTGGAAAAAACCCAACAACTATACCAGCACACCGCACAGCTCCTCGCCTCTGACCATGCTACACATAGTCCGTTTTACTTGAGAAGAATAGAGTTCTGGCCAGAGAAGCACCCCAAACCTGTCTATTTTAGAGACGATCCAGCCTGTGCAGTTTTTTTGCAGAGTAACAGAACAATGTTGGCTGCAGCAACTTAAAAGGTCCCAAAGCAGCATCACCTTTTAAAAGAAGAAAAAAAGCGTTCTACTACAAAAGAGTGCAAAGCATGGGAAAACGAGAAGGACGCAGAATAATTGCGCCTTTTCCCCACGCCTTTTTCCCTTGTGCTCTTTAGATACACTTGTCGGATTTTTCTGCCCCCCCCCCCGCCCCCCTCAGTTAGGACATTTCTCCCTCATATACTCTCAGACTCTCTCTGCCTCCTCATTGTAGTCTCTGGCAAAATGTCAGAGGAAGGGAAAAGTGACAAGCTTATAAGAAAATGAATATCTCATTCTGTTTGAATATTACATTAACCCCCAAGCTCCGCTGCTTCATTTGTCAGCTTTTTCAGCGCTCTCCATCTCTCCAGCACCCCTGACCTGGTTGGTCTGATTAGGAATGATCAATGTGCACATTTGCGGTGGAGCTCTTTGCACACTGCTAGACCCTCGGCCTTCAGTCACTCATGCAGATAATAACGGCAGTTCGAGTCACTTGCCCGTAACTCCAAGCTTCATTAAACAGGGGGGATGTCACCGAAAGTCCCTTTAACTGTCTTTTCACTTCTCCGCAAGGGAAAAAATTGACAGTGCTGAGAAATGGGATTTGGGATATAAATAAAATCCTGATTTGGGTATTGCACTGAATGCCTGCAGTTGGCCTATGCCTGCGTGCAGAAGTCTCCTCATTCAGTGAGGGTGAGAGAAGAGGCAGGCTGGGCCGAGCGTCGCCTGACAGGGAGTTTGCACAGAAACACGCCTGAGGTCAGGAGCAGCTTCAAAAGCAGTGGTTTCCCCCAAATGGAGCAGGCGTTAGACAGAAGACCCTGTCAATCACCGCCTCTGCTGCTGGCTGTCACGCTTCTGTACCAAAGGTTTGTTTTCCGGGTAGGTTGTCGTGTCTGCTTGCAAGCCATGCCGCGCGTTACACAGCGCAGTCGTCTTTGCTCAGAAAAAAACCCTGCTGTGAAGGATGTGGGTCTTCTGAGGGACTTTACTGCTTTACAGGCAGAAAAGGTTACTTGCTAAAATGGGCGATCCAGGCGGTGGCTGAACAGAAGCTCCCATGGCAGTCGAGCCCGGCACCCCAGCTGGCTACTGCTGAGAGCAGCCAGGTGGTTAGGACTCCGTTCTCATCGTAGACATTTATCCTGCAGGCCGTTCCCTGCCCTCCATCTGCACGTATCGCCCACGTGACGTGTCCTCAAGCCCTTCAGCCATCTCCCTGGTGCCACAGGTAAGAAACACCAAGGTCCTGGTTTGCTGAGCTTCTGCTGTGGGCTGTCAAGGGCCCCCGCAGGAAAACCTCTCGATCAGGATTGAGCTCTGGGCCCCTTGTCACCAGAAAACATCAGTGTGAGCTCTGAGAAGAATCAGAAAGATGCTGAAGCAGCAGCTGGAGGTTTTCAGTCAGTGTGTTTTAAAGCAGGAAGGGAACACACACACACACATATACATACGCAGGAAAATGTTACTTTAAAGAGGGAAAAAGAAATCTGGACAGGTACGCAGTACCGCAGTACCGGCTACAGGACAAAACCTGTTTATCTTCTCTCCCCATTCTAATGTCTGAAGTCAGAAGATGCAATCAAAGAGAGATTAAGTGAACCGGTGGAAACTGCAGGGACAGAAATTCAACTCGAGCCTCCTGGATTTCAGCCCAAGGCTTTCCCCACAGTTATGGCACTGCTAGCCCATGGATGAAGGAGAGTATTTTAACAGACTAAAAGTGCCTGTAGGGCATTGACCCCACCAGGAAGAGGAACGACTGAAGATAGCGAGTAGTCTGAAAACGCGTGAATAGAATATTGCATAGCTAAAGGGTCATCCGAGCCCGTTGTGGCCTCCCTCTAGCCCCACCTGTGCCATGTATAATGAAGAACAGAAGTTTCTCCCTCTTCCATTTCAGATGGAGGTAAATAAGGGAATAAGCCCCCAGCCTGCAAGATTTTTCCCTCAATCTGAAGAAGGTGGACCTTAAGGTCCCTTTTTCAAACACAGGCAAACTCCCAGACTGTGAGCCCAAGAAGCACCAGGACATTCACCACGAAGCCCTAAGGTAAAAGATTGTCTTGCACTGATCCACTGCTGTCCAACGGGTTCTTGGTCAGACAACACGTTACATAAACACTTGCTGGAAACAGAAAGATCTGCTAAGATAAGGACCTGTGTCATTACAGTACACACAGCCCCAGGCAGCTGTTCGGGGAACTCGGTGTCTGACCTAACACTTAAGCAAAGAAAAGTTATTACAGAGAGGAGTTGATACTAACAGAGGTATGTGAGACTGGACAAGAATTGAGCTCTGTGCTCCTGAGATCCAGCCCAGGTTTGCTCCTAGCTCTTCACAGCTTTCTAGGGTTACATTTCAAGCAATCCAAATGTTTAGGCACATTTGGATTTCAGTTTTCAATCAAACTCTATCCTCAGCTTAAAAGAAATACCACCATTGCCCTAGGAAAAAAGACCATTGCCTTCACCCAGAGAAAAGGTTCAAACACTTGCAAAGATTTACGGCGCCACGTTTTTTTAAAGCCGTTTTCTTTCTCACTGCAATTAAACTTCCCATAGGAAATACACTGTTTTCACAGACGAACAGCCTATGGTATTTCCCATCTACCCTAAAAACGAAATAGAAGTCTGATGAAGCATCGAAGGAAAAAACAAACCTTTCACTAGATATCTTCCCATAGGAATGAAACCCCAAACCCACAACCCAAAAGCAATCCTTTGCATTTCCAAGCCATGCCAGATATTTCCCTGACAACTTGTTCACAGAGGTTTAAACCCTCGTAACTCTATATGACTACTTCCTATCCGATCCCCAAGAAGCACACTCCCTACAGAGCACTGTACAAATCACCCCTCCGCTCGTTCGGCAGGTCTAAGCCGGGCAGCGCTTTCCAGCAGAGCCTTAGGACAAGTTCCGCTTCCTTTTCCTTCCCTGTAAATTCCTCCGAGTAGATCCATCTAGGTACTTCAGCCAAGTGTTGTGCTTGTCCTGTGAAGGCATACTCCATGTACATAGACAGTCTCGCGCTGATTTCAATGGACTGCGGAACAGGCTCACGTACTGTCACCTCTGCTACGAGGAGTTACGCATTCAGTGCAAACAGAAGCCGCTTCCTTCGGGAGACACTCTTGACCCCAGACAGAATTTCCCTCGCCTCCGTACCACAGCCTGCAGAATGAGCCACTGTCTTTAAAACAAACACTCAAATGCTGTGCTTCTCATTAGCCCCAAACTTTTGTCCCCTTATTCATGGGAAGGAGTACCTTGGCCATCAAGCAGTCATTTCAGTGGCGCCTCACTGAATAGCACTTTATTTATATGTGTGGTGCCTGCCTGGCCTGCAGCTCTGTTCGGCTGAACTCTGGCAAACTGAAAGAATTATTCTAGCTGCAACAAGACACAGAGAGCGTCAGGATCAGGCCACAAAGACTTAAATAAAGGCAACAAGCACATAATAAAGCCACATGACAACTGATCATAACAAAAGGCTGTCCCTACAACCGGAGTGATGTATTGCAAGAGTTTTCATCACGGTTCTCCCTGCTTTATCCAAATCCAGTCATCCCTCAAGTTCAGACAATTTCTGTGGTTTGCCGTTGTTTTCTCCCTCCCTGCAGTATCGACCACAGGACAAGGAGCAGACTGATACAGAGTCCAGTCGCGGCGCCCAGCAGCCTCAGCCTGCGTCTCCTCGTCCCGCTTTAAAGTCAGTGAAGATCACAGGTAGACACCAACATTCGCAGTATCAGGTAGTGTGATAACAGCTCAAAGATCAAAAGCGCATTAAACCCCTTGATTAGGCCAGTCATTTTATTCTCTTTCTTTTAAGGACAACCCCAGTGTCAGGTGGGAACCACAGCACTGCACCGCAGCTGAAAACCTAACCCCCCACACGTAGCCGTATCCCAGACGAGTTCCCAACTTCATAAGAGCAGTCGGGCTGCCCCCAAAGGAGCGACGGCAGGTAACACAGAGGGGAAAGGTGAGAGAGGGGTTCCAGCATCTATACCACTGAATTAAGAGAGAAGAAATCCATATCCAGCAAACAAGGTTAGTTCTGAGAGGACAGCGATATTTATACTAACGTGGTCAGATATTTTATGCAGGCTTGGCATTATTTAACTGACCGTGAGCCAAAAACCAGCCCTGCTGTCCAACAAGTCACAGTCCTCGCTCCGATACCGGTCAGGCTGTGTCCCCAGAGTTTATACAGGCACATATTACAGTTCGGCAACCTGAATCCCGCCATGTGATTTATGAAAAGGGAGTGTTGTCCAGGTTGCCCCCAAAGGCCACTGAACTTCTACAGAAAGGAGGGGCGAGGGGGAGGAAAGGAATGCTGGACGCACATGCACACACACACACAAAAAAAAAAATAAAAAAAAAAGGGCAATAAATATGACATGCTTGTGCTGTTTAAGGGAAGGCAGCCTGAATATGCAACGGAAGTGCAGCCTGAACCCCAACACCTGCTGGATGTAATGGACTCTGAAGTGTTGTTTCAGAATTAATCAAGTCATTTAAAATCATAGCTGTAGTCTCCATTCACTACTCCTGTGCATAAACGCGCTGATCCCGATACTAATCCATGTCGGGTGACTTGAGCAATATATCACCATAATTGCCATTTTAGGGCTGCAAATTGGAGCTAAAATAACCAGATGCAAAAGAGATGGCCATATCATACTCTCAAGATGGATCTTCAAAGTTCAAGGAGAGTTCAAGCATGGAAGAGGCAATAGAGAGGGGTCAAGTGTAAGGAGATTGTTCATGTTCAAGAGGAATTAACTTTACAAATATATTGTTTCTGAGGTGGTAATTGTACCATCTTACAGCTATTCATACCTCATTTAATCTTTGCATTCTTCTCAGCCATTAGAGTGATTGTTCCTCATTGAAATAAATTTGATTTTGACAAAATATTCTGTTTTAAAACTGCAACTAATTTCCCCAAGATTTTTTTGCTTTAAAATAATTCTCTCTGAAACCACACAGCCCAGAAGCAGCTACGAGATCTTCAAACTACAGGCTCGGGATCCATGCGCAAGGCAAAAGCACCGAGACTGCCGACTCATTTTATTCTCAGGGAAATAGGAAGTCAGACTGCCTTACGACAATTAACAAATACAGAGCTTGAGATCTCATCAAAGAGAGTGTAGAGAGCGCTGTTCTCACTCAACATTATGCGGTGTGTCTGTGGGCCTGGTCTGGAAGCTTCGAAGTATTCAAGCGCTTCAGCTACCGTGGATTTTAAGGTAACCAACACAGAAATGCCTTTTAGCATTCAAGGATATCATTTCCCATATAACTTGACAAACAAAAGTTCACATAAACAGAAAAGTCAGTTGTTCTCTGAGGAAACAAAGCAACAGACACAGAGCATTCAGGGGTGGGACTGTAACAAATTGTACCGCTTTGTTTTGCAGAAGCTTACAACAAAGTGACTCTTCCATAATAAAATAAGCGTACCTGCCATCAGAAAACATCAGTCCTAACACACCTCCGGGCTCCTGTAAAATCAAAACAAAAGTCATTTTAATAAGCTGTTGGGCAAGTGCATAAGGAAGTTGTAAGCCGCTCGTCAGCACAACCACTTCATCAGTTCAAGACGTCTTATCTGATAGGCTTCTCTCCTAAGAAGTCAGACGAGCCCATTAATTATGTGTTCCTTTTCCCAGCTTCAAACTGCACCATTAAAGTACGATTTCAGCTTACTGTTGAATTACCACCAGACCTAAGAATTACTGTTGGCATCTAATAAGTCATCTGCGCAGCCGAGAGAGAAAACACACCTACCATTGTTTCTATAAGGCGGGGTCCTAAGAGTCTCTACTGCAAAGCTGTGATTTAAACTTGCTCCTGCTACAACGCCAGCAGACAAAGGGACAGCTTTTCAGCCAATGTAAATCAGCCCAGCACCATTGTACTTCGGAGAGCTACGCTAATCCATCCTGGCGAGGATCTGGTGACCTGAGCACGTCCAAACAATGGCATTACAGAAAGCTAATGTGCTATGGGTTACTTGATAATTTCTGCCGCATAATTGGCCAACATGGAAACGTTAGAAATGATTGAAGTTCATAACTAATTGCAACCATTACCGAGACAGTGTTATTTATGATTAACTGCATGTAGTAGGCCTGATTCTGATTTCACTCGCATCTCCTTCCAGTCAGTTTTTTGACAGGTAGCTGGTGACGTTTCCTGTGTGCCCAGCTTCTGGAAGAGGCCAGCCCTCAGGGCTACAGCTGTGTTTTCAGCGTATGAAGATCTACATCATGCTGAGAACATCAGGCAAGTAAGGTCTGCGGTGCTTGCACGCCAGACCGAGCGGAAAAAAGTCTGCGTTTAACTTGTTCTTTGATTTCCCTGTCGGCAGAACTCTACTAGCCCACCGGGCAGGTCACTGCCCGCCCCTGGTGCTTCAGGCAGCCTGGTGGCTTGTCTGTCTCTTGACTCCCATATGTACGTGGCTGTCAGGTATGGCGGGACCGCTGCAGCCTCATTTGACGGGTTCAGCACCGGCATTACCTGTGTTTCAAATGCTCACGTGCCACTTTGTACAGAACTGGAACAGAGCAGACAGATTTCCTCCAAAAGCTTACATCGCATTTACAGTCCAAAATAAATAGCTTGAATTCCCAGTTTTCTTCCGTAGGTCTGACCATTGAGTCTTGGCAGGAGCTTTTGGGAGCTGGCTTCTCTTGGAAGTCTGCTTTCAACTATGGGTGCTCAGCTTAGAAACCTGGCTGGCTGGAAGATGGCTCACGGCAGCACTACTCGAGTAACTTTGGCACTTCCTAAACAGAGAGAAAAATCGGTGTGAACTCAACTGGTACTCCGCTGAACACAGACATATACACAAACACACAAATACAGGTAAAAAG
Organism: Harpia harpyja; assembly: GCF_026419915.1. Lineage (NCBI taxonomy): Eukaryota > Metazoa > Chordata > Aves > Accipitriformes > Accipitridae > Harpia > Harpia harpyja. The sequence continues at coordinate 909,506 of NC_068941.1, forward strand.
TATGAAAATCAAGTCTCGCAAAAAGTCCCCTGGTTGGACACGCTCACTACATTTGACGCAGCCAAGTCAGAGCCTGGAATCTCTTGCGCAGAATGAACAGTTCAATATCTTTATTTTCCTGAGAGCCCTTGTCTAAAAACAATCATCTGCAAATTGTAATTTTTCTCCACCTTTCATAAATATCAGCAATAGTGCAGCCCTCTCTCCCCCTCTCTTTTTCTTATTCAGGATATCAGGCAGATAAGAGTTATCAGTAAAGGTCATCCTCAATTTCTGTACAGAAATGATCTGTCTCCGGTATGTAATAAACATTTATCCATGCCTTTATTAGCTATATTGGATCTGACAGTTCCGTTAAACCATTTTCTTTCATTTTGCTAGGTCATGACGGTTAATGCTGCTAAAAAATCTCATCACTGCTTTTGATCACTGTATTGTCTTCTCAGTATTATCAGGATTTTGTAAAGGTAAGCACTGGCTGGAATGACCTATTAAAGTTACAGCCCGTTGAGTTCCTGGCTTTTTTCTCACCACAATAAAAAAAGCGAAGGAGTGCAAAGCATAAATTCTACTTTCGGGGTTATATTTAGTTGTGCAGTTGACATTTAGTAGAGCAGTCACTTTAAGCCCACTTTGCATTGGTTTCGCTCCATCTTTTTCACATCCTTGAGTTTCTGAAATGGTGTTGGAAGCCACACCATGGCAAATGAGCCCAATTAGCGGGACCAGGAGGTGATGTCCCAGTTAACCCCTACAATGCCAGCAGCGCATTAGGCATCTGCTCAGGATTTTTAAACCATTCCCATGATTTACGAAGCAGACTCCATCTGCAGACTGAGAAGCGTTTAAAGCATTTTCATTCACTCTCACGTGCTCGTGGCAGAGCGGCACGTATTCCAAACCCCAGCAATACTCAGCAAAGCACTGGAAGATATTCGCAAAGTTAGGCACCTCTGTCAGACTTGCTGCAGTTCTCGTCTCCCTCCACCCAGGTCTACGTTTCAACCACTAGGACAGACTTTCTTTCAGTTTAATGTGAGTCAGCTGCATCTAAGGCCCAGGGTGCCTTTCTCCACACTCTGCCCATTGTTCTCCACTGACGCTTATACCAAATTCATCACTATAGTGTCTAAGTGCGTGAAATACTTTTCAAACTAGCTGTTGTCCAGCATTACTTGGGGGGGGGGGGGGGGGGGCGGGGGGCATAAATCAAACAGAAAGCCCTTAGTAAGCCTTCTTGGGCTCCTCTTGCCATGCACCATAAGGCCACTACTCTACAGTGAGATCGACCATCATAATTTTCACCGCTACGGGATTAACCCATTGGTCCCCTGACCCAACAGACCAAACTGCTCCCCGACGTGCATACTGCGATCGGTACAAAGTACTACATTTACCATGGTTTTGTGCCCTTTATCAGTATACAGTCATTGCAGCTCGGAGGTCCAGTCGGTAACGTACTGTCGTGCCGTGACACTGTGCTGCTCATTTGAAGTGGACCCACGTTGTCCTTCCTGTGGAGCACTACACAGAGATCTCTCCTGAGCCTTGAACCAGAGGCCACTCACCCCATAGGCCAGCCACGGGGCAAATCCAACCCATGGACCAAATCCAACCTTTGTCTATCCGGCAAGTCTTCCCCTCGGAAGTTGGCAAAGGCTGCTCACCTAGCAAATGCAAGAGCACTTTCCCCAAACCATTCTCAGCGAGCTGCAGGGAGCGAGCAGAGACAACGTCCCTTCAGCAGCAAACCAGCTCCCTGCGGTGGGTCTCATGGACGTGCTAAAGGGCAAGTAATTAAACTACATCCTCTAGCTGAGGGGAGGCTGGTGGCATGTCGCTGTCAGGAGAGAGAGCAACAACGATCCCCTCAGTCACCGTTGCTGAGACTGCTTTGATTCCGAGTCGGGAAATAACATTTCTGCAACAAACGAACAAAAAAGCGTTCGTGTCCCTGCGGATGGGCTGCTCTGTGAATGCCTCCCGCTGACTCCCCGGGCTCCTCAGGAGCTCTACAGCCCTCTTTCAATGCTTTCTCTTTTCAAGGTAAAGGTAGTATTTCCCCGCTCTGTGGTTCTCCCTAGCCCACTTTGTTACTGGCGATGCCAGTACACACTGAATTAAAGACAGCGCCTGCGCCCAGCATTACCCCTCCAAGCACTCCACAGATCTGGGGCCATGGATCCTCAGACAAGTTATGAAAATGAGGCAAAACCGGAGTGAGGACCCAGTATAACTCCCTTGGGAGTGGATAAACGTACGTACAATGTCAGTTTTAACTAAGACATCACGGCAGCCATTTGCAGAAGGTGGCATCTTGAAGTTATCCCAGGATACCGGTACTCTTGGAGACACCTATATCCATAAGGTTAAAAAGAAGAAAGACACTAGCAACTCTGTAAGTATTCAAATAAGAGATCCTATAAGGACATACACCCTCTTACAGGGACTTTGCCAGTGGTATTTAGCTGTCTCTTGCAATGGGTATTCACTAACGCGAGGTCTTCCTGTTCTCGTGGGTGACTTCCAACACTGGGCCAGAGAAATCACTGGCTGAGCGTAAAGCCACGGGGAATGTCAGAGAGTATGCCCTGTTCACAGCTGCTAAGCCTTCACAGCGCTACGACCTGCAAAGGCAGTAATGGGAATGCAGCTAATCTCCAACATACCTGGGCAAGTCTCATTTTGAATGCAACTCTGACAGTCTCCGTGGGAAGTTTAATATACGTTTAACCTGCTGTTCCACGCTGTGGGGATTTGGGAATGGGCGAGCTGGCGCTGAGCAGAGGTCCTTTCGGCCTGCTGTCCCGCCAACAAGGGGAGCCAGAAACCACTGGTTCGGAAGGTACAGTTATCCCTTGTGATGGTTTGCAAGAGAAAGCTGTCCCCAGAAGGAACGCCTTCCTTATCCCCATTGAGTGGTGAACAGCTTACGCACAGGGGAAACAAACAAACAAACAAACAAACAAACCCCTGCAGAACTGGGCAATATGGGGATACTGCAGACGGTCACGGTGACTTCACTGGAGCTATGTTAAATATCCATAGCTGAAAATCTACTTGCTGCCTGAAGCCCTGTTTTCAGTTACAGACTGTAACAAGGGGCTTGAGGTCAGTAGTATAAAAGGGCATATTATCTCTTCCTGTAAGCCATATGTTGCTTTTCAATTTCCTCAAGCGTCCCCTTATTTGGCAGCAACAACCCCTGCTCTTCTCTTCTTTTCTCCAGTTGTACCTAGCAGTAGCTTCACTGACTTCCAAAGGCAAATGGGGATGGATGAATGCAGCAACTCACAAGAACAACAAGCTAAATGTTTTCCTAGTCTCCACGACAACAGGCATATCAAAAAGATAAATCTCTCCAAGGGCTTCTCCATATGCTCTCCATCTCCCTGCGTCCTGCAAGTCCGCGTTCACCACGGTCTGTGTGATACATAGCTGCTGCAGGAGAAGAGGTCTTACCTTCTCGATAAAAATGAATGGCAACCTTGTATGCACGCAGGCTTGCGTCTCTGCTGCCAGGACACTGGTAAACCCCAGGGAAATGCAGGAATTCCCTACCCTGGCTTTCTGCGTGCCAAAAATCCCACAACTTTCAACAAAGGAAGATCAAGGGTGTTAACCCTGATGCCCCAGCTGACTTAACCCAAACCTTGTTCCCGGTACCCACATTTGGAGAAAGAGGCCTCTCTGCCTTGTCTCTAAATGGCCACCCAGCATAAGTATCTCCCCATAATAATTCACGAACAGGCTTCAAATGGTGCAGGCTTGGAAGCGGAGGTTGGCTCAGACATGATTATCCTTTTCACCAGCCTAAGTTAGAAGTGCAGACAATAGACACACAGACCAATAGATGCACTCTGACCTTGATGTTTCAGACCACCAGGCTGTTAAACAAGAGGCAGGACCCCTGTGGTCATGGGAATCCCCAGCATGTGTTTAAAACTGTAACACTATATTTATTGGTGAACTTTGCCTAAGCTATCTTTAACATTTTTCAGGTGCGTACCTACTTGCAAAATTTTATGCGCTCTGTATGCGCGCAGACACGCACACACAAGCATAAGGTGAGGAAGAGAAAGAGATAACTCCTCGTAACAGCTTTTAAATGACCAGTTAGCGGCAGTTACTGCCTGCAATTTTTCACGTATCGCCCCGGCTCCTTTAGTTCGGTTGATAAATAACAATTTACTACTGAGCCTTCTTATACGACAAACAGGTAAACCTATGCCCTATTGAGGACAACACTCCTGGCCCAGGGCTGTGTTTCCTAGGTATTCTACTTAAAAACCGCAAAGTGGTTTCTGATGGCTGGAAGCGACTGAACCGTTGATTCGCGTGCTACAGCGAATTCATCTTAAGTCGCCAGTTTTGCCAGGCTTAGCTCACTCTCTGTACAGTTCCTCCTCTACGCATCAGAACAGGACTAAAAGTGGATATGGAACAAATTGGTTTTGAAGGGCCAGTCTTCCAGGAAGATGGAAGTCCTGATGTTTGACTTCTATATGAGCTAGCAGATTTGTGCAAAGAAGCGAGAACATCCATTAAAATCACCTAATTGACCAATTTGCCAAGTTATTTGTCTTTAAAATGAGACATTTAACACGTCCTGCTACATGCTGATGAATTTTAGTAGTGGAGAATAAACACAGTCCTAAAAAATAAAACCCATATCCAGATAATGCAGCTGGTAGTTAATGATTACAATATGTGACACTTCAAATACACCAAGGCGATGACATTTAGCTGATTTGTCTTCCCTATTTTTTGCTAAGCAGGTTGGCAAAAGAAGAAAAACGGTTGATCTACTAACAAGTTTAACACAACCTTGAAATAAATTATATTCAAAAGCTAGAGGCCTGACTCAGTTTAATAGTTAAATCATTTATTCCTAGGCTAAAAAAAAAAAAAAAAAAAAAAAAATTAAAAAATCCTGCCCTGAAGTCATTATCAGCATGATCCTCTATTTGAAGTCTTGCAAAATGTTCAAGGAACGGCCCTTGTGATTTGGCCAAAAGGAAACAACGCACTCAGCGGCTCTATGCACGCCAAAGAAAATGGAGACTCCCAGTATGAGAATATTAAATTATTACGGCTTTTGCAACAGGGGGCACAATTGTTAGCGGCCCCCTTCCTCTGATGGCCAAGCTATGTTCCTCCCTGCCGTGAGCATTCATTGTCATACCTAATATTTGCAGGCTTTGATAATAATAAGATTGTCAAGATAATAGCAGGGAAGTTTCAGTAGAAACTCATTTTCAAAAGCCAGCTGTGCACGGCCCCAGTCGCTTTTTCTAAGAAGATGCCTTCAAAAAGCAAAATTAAGCCTTGCTCGTGAGAAAAAAAGAAATTATTTCCCTCCCCAAAAGAAGAAGAAGAAAAGAAAGAAGGGTTATTGGACAAGAGAAGGATGAAAAACACTTCCTGGAGAAATTATTTTTACATGAGTTTAAACTTCTTTTTGTTCCCAAAAGCATTTTGGTCAGTGCAAGCAAATAATACTACAAACAGAAGAGCAGGTCTTAAATCAGAGAATAATTACCTTTGTGAGCTTTATTGATTGCACTGATCTAGCTGAAAGAGTTTGGGGGCTTTTCTCTCTCATCCACCTTTTTGCATGACATAACCATTCAACAGCTCAAATGAGGTGGGACATAATGTGATTTTTGGAAAGAATGGTACTATTGTCAAAGTCCACAAAATCTGTATTTCTTAGGGTTTTGGCAAACTTGCTCCTTTGTCCGCACAAAATAATGGCTTAAAAAAAGAAAGGAAAAAGAGAAAAGTCCGCTCCCTCTTCCCTTTTGCCCTTTATCCCTATTTCAGACTATGTCATCCTGAGTTATCAAGGCTGAAGGACTTTGAAACACTCGTGCAAAAGCTCTGCAAGGGTAAACATCGTGGGCCGAGCCCTCGACGGACAAGAAGCCAAACCTTTCCTGTACGTCAGGAGGACGACCCAGCAACCTACGGCCACTGAAGGACTGTGCTGTGGCTGGCGTTAGGCAGACTTCACGCGTCTCTTCAGCGCTTTTGCTCACCTTGGCTTCGTTTCACACCTTAAACAGCCTTCTTCTTAAAGTCATCCGAATAAAAGTATTTTTCCCAGTGCCACGCACTCCTCTCCAATTCAGTTGAGAAACAGAAATCAGACATTTTCTTCCAGGTTCAGGAACTTTCTTTCTGTGAATGAATTGCACTGAGATGCGCTGGTCTGTAGTAACCTCAGCCCCGAAGCCCTTTTCACCCAACAGAGGGAGAGTGAGGATCAGAGTCAAAACCAGCCTTCCGCTAGGACACTGAGCAATGAAAAACCATCTCGAGTCAAGCCAACCATCACCCTCTCCTGTTGACAGTGCCACCATTTCTGCAATTCAAACAGGTCCGTATAGTTCTTTAGCATAACTAAACTCACAGAGCGCACTTCATACAGTCCGAAACGCAGGTGACTGAATCCCACAACATTTTAGGTCATTTGTACTGAGCAGGGAGTGCTCATGATGAGATCTGTATTCTGACCCTTTGTAAGGAAGAGGAAAAGACCAACTTCAACTCTTGGGCCTGCCAGCAGAGATCCGTTCACAGAGCCCCCTCCGATTTTTTTCTTCTGTGTAACAGAAAGCAGACTTTACAGGACAAGTGTCCACAGTCTGCTCCATTCTTTGCACATGTTTCAACCTTCAAGCAGCTGATGGGGTGACTTACCCGGGAGGTTTTGGACACCACACGGCTTTACATGTTTCTGGCCTTTGTAGGCTGCCAGAGCAGCTAGAATGCAGGCACAGAAACCTATCTGTTTTTCGAATGACAATGGGGATGCGTCTTTTCACTGGCTCGTGCCCTGTACGGTTTTTTATACAGCAAGAGTAAAATAAGCATAAACTACCAACAGGTGAAATGCCTTCACTGACTTACGTTTGCAGCGTGTTGCTGTCTGAGCAGGAATCATCACAGAAGATGCAGCACAGAACAAGAGCAAAAGCATACAGGATTGCCCAGGCGGAGCTGGAGCCTCAGGCAAGACCCGCTGGAAAGACATCTCCTCGAAGGTAACAGTTCCTCACAGCTGCCAGGAAGCTGCTGAGGGAGTGGCAGTCTGTAAAAGGAATCAACAACAATGAGCAGATATGTTAGCTAACCCGATACTCCTAAAATAAATAAATACTCAAATAAGAACGGCAAGTCATACCCTCACTTCTGCCAGTACTACCTTCTTCAGCGAGGTTCAAAGAGCAGATCACAGTGCTAATAATTCATCATTTCCTCCCACTGACCAATCCGGACAATGGTATCTCACCACCATCTCCCCTGTTAGAAGACAGCAAAAAGACAATGAAAATATTTTTTAAATGCTTTCAAATACACCCTATAATTCTAGCAGGGTAGAGACAGGCATATATTTATGCAAACATCGTCTCAGCAACACAGCCTCGCTACTCCAAAAAGCACTAATCCCAGGCAATCGGTGCGCTGCAAACTCACCTGTTTCTGCCTTTGTCACTTCCACGCTTCGGCCAGCAAGTGAATTTTGGTATGCCATACACAAAGCTATTCCTTTGTTTCATCTTGTGCTAAATTACCCATTTGCAGCAAAAGAAATCCGAACCACGTCCAAAGAATACGTATTTGCAATAGCAACTGCCCCACTGCAGCAATAGCCTCTTCCCCTAAGCCAAACTGAGGTACGGCTCCAAAAGGCTTGGATTAAGGAGCTCGCAGAAAGCAAATGTATTGCATGTATTTATAAATGCACACACATACATACAAACATGTATACATGCTGTGAAAAAAAATAAATGTTCCAGAATAGTAAGCTGACTTGCAATGGGCAATTAAGCATCCAACGGCACACACGGATTAAAGGGAGACCTTTGTGGCCTGAAATTGTTATTATTTCTGTATTACACCTTCTCCCATTGTGTGTACTCTCTGGAGTTCCATCAGTGGGAAAAAAAAAAGCAGAAAAAGCAGGTCTCTAATTCACTGCACTGAAGTCCGTATTTAAAACAGCGAAACTTGTCAAAATTTTACTTCCTTACACTTTGCATAAACAGGGCTACTTGATTTGCTGTTTTCCTTGCAGGTGAGAAAGCACTCAACACGTATTCATTATCGCGGTACCAGCTCTTGCGAGGGGCACGGGGATGGCGGGGGGAAGAATCAGAAGCACCTTCAGTGTCAGCTGGGATCCCGGCCTCCCGTAGGAGGCAAAGGGAAAAGCTGCATCAACCACCAGTACCGGGGGCAGCACTCTCAGCTGAAGTCAGGAGAGTGGAAACAGCTTGAACTCCCTGACAACTTTATTTCTCTCCCTCTCTCGCTGGGCCTGAGCTCCTGCGCTTCAGCTTTGAATTCCTGACGTGTCACTCGCTTGCCCTTTAGGAGCTAACAAGTCGACGTCATCGTGCCTTTCAGGAGGAAATCTGTCAGTAAAAGAAATCAAAGGGGTAGAAAGCAAGGAACAAACCCCAATTTTTAGTCCAAAACGTAGGACTTGCACAGCATATAGGACAGGAGGGTTTTCCTGGCTTTTTTCCCCGCCTTGGACAAGCAAGGGAGCACGCATTTTGCTGGGAGCTGCTCAGTCTGAAAGGCCAATGTTACGACTCCTGTCCACGACACAAGTTTATCCTCAAGCTAGCTGATCTGTTCCTTTGAGAGGGGCAGTATGGGACAGAGAGGGAGACGGGGAAGGGGGGGAAAGCTTTTCTTTACACTTGTGCTGTTCTGAATGTGGACCATCTGTGCCCCCAGCTGGAGTGCTGGAGATGGTCTGGCACTTGAACCACACCATATTTACAGATCTAAACACAAATGGCTACTGCCTGATTGTTTCATGATTCATTAGTCAGACAAGCTCTCCTCTCCCGCCAGCACAGCTGTTACAGAGTAAACCTTTGTCACTTAATAGGCCTGATTATTACTTTCCATCAAAGGTATTGATCTGTGTCATCTCTACTTAAGGGAAAAGGGGAGAAGCGAAAAGGGGACCAAAATGTGTCGGGAAAACAAGAGGAGGAGGGGGGAGGGGGGGGGGGGGATTAAAAAACAATGACATTTGTATGGTGACTAGAGGCACCGGTCAATACGTTTAATCTCTCCTGGATGTACTGTATTCATGTATTCATTTACCACAGTGACTAGGTTACTCATGGAGATGAAACGTCTCACATGATGTGGCATTCCTTGCACTGCACCAGACTGCTGCAGTCACACAATATGGCCATGCATATAATTGGTCGCCCAAATACACAATGTGAATTAACAAATAGTATTTAAAAAAAACCAGAAATCAATTAAGTCATGCAGCAGAAGGTAAAAATACAGGTTCCTCTCTCAATGGCATGAGATTAGATGAAAAGATTGATAGAGAGACTTCAGGGAATCATCCCAGGGTTAAGCCCTCGTCCACCCAAGTCACAGCGGTGCCACCCCAATTTACACCAGTGGAGGAGCTGGCCCTTTTTGTTTAGCAAACGAGCTGGGGACAGGACGTGGTCTGTTACATAATTGCGATGCAGAGTGTATTTACCACAGCTTGAGAGCTTCTCGTTGCTCCAGTAGCCGCCTGACAAGCTGCCATTGCAGCAAGTGCAGTGATACTGCAAATTCACTCACTCTGTTGGTGGGATGAGGTTTGCAACATGCAGATTGAGAGTTTCATTGCCTCTCTGACTCACAACACTGTTATTAGTAGCATTATTGCTTCCCTGCTGTATTTGAGGTGGTACCTGGTACCCACCGTTCCAGTGACCGGGTGGACGGCTCAGAGCCACGGATGTGGCTCCGTTGGCAGGCTCAGCTGTGGCAGTGGGGAGCGAGCCCTCGAGGAAAGGTGGTTTCATTCCTTCCGTTTTCCTTGCATTTAAGAGATCATCTCTCCTGAAGCCAAATCCCAAAGCCCTCGTCCAGCCCTCTTTCAGACTAAACATCAGTGAAGGTCTGGGAACCACAGGACAGAAAAGGAGCCACAGCAGAGACCGCTTGGCTTGCGCCCGCAGCAGCACAACAGTGTCGCTACTCAGGCTACCGGAATCGAAGAGGAATAAAAGCCGTTAAGTGTGTCTTCAGCGCCGAACGGGACACGTAAAACTAGCGTGAATGTTCTGAGTGCTGCGTTCAGTTCTCTCTCCCAGTTCGGGAACAGTTTCAGGAACAGACCCCAAATTACTGCTGCTCAGCTATCCCAGAACATGTTCTTTCTGGGTGAAATCCACTCCCCTTGTTCCAAGTCTCAATAGCTTTAGGACAGGACAAGGAATCATCTTTTTAGCCCTTTTGGACCAGAGAAGTCCAGAACCCAAACTCATTCCTACACAGGATAGTAAGTCCTTGGTTATATCAGCACGCACACCTGCAACGTGTTCCAAGTAGAGAGCAAGGTCTAACTCCAAACAAGCTATTACAGGATGGGACATATTTTCCATATGAGAACAGAACAATTAACAAACGCATAGGCCACTGGTAAATACTCAGCACAGGGGATCTTCTGGTTTTCCTCGTGCAGCTTGTTTGCTGTGCAGTCCCGCAAGGACCGCCTCAATTTTCCCCACGTTCCAACGAACTCCTTTTCCCTCCACCAATACATCTCAAGAGCAATCTAAAAATACATTGAGCTTTTCCTCAAACCAAGAGTAGTGTTTTCAAAGCAAAGAAGCCAGTAAGATGTTACACAGGCAATACCAGTCGTTTAAGGTAGAGCGCTGTTGAGAGAACGAAGGAGAAAGAGCGAGAACCTAGATCAGCAGTGTGGAAGACCTGCTCAAAGCACTTTGTTTTCACCTCAGATTAGCCTGCCTCCGGGCCCATACCTGCCACGTCTAGCCGAGGTTCGTAGAGTGCAACGACAGATGCCAGCCCAGCGTGTCAGTGGACAGGGAAGCAATCGACACTCTCATGAGAAAGGCATATAGGCATGTGTGCAGCTATGCCATGGGATATTCTTTCACAGTCCAGCTTCCACCCAAAGCTCTGAAACAGACCAAAATACACACGCTTTTCTGTCTAAATCTGTGCCTGTAAGGAAACCTGGACCCTCCACCCTAGTATTTCCCCCAGCCCGCTAAGATTCCATTCCTACGCACTCACTCCCGCATCCCGAGGCGTACGCATTTTCGCCGGATGGAAAGAAAAATCAGAAGACTGCAGCACATGACACCAAGCAAGAGTTGTGGCACACACAATCCATGGGAAAGTGTTGCTTGGCAATACTGCGTGTGCTCAGCTTCCCGCCAAGGGACCGGCGTTGTCTCTGTGCCAGGAAATCAGCCATTCAGCTAACAGGCAAAGCAGCGGACACAGAAGACAGAGAAGCAGAAGGGAGCCGTCAAACCCAAGAGACATGCTTGCTCTCTTCTCTTCATGCGCTACAACAAATAGCAGGGGGGTAGGGGTGGGTGTGGGGAGCGAGGAGCCGGAGAGATGCTGTAAATTTTAGCTTAACCCATTTATCTTTCTAATGCATCAAGGAAGAAAACTGGTTACTCAGTGGTTAAGGAGGGACCAAAACCAACATGCTGAGACGGTATCTTAGAGCTTAGGTTATGAGCAAAAACCTTCCCATTTACGAGCTGTCTTGGAATGGAAAAGGGTGACGTTTTGTCACTGAATCATTTAGAAGAAGGCTGAGTAAAACAGTCAGGAACAGGCTGTTAGGAACAATCCTGCAGTAGGCAGGTCTTTGCCATTGTCGATGCTTCATTTTCTTCCCTTGGAGACGATGTTTGATTCCGGTAGTTGGTGACAAGACTACAGCAAGAAGCCAGCTAGGGAGAGGGAAGACACGCAAAAAAAAAGAAGAAAAAAAACCCACTCAAGTAGCTCTCAAGTAAAACCTTAGCTTTCCAAAATCTGTCCTTGCTGGGAACTTGCTGAGGGTAGGGGTTTGTGATTGGTTCATAGAAATGGGTCATCCTTGGGATGAGAATGCTGCTCATCAGCTTCACTAACCTTTTTAACAAGGTGCTGCTGAGACACGCCAGGCTTATTTTTCTTCCTATTCTCACTGACCCAAATCAGGAGCAATTGCACATAAGCCCAACGTCACACCTGCTATCAGTTTAGCCCAGTAAGACCCCGGATAGATAGCGTTCCCAACAACATCTCTTCAACTTCACCGCAAAAGTCAGATGGAAAACTTTCCCCTGTAATACGTAACAGAACCTGCCCCAACACCCAGAGTTATGTATCTTTCTTCCTAAGTCAACAGGCACTAATGGCCCAGGTGGATTTCCCACCTATTTCCGACACCGAGTTCCTCCCTGCCCCTGTTGTTAAAAATAAACCCCTCTGACAGCCTTGACAGGCACAGGAGGCCTAAGGCACTGACGACATCATCTACCTACATGCCAAAAGCATGGCTCTGACTTTTCTGAGAGAAAGACACTCAATTGCGTTATTTTTCTCTCACTTGTGCCTCTGTCGCTGTGCTCAAAACAAAGCCGAATTAATTCACGCCTACATAAAGCAAAGGTTTAACAGGTCAGATCCAATGGCGTCAACTGACAGAGCTCCGCTGAATCCAAAGGACCTACTTTGCCCGAGTATTTCCTGGTGGGAAGACCTTCCCTTTGAGGAACAGTGCAATGCTTGCAGCATCACTGAACACCTACGAACTATCATCTGCAGTTTTGAAAGGACCTGGGGGACACCCCAACAGAACTCTCCGGAGGGCCGGTTTGCTAACTAGAGAGTTCTTCTGACCAGCTGCAGGGGCAGACACAGGCTGTCTCTCACACAGGCAGGGAAGGCAGCTGCCTGGGGCAGCAAAAGTGTTTCTCGACTCGGGTTGCAGGAGCCGCTGCAGCCTGAAGAAAGGGGCCAACCATTCTCAACTTGCCTTGGGCCACAGATGCCTTCATGCCCGATCTGAACAGGACCGATTGCCATAAAACTCCCTGCGGCTAGCAATGAGAGAGTAAAGCAGGAGCAAAGAGGTCTCATTTCACCTTCCGATCTCGGCTGTGGCAGAAGGATGGCGAGCCTGCAGCAACATCTGACCGAGTCCATCCCCACATTTTCCATATAAATATACACGTTGCAGCTGGTACAGATGGCAGCAGACCTGTCTCAGGTTCCTTCCGCGAGCCTCATCAAGTACTGCGCCTTGCAATTGAACTGCGTCGTCAGCCGAAGACATCTTCCCCGGTAGGGGAGGCGGGGAAAGGAAAAAAGAAAAAAAGGGAAAGCTTCAGGTCAAACGATTGATTACGGTTTTGAATTACAGGGGGCTATTGATTTTTCATTAAACACCATGTACTGCTGTAAAGCGGAAAAAAAGTAATTCATTGATCAGAGCTGTGGGCCATGTTCACTTATTGGCTTCCTGCCACATCCCATTATTCCCAGTTCTAAATGTATATTGAAGTCAGTTCATTCTAATCATTGCCTCCTGTCACCAGAAATGTCTCTCAGTAACTATTAGTTTAATCACCCCTTTCTTACAATGGTAATGAGTGATAATATGCAGCATTATGGCAGATTCATGAATATTATTCATTGTATTACAGCATTGCATTTCACAATGCTACAGTTAAGGGTCTGTCAGCATTTCCATTACAAAGCCCCCAGGCCCGGGACTTTATAAATCACTCCTAAAAATTTGCTGCTGGCAGAAATAAGGAGCGGAGGGTGTCTCAGTTCTGGAGAGAATATTGTTGGAACTGCTCTCTGCAAAATCTTTCTGGCCACAGTTTAGCTGCACTGAATGAGTGTTGGAAAGGGGAGAAAAAAAGGGGGAGAAAGAAGAGGAACTTTGCCAGCTCAAGCTGCCTTTTCCAATTGATTAAAATGCCATCATTTCAAAAACAGGATGATCTCGCTGTTACATTGGACAGCAATTCAGGAGACAGGCGTTCTCTTCCTAAACCTGACACACACAGACAGCACTACCATTCTCTCTTGCTGGTAGTGACACTTTAAATTTAAGAATGTCTCATCTGAAACCTTTTGACTTCCGCAGTATGCTTTTCTCCATACTGGCTGCTGGCTTCTATGTTTGATAACCTGCATTTTGAGAAAGCTGCTGGCTGTCGGACCAAGCGTTGAAACCCTCAGATTTTGCGTAGCACCTGCTTAGGTAAAATCTTGGCCTGGGGAAAACGGCAGGTACAGTTTTAGTAAAACGTTTGTATCCGATTCCAGAATCCAGCCTGGAGGTTTACAGGGAAACTTGTCAAATTTGGGGTTTACACCCACACCTATTTGAAACCTTTCTGTTTCTAGTGACGAGCAAGCCATAAAGTTGTCACTGGAACTATATGCCCTAAAACTGACAGCAGGCTCTGACCCATTACTTTCAAAACTTGGAGCTGATTAAGATTTGCTGAGGTGCACAGCTGCTTTTACACTATCATCAAGCAGGAGGAGGAAAAGCAGATATTGCAAGATCCAAAACTCTGCTATGATGATAGAAGATAAACAAACAAACAAAGCAAACAGAAATTGACTCTGAACTGGTTCCACCAGCACAGAACTAGGGCTGCAATATATAACGGTGACTATAAAGACTATTTTTATAAAAACGCCCAGGAGGTCATCTGTTTTAAATGCTACCTTCTGCACTGAAAAAAACCCAAAACAAAACAAAAACAAAACAAAACAAAAGTTGTGACGCAGAAGGAGTCAAAGGGAACAAGAAGCAACGAGGAATATCAAGTGGCTGTGCTTCCTTAGGCCACCTGAAGACTTTTTACACTTGTTGACCTTGTCCTAGCTTTCCAGATGCCAAAAGCATCACTGATACTCAAGAGCACGTACTTTAACTTTGCACCGGCTGTTTGAAATCACTCCCCTCAAAGGACAGAGTAAACTTACCGTGTTCTGTAGCAAGCCCAAAATAGGTAACGGAACAAACAACACATATGCACATGCGCACAGGGTGATAAACATAAGACAAATTTATTTACTCCAGTATGTGAAAGCATTTCGAAAAGAAAGATCCCATACAGGAGAAAATGCGGAAACAAAGCAGATGAGTACCAAACTGTAATGTAGCCTTACGCTAATTAGGTAGAATTAATATCACGTAGACCCTCTTCCAGCATCCACACACCGATGGTGATGTCAATAATGAGTTTTATGTGCCACTATGCAGGTACGCTCCAAGCCGTTGAGTCCAGTCTCAAACACATACAGTGCCAGAAGACTTTACAGACAACTCATCTCAACTCCCTGCACAAGAGTCTGCTGTTATACACAGGCCAAGTTTTGCCTTTACTGCTAAAACTGTAGCCGCTTGCTTTCGTCGTTTAGTCCGGAGGTGCAAGTGCTACCCATTCCATCAGCATTTCATCACCACCATGTCCATCGCCACCGTTCATTGCTGGCGTGAACCAAAGAGTCACAACAAGTGCTATCCACTGTTCCACCCACCCCAGGTAAGGGGCTCTCAGGGACAGACTCGGAAGGGGCAGGCAGGGCAGAGTGAAACAGACTGAACGACTGCCACACCTCGCCCACTCAAGGAGAAAGGGACCCTGGTGAATGAAAACATTTGCATGAGACACCCGAGGGAGTTCTCTTTTTCAGCAGTGGTCTTCAGGCCCTCCAAGCCTGCTGGAAAGCAAGTTCCAGCTACAGGCAGAAAAACAGTAATTCATTTACTTACCCATGTTTTCTTGCATGAAGTGTCTTTTGCAATGTGTTCCGATACATTGCCTCTCCCCGAAGCCAACCTCCTGCTGAAGCTCTTCACAGTTTGTTGCGAAGGAGAAGATGAAGCCTGCTAATTCCTGCTTTTGAGTCCAGAGCCTGTACTTGAGAGGTCAAGTGGGGCTCAGAGTGACCATCTGTACAGAAAAGAAACAGCAAATTCCAGCCATAAACTCGCTTTTGTGCAATAGGGCTCTGCAGAGATAGAAAGAATGGTACTACACATGATGCAGCAGAGGAGGTGGTGGCCACTGTAAATAAATTCTAGTGAGGAAAAGAGATAACGGGTGGGTTATTGTGTGTGGGAATAAGGTAAGGAAAGACTGCAGGGCTGGCAGTAATCAGCCTAAAGGCGTCAGGTGAAGCCCAGAGGGAGCTCTTGATTCTCCGAGGATGCTGCAAGGATAAATAACACTTTTCCTTACCAGACACATGCACAAAAGAGCAGCTTATCCATGTCAGGCAGTTATATGGCTCCTATTATCAAGTAAGCACTTCGCAATCATTGCTGTGTTTATCGTCACAACACCCTGATGAGGGAGGAAAACACCATTCTCACAGACAGGAGCCGGTTCGCCTGGGTACATTTCAAGTACGGCAGGGAAAACAGCGTCAGTGAAGCCAGAAAGAGTAGGACCCAGACTGACAAAGACGCTTCAGCCTCTATCTCCCACAGAAAATCACTTGGAAGTCAATGTGCAAATACATCTGAGGATTTTGACCTAAGTGACTAACCCAAGCTCACACAAGGAGTCTGCAGCAGAGCAGGAGATTTACCTCCAATGTTCTCAGAGAAATCTTAATTTCATTCTGGCTAAGAGAAATACCACCACCATGGACAGGAGCATCCTGCATTTGCATGGCACTCACCTAGCCTTACAAAAAGTTAGAGAGAGAGAGATCAAAGCTGTTATTTTGGCTGCCTGAGCATTCCTCCTCTCCCAGAAAACCCTGTGCCTGCAGCAGCCAGGTCATTTAAAATGGATTGGCTGGTGCTATTAAATCTACACCCTAGGAATGAAGCCCTTACTGGCAAAACCTGTTTTTTCCTCTAATGTCCTTACCTTGTGCCAAATGAACAGCGTTGATGTCACATCATTTGCAAAGGACAGAAATCCTCTGCAGAGCTGCAACAAACAGCCCTTCTCCCATGCCAGTATGTAGCACACATCTTGGGGTAATAAAGCCTTCATTTCATGCTTCAGCACACCTGATCTAAGGCTCAGATTCAGCAACGTATTCAACTACAGCTCGGATTCAACATCAGCTCCCACCTAGCTTCGCTACGAATGCCCCCATATTTTATTCACACTTCTAACTTTTAATCTGGTTTCCCATGGGAAAAAGAAAACAAAAAACCTTCAGACTCTGAACCTTCAACTTCTCCGATAACTTTTGCGCATACTAGTCTACTGTAACGAAATCTGAAAGAACACTGACATTCTTTAAGACAGTTAAGCTCCTGCAAGTGTCATGAAAATAGGTGGCTGGTTGGAGAGAACAAACATTTTACTTCAACACCAGTTTATACCACATCTTCAGAGTTGACCCCTTCTCTGACTATCTCAAGCTACCTGCTGCTTGCCAAGTCTCTCATCATCAGTCCATGAGATTGGTCTACCGGAGTCCAAGAGGATGCAGAGCACCATGAAATATGGGCACGCTTGTCGAAAGCATAGCCTAAACAGTTACAGTGCTGTAAATCTAAAGTAAACAGCTGCTGTGCCTTACAGTTCAAGGTAAGACAGAATAGCTGACGTAAATTGTACCAGCGTGCTATCAACATAAAACAACAGGGCACAATATATTACTGCGAGCCCCAAGCACTTCACATCTGTCTTGACACCATCGTAAGTTTGACACCTGTCAGTTCAAAAGATAAAATACAGCTTGCAAAGGGAATCGTTTTGGCCCTGCATCAGAGAGCTCATCCCTATGACGGGGCAGGAAGACAGCACTCTCTGATCGGGCAGCATTAAAAGATTCAGGCAACGAAGCACGAGGCAAATATGCTGATCTGTTCTACAGGAAAATACCTGTCAAGATAAGTCTCAGTCCAGCTGGGTGCTTATGCTGGCATATAACCTCAAGCACCGATTTGAAGAGAGCTGCTTGCAATCTCACAAGTTATGCACATACTTACGCTGTATCCGTATACTAGGGCATCCTAAAACAGGATCTACCAGATGCTACCTCGCCACAGCATTTCAAACAGAGTAAGCGATATTCCTTGCTTGAGCCATCTTGGGACCCGGTCTTCACTTCACCACAGACTTCACCATGCCCATTACCAGCTCCACTGATTTAAAAACATCACCTCCCCACTCCCAATGGGAAGGCTGCTTACTTCTGAACAACAGAAGGCTTGATTAGATTATATATTGCTTTAAAGCCAGCAAATATGTGCAGCCAGCAAATAGGGCATAATAGTGAAGGCTCACGTGACAATCGGACACTGGAAATGAGTGATACAAGCCACAGTCAACACTCCTTATATAAAGTCCTGATTTTTTTATGGGGCTTTGACCTAACAGAAACTCTTGGCTCTCAGCTATTCCTCGCTTTAGAACCCCAAAACTTTTCCCCCGTCCTGCTGTGAGAAAATCCTTCTGCTCAGGTTTAACTCAAGGTACCTGCGCGATTCTGTTGAGGTCATTGGTGGCATCTGCACGCTAAGCGAGAGATGTTTCTGGAAAAACAGGGCGGGAGACAAACGTACATTCAGCTCCCCTTCTGACACGTACCTGGGCAGAGCGCTTGCCTGCATCTGGGCGCCAGGAAGGACTTTGGGATCCCTGGGTTCGGAAGGACCCAACAAGACTGCATGCCGCCTTCAAGCTAAAGCTACAGCACTTTGTGGGATGTCAATCTAAACCGGTTTAAAGAGTTCAGGTTGTACGTTAGGAGAGTACACCATCACAGGCCCAGCCTCAAGCACGTTGGCCATCACGCTAAAGCCTGGCACGCACCTAAGCAACTGGCTGAATCATGACCCGAGATCACAAGAGCTAGAGAACAAGTTGTGACTACGGTCACAACTTCTCCATATTCGTTCTGCAGAGGCACCATCTATTCTGGACACCATTAGGAACGTTATTGATTTTCACAGATAATCCCAGCTGCTTTACTCGGATTCAAAGCTTCAGACACAGACTTAGCCCTAGGGAACGAATGGAGTAGAAGCAGAGCAGAGCCAGGCACAGCAGGCATTTGTGACTGTTAGTGAGCACTGAATATTGCCAACCATTATAAAACACAGGAAAATAGGAAGCGAGGCTTTAGCCAGTTTAGATAATCCTGCAGGGAATACTACCAATAGAAACTAATACATATGCAAGCAATAGCAAGCTGCCTGGGAAACTGAGCATTTTGCCTTTGGTGTCAGATAAAATGCAACACATAAATTGCCTTTGGTCCAGCATTAAGTATATTATTTTATATATATATATATATATATGTATCCCCAAAAGATTGCTCCTGAATATCTACACAGATCTTATCCTCTCCCGTTCAAAGTTTTAGCACAGGAGGGCAACATTTAGTTTGTGGTCTCAATTAAAAGTGACTGGTTTTGCTGTTTGGAAACAGTCCAGATTTCTCCCCAAGTACCTGGGAGCAGAATTTGCCCACGTGAAGACATCTCCCAGCCCGGATGGTGACGGCAGTCACTTGTGATTTCTTAGGAATACTCCGAGTTTCTTCTATTTAACCGCCCCGTGTTGTACCGTCATACTTGCATTGTCCTAGACCTACTCCCTCACCCACTCTTGCTGTTGGTGTAAACTCAATCTGTCTCTCTTTCCGCAATCCTTTTCTCCTCTTCTAGGAGGGATGTATTGCTCTCCATTGTGCAATCCTGCTGCATATGTTTGTAAAACTCTAATGTCCCAGAGAAAGGGAAAGGGCGAGGGCTCACAGGCGACATAATAGCATTGCTATGCCAAGAACAAAGCATCGTCAAATGGGGGTGGTCGGCAGTACAAGTGGCTATCAGAAAGTCAGTGCAAAATTCAAGAGGCTGAGCACTTTCAATTACGATTCAAATCTGCCATTTAGTTCATCATGTTTATTTAGGCATTAAAAGCAATTTTCCAAGCACATGCCTGTCACATTTAGACACAATGGGCTAGCCTGTAATTAGGAAGTATATGACCTCACTGGCTTTAATTGGGAGAAGCCTGCATCCAATCCGTTTACCAGATGATAGAAGGCAACTGGCATTAGACGGGAAGTTTGGTGTCAGCTGGTAGAATGCGCACAATACCTGCTATAATGGCCCCCACTTCATCATCAGCCCCTCTACCATCAGGACTTTGTCAATGGTTTGCTCATCAATTTGCTTGTGTACCAACACAAGAGACCAGGAGACAGATAACTGCATGGTAGAGAATGATCACAGACCAGGAAGGGGGGGGGGGGGGTGCGGGGGGGCTGAGATAAAAAACCAGGAATGGCGGCTTCTGCTTTGGCAAGGGAGCAGGGCAGGCACAGGGCCAAAGTCAGGTTTAGCCTAAGCGGCTATAACTCTGCTAACTTTACACCTGCTTATGTTAGGCCAGAATTCAGCCCACACTACCCAGCAGGGTATGCTGTAGCTTAATGCACAAGAAAAAAAAAAAATTTAAGATTGAAACACCCCAGAAAAAGGCAATAATAAGGAAAAGACCATTTGTTGTAGGAAAATGCAGCAAAGAGCTCCAAATTCTGCTATATGTATCCCACTGTACAGAAAGTACAATTCTGGCCTCGCTAAGAGCCGACAGACACATCTCTCTACCTCCGCTGCAGTGCTCCTGACTGCTGGACAGGCCACAAAACTACGACCCACCCCAGGCACTGGTTCTTAGACACAAATACAGTTGTTGTCAGTAGTTCCAAACAGATCATCACCCTCCAAAGGGATCCATGCCTAGGCCCAACAAGTCCTGCCAACTGATTTTTTCAAAACAGGGAGGAGAGAAAGGAAAAGCTATTCTGTATAAACTACACATAAAATTATTATTGCCTTTTTTTTTTTTTTTTTTTTTTTACTGTGATAGCAACAGAACCTGCAGCCCTGCTACATTAAGACCAAGACAAGTTCAAGAGACAGAGGAAAAGAACATGCAAAACAAGCATTAGAGAGAAGAGAGGCTCACAGTCACTTCATCAGGAAGAATCTCTGTATGTTAAAATCACACCCTCTATGTTCTGGGACTGACTCGTCAGCTCCATTTGCTGGTAGAAAGATACAAAGATTTCCACACCTTTAAAAACAGGTGCTAGGTCAGTCACTGCATTTATTTCTGTTGGCTATACTGCCTCACCTTGACGGAAAAATCACCTCTGCTCCCTGCACTATAAGCAGCCTCTCTCTTCAGCTAACAATATCCTATCACCAGGAAAGAAGCAGAAAAAGTGAAAATTCCGAATTTTCATTACTCAGGAATTTCCAATATTAAAAAAAAAGTTTATATAAAAATAGTCAGATAGACAGACAGATAGATTGATAGTTTTTTACCTTGATTTGGGATAAAAAGCTAAGATCTCAGAACATTTTCCAGAACGAAATACTTGATTCCATTTTTTATCAAAAAGTAACATGTCGTAAACTGGAATAAATTAACAAACCAAACACATTTCAATTGCTCCCCACAGAAGTTGCCACGAGTCAGGTAAAGACTCCTTCCGTCGTTAAGAATGCGACTTTACGCCAGCCCTAACAAGACCATGCGCGCATCTAAACAACCTTAAAAATCCACAACGGCTCTGCTGTGTGAGCTGGGATGTTCCTCCACAAGAATGACCTGTGGGAAGCAGAAGACATAAGAATGGGAGATAGAGCCAGCTACCACAAAACTCTCTTTGATACTCCTCTGCATGAAGCGAATTATGTAAACGTTTGACAGTCATATATGGGGTTTTCTAGCCTCAGACATGGAGCGTTGAAACCCTGAGAGATGTAAATGACACGATAGAAGTCCTGTGGCATTCCCAGTCCAGCTCCTATTTCTCTTGAGCATCCTCCACAGGGCTAGGACATTTTAAACCGTACAGCAGCCAAAACGTTCTCACCTGTAAAACCAGCCAAAGGCCAAACACGTCCTCCTTCCTTTTACACAGCTTTCTGGTACGGCCTCAGTAATTCCACCTCTAGCTCAGAGCTCACACAGAGTGAGTAAGCACTCTCTCGCCATTATCCTGGAGGAGGGGCATCAGCCTCCCGTCCCCCTGCAAATTGCAAGGAAACCTTCGGGTGCCAAGAAAGGCCTAACCTGTGAAGCTGGAAGTCAAGGGGAGAGGTGAGCTCAGGAGGGGAACACGCTCCAAAGGGGGAGATATTGTCAGCTCCCGGTGAACGCTGCTGTTTCACAGGAAAGCTGAGTAAGCAGCTGGTCCCGAGGGACTCGGTAGCCCCATAATTTGGCTATGCTTGCTGCATCTCCTGGGCATCGGGGATGTAATCCAAAGACTGTTCAAAACCAGGGTGGCTGGAAACGGAGTGCCCCTGTGTACAAGCTTTGCCTTCCGCTCTTTTCTCGGGTTCAGACCCTCTGTCCTGGCCAGACCTTTGTTTTGAAGAAACTATCGTAACTCCGCGGACCATACCTGCACAGGATTTACTTTGGAGAAGGAATACTTCTGAGATGCTGGTCAGATGTTATCAGGCCAGGAGAAATGTTAAATGCCTCGTGTAGTTATTCTGGCACTTCAGTCTCTTGCTCTGCATAGTTTGGGTAGCCCTTCAGCACAACGGCAAGACTCAGCCTTCAGCACAGATTTTGCAAGGGAGGGCAGAATATTTACAAAGATATTTTTGCTTCTGCTCAGTCAGGCATAAAAAAAAGGCTGACATATATGAACCGTTAGCACTGTTTTAAAAACAAAAATAAAAAAATTAAAATTGCCGTAAGTGATACACATCTGCTGCTGATCACTAAGTGACCCACTAGAAGCTGCTTGTGGTGAACTCAAGCACAATGACAGAATAGGTTCACAGAGATATGGGATAATCGTGCTTTGTCATTACTTGCGAGTACAGTGTGCAAATGGGTGAGCTGGTAGAAAGAAATCGCTAGCTTCTAATAGGAACATTCTCTAAAAGAACAACTGCATTCCCAGCAGATTTCAACCTTTTTTTTTTTTTTTTTTTCCCTCTGTCAAACCTGCTAACTGCCTGGTCTTTCGTGGCTGATATATTGTACTGGGGCAACAGAGAACGTAAGCGAGGTGAGACAAATACTCAGGCACAAGGAAATGCACCAGGTAGGTAGAAATAAAGGACAAAGCCGCTCGGGTCTCCCACGTAACTAGTCCGACTTCTGTTCTTAGCACAATTAATGAGCTCTAACACCAAGAAATTGGCCTCCCAAGAGACAGCCAAAGCATGCACTAGCTGTAGCAAGGCCTCTTGCTTCCTTCCATTCGCAGTTCCCTCCTTCATGCCTACGCTAAAATAACCTACTTCTCCACGTGGTTTCTGTTGATTTCTGTCTGCTCTCGGCCTGCTTCAGTTTTCCTCTGGCACCCCAGCTCATCGGGTTCATCCCACGCTCCTGTCCGAGTCACCCATGGGGTCCGTTTGAAAGACCTGACAAAGAGGGAGAGCCGAAGTGGTTACTACAGCGTGCCTGATTTGTATTCAGAGCACAAACGGGGGACAGACCCCAGCCTCCAGCCGCAGCTTTAGGATATAAAGCTGGGCCAATGAGGGAGAGAGAAGCTGCCTGCTTACTGTTTCCAGCAGACATAAAACGTGATTCCCAATGTGTGCTCCCAGTAAAGAGGGGCTGGGGGGGGAGGTGGAATTAATAGCCATCAAGCATATCGTGTACTAGATTGATGGGTTAAATATGTAACCAAAAAAAAAAACCAAGCACGCAGAGCAAACATACAGGGCGAGGCTTATTACGTTCCTTGCGTAAGAGAAAGGGAGCGGGCGATGGGTCTTGAGGGCCTCGAGAGCAATCAAGGCCCCTCACCGTTTTCGGATAGGCAGGGCTGGCCGCGGCTGTGACTTGAGTGCAAGCCCGCGGACATGGCAAGCTGCTCTCTGGAAGCTGCTGGCCGCTGCCGCCGCTGCTCTGACTCCGAGGCATCGCAGGCGAAAGCTGTCAGAGCGAGAGCCCGTTGTTTCAAAGCGGAGTCTGGTGCTGGTGGAGGGGGTGGGGATGGCCGCGGATGGGCCGTGCAGCGCACGAATGCGTGCCCACGGGCCGGGGGAGCCCCCAGGAGCGTGGGGAGGGGGTGTCAGTGGCAGGGAACGCGCTGCCTGGCATTGCACATGGCTAAAGAGTGGAAGAGAACATCATTTCTTTAAACTCATCTTGCATTCAGCCAGCTGCATATAAATTTCCCTCTATCTCATCAAGCTCTCACTGTTTGGCCTCCTCTGACTGATATTGGCTCATCATACTTAATCTAGGGTGAAATTTCCTCGTCTGAGCTAAATTACTCGCAGCCATCAAGGGAAACGATATTTATTTTTCGTGGGGCTAATGACCTGTCCCCCGGACCCACCCACTGATGGTTATTTACTAGGGCCCAGATGCTTGGGCTCAAAATGAGTGCTAATGTCAGCGGGGGCCATTTCTCATTCAGGTCTCTGATTGAATTGGAGCGATCCCATTGACATTGACTCTGTGACTTTTAAGGCCATTACCCTCAGCAAGAGATGAACCTCTCATCATTGCTCCAACACTGACAGCTGATTAGCGACAAATTACAAGCGGGAAGAACTTAAGACTTCGTTGGGTGAGGGAGGGGTGGAGGGAGGAAGAGGAGGAGGGATTCGGAGTAGGCAGGGGGGAAAGCGCAGAGTCGGGGAAGGTGGAGTGAGTAGCAAAGAAGGAGGAAAGAGCGGGAGGGGAGAGCAACACCCAGAGGCTGATGCAGCCTGTCGGCACGGGTACTGCTCTACAGCCTGTCACCGAACGCAGAACGGGGCCCAAAGCCAGAGGTTGGAGGGAGCGGTGAAGACGCATACTGAGTGCGGGGAGCTGGAAACAGAGCAAGGCCGGGAGGAAGAACCTCCACTTGAAGTCAGCGGGTGAAGAACAGACAGCAGGGCCAAACCACAGCTGGGCGGTCAAAGTGCCATGCGGGGGGGCCAGGCAAGACGGCTCGGCGGCTGCGCCAGCCCTCTTGGGAATCGCGGGTCCCGTGACGATGGAAAAATGTCCAGGAAAGCAAAAAGCTGCTGCCGTGAACTGGCAGCCCCAAGGGTCGGGTACGGCTCTGCCAGCACCAGCCCTCACTGGGCACCCTCCATCAGTCCCCTCACCTCGCTGCCTCCGTTTCCCTACTAGGAGGCTGGGCGATCAGGAGAGACACTGATCCAGACAGCACCTCCCCATGGCTGTCAGCCACTGATATCCCACACGCAAAACGCTTGCTAAGCTGAAGCGAAAGCTTAGCTTTTGTAACCCCGCTACACGTTTCAGTCATGGCCCTTGCATTTTCAGTGGGCTTAGTTAACAGACAAGAAGTAACACTAACATAACCAAACGCACTGGTATCATTGTGACATATTTCACCAAGCGCAGCGGTACCCGAGTTACTCTTTTCACTCCTATTATATTACTTAAGGATAAAGCTTTGACTGACTCTGGGCCACAATCACAGTTTTGTTTCTAACCACAGAAATGCAGTCGCTTCTGCTGTCAAACATGGGAGCTAGACAGTAACATGCACCAGCTTTCTGCACCAGCTCCTGCAAGAGAGTGAAGAGTGGGTGTTATTTTAAAGCTGCCAGAGAAAAATTTCACACCCTCAAGAAAATGCTACCTGCTATGGATACAGTTCTTCTTATCTGGATGATTTGTGAGGCAGACTACGCTCCCCTAAGTAAAAGGGAATATTTTTAGTGACACAATTAATATAAATGGAGCCATCCTGAAAGGCATTACAAGGAGGCTTGTTGCTCTGCAGTCCTGCACAAGCAGGCTCAGAGACTCTTTACAGCTCACAAAACACCAGGCCCATTTAAAAGAAAAAGTGGCATGAAATACAAACGGAGAAAATGTTTGCAAGGCTGAACTGCCACGGTCACAACTGCCCTCTGTGAAATAAAAACTGGCTTTGGATACTTGGGCAAACAAATGCAGTATGCCTAAGTACAGTCTCGGCACGCCATGCAGGCGCCTGAGCCGTGATTTCTGTTAGTTGAGATCTGAAAATCCAAATGGACCTTTTGAACAGCAGTCACGGGTGTTTGAATCTCAACCCGCATCTGAAGAAAAGTTGTTCTGAGGGAACCCCAGCCTGTGGCCAAACCTCCCCTTGCTGCTTCTTTACAGCTGCATTTGCCAAGTGCCTGCCCACGGTTTCTGAGGAAAACCAGCAAAAGCAGTCCGCACCTCTCCCCTCTCCTGCCTTTCCGCCCTCCTCTCCACACCGTTTCTTTTACTGATCTCCGGAGTTCACTAGGAAAGATATCAGATACTCAGACACCCTAAAAACCTCTCGGGGACTTGGCAACGAACAATGTATTGGACTAGCTGTACAACTCGCTGCGTTTTATGGCCTGCTTAGAAAAACTGCCATCTCATTTATGCTGATGTAAGTCTAGAGCTAATCCACTGAAGTAGATTTAGATACCTCACGGCAGAGCTGATGGGTCAGCGATCAGGTTTGGCTATAGTTGATGAACTGACGCATACTTTGACGCAGCAACTGACTAACAGTCCCGGACAGCGCTCTTCACATGTTACAAGCCTCGTGCCACCTTCCGTCCTGGGTGTTTAACACTCGATGGCTTCCACAGATTATCCGACAAGTGAACGCAGGTTGTCTTTTTTTACATGAGCATAAGCCATTGCAAGCAAGACGAGCTAAGGGATGAATTTCCATCTTCTTGCCAGCCCAGGCCTGATCCTCATGGGAAGTACCCTGGAGTACTGCTCAGGTTTTAAAAGGTCCTGATAGCAAAATTTCCACCTGAGAGACCACTCCATGAGCTCATCACTCTCACTGAGGTTCTCCTGATATAGGCAACTCATACTCCAGCAGTTAACTCTTCCTCTTACCCAACTTCTGTCTACCCATACTAGCCCTTCAGTGTGCAGGAAAGCAACCTGCCCCTTCAGCACCAGTTGAACGTGTTTTGAGAGAAAGCATTGCCAAACCATCGCCTCCCAGCACTGCAGAGCTGTGCAAGGCTCTTCCCTCTCCTGAAGCAGGACAGCACGTACCTGGAACGCTCAAGAGAAATAAAAACTTTCTATGCAAAACAGACTGGGTGTGATGAGCGCTTTTTGAAGTGAAAGCAAAAAAAGGTTAACTTGGCATCCAATAAGGTCAGAATATTCAACTGATTTGGTATACAGGAAAGCTTACATCTTCCAACTTAAGAGTGTCTTTCCCAAGAATACGACAGACACAGGGTATCTCTTCCCCTCAGAATTAATTTCCCCAACAAATGAAGGGTTGTGGGGTTTTTGTCGCCTTTCAGAACGGAAAAGCAATCTAAGTAATTCAAGGAAATCTAACTGTCCCCTGGCCAAACAAAACACAATCCATTCACTAACTGCAGCGTCACAACAACACTTGGTAATCAAACTACATCTCAGAGCATACAAATATTGTAAAAGATCTAGCATCATCCCTTAAAAAAACCAACACAAGTAAAAAGGAAAAGAAGAGGTTTCTTGCAACATGTTCTGAAAAAAGCAAAATGAAGCTTGCTAATCTTAGGAGGTTTGAGCTAAGCTGACAGGTAAAAGCAGCTCTGATTTCCGGCTGCTGAGCAGCAGCGGGAAAGAAAAGCTGATGGAGTGCCTGACTGCCTGCGCAAGCTGCACAGTTGCTGGGGAGGGCCTGTAAGACCACGCATCCAAACAGGCTAATGTTCCCCTTACCAGCCTGATTGGTCAATTTGGATGACATATTTTGGGCATCTCTGCTTACTCTGTGACTGCAACTTGTACACCGTCCACAAATCCCCATCTGCATCTACAGATGGTCCACCTTTTTTTTTTTCCTTCCTTTCTCCATTGTGTGTAACAGCTCTTCGAGGTTGCAGAGAAGAGAGGCAGAGATGCGAGTTTACTGTGTTCTGCTGCAGAAGCCAGGTAAATATTAAATTCAACAGAAGTAAGGAAACCCCAAATTCTGAGTCTGCAATACTGCCCACTCTGCGCTGTCAAAAACCTGTTTCTCCAGCTCAAGCTCTAACACAAAGCACAGCCTCACAGCAGCATTTAAACACCGACATACATTTGTTGCAGGACAAAGCAGAAAAAAAATCCTGCGGAGGTTTTAACTATATGATCTTTGTTTTTACTTTAGTGTTTAATATACTTTATTCCAGACTTGGTAAAGTAGTCTCTTTTTCTGCACCTTACCAGGAACGATAAGGTTTACCCAAACCTGGGAATACTTTACGAAGCCTGGAAGATCTGGTGAAATGCCACAAGAAAATCGAGCTCCAGTTTTAATTGTGCTGCAAAACAGCTACCTGTCTTCTCACATTTCCCCATTCCTCACTCTCTTCTTCACTATTAAACAGTGACACACAGAAGATGTAAAAGAACTGTTTCACCACTCATCCAGTTTCATTTTGCTTAAGCTCTAGTGAAACCGGACCAAAACCAGGAGAAACAAGTCAAATAGAGAAAATTAAAGAAACCTTTTCTGCATACACATATACTCACACATACGCTGCTTCTTTCAAACTACTTCATCTGAAAGGAGGAGTTAATTTATCTGTATGTTAGTATGGAATGCTGGGCTGTTAGTGCTGTCTACCAAACTGTTCGCAAGACCCAGGGCTTTTGCCTAGGAGTTTGTTATTTTTCATTGTTATGATTATTGTTAAATTCAAAGAAAACAAATAAGGGTTCAGAGCCTAACCATGCTCCAGTTTTGCAAAGAACTAGATGGGCATTTACATTTTAACAGAGGCAAAGGAAAGTGTTGTCCTCCCTCAACTTTCAGCTGGGCTCCCGTATTAGCTTTAAATGCTCCACCCTGCACAAAGCCAAGCATGTGAGCAGATATACAGAGGATTGTGACCTCTGGACTCGTTAAGGTTTTTCTACAATGTCTGGGACTGCAGTATCTAAACGCTTCAGTGTCAGGGAAGTAGCACCAGGCATGGCGTAGATGTTTGGGTTTTTTTTTTTTCTCTACAAACTGATTGCACACCCTGTGTCTCTGCTCAGAGGCACTGAGCCCTGTGCATAGTCACGCTTCAAGGGAAAAGTACCCCCCCGCAGTCCTGACCCCAGCTCGCCGTGGGGGTCCACAACAGCTTTTGTGAGACCTTCTGAGTTACACAGATCACCCGATCACTTCCCATATTGGCAGGTAAGGCTATGCCACAGATTTTGTTTCCCGGCAGTTTGATTCGGACAGTGCGTTTTCCAGGACCAGCCCTGCCTTGCTACACACTTGCCCCCCTTTCACACTCGAGCAGGCTGATTCACAATCATCTCTGTGTGTACTTCTTAGTGCACGGTGCCACCATCATTACTGAGCTACATTTTTCAAGTGGCTTCCTCATATTACATTCCTTTACACTACAAATATATCTTTTCCTTTTTTTTTCTAGACTGTATATACTGGGAAGTCCTGCAGTTGTAAAGGCCCACCTTGAGCACCCTCAGTAAGATTTAATTTACATTAGTCCAACTCTGAAAACACATTTCATATGATATTTTGCCAGCTGGGCCCAAAACTATTAATCCATTTTTAAAATGCAGACCATTTTGTTTTTAATCACACACTTCTATTTTGAGTTGGGTGCACTGTAATCCATGGAGTTCTGTAATTTTCCACTTCATTTATTTTGGATTTAATGAGCTGGTAATAATGTATATTTCCAGCTGAAATGACTGCCTGAAATGTGGAGCAGAAAGTCACAAAAGTAAAGAACTTGGGGAGGGAACATTGCTGCCTGAAGTTTTATGGAAATAAAATTAAGCAACATTAAGACACGGAAGATTCAAGAGAAATCTCCCAGATAGCACAGAGTGAAAGCCATGGTTAAAGTGCTGACTTTCCTTTTTTAATACTTTCCCCCCCCCCCCCCCCATTATTTTTAGTACTAATTGCCATGCTCGGCTGGACGACTGAAGAAGTCTTGATGCACCTCAGTACGGCACCAATTACACCTATGATTTCTAACAGCAGAGGGGAAATCCCCTCTTCATTAAAGCCTTTGGCCCAACTCTCATTGAAATCAGCCTAGGAAGACTCAGATCATGAGGCTCCAAAGTTAGGCTCCTGTCTTTCACTTGGGCAGCTAGACGAGGGGGTTGATCTCTGAAGCCTCTGAGCAACCAGCAGCTCTGAAAGACGCTTGAAAACTAGGCCACTTAATTAGGTGTAAAAATACAGGGCACTGTTTCATACCTTGAAGAGTACTCTGAAGTACATGTCATTTCTTTCATGGCTTGAAGATACAAACTGCTTTTCCTCCACTCCAGGAAAGCAGCAATTTGATCGTAAGCGAGAGCAACCAGAAGTTTCCCACGTTAAATGCATGTTTATGTCTAGCGTGTGTTCTTCTGCTCCCTCTGGGCATGTACAATTGACACTAACGTGTCATTGTACCATCAAAATCCTTTCTGGTTTGCCAAAGGTAGCAAGGATTAGATATCTACAAAGTAGCTTTGCTTCATGTGAAAATACATGGGGTTTTGATCTCATTTAATTTTAAATAACCAAAAAAGTTGCATCCTCTTGTGTAGTGCCTTTTTTAATACAACAATAGGTACAAAATCAACTCAGCTCTCTATTCATTGCGAGTCCCACCGCGTGTCAGAAAAGAGGGAGTATTTACAGCAGTTATGTTAGACCACCGTGTTTGCCGCTAGCACGCAGAGGCCAAACGTTGCGTTTCGCGATGGCTACTCCAGCAAGAATCTAGCCTGGTCGGTTCTGTGTCATCTAGATCTCAAGAGGAAATTTGGCAAAAAAAACCCTAGTCTGTCTCTTTAACAGTGAAACTGCTTTTAAAGATGATGTTTAAAATATTAGTTTAAATGCTACATTCACAGTCCTGCTCTGCAAACTGTAAACAAAAGCTGATTAGCCAGAGACATTTTCCCCTGTAATTAGATTCACTCCTTGGTTTAAAAAAAAACAAAAAAACAAAACAACAAACAAAAACCAAACAACTCGTAAGGGGAAAAAAGTCATGCAGTATATTTTCACTGCTCTACACAGAGCGCTATGAATAATGTGGCTGTGCTAATTGGTACCCATTAGGGCACTGAATCAGAATCCCGCTGCCCCAAACAGGCGGCCTTTTCCTGATAATTATAACGCTAGGAAGCGACCCCCCAACAATTTCGGGGCTAATCACAGAGAATCCTGTATATAGTGTAACGTTGCATTATTCAAAAAGGTAATGAAATTCCAAGAAACATCAGATGCAGCAGGTACATGAAGATAATTTTGTTTTTATAACCAATTTCAGTCAGATAAATACTAGAATCCTTTCCAATTTTCCCCCCATGAAACTAAAGTGTCACTGAGATTTACAGCCCCCTCAAGTTCTCTTTTCAGAGGAACATTCATTTACATAAACAGATAATCCCAGATAAAATTTTCCATTAGACAAAGGTGAAATGGATCAATTTTCTCTGCCAAGACAAATCTTAAATCTTGAACAGATAGGGTCATTATTACACCAGGCCCATTTCAGAAATAATGTATTAAAAAAAAAAATCAGCCGATAGCAGCCATTTCCAGCTTTCCAATTATCTTTAAGAAAAGCTTATTCTGTGGACAATAAAGCACATTACTGCACAATATGATACAGTCCATAAAGATCACAATGTTTTATGAAAGGTTAAAGAAAGCTCAGCACATTTAGGGGAATGTCATAACCCACAAAGTCTTTCAAGACTTAACTGAATCCACGCACAGGCTGTGCAAATATTGTGCTACGGTTTGCAGTGCTCCCCTCCTGGTATCAAAACAGTGCGCTAGGAAGCATATGCCACCCCGCTTTCACCCTGGAACTTGGGTATTCACACGCCGTAAAACGGAAGGTAGAAGAGGCGCCTGCACAGCCCTTCTTCCTCCAGGGAGTAAGTGAATTCAGCCATCCCTACTTTACGTGCTAGGGAGGAAGAGACGGTCGCTTACAAACACTTACCAAACCACGGGGTCCCTCTGCCCTTGTCTTCAAGACCAAATGGGTCTCCTCAACCCATAGGGATGTTTGACCGCACAACGACACACGCAGGGACGTCACCCTCTGTCTCGCCCGCCATGCTGCCCCTTCCCTCTCCGCCTCCACCCCCAAGCTGGTTTCGGCATTAACACGGCAGAAGGAAAAGCACAGCCTCTCCTCCCCACCGCTGCCCGCTCGCTCCCCACCGCTGGGATGCCGTGCTCCCCCACCAGCCGCTGGAGCCCTCCATGCAATGCCAGGGCACAGCAACCGGCTCTTCAGCTCTTCCCCGGGCCCAAAGCTCCAGAGGGGGAACACAGCAAGGCCAGGCAGCCGGGGCAGGAATACCCTCCTGCGGCAGAGAGGCCACACTGCTCGCGAGTGCCATGCAAGTTTGTCAGGCCCCTGGGAATAGAGTTTATGAGGGGTGACAGCAGCAAGAAGAAAGTGCTAGAAATCACTGCCTAATAGACACAGCCATCAAAGCAAAAACAAGTGGCAACTTACCAGACTCGTTTTTTCATCTAAGAGTAATCAGATTTATTTGCCATTTAACTAACTATTCCTTACAGACATCACACGAGGAACGGGGAGAGGAGCGGTATGGGACTGAGTGAAACCTGGCAAGTGGCAAGAAACAAGATCCCATCGTAAGAGAGAACCTGCAGGAAGGCTTTATGCTGGTCAGTACCAAATCCAGTCCTTTAAAACCAAATCCAGTCCTATAAAGCGCTAAGCTGTCTCATGATTTCAGGTGATAAGGCCGCATGAATCCCCGGGAGGGCTTTAGAGACCACACTGCTTGAGGTCTGTGGAGGTGCTGTCACTACCTCTGAAATACGAGAAACAATAATTACCTGAAAAAGAACCCGAAACCAACAGGCACATGCCGACATGCTTTTGCAAAGTCTTCCCCTGTACCACAGCATAAGGCAAAGTTATTTTCACACCTTTGTTAAGGGCAGCATGAGACCAGCGGGTGAAATGAACCGTCTTCTCCTGAGCGGGGACCCAATTCACTGACTTTGTCTCTCACGTCTTTTAATGGGGCTCTTCGAATGCTCTTGTCGTCGTTCGTCTTTTGGACTCAAAGCCCAGTGGAAGAGAGGCTCCTGTTTGCTATTTGGCCTTACAGAAGCTAGCACTCAGGATCCCTGGTCTCTTTTCTGTCTGGTCATCACTGCCAGAAATAGAAAATGCCAAAACTATGGATTAACAGCAACTCATTCACCTCTGGAAGGGAGGCCACCATCCGTCTAAATGCAATAAAGAAGTGAATCTGCACGATACATTTTCAAACAACTTCTCTTCCAGGCTCTTCTGGTTTAGCTTCTTTCAGAATTGTTTTGAGACACTGAGCTAAAGGTACGTTTCTTCACGTGAGCATGACCGTACCAAGCAACTGCTGTAACACAGACTGGTCACAGTGTTCCCTCTAGGAGCCCACTCCCCAAAGCTGTTATTCAGTGCTTGTATATTTGAACCCCTCAGATAGAAAGCAATGTGTCATCAGAGTTGCCCCGTTCATAGGGGCAAAGATGGAGCAGTGTGAGTCTTCATGACAGATAACTTGTTCTGTAAGAACTGATACTCACAGAGCAAACATTCCTACTTGTGAAAGTAAGATCTCTTTATTCAGTCTAGCCACCAAAAATAGAGACATAACAAACCTGAAAAGAAAAATCTAACTATCTGGAATACCTAACTGCCGGTAAAACAAATCACCGTGTGACCAGTAATGAAAAGTTTCTTCCTGCATAGCTAGAAATGCAAGTAACTTTTACTGACACCAAAAGAAAAAACTGACATTATGCAACTAAACAATTATACTGTTCAATATACCTATAGATCCACTTCATTAGTTAGCTGGCAGTGCCAATGGTGAATGAAACTATGCGCTCTGTAAAAGATGAACACTGCTCTGAAATTAATTCTGGTCAGATTTTTCAAGCAATGTTTGTGCTTCTCTTTCTGTCCTATAGAAACAGGATGGAAAGCCTGTTGCCGCCTTCTGCAACTTGAGAATAATTGTAAAATATTAAAAGAATCACTTTGTGGAGAATTTCTGAATGACTATTGGAATTGTAACAGAATGCCTTCTGTTTGAAAAAAAGGTGATCTTCTGTGAAGTAAATGAACGCCCCAGCAGTGAACTTAAATAATTAAAAACAATCACAGAAAATACATCTGTTCCATCGCACTACAAAAAGCAAAAAGCTAAGAAACAACACTTCAACTTTTTTAACTCTTAGCCCATGTGTAAAGGACCATTACAGTTCACAGAGGATGCAAGAAAGTACAAGATAAAGCAGAACCTCAGCTCTACTAACTCTGTCTTTCAGGCACGAAGACACTGTGATTTCACTCTCTGTAGTTCAGCGACGTGTAAGACATAGTAAGAGGTGAGCCGTTTTGGAGAGGAACAGTGTTCAACTTGGTAGCAGGTTTAGGCTGAGGAGAACAGGTCTCAAAATGGCTACATGATTTACTGACCACTGCACAGCAGTCATTTCAGAGGAGGGACTTGGGTTGTCCAAAGAGGGCTCTCAGGATCATCTTTCAACGCAAGATTTGGTCCCACATGCTTCTAAATAAAACAAGATAACTGTTGTAACCTAGAAACAAAAGACCAAGCAGGCTTTTCCAATGAACCAGTACAACGGTGGTAGATAAAGCTAGGGTCTAATCAGCCTCTTTGTGCAACATTTCAGCTGAATTTCGATTGGCCGAATATGCAGATATCGCACAAAAAGAAAAATAATTTTGATTTTCAAAAGTACCAGGCAATGTGACTAAAGCTGTCAGGTGCAAAAATCTGCATGGCTTGAATAAACAGATACTTGCAGTTCACTAAAAGACAATACGTGCCTGTCTCCATAATTTTAGAAAATGCCTTTAATTTTGAGCTGAGAAAATCTTCCAAGTAGAGCCATACTTCCTTTAACTGTTAACGGAAACTTTTTTCATGTGTGGAAATACTTACTATTGCAATTGCTGGTGTATCAGTCATAACATCTAATGATGTGGAGATTGTTGCCTTATAAAATTCACAGCTGGGTAGCTACATGGCTCAAGGCTAAAACCTATTTTAAAATCCACTGTTTTAGGAAGGAGAATGTTTATTAAAACATTTTGCCCATTAAAAATATATGACATATCATTGGTCATTCCATGTGATGCAGTGCCAGCCCTTTTTTAGGCAGTCCACTTGGGATGACTGCTGAAAACCTGGCAAGCCTGTTTGACAAGTCCACATCGTAATAATTTACTAGTCCATCAGGACAAAAAAAAAAAAAAAAAACAAACATTTCAGCAGCCTGAAAGAAACTCACCAGTGCCCCTCACATAGCATGCCCAGAAACTTGCTCTTACATACAACCCCAGTTGGTCTCTTCACGCTGACAGTCTGAGATTGACATTCAAAAAGGAGGTAATTGCTTGATCCCCTCATGTCAGAAGTTACACTGAAATAATAATGAGGCTGCAGGTCGGGTTTTTTTGGTTTTTTTTTTTTTTTGAAAGACGGTGTGGAGAGAAACGCTGATAAATATTCTTTCAGCAATTCCATGGGTATTTGGCGTCCAATTCCACGAGTTGATGCATGTCTTCACTTGGAGGACACAAGGATGAACACTCTGAGGCTACACAAAAAAAATCAAAACCGCTGTCTCTTCTCCCATTCACCCATCTGCACGGTGTAAGGACAACCTTTGGTACTCCACAGGAAGGATCCCAGTTTTCATGAGCTTTTCCCTTCTGCAGCAGCACAGCCAACAAGGCCAGGCAGGAACTAAGAGGTCTCGCTCCCTGAACCGCCAACATGGCTTCTGGGTACCAAAAGGCAGCTCGGGGGTGTGAGAATGAGCGCAGACTGGACCACCTGAATACAAGCAGTCTGGCGGGTCCCCAGATCAGAGGTGGCAACCGTTTTCTGTTTGGTCTTTGCCCTGTAATGCCAAGCCAGTCTTCTCACAGTTGGTAGAGTTACCTGTTCTTCCAAGCAGAGAACAGACAGAACTCACTCAACAGCTGTTACAATGGCTCTCCTACCACAGCAGAGAATTCCTCTGGGAAGTTCAACACAAGTATGTCCTGGGGACCCAAGAGAGCACAGCCCATCCAGCAGGTCTTGGTTTTAAAAGACCCCAGCTGAGCCTTTGCTTTGGACTAACTCTTCAGCAAAAAGGACACCATGTTTTATACTTGAAACAAAAATGTCACCATTGCTAACAATCGGGAAAATAACCCTGACCTAATTGCGCATCCCCTTGTATGACAAAGCATGGATACTGTTATTCATACTTACACTGTACAAATGTTCCCAAAATGTCAGCCTTTTCTAATGATACTAAAGTGATTGAAAATTAAAGTGCCTTTCTGGGCAGGGAAGCGACTCTATTAAAAAGAGAGAGACAGAGAGAGACCGTGGCCATTGCCCATAGCTGTTCCTAGCTGTCTTCCAAGTTCTATATATTAACTAAGCTTATGTACAAAAGCCATTTTTTTAACTACTGTCAGCACTGCAGAGTCAATACAGCAGCAATAGAGCAAGCTGTTCTGCCTCATGCCTCATGAACATTTCCCACACTCTGTATCAAAGCACGAACATTAGCAAATTCAGCTGCCCTTCAAACTTCCAGCTCTCGTCAGGAGAAAGCATCTGTGCCTGTTCAACTCCTTGCAAGGCTGCCGGAAAAAATCCTAACTTGCCAGAAACACCCGTAATAGCCAAGCCTGACTGTTCTCCATGACACATGGCCGTAGGACAAGCAAGAGAGCTGTTGAGCTCTGCTCACTTCCTATCGCTCCGCACTATCCATCCATGCTGCACTCCGATTACCACTCAAAATCCCTCCCCGGCAGCACAGATCAGCTGGTTAGCTGTAAGCTTTCATAACTCATATCATTCAGCACGTCTACGACAATCAAAAGATGTTAGAAGGGGAAGAGGCACACTTCAAATGTTTGTACCATCACTTCCTAGTGACGCAGCAGAAGCTGACAAAATAGTAGCAAAAGAGCGATACGTCTGTAGCGGAGCAAAAAGCTTTCAATCCACCAGTCACTCCGAAGGCAGGAATACCGTCAGAAGGCATCCGTCAGTTTTGCAGGCTGTAGGAAAACATGAAGAAGAATAAAGATGGGCTTTGGGCAAGAGTAACAGAACTCTAACTCCTTATGGCTAATTTGTCACAAATAGGGAGTCCAATCACTGCCTCATTTTACCGTCGTACGGCATCACAAGAAGAAACTGTATTATCTTTATTCCAAGGTCACAGAAAAAGGGGCAGAAGCGTAACAGAGTTCTCAAGGCTGGTCAAATTCAAGTGCTCTGCAGCCGCTTTTGGGATATGCTGACGAGTCTCGTATGACCGACAAGATACGGTATGAAGCATGCTTTGTGAACCAAAGGAAATGGCAAGGAAGATGCAACTGGAGAACAGAGAAAAATTCTAACCAATGCTTGTAAGATTGTGAAATGATCTTGTATGGACCTTGCTTAATGCTTGATAACTAATAAAAAAAAAAAAATTAACACAGTAGCTCAAATATGTAGAATTAACTGATGAAACGGGCAAATAGTTTGACTAAAAAAAAGGGGAAAATTAGGCAGGAAAGCAGGATACCAGCCTCCACAGAGAGTTTCTAGCCCAAATAATTGCTGAAAAGAAGCATTCTATGGCTCCCAGCCTCATATCAAGATGGGCCTGGGGCAGCTACTGGCATAAAAAGTAGACAAACAAAAGACATTACAAAATAATACATTAAAAACAACGGCAGCATTTTGCTAGTTATACTGTACTTCATTCTTCACTGACTTCCCAGCGCTCCCTAATACATTGTCTTCTCCATACATCTTTGCACTTCAAGGTCTCGATGACTTAAAGAAGCTAGACAGGCAACGAGGACGAGAGAGGGAAGGAGAACTGTGTACCTTTGGAAGATCACGGGATTCCAATTTTAGTAATCAAGTTAAGGGAGGAAAACCTAAAATCCCCTAAGACAAACTAACGAGCAAGGGGAAAAACCTAATCCTGGCATATAGGCAACAATATCCACAGCGCAGTCAGTGAAACGAGACAATTGTTTCCTCCCTGTTTCCCAGATCTTTCCGTCCCAAAGCATTTTTGGAGGCAAGGCAAGCCTTTATTTTCACACCTCCAATTCTCAAACTATACCACTGCTAGCAGCGGAGATTTTGGCATTTAGCAACACAGTCAGGAAAAAAATCGTGATTTACACACACTCACCTTGGCAGATGAAGAAAAGACAAGACAAAAGTAACTACAGCGAGATGATCCCAAAGGCCGAGGACCCAGGGCTTGTTTGGGATGAAAGCAGCACGTCACAGATCAAATTTAAGAACACATTAAAAGTTTGGAAAGGATTTTGAAAAAGGTCAAATCGATTGAGGCATACAAATCCTCATCAGAACCAAATGAGAACGTGTGTCTCTTGTCACATTTACAATGACATTCAAATACCTACTGAGGTCAGCCAGCAACAGTATGGATTTACAACAAAAGTGTAGGAAAGGGCACCTAATCCTTCTGATACCGAGAAATCATTCTGAGTGTCAGCACAGCTCAAAACATGCTTAAACATAACTGAAAGTCCAGCCTCTCTTCTCTCTCATGCTCTATTGAGAAACCACTCAAGAAATTACAGTCGTGTAAACTACAACTGGACAACTACTTTACAGAAAGGCTATTTTGACACTTAACAGTGTCTTAGAAACATGATCCCCCTTTTGGGAAATTGGCTATCAGACTTCGACCAGGCAAGGGGAGACGCAGTCTTCCACAGGCATGGTGTGGTTCCTTCCTCAGCAAAGTCGGAAACCCACACAGTTGTCCAAGAGTGAAATTACCGTATCGACCAAAGCTGTCCACAATTCCTGGAGTTCCACCCTCATTACAAATAAATCAACTAAACTCACCACAACTAGAGAAACACAACCTCTGTGGTCAAAAGAGTGTGTCTCGAAATGCCTTCTGTCATAGCATGGATTCCAGCTCTGATAAAATTTTATAGGCAAGCTGGAGTTCGAGAGACCTTCAAATATGAAAAAAACACCAACAAACCTAAACCCTATGCTCGTAAACGTCAAGAATCCACAGAAAGGAGTTCATTTTTTTCCCTGCCAATTCCACCGGGAGCACGTTGTTGCGCTAGGAAACACCATCCCACATGATTAAACAGCTTTCCAGACGCTTCTTTCTTTTCCTGAAAATCCCCTAGTTTCTCAAAAAAATGGCTTTTTTGTCCCCTCACCACTTTCACCTTCAGAACCTATCCAGAAAAAAGCCATTTGCCAATTAATTCCAGTTCTTTAGGTTCAGGACTCTATTATGCTGCACAATTGTTCATGTGCATCTGCTTAATATGGAGGGAAAAAGATGCTGCTAAATTGGAAAAAAAAAATAGTAGGCTGGGCAGAAGAGGTGCCTTCTTCCATTGTGCGCACAGTGCATTTTTGCTGACTGTAAGCTCTCGCATGGCAGGAAAAAGCCCAAATGCCATCCTTGCTCTTGCTATTGGCAGCTGTTCTCTTATCACCAAAGAGAATTTATCGCACCACTGACAGATGCTGAGATTCAGAAGCCGGAGCTGAAAGCCAAAGGGATTGAATCAGAAAACAAAACCGCCAAAAAAAAAAAACCAAAACAAAAAAAGAACGAAGAGCCCTACCAAACCAAGTCACTTCAGTGCACACATCGCACATGCACCTCTCCACGGGGAGAGGAAAGAGAGCCTGAACCCCCCACGGCAGATGTCAGGCGTTCTGTTTCGGGTGCTCCTGGAAGCCGCTCAGGCTCTATGCTGAGGAGCGCGCTACGGGAAACCACGAAGAACTTCACCACAAAAATCCTAGCGGGGACAGTGCGAGGAAGAAAGATGTATCTTCAAGGAAAAGGGCCTTGAAATCAAGCTTTCTTAGTATTAAGGTCACTCTAATTATCAAACACAAGGTACTGGCGTGCCTTATGCTCTCTCATGAAGGGAGTTTGTGGATCTGGGGTGTCCTGGGATTTTTATTCTTACACACACACCCCCTCTTTCAAAAACTCTTTGACTTCCACAAAGCTATGAACCTTACTTTCTTACATGTAACTCCACTGCATATCAACATAAAGTAGGTAATCTCACAGATGCTTTGGCTACTTCCAAGAAAGGATGAGACAGGGTCTCTCCGTTTTACATGACAGGGGGCTTTAAATATCTGTACCTCCTCACGTAACTGTCAGTAAACAGGTATTCTATACATGGCCCTTTGCAAGCTTTTTTTGCACACTGATACAGAACCAAAAGTGCTGCATGCACATAAATAAATACATGGTCTCTATGGTCATAAACCAGTGCCTGTATGTTATTCACATGCTTTGCATCGAAACACACTCCTGAACACAGCATTCTGAAATAGACCTCCTTCTTCCCGTCCCCTGGGAAAACACAATTGTTTTTAATCACAGGCAAAGAAAAAGTGAGCTGTACACCGACACAGCTGTAAGCACAACGCAGAGGAAGACACCCCATACCTTCGACCAACATTCCCAAATGTACATTCTCAATTAAGGTCAGACTAGTAACAGATTTCATTCCTGGGCACTAAACTGCCTTTTCTGGAAGACTCGGAGGAAGCCAGATCCTCCCATGGCAGCAGATTCCAATAGTGGGAAAAGGAGTCCCGGGGCACCTCCCATGTCTTTGCTTGCAACAAACATGTGAAAAGCCAGTTCCCCACGAACAAAAACTGTCAGGAGAAGGTGTTTCCCCAGGCACTTCAGAAGAAAGGGACCAAACACCGCACCACAGCTACTTCAGAAATGCCAGCACTGACCTGATGGGCACTGCTACAGGTCTGCAAGAGACGGCACTGCCGGGATGAGATCCCCAGCGCCGGTATCGGTTCTTTGTTAATTAGGAAGCCGATGAAGAGGCAGCTCCCGGGGCTGGCGAGGACACCCGACTGCTGGGCGGATAGCACAGTGCCAGACTGACACCTGGAGGGAGAGCCAAGCATGAGCTCGGGGAAAGGATGCTCGCACGGGAGAGGGATGCCCCTGCCTTTGGGGAAGTCTTCGGGTCCTCTTACCACCCACCTGCTGCGAGGAGACTCCTCTTGGCCAGCCGGAGCACTTCTGGGATGGGCCTCCTACAAACAGAAAAAAGTAGGGGCGGGGGAATGTTTCAGTGCCTAAAAAATCGGCACCAAGAATATTTTCACCCTTTTGGTTTCAAAATTGAACAACTTTTTTTGCTCCCATTTTGTCACGAGCATTTGAGATATTTTGTTTGCATAATTCTTCTTCCAAGTGATTTGCCCCCCCCCCCGCCCCCCCGTTGCTCCCTGAAAAATACACAGCAGAACGGAGCAGGGTGTAAAAAGACTCTATGGCGATTAAAGAGCCCATACCACTTAGTTCAAATAAACTTGCTGTCCCTTCCTAGGTTGTCCTCAAACAGCAGAAGCTAAACGGTAGTTATGGGGTGATACCTCGTGCCCCCGAATAGGGCATTGTACAGGTACACTGCTGACAGTAGGAGAATGGAACTCAGCAGGGCACAGTTAGGGTTAACGAGAAACTGTTTAGCTCATTTGTGATCTCCTCAGCCATCTCTTGGAAAGCCTTCCCTACCTTTGTCTGCACAGGTGATTTTAGTTTCAACAGGAAAGTACGGACCCTCTCAGGCAGGTTCATCTTTGCTTCCAATTAAGCTTATGTACAGTAGAATTAGGCATACAGCATAGGAATTAGGGCAAGCTACTTTCTTACCCAAGAAGGTCAATTTAGGTCAAATCTATCTTGCACAGATGGCTAATTTCAATCCCTTATGCATACAACACAATTGTTCAATAGGTTCAATAGGTTCAAAATATATAGTGTAAGTAATTAATTTAAAGCTGCCCTAATTGTTTCTCAATTTTCCCTATTAATTTAACCTATAACATTTCTCCTATCAAAGCTTCAACTTAACAGCCAATTAAAGCTTCTTTTAAAAAAAAAAAAAAAAGCTCTGTCAGCTCCCATTCCTTCTGACTGAACTCTTTGAAGCACTTGGGATTACATTTAAATTGTAGAGGTTTCAGAAACAAAGTGAACAAAGTGGTTTTTACAGGTGTAATGTTCTCAGTGAGCTAATGATTCGATGGACAGTTAAGACTAATTAAGGTTTTAACTTGATAGCAACTTTCTAAGCAGTATTAGGCTTGACGGAAGTGAGCCGCCACTCCAGCAAACAATGAGTTTCTTCATTTCTCAGCGGGAGCTGGCAGGAACATGATTTCCCCAGCTTAGTTTCACAGTGGCAGCGAGAGGCTCCTCACAACGTTCAGAGTTTGCTCACCTGAATGAATTAACGAGGCAGCTGTATTCTTATTCCTTTAAATGCATGTGTCTGCATAAACATATATTATCTCCCTCATTCTCAAAGTGAGCATTGCAAAGAGGAAAGCCAGTGGGACACTTGTGAGGAAAAAAGATTGCCACCATGTAGATTTCATTCTTCTTGGCTTAGTCTACTAGTCTGGTTCAGAGATTTTATCTTCCAAGTACACTAAGTTGACCAAAACAGGACACTTTCCTATTTTTAGCACAGCTGATACAGGTCAGCTAGAAATTGCACTGTTCTTCCACCACAGAACAGAAATATCGACAGCCTATAAATTATTTCCCTTTTGAGCAAGCCACCACATATCACCTTTGTGGTCTCTTTAAGATTTTGTTTTGGGGAAACTTTACTATCTGAATTCTCGGTCCCCCTGTGACCCTGTTACATGTGAGACTCACCGAGCCATCTCCCGAGTATTGGCCAGCCGAGCTCTTCTCAGCACAGCACTGCTCCACAAGGTGTTTTATTATGCCGCGTTTCCCTGCGTACCTAATGTGACCCTGCTGCCTGCTGAAGGGGTATCCTCTGCTGCATCCTCAATATAGCCAACAGTACAATCTGGGTCTTGCCCCTGCTGTCAAAAGAACTATGTCTAAGGATCTTTTATTGGAATGCATTTTCTCTGCGCGGCTTTCCTAAACTATTAATTTCGCTAATAGCACACTTGGATAAAGAGGAAAAAAAGGAAGCAGAAAAGCCATATGGAAAGGAAGGCAGAAAGTAAGTAAAACAGGAACGAACCATTCAGGGACAGGTTTCAGATACATCCTGGAAAGGCGAGAACACGAGAAAGTTTCTTAAAGCTGAGCCTGCTGAGTTCTTACTATGAACACAATTACTCTGGGTAGCTCTCCAAAGCCCTGCGGTACACGAAGGAGAAGGACGTACCCAGCCTGCCAAACAGCTGAGAAGGAGGGAGAAGGCGTCAGGAACTGTCAGCAGGTCTGCAGAGGCAGAAAGAATGCACTTTTCAGAGCACTGACATTAAGAAACCTCAGTGAACGATGGATTACTAGAAACATTCGAGAGCTGCTGTTGACCAAAACCAACTTAATTTGGGTAACCAAGTGGTGTAATGCGGCTATTTGGGGGTGATGCGGCACAGCTGGTTGTACCAAACACCTGGTCTTTACTGTCATTCTTGATTTTAAACGCCCATCACCCTGAATCTTTTATTTCACAATACAAGTTCCTCTGCCCTGGGAAAATCTTTCATACTCGTCACACCATCTTGGAAACAAGCTCCCACATCTCGTTCAGTGAGACAAAAGACCTTTGAAGCATTCTGTGCGGCACATTACCGGCAGGGAGGGGCAGGTGAACGAGGATTATCATTCAGCACACTGGTTTTCGACTTTGAGAACAAGAACTGGATGATACCTAAGGAATTACTTTTTTCTCCCCCCTTTAATTTAAATTGG
The DNA here is from genome assembly GCF_026419915.1 of Harpia harpyja. Lineage (NCBI taxonomy): Eukaryota > Metazoa > Chordata > Aves > Accipitriformes > Accipitridae > Harpia > Harpia harpyja. The sequence goes on from NC_068941.1 coordinate 953,078, forward strand.
GGGGGGGGGGTGGAATTAAAAGCAAGTGGCAAGCAACCCACAGCTTTTCTTATTTAGGCAAAACAACTCGTTTGGGAGAGTCATCTTGGCTACTAGGATTAGTTGGGGGTTTTTTGGTACTTCATAGAGCACAAAGAAAAAACTGCTGACTATCATTACCCCAATTAACCAGCGGCTGCTCTCGCAGGGTTCAAGCACCATTCCCACGAGCACTCTTCCACCTCGCCCGTCTCCGTCCGGCCCCCCGTTTCAGCCCGGTTTGCCGCCTTCACGTCCACCCGCTGAAAAAGGCGGGCTTTTCCCCCCAAACCGCCTTTCTCCACACGTTTCTCAGAGAGGCGCGCCCTCTCCCCTCAGAGACAACCCCTCGCTGCCCACACCTCTACCTCCGCAACCAGCCGAGCACACGACCGCCCGGGCAGGGCTGCGTTCCGCTGCCCCCCCGCCCCCCGCCCCCCGCCGTGGACACCGACCCGGGCGGGCTCAGGCCGGGCCCGACGCCTGAGGGCCGCCATCCCGCCCTCCCGCCCTCCGCTGCCGGCGGCAGTGCGCAGGCGCGGCGGGAGGAGCGTGACGCCATCGCCCGGCGACGCGGCCGCGCCCAGAGCCCTCACGGCCGGGGCCGCGGCGGGAAGCGGCGGCGGCGATCCCCGCGGGCGGGGGGCGGCCGGTCCCGGTCCGGTCCGGTCCGGTCCGATGCGGCGCCGGGGCGGGCAGGATGCACCAGAAGCTGCTGCGGAGCGCGCACTACATCGAGCTGGGGAGCTACCAGTACTGGCCGGTGCTGGTGCCCCGCGGCATCCGCCTCTACACCTACGAGCAGATCCCCGTCTTCCTCAAGGACAACCCCTATATCACCGACGGCTACCGGGCCTACCTGCCCTCCCGGCTCTGCCTCAAGAGGTGAGGGCAACCCCCGCACCCCGGCCCCGGCTCCCCCCCCAGCTCCCCCCTGCTCCGCCTCACCCCGTCGTTGTCTCCTCACAGCCTCTTCATCCTCTCCAACGAGACCGTCAACATCTGGAGCCACCTGCTCGGCTTCCTCCTCTTCTTCACGCTGGGCATCTACGACCTGACGGCCGTCCTGCCGGCCGCCGGCGCTTCCCGGGAGGACTTCGTCATCTGCTCCGTCTGCCTGTTCTGCTTCCAGGTAGGGGCTGGCTGGGTGCCCGCCGAGGTACCGGCCGAGCGCGGGCCGGCAGCTTCCTCAGGGAAGCCGTCGCCTCTGAGAAGGAAGAGTGTTGCAGCCCACGGACACGTTGCACGAGCGGGCCTGCAGAGCGAGACGGACTAAGGTCAGGCCTGGGGAAGGGTGTTTCGAGTTGCTTTTAAAGGTAACTGACGAGCTCGGCGCTCGAGCTGATTTTGACCCGTTCAATATATGCGATAAACCAGGGAGGACTGAACAGAGCTGGCCTAGGAAAGACTCTGTGAAAAACAACTAAATTGTCCACGGCCGTATCTCACGGCTTCAGCTGGGCGTCGGGGTCCCAGACAGCATCAGTTGCCGCCGGAAAGGGTTACCTGCCAGAACACGAAAATCAGCCACGGCCTGATGCTGGTCCGGAATGGCAGTAGGGCTCGTATTCTAACTTTTTACCTCCTCTAAGCAAGAGCTCCTGCGTCAGATGAAATCTGTTCGCAGCAGCAGACTTCAACTGTGTCATCATTTGAGCACTGAAGCTCCTGTACAGTACACTGTCCCTAAAAAAGCGTGAAGAGCTGAAGAGTGCTGTTCATGTTTCCTGAAGAGTACAGGATGCCTTTGCGTAGCTAGAAGCGGGGAAAACTCCCTTGCTGGCTTGGAGAGCACTGCTGTTGTGTTCCTCCCTGCTCCTGTTGAGGGTTGCAGAGAAACACAGACATTTCTCAGGGAAAAAATCTGATGCCAGCCTAGAAGGGGCCTGTGTGTAGATGTTAAATTTCTTGTGTGTTCCCTCAATAACGTAACTTGGGTGCCAGGCCGTCAGGGCAGATTTGGGCTTTGGTTTCTGCTTGTGGTCGTTTGGCCAAGCAGAATTCATCATCCCACTGTACTGATGCAGACATGGCCCTGCTCCCTTGCGTAGTAGCTCCTCGCTTGGCCTCAATAGCCCAGGTTTCTTAGCTGTGCCACTTGGGTTGTCACGTCTTGCAAAGTTTTCTGTTCCTCCTTCCATCTGCCAGAGAAGCTTATGTTAGTTTCTGTTGATTTCTGGCAGGATTCACAATTGCCTACACCGAAGTTGCACTGCAAAACATATAACAGGTTAATTGCATGTGCTAAGTTTCAGAGTTCAGGCTTGCTATACTCCCTGTTAATTTTTAAGAAATTAATGCATCCTTGTTTGAACATTTGTATAGGTCTGTATGCTTTGCTCAGTAGGATACCATCTTTTCTGTTGTCACCGCTCAGAGAAGACCAGCCGACGATGGATGGCGTTAGATTATGCGGGAATTTCCATTGGTATCCTGGGCTGCTACGTGTCAGGCGTGTTTTATGCATTTTATTGCAATAACGTAAGTTTGAAGCACTTGTTCATGTAACCTTTAGTTCCTGTGGTCTCGTCCTTGTAGTTTCCGTGCCGTAGGAAGGGGGTTCATTGCAGGGTGTTCAAATAGAACGTTAGTCGGGAGACAGAGATGGAAACTGAAAGAAGTTCCTTCTGACACCAGCAGAACTCTGCTTGCTGAAGCGATGGGCAAATCGAGGTTTTCCTTTCAAGCTGTCTATCACACAAGCCTCAACAAATTATTTAAATCTATATGAAGGCAGCGTAAACTTTACAGGTCCTACATTTGTCAAATGCATGAGGATGATTATGGGATGTGTCCCCATCACAAGTCATTCAAACATCATTTCCCACTATGTAGCTTACCTGAGGCAGCAATAAGATTATTTTCTTTTCTTCTAGTAGAGAACAATTAAAATTAGTTCCCTTCGAAGGCCTAGATTATATCCACACCTGCAGTGGGTACAGCAATCGGATAGTTGAACAAGTCTGCTGAGGCAGAGGTATATTTAAAATGTTTTGGTGAACGAACTGCTCGGAATAAACGATGTTCTACCAGGTGTACTGGAGCAAGACTGTCTCTTCCCCTTGCTGTCAGTTGATAAATACAAGTCCGTTCATTCAAACCCCATCATTTGTGCTTGCGGCAGTGACGGGGGATTTGATATATCATTACATTTAGCATTGTAAACTTTCTACCCAGAAATTATTTTTACACGTGGTGAGAAAGCCCACAAACTTGCTTTTGTTTCTTTTTTCCCAGTACTGGCGTCAGGTATATTTAATCACTGTGCTGGCAATGATCTTGGCAGTATTTTTTGCTCAGATTCATCCCAGTTACCTCACGCAACAGTGGCACAGACTGCGCTCCATCATCTTTTGCTCAGTGTCTGGATATGGAATTATTCCCACCATCCACTGGATTTGGCTCAATGGCGGCATTGGTGCATCTATTGTACAGGTAAAAGAAAAAAAGGAGGAAATAAGATACACTTTTGCTTTTCTCTTGCTATCTTCCTTCAGTCGTCTTTACGCTTTGGGAAATGAAGGGGAATTAAAATCGCTTTAAGCTCAGAATTCCTTCAGATGAGATGATCCAGTTGCAAACACTTAGAAATTTATTGAGCAGCGGTAAACACGTGGAGTAGCTTAAATCTCCTTTACTGATTTACAGCCGCACCACGAGATGGAAAACTGGATACAAGTGTGACTGAGCCTGTCTGCCTGAGGGACAGGGCAGCCTGTGTAGGTGGACTGCACCCCTGCTCACCCGAGGGCGAGGGACAGGAGCAAAGAGCCAACTCGGCCGCAGAGCGGGAAGCAGTCTATCAGGCTCTGCCAGTGCTCTGGGCTGTCCGCCTCCACAGCTCGAAAGGGGAGAGGGGAACCAGAAGACACTGATGAGATGATTATTTGCTTCCTCTTCCCTGGGTTGGCAGCAAAAACCAGTATTTGCCTACTCCAGCCCCCTGTCTCTTACGCAACCCTTATTTAACATCACTGTGAAGTTACCGAACTATTTTCCTGTTCTTGTTTTGCTTGTGCTCTGAAAAACAAGCAGCACAGTGCAGCTGAGGACAGTTAAGTATGCCCCAATATGAAAATGCCAGAAGTCATTGCAATTACCCAGGGACCTAACTGCTGAAGAAAACGTTTCCTTTTCATTGTGAGCAGTAACTGTGCACGTTCTTAGACTGGCCCTGCTGGAGGACTGTCAGCTGGGGTGATGGTTTAGCCCAGTCCAGAGCTGCTGTTGAATGTGGAATAGTAACATTTATGAATATATGTAGTCTTTAGACAGGGCACTTAACGCTGTCCTTCTAAAAATCAGATTTAACAGTAGTTGTCCCCCCACATCTTCCCCCATTTCGTTTCTCCTGGTACAGCAGAATGTTGTTCCTCCATTTTGTTTCCATACTTCACAAAAATGCTCTGCGACTGTTAACAAAACTTTCTGTTAAGGAAAACAAAAAGCAGCTCATTAATGGGTTGCTTGATTATTTACCACCCAGTGTGTAGTACTCCTGTGGCCCTGGGTTCTAGGGACTGCAATCCCAACCGGTAAATGAGATTTTGCACTGAAGACATCCTTCTCGCTTATCCTAGCCATTCTGCGTAAGATCAGTGTACTGGAAGATGTCCTCCTTTTACGGGCAAATGTCATGTCTGTTGCAGACTGCACAGAAACACTTAAGTAGCTTGTGTATTGAAGCAGAGAAGTCACGATAAAACAAGTTTCTTCCCATTCAGATATTCCCAAACTTTGGCATTTGCTTCCCCGTTGGATTTAGTCCGTACGTAACATAGGCAGTGAAGTAAGATTCAGTTTTGTCATACCTTTTTCTTTTTGAGCTGTAGGGACTTTTTTTTGTTGTTGTTTTTCTATTTCTACCTCCTAACAGAATAGGAGAGCTTCCTTTTCTTTTGCAGGAGTTTGCTCCGCGTGTAGTTGTCATGTACTTCATCGCTGCTGTAGCTTTTCTCTTCTATATTTCCAAAGTTCCAGAAAGATACTTCCCAGGTAGGAAATTCTCTTCCGGGTGTTTTTTCTGCAGTTAACCTTCCTGCAGCGTCACAGTCCTTGCTGTGAATCGTGAACCTACTGTGAGAGAACAGGTTGACCATGTTCCCCATGAAGTATTGTCATACAGAGTAAAACGTTGCATATATTTGAAGCAAAAGAAGGCAGACGACTTCTGATCAAGTTCGTTAAAGAACTTGCACTGCCTCCCAGCAAGTGGAGTGTATAGCTGACCTCTGGAGGAGACCAATTGCTATTTGCATTGTATGAGTTATTCCTGAGTTTAACGACTTAACCGCTTGCCCTCTTTTTTCCCCGCAGGACAGTTGAACTACCTCGGCTCGAGTCACCAAGTGTGGCATATCCTGGCAGTGGTGATGCTGTATTGGTGGCATCAGTCCACAGTGTACATCATGCAATATCGACACAGCAAGCCCTGTCCTGAGTATAGCGCAGACTTGTGAGCGAAGGTATAGCACTTCTCATACTCGTGGGACTAGGATATTCTAACAAGTATAAGGTTAAATAATCTTGGTTTTAACTTGTCACAAGTTTCAGTCAGCCTCCCTCACTAGCTTACCCAAAGAAAAAGGTGATGGGTGTAATACTTGCTTGTAAATAAAAAACATGAGTGATCTTGATGCCAGGCACTCTGATCCTTTGTACTGCTGTGTTGCATGAGGCTGCAGGCAGCTGCAATGCCCTTGACTAGAGTTTTAGAACCGGCTGGACAGAGGTCTGCCAGATCCCTTTCAGCTCTCTTTCCCAATTTTAATAGCCTCAAGCTGCCATTAGTATTTGTTCCTAAGTAGCATTTTCCTCAGGCTTTTGTCAGGTTTTCAGCTTACTAAGCATTGATCTGGATTTTTTGGAAAGCAGGTAAGAGTTGCTAATTTCGTTTGCATAGTAAGCAACTAAACTTGTTTCCCCACTGTATTTCAGAGACACTGCGATGAAATTTCTGACTTTGAGGGTCTGGACCTTACCTAATGAACTGAGCTATGAAGTTAAGCACTGAGGCAGTTCATTTTCTGACTTCTGGACTGTTGCCTGCTTGCTGGGACAGTATATTATTATGAGTTTTGAAAAAACCAACAGCCTTGCCTGGGATCCGAGATGCATTTCCTTCTCAGACATTTCCTGTTCTGCAATCAAGTACAAAACCGGTCTTCCTGGAGTGGGACAATGCAAAGCTGAGCTGTAACAGTTAGCATTCAGCTCACAGCAGTATTTTTTTTGCTTGATAAACACGAACAACAAACACAAGTAATTAACCTTGCTGAGCTGACAGACCGATATACCTGGTTTTCAGGTTTTGTTCAAGTGCATCATTAAGAAACCGCTCCTGGCAGTGTGCGCGTGTAAAACCGTGGTAACTGTGGGACCCCATCTTGGATCTAAATCACAGCAGCACCGTGGGTTGCATCCTTCAGAATGTTTGAATGACGTGCTTGCGCTTCAGTATCAGTACGGTAACGTGTAAAATGGAATTCGGTGGGCTCTTGTACTTTTCTGGACAAGCTCTTTTCCTTTTTCTGACAGGTAAGATCACATGTCATCCACCCTAGCTCTGTCTTCATTTCAGATCTTAAAACTTGTCTCTCCCAATATGACTTAGTGGCATTACTTCAAAGAATTTCTCTAGATCCCTTAGGTAATTTGGAATTAGTACTCATCCATATTTCAGCAGTAGAGCTAAGCCTGTGTGTTTAAGTTTGTTACTATCTTGCAATCAGAGTTGCTAAGAAGTAGTTTTTTAAGTTAGACTTGTTTAACAGGATGAAGTTAACACACCCCGAGTAGTGAACCTGCTGGGATTCAAAATCACTCAACTTCGGCCTTTTAAGGTGTGATGTATTATACTGTACTTGCAGACTTTGTTACTGAAAATGACTTACCACCGTAAGCTTTCTATAGTAAAAAGGTCGCCTTGGGTTTTAGAATTTGTTGTGAAACTATTTCTTAGAAACTCAACACTGGGGAGAGATGAAATTGGCAGGTTAGTCAATAGCTGTAGCTCAGCATGATTAAGCTCAATGCGTGCCAGTTTTTCAAACAGGATTGGAATTACTTGGATTTTTGGGGTTAGAATCAACATTTTCAAGTGGCTTTTGTATAGCAGCTGTGCTTGTGTTTACAGTTGAGCTGAGCAGTGGTAGCAAGTGCTGCTGCTTCACACAATCAAATGTTAGTCAGCATTAGCCATTGGGAGATTTCTCTAATTGCCTCAAGATGCTGTCACAACTTAATCCAAAGCAGTTAAAGTTTGGGAGCAGAGCTGTTGAAGGACACAATTGCATTGGCAGGGCTAGCATTAAGAAGCGTGAGATAGCCGGACTGTTTCTGCTTTGACTACAGGAAGAAATGTTCTGTTCTGGGATTGCAAACTGTCCCAGCTGACCTTGCTACAACTCCCCTTGTTACCTGCAGCAAGGCCTTCCACAGTGTCCCAGCATCTTCTCTTGTGTTTTGTGATCATCTGGCAACAGCCAGCTTAATCCACTCTGGACAGGGGCCTTGTAAGATTTCAAGGAGGTTGTCTTACACCTGAGGCCAAGGAAGTGAGAGCACTGCCTAGCAGTGGGAAGGAAAACCTCAGGCAACCATGCTAAAAGCTGCTTAAGAACACAAGAAGGCTTCAATGAACTGTCAGCCTTGCCAGTGCTATGCCATGATGCCACTGCCTCTTGCCTTGCGGGGAAGGTCCTCCCTTCATGGATTCTAGCTTACTCAGAGGAGGAGAGGCTGCTTTTTTGCAGTGCCCTCCTCAGGGCAGGCAGCCTGGTGTCAGGTCCCACCAAAACTGCCTCCTCCCCAGGCTAAACAAGCCCAGCTCCATCAGCCTTTCTCATCAGGGGTGTGCCAAGAACATGCGGAATATCAATGGAAATGTACTGTCATGCACTTGAACACTCACTGAGGATGGAAAACGTGGGATACTAACTTCTCTACTGGTATGCTGGAGAGTAATGCTATGTTCAGTTCAGTGGGTTGTTTGTTGTTTTTTTTTTTTTTTTTCAATGCCAGTAACAAATAGTGGCAAGAACTGACTTAGAATTTAAGATTCAAGTCCCAGACCTTTGAGCCTTTCAGTGTACACACTGGGTTTTTTTATTTTTATTTTTTAAACTTGACAACCAAGTAAGTTTCAAGTGCACTAATTACTACTACTGAAGCCTGACAAGGAACCTGCAAGTATAAAAGCCTGTTTCCACTGTTATGTGAACAATAATATTGAAGAATGTGTGTTTGTGTATTGAAAGCATACTGACTTTACAGTTTGCTAATGTATTTTTTTTAGGTAAACTCTTAACTACTACCGCAGTTGTCACTCGATCAGGCAACTGACTGCAAAGCTGTACATTTTTATCATCCTGACAAAATTTATCTAGCTGCATGATGGTCTTTTATGTACATACCGAACCTGTAAATAAATTTCAGTTCATGGGAAGTTTACTTGGAGTAACATCATTCTTGCGTCTCACCTAGTGAAAGGATAGATGCTCAACCACGCAACTTCTGTCACTTCCCCTGGGTTTGAAATATACAGGGAGACTGTCTCTTGAATTATCAAGGCACAGCACAGACAGGCATGGCAGGTGTTCAAATTGCACTATTCCAGTATTGCATGTAGTATATTTCAGTAACAGTACTTAGTGCTCTATACTTGTTTTTGGAGGAGCATCTCTAGGTGAATCTGCTGATACACTCAGCTTTGCAACTGACTCCCTTTAGATGCAGATAGTTTCCAAGCAGGGCCTTATTCATGTCTTAAGAGCTCTGGCCATTTCTCTTGCTGTGGCCTAAACAAAGGAAGGAAAGGGTGATCCTGACTCTGCCTCAGCTGAAACAACAGTACCCTTCCCCACCTCAATGTTGTAAATGTGCTTTTGCCCTAACAGAAGTAGTTCAACAGCATGGAAAAACCAGTGATGAGAAATCAAGTGCTAGCAGCTACGCTGCAAAAACAAAGTAACACAGCCAGAACGTTTTTTAAACTCCTTTTGTAACTGCAGGGGCTGAAAACAAACCAAACCTCTAGCAGGGATGGCACAGGCAGAAAAGCTTTGCCCTTACGCATATCCTGCCTATGCATACAGCGTGGAGCAGGCAGCTGCACCGGCCAGCAGGGATGACTTTGCACCCCCCATTACAAGCGCCCGTTCTCGTCCTGTACTGCAGCACGTAGCAAGCGCTCACACAACACTTATTACCAGTAACCATCAGGATTGCCCCAAGTCCTCCTCCAACTGCACTCGGCCAAGCCTTTAAACCACAGGCAACATGCAGATTGAGAGACCTTGTTGTCCATGAAAAACTAACTCTTTAAAGTAAGAATTTAACAGCTGTGGTTGTTCATTTTCATTTAAGGTGAAGCCTCTAGTTAAACTGTATTTCCTTGTCGAATTGCTTGTAACAAAATGAAACAAGCAATAGGCAGAAGACGCAACAGCCACTGGGACATGAGCTACTATTTAGTAACCGCGTCCTGCTGCCGCTCCCTCTTTTTTTGACCGTTTTCATTCTTGCTTCAGCTTACCTAAGAGTAAAATCAGTACAAGCAGCATTCAAAAAAACTGCTCCGGTAAACAATTGCCAGAAGGGGGTCAAATTACTTAAAATTATGTCTAGAAGATCAGGTGCAGAACTATGTCCACAGAGATAGCATTGGAAACTGTATTTAACATTAAATTAAAGCCTAAATGTGAGTACTTAATAATGCAATGTTTAAGGACATCTGCAAAGTCACTGTTATCACGTTTGTTTATTTAACAACTGCAAGTATTTTTTGACATACATCAGTTTCACAAAAAAGTTAAAAGTTCTCTGTTTAGTGGTACACAAAAAAGCTTTAGAAACTTGAAGTCTAACAAGAAATGGAAGTGTAGTTCAGGAAAGTGCACTTAAAAGCTGAATGCCAGCAATTTCAAAATAGTTTTTATGCTCTTTAATATTAGGTGATGCCTTAGTCACAAATTTAGCTATACACACAACTTCCTTGGTTTTCCTTTCAAAGTAAGCTCTATAGATAAGTAACACAGCAGCCACCCTTTGCACTTTTTTTTCTTTTGCAGCTTTCACTCATATTCACTCCCTCAAGGGACACAAAAGTGATTGTGGCTGCTGTGTTACTAAAAGCACGGCAACTCCAAGAGATACATGATGTGTGCGAGCATGTGTATGTTTTATATATACTTTTCATATATAAAAATACACGATATAGTATAAAAAAAACCTCCAGATAAACTCTTATTCTCACAGTAGCAAATATATCAACTTATTTTCACAGTACTTGGTTTTACTAACTGGGACACCCAGAATGATTAAAAGTTACTTCCTCCAAAGCTGGTACTCACGGGTCCCGCATTACGCAGGTCAGCCAAAGCAATTGCGTGCACCTCAAGGCCGTTTGAGAGTCTGCAGACAAACACGGTGATCTTATTTTTCTTTCAATGACCGCAACCATTACAGGCTTCTTAGTACCTTTTGACAAAATCCCTCTCTCAAACAGCTGATTTTAAAAGGCCTATGGTTCAGTCATTCAACATGCTGAAAGACAAGCTGTAAAAATCCATCGGTATTTTCCATCAGAAGGGAAGTATCAGCTCCTTACCTTGCCATTATTGTCTTCACAGACAGTATGGTACATGTCTAGCACAGCAAGGTCTTTCCCGTATTTCAGGTAAGGTCACGATATGCTCCGTGGCAAGCAAGCACATGAGCATGCACACACACCAAATAAAGGCAAAACGATATCACGTTCCCCGACAGTACCACGTTTCGTCTCTGTTGACTAGCGGATCTTAGGTAAAATTAAACCCAAACTTGGGTTTAGTTGTGTATAAACAGTATATACCACGCAAAGTCAACTTAGCGAAGCATACTAATCTCTTTTCAGTCACAAGAAAGGATAAAATAATTTTAACTCTATAAGCGAAAAAGTTACGTCTATGCAAAAACCTGTTTTGTATCTAGAATACAAAGAACAAGATTGATTAAGGCCATTAACAAGCAAATATCATCGGCCATAAGTCGTATGCAGCCAGAGACGTTATGCCAGTTTTAGAGTAACTTGGGTTTACAGTTTGCTTTTATCTCCCCTCTCAGTTTCTGTGTACAACCTCACTTCAGCTTTCCTGTACTGTAATACAACCATTTATGACCCTCTGCCAAAAAACCAAACCAACCCACCACCCAAGGAAAACCTGTAGCACTCCTCAGCCTAAAGTCTCAGGGTAAACAGTCAAAAACCAAACACGCTTCCTTCTATTCTTAATTTACCTGAATGTTTAGGCCCACACCAAGTCTGCCGACACACAGATGCACAGCCTTTTCCCTCCGTGTCCAACAGCAAACCACCTCTCCTTTCTCCCTCAGTCCCACGCGCATGGTTAACCCTTTCCTCTGGCACCAAACGGCCAAGCAAGCCCTCAAGTTGCTTTTCCTCCAGGGAAAAGCAGCGGCTGCATGGCTTTGGTGAGGATGAGCCGCATTTAAGAAAATGGGTCACTTGCCTGTTGGTTTAGTCTCGTTTTGTTTCCACCCACCTGCCCCATTTGTCATATCCTTCTGTTCCAACAGCTCTTTAGGCAGGTAAGTGTAACAGTTCAGACGGAAACCGTAGGAAGGTAGCTCATAAGCACGCGCAGAGAAGAGGAAAAAAAAAACCAAACGAAAAAGACAGTTAACCTGAGTATCAGAAAATGCTACAAAACTTGGCGTGCGCTTCTTACAGCCTTTGGCACAAAAAACCCAGGTGAGAACAGTAGTAATAAAGCCTAAGAAACTCCTGTGCAAATAGAGTTGAAACATTTCTACTCATAACCTCCTAAGAGCTTAATTTCTAACCCTGAAAAAGGCATACTTAACCAAGCACAGCTGTGATATTTCACTTCCACCCTGTGAGAAAAATGAAAATGAGGAAGATAAAGGTAATGAAGGTGTACAGATACATATGAGCTACTTTCAGATTCCAGGACTAGGGGAAGCAATCTCATATATATCCAAGGGAGTGTTTTATTAAACCAACCCCCAAAGGAGTCAAGTGACTGCTTTTTAAAGTGGCGTTTTCATCAAATAGCATAAGGGATCCACCCCCAGCCTCACAGATCTCAGGACGACTGTATAACCAGCAGAAGAGTTTGGAAAAAAAAAAAAAGTGCAACCCTAAATATTTCGCTTTACCTCCTGTAAAAGGGGGGACACCGGGACACACAAACACAAATGCTTATGTCCTCCATATATAAACATCCAATTATCTACCCATCCGCAATCAGTAGAGCAGGAAATAAAGGTGAGACAAGCAGAGGAACTACCTCCTTCCCCTTCCTCTTGAGGACTTCCGCCACAGAGAAAAGGCAAATCGGACCATGCCAAGTCACACTCGCTCCGCAGACGGCGTACATGGCTTGGCACAAGTTGCAAGGCAGCGGAGGAGCCGTCCTGCCTACACACAGCACGTACTTCTACAACACGGTAACGAAATCTTGTCCTCAGCGAGTCTGTTCACATCAACTTCCCATCACCTACTGGCACCTCACGCTCCCGAGCCTTTAGCCACGTCTCGTGCACCTAACGTCTCAGAGGTACTGTGCAACAGGACAGGAGTCCTGCCTGTAAGGCTTCGTGGTGTGAAATGCAGTTTACCGGTACGGTAGCAAGCGGCTTCTGCAAGCTACCTGCTGCTTACTGCTTCTGTTCTGAATCAAATCCGGGTTCAGGGAAGTTTCTTCAAAGCTCAGTGCATTTAGCAAAACTTTCTTATAAAATACACTTAAGTACAATAACAGATTCATCAGAACTTAAAAGAACATTAGGTTACAGTCATTTCATAAAATTATTATTGTTTTAAAAAAACAACAGCTTTGAAAGAATACACGTTTTCTTTGCAATAAAAATCCAAGAGGAAAAGGAAAAGTACTTTCAGACACAAATCCCAATTCGTAATCAAATAAATCTGATGGTTGCATCTCACAGTCAACTGTACAAGTTATCTGGAATACTCCACATGTGCCAAATGATTTCCTCATGTAAACCAGTCTCTCTTCCCAGCGTACTGAGTAGTCTTCAAAGTGCTGCAAACACTGGCTGCATTCCTGCTGGTTTACTCCCCTACATTCATGCTTTTTGTCTCGCAAACCATTATGTTCTCTGTATCTTTAGTTTTAACTCTAAGCTTCCAGTTTGCTATTTTACATTAATGGCACTTACTGTAAAACAAACAAACAAACAAAAAAAAAAAAACAAAAACGTTTAGGCACACAAAAAAAATTATCTGCCTTTCACCTCTGCAGCTGCATAGATGTCTACCAGGTCCCAAGCCATAGCTGTGCTCTGGAATTCTGGGCCACAGCCCCTTGAGGACTTGGCTTCTTTATTTTTATGATTAATAAAGGTAGTTTTCACCTCAGAAGCATAGACTTGACTATTCCCAGCAGATCAGTCTGGATAGTAGTACATTTTGGTTCTTAAGTCTACTGCGACTGAGACATGAAGAATCACCACAGTTCCATTAGCCTACCTGTACGTATGGAAAATGTTTTTCATGTGATCTCTGCCTGTCTCCCTCCCTCCATCTCAGCACATCACAGAGGACTGAAAAGGCAACGCAAAAGTGCAGAATGACAATATGTTCCAGGGCCCAGAGTCAGTGACAGACAGTGCTTCATATCTGATTTCTTTTTTCATTCTAGGAGCCATCTGTCGTAACAAAATGCTGCTCCTGGTTCATTTTTTCTATTTTTCTCCAAAAAAAACCCCAGTAAGAATTTGCCATCATTCTAAATTCCATGGCACAAGCTGCCCATGCCTTCCTGAACTTGAACAAACTGCAGGAGCCAGGTCCCTGTCAATTCAACCAGATAAATTACTCCACTAATTAAAACCTCTATTAAGTAACTCAGAGAGGTGGAGGGGGTAACCCGTTGAAAGCATTTACTGTTTGGAAGGAAATGGAGCTGCTCCAAAGGGATCTAACTCTAGCGCCTGTTGCTGTTGGCTTTGCACGCTCTGCACAACCAGTTCTGTGAAGGGTACTGCACCAAAGTCATCTGTTTTCAGCCCGTCACCACCATGAATGGCTCCGTGCAAGGAGTTCTGCCTAGGTCTACCAGCCACTACTACCGTGCCATGATCCCCGCGGCTGTCACCAAACCCTTGATGCTGGGGATGCCGCATCAAGTCTGGTGGGTGGAAGGGTTTGGCTCCGAAAGGATCCAGGAGACTCTCATCTGTCTGCAGAGGGTTGGTTCGATCTTTGCTGTCAGTCAACGCAACGCTTATGTTCTCTTTGGAGTCCGAGATCGTCAGGAACTCGTTGCTGCTCTGCGAGTCCCTGCGGCCTGCTTTCTTGTGCCTGCGGGCTCTCTCAGGGGTGCGGTAGCTCGGTTTCAACGCCTTCTTCGTGGTGGTTGGGGTGCCGTGGTGACGCTTTCCGTTGTTCTTCGAGACCTCCTGTTTCATGCGCCTTTGGCGGGAAGAGAGTTTCTGCAGGTTACGCTGCTGCTTCACCTTCTGCTGCTGCTGACTCCCCGTGATCTCTTCAAAAGGAACCAGCCCAAACAGGTCCTCCTTACTCCCACCAGTCTTGGGGAGAAGGGAAGGCTGAAATGGGGTGCAGCCAAAAATATCGACGCTCCGTGGAGAAGTAGGAGAAAGCAGAGGCTCAGTTCCCGCCACCTGGCCATCTTGCTGAGATACCTTTTTGCTGAAGGGGGCTTTTGTGAAAACGTCAAAGTCATCCTGCTCTTGGTTCAGGCCGGGAAAAGCCATCCGAGAAGAGGCGTCTTTATCCGTCTTCTCTCTTGCCTGAGGCTGCAGAGTAAAAAAGGGCACTGCCCCAAACACATCAAACTCTTGGCCAGGGTTCACCTTGATTACAGTACTTGGCACCTCAGACAAGGACGTACGCATTGAACTGGGTTCTTTGATTTCACTGCTGCCCACGCCATCTCTGAACCTACTGCTCAGGAGCCCTTCCACAGATTTTTGCTTGGTACGATCAGAATCGGAGTCAGAACTTTGCTTCTCCTCCTCCTCTTCCTCCACCTCTTCCTCAGAGTCCATGAGGAGAGGTCGGTGGCCTAAATTCTCCGGTTCTGTATCATTGTCATCATTGAAGTCTCCATTCTCTCCTTGCAAGGCTTCTTCATCCTCCTGTTCTTCTTCTTCCTCGCTGCTCTTGGGAGAAGGAGGATCAGATTCGAAGTCACTCTCTGACTCATCACCACCTTTTGTCACCTGTCCCTCTGCAGTTTTCCTCCCTGGTCGGGAATCTCTAAAAGCATGGCTCAGTTTTCCAGCCTTGTTTGGCGTCCCTAAGTTATTTCCTTGATTGCTGGCTGAATTATCTGCTTGTTTTCCAGGGGAACCTGCAGGTCCGAAGAAAAATGCAAAACAAAACTTGAAATACACTGTTAAAGTCAATGCTTATTCCACACACGCCATAGCCACACATACCAAGAGTAGATGCACACATACGTTCCATACTTACTGAGGGAAAGGAGCTAAAACCATACCTAGTATTTCAAACAGCACTTATAAAATTGATTACTCATAAAATTGATTTACTCCTCAAGCACAAGATGTCTGGAAAACCAATACCAGTATTTTGGGGGCACAGAGGAGGGACCAATGGACACAGGTGATGTCTAGAGCCAGCTTTTCAAACACACTCATTACACAGCTGCTCCTCTCCAGGGAAACAGGAGCCAGCGAGTTTGAAAAATTTTAATGTTCGTTCTCATTCTTTTTTCTTTAAAAGCGGACTACCTATTTCTTGAAGTGCTTCTGCTTTGATAGTCTGCTCTGATAAACTTACTGTTCTAGTCATGAAAACAGTCAGCATAGGCAAAAGAAAAGTATTTGGCAATTGCAGATAATTCACTTCCGATCTCGGGTACCATTTCACAGCGACAACAGACCTCCGAGGGCTCTGCTGGCCTACCAACCAGTCTGCTGCGCAGTTTCTGTATACCAGAAAGCAAATGCACCTTGTTGACAAACACCTCCCTTAAGGTGCCTTTTCAAGAGGTTCTCCAAGACCGATCCGCTGTATTAAGGCTTTTACTACACTCTCGGATTCATGTGGCAATACTGACATACTGAATGCTGTTTCTAAAGGGAAACGACTGTGTGACAGCCCGTTAGTACCCAGCCTTTCCTCCCCCAAGCTTTCATAGCACGAGACAACCCTACACAACATCTCCAAGATAATTAGCTTCCTCTACGGTCTTTAAAAATCAGCGACTGGGCGAGAGACAAGTTTGTTCCTTGTCCAAGCCGCAGGGAAGATCGCATGAGGTCACGATCCCTCTGTCCTGCCCTCAAGGGCACCAACTCCTTACGTGAGCTGAGAAAGTGGGACTTGGAGCCTGCCAAGAGCCACAACAGGGACACGCTGTTTGGGGGTTTTAGCCTCACAAGTGCGTTTTGAGGCATACAAAGGGAAACGGACAAGACAACAGTCTCTATGGGGAGATCGCAAGGGAATCGGCTAACATAACTATATGGAAATAGAGATGCAAGCACAAGGATGTTTTCCAACACGTGTCTTGGTTTGAAATACTCCCTCCCTTCCCCCAGTCAGGACCAAAACCATAATTTGGACTCATAAATGCCATTAAGAATTAAGCCTAATGGTCACTGCCATTTGGGCATTTAATAAGGTCTCCCCTTGGTTTAGGCTGAAACAGCCTCTCTCCATCAGGGCCTTCCCCTCCAATAATGCCAGCAAAGCACACAGTGCGATAGCTACACGGGAGAGCTTTTACTGTTTTTTTTTTTAAAAGCAATACTTGCCTTGGCTCATCTAAGCTATGCTTAGAGAATGTCTTTTTTTCTAGTGACACCCAAGCTCCACGTTCAGCCCCTTCTAACTTCTAGTGTAGCAGTTCAGGTAAAAAAAACGTATTGCTTTAACTTGAGAGAAGTGTTTTGGTGTTTGTTTCTAAACAGGATCTGTCAGCTCAGGTTCTCTATCATAAAGAAATTAATCTATTCATTTTACTCTAACACCTTCATCCCTGCTATTTAATGTCTGACAACTAGAGCCAAGAGAACAATTCGCTGCTGACTCTTCTGTGGGGTGGTTGGCTTCAATATACTAGGAGCAGTAAAAACTTCGCATCAGTAAACAAAACAGATGGCAAGAGCACGCAGACCAGATAAGCCTGCATAGTACCATTGGTATGGCACTCATCAGACACAGGCAAAACAAGTTTCTCCCTGTGATGGAGCCCCGCTGCTGCACTGAGGTGTTTTCAGGAGCGTAAGTGACTGTCAAATTTCTATTTGAAGAGAACAACTAGGAGGAAAAGCGAAACACTTGGTCTCAGCTGGGGAAAGCGTACTTGCTCTTGAGATGTC
This sequence comes from Harpia harpyja, assembly GCF_026419915.1. Classification (NCBI taxonomy): domain Eukaryota; kingdom Metazoa; phylum Chordata; class Aves; order Accipitriformes; family Accipitridae; genus Harpia; species Harpia harpyja. The sequence goes on from NC_068941.1 coordinate 970,457, forward strand.
CTTTCCTCTAGGACACAGATCACACAGCAGCCACGCCACTTTAAGAACGTATAATTGAACACGTAACACTAACAGCAGCAATGATAATTCACCTCTTTGCAGACACACCGAAAATTTGTATGCAATACTTGGAAGTGAGACCACATTACAGTCACTCCCAGCTGAACACTAGGTGGGTACCAACCTTCAGAGGGGAACCAGAACAATGGCAAAACCAACTGAGTTGATGCTTGCGCCACCGAAACCTCGGCCTGACAATCACTTTATGTTGCCTCATGGCCCCACCGAGTTCACTTTTACCTGGTGAGGAACATGCAGGTACCCGCCTGCACTAGTGAGATGCTGTGCAACAAACAGAGTACAGCCTGAGCGCTGGGTATGAGTTTCTGACATGTCTAGTATCTGACACAAACCTGGGGGCAGGGGTTGGTCCTCATTAAAGCAGTTATTAACAAGCTCTAGTCATAGCACCACGTTCGACCGCTGACCCTCTCACCTAACCGAAACTAACGCCTTCCATGTACGGTTTTCTTAAACAATTGTTGAAATTTAATCGACTCAATGTGTTCACAGGATTGAAAAAGCTGGCGATGGATGTGTGTACCAGTTATTTCTCTGTAAAAAAAAATCTTCAGCCAGAATCCAGCTCATGACTCTCCTGTTCTTACAATATACAAAATAATTTCTCAGGTAGTTTCTTCTTTCACAAGGAAATTAGCATGCAACTTTTAAGCCAAGTCAGATTTTTTTTCTTCCTATGCTCCAGTTTAGACCAGAATATAAAGTTTCACAAGAAAAATTTCTTCTTTTTCTAAAAGGAATTCACAGCCGGTTTCTTCATCCAGTAGCCATTTTGCTCTATTGCAATTACACTTAAAGTAAAAATAAAAATTCTGCAGCAATGTATTTTATGTATGGATTTAAAAACAAGATGACTAGAACGACCAAAAACATCAGGTGATTAGGGCTTTGAGCTGTTTCTTCTTTGCTTCTAGTGTCAGATTGCTTCTTATCTACTGTAATTTTACATACTACATATTTGCTTTACCCACTAAATTAGAATGTGGATTATTTGGCAGCTTACTTTAGATTTCCCTAAGGTACAGCCTCCACATCGCACTATATAACCCCCTATCTTACAAATCCTGCTGCTTCCAGTATTTACTGAAACACTACTGTTAACAAAAATGCAATTACACTTAAAAGGAGAAAAAAGAGGAAGTATTTCTAGGTTAGATGTTAACACCACTTACACAACAAAAAACCCAAACCTTTTATGTATGTCAACATCCACATGAGTTAACGCTCCCAAAGAATGATTATACACTGGCACATAATTTCCTTATGCAGAAAACAATTTATAAAGTCATTTTTTTTTTTAAAGACAGGAACTGAACCACAATATATCCAATATACCCGACTTCCGCAAAGGTTTAAATATTCTTTGGTAATTGCTGCCACAGTCACACTCCCTGGAAAACAAACTGCAAAGGACACCGACAAGACAAAAAACCAACCTCTACCAACAGCTACTGACTTGCTGAACAAGTAATTTAAGCCACACGACGTTTAGCTCTCAGTAACAGACCTCACTGGGCAGAACATACATCAACCAAACTTGACAACACATGGCAAAACACTTAAAGCAGCTTCCCAAACCATACTCAATGTATTAGTGCTCGCACACCAGCCATTCCGACATCTCTTCATACACCCACCAAGACGTGGTATTCTTGCTGACAAAATGCAGCAGCTGCTTTAGGGAATCCAGACAACCTCGTTTTTAATGAATCTCTATGAGCAGTCTAAATTTCCTTTCTGGAGTCTAACAACTACCATCTCTAGAAAGACTCGGATGAAGGCAGGAACAATTCATGGAGCAGCCCCAGTTGCTAGAGATTCATGTTCTATAGCAAACGCAGGGACTGCCTGCTTGCTATGTATGAAGCTATGTGTTTTGTTCACATACTTGGAGCTCTGAACCAGTCTTCGAGGAAACGCTGAGCACACTACTTAGAGGCAGAGAGATGGAAGGTGCTTGAATAGCTAGCGAGAGTATTAAAAATTTGAAGTGCGTATTCATTTTGACAATACTTTACACACAGCAATCTGTCTGGGCACCAGTCAGTTTGGCAGCCTCTTGCTCTCCTCGGGGCAACGGGGCTAAGCCGTCGCACACTGAATAGAGCACACAACACCCTTTTTAAACAATGGCTAGAATGAAGCAGCACACAGGAAAAGGAAGCTTGAGCCTGTGTATTTGTAAAGGTCTGTCCCTGCACAGGAGAAAACATATTCTCAAATACCTCGATTCTGAGGCCACTCAAAAATTAAGCAAGCATATTTATTTTTCCAGCCGTAACATCACCACAGCACCAGGCAATTAACTGCCTATTAGCTCATCAGCTTCAAACCCCTCCTTTCACTACAAATGATTTCTGAACACGGCTTCTGAATTTCTAGCTCTTCAGCTCTGAGATTCCTCCTTATACACCACCTCCTTGCCAGAGCTGTAAATATTACTTCTTTATCACAGTAGGAAATTAACATTCCTGTATTTTGTACAGACTCAAAATTATTGAAGAGATAATGAATCGTGCAGTGATTAGAAACTCACAAGCTACAGTAACAGCTCAATATTTCTCAAATTTCAGACCCAGCCTGTAAGACCCTACACGCACAACTTCAAAAGGAAAGCAAGCAGTACACATCAGATGACGCTGGGAACAGCAACTGCTCCTGCTATATAGTTTTGAAGAAAGCACTTTTGTTTCTAAAGTATTTTAGGAGTGGTGACCTCACCACTCCCACATTTGTATTTTTCAGGAAAGAGCACCTATCTTGCTTTATTCTTCAGCTTGTGTTGAGGTGGTGTAAACAAACAAACAGAGCCATCTGCTCCAAGCAGACATTAGTCTAAAGATAGCAGCTGTAAACATTTTGTAGTTCAACATAGCCAAACTTCATGGAAGAAGAATCTCTGCACGCACCTTCTCATCTGCAGTGTCTTCGGTTTAGTCCCAGCAACAGGGAGAAAATGGCAGCAGACTGGTGTTAAAACCAAACCAAAGAAACAATAATACCCTCCATAGAGCTATCAGTTTTAAACCCAAGAGAGCAATATTTTTTTTTGTTATTCTACCCTACAGTTCCCCTTCTTTCACTGTTAAAGAAGTTAGCAAACTAAATAAATACAAAGAGCACTACAAATAGAAACTTAATGCTCCAAAAGGGAAAAATTCCCTCATTAATGACAATTTAATGCTCTGGCCAAACAGATTTCAAAAATGAAGTGTTCTGTCACATTGATTTCGTGCAATCTTCTCAACCTAAACTGCTGCAGACACTGTTCAGATATATATTTATAAAAAAAATGCTGCAAAATGTTCAGTAACATCTGTTTGTAATGTACTGTTCAGATTACTACACTTCTAATCAGGTTTGCATCACGTAGAAGACAATTGTTCTTCGCTCGGATGCAAGGCAGGTGGAACATCTTTAATCGTATAAGAAGATCCCAATCTTCAAGGAAATTTTCTGTTCTGATGTTCTTTTTCAAGACATCCGATTATAAGAGGATGAATTCCCCCTAACAACTGCAGTAATTACATGCCTTCTGCTGGTTCATCATTTTAGGGTATTGCGGGGGTGGCGAAAGAGCGGGGCATAAGGGCTTTAAGCTTTCTTTGAATTGGTAACATACTGCCACCGTCATTTCAGAACAATTTGCCACATGTCAGGCCCAAGGATTACCGGCATGCTGCAACTAAATCTGCACTATTTCTTTGACAACAGCCAGAGCAGCAGCTGCTGAATATTGTAATAGGGATTTATACCGCTTACCACCTTGATTTTCAAGAACAATAAAAATGGGAGAAAAAAAAACCACTTCTGCCTAGTATCTATTGCTTAGATATTCTTTCAAGTAATTACTCTACAGGTTGAAGTGTCTCATTTAAAAAAAAAAAAAAAAAAAAAAAGGCAGCCATGAATGCTCCAAGATTTGACAAAAAAACCACCAAAAACCCAACACATCAGTGCATCATTTTGGAGAGAAAAAGCACACCACTGGTACAGCCCAAACATATAATTTATTCTTGGGATGTCTGAATAAGTTCCAAGTTACTCTGGAAGTGTCATTGAGAAAAGCTAAAGTCTAAAGATTATGTTGATACAGGGCAAGATCCTGAACCTGCATTCAGCAATACCTGAAACCATAGCCAAGGAAAGGTTACGGAGTAACATAAGCAGTATTTTCAGTGAGTACAAACATTGATAAGAGCTTATTTTAATTGTCAAGTCTGCTAAATCTGGAACACCGTACAACAGCCATATCAAGTTGTGGGTCTGGGCATCCTTTAACAAACAATTCAAGAATATCAATTGCAGAAGAAACGTGAACTGATGGCGTGAGCTGTTCTAATGTTGTAGAGAAAGTTGGCTCAAATATTTTTGCTTCTCCTCTTCACATGTTTGTCATTTCTTCCTTAATTGTAGTGAGCTGCATTTCACTTGAAGTTGCAGACTGCATAGTAGTTCGAGGGCTCCAAAGCTGTGGGACAGAAACTTGCAGTGGTTTTAAACCCTGCTAGAAGCAGTACACAAAGAAGTAACCAAATTAATCGTTGTCACCCACATCACTTCGTGCCAGACAAACGCACTTCTCTGCTGCAACACAGTGAATGCTAATAATCAGCTACTGCAGCAGAGTCCTTTCAGGGACATACTGAGTCCAAGTTGCGAGACGATTTCCATTGTACTGCTGTCTGGCATGCAGCTGGCTGGTGTTCTGCCAGATCCACACAGCTGTGACTAGCAAGTTACATTCCACACCACAAAACTGTTCTTATTCCAAGACAGACACCTATAATGATCATTTAAGATCTAGACACTACCAAGTCTGGGTGCAGGAAGTCCGGAAGTCAAAAGGAAGCCACTACAGACCTAAAGTTGCTTTTATCCCTGGTCTCTGCACAGGGAACATGCCTGCGGTGACCAGGAAGGGGTTACCTGTGTATGTCAGAAAAAACAACAGCAACTTGATCAAGAAGCACCATGTCTACAGTACAGAAAATGAGCTTTACAAACATTCAGTAGAACAGTTAAATAGATGACCTGAACTAGAACCTTATCCCAATACGACAAGCCAGAAGACAGCTCGCTGACATTCTGCACAGGAGCAAAACACCTAGCAGACAGCCTCAGGTCAGCACTTGCGAAGAAGTTCCAGTCAAGGTTTCTCAACATCTCCACTTCTCACACAGTCCATTCATGTCATTTTGAGAGTTACCTTAAATCTTTTATTACTTCTTTGAATTCCCATATTAAGCTGAAGGAAGCAAAAGCCAATCTAGCCCAATTTAATCCCAGAAAGAATTAGTGTCAACAAACGTAAGATGGCAAAAGGCCACTGAGTACAACTCAACAGCAAACTGCACTATATTCGTGACATGTCCTTCTTACCATTTGAAGAAAGCAGAAAATGTGCGTCTCCTGCGAGTTTCTGCAACACTCAAGTTGATGTTAACAAAGGATGTTACAACACTAGCTGTTTGACACACACACACGCGCTTGCATCAAAAGCTTCCAGGCCAAAACGCTGGCCGCAGAAGCTAATTTTTCCACTGTTACCATCCAGTGTTTCAGGCATTCAAGAACCAGAATCCGTTTTCCACATGTTAGGCACCTGTCCTAAATGCCCCAGGGCTGGCTACTCAACTGTGCTTTCTTTTCTCTTTTTCACAAAAAGTATGCAATGCCAGTTTTGTTTCTATCGCATCGAGCACTGGAATTCTGTCTCAAGCCAATTTTCTTTTCCAGCCATCTCAAGTTCTAAGCCATCACTATCTTCCACAAACATTTAGGCATAAAACACTGTGTATAGCAAGTTAACATGTAGTACTTGTGAAAACACTTTTAATAGGATATACACTAAGTGTGAGTAACTTTAAGTGCTTCTACGCTGTTTTCCTATCAACTACAATAAGAACAACCCAATAATGTGTTAGTTCATTTCACACTGCTATTTGCCCTCTGTATAGCATGTCAAGTGACATACATGTTGTTGCTGGCTCTCCATTCCCACCTGAGAAGAATAATCGTGGAAACTCTGACAGATAAGCTGCCTTAGTCCATCCAGTTCCAGGTTCTCCTTCCCGGTGATCCTTGCAGCAGCAGTGGCCTGAAATGCACTCAGCTCTGCAGGGAAAATCCCAAGGGCTCACAGCTCTCAGCAACCCACGGTCCTTTCCAGCGATGATAAAAGGTTTCAAATTTCAACCTCTGCATCTCCCTCGCCCCTGCATCACCTTCCCGGACACATGTAAACATACCCGATAGCACTGTTTTTGCTGGACTACCAGCACTTCACGTTATGTTGTTAAGTCAAAAGATGATACAAGATCTTCAGCTTCTCGCCACTACCTCACATCAGATGATTGAAACTAGTTAAGTATTTAGTCAAGTGCTGCTTTCAGCAGAGAACCCTTAAGCCTCCGCAACAAAAGAAACACTCTGGGTGACTCTACTCGGCTACAGTCCATATACAACAACATTTACTAACCTGAGACCTATGTCACACAGCAAAAAAAAAAAAAAACAAAGCAGAAAAAGACCACAATTCCAACTCAAAGGTTGTTAATACCGCAGAAGACATCTTCTGTAGGAACTGTCACTTCCTAAGAAAGTAAAATTTTCTTTTTTTATTTTAAACAGTCTGTATTGGTAACATCAACATTTCATCTCACCATAATTCAAGAAGTCAACATTCAGTAGTCAGAAACCTGGGTGAAGAGTCATCACACTCCATATTTGCACTGTAGACATGTTACAATAAGGAAGTGAAACTTCTGCTCTACCTAGATCAAGACAGACTCTCACCCAAACGCTGGAATTGCACTCAAGGTATTAAACCTCTGTTTCACTTTCTATTCACTCATCTTTTCTCTGATGCCCTGATTAAGGTAGGCATGTGGTTTACTTCTCCGTTAAATGTCTTACAATCACAAGGAACAAACCAGAAAGATCATATTATACAGAAACGTTCAGCACGAGAGGAAATGAAAATACTAGGGACATTTGTCAAGTTTATCCTAGAAAGCCCTCAACTAGAAATAAAACATGTCTACATCAGCACTACTCTCTTTTTCTTAGTTGTCTGACAATACCTCATTTCAAGACATTTCCAAGAACAATTCCGTGGGGAAAACAAACCAGCTTTTTAAAGGTGTATCTTCAGATGTAAAGATTTATCATAGCAGATTTGTTTGCTAAGTGTAATTCACTGTTAACACAGAATTAAGAATACCTTCCTTGAAATCAAGCCATTATGTAAATTTCTTCAAATTCCAGTTATGAGTCAGTAGAAAAAAGGCTAGTGAAAAACATAATTTTTTTCCCCTGTGAAACAGTTAACAGCTCACAACCAACTCAACGTTTCTCAAGCAGTCTGGTTTTTCAGCCATGATGGAATTTGGGTTTTTGTTTTTGTTTTTGGGGGTTTTTTTCCTTAGAAGAAGGCATCTCACCTTGTTTTTTAGTATGTCAAGAATGAAAGCTTGAATTCAAAGTAACAAAAATAAAACACATGACATAATACAGCGAGGCCATTTAGGACAGCCTAAGCTATATTATAACTATTGGGAAAACAGTGATGAGCAAATACATTTCTAAGACCCAAGATGAGGAAAGAAAAACAAAATCCCCAGACACATGCATATGAATACTCAAAACAGGAGACTAAGCACCTGGTAGTCACCATGTCAGATAAACTATAACTATTACTGTTCATTTTGCATGTGAATTTAGGCTCGCCTCTAAAACAAAGCAACCTCTTTAATGAAGACTCTAAGATAAATCCTTCTAAACTGCCACCTATAGACTGCACCTACAGAGCAAACATCTTCACTCAAGAATTGCTTTCACATTGTATGGAACAACTGAATATTAACAGGATGATAGAAGGTAAACTTGTCCTTTCCAAATGACCAGAACAAAAAGAGAAACTAAGAACACAGTAACATACCAAGCAGAATAAATTCAAGTCTTTCTAACAATAGGAGCAGACACAGATGCAGAGGTATTTTTATAAACTACCTTGCAGAATACCACAGCATTATCCTGGTCACTCTTCACCACGTATTGTACGAGACCTCTTGCAAGCATTAAGCAGCCCCAGTTAACAATCTTCGGGAATGCAAGATGAAAGTGAAAGGAAACACGGATGCTAACTTAGGTTGACCCCCAAATGATTTATTTTAAGGCATTTCATCTGAGCTTTTGAACTTCTCTAAGAATAGTTTTTAAAAGTCATGTTAAGGCACCTTTATCACACAAGCACTCTCAAGAAAACGTAGACACGTGCCTAAGTGGCTCCATCAGTAACTAAAGGTCTCTTTAGCATTTAACTGTCACGTAGGCTTTACTTTGGCACAGGTACCAAAAAAAAAATTATTAAAGTGCTGATCAAGCAAATGTTACAACCGGCAGTTAAGTTGCAGGATGATGCAGTTCCACATTCACAGTCAATGTTCACATACCATGTTATTTTTAGTTCCATCCAAGGTAAAAATAGCCAAAGCCAAACTGAAACACGATAACAAATCCACCCCTGCCCTCAAGTGTACAGATTACAAAAAATTTTGTTTGTTTTGACACAATTTGCACCAAACCTATGCATTAAATGCAGCAGAAGCTTACAGTCTTAACTTGGCTGGAGAACTGAACTAAAGGAACAGCACGAGTTGGAAGCAGACTACAGGGAAGTAGCAAAATTTAGTCTTAGCAAGTAACACGCCTCTAGCAAAAGCACTTCTGGTTCTACGCGAGTGATTCACACTGCACTGGTCCAATGTATTAGCACTGCGAAGACTACATAATCCGTACACTGTACGAGTACCTGGAATTTGATGCAGAAGGTTTTTTTAATTGGAGATAATCAACATACTAAAAAAAAAAAAATCTCTTCAACACCCATCTACTGTCATGAGGCATCCAATATCTTTATCATTCTTTGGTCATTTAACCAGATGTACATACTTCAACAGACACATAGACAGAGATACACGTATGTATGTATACACACATATATACACGAGGTAGTGATGTTACAGATGTAACTTGCCTGGGTGAGAAATGAAAGGAACAGAACCAAAGGGATCTTCAGGAGGATTTTTCTGCGGAGCAGAGTGTGGCTCCACATTGTTATCTGAAGATGCTCTCCTGTCCACCAGCCTGTCTGTAAAAAACAAAATGAAACAGAACAAAAAATAAAATAAAATAAAAATGGCAGGTGTTACACCAACGCAAAGATATCTACTGCACAAGGTGAGGGAGAAATATGCTCTCTATTAGGGGTTTTTTTGACTTTTTGAAAATATCCTACATCTTGAATTGTTACTTCTTGATCATACAGGAAAGTACACCTGCACAAACCTATTGTTAATCCCCCTGTCCCACCAAGAGCAGCATGTATTTGGTAATGGAATGCTTTAAATGAGGATCTCTTACACGTTTTATGTAGCCTTCGCGCTCTGTAACAGAAACTACTAGTCCTCTGTGCTCTTGATGTTTTGAAGTCAGAATCACTATGCTTATCTAAAAGACTAAATCATCCATTTTATCCAAGTTTTGGCCAGCCTTTGACACAAAAAGAGAAAAGTCAACCATCACAGCAAAATAGCTGGGAGTACTTTTTATTAAACATGTAACGTGTTTAGTGGGCATGGATGATGGTTGGAGTCGATGATCTTGAAGGTCTTTTCCAACCTAAATGATTCTATAATTCTAACATCTATTAGCAGTTAAAAACAATTTGAGTGTCATATAATGTAGAGAAGTGTAATGTCTGTTTTACATGGTCCCTTTGGAGACTGATTTTTTTTTTTCTTTTGAGAAGAGACATACAGAAACCTTTTAACACAGTCAAAAATTCGAAGCACTAGCAATGGTAAATACAAGGGGGTTTTGTCTAAGCTCTTATTCTAACATTGCTGCCAACTTCAGATGCAGACCAGCTAGCCCACCCACCCCAGTGCAACTCAGGAGGGTCCAGCAAGGCCCATCAGCCACTTAACAATACCAGTGTGACAAGGTGTTCCACCTTCAGCTAATACCCTACATCTTCTATGCAGAAAACATAGCAATTTGCTTTCCCCCTTTTTCACAGCAAGCAGCTGCTCGTCCAAACAATTTGCAGCACAACCTTCCTGCCAATTTGCAGCTGTAGAGATGCAGCTGAACTGTGCCCTACCTACATATCAGGCTACCTGCACATTTTCTATTCAGTCCTTCAATGCAGCAACCAGGAAGCTTTACTGAGACAACCACCAGGGACTAGACAGCAAGCTGATCTGCTTCAGACAGCTGCATATTAACCCTGTGTACAAAGCTCAAGAGTTTTGAAATTACATGCCAGTTTTCACAAACAAGTGTTCTGTTCATATTCAAGCATCTGTAATGCGAACTGTCTTATTCTTACCCACCGTTAGACTGTCCAAAAAATACCAGTCGGAGTTGTTCCATTACAGGCAACCCCTGTTTAAAATATAATGCCAGCTAGGGGCTCCTGGTGCAGGAGATTAAGTAGTTGCTCTCACCTCAACATATACATATAGAAATAGGCAGAAACTAACCCACCCGAACATAATTACCCTACATTGACACAGCCATGCAGACGAAAATACTATCCAAGAGGCACAGAAGACTAGCAGCTGTATGTTTTATACCATCAGCTTGGAGCCTTGAAGACAAACAACTGCCAAGCATCACATCCAACAGCAGTACTTCTTCCTGATTGTGAACAGTCATACCCCCATGGCTTTCTCTCCTCAGGTAGGAACAGGTCAGGGTTTGGGGTTGTTTGGGTTTTTGGGGTTGTTTGGGGGGTTTTTTTTTGGGGGGGGGGGGGGGGTTGAGTGTGTTTGAAGGCAGGGAAGCTTGGCTTTGGGGGTTTTTTTGTTTGAGGAAGGGGTGTGGGTGAGTTTCGTCTTACAAGAAACATATGTAACCTTCAACTTGCATCTTTACAGATGCAGACTGAGCAAGGGATGCTTTTGTTCTACCATCCCTAGCGTCTTGCCTCCAGAGAAAAAGCAGTTGACTGCTGCACAGTTTGCAGGCAATCAAACTCTGGAGTAACTTCTAAGGGTGCACCAACTTGAACTACCCTTTGGAGAGTCCCTGCAAATGCTGGCATGCAAGACTACGTAATTTCAAAGCCCCCAGATGATGATCAGATCTCCAAGCTTCAGCAGCAGTGCTAGGGATAGCAGAAAACAAAATGTATTGAAATGCTAAGCATGCAAGAAAAATTAGGTAAAGTGAGCAAACAGAAGGTTTCAACTCCTGCATGGCACCTAAGCATATACGTACTGGCATATATTTCCCTCTGAAATAAAGTTTAAAATCTGTCAATTCATCAAATCCAAGGCTATTGGAAAAGGACGAGCCATCCTTTCAGTCTTCCGAGGCAAAGTGCCATTTGTCTACCTCATAACAAGATCCATTTCTTTAACAGAGTGTTTGAGAGAAAAGAGACAGTGATGCTTTCTCCAGCTTCATGCAAGCAGAAATAGATTAAGTGGGATTGTCAGTATTAGAATTTATTGTGCTTCAGATGCAACTTCCTTAAAATAAAGATCCAAGGTTTTTTTCCCCCCTCAGTGAATAACCATACGAATTCAGCCCAGACTGCTGCCAGAGACACCATCACGCGCCACATTGCACAGCGGACCCTTACATAGAAAAGTGCAGTTATTTAAAACCACAAACAAAGCATCTGGCTGTTTCCATGCAAGTGACAGGTCCAAGATTCCTCAGGAGACAGCTCTCAGGACATTGAGAAGTACGAGATGCACTTGCACACAAAGAAAGCCTGCTAAGAACCACAGCTCTTTCCTGCACGGATGGCCTAGGTAGCTCCTTCGTACAGTACGTACCACAAAGGAGATGGGCAGAGAGCTTTGTAGGCTTTGCACCACCCACAGGTGTCTCACTTGAAGCACCCAGATGATTTTGGGCCTAACAAGAAGCTTTGTGCAATTCAGTCTGAAGGCTACACTGGTATTTTTCCCCAGTGAGAAACCCAACTCATTTTCTCAGCTCCCAATTCTGCACAGATTATTAAGTGGTTACAGGGGCTCTTTGTAAAAAATCTACTCCTTCACAACATTCTCAGAATCTCAGCATCACATGTTGCTTCTGGACCATCATTAATATCGATGATGGTAACAGTAACAGAGAAACAGCAGTGTACACAAGAACCAGGAACTCCATCCTGTAACTCCATATCAAAGGTCTCCACAAAGGTGCTCAATTCAGAAGTCTTCATTCAATTGTGCATTACGTTTTATGCAACCGTCATCTATCTTCTCACTATAAAAACTTTCACAAAGTCTAAGCAAGGTTTTCTGTTCTATGAGTTAGCTCCCTTTTCCTTCAGAAAGTGATTAGTCATCACAGCAATACTCATCACTACACATACTATGACATTAAGCTACTAAATGCATGAAATCAAATGGTAATGTGAGCCTGACAAATTATGATGACATCCTGATCCTCTAACAAAGGCTGTGTAGATTTAGTTACTGATGTATTACTGTCATTAACAGAACAGCTTCAAAAATATTTGACAGATTTAAAAATATTTTTAGTTTATGTACAAAGCATCAGCTCCACAATACCAACCAGGCTTTTCGAAGTGGAAAGAAAAAATTAATATTTTGAATGCTATGCAGCACCACGTAACATTGCAAACAGACAAACTTATATAACGCTGTACATGACTTACGAAGTACAGGACAGCAACTAGGTTTAGTAACAGAAAATATAACAATTTATCAAACCTGCATCTCCAATTCTCCTTCCTCTAAATGGCAAAAAGATTCATAGTAACTCAGAAATTGAGCAAAAGCAATTACTTCGTAGTAAACACCAGTTTTCTCTCATAAGAGATAACCTACATCTTAAAAGAATTACGCCTTGATCCTTAAGATATATCTGAGGAAATTCCAGGAAGCATTATACAGTTAAAGACAATTTCATATGTATAAGCCTTAATTTTACAATAAATTTCCCAATTTCTCATTAATCTACCTATGTTTGAGAAAGTGCCAGTAGACAAAATTAAGTAGAAATGTTTCTTCTTTGACTGCAGTGAACGCATTAACACTGCAAGGTACATTCATACGATCTTTGGCACAACATCGTTAATATCAAAAAAGAAAGTTAAAAGGTCTCTGAAGTCTTTGGTGTATGTACCTATGTGTGAACACAGAGACACATACGCTGAGATTAAAACTAGTATTGCTCCCCCTCCATGAGGCCTCTTAAGAGAAATCAAGCCAAAAGGCTTTAGAAAAGTTGTAACCGCGTCTCATGTTATGTATAAACAAGCCTGCCACCTAGTGTACTATCGGTCAAGCTAGTAAGTTTTTCTTATTTTTAGGTTTTCTGTATTCAAGTGACTAAAACCCTAACACTAGCTATTACTAAGCAAAACTACGCTGTTACGTTTACTTTTCTGATACAGCACATAAAGTTCATTATCACATCCAGCTCTTCTGTGCATTGAATTATCTTTACTAAGAGGTGAGCCAAAACTATGCCTAAGGAGCTTTAGTCTTCAAAAACTTCAGGCCATTTTTACACACGTAGTACAAAAACTGGATAATGGAATTCTAGTAGTAGTCAACTGTTCTTTCTGCTGGAGATGTGGAGACAGCAGTTAGTGGCATTTGGCTCCAAGTTACTCTAGCCTTTACTAAGTCTAACTGCATGCGAGTCAGCATTTTCACCAAAAGGGCTGGATTATCAAACACTGGAACGGGCTACCCAGGGAAGTGGCCAAGTCGCCATCCTTGGAGGTATTTAAGAGATGTGTAGACATGGCACTTAGGGACATCATTAATGGGGGGGACTCGGTAATGACAGGTTAACAGTTGGACTCTATGATCTTAAGGGTCTTTTCCAACCTAAATGATGCTATTATTTTCTGTTTTCCCAGCTTATTATAACCAGCGTACTGAGCTACTCCGGGCAAGCGTATTTCTCGTACAGCATTTTCCACCTTTACCATAAAGCCACTTGAAACATGTCTTTGGTTACTATCTTCTTCTGTACTTACATTTGTTCAAAACATGTGGCCTAACCAAATCATTCTTATGAAACTTACCGTAACTGCAGTCAGCAGTCCAACAGTCAGTTAAAGATTCTGTAAACGGGCAACGTTGTGCTGACCTTTTGGTTCAAGCTAACCTTCTCCGGATTCAAGAGGGTATTATTTCAAAAGACTTGTAAGGCTTCAGTTGGAAGCAGCATGCTTAAAGATATTCAATTCTACTACTAAATAATTTCCAGTTGTGAACTTGGATTTGGGAAGAATGCTTTTTTTTCAGCTGGTACCTTATCCATGTCCCCCAGCTATCAGTAAGTCACTTCACTGTAAGACGTGTGCGTGCTACATCCTCATCTCACAAATAGAAGTCTTACTTGATCAACGCAGGATACAAGTGAAAACAACGAACTAGAGTTTCACAAAAAAAAAAATTACCAGTCACTTTCCTTAACTATTAAGGGGTAACACGCCCATCCTGTTCAGCTACATTTAAGGACACAGAAGCCAAAAAGAGGAAGACTCAATTGAAGGCATAGTTGGGGTTTTTTTCAGTTACTTGAAATTCAACTTTACTGCATTTTTAATTGCAAGGAACTTGCTGATAGTCAAAGTATATACAATCTGTTTTTTGACATTGTCACATCTTACAAGTCTCACTAATAAATCTGATCTTGACAAAACCAGTTTCAGGAAGAGCGTCTAATGGGTATGTGTTAAGCAATTAAAAGAAGTAAGTAATTCCAAGTAAAAACCATTGAGATAACTGACTTCAAGACGAAAGTTTATTCAACTATTGCCATAGCAGAACAATAAAGCAGCCCTTACATGTAGCCATTCATCAAAAAGGACATTACAAAACATTAACATAATGTAATAGATAAATTTTCTTCCAGGCATTTTCAAAGGACTTATCAGACCCACAGAATCTTCTGCTCCGGTGTGCAAGAAAAAAAACTGGAAAGGAATGAAGCAAGCAGCCCAAGTTTTCATCCTGTCTGACAACATACCTCTGCTGTTCAGAGCTTCTTGACAATGAAGTTGACACAAGCAGTAGTTGAGAGCTAAGGTATTACCACTTCTGCAGTATTTAAGCCAGTAACTACCAGTTTTAGACAGTGAATTCCTATTGCACACATTTTCAAAGAGAGAGAGGAAAGAAAGAAGACAGGCCCGACTGTGCCCTCAAATGCTCAGAAAGAATTTTCCGTACGCAGACTGCACGGCCCTTTGACAAGACAGGTGTTGGAAATGCTGAGCAACTACAGAGCCCTCATTTACTGTGAAGCAAAATAAGCCTTCAAGCGTCCCTTACTTGATCTTAGCAGGTCAAATTCTCTGTCCAGCAGCTCCTCCTCTGTCAACTTGGAAAAATTGTCCTCTCCAAATGGGTTCCAGCCTGACATATCAGGTGGGTTATTGATGCTCTGCTTTGGGTAACTGGCAATTGCTTCAGCATCAGGAATACCTGACCTGTAAAGTCAGTTCATGGAAGCAAATAAAGAGGAACATTACACGATTGTTTATCAGGGTGAAATTCTACGACATGTTTCATTATGCCAAAATAGTACATATGAGTAACACACGTGCATTAACAGCTTGGCCCAAAAGCATTTGAAAACTAATTTAAGGGAAGACAGATCACTTAAAATATGTGGTTTGCTTGCATAGATGCAATGCTCAGACTTTCTTTTTCAACTTATGCATTGTAGCCAAAGCACAGAATCCTTCATCAAGGTGACACGCAAGGGCAAAATCTGTATTTCACCTGTGGGCATTTTTGTATTGTCATAAGAGACTGCCTTGTTTTCCTCAAAAAAAAAAAAAAAAATGCCTACTAAGTATGTTTGAAGTTTTCATCCATTCTTTGTTTTCAAATTATTTTTTCGTGGCAGACACATTAAGTGTTTTTGAATCCTACATCCACCGAACTAATACAATTAACTTAACCAGTTGACATCACAGCTTCTGCTTGTTTTACTCAGATAAGGAAACCTTCGACCAGATGCCTTTTTCCTTTCATACACGTTTTCCCATATTATGCCTACCACTTTTCTGTTTGTCTGAAGCACCCTAGAAAAGGGGCAATTAGCCAGTTACCGCACGCTAAGTGGTTCTCTCTCTATGTCTAGCCAGGCTCTGCAGGCCACTCCTGCAGCCCAGCTCCATGTGGAACCGTCTCTTCAAGACAAGAGAAAGGGGAAGGGGCTCCTTCCTGTCAGCTCAGGTACTGCCATCCCGCTAGACTACTGGCTCTTTCTACTGAGAGAAGGACAACATGCAATACAATACAACACGTTTAGTGTGTCAAGGGAAAAGAAACTCAACACCCCCTCCTTTAATACAAAAAGTCATATTTTTTGTTTACCAGATCAACCTTATACATTGCCAACCACTGCTAACCTGCAGTCATTGACTTTAAGCTAAACAGCAGGATCAAAACCTTCAGCCAAACACACAGAAGAGAAACTGGAAATATACATATTTATTTCCAGACTGGAATGATTCCTTTCAGAAATTATTTGTGACAACAGTACTCTAGCAACAGACCTAACTGAAGTACAGCTGGTAGTTCTCAGATAGGGGCACAGAAATGCAGGACAACACTCTCTGCTAGGGATTAGACTATCTAATTGGCAAGATGAAGCCACACTGGTCACAGTGATATATCTTATTATACCAGTCCAGCCTACAGCAGGAAAATATATTGCCTTTGACTCTTTCAACGCACTGTAACCTAGAAGAGACTAAGAATGACAGCAGCACCTGAAACATTTAAGTCATGCTATTAACTGAAAGTCTGTGTCAAGACTGACTGCACTGTTCCCACAACGGCAAAGGACTGCTCTTTCAATATACTACAGTAGAAACCTATATAAATATATAACCTAGTTCAAAACATCAGTGAAACTGGACAAATCTGTGATTTACTTTTTTTTTTTTTTTTAAATCAGAAGAGGAAGGGTTTTTTATTTCGCCCACTGTTTTTTTTTAAGAATTCACGGGAAAGTCATTATTTATTATACCTTATTAAGCAAGGGTCAGTCCACAGGCCCCTGCAAAGGGGACAAATTGCTCATGACATGTACTCCATCAAATAACACACTTAAGTCAGACCACTGATCAATAGACACAAGAGTTAGAAGCCCTAGCAAATAAATGCCAACTGTAAAGCCTCTCTTAAAAAGAGTGTTTGAGATAACTTTCACATGCCCGTAACCTCATTTAACCCAGGCTACTGACCATCCCAAGCAAAGTGGTTAGCAGTCAGTTCCTGGAATAAGTCCGTGAACAAGAATAAGTGGAAGACAAGTCCTTTAGGAACTTGTACCATGCTCACATGTTAACAAATTAAGCGTCCCACCGTCCTCCCAAAATACCCTTTACACTAAACAGCAACTATCCAACTGCTTTAAGCAATACGTTACTATTGAAGCAAGTAACTTCTGAGGAAAATACTCAGCAGCGCTCATGACAACTAGGAATGTAAGCAGTAACCAACCCTTGGGTACACCTGTGTCAGAATACTTGCCTGCTTGCAGGGTACGGAGAATCTGCCACTGTTCCAGCACGCACTGGAAGCGACCCAGGGTAGGAGATTAAGGCTGGTGAGAAGTCTTGTGGAGAGGTGATATATTCAGGAGACTGCGCCTGTTGCGACCGCTGTTGCTGCTGAGCAAGCATCTGCTGCTGTAGGAGAGCCTGCTGATATTGCTGCACCTAAGTAAGATAATGATCGTGTTACTACAATTTACATGGGCCAGTGAGAATCTCTTCTGCTAAGCAATGATAACAGCCTTGCAGCCAAATGCACTAAGCACCACCACCACACTGCAGAAAAGCTTGGTAGCTTCAGCAGAAGCAAAAGCCAGACCCGTTCATTGTACGGGTGAGAATAAACTGCCCTAACAGGTCAGTGATACCGTTTTCCTCTTCCAATGTATTACCACTTAACTTTTTGTAATCATTGCATCCTAAGTATATGCTACTGCAGCACTAAGAAGTTAGTTTTCTTCATACCCCATTCTTAAATATTAATAATCAAAATTTCAGGACAATTTCCCCTGACTTTCAAAAACCAGATTCTGCCAGTTACCTTTCTTGCTTTTAAAGTCAGAATTTGATGCCACCATGTCTTCTATCACTTCGTAGAATAATGCATAGTTGTTGCTGTGGTCACTACTGGAAACCTTAAGCACCAAGTATGTTTCAAGTTAGTATACACCTATTTAATGAAGTTTAGGATACATCCCATCTGATTAAGAGAGAAGTGCAACTCCAGATAAGTTTTCGCAACCAAGTTTGGGTTAACTTTTTTTTTCCCCCCCGAGTATCATTTTAGATGCTGAACTTCACGCCATTTGGCACATCCACAGCTCATAACGACTACTCTCAAACTTCCCTTACTGCATCTTCACAATAGACTTACAAACGCAGCGCGTATTTTAAGATGGTACCATCTACCTTGCATTCCTGACATACCATAGCAGGATACTGAGATTGGGAAGGTTGCTGCTGGTACACAGACTGCATCAACAGCTGCTGTTGGACCATCTGCTGGTGCACTGCTTGTTGATACTACAGTTGAAAAGAAGAAAACAGCTTTAAGAAGTCATGATCCCCCCTTTAGCAATATCCAGGTATTTAGAAGAAGCATAAATTCATGTATCACTTTTGTGACTTAACAGAATTTTTCAGTTAAGACATCACATAACCAAGAATCAGTTAGCAATTCAGTCACTGCATTTTAATGACTCTGTGTTTGGAAGCTTGTGCTTTCTTTTTCCCCCCAGTTAATACCAGCCCATTTAACAAAAAATTAGACTACATATTCAGCACTGCCTTTTCTAGTGCAGGCCAGTTAACATCCCAACTTCTGCCATTTTCACCAGTGCTGAGCCCCTTTGGAAAATAATTCAGCTGTGCTTTAAAGAATAACATGTCTTAACATGGGAACAAAAGAGTAATAGCAATAGGTGTCTTGGACAGGATCTCGAAAGTTCTTCTCTGTCCTAGCTACTCTTTTGTTATTTTTACAGTTAGTTATGCTACACAACTTAAGCAATTATGCTTGAGGGTATCCAAGCTGGACAGTGTTAAACTACATGGTATCCATGAAAAATCTAGGCATACAGAACAACAACAAAAAGGAAGCTCTTCACTGACCAAGGTAAATTCAAGAAAGCAAAAACTGCAAAAATCCTACTCAGATGGTGTATGTACAACCATCTAGTGCAAGCTTAGCATCGTCACCCAGATAAGCCCTAATGTTTATCTCAAGCACATTTACACATACACAAAACCCTTATTTGGGCCACACAGTGATGATTCAAAGCAAGCTGGGATTCAGGGTCTAACTGCAAAAACAAGACAGCACAAAGAAAGCAGCTTTCTAGGATAAGCATTACAGTGCCTATGAAGAGACAAATCAAAGGTAAAAGGAAGGGGCAGGAGCCGCGATCCCTTTCCCTCTCCTAGGAGGAAAAAAGCAGGCCACAACAGCAGAAATCTTAACACATGATTCAAAGTGTTATTAACGAGCGTAACGTGCCACTTACAAACTTGTCTAACAGATTTGACTCATACCTGCTGAATGTAAGCATCCTGTATTGTAGGTTGCTGCTGCTGGTGACGTAAATGGTGTAGCTGCTGTAGCCTCCAGTCGCCCTGCTGCAGCTGCTGGAGAACTCTGTTCTGCTGCGGGGGGTGCTGGTTGGTCCCTTGGGACTGTAAGATTTCTTGTCCGTTCCCTGGTCGCATGGTTCCTGTGATATACAGGCAACATTATTGACATACTGATATCTAAAGTTTAGCTAGAGAGCTCCCTGGCAGTGAACCTCTTTAACGTTTCAAGGTGAAACAGTTTATAAGCTTCCCTTACCTGTCTGACAACTGGTAGATACTAACTTCACTTCTCCGAAAACACTTCCAGGCCTCTCAATGCACGATTTCAACTTATAAGACGCAGGAAGCTTCCTTTGGTCGCGTGACAGAGGAAGCTGGGTTCAAGACTTCTGCTTTACTGACACTTAAGTGGTATCTTCTAGTGTCTCAAACCCTAACCCTCAAAGCATACAATTTTGTATGCATGCTTTTTTTTTTTTTTTCCTCTCTTAAGTGAACTATTGGCTCACTGGTCAAATTCCCTTAAACAGCACACCTGATTAATTTTGCCTTTCAAGTGTTTTTCTAGCCTTTTAAGTAAGCAGTTACTAACATAAATCAACCTCTCTTGCATGCTGTATTTGTATTCTGAAGTGCCCAGGAATCTTCTGTTACTTATCGTAACAGGCAAAGCTTTCCAAGTTGGATATTATTTGGATCCTGTCTAGTAAAAGTTGTTTACACCTGGGACACACACATTCTCAGTGGCCTTTTAATTGGAGGCTTTCCCAAGACCGTCCCTGAAGCTACTCTTCCTGACTGTAATAGACACATAACATCACAAAGAGCAAATAGGAAAGCTTTCAAGATACAAATGAAAACTATTTAACTGAAATATTTATCAGAACCATAACTCTTTTTGAATGAGATGATAAAAAAAAAACTCACAAAGGATTTCTTGAAAACCCATTAGACTCAATTAAGTCTCCCTCAATTACTCCTCCGTTGCCCTCTATTGCACCCACAGTGCAACGTGAAATGCATCGGTCAACTATTAGAGAAGTGAAGTTTTTACATGGTTCCAGCCCACAAATAATACCAACATATTGTTGATATCTCTTGACTTATTGAGACAGAGGGAAAATATTTTTCCTACTACAATGAAAGCAGTTGGTTACAGAAGAGCTCAATGCTTTCCATGACGTATTTGAAAATAAAAACTAAGCACGAGCTTCTCTCAAACAGTCCACAGTGGGGAAGTTAGTTCAGTATCAGTGTTAAGCACAATGAACAAAATACCTTCACATCTCAACAATTGGCATTTAGTTTTTGTGGCACCTACTCAAACTTCTTACTTGCATGTTCAGAGCCTTTCGGAAAGGATGAAGATGTGGTTTTTGGCATATAAAAAGGGAATAGATGAATTGGAGTTTTAAGTGTTATCCCTACTAGAGCAAAAAAGAAAAAAAACAAAACCCCAAAATACATTCTTCATTTATTTTGGTCCATCCTTTTACTCTCTTCAGTTACCTTTTTGCCCACGATTACCAAATTCACCAGGAACTTGTACTTTGACTGGAGTTGCTGAGCTCTGGATCGTCAGCACACTAGAAGTGGCAGTGCTTGAATTGGCCTTTGGTCTTTGTCGCGGTGCAATTGAGGTTTCTGTTGGTCCAACAGTATCTGTTATTCTGAAACGGCAAGTTTTCCCATGGAAGAGACTGGATAGGAAAAGACTGTTTCTTCAAATTAGACACAGTATTAGTTCTTAACAGCTCAATTATGTCTTACCCATGTGCTGCTCTACTTCTGAATTGGATTTTAATACTCTCAAATTTGCGTCCTAAAATTCCACTCGCCACCCATTGCAGCCATAGAATATACAGCTGCTGCAGAACACCATTAAGAAGGAGCTATGCAACAGACTTATTCCCAAGGAGACCACTTCCTCTGTATCACCTTTCCTCAGTTCACAGTAGCGAGTGAAAGTTACGTCCAGCGCTTGAGTCGGCAATCCTATGACTAGAGATATGACTACTTGTCATACATACAGGAAATAAGGTTAAGAAAAATCTCTTCCGTTAAGTTCACTCATTTCTACCTTTTGTTAAGAGATTTAGCCTCCAGCAGTTTAAACACCCATAAACTGCTCAAAATATTGGCATCTTCCCTGAAGCACTTCAGAGCTGCGTAATAGGCCACCAGGGTAATAAAGATGTTCAAAACCGAAGTACTTCTGAGCTTGAATCCCATTATCAGGTTATAGTAAATGCATTTTTTAAAACTGTCCAACTGCTTAAAAACACTAATTCAACATCTGAGCTCCAGTACGTAACACCCCATATTAGTTCCTAACACATCATATCAAGACATCATCTGCTTTAACCTGCTGTAACTTAGGGCCGTCAAGAAAACATTATTTAAGAAGAACTATAGATCTTCCTACTATTGTCTAGCAGATTTAGCTGGAGTTTAAAACATTATTCCATAGATACTCTACGCTTGCCCTTCGTCATGCATTACCAACTGACAACAGAGCCAGAAAGCCAACCACATCCAGACCACGACATTACCTTAAAATGGCAAAGACACATCTACAAAGCTCAAACACGGCTAAGATGAGCCCATTCCTTTGCTTTTCATTTACAACAGGCTAATGAAGTCAGAGTTGAAATAGAGATGATAATTATAGCTGAATATAAAAGTACTTAAGTCATACGTGTTGGTACATTCAAAACTCAGACAACTTCCATTAACAAGGAATGGAAGTATAAAGGATTCTTCCAGCATTCGCATTCAGCATACACCATATACCACAGCAGAAGTAAAAAGCATGAACAGCAATTCCTGAGGTTTTAATCCTGTTCTTATTAGCAAGTACAGAAAACAGACTATTTTGGTATAAAAGTAGGAATTTTTGAAAGAACAAAATCCACTTACCTTCATCAATCAGATTTGATTTGCACATTTAAATGAAACTCTGAATAACAGTTTAACTGTACCATATTATCCTCATCTGCCACTAAAATTTTTTTATTTCAAAATTCACTTAACACACTAGGAGAAAATAAAGCAGCCCAGAAACAGACTGCCAGCTCTTACTTATTCCACCACCAAACACGCTCTCGGTTTCTCTCCATGGATTCTCAATACAATAAAAAAAGCAATGCAGTGGAATCCAAAGAGAGACTTGAAGGTGTTAGAATTGCAGTTTATCTATTGTAATGACCTCTGCTACTGAAATAATTTTTCATTTATTAACAAGCACATGAAAACAGGCCTTAGACAAACATGTAGCCTAACAATATTAGGAAAAAAAAAAAAAAAAAAAAGACCCACATCCGCTGCTCACCTTGCTTTTATTTGGCTTTTTCTAGCAGCTGCCTCACTAGCTGTCATAGGTTCAGGAAGAGTTGAAGGGACAGGAGAATTCTTGGGAAAAATAAATTTGAATAAATTAAAAAAATGAAATCCTGAAAGAAAAAAATCATTACATATTGAAGAGGAATACTTGGGTTCAAGTTCTTTCATGTTACATGCAGAAGTCACTCACACAGCTGTAGATTAAAGGTGTTTTAATTTAACAGTATCTCTATGTTCTCTTACCTGTTGCAAAACAAACACATTACTGATCTGACTGTTCTGTCAGTTACTTCACTTCTTTCACGCACTACCAGCTATCAACAATAACACATCCCCAAATGTTTTCTTGTAACTACACAAAACAAAGACTTACTTTAGTCTCAAGTTTAAGAGCTAAAACAAAGCCTAGCATTTAGATTAAACAACAGTAGTTTTTTAGCCCACTCAGCTCTTCCACCTCAACACAAATTCCAGAAAACCATGCAGCATCTAAGCTTCTATGGTCCTTTAACTCATCCCCTTCTCAGTCAAATTCCTGAATGAATTACTTTTCACCTAAACCACCTTTAAGCAAGGAAAAGGGCAATTTTGGGGCAGGGAGGAAGAATATTACCTCTAATTACGCACACACTACCTCCTTACGTAAAGAACACAAATCTAAAACTGGTCACAAATAGCAGAGACAGAGTTAATTATCAAATACTGCTTCTGAAGAGTACCATCAGTACTGGAATTACTCAAGAGTCTAGAAAAGAGACAGGCAGGCGTATTTCAGACTTTCCCTTGAAAAAATAAGCTGCTGTTTAAGACAGGATACTGCAGTCAGCCAACCTGTCTTCTAACCTGTAACGGTCGTTCTTACATTCTCAGGAAACTTCGAGGGGGAGGGTCAGGGGTGTCCATGTGCACATTTCTGTGCTACTGCTCTTTGAAGGCAGCCATGAGTGCTAGAGAGGCAAGCACTAACAATGGAAATCAGCAGAAGCCAGGGCACAGACTGCTACTGTTACAGCTGGTTTAACACCCCAGTGGAGAAAACACACCAAACAGCTTGCTTCACTTTGCAAGAATACTCCAGGCACTTTCACTTTCCTATGTCTATCACAGGGCAAAGGGCCAAGTAAGCAGGCAATTCCTATCTGCAGGGGAAAAATAAAAAAGTCCAAGAAACAGACATATACTCAAGTTACTTGAGTGAACTGATACTACTCCTCAAATGAGTAACGTAGTAAATTCCCAAACTGTGTTACGTCAAGACAGGCTCGTATTTAAGGATAAATTATTTGAGGAAGGGTACAGTTATCACACCTCCTATTCACGTGCTGCAACAGCGTAATGCAAAACCATTCAAACCATGTGAAATTTAGCCTTTAGCTACAAACATTAAGTACTTAAAGATTTTCGGGTTTTTAACTTAAGTTTCCAAAAAGCAACCCTCACATTTACCGAGCACCTTCTTCTACAAGAATCAATGATAAAGGAATTCAAAGGGATCTCCGCAAGTTCACTTTTCTGCCTCTGAAGGCAGATCTTACTACAATTGACACTTGTTCCAAAAAGAATTTTGAGATGGATTTTTCCTGATACCTCTTGAGAATCACTTTACGATACTGAACATCATTGATGTGCCCTCAAGTTCCATTGCACAGTAATTAGATCTGTGAATGAGACAATCTTTGAGTGAAAGCTCAGACTTTCAAAGGAAGTTCAAACTCACATGGAAAGTAAGGGTAGGAATACAGGCTAACTAAGGCACTATTCTGTTTGCCTTCCAGTTCACCGTAGTCCTTCCAATGGATTAACATAACGGCTAAGGATGATTAAGAACAAGAGTTTATCCAGAACAAACAAAAAAACCTCTTGACGCTACAGTTACAACATTAAACCTTCTTTTGCCAACAAGTTTAAGTCCTGTAGTATATTTCGTATTAATTGTACGAGACACAAGAGATTAGTAATGGTTAAAACATTGTCAGGTATTGGTGCAGTATCAATATAATTCATGAAGCTATGCCCTCAAAAATTAAAAATACTTTGTTTAGGTAGCTAATATTGCATGTACACAATATCAGCTCTAAGCATGCTCTGCTCCATGTTTTATAATCTAGGAACAAGGTTTATGATGGAATTTAAATAATATTTCTCAGCTGATTTGATAGACTTCTCTCAATGCCACCTACGAAACACACTGAAGAAAGAAAAAAAATTAAAGATTACTTACATTAATGTTAGACACTGGACAATCCTTTTTGGCAAACTTAAAGGCAAAGAAAGATACTTGAAAGATATCGGGTCTCTGTTCTTGTTCTGGTTCAAGCATATATCCTGCAAAAATTGTTAAGACCAAATTATCACTGTTGGATATCAAAAAGCCTGTTGAGATAGCGTGCTACCAGCAAGAAGAAATTCAGCAGCTCTGCGAAATGAGCTTACCCCACAGTCAGTTTTATTGTTATATTGGTTTTGGGGTGCGTTTTTTTTTGTACTTTTTGTCAAGTCAAATAGTTTCTAGGGTCAAATACAATTGGAGAATACGTATGCTGTTTGATATTTTGGCACTCAGTTGTGGAAAGGGTAGCTAAACTGAAGTAGTAATTAATAGCTTCAGAGAGAAACAACAGAAAACCAACTCATAGTCCTAGAATTTTCTAGGGTTAATAAAAAATTCTATGTAGCTAACAGAAGATCCACAGGTATATCTAACTATATCAGGCTAAGGTTCTACATCATATTTTGTCTTGCAGGTTTAGTTGGCTATGCATGCTTCTGTATATTTCAGAAAAATATAGTTCCACGGATAGAAGGACTTTCTCCTGACAAGACAAAGAATTTCTCACGTCCCCCCCAAACATTAGCTTCCCAAATTACAAGGTGTGGTGTTTTTCAAGCAAACCGAAGTAACTTTGTGTTGTTTACTATACGATACTGAGTACACAATCAGGAAATCTTGCCTAAATGACCCGAGAACCTAAATAAACAGTGAAAGATATTTTCTAAACAAGTTAAGCCTCTAAAAATATGTTGAGCTACAAAGAAAATGAACAACCTACGAAAACTTAACTTCTCCGTTTTGATGAGAAACTGGAGCTACATTTCCCAAACTGTTCAGTAGTACAGCCAACCTTAAACAAGATTTTGTAAAAAATCTTGAAGTAATTAAAAAATATATATATAATTTCAGACAAATATTACAATTTTACTCAAAGCCATTAATTCACGGCCACTACAGTTCACAGCAAGTTTTATTGTTAATGGGTTTTACAAAATAAGGCAGATTTAAACCTGCAGTGATGGCACCATTAACTGGAAACAGAACGCTTATCATGAAGTGACTCCTGCCCCTTGATTCTGAAATCTTAGATTTATGAGGTCGAGAATGTTTAGCTTGTCACTCCCCACTCGCTACCTTGTAAGAGAGCTGATATGAAGCCAGCAGTCCCTGACATACTTTTTATGACCAACTGCAGCTTTTTTTGGCTTTCATTCCAAATTGAAAGAAGGAAAGTTTACATTACGAGATTCTTCCCCACCCACATATATTCCATGCCAGCAGTGCTCATCTTGGCACAGCACTTCATGAACCTTAATAAATCAGCGCTCATACTTACAAGATGACAGGATTAAAACCTGTACTCTTCTAAATTGTGACACAGAGAAAAGTATTTAAACACTTGAAAATTCATCTCATTTTACCAGTTATTAAGTATTTGTAGAAGGTAAATGCTTACCACGGTAACCACTATTTCTTAATTATTAATGTGCTCAAAAAAGCGGTTTGGATTTAGTATTTCCTATTATATAAAAGCACAAACTATGTGGTCAACACATTCGTAACTCAGAAATAAATTTCAAGAGCTCCTATTCAAACTTTCTCAATTTTTCATATTCTGTCAGTTGCACTCTTCCAAGTTAACCTGCTCGAAGTTCAAAATAAAGACAAGTGAAAATATTTACTATTATTGTAAATATTAAATCCTGTATCTCTCTACATGGATAACAGATCAATTGACCTTGTTGTTGTCCTAAATTTTCCTTCACACTCTTTGTGCTTTGAAGCTTTTGCCAGAGTTCATGTCCAACGCTTTGGGTTGCATAAACTTCATCAGATTTTTGTTCTGTTATAAATCATGAAACTACAATAAAAGCATCCCCAGTGCAATTCATCTCAGTACATTTAAGTTTCTACACTAAACTTGCACTCCAAGTTCATCTAAGCACAACTGTCTAACTTGGACAGATAATACTATTGACTGTCTGATGTTCCATAGAAAATACACACTTAAGTGCAAAAAGGAACTATGAGTAAATTAAGAGCTTCTCTTCATTCCCGTTATCCCTTTGTGGTTTCCCACTACCTATAGAAAAAAACAAAAGTCATCCCTGCCTCCCAAAGAAACCAAAAAATTCTTTTAATTTCAGCAAAGCTCTTCTGAGTTGAGAAGTACAATTTAATCTGGCAGGTCTCTGCACCATTTCATTCTGTTTCAATTCTGAAGTTATCAACTCATCCACGAGATGCCCAGCATACAGTAGCCGATTTTAACACGTCAGCTGTGCAGGAGAAAGACTTGTTCGTACTTCATTCACCTGGCACACTTTTAGCGCCATTTCAAAGAAGTTTCCTCTAGGTTTCTGAAATTCCTCTCTAGGCCGGCACCTCCATTCTGTACCCTGTGGCACAGTCCTCCGCTGAGCAAACGGATACGCAAGCCTCCTTTCAAGGGCAAGTACAGGACTTACAAGACAGATGGTAGCCAAGAGCAACTCCCACCATTCACTGAGCAACCCAGCCAGTCTGCACCAACCACCCAAGCCACTCGCCTCCATTAGCAGGATCTTCCGTTTTATTTGTTTTATGAAGCAAAAAGAATTGCCATGCTGCCCAGATACTTACTTATCAAACAGTGTATACTATGAGAGTATCGGGAATTGTCTGGAATGGTAAAGCTTCCGTCGCAAATAGCAACTTGACTTTCTCCAAAGGGAAGTGCGAAGAAACAAAGTTTATACAGCAAGCAGCCCAGTGCCTGTAAAAAAACAAATACAGGCACCATAAAGGGTTGAGAGTAAGCCTTTTTGCACAATAAAGCAGCACCAGCAAGAAACAAATCGCATCCTAGCTACAGCTGAAGCTTACACTGTTATGTAGAAGCTACATTATGAAACACCTTATGTGACAAGCTGATATATAAAGCAGCTCTAAAAAGGCTTTCTTTCCCACTGAATCCTATGTTCAACAACGAAGCACCAGAATTAGAGCATACCCCAAGAGCTGCATTAACATTGTCGTATCACCCAGAGATACCAGTAGCATTTCTGCTGAATTTAGTCTTTATTTAGTTCACTGCACATCACCTAATAAAAACACCTTTCCTTATCATGCTGCCAACAGGCTTCCACAAGAAATCACTGGTGACTATGACGCAGCAACCTGAGTGACAAGAAGGAAAACAGCTCTAAATCATGTCCCCCTTAACTCAAAATGATCATCAGACACAGCATTCATTTTATTTACAGAAGACGTAACTACCAAAGATACCTCTACTATATTCTACGTTGTATAGCTGCACGATATATTTCGCTTCCAGATAATTAGTTTTTCAATTAGCCAATGCTGCTTTTAACTTCCCCCCACATCTCTTAATTAGTGCCTGATTTTTTGCTTACCCAGATATCTGCCTTGGTAGTAATTGGTTTTCCACCATAAAGATTGATCATTTCGGGAGCTCTGTACGATAGTGTTGTATACCTAGCAGTATATAATTAAAAGAGGACATCGATGAAAAGCATGCCTCAGAACTGAAAGTGTTTTCCTGCATCTGCCACGTGCACATCATTCACACCCAAGTTTCAGATATGCACCTGGAACTGCCGTACACAATCCAAGTCCTTTATTCCATTTACAGCATCACAGAGAATATTTGGAGTAGCAACATAAAATTATCATAAGCAAGAACCAATATTTAAGTCAGCTAAAACCTGCTTTTAATGGTATTTCCCCAGCACATGCACTTCTGCAAGAGTCACTTTGCTTAAATACTGCCATAACCAGTCATTTGAAAGATGTAGTGTAAGAGTATTACCTATCACATATTGAAACATACAGAATGCAGACTTCAAAAAAACCTAACATCTCAAAGTAATTACTAAACTGGTAGTCAAAGCATTTTTCAGAGCTGGGAAAAAAAACCCGTATCACTTCATAACTTGAGAACAAATAGCCTGTATTTATTCCTCTGCAATAGTTAGCCTCAAGGGGCAAACCCAAACTAACTCATGTTTTCAAAAGGGCGTCTGTAATAAAAGTTAAAATATTCTTCTGATCAGTCTTAGGAGAATCCACATCGACCTTACTTTATAAATAAGACTCTACGTAAATCCATTCCAATGCTTATTAACATCGGTTCTTTTTCTTTCATACAAGTAGCCGTATTAAAATAGCACAAATTTAAAATATCAAACTCCTAAAATGGCCACTAGTAGCCAGACAAATATTTTTGAACAATTTCATTTCAAAACAGCATGCTTTTTTCCAACAGTTTTATTCTTAAGAGTATCAGTTTAGCAGAAACAATCTGTGAGTAAATGGACGAAGTCTACATTACCAAAGAGATCCCACATTTTACTATATTTATGTCAACATTCGTTTAAATTCAACCACTAAGTTCAATTCATAGTAAGATACATGCACACTGCACAATAATACATCGAGTTTCCTGCTTACGATAGGTCACTTCAAAGTGAACTTACTTTTTAATTTCTTCTTCAACCAAGTTAACACCATCTTTTTGAGGATTAAGGTATTTGTTAGTGGCACTGCCAAAATCACAGAGAACATAGCTCCCGCTGTCATTTAACAATATATTCTCCACCTTGAAAGGAAATCAACAAACAGAAACATTAGATGAAAGTAATGGCATTAATTTCAAAGTTAACTGTTACTACACATTCTCATACACAAACAGGAAAATTTACAAAAGAATCAATTGACAGACTTGCCATTAGCAATAACTGACATCTTACAGTTTAGTCTCTCTGTTTACAGCTCCACCAACAGCAACCGCTTCCCTAACTAGAAGTCAGTCTTACTGAAGTATCTCCTATATTCTCAATCCTTTTAAAGTAGATGATTGTTTTAAACCTCAATGTTTCTTTTTATTAGGTTCATACCTTTAGATCCCGGTGAACTACAGGTGTTTTGCACTGATGCAACCGGGCAACAGCCTCACAGGTATCACAAAATATTCTCATTACTTCTGACTCAGTAAAGCCTGTCTGCAGACGCTGATTCATCTGATTCACAACTTGCCCAGCTAAAGAAACAATAACGTAATATTATTTTTTTTAGTAATTAGTAATTCCTATCGAGTACAGAAGTAAAGACTTATTTATATGCAAGAAGTCCACCAATAAGATGCAAGAAAGTTTTCGACAGTCACTGTATTTAAAGACAACAAACCTGGTTTTCCAAACACGCACTCTTGTATCATCCTACATAGAAAAATTACTGTCTCAAATGAAAAAAAGAGTCCCTATGACTGAAACCCGTTTGGGACGAATTGTCACAACCACAAAGAAACATCCATCAGACTAAGATGTTACCTCAAAAGCATGTCTTGCATTTAGATCCACAGCCAAAACCCTGGCAGCCAACCGAGCTTAATTTAATTCGAATTCTAGACACCCTCTCTCTTTGTCTTTCTGGGAGACCAAGGTGGGGGGGGGGGGGCAGGGGAAAGAGCCCAAATCCACCCTTTCAGAAAGGCCTCACTTAACCTCTTCACAGGTTTCTTTCTAAGATCAGGAATCACGATTTGCCTGTTTCTTCAAGTACTTTGACCAGATAATACTAGCTCTTCCTACCACAATGCTCACTTAACACTAAGAGACTAAGCAAGACTCATTATCTGCAGGGCCTTGGTGAGCATTCCATCGAAACAAGGGTGCTTTGCAAAAGAAAACCCTAACACTGTCAAGTCATCTGACAGTTGACATCCACGTGGCTACTTACCATTATAATTGAAGAAAGAGCGCTACCAACAGGGAGTCAGAAGTGAACTCCCACAAGGGTACAGAAATTCACCCATACAGTGGGGCAGAGGGCCAAAAGTGCAGCTATTACTTTTCAAGTTCTCCTTTTTCCCTTTCATAAAACATACATCAAGACTGTCTTTAGCTCCTTATGGTACAGATTGCACAAGCTGTATCGTTTACCGCTTCTACTGCAAATAAAACCAACGTAAACCTCAACTTAAAGTATTCTTCAAGCGTTAAAATAGGGTGGGTTTTCTTTCTAGTGTAGAAATACTTTGGTTTTGTAGCACTCGTTCTAATATCATCACCTATTTGGGTTAACCACCATCTCGTATTATTAGGTTGGTGTCTAGTCACCCTAAATTTTAGATAAACTTCAGAAGTTAAACTCAATAGCGAGTTTATTCCAATGCATTTGTGAGGTGGGGAAAAAGAATAATCTAGAAACTACCTGTTTTTATATATTATTTGAAACAAAGTTACATTTTAAAGCAGGACCACAGGACTTTTTTTTTTTGGCCAGCATTATGAACACTATGCTATGCTCATTTATAACCAGTCACCTGTCAGATAACAAAATTAAAGATGCTTTACTCTTATCTTAAACAAAAACAGCAGAGGGAGAACAGCAGCGAAAACCTTGCCAATCTTTCCTACCCAGTTATGTTCTAGCTACAGCTGATTGGCACAAACAGAACAATTTCACTCTATACTTATACAAATAATTTCCCTGTTTCTGATCATACTTGATTACAAAACCATGTGAAAATGACTTCTACATTTTCTCAGTGTTCAACAGCTCAGTGCCTAAGTAACAACACAAACAGAAAAGCAAAGAACACTGGATTCCAGCTGTGAGATATGTATGTTAACCTTTTATATTAAGGGAACAATTCTAAGTAAAAATCCCAGGTGATCAATACAAACATTTTCCCTGCATTTACTCTGAAAACCTAAGAGTTTTCTTCTTACCTCGACAGTACTCCATGAGAATGAGTACCTCCCAAACATTATCACTTATGGAGTTAACAGCGCAATCCAAATAGCTCACAATATTCTTGTGCCCAGATAACTCTTTCTGGGAAAAAAAAAAAAAAAATTGACATTACACTTAAGCACAGAAAAATTTAAACAAATAAAAGACAGTACAAGTTTCCAGACAACCATTTAGGATTTCAAGTAAAGTTATCCCCTGCCCCATATCCACCACTCTTGAGAAAGTACCACAAACGCAAAACATAAGCTCATCGCTGCCCGCAATGTCAGAGTGACTGCTACATATCAAACACCATGCAATTACCATTCAGAAAAGAACATTCACGTGCTTCTTACTGGGCAGTGCAAACACAACCGAACCGCTGCATTCTAAAACAACGTTGTGAACTAGTAATAACTAGAGCCTCGATATGCAGGAGATGTAGAAGAACCAAGCTACTCGTGCCCATGCTAAGTTAAACTGAAAAACAATCATTCAGTTATTAAAAAAGGTAACTGGAAAAAAGCCACAACTGTTGTAGTCTGAACTATTACAAAGTTTTACAAAGTTATTACACACAAGCAACTGAAGGTGTCCGCAAGGAAGAAAACAAACAACTTAAGAGCCACTTTAAATGTGGAATTAAGCAATGCTTATTTCCTATCTGACTATACAAGTGTCGTCATCTATACTACAGAGTTTCTGCCTGTAAGATAACTTAAGGTTAATGTAAAAGTACCTCTTATATAATTAAATAGGTGCTGCTATGATTAGAACATGTGTACGCTAGAAGTGTATGGAGATGGAGGTAAATAGTCTTCATAGCTCCTGCTAGAAGGCAATATAACGTATTTTCTCTTGCCCAGTCAGCAACTGATTTTATTTTTTTCTTAATTTTTTTTTTTAATTTGTCAAGTAATCATATACCCAAGTGTGCCTGACTAAACCTTCTAATTTCTCCTTATTTGCTAGTCATCTGCTGAAATACAATAGAAACTCTGATGACGTAGGGGAGTTAAGGTACACACATACCAGTTACCCCAATACCGGACTGCAACTTCGAGAACATGCTTACGCCTGCTCAGGACAACAATACTTCTGGAAGCCACCAGCAGCATCATTCAGCTAAGAGAGCTGTGGCACATGGAGGCCTTGAAAATTTAAGGTACCGCTGCACACCTGGAAGAAAATTACTTTTGCTTGGCAACCAGATGTACTGACCAAATCGACTGCGGTATCAAATTCGCTTTTTATAATTGCTTTAGAAGTTATTCACGCACTAACCCTAAACTCAGCATTAGTTGCTGAAACTAACAGTGCAAAATCGGGACTGCAAGGTCAAAAGAAAAGGTGGTCTAAAAGCAATTGTCATTTAAGAGGCATTTAGTGTACATATATTACAAACGAATACGTTCTCCAGTTACAAATAATGAGCTTCTTACCATTATAGTAATTTCTCTCTTGCATACGTTGAGATCCAGCACACTATTAACATACATTCGTTTCAGTGCACAACGTATCCCACCGTGGGTACGTACCAGAAACACAGTTGAGAAGCCACCTGGAAAAAACGATTACAAGCAAATGAAGCTACTTGAGTTTTCGTATTCCTCTAGCCAACATCACTACACGCTAAGAAATGCATACGAAAGTCTATGGCAGTCATTGAGTGAAGAGTAACGAACACTTAAAAAGTTACAAAGATTTGCTACCTCAACCCGCTTCACATACGTGAAGTATTCTTGACAAAAACCTAAGAATGCTACTATTCTGTTACAACATTAAACAAATATATTTGAAAAGCATTTTCACATTCAAATATATCTGTAAAGCCCAATGCTAAGTCTGTGTATTCAGGTATCAACCCTGAAGTACCTTCAGAGTCATTCAAACACCTGAACAAAGCAAGTGCATTCTCCCGATCTTCACAAATTTCTAAATCCCCCAATACTTGATAAAGGTTATTATTAAATTCCCTAAGCCTACATTTTTAAACAGAAATTAAAACACTAAAAAGAGAGTCTTGAGAGATACTGAAGAAGTCATGTAACTTTTCAGCACCGCCTAGAAGACAGGTGGAACCTCCCTGCAATCACAGACAGTACAAGCAATCAACTCTGAAGTAGTGTTTTTATTTAAACCCATACTAACTACCCAGTTAAGAACTACACATTTTCCCACAACTAGTCCCATCGGCAGCATTCTTAGTCCCAACAGCGGCATGAACGACGAGTCATATACACTTAAGCCCACCTCCCAGCTTCCGAGGATGAGGTTTTTCTTTTTCTCTTCACTGGTGGAAAAGAATCATCTAGACAGGAATTACACACAGAAGCAAAGTGAAACAACCTACACTTCCAAACATTCAGGCAAACCCAAGGGAAAAACAACACTCTGCTGTTTTATCTGTCTGTTACCTCTAAGTACTGCTCAAGGCCTCAAGCAGATTACATTGGCATTCCTCAAGGTTCACACACACAGCTTTCCCACAGTTTTAGGAAATCTGCCTCATAGAAGAGCTCACGTAAATCCGTACTTTACTTAATTGACTGCTCTCTGATGGTAAGCCAACTATTACCATGGGAACTTTCAACTAGTGCAAAAACTCAGGTATACATTCAGGACAGAAATATGTAAATTAAAACAATTAACTACTCTGATATTCAGGCAGGCAATTGAAATGCACGCATTTCACGTTCCCCGATACAACCTGCAAGCAGCATTTCACATTTCCTGATATAATCTGCAAGCAGCATTTATTAAGTATAAAGCCCCTCATTTGATACAAGTCTCACATGCTTGAGTAAACGTGCACGTAGTAATTGACAACTGAAACAGCTAAGTTTTATTAGGAAATTTTCCTGATGATTAAGTACGTAACATTTTTTAACTTAATTGGTCATTTAGCCAAATGAAATGCTACACTGTCAAAACAGAATAACTGCCAATTTTAATACAACAGCCAAAATTCTGCAGAATTATTATACTTAACCTAGTTTACGTAACAGGGCATTCCCAAAACAGTAACAGGACACCCACTCTGAAAGTTATTCAAGTTCTAATGCCAAACTCCAGCTGGGGCTGAAATGATCCTACAGGGGTCCCCTAATACCAGCCTGCGGAATAATTCTCAGAGCGATGGGCAGACCTTCGGTAGTGGAAGATTTTTTTGTACTATCCTCTCAATAAAAAGAAGCTTCTTTTTTTAGCACCAATACTTGACCAAAAATATAAAGCAGTACTCAGGTAAAGCGCAAATGTCTAACGATTAGACAACAAAAATAACTTCTTGGTTTTTTAACCAGTTTCATAGCCTTAAAATTCTCTATGACTAGCAGGAAGACAAGAACAAAATGCCAGATTTCAAGTTTCCCTGACAAGGGTTTTTATGTAACCAGAGGAGACATGAATGGATAAAAACAATCAGTAGAAAGTAGTGGAAAAAAAATCTAAATTCTCAGACAACGGCTCTTCTTGCCATTAGGTGGCAATATTAACCAAACTTGAACCCTCAACAAGCCCTAAAAGCAGACCTATTCCCCATTTCGCCAGAAAGTAAGTATGCGACCTTGAATTGTTTTCCATTAGTAAATATCACCACTACGGAAATCCTTTCATCAAAGAGCCAAGTGGCATAGCTCTGAACAAAACTTGAATAAGTATATTACTATTTACAGAAAACCTATTAGTCACCAATGTTCTGGGAATCTTTACCCAGGAAAATCCCAAACCATTAAACTTTAAACCTTTTCAGTCATTTCTATTGTTCAACTTCTCACTGAAAGCACCAAAGCAAGCAATAATCAGCGCTTTAAACATTCGTGACAACTCTTATTAAACATTGCTAAAGGTCAGGGTGGAGAAGGAGGCAAGTACACACATGGCCTTG
Source organism: Harpia harpyja (assembly GCF_026419915.1). Taxonomy (NCBI): domain Eukaryota; kingdom Metazoa; phylum Chordata; class Aves; order Accipitriformes; family Accipitridae; genus Harpia; species Harpia harpyja. The sequence continues at coordinate 1,006,433 of NC_068941.1, forward strand.
TCCTATACAGAAACACTACCGCAAATAATGAGTAGTTGCTTTGCCCAGAGACTTGAGATGGCAGACTGAACAGAACTACACTTCCACACGTCCATCAACCTAGGAGCTGGCATTTCACCAGCCTTTTCAGAAGCTGAAAATTTCTTCTATTATCTCATAGCAGTGGAGACATATACACTCTTTTCCATAACACAACGCATCCCAAAAAAGCTTAAAACAAAACTGTTATAAGCTATGGCCTACAAAAAGATGACAAGGAAGTTCCAGATGTTAAGCCACCCCCTTCTCTACACACTTCTGTTCTTTACCACCCGTCACTACAATTCTGCTTGCCGCCTTAAATTCCTGATGTAGTCAAGTCACAACACCCCCACAGCATCCCACAAGTACCTCCCCATCTTCCCACAGACAAGAAATGCCACAACATGCTGCAGTTGGGCCCAAGACAGGTATGCAGGCACTAACTGACTAGCACATAATCTTCACATACCGGGCAACGAGCAACAGCTTCGCCAACTCTGAGGCCTTTCCATCAAAAAGCAACATAACAACTTTGGGTGGTGTTATTTATCAGAGCACCAAAGTTTACAGTACCTCTGTTGAAAAACTGACAGAAAGGGCACAGTGACCAAATGTAATAACCTAGCAAATTGCACATGCGCTCAGCCTGTCAACAGGTTTGGCAACACAATTATATGAACCTCACCGCCCATACCCATTTCAGTGCAGCAAGCCCTTTAGCTTACTTGTCAGTAAATAATTTTAGATACCGTCTAAACATTGCCACCAACATGTTCAAGACAACAGTACATAAGGCTACTGGGCACAGGCAGAGAGCATAACATCACAATCCCATTTTTTCTCCCTCGTTCCACATCCTCAAGAGCCAACTCAAATGCAAATTGACAGGCCGCAAAAAAGCAACTAAGGAAACCACAGGGCTGCTGACACACTCAGCACTCGAGACCTGAATACAGGACTGACTGCAATTCTGAAGGGACTCATAAGCAAAGCAAAAGCACACAAAAAAGTATCATTTTGCACAATGACAGCAGCACTCCGTTTAGACAGTCTGTATGGACCCACATTAACTTTGCAAGAACATCCCACAGCCTCGCTGCTAAGTGCGAATGCATGAGGCACCGCATCTGGGGGCCTCACGACCAAGGCTCATCTCTGTTACTCTCAGACCTTGCCACAAAGAGCTAACAGGATGCTATTTTCCCCTCAGAACACACATGTCCTTTTCATTGTGTGCTGTATCATTAGAATCAAGTTATCTCTACTCCCTTTCCCAGATTTGACACTTTGTACTGGTTTTGGCTGGGATAGCATTGAATGTCTTCATAGCAGCTAGTATGGGGCCATGTTTTGCATTTGTGCTGCAAACAGTGTTCATAACACAGGGATGTTTTAGTTACTGCTGAGCAGTGCTCACACAGCACCAAGGCCTTTTCTGCTTATCACACCACTCCGCCAGCGAGTAGGTTGGAGGTGCGCAGAAAGTTGGAAGGGGACACGGCTGGGACAGCTGTCCCCAACTGACCGAAGAGATGTTCCAAGACCATACAACGTCGTGCTCAGCTTAAAAGCTGGGGGAAGGAGGAGGAAGGAGGGACATTGGGAGTTACGGCATTTGTCTTCCCAAGTAACCATTACACATGACAGAGCCCTGTTTTCCTGAAGATGGATGAACACCCACCGATCGGAAGTAACGAATTAATTCCCTGTATTGTTTCGCTTGCGCGCACAGCTTTTGCTTTACCTATTAAACTGTCTTCATCTCAACCCACAAGTTTTCTCACTTTTGCCCCTTTCAATTCTCTCTCCCATCCCAGTGGGGGTGAGTGACCGAATGGCTGTGTGGGGCTTAGTTGTTGTCCGGGGTTAAACCACAAAAGACCTGTAGGAGCTGAATCTCTTATAGACTTTTATTTCCAGAAAACTCATCGGAGACTTAAATACTCAGAAGTTACACAGGACAGTCACATCACACAAGTCACTTTTCCTTGAAATACTTGCTAAAAAGCCTTTCTATAGCATCTACAGTTATATAAGTCAGTAGATACTTAGCAGAATAGAACCCTGAAGCTTTGACAGATAAACTCATTACAAAGCTCAGCAAGTTGAAATTGACACGTCTTTCTTGCCTTGAACAGTCTTTTTTTTTCATCTTTACCATCCACTTTTGGGATCTTATTAACAGGCGAACTAGCAATGTTTCAGTCTTTTGTGGCTTTTTTCGTGGTTTTGTTTTAAAACTACATTCTACCTCAGCCATATTTTCTAGTCTGTTTTTTTCCTATGCATATTTAAGGTCAACCTTGAAAAATTTCAGGGGCCTCAACATTCTGTTTAAGCTTTACCATGTTACATTCCTGAAACTCCAAGAAGGAAACAGTATAGCTGTCAGAACTCAAAATATCCTATTTGCTTACTGAGGAAGAACAAAATAAGGCTGAAGAATCTTCCAGTACCTTTACCATCTTTCAGACTGCTGTTCTGTGAAGACAGACTAGAACAGTATCAACAAAGATATTCTGAACAAAGTTATGCATATTTTAGATATAAAGACAAGAAGATTTTTTTAATATACCATTAAAACATATAGAAGCACCCAATGTTGTTCCTCCGACTGGCTAACTACTAGACTATATACTCAAGTCTCAGACAAACAGAACAGTACTTTACGCGCAGAAGGATTTTATCCGTAGAGTAATAAACAATAACCACTACCCACACCTGTAAATGCTGAACCAGAAATGGTAGCTACTACAGTCACTCTCACAAAACCAGCAAGGTATAAAAGCTTCCCTACAAATACATTAAAACCTGGCTGTTACGGAGAGGTGGCCGAGTTCTAAAATCTGTTCCCAGTTTGACACGAATAAATACTCAAAAATAAGTTTTTATAAAGCTAATTGTTACATAAAAGTCTGTTTTCAGGTACAGTATTTACATCCAGTTTTCCTGTACATTGCAGAAAGCTGAAATGAATGAAGAAATAAATGTGGTAAGCAACAGATCCTCTTAGTTCTTATGCACCTACACAATCTGGACAGTTAGATATTTAGTAACTTCCTCAACAACTAAATATAATCTTGAGTTTAAAAAAAAGCAGTTTGTGAGAAAACTAAGCCTTAGAGATGTGAGCCCGAAAACGGCCTGTCAGGACAGCATGACTTCCTCCACTACAGCACAGTTCCACAACTGTCTTTACAGTCATTATGTAAAGGTGTTGTTAATAAAGCTCAATAACCTACAAGATAGTTAGTTTACTTCTCATTTGAAGCCAGTTTGCAAGTTCTGCTCTGTTTCGTATGACCTTGGCCAGCGAGAAGGCCTTGTGCCCCTCTCTCCGCAAAGCTGGATAAACAGGTTGAAGTGCAAATTATTTTCCAGTGATCCATCTACTCACGCACACGCTGCTTACCTCCCCCCCCCCCCCCCCCCCCCTTTGCAACAAGATGGCTATCCATCCACACACTGTTATTCTTTAAAATAGCAGATCTGGCTTTTTTGCCTTTCAGATAATCTAACATAGAACAATCATTTAGGCTCTGAATAAACTTCTGCCTTTAGCAATACTTTCACTGCTATCTTACTCTGCATCCCTTGATGCCTGGATCACTCTGTACACATACTTTCTCTCTGTTAACTCTAAAGCCAGAAGTCATCCAGATGTCTCAATTACATTCCAAAATCAGGCTGACCTGCAGCCAGAGACACCCTCCTTCCAAAGTTACACACCTCCTGAAACTGCATAGCCTTCTGAGCCCTATAGTTTGCCAGCCCAATACAGAAGCGTGAACCATTTTACAGACTACGAATTCACACCAACAGAATAAGACCAGTCCCTCTCAAAGTAGTAGCATAAATGCCCTGCACATAGGCTCCAAACAATATGAACAAATAAAAACCTTCTTGCAAGTCCATAATGAAGGACCGCAGAAAGGCCTCATTAAATGTTTAAAGCACACGCTCTGTGCCGGAAAAAAAAACAACAAAAAACCCCCCAAAAAACCAACCACAAACAACTCTGAGCTCTGTAGCTTTATGGAGTGCCAAAGACACCAAAGAAGCCAGCGTCCAAAAGAACAGGACACTTACGAAGAAAACTCAGGAAAGAAGTAGTACTTCTCCACAAGAAAAGCATGACCTCATGAAAAAAACAGCTCTTAATACCCACATGCACTTCCATATAGAGCACTGGGAAAGGCCATTTTTTTAATAACTGTTAAGCACCACATCGATGTGCTATTCTACCAGGAATTTTGAGTAACCTCCTTTCTGCCGCAGCTACAGATGAACCCATGTCAAAAGCAATTCCTTGCACCTCAGTTTTGATCACATCTTCACATAGTATATAACAAACGCGCCTCATTCTTGGAGCTCAGAGCGTACTTCTCCGATCCTGATACGCTGCTAACATGCTGCACAGGGCCCTCTTCCATTCTGCTGCTCAATTTCTTCTCTCATGATGTACTGCTACAACACCTTTAACTCGCTAAGTTCATTGGCACCCTATTAGGATAATTACAGGGCATTTCCTCAAATTATCAGAAACTCCCTCCTTCCCATAACAGAGGAAGTCCTTCCTCCAGAGAGGCAGTCTTCTGTTAGTCAGTACAGATGTATTGCAGGCATATTTACGGGAGCCATAGACAAAGAGCATACACAAGAAATACTTGACAGTTTTGCATAGAGAACACTATTTAGTTCTTCAATCTAATAAAATTTTTATCTATGTGTGACAGGGAAACCTTTAAAAACACACAGAACTTAAACATTTGAAAATTTTTAATCAGACTTCAAACACCGCATGACTGTTGAGAAGCTACATATTAACAGAAACTTACAATGCAGTTTGCAAGCTTTATGGAGAATTTTTGCTCTAGTACTCCATTTTTGTCAAAACCTCCACAGGGCAAGGAAGCCACTGACCACAGTTCTGCATTTCCATTCCTGAAGCACCTCTGCACAAGATGATGGGACATCCCATTAATGAAAGTATCAGTTCCCCAGCAATGTGACAAGAATTCCTGCAACAGCTGATATATACCTCATGTTGTACACTAGGCTTCCAGAGCGTGGGTTGAAGGTCATACAGTTTTCATCAGCCCAGTACAGTGCCACCATTTCATATGCTCCTACACTGCTGCCTCATTGCACCAGTCATTGCTAGCCCCGAGCTCAGCAAGAGCATTCCAGCTCCCAGGAAGGTGCCGTACGTGAGCTGTCCCACCACCCTGGCTGTACGGCTGCCAACCGAAGCCTTAAGACCTGTGTTTGCGGAAAGCACTGTAAAGTGGCCTTCCTGCTGAATAAAGGCAGTATTACATGACACTAATCATATATATGCACATTTACATTTTTATATATTCCCATATATGCTCTTGTGTGTGTATTTTTAGTAAAGCGTACTGCACAAGTCTCAGGCGTGAACACAAGGCTCTGAGACATGGCTCCATCCGGAAAAGCAGTTGACAGATGTTGCCTGCAAGCCGAAGAGCTCGGCATTCCCACAACCAAAAGCAGAAATAGCTCCCTACTTTTAAAATATCCATTTCTACACACACACACACACACACATTTTGGAGTTCAGTATTTCTTCACTTTATTTTAAGCATGCAGACAACGCGTTCCAAGGGACATACCACTGTTCCTTTTCCCACTGCCCACACAAATTCCCACCGCGTAACAATCTGAGTATCAGGGCTAGTTTAAACAAGAAGCACTGCTTGCTTTAAACCAGCATCTGCTCTTAAAGCAACGCTGTGAAAATAGCAGCTGTGAAACGCATACCAACAGGACATTACAGTACACCCCATAAAAAGCAGGTCTGCTATGCATACCTTTATCTGCTAATTGGACTGTTACCCGTGCCAATGAGCAGGCGCTCTCACATTTTATTTCTTCGAGCACCAAGTGCAGTCCAACTTGGCAAAAACCTTTGACATAAGCCCCTGAGACTACTTGGGGCATCCAAGACACTTCAACTTACTAAGGTGCTCTGGGAAAGATGAATTAAGGTCTGCTATAGATTTTTGCAAAAAGTTTTCTTAGTTAGTAACACCTATGCACCAGACATGCCCAGGTGCCAAACTGGGAAAAAACAAACAAACAAACAAAAAAACAACAAAAGAACCCCCACAATTATCTGGTGTTCTTACTGGGATGGGGATAAGCAGTTATGTTGCAAAGGAGAGCATACAAATGCCAAATGCACAAATCACTTGATTTTTTAGCCATTTATAAATAATTAGATCACCTGATACAGTGTGCAGTCATAAACAAAACCCACAGAAGCCAGTGATGCCAACAGGTACTAATATTTTTATCATGAAGTAGTAGTAAAGCTTTAACCCCAGCAAAGTTCACATACTTAGAGACTTCAACTTGTCAACTATACTTTCTCTTAACATGAAAGATCCTAAAAGCTCGCTACAGTGCTAAAAATAAACTCTATGCAAATTTAAGTGCTACACAGCATGCTACAGGGAGCTGCCCAGAAATCACAGGAAAACCCCTCACATCAAGACAGACAACAGGTAAGACAGACAGTGCGGTGGAATAGAGAGGAATATTAAAAATATCAGCCTGAAATTGGCATCTTTTTCTTCTTTTAAATCCCAAGAAGTATTCCTAGGGCGTTGACCTCGACGTTTTTTCCTCAGTCTTGAAGTTAGTATTCATCAAAGAGCCTTAACAGGAATTTTTAGCCATCACCTCAGACAACACTGTCATTCCCCCCTGGCCTAAACGGACCAGCAAGGAAGCATGAAATAGTCAATGGTTACACATTGCGGCTTAAGTGAAGTCCTCTAAATTTTGAAAATCCTATCCTCTGTAAAGCCTCTGCTCTGCTCCCTGCCATCAGGCAACATCCCTCTCAAGGAAAAAATATCTAAAGAGAACAAGCCTAAGGCAAGCACATGTGCATGTGTGAGAGCAACAAAGATACTATTAACTGGCCTACGTATTCTGTCAACCCAGTATTAAGTGCATTTTAAAAATTGTCATTTAATGAGGTCATACAGACTTTGGAACATTCTTTTTCTGTACGGTGCAAACCTGTTCTAGTCAGCTAGAGTCCTACAGCACTATGCTGGATTGTCAACTCAAACTACTACAGACACCTTACAAGTTTAAGTGCCAACGTTACAGTTCTAGATTTAAGAAAGTTTTGCCTGACAGCTGGCCGATCGAGATGCTCAAGCTTTAATCTAGCCAACAGCAGAAGGAACAAGGCTCAGCATCCTGCATTAAAGACAACCAAGCTACACGGTCCTCTGAGTATCCAGGTGACTTGCTATCCATAGTTGACTACTATAATGACAACACTGCTTCCATGCCATCTTCTGTCTGCCTCAGCTATTTTGCTTCTAGAGAAATAAAAATAAACCCCAATTTCCTAATGCAGATAAATTTGCAAACTATTTGAATTTAACACAACTACTGAAATAGACGCACTTGCAATTCCTGCAATATTCTGTCAAGCTTAAGGAAAACGAAACCACACTGAGTAGCTGATTTAATGCATGTTCAAAAAAAAAAAAAAAAAGGCAAACGTTTGATAGACCCTGTAATACATCTTATGCATGCAAGACAAAACATTATATTTCTTAGGCTAAAACCGATCCCTTCTGTACCCCATACTCTTGTTAGAAGAAATATGAAAAACCTCTCTACATTTCAATTTTGAGTCAAGCTGCCTGAGAATGTCACAACTGCTGTACTACTTTCATATATTACGTTATCACCTCCTCGTGCTATTCCCTGTTAAAAAAAAAAATCTAACACATTTACCTCTACAACCATATTTAACAGATTCTTGTATTTAAGTGAACTAATATTTTACCTTCTCTCACAAGCAAGAGAGCACAAACCTGACTAGTAGAGCACCAACAGTTCAATTAATTGATAGTGAATATCAAAACATTAACCTTTTCTCACCTCCAGATTCTGCAATCATGTTGTAACAGAAATTACTTCAGAGTATTAAACAGGTCCATTATCTGTACTAACAGAAACCGAAAGTAGGAAATTAAGGTAAAATTTGGCAACAAGTCACAATCCGCTGGGCTTCATTCACAAAGTCAGCTCTTAGAAGTTCTAGGGCTACACTGCCATGCAGAGAGGGAAGGGTACTGTAGTTTTTTCTATCAAAAAGAACGAGAGCTTTCTTCTCAGAAACAGGACAAGTATTTATGTTTTAAGAAATTAATCCAGCCTGCTCCCACCATTGGTGGGGGCAAGGAAACACTTCAGCACAACATAGAGTTGTCAGAGATACCTTATGCAGTTCACTGTACAAAGACAGAACAACAGTTGGTTTACAGGCACATGAGTAACAGAAGCAAAACAGCATTCAGTTGGGCATCTCCTAGCTCACTGCATCTCCTAGTTCAGTGCTCACTGAAGCTCATTTTCCAGCCTGGAAACAACTCTGTCTTCCACCAATGCAAGCATTTTCAGGTGACTTATACTTTTGAGATGTACAGCAATGCAAGCAATCCATGTATTTTCTTCAGATTCTCTCCTCCTTTGCAAATGCACTTCTTGCACATGCCAGTACATTTAAACAAACATGCTTTCTCTTTATAGGGCAGGTCAGCATTTTTAAAGCAAGTTACCTTTGTACAGGCCTACAAAGTTCTGTCGACTATTGCTGTTGATTCTCCCATCCACAGTGCATTACAATACTCATAACTGCATCCCTAACTTAGCATTTTTATAATCTCCATAGCTGGCATAAACAAGTTCAGGAATTAAAAAAAAAATAAATAAATAAAAAGACAGAAAGGCAAGACACACAATCCGCACTTCTGAAGCCAAGAAACACTTGTCAAGAGTGACAGCTGTTTGCAGGAGCAAGCAAGACTTTCCCCAAGAGACAGACCTTCATGTCACTGATGCTTCCTTTTCCAAACAGTAAGATTAAAGAACAAACAGAAACTCACACAACAGAACCCTACCAACCAACCCGAACATTGTATTTTTTTTGGTCAAGGTCAAGACTGTTGACTCAACATTTATGTAAAGGATTATGCTGTGTAATCTAGGCCAAAACATTTAATTCAATTCCATTTCACCGTGCCATTAAACCTCTAGTCTCTCAAACTTTAGTACACTAGACATACCGTGTTACTCAAGATGTAACCAAGGTGATGCCTTCAGGCAGGATGTGCTTCCTGCCCAACTTTTCACGAGAAAGGTTGTCAACTTGTCCAAGACATTGGTAAGATACCTGTCACAAGCATCTGCTAGCGCAGTTAAAAAAAAAGAAGAAAAAAACACACACAAAAAAAAAAAAAACTTTGAACAGCAGCTGTATCTTCAACATGTGGAAAGGTTTTTTCGCCCTCCCTCCCAACTTCGTTTGCTCACTGAATTCAGCTCCATTTGTAGTTTACTCTGAACTGAAAACAAAGGGAGTTGGAAAAGCAGGACCATGACATTATCTGTATATATAGACTAGACAGAAAAATGAAGTTACTCATTGTACAACACTGACGCTACCATCAACAGAACCCATTAATTCAATTCATTTTGTAGATTGATTTAAAATGTCTTTTGCTAAGCATTTTTAATGCACACAACAGTTTGTTTTTTTAAAAACCTTGGTTTTAAGTCCAATATAATAAACAAGTGTCGAAATAAAATACAGTTACGGAATGGTTAAATCAGTGGGTACAGATACAATATATACCTAATATGCAACCACTGCAACTTTTTTGGAACTAAACTCCTCTGTCATACTGAATGGTCACCACCCAATTAAAAAACCCCATACACATACACCCCTTTTCTTTAACTAACTCTTATTTGCTCTGTAGTTTGTCTTGCATTTCCCTTGAAATCACTATTTTAATTGTAATTTAAATATGCAAGCGCAAAAATCCAAAGCAGAGAAAGTCACAGAATGTATCTATAACCTCACACATGAATAACTCACCCACTGAATACCACAAAGCTACCGTGGCACAGAAACAAGGCAAAGCATAAGGTGCCCTGCTTCAGCAAAACAGCTAGTTCTACAGCATCTTGGAGAAGTGCCATCTTTTATTGCAAAAGAAACAAAAGAGTCACCAGGCCATCGAGAGATAAACCAGGCAATTCATAATGCTAGAAGCATTTCAGACTAAGGCAGATGTCATCGGAAGATTCTCTGGTTAACTATTTTCCTGAGGCATCATACACATACTAAATTAGCAAGATGAAACACGTATCTCTTCACCACTAGAAAGATTCTACATAGTCTCACTCACATCTTCACATCCAGCTGTAATCACCAGTGAACTCATTGACCATTTTTCATACATGAGCGTGATCAAAACTGGATTAACTGGCTGGAATTAGTTGTTAAGAATATCCAATATGAATATTTGAGGCAAGCAGTATAAGGATTTTCATTATCTCACCTCATCTTCTGTAGCTTTCTGCAAATACTTGTATATGTTTAAACTCTGAGCGTACCGAAGGAACATATATAGACCTATCTGGCATATGAACAACAGGGAACCAGTAAACTTTAAGAACAAAATATCTGAGATTTGACCTGCTTATACCAATAAATAGAATTAAAAAATATTTCAGGTAATAATGTTTCCTCGGCACCTGCATGGGGGCAGACAGTTATTAATGGATAATGTTGAATGGATTTGAATACTTCAATTCACATACAAAAGACCTCTTTATTAAGACTGCTATCTGAATTATATTACATCTGTGACATCTGACGATTTAAAGAGAGACATTGAAACTTCTAAACAGTGTAAGCAGCTTGATCATTTTAAATAAAAAAGCTACGCTGCAATGGCAACAGCATTCTGAGTATCAGAGTCAAGATTATCAAAATCATTTAATACCTCTCACATCTACTGTGTTTCAAGGCAGAATCATTCAACAACAGCGATAACTCTGAACAAGGTAGTTACTCATTAAACGGACCTGTCTGGAAGCCCATGTGGTGTTGGGTTAGTCTCAAAAAATGAAAGCATTGGGACCCATCTACCACCTAAACCCAAAGATGTCCTTCAACAAAAACTTGCTCTTAGAAATGCAGCTATATAATTCAACATCAGCTTAACAGAACAAAAAGTCAAAAGGAAGAAGTAAAACAGTCCATTTGATGGAGACAATCAAACATTTCAAGAGAGCACAAAGCTGGGAAGATAATACTGTAAATTCAAACCGAGATCGGAGGAACTTGAAGACGCCTACATGACTAAACCAAATTAGATGCAACACACGGTGTTTTCTTTTGATGAGCTTCTATATGGTTACACTGCTTTTAGAACTACCATAATAGTTCTAAGTTTTCTTTTCTGTCTTCAGAGTGCCTAAGGAATCTCTGGATAACTCATTCTGAGAATAAATAATCCTCCTGCTGCTTTCCTGAGTTCTCATTAAGTAAAAGCCAAGTGATACTACATAAGTGATAACTCATCTAAACTGAACTCAAGGTGAAGGTCTTAACTCTGCAGACACAGACCATGCTACTGAGCACTATGGAAAGACAGCAGGGCTCTGAAGAACGCAATTACTTCACTTCCTTTTTTTCAAAATATTTGTTTTCCTGCACATCATGCACAAAACAGAACCGATTCCGTGTCTAACACTGACACAACAAATTTCATTCACATTTCCTATTCCTGAATATAGCATGTGTTCCATGAGACCAGTCAGGTCCTTAAATATGTGTGTCAGCAGAGTAATTAAGTGCCTTATATTCTTTAACGATCTATTTGCTCAGGATCTGAGACATCAAGTTCAAAACCAAAATACTAAGAGGAATCACCTCCTCCTGTGTTTACACTGCTGCAATCCAAAAGAGCACTTGGCTCTGTCAGAGTTCTTAAACAGCACAGACTAAGTCCACGCACATTTAGCAGCTGGATGAACTGCTCCGAGTTTTGCTCCTCCATAGCTTGTCTCTCCAAAGAAACACTGCTTTCATATAGTTTCATGCAAGAAATTTGGTATCTATCCAAAACAAAAAAAAAAGAAAAAAAATTGTTTAGCAACAACTTCTCTAAATAAAAGCACACTCAGTTTTTCAACCCACAGGAATTGCAGAAGAACCGAAGAACATGTCATATTAACCACTGACTTCTAAAACTATTTTTTGTTTTGTAAGGGAAGTCGCAAAATGCTGCAATAATAACTCGTTAGAACTGCTACTGAAAGACAGAATGCACAGACAGAAATCACAATCCAAATAACAAATTTAAAAAATGAGAATTAAAACAAGTCAGTAGAGCAGCACAGGAATTAAACCAAGAATTGGACAATTCCTAAGTATTAGTATGTAACTCTTAGAGACTTGCGACTTAAAGTCTTAAGGTGTCACAGAACTGCATCCATTAAAATAATGTGCTAGTTTGGAAGGAAGCCCAACGTATAGATTATCCCGAAGAAAATCTCGTCAAGTCCTGGAATATCAGAATTCCTTTCATAGTTTTGTATATGGCAATCAAGGCACAGCATATTGCAGAAGCGATGCGGAAAAAATGGTCACAGAGCCAGGACGTTCCAAACTCTACCCATACCTCTTGTACAGGCTTGTTGTGTGACTCGGGGCAAATCCCTTCATCATCTTTCGTTTCTCCATCTGCGAGATAATGACTCTCCCTGAGGCAACGCTATGTTCTTCAGATCAATACCAGCTTTGAAACCTCTTGAAGAGCAAGACAAAAAAATGCTAAGAGGTGTTCATCTCACACGAGTCTACATAATCATTTCTGCAGTATTTTTACCATTTGCATCAGAAATAGCGAGGCACATGTAACAAGAATCAAGGCTAAGAAAAGCCTATCGTACCTTCACAAGGAGAACACTGCAGGTTAGCTAGTTTTCAGTTCCACAATGCAGACTTAATGTTTTCTAACACATGTTCACGTTGCTCAAGAACCAAGTAGCATGTCTTTTGCTACTCAAACCAAAAGATATATGCCCCACTTAAAAAAACCCCAGGATCGAGTAAACTTTTTATTTCCAGTTTTTAACCTATTCCTTTCTGTGCATTTTCTCCACCTTGCTTCTGTTCAGAGAGCCAGTTTCACAACTGACACAACCCACATCAAGACATCCCACTGCCACTAGTAAAAAGTAACTAACCTAGACAAGCGTGAGCAAGGAACACATGAATCAGAGGAGAAGGGAAAGATTCCTACCTTCTTAACCAGTAAACAAACACTCAAGAGACTGAAATCCATTCCAAGACAGCCAAGGAAGCGAAAAAGGATTAATCTTCCGTGTTAGCAGCTAGACAACAATGAACAGAAAAAACAACCTAGCCCTTCAAGAGAACAAGGGTTTCATGTTCACTGCCTAACTTCTTAAGCTGGAGAGAAAAATACAGGACGTGGCATCTCAACCACAGCAGAATGACAGACTAGAGACGATGTGACCCGTGTCAGTGTACTGCTGCTCAGCGTCACAGGGGTCTGCAAACTAGCCTCAGACTTTCAGCTAAAGGAATTAGAAATAGGCAAATATTCCCAACATTTCAGGAAGCAGCTGTTCACCCAGTATATTAACAGCTTTTAAGCTAAACCTGCAAAAACACATGAGGAAAAAACCTCCATTCCAAAGCAGATGCCTGGAAATCTTATGATTTCTTAGGGAAAGGACTGCATCTCAAGCCATGAAGTTACAATTAGGTGACTGACCATGTCCATGTTCCTTGTTAGTCCCAAATACAGAATAAAATGTGTTTACTAGAACCACCTGTTATCTGACACCATTACACTCCACATTTTGGCAGGCATAGAGCATTCATAGTGTCAGTTAACACAGCTCTGCTTACAAACAGCAACTCATTCGACTGTGGTAACCTACTTATCTAGACTACTATGGAGGCAAAAAATAGCCACAACAAGTAAAATACAGCCCAAGGTTAAGAAATTAAGCAATTTCGAGAATGAAGACTTAAAAAGAATGCTGCAAACCAAAACCATGCCAGAGACAAGAAGCACAACCTAACTCATTACCTAAAACACTTTTCCTCTGAACGCGAGATGAAATCTATTTAGCAAAAAAGGAGACATTCACCAGACAGCACGTGTGCACACATATAAAGCTAAAACAAACAAGCATCTACAGCTATAAAGATGTCTAAGTTCACACAGTTAACACGTGTGTATATTAAAGCATGCTCATTATTCCCGGTTGTCAAAGGGAAGTAGGCCTGTAATTACACTGCTCCGTAGACACCGAGTCCCATCTTTGGCATTAACTTCAGCTCTCCATGCACAGAAAAACTGTACAAATACTTGCATATGGGTAACATACTAGTTAATGACTGACAGCTCTGATATTACACTAACAAAAGCCCAGAGAAATAAACACACTCTTCCCAGAATCACTGGTTTCCAGTTAACACTTGTCTGAAAATGAATTCTACTTTTATTAGCTAACAAAGTTTTCCTTTTCTATGTTGACATGCAAAATACTGAGATATAATAAGAAAAAAAAAATAAACTTTCAGTTGAACCAACAAAACACAGACACCCAAAATAAAATCCTACGCAGCTTCTTTTAAAGCCAGGCCAAGTCTCTCACAGACAAAGCTAATATATCCTCTATTATTACAGGCTGCCTTACCCTTTGAGGGTTTCCAGGAGTTTCACAGCAAAAATACCTGCATGCGTACTCCCCCTTTCACCACTACTGTGACGTTAGCATATTTTATCAAAACACATCCGCAAGAGAAAAAGCAAGTAGATGGCATATACATTTGTTACATCTGTCTTTCGTCAAAATTTGGCAAAGGAAAGATGGCTAGAGTTTGTGCATCATATTAACATGATACTGCTACAAATCAAGTTGCTTCTCCTATATAACCATCTGACTCTTGGCCATTATCCCAAAAACTTAGCTCAGAATTACTAGATTCCAAAGTACTCGCTCAGTATTTAACTACTTCTGGGCACACAAAAGTTAAATTGATAACTTTCTTGAAAAAGAACGGAACGATTACATGCAGTTAACAGAGGCGTAATATTACATGTTCACGTACATGGCAATGCAGAAAGTCACGTCATTCGGGGATGCAAAGACTAACCACTTGACAACCGAAGAGCATTAGACCACATGTCCCTAAGAGCTGAACTTGGACTTAGCTATACAATAGGTACCTTCGTCAGCCTACAGATGTTTCCTAACATGTTAATTTCTCCGTCTGTGTAGAAGAGGCACACAACAGCTCTGGAGAGTACAGTGAGAATGACTGTTCTCCTAAAGTACCACCAAAGTTCAGTCACCACACTAGTTATCCGACTAACAAAACTGAAGTTAAAGCATTCCTTTTGTGCCCTACATTACACGAAAAGACATTTTTACCTGCATCTTGATGTAAGCCTAGGACCACATGCAAATACCCAAACTGCTTCCTGGTTTGTTTTCTTTTTCATTACACACAATACAGCTACATCCTGTAACAGGCAGAACAATGCTCTTGTTTCAAGTTGTTAGATGCCTTCATTAGGCTTGAAAAGCTTGAAGATAAATCCCAAGCACTACAGCATAGGCTCCCTATCTTTCATTACGCAGAGATCAAAACTTGGTTCAGCATCTCACCACTTGCTATGCTCAAGCTACACTTGAAGTAAGGCAGCCACGCTTATTATTGGGATTGTGCAAAAGCTTCACATGTATTATATTACAGTTGTAGCCAAAACAAAAATCAGACAGTTTCGAGTACTCGCCCCGCTTTTTTTCCTCCCTTTATCTTTTCAACTCAAACAAACCATTTCTGCTACTCAAATATTAGCAAAGCAAAACTGGTTGAGACAGAGTAACACGCTTGACCTTTACAGTCACATGTGAACATAGATTCAGTGATGTTACGCTCTGAAAAAAATCAACATGACCAATCCCAACTCAAATTCCACAACTGAACTTTCCAGACAACCTTGCAGCTCATAATCTACCTGAACGACTAAACTAGATTCCAACTGAAAATAAAACAGTATCTACTGCAAAAAGCAGCACGTCACACGCTACATAACCACTAAACTAACGAAGAAAACCCATAACGAACATGTCGGCTTAACACGTATGAGAAGACTGCCATGCCACACAGTCATGGCAGAAGTGACCCTGCACTAGCTATATACGTAACACCTGCCACAATCAGCTCTCCCACTGTGCAATCAGAATCTCAGAGTTAAAGCATCCGTCCACAGCACGCTTAACGCTTTGAAGTACTAAAGTTAACAGATCCTTTACAATGGCACTTCTCTCTATTTGCCTCTTCAGAACAAGGCACAACACACGAGCCGCATCTTCACACGAGAGAAAGCAGTGTAGGCTGTACAGCAGCACACTTAGGAATTTATAGCAGCTGCCGGAGTTGCAAATCCCCGAGATAACTTAAAGACCCGAAATTCAGGGTAGTAAAGGTTAATTGAAATGGGACTTAAAGCATCCCAGAAGGGCAAGAAGAACCTTATACACATCAGGAAGTTCGTCTATTTGGATTACCAATTGAACTGCTATTGCTAAGACACATAAGGTAGAAAAAAAACCATCCACAACAAAACTTTCAAGACTATCCTAATTTTAGGACTGATTTTTTAAAAACTTACTAAGCCTCCTTCCTGGACAATAAGCAATTCAGCCTTTACCACAGCTGTGATGTTGATCAGATTTTAAGACTCCCCTTCTTCACTTATACAATTAATTGAAGAAAAACCTCCAGGAAAACACACTTGCACTAAAAATTAAGCAGCGTGACAATCTACAAATGCACAGCACAACATCTCACAAAACAGGACTTGGATTCCTCTCTGTTAAGGTGCTAGTTTTCTTAGTCCTCGACTGGAACAGTATGAAATAAAAGACCAACTGAATAATAAATGTCATCAAGTACTTGCAAAGACTGCACACTCAATTTAAGTAGGACGGTAGAGCTTGTAAGAGGCTCCTTCCTTCACTAGTTTGCCAGTAATGACTCCAAGAGGTTGCAGTGTGAGATGAATTATAAAAGAAAGGAGATTGAATTTTCAATTTTATAAAGGGAAGATTCGAGGTTTTCACTTGTCCTCCCTATTGAGAGGGACCTCTTCACAGAAAACTAAGCTTTAACCATCACATTAAATAAATGAAGCAAACGTTGTGTGTTACAGAAATATTAACTGATTAACCTAAAAGCAATCCCCACTTGAGTGGCTTTTTCCCTGCCTCTCTAGTCCTAGATACAAGGTCACTTAGGAGAACAACAGCTTCGTAAGATATAGCACCGGAAGGCTCAACACCACACAGCTCCAAACTCACCATTTTATCAGCTAGAACGATTAAAAAAAAACAGTATAATCACTATCACACAACTTCTTTCCACATAGACTAGGGCAAAGGAAATAAAGAAAGTTACAGCACAGGACCAGTACTGAGTCATGTTCAACCTCTCCTGTCCAAAGTTGCAAGACACAGAAAGGCTAACAAACAGCCTACTGCCTTTTCTAAACACAGTGACACCGCCTACCAGTACTTTACATCCAGTTTGGGTACTTCTGGAAGCAAGTTGCACAGGGTATTACCGAGTGTCTTCCGTTTAAGTCTCTGACATCTCACCCCCGCTTTCATAAGCAATGCACTTGCTGTTGGGAAGGTTAAAATGGAAAAAAAACGTACAGAATTCATGACAAGAGAGTTTTGCTTCCTCCCAATAGCGTCAGCCTAGTTCTTACCAAAAAACAAGGTTTTCGGGGGCAAGATCATCACCTTCGTGTGCTATATTCACACCACTCTAGGACATTTCTCATCTATAACCAGGGCTAACATCTGTATCATAGGGAAACAGTAATTATTGGATAATCCTGTGAAATCCAGTTCAGTATAGCTCACCCCCAGCCAGATTAGCATTCCCAGTACAGGACAAAAAAAACCAAAACAAAGTAACAAAAAACCCCCCTCGTGCTTGTTTCTAAGACACTACTTCTTTTACTTCAAGGTTCTTTGCTGAAGATAACTCCAAGTCCAGCAGCACTGGCCCAGTATGTAAATTTACAACTACCTGCTAGCGACATAATGCTTTTATCAGGAAATAAAGGAGTACCCCTTCAGAACATGCAAGCGCCAACCCTCTCAGCTTCTCTGAAAAGTATAAACCCCAGATGGTCTAAGCTTTCCCTTCAGTCATCTCCCTTCTTCTTTCAGTAGGGGACCAACTAAGTACCAGCTCATTTTTTGGAAGCACGTTGAGCTTAATTAACAAGGACAGGTATGGATTTCTGCCTCTTTGATGGAATCCTTCCAACAAGACAAATGCTTAGTGCCGCTACAGGCTGTTCCCTTAAAGGGGCGGCGGGGGGGGGGGGGGGGGGGGGGAAGTGTCGAGACAAGTACAAGCAACAGGGGACTACTGCCTGACATGGAGTTACCGCATTTCTCTGTTGGGACTAAAAATAGTCTAATTAAGAAATCAGGAAGCATCCAGATATGGTACTAATTGTCCTGGACAACAGGAGAACAACCAGCCTGAAGAACCCCTTGAAACTGCGGTACTTTTAAACACCAGATCAAGACATGCAGGACGCTAGATGACAATTTATTAGCTGTACCACAGGGCGGAAAACACACTACATAGTACTATTTTTATTTTAAATAAGATGCAACAGCTTATGCCCCATGATTCCATTAATCAATTCTGAATAGGAAGCAACGGAAGCAGTGTGATGATCATCTTTCCATGTCCACAAATTAGCTTCCAAAACAAGCCAGGCATATTCGAGAGTGAAGCTTGGGAGGCCACTGCACATTTCACAGAACCACAGAATGGTTTGGGTTGGAAGGGACCATAAAGATGATCTGGTTCCAACCCCCCCTGCCATCGGCAGGGACATCTTCCACTAGACCAGATGGCTCAAAGCCCCATCCGACCTGGCCTTGAACACTTCCAGGGAGAGGGCAGCCACAACCTGTCTGGGCAACCTGTTCCAGACTCTCACCACCCTCACCGTGAAGAGCTTCTTCCTTATATCCAATCTAAATCTACCCTCTTTCAGTTTAAAGCCATTACCCCTTGTCCTATCACTACATGCCCTTGGAAGAAGTCCCTCTCCAGCTTTCTTGCAGGTTCCCTTTGGGTACCGGCAGGCTGCTGTAAGGTGTCCACGGAGCCTTCTCTTCTCCAGGCTGAACAACCCCAACTCTCTCAGCCTGTTGTCATAGGAGAGGTGCTCCAGCCCCCTGATCATCTTGGTGGCGCTCCTCTCGACCTGCTCCAACAGGTCCATGTCCTTCTTAGGCTGGGGACCCCAGAGCTGAACACAGTACTCCAGGTGGGGTCTCACGAGAGCAGAGTAGAACTCATGTACAGTCTCTTATTTCTTTTTTGTTGTTGTTTAAACATCCATAACTGTCTCTGCTTGCTTAGTCCACACTCATTAAAAACACACCCACATACTAAATTTCAACACAACACTTGGCATGCCCACTTCGGTCTGCTCACGTTACAAAGACAACTTCAAACCTGGAAAAGTCTTCATTTATTCAGTTTCAACACCACAAAGTCCTGCCAAGCAATCAAGATGATAAGACAACTGTGTATCTTCCAATGCCTATCCTTGTAGCATCCAGAAAAATTAGTTATACTGCAGTTCTTACACTTAAATAACTCCTTTCTGTTTTAAGTCAATGCAAATAATGAAGTACTATTATCCCCACATCAAGTCACAAGTTTCTATCTCCTCCTTACATAAACCAAAAATGTTTGGGGAAGTTGCTAATTTTCACTTTCCTTTTCACTCTTCACAACATTAACTGTTTTGCATTGACATTTGAGATCAATTTAAAAGCATGTTTCATATTTTGTCACATCCAGTTTGCTGCAATTTCCGAACTAGAAAGTCTTTTTCAATATTGGAGTCACCATAACTGGAGTTCGCCGCGCACCATCTGTAACTTTGAACCGACAATTCTCCATATTTTTGTCAGATTTAATTTTCCAAACTTCAGCTGCATTGCACACGCTCTTGTTGAACGAAAAGATAGATATAAAGAGAAGGTCTGCCCTCTGCCTGTATCAGTCACTCGCTCCACGTACTTCTACCATCCCCTCAAAATGGATAGGGACTCATTTTCTACATCAAACCTTAACCAAATTGATTGTTTTTTTCCGCATCTCTGAAAAAGAAACCATAAAAGCAAATACCTCCATCCAACAACATACTGGCCACTGGGTTATGAAGGCTAAGAAGTCATCAGAGCAGAGGTGTCTTTCAAACAGAAGAAACCATCTAACAGCCTACTAACTACAGCACTTCAACCTTTATACCTACTTTAATGCAAAAGGATGCAGTTGCTTTAGATAGCATTATACATATTTATCCAAAAGTACTAGATTATAATGCTACATACTTTTGCCTTCAAAACACTGCAATAAAACAATATTGTCAAAGACAACAAAAAAGCATTTTGAAGGCAACATCTGTATCAGCACAGGAAATCTACCACAGACTCATTACTGCAGCCTAACAAGGCAGTTACAACTGGAGCCTTTTGGCATCACTGCTGCCGCTCACTCTACTTACCGGGAGCCTACGTCCTTTGCAAAACCAAGAGCTAGCTTCCTAAGACAACTCAGATGCAAAATTTGGAAGGGGTGTGGCAACGGGTGGTGGAGGTGTATAAACAATTTGATTCTGACAGACATATAATGCTATTAATTCTAAAAGCTAGTAAAAAAGCCTATCCATACCACACCACGGCTAACAGAACATTATACATCCGTTCTGAAATAGGCTCGTTACGTTCATTATATTAACGCATTAACAACACTTCATGACACAACCTAAGACTCCGATATGAGCATCTTCAACTAGCTTGTAAATGGTAGTTCATCGGCACTGACTAACAGGAACTACCTGACAAGGCTGAGACCCTCAGTAAAACTGGGTTTCAGAAAATCAAAGATGAAAAAAATGCCTTACGCAAAGGGACTAGGAAAAAAAAAAAAACAAACCAAAACTTTGTTCCTCCCTGCCCCCCAAGGAGGAGGATTATTAAGCAGGGGATTTATAAAGTGTGAAGTATTAATAATAGATTGCAATATGACTAATATAACATCAATAACATACTATTACTTACTACTAATTGTTACTAAGTCAAGGGAAAAGCTGACTGTCAAGAAGTAATTCCTAGACAGAATGCAACTTTTTCATTCATTAACTATTGTGGTCAGTTAGGAGTACCCGAGTGCCACTTGAACACTTAGGCACAGTGACCTTCCCACCAGTCACCACAGGGCACGCATGTGCTGCCCACACACACACACTGTTAACCCAGCTGCTTCCCGACAGTCAGTGGAGTCGTAAGAGTATCTTTCCCCCGGCTGCCTCACTTCCCTACTACCTCGACCATGCAGTTATGCCACCTGTTATTTTCTTCTCCTCTAAGCCTTTTTGGGTCCTCCCTACTGAACAGGTCTGGTGTTGGCTTTGAATATTTTTCCCAAGATGCAGCAGAGTTACACTGCCCTGACTCTTATCAGTTCTAGTCCTAGGCATCCACATTTAAGAGACCACATAAAAGCTGTAGAAAACTTGCCATTTCAGTCTCGAAAGTAAGGAAGCCAATTTGCACAACACTCAACTGTTGAAATGCATACTCCCCCTGCCTCCAACCCTTTAAGTGCTACAAATTTGTTTCTACAAGCTACAGAAACAAGAAGAAAAAATAAGGCATCTATAGTGACTCTTAAAACAGCACGTTATGAGAAAGCTTTTCATAACATGCTGAACTGAACCAAGCACCATGCAATTTTGCTGCTTTACACTATGTATATGGTTGTCGTGTTAACTTCCCAATTTACCCAGGTGCCTATTTCCGTAATTTGTTTAAGAAGTCTCTATCCTGCAGCCAGCCCTGCAGAAAACTGACCTTCTGTCAGACCACAATGACTTTGAAGGAGCTCTCAGCAAGGACCACTCATATTTTAGGCAACCAGGTATGCAGCTGGCTAAGCCCTGACCTCATTTTCATAAGCCAAAGACAAAAAAATGCTTTCTAAATATTAAGCACCAATTCCACTATTCTACTAAAAAACTTCTTCCAGAGAGCAATTAAAAATATAAGTACCACCTAAACATTTCTGTTTTAAATAGTATCTGCATGTACTTGTTAAAACCGCATCTTAAATCTCCATCGAGAAATGCACATAAGCAATGAAAGTTTACTAGTACATTTATGCATAACCTGGTCTTAGCAATACACAGACATAAAAATGACAAAGATAAATTATTTTACCCACAACATCCAAAGCAGCGTGTTGCAGTGCTGCGAAACTCAGTAGCTACGAAGTATACAGGACTAGCCCTGTGCTCGGTGACCTACGAAGCGAATTATACTTTATGCATTACAACATCGGCTGCCACCAACTATGAGAGCTCAACGCTGCACGGTTTCCCACACGCACACAGTGAAACTCAAATATGGCTGTTTCGACGATGGCCCATGCCAGCGCCTACTAAAGCCGTACGAATGACAAAGTCTAGCCAATTCTAAGACTATCTGAATTCACGCAACTCTTCTTTAAGACCCAATGGAGGTCCAACGAGGTGAAGTGCAAGTTACCGGCAAGAATTAGAAGTCAGGCACCTCGCAACAAGGGGAGGACAGCGATCCTCTACCGCAGAAGTTACTAGCGCCGCAACTTCACTCGTGACCCTGCCAGAAACCTACAGCATTCCAGCAAAGAAGATCACGGTTTTGGGTTTGGTTTGTTTTTGGGTTTGTTTTTTTTTTTTTTTTTCAGATTAACTGGTAAAAGCCTACTACGGGATTAAACCGCCCTATTCGGACTCACGGGTTCCTGGCCACAGCGTCTCGATCTCACCCGCTGAATCGCCAGCCCGGCCAGCAGCGTGCCGCTCTCTCGGACACCTCAGACCGGTCTACTCAACGCCAGCAAACTCTAAGCCACCCAACTAGCCCCCCAGGCACCAGCCAGCAACCGAAACAATAAAAAAAAACCACAACCCACCAACGCCAAACCCCCTTAACCGGCTTACAGCGGGTAAGCAGCTCTTCAGGGACGGGGAGAGCCAGCCGGCGGCTGGCAGGGGCGGGGGAGCCCGTCCCGGCGAGGAGCGGGGCAGCGGGCCCCCGCCCGGCCCCCACGGCCGCGCTCGGCCTCGGCCGCTCCCTCCCCGCCCCACGGGCACCTCGCAGGGCCCGGCCCCCCCCTTCTCCCCGCCACCCCGTTACCTTCCGCCAGCACCTCCTCGGGGGTGACCTGGTAGCGTCCGACGGCGAGCACCTTGCCCAAGGCGACGCCGCTCCCCCCGCCGCCCCCGCCGCCGGAGCCCACAGACGCCGTCCCGCCGCCGCCGCCGCCTCCCCCGCCGCTCCCCTCGGACTTGGGCATCCGAGAAAACTTCTTCATGGCGAGCGGGGCCCCGCCGGGCCCGCGGGACGGGGGGGGGCCGGGCGCAGGAGACTGCCCGGCCCCGCGCGGCGCAGGGCGGCCGAAGAAGAAGCCGCCGCCGCCGAGCGGGCGGCGAGCCTGAGGCGACGGGCGGCCGTTGCCCCAACGGCTGCTGCCCGGAGCGGGGAGGGGGCTGCCCCGGTTCACATGCCGGCCGCGGCCCCCGCCCCGCTTCTCCCCGACCGCCGGCGCCGGCTGCCTGCGCCCGCAGCGACGACCGCGGCGACGGAGGAGGAGGAGGAGGAGGAGGAGGAGGAGGAGGAAGGGGGCGGGCCCGGCCCCGCCACAGCCCCGCGGCGGCCGGGACGGGGGAGGCGGGCGGGGGGAGGGCGGGAGAAGCCGCCTCGCCAGTGTGCGGCGCGACGGCGCATGCGCGGCCGCAGCTCCCTCACACACTCATACAGACACACCCGCCTTACACGCCCCCCCCCCCCCCGCCGCCGCTGCCGCCGCCGCCGCCGCCTGGCCGGAAGTGAGGTTGTCAGCCTCGGGCGAGCACGTGGAGCGGGAGCGGGAGCGCAGGCGGGGGGGGGGGGGGGAATCTCGCGCGGCCCGCCGCCGCCCGGCCTCGCGCGCTCCCTCACGCCCTTGCGCGCGTGGTGACCGTTAGGGGCTCCAGCCGCCTCGCGCCGCTCCCCCCCCCCCCGCCACCTCTCTCTCCCTCCCTGAGGCGCCGCGGGGCGCGGAGGGAAACACGCGTGGGGCAGACGGGACCCCTCAGCCTCGGCCCCGGCAATAATCCCGCTTCGCTGACCCAGCCCGGTGCGGGGACGTACCCTGTGGAAGGGGTCTAGGGAGAGGCGCGGCACGGCGCGGTACAACGGCTCTGCACCCGCTGGTCAGGCCAGCGGTTGCCTGTAGACCCTCTGGCGTCCGTAGAGTGCTTCCAGTAGGGGAAATCGCTGAAAAAAGCGTTGCTGACAAGTGTAGCTTGGCCAGTGGCGAGTCTCCACGCATGCACCCAGCAGAGGTTAGGAGGTAACTGACTGGAAAGTGGTAAAAGGACGGATCTGGACGGGAAAACATCAGCTGTAAATTTCCTGCCGTGAAATGTACCAGCTGTGGACATCTTCCCTGTAGACGTTGACAAAGCAACCCTGGGAAATTTCCAACGCTAGCTTTGTTTCACCTGTGAAATTTTCAGGAAAACAAGAACTGTATTTGAAAAACGGTTTCGAACCGCAGGAAGCCCCGTGTCCCACTGTCCCTCGCTTAAGTTTGTCGGCTTGATTGGAAAGGCACGGAGCCCCGGCAGCCAGGGAGCCACTGGCTGTAAGGTACGTTGTTGCCGCCGTGCTGCTAGATGGCAAGCGTGGCTGTTGAAGGCAATATCGGTCACGGTTCCCTAGAGACAACGCTTGGGAAACACCCTACACTTCCAAATCGCTTATCTCAAAATTCCAATTCAAGTTCGCATTCCGACTGAAACCCAATTTCAAACTGTCCGCGATGCCAATGACATCCAGTTTTTGTACTTAAACGGTGATTCTAGTCATCCAAAAATGGTGAGAGATGAGAGTCATTGAAAAGGTAACTTCATTCCAAGCCTGCTTTCCTTGCGTAGTCCCCTCTGAGCAAATAAAAATGAGGTACTCATGCATTTTTTTTTCCCCTTACGGAATGAAATCATACGCTAAAAACAAAACTGGTATGGGATCTCCTGTCAGTCTCTCATATGAATGTATGAAGCTGCATTTTTGGCTTCTACATTGGGAATTTAACAACACGGCCTTTCACACCGAACACCTAGGTTCTGGATGGATACCAATTGCGGCCATCGGTTCAGTAAAACCTCTGGAGAAGTCAGAAGCTTAAATCTTTGGGATAACATTTCAGTAATCAAATTACTTTTGACTTAATCATACTGCCGTAGTCGTAGTCGGTAACAAAATGACAATATGAGTCTATTGAAGTGACAACTTGTCATACATTTAATGCACTGATCCAGCTATTTGCGTTAGTAGTCCCCTTTCTGTAGTCGTTGCCATCCTTTCAGTTACGGGAGATCAATTTTTCAGCAGCATCTAGAGACTAATTCACAGTTTTCCTTAGAAGAGAAAGGCATTTTGACTGCAGATGAAAGGAACAGAGTACTGTGAGAGGAATGGCATGATCAGCAGCATTTCGTTAATGAGGGCATTCTTACAGTGATATATGCCTGCGATCCTTAGATATACGCTTTTAATTATGTCTTTGAGAAAAAAATGCAGCTAGGTTAAAAGCACATAAGTTTAGTGCCGGTGAGTAATGCAATTTTGGTTGTCCTCGGTAAAAATAATGTATTTGCTAAAATTCACTGCGAGAGGGTAGGATTGCCTTTTAGGTTAGCTGGTTAGTTTTCATTTGTTTTGGAGGTCCCTATACCCACCCATGTATTTTTGTTCTTTTTAAAGTAAGAAAGAGATTGAATTATTGCTTCAGTTATTTATAGGCTGGACAAAATGAGCACTCTTGTTATACGGGGATTAACGCTACTAATCTCTGTCTTGACATACTAGAGGACACAGTGGTCAACTACTAGGCATCGCTGGCAAATACCAGTATTGCACACCGAGTTACGGTCGTGAACGCGCAGGTGGCCGCAGAACTGAGTAGTCTCTCGTGAGTAATCTCAAAGAAGAGCCTCACCGCAGCTACCTTGCGGTGTTCCACAGCCCATTTAGTTGCAAACTTGGCACCCAAATGGTGTTTTTCTGTAAGACGCCAGCATGTTGTGAGGAGGTTTCGTGTTAACGATTCCCTTTATTAAGTGTAGGTCAATGAAGTTGAATAATAGAGACGTTCCGACAGATCACTTAAAAAATATGGGCCCAATCCTCCAAGCAGGTAAATGAGTGATAATTTTGAATATGTGAATAGGCCCACTAACTTTGATTTAATTCCTCACCTGAGCAGAACAGCATTTTGACATTTCTAGAAGATATATTGATTTCCAGAAGGGAAGAGTTGTGATACTTCTTTCACTCAGGGTATGAAACCCAAAGTAAACTTTGCTCCCCCTTACTGAAATGAAACCTCTCGTTTGGTTCAGGCAGAGCAGGGATGCTTCAGTCTCCTGCATCTGGAATATGTGCAGTAATACCAACCTATTTAATGCAACGCATGCTTGACGGTGTGACAAACGGATCAGAAAGGTCTTTGCGCTACTTAAAAAAACCAACAGAAAACCTTGAAAGTACCCACAGGCAGGGTTATTTTCTGGTTGATGTAAAACAGTAGATGGTCCGAAGAAAAATCCAGTGGCAAAGAACAGAAAATCAGAAGTATGAATCCTAAAGTGAGGAGAGATCAGCTACAAAGGTGGAGGAGATGGGGAATCTTAATGCAGAGGCTGCACCGACGCCAGGATATCAGTTATGATTATTGGGGGAGGAGGGGTGCTACGCAATGTTTTTTCCTTAAACCTTCAACTTGATGAATCATGAAATCATAGGAGTTATTAAGCTTTCATTGTAAAAAAAAATAAAAGAGCAATAAAGGTCAGCTTCTGCTTTTTATGGCTGTGGAGTCAACAATGAACTTTCACTGCATGAAAACAGGAGAGAAAACAAAAAAGTCCCGGTCACATGCTGTGTATGTCTCCATCACAATATTGGTACATCTTGCTGCTTCCTTTCTTTTATTGCCCGGGGTCTAAAATGCAGATACGTTATTCCTTTGTTAATAATTGCATAATGGCAGATCTGTGATGGCACATAAACTATTCCACTTACTGTCTTTATTCTGCGCATAATATGCATCGTGAAACTTCTCTCACAGTTAGTTTCACAAAAGCAAACCTCCAGAGGTTTTTTTTTTAAGACAGCAGTAATTGTATTCTCAGTGTCAACATAGCAAGAGTCATAGTTTGTGTCAGATCATGTATCCGTGACTTTATTTCAGAGTGCTTGAAATCTGGGTCCCCCTCCTGACGCCTGGCTGCTAGATGGCCTTAAGCATGCTGCTTCACCTCAGTACACAAAAAAGTTTTCTGTCTATAAAATCAGGATAAGGCAGCTTTAAGTATGCTGCTTCACCTCCATATATGAAGAATTTTCCCATCTATAAAATTAGTGTAGTGATTATTTACTCCATTGTAAAATACTCTGAAGATTTACGGAGGAAAGCTCTAGCTGAGAACACTACTTGAACATGAAACATCGGATATTTCACATGTGCTTGGAGTTTGAAACGTGATGATTTAATCCTCTTTAAACTGCTGAATAGTTCAAATGCCTTTACCTTGATTACTGTTCCTTAAGCATTTCTCTCCTTACATCTCTCCCTACTCCAAACTCTTTCCTCTGTACGATACATAAATTGGTTTTAAGTCAATCCCGTGAGAATAAAAGAGCTTCCTGCAAAAATGTTAAATATCCCTTACAGAAAGTGGTTATTAAGGCAAAATAGAAGTGGAAAACTTGCTTTGTGTGAGTGTTGTTTTGGAAATGTCTCTTGCTGTTTCTGGACAAACTCTTTTCATTCTAATTACCGAAGCTGACTGTTAGAAATGAAAGAAAACAAATACTACTTTTCTAGAAATATGGTTTTAACATATTAAAACTTTTTTTTTAAGTGTCACTTCTTTATTCTTCACCTTCATTTAAAACACACGGATCCGTGTCCTTGTAACACAGACTCTCAAGTGTTCAACAATTACTGCAGTAAATTTTTTTTTGTCCTTATTCGGGTAAGTGAGGGTTATTTTCTATTTTGTAATAATTCAGTCAATGTGAACAAAGCACTGCAAGAGAAGGGTTTCCCCATAAGCACTTTCAATTCTTTCTCCCCTCTTATCGCCTCATTGTTACATGCTTGTTTTCCTTCTGGTCCCCTGGGAGCCGTGAGAAACATCATTTTACACAGAGAAGTAGCTATACAATCTTCCTATCTTAGTAAATTCTGTGTCTTAGTCTCATACTGCTGACCCTGCTGGAGTCTGTTTCAGACACAGTTACTAAAACCAGACAGAATGTTTATGATGAGATAAAACCTAAGAAAACCCCAGGAGACAACTGGTTTGGGTTTGGTTTTGCTTTTTTCTAGAATCAAGTCATGTCCCAGCTCCACATCTCAGAGGCAGTAGTAGTAATGAAAGGCTTTTTTTGTTTGCTTAGTTATATATACAAAATAGCAGAAAGATTTTGGTATGTTGTGAAACATGTTGGCATGGAAAATATGTTGACGGGGGGGGGGGGGGGAACAAAGAAAGAAAAAGACTGAAATCACTTAGTGCAAAGGGATGGCACAAATCAGCTAGAAAGCAAGTGCGTTCTCTGACGTCTCGTCCGGTTTTGAAGATCCAAGCAGCGGTAGAGGCTTTGCATTGACCTTGTGAACAGAGACAAATTTTCATTCGTTTTGGATTCTGTCAGCTATTCTAATTAGGAGAGAAACAAAAGGAGCTGTGGAAAACAACTAAGTCACTGATTTCTGACATTAAAATGGAAACAAACCGAGGAGCGAGCTGGTGAAAATACTTAAGGTACAAATAGCTGACATCAGCTTCGGTGACACCCAGCGCAACTCTCATTGACACTGAGGTCAAGAGTCTTTTATTGCAAGGCACGATTCAGTCATTTGTACTACAGCCGGCGTGGGGACCAAACAAAATATAAATTGCTTGTTGATACAACAGCCCTTGCCGGTTCAAAACAGCCACGGAAAGTGGGGAAAACATAAAGGCAGATGTGTTTGTAAGACTCCTACGTACAAATCCTAGAGGAAGGAATAGGAAAGAGGTTATAACGGGCTCGGAATTGTTTGCATCTTGACCTGGTAAATTGCTTCACCTTAATAATAATCTGTTTCCTTTCTGGAAAAGAACAGTCTCCTATGTTTGTCCTGATGATCAGGACTCTTGCTTCGTTTGATAGGGTAACACATTCCTGCTTGCTTTGTAAGAGTGGTCTTAGATCCGTATTTGACCTCTTGAAGTTGAACTCTTCCCTGCCTTCTATTGTCCAGGTTTCTGGTTATTCCCAGCTCACCAGCAGTCTAGTTGATTTCATTCTCTCTTACACACAAAACCTGATTTCACCCTTGCTTTAACAACTAACTTTTGCAGTCCTAAAGATACCTAAGAAGTTTCTCTTATAGGAATGAAGTGTGCTCTGTGCAGCCTTTTGAAGGAAGGGCACCATCCTAACTTGTTTAATGAATAAGCCTTAGAAAGTGACTTTCTTCCTTGAAGAAGTTAGGCACGTGACTAAAACACGTGGCCTTTCTCAGCAATTCTTAAACTGTGGTACACGGTTTGTAAAAAGCCTGCTGACAGTCGACAGAGATCTGACTGGTGGCACAACGTTCCCCTTCCTGAAAGCTAAACTTTGTTACAAGAAAACTAAAATGCCCAAATTCCAACACTAATGCTACTCTCATGCTTCTACAACTGCTATTGAGATAAAAAGAAGGACAAAAGGTGAAGGTCAAGCACAAATGGCAAGTCTCAATGATATCTTAATTTCAGCAGCATACAAATTAGAATATAGCATCCTTCATTGAAGATGCTTCATTTGAGATGTAAATACATTACTTAATAGCGCAAAAAAAATCCAAGCGTCACCAAAAACCCCCAGAGGCATTGGTACTCCCCAAAACTACCTGTAGCAGTAAAAAGTCGTGAAAAAGCCACAGCCGTTGTGGTTCAAAAAATAATTTTATTTCAAACCTTTTTCTTTTTACCCTATTTGCAGACATATGTTTTACCATTATAGTTGTTCTATAAAATCAGCAATGGCCCTTTTTTCCCCCGTGTATTTTTCGAGTCTTAAGGAACTGCAAAAATATCCCTGGTCATCAGTCCTTATGCTAAAAATACTTCCTTCTTTATACAGTCTTATAATTTTGAAGGGAGGGGAAAAAATCCTTGGAACTGAGAGCCTGGGAAGAAAGAATGTCTTATGGGTCACAACTGAACAGTCTTCGTGCCGATGCACATTAAAACACTGAAACCGTTTAACTACGATAACCACAGATGTCATTGCTGGCTGACTCGTACCTTTAAAAGCCCACTTATAAAGACAGTTGTGTTGCTTATAATTTGTTTAATTTTGCAGACAGGTTATTTGCACTCACAAGCTGTTCGCTGAAAATACATTTCAAATACTGTGGAGGTATGAACTCTAGTTCTACTTTTGTTCGGTTAGAAAAATCACCAAGACTTTTGTGAGTTGTTTAGCCAATAGCATTTGCATCCAGGCTAAGGAAAGGGAAGAATTTTATCTGCCTCTAGCTTAGTTGAGGTTACATGCCATAACAGTAGTGGGAAAGATGGAGAAAAGAGAATTGCTGCAAGTTTATGCCAGATCTAAGCAGGTACAGAAATACTGCAGTAAGTGCTCATAATGTTGCAATAGCCTTTCCTGAAATAGGCTGTCCATTGTTCCACTATGCAAAAAGACGGAGACAGAGCTATTGCATATCCTAATGACTGTCATTTCGTGCTCTGCAGCCCAAGTGCATATTAAATAGGATAGATAAGCCTTTGGCACAAGATGGGAATAACTTTCTGTTCTGGAAAGCAGAGAAGATTATTAGGGGAAGAACTATGTTGGATCTGGTTTTGAATAATGTGTTGAAGGTAGTCGTAAATCTAGAAGAGTGAAGTGTCTTGAATGAAAGTGATCACAAAACAATTAAGTTCACCATGCAAAGAAAGGAGTAGTAGGGGCAAAGCACAGCTGAGGGACTTCAGAAAACTTCATTAATTATCACAACACTTACGGATGGGACCTTGGGAGAGTAAGTCAAGGAATACAGGGCTGCAGGACACCTGATGACTTCTGAAAGGTACGTGACAGACTTAGCAGCAAAATTTTCTGATGCACTGGAAAGATGGGCAGCTTAGTAAGGAAACGATATAAAAATCTGAGATGGAAACATTTTAAAGGATTGTATAAATATGTGGAAGAACTCATGTTACGGCTACCATTGCCTGTTCAACTGTGAACTGGGGCACGCAGTAGTCTCCGCTGGAATGGATTTTATTTGAGATTACTGGATAGCCTAGATGGCGGAAGAATGTACACTTCCAAACTGTTTTGATGACTCAATACCTGAGAGGAGCTGAAAGTAATTTGGCAGGGAGAATCCAGACTCAGAGGGATCTTTAGAAATGGAGAAACGGTCTGAAAATAACCCGATCGTATTCAATAAATACAAATGCAAAAGCTAAGGGCGAGAGGAAGAAAAATTCTTAAGTACAAAATTAAAAATATCTGACAAAGCAGCAGGTCTGTCAAAAAGGGTCTAAGGGCTACTGCGGCTCACACTCTGAACATAAAGGTGCAACAGAGAAACAATGGCAAAATTCAGTCCAGCACGTACTGAAAGAAATGACATCTGTAAGACATGAAGGTAATTAATCTGCTGAGGATTCAGATGAAGTACCACATCCCATTTTGGGTATCCCACATTAAGACAAGTTATTTTGCATCAACTAGTTCAGAGAAATGCAGCAAATACAACTTTAGAAAATACGTCCTCTGAAGAAAGGTTAAACAGGACGTATTACTCTGGAGAAGAGGAGAAAAGAGTGAGTTAATTTTCGGCGATGGAAAAGTTGTGAATTACAAGAAGTTGATCAGTGTTTCTCAATATTTACTACTAGGAAGACAAGAATAATTTGTCTTAATTTGCAGGAGAGAAAATTTAAACTAGACGGGGAAAACCTTTGCGATAAGTAGGGTAAGGAAGCAACAGAAGAAAACTCATTAAATGCAGTACCCCTATCAAAAAGGTTGTAGAAGCTTTAAACTTTTCAACGTTTCATTTGTGTTTTTCTTAAAGGGTGAATAGACAAGTATCAGTTCAGCAAAGATTAAAGTTGAGTTTCAGATACACGTGATATGCCTTAGTGCACGGTGGGAGAGGAGCTGAGTAGTTCTTCTCAACTTTGTATTTCTACATATGCATTGAGGACAAGGAAACACGAACTCAATCCAATTTAATGTGACATGTAACAAAGATGTCACAGAACTTAAGAATCAATGGTTCCAGCCTGCAATGTGCTAGCTGCTTTCATTTGCTCTCATGTTCCTCTATGCTGGGTTGGAACGGGCCTTCAAACGGCTGTAAAGTTGACTTTACTGAGGAAATTGTTCCAATTTTTATTGAAAAGTCAGTAAAGTAGTATAGGTTAGCTTTTGAAACACATGAAAACTAGTTTTAACAGTAGAAGGGAAAATGACTCGTGTGGCTGAAATACCAGCACAGGCCCATAAATAAATATTTGTGACAGGATATGTTTGGAAGGAGGGACTGTGAGCTAAACCCAGCGAAAGCATAAAACGTTTTTCAAGTTCACTTTTTAAGCTGGCTAGGGTGTTGAAAGATGATTGAAACAATCTGACAGGCTTTCAGGACATACATTCCTTTCAGAGCATGCATTGGCTTTCCAATGCCAATAAAATTGTGTAATCCGTTAAAAAAATCCTTTCTGCATATTTTCCCTTGTTTTTTTCTCAGCTCACAATTGCAATAGCAATTTCTCTGCAAGATCTTGGCCCATCACTTCCTTCCAGCCTTTTATTAGTCTCTAGGAAATGCCTGCACCTAGTCATTATTGTTTAATTAGAGTGTCACCAAACAATAGTAACGCTTTTAATCTTTACGAAGGGTGATGAATTAAGACTTGCGGTGTCCTTGAGAGGAGATGAGTAAAAGCAATCCAGCGAGCCATGAACAAAACCTGGGCACTGCCCACGTAAACACGGTTAGTGCTGACTACAGCAGAAAGAAACAAAAAGGCATGAGCACTTTAGACTGCAACCACCAGAGCCTGGCTCGCTGGCAGCGAGTGATTCATCATTCATGAGCAATTCCTACTCACCTCTAGACCTTCAAACAGACCAGGCACAGGTTTTTAGCATTTAAATTCTACTTTTTCTTTTTTTTTTTTCCGTCCCCTAAATCTTACAGGCAGAATTATCAAAAACTGCTTAGCATTATGACCGGTTCTGTGATATCACTATTCCAGACCTCCTGCCTCATGAAGATGCTGCATCATCTCTAGTTCATTTTGTCCACAGTTAAAAGCTGTCAACTTTTGACTATTCGTGAAAACACGGGATCAGACAAGAAGATGCCAGCTGGCCCAGGATGTTAGTCACATTGTCATCTGTAATTTTGTTACACGTTAGCTGATATTTCAAACATTTGCCACTGCCTATAGTGATTGAATTCTGGGTGCTCACATTTGCCCCAGTGTAGCAGCACTGGTCTAGATGTGAGCTTAATTAAATCCTTGCAGTGTGCACACCGCTCAAGCAGTTTCTAAACTGATTTAATTAAATTAATCAAGGCAAAGTCTTTATTCAAACTCTTGCTCAAGTACTTCATCTGTGATCAAAGAGATCATTTCCCCCTGTTCCCTGTGAGCAGTGGATATACCTGGAGAGTAGCATGGCATTCATGTTTATTTGTTGCTATCCTGCCCTATATCAAACCCAAATGTCTAGAAAATCAATCAGCAAAGTGCCACATCCAAATGTAAGGCAACTATATCCATAGCTAGTATCTGTTAGCGTTACTGTTGGATACCCCAGGAAAAAAATAGGTGAGGAAAGTTAGTAAAGATTGGTCTGGGCAATGCTGATGAGGTTATGACCCTGGTATTGGTATATAAAACAATGAATAATATAACAATATTTATTTAGCACGCTCTGTATTTCTATTCCAAAAATAAGGTAGCCAATTAAACCCAGAAGCAGGTAGTTTAAACGGATACACACAAATACACACAGAAATAATATTGCATGTATGTATATAACACTGGACTAACCTGTAGAACTCTCTGCCACTAAGGTTATGGAGATTAAGAGCTTAGGTACATGCAAAGGAGATGTCTATTTTGATAACGAGAAGAGTCACAATTACCTCAAGCAGCTCGATAAATTATTCAGTCATTAATGAGCACTATTAACTTTAGTGCTTCCTTCCAGGTAATGGGAAAAGTGCCTTCATTATTTCCATATATATTGTTTACTTTCTCCTTTTTAGCATCTGGTGTGGTTCACTTTCAAAGTCTAGATGAATCAGTGTCAGTCACCAAATTATACTTCATACAACAATATATTCTAATATTATTGTATAAATATTCTAGTTTACCCCAACAGCTCATGTATCTGCAGAACACATGTCTGTGTGTGCTAGAATTTTTAAACAGTATTAAGATGTATACATTTTTCCAAAAAATGGTCCATTTATTTAAAAGCAAAACCTGTTGGGGGGATTTGTCTTCTATTAAGGGAAGCAGTGCTACTGTTTCCTTAGCTTTCTTACATTAGATGCAGTTTGAGAAATGAGAAAAAATGTCACAGTTGAGCCTCATTTAGTTTGGATTCATTGATTCACTAAGTGGCATTTTCAAAAGCATTTTCAAGCCTCGCTGTCCTTATGAAGCCAGACACTTTTCAGTTAATAACTCTGAGTTACGTGAGAATGAAAAACACGGGCTGTGGCCTAGGAAAACAGAACCTTCCTACATATCCTCCTGCTTTTCACCATCACCAAGAGGTGCTTACTGACAGTTGCATCTATGCTTAAATGTCTGTGGTGAAATAGCATTACAAAAGAAGGCAACAGCAGCCTTGCGCATGACCAAATCTGGACTTACTTACAACATGGGCTGTGAGAAGCTTATGGTTACAGCACACGTTACGGTCTAGATCTACCAAACAGCTCGAGAAACTGCACCGGTCTCTAAGAAAGTTAGAAGCTGGGAAGTTTAGTAGTTAAAGATCGTAAGGGAGACGTTGCTAAAGCACAAAGGGTGGTTGAGCACGTTTTCCCTCTTTTGCGTTTGACACTTCTTTTATTGAAATGGACAACTGTCCAGAGCTAAGATATGAACAACTTTTCAGCCTTAATTACGGTTCTCTTTGAGTCTGCTAAAGTAGTTCAGCTGTAATGGTCTTCCTGCATGGAACACATGCAGTCAGGTGGCTTGTAAGCGCAGGCAACAGTATAGGGAATCACTATTGCTACCGTCATCTTCACTTCTTCAATTACTTGTGTGGACCAGGAGTAACACTGGACGCTCAAATGTAGCATTTGCTACATTGCATTGCAAAAGTTCCCTTTCTGTAATATATATTAGGCTGGGAATATATTATTCCTTAGATAAGGTACAGAAAGTTGGGCTTCTGTCAGGCTTAGCTGCTGATGAGAAGATGACTTCAGTTTCCATTTGTGAACACTATGCTTTCATACATGAAATGCTTTAGGACATGGAAGAATACACAGCCTAGATTGCCTTAGCATAGGCTTGCTACTGAAGGTACCTATGTCTACTAGAAAAGCACACTGTGATGCACTTTTTTTAACAACTGCGTGGCCAAATTCACAGCTTCGCGATACGACTTCTGAGTAGTCTACAAAAATGGGATACAGGCCTTTATTCCTGCAGAACCCATTCACGAAGGCTAAATGAATAAAATGTTTTGTACATTTTAGATATTGACACAAAGATTTGCAAGTTGCCTCTTTTTCCAGAGAAGAAGAAACAAATTCTTTCTTTCAGTGCTGTGTAACTCTTGTATAATAGAAAATTAGGTGTGAGGAGCTAACTTGCCGTTTGTGCAATGATATGAACTCAGCTTTTTGAGAAAGGGGAGAACATAATAAAAGTCATCAACTTAAACATTTCCATATCCATGGTGAAACGTGTATGTGTTTGGGACAGAAGTCGATACCCGTACACACTAAAAACCTGCATGACAGAAAACAATTGGGGACAGATAACTGCGGCACAGGTTTTCTTCCTTTTCTCTGCAACTATGTCTGAGCTTCAAAGCTACATTCTATTATCAAATGAAATCATTGTTCATCTGAAACGAGGTAAGTTGCATAACTCGGAGACCAACGAACCCGTAAGTGTGGTTTTGCTATTCAGAAACACTAATGCTGCTAACCAATCACAGAAGACCGAGAGGGGTTGCGCTGTTTTCTGCAAAAGCACAGAAAGAAGCGTTTGCCCACAAGTTTCATCGTAGGCTCTTGCCATAGCACCAGACTGGTGTTTCTATTCACCAGCATCATTTAGGCACAGAAAGGAGAGCGAGTGTATCCTTCAGCTTCAGCTTATACCCTTTCTGGCTTGCAGCTTACCCCCTGGTGTGTCTCATCAGCTCTGACGATCGCATACCTCTGCAAGTATTGAAATATTCCGATACGTGAATGCTAAGCCTTGGCGTTCTGAAAAGCGCCAAAGGAGATAGAACCACGGTGATGACTGAGAAACAAATGCAACGGCGGGGGCCCTCCCCACCCCGAGGGCCAAAGCACATATTACACCCATCCATCCCAACGAGGCTGATGGCGCATGGTCATGCCACCCTCCCTGCGTCCCTGGGACAGAAGACAGAGAAGGCAGCATCTAACACTGAGTTAGCAGCAAAAAGCGTCCTACAGCTACAGCCTACGAGAAGGTAAAAGTCATGCTACAAAGAGTACCAGCCTGATAAACAACCACCACAATACCCTAATCTGATGGGAGCCTGAATCTTCTGCTGAGCTGTGCTCTGCAGTTCTTTCCCGAACATGCCTTGTCTCTGGAAAAATGCATGTGCGGCATCATTAAAAGCAGGATACAAACTTGCCTGTCATTGATGAAGTAGATAAAGAATGGCTTGATGTTCTTTGAAGTACAGAACACACAGCATATCTAAGAGCGTAGAATAAATTGCCCAATATATTCTGGATGAGAAACAATATGTCACATTATTAAAGACACACTAATGCACAAAAGAACAGGCTTAAGGTGGCAGACTCAACTTGGCATTATCATTTCTTAGGTTTTCCCTCTCCGGGTGGCATATATAATTACATTATTGCTGCAGGACGCAGTGGGAGTTTCACTGTTGACTATCTTTTTTCCCAGAGTAAGTGTCTGTAATGAATCAATTCTCTTTTTTTCGGTTTTTCAGGAGAGGTTGAGCTTGAGCCACCCTTACCCTGAAATTCAGTGACCTTTATTCTATCATTTAGCTCGACAATAGCTTGTCTAACTGTCTGCTTTTAATTGATAGAATGTTAAAAGAAGGTTTCGAGTCTGCATAAGGCAGGCAAATGTGCAGCATTATTTTAAGACAGAAATTACTGCTTGACCTCCTGTGAACCATTTATACTTTGAACAACGAAGATTGATGTCTCTGGTGTCTCTCTCGGCGAGTATCAACGCACAAGCTAGCTTCTATTATACGGGTTTTTGTTTCCATGATTGCTATCCTAGTAACAAGCAAAGCTCCCTTTGCCCATCCAAGCTTACAATGATTAAACCAGGCAGAGCATCTCAAACCTCTTCTCTTCTTCCACTGCCCGCTCATGTGGAGAATTAAGCCACGTGCACAAATATAATTCCATCCATTTGTTTTGTATCCTCATACACCAGCCAATGTTAGGCAACTACAGAAAAAAATGCACAAACAATAAAACAAAAGTACAAAGAACAGCTTAATACTACAGTAAGCAATTTAAACAGCTGTCTCGGTTTATCCTTCCCACAGCACAGTGTTTTCTTCATTCCCCAGCAAGCATCTCTTCCAAAAAGAAAAGTAAACCTTTGTTAGTGCCTACCAGTTGGGCAGAGCTGGATAAAGTTGGCAAAGATTTTCTTCATTTGTTTCCCATTTAAAATATAAGGCTTTATTTGCCTTTTACGCTACTGTGAGGTTTGTGTTTATTTAAGTTCATGCTTTCAATGTGCAGAAATTAATTTTGTACAGACACTATATATATGGCGACTCGCTACTATTTGCAGACTTCGGGATTCTTAGTATCTTCGAAAGCAATTTTTCCCCACAACATAAATGGCAAAGAAAATATCAGATTCCATAACGGAAACGTTGAGGTTGAAAAAATTAGATGCCCTTTCTCTCCTCATTCCCTGAATATAGGAAATGCAAAATGCTTACGTTTCCACAAATATTACATTAGCTCAAAGTCATTCAAATAGGAGGAGTTCCTTTAACAAATAAAGGGGAATGAAATATGCTATATGTGCATGTAAGATCTGTACACTTTACATATTCGAATCAGTCTTAGAGGCAGAGTCCCGCTGGCTGTTAACTTGTCCAACATCCTCTGTTTAGTTTTCCCTCTCCTCCAGCTTCCATCTTGCAACGTTTGCCCTTGTTTGGTGAACTCTTTTGAAGAAGGAGCATAATTTCTCATACTGAGAAAGCACATAGCTCCTCGAGTAATTCTGTAAATGAATGTATGAAGACAGGAGCTCTGCTGTTCAGAGTCAAGAAGATCATGGGGTTATCTGAACTAATAATTCCACAACTTAATCTCAGTTCCTCTAAGAATACAGTCCAAGTTACTTGCACTAAAAATGTGGGATAAAACAAGGATACAAGAGGGGAAGGGTGCTCACGCTGCACTGTCTCGGAGGGACGATGCGGCTGCTGTCTGGCTTTGCAGTGCTTGGAGGAGACCAGCGCTCAGGGGAAGATAGGGAAGAGCGGTCCCTGTGCATTTCAGGTGCTGGAACCGACGAAGGCAGACAGAGGAGCCGCCTCCCAGCCAAAGCATGCTGCCATGTGAGCCTGAGGCCTAGATCCTACTTTAGGGTTGAGACTGCTTTTTGACACAAGCAACAAATCCAGTTGACCTCCTCCTGGCAGAACAGTTTTAAGACAGGCAGAGATAAAACCTGAGAACCTTCCCTGCGGCAGGTCTCTTCCATCCCAGTGATGGCACACTGTTACTGCAGACTTCAAAACACCACTGGCATGGGTTTTACAGGCATTTCTCACCTAACTCTAATGAAGCTAATGAAATCCATGCAGTGCCATAGACCAGCATGAGGCTGTAGAATACAGCTACGTAAGTTTGCACCAGCAGTGTATCTACCTGGTTATTTCCAAATTTGATATTAACATACAAATCCTACTTCCAGTTCTGACTCTTGAGGCACATCTTTCAGCCTGACTTGCCAATGAACTCCATCTGGAAAAGCAGTACTGTAGTTGTACTTCTGAGACACCCTGCATGCTGATGCAAGCCTGAACACGATTCCCTAGACTCAGGTTGGGCGGAGAGGGAGCAACCACGTTACAAAACATGCCGGCATAAAAATTCTTGATGTATGTCGGTTTTCACGTAACACAGTTTTCTCAAAAAAAGTTGACAGTAGTGCAATAGCAGGTTTCAAACTAACTGCCCTCGAGCCTGTGTCTACCCGCTGTGCCCAAAAGCACGCTGGTACAGTTGTGTCTGGAAGACCCCACAGCACTGAAATGCAGCAGGCTTTCAGGAGGGCACATAAAAAAGGCACAGAGCCGATAACTGGCTCATGCTCTCTACAGATGAGGTACTCCAATTGGCCATAATGCAAGCTGAGAGGAGACAGAAGACCAAATGTCTAGTTTAATCTGTAATTTCCAGTGAGTTATCTTACCCCACTGTTTCTTTAGAAACTTACCATGAGGAAGGCCTGTATTTTGCACCACAAGATCGAGTCCCAGTGAAGCTATTACAAAATTATTAAAAAGTGAGCTTACTTAGCGTACACAGATCTCTCTAAATAGATACTTCCCAAAATAACCTGATTTCAAAGGCTTTAAGAAAAATGCACACATAGAAGTTGTTTATTC
The DNA here is from genome assembly GCF_026419915.1 of Harpia harpyja. Classification (NCBI taxonomy): domain Eukaryota; kingdom Metazoa; phylum Chordata; class Aves; order Accipitriformes; family Accipitridae; genus Harpia; species Harpia harpyja. The sequence continues at coordinate 1,046,447 of NC_068941.1, forward strand.
CCAAAGAGATGAACCAAACCCTTCTCTGCACTCTAAACTCCTTTCCAGAACTGGATGCCTTCCATGCCGCCTTTTCATCTAAACGTATTTGTTTTATTTTAAGTGGTGTGTTTTAATGTGTATGTCTCTCGAACCTCATCTACCTCAGGCTCGGCAAGAGTATCAGTGTCCCTTATGGGATAGCATCGTGGAATATTTTATACGCTATGACAAGCGATCTCTTCTGTAATATTTTGGTCCACCATTTCCTGGGCTATTTAATCTCAGCTTTTTAAAAATGGAGTGTCCCGTAAAAGGAAACTGCATTAGAGGGAAAGCAATAAATGCTTCATTCAGTGTGCTTGGCCAAAATAGCTCACTCAGTCTTGGAATGAAAAGACCCTTGTCCGGAACAACACAGACACAATTACAAGCACAGACAGGATTGTTTTGCCTAGAAGAGGGAAATGCCTTGTGGCATTAAGGAGGAGGGGTGAAATCTCTCAATGGGTAGGGCAATCAGTTTGATAATAGTTCGGACACTTATAATGGGGAGTGGGGAAGAGATGGGAGGTCAGAACTGCGTAAAGGGGACAGCAAAATGAACCTCCCATCTTCCTAAGGAAGCCACTTCCTCTTGTTCCCTTCCTCTCTCCCTTAGGAGAATATTTAGGATAACTCATCACAGAAGCATTCCAGGGAGAAAAACCCATCAATTATCACTCCCTCCTCCTCTATTGTTCTTTCTCAGCTGTACCTTCTTGAATGTTATAACACTCTATCCAACCCTTTTCTCTGTCATCCTTCTCTTCAGCTGTTTGCACATTACTCTTCTTCCTTAGCGCTCTCATAGATTTTGCACTTTGCCTTCTGCTTCCACCCCTTCATCTCGACTCTCCCTTCGGCCTCTCTGGTCTTAATCGGCACTTCCCCTTTAACTCTTCATAACTCCTCTCTCCCGAGGGATTCATGTTGCAGATGGCGGCAGCAAAAGCAAATTGAGGTGCACCTTAGAAGCCGAAGCCACAGGACTTGGACAGTGATTTGCCACGATATCGGATCAGACAGCAGTGCTAAGAGGGATCCTACAAGGACTTCATCTGTTAGTGGGATTCAGTCAAGCACGGTGCCTTTTTTTATTTGCCATCAGTTAAAGACTCCCCAGGCCAATTACAATTGTCCCACAAGGTTCAAATCAGCATGAACACTGTCTTGCAGAACTGCAGCAGCACTACAAACCTCAGAAAGGAAGCTTGACTGAGGCTCAGCACTCCATCACGTTCACTACTTGCTTCGCTGAAAGTAACTCAGAATTTGGTCTCAGCAAGAAGGACCAAAGAAGCAGCAGTCACGCCTAAAACAAACATTTTATTCTGATAATGAAGTTACAAATAAAAGTTAGTCTTTTGTAGGGCTATAAATACAGAGTAGCTGTCAAAGGTGGGGCATGCGGCTCTGCATGTCTACAATGCGGTAACTGCTCCTGAAACGATCTTTCAGATGTCACAGCATTTGTGTCCCTTCGGGGAGTGCTGTTTTCAGTTCCTCCCTTGATCACAAGTTCTCTGACAGGACTGCATTGGAAAAAAAATTGTTATTTGCAAGCTCTTTTCAGGCTATACTCTTTTCATGCTCATGATCACTAGACTTCTATTCTGTGAAAAATACAGGCTGCAGAGACAAGACTTATGTATTCACCCCACTTTGCAGTACACAGGAAATTTAAGGTAGAGAAGTGCATCGTGTAGTGAACCGTGCACGGCACTCACAATGAGGAGACCCGGGCGCTCTTCCTGCTTCTCCAGACAACCTGCGGTGACATGAGACGTTATAACAAGGCCGTGATCTGGCTGCCCACGCTGAAAAAAAAATATTTTATGCATCAATTTACTTCACCACCATGAAATCTGCAAATGCAAAGAAGAATCGTGTGTTTTTAGGAGGAGGAGATGATCTCCCATCTCTTGCCACGGGAACAGAATCTCTGAAGACAATTTGCTCTCATAGTCTTCTGCTTTTTGAGAGCAATAGGATGTGATTTGTTCCAAGGCAAAGTGCCTTCTGAAGAGGCTGTTGCATGCTTTCCAGATGGGCTTTGCATTATCTCTCCATACTGTTAGGGTACACTTGAACAGCACTGCCAGCAACAGGAAGTCGCTGATGTGCTTGCTCGTGTGTTTTAAGATGGCTTAAGGTGAGCTGCCAGATTTTCAAACAGAGGTTTTTCTGTTTTGCGTGCCAAATATTTCTTAAAGAAAACATACGCTATTTTCTCTTGTCTGTGATACCACTCTTCTGCCCTGCTGGCATGGAAATGATGTTCTAGTCACATTGCAGAGCAAGAGAAAACAATTTTCGCTTTTTTCCCTGGAAGGGTTACCAAGTAAAACAAATAAATAGCTGGTTAAATTACATCTTCATATTGAATGCACTTCATATAAAAATTTTTGTCTGTTGATACTGCTATCAACTTTCAGATAGATAATTACCTGTAGCAATGCCAGAAGCACTCACTGACCTTGTTTTCAAATGGAAGGTTGTCATGGCACATGCCAGCATTATGTCTTACACCACTGTCTACACATGGCCAAAATTTCTCTCAGCCTTTACTGACACTGTTATGGGAACAGAGATAAGTCCGTAATATAGCTTTTCAACCCACCCAACACAGTGCAAAGAAATTTCTTTAACCTAAACTACAAATGAACCCAGACAACAGAAGCATATTACCATCTTTGCCTAGTAATGCAAAGCACAATTATTTTTGCCTTCACATGTCAAAATGAAAAATGTGCAGCTGAGTTATTATTTTTATATTGTAAATAAGAAATGTGTTCAATCCGGAAAAATGCAAAAAGCCACAGACAGTTCCTCAGGGAAGCAGCATCCCCTCCTCCCCTCCCCAAAAGCCAAAGCCAGTAGAAATTTACTCAAGTAAATATACATCAACTCACATACATCTGCTTAGTCTGAAATGTAAGGTCTAAAGCACGTGATCTTTTTTCTTATCCCTTTTTTAATTCTCACCATGTGTATTGTCCGATCTCAGAACCGCAAGGCACAGAGTATAAATAGAGAGTACCAAGCTCTGATCTCCCAGCTCAGTCTGTGCTTAAAGCTACAGGGTCAATTAGGCATTTCCACACTCAGGCTTAAGCTTAACAGTACAAAAATTGCCAAAGGCAGTACCATTTTAAGGTATAGCTGTCTCTGGCTTTCCCATCCTGGATTTAATTCTCATACTGTGAAATACCATCCTTTACCTAGGCTAGTTCGACTATCCAGGTAATTGCACAGTGAACCGAGCTGCTGAACATAGCTGACAGCCATTCCTAACCCAAGAACCTCCACGTGAGAAGCTGTGGCGGCTTGACTGCCTCCAGAATAGGCTTATGCATGTGCCTGCCGCATAGGCAAGACAAAGCAAAGCTCCTCTTTTCTTTGGTAGGACCAGGTTTTTCTCCCAGGGAACCACATAGCTCCTAATTTGGCAGACAAGCCACGTTTGCTTTAAAATTATACTGGAAATGCTGTGAAAGAACAAATTCATCTTCAAAATATTTTTTTTTAAATAACCCATTTGTCTTATCCCCTAATGTAAATAACCTAATAGTGATACACAACATAATCCACATCTGTCTTTTCCTCTGCCTTTTTCATCTTACTTGCTTCTCTTCAGCTTACATCACTTTTCTTCCCCTGTAGCAGAGCCTCTTCTTGAACAAGCCATCTCCCACCTGACTGTGGAGTTAAAGAAAACTTAACTAGGACATAACAAAAATGGTGTTGCCGCTACCTTCCTGGCTTAATTTGTGTTTTAAAAACCCTGCTTCTCCCTGTGCCCACCTTGCAGTGTTTTTTCAGGCATAAGCTCTCAATTTCTTTGTATATCACTTAGCACAGGGCTTGTTTTGTAGTTGGTGTAGCTGCTTTTCTGTAAAAAGGCAATTAAAAGGAGGAAAAAAAATCACAGTTTCTTCATCCTGGAGATGAGCAAAACAATTATCCACTGGAAAGAATGGTTTGCCTGTTAGTGGTTGGTCTTTGTGTCATATCGGTTCCCATCTACTTGACAAAGCAACCCTGCTGAAAATGATGATACGGTTATACAGCCCAGGCTTTAGCACAGTTCACAGCACCTAGGAACAAGCTATAAACATGGCTCACTTGCCTACAAGGCACAAAAAATTAAAAAAAGGAAATATTTTTATGTTCTTCTTTTTTTAGATATGACATACAGCGTTATCACCAGAGTTCTATCAGCCGTATCGCTTAGCTCTAGCCAGAAAAATGACATTAAAGACCCCCAAAAAGTCAAGACTTGCTTTAAGACTGTTTATTAATGTTTGATATATTTAATGTAACATACATGGCATATTTGAACTAAAAATTTGGTTATGCTTTAATTTGTCTTGAATTGCCTTTGAGGTTTTTCCTTTCCTCTGGTACTCAGTTTACTTGGGTGTGTATATAAACACACACGTATATCAACACCCAGAGAAAAGCTACATTTCTTACATAACAAGGTGACCACAAAAGCTGAAGTGAACTAATACTGCAAACCACACAACATCATGCGCTCGGACTTAGGCTATAAATCCGCAAGCAGCGTATGCTGTACTCAGATTACTGAGACACAGGACTAAGTTTACCTGGTCTCTGCTGCTAATTCACTGGGCGACGCTGGAAAAAGTCCCTTTCTTGCACAAAGACACTGACTGCCTCTTTGTAAAATGAAAGTGATGCATATCTCTCACGTCCCATTTACTGACTTCAGAAAGGAATTGCGCTTGATAACGAATTGAATATAGGATCTGTGCCTGTATTAGCCTGTATTAGATGACAGGTGTTATTCTGAGTCATCAGCGGTTCAAAACAGCTCTTTTGAAACCTTGGAGTTTCCCTTTAAGATCTGATGAGTTCTGTGTCATTCACCAGCTCATTTTACTTCCTCAGCATTTTCTCACTTCCGCATTGTACATACTGGCAGTCACAATCAGATTGTTTCAAAATAGCACCCTTCTGAACACAGGAAAGTTTTAAGCACCGGGTCTGATCTCACACCAGCACCGAGCCAGCAAAACATCGCTAAGTCAATAGTTACTCTGGATTGCTATTAGGGTAGAAGGCGTGAAAAGCCGATCCAAACTCCTTCGCAGAAAGTATAAACAACATTCTGTAAATTATTGCAGTCTGTCACTTTTTAAGACAAGAAATCCTGCTGTCAAGAGAACTGAATAGCGTTAACCAAACTCTGCCAGTGTCGCCATCGGAAATATAGAGAAGCTCTCACTGATCATGGAATTACACCAGCAGAATAGGAAGCATACATCTTAAAAAAACTAAATCGATCTAAAAAAACTTTCTAAGGGATGTTAAGTTCTTGTTTTTCACCATTGCCCTCTCCCACCCAGTGAAGTAGTAGATCTTTCTCTATCATAGAAAATTGCCATTTCACTTTTGCCAAAGCATACGGTACAAGAGCTCAGTTCTTTCCTCCTGCAGTTCTGTTCTCGATTTCAGAGGAGCTGTGCCTGCTTTACACCAGTCTAAACGAGAAGAGAATCAGACATTCCATCTTCACTGCTTTTGTTTCGAAGATAAATGACTGTGTTTTACTGCTTTCCCCATGGCTTATTCCAGAGATCTGCTGCCAATTCAGATTGGCTCAGTGTCAAGACTTGACACACAGCAAAAACAGTTGAAAAATAGCAACGCTCCATCTGATCGGCTAATTCGGACATTTTGCGCACTCAGAGCTGTAACAGTTGGGAAGGTAGTGGACCCACAGCATTTTTAGATACCTGTTTCTAATAGAGCGATTTGCAAAAGTTTACTCCGTGAGTTTTGGACAGGAAGCAGATGTCTCGAGAAGCTTAAACATTGAAAGAAAAGAAAGGGGGAAGGGAGAGAGAAAAGAGAGACAGCTAATTGCTATAGAACGCGTGCAAATGTAAATGTGCAGCCAAGCGGGACACATGAATGTTCTACATTTGGACAGAAGATAAACTGAAGTTCAGCTAGAGCAGCGCTGCAAAGACAAACTGATGACATGCAATTAAAGTCTCTTTTGTAAACGGTGGTCTAGTTCCAGTGTTTGATCCCGTGCGAGGACTCACAATTGTTTTATAACTTTTCACAAGAAAAAAATATTTGCTTCCTGCCTTAGCTTAAAGACATTGAAAGAACTAGGGCCAGATTCATTTCCTCTGAGGCTTTTTCTAGTGATCTATCAGAAAGAAACATCTCCATAAACACTTAATACATTTCACCTCCATCGGTAATGAAGTCCACGCTGGTGAAAATAAAAGCATTAAAATGAAACAGACACTGTTCCCATGGGGAAAATTTATTTTACATCAACTCCGGAGTGGACAATCAGATTCACATCTGAAAGCAGTTTGCACGTGGTGTACTGTTTTGGAAGCAAGTTTTAAGTTAGAGCAACTACTTTATCAGAAATAACTCCTAGAACTACAACATGTGGGGGGCAAAAGTGTTCAGTCCCAGTCAGAAACACGTCAGCTGTTCATGTCATGTTGTAATGTGCATAACTCGTTACAAAACTATTTAGGCTGCAGTCTAACACCTGCTTCTATACAAAATCATTTCAGAAGTTCCCTTTGCAATTTTGAGTGGAAGCTTCACCCTGCAGAATGAGTCCGTATATGAAGTTATCTGTTTATTTTTGTTTCTTTTCTGTGAGCGTCCAGAGCCAGTGACTAATCAAAGGAGAGTCTCCTACTTCTCTACTCCTCTCGGAGCTGAAGAGCAAACATAGTAACAGGAGTGAGACTTTTTTCATTTCACATTGTCAAGGAATGGGTTGCAGTACTGTTATTCACAGCATGCTGAATTTTATTCCACTGTCATCTCACCTGTGAGAGATGCTAATTAATTCAGAAAGATTTTTTTTTTTCCCTCTCTCTCTCTTCAGGATGTGTGCGAGAAAACCTAGCTGAAATGTCAGCTTCCACATTTCAACATTGACAGTTAAACACCCAAAACTTTCTGCTTGTCAGCTGCTGGGGTTTGCTTCAGGGAGATACACAGGGAACTGCTCAACACTTTGATTCCACGTGGCGTGTCCCCCCCCCCCCCCCCCCCCCTTTTTTAAACAGTCTCTTTTAGGACTAGGACTGCATTTCAAAATCTTCTAACATAAGTGCCTGACTAAAAATAGGCTTTTTGAGAAACTGTTCAATAAAGCACAGTGCAAAACTCCCACCGTGAATAAGAAAATGAACATGATAGGGTCCTAGGCTTGTTTTGACAGAGACATTCTTTGGCCACCCCAGCTGCCTGTCAGCTTGGAAATGGCATTGAAATCCTTCTCTTCAAGGGACAGCTGGAAGCAACTGTGGGAGAGAGAAGAGCACTGTCACAGAGCAATAACTCAGCTCTGAGGCCAGCCTCAGCCAAGTAATTTAGGATGCTCAAGTGTTCCTAAGGGATGGACAACACTTTCTGCATTGATGGCTGTAGCAGAGCAGAGATGTTAGAACGAACAGATGGTTAAATTCACTATGCTCTGGTGACTTCTTAAGCAAGGCTTATGCAAATACTTCAGGAGCTACCTCTTTTCATTAAAAAAAAAAAAAAAATCAAGAAATCTTTTACCCTACATCAAAAGCCTTGATGCTGCTGACTCTCTTAACTAGTTTGTTATCTCTCTGCTTTAAGCACAGATTTCAACATCCTCATGGCTACCTACTGGAAGTGACTCTTGGCAAAAAGGTTTTTTTAAGATCTCTGACTGTTCTCAAGGCCATAGCCCTTGAATGTAAAGAGTAAGGTGTGCTCTCTTGGCTGGACTGCACACTGATGGACTGATCCGAGGGCAAACGGCAGATCGTACGAGAGGACTTAGTTAGCATTACACCGTTAGCCTATTCCTCCCATTCCGAGATGCCCACATCTTCACATCAATGACTCAAATGCGCTTTAAGCAGGCAGACCACGTATTCAAGTAATTGTTAAGCCAGGGAGTCCCAACTCTCACCCAAATCATAGTGTTTTTTTCTTTTTTCAAGCAGGAGTATTTCTTAGTTTAATGGATTTTGTGCTTCTAGGATTCACTTTTCCAGCTTCTCTTCACCATCGTGAGAGAGGCCTATTTAAAATTCCCCAGAAAACTCTCCCTTAATTATAAGATTTCCAGAGCTGCTGCTATTTCAAACAAGGAACAGCTCACATCATTGGATTGTGGTTTACAGTGATAGAGTCAGTAATACCGACCTGCCACACCTCTCGGTAGCTTCACATTCTTTAACTGACATAACAAAGGATATTTTTTCATCCGTAAAGCAAAAAATCCTCCAGAAATTGAAGTGAAAGCTGCATGAGATCATCTACTGCCAGAAAGAGAAGGCAGTATCAGTCACTCTAGGTAATATAGCTGACTGCCTTCCAATTAAAGGATCGTTCCCTGGGAAGCAGACAACTTTTATCTTGGACATGGAAATCATCTAGTAGCCTGCCTCCTACATTACTTTGGGTATGTACAGACAGCCATCAAGATTATTGTAAGCCTTACAGGTAGAAAGTTCCAAGAGCGTCACATAAAAAAAAAGACAAAACAGAGGCGTAACAAACCATCACTTCCTTATGGGACTGAAAGTAACGTGTTGCTGTAGAAATATCTATTTTATTTGGATTTCGGGTTCTGTACTTTAGAAGATCCTAAAGCAATTTCTAAACCACGGCCCTAATTCTGGGGAAGTTTAAGGTCAACCATAGCCTTACTCACTGGAGTTGGAAATGAACAAAAGCAAGCAGAGCAAGAACTGGGTGGGGTGCAAAAGGCCAGGACCTCAGAGCTATCTTCCCTTCTTTATGGCTCATCTCAGAGTTCACTTGACTGCACAAGCGTACACTTTTAGATAGAGGAGGGAAGGCAGGGGCAAGTGGGAGGATACACCCTGCCCTCTGAGCTCCAGAGCTCCTGAGCGGATGTTTCCTCCCCAGTGTGTTACACAGGGAGGTCAAAAGCATCCCCCTCAGCAGAGTCAAGTATCAGTTGTGCTGCTTTTTTAATGCACATTCAGATTTAGCGCTGCTCGCGTCCCACAGCTCTCCCATTCACCTTTATTGGCACAAGGGCCAACCTACCATGCATTCGGTGTTAGGCTGAACAAGGGTTCCTAGTACGGTGAAGCACACAAAGGGAAAGTTCTGGTGTTAAATTCCCTAAGCTTGATAAACAAAGCTAGGGCAAAGTCTTCTGGAAAGCCTAGCACTGCTTCTCTGAAAAAGCACGTGAAAGGTGTTCCTGAAATAAAGCTGAAGGACGTCTATGTGATGCCTACGAGAGGATTTTTAAAAAATATTTCCCTCTAAGAAAACTAGTCAGTCAAACCTCTAACCACCTCTTAACTCTCCCGGACCTGGAGAGAGTCCTCGGGTCCCACGCAGGATATAGCTGCCTGTCTCACCAACAAAGTATGGCAAGACCTGGCAAGTGACCGCAATCCAGTCCTATAACACATGTCTGCATCACTATTAAGGGAAGGGAGGGAAGGGAAACCCAGGACAACACACACCCCTTGAGCCAGAAGCAGCAGATGAACAAGTAGCTGAGGAACATGCCCATCGCTACAGATTAGTTTTGTTACACCTTTCCCCCCACCCAACCCTAAACATCCATGATCAAAGCCTTGGGAAACTCCAGAGAAGGGGTGCCTCCCAGCCACGAGCCTCGTACTGGTGGGTTTGTAGATGCAGGTGTGACTATCGCTCCTGCTACGCAAGATAAAAGAAGCATAAAATCCCTCCCTACTGCTCCATGGGTGTGGGTACAGGGTAAAAAACCTAACTCCTTCCCCACACAGGCACACTAGATAGACAGGCTCTGGCCTTGGCAATACAGCTTTCTGTGGTAAATGATCTGTACAAGGCAGTGGATTTCTTATAGAAGCAGCGTGTTCCCCTTTCCTACCCAGAGCCACTCCAGCGACAAAGGGGACTGGCATGGGGCTCCACTTCACCAGGCACATAAGGTCGTCTTCCCCATTGACAGACTGCTGGGAGAGAGAAACTCATTTTAGAGAAGCCTGAGACACTGGCTGAGAAAAACTCCAAGGATTCTGCGAAATGCTAAACCAGTTACTCAGCAACCACAGAATGAAGCTGGTCTCAGATCCAGCTGCTGAGAAATGCTGCAAAGTGACATCTTCTCGTTTAGTTTAGGCAGTCACACAGTGGTTTTGTTTTAAGCTTAGGAGAAATAATAATACTAGTATCACGGTCCAGCAAGAAGTGCTACAACATCTGTACTAACTCACATCTCTAGGGAAGGAAGAGCAGCACCTGCTGTGAATCATATCCTGGGAACTCCATAGAGAGGCTACAGATAAGTGAGGACGGGGCAGCATTGCCTTTCTGGTCTGGGACCTGGCTGTCTCACATTCTAAACAAGCAAAAGAAACAGTATGTGGGAAAAAATTTTAGTGGAAGTGCAAAAACTGCTACAAAACTAGTTATTAATAATCCCCTGTCCGGATGGAAAAATGTATTTTGCAGGTTTCCAGAGAGATATTTTCCTACCCCAGTGCTGTTAAATATTTCCACAGAAAATCTGGGTGACACTTTTAATGAAAAAAAAAAAAAAAAGGAAAAAGAGATCATGCTTCTAAAACCTGACGCTGAGCCAGGAGGCCTGCACGTACCACAGAAGAATAGAAGTAGGTTTAAGTGTGACTTGAAAAACAAGAGTGCAGTTAGGTTTAGACAAGAGTAAAGTGCTCACTGCGCTGGAGCAGGGGAAGGGAGGCGACCAGTCACTCCACCGTTCTGCAGGAAGGGCTCAAGGCGTTACAGCAGATCTCAGAATGGACCCGAGTCAGCTGTATTGTGTGGTTTTGACAAGGAGCAAGCACTAAGTAGGGCTATGTTAAACAAGAATAGAGGATGCAAGAGGTGTGAAGTAACCCTTCCCTTCTATTCCATATCCACAGGAGTGCTGTGTCCAAGTAGCATACTGCGCTTCAAAATGAGGTGTGGACAAACAGGGTCAACTCCAGAGGATGTCAGTGAGAACCATCAGAAGTCTGGAAACCACACAACCTGTGAGTAAATATTAAGTGGAAGGAGTGGTTTAGCCCAGAAAAGAGAAGACAGAGTCAGTGCATAGCCTATTATGTACAAAAATAGCAAATGGGAAGGGGACAGTCTGTGCAGCCATGTTCCCTTTAATCAGGGCAGATAAAGGTGTACCTAAATTATAACATATGAAATTTAGGTTAAACATCATGGACAGATTTTGTAGCTGCAAGGATAATTAAGTATTGAACGAGTTGCCTGGGGAGATGGTGATGTTTCCAGCACAGGGAGGTTTTCATAACAGGTTAGACAAACAGGTGTAGTTAATCCTGCTCTGGGGTAGGAGAACAAACAGGATGAGCTTGTGAGATCCCTTTGAGACTTATCTTGTAGTCTAGAGGAAACACTGAGAATGGTGAGCAGCTTCAATTCCTGCTTCCTTCTACAAATGAAAGCAAGGGCGCAAGTACGTTTTTAGAATGCAGATCTTGACCAGCCCCGTACTCCCCCTTTTCCCGGCTTAGTGCACCCTCTCCATTCCTCCTCCTTTTCCCCTAGCTCAAGAGCAAGCATATTAGTTTTAGGTTATTTTGCATTCTGCAGGCAGTCCCTTTTCCCAATGCTCCCTTGCTCCTTCAGTGAGGATTTAACTACCTCATCACCACCCCACCTATCCTGCAAGCACCAGCTAACTTCTGAGGGTCGGACAGGTTACATATCCCATACGATCCTGGGCAACTTGCTTGTTTTTGCAATTTACTGCTTCTGTGCCAGACTGGAATAAAGCCTTGCGTGCCTTACAGTTGAAATATTATCTGTCCGCTGATATTAGTTTACACAATAGGGATGCAACCTACTCCACATCACGTAGCTCAGCTAGAACCTAGACCAGCGACACCACCAGGCCTACTTGCTGTCCTCCCACTCCCACTTGAATCAATGCCATCAAGTGCCACACAGCATTTTGCAAGGGCTGAAAAACAGACTTGTTTCCTGGCTTGGCTGACAGAGCCAGGGTACAGAGCCTTGCCCAGCGATAGCTTCCTTTTTGCTAAGTGAGTATCATTGAGAATCTGTTGGTGGTTTTCAGTGTTTCTGTTCCTGCTCTGGAAGTTGCCGCTCTTCAGCATTCTGTGGTCAGGCTGTGTCTGGTGCCTGCTAACAGCCTTACAGACGGCTGCTACAAAGGCAGTGGGAAGCACATATGAAGAAAATGAGTGCACATTTCCAACAGCTGCTTTCTAAAAAAGCTTTCTGGAGCTTAATGTGCAGCGAGTACTTTGTACCCAGCTAGAGACACTCCTTTTTCAGCCATGTTGCCCGACAAAACAAAAATCATCCCATCTCCATGTAACTCAACTGTTTCATCACAGGTGATGCTGCGGCAAAAACCACTTCCCTCTGACCGGTAATGGACCACCTCTTAGTGATGCAAGGTATAGCACTGCAGCTAACTCCTCGGGCCTGTCTGATCAAGGCCTTCCGCCCATTTCAGGATGGGTGCCTAACCAGTTGCAGTCATCTCCTCTGCCCAGCAAGATACTAACTCACATCCAGGTTAGTCATGATTCCTCACTGACGCTGTTCACGCTTCGATTTACACACCGAGGATTACGATAACTTATTCTAGCTAAAGCTTGTGGCAGTTCTGCCTGGCTCCGCTCCCACGAGATTTGGGAGGTTGTCTTGAAGCTAGCTGTAGTGATGGATTACCAGTGACCAACCATTCAAATAGCGCGGTCCCACAGGATAGTTCTGCCTCCTGTAGCCTCTTGTTTGTCATCCTGTTTCTCCTGAAGGTCCCATGTCCAGGAACCCTAGTCCTCCAGGAAAATTCATCTAAGTTGTCCCTGTAATCAGGTATATAAAAGTGTAGAACCTTTAAGGCAGACACCACACTCCACGGGCAAAGAAAGCACTCGCGTTTACAGTGTGAAGCCTGCAAGACAAGTTTTCCTTTAACCGACCACCTGATAAGTAGAGAGCTATAGCACTGCTGTCAGAGTTCCCTGAAGCGAAGGCTATAAAGAAGTAGGAGTTGGCAAGAGCTGCTGTCATCTGCAAGACTGCCTCTTTGATCCTCCTTACACTTCTGTAATCATGCCAACATCTCTGCAAAACAGAACAACAGAGCTGCTGCATAAAGGCAATCTCCTTCTCACTTCCTTTTTTCCTCTGATGGAATTTTTGCTTGGTGACATTTCTTTTTATACAGCAAGAAAACCCCCGCACCTCCCCCTCCACAGTCTCTACCTCTTTATTGCGGCATTTCTGTTTAAGTTCGTGGGAACCCAGACTCAAAGAATTAACGCTGACTAGGAGACAGGACACTGGTCTGCAAGTGAGGAGACCCTCACACTGCCAGCCATGCCTCTGCCCAGTCGTGAAACTGAGTTATTGAGCATTTCCCTTGTGCTGCTTCAGACCTGGAGCTCTACAGAATCACAACTGGTTACTGCATATTTGCCTAGCACATTGCCTATAAATGGTCCCCTGAAGCAAATCAGGGCTGAGTAACCCAGACCGCTCTCTGGCTTTAGAGGCTGCACAAACCGTCTCCTGGACGCCGTGAAAATGAAGAAGAGTGCAGATAAACTGTGATATATGATGTATACGCACCAGTCCAGACAGTGGTTACTCCGTGCCGTGTTACAGGTATTTCCTTTGATTTCTCACTGTATTTTCAGTACCATATTATGTTGCACAACAGCTGAAGAGTCATCAACAAAGTCAAGTAGGAAACCTTGTCCTGAAGAGTCAGCCATCACCAAGACCTGACTCTGCTATGCCAAAAGCTGTGGCAAAACTCCAAGCGGTCTCTTCCAGGGGCTTGCATTCATGTACTGCCAGTAGCAACCTTTCAAAATGCAGTCATTGAAGACATCAGTCAAACAACATTAACAAAAAATCAGGTTTTTTTCCCCTCTAGTACTCTTCTGATTTCTGAGCCCTGAAGGTAAGCATCAGCCACATTTCTGAACCTTTTCGCTTTGTTCTTTTTAACACGGTAACTATGATTTTCCTATCAGTGTATTAACACAGAAGGTTAGTCTATAAGAAAAGAACCAAGCACTGGAGGACAACACAATGATATGCGGGGGCTGGCAATTATGGCCTAAAGCATTTGAAGTCAAAGTCTCCCTTAAATCCTGTAACAAAAAACTCTATGTACTTCATTAAAGTACATCCAATACGTTAATAATTCAATATTTGTTGAAATATGCCAAGATTAACAGTATAAAAGTACAGGTGGAATAGAGAGTCAAACAGAAATTACAATTTTGCTTGAGAGCCTTTGTACATCATAGATGAGAGCTGAGGGAGATAAAAATGTATGTACGACTAGCATGCAAGCTTTCACTTGCAATTATGATCAAACTACCAAATCCTTTTACTGCTTATGCTTCCCTAGATTGTTTCTGTTTTTGAAAGGAACAAACCACGTCTAAGCTACTGAACTATGCTTATCTAGAGAGCATGAAATCAGAGCTTCCCAACATGTGCCTTTACAGTTAGCATCCACCACATAATTAGTACTTTCTTCAAGAACATGTGTTTTTAAGTGGGAGCATCTTTGGAACCTTTGGATAGGCATTTTTAGCTTCAAAACCAAACAGAATTTGGACACTCAAAGCACTCTCTTTATTCTGTGTTGGTATAGCAGCCTGTACGGCGGGTCTTAATTCACAACCAGAGCTCCTGTAAACTGCCACAGTATTTGTTTTAAAAAAACTCTCCCAGCGTCATCTACTAGTGTGGGAATTATGTCCTTTAGAGGATGTTCCATTTTGCATGACTCTTGATTAAGGACAGAGCCCTTTCATTTACCAATACTTTAAATAAAAGGTACCATTTAGAAAAGATGCAGCATTAGGCTCCCTTTCGCTTGATGCCTGCAGTACAGTTCAGTATTTCAATGCAGCAGTTGCTAGCATATTCTTGAACAGAATTGGAGAGCAAGAGCAAGTTAAGTACAGTATTCGTTGTAAACATAGCGTAAATTCAATGACCCAAGGCAGCAGGCCAGGTCCAAAAGTTATCAGTTTGCATTTGACCTTAAATATTAGGTTTCCATGACTATCTGTATTTAACAGGTTTGTCCCCTACTCATGCATCTTGTTCTTTGTACGGTCATTTTTACCACCGCAGAGAGACGTGAAAGTTTATCTGGATCAGAGTGGTAGCATCTGACATGCACTCACTTAACCCTTCTGTCCTACATATTCATCAGTCCTTTTCTTTCTCTCATTTTCTATTTACATCTAAGATGACACTTCAGACAAGAGAGCAAAAGAAAAGATCGTTATTCTCTGCAGCACAAGGGCCGGATTCTCCATTGCTTTCCACCATGCCAGAGCGTGCCAGTGAAAGTAATTTGGCTTTACTGTAGCACAAAAGGACCACAAAGCGGCCCGAGTGCTTTGTGGCCCCTCTCTGAGCAGGTTGAAATGACAGCATAAGGTGTAGTGCAGGCTCAGGCGTATGGCACATAGTCCATAAGCTGGAAACAAATACCATCAACCGGACCGCAACACGTGCACGTGCTCTCTGAATGTCAAACAAGATAAAA
The DNA here is from genome assembly GCF_026419915.1 of Harpia harpyja. Taxonomy (NCBI): domain Eukaryota; kingdom Metazoa; phylum Chordata; class Aves; order Accipitriformes; family Accipitridae; genus Harpia; species Harpia harpyja. Next base: position 1,062,036 of record NC_068941.1, read on the forward strand.
ACTCAGTAAGCACACAAAAACTTGCTCAGGACCCCTGACCTACAGGATACAGTTTTTCCTCAGTCATTCACAGACTTGGACACAGCATCAACTTTTTCTGTTTGGTTCAACAGCATTAGCAGGCTCCCTCAGCTACCCAAGAGCTCGTCTCCTTTGCAACTGAGAAGAAAGTCTCTTGAATGCCAGGACAGCTGCTGCTCTTTGTTGCACAGGCATTACCCAACACTGTGTTTAGCTCCAAATACAGTTTTAGCAAAGTAATTTAAGTGGAAAATGGGGTAAAATTGAGAGCGGATTGACATGGAGATCATGTTGATCATTACTGAACAACGTCACAGTAAACAGGAAAACAGCAAGCAGAGCTGCTCTGCTTCCCCCCACACACTGCGGGTAAAGAACAGCCCAAGTCATATTTGACTAACAGGAATCTCTACAGCGAAATTAAAAACCTAACGTAATTGTGTTGTTGGGATGCTCTTCACACCAATGTTGTGATACCAGAGGGAGGCAAAGAGAAATCTTCCATTCATTTTTGAAATGCCAAAAAAACCCCACCAAAATTAAGGGTGAGATTTGAAGTATTTAAAAAATACAGACTTTTTATGCAGTGCTCCCCAGTGATGCTTGACACCCCAGATGGAAATCCTAAGGCTTAGACGGGACCAGTCAAATTGTTTCTCCTGACAAAGTTCGTCTAAAAATCCTTTTCTACTTTTTGACCTGTGTTTTGATGCGCCTGATAATTTCCAAGCTACGGGTATTCAGTTTCACTAAAGGAACAAACAAAAAGCTTTCTGCTGCAAAACAGTTTAAAAAAGTACTTGGGAGGGAGAACTCAGATCCCATCTCTTCTCTGCAAAACACAGCCTTACTTTTAACCGAGTGCTTTTTCATCAGAATTGCTCTGATTCCGCTCACCTGTTTACCCCTCATTTATTAAGCAGCCTACTCTTAGAAACTCAGACTTACTTTAAGATATATGTTCAGCTACCTTCATACGAAAGGAATAACGTGAAATCCTGTCTGGCTAAAACAGGGCTCACAGGTTTTCTAACCATCCTTTCAGGTCCTTCATTCCCAGAGCAGATTGTTCATTTTGAGCCATTTCAGCATTACTATGTGCCTCTTTGTTGACCCATTATGGAAGGAAAATACACATGAACTGTGCACACAACGTATTTCAACTTTTTAAATTATCTAATACACATCATTATCAACGGAGTATTTCTTGTTTTAAGACCTCGATCCCGACGATCTGAAGCATGTCTTTAATAGCCCAGAAACAGTCTTAATGTGAGGGGATCTATGAGTAGCTTAACGCTGAACGCACATTAATGAACACAGCAAACGTGGAAAAAGGAAGCCTTTCCCAGCTCACCAGCACCCGAACAGGCTTTGAGCAACAGTGCTCCCCTGGCACTCTACGGCAGCTCGCGTCAGGGGAGCACTGCAAGCTGAATGACAGAGAGGTCTTGATTTCAGACAGGTGGCAGAGCTGGGAAGCCAGAAATCTTCCAGGCATAACTCCCATTAACTTCTGTACCCATTTCCAAAGGGGACTGTCATTTCCCTGCTGGTAAGTTTTCATCTGGGCTGTTGCTGACAAGCCATTGAAGCGTCCAGCCAATCCTGCTCACACAACCAGTTATATGATCAACGGGGAAAGAACAGGAGCTAGACCTGAAAAGGCTTTTGGCCTCCTGCTGCGCTTAGATTATGATTTAATGCTGAAAAGTTGGCATGGCAACCAAGAGCTTGGCAACAAAATGTCACGGCCAAGGAACAGGTCCAGAAGAGGGCCAAGCAAAAGCGCTGCCCAACTCTTCCGCGGGCAGATCTGTGCCCTACATACACTTCTTGTCAGCGCTTCTGTAGCAGCGAGGATTACGTCAGAAGGACGTGTTATTAATAAACTAGGCGGGTCTGCAATAAGTGAACAGCAAATTTCTCCAAAATACTTGAAATGGACCCTGGCGCCTCATTCAGACTCCTTTCGCTCTGTCCACCGAGTGCCACACGTTGCCAGGAGACAGTCTTGCTCCGCGCGAGGACTCGCCACTAACTGCCATTGTGCTCTCTCGCCATGTCCCCCTCCTCCCCTGTCCGGCTCTTGCTCCCCTCAATGACAGGAGCCTGGCAATGCCTCGTTTCTCAGTTCTGAGACAATTACTTCTTTTAATTTGGAAGTTTTCAATAGCTTTTTGCTTTTCCTACGATGATCAGCCGAGCAAAATCCCCAACCCGCACAACTCCAGACTTGCAACACACAGGCTGGAAAAGGGATGCAAGTGCCTTAAAGGATAGGGCTGACCTAAGGGGAAATTAGTGACGTACATTGTGAAGGAGCTGTGCCAGACGGATCAAAGAGTAGTTGCTTGCTGCATGAGTGCTGTGGCTGCATCACCTGAAGTCTAAGATATTAAGCTTGGGCACCTGATTAGTGCACACAAGATATGTTAGCCTCATTTGGGCTGGGAACTTTTTATAACCCATTAAAGCATACCCTTGGCTATTTAAATGCTCCCAGGCTTTTGTTTCATCATATAGGGCTTCAAAAACCTCACTTGCCTTTCGATATTGGCAAGCTTAGTCCCATGCACATCAGAAAATAAGCCATTCATTCTTCAGCCTTCATGAAGTGCTTTCCTTATACCCCTAAAGGAAACCTTTTGGATATAGACTCGGTACGAGCCAATACAGCGTCACCTTCCCAGTCTGCTGGCGCCGGTGCCGATCTCTTACTTCAGAAAGCTGTGCTGTTAAGCAGATAAGTGAAGTTAAAGGCTAATCAGTTCCAGGGTTGGTTTGCCAAGTACTGTGAGCCAAGGATCAGTACATGCTGCCATTTGGCATCGTCTTCCATGGTCAGAACAAACGGAAAGGTGGCAGCTGAGGAGGAGACCGCTGTTGTAGCAGAGACCTCGGCACTGAAAGGCTCTAAGAGAATAGCGTAGCTAAGGCATAACTAGAGAACATGGTGCTTCAGCTTCCTCCAGGATCTTGGAAATCAGACAGAAAATGAGCAAGGATTTTAATGGTCCATTTGCAGGGACTTAATCACCCAGCCTGTTCCTGCACCTACGGGGAGGGCAATTCCTTTACATGTTATTACCAGCGCTGTATCCAGATTGAAGCATCGGGTTGTCTTTCCCTGGATGAGAAATCCTTCACTGTCTGCAAGTAAAGCAAACCGAGTGCCCAGTCTCCATCACTCCCAATACTTCTTTTTCTCATTCCAGCATTCCTGCTCCCTGTCCTACACTTCACCACTCCCTGACCACCTCTTTTCCCGCTCTGATGTCATAGTTTTCCAGATGCTTCCAGACACACATCCGCTCTTCCCCCATCATGTCATTTAGCCTGGGCAAACCGACACAACGAAAATAATTGTAATTAAGTGGACAGGCTAATTAGACTAATTGATTTCATTTCACCAGAACTTCACTGTTCGGTTTCCAAATCACTCTGGCACCACGGGACACATTCCCCTCATTCTTCCCTCCCATCACTAGGAGCAGTGACAAACGAGTTACATATTCTTACTGTTTTGAGACTCCACAGTTAAAAAAGACATTGGAAAATAAAGCATCAACCTCACTGTTCCCAGCTTTCACAATCAGAACAGAGTAGCTGTGTTGTGAGCCAAGAGGGATGAAGCAAAGGAGTGGATTCTCTAACGGCAACCCCGGCTCTGTGCCTTACTATCTGAAGATAAATGGTTGAGATGTTCCCTTGTACAAAATCGAAGGGTAATTTCAGACTACTCAGGCAGCAAAGTAACCCCCCGCCTACTAGGTGATACAGTGGCCAGCTGAACAGTGCTGCAGTGCATGTAGAATAAAGGTGCATGGGTAGCACCGAGCTGCTAATCTGACCCTTTGTCACCATGCAGTCGAAATGACCATGTTAGTAACCAAATTAGCTATGCTCGTAAGGCTCACTAGGATGGCTGTTTTGTTTGTAGAGCTCCCTGAGGTAATTGTAGTTGGCCCTACTTCATCTGAACTTACTTGCCAACTCCGCTTTTACTCACATGTGGAACTACATACAGAAATCTTTCAGACACACCAGAGGCATACCATAGGCCCAGCATAGACAAACTGCAGGTCTCCCAGTGCGTGGAAGGGTTATGTTTGCCTGTCGCTGCCTGCCCGTCCCTCTCCTTTTGTCTTTGATTAAAGATACAAGCCACACACTGACCAGCACGTGGACAGCCAGTAAAGTAAGTGCAAGGAGGTTCACAAGCACACACACATACAGCTGAGGCTTTGTTCCGGTCATGTTTACTCGCAAGGCAAACAGTTAGGCATTGTTTGTGTTTGACAAATTGTAACTGTCTAGCTAGGAGAGATCTAGTTCCAGCTGGTTAGAGCTGTTTCCATTTCTTACTTCCTCCCCCTCCCTCTTCAGTAACTTACGAATCCAGCTTACCCAGGGACAAAAAGAACAAGTACAAGCTGCCTGCTGGCTTCCTTCCCACTTTGAATTGACACTGACCTAACTGAAGTCCCTACCTCAACTGCCAGCAGAGGTAAGATCCTTATGAAGCATGGCTTGAAAGGTGAACTCAAAATTGACAGGCGTCTCAAAGATATTAAGGTCCTGCACTTTTGTTATTATTAGGAGCAGTGAAGAGAGAGACCCTTTCACAGTCCCCACTAAAGTGCTCTCAGCTTGTCAGACACTAGAGAACAACGGACATTTGATAGCATTGGAGCACAGCCACGGGAACCTCAGAGCTATTTACTACTTAATTACTTCTTTTTGCCTCATATAGCACCTGGTGCAGCAGGTACTGATCATCCACTGTACAACACCAAATGTCATGTACAACTCTTAATACCAGTCTCAGAAAATGAGTATGAGGGCACTCTATCATCAGAACAAAGCCACTCATTTTCTGTTAGACAGACGTAGAAAAGTAATACCAGAGTGCCGCTAAATGTTTGATTTACACTCTCTTTCAACCAAGTAAATTGCATTACCTTTTTTAAGACAACTTACTGCTTTAGAAGGACGTTAAGGCTCCATCACAGCAGAAGAAACACCTGTCTCGAGGAGCTGATAGTCTTCACAGAGATGTGGCAGAATCAGATCGGTGTTAACTGACATAAGATCTGTTCTAGATCTGCAGAGAGAACCCAATGGTCCTAGGAATACAGAACGAAACTGAAATTCCTGGCTCGCTGAGGCCTAAATTCTTGTTCCTAAAGACATCGGTATCCTACGAAGTCCATCCAAACAGACGCTTGTTAGCTTCGCTGTTCTGTCAAGAAGGTGGTTTCAGAACCTCTTCCCCACCTGGGCATGTTTCGTATGAACCACAGTGCGTTCTCCTTTGAGGACTCTGAATTCAACCATCAGTTCCCGTCAGCGTTCGCAGAGAATGGGACTGCAGCGAGGACAGAGTTAATCCAGGTAAACCACAACTGTGATCCAAAGTGCACTAAGCAACGCACCACTTCCCATTGCCCGCCATGGGGCTTGGGCCCTCTGACTGCAGCGAAAACAAAAGTATTGGGAAAAACGTGAGGACACGGAACATCACTAGAGACAATAATTTCTTTCTGTATGGGAGGTGGAGACCTAAGCGCGCAGGATCGGCAACTGGTTCCAGCTATTGGCAATTGGTTCCAGTCACCAAAGAGAGATCCAGAGTCCTGAGGTTTCAGACGGCCCATGCCATTACCAGAGCAAAGCGACTCTAAAATCCATTTTCTAAATATTCTTGCTTATGTTACACAGCATTTTGAAACTGTTTTCCTTTTCAGCTTTTTCCCGTCTGTAATTAAAAGCCAGTGTTCTTTACCTAGTGCTGAAATGCCTCCAAATAGCCACAAAGACACAGGGAAGTCTTTCAGAGCATAATTTAAAGCTGAACTTGTACCATCGTCCAGAAACAGTAAGACTAGAAGCTAAGCGCACAGTTCTTGTACGTATAATTTGTGCTTATGTATGTTGTTAAAGCAGTACATTTTAAGGACTATGAAACATGTCACAAAATCCAAATGTAACAAGCAGAACATGAGCCGCAAATTTCTTCATTTGTTAACTGCACCATCAGTATACAAACCAAGTCTGAGATGGCAGTCTTAACATTTCTACTGCATTGCATTTAACGTGCTTCTTTAAACTTTTTTGCACGACAACCTTGTGTGCGAGAACGCCGAGCTGGGTGACCCAAATATCAATTTCCCCTTTAGGAGGGGAAATTGTTCTCGTGGGCATTGGTTAGGGAAGGCATGCTCAGCTTCAGTTTTGCGAGGCTAACTCATACCAGCGGATCCCATGACTGCCCCCTCTCTCTTGTTCCTCCAGTACTAAGAATTCTATAGATAAAATTCACTTTATCTGAAGGGAGGAAGTTACTGCCGGATGCAGAGAGTCAGGAAGGACAGCAGCCTATTGCACAGAGCAATAGCTTTAGAGGAACAGTCTTTTTCCTATGCAGATGGGAAAACAAGAGTGTTAACCACTTGAGTGCCATGCCACTAATTCAGCCTGTACTGGGCTCACCGCTTCAGCAAACTGGAAGGGAAGGCCTTTTCCCTTAAAATTGAAAGGGAGAAAAGTAAACTACTGAAGCTCTTTGGTAGCCTGAGCTGACAGAAATTAGAGGCCTTAAAATTAGAGGCTCTGAGGCAGGGATTCTGTCCCTTGCACTGCAGCAGGTATCAAGCCTTTCCCTCTGCTCTCGACTTCCCATATAACCTTGGCTGCTTGGGCTTAGCGATTAGCCAAGAACACAACGCCCCAGAGAACTGATAGCTGCTCGTCCAGTTCAGCTGTCAAAGGTCAAGGCAGCTAGAGAAAGCACCGTATGCTCAAGAGTCGATCACACGATTGTTTCAAGAGTCACTTGGGCTATCTTTGGAGAGGACTTGAAAAATTAAGCTGATCTGAAAGAACGTAGATAACCAGGACATTCTCTTTTCAGAAGTGCTCTGCTCAATCATCCTTTTTTTTGCTCAAGTAGGAGGTCTGAGGGCAAGTGATAGCACCTCCTATATCAGGCTGCCAAGCCCTGAATGTTACTTGTGAGAATTACATTTCTGACAGATGGCTATGCCTCTGTGGCAATAAAGCACACAATGCCGATCCCTATGCTCAGAGTCGCCTGCTCAGAAGGTAGCTTCAGATGTATGCCATGTCTCTTCCTGGGAAATGTCTTAAGCTAGATGAGGCATCTTTTTGTGGCGTTTCCCCTTTTTGAAGGAAAAAAAGGACAACTTTATGTATTTCTCTACTTGAGAATTTGGCTTGAGCATGTAAGTAGAGTAAAATTAATTTCAACAATACATTACTTTTCATTGATCATAAAGAAAAGATCCCAGCACTATTCCTTAGAAAAATCATTTCAATAGAGAACTAGTAGGATATCTCCATTTCTTGGTCGACTGTCACTCCCAAAGTTGCTCTTGATATTATAGTACAAGTGTGACATCAGAATATTGATCTTCTGTAAATGAAGAAACTACGGACCTGTAACAAACATAATGAGACAACAGTCACTGAAAAACTGTAATTTCTTTTCTCGTAGAAAGCAGTGCCTACTGAGCTTAGCTACTGAAGATTCGGCTCATCCAGAGCCTATAGCAAGTAAAAATGAAAAGATGGACAAAAAATTGCTTCCGTAAAGAGACCCTAGCGCAGAGGAGGCCGAGAGCCAGTGGTCCCTGTCACTTCCCACTACGCTTCACACAGGATTTCCAGACTCTTCGGTCAGAGCATTAGTGCTGGGCAGGCTGCTTGACCTCCACAAACTGCTGTACACACACAGAGGCTCAGCTTTGCAACAGACCTTCTTTGTGCACGCCCAGTGCATCCAAGCAGACGCCAGTCATCGGTGCACAGCATGCCTAGTGGCACTTGCATATCAGAAGCACTGCAGAGGATTTCACAAGCCAAAGAACAGAAGACCTGTTTTCTCAGAGGAAATGTTCTCTCCCTGACATCATGGAAAGAAATCACCACAACCTTATGATACTTAAAGAAGACACTGTAACACATGTCTACCAGTGATGCTGCTCCAAGGCCGTTTTTGTCTCCCACAAAAACAGCCATCCCCAGGGGTGGCACAGATATAGCCTGTAAGATTGTAGATTAAGCCTGTAGATTAAGGGTGGCAACATCACAAAGCCACAAAGGTAGACAGAACCTCCTTAGTTCAGCTGCTAAGCAGATAACATGGCGGCGGGGGGGAGGAGAAAGAGAAAAATAAAAGAGTAAAGCCTTCAAGCCTTCCAGTGGTTATCCCCCCATTAACCACTTCTCCTCTGGAGGGTTGAAACAAGCAAACAGATTCAAGTGCCTCATGAAGCCTAAAGGCAAGCTTCCCTGTACTGAAAATTAAAGAGTGGTTTGCTCTATTCCAGCATACTATAATCCAGGCTCTTGGCTGGCAGGCAGCCACAGAGCTGGCTCTTCTGTAATAACGGAAGCAACTGGATCAGGATCTTGTTTACAAAGAGCAGGCACCTGAGTCTGGAGATGGTGACCTGAACCCCAGAAGCTGGGAGGACTTGAAATAGCCCCAAGGGTGCAACATGCTGCGTGTAACCTAGCCCAGGCCTTTGCCCCATTTACTTACATCTGCTGCTTTATGGGTGAGAGTTACAGTTCATAGTTTGCAACGTCATTTTACTTTTTTAATGCTCTAAGATTAAAGGCCTCCAGGACTTGCTCACCTTAAGGAACCAAGGCCCATCGGCTCAGTCTTTACACAACCAACAACTTGCCCCTTGGCCAGCCTCTGCGGAGGCCTTATATCTGCATATCCTGATAAGATAAGGATACATCAAAGGTGTGACTAGCTCCCCGATTGCCTCTCTGAGCTCCTTAGCTTTGTCCCTGAAGCATTGTTACTTTGAAGTACGAGTCAGTTGCTGCCTACTTACCTAAGTCCTTCAGGGAAATCTCTACCTTGTGTTAAGTGCAGTCTAGCTGTCCCTCTGCCAGAGATAAGTTACAGCACAAGCCCTGCACGGAGCGCCGGAGGGAACAGCGTGCTATAATCACTTATCAGCATAACAGCCACCCTGCTGTGAGGCACAAGTGACCCCATGGCTTGGGTGTCACCTCACTAATCTCTTGGTGCAGTGCTCCCCCCAATAGAGTGACTGTCTAATTCAGGGTCACAGTAAAGCCCGAGCCAACATCTGTGTTAGTACACATGTTCTCTAGGGCTTTCTATTCATCACTTTATTACCTCTGCTGAAGGCCACCTTCCTCACCCCTTCATGAAAAACAGAACGCCATACACAAACAGCTTTCAGCTGCTTCAGCGCGAAGTCCAGCAGTTCCCAAGCACTTAGCACGTGTCAGTTAAGCAATCTCTCCAGTTCAGGAATAAACACAGATGCCTCCTGCAAGCTCTGCCGAAGGGATAGCAGGCATCAACTACCAGCAGTAATGAAACCAGCAGCCCTAATTGGATTTGCCCCTAAAATGAACACAGGATCCTTAGGATTTTGGTACTGAGGTACCCTTGCTTACACAATTTAAGCTTTCAATGGAGCAATTTTCAGTTACAAATATAACCAAAATACAGGTCAGTGAACATACCGGTTCAGAACCAGCTGCAGTAGGCATCAGTGCTCCGATGCACAGTCTGAAGGCATTGCAGAAGCCTAAACCTATATACAACAAGAAGTGACACAAACACGTTGCTGGAGAAGAGAATGAAGTCACAAATAGACATTATCTCCCATGAGCAGACTCACCACAAACAAAGTAAAGAGCAAGAAAGCTGCTCAGTTTCCTTCGCCCCTTTATATTGTTCACAGGTCAGATCCAGGGTCCTGACCGATCCTTGCTCTGGAGAGGCAGGCATTTAAAGAGGCACTCACGCAATCATACTGGGAGTTACAAGTAATATCGGCTGCTGCTTTGGCATGCCAGGTGAAAAGGAGCAGAAACCCTTATGCATGCCATTTGGACGCTAAAACCACATAGTGCCATTTCCATAATCTGTTCCTCACAGACTCCATCTCTGGTGAAAAGCATTTCTTAAATAATGTGAAACAGATCTGAACTGAATCACATGACTGAGACCCCATAGTGCAGCACACCTATAACTGGTAGTCCAAGCTTCTCTTGTTTCTGAAGCTCTCGGCTCTTAGCACAAAACAGATTTCTTTCATCCCATCATACCAGCTTGTCTGATGTCCCACGTGCTATTTTATACATGTTACAAAGTCTTTGGCAGGGCGCTTGGGCTAAAGCACAGGCAGCTGTAGCCAAAGTTAAGCAATTCCTCCCCAGACTTGGGGCTCCATCCCATAGGTCACCACCGCTCTCGAGACACAGTCAATCAGAGCAGCAGAGTCACTTTGTAACTATAGCATATTCTTCCCTTCTGAGGTCTCGATATGCTTTCTGGACAGGACATGGCTAAACGCAGTGATCTGCACAACCTCACATGGCAGAGCTGGTGGCAGTCTCCTGATCGCACAGGTTGGCATGTTATGCGTGATCCAGTGGTGTGTAAACTTTATTATTCTAAAAGCAAAGTCACCCAATTAAGAACGATGCCTTAAGCAAGGGTGAAGGATGTTTCGTGCTTTCTGAACTCAAAGTCTCTCTGTACACCTGCACGCAATAGACACAAACACCTGCTAGTCCCAGCAAGTCCTCTTTATAATGACACATTTCCCTTATCGAATCAAATATCTGGCAAAAATGGCTTGGCAATGAAATTATAAAGTCTACTGGAAGCTACAGGAAATTTTTATTTTCATCCTTTAAAACCACCTTGATATTCAACTGTGCAGAGAATTCAGTGTTTGAGAGGGTTATTTTTTGGGTGGCGGAGGGGGAGTAGCAGTTCTCTTCACACGCTGAGCACCTTAACACTAGAGGTGCAAAAAGCCAGAGCCGTTCCAGACAGGGAAGGGAGGGGAGGGGGCGGTGCGAATCATGGAGACAGGCCACGTAGGCAAAACAGGAAGCTCCAGACAAGGAGGAAATGCTTCAGTGCTGTCTTAAAAGCGTTTTCCTGTGAAACTCCAGGCAGCTAGAGAGAGGTGAAAGAAAACCAGCTTTCTGCTGATTCAGCAACCTAAAGCTCATGTTCTGCAGCATATGGACCGCTGCACCTTTCCCCGAAGAAAGGGCCGCAGCCTACGGCAGCTTGCACTACCACTGTACAAATAGCTGGAGCGAGGAACCAGCGTCCTGGCAAACAAGCCCCGAGCACACACACTTTCATTTCATGTGCACAGTCTGCATGTGTCATTTCAGGTGGTTTCTAGAAGTAGATGGGGCACGGTCACAATCCTTTGGTGGCATATGCTCTTCTATGTATTAGGAAGCAGCTTGTCCAGTGATGAGATTGCCTACATCACGCAGCATCATTTCCAGTCTCTGTTTGGCTGTCACGTTACTATACGGGGGGATGCTGTACAGCGGCGGCCTCGAAAGCCTCAGCTGACACTTCACCAGCAGATCGGTTTGCCCAGGACACTCAGAAAGAGTCTTCTGATGTGAAGGTGCTAAGATAAAAGGGATTAATTGGATCACAATGACCAAGTGTGGACATTCCCATTTAGAAATAAAGTACCATTCATTTGTCTCACCTCACTTTAGTGCATGTTTAAGTAGAGAGGAAGCAGACTACTTTTTAAGGGTTAGGAGACCAAGAGTGTGAGAAAGAAGGGAAGGTTAGAAGTGGCAAGTGTCTACAGATAAGAGATAATCCTTGTATATCAGGTTGTGATGTCAGATGAGATAAGTCACAGATATCACTAACACCTTGGCATGGTCCCAGCCACACAGCTCCTTCCTTCTGCGAATTAAAATCATTACAGACATTTAGCCTTTCAGACACGGCCTTTCTCCAAGCATTCATGGGTACTTCCCGTGAATGAATGACAGGATGAGAATCAATAAGCACTGTTCTTCCTAACTCAGACATCTCAAGAAATAATTGAAACTTCATGGACCTCAGTTGCAACTGTCCATTTAGTTTGTTAAATGCCAGGAGATCTCTTGTGACAAAGCAAGTCAGCTTCTTAAAGCCAATTTAGATAGTCCCGTGATCCCTGGAACAACAAACAGGCAGAATTTCCAAGTACAAAGATGGCCCTGTAGTCAACAACTCTGAAGTTGAAAGAGTCTTTTTTTCATGCAGTCAGCATCATCTCCAAGTTTTCTGAGAAGCCAATGTAAAAAGGACCTCACTCCAACCTCCATTTTGTAGAGGGTAAACCTTTTTCACCTAATGTGCAGCACGCCTCCAACACAGAGGGCAGTTGTTGTAAGACACACGCAAACCCAAACACACGTGCACGCACGCATGCATGGTCTACCCAACCTGCTTTTGTTGCTGCGGGGGTTCAGTAAAGTCTGTTATCCATTTTGCTGAGTAGTCTTTTTTTTTCCTACTAATGGTGAAAGGCAGTTTTCAGTTTGCCGTCAATGGTGATCTCAAACTGACGGGCCAGTGAAACATTGCATAAACCACAAAAGAGTTTGCTTTCCTTGGCAGCACGCCCAATTCTGTCATATTAATGCTCTGCCAACCGCTATTGTCCTTGACAAGTGACTCTGCACCGGCAGAACAGGATCCACTGCAAAAAAATTCTTCCCGTGTGCTACATAGCTAGCATCTTCTGAGCGTTTAGGAAGGCTAAAATACCTGCCAACGCTGGAAAATTCACATCCCCTAGAAAACAGAGCTTTTTTACAAAGCTCGGGAGCAGTGATTTGGCATTGGAAGAGAGAAGCACCGCCCAGGAGAAATTAGCCACAAAACGGCACAAAATGCAACCAGAAGAGACCTAGGCAGACTCCACAGACCCAAGCAAGACACACTAAATTGGTGGATGAGTCTGTATTCCATTTGTGCTCCCTGCTTTTTTTTGTTTGCTTGTTTGCACATAAAAATCAGTTTTGGAGAAGAGGAAGTGATACGTGCAGATCCAGGGACTTGTCTCTCATTTAGAGCAATTAAGCATGCAGCCAAGTGACTGCATGCATGTCTTTACTTTTGTCTATCTCTTGGAAGAGAGCACAGAGATAATGAGGAAAGGGTATTCACACTGTGCAAGGATAGGCAGTCAAGTTAGCAGACCAGTTAGTACACAACCGGCTTCTTTTGAGACTGGCTTAAGGCAGTAGGTAAAAAGCACTTTGGGGACCACTAAAACACTGTGTTTTGCTAACACTGAAATATCCTGTCCAGGTTCTACTTTGTTAATACCCTCTCATTTGTGATGAAACAAAGTGCAGAAGTGTTTGCAAATACGAGATCAAAACATTTTCTTTCAGTGAAGAACAAATTCTTCTTCCTTCTGTCGCAGACACCCACCCGCAGAAAGTTTTCATTCCATTTAGCTGCGTTTTCCAGTGAATAAAATGCTTTGTTGCGAAGTTGTCAGCCCGCCCAAGCGAAGCAGGGCGCTGTCAAACTGCTTAAATACTGACAGTAAGAATTTTCCTTTTAAAAAAAGGAAATGAAAGAACATTAGATGAGTCACAGCAAACTTCCCTCATGTAAAAACAGAGCTGAAGGGGGATTTCTGGGAGCCAGGAAGACCAGAAAGTACAGAACTGGCGTGTTGATCCATCCATCCATTGGCGCTGGTACAGTGCCCTTAACCTTCGGATTGCTACTAGTTTCTGGATCTCAGCAAGGCCTTGAGGAAGTCTGTAAGTACTAATTTTCACCAAGGACCAGAATTACCTGAGCGTGCCCAGCTTGTGTTTAAGAGAGATGACTTTCCACAGCAAGAGCAACCTTGGTTACAGCTGCTGCTTGTCAACACGCTATAAACTGCTGAACCAAAAAGAGAGGTGCCCCCAGCCGGCTCAGTGCCCCAGTGCACAGCCCCTCACTCTGCCTTGGGGGGGCCCTGCAGGCAGTTTCTTGAGCTCCCTGGAAGGTTTTCCTGTGCTCAAGGAGACATTCATGTTCCCTATTAATAAGTCAGAATGTGTTAAGCTTGAGGTCATGACGTGTGTTATAGGCAGATATACCTAGGAGTTAAAAGGACACCCATCCATGCTATGCCAGCTGCTTCTGAGGGGAGAGATCTCACCACATGAAAAGTCAAATGGTTCAAATCTCCATTCATTCACCTTTCATCTAGACAAACTTTGTGGTACTTTGTCTCATCTACAGAGGAATCTCGACCCCCATCACTTTCGCTCTGCTTTTAAGACAGCAGAAAAAGGACACATGTTCCTTTCAAAGCACCTGTAAATCTTGGAACAGAACATGGTGTGTCTGCTTTATTTAATTGTTGATGTTGCTATCCCATTCTTGCTTTGGGTTATTAGGTAAACCTTCCTTTCTCTGATGCAAGAGCAAAACCACCCTTTGCCTATCTAAAGCAAGAAGATAAAAGACAAGCTCCATAAATGGTTTTGCTCTGGTTTTGTGACAGAATCTGTGCGCCAGAAGAGGACGTTCGTGAACGAGATCTGAGTTTTATGGAAATGCGTTACATTTGCAGACTTCAAACAGAAATCCATAGTCGCCGTGCTCCGACACTTGTAGCTTTTGCTAGTCTTTACATAGACCTTTTCTCTTACTTACACAAGGTCGTGCTTCCTCTCCCACCCCAGGGGATTGCCCCTGAGTTTTGAATAGAGTCACTTCTTTTCATAAATTGACAGTGTGTTACCATTTTTGTAGCTGAGAGTCACCTATGCATGAACAAATCTTTGAAGACACAATTTTCAAAGGTGGCTGGGGATTTGACTACTCAATTAAACCAAGAGAAATTGAATGTCCCAATCCTCTGAGGTGCTTTGGAAAAACCTCTTGCTAAATGTAGCAGCTTAATGAAGATCTAAAGGTACCTAAAGACATTTTCATCTTTTTTTCTGCAAAATCAAGGGTTACTTTCACACAGTGGAAACTTGACAGGCATTAAAGAATATCAGTAATCCCCACAGAGGCAAATCTTACGCCATTCTTCTGGACTACAGTGCAGTTAGTAGCCCTGTTGTTTCTTTCCTGAAGTATGGCTGAATTATATGGCTAGGGCAGCATATCTGCTGCATTTTGGGGCTGCCTTTCCACAGGCAACATAGAGAATGGCACGTCAGCAGTCTACAACATACTGTTTGGATCACGGCGACTGCAGATACAGGAGGTATTCATACAGGTCAGGTGGCTTGGTTCAAACTCCCACCTCTGTATTTCCATTCCTATACATAAGTATAAGAAGAATTTGCACTAGACAACTGACATGAAAGCTGTCTGAGCACTGAGAGCACCAGCTGGCCCTAGTTGCCCTGACCAACTACACCTGCTGCCTCCACCACAGACCCTCTGCCCCTTGGCCCAGCAGCCTTATTTAAGCTCAGGCTCAGGCACTTGTTTCTTTCTTGGATGCTCTGATGTTTCTGTGTTTTGTTTTGGGGTTTTTTTTTTTTAGTTTGTGTCTTGCTGTGCTGCTACTTTGAATGTATTTTAGCGTCATCTTATTGATGTGGGGTGGTCTCTTAAAGTTTAGGTTGTGGCTTGCTGTGGTTGCCCTCATTAGACCTGTTGTGCCTGTTTTATTTAAGTAGTGTGGGACTGTGCCCCATGTTGCTGAGGGCACAGCCCTGCCTGTTGATTGTTAGCCAGAGGTCCTGGCTTGCCTTCTTTCAAGTAACCTGCTTTTGCTGCTCCTTTGTATAAGCATGCTAAGCTTCAACTTGTCATCCATCACTGGCAGTGAGTAACAACAAAAGGGCTTCAATAAAGCACCTGAGAACCAGATACCTGCTTGCTACAAAGTGTAAGGTACCACTGTACTTAAAAACGTACTCTAAGCTGAAGTGCAGCTGTAAGTGAGGATTTCATTGCTCTGTAAATTGTCATCATATTTTGTTGGCTGGTCTATCCAACAGGAGCCTATAATCACTTTAGAGAGCTTTGCTATCCCATTATTGTTTATATGTTGAAAGCTTTTTAATTTACAGTTCTGTTTGGTGCAATAAAATTTTATTCAGTTAGTCCCTTGGTTTATTTCATTTGAGAGCAGTATAAATGAGCTTGGTGAGTCATCTGGTTGAGAAACATGGTGAGAATCAGAGAATGAGGTATGTGCTGAAGGATTGTTCTCTTTACTGATAGGCTATATTTTCCTTAAGAGGAGGTATAAACAACAGATGACTTCCTGAAAGAAAATTTGTGAAATATGACCACTAATAGCTATGTGAATGTTGTCTATGATATTTAGAGAAAATGATTTGCAGAAATTCTGAAGCTCACACAATAGCTGAGGATTGTAAAACACATCAGTCTGTAACTCCTTGATGTTTTTCTAGGCAGAACCTGCGAAGTGGTTTGGCTTAAGTGGTAACTCAATCCAGATGTTGGCCTACAAGGAGCAAAAGTATTTACTGGGCAGAATAATTACCTGGCTTTCCTGATGATAAATTTACCAGATCCCCATCTTGTGAGAAAGGAACGCACTACTCCAAACAGTAGCAACTTTGCAGGAAGCTCTACGTCTTATCAAATGCCTTGCTTAAGTTGCTGACACCCACCCAATAATGACATCAAGCTTTGTTGTTGCCAAGTATTCATGGTGTGGGAAAGGGGGAATTGAGACTCACTTTACCTTACAGACGAAAGTTTCCTGCAATCTGGTGTATTCACTAAGCAGGATGCAAGTTGGGGTGATTTACTATGAAAGGTCGTGCAGTCTGTCAGGAGTCAAGCGTTGAAGGGGGATGGGAGGGGGAAGCTTTGGGATTTATTTAGCGGAAGAGTTTCAGATTTAATTGTAAAGGAAAACTCCTTTTGCCCAGAAGTTTGCCAGCTAGTTTGATTTTGCACCTGGAAGCTCCCTGCAGAAATTTGCTATTGCTCTAGGTCGTTCCTTAGTAGCTGTGCTCATGTTGACACGGTTCTCAAATGCTGTGACACCTACTAAATCAAATGAGGAATGAAACTGGGAGCTGTGTCCCGTTGCCCTGATAATTCAGTTAACTTCTTCCTTGCCACTGCTTTGCAACTGCTTGAAACTGGAGTTTGCTGTAGAAAATAAGCAAGTATAGCTACCTGTATCGCTGTTGCTGGAAAAACTGCTAAACCTGTTAATGAACATATGGGGGGATAGGGGATAAAGAAGCAAGAGTGGAAGATTTTTCAAGTAGTCTGAAACTCTTGTTTTCTCTGCAGCTTAGTGCAAAGCTCCTCCTCCTGGCTCTTTTCTGAGCATAGTTATCTTGTCTTCAGTTCTGCAAGTTGAAGTTAATTGACAGTACTAATAGCCAAAGCTGTTGCCCCAACAGGGAGTGCATGCAGGGAGAAATAGAAATCACACTCAACTCGAGTCATAAGGAGGATACTTCTGCTGAAGTACAACCCTTAAGCTGCAGCAGGAAAATGCAGACAGAGTGTTAATCCATCTTCCCCACCTGTTCTCTAGAGACTTCAGCCAATTTCTGGGCAGTTGTTTCTTTCAATTTATTCCTTGCATGGGAAGATTTTTGTCAAGGTGGAAGCCAGACCCATGCAGAGAAACCCATCACTGGTTTTTGAAGTGGTTTATTTTGTTTTATTAAATCTCGTGCTGAGTTAAATACAGCAGCCCTTCGTATAAGGAAGAGTAATTGTTTTACAAAGCTGGTCTATAGGGAACTTAGCGGAGATGTCTTTTATTAAAAAGCACCTGCAACAATTCCATGATTTTATTCAAAGGCCACCACACTGAGCAAGGCACATGCTAAAACAGGAGGGCGGAGATTAAGCCCTGCGCATTCAAGTGTGGCCATGAATGTGTCTTCCCTCTATTGCAATTTTCTGGCCCCAAAGCAGTTAAGTATTTAAAAACAGATACCTGCACCAGCAAGTCTTTCCATGCTCCCACTGAGAGTATTTTATTGAATGTGGTGAGGGTCTTCCAGGCTGTGTGCCTGCAGGCAGGCTGCCCATGTGAGCGCTGCCTGGTATTCTGATGCGTCCAAAACTAGATGAGATGTACGGCTGGTAGTGCCTTGTTGTACTCTCCTACTGTGTTCAAGAGGTGCTTACAGGAGCTGACAGCAGTACCTCATGGACGCGTCAGGGGTGTGTTTTGCAGCAGGTTGTGCGCAATGCCGGACTGAGTAACCCAGCTCTGCTGCCAAACTGTGGGAACCAGGAAAAACCGTACTGGTGAAGTGGAGCTGGGGAGATGCGTGGCTGCCCTCAGAGGGCCAGGCAGGCTTCACAAGGGCTCTGCCACTGGTACAGCTACCGAGTGAGTGTACAGAAAAGCCCAGAGTGACTTGCTGTACACTGCCAACTCAGCAGCTTACTCAGTGCTAGCAAAGCAGTTACTGGTTACAAACTCATGCAGAGCAATGCAGTGCCTTCTGCAGGTCACTGTGGACTAGCTGGAGAGGTACAAAATCACACCCTGGCTTCCTGACAAAGCTTCTTGGGGCAACGAGCTGTTATTCTAAGTAAGTGTTAAGGAAGCAGAAAAGGCAGAGCTGGACTGCTGTGGGTTTGGTTCCTCCTGTTACAGAAATAAGTTTAATAGTTGAACTAGTTCTTCTTTTTAAATTAAGTTTTTCTTGAGATGACAGAAGTTCCTTAAACAGTCTTTTGTTGAGATAATGGCAAGATAAGCTTCTCCTGCCCTGGTTTCCAAGTAATTGCTTTGGTTTTATGACGGTTTAGGAGTCACAACAGTGCTGCTCCCTTTCCTTATCTGAAGCGTGACATGCATGAGCTCTGTAACTGCCTTGCTATGGTCAAGGATGGGCGCATGTTCTTGGTAGCAGCTCTCTTAGGAGAGAAACCGGAGCCTGGATCTAGGAGTATTGTGGAGCTCACCAGATGGCTGTTTCTCCCAGTTTGATGCATTGCCTTATGTTCCATTGCCAGCATGTTTCTTCTAGTGAGGTGACACCACCTGCTGCCAGCCTGCAAAGCTGCCTATTTCTCTCCGTGGCCGCTACAGCCACCTGCCAAGAGTCCGTGCTGATAGTGCACTAAAGCTCAGGCAGGGAAATTCAAACAAGGCGTCATGGACTTAGTTTTCTCTTAAATGTATTCCCACATCGTGGTGGCAAGGTTGTACACAGGGTATAGATTTAAATAGTTGCGCTGAATGCCTTCATGAAATCCTGACTGGATTTGGCAATTGGGACATGAAAGAGCAGGTACGTGTCTTGTCTGCTCTTGCTCTAGTATTTTGTAGAAGATCATAAGATCACCAGCAAATCGGAGATAACTCTGTCTCCAAACCCTCCTGCAGAGATAGAAAATTATGCTAGCCCAGGGAGAAAGTGCAAAGGTGTGGAAGCCTTCATGACTTTTTATTACAGCTGTGATAGTGGGGGGGGGGGGGGGGGGGGGGGAGACCAGCATGACTTTTCCCGCCACAGTTGATAGCCGGTTAGATTTAGGAGGTTTCTAGAACAGACCATTGAGAACAGCTCCTTTCTAGCCTACATCCTTTAACTGCCCAAGATAATGATCAGATTAGCAGCAACTGAAATGAGAGGCATAAGACCAGAAACAGACACCCATGCAATAAAATCAAACAGACAACAAAGCAGCTCCCAGAAAGGATTACTATTTCCGGAGAATACCGAAGCTGAAGTTGAAGTGACCGTGCAGAAATTGCAGCCGTGAGAAGACTGGTCTTGCAACTTGGCCCACACGTGAGAAGCAAAAAAATCACCCGCGTCATCAGCTAACCGCTGAGAAGCTGCTCTCTGTTGCAGGGACAGAAGTGCAGTTCATTTTACTTAACCTCCATGTTCTTTGATTTATGCTGGCCAGAGTAATACATTGTCACGTGCTTGCCAGTTTGTTGTCACTTCTACGTTCAGTTTCCAAATTGCAGCCAAAATCTGTTTGTAAGGATCGCCATCTCTTTTTGCTACAATAATACATATCGGGACAATCCTGAAACTCGCCTTTAATTCTTCTAACTGCTTCCTCCAGGACTGGTGATATCTGTGACTGGCACTTACCAGCACAAAAGTGGTATCAAACACAGAACGTCATAGCCGAAGTTTAGTGGATTTATTGGCGGTTTAGGCGGTTAGCTGACAAAACAGAGCTAGAAAATTGGGATTGGAGGAAGTTTTACTGTTTCCACTGCTCCAAAGTTACATCACATTTTCTTAATGCTGTACAGCTGCTGAAGGGCTGTTAGTACTTTGAAATATGCTTTTCCCTTGCAGGCAGCAACAGTCTTCGTATTTGGCAGAATCAGCCTCTGATCATTTTTAAGCACGGTTTACCCAGGCCACAGCGTGTGGCAAGATAACTATCAGCAACTGCCTGAAGAAAGGTGTTAAAATAAGCATCTCTTTATTCTGATGCTTAACGAGAAAGCAGTTAGTGTGTTGCAATTTTACACTTACTTCCTTCAACATTTAAGAGCTTTGCGGAGTAAATGACAGTAAACAGGAGAAATGTAATCGTATTGTGTTCATTTGGAGCTTACCTTCGGTTACCCCCACTACAGATTGTCGGCAGGGGGGCCATGTGGACCTCAGAGCGTGAGACTGCCTGAGAGAAAAAGCAAGCTGAACCACAAGATAGTAACGCTTGTGGGGAATTTCTGTGTGATAGTGGGAAAAACACCTGTTTTTCTAAAAATCAGTCTCTGCTATTGTTAGCCTGTGTTCACAGGCTTCTTGGATTTTGGACTGAAATGCTGATGTGTGGAGGCATAAACATTTATTTCTCTTTTCAAAATCAACTGCTAAGTTCTTGGTTTTGGGGGGCAGGGGTTGGGTAGAAGATGATTTTTATTATTTCAATGGAATTCACAACTCAACAGTGAAAAACGGTGCTCTGAAGAAATAAAACTGGTCAGACTCACCTATTGGAAGTTTTCTTCTGTTTTTTTTTCCTAATTTACCAACGGACTATGTTTTTTAGAAAGCTTGCTAGAGTTAATTGCTTGTTAGAAATGGAAGGTTTGTGGCCCCTGTTATGATTTGACTGGCAGTGCTTTAAACAGATCCTATCAGAATGAAGCAGTGCTTTAATTGTAGCTGATGCTTTTAAGTTTAAATTAAGGCTTTGTTTCTTAAGTTCATTAAGATACTGAACTGCAAGTTCTTTTCTAAGGAATTCAGGTCCAGGGATATTTTAGATTGCCTTGAAAAGATTCTCATTTAAACTACAGAAGTGAAAACAAGTATGTGCAGAAGCATTTGCCCTAGGTCACCTGAATTTAGCTTCATTATTTTAGCAGAGCCAACTTCCTTAAGAAAATCTGGGGTTATGATGGAGAGTTCCATTGGAGTGTATGTGAAGGTAACGTAAAAGCTGTGTATGGATATAGATACGTATATATGTAGAATTTCCAAATAAATACTGGTGTGACAGTACAGCACATGGATTAAATGCAATGTTGCCAAACTCTTGAAGGGGGAAGGGGACTTGGAAGATCCCAAAGGGTACTTCATCCGTCTCTGAAGTGGGTGTGCAGCATCTGTGCATACTTGGTGTTCCTCAAGAGCTGAGGCACTGTCACTGATTACACCAGTCAGTGAGCCGAGACTAGAAACCTGCACCATCCTGCACAGTTAACATCTAATGTGAACACGAAAAGGCGTGAGGTGTAGGACACAGCAACGAAATGCCATGGGACACCTGACAAAAGTTGTTTTGGAGTGACCGACCACGAGAGCTCCCTGATCTTGTGGTTTCTTTAATGCTTCAGGTTAGCACCAGTTGAGAGAATGCAGGTAGTGAGTTAGCTGTAACCACGACAGCCAGCGATAACACTCGAGTCCTTCTGAAGGGAAGAGTTTTACCCAGTGAAGGTTTTGTAATTACAGGCATTTTTTGGACAGAGAGCATGCTTTGAGCAGTATGTTCCACAAGCCATGGTGGTGCCCAGCACAAATGCAGTCGTCTAGCCAGAGGTTTAGTCACTATCTAGTCTGTATGCTGTATCTGTTGACACTATTGTGTTAGAACTGTGCCATGATCCAGGCTGTCCTTGAGACAACAGGGAAAACAACATTTGCTGCAGGATTTAAGACCAGGCACCCTGTCTTTTCTCAGCGATGGAGAAGAGACTTACTCGGTTCTGTGGAGGCATATTGATTCTGAATTCAGGAGTACTCAGCTAGGGCAAACCGTGCTCTAGAGCAATTGTTTCAGTCTGCAGTCTGATTAAGGGCTTTCTTAAACAAATTGGTGCGGTGTGGACCATCTTCCTAAGTAATGTTAGAGATTTTAAGGACTTAATACTAAGGGTTTTGAAATCTTCAAAAGCTGACAGTGATGACAGAACAGTGTTGCTGCCTTTATCAGCTCACCTTTAAATTCCACATGTCGCAAGACGGTCTGCAGAAATAATAATCTCAATAAAAATCTCACAAACCAGTCTCAATCAAATTGCGCGCTTCATTTCAGTTGAGGTTTGCTCCTAAAGCACAGAACTGTGGTGAGTGTACTGTCATCTGTAACACACTTCTCGTCAGCATTGTGAAGAATCTTTCGAAGGGGAAAGAAGGAACAAGGGCATTGTCCCTGCATTGTACTCTCTGTTCCCCTGCTCCAAAGGTAGGTCTGGTCTACCACAAACCAGCCTCCAAATCCTATCTCTTCTGAAGGTTAGCAGAAGAATCCCCTATATGCGGATTTCTATAGCTGTGCGTCGTTACTGCTGCTTTAGCAGTTGAATTTCAAGCTTTGCAGTTTTTTCATCCTGGTATGAGTTGTTATAAAATGTAGAATTCATCTTCATTTTTTGGGTTCAGTGAGATCTAAATTATTGTGAAGAACAAGATTAACAGATCTATATTTTTTTGTATCAGGAGGAGAATTTTCCCATTCCGTGATTGTGAATATAGTGTAAATATTGGTATTATAAAAGATGCAATTTTACGTGTGAGGCAAATATTTGAATTAATTCCAGCAGAGCAAGTAGAAACTGTGGGTTTAGTACTAATACATCATCACTTGTTCAGGAAAGGGGATGGCTACCAATGCCCCACCCCACTCATTTCTGTGGGAAAGCCTTCAGGGTCCCTCTTACCTCTCCAGATACGGACTTCAGAAAAGTGCTCCTGCCAACAAAGCTAAGGGAAGCTGATTGCAGCATCCTGTGGGAACCGCCAATGCTACTGAAGAAGCGGCCTCACCATTAGATATTGAGAAGGTCCTAAGACGCATCATACTGATGATCTGTGTTAGCTCCAAGTCCCCACATCCAAACTTGAATTTTCATTTGTGAATAGCATCACTGCATTGTTTCGCAAGGGAAGGTGCAGTGTAAAGACACCTTTCCCCTCGGGCATTTAAAAATGGTAATTTGCGCTACTCTGCTTTTAGACTTGGAAAAGTACAGGAGTCTTAATAGGTGGTGGAGACCATGGAGTAAAAGTACTGCCACATTTATTTTGAGAAAGCCATAATGAGACCTTATAGTTTATTTTTTTAGCATTTATTTGACTATCTGCTAGCAATAAGAAAAAAAAAAATCCTCTGGTTCTATACTCTTGCTATATTTTGAAGCTGCTCAAATGTCAAATTTTGTCACATAAGGCCTGTTTCCAAAGATAAGTCTTTGTATCTCGTGGCAAAAGTTCTTCCTGCTCAGGCACTGTTTCATTTAACTGTACTTGTGCATCTTTCTTTGCGAGATGTTCGTACACTTTTAGGCTTTCACCCGTTCTGCTGTGCAGTGTGAGTAGCAGAAGTGCTTAAAATGAGTAAAATAGCCACTAAAAAAACAGGTGGGTTTTTTTACAAGTACAAGCAGTACCTTTAGCCAGCATTTCACACACACGCACGCAAACAAAAAGAAGATTAATGACCATGGAAGGCCATTATGTACAAGCGTATAAGGCTGCATGGCCCCAGTTCCCCTGACTTCAAATTTCTGCCTGGCTATAGGAAAGGCTTTTTTATTTTTGTGGAAGCTGAGGCAAAAATGAATTACCAAAACAACCTCAATCAACATAGCCAAGTTAATCATTTCCCAAACCACTTTACCCACCCTTGGGCCCTTCTGATTAAAGTATGATGACATAGTGGTTCTTATAATGCAGTTTTGTAAGAAAATATTTGTATTATCACATGCATCAGGACGGGTGGTACCAAACTGCCCCCCTGGGGGCCAGGAGGTATTTGGTTTTTACAGGCTCTGGATTTTTTTAAAATCCTCATCGTGTTCTAAATATGGGAAAACGGCACTCACCTCTCTTTTTTAAGGTTTGACTCAGACTACTATTTTCTCTTTTAGACTGAAGTAAAACTATTTTGGTTGGGTCTTGACACAGAGGGAAAAGATCACTGTAGAAGGTCAGTGCTGTGAAAACTGAAATAAACCTTCTAGGGTCTTATTTAGCCTAAATGAAGTCTCTGCATGTAGGTGGCATAGAAAATTTCAAAGAACTAAAAGAGATCAATCGATGGTAATGGAGAACGGTTTCATCCTGGCTGATGTCCCCATAGGTCAGTGATCTGCAGGGGAGAGCGAATGGTTATCTGAAAGCAAGCACAGTTGGGTGCAGGGGGTAAAAAGGAAAAGCAATTTGATACAGTGAGCACAGTTTGGGGCCATGTGGATCTAACGCTGAATATCCAGGTTATAAGAAAAAAGTTTCTACACCATTGAGTCAAGTTCAAACACTTCTTATATAGAGAGGGAAGTAGAGTGAGTCGCCTTGCTAGACAAAAATCATACGGGTGATTATCAGTGGAAAGATCTGTGGCAAAAAGGATGTGAGCCGATATGGGTTGCGCCAGGATCCACTGCAGAAACAAGTGTGATATCTACTTTTGGCCGTATCTGAGTTCTAGGCAGCCTGCACAGGTTGTCACAGGCTGGATGTTTTAAAGAAATAGTGAGCAGCTACAGGTCCAGGCAGCCTCAGTGGGAGCCGCAGCTGCTCTTTGCTCTCCGAGCACCCGATCCTGCCAGCGTCCGTTTGTGCCTGACCGGGACCCCAGGGAGAAGGTCTGGCAGAGAGGTGGCATGAGCAGAAAGGTGCATCTGGGTGCCCTGCCCACGCTGCGAGTGCCCCCTGCAACACCCTGCTCCCCGGCAGGGCCGTGGGGTTGCTGGTGCCACGGGTCTGTTGGAGTGCAGGGCACGGAGCCGTTAGCTCTTTCCAAAAGGTCCATCCTTCTGGATGATCAACTGCCGCTGTTACTGCTGGGTATAGGTACAGATTTAAAGACAAGAAAAGTCAGCGTTAATTTGGGGTCAGATCTGAAGGTGCTTGAAAGCTAAAGCTGCAAATTTCCATGCCTGTGTTTGGCATGTCACGAGCACGGCTTGGCAGAGAGTCATGCTATAATATTACTGCTTGAGCACCACTTCCCGCCCTCCACGGCTTGTTTAACAAAAGCTAACATACTCCTTTTAGGAGCATGCCGATACGTGCTCACGAGGAAGCTGATGCATGTAAATTACTGCCTGAGGTCAAAAATACTATCCAGAGTAATTACCTCAACAAAAGGTATCAGTAAGAAATACATACTTAGAAATAATAATTGCGATGCCAAGGTTTCATTATTTTAAATATTCCCTGTCTTTCCCTCCAGAGTTCTCCTAGGTATGTAGGCCAGCCGAGACACTGCAATGATTGTGTTTAACAGTAGCATAAGGATAACTGAAAGTCACTGTTCCCTCCTACGTTATTCAGTACAGCAACGTACCAAAATTGAGCTTGTAACATATATATTCACAGAGTAATTTTTATATCGCATTAACAAGCTTTGACACTAATGCTAATTCTTCATTAGAAGAAACATGACAAGTAGGCTGAATTGATATGCATTTAGCACTGAAAGATTTCTAGCACATGCAGTGAGACTTTTGTTGCTGTTTGACAGCTCTGTGTATCTAAATCCTCTGCTTAGTCACAGAGGCAGCGCAGACAGCAGCACAGCTTTTCCCTCCTTTGTCTAAGCTGTGGTCTGATGCAGAGACCATTTCTTTGTGTAAAGGCACAGACGTTTAATCTTCATGCCTGTTTTATCTGAGGTCTCTCTCTGCAGACATTGCAGAGGAGTGGAGCGGACAGGAGCACAGAAATGGGAGAACGCATATTTGCTGGGTTGTTAAACTGAGCAAGTCAGTCAACTTTCCTCACAGGCGTTGCAAAGGTTGCGAAGAATTTGGAGACGGGGAGGTTGTTGCTATCTAATACGTGACAACCTGACCTTAATCGACAAAACTTAACATCGCAGAGATGAAGTGGCAAGAAAATTTGTTTTAGTAACAGGAAAACCCAACCAAGAAAGGGTTAATTTGCACAGTACAGGGGGAAAGGAGATAACAGCGCCCAGAAACTATTACTTGCGGCAGAAAGGGCGGGTGTTCCCGGTGTGATTTTCCCCCCGAAGCCGACCCTTCAACAGAAGCAGGGCAGTTTTTCAGGCGCCGTGCTTGCTCCTGAGAGTCCCTCCGGATTTCGGGAAGGCGCGGTCGCCGCTGCGGTTCGGAGGTGGCAGGCAGTTTGCGCAGGTGGACGCTAGAGGGGGTACCGAGCCTGTCTGTCTGTCTGTCTGTCTGTCTCTGTCTGTCCGGGAGCTGCAGCCTGAGCAAACAAGCGGTCCCTCTGTCCCTCCTGCCCGCGGCCGCCCGTTTCTTCTGTTCCTGCAACACCCCGTTCCCCGCACAGCTCCGGCGTGGGCACCGCGGACCCCAGAGGTGACCCGGCGTGTGTAGGCAGAGGGAAGGGAGCAAGAAACCAGGGGGTCCTGCCGTGCTACACATACTGGAATAAAGACCTAGAACATGCCAGTCAAGTAGCTCTCAGTTACAGGCCCCGTTTTTTCAAAGCTCGGAGGAGCTGACGCAGATCTGGCTGACAAGTTACATCATGCCCTGCCAGACGGCTCTTTTCAGCTCTTCAGCACGCCGGGAGGGGTGGTAAGTCACGTATAGGGATCAATGCACTAGAATGACGACACTAAACATAATTTTGATGCTCATAAAAGTAGCAGATATTTACCTGGCAAGCCTCTCAGATGAACCCATGACAAGAAGTAGGAGGCGGAGTTGGTACCAGAGTTACATTTCATTCACTCACAATTAATCATTAGCCTGCAGGAGAGAAGGGGTTTCCTTCCTCCTCCTCTCACCAATCTGTCTGTCCCATACGCTGGGAAAGGACTGCACTTTTTCTCACCGCGGCTTTGCTGTAAAGCAATGTCAGCAAACAATCAGGAGGAAAAACAGACACTTGCTGACAGACAGCTGTACTTGGGGGAAAAAAGAGCAAGAAATCCATATGTATCATCTCATTTTCTCCTGCTAGCATTCAGACAATTGAAACAGAAAACCAGAGAGATGATGCCCAGGGGTGGGGAAGCAAATCCGAGACAGGGCATGAGCTCAGTCTGTCAGGAATGTTGACTTAGTTGCTCAACGTAACAACCCAGCAAATACGCGAACCCCGTTTCTGTGCTCCTGTCCACTCTGCTCCTCTGCGTGGGTTTGATCCGGGGGAGCTAGAAGCAGCAATGAAAGACTCTCCTGGAAAGCACACTGCCAGGAGTTTTTTCCCACTGCTGCTGCCCTGCTGGGGCACTGTACAGCCATCGGCAGAGCACCTCCCTGTTTCTAGCTTTGGTGTGCAGCCACTACATTCAAACAGCCCTTTGCTGGTCCCACAGAAGCACAGCGGGGGCAGGTAGAAAGCAGAGCAAACAGCAAGAACTTGAACTTGGGCTTCAGGCAAGTGTAACTTTGGCCCCAATGAGACCTTGGTCTGCGTGGAAATGAGGAGATCAGCATTGCTTCTTTTTCTTGTCCCCTCTGCTCTGCAGGGCAATGAGACGTGCGATGCGGAAGTACCTGAGATCATTCCTGCTTTGGGTCCAAATGCTTCCCAGGGATGTGAAGCTGAGAGAGCAAGTTTTCAGAAATACTCGAATGGCAAAGAGAAGTTTCAAGGAGATCAAAGCACATCTACTACAAATGCTATTACCTGGATCCACTAGTGCTTAAATGTGCAGCGTTTGAGTTCCTTGAGCCAGCCAGATATCCCTTCCCCAGCCCTCTGTTCCTCATCTTGCCCCAGCACCAGCGATAGTACAGCCGTGTGGTGACACCCTGGGGAAATAGTCTGCACAGAGCTCGGTAGGCAAAGGGGAACGAGCTGGGTCCTTTGTAAGACAAGTCAGCTCCCTGATCCGGTTCTCTGCGAGGACACACAAATGCTTTTGTTGCTCGTGCTGGGTAGGAACAAGCGAAGGAGAAGACAGAAGGAGAAAGCCCCCTTGGTTGTCTCGGCGAGTGCTGGCTTACGGCCTTTGCTGCACAGCAGCTAAAGTTTCCTTGCTCACATGCCAGTACCAGCGTGTTCCCAACCTCATGGTGGAGATAGAGACACTGAGTGAGGCTGCGGGGAAAAGGCAGCGAGAGAAAGGCAGCCCAGCTTGTAGTGCGTGACCCTCCCTATCTTCAACTGATTCCCGGCTTGAAAGCTTCGCCCTGGGTACCTCAGGGACACTCACAGCCTATCAGCTGCACCATTTACAGAGGTACTTGGCAGTGAGGAGGTGAAGGGGCAGCTCATAAAATCCAGGAGCCCAGTAAGTGAGCTCCCCAGGCGTCCATACCAACCCCTGCTGCAGGGTGTCTCTGCGCTGCTCGTGAATGACACAACAGTGAGTTTCTGCTCCTGCCAGCCAAGCTCTTGCATCCGACTGCATTTAAGGGGAAAGTGTTTTATCAGGAGGACAGTCAGCCACTGGAACGGGTTGCCCCGGGAGGCTGAGGCGTCCCCATCCTTGGAGGTTTTCAGAACCCGACTGGATACATTCCTGAGCAGCCCAGTCGGATCCCATAGCTGACCCTGGCCTGAGCAGGAGGTTGGACTAAAGATCTCCCACTGTCTCTTCCGACCTGAATTGTGCTACGATCCTGTGGCTGTTCTGGCTTCTTACAGTACCCAAGACCTGTTTGTCAAATGGTCTGCAGATAAAGCTCCTTTGGACAGCAGGCAGTCCCTGAAAGATCACACGTCAGCATCAGAGATCCCCAGAGCTGCCAGGTGCCCCAGATGTCCCCGATCCCCAGCGTTTGCCTTGGCACTGAAACGCTGCCGGGGCCTGTCCCTGCTGTGCAACTCCACGGGGCTGCGAGAGACGGGTGTCAGGCACCGTGCACGGCCTCTGGGCCCCGTCAGCTCCCTCCCGGCCTGCGGTTTCTGGTGCTCAGGGAGCTTTCCTCAGCCTCTGAAACTGTTCTAGCTTTCTGCTAGCATTTTTTTTCTTTCCCTGGTGGTTTCCTACAGGCCCTTGTTTTGTGAACTTTCCACGGTGGAAGCTCATCCACTGAGATCCACAAGAGAAATGGGAAATGGAGTGAACAATTTAGAGCTGTTCCTCTGCTTTGGGCCATCACACAACATCGCAGCTAAGTTAAATGGTGGCGCGTCGTACACGGGTGTCAGGGAAAGCTTCAAGCTTGGCAGTAGCAGGGTCAGAGATTGCAGGGGCCTCCTGTCTCAGAGGATGGTCAGAGAAACAGAGATTTCCTGTGACTGAGTGCAACGCATCACCTTGGCAAGACAGTAAAATCACCCTGGTTTCAGGTCACTCTGTCCAATTTAACATGCACGTTATTTCGCATCAACAGCAGGTTCTTGTCAACAAGCTCATAATATTCCTAAGCACTACATCCATCAGCCCAAGCTTCTCCACAGCTGCAGCTGTCAGCAAAAGGGCAGGTTTCAACTTCCTGTTGCCCAGTGGTGAGCGGTGAGGAGGCTGATGTGTCAGCCAAGGCACAGCCCTCGTTACCCTAATTGGGCCCATGTCAGGGATGTGGCAGGTCCTCGCTGCTGTGGCCCTGCTTCCAGGGGCTCCTGGGGCTGAGCCGAGGAGGCACATCCAGATCTCTCAGCTACACAGAATACCAAAAGCCCTATATGCACAGCTGGACATTAAAGCAGTGGCGCCCTCCAGGACTAATTGGTTGTCCCACTAATAACCATGTCTGAGTTTCCTCTCTCTTTTGAAAAGACAGAATTGTGACGCGGTCGCTCCTGTTTCTGATTTTTCTCCAGGCTGTGGAGATGCAGATACATCCCCCCAGCACAGCCCACGCTGACTTCATTTCTGCTGCGCTGGATGGGATGCTGTCCATCAGACCCACGTGTGCTCAGGCAGCTGGTGAGTGGCTGGTGACCTTCCTGAAGAAATGCAGGGGCAACAATTATTCACAGAGGTAAAATAGACACTTTTTCCCTCTGGCTCTGATCTTCCCATCTCAGCTGCTGCAGTGCACCGTGGGCGGCTGGTATGGGCTAAAGAAGCACACGTGGCGTGGACAGCCAAGGGCTTTGTCCGATTCGAGTGCAGGCAGCCACATCCCGGACTTCTTCTCAGTCTGGTGACACTGATGCTCCCAGGCCAAACCCAGCTCGTTCCCATGACTGAGGCAGTTACAGCTGAGACACCCAAACTTCCCAGTTGCTCCCTGTGTCCCGGGTGGGTGCTCAGCCCTCCTTGCCCCTGGGCCCTAAGGGGAACAGCACCGTCTTCTGCAACAAGAAGGTGGGGGGGGCTGCAGCAAGTTGTTGGCACCCTGGGTCCTTCCCAAGGAGGAAGACTATGTTGACACTGGGGGTTTCGTCCTCCTCACTCCTGGCACTGCTGAGTTTTTTTACAAATTTTCTAACAGAATCTCGTTATTTGCTCGCTCTTTGTTTGTCCCCAGTTCCACAAACTTCCAGAGTTTTATTCTGTATTTGGTGCATGTTACGACATTGTATACCTGTTCTTGGCTCTCCTTGTCTTCCCTGAGCCCGGCTGTTCCCAGTGATCCTGTGTCCCCTCTGTGGCCATCGCCCACGGCGGACAGAGAGACCAAACGGTGCCTGTGTCACTGTCTGGGGGCCAGCCCCATCAGGAGAAGCTGAGTGCTCCCACGGGACCATGACCCCATCGTTTGGCTGTCCTGATCCCCGACACAGCTTCTAGCTTTGAAGTCTCAGGGGAAGGTCCTCTCCTGTTGGGAAGGGGGTGGGCATGGGGGAAAGGAGGAGGCTGGAGGAAAGAAAAGTGTTCCCAGAGAGCTGGCTTCATCTGGAAGGGAGGGTGAATACCTCGCACCTGGGAAAGGCGGGCATGCTCTCTGTGTGCACAAGGGGTTCACTGCAAACCGCTGGGGTGATGTTTAGGGCTGCATCTGGAGAAATTGTCAGGGGAACCGGCATTACTCATCGTCTGCACAATTGTGTCTGGGCGGGGAAAGGATGAACAGAACAGCTCTTTTTGTCTTTTCAGTCAAGTGCCAGAAATCCTCAGCACTATTTATGTGCAGATGCTGATCACGCAGCATGACGCCCTCTGACACTTCCTTGTCATGGTGGTGCCTCTGCTCATCCTTGCTCTCCCTGTGGCCATCATCAATAGCCTCCTGCAGATGTGGCTGCCCCTGGAGAGGTACGTGTCCTGCCCCAGCCCCTGTGGGCAGGGAAGGACCTGCTCTCTGGCAGGTGAGGAGGAGTTGGCGAAGATGCTGGTCCTTCTCCTCTGGGGAGAGACAGTCTGAGCATGGCCAGATCCAGTGTTCGTGTCCAGAGCCTGGCCCCCGACAGCCCCGTTGGGGCAGGGAGAGCGCTTGGCTGTGTTGAGAGCATCGCGGGTACAAGAGGCCACGGGCTGACGAGTGAACTTCTGCTCCCTTGCAGTGACATGACGGAGCCATCAAGAATCCTGGGGAGGAAACACTTCATCCTAAAGGTTTTAATGGAAAACTTAAAGAACTAAGGCACGGACCGACTGTGCTGATCTGAGGCTACTCTGCAGCTGCTCGGTGTGTTTCTGGCATATACATTTCTGCAGCTCCTTGTCTGCCTTTCTGACTAACTCTTCATCCCAAGGGAGTCGCGGGCACGTTGTTGAATGCCCATGAAGCCCCCGGGGTGCTGTGTCAGCCCTATGCAGTGCTGGCGGCGGGGAAGCCGAGGCAGTTTGCGGTTCCCAGTCTGCACGGCTGTTGCGGAAGGCTGAATGGCAGACAGCAAAAGCCCCACAGGCAGGCATGGGCTGGTGGGAAAAGGCCATGGTTTCACTGGCAGTTTTCATTGAATTTCTCTGCGGATCACCCATGCCATCTCAGAGATGGTGTCCATGCGGCAGAGCCTGGAGGCTGTCACTCTTTGAGTGGCTCCACATCCTCCTGCAGCCCATCAGTGCCACCCTGAGAAGGGAGATGCCTTTTCCCCACTCAGCGCCACGGAAGGACACGCGAGTGACGGGCATCCCTGCAGGTGGAGCAAACGGGATGGGCACCTGGGCTGGGCGTCACTGCCCGGGACCAGGTTGTGTTTGCTCGTGGCATTGAGGCAGCACTTCAGCCTCCTCATCTCCTGGGGGAACAGATTGCTTCGGTTGGTTTTACTTCCATTTTTTTTCATGGAGAAACTTTGATCCTCTGGGAGGAAGGTGGTGCCCAGTTCGTAACCGCTGCCTGCTGGGGCCTTGCCTCCCATGTTTCCTCAGTTCCAGGTGCCCTGCCTCCCCCCCCTCCCAGTGCCCGCTGCAGAATGCCCCTCGCGGGTGGCCCTGCCGTGCTGCCCTCAACATGGAGGCAGCCGTGGGCTGCCTGTGGGGCTGGGGTACCTGCCGCAGCCTGCGGCGCTGGGAAGGGGGCATTTCCACGGGGCCAAAACCTGACTTGTTTGTTTGGTCTGTGCCTGCCCGGGGAGATTTGTTTTTTCCTCTAGCCTTTGTTTGTTTTGGTTTGGGTTTGGCTGTTTGGTTGTATTCCTTGTTTTGTTAGTGTCAGCTTGATGATTGCTTTGGTTTCTGTTGCAGTTTCTGCAGTGCAGGTCTCTAGGGGATCCCCGTTTCAGGACTTCAGGGGCTGAGGACCGTCCCTGTGTCCCCAGCCGTGCTGTGGTCAAGCTCCCTCACCGCTGGGCTGCGGCGGGGAGACTTTGCCCGGGCAGTTCTTGCCCTTGCAAAGTGTGAGTGCCGGTCTTGCTCACACATGGGCCAGGTGCGGGGACACCTGCAGCGGTGGTATGACCACCGTGTGGTGGCTCGGGGAGACCCCCCCTTGTGTGGTTTTCTCCAAGGCTTGTGCCCTGCTGACGCTCCGCTCCCCAGGGAGGAGCAGGACCCACGCTGCCTCGCACTGCTCTTGTCACAGCGCTGCTGGGGACAGCCCGTAGCTCCCCAGCCCTGGAGCTTCTGACGCCGAGGCTGGGTTTGCTGGTGTGGCCAGTGAGTGGGGGGGCTCGAAAACGGGCGGGAAGGGCCGTTTTCTGGTGGCCCTGCGGGCGTTAGGGCTGGGGCGTGCCGTTTCAGAGGGACCCGGCTTCATCCTGCGTGGGATTAAGCACGGGTGCGTCAACATCCCCAGGCGGCTCGGCTTCCTCGGCTCTACCCGACGGGCGTCGTCCTCCACACACGTCATTAACCACTTCTTGCGCTTTGTCGTCCCCCCCCCCGCCCCCGCGGGTTTCCGCGGAGACATCGGCGGCGGGGCCGCGCATAGGCCTCGGCGGGCAGCGGCTGCGGGAGCCGGGGCAGCCCCGGGACCCCCCCCCCAGGCTCCCGGCAAAGCCGGGTGTCTCCCGACGAGGGACAGAGCCCCCCGAGACCTCTCCGGGCCCGGCGGGAGGCTGCGCCCCACGAACGGCCCGCGGGACCCTTCCCTGGGAGCGGGGTTGGGAGGGGGGGGGCTCCCCGGGGGCGGAGCCGGTGCCGGGGCGGGGGCGGTGCCTGGGCGGGGGCGGTGCCGTCACCGGGGCGGTGCCGGGGCGGGGGCGCCTGCGCGGGCCCAAAAGAGCCGCGGCGGCGGCGGCAGCGGCCGCACGTTTGCGTGTGCTCCGCTCCGCTGCGGGCCGGGAGGCAGCGGCGGGAGCCGCACCGGGGCAGGTGAGGGGCCGCGGGGACGGGCGAGTTACATGGTCGGGGCTGGAGCCTCCGCGGGCGGGTCCGGGCTCTGCTCTGCCGGGGCCGGCAGCTGCCCCGGGGTCGTTGCGGGGGGGGGGGGTTTGGGGCCGAGCCCGTGTCCGGCCGGGGGGGGGGCAGCGGGCGCAGGGGGAGCCCCATGCCGTCCCCGGCTGCTCCTCGCTGGGGCCGGGCGGCCTCTGCCGCTCCCGGCGCGGGTCGGGCAGCGGCGGCCGGGGGGGGACTCCTGCGGCGGCGGGCGGGTCCCGGTGCCCGCAGGGGCGGGGAAGGGCCCCGGCTGCGGCCGGCGGGGGGTCCTGGAGCGGGGTGGCGGGGACGACGGCGTTCCCCCTGGGGGAATGTTCACCTGGAAGGGGGTTGTAGCCTTCGTTGCCCGGCTGGGCTGTGCTCCCGGGGTGCCCGGGCAAGGCTCTCTGCGGGGGGCTTAAGCTGTGGGGCCGGTGGTGCTGGTGAAATAAAGCTGAATAAAGTGATTCCCTGCAACACAGTGGTGCTGTCCCCGAGAGACACCGGAGTGGACCTTCCCTGCATGAAGGGTGCCTCCACCCCAGTTCCCAAGCACTCCCCAAAACTGCATCTGGGGCCCTTGGGCTGTGGGTGGGCCACATTCCCCCCCCATCACATCACACGAGGGGGCCAGAAAACAGAATTTGAGTGCTGGGTTTCAACTCCCAAAATGGAGATTAAGTGCTGTGTTTTGGGGGCTTGGAAAGATGCTGTGTGGGTTGGTTTTGGAGGTTAGAAAAGGAAAGAGTCATGCATTTTCAGCAGCTGAAAAGGGAGATCGAGTCCTGTGTTTTTGGGACTAAAAATGGAAACTAAGTCTTGTGTTTTCATCTTTGGAAAACAGAGACCAAGTGCTGCATTTTTGGGCCTTGAAAACAAGCTCTGGGGGTGGGTCTCACAGGCAGAGCCTTATGTTTCTGAAGCTCAGAAAAAGACTACAAGTCATGTGTTTTCAGCACTTGAAAATGCTGGTTAAGTCCTTTGTTTTTCAGCCTGGAAAATGGATACTAAGTGCTGTGTTTGTGGGGACTCAAATGCAGAGGGTGACCACTGCCTTTCTGAAGCTCAGAAAAAGACTAAGTCATGCGTTTTCTGCACTTGAAAATGCAGGCTAAGTCCTGCATATCTGGGATGTGGGGAAAAACCAAACTCCCAACCACCTAAGTGGTGTGTTTTTGGGACTTGGAAAGAGAGGCTCAGTTAGCTGTTTTCAGCCCCCAAAACAGAGGCTTCGGGGCAGGGGGGGAGGCGCAGTTGGGAGATGGTGGTGGGAGGGTGTTGGGTGGGGGGTGGGCAGGGTGCGTGGACCCCCACCGGAGGTGGGGGTCCGGTTGTGTTGGTCCCCGAAGCTTGGGAGGCTGGCATGCACCAGGCCGAATTAAACGTCTGAGATAGTCTCTGGGGGAAAAGGTGCTTTTCGCTGCGGGTTTCCAACTCTTTATTCAAGGTATGTACAACCACTGGAATAGTCATTAACTTACTTATTAATCCATATTTTGAAAATGTACAAGTATGACAGTTCATATTCATATACAAGCTGTGACAGTGATTGATTTACGACCTTGCCAAAAGCCCCGATTGCTGTAATTAGCTGGAGCTTTAATGGGCTAATAACAAGAGAGACCCTTTATTAAGCCAGAGCCCTTAACAAGCAGTATCATCGCTTTCCCAGCTGGAGCATCCATCAGCCAGAGCTGTATGAAGCAGGAGCATCTCAGAGATGGAGCTGAAACAAGCTGCAGCTTCAACAAGCTGGACCTCAAATTACCTCAGGCTGAAAGAAGCAGCAGGAATTGAAATTACTTGGGGCTTCAAATACCCTGAGCAGTAGCATGCTGGAGAGTCTGTCAGCAGCAGTTGTAAGAAGCAGGAACATCTCTTATCCGGAGCTGCAACAAGCCGTGATGTCTGTCAGCCAGGACTGCACTCCCAGCATGGTTGAACAGGAGAGCATCTGCTCTCTGTAGCCTCTGTTGGGGAAAGCTAAGCTTACCTGCAGCTCTTTACAGGAAGGAGCAGCTATTAGCAGGAACATCTTGTGGCTGGAGCTGTAACAAGCTGGGGTGTCCATCAGGTGGACCTGTAATCCAAGGCAGGTGCAGGCAGGGCTGTCCTCAACAATGAGCTCCAAGCAGCAGTGAGGCAAGTCATCTTTCTGCAAGCAGGGAGCCCAGCCTCTTCCCTCAGGGATTAAATCTTTGCCACATGCCTCTCACTGCATGGAGGGTCTCACCCAGTCCCACTCCTGAGGGCAGAAGTGAGGTGGGGGTCCCCCCAGATCTCCTGGGACGGGGCAGGGGCGGCAGGCAAGGCAGCGTCGGCATCTCCTCTATACCTGCAAAAGGGGAGCAAAACCAGTCGGTCAGAGCTCCCGGGGTGCACAGAACAGCCCCACATAACCCGCAGAAGATGCCTGTCCCCCTCACAGGCAAGTGCAACTCTTTCCTCCCACCTGCCCCTCGCTTCCAGCAGAGGCTGCCCAGCACTGCACACAGGCAACAGGGATGGAGAAATGACAACGGGAGAGCTCAGGGCTCAACCCCAAAAAACCACATTCCTCCCCAGAAGAGAAGGTGAGAACGCACACCTTGCTGAAACCCCCCTGCTCAGTGAGGAGCATTTCAGGCACAGAATGACACCGAGCAACACTGGGACCGAGAACAGGCTGTTCCCATCCAGGGCCCAGCCTGGCAGAGCACTCGCCCCCCCCCCCCGCCGCCACCCTGCCCAGGAGCGGGACTGGGGGAGCCCCAGGCTGTGCTTCGCATCCTGCTAAACGTCCTTGCCAAGCCCAGTGCTAAACATCAACTAAAGCTGAAGGAACGAAAGTGCTAAACATCAAATACAGTAAACATCAAATAAAGCTGAACCAGGCCAAGTGGGTTTCGGGAACGGCCCAGTACAACCAGGAGCCCCATGGGGGAGCAGGACAGGGCTGTCCCCAGCCCAGCCGTGGCCGAGAGCCACATCAGCACCAGCGCTTGCTGGGTGCAGGCCGGGCAGTTGCTGATGGCGTGGGGAAAAAACCGCCCTGGGACAGCTCTGGCACAGGAGCTTCCCTCAGCTCCCCCCAAAGCAACTGGTCCCAGAACTGTGGGGTGCAGCCCCAGTCCCTGGCCTGGCCCTGCTGCAGCCAGGGCCCCTACCCAGGAGTGCCTGCTGGCACAGCCCCAAACCGCCCTGCAGCAGGACACAAAACACTACCAGAAGCCACAAGCAAAAACACTTTCATCCAAAGCAACAGCTGGGAACAACGGAGACACGACGTGCCCAACCCTGACCCCACTGCAGCCCAGGAGCGGTGCCAGCCCCAAACTGTCCCACGACAGGACTGGCATCAGCACCAGAAGCCACAAGCATGGCATATTTTCCTCCTCAACCACAGCCAGGCCCGGCTTCCTCAGCTCAGGGGTGTTTGGGGTGTTGCCACGTGCCTGACCCCGCCCGAGGCCTGCAGAGCACGGCACAGCTGGCTGCCCGCTTCAGCATGCTCACCGGACATTTCCTCCCGTGTCGGCGTCCCCCGGCGTCAGGGCCGTGCTCCTGGCCCAGGCTCATCCTCCCGTGGCAGGGCCGTGCTCCTCACCCTGGCCCAGGCTGAGCCTTCCTGCCACTCAGCTGCTCCCCTGCTGTGTTGTCTGC
The DNA here is from genome assembly GCF_026419915.1 of Harpia harpyja. Taxonomy (NCBI): domain Eukaryota; kingdom Metazoa; phylum Chordata; class Aves; order Accipitriformes; family Accipitridae; genus Harpia; species Harpia harpyja. Next base: position 1,099,492 of record NC_068941.1, read on the forward strand.
ACTGAAAAAAAAAAAAAACCCGTCGTGAAGAAGCAGCTGCCAGCGTTGCAGCCAGGAGCATGAAGCTCTCGCTCGAGCGGGAGCTCCCAGCCCACACCACAGCCAAGCAAGAGGCGACTTACCTCTTGCTTTGCCCCGATGCCCGGGGGAGCCTGGTGCGAATGCTCCTCCCCGAGTCACGGCAGGTGCTGCAGGAGCAAGGAGCCCGGCTGGGACATCCCTGGCCCGCCCGCCCGCGCCCCTCGGTCCCCACCAGCCCCTTCCCAGCCTGACCTGCGGTTGTGGCTCTCCCGGTTCTCCCGCAGCGGCTCTGCCGGCGTCTGGCGAGCCCGGGGCAGGAGCTGAGCTCCGCTGGGCAGGGCCTCGCGGTAACGAGGCTCAACCCTGCCTGACGCTCATTTGGAGGCACGGACAATCGCGAAGCTTTTCCCCAGGTTTTCCCGATTTTGCAGGTGCAGCCGGGTGTCTGTGACTGGGGGGAGAGCCCCATCCTCACGGCAGCTCCGGCCGGCAGCCCCCGGCGCACGGTTTCTCGCGGGCCGGCTCCGAGCAAACAGCGCCAGGGTTGGTAAAACCGCTCCCGTGCTCGCAGGCGCGACTCCGGGTCACCGCCTGCTCCCCTCCTCTGCCGGCTGACGCGTGTTTATCCCCCGCACAGGCGCCGGCCGGGCTCCCGGCCCGGCCCGCGGACGGCCGCCCGCTTCCTCGCCGCGCTCAGGGCCGCGGAGCTGAGACACGCGGGCGGGGCCCCGGCTGCCGAAAGGCCCCCCGCGGGTGCCCGGGGCCACGTCGCACGCACGGTCCCGCCAGGCCGAGTTAAAAAAGGGCCTGGCCGAGCTCCTGCGCGAACGCGGCTGCCGCCGCCGGCCCCCCCCCCCCCCGACCCCCCGGTTCCGCCGCCGCCCTCCCCGGTAGCAGAGACCAGCGCCGTCCGCGCCCCGCCCCCGTGACGGCGCGCGGGATGGCGCGGCGCGCTGGCGGCCCCTGCCGGCTCCGGGCGGCGCTGCAGCGTTCCGGGCCCGTCCCCCCCCCCCGAGCAGCAAGGCGCCGGCCTTCCCCCCCTGCAGCCCCCCTTTGGCTGAAGGCGCCAATTTCTGCATCGCAGCGTAGTACAGGGGAGCATCAACCTGAGCCTAGACGTGTTGTACGTTCAGAGTTTTTTTCTTCATTTCTGCTCTGCACGCGAGGAACGCCGTGGATGCAGAGGACTGCTGTAGGGTGGAGGGCCTGAGGCTGCGTTGCAGACCCCGTCCTTCCTCTGGCCCACTTCCCCCTGCACCATTTTTCTTCCCCCAACGCGGAAAATAGCAGTTTTTATTCCATCTCTTGGACTGCGCGCTGGAGGTTGGAGATCTTCACGTCAGGCCTGGGGACCCATGGCCTTACCCCTCCGCAGCAGGGTGCTGCCCCAGTGCAGAGAGCAGGGCGCAGAACAGGAGCAGCCGACACGTCAGGGAAAAACCAACCTGCTCCTTGCGTCACAGGGAAAGGCCCGCAGCTCTCGCTGCAGCCGCTGTGGGGTTGAGCCCGGGGCAGCGGTACGGCTCCCACCCTGCGATGCTCCAGGAGTGGCTACAGCAGAGCTGCAGCCGGGCTCCCCAGACAGGCTCTTGTTTCTTCTCTTGGCCAAGCAGAGCCAGAGAGGGGACCTGCTCCTGATCATCCACATAATCACCTACTCCGTATCCCAAACGGACGCCCCGACACCCCTCACCTCCCTCCCCTGCGCTCCTGGCACTCCCTACCTGCTGCCGGCAGGTCACAGTGGCTGAGAGCTGACACAACAGCTCCTGCAAGTTCGCATGTCTGTCAGGACAAACACGGCGACAACACGTTGTCCGGCACATTCCAGTAGCAACTTCGGGACTCGCTCGCTGCAAATGCTGCGAGGCCCAACAGGGCTAGTAAGGTCTCTGCGGGGCCACGAAACCCACCCGTACCTGATGCCTTGTTTTACCAACTCTGGGTTTAATGCCTGTACCTTACCTCTCAGGGGAGTCAAGGATTTCGAGATTATGGGAGGGTCTGCCATTGAAACGGCATTGCAATAAGGCCACCTAGGAGAACGTCGTGTCAGCACCTGCGAAAGCTGTTCTCAACTTAAATTCCTACACATGCAAAAATACCTGCGCGCACGCACACTGCACTTCCCACTGTTCCCACCTGTCAGCGGGAACAGCAAGTGTTGCAGAGACGGCGTCAGAAGCACCATCACCGAGATGTCTCACTTGAGCTCAAATCCAGGAGACACCAGTCAGAACAGGAGTGAAAAGGTTACACCGAGGGCCCAAGCTGGTTTTCTTCCCCTTGCAAGAAGCCAAACTTTAACCACAGACACCAAGAGGAGCTTTCCCAAGGATTATCGGGCAGCCTGCTATCTTCTTCCACCTTGTCCAATAAATCCACTTTTCCAAGCTGTATTTCTCCACATGAAATGCAAAACTCCAGCAATCGTGGTGACTGCAAAGGCCTTTCTAAAATGATGTCCACAAAAAATTATAATGGTAATTCAGAGCACGCTGTGTCTGCACATGGTTACTGCCAAAGGAACTGAACATGTTGTTGCTCGCTGACATCCTTCATCTGCCCCCTGGCATTTCCTCACATTTTTATCTCCACTAAAAGCCCCCCAGCCATCACTCTGGTCTGCGTATGGACCGACTTTTACCTTGCTCCATTTCAACCATATAAAAAGAAGAAGAAAAAAAAAGTACAGGCTAATCATTACGCAGAGTCATTCACAAAGCCTGAACATCAGCTCAGGTGCTGATCAAATGTGCTCTTGAACTATTTTAAAGACTTAAGACTTCACGGCACAAGTGAAACTCTGTCCTGGCCCACCTTGTTTGGTTGCAGGTACCATTCTCTCTGCCACCAACTCCGCTCCTCCCCAGCCCCAGGTAAGCAGGGGTTTGCAGGCCGCCACAATTTACCTCACAAAGCAGTATGAAGATCCGAATGCTCCAGGCCCTCGGGAGGGGACCGTGTTTCTTCGGGCATCTTTGGTGCCAGCAGATCTCCTAGCTGTTGAGGCTGCTCCTCAGAGGAGGTTTTGTTGACTTGGGCTTAGGGCTCTTCTACAGGATCTCATTTTTTCATTCCAGTATTTCAACTCACACAACTTTCCAGAGACTTCCCAACTGCCATTTAGCAGAAAATACTCCAGCCAAGACACGCGCTCGGCAGAGGACTTCAAGACGCAGCAGACAGCAGCTCCCACGAACTCCACCCAGAGCAGAACAGCTCCACACAGATTCCGTGACTCAGACACAATTTATCTACAAGCAGTGCAAGAATAACTCTTCCACCAACCTTTTTGGGTAAATGCCGGCACTGGCAATGCCACCAAACACAAGAAGGCAAAAAACAGGGATTATCTTGCAGTACAACAATCAGTTCCACAGCATCGAGAGCAAGCAACACTAAAGGTGACAGCAAGCAACTCCAGATTTGTGTTTTTAAGACAACTCAGCTCACGTTCAAGGTGTATCCCCAAAGCCGGACGCCGCAGCCCCCACCGCCTGGTGGGGCGCACAGGAATCCCATCTGGGACACGTCCGAGAGGTGCTCACGTCCTCCCTGGACCGCGCACAGCCCGAGGCGAGAGGAGCCGCCAGATCGAGGGGACAGAGCTGCGCCGAGGGCAACGCCTGGCCGGCCACCTGTGACACGAACAGACCACGTCGAATTTCCTTGCCGTTCAGCTCTGGAGCCGGAGCGACCCAAGCCAGGACCCCTCAGAAGCCACGAGGGGCCCGGGCACGGTTTCTCGGGGGCACTGGCAGGGCTTCCGGCCCTTGTGTCTTCTCAAGCCAGCGTCCCAGGAAAGGAGTTCATACAGCCACGGCAAACCAGAGCTCATCGACTCCACTCAAGTCAAACGCTTCAACCGAACTATGTGACGCTGCGCTACGACGGCTTCCCACCGCCATCTGACAAGCCAGCAACAATGTTCTTAAGAAAGCATTTTCTGTACAGCAAGGGATGAAACAGTGGTCTACAGCGACCTGCATTCAAGAGAATTAGGGACATGGATAAATGCTGCAGACATCAGTAGTTTATTGGTATGTTTAGTCAAAACACATTCAGAATGGAAACTTAAAAGTAAAAATACTTTCCACCTGCAACAATTAAACTAGAATCTACTAGCATATAATGCTTGACACGTTACAGCAATAAAGATGGTAATCCACTGTCTTGTATACCTACTAAAGCCAAGATGGTCAGCCAAGTTTGTTGAAATAGAACCGTAATGACAAAATACTCCCACCATCCACAAATCAGCAACTAACAGTAATGGTCAGTGAATCCCTTCCTTTGCTCTAAGAGGTACATTTACTATCGAGAGGGTCGAGAACACGTAAGAGTCCACAGTACAGCAGGTGAGCTATCACCATGTAAACTTCTCTGGATGACGCTCCAATGGTTGTTCATGTCACTTAAACAAGAAGCAAGCCAGAAAGCAGAATGGCTCAGTAGCTCTTTTTAATACTCCATTTTTTGTTGTTGAGATTATTCCCAGTGCCATCTGCCATATAACTGAATTAGGTGGCAGCAAAACACCACAGTACTACAAAAGGAAAAAAAAAAAGAAAAAAAAAAAAAAAGGCTACACAAAACACACTGGTGGCAAACTGCTAACCCATGACAGCAATTTGTCCGAAGGCTTCAAACCTAAAGTAGTGGTGTTGTGTGGCCAGCAGTTCAAGTACTACAGATTTCCAGGTAACAGCTGAAAATGCAAGACCTTCAACAAAAAACTGAAATATGAAAATGGAAACTGGTAGAAATGTGCCCCAGAGAAAAAAATGTATGAAAATAGTGCAAGACTTACCATCGAACACAGAAGACCTCGAGTCTGGGAGAAAACAGACAGATGCCACTTCACTTTGCCTAACGTATCAGAAAAATATGTGCAAAATCTTCCAACTTACTCGAAAACAGCAAATGATTGCATAATCCAGAGACAGATTGCTATGACGCCCTATCTGCTTTTGCTTGAAATTGCCAGTATTTTATTTGAGGTCTTCCATGCTTAGAAGCAGCTTTAAGTGGTCACACTTTTGCACAGACCCACACGCAAACACCCCCCCACCACCACCTTTTACTCCTGACGCCTCAGAGCCAGGCGCTTGCTGCACGCCCCGGCATCGAGCCGAACTGTACTGTCTGCTGCAGCTGCAGTTTATGGGAATGCGCTCCAGAACGTCATCCAGAAACAGACCTCTCCACTGGAAAAACCCACCAGTCAAACTGAAGAAGAGGATGTCTCCTTTCTATCTTTCAGTCCGGAGCCACGTAAGTGTCAACTTCAGCTGAGAGTTATGTGCAAAATGAGTAAGAGTTTTTTAAAAAGTGCAACTGGAAAATGCAATTACTTAGAGCTGCTGTTTTGTTCTCGGAAAATTGCAGTATCCTCGTTTGATAAGCTCACCCTCACAAAGGATGCTCAGTTCTACCGATTACGAGCTGGCCAAAAGCATTCACCGTTCTTGACTGACTTCCGAAATTCACATCCAAGAGAGATTTCAACTCCATTTTCTTTAGCTTTGACATTGATAAAAGAGAAGAGACAACCTGGAGACTACTTGGATGCCTTCTTCCTCCCTTCCCCCCCTCTGCAAAAAAACAGGCGAACTTGTTAATTGAAGAGCAAGGTGGATGATAATTTTAGCAACGTTTACTGATTGAAAGATACTGCAATTTTTTTTAATACAATTTTTCAATGACTTCCTTTAAATGCTTTGCAGCCGATTGGCTTTGCAGCACAGTAATTCATACACTATACTGTACAAAATCACCAGCAAGACTGGAATGATGTATTCATAGAAGGCACCATCATGCTTATTACATTACCAGAGAACTCAAATACAGTCAAGACAAATTTCACTGTACAATGCTTATCGAAGGGGAAAGGGGAAGGAGGAGTGTGTTGAGCAGCCATCCCTGTACTGAAGAGGGGCAGATAGAAAACCTGATGTGAGCTATCAAACTTGTTGCGTTCTCAGGGCTACGACTTTGAAACTCTGGGTTCTGTTTAGTTTACAGCTAAATGGATTTCTTCTGGAATAAACTTGTAGTCTTATTAAGGTTTGTGTGTGTACATATGTTGGTCACAGCAAGCAGATCAGATGCCCGCATCATTTCACAAGCTATTCTGTCTGAATAAGAGGATGAAAGTTTTTTCCTCCGATGCCTCCTGCAGGTGTCAATATAAATGAGTTCAGAGTACCCATTAGTGCATTTTGATGAGCGCGTAAACACGAGTTTGTTTGGAGCCAAGTGTTCTAAGAAGGAAAAAAAAAAGGCAAGCTTCTCCAATTGCACAAATTGCACTATTTGTGTTTCCAGCAGTAATAGGCAGAAACAGTAACACTTACACAAAATGTGCAGCAGAGGGTTTTTGACTGAAAGGACCTGAATTCTATTGGGCATGTCCTTTAGTTCACTTTTGTTGCAGATAGTTAACCGGTCTTTTTTTTTTTTCTTTTTTTCCTTTTTTTTTTTTTTTTTTTTTTTTTCCAGTCCTCAATTCTCCAAGTCTACATTTATAAATTAACAGTGTGACTCCTGTTGTGAAACTGGGGAAAGAACGTCCACCTCAACTTAAACTGGAAACCAAAGGATGCTTTCACATCAAAGAAATTATCAGAAGGGCTGTGTCACATTCCAAAGCCAAAAAAAATTAACAAGAATGCAAACACGATGAATAATGTACCACTGCCAAGACTGTCTGCCCACAGTGGAGATTTCAGCGACGCTGTCCAGTGAAACGGCCTTCCATTTGCCCGGTTCCTCGTCCAGAGCCAAGTTTCTGTGCCATGCCACCTCTCGGAGGGGGTCCTCTTCCGTCACGGTCTCGCATCATGCCACCACCCACTATTCCACGGGGACCCCCAGGGCCTCTATCATTGCGACGAATATCCCTACGATCATCGCCTCCACCTCGGGTCTCTCTTTCACGAGCGGCTCTTGTTTTTTTCTCTTCTACGTTCAAGCGCACCTCACCCCGGAACATAATAGGCTTATAGAGAAAAGTGTTCAAGGCACACGTTAGTCACCATTTCACAAAGTCCATTTATACAAGGCATACGAAAACACTGCATTCGCTGCATGCCTCAGCCTACCTTCACTTACAAGCGGAAGACAAAAATTAACTGTTAACGGTTCCCTGCAGCACACAACCTTAGCCCTAGAGGTCTACAGTAAATGAAAGAGCACTTCTAAGTTCATTTGGCATGCAAGGAATTAAAAAGTTTTTCTCAAGTAAGGGCAGGGTTGTCTTTGGCCTCTTCACTGCCGGCTTTAGCCTTTTCACTTCAGGGCTAAAGTTCCTGAAGAACTGCTCTGCCAGGTCTCACTCCCACATACTAGAAATGAAAACCACTGCTTTCTCCTCTCCAATTCCTCAAGTCACAACCACAAATAACCTCACTCCTTTTTCTCACCCCCAGGACGCAGAATTCAGAGACCCACGTGATGCCCTTGAAAAGGTTACGTACTCGACTTTCAGGTTAAAAGGATCTCTGAAAGTAAGCGTCGATACTTACTTTTGCAACTAAAATTCGCTGGACCGGCTCAGAATCGTCAAATACCACGAAACCAAAGTTAGGCAGTTTTCCTCCCACTCCTTTAGTATTTATACGAAGTTCTACCACATTTCCGAAGCCTGGGAAAACACAAGGGAAAAGCAACGTTAATCAAAAAACACAGTGCCAGCTCTAGCACCCCTCGGCTTGTTCCAGACAACACCTGTAGTGTCACATCAAGTAAAAGTTCCCCTGTGTGGCCCTAAGTGAACGTTACGTAACTTTTCAACGCAATTTTTCTTCTTAGTCTCTGCAGCTGAAATTGCTACTTACTCATGAAGAACTCTTTCAGTTCACTCTCATCGATATCATGCGGCAAGTTCCCAACAAAGAGCTGGTGGCTGTCTGGATAGCGAATTATTCGACGATTATCCGACTCATTCTGTTCCATGTCCCCCCTCCCTGTCGTCAACAGAAAGAAGAAGGCAGAGCCACTGAGGTTAGAAGATGTGTGTAGATTCGGATGAACACATCTACAAATGGCACCAAGCACGTGCACTCAAAAAATTCTATACCTTCCACTCTTGAGCTTATGTTTACCATAGGTGACACAGCAGGGAGGATACTATCTCCCTCTTTACATAGTCCTGACAATTCTGTAGTAATACCACAAAGTATTTTTTTTTTCTTTTCGTGTGGTTTCCTGGTTAGGTTAAATAAATCCACGTTAACTAAAACATCTAGCATACTGGGGAAGTTTGTTCAAGAGGTTCTTGTTATATCTTAAATCATCATACTGAAGAGGAGCTCACTACCTATTAAATCGTACTTTTAAAAAGATTTGGATTTAAGTCAGCTCTTCATCAATTCCGTAGCACAATAACAGTATCCTTACTTTGGCACTCGTATTAAGAACGATGTTTGCCAGTCACCTCTTCCGGCTTTCATCTTCCACCATTTTGCCCCAGATACAAGTGAGAGTTCCTTATGTTCTCTCCAGCTCAGCCGAAGTATTAGTACGCTTAGCAGCATGCAAGATAAAATCCTTCCCAGTATCAACCTTACTAAATCCTTACCTGCCTTGCAGCATGACAGTAGCGCACTGTTAGCCCTTTTGTACCTGAAGTATTACTCTGTAGGTATGTACCCCTTTCTCTCCTCTGCTTCCCCTACAAGCCCATTTACAGCAACCTTGCTAGCACGTTTGAAAGGTTTCCTTAAACAGATAAAACAGTTTGCTGACCTCCTTTGAAAATAAGACCGTAGGGCTGAAGTTCTACCATTTGGTCCACTGAGATTTCAGCTTTTTCTGACCTGCCTCTGTTACCCCCCAGACTAAGATCAGAAATTAAAAGACTCGGGCTTTGTTACACGTTTTCTGCATGACTTCTATTACACCCAAGAGTAGCAGAAATGCAGATTTGCAGCTTGATTTAGCCACAAGTTGCAGCTTTTGCTCCCTGCTGCAGATAACATGTTAAAAAACCCAAGAAATGTTAACCTGTAACAGATGTCACAGTTCTTTCTCAGTGCCTTAAATCCTTTCAGTTTCAGCGTTGACCCCGGGTGAAAATATACTTGCACCGATCAAAGCCAAAAGCACTTTTAATCCCAATCCGTACCACCGATTGGTATGCACTTACTGAAAACCTTCCTTAGAACCAATTTTAGCTAGAGTTGGTGGTGGCGCTGACAGCCGCTGAGACTTAACCATTTCTGCAGGCAGCGCTCTGCCAGCTCCTGCCAGCTTTACACTACCACTTCAGGATCACCGCAAATACCACCCCTCCCCTTAGAACTCGTGACTTATTTTCACACTTAGGGAAGACGATGAACTGATCAACATCCCGTAACTCTGGGCCTTTGACTAGATAGCTTTTGCCCAGTGCTGCGCAGAAGTTTGCCAAGCGACGAAGCCGGACTGATGAATGCAACTCAGAAGGCTTTCACCTCTCAACACCACTTCTGACGACTGTCAAGTAACGTGCACGTTTTCTAGCCAGACCATCCTACAGTTTTAGATACTCTGCAGGAGTAAGAAAATGCAGAGACCTGGCTGCTCATCCACTAAGATAAACATGAGGCAGCCAAACTGAAAACAGTATTTTAGACAATTACACAAGGTGGAAAAACATGTATAAGATTATTAACTGACTGAGGTTGACACAGTGGGAAGGTTTTCTTCCAAAACAAAGAAGCCACAGGCACTTAAGAGCTCTCACTTCCAAGGTTCAGCAAAATTAAAGGACATGGCGGGGGGGGGGAACCGAAACCATCAGATTTCCATAGCAGCTTTTCAGAACTGCATCAAGCCACAGGAAAAGTACTCAAGCATATAAGCGAGTGGCCTATTAAAAAACATTTCAACAACACAGAAGCTTGGAAATAATGCCTGATCTTTTGCAACAACTCATCACCAGCTTGGCCTCCAAATTATATTCCCCCATTTCTAGCTGAAGGCAGTAGGAACAGACAGTTCATTACCAGCTCAACATAATACAGGTACAGACAAGACCCATTGCGGAGGCACCTCTCATTAACTAGTCCCAAGCAGACACACAAGCTGATCCACATTACCTGGTCGAGGTCCTCGGGGTGGAAAACCCGGTCTTTCCCTGGGACGCTGTTCACGTACACGAGGAGGTTGAGACTGAGCTTCAGGTTTAGTTTCAACTCTTGGCTAAAACAGGAGGAGAACATGCATTATTAAACACCTGCTCAGTGAAAATACCCAAACCCCCAAAACTCACCAAAATAAAAAAAAACCCACAACAAAAGACACAGGTAAGTGGCATGCACAAAACGAACTCCAGAAGATATACAACCATGTCAATGTGTTTGGGAATACATTTTTTTCACCTCTATAAATTCCTCTGTACCAATCCAGGACTGCAGTGTTCAGTTACCTCTGCTAAAAGGTGCAAAGCAAACATCTCTCAATCGGAGCGTCTCCCCAAAACATGGCTAAGGTGAATTTTCCATGTTTGACCAGGCATTGAGACCCCAACGCTCCGTTATTCAAGAATCCCTCAACCTGACTAAAAACCCCGCATAGATGAAATAAAGCTTCCTCAGGCCAAGCTCAAACTTCACGGATTCAGGGGCAGTCCAAGATGAACAGGAACAGATGGGCAAATCACATTTTTCCATCCGAGTCCCTGAGGGGTTCATTTCCTTGAGTGCAGAGCAACTATAAGGAAAGTACCAAAAAGAACGAGGAGAACAAAACAAAAGCCCTCAGAAGTGGAGTAAGTATTTCCGATACAGTAAAGCCGCCTGAAATGACAATTTCTACAGACTACCTGCTGAGGATATTCTGCAACTTTCCTGTTGTCAAGACTGTGATGCTCAAAGTACACCCTTTGTATTCTCAGGAACTAGAACACCTATTCCATGTTTTGCAAGCAAAAAATGCTTTTAAGGATAATTTGAGAAAGAGAGACAGAACAATTAAAAATATTTCTACGCGGCCTGTTGGTTACTGAAGCGATTTCCAACATTTTTTAAATTCCGTTTTCTGTACAACGGTCCAGCAGCTGCTGCTGTGCTGAGTTCTTATCTTAGAAAAACAAATTTATCCTTAGGAGCACAAAGAAGAACACTATGCTCCAAGGAAGATTAAACACAAGGACAACGGCTATAAGCCCAGACTGCTGCAGAGAAGTAGTTTATGTTAAACATCTCCCTTATTTTCCTTTAAGGTCTCAAGAGAGCTGACAGTTCCAGCCAGAGAGCACCTCACAGGGGTAAGAAGACTGTATTTTACATGACACATGCAGGTATTACGCACCAAATAAATGTTTCAGCCCCCCGATCACTCGTGTTCTACCCAGCTAGGCATTAGCTTGTCCTTCCAACGTTTCTAGGATCATTTTTTCAATTCCAAGAATAAGCTAGAAAAATCAGCCTTCCTGTTAAACGTCTTTTCATTATACCTCCTTGTGGGTCACTGGAGCTCCCCTGCCATCTTTTACTCACAAATCTTTTACTGCATTTTAAATTGTACCTCGAAAGCGAAACTCAATAGATGCAGACCCCCATTTCTTAGATACTTATGGCTATCAGGCCTAAACACTCAAAGACTTGCTAAATCGCTTAAGTCCTTCTGTTAAACCCCAAAGAACAGTTAACTTACACCCGCTTGCTTTGCATTTCGCTGAACTTCTCATCTATCACACAAGCAACAAACAGCTAATCTCATTAGCTGCTTTCTAATCAGTACCATCCCTTTTGACCGAGTAAGACCCCCTCAGTGCTCTCTGGCACTGCCTAAAGAGGAAAGCACTTGCGCAAAACTGCGCTCCCCCAAAACACCGCAGTTAATAGCAGCATCACGAGATGCCTATTAAGGGCTGCCATTTACAACCCAAGCAGCAGCTAACTGCAACTCTCATTTCACAGAGAGCACTCAAAGTGGACTGAAAGGCACAGAGTACGCATTTCAACACACAACGACTAAAGGAGCACTCAGCCCAGGAGCCGAGTGTGCCACAAACCTCAGCCTAATGGAGCTTTGAGAACAATTAAGGAAAAGGTGACATTGTCCCTTCTTTTCAGGGGCTCACACCGGGAGGGAAAGGGACCTCCTTCTGCTACGGCAATGCTACTGGCAAATGACAGCAAAACCAGCCACAAGCCAGCCTTTATTCACCAACTTTGGAACTGAATACCCTCCTGAAACAGAGAAGGATGGGACAGAAAGTGCAAGAGAAGAGGTGGCTCCAAAGGCTGGTACAATTCTATTTTTTAAATCTTAAAAGGCTTAAAAATTTCTCTAGAGTGCGATGACTGCCATAATCAAAATGCATCCGAAGAACCAACTAGCCAAGCAAACAAACGAGAAACCACACTTCACATGAAACAAAAGAAAAAAAACCCCTCGTCATCTCACCAGAACTCCAGCAGCTAGGTTAGATGCATACCTCAGATAGCTACCACACTGTCTCTGAGGTAAATGTGGACCACACAACTTACTAAAGGCACTCATCCATCACTTCCACAAAGGCGCTATAGATTACAGAAGAGTCTATCCAGAGTCCGAACAGATTGAAGGTGGTGAGAGAATGCAGCGTCTATAAACAGACCTCTCCCTGAACTCGCCACTTCCGAGCCAGAAGACAAGAGTCAGGGAGCACCCTGCCTGCCTCCGCCCCTCCGGCACGCCTACGACAGCTGATGTGTTAACACAAATGGGAGGTCAGAATATCTGAAAATGCTATAAAGAGAAGGCCCAGTTTATCAGCGTAGGCAGGTTGATTTCTAATTGCCCACAAGAAGAAAAAGAGCAAGAAACGCTGACTTGTTTAACTCCACAGCGGTAAGTAAACAGGAGCTGAACTGGTGTAGATCCAAAACAGTACATGTACGGTCCTCGGAGGGGTTCTGAGTTCATACTACAGAAGCTGTATTTTTAACTTGATAAACGATGGGGGAAAAACTGGAGTGACGCACAGAAAGGAATGAGAAGGATGGTTAACAGCTGCTTTGTAACATCACTGATGCTGGCTAGAACAGCTTCCCAAAGGAGCTACCCACCCACTAGTGCAATCTACTGTCCCCGTTTACATGCACGGTAATCTGGCATCAGTGCATCCAAGAGAACAGGAAAGAGCTGCTACTGATCTGTAAGCCCTTGTACAAACTGTTCAGGTGCCTTTTCTACCACCTTTCTGTATACCACGTCTGAAAAGCGTGCAAGAAAAGGAGCTAAGAAGTGACTAATTCTGTCTCCAGAAGAGCTGAGAGTTGAAATTCTTGCCACTTCAGTATTGTTCAGAAACTTCCACACAGAACCACTTAAACATGAAGTCACAGCAAAAGTAATCTAAAAGGCAGAAAGCATGACAAGCTGCAGAGGCAACACGAAAGAGTTCAAGGGGACATCTATAAGCTATATTCGGCTCTCTTGTACGGATAATTTTACATCATTTTTGCAGTCATATTACAAAAATCTGCGCTCTCTACTGCAAATAAACCAAAACCAATTTTGGTTTTGCATAAGGAATATTTACGCTGTACTAGAAAAAACACAGTTTTTACAGCTCAAATAACATCTAAATGCTCAAAAGCCCCGTCGAAGCTGATGAAGACAGGCTTCCCGTTACATAGCCACTACCTGATTTCCATGACAGCCCTCTCAGACCAAAAGCAACACCATACAAGGTGTTGGTTTTAGGTTTTTTTGTTGTTGTTTTAGTTTGTTTGTTTGTTTTTCTTTTTTAACATGCATTTGGCTGAAAGGCAATCCTAGACAGGTTCCTCTCTGTCAGTAAAAAATGGAGAAGAAATCAGTGCAAAAACAACAGCTGCAATAACCCAGCCACCCTACTGAAAATTGCAGTCTTTTAAAAAGGTTGGACTTGAGCTACCACAACATACAGTGCTTTGGTACACAGCATCAGTAGAAGAGGTTAAAGCACACATTTTCTATTTTGAGGATTTTTATATAGATGAAGGCAGCTGAATTGAGAGTCTCAGACCGTCTCACACCAGCTTGGCAGTGCAGGACATGAGCTATCACCCGGTCAAACTTTCTTTCCCCTCCTCACCGAGTCAACCTAGGAATGGGAAGATAGCATTGTCCTGGCAAGGAAATGTGAATCCTTCCATTCCTCCCACAGTCATAAGTTGGTACAGGGTTCTGTGACAAATTCATTATAAATGGATAATGAAATCCAGCGTACTTCTGTAGACATTAGCCTTAGAAGGCAATCTTGCACCTTCTCAGAAACGGTGCTGTCCCTTTTTACTGCTGGGGCACGTCCACCAATGAAATACCCCTTTCAAACAAACTTTAGAAAACTACCATTTTGTGGGGAGTTGTTTTTTTGTTTTGTTTTGTTTTTTATTTTCCCTTGTAAACCAAACCATACCCCATTAAGAAAGGTCAAAAAAATTTCCGTAGTAATTTCCTGTTTCCATACAAACAGATTTTAACATCACCATCACCCAAAGTTCCACCTGTTACGTGTACGTGCCTTTGCTTGCGACAAGAAGGTGAGTGCATTAACATTTAAGACACAATTAATTTGTGCAATTTAAGTCAAACAAATTGATCTGTTAATTTAAAAACTGAAGCAGTTTGCAGAAGTAATGAGACAATCCAAGGTGTTCACAGATGGGTTACCTGTGAGACTGGTGCTTTAACATGGGGTGGAATTCCAGAGGAAGAAACAGTACCACTAGGAGGCAGGTTTTTACTGGTCACTGAAGCCCAAGAGAAAGCCTGCAGGAAATGCAACAAACCTAGGCTACTAATCATGGCAAACCACTGACATTCCTACAGGGAAACTCGTCTGCTGAATATACACTTTTGGTTCATATCTGACTATTAAATAACTGTTGTGCAAGCATTACAACGAAGATACAGAAGGGTTTGCAGTTCTAGCCATCTGTGGCCTCCAACGGTGTGGAGCAAGTGCGTACCGTGCCCACTACCGCTACTTGAGTGAGCCCAGTTCCCTCAGCATCCCCGGATCACTGCTTTCCATGATGTAACCAAACCTAGGACTGAAAACCCTGTAGTGTTAAGTGTCTTCGCACAAAGAAAGAAAGAGGATGCCAGAAGTTCGAAGTAAAAACGGAAAAGAGAAAAAGGATTGGAAAAAAAACAAACGGGAGACACGCTGGAGCTAGAAAATGACCTCTCTCCAGCTTTCACCGGTTCCTCCCATCTCTTTCAAACTACCTCAGTGTAACCATACCAGATGACGCACGGTGTGCCCGGTGGTTTTTTAAGATTAGGCATCCTGCCTCTAAAGGAGACAGTCAGTGCCCCCATAGTGATTTTGAACCTATACGGCCAGCAATTTTGCAAGCGTCAAGGCATTATGGTTTTTTCAAGGAAGAGCAGTGGTTCCCATTGTATGAGATTTTTGTTGGTGGTAGCCTGAGGTGTTTTCTTAGCATATGTTAACTCTACATTTAAAAAGGTTTACACATGCATAAAACCACACACACACACTTTACAAGCAGAGCATTAAATTTACGATAGGTGACTTGAGCAGCACTTAAAAATAACATTATTTCCTTTTTTAGTGAAACTTCGCATTTTCACAAGTTCAAGGTTCAAGTCTAGCTGTTCATACAGCATGACACTGAAAACAGGTACCAGTTTGGCCACTCAAAAAGGCTAAGTTCAAAACCAAATCCTCTGGTTTACCATCTGCACCTAGAAGCACAGATATGTCTTTCAACTAACCTTTGGTGGTTCTTGTGGTAGTGAAACAGGTTCTACAGGAGGCGGAGATGGAGACTTCTCTCCCAGCTCCTCAAGGGTCTTTTCTTCTACTTCAGCTTTCAGCTCCTCGGTTTTTGTTTCAGATTCCAGTTCTGGCTCAGGTTCATGAGACGATTCTTCTAGCGCCTCCTCTATCCCATTGCTACAATAATCAAATGCATTTTATGCAGCTTATCAATTGCTTTGTATTTTATGACTTTTTATAAGCTATGCTATGGTAAAGGCTGGTGTTAAAAAGATCATTCTGTTTCCAGTTGCTACCATATGGTACCTATATATCCAGTGCTGTGAGAAGTTAAGCTATACCCCTGGAGTTGTCTACAAAGCCAGATTTTACTCCTGCTGAAGCAAAGACATGTTTTACAATTCTCTGCAGAGAATGTGAAAATCACACAGACGTATAAACCTTTTAAGGAATAGGTGCTAAACTGAAGAACTGCTGCTCCTAACAGAATAGAAGCACAGTGAGAGACCAATGGAAGACTAAGCTATACACATAAATGAAGCCAATTTTGGAATGAAACCCGCAGCTTATTTACAAAAATCCCATACAAGTCCTTACGAAAGGAGCTGTGAGTCTTCTTTACTGAAAATCGCAGGCAACTTCTTCTCTACTCTGTGTGTTCCAAATGTAAGAGCCCTGAGGTTCTTCACGTCTCTCTTCAGCCGTCTCAGAAGCTTACTGATAGCAAATACTTCTGCCTATGCAGCTCCTGCCACAGCTTAGCATATGCCTAAGTGACTATCTGGTGAACGTTGCCTTTGCAACTTCTTTCCAATTGGCAGAGTAACCCAAAACCAAGACCTGACTTAATGCTTTTAGGCATCAAAAAATTCCTGCAATATCTTGAGCAAGTCACCGCCAGAATTCCAGCAAACTCCCCTCTTATGTAAGATTTCTCATGAAAAGCATTATGTGACCAGCGTTTAGCGTCATCACTGATGCACTTAACAGACATCATCTAGTGATGTCACGTATGTTTTTTTTTAACAAGAAAACCACGAAGTCACTTCTGGCCCTTTAAAAAGCATTCCTATGTTTCAAAAAAGCAAAGGGTTTTGGTGGTGTTTGTTTCTTTGTGTTGGGGGGGTGTGTGTGTGTGTTGGGTTTTTTTTAATTAAAATCTATTTTTCTTACAAAACATGAAGAAACCTTTTTCTTTCATCTTGTTTAGATGTTAAGACACTCAGGACAGAGATCTATTCTTCCAATAGAGCTGTACAGCAGCTTCTCAAAAAGCAGACCTTCCTCTCAGCTTCAAGTGCTACCCAAATCTGAGGAGTAACATATCATTAACCACCCCTTTGTTAACCCATCTGTTCACATAAATTACATCATATCAACTCACTGTTATAAATTTACATAACAAAGACTCCATTAAGCGTGTACATAAACATAGTTGCTACCTTTTCACCTCATATTTGAAACCAGAAGAGAAAATAACTAAGAAACATAACAACAGCCCCCACTTCCTCTCTCCATTCAAGAAGCAATGTTTCAAAATAATATAACCTTAACATAACACAGATCCATATCAAGTTAAGTGTGGTTTCCTAAACTACCTGTTAAATCACATCCAGAATCTAAAGCCAAAGCAATTCTGTCATTTTCATTAAAAAAGCAACTTCATACAATAGAATGGGCTTCTTACGTTACAGGATGGTTTTCATAGTAAGTACTGCTTGCATTCTCTTGCACAGGTTCAGGTGATGGTTGTCTTTCCTCCTGCTCCTCTTCCACCTCTTCCTCAGACTCTGACACAAGAAGAAAAACTTCCTTAAACATCTCTGCAAGCGTACACAAGCCGGACTTAAAATAAAACCACATTAAACTAGCAGTAATCAAAATAAAGCTTCATCAACAAAATAAGGCAAACTCAGCTGCAAGATAAGATAGAAGACCCTTCCACTTGTTCAAGAGGCTTTGTTTCTTACCATTTTCACAAAAAGGAGAAACTAGAGACATATTGCTGCTAGAAATTTCTGGGAAGAGGGTTTGAGGGTCTTTTAAAGCAGCAGATGCTTTTCATACAGTGGCAGTGAAGGAGAAAGACTGCACTATTAGCTCATAAATCCCAGTACCTAAAACTAAAAAGATGAACCTCAAATACGAGGATGATTGCCTAAGATGCTTTGTTCCACAGAACGGAGATGAAAAAATTCCAGAATTTATCCAGTGAACCCATGTACATGCATTCTGGTTGTAGTCTGATTTGCTTTGCCTCAGCGAACATAAGGGGGGAAAAAAACACCCAGGTCAAGTTCAGCCCCTGAACAGAGATGAGTTACTGAATGTGACGATGACATGAAAGTGAATTACATGTCATATTTGAAAAGCCAATTAGATTTTTTTCTTCAAATCACTTTTAGGTAAAGTTCAACTGATCAGAGAAATCAAGTCTGCCTGATGAAACTAGGGCCAGCAAAAGTACTATTGCTCATGATTTTCATTCTCTGCCAAGCCTCATCCACCCCGAGCCAATCCAGCCCTTCAAGGAATAAGGTACTACTATGGGACCGTCATTTTACAGAACATTTTGGACCAGCAGATAGTTCCAGCAACATAACTTATACTCCCCGCCTCAGCCCCCTCCCAAATTACTACGCTCCATGAGAATGCAATACAGTTCGTGTCTTTCCATGTCCTCTAGACACTTCAGAAAGCTCTCCAGAACACATGCTAGAGGAACGAGAAAAAGGCAAACTCTACCTGTACAGTTCTTCTCACCTTCATCAAGTTCTCCTTCTGAATCCCCAAATACTTCATCTTCATATCTGAAGATATCATTATGGACATAGAACTTGTTTGGAACAGAACCCTGTAAAAGAGCAACATGCATTTTTTTGCATATATGGTATATTAGTAGCCAACAAGAAGAACGGATTAGAGATGTAAGCTTTGGGTACACGCCAACAGCTTGGAATAGGACTATTTCACTAAAGCCGTTTTCCAAGCGGTACCTCTTCTCTAAGCAAAATTTGAACGGTAACTTCCGCCCAACTGCAAAAGGACGTTTCAAGCAGAAGAAAAACAATTTTGCCAAGTCACAGCAATCACAGGTTCTAACTAAAGATTAAGTCCCTCAGTTTCATTGGGGAATTTGAGTTTTCCCTATTACAAAAACTTTACAATAAAAAACCAGAATGAACTTTCACAGGGTGACTGTACGCTTATAGCATTGTGTAGGGAAACAGGGAAGAAATTCAAGAAATTAAAGCATTAACCACTAACCACACAACAGTTTGTGATGAAGTGGGGGAAAGAAGTAGAAAGAAGACAGGACACCCTTTACCCTGACACAGCTCTGCTCTCACTAAGAGCTAATTTTGAGCAGTAACTTGCACAGCATCAACCCATACTCACATTTGCCAGCAAACTTGAAGAAAGGACAGAACTACACTAGAGACTTGGTCTGCAGAGCGGAACATTATGCTTTTTATTTATTTGTGCCAATGGCAGCTCCCAAATGCAAGCTCCAATTTCCTTTGTATTACTGCTCCAATACTTCAAGTCTAAGAAAATAAAACAGCTCAGGATGGGTCCAATATACTCATTTCTCTGCAATCCCATACTGTGACACATTTAATGATAGCCCCTGGGCCTAGCTCTGAAAGCCAGATCATATCTTTTGCCCCAATATGACAAATTGTAGCTACAGGTCAGGTTTCCGTCATCCTTATTTGAAGTTAAAAGACAATCTTACATATACTTACTTCTGGAGCAAGCACAAAAGTCTGCATGAACTTCCTCATTGGTTGCCCGTTGTTTGACAGCTCTCCCATTACTTGCACAACCACCCCATCGCTCAGAGTAGCATGAGCATCCACATGACGAATCTTGGTGTGGCATTCGCTGAACTGTAATGACATCACTTTCTTGTGTATCTCCTAGAAACAGAAAGTTACATTTTACCTGCACTTAGTTTTGCACAGAGCTTTAGACCTTTTAAATACCTGAGTCTGAACTAACAAAAAAAACCCCACTCCACGGAAGCTCAAAAGGTAAATACAGGAACCAAGAAGCGTCTTTCACTGAGGACAGTCTGCCTGAGCTCATCTAACTTTTATTCTGAAGTTTCCACCAGGATTCAAGTACTTCTCACGGTGGTCAAATAGCGTACAACTTGCTATCCAATTCTTCCAGCTGTATTACGACATATAATGTATTTTAAGAATTCACTTGTTTAAAGGGCTTGTGAGAGGGACAGGATTTACCTTGTGTTTTGGAAAAAACCAAACCACCACCCCCCAAAACAAAAAAACCCAACCCTCTATGCATCCACAAAGTACCGGAACGTCACAGGAAGGGGTAACATCTGCACTGCCACCAAGACTTTTGTGCTGCCAAATCAGGTTCTGCTGGTGAAAGGAGAAGAAACCAAACCTGCCCTCGGCTAGAAGCCACATTGCTCAAAGATGTGGCTACCACATGAACATGCCCCTAGGTGACAAACGTTATTCTGGAAACTCCACTCACAGAGGAATTTGGTAACGTACGCAATTCCATGCAACTGGCAGTGATCAAAGTCCCCTTCCTAAGGAACCACTTCTTACTGAAATATGATACATCAATAGCACAAGTCTAACAGGTCCCCTTGATTTTGTTTCCCATCCTAAATACATTTTCTGCAGTCCAGATGCAAAGCCGATGAACCAAACACAACCCGCAATAAAAGCAGCAACAATCAAACAAAAAAATTCAATCCAACAAATTCCTATATGTCTCTGAACAGGAGGCAGTATCACAATACATTATTTACCAGATAAGAAAATCAAAGTAATTGGCAAACAAAAAAGACTGATTTATACAACTAAGTTCTGAACATTAATGAGGACTACAGGACTGATTTGGATACGCACAGCTTGACCATACACTGCTTCCTGCGGTTTCCCACTGGCATCCAGTCCTCCATGGACGTAAGAAGAATTCCTGCCATAAAACCTGCAAGTGAAGAGATATAAAGGTCATAGCAGCGAAAGCATAAGAACCAAATCCAACAAATATTTTACCCATAGGTTGTGGAGCTAAATGCATCAGGAATTTCAGCACAAACAGCAATTCAAGACATATTTTCCACTTGCGAGGCTCCAAGAATACAGGAACAAACATTATTGTTGTCGTAGCTGGTATTCCAGTTTGCCCAAGATATGTAGCAAGCTCCTAAATCAAGCTCAGCCTTTGACTTGCTTCCTTTAAGCAAGGTGGCCATTTTGTCTTGACGGTTCCCCAACGTCAAAATCATCTGCCCACGTTAAAGCCGCGCTACCCAGCCAAGGCGTTAGCCTAGGGAGGAACAACCCGCCTGCCTCTCCTCTGAATCCCCCTTCTCTTCAAAGCTTCGGGCAGCAGCGAGGGGTTCTGCCTCGGATTCAGACTTGTCTGACCAGCCAACCCACCTCCCCATCTATCCCGTCTCTCTGCTCTACGTGGCTGTTATTTCGCACTTCAGCTTTCTCGGGAGCAATGGCCAAAGAGCTCATTACAAAACTCCGAAGTTATTAGAAAAGACCACATTCCTCTCAAGCACCACAGCTGAACACAAAGCCCCCAGAATAAATGCTGTCTGAAATCAAGTGTAAAACACCAGCAAATGAAAGAAGGCCAAACAAAACTGCATCTTACCGCTGCCACACCGAGGGATAAATTCAGTACTAGATGTAGCCCAAAAGCAGCACTCTCTCTACGCTTCTTACAGTTAGACAGTGAACAGTATTTTATTTGCATTAATTGCATCATTGTGTACAATAATTGTATCACCACTTACAGCAGCCTCCACTGTATAACTCGATGCAAAACTAACATTCCATATTTATGCTACCCAACAAGTAGCAGTTGTGGTTTTGGTCTTGCAAGCAGCACAAACCTCTGCACCGCTCCAAGAAAAACAAACCCTGAGACCCTTTCTTGACCTAGCTTCTGGACTGGATTTCAATAGCCCATATTTTCTATATGTAATATACGTACACTGGCTTCCAATATTTTTCTTACATGTCGGAGATCTTTTTGTACTTTCATTTCACTTCTAAATTTGGAGCCTAAAATATTCTAAGTTTTGTTTTCGATATTTACTGCCAGCTTATAAAGCATGTGACAAATGCTTAATATTTTCCGTACGTTTAAATTAATAGAAAAGACAAAACCATCATATCACACCTACCATGGGGTATGAATGCTAACATTTGTCCTAACTCTACAAGATACCATTATTATCCACTCTTGTACTGTATATATGAAATAAAATTCTCATTAAGTACTTCTGTAAACTCGCTGTCCCACAGATTAGCAGGGATACAGAACATTTCCCTCTGGTTAAACAAGCCAATGCAGAGGGTCAGCGTTAAGATTCAGAATTAAACGCTAGAACTTCCACAGTTGCCATTTCTCGGTTTATCCTACTAAACCTAGAAACTCTTTCCAGTTCTACTTTCCCGAAAACACCAGCCCAAGATTTTAACTCCCTTGACTATGTCCAGAAAAAAGTCTGGGAAATATTAGATTGTTTTCTTTGCTACCAACTGCATAACCATGTTTTTGAGCATGGTCCAGCACTTCCTAACAGCAAGGAAAAACAGAAGTTCCGCTGAAGCAGTGCACGAGCAGATAGGAAAACATCTTTTCACTCTCTAAATTCCAAAGTAAGCACTCTGAGAGTCAGCATATCTTACTAAGTGCTTTCACAGGGGGACCAAGAGTTTGAGCTTGCCTTTAAGGAACTGTTTGAACTCTTTGGTAGGCAGAAAACCTAACAAGTGGGAACTGCAGATCAGGAAAGGAGTAAATGTTAAGTCCCCAGTTACATGTAATTACAGATTTTCAGTTAAGGGGCCAGTAAAGCCATATAAATTCACCTAAAGTACAACACGCATGCAAACTACACGGAGTAACATCCGTTTAGACGGAAACTGATCTCTGCTTACCCGTAACCTTTCGGATAAGCTTTGGATAATGACTAGCGATGGGATACTCAGTGCTCTTCTCAAGCTTTTAGTAGGATGAACAAGCAACTTTAACACTTGCTGTCCCGACTCCCTTATTGCTGCGAGAAAGAGCACATTGAGCATCAGGAAGCCCCGAAAACCAAAATCCTTCTGTGGCAGTGAGCCAGCTATTGTTCAGACTAACAGCAAGAGAAAGAGGGAAGATAAGATGCCCTCTCAGAAGAACATCACTCATAAACAAGGTGGGGCCAAAGAACAGAGAGGCAAATGTCCTCCATATCTGAGCCTGACTAGAAAAAAGCAGCTACCTCTGCAGCCCAAAAAAAGGGAGAGCAGTGGCAGAGATTAAAACTGGCTAGAAGACATTTCACACAAGCAGCTCAAGAATCAGCTATGATTCAACCAAACCATATCAAAACCTCCAGGACACTTCTGTGCAGAGGTATTTAAGAGAAATTTCACAGATGCTATTGTTAGTGATGCATGTGCCACCTTTCCAGCGGACAGAGAATATTCGTGAGCACAGAGTATCACCTGCACCAGGTGAGCTTGCCTCGTGAGTGTCTACCCAGCTCCCCTGGCCTCAGCAGGGCCATTCCAGGAGACAGTTAACCAACCGGTCACCGACAGCCCCTCCACTTCATAGACGAAGAAAAATTCTGTGAAGTTTTTGGACTAGAACCTTTGACGAAAACACAGTTCCTGCAAGAAGGTTAAGTCTACAGAAAACTCCCCATTCCCACTCAACATACCACGCATACAGCATAATTTGGAAAGGTGCATTTCAGAGTTCTTCAAGTAAAGCTTGAGATTTAAAGGTGTGGGAATAATATCTAGCACCTCCTATAAAGCACCAAAGTTGTCTTCAACAGGCTAAATGTCTCCGCAGACACCATTTTTCCTCAGATGTACACTTCTGCCAATTTCATATCACCCCAACCTGGAAACATCATTCTACATCCCATATGTCCCAGGAACACCAGCTCCATAATGCTCCCATAGCATGTGTTAATACTGATGGAACGGAAGTAATGTTGCCATACTAAGGGAAAGCAGGAGGGACGGCAAACCTGGAACAGCTGGCTGCTCTTCCTTGACTGAAGCAGTTAGGGAAGAAAAACATACCGACAGTATTCTTGCTTAAACACACACCCCATACCCCCCCCCCCCAAATCCTGCCAAAGGTACAGTCACTATCATTACAGGTAAATGCTCTTATGAGCAAAATCAAAGACTATTTTCAACACCAAGTCTGAGGCATGGGTGATTTACCCCCATATACAGTTTAACTGCCATTGAAAATAAATGTTGCAGAAGGAAAAGGCAATCTCACTGTAGAACCGATACAGTTCTCCCTCTGCCTTTGGTATTAAGCTGTGAAGCGTGGCCTAATCATCCCTTGTATCTGTCTCTTTGTTTATGCAAGCAATTTCTGGGTTTCAGAGCAAAATGACAGCACACTGGACAAGAAACTTGTCTTACCAACTTGGGCTCTTCTGTCATTCAAAAATGACCCTGCTGTTCCGATATCAGGATTTCCACTGCGTCCTTTGCTCACAACGTAATTGTTGCCTTGAAAAAGGTACAGTCACACCCTTTCTAAGTCTCTTAAAAGAATTTCAACTGCCTGACCTTTACGGGCAATCAATAGTTACAGATATCGACAAGATGCTAACTGCTGACAGACTTGCCTAAGATGTGCCTCCAAAGCTATGTCCAAATCAAGAGGTCCTTTCCCAGGCCTCCTGGGGAAAACACCCAGGTGTGATACGCACCTGAAGAACACAGTTCTGGGGTCAGAGAGCGCTGTCTCTACATCAGGTATCGATGTGTTACATGGACATACTCGTGCAGTTGTTGATCTGACTCATTTGTTGAAGTTTTGAGGGTGAGGAAGAATTCTGCATTTGCTATAACTCCTGCTTTTAATTTCAGTTAGATTACTAAACATAGGTTAGGAAAGCCTGGAATACACTGCTCAGACACCTTAAAAATAGATTTAAACACAGAAAACAACATGGCTCCACCACAGTTCAGTAATTTAAGTAAAAATACCATTCATTTTCCCTACCTCAAAGCTATAGTTGAAAAGAGGCATTATTCAAAAGGCTGAATTCTTAAGTAAGCCACCCGAGAGCTCTAACTTGTGCTCAAACAGCCCGATTTTTCAGCGTCAACCTTATGTTAAGTTCTGAGACAAGACCAACCCAAGCAGTGACTGCTTTTTTGATTTTTATAGTCTGGCAAAGCTACATTCACCTTTATTTATTACAAGTCCATGCTGCTCTAAGTCCAAATGTGGAAATGCAAAATCTTAAGCGACAAGCTCTATGTAGCCAATCAAAACCAGAAAAAGAAGGAAGAAAAAACAAAAAAAAAGGGAAGAAACACACTCAGAGTACCACTTAAATAGTGGACACAAGTGTTACGGATGCACGACTAACCAAATCCAACAGGTGTTAAAACTCAGATTTATTCTTCAGCAAAAGTTAGTTAGAAGTCCGATAACATTCTATAAAATCACAGGCTCAATGATGTAAAGAGAATTAATACTACACGGCTGACTTAAGAATTCCCAAGATTTAAAGTGATGGCTCAAAACGCGCGTATCACTCACCTAAAAGCTGAGGGCTCTCTCCCTCGAGGAGTTACCTCGGGCGGTGCCCTAGCCCGAGGGGGAGTCCCCGACTGCACACCCGCTGCTCCGAGGAGGACTGCCAACGTGTCCTCCGGCGGGACCCCGTTTATACCCCTGTCGAATCTGACCTGTGGTCATTTAATTCTATTGGCCAGGAGGGTCACCTCGGTGTACCTGGCGCATCTCGACTGGCCAGTTCAAATTTCAACCTGCAGCCTCCAGGGTTTCCTTCCCCTTCTCCCTTCCTGGAGAAGTTTTGTTTCCTGCTGGCAGGATGGGGGGGTGGGATGTACTGCCACAACAAGTAAAAAAAAAACCTACTGTATTTCCCACCTATCTTGTCCAGGCTATGACATTTATACTTAAATCTCCAATCATAGTCCAGATAAAAACTTCTCAGAGGCAATGCAAAATATAGTAACCTGAAATAATTAGCACGCTTGTCCTGAGTACTACATGCAAGTGCTTCCTCTGCCATTTTATTTCCTTTTCTTTTCAGAAAAGTATTTCCGGAATACGTACACATTGCCATTTTATCAGCTGAGAAGCAGCTCATTTTTCCACACAGGAAATACCATGATAACATGCCATACATCCATATGATCAGACGTGGTTCTAGTGCCTAAGGAGTCTTCAGTAAGATGAAATAGTTTTCCAAGAGACCAAAAGTTAGCCACATCCATTTCCTCCTGTACTCAGAAATTAATGTTTATCTGATTTATTATGAACAGGACACACTTCTGTTCAAAAACATTAGTCACTGTGTGTGTGAAAGCGTTACCTGTGCAAGAAGTCAGGAGCTTTATTTAGCAGAGTGTAGTACTGTCTCACGAACTCCCGCCCTACGAGCAGGGGACTTGGCTTCTCCATCACCATTTCTTTGGTACACAGTGTCAAATGCTGTAATTAAAAATATTCACGTTAGTTTGAAGACAGCCCTATATATCACAACTTCCCCATAAAAGGGATAAGCATAATGATATAAGAATTGAAACAATTATGTGAACAGGAACTTAATTCACACAGAACTAATCCACTAATTCAGGACACCCTCCCCCACCTCCTTTGAGTAAATAAAAAGATTTCAGTCAATTCATGTGTAGAAACAAAGTCCCTTACAGAACAGGTGCTTTAAAAAACAAAACAACAAAAACCCCCAACCAACCAACCAAAAACCCTATTAAAAACGCGTAGCCCCGTTTATTTAACCCTTTGGCAATAAACTGACAAACGATTAAAAATCCAAGTTAAACAGCAATGCAAAACAAACAGGAATACACTTTCTTAAGTCAGCCGGTAACATTCCTTTATCTCAAAGCACATCCGCTTCAAAAGGCTACTGTCACACCTGTAACACAAAGACGGTAGCACCAATATTCTGAAGTAATTACGCGGCTGGATTCACATTCCCTGAAGGCTGGGAAGGGAAACCTTTACGCCTCAGAGATGACCAAAGCCTTAGGTACTACTTGTCCAACCTAACTGCATTTCACATTCGTTGTAGAATAACTTAGGTTGGAAAGGACTTCTGGGGGTCACCTCGTTCAACCCCGGGTGCAAACTATGACCAGTTTCTAACATGTTGCTCATTAAAACAAGTTCTGAATAAGGTTATTCGCTAACATGTAAACAGAACTCCCATTTGCAATTTGTGCCTGTCAGCTGTCAATTCAACGTGGTGCATCTTGGAGAAATACGGATCCACACTCTCCCACCCGGTAGTTGAAGGTAGCAGTGACAGTTCATCCCCCGACTTGGGTCCTCTGTTCTCCAGGCTGAACCAGCCCAGCCTTCTCAAAGTCTCCTCTCTCTGGGCACTCCAATCCTCTAACGATCCTGGTGACCCTACACCAGACCCATTCCAGCATGTTGGTTTCTTTCTTGTACTGAGGAGTTAAAACTGGGAGCAATACTCTGGGTCTGGGTGTCAAAGGAGTCCAAATCGAAAGGAAGCATCACTTCTGCTCGCTACACTCCTGCTTACGCAGCCCAGAACACAACCGCCCTTCATCACTGCAAAGGTACAGTGCTGACTCAAGTTCAACTTTTCTGCCAGGACGCTAAGGTCTGTTTGTGCAAAGCTGCTTTGTATCCAGGTGTTTCCCAGCCTTTACTTTTGCATGCAGTTTTTCCACGCACATGCAGAACTTGGTAATTTGCCTTTATTGCACTCTGTGATGTTCCTGTCGGCCCATTTCTCCAGCCTATCCCTCCAGAAACTTGCTGCAGAACACTTTAGCCCATCAACCAGGTCAGGGGAAAGGTGTTAAACAGCATCAGCCCCAGCACTGCCCCTAGAGAAACTTCGCAAGCAGCCAGCTACCAGTTGGACTTAGAATTGCTCACCACAACCTTCTGATGCTGGCTGTCCAGACAGTTTCCCACCCACCTCATATGCTATCTGTCCAGTTTGTCTCCAAGAATAGTACAGAAAACCAAGGCCTTACTGAAATCAAGGTAAACCACATCTATTGCACTTTGCTCACCCACTGACCCATTCGTGTCGTCGCCGAAGGCAAGCTAGTTGGTCAGTTATAACCTGCCCTTGGTGAATCCACGCCGGCTGTTCCAAACACCTTCTTGTCCTTCATGGATCTGAACACAGCTCCCAGGAGGACCGGCTTTACAAGCCTTCCCAGGGATCAAGGAGAAGGCGGCCAATCTATAATTCCCCCACTTCCCCCCCACCTCGAACGGTTCTTAAGTTTTACTTGCCATGCTCCTACCCATCCATACCGTCTCACAGATCATCTGCATCATAAAATGATCTTCAGTACTCTGGAAGTCTTTTTGATGGCTTGCCAGCACCCGACGTTGCTTTTTCCAGCTCATGTCAGGAAGGCTGAACTTGCTCATGAATACCAGCATCTGCAATCATGAGATTCCCTCCAGTTCCTTAAAGAAAGCTTGATCTACTTACTCTCTCAAAAAAAGAATGTGTAGGCAAGGCAGCAGGCAAAGACGACCAACTCAAAACCCCAAGTTGCCAACTTGGGAGATAATCCTAGAATAAGACGTTTGTTTTCTTACCAATGTAACCTCAACCCGTTAATCCAAGCCAGGAGCCAACGCGAAGGGTTATTCGCAATTACAGCTGGACAGGACATAAAGCCCATGAGGTGAAATTGAGAGATTAACCTCAGCTCAAGATGGGCCTGTAATAAAGGTAGAAAGTACACAGGAACAGTGCCACAAACGTGTCAGATCCTGCATCAAAAACAAGCTCCGAAGAAAAAAAGCCCAAGTACTTAGCTCAAATAGTTCACACTTAATGGACTGTCAAAATAATCCCAACCCAGCAACCCAAGCCACAAGACAATACCAAGAACTGTTCCCAAATACAGTTAGCCAGGAATCTCGCTTGAAGCAACGGTCTCAAAAACTTGTGGGCAAGGCAGCAGCCAAAGCCCGAAATACAAGTTTTGAACTTGGATATAAGAAGTCGGAAAACTTATTTTAGGATTATCCAGGATTTTTATTATGACCTTCCGAGACGCTGAAACACGCTGTTAGTTGTGACTGATGGGAAGCCCTAGGGGAAGTCATTTTGACAATCAGACCCAAAACCAAATGTTAAGAATACTAAGGGACATCAAAGGCTTGAGCCCTGTGCATGTTCAAAGTGGGAACCTCCAAAGAAACAAAATCTGAGCAATTTGGGAGCCCTCCTAACATGACTCATGCTACAGCAATGGCACACGTGTGGGAATTTTACTTAGAAACCAACCTTAAAAGAACAAGGACCTCAAATTCTACAGGTGAGACTATTTTTTTTTGCTCCCCTGCCTCACAAGCAGATGATGAACACAAAATTGGTGATACGATCTTCACCACGAGCGCTTGGGAGAATACACAAGGATGGAGCTTCATCACAGATTTTTTTTTTTTTTTCCAAAGAACCTATTAAAAAGCAGATCAGTCAGAACACATTCTTATGAATACAGCAATAAACAAAGTACACATGTTAACAAATTTCTGGCATACCACAAGGAAAACTGAAAATGCCTCTGGGTACAAATCATAATAATCTGTGACAAGTCATTACACTACATCAGATCTGTATCACACTAGATACTTTCGTCACTGGAAGCTGCGCTATTTCAGGAAAGGCCGCCGAAACCTTTCAGAAAATCTGAGAAAGGCAAGTACGCAACGATTGCACGCAGCCAATTCTTCCCTAACGACTTGAAACGGAAGTTGGTTTACATGCTCAGAGATGAGTACCATCCACCTCTGTCTGTATTTCAAGTGACAGCACTATTGATTTATATCACAGAATCACAGTATTTTACAGGATGTCTCCGTACAATTCTTCACCTGTCTCAGTATTATTTCCTTTCATTATCTCTTCAGAGATCTCTACAGTGGTAGCAGAGGCTCAGTGAACTGTTCAGGTTTCCAAGTCATTAAAAGGCAGTAAAACAAAAATGCAGCTACTTCTTGCTATCAACATGGGTGCCATGAAACCAAGTTTTAGAAAGATTAATATTTTCGTGTGTCCCAATTAGTATAGCACCTCCTTAAAGTCAAGGACCCAAGTCTTAGCAGGCCCGAGGGGTTTGGAGGTAAAAGCACCAGTGAAATTTAAGCCAAAACCCAAGGCATAGGCATCAACAATTTAAATAGTCCAAGCTTACAAAGAACAGCATCTCCATGTTTTACCAGGCACTAATGGAAGCCTCGTGGATACGTATCCTCTGTAAAAGCTACTTTTCCAGTTTTCATCGGCACATGCTCAAGAGCCAAGGAATAACAGCGAAGGAAGAACAATCTGAGCGCTCTTCTCCCTTGAATAAAATGAGCCACATTCTTAGATCAGCCTGAGCAGCCATTGGGAAAGTGTCTTAACGAGAACTTACCGCTCGAGGCACTCGCGTACATACTAGCCAGAAACTAAATACTGAAACTGAGATGGCAAACACCAGAAATCAAGTAAGTTTATCTGCTAGTTTCTTTACGGTGCAACCGTACTGTTAAAGAACCCCCCCTCCATCACACACACCGAAAAAAGCCGTAAGCTACACAGACAGCGTAACGCGAACACCCATGCAACCGCTGCGCATCCACAGGTAATCCTGCCTACGTCAAGCTGACGTAACGATTTAGCGACAAGATTTAACTTCTACCCTATTCAGTACTTCCGTTTCCTGTGCTACCAGGAAGGCACGCTGGATTTGCAGTGCATTCTTCAACCAAGGAAAACCGGCAGCCACGCGATATATTTTGTAACAGACTCGCAAGCTGGAGGACTAAATGAACATTCTTTTCCAGACAAAGCTCAGAGGTAAGGGACCCGGAGCCACCCACCCGAGGGACGGGACTCCAGAACTGGAAGAACATGCACACGCACCAATGCAATACTTCTTGTTGCAGCTTCAACTGGCATGACTCAAGTTCCTAACAACAACTTACGCCTACAAGTGGGCCTGGATAAGCTTGTCACCGTGACCTCAAACAACCGAGTTCCTATCTTGAGTTATTTCCATGGTCACTTCTTTCAAGAAAAGAAAAACAATGGGAGAGTTAGCACGGAAAGGAATTATTTGTTATTTGCATGCAAAGATAAGCAAATGAACAAAAGCAGAAAGGATATTTTCCTCGGGAGTGCAACACCAAGTGCAACTGCAGAGTAGTGCTGAAATAAATAGTAACATTCATTTAACTTTGCGACAACATCCCAGCTCCATTCTGTTAGATCAGGTACGGGGTTATTACAGACTTTCCTCAGCTCTGCAAAAACCACCTTTCCATGGCCCGGGATAACAAACACCAGACGTGACAAATAAAGGAAGAAGTTAGCCTTTGCAAGGAGATGAAACTGTGAAGGGCTAAAAGGATGAGATGTAGCTCACGTTAGGGCAATCGTACTGAAGTTCTTGGGAACCAACTGCTACGATAATGTCTCAAGTCCACACTGCATTAATAGCGTGCAGATTCATTCAGCCTGTAATCATCTTTATATGTAAAATTTTATTTATAAAACTGTGTTTGTCACTTCTTCAACTGCATAACAAAAAAAGCCACCCAAACTATCACCCATCAGTTCGCACAAAAGGGCAGCAGCAATTTGTTTCTGAAGAAGTACTGAGGACCACTATGCACTGAGTAGTCAAAACGTTCACTGGCATGCATCTTGCTCAATAAGCAGCTCTTACACTAGAAAAGCCTTTGTTTTCTAAAATATAGGTAAGCCGTCTCATTATTATTACCCTTACCCTGTAGAAAAAAGAAGTGTGACTAGTCACCTGTGGCAAGGCATTAAGTTGCCTGAGGCAATGACCGAGGTACAGAATGGCGGCGGACATGCCCAAATTGAGGTATCCTGCGAATAAACTTCGGCACAAAGTCTTTGGTCGTGCCGAAAGAGGTAGTTCAAAGCCACCTCCGTCCTGTTTCAAGACAGACCAACGGCAGTGACGCTGCCTGGATGCTTCACCAATTCAACTTAAAAAAAAAAACCCAACAAAAACCTGATCTGAGTTGTGACAGGAGCTCAACAAAACATCATCTGAACTTGAAGGTAACCTCCACTAAGACAAACTTTTAAGCTGTGGGAGGGAGATGCAGGCCTCACCATTTGTTTTACTGAAAAACTATGAGCAAGTAAAATATTTTGTTTTACTGATAAGCAAATTTCATCCCCTGAACAGTTCGTCCATAGAAGAATTCGTCCATGACTAAAGGCACACAGACATCGAGCTATAGCTTTACAGAAATCTGCAACAGCGTCGCCTGTTCTTAAATCCGCAAGTCTGTAACTTGTGTCCAACTCGCTGATCAGATTTGAATATACCACTTAAACTGAAAATAAAATTGGGCAAAACGTTCTTGCAAATCAGAAGGATGCCCCCCACACAGCAAGCAGACAAAACAAACCCACGAGGGACATCGTGCCGCTTCCCACACCACAGGAGCTGAGGGAAAACAGAAGGCAAGGGGACAGCAGCTTTCACATTCTTGGACGGGTTTCTCCTAAATCCAGATTACCACTTTTAAACTGCGTTTCCTACTGCAGACAAGCAGATAATGCCTGAAAGAGTGTGCCTGCTACCGCAAACCATAAGCGTGACTCTGAGATCCCACTACTGCAACACATTGTGTGAGCAGCCACACCTTGAATAAAGCTAAAAAAACTGGCCACTGACAGTCCAGCTGGCACCAGCCAGGGCGTCTGTAATACAGCCCTGCAAAGGCTCGTGGTTACTCCATGGTAAAGTAAAATAAGCATCAACCGAAATGAAAAACTACTGAAAGAGCAATCAAAAGTCCCAAACAACCCAGTTCAGTACTGAAACCACATTCTCTCTTTCATGCCCTGCGAGGTAAGTGCTCAGATCATCCTCCCTCTGCAGTAAGGGCCAGCAAACCTGAATAATCTACCAGAATCCCTTTACTTTATGATCTCCTTTACCTAATCCGCTACAATCTGAATTGGCTGAGCCCCAAGGCACAGCATGCAGTTCTTTCAAATCAAGCTGGCCTGCAGGGCTGTTTTGTGTGGTGGGTTTTTTTTTTGGGGGGGGGGGCGGATTTGTTTTGTTTTGGGGGTTTTTTTTTGAGAGGAGCTAATAGCACCCTGTATTTTAGGCACATGAGTACTATAGGGGACCATCTTCTGGGCAGTTAAGCTGCACTATCCAAAAGAGCTAACCCCCCCCCCCCCCCCCCCAATAGCAATAACAACAGCAACTGTAGCCAATGGCACCACCCTTTCTGGGGAAGCCACTGCATCTCTCTCGCTGCATGTGTCATCATCCAATGCCAGGTTCAGTGCCTTTCTTCTGTTATCTCATCAGATATACCTATTAGTCTGACATATTAATCTTTTCACATGTTCCTTGAGTTGCAACGCAGTTCTTCATTTGTCAAATACTCTCAAAAGAAATGACATCCAGTGTCACAACTGCTACAGCAAGAAGGAAGACTCAAATTCACCACTGTGCGTTAAGATGCTGTGTTTCCTCAGCCTATTTTCAGCACTGTAAAATATTCTTTAAGTGTGACAGTAGATGTATAATTTGAAATCTCAGTTCCATAAAGGAAAACATTTTATTCATAAGGATACCGGTGGATAAGTAGACTGGATGGTCAGCTCATTCTGTTTTCTCTTCAGTTTAAGCTAGCTATCACAGAGAAGACTGTATTCTGCTAATGAAAAAATCATATGATACCGATCATAATTCCACAGGGTGAGCCCGCATCTGCCAATTAGAACATTGCAAGAACATTTCAAATGGTAAACCAAGATCATGTCTTTTGCACCCAAGCTACCACAGTCCACAAGAAGAAGGAATCCTTAAGAATGGAAAAGCTTTCCTAGGGCAGGTATGGCCCTGTAGGCATACTTACAATCACGATGAACACAGAAAGTGTTGTTAATGATAAATTAACTCCAGAAGCTAAGGCAATACCGGTTTGTTAGTACCAACACCCTGCTGGCTCAGAACGCAAGTTGACAAAGCCGATACCCACTCGCAGCACTACGATAATACAGCTATAGTACCTGCAGGAACTTGGGTATACATTGCAGTTCTTGCTCCACATTACTTCATGTGAAGTCTACCACATAGCACGGAGTAGGTCGGCATAACCTATGCTGCAGAGCGGCCATTTCTATTAAGCTGGTCACTGATCTTCATTCTGCTACCACTCCCTAATTAAAAGCGTCCATAAGAGAAATGAAAAAAAAAAAAAAAACAAAAACCAAACCACACCACCCTGAAATATCTGAGACAGCAGAGAGTGCTTTACACAGAAGATGAATGCCTACTAAGAGAGTGTATCTTTCCCCTCACGCTCCATCAACCCGTTCAGACCAAAGGATAGCGTGCTGGCTTTAAACACATAGGTTGCATACAAGTAGTCTACCTGCACAAGAACCGAGCAAGGAACAAAATAAAACTTACCCTATTTCTCAACAGTTGAAAAATACCATGGGTATCTTTATGCTTCTTTCTGTAGCAAAGCAGAACACTTGCACGCTGGACTTGAAATGCCTAGAACATAGAGAGCTCGGGAACTGCCAAACCAACATGGAAGGCCACAATAAAAAAACCCTACATGACTGACTAAGTCATTATGGTTGAAATCAAGCAATAATCTCGTATTCCCTCACTTGCTACTGTGTTAGCTCTTCTGCAGTGGTGCTTGGCACCAAGCTCAAGATCCAGGGTCAGCCAACTAACCGAGGGATTTAAAAAGCTTTGCCGTGGGGATGCTCCTGCACACCAACACCGGAACTGCAATGACCTCTACTTTAGCCCTCCGCGGTTAAGGGGAGCAAAAGCTGGAGAACACACCGAGCCCAGCTCAGAAGGCAAACGAGAGAAGCTCGGAGAAAATCTACCCAAGGCATCCAGATCTGCAGAATAAAAGGTGCTCGCAACAACTTCAGCCATATTACGTGTGAAAAACCGAGAAGCTCGCGTTGTGATTGGGGAAAGAGGAAGCAGAGAAAGGCGAGGTCTGCAGAACTGGGAGAGATCTTGCAGTCGGCGATGCCATCGCGGTACCGATTCGTAAGGGAAAAGGAGAGCTCGCTGAACCGAGGGTGGAAAGCTAAGCTTGCTCCCGCAGTACAGACGGGGCCGAGGAACCGCCATCCCGCACACGCCGAAGCCCAGACACCCCTGGAGGCCCCTGGAAGGCAACGCGTCAGGCGAGCCGGGAAGGCGAGCGCGGGGCCGAACGCCGCAGCACCCAGTCACGCAGGGCCCGGGGCGGTACGCCCGCAGGCGGCGGGCGAGGGGCCGCTTCTCCCCCCGCCGCCCGGGGCGAGGCGGAAGAGCGATCGCCGGCAGGCCACACGCCGCCAAGGTGACGGCGAACAAAAGCCACCTCCCGCCCCCTGGTCCGGACGCCCCCTCGCCACACCGGTCGAGAAGCCGGGCCCGGAGCCAGCACCCGGGCCCGGCCGAGCGCGAGGCGGGACGAGGCGAGGCGGGCGGCGAAGGGCAAAGCCGGGCCCCGGGGGCGCTGCCGTTTGGCGCGCGCCGCTCCCCACCCCGCCTCACAGCCCGGCGCGCGCGCGCCGCGACCGTTAAACGGCCAACCTCCCCACAGCCACTGCGGCGGGGCCTACCCCCGATCGCCCCCCCCCCCCCCCCCCATCGCTCACCTAAGGAAAAAGTCTCGGTGCGCGGAGCCGGGACAATACCCACCCCCCCCCCCCTTACACACACCCCCCTAGGACCTGCTCGGTGTTCGGGCGCGGCGAAGGTGTCCCGCAGCGGGGTGCAGGACGGAGGCGAGCGGGGCGGCGGCGGCGGCGGCGGCGATGTCACGGCCGGGCGGGGGAGGGAGGGAAGGAGGGAGGGAGGGGCGGCCGGGGCTCGCGTGCGCGCGTGCCTGTGCGTGCGTGCGCGCCTGCGCGGAGTAAGGGGGCGGGCGGGGCCGCGCGGGGAAGCGAGGGGGCGGGGGGGGGTAGCGCGCCTGCGCCGCCCGTATTGCCTGCGCTCTGCCCGCGAGGGGCGGGGCGGGGCGGGGCGGGGGCGGAGCTTCCTCTTGGGCGCTCTCCGCCAATCCCCGCCGCCTTTCCGCCCGCGGACGCTCCGCGCGAGCGGCCGTTTCCCGCCGGGCGGTGGGGCTCCGCGGTCCTGCTTTACCGGAGTCTCCTTCCGCTTTCAGCACCGCGCAAGGCGGGTTCGAGTGGCCGGTTTTCACCCCGCCGCCAGCCGGTAAGAGGCCGGCGCCTCTCCAGCTCGGCTTCTGCTGGGCGGGAGTAAGGCCAGCGGCCTTAAAAGTCACGGGGCGCGATCAGCCTTGTTTAAAACGAGCTTTTCCACCCCTCGCAAAAGTTCGGAGCTCCTCTCTGCAACAGAAATATTATTAGAGCTAGGCCGAGATCAGAAATCATCCATGAGCGTAGGTCAAATACCAAATGATGACGTCCCGGCGCCTGGCGTGTGCTACGCCTGCAGGCTCCCCGTCCCGGAGGGCTCTGGCTTGTCCCCTTGACTTGCTAAGAACTGGCCGAGGCGTCGGGATGTGTCAAACGTCCTCCTCGGAAGCAAATCGCTTTCTTTCCCTGAGTTTGTATATGTAAGGATGGAAAACTTCGAAATAAAGAACTCGTGTTTTGTAGGAGAACCTGGGTTTGGTTGGTTTTTTTTTTCTTGGTGAGGGCCGGAATCTCCTTATGCCCAACGCGAGGGTTTCTGGCGAGTTCTGGTGCTTGGTGCATGTCTGCTGCAACGCACCTGGTTACTTGGCGAGTAAAACTCGGAGAAGGTTTCTTTGCTGCCCGGCGAGGCAGAAATCCTCCGCTCCTCATGCCAGGTGGTGTCTGTGCGGGGAAACAACAGGGTCGGTGGAAAAGGAAAACCGTGGCCAGCCCGGAGGTTTGGGCAGTTTCAGAGGAAGTTTGGGTTTTCTCGCCCGTTATGGAAGATGACACTGGGGAAAAGGCAGTTGCTTACAGAAGGTGATTACCTCCAAGTGGGAGAATTCAGGGCAGGCGAGAGGTGAATGGCAGCTCTGTGTCAAGTATTGCAGAAATGAGAGGCAATTGCTCTGCATCTTCTTTTTACTAGGCTGAGGGGTTTGCTGCACCCCAAAGCCTAGGGGGCTTCTCAAGGGCTGGAGGTGCTCAGGGCTTCGTTTTTGATGTTAGGGGAAATGCAGTTACACATCAACAAAACTGCTTGGCAAAAGCCTGTTTTGTAACGAGTGGTGTGGCATTTCGCCTTTTTAGACAAATGCATTGGTTTTTGGTGTCTGTCTTTAGATAGGGGAGGAAGCTATTCGTTTTAAAATATGGAAAGAGTAAATGTTTAGTTTCAATTACGTTTTTTAAAATGTTGATTTCGTACTTCAGTTGATGGGGAAAATAAACTCCCCAAAGCTCTTAATTTAAATTGCAGTGCGAGAGAGGTTCTCTCCCTGGAATGAAATGAACTAGTTTTAGTCCCAAGCAAGATGATCGGTTCCTTTCTGTGTTAATTCGCTATCGTTCCTATAGAATTTGCTGTAACTTGATACACAGAAAAACCCAAATACTGCCAAGCCAAAACTCATATCGGTAACCCTTGGGAGCGCTGTGTCAGGCCGATGTGCAGATGCAGTGCCTGAAGGGTTTGGAGCCCTGGTTCTTGGCTGCTGTTCCTCAGCAGGAATACGGAAAGTGCTGCAGTAGCATCCAATGAGGGGAAGTTCAGCATCTGAAAGAAAATTAACTACCTAGTGCTCTTCTCTTAGACCAAAGCGCCACTGGTATCCGGCCACGGTTCTGTTTCTCACCGGGCCGGTTCCGTTCTAGAAATGTAACACAGTCATTTTCTTCTTCTAGTTAGGAGTTGGTATCGTGTTTTCCTTTCCCGCTACGAACAACCGCAATTTCTGAATCGCAGGCCGAAGGGTTTGCCTCGGGGTTCTCCCGGACTCACGGACAGACCCCGGGAACGCCGGGGGGAAACTGGGTTACTGGGGTGTCCCGGGTTGAGTTTTCTGGCCGGTTAATGCCCGCAGCCCCCGCGGGTCGGTTTTTCCTTCTGAGCAACAAGACCTTCTGCTGACTGACGTGGTGTCCAGCGCTCTTCTCGCTTCTTGTTTTTTTTTTTTTTTTTTTTTTTCCGGGTGAAAAACGTGAAAAACGCGAAAAACGCAGGCGGTGAGGGACGGGGCTAGCACCCAGCCGGGTCCCGCCGCGCTGCCGGCCCGCGTTACCCGCGCCGGCCCGGCCGAGCTCCGCCCCCTCCGTGACGAGACCGTGGCCGCCGGCGCCGCCCCCCGGTGGGCGCGGCCTCGGGACTCCCGCCCCTCCCGCCCCCTCCGCCCCGGCCACGTCGGTGCCACGTCGCGGCGCACGCGCGGCGGTTGCTTCCGTCCCGGGGGCGGCGGACGCGGTACGGCGGCGGCGGGGGCGCGGGGCGAGCTCCGTTGTCCGCGCCGAGCCGAGCCGCCATGAACTTCTTGCGGGGCGTCATGGGCGGCCCCAGCGCCGGGCCGCAGCCGTCCGGCGCCGAGACGGTGAGCGGGGCTGCGCCGCGGCCCGGCCGGGCCTAGCCGCCGCCGCCGGCTGGGCTGGGGTGGCGGGGCCGCGCCGGGAGCTGGGCTGGACGGCGGGGCGCCGCCCGGGCCGCTCTCCCGCAGGGCAGCGTGCGGGGCCGGCGGTGGGGCGTCCCCGCGGGTCGGACGACGGCTCCTCTCCACCGGGCCCGGTCTGCGGACAGCGCGGCCGGCAGGCCGGCCGGCTCCTCGCCGGGGCGGCTCCGGGACTCGGTGCGCCTTCCGCGGTGCGCGGCCGCAGGCTGGGGTTTGTCGGGGTCGGTCCGGTGCCTCGTTGTGCGGGGAGAGATGGAAGCCGTCGTCTGCGTGTGGGGAGGTAGCAGCGCTCCCGTGCTGTGGCTGAAACGAGGGTGTTTTTCGCGGAGCGCTCCGGAATCTGTCGCGCGGTCGTGGCACGTTGTCTTTTATCCCGCGTGTCTTGTGCGTTAACAGATTCAGAAGCTGTGTGACCGAGTAGCTTCCTCCACGTTGTTGGATGACCGGAGGGATGCTGTACGTGCTCTTAAATCACTCTCCAAGGTAAGCATCTAGCTTCTTCAGGAGCCGTGTGGGTTTTTAATAGTTTAGCGACGTATTGCTTAAAACGTTTTGCTTGGAGTTTGGGTTAGACCGTTAACTATTGTTCCATGTGTCTCCAAACAGAAATACCGCCTGGAGGTAGGCATACAGGCTATGGAACATCTCATCCACGTTCTTCAGACAGACCGGTAAGTGTGTTGCTGACTTTGGGCAGCCACCTCCAGCTGATAACCCGGCCCTTCCCTGCTGCTGAAACGCACATGTGCAGGGTCAGTTCTCTGTGCCAGTAAAGCTAGGAGGGGAGCTGGGTTTCTAACAGCTCTTCTGCCACAGTGGCTTTTTATGATGGCAAACTTAATCAGAGCGTATTCAGAGGTGAAAAGAACAGAATTCCAGGAACTTGGCTGAGGGACGGAAAGACCAGTTCTAGAGTAAAGGTGGCACCGAAGTGCATCTTAATGCTTCTTGGTGGTCAGTTTCCACTACTGTGGAAAGGTAAATCCCAACTTATAATGTTAATTAAATGTGGTATTGGAAATAACTGAAATCAACCTGTTATTGGGCAAAAGGTGAACTAGACACAATTAAGAGGAAATGAAGTCAGCAAATGTGTGTCTTCTCAGGTGTGTGTCATCAAATGAATTGGAATAATTCTGTCATGGGGAATAATGCAGGTTTTTCTATGGAAGGGTTGAAGTAAATAGGAGAGCTGGACTCCATGGCTGCTGTTAAGGCAGATGACACTAGTCTAAATACTTTATGGGGACTAGAAAGTAATATTTCTGCAGTCCAGCATTTAAAATATCTTTGCTATCCATCTCTTCCTGCAACTGATGGTGTTGCTGTACTTGACAGTACCCACTTGTTGTAACTTGGAACCTGTTTGCAGTGCTGTGATTTGAGCTTCAAATATTGCACAGTCCTGGTGCTTAGGTAGGCAAGTATGTTGTGACAGCCTTTCAGTCTGGATTTGAACATAAAGCTGGTAAACATGTAAAAAAAAACCCACAGTCATAAGGGCATGTATGGACTGCTTGCATGTGTGTACGTGGGAAGCATCTTCTAATGCCAAGCCAAAGGAGAACGGGGAAAGTAGCAGTTCAGTGTCTAGAAGGAGGCATTATTGCCATTCTGTTGGCTGGGTAGTTAAAAATGAATGTCTGGCCTGCATGCAACTTGTAGGATGCAGACAGTAAAAGGGAAGGTTATGGGAGTAAGTGTCACTGATGCGAAGGGGAAGCCCTTCAAAAAATTAGGTCAAGGAGCCTGCTTTCATCCACTTATCTGCTCATGAGGCCAGATTTGAACTTTGAGAAGGGAGGCGGGGCTCTGCTGGTCTCCTCGCCTTTCAGATGCTAACCCAAACCCTTCAGGGCAGGAACTTGAGAGCTTTTCTGTGCTTTTTGGGCTCCAGTTGTTCCTTGGGAGTTTTTGTGTGCTGGGGCTCTGTGCAGATGTCTTGTGTGACAAATTTTGAGTTCAAAAACCAGCAAATATGTAGTTGTGCATTTGGGGCTTTCAGCTGAGAAAATGCTTATAGTCAGATTACCTACTGCATGTTTTACGGTGGACCAGCACATCAGCTGGCCTACATGTTGTATGCTGTGGTTCATTTGAGAGAGGTCTAGTTGTAGCACCTGTGTCTGATAAGTTCAGGTATGTGTTACAGGTGGTGCGAGTGTGCTGTTTGGTGTCAGTGATTGCAGAGGTGAGGCTTTGGGGACTTTTTCACTTGTAGGAATACAAAGCAAAGCCAGCTCATCTGAATTATTGGTTGATAAATGAGTCGCAGGCTCAGCTGTTCCCGGTGCCCAGTGTGACTGGCACATCAAACTGAGAGGATGGTGGTGTGACGGAGGACAGTGCTGTTGTGCTGTCATCGCTGTTTCAGTGTGTGCCCGTAGGTGTGATCTTTGGACCTTCGCAGTGTCCACCTGAGGTGCCCTGAAGCTTTCTGCAGAAGTGGAAAATGCTCATTTCCTCCTCCCCTATTTTTTTTTGTGTTGCAGCTGCTTAAGATTATTTTTAAGCAGCAGCAGCAACAATGCAACTTCAGAGAAAACAGAAGTCAATGACTGACTCAATTTGTCTTCTCACATGTCGCTGTATTCATGTGAGTGACTCATGTGCGCTGGTCCTGTACATGGACTGCGTGGCTGTGAAGTTTAAGATTACAGAAGGTCTAATTTGATTAGAAATGTGAAAGGACCAGGAAAACAGTATGCTGAAGTCAAAATCGTGACTTCTGTTTTCCTCTGTAGCTTAGCTTTAGGGAAGTATGGTTCTTTAGTGATTATTAGGTTGGCCTGAAGATGGGTGACTGAGCTCCTGAGGTGAAGCTTTTTGGCCCCGAAGCTGCTGTTAGTTGTTATCTTACTGACAGGAGATGTTGCACACCTATCTGCCTGTTGTCTGGGATGTACGCCTGTAGTTGCTGTGTTCTGCGTGCTTCAGAATGTGAATGTAATCC
Source organism: Harpia harpyja (assembly GCF_026419915.1). Lineage (NCBI taxonomy): Eukaryota > Metazoa > Chordata > Aves > Accipitriformes > Accipitridae > Harpia > Harpia harpyja. Next base: position 1,140,831 of record NC_068941.1, read on the forward strand.
ATGGGATTCCTGTCTTAGTTCCCAGTTGAGTAAAAGCAGGGCTTGGTTGGACTGTATCAGGTGAGGCTTAATCTGCTCTCCAGCCTTTTTTTCAGGAATGGGGTGTTTGGGTGGAAAGAATTACAGGGGAGGGGCCAGCAGCAGGCATGGGTCTCTGAATTGCAGAGCCAGGATGCGTGTGTGGAATGGATCGCTGGCGTACAGAGTACTGTAATGTGAGAACAGTGACAAGTGCAAACACGCCTTCCTATTACGTATTTACCAAAAATTAATGGAACAGTTCAAGATGCGCAACTGTTCGATCTTCAGCAGCATTTGTCTTGCTGGAATGCATAATAGCAATATGAAAAATTGAAGCAACTTTGCTGGTAAGAGAGGACTATTTCCTAATGCAAATAACCTCATTGTGAAATCAGTATCTAATCGAAAAGTCATTTGGCTTTAAGACCTCAGCCAAGTATGATAGCACAGCTCTTTTCTGAGAATTATGTTAACTACTATTCATGTACCCTTGAGTAAAAAAGCATGTGTCTTCCATCTCTGGTGTCTCCCCTGATTTTGGTGAATCAATTGTTCCTTCTTTTGGAATATGAAGTGATAAGCACAAGTACGGTATCAGCTCTGTAGCAGCAGTACTAGTTCTTTCCTTCCTTCCATCTGCAGCCTTGTTGCTGTGTTAATCATTTACATTCCTTGCAGTGAATTGTGCTTTTCTTTAGCTCTTTGTGTTATAAGGCATGCTGGTATTTCCTTAAATCTGAAGTTGTTAGTACAAGGTGAGAAGCATTTATAGCTTCATCTCCTAACTCTAGTAGGGAAGAGGCCTGGTTTGCCTGCCTGCACTGAAATGCTGAGCGCTTCTTGTGTCTTGTTCTTGTTTTTGTCCTCAGATCTTATACTGTTGCTTCGAATTATTTACAGCTTTTATCCTGGAACAGAAATACACTGCTTCTGTTTGTGAAATGAACATGTTGTTCCACTTGTTATACAGTTTACGTGTAGATTGCCTTAAGCTCTATCTCCTGCCTAAGTACTTAAAACCGGTTCTATAGAAAACTGACTTCTTTCACTAGTTTTTCAGCTACGCACATCAGCCATCCTGGAGCCTGGTAACACTCCCGAGTCAGCTTTTAAATGTTCCAGACTCTTACACACATCAGTGTTTTTATGCCATATGTTTATTTTGTAATATGAATTAGGAACTGTGATCTAATAGAGGACTTTGCCTGACTTGCTGTCTAGATGTTGCCACATCCCACGAGGGATTATTTTGGAAAAAAATTTGGCATTGACTTCAGAACAGGCTACTAGCACTCAACTGTTGGTGTGGGAGAAGGCACCAGAGCGAGAACTCAACTTGATCTTTAACTGCTTTGGTTCTACTTACGTAAAGAGATTTTTAAATTTCAGCGTGACAATTAGAATAGTTTGAAACCTAACATGAACCTAAGAGAAAGAGTTCTCTTATTTTTGAATTGTAATATGCTTCTCATTAAAACTCTTGGAAGAGGTTGTATAAATGCCATTATCCCTTTGATAGCTTATCCATGACTTGAGTTTTTACGGGGAACAAAATGCCTTCCTTTCCAGGCATGCTGTGATTGATGACATGATGGAAACACCCTGCTTTTCCATGCTTTTCTTGACAGTATAGATGATGCTTGTCTCTATTCTGACAGTGCAATGCCATAATTTTAAAAGAATGGGTAAAAAAGCATTTTTCGGGCACCTACCTGGGCAGGACAATACATGGGTGCCTTCACTTTCATATGATACTTCTCTGCTATTGTTTGTGAACTCACGGAGCGCTGCACTGACATCTTGGTCGAGTGCCACATAAAAGCACAACTAGCAGAGGGAAGATGCTGGAGGTGGCTTGTGCTGGATTGTTGCATTGCATAAAGGCCGCATCTTTTATGGATGCGTGACAGACTGGAAGTCTATTTATTTACTGATTTTTCACTACAGAGCAAAAGCTGCACAGCTTCAGTCTGAACAGAATAATCAATAAAATGTTGTATGTGGCAAACAGCAGATGGTAGCAAGGCAGTGAACAGCAAAGATAGGATGCTGCTCCTCATTTTGTGATGTGTTCCTCTTTAGACAAGAGAAAAAAGACCTGCTTTTACCACATCTACATCAAATTTGCTTATTCTTTTGTAGCTGCTGTGATTTCATTAGCAAGGGAAAGGAAAAGCAAGGCTGCAGCTTTTTTTTTTTTTTTGTCTCCAGGAAATAATTTCTATATGTTTTTCACATGTGGAATTGTCTCAATTACATGAAAAGGAAACCATAGGCTTTGTAGTGTTGTGCTGAAGAACTAAAATTACAATAAAGGGAAAACATAAGCAGGCTGGAAATCTGAGCATACCTGCTGGATGAGACCATTTACATGGACTAAAAGCTTCCTTTATGTGCCTTGACTAACAGTTTGGCAGAGGAGGAGATAATTTTCTTCCCCTTTGGTTTCCACAACAGCCCAGCTTAAAAGCAATTGGTACGAGTTGAGTGACACACTGAGGAAAAATGCATGTGTCCTGGGAGGACATCAGCAGGACCAGGATTCAATTCAAAACCCATGTGAAAGAACAAACTACACTGACACCTGATTATTTCTACCTTTTGATTTAGTGTGAGTGTTGTAAAAAGGGAGGTGAGGTGTCACTTTGACAGCCTGCTAAAGCCCTTGCTGTAGTGATACAAGAAATGTAGCTACAGATTGCTCCATCTGTCTTCTCAAAGCTAGTGGATCACCTTGAAGCATATCTACTTTTCTTGGTTGCAACAACTGCTGTAGGTCTGTTGTCTTTAATTAGTGGTCTAGCAGAGATAGCTGGCCTCAATTAAGGTGTGGCTTTTAAGATTGCTAGTTAGGTTGGTTTTTTTAGCCCTCTGCTCTGAACTGACCTAGTAGTTTCTTAAAATGCAAATTTATCTTTGGTGTGGAGGCCTTACTGTGTATGCCTTGGACATCAGTGAAAGCAAATAGTGAAAAGGTTGAATGAGAGGTCTTCTTTTGACAGCATGCTCTTCTGATGCTTGGGCAAGACATGAAAATAGCTCTGAGGTGTGTCCTCCTGCACTCTGAGGTGCCTTCCTTTGTGATGTTATGTTTTATTTTCCTTTGTTTTTTGACCAGCTGTGCTTTCATACTTTTGTGGTTTATAAGCAACAAAGCAAGTAGCAAAAATGGTTACACTCCCCCAAAAAACTCTTGCACTGGGTCTTTTTTGTAGCATAGGGTTTACGGATTGTTCAGCCTTTGTAACACAGAAGAAATAGGTCTGTTGTAAAGCAGAGCTTTTTAAGAGAAGAGTCTTGGTGTAAGCAGGTGAACTAATGCTTTGGGGTTAGATTGGCTGCCCAGCAGCTTCCTGGGGATGCTTGGAGATCAAAAACCCATAATAACTGGGTGTAGTCCTAGTTGGTGACATGGAGGCTGGCCTCTTTGGGAGAATCTGCAGCTGTTGTCATTGCATTCACGTGGAGCGCAAGCTTTTGGCCCCTGGTTCTTGCTGTTGGGGTAGCGGGAAGGGTCTTTCCCGGGATGGTGCTGAAGCTTGTCTGCAGCTTCCTTGGGTGACTTTCTGGGAGGGGGTCCGAATCCTTCCCAGAGATTTCTCCTGGTATGCTTGAGAAGCAGGTTGGAAGGAGTGACTCAAGAAATGGAAGAGACGATTACAGTGAAGCTTTCTGTGGTCATCGTGTGTCACCAGACTTTCTGGATGTGGCCACCTGAGGGAATGAAACTGGGAAAAGGAGTTAGACTCCATTCGGGGACCGGACAGCTCATGGCTACATGGTATTACAAAATGTCTGTCAACATCAGTCCTTCTCACTTGATCTAACGCTGCAAAGGGAGATGCTTGTGCAGAGAAGCTATGTTGTGAGAGTAGCTGGAAATAAGTCATTAAAGAAAAGTGGTTCTTTCATTTGCAGTTCAGATTCTGAAATAATTGGCTATGCCTTGGACACACTCTACAATGTAATATCGAATGACCTAGAAGAGGAGGAGCAAGGTAAGTGCTTGGTAGTAATAGTTGTATTAACTGTGGGGGTGCTCTCCTTGGTGGTTTTGTTCAAATTATAAACTGTAATACTCTGTGATTTACTAATGCGGAGACTTGCTTTATTATTGTGTAGGTGTTACAACAACAGTAAAAATGTTGTTGTATGCAGCTTGCATTAAAGTAATATTGGATCTCTTGCTTATTAATTTTCAAAACTATGTTCTGTGAACAGCAGCCAGGTTGGAATGGGATAATTTGTTGTTTTTTCTAGTTCGTAAATAAAGAATCGAGTCATTCTTTGCTATTGCGAAAGGACAGTTCTTGCTGTTACTGTCAAATGGGACACTGCTATCTGATGATTTAACAAGGATGTTGAGAGATGAAAATCTCGGGTACCTATGATAAGGTGGCTCTATGTAAGTGTGAAAAACCTTCTTTTTCAGCCCTGCTGTGGCCTTTAGAAAGAGACTCTGTCCTTCCCAAGGTAGTTAGATGTAGAAGTAGGTACTATACAGCGAGGCTGTGAAACTCCCTGCCCCTCCTGCCTTTCATTTTCGAAGGCCTTTGTTGCTAGGCCATCAGAACTGGCCTCAAAGGCCAGTGAAATGGTCGCAGCTCTTAAAAACAACCCCATATTTCACAGAAACATCAGGACACTGAAGAAGGTGACAGCAGTAACCCAAGTTAGGCTTGGGCTAGAAGAATGTTCTTAAAGCTAAGTACATGAATAGGAGCCATGACTGCCCAGACTGAAGAAGAGCCAGATGCTTCTGACAAGTAAAACAGCTGTGGAGCATAACCATTTCAGGCTCTTGGGTGAATGGTGTGGAAGGCAGAACAACCTGAGTTTCCCTGTTTTTAGCACAAAGGGTGTGCCTAGAGAATGAGGATGGGATCTGGTTGAGGGCTGTGTGAGTTCTAGCTTGAGAGGAGGCCTCAATCAGAGAGGGAAGCTTGTCAGGTGCTGAGCTTGTGTGCCCTTGCTCTCACCACCATCCCTGGGGAGAATGGAGACCAGGCACTAGTTGCAGTCACGCAGGTGACTGCCAAGTAGGTGGCTCTGCCAGAAAGGTCACTTAGCTGTTAAACTGAAGCAGGTTGTGTAGTAGAGCCCACTGGGGGATTCAGCTGATATTTCTGACATTTCACTTGTGCCTTGTTGCAGGTGTTACTTGGGAAACCATTTCTGCTTGTATTTGCCAATCAGGTCCTGGCCTGATCCCTGTTTATACTAGTAATCCAAGCCAAATGGCTGTAGACTTGCTTTCCAAGGCTTTAAGAGAAAAACATTGACAACAAATAAAAAGGCTTGTAGGATATCCATTCTGCTTTTGGTTGAATGAACATGAAAATCCATCACATCAGCTTGTCCAAAAATAAAAAAACAGAGGCCTTGGGCAAGCATGAATACAGTGTGAGCAGAAGACTACATTTAAGGTGGCTAAATATCTGTGGGTTCATTATGTCCTGCATTTGCCACAGACCTCAAGAGTCTTTCTAGTCCTGACAGTACTTGTATCTCATTTTTTAGTTTCCATTACATGTAGTGGAGTGCGAAGGCTCCTTCGAATGGGCAAAATATGAGGTGATACTGCCGTTAGAGTTTAAGTCTCTTGTCTGTAGTATCTACCCCAAGGTACTTCTTCAAAGTCTCTTTAAGTGATAAATAACCTTATGGAAAGTAGGTGACATTTCTCCAATATGAGTAAATTTTGCCAGTATGTTGGCATTATGTTGTGCAGTATGTCCTTTCACAGTGTCTTCTGCAACGAACTGTCTCGTCTTGCATAGATGCAAGTGAGTTGCAAGCAGCAATCCTTCTGTGATACGTTATTCTTAACCATCTCTCAAATTGTCGCTTTGCTTACTTGCCCTTCTTTTCCCTGTTCATCCAGTTGCCTGATCTTGATGAAAGAGGTTTTGAACAAGATCAGAGTTTTACAGTGCTGGTGAATCCATGTTCATGGTAGTGGCCTTGATTACGGACTTGACAAGAATGTTATTAGCTGTCTCCTATGAAGAGCGAAGAATTGACAAACTTGAGTTACGCATGTGCGATCACCAGTGTTCTAAGAGTACGGGGTTGTTCAGTTTGGCCACTTCCATAAGAAATACCTGAAGGAGTAATTGCTGCCATAGAAAGCTAGGATGGCTGCTTTGAAAACCTGAGCTTATGCTGCTATTGGTTGTGCTGTTTGGAAATCTATTCACCTTGTAAACCTTTCTCTTGTTTCTTTTTCTTTTATCTGCGTTGACAGATGATTCTGAAGGTAAAAGAACCTTTCCTTATATAAATACGGCACTTTGTTTTAGGACTAGTTGCTACTTACACCCGTAACACTCGCTGCTGTTTAAAAAGGACACTGTAAAGACTTGCACCGGAGCTTTGTGAAAGCTTTTTGCGTTCTGCTTTATACATGTTCTTTGGAGCTGAACTGTCTTCCCAATTTTATTTCTCATGTGATTTGGGCATGATGATTGCCTGCAGATCTCCAAAGATTGTAGTAATGATAAATTCTTGTTTAGGATGTCATGAAAGCGTGCAGCTTCAGAACTGGTAGGATTTTAATGGTCAAAAGTTTGTGAACAGAATTTCTGTTTTCAAGAAGCCCTGAACTTTGACACAAATGCATGCACTGCACGTAAGCATCCTTCACAGTGTCTCTTTTAAGCAATGCATGTTCAAATACAGCGTTCGCTTCTCCTGTAAGTTACCACTAACACTATGCATGTTCTCTGTTTTTAAACTGGTTTTATCAAAATGCACTTCATCTGTTTATTTTAAGATTAAATTCTAGTTTGCGGTGCTGCTTGTTAGTGAATCGCGAGGAGCTAATCTTAATAGATGGAAGTCATTCTCTTTATTTGAACCCTGTGTATGTGTGGATTTAAAGAGCGATTATGGGTAGAAGTCTGATTCCAAGATAGGTGGTGTATCCATGCAAGTAGAAGATGCAGTTTCACTTTGCTTGTTTCTTTCTGTCTGGCTCCTCTCTCCCTTTTAAAAAAATTTTTAGTAGAAGAAATACTGATAAGAAAAAGCCAGAGTTGGGAGGGCGACAACTTTTATTTGTCCCTTGTATAGAAGAATCCAAAATATCCTGAACTGGAGTCATGCTTTTGGAATAAAGAAAAACTACAGCAAACTTACAAGGAGCTTTGTAAGTTGTGTATACTGCTCAGGTTTTGCCGAAGCACCCAGAAGTTGCACAAGGATGAGAGTTGGAATTAGGAGGAATCCATAGTTCAAACACACGCTATTTGTAGCTGAGTTTGGGTAAAGCACAAGATGTTTGCTCATAGCTCGTGGAAAATTCAAAGTGAAATATTTTGACTTAAGCATCTATTTAAAAGAAGAGGAGTTTAGGTCTGTGGGCTTTCCTTGGTTGGCAGCAAGCTACAGCGCATGCAATCTGTGTATGATTCTCAGCTGAGTTGCCTCTTATTCTACAGTAGCAAGTGCAGCAACTGAACTTCTGTGGAGTTGGCTTAGCTGGTTTATTTTCATTTATATAGACCATGAGTGACCCAGACTTGATAAGCCCCTCGGTTTCAGAGAGCTCACTATCCAACTTGTATTCTGCTAGATGCTACAAGCCTGGGCTAGAGTCACTTTTGCATGCAGTCCGTCCTCCCTTTTGTCATCTTTTGTTAGTATTTCCTAGTTTCTGCAGCTAAAAATTTACAGCAGACTGGTGCTGCTTCTTCTCTCTCCCTCTTGTAAGCTACCTACCGATAAGCCTGCTTCAAGGGAGAAATACTGCTATATGGCATTAGAGAAATGGTCAGCTACTCTCTGATGTCTGAAAGGCCGAACAAAAACCTCTTTCCTGTATTGGAAATCCTTAAAAATTAGATCTTATAAACTGATAGCTTGCAGCAAATCACCATAGCCAACAGTTTGAATTGGGTTGGTTGCATTAAAATTGTTTTCTTGGCACCAAATTTTTATGGTAGAGTCCTCTGATTTCTCTGTTTTGCCATACCCCTAACAAGTTACAGAGTTTGAAGATTGTCTGGTCTTTGGCCCTTTTTATAGCTGCTCAGTTGTTAATGGTTTGTTAGTGACTCCTTGATAAGGCTATAGATCCTGCAGTTTCAGCAGGAGGAAAAATACTTGTTTTGCCTTCACTTAACCAAATCAGACTTTTGAATTTGGTCAGAAATTCTGTGGTTTTACCACGGGTTTTTTGTCTTTTATGCTTCAAGCTGTTCCTGTGCCTGTGGTTTCATCAGGTAGCACGTCAGGGACGGTGTTGCAGTGCTGAATGTACATCTGCGTGATTTGTAGGGCAGCCTGATTTAGAAGATGAGCAGCAGTTCCTTTGCTGTGCCTCTTCAATGAAGCGTTGGACTGTCTGAACTGTGTAAAACAAAGAATACAGCCCGGGCAGGTGGCAGCATGCTCTGTGGGACGGGAGGGGCTTGGAGGTTATGGAGAGAGAAAGCAGAAAAGCAGCAAGTTGTTAGGGGATGTGTGGGGAGAAGAAGTTTTATAGGGAGAAGGGTGTTTGGCTGGAGCTGCTATGAGTGGATGTGTCCTGCGTATTGCTCCCCTAACAGTTAATTTGTGTTCACTGGCTTTCTGTGCTGTTGTGAGAAGCCTTGTGTAAACACAACCAAGCAGAGAACCAACCTATTTTTTAAACTCGGTAAGCCTCTTTTCATATGGGGTGGCCACTGCTGTCATGTGCAACTGAATTCCTACCCCGATTGAGTGGGACTGGATTTGAACTACTGCTAAGCACTTGAAAAGCGGAGGTCTCAGAAATCATACTGGACTTGAATGAAATGTCTTCTCTTCGTGTCCAAAATGAAAGTAGAATAAAAAACTTCCTTTGAATTAGAATTGTGCTTCCTCAATTTTGCAACTGAAATTGCTTAACTATGCCAACGAGTAGCACCTACATATGATTATTTTGTGAAATAGCTTTGTAAATTGTCACTCGGCCTATAAAAATAGCAGTAGTGCTGAGATGCAGTTTGCGTCTTTTCTGTTTTGTGGGATACTTCTGCATTTGTGTTTTGTTTGTGCAATGATGATGCATGAAATAACTGTGTAAGATGAAATTCATATGCTACCCCAATTCTACACGGGTGAAGAGTAAATAACAGAATGGCGCGTGATTTCCCTTGCGAAATCAATTCAGATTCCAAGACTGAGAGGTTTTGATGCTCATGTTTCAAACTTACTCTCCTGATGTTTAGGTGTTTTCTGTTGTTAAACCAAAATAAATAAATGAGGTGTTTGAATCATTTAGCTTTAGATAGTTTATATTCCCCACCGCTTGCTTCACGCCTGTTGGTATGGAATGTGCTTTGCTTTTGCACATTAGTGAATGGTCCTTACGAGCAACTGCTCTACTGGATCAGTTCAGCTGCATGTGAACATAGCCACTTTGAGGCTTTCTGCTCCTCCTCTGCTGGGAGGGTTCTCTTCTCTCTGAATTCTCTGCTGACTTAAGCGTGTGCTTGGTTATATCTGTAACAGGCAACTGTGCGGGTGAGAACTGTGAATCTTGTTGGATATGATACATTGAAATAGGATTTTTTTTTCTTTTAATGCTGAAATGAGTTTTAGTAGATTTTTTTGGTTCCCTGCTGTTTTGAAAACGAAATACCTCTCAAGATAAGTTCTGTTTAGAATAATGTAGCTTTTGTCTTTTGTGCAAAGCTTGTGTCAGTGTTTTTTTTGGTAAGAATTAACAGTATAGTAGTGACTCTAAAACTTCTTGTCACTCATGGCCCTATTTTAGTAAGAATAAAAATCACAACTACCTGAAGTTCTTCCAATCATGTGTTCTAATAAATTGGTTTTTTACTATTACAGAAGAAAACTTACCAAAGCAAGTTGATGATTTGGGAAGTCAGTTCACAGAGATTTTCATTAAACAGCAAGAAAATGTCACACTCTTGTTGACTCTTGTGGAGGTGAGTAGCAGTATCATACTTGGAATACTGAGGGTTATGTAGTGCTGCACAGGGAGGTTATCTTAATGGGTAAAGCTATGCTTTTGTCTTTGTAGTGCGGCCTATGTCAAATGTGAGGTATTTTTAGACGTAGTGAATGCGGGGTTGGAGTTGAGTGAATACTATGAACTGGATGAACACCGTTAGTGCAGCTTTTAAAGCAGAGTAGCATCGAAAGGGTTTTAGATATTTGATTAGAAACAGTAAACAGTGTTGCTCTACGAACAGCAACTCTAGTCACTTGTGCAAGGATAATTTTCCAGATGATAATTAAATGATGATGAGAGAGTAATGTTTGTTGAGATGTAGTTCAACTAGAAAGGGTGACTGCTTTCCATCAGCATGATGTGTTTAACTCATTTTCCAATGGTTTTATCCTCAAGGACCGCCTCTTTATTCGTGTTTCCAAACCAAGAATATGATTGTGCTTGAGAGAAGAAGAGCAACATGAATCTCTTTTTTTTTTTTTTTTCTTTTTCTTCATAGTCCATCTTCAGTAAAAAGATGACTTTCTGCTCTTCCGTTATGGAACTTAAGTCATGCTTTTAGCAGCATGAAACGTTTGTTAGTATATCTGAGGCTTAATCCCTGAGTGTGGAGTTTTGGCCTCAGTAGATGGAAGTGCAAATCAGGAGCACAGTTTTGTAGACTATGGTTAGTGAGTTAGTAAAATTATCTTTCTGAAACTTCTGTTTGTGCCTGACAGTCCTATAGACCTACCTAGTGAGTGGTGAAAGGTTGCCTTATAAATATAATCCTGAGATGCATAAATGCCTTGGGTATTTTAGGAAAATCCAGAATATACTTGATTGATCTATCTGTTACGTGTTAGACTAGGGCCTTACTCTGCAGCAGAGTTCTGTTGATTGTATTGATCCTAATCTGAGATCTGCAAGTTCAAAACAGCAAGCACTTGTCCCAACGTTAGGTGAAACCTATAGGTGGAGCTGTGTGACTGTTGAAACTAGCTTGGTGTGCAATTGCCCACAGAAGTGTCATTTGATAAAAACGTATATAGCATTGTGCAGAGCTGGAAGCTTGCAATGGCTAAGTTATTTGTTCTTTTTCTCTGCAGATGCCTTAGTTCAGCATCCTTTTTGCTAGCAATATCATGCCATTCAAGGTTTGTCCTGTACAAGAGTCAGTTTTAGAAAAAGCTTTATAAACTGTCTAGCTTGCTTGGTGAGATGGTTAGGAAATGGATTAGCTACCATGTCTCTTATGCAGCAAGTCGAGTGGAGATGTTTATCTTGGCCAGTGCCTGGGATAGGCAGCGTGCTGAGGGAAGGACGATGCACACTCAGTTTTCACTTGTAACTAGGAACAGGGTTAAAATAAGACTGCTTGGCCAAATTAGTGGCCTACTGGCTTACTTCAAGGTGATGCTTTAAAACCAGCAGGATTAGAAGTACAGAAAGCTCTGTAAGGTGACTCAGTTGAGATGTGGGTCCAGGTGTCAGCTGTTGAATGAGTTTGAGCTGACCCGGGGGGCCCAAAGGTTTGTTGTGGTTGGTCAACTCTGTCCATGGACTCGTTAGTTCTTGAGCTTTCTCTTGCTGACAAGACCCAATTTCAACAGAGAAGCTGCTGTTAACTGTTTGGGAATGGGAAGAAGATACAGAAGGCATTGCTTTTCTTTCCCTTTTGGATTTCTGGGTAATATGGGCTGAGCTTTGGAGGATCAGACTGACTGGTTTTTAGAAAGAAGAAATAGCTAGGAAAGCTGCCCCAGAGGAGAGGGAGGAAAGGAAGCTGCTGGGAGTTCACATTGCTGATAAGAAAATAGAAAGAAGCACGGAATAGAATAGATTTTGCCTTGCTGGCCACCTGCTGTAATAAGATGGACAAAGAAAGAAATGGACAGGAGATGAAATTCCTTATCCGTTTGGTGTCTATTCATAACTGGTGTCTGGAACAAAGTTGAGTACTGAGGAATTTATTACTTAATGTAATCCTCTCCATCTTTGCAGGAATTTGATTTCCATGTTCGTTGGCCTGGAGTAAAACTACTTACATCTCTTTTAAAGCAGCAAGGACCTCAAGTGCAGCAGATAATTCTTGTCAGCCCTATGGGTAAGTGGTTGAGTTATTGCTGATAAACTTGAAGCTGGAAGCTCAGCAAACATCAGTGCAGAGGGCTATAGGAGTGTGGGTCAAGGTGTTTTAAAGGCCTCCAGCATGAAAAAGCTCCACCTTTTTTTTTATGGTCTTTAATTTAATGTTTTTCTTGCAGGTGTTTCCAGACTGATGGATTTACTAGCAGACTCTAGGGAGGTTATACGAAATGATGTAAGTATAGAACAAAGGCAGTTCATCCTCTTAATAAATAGTAACTGTCAATTGAATTGCTTAGTACTTGTGCAGAATTTGGATCCAGTTAAATGCATGTGAAGAAATCATTGTGGTTGCTAATAGGGAATGTTTCATTCTTCAGTTGAGTTGGGTGGCTTTTGGATGTCTTGCCAGGATTCATGTAACAAAGGCAAACTGTTACTGTGTATTTAATGCAAACTTTGACCCTTGTGTAGGGTTTTCCTAGTATGTTAGCTGATCTTTCTCTTGGCCTTCGGTCAGGTTCACTTCCACTCTTCCTCTTTACTCATCAGATGCCAAAATGCTCTAATTACTTACTACAGAAGAGATGAGGTGCTTTACAAGTTCCCTCTTTATTCTGTATAGCCACTTAGCGTTTTTTTTTTAATGGTACTGTGCTTCTATTTTGAAGTGCAGTGAGGCGTGAGGGAACTATTGGTGGTGGTTATGGTGGGTTTTGTTAGATGTGCTGAGTAGCAGGGCATGGAGTTCTGTCCTGTGATTCTGGCCAAGGATTATGCTGCTGATGCAGCATCCTTCCAAGAGCTGCGACTTGTGAAAAGCAATGTAGTTCTAGTAAAACTAAGTTTAATTTCTTCTCTCCTCTGCCTGTCAAGGGAGTCTTGCTGTTACAGCAATTGACAAAAAGTAATGCAGCCATACAAAAGATTGTTGCCTTTGAAAATGCCTTTGAGAGACTTCTGGATATCATAACGGAAGAAGGAAACAGTGATGGAGGTACAGTTAAGTCTAAGACTTACTCATAATCTTGTGCTTCTGCACAAGCTCTTAGGTGACAGTGTTTACGGTCTGATGTTAGTATGTACATGGAAGCTAGGTCACTGGGTAGAAGGATCAAAACATACTGCCTGGTTGTAACAAAACAAGCAAAAAAAGACTGAGCAAGTGGGTGGGGTTTCAGCATCTTTTGAAAACTAGTCTTGAGGTACTTAGTTAAAATATTAGTTAGGTTCTCTGAGCATGTGTACATGAGTTTCTGTGTTCCTGTTTGGCTTAGGTCTGTGAATGCATATGCTTAAAATAGCAGTGTCAGATATGTGTATGCTGCATTTGTCACTTACGGAATTAAGCGTCTGCATTCCTCCTGCAAGATCCTTGGATGCTTGGAGTGGCTGGAAGTAACAGCTTGTTGAGTTTCTTCAGCCTCACTAGTAACTTCAGTTTTCTGGTCAGCTCCTTGCCAAATCATTTACCTGTCGTGGGGGAAAAAAGAGATTAAAAAAATGAGCAAAAATGATGCAACATGTAGGTGCTCTCTGTTTGTTTTTTGTTTTTTTTTTTTTTTTTTTTTAAATTAGCAACACATTATGAGCTTACCACCAGTTGTAATTTGCTACAGGATCTATTTCAGTAACAAGACAGGTTGCTGTTCCATGACCTTTCTGTGGGCTGCAGGAGCAGTTAATGCTTCTCTCCCGTCTAAATTATTCCAGGTATGTTGGCATGGAAGGATTAAGCAAACCTTTGATTCAAAGCTGCTATTTTTAGGCAGTTAATAATTTTAGGAGACTTGGTATGTAAATTCCTAAGTGCAAAGAGTTCTCTGCCTCCCCCCTCCTACATGTCCGTTCCTCCTGTCTGCAGCCTTGCCAAGGACTGGATTACCAGCTGTGGCTCTGCAGCAGGAGTGGGAAGGGGGGAATGTGACAGCTGGTCTGTCTTTGTTCTCCCACTCCCAAGTCAGGCACTGCCTGTGTGTTTTCACAAGTGCAAGGAGTAAGTCTTTACCCTTTCTGTTGAGTCCAAATTTGGAGGCATCCCAGCAGTACCAGAAGCAGGATGCCTTTATTCGTGTTGTCTCATTTTCTCTTCACAGAGTACATAGTTGATTAGCATCTGTAGTACTTTTTCAGTATAGGTAAAACCTGGGGGCGAAGCTGCTGCAACTCTAAGGAGTTGAGTTTGAATTGGCTCATTGTAAGGGCTATTTCAAAGAATTGCTTCTCCACCAAAATAACCCCCAAAGTACCTTTGAAACGAGCTGAAGATGTAGCCAGCGATTAAAGAGAATGAACGTGTAATCCAGTAAGAATTGCTGCTTTTGCATCGTGATGCGGTTCAAGAGGAACTTCATTTTAGTGCTTACAATACAAAGAGACAGTAGTGTAGCCTGACTCTGAAGTAGGTATATGTCAAGACAGAAAGTGGTTGTGGGGCTTTGTTTGAAGTTCTTCCCATTCCTACCCAACTCATACAGACTGTATTTTCTTTGGAAATAACGTTTTTGTTTCAGACTTGTGGAATGAACGGAATTATGGTTTCCTTGGAAATACGCTGGATCAACATCGATGATCTTAATTTAGAGTGATCTTTGATTATTTTTTTTCATGCATGAGGTTCACAGTTCTGGATCCAAATCTAATGTTTGTTAAGAAAGAAGAGTTCAGAAGCGTGTGCTCTGTTCCATCTAGAACATACTTAGTGCATGGTGAAGCTAGTTAGTTTTCTGTGTGTCGTCTTTTGATTAATCTTTTGGGTTTTTGGTCTCACCAGGAATAGTAGTGGAAGATTGTCTCCTCTTATTACAAAACTTGTTGAAGAATAATAATTCCAATCAGAATTTCTTCAAAGAAGGTTCATATATTCAGCGTATGAAGCCTTGGTTTGAAGTTGGAGATGACAATTGCGGGTGGTCTGCACAGAAAGTAACTAATCTTCATCTAATGTTGCAGGTAAAACACTTCATCTAACTCCTAAGTACCAATGTCAAAGCTTTTTCAGCAGTCTTGCAATGAAAAGTAAGTGTAATGTAACAGTTAACTGCGAAATCCCTGTGTTGTCTTTAGGTCAGAACTGGCTACCAACCTTCACAAGATTTACTGCTTTGAGCACAAATACTGTTGCCACACTGTGACTTTGTAATGGCTGGCATATCGTCTAACTTCATTTCGTGTAACTTAAGATGCAACAATGATTTGGGCCAAATATGTTATTAGGGGTGTTCTATATAAAGATCCTCCTGTATGAATTCATGTATGGCTGTGGTGCATTAACTGAGTTCCAACAGCTGCCTTTACTATGGATTCATAATTATCAATTGTTGGGCATCTTCCCTTCTGCTCACCCCTCCAAAAAAATGTAATAAGGTTTTCCTGTTCAGTGGCACTTCGTGTGGAATCTGAACAATAATGATAAAGGTAGTTTCTCACTTTCTGAAATGTAGTTCTGACAAATGGCGAGTCAAATAATAGAATAGTTACAGCTTGAGTTCTCATCACTTAGTTGCAAAATTTGCAATGGAGTCAGATATTTCAAGATTGTAGAGGGTCTCACCTAACTCAAAATCAAATGGCCATATGTAGTAATGCGATGAACATGCTGTTTAATTATTCCCTTTTATCTCCATTTTTAGGAGCAATTCTTTTTCATGGCTACACTTCAAATGGGTAAATTCCTTTTGTTTTGCATTTGAGAAGGTCTCAGGCTCTCTTCACATAGAAATGTTTCTTTTTTTTTTCTAGCTTGTGCGGGTACTTGTGTCTCCCACAAATCCTCCTGGTGCTACCAGCAGTTGTCAGAAGGCAATGTTTCACTGTGGGTTGTTACAGCAGCTCTGCACAATCCTGATGGCAACTGGAGTTCCTGCTGATATCCTGACAGAAGTAAGAGGGAGCTAATAGATGTAGGAATGAGGGCAACTAAATGGGTGAAAGCAGGCGTCTACAGCGATAACCGTTCCTGCAGAGACAACCTGAAATTATAGTATTTGCTAAGCAAGTATTTCAGATGTCAGAGGTGTGAGGTTCTTGCGTGGGCAGCATAAATGTAAGGTAGATGTTTACATTATATTCTGCAACCAGAAAGTATTCAGATTTGCTTTTTTTTTTTCATGTTGGATTTCAGCATATCCCAGAGTGGCTGAATTGATTCATGTTTTTCCCTGTTCTGGGGGTGGGTTTTTTTGTTGTTGTTTATTTTCTTTTGAGAGAGTCTAGAAGTATTCTGACTCGGCATGTTTCCAATGATGAGGGATTACAAGCTGCTTAGAAAGCCCTGTCAGCAGTGTAGGAGGAGGTGTTTTTTCCCCTGATAAAATGATGTGCTTTAAGTGTAGACTGGTTCCTTTGGCGTTGGCCTCCATTCCAGTTTTTTTATCTCTTAAAAGGTTCACCTTTCAACTTCTTTAACATGTCCTTTTTAACTGGCTGCCATAGCAAAACTCATCTGACATAGAAAATGAAGTTGGAGGTAACTGGGTACGATAGAGCTGTCTGAGCTTTCTGTCCCTTAACTTTTGCTCAATATGCTTCACAGCTGTTAGTTGTTTTTTATTTGAAATGGTTTTATTCAAAAAATCTCTGTGCTGAGACTTGGTATGTGTTTTTTGATACAGAGCTGTCAGCGTTATCTTGAATAATTTTGAGCAATCTAGGTAGGAAATTATGGCTCACATTTAATTATCCATTTAGTTTTTTTCTCTGCCTTTTCTCTAGACCATTAATACTGTATCAGAAGTCATTCGAGGATGCCAGATGAATCAAGACTACTTTGCCTCTGTAAATGCACCTTCTAATCCACCAAGGTAGAGGAAGAAAAGTGTTTAACTGTGTTAGGTAATGATGTATTGGTATGGGCAATGGCAGTCTAATCCAAAGGATTGTTTAAATTCAGAGTTTGTAATTATGATACAGAGGAACAGCTTCAAGTTCACATTGGGTCTATGAGAAACAGCGTGAAGGTGTTGGGTGTGTTTCCACAGAGATGAGGCCTAGAACTGATTTTATTTGTGGTACCTGAAAAGTGAATGAGCAATAGCTGAGAAATTCCTAGACTGGGACAAGCTGCCACTGTCAGCCAGAGGACAGCCTACAAAACGATTTAGAGGCTAGGAAAATAGGCAATTGATATTTACTCAGACTGGGGAACAGCAAGTGTTAACTTAATGAGATCTTAATCTTAACATTTGAGTATAAGGGTAGAAAAAGCATTCTGTATTACAAGTTGTTAGCGGCCTTATGAGGCATCTTTTCCAATATTATGGAAGCTAGCAGGGAGCAGCAGGGGAGTCTATGTGAAATAAAAATATTGCAGAGGAATGCTAGCTCATTGCAGTCACGTGTAATGAATCTACTGTTTTGTGTTTTAACTAACTGAAAAACTTTGGTATTAAAATGAAAGGTTTTACTTCGATGTTTGAAATGGTAATAGATGGAGTAGGCAAAAGTCTCTTTCCTTACCTGGAGAATACACTCCACATTGTCTATTTGCAGCTGTCTTCATTCACAACTTTGTCCTAACAGGTTTTCTTTTTCCTTT
The DNA here is from genome assembly GCF_026419915.1 of Harpia harpyja. NCBI lineage: Eukaryota > Metazoa > Chordata > Aves > Accipitriformes > Accipitridae > Harpia > Harpia harpyja. The sequence continues at coordinate 1,158,401 of NC_068941.1, forward strand.
TCAAACAGGCCTGCAATTGTAGTACTCCTCATGTCCATGGTAAACGAAAGGCAGCCTTTTGTGCTACGTTGTGCTGTTCTCTATTGTTTCCAGTGCTTTTTATACAAAAACCAAAAAGGACAAGGAGAAATTGTTTCAACGCTTCTGCCATCTACTATTGACGGTATGCAAAGCTGAAGTCTGCAGTGAGTTGTGAGTTAGCACAAATGTTTAATGCATCAGCTGATGTCTTTTGCAAAATCATTTACATGCTACTACGTGTCTGATCCAAGCAAGATGATTAGGCTTACAATTTGTCTGAAATGTCGCTAGTTTTCCTTTTCCAGGTTTTAACTGTATTTTGACGTCTTAAATAATTTGCCAGTTTTGTGGCTTGTTTTAATCTCACTTGTACCTCTTGGCCATTCTGGTAGCTACAGGTAACTCTGTGTCAGCTGGTCAGCTGCTCTGTGGGGGCCTCTTTTCCACGGACTCTCTCTCCAACTGGTGTGCTGCTGTGGCCCTGGCCCACGCATTACAGGAAAATGCCACTCTGAAAGAACAGCTCCTGAGAGTTCAGCTAGCGACGAGCATTGGCAACCCACCAGTGTCGCTGCTGCAACAGTGCACCAACATCCTCTCGCAGGTACGGCACCGACTGCCCCCCGCTTTGGGTTAAAACTCTGGGTATCCAGTGAGAATGCTGCTCTTGCGCAGGTGCATCACAGGAAGATGTAAGTGCTGACTTAATGAGAAGGAGCATTATCTCTCTCTTGCAGATGGTTTTTAAGCTTTGCTGAAAGCACTCTACGCTTCAGGGGGAGGAGAAAAGCAGCAAATCTTGCTTTTTCATCAGCGATTGCTGCTTGATGTTGCCTACTCTCAGTAGGCAGAGGGTCCTAAAGCATCTAGACCTTAAACTTAGTTTAAAAGACTAGGCAAACGGGCAGGATCCCCAGTCATGTTTTGTTGCTGAAGCAGCACCTAGTTAGTATTTAACCTGTAACTGCTACCTTGAAATATCTTGGAAATACCAGGCTTTTGTGTATTTATTATTTTTCCTTTTGCTATTCAAAGCTAAAAGCTTTTTAGAATATGCTCAATGTGTTAACATCTGGCTCTGCAATTGACGAGTGAACTTCACCTCCTAGCCCACACTTCCTTGTGATGTTCGCTTCTGTTATGCATACTTTTTTCCCAAACGGCTGTAGTAATAAGGAGCTAGTTAGCTCTAGCAGCAGTTAGACTTTCCTGCAATTGAGAATAATGGTAGAATGCTGGAATTTTAATTTTGTTCATGTGACTTTTTTTACCTGCTTTACTTGAAAATGGATGGTTCTCTTTTTTATCCTTTTCCTGGCATTTTTGTCTAAGGTAAATTTAAGTCAGTAGAACTGCTTGTGGCTCTTTAGCCTTAAATGATACAAGGGACTCAAACTTTGGGGAGATGTTTCTGAAATGTGTTCCACTTCAAGGTTCTCAAGTAATATGTGTGTAACTTGCAGGGCGATAAGATCGACAGACGGGTATGTATGTTTTGGCACAGCTTCGGCAATTCCTTGCCAAAAGCAGGCCTTTTCCTTTTGTCTTGGGTTTTGCTGGGGAGGTTTTCTTTAACTGCTTTTTGATGTGTTTCCACTTACAGCTTTGTGATGCAGTTGGGTTTGGGATTTTCCTAGCATAATAAGCTCTTTCTGTGTCTCCAGGGGATTCTCTGGGGGTGCTCCACAAAACTATGGGATAAAGATCTTGGGTAGCATGGGTGCTTTCTTTCCAGTGGGGCGGACTCATTCGCCATCTGCTCACCTAATGGATGCGCTTTCTTGTAAGAAAAGTTAAAACTGTTAGAAATGCTGTTTTCTCAGACTGCCCTGTAGCAAACAGCTGGCACAATGTTAAGTGGGAACATACTGCTGATTTCCCGACTGCTAAAAGAAAAACTGTGTTTAATTTGCCTTCTGGCCGCTTTGTACGTTCTACTTCCTAGCAGAAGTTTTAACCTCGGAGCTACTGGTTGTGAAAAGCAGGGATCTCATTACTAGCGTATGACCTGTGACGTGAGTTGTTTGACTTTCAGGCTGTGTTACTTAAAGCACTGCTAAGTTGGTTATCAGCGGCAGAAAAAACAATTTTGAAATATTGTTGCTGTGGAGTTGTCTGCTTTATTTACCACATTGATCACAGTTGTCCTGAGGGGTGGGGTTGTATTGTTACCAGCCCTGAATTGTGGAACAGTAGCCATGGAGAGCTGTCATCTATTCCAGTAGGTGTTACCATGGTGTGTCTAGAAAATAGCGGTGTGGGCTTTTTTTTGTTAGAGAGCGTGTTCTGGACCGTGTGGAAAACCTTAGGCAGAACATATTCATTTGGCCTCAGAATAGCATGCAGCACTTGCGAGTAAGTGTGGTTTGCCACTGCTTCCAGCAGATAAGGTGTGCTGTAAATGTTGGGTTGCACAGCAAAAGTGACTTTGGGTTTCTAACAAGATAAGGGACACTTCTACTGGTGTTCTTTTAAGAAGCATGAGGTGTGCCAATGTGCTTGTAGGGCAAGGCTGCCAGTTACAGCTGTTATTCCCAGTGCGTATGAACTGGCTAATAGTGTTGGGACAGTAAGAGCCACTATTTGTAAATGTAAGTGTGGGGAAAAGGGTTTCCGGTGTTGCTTGTTTGTTCTGTTTGAAGCAAGCTTTTTTTTTTTTGTTCAGTTAGGGGACAACTGACTCGATCTTTTGACAAGGAGTAACTTGGCATGACTGATGTCTTTGTGCAGATAATGGGTGCCATAGCAGTTTTGTCAGTAATTATTGAGTCTGAACTTTTAACTTGGACTGATACTGGTTGCTCCAAGTAACTTTTGTCTATCCCAGAAGGGTAAAAGCAGTGTTGCGTGGGTGGTTACTGGGGGATTAAATGTAGACTGTCAGCAATTAAACTGGTTAAGTGTAGCAAAGTCAGGTATTTGTAGAAATCGGAGCTTGGTGGAGTTGGTCAAGCCAAGCGGCCTGATCCTAGAGACTAAGGGTGAGCATAGGGAGGGTCATAGATGATTTTCTGTGTGATGTTTTAAGACCTACTATTTGTCACTTTGTGTCTTAATTCGTGCTTCAGTTGATGACTGGAGTGTGAACACAGTTCTTAGCCTTACCAAGTGGGTAATGAAAAGTGGTGAGACAGCTTTTTGGGCATCCTGTCTTGCCTCTGTGGGTAAACCTGCTATATGCTAGTGAGTATCTCTTAAACATGTCTTGTCATCAGACTGTTTTGGAAATAAATGTCACTTCATGAGCAGAAATTTTCAAGTGTTGTGCTGCATGGAAGTCATTAACTAATTACCAAGTACAAGGTAGGTAGGGGAAATGCACAATGGTGATGGGGAAAGGTAGATGAGCCAGTCCAGAGTAAAGGACAACAGAGTTTTGTGGGGACTAGGCAACTAGCGAGGCCTAGGTCAGTGGAAACCAGTTGTGGCATTCAGCTAGAAGGGTAGCAGCAAGGATGGTATGTGTGTTAATGCAACAGCATGACAGGGTGACAAAAAAGCTACAGACCAACCTACAGCAAAGACTAAAGAATGATCGCTAGTAGGGCATGTAGTACTCACTGGGTCTCTGGAAGCGGTGACAATGATAATGATGAAAAAGGGCCAGACACTTCTTTTCCCATGTGTGCAGCATTAGGGATGGGTGCCACAGTCTCAGTATCTGTAATCTGTGTTCTCCTCCTTTAAGAAGATGGTTTTATCTTAGTGATGGTGATATACTGGAGCAAATCACAGCATCTCAGAAGGAAGTCCTTGAAGGCAGTCTCTTCAGAGCTTGGTATTTTCTTCCAGAGTTGCTAGTCTTAATTCCTGCCTGTCTTGTGGTCTGCAGTGGCAGTTGGGTAGCTGGGAGCCTGCTACAGAAGAGCTTCTTGCCAGACTGCTGCTCACTGGCTGTTTCGATGGGCAAACTGGTTTATTCAAAGACCTTGGGGGGGGGGGGCTGCTTTTTTTTTTTTTTAAATGCTTAGCTAAAGTTAAAAACAACACTGCCTTCAGCTCTAAAGCATAGGTATTATCAGATACAAGGATGGAGGTTTAGTGTCTCAGGCGCAGATAACTCTCAGGCACAGACTCTGTTGTTGATGAATACTTCTCTCTTGCTACTGTCTTGATCCCTGTGACCACTCGTTCCAGTGTATTTTCTTGCCCCCTTTTGAAGATATCCCAGCAGCTCTATATGCCTCACCTTGCCTTTGAGACTCAACTTTATCTTCCGGTCACTTTACCCACTTTATTAGGTGCTTGCGTGAAGCTTAGTTGTCCATGCAGGGAACATTTTTCTTGGTTGCCTTCTGAATGTTGATTACTGAAGAAAGGTGTGCTTGTCGTAATACTGGTGTGACCACAATATCTGCAGCAAAGACAAAGGGGACAGAATTGAGAAGACAGTCAATTTGCAGATGAAAATGAATTTTTCCTAGTTAACAAAACTAAATCCTGCAGTTAGCATTCCTCTTGCTGGCTTAATGTACGTATTATCTGAATGAAAAACCACTCCAGTATTATCCTTCCTTGCTTAGAAAATAATACTAGGAACACATGGCAATTTTTAGTCAGCAGGGGAAGTCTTAGTGATACATGTCTTCCTACAGGGAATCCTCACCTGACTTAATTTACACCTTGTTCCTTCTTTACAGGGGTTGTGTGTATGTTCCTTAGTTTTACCCTAGTATTAATTTTAAATGCAGAACTAATTTGTTATGATTTTACATTGATGCTAATTTGCATTGAGTCCTATTTCACACCTGTGTCGCTTGTTGTTTTGCTCTGAAAACAGTTAAATATGAATGGTTTAATGCTTGTTTCATCAAAGCACTAAAGCTTTGTTCAGTATAACTAACTAATGGGTGTTTTGAAAGATGTGACTTGTTTTTAAAATGATGAGGTGAAAGCGGGTGAGTTCTGAGTCAGTACAGCTTTTTCTGGTGTTTTAGTCCTTCGCTGTGGAACGATAACAATGGGAGGTTTTATTCTTTCAGGGCAGCAAAGTACAGACCAGGGTTGGACTACTGATGTTGCTTTGCACTTGGCTAAGCAACTGCTCGATTGCTGTCACCCACTTCCTTCACAATCCAGCCAATGTACCTTTTGTATCCTTGACTTGCTTGCAGAGTAGAACCGCTTGTCTAGAAATTACTTGGATTATTCAGGTTCAAGTTAAAAGTTTATCTAGATCAGTTTGCAGGGATAGTGCATGACATAAAAGAAAAAGCACTGGGGCAAGAGATACGACCAGCCTTTTGTTGACAGTGCTCTGTCTATGCTGACCTGTCTATAAGGTGTGCATGTAAATTAACGTACAGTAGAAAGCTACGTCATTCTGCCAGCAAAGTGTATTTTTTTTATTGCGACAAGCCCATTGATATTGTTAGTGTGGCTTACGCTTATACCGAAGAGGTAGGAAGAATGCTTCCTACTTGAAGCTTATTTCTATGCTTGCTTTTCAGGAAAACAATCTGACTAAAGTACATACGGCTAAACTGTCACCCTATGTAAACCAACAGTCTGTTTTGGAACAACTAAATCTCTTTGGTTAAGCAGACAGTTACTGAGAAAAGAAATTTCAGGGAAACCACCGACTACCCAAGTCCTTCAAAACAGGAGCTAGCTTTGCGAGGGTTTCATCAGCTATTTTGCGTACTTCATAATGAAGCTTGGTTTTACATGTGAAAATAATGTTAAGTGGAATTGATACAGGGAGAAGTATGTTACATGTTTTGTGCTTATGAAATACTTCAAATACCCTTAACAAGAGCTCTAGCTCACAGGGCAGATAGCTGAAAACCTTGGAGAAGAGGAGCAGCTCGTCCAAGGCCTGTGTGCACTCTTGCTTGGCATTTCCATCTACTACAATGACAATTCCCTTGAAAACTATAGGAAGTAAGTATGATGTAGAAATAAGAGGACTATAGGGAAAGGTTCTGTGACTGGCAGATGGTGATTTAAGAGGCTTTTAACTGAGGCGGTGCGGTCGAGAACATTTGGTTGAATGTTTTCTATGCATATTCCTTACGGGATGCAAAGTAACTGACCCGCCTCTCGCTGGGCAAAGCAGATAGTTGTTTTGCATAGGTGGTCCTAACCTGTGTATTCCTAGCTTGAGAACAGATGTCAGTGGCAACTGAAAAATTGCATCTTGAATGCGAAGCATCTAGTGCGGTTAAGACCTGACACAGATAATCAAGAGTTGTAACTGCAAAAATGACCTTGAGGGAAGGATGGCTTCATGTCTTTTCCAGTGTTGCTCTGCGATTGATTTGTCTCTTCCCTTTAGAGAGAAGCTGAAACAGCTGATTGAGAAGAGGATTGGCAGGGAGAACTTCATTGAGAAGCTTGGCTTCATTAGCAAACATGAACTTTACTCTAGAGCTGCTCAGAAACCACAACCTAGTTTTTCTAGCCCAGACCACATGATGTTTGATCATGAATTTACCAAGCTTGTAAAGGAATTGGAAGGTGAGATGTTATGCTTATTTCTGTAGTTTTTGTGAAAAACTGATAACTGAACTAACAAATGTGCTGAATGTAACCCTCTTAGAAGTAGTGTGATGATACTACTAAAATGGAGTACTCTGAAAAACATGTTACAATGATAGCTCTAAGTAGTCATATACCCAAGCTCGCAGTTCAAGTATTTAGTAAAAATACTCCCAGTAGAAGCCCATAATCAGGGCTTGTACTAACTGGATAACTGGTTATTCTTAGGTGAAATGATTCTTAAAACATGCTGCGAGTTGCCACAATGGGGCCAAGAGGCGTATTTGCCTGTGCGCACATAGAGACTAAAGTATTGAGCATGTACGATAGTCATAGAAGGTTGATTCATGGAAGTATGCAATCTAGGTATTTGCTGCTTCGAACTGATTCATTGAGAAAAATTATGAATGCTGAATTTCCTGGCTCGTTAGAAAATGATAGGAACTTTATTCAGTGTTTTGTGTTAATCACAAAAGAGACAAGTTGTCATCATCCTTAACATATAAAGTCCTGTTTATTAATGTTGCCCAACTTAAACCAGTCTAGAGAAGGAAAAAACCTTGAAGCAGCTACGGTAAAGATGGTTTGTTTTGCCCAATCACATTCAATCTGCATGTTGCCCTTGTAGTTCTAAGTCCTTCACTTATTTGCACAACCACTTGGTCAATACTTGTACTGGAGCCACAGTGCAAGTAAAACACACCTTTTCTGATAGGAAGGACTCAAAACACCCACTTGCTGTTCTGAAAGTGTGTAAAGCAGTAAGTGTGCGAACCTTGCTATAAAAAATTTGCCATTTCCTATTTTCTTAAACCTGTTTGTGACAATTGTTTTTTCTAATGTGCAGGTTGAATTTCTAAATGCCATTAATTTAAACTGGGTGAGGCTGTGAGACTTGTGAGGGCAAAAAAGATATGGGAACTGGGCTTAAGTTGACAGAAACTGTTTTTGACAGGTGTCATAAGTAAAGCTATTTACAAGTCTAGTGAGGAAGATAAAAAGGAGGAGGAGGTCAAGAAGACATTGGAACAGCATGACAACATTGTGACTCACTACAAAAAAGTCATTAGAGAGCAGGTAAGAGGGAGTTGCGCTGTACATGTGTCTCCAGAAGGTGTTTGTTCTGGCTTTCAGAGGCACTGCAGTGCAGCTCAATACCTGATGTTCTAAAAGAAGTAACAAGGAATCTAGCAATGCAGAAACACTTCTAAAAATACTTAAGCCAAGCTGTGGTTCAACTGAAATGTCAGTGTTTAGAATACTGATGAAGTTTAGTTCTTTTCCTGGGGTACATTTGCTCTTTCCTGTGTTTAAGTGTTTCTTTTCAAATGAGTAACTGGAGAACTTGCAGCCCTTTGCAAAGGGATGTAATTCTTAGTTCTGTGCTCTTACTGTTGAAAAGATGATGGATGAAATGTGGCTGAATGAAGAAATGAAGTTTGTCAGTCAAGTTTCGGTATATCTGCTGTGGCTGGACTCTCAAAAAATTTTTTTCTAATGGTAGTTTGCTTGCTTTGTTGCCACAGCTTAGACTGAGAAGTAGAGGAGCAAAGCTAATTAACTTAAATAGCTACCAGGGAACTGAAGCAGGTGTTTTTAGTTTAGGGATCTGGAAGGGACACAGAGTATAGTGGTACATATGGAATTAAGGGGCACTTTGGAACTGCCAGTGAGGCTTTATTGAACATGCGATGACTGTAATTACCACGACTTCTTTAAAGACTCTTGAAGTGGATCAAATGCGTGCAGGCTTCAGTGTGATGGAGAAAAACTAGCGTCATCAGCTTCCATATATTTCCTTTTTCTCTCTTCTGCTGTCCCTGGTGTGGGGATGCTGGAGGTCTCCTCCAAAATATTCAGAAGGCATTGGTCTGGTGTGACAGGCCTCTTCTGTCTTCCCCAGGCTTTTTTTGTAGGAATAGCTATCTAGGTTTGCATGAGGCTTTTCTGCTAACCTGTCACAGGTAGCACTGACAGTATCACAAACCAGTAACATGTAGTGATCGAGTTTTTTTTGTCTTTATTTGCCTTCCTGGCAGTATTGTATTCAAAACTGTTATTACTCCTAAGTGCGTTTTTTTCCTTCCCCTGTCACAGGACCAGGAGCTTGAAGAATTAAAACAACGAATTAACACTTTAACGTCTCAAAATGAACAGCTCCAAGCAACAGTTACACAGCAAGTGTCACAGATCCAACAGCATAAGGACCAATATAATCTCCTGAAAGTACAACTAGGTAGGCTTCAGAAAGAATAATAATAAATAATCTTGCTAGTGCAGAGATGTTTTGTGATCTATGGCAAGCTATGGAAAAACTCCAGCAGACAACCTTCTATCACGTCAGGCATGCTGTTTTATGTTCTGCAGCTTATGAAAATTTCCCATAGAGATAAAATACACTTTTTTCAAGTTGGTATTGAGCATTGCAAACACTTTGGTTTAAGCATCAGATTTGCTCCATTACTAAAAATACTAGGTTTTGCTTTAAGTGCCTTTAAACTTACAGAATAAAGCACAGTGAGAACCGAGAGGACATCTTGAAAGTGTGAATGAGGTATAATTTTTTTCTTGCTTTGTGATTAACTTTTGGGTCTCCTGAAATAACATTGGTGTTTTCTGCAAGATCTGTTTGACAACTTGAGCTAGGGCCTATCTGCCATGTAGGTCTGCTCATGGGGAAAACAAGCACCTGAAGACGACCGCTGTAGACCAGACAGTTCACTTACGTGGACACATAGAAATATTGGGGTTAGCAATAGCTTCTGACCTGACCTGGTATCACTTTGGTTGCCTGTGATGAAAAGCAAAGCCTTTCCTTGCCACCCTAGCTGCTTTCCTGCAGGTGTGCCTGCTGAGGGGCGAGAGCTGAAGCTTGCTGTATGAACTGTTGGCTACTAGAGAGCTGCTGGTAGAGGCTTTCTACACTTTTGTTGTCTGAAGTTAGTCCAAAAAGGTTGTTGCCTGTTCAGAGTTAGAACGTGAAAGGATGGGCCACGGTATGTGCTGAAGTTTGGGTCTGTGAATGAAGAAACGATTTAGGGAAGAACTGCAGTATGGCAGATGTGCAAGATGGGGCCTATTACTGCCACTAGAGAGATTGCTAACTGAATGCTTACATCGGGACAGTATATTCAAGTTATTCCAAGGTCAGGATGCCTGATAAGCTGGGTATGACATGATTTCAAAAAGTAATTCTGCCTTCAGGATTATTTAGGATTAAAAATACAGAAGGAAACAATTGTCCTTCAGAATGATTTGTCTGTGAACTTAATTTGGATGAACTGAATGACTGGAGCAGCATGCAGGTGCAGCTACAAATACATAATTGAAGGAATGGCAAATTAGAGCTCTTCATTTAGCTTTTTTGATAGAGAGTTCTTAAAATACTTTGCTTTGGTTCTCAGTTTAGAATGGCTTGTATTGCCCTGTGAAGCGGTAGAAGGATGGGCAGTAATACTTTGACTGATCTGTTTGAAGCGAACTTCAAAATGATGTTGGTGTTTGTGACCTTTGTTATAAACTCTGTCTTTTAGGAAAGGACACTCAGCATCACAATTCCCACAGTGATACGTTTCAGATGAATGGCATTCAGACGGAAGAAGTGAGCAAATTGAAAGAGGAGTTGGAAGAATGGAAAAACAAGCATGAACTGCTGCAAGGGCAGTTACGGGAAAAGGATTCTGTGATTGAAAAATTGGTAAGCGCTAACTGTCTCAGCAGAACTTGATGCAGTTTCCAATTCCTGTTTTCAAATGTAGCCTGCCTTAAGCTGTGAAGTCCTCATGATGGCCTGCTTGTCAAAATGCAGGATGATGCAGGCTGCTTTTATTTTGCGCACGTTTTCTGCATTTGATTTAGGGAAAGATGCTTTTGCATCCACCTTAGAGGAGACCATCCAGCTGCTCTTGTGTAACTGGAGAGCTTCATGATGTGCCATTTCTTAGCCTGTTTGCACCTTCTCTGCTGGGAACTTCAATCATGCAAATACACAGTTTGCTTTGTGTTCTGACAGCATGACTATATTTAGTCTGTCTGGTTCTACGGCTGATTTTCCTGTTGCTATTACAGAAGTCCTCACAGTTGGAAATAGGAACAACACAGCAGTCTTCACAGACCAGCAAATCTGGTGGCTTGGAGCACAATAATGAACTACAAAAGGTGAACTCGTGGTATTTCAGCAAAGCTGCAGTGAACAGTGGTAGCTCGGGATGGGAAGGGAGCTTTGCCAAGCTTGAGGGAGGAGCATGGATTCCTCAGCATGTTGATGTTTTTAATGGCGTACCTTTATGTGATGATGGTAGTAATCTTGGAGCATCAGGATTATGCATCCAAAAATGAATCAGTTGTTTTCGCTAAGCAAGTTTGAGCCAGCAGAAGACACTGCAGCTGACTCTTCAGACTTGCAAAATATGTTTATTCATTGCAAAACATACCTTCAAATGTTGATAGGACAGCTTCCAGGTATTGGATGTACAGCATAGAGTAAGTGTTTAAATATGTGCAGATTCAGTAAAGTAAGGTAGCTCTTGCTCAAAAAATACCTAGCAGAGTTGCTCTGATTAGACAAGTAATAATGCCTAGATTGGTTAAGTCATAGTGAGTTTCTGCACCAAGAATGGTAATGTGTAGAGGATGCTAATGGGAGTGCTAGTGGTGTGAAACACATTTATAAACATGACTGTGGCTCAGACAGGTGCCTTGGTTGACCATTCCAGAGAAAAAAGTTCGTAAGAGCAGGGTAGAAAATGGTGCATGTTGCTGAACTAGTTTTGTCGTCTTGAGAAATGGTTGCTGTGCTCTCACTGAGACAGAGATGCAGTTTTCCTCTTGCGTATGCTAGTATGAAGCAGTTAGTCTGGTACCATTTAACTTACGAAGAATTTAATGTGAATAACTACTTTGCTTTATCAAATTAACTTATAAGTATGTTTTGTCTCTGTTTCCCAAAGGAATTAGAAATGCTCAGGAGTCAGATACAACTACAGTCTGCAGAAATCTCTAAGCTTCAGATGGAGAATCAAAAGCTACAAGTAATGGTACCAGAGAAAAAGTTCCTTATTTTCTCTTTGGCAACTAAATCTTGAAGACTTGCTTTCCTGCTTACACTGGGCAGAATATCAAGTGTTAAATTCAATGTACAGATCATTTGAGAGAGGAAGGCTTTTTTTTTTTTTTAACACTTATGCTGTCAAAGTCTTAGCTGCTCTGATACAAGGTGCCATTGCATGTGTGTTGGCCCTGTGTGGCCATGAGGCAAAGGCACATTTAAGTGCTCCGTGCTGCCACCAGTTGTCAAGACAACCTCATTGCCACCCTACAGACTGCCTACCTTTCCTAGAGCTTTGGCTTAAATGTAGTACAACTGGAGAAGAAATTGTCTTGAATGCGTGCCATGTTGCAGTTTCAGCTGTAAGACAGTTGCCGTGTTTTGAAAATACTAACTTTGGGTAGGGCTGGCTGTGACTAAACTATTGCTGTTTTTAGTAGTCACATATGAAGATTCAGATATTTAGCCTAATTAAAAAAAAAATCTTTGGCACTTAAGAAGCATCTGAATGAAGGCTGGTGGTCTGTAACAGACAGGGTCTGCCTAGACAAAAAGAACCTAACAGTCGCTAATATTTAGAGTGCAACTTCTATGAAATAAGGGTTGCCCCTTGTGTTCTCCTTTCTGTGTGCATGTGTGTTATGTCTTTATTGAGACCCCAGGAATCACAGATCTGTTTCCTAATGCTTTGCAGTGCAGGATGTATGTAACTACCATACCTTGGCTATGCTGTAAGAAGAAAATATGCATTTAAATTCTACAGCTGATTGTATAATGTCTTAGCTTGTTGTCTTTATATTTGAGACATTCGGTGCTCTGATGCTGAATTTCTTGTCCACAGAATACAACTGCAGATCCTGTGTCAGGAGACAGCAGTGCAAGAGCAGCAAATAACTCTGAATTGGAGGGACGCCTTGAGCAAGAAATAAAAGAACTGAAGGTTGGTAGTGGGTGAACACCAAACCAAGGCACTTGATACTCAGCCATCAGTTAGGGGGACTTTTACAATAGGGAAGGCTTTGGGTTCAAGTGGTTTGTTTCCTCAGCATCTGAAGTGTTTCAGGCTATGTAGGGGAAGCTGGGTGTGTCTCCTCCATTTTTCACTTGGGAAATGTAGGCCTTGTCTGCTTTAAAAGAGTTGGTAAGGACAGTCTAGGAAATCGCTTTAGTGTGACATGGACAGTCCAGTTGGGCTGGGAGGAAGGTAGTCACTGTTAAGACATCTACCTATCTTATTCCTGGTTGGTAGTAAGGGGAGTTTGGGTAAGGAAGTGCATGGGAGCAAGGCCACAGGGCACTTCGTGGGGTTGGAGCTGGTACAGGTAATGTATGGAATGTGTTTGTAGGAAACAAGGCTTCAGCTGTTCCTATGCTTATGGTCTAACTTGGTGGGGGATTTTTCCTGTTGCCAGAGTGAAGTCAAAGCCCTTTCTGAGGAAAAAGAATCACTAAAACAGCACCTGGATTCATCTAGTAGTACAGTTGCTATCTTGCAAGATGAGAAAAGTAAACTTCAGCAAGAAGTTGCAGAATCAAAGAAAGAACAGGATGATCTTCTGGTGCTTTTGGCTGATCAGGATCAGAAGCTATCTGCACTGAAGATCAAATTGAAGGATCTTGGTGTACCGGTAAGCAAAACAATGGGCTGAATGAGTTTTCAGGTCCAAGGAAAGTCTGAGCAGTCTGGGTATGGCAATACTTGATCCAGTAAGTCTGGTGAGGCATCTTCCTATAAATGGAGGGCTGTTAAATCTACCAGGGTTGCTTTCTCAACTTACATTGGCAGCCACCAATAAAAGATGATGGCTGCCTCTTGAAAGAAGTCTTCAGCTTAGGGATGTTGAGGGGTACCTGCCAAACACCTGTGAGGAAAAGAATGTGTCATGTATGTGTCTGGAATGATACCTGACCATGTGCCTGGCCTTGCTAGGGTTTATCCTGGCTGCCAACTAGAAAGCAGGTGATGGCCTCGTTACAATCCTAAGGGATTGTTCCACAGATAAGACAAGTGATAGCTAGAAAGCTGTAGTCTGCTTCTTAAGCAGCACTGTGAAATGTCAGGGCAGTTTCTGGGAGCCTTGTCTTCTGGGGGGTTTCTTGGAAGAACCCTTGTGACTTGCAGCTGGACGTGTGACTGGAAGGTGGACAACAAGCTGTTGTGCTGCAGTTACTGTGGCTGAACACCAGGCTCGAGCCTGGGTTTCCTACTGGGAGACAACTGTTCTGTCTTTTACGCAGTCCTTCTTAAAGGAAGGATTGCATTTTGGTTGTTAACAGTCATCTGGTTTAGCTTCACCTGCAGGAATAGGTTTTAAAGAGTGCGGTGTGCAGAGGCATTATTTCTTTTGAAAAGTATTTGTAGCGAGTGTATATTCTCTAAGTGTAGCTGAGGAATCTTTTGAGTCTGTTGACTTTTAAATGACTAAATAGGGAGACAGTACCCCGGAAGACATTAGCAGCTTCACTCGTGGCATTGCAAAGCACTGGACGGACACGTTTTCCTCCTCAGCCTGTCTGGTGAAGAATGCGGGTTTTAGTTGATGCAGCTGTCCAGGAAACTGAAGTGTGTATGAAGTTGCTTATTTGAACGTATGGGGCAGAACTGATGGTGCTGAATGGCGGCTGTTGTTCCCAGTACTCAGCCATCCTTAGTGTAAAACTTAAACTGTGTGATGTTACAAGATAACAAGTGCCTTTATTAAGCTCTAATTGATACAGCATGGTAATTTTAGGTTAGCTTAAAGCTGATTTTCACTCCCTCAGTGTTTGTCTTGCCTTCAAAAGGTTGGATTAGAGTAAGGGATGATAACTGCTCACAACAGATCTTTCTTCATTTCAGGTTGAAGATGAAGATGATATCGAATCTGGAGATCAAGGGGACGAAGATGAGGATGGGGATGAAGAGGAGCAAGACTAGAATGCTTTTGTGTGTTACCATGAAAACTAGACTGCATTGGGGGAAAAAAAGTATTATTGGTATACAAAGCAAAACATCTGCTTATGAGAAACAGATGGGAAAATGGCAACTGTGGGACTAGTTATGAGTTACTGAAGTGTTTGAAAACCCTTCATACTAGGTAAAGCAAACAAAAATCACTGTTAAAGTTCTACATGAGTATCCCAAATTGTACTTGCTTAGAAGTTGCTTTAGACACTGTTTAAAGCATGGGGATGACAATGTTGCTGCCTCAGTTCATTGTCACGGACGGAAGTTCTGTGCATTTGTCTATGGTTTTAACCTTCTTGAACTCTTAACATAATTAAATACAAAACTATTTGGTTTAACATCTGTCAAATGGAGTCATTGCCCCTGCCTTCAACATGGAGCTTTAGTGTAATATGTGGCTTCCTTCAAAGAGCAGGGGTGAGGTGGAAGGGTGGGGGCGGAGGCAGTGTATGGGGGCCACGCTGCAGGCCTTGTGGGCTGGTTCTCCAGGTGTGAATGAACCTGCACAGCGTCGAGTGCCTTGACACCTGATACGGCTGCATTTGGAACCTCCCGGGGGGAACCGCAACGCTATGCGAATAACATAGAAAAGGTTGCACAGAAACTTGTGCTAGGAAGGTAGCATTTTGAAGAAGAATCTCTATGGAAAAACGAAGACCAATACACTCTTTCTAAAGATCTAGTGTGCTACCCAGCCAGCATAAAAATAAGTAAAAATCTCGTTGACTACTTCAGTAAGGAAATGAAAACCATTATGATTTATATAACTTATTGGTTCTTGATGAGTGAATAAAAGATAAAATTTTAAAAGAACAAACTGAATACAGTAAATGCTTTAATTTCATTTTTTGGTAATAAAAATAGGTATGTCCATTTAGTACTCATTCATTTAATTTTCTTGTCCTGTTTTAATAAAATGTATTTTAATACACATGTAAAATTGTCTAAAACCAGTCTAGGGTGGCAGTTGAAATTAATAGTATACCAGGTGCTGGGACTCTTACACGAGTGTATGGGAGTGCTGGTTCAGTTTTTGCATTTTTCAACAATATAGACTTTGGTAGCTGCTTACCTGCCTTAAGACTTTTTTTTTACTTTTCTAAATAAAATCATTCCTTAAGTACATGATAATTTGAGGAAGACCAGTAAAGAAAGACTTTTCGGAAGTGCTCTCATACACTAAAGTGGGTGCTTAACATGAAATGGTTGGAAGGAGTAGTTTAAATAAGCTCCACTCTTGCACAACATCCTTGAGCAGATTTTTGGAATTGGGAGGGAAAAGAGCCAAGGATGAGAAGCAATGGTAGAGTAGGAGCTGAAAGATGCTCTGTGTGTGTGTGAGCTTACTTCTGTACAACAATGCGTGGTTCTTATCTTCGATGTGACTTGCTTTCTGCTGAACATTGCATGTGAACAAAGAGCTGGGACCAAACAGCTCACAGGTGTTACCCGTCCACCTTAACTTTTTCTATGCAAAATCCAAGAATGAGGGCAGAAGAGTGCAGGCCCCAGAAAGCTATTGGAGATGTCTTTGCCATGTTTTTGTACGGAGCAAGTGTGACACAGATTTATTGATAAGGGTACTTTGATTGTGAGGCAGTACTTGCTTTTTTTTTTCCCCTAAGGCAGGAGATACATAAACTACAACAACTAGAAAAGCCAGCATGGAAGGCCTGAAGTGCTCTTGCTGCTTGTTCAGTGATGTGAACAAGTGCTAAAAGAATTGACAGCTTTCCTGCTTGCAAACCCTTGTCAAAAACGCATGGTGTGACTTTAGCCCCTTTTAGTGACTTAGACAAGTCTCTCTTCCTAGTATGACTATACCCTCTTCTTCATGTGAAACAGAATAAAGAAGATAACTTGTGGCCGTTGTTCAAGTGGAAGGTGGTACAATAGCAGCAGTGACAGCTAAAAAGGTTTTTGGCTTTTTTAATTTTTCAGTGCTAAGAGGGGAAGTGAAGGTTATTTGCTTTGCTAAGGGGGTGCCGGACCTCTTGCGCCAAATGTGATTGAGTGATATGTGACATTTAAAGTTAGCAGTGGAACTAATAATAATTAGCGTAACGTAACGCCTAAGCGTTCGGTGTTGGGACTTGGTACAAAGTTGAAGTGGTATGCTACAATCCTTACAGATATTACAGTCACAAGATGGGATTTTTTACAAATAGCTGAAAAATTTCAAGTACTGTGCTCTCTCTGTGTGCATGGATATAGGCTGGTATTTTTTATCTCTTGAAGAGTCTGTTTGTGAGTAGGGTTCTTCAGGCACAATGCAATGGGAGTCTTTAAGCATGCTGCCTGTAATTTGTTAAAAGAAAAAAATTAATTTAAATCTGGACTTTATGGTAGGGGTTTTATAAAATGATCTAGATCATTTTAGTTGTCGGGTCCTCTAACACTCACATTAGGTTAGACTTGCCTAAGTTGAATTTTGTCATCACAATGTCTTCTGCAAGCCTTAACCTAAACTACTTGTGAGTGCTGGAAGCTATGTGTACCTTTCAGATTTTCTTTTCAGTGCATTTAAGCTTTAGGTAGTTTTGGTCTCATTTACTGTTGTATTTGCTTGCTACCATGTGCTGCCTCACCTGACCAGATTCAAGGCCTGTTAACTATTCCCACTAGACCTTATTGCAGTGTGGTTGAAACATACAATTGAGTAAGCTGGTAACCAGACTGGGGCTGGAGCTGTCCTGCTAGTTTCAACGTCTCTTACATAAATGGTATTGGTAAGAATCGCAGTGAGATTTTTTACGCCAACCCAGAACCGAATGTGGGGGTTCCTAGAGGTCAGTGAGAGGTCTTCTGATGTAACCAGGGCTACAGCTGGACTTGCTAGACATGTAACTATACCCATGGAAAGGAAGGGCATGCTCACTTTTTAAGGAGTGTACGTTTGCACTGATTCAGTCACTAGTGTTATCACCTGAAGAAATGGGAGCTCCTTTCTGTATGCCTTGGGAAAGTCAGTCTTAAAAATGCCATTTTTTATGAACCCTGTTAGAGGTGATGGCTTCAGTACCCAGGTGTCCTGCGAGCGTTGGCATTGCCATTCACTGCTGTCAGCAGTACCACCCCCAAGGAATTGGTGGCAGTTTGTCCTACTCTATTTAGACAAGACAAACCTACTTATTTATATTTGCATGAACCTCTTCCCCCATCAATGTCAGCTGTCCTGTGAAGCAATGCTTTTCTTTGGAAGTGTTGGATCCTTCAGTAGAGACCAAAGGTGGCAAGGGAGAAGGAGTGGTGTCGGGAAGCCTCATGGCTTTGTCATGTACGGAGAGCCCGGAAAGCCGATGTGGCCTGTAGCGCTGGCCCAGCGGGGAAAACTGCTCTTCCCTCCCCCTGTCCCGCTAGGTGATCTGTGACCTTGCAGTCTCTTTGTCTATTCTACGCACCTTTTATGTTGCCCCAGATGTTTTCACTTTATTGTCTTCTGGGTGCCTTTCTGCGAAGTCTCTAAAAATGCTGTGGGCAGAAACAAACAGATATTTATGTAAGTGGTTCTTCAGTATGCAGTCATGCCCTAGGAGGCAAGCGTACCTCTCTAGAGTAAAGGGAAGGGGAACAGAGAAAGGAAGACAGGGGAAAATAAACGAACCTTTTCCTTACACTGATGAGATGGAATCACCTAAAAAATAAGCATTAACTCAGAGTCAGTACGTGAAAGCACAAGACAGGTGATCGATGGTCTGGCCGGATCTCGATGAGGAGCCGTTAATCTAGCAACCTTACCTAGACATCAGTGCCACTCCCAAAAGGTGGTATGCTACAGCATTTTTTTCTTGCCATTCTCTGCAGTGTTACGCTTGGGAAGTTCTTCCTTTTGGATGCAACTTCAAAATGTTTGAAGTCACAAAACATGAAGGAAGAGATAACTAGGTGGGGTAGGAAGTTCAGGAGACAGACAAACTGGTTACAAACAGGTTTTAAAGAAGCCTGTTCAAAGTGCCTTTCCCAATTAGAAAACCTGTTTTGTTGATTATTTTATTGCACCATCCTAGTAGTATATCTTCCTGCTGGTAGTAGACGGGTCTGGATTATAACTGTATTATTGTCAAATGGGTGGCCTTTGCCCAGAAGGTATTCATTTGACTGTGCATTCTTGGCTGTGTCATGAAAATTAGATTTATTCTTAATTTTTTGGAATCTTTTCTTGTCCCATCATGATTGGGACATCGTGAATGCAGGGTGTTTTTCCTCACTCTGCACAGCGTTTGGATCCTTTCCACGTAGTTTCTTTATAGTCAAAGGAATCAACTGGTGACAGTGAGAAGGGAAATAACATCATAGATTTCTAGGTTGCTTGTTGCACATACTGACATCGATACAGATAAACAGGCCAAACAGATACCAGGAGTGAAGAGCCGAAGCAAGTAATTCTGATTACTGTATGCTAACAGTAGAATACCATAACCTACTTGGAGTCCAGAGCTGGTGCTTATGTGCCACGTCCAGACCAGGCAGTGTGGATCCCTTCATATACACCCTTTTCAGTGCAAGAGTTTTCAGTAAAGGTCCAGCGCTGCCTGGTCTGAACATGGGAACTCTTCGTAATTTCTTTAAGACGGCTGCTCCACCATTTTCTGGATCAGTTGTTTGCAAAGTACAGACTTCAGGGAAGCAAAAGCAGCCTTACCTGTGTTACGCAGCCTCTGCCTGCCGCCGGTCTTCTGCACGCTCAAAAATTGCCAAATGCTCTTCATTTGTTTGAAGTTCTTCCTAGAAAATAAAATCAAAACAAAGTGTTCAGCAGCGCATACAGGCTTAAGACATTCCCCAGCCTGTGCCGTGCTCAGGTAAGATGGGTGTGGGTGTCTGTGAAACACAGCTGCTCACTAAAGCCCTTCTGCCAGCTGTCAGCGCGGTCAGTGTTCGGCGGTGGGAGCGGGACTTAATGCTGGCAAACCTGACACCTTGCGGGGTGGGCCTGGTGCCCCCATACCACCTGCAGCGTCGTTCTCCCTTCCATCAAGAGGATTTTTAACCGTTTTGCACTCCCCTGGCCACCTTGCTCATTGAACCGATCCATCCCATGAGCAAGGTTTGCCATTGTCCCACAGGGTCGTTCCTCCTTCAGCCCCCAAGAGACACTGGAGGAGAACCAGGACCTTTTTTTCCTGTTCCTTCTGAGTGCCCAAGTGTTTGCCAAACAGCATCTCCACTTTAAATAAATTGCTGACTGGGTTACCCCAGCCTCGTGCATTCATGAGCAAAGGGACAGCAGTTGCAAATGAGAATTGCCATCAAACAAGAGAGAAGTCCCTGTGGTTGGCTGAGTTGTGCACTTTTCTTTTCTAGCACAACTCCATTGTGAAAAGAGAAGCGAAAGACATTTTTTATTTGCTCACTATCTCTCTCAATTGCTATTTAAGGTGGGACTCTGTCATACTACTTATTTCTCTCTGTTGTACCACTGGGCACATTTCTAAATCACACCTTCTACCTGCATGGCACTGTTGTGTGCGTGCATTTGCAGTCTGTATGAAACAGCCTCGCCAGTGACCCTTTGCAGAAATGGGTGTTGGGAAGTGACAGCTACAGCTTGAGTCCCCACCAGGCCACACGTTCTAGCTCACCTGGCATGCCGATCCTACTAAACTGATTTTTGAAAAACCACACGCTCTCTCTGTGGAGGCAAGTGGTGAATCTATGTCACTAGATAGGTAATTGTGGCACTTAAAAACTGCTCTCTGCTGGTTTTATAGCCCTGTTGTGAAGCCTGTAGGTTTTTCCATATATATCTGACTCCTTTGCTCCATGAAGCAGGTGCAGAACATGACGTTTATTTGCAATGACATTTCAGAAACAAGAAATGGGTCTGGACAAGCCTGTGATCGCTTCCTACCACTTATATAAGAAACCAATAACCTTATGACACTGTTCTTCATAAAGGACATCCTATTGGGAGCAAACTGTGATGCAATGGACTCGGATCCTGAGGCTGATGTGAAGGTCAGGCCAAGCCTGAAAATACCATTGGTGCGTAGTGTTGCGCCTTGAAGCTGAAAAATTCACTGCTGGGCAAAGAGGACACAGTCAGTGGTCATTAACGGTTGCTTGCAGGCAGCACGTGTTTCACTAGAAGCAGTGTAATAAATCAGAGGGCAGACAGCCTGCTTGATTGGAGGGAGATACTAGTGCCAGTCAAGAAGAGCCGTTGCTCTTCAGTCTGGTGCATTTACACACGGGAAGATCCTTGAGAAAGCATGTGCTCTGGGGTTACTGTTACAGAGGGGCCTCAGACCAACCACCGTGACAGCAAGCGACAGATGAGCTCAGCACCAAGGAAAATGAATTAGCCCCCATCATCAGTGAGACCTGAGGTGCAGGACAGCTGAGACCCCCCCCAGCCACGTCAGCAGACACAACCGTTGCAGCCAGATCCTTATCTCCTTACTGACCTGGGGTGTTGAGGCTATGTGATGGACTGGGTGAGAGAGGTGCTTCCCAGCTCACAAGGCTGACACCAAGCACACAGGTCACAAAATCAGACCCAAACTACAGGAATGAACCGTTTCTGACTCTTCTGTTGCGGCATCTCCATTTAGGCAAGGGAAGACCAGTCTGACTTTTATGCCAGTGCCTGGAAGTGCCACCAAGAAAATCAACAGGGCAGTATGGAGATGTGCTCTGCCCGCATCTAATACAGTCAGCGCGGGAGGACTACGCCCCACATCCAGAGAGCGAGGAGAAGGCTCTCATCTAAGTTTTACGACCAACAAGGGGTTCCCAGAGCTTCCCTGATGGCTGCTGAGTTGTCTGGTGCAGCAAGGGCTCTTGGCAGGGCAGGGATTTCTAAACACCCTGTCTTACACCAAGGAGCCATGTGGTAAGCCCGAGGAAGGCAAGTTCTGCATCCACAATACAAAACCAGCTTGCTCTTCAGCTTCTTGGCTCTCCATCTGGGCCAAGTTGGGGCCAAAAACAGAGCTGGTACCTACGCACTTCTCAGTTGTGCTGGCCCCGCTTTCCAACAGAGCAGGAGCCAACTTGCAGAAGCACACAAGTCTAAGGAGAAGCTTTGCTGGCACTTGCATGATTCTAAATTTGCTTCTTGAACTCCCGATCGCCTGCTCCTCCCCCTGCAGACAGATTCGTTGCCTGTATCTTAACATATTTCCAGGGATCTTACCTGAAAGACCTTTCTTATTCATGCTGTATTATCTGACTTACCCCAAGTTTTAGCCTGTCCCCTCTATTCATACCTCCTCTTTCAGAATAAAGTGCAGAGTGGAACAAAGGGTCTGCATAGCTGCTGTCTGCAACTTAAGACACGAAATAGGTGTGAAATGGTAGCATCTCTGCCACCTCGGTAGAGGAGAGGCCAGTTTGCCGCATGCTCACAGCTCTAACTCTACAGGCTCCCTCCGTGGTGTGTACTTACGCCAGTAAATCCATCACGGATGTGGACATTTCACTGGGTAAAGAGCTTAGCTCCCGGATACACATACGGTCCTAAGGCAAAGGAGAAATGGGGCTTCCCCACTGGCTAGGGGAATCCTGAGGCATGTACTAGTTTAAGCTATCAGTACAAGCCTTCCTGCACCTCATTTGGTGACAGATTCTTGCTGCTGAACACTCACAATGAGATTCAGTCTCAACTGAGACCAAAGTACAGCCAAATGTTGTCTTCATGTCATCTCCCATGACACAAGCAAGTTAGGTGATGACAGCACAAAGTCGCAAGCCGTGTCTCCACCTGCCCTCCTGGGGGACCCCTGACTCTCATGCACATGCTTTCGGCCCCAAAAATGACGATGCAAGGGACAGCGGGTTTGCTGCAGGCTGCATTCTTCTCCTGGTGTCTCGGGAGGGCGTGTGTGTGGCTGGGAGGGAGAAAGCTGCCGAGGTAATTAGTTAGACCTTGTTTATCCTTAGGCATGTCTCTCTAGCCATCTGGGCCTACCACAGTGATCCTGGGGAATGCTTTGCTACCAGGCGTCCTGCTGCTCGCCGAGCTCCAGCGTGGCCACCAGAGGTCACGGTGTTCACACGCACGGCACGGAAACCCAGCCAGAGCAGCCCTGAGCTGCCGGCTGGAAATCCAAGCGTGGCATCCCATGGAGGTTACACGAGTGGAAGGGTTACCAAGTTAGCTAGACGGTTGCTTTGGGTTTTAAACAGAGCTGTAGGGCAAACAGCTATCATGTAACTTACTCTCCTGCTACCTAAAGTCTAGTAATTCTCAACCTAAACGAGTTTTAGCAGCTGGCACAGTTTGAGGATGCAAGTTTATCTGAAACGAGAGCTTGTAATGGAACTTGGGTTTGGGCTTTAGCTGCAGAGAGCGTGTTGCCCTCCTGAGACAGAGCAGCCAGTGGGGCCGTCCCGCACAGCAGCGTGGGCTGGGCTTCCCGTAGCCAGGATCGGGCTCTACGGCAAGAGCTGTGCCGGCTCCAGGGATGCACGTGGGGAGCCTGCACCCGCAGGAAGGCCTGTAGCCTCTGAAATCCTGGGGTTTCTGTTGTGCACTTGTTAAGCAGCAAACAACGCTCTTCTGTGGAATTCCCCAGTAAAGATGGACAAGCCTGGCGGTTTCGAGGTGGTCGGTCCCCTTGTCCCTGCTCCTTAGGCAGAACAGAAAGAAACCTGTTTATGCTCCAGCTGTCAGGCTGAAGCCAGCGCCGTGTCGACTTGGGTTTAAACCTTCCAGACTCACATTCAGCATTGTGGTGACACGTGGAAACCCGAAAGCCTGTCTTTCGCACTCCTCGATGGAGAAGCAACTGTCTAAGAAGGAGAGTGCTGGACCGAGTTAAAAGACCTGTTTTGCCTCTGATCCACTGGGCGACCTCTGCAGATGAGCAGCTTGATTTGCCTCGACCTCCGCGCAAGCTCCTTTCCTGGGCTTTTGCAAACTTCGGTGATGCATGTTGTGCTGTATGTGGATATGGAGCCAACATCTCTGGCTGTGGGGCTCCTGGGAAATGCTAGTGAGAAGGCAGGCGCAGCTAGCTCCCAGGCTGAGGACAAGCTCAGGCGTTGTGCTGCCCTCCCCATCATCTCCCCTCCCCTCTCACTGGCTCATTTTTGTTAAATTGCTGCTCCTGAGTTCACTGCAAGGTGACTAGAGGGCTGCTTGTTTACTTACGTCTCAGTAAATGAAGTAGTTAGTAAAAAATCACCCAGGCTGAATGAAAAGCTTTATCTGACCGGAAATACCAGCACACTTGAGATCACACAGGGTGTGAGTGGCAGGCGAAAGTGTTTGAGATACCTTGTTAAAGGTTTCTGAGCTGTTTTAAAGCACAAAATGGCAAAAAAAATCTGGAAATAAAACCAATGCTAACTCGTCCACATTTTTCAGTGCAAAATGTGTCAATGTCTCTCTCTGCTCACACAAACACTAGGAACCAGAATGGACTGCCTGAAAGGTTTAAATGCAGAAAGTCGTTTATTTGTTGGGAGGATTGTTTTTCGGTTTCTTTTCGGGGGAGCTGTTTTCCCAAACATCTGTTGGTGGGAAAAACGTTCTCCCAGGTGGCTAGAGAAGGGAGCATCTGTTAGGATGCCTGGTGAATGAGCAAAGGGCTTCTCCGTCCTGTCACGGCCACAAGTGAGTGCAGGAATAAGGGAGGCTGCCAAGGGTCTGATTTACCGGAGCTGCCTGTGATAGAAGGCAGTCGGTTTTGGCCCAGAGCAGCAAGCAAAGACAGCAGGTATGGCACCCCAAGGCGACAGCAGCAAGATGCTCTCCATGCAGTTTAGTTCTCCCCTGCTCCCTGCAGCGTAGCCGCCCCAGAGGGTGCACAGCGAACGTGCACAGGGGCTGGTGCTGTGGCTGGTGCAGCAGAGGCGGGGACAGAGTAGGCTCTAACAGAATACTTGTAAGGGTAACTAACTGCTCCCTTCTCAGTAGAAATGGACGAGGCTGTGTCAGCCCGCCCAGATGTACAGGCACATGCCAAAGGTAGAGTAGAAACATGCCAGACTCACTCATCACTCCAGGAAATCCGCTTGGATAAGAACAAACTTTCTCTATTATTTTTTCAAAATCTCTCAGACACCTACACTCAACTTTTTGTCATAAGCTGTCTGGAGCTGATTTTATCTTGCACGCTATGCACTTCAATGGGAAGGAAGGGGGTGATGGTTGGGCAACTGATACAAAGCTTCCACTCTGAGCAACCTCAGCTGCAGGTAGCTGATTACTCACTCTTCTTCCTGGCAGGGCCCACTCTACGTCTACCTGCTTTTCAAAGTATTTCTAAACATTTGCGTAGCTGCAGGCCACAGGACCAGCTGCTGTGCCAGAAGTAATGGGGCTTGGACTGAGGTCTGAGGGGCTTGAATCGCTGGGAGTTTTGCCACCTTCTGGGCAGCCCGAGCAGGTCTGCCTTCCTCCTGCAACCGCTACGGACCGAGAGCAACTGCTGCTTCTGTCCCCCATTTTTGTGCTTAGTTGTACCAGAAGAATAACAAGTACTTTTCATCTAGAGGCTAGAAGCTTTCAGCAGGGAGATTATACCTTTGTTCCCAACAATACTTTCAACACCTTATTCTTAATCCAAGACCAGACCTAGCTGCATCTTTTCTCTGGGATTTCCAGCCCATGTGGCTGCCTAGTTCCCACACATGTGAGTGCATGTCCAAAGAGGAATGGGGTAAACGAGGCCCCTCAGGACTGTTGTTCCCAGTTCTTGGCAGGCCATGCTTTGCCCTGGTCACCTGTGTGTTGTGTTGGTGGTGTTTCCACCACAACCGCTGCAGCTGGATACAGTATAGATATCCGTTTGTTTGGCTTGCTTTTAAAATAAAGCCGGGATGCTGAAGAGTGACATACCACTGATGCCACCATGTGCCAACCCTCGGCCTCACACTCCTGTGCCGTGCGCTGCTGAAGCCAGCGTACATCAGCTACGGCCACATGCCACCACTGCGCTGTTGTGGCGGCGAGGTCCCATTTCCACAGGTTGTCCTGCCTGTGCCGACTGACCGAGTGGGCTCAAAGATGTGGCTGTGCCACTGCGCGTGTGGCCTTGCTTCTTGTCTCTGTGCAGCCTCGAGGACTCTGCATTACTGTTCCCTGAATGACGGCTGCTACCGAGCGGTCCTGCCAGCCGTGCTACGTTTTTCTGGCTATGGCTGAGTCAGCGGCCTTGAAGGGCTATCCCAACGACAAGAAGTGTCACAATTTGCACTTGTATATTGTGTGCTTTGCAAGTCCACAGAAGCAGCTGGACTTAGAGCGGCTATGTCAGACAAATGACAACTTCAAAAAAATGCCATTTATCCAAAGCCATGCTCTAGATGTGCACTCCTAGGCTGGTTGCATCATCCGTACAGATCACTGACTTGGCCGTCTAAAGACGAGTGCTCCTCCTATGCACACAGAGAGCGTGCGAGTGTCTGAGCTGGGCCCAGCGCTGTGGGGGAAGTGCTCTGATGTGATTACTGTGGGACTTGAGACAATTTCCTGGTGAAGTTTCATATATGCTTGAGTCACGTCTGCCCTTTGCTCTGGAAATCTCCTGCTTTGACCTCAACAGACAGCAGAAAAGACCAAGTGAGAAATTCCCCCACCATTTCTGCTTTTATCCTTGAAGTGTAGCTTTTACAATGGGGCTGGCTATACGATATTTTTCTTCAGCCTTCAACTCCTGTTTGAATGTTCCTGGTGACGCTCCCAGCTCCTCATCAGAGGTCTGTGCCGACTTCTGACTGAGCAGAAAACGTGACTGTTATTCTTTCTTCCCTGTTGCTTCACGGTATACAACAGGACATTAGTCAAAACAGTTGCTTCCAGGTACCTGCTGTTTAAGGAATGACCTATCTACAAATACCCATTACTTGCAGATTTGGTGCTGTATTTACCTGAAGAATCTCCCAAATGAAATCTCAGGGCAACAGGATTGATGATGTAGCACATCTTTCCATCCCTGAGAAGATGGCAGGACTGAGAGCAGCTGTAAGTCAACATGAGAACAGGAACTGCACAAAGGATCCCTGCTTTCTGCCAAAGCCACTCCTTACATTGAGTCCTCTCTGCCAGCAGGGGAAAGCAGTACCCCTTTCCTTGGAGGATGCTGGCAAAGATGTGCTTCTAAGTGCTCGTTGTGCCCGGCATTCAGCAACGTGCATGAGCTGACTGAAGCTCTGGGGCCTGCCTCAGCTGTCTGCTGACATATAGTGCCTGTGACCCATACCTGCCAGGGGCTGTGGCGCTGCCGGGAAGGAAGAAGCAAGCTCAGAGGGAAGAGTGCTCTTGCAACATGAAGCCCATGCTGTTTCTCCCCGCATCTCTGTGGTTTTCCAGGCAGATTTCCGGGCCTGTGTGTATGTCTTGCATCCACCTAGGCCCCAAAAACCCACCTGAGTCCTAGCCTCCTCAGGAAAGAATCAGAGGGAAGGAAATCCCCGTTTCAAATGGCCTCTCTCTTGAAAGGTCTCAAACCATGCATGTGCCACGGGTATGCTTTCCACAGCGGCCCCTTATGTCCAGTTCCCTCGGGCACAGGTAAGCACAGAGCAAAACAGTTTCAACCCTTCATCTCTCTGTTCTTTGTCAAAAGGACAAGAGAGAACAAGAAACAGAGGATTGCTGGTGTGACGGAAAAGCCACCCTAATGGGGAGAGAAATGGGGACCACCTTGCAGTTGTGGCCTAAAGACAATGTCATTCGCGTGGCCTGTGCGTGGCCCCTTACTGCCCAGCCCTTCCAATACCAACATGGACAAGAGGAGAACACGAGAGGTCCTGCCTGCTCAGTGTTTTCTGGATCAAAGCAGAAGGCAAATTAGGGAGGAAGGAGCCGGCTCCATGCAAGCTGGGTTCTTGTTACATCTCGGAAGACAGTCAGCATGTCGGAGCAACGGGCAGCAGCCAGTGCCTGAGCGTGCCTGGCAGAAGACCAAGCGGGCAAAGACAAGCTCTGTCTACTGAGTAAACGGCGAGCAATCTCCTGTGAGATCTTGGCAGCGGGAGGTATTCTGTAAAATCACAGCTTCCGCTGTGGTGTTTGTTTTGTGTGGAGCTGGGTTTTGTCCCATCGCCGTTGGCAGCGGGGAGCTGCTCGGTTTGTGTGAACAAAGGCACTCGGGAGCCCCTGGCTGCTCGGACAGATCCCAGCCCTCCCGCTGCCTTTTCATGAGCCGAGCACGTACAGCCACCCAGACATACTTCACACGCCACGCAGACCTCAGTGCCAAGAGCTGGTCTTTGACTCAACTGTGCTCCCACTGCCCCAGCCCTAAAGGGTGGAGGACTTCTTTAGAAACTTCCAGCCACGGCAGAATAAAGACTTACAGGTAATACAGCTTCATACTGACGTCCTGCACACCCCGTGCTGAAAGAAGAGTATAAATTAAGAGTACAAGAAGCAGTTTTGCCCTCCTATATCATGGCTTTTGTTTTCCTCAAAGCACTAAGACTCCTGGGAGTCGCAGACCTGACAGCGCTAAAGACGTGATGGCATACAGGGCAACTGCAGCTCTGGCGTGCTTCTGGTCTGTGGGGATTTCTGCCGTCATGCTGAGTACTTTCATTGTATCTGGGCTGTGCTCTGCTGTGGGGAGGGCTGTTAACACCGAAATGCCAGAACCTTAGAGTCATACCTGGTATCAGTGAGGAAACTGGAATGAACATATATTTTCCCAAACCTGACTTCACAGTTTTCCAAAAAGCAACAAAAACAATCACAAATATATTATAATATATATGTATGTGTGTATACATATATACACACGCTTGCTCATCCTGCTGAAAAGCCACAGGTTAGCCAAAGTGAGGCTGCTCTGGATTTAGCAAAAGCAAATCAGATGTGGCAGCTTTGACTTATGTATCTAGGATGCTGTCGGCTAACGCTTTCCAGTTCCTCTCTATGCTACTAGAAAATTCATTACAAGAGGGGCCTCGGAGAAACATTTTGTTATCGTTACTATCACATGAAGTTTCGAACGGGGCTCAAGAAAAGGTGGTGCTTAAAAAGCACCTCGTTTGAATTCATGCCAATGGCATATTTATGATACAGGACTGCAGTGTGTCCTGGGGATGGATTTATGGCATGTGATGGAAACACTGCATCTCGGAGATGGATTTTGCATGAGTATGGATACACACATCCATGACTGTACCTTTAAACTGCCTGGGACTCTAATTAAAATTTATTGCAATGGCTGCAGGTCACATAAAATACCTCCAAGTGCCTCAAAGATCCTTCCATGCTAAGATCTTAGCTGGCATCAGCAGGGTTAGGGGCTACCTCCCTGTCATCTCAGAAACTCCGTACTGATGCGGGGGTTGCTCTTCAGTACCTATCTGGAAAGATACTGCAGCGCTGGGGTTAACTGCACCCAGGACATCCCCAGGGGACCAGTACGTCCAGGCCACAGCAAAACCCACAGCTGCTGATGAAAAGTTCCCATTGACCTGAGAAGCCTGTGGCTTAATATTTGTCAAAATCGTAAAGATCTTTACTGTGGCGTGAAACTTGAAAAGAAACTACGGTAAGAATATATTTAAATACTACCACTGGATGCATGAATATTATTTTAATCTGGTGGATTATTTAGAAGCTCAAAGAAATACACTTTCAGGAAACAAGGATTATCGATTAGATTTGGCAAATACGTTTGGCCAAGTCAAGTACTAGGAGGGGGCGACATTTTTCATTTTCCTTTCATTTTGTTCTCCTATCATTTCATTTCTTTTTAAGGAAACCCTTTGGATTTTTTCCTTTTTAAATGTGTTCATGGTGAAAATAGCTAGGATTAGATGCTGAAAAAAGGAAATGTTTTGGTCAACACCAACCAAAGTTTTTATGAGTCTTCCTTTCACTTTGTTGAAAACATGCTTTCAGTTTGATGCAAAAGATAGTATTTTCTTTGATTTCTTTTTGGTTCCTCCTTAACAAAAATGCCCCTCAACCTAGCTTTTTAAATGCACCTACTCACAGCAGATATATTTTAAATATATCCATTCACAGCCTGTGAGGTTGTGAAGCAGAAACTGAAAAATAAAAGCAGCACTTCTAAGTTGATGCAGCTCTACCAAACCACAAGGCGCAAATGCTGCTCAACCCAAAGTGGACCGAGACAAAGTGCTTGTTCTGCTCAGTGAAGCAGATGGTCGCATCTGAAAGCCAGCGAGTTTCTGTGGCGTGCTTGCTCCAGAGAGAAGGCTGCTGTAGCTGATCTTGTTAATCTTGCATGATTTGGAGCTGGGTAAAAAGAGGGTTAAGCTGGCTCCCTATTAATTCAGAATACACACTGACTACAGGTACTCATAAATACTGGCAGCTCACAGGTGTTTAGGAAAATGGAAGATTTTGGTTCCTCCATTGTGCTCAGGAAAAGCCTTCCTAGTGTGCCACTGATCCAGCCTCATTTGAGGCAGCTTCATGCGTAGACTAGGAATATTTCATGAGTTTTACTTTCTATTTAGGAGGGTGGAGGGTGCTTTTCAGAGTCCGCAGAAAGAATGCAAGGCTTTGCATAGCCCATTGGCAAATGAACAAAGATAGCTTGGAAGCTATGCTCCTGCATTGCTCCCTTTCTTTCTATCTATTTGGTTTCCATTTCTATACTATCAAGGTAATTTTCAGTGAAACAAAACTGAGCAAACCCTCTGAGTCACAGCAGACAGAAGAAGGCGGCACAGACTCAGCTGCCAGGATGAATTCTGCCAGTTGCAGAAGTCAGGACTCACTCCCCCAGTCGTAAAATTAAAAATGAGTTAAACATCCAGCAGGTGTTAATAGAAGGCACGAACCACCTGGCAAACCACAAGCCTTGGAAGAGGTACAAACTAAACGGAGACAGGAAATCCCCCACCCAGCCAGGACCTGGAAGTTGTCTGCACCCGAAGGAGAAGTAACTGGGATGGTTTACTTTAGGTCAATTATTTGCAATCGACTGAATATTAGTGACATTCATTCCCTTAGTTCTACAGTAATGTTATCAAATGAGTGAAAAATCAGCCCTTGCTATCTTCCTTGACCAGTTTCCTCTAACGGGTAGGTTCTCTCCTCTCTGAAGACCTGATCCTGATCTCCTTGAGTCAATGGCACTTCATCATGATGCAGGTGTCAAAAGGAGCACTTCTGCCAGCCAATATCTCTCTATACAGCTGTGTCACAGTCTCAGGGCATTCAGGGCCGGCTGACAGATAAGGAAAGGGAATTATGTCCATGAGCTGCAAGGAAGGCTAAATTTCTATGTAGAACCGGGCTGCGATATTTCAAGGATTGCTGCTTAAATAAAATGTCTTTGCTCCCATCTTTACTATTCCTTCACAGAGATCCAAAAGCTGACAGAGATTACAGGGCAACAGATAGAGGTGCATATTTGACAGATAAGGCAAAACAGTCGTAAACATGGCCCATACTCACAAGGAGGAAGCTAGCTGGGACAACAGTCCCATACTTTTCTGTCTGGCATCCCATTTCGCCTAGCCTGAATGTTCGCTAGAGTAACACATCTTTTCTGAAATCCACCCGCTCTTACTAGTAGAAAGTTTTTTGTTTCCTTATTCACACACCTCCCCTGCCCCAGCATGCCCTTGTTGGTTCAGACTGGCTCCAGCTAACTTTATGCATATTTATCTTGCAGAAACAATCAATCACTTACATTTTCTGGTTTATGGACGTTCTCCCATCTGGCACCTGGCTCCATTACGGTTTGTTGTATTGCGTGACCTCCCTGTCCTCCTGGAGACTTTGCTATGGCTCCCAGCTCTGTGCATCAGCGCCAACAGCCACGGGTTAGGCCCTGCAACAGAATGAGGAAGGACTGTGTCTCTACAACGGCCAGTTACTCCTTTTGTTGTCCAGGTACGCTTTTGTCAGAAAATAGGAACTCATTTTAACTGTCTGCTGACAAAGATGGACTGGGCTGGGTGAACTTCGGAGTTCTCTGGCTAGTGCTACAGACGGGACATAAAACCGATCAGAGAGACACCAAGCGTACACACTTTCACGCGTCATTTTTTTCAGCACAGAAACCACTCACTATGAATAAAGGGGAAAGAGTAACTCAAGGCTTCTGGAGACAGAGGCTGAGGTGGTGACGAGCTATGTTCCTACAAGAGGTATGAGCTTGGTCTTGTTATCTAGTTGTCAGTGTACCAAGGCAGCATATTTGCATTGCAAAGTGTTCCTCATATATCAATGGGTCTATGCAAGGCAATTAGTAAGTATTTTAAAGCTTTCCAAATAAACTTCAAAGCAGGAGCACTTCCTGTTGGTGGGGAAGGGCCGGCTAGGAGTGGGAGCTCTGAATGCCACCTGCTAATCACTTCCTTCCTGTCGCCAAACGTAAAGGAATTGCACCTCTTTAGGTGAGATGCCTTGTGTCAGTTATAAGATCCAATTTGCCTTCTTTCTGGCACTACGGATATTTAAAATGCTCCCTTATTCTCCCAGTGAAATTCACTCCTGGCTCAGGACACCACCGTGTTTCTCTGCTGCCTCCTGACACCACCCCCAGAAACTTGGGTGCCTGATGGGCTTTGGAAAATGATCAAGGCATGCAGCAGAGGCAGAAAGTTTGGCTCTTTGGTAGCCTGAGAAAGCTGTGGTGCTTCTCAAGGCAGACCAGCAATTAGATGAAATGAAAGGCAGTCATTATGTGAGGATGCTCATGGGTTACCTGGCCTGCCTTACACATACCTTCAGTATCTGCCATAGTCAAGTGTCAGATTGCAGGGCACATCTTAGTTTAACTGTAGACCCAGCATAATTACAGAAACATGTATCTTTTGGAAACATAATTGACCCTTTGGAACTGACACACCATGAAGATGAAATTAAGAAAAGCGAGAACGCATTGCAAATATTTGGGCAACTTCCTCTTGGCACATAATTGCTTGTTTCGTGACCTAAAAACCAGTATTCCTTACAGTCCTTCACGAGGGTACAGGTTACTTTTAAACTATTTATAGATGCTTTGATCCTTTCTGCAATTGAGGCGGTGATATACGGATCAACCAAATGTGACATAATTCTTGATGCTGCTGTCTTGAGCTATGCCTCATATGACCTACCAACTCCTCATAGTTGCTGTGGGCACACTTTATCAGCTCCATCTAT
The DNA here is from genome assembly GCF_026419915.1 of Harpia harpyja. NCBI lineage: Eukaryota > Metazoa > Chordata > Aves > Accipitriformes > Accipitridae > Harpia > Harpia harpyja. Next base: position 1,190,927 of record NC_068941.1, read on the forward strand.
TGCAGACTTTGAAGAGGTCCCTCCCTAGCACAGAGGATGCTTGAGAAACGGAGGATACCAGGCATGCTATGTTGTGTCATCGGCCCTTGATGAGGGGGTGAGGGAAGTCCGTCTTGGCAGTACTTTTCCACTCGCTTTCCTACCAGGGAGCTGGTAACCGGGCTGTTACGACATGTATGAGCTTTAGCGAGTGAGGCTGATCCTTGCAGAGCCAGAGGTCAGATTTGGCTTGGAATACGTCAGCAGTATGGCGATGCTAACGCAAAGAAGTGAGTTATTTTCAGGTATGAGAGATCTCAGGTGTTCCTTCCCTCCAGAAAGCACCTGCAGTTGAATTGGCATGGACCTAGATAATACATATTCAATGATTTGTGTTAGTAACTCACTGGAGATGTCTGAAAAACATGAGCATTAAAGTCTCTCGAGCCTCTTTTCATTCAGCAGTGACTTTCTGGCATCTCCCATGCTCAGACAGGAGCAAAACTCCAGAGCTGGCAATTTCCCACGGAACAGGAATCCTAAATAACACGAACTTTCTGTTTTGACAATGCAATTGCTTTGTTGCCATAACATTAGTACGTTTCATTTTGACAACTGTGAAAATATTTGTCTGTCAAAAGGTAGGAATGATATATTGCATTTAAGATCCAGGGCAGTATTAAACATAACTGCGAAAAGCAAATTGTAAAACAAAGAAATTCATGAAAATTACAGTCTTTGGAGGTAGGATAAGGGAAGGGGAGCAGTCCCTATGAAAAGGAAACCTGACGAGAAGAAAGAGCAAGAACACCCCACACAAGAGAGCGGTCGGGAAGCCAAGAGGCTGGCTGACAAGCGGATACACCCATCCTGGTCACCACTGGGGCACACGTGCACCATGATGTGAAAGATGAGCATGCTCCTGTATTGAGTCTCGATCCCAGACTGCAGCCTATGTCTCAACTTCCTGCCCCACGAAAATATTTTGCCTTTGAGGAAGTGTTTGTGTGTCTCAAGGGGTAAAGACTGGAATAGAAAATGTCATTTTTTTCTTTTCTATCCAGAAGACAAGCCGCAGCTGGCTTCCCGGGAGCAAGGGCTTGACTCCTGTGTGTGGCAACAGATCTGGTGAGAGACAAGGGAGTGGTGGGACTGGAGAACTGCTCTGCTGGAAGGGCCGTCTCAGGGGGGAGCAGGCAGGGCCTGTAAGAGATACCTCTTGTCTTGTTACCACAGGAGCAGGAAAACAGGCAGAAGGGGACCGAGGATCCCCGAAGAAGCTGAAGATCTACAGAAGGAAGCCGGAGAGGAGCAGGAAGCAGTGAAGGGCCAGTGCTATGTCGAGTCCTTCCCTCAGGACCTAACTCCTGAGATCTTCTACAGGAATAGTTTTGATTTCTAGTGGGCAGAGCTGCCTTGGGTGGTGAGAGAGCAAAGCGGGACTCACATTTCAAGCAGCTGGAACAGTGAACGGCGTTGCTCGATTGACATCCCTATGGATTTGCTTGTGAGGACTGCCGACAACTGCCCTTAGTTCCCTCGGCCTCCTCGCTGGGGTGGGCGGACTGCGACACCAGAGTGATTTAGGGAGCCCTTACCCTCAAGCCACGGGTAGCAGGGGAGGAACTCACATCCAGCTCTAGATCTCAGATACACCAGGCTTCGTTGCTCAGGTTCGAGGATGTCAAAGATGTATCGAGGCCTGGAACAAGCTGCAGGCTTTCTGGACCATGACTTACTGGAAAGAGCTAGTCAGGTTTTGATCCGAGGCAAAAGAAACCCAGAAAAGACTGCTCTTCTCAGAGATTGTATTGCCACTGCTACAGTGAGGATTAACCTGGAACTTTCAGCACGGATCTTCCGCTTGTGAAATCCTGGCCTTTCAAAGTCTGTACTCCTATTTGAGCCTCTTCTGTAGTTTTATTAGAAAAAAACCTTACAGTTACATATGCAGGGGAATTCCCCCTTGTCCTGCCTAAGCAATTATGGGACATATAAGCAAAAGAGCCTCCAAACACAGCATCTTAAACAAACAACTTCACTAAGAAGTGGCCTGTTTCTCCAAAATTACACTTCCCATAAATATTTTCTCCTCTCATTTCCTGTGTGCTACTTGTTACATTATTTGTTTCAGTCAAATCACCATGTGGCAACTGCTAACATACGTACTCTGACTATAACTGCCCCAGGAGCAAGTGAAACTGCATGGACGAGAAGGACAAGTGGAGACGGAAACCAGTGATACGGCAAAGTGCAAACTGATAAAACCAATAAAAAGCCCTCTCCTTTCCTGATTGGCAATGGACTACGTTGGTAAACTGGCCTTTAACATGGGTGACAGAGACCTGCTTTAGGAAGGTTTTTTTTAAAAGACCAGAGGGCACAGTGTTTGGGCTAACGTGGCAGTCTAAGGCACATCTGCTCGTGACTCAGTGCCTCTGATGTCATTCCTGCTGTTGACACGAAAAGAGAGAAAGAGCAGAGAGTTCAGATAGGACCAGGGCAATTTCTAACTTAAAATGGGTGGGATGTCGCACACCAAAATCTAGCAAGGCAGCAGTGTCCGGTCTCCCAGACCACCTCCTCATTAAAACTCCTCCTCCCTCCCCACAGAAAACAACTGGGGCCAGTATTTTAACATTCAAGTGGTTACTAAAGAAAGGCCCTGCGTGTGAGCGGTACGTCCACAGCCCTTTGTCTCTTCCCTGCTGCACCCGGACACATTTGCATCTTGTTCTAGTCCTGCCTCTGGTATGAGCAACGCTATCTTTATTTCAGGCAGCCTTTAGGGACACATGGGCCTCTGTCTCAACGCCAGCCCTGCAGACTCTCCACAGATGCGAATCTGCCTCTCGGCAGTCCGTGCTGCTGTGCTTGTGCGGATGGTTTGTCCTAATGCTGGCTGTTTCCAAGGGCTGTGTCAGTACCCATTTTGCACCAGCCATATCTCAAGACAAAAACCGACAGTGCTGGCTCCTCTGTGAAGATGCTTTGGGGTCCGCAGCTTTTTTTAATAAAGACTAAACACCAGCGCCTGGAGTAATGGTTGCATGCCAGTTCAAGGGAGACAGCATTAGTACCTCCTTTCTCTTGTGTCCCCAAGAGGTGGGAGGCTTCTTCTGTTGTCATCCTTACTCCCAGTGATTTCCCTTCTCCCTTTTTCACGAAGCAGCAATTTCTTCCCCGCATCGGCATATCCTCCGCAGCCTGCAGGCAGCATCAAAGAAAATGACGGCAAGTTGTGGCCTGTCCCGTCGGAATGCCATTCGCAGGCAGAGGGAGCAGCGGGAGGCACGCAGGACTGACCTCGCTGGTGGAGGCAGGCTGTGAGGTAGGGAGCTGCAGAAGATAAAATGCACCTGTTTTATTGAAGGCGTGTTTACATCGAGGATCAGATCCCGTCTTACTCTGCTAAAACCGTAAAGTGGAGTGGCTTTTCTGGAACAGCTCCTGAATGGGCTTGTCCAAACAAACAGCAGCAGGGGAACATCAAAAGGTGCAGTGATCATCCACAGATAAGTACCCCAACTGTCTGATCCTGAGCTACCCCCAGGCATGGCTTAGTAGTTTGTCTGCCTATGATGAGCTCTCTCTATAGCTCTCCCTCATACCAGAGCCTCTTTCCATGGCGGTTGCTTCATACACATGGTAAAGGGCTAACTGACTGTCTGTCAGTCAAGAAGGTTTGATATCCAAAGAAGAGTTAACTTGTCGGATAACCCTCCGCATGAAGCCCTTTGAACAGAGAAAGGAATGGGAACGCAGGCTTGGGTCAGTGCTAGAGCAAGCAAGTCCCCGCTGCAGTGACCCAGCCACAGTGGGAAGTGTGTTTGCATCAACCATCCTTCAGTAATTATAGCAACAGATGACTCAAGATCAAAGTGTGTTTGCGAATGATGTGGCGAAGTAAATCTATGTAAATCTCAGCTTTTTTATCTCTGGATCTGTCTTTAATGCTGACTTCTGTCCGGCTTTAACCTGCCCTGGGAAAACAGCTTCCACTGTTGCAACGCTGGTCTGAACAGACCCCCGAGAGCCACCCGGCTTCCTCCACTCTCACCTCCTTGCCTTGGGCGCAGTACGGCTGCTGCTGGCTCGCACAACAGCCGTGGGGACAGCAGCCGCTTGTCTTTGGGGCCTGATCTGCAGTTTTTCTCAATGCAGAAGGGCACGTTTGCTGTCACGGTGAGTCAACAGAGCCAGGTGCCCGGGTGCTTTGTGTTGACATGCCGAGGTGCTGCTGGTGGTTACTACTTCCAGGGTCTGCCCCTCCCATTATCAGCACCCCAGCGGGCAGCTGCTCCTCCGCTGGCCGTAGCCCAAGTGCTCCAGAGACGGTTTCTGATCCAGCTTCTCTCGGCCTTGCCCAGCCATAAGGCTAGACTCCAGAGAGGGTTTGCCAGGAAGGCTTTTTGATTCAGGGTAACACAGGCGACAGCCAGTGGCCAACCGGCACGTGGAGAGGGCACCGTTTGCCCAGCCCTCCGAATATACCCCATGATCGCCCTTCGTCTAGGTTGAATCTGCTTCATCTTCTTTCTGTCACGTATCCTCCTATCAGCTTCTATCATGTGTTTATCCTGTATTTTCTAATTAGTTAATTACTTTGCCCACGATGCTAAGCTCCAGTCGTTACCTACACCAGGTGCTCTCTTTGTGCCATCGATCTGTAAGCGCTCCATTGGGATGTCTCCTCTCTGCACAACCTACTTCTGGACAGCACCACACACGTCTGGGGAGATCTTTCCAAGCCCTTGAATGCACTGCAACTCTCCCGCTCGTCAGTCTGGTTCCCAGCACTTTCACAGCCTTGCTTTCAGCTCCCTTTCATTCGCACTACTGCAATAAAATACTTTTTTTTTTTTTGGTTCTTCGTCTTTGTAACATGGCTTTTGTCTACAACCTTCTGCACATGAGGAGCAGAATTCTTGGTGTCAGCTTAAAACGCAACACAGGATACAATCCTGCCAGAGGAGTAACTTGCTGGGTGAGACTGCTAACGAGAACCTTAGTTGTCCTTGCCTGTGTCCCCTCAGAGGCCGACCACCAGGGGCTTGGTCCCAAATGTCACTGCAGGGAACAGGACGAAACGCCTTCTAGGGCCACGGTGAGAAGGGATTGTGATGATCAGCAGTTCGATTTGCTTTGTTGCTTGTGCCACAGATATTCACGTGCCTCACCTCATGCTGCAGCATGTAGTGGATGGCTGGTTCTCCAACAGAGGTTAGTGGAAAGCAGGCAGGGAGAGGTTTTCTAAATGTGAGCAACGAAGAGAGAGAAGTTACTCCACACACTGGCCTCTCGTGTGGTTGCACGCTGGCTCCAGACATCTTTCCTGCACAGTTCCTGGCTAAAGGTGTTTGAGTCACAAGCAGCAGAGTGTGCAGAGAAGGACAGGATGGCTCAGGGTTAGGTGGAGAGAATGAATCCTGACTTAGAAAGCGTTCCCCAGATGTCCCTGAGATGGTCTTGATCTCTCTTGCTTTCATTTGCTGTTTTACTTCCAAAGGCATCTCCATAGCCAGCGCCTTCTGCACAGTTACCATGGGGGAAGGATAACCATGTTGGGAAAAGTTTAGAGTTGCCACCTGGGACTAGGGACCGATGCCATCCACACACAGGACTTCCCAAATCACATCAATCATCTAGATTTTTCATTGCTTATGCTGAGATGCTGTGTTGCTCCTACACGCTTATTTCTCAGTAGGGTAGAAAGGCTTAATTATTGGGTAGCAAAGCTCCCAAGGGTCTTAAGAAAATTGAACTGGAAAAGCGAAGTATCATGATGTACTGGTACTCCTTAAACCGTGATAGGCTGCTATGTGGCGATTTGCTGTAATCCAGGGGAATTCTGTCCCCAAAACCAGCTGCCCAACATACATGTGTTTTGGTTGCTATCATCAAAGTCTACAAGACGAACAGGCAAGTCGTTATCATTTAGGGTATCGCTTTGAATGTTATCATCTGAGCTTCTTAAAAGCTTAATCTTTCTGTCCCTGGGATCACATCTTCCTGATGAGGAACAATTAAGAGTATCCTGTGGTGAAACACTGGATTACTATTAATGCAACTTGTACTGCCCTGGAGTTTTAATTGACTCCAAGTGTTTAAACACATGCCTGACTTAAAACATGTGGGCACTCTCATTCCTGCCACAGGAGCTACCAATGCTTTTCACGCAATGCCAAGAAATGTTAACTATTAAAAACACGTTCGATCGTTTATTAACCTCAGTTCCTCACGTGCGCTACTCAAAATCCCTCATCAGAAAGTGATGAGCACTTAATGTGCCCTTGAAACTAAGCAGGGCTTTAACTACATCTTTCTTTTCCTTAAGTCTTGCAGAGAGAAATGTCTGGATTTTGTCAGTGCAATAGCTATCCACAGATTTTTGTTTGCCTCTGAGCCACATTCAGTTGGGGTCTGTAATATCTGGAACCATTTTTGTCAAAATTTTCAAGATAGGAGCCAAGCTTTGACATTTGCCCAGCAAACTTAAATATGAGGATGCTTTGACGGTGGCCCTTGGTGGTAACGTGCTTTTGTCAAGCTGTATATCAGCTTACAGGTGAGATGAAATACTCAAACAGCTTATGTGGCAGGGACAAAGCGGGTACCCTGGGCCATGACTGCCAGCCGGCTCGGATTATAAAGACAACATAGCTGAGGTTTTCGCCCATATGCAGAAGGCAAAGGGAGGTCTGCTAATTATTTAAAGGAAGTCAGGGTTTGACATCAAAGTGTCTGTTCTCTCATCCCACCCTTCCACTTCTCCTTTCCCATTGCAAGCTATCAGATGGAGACAGTGAGGTTTCAGGAACGTGCCTTGTGTTTGCTACCTGTGTGTATGACTGGGATACAGCTGCGTCTCAATGCCTGCACGGAGACTCGCAACCGCTCCCGCAGTACTGGTTGAATTTCCTGGGCCACATGCTGAAGCAGATGCAAGGTGCTTGCACAAAAAAGAGCAGAGATGGCTGGATTTGGTGCTCTGGGCCCTCCTCTCGCTGTACCTCATCTTCATGGGATGAGGGCCAAGGGGAGCAAAGGCACTGGTTGCTGCCAATGGCTATCTCCAAGGAGCACTTCGTGTAAGTCACATACATATGTTGCTCTGCTAAATGTCACGATCCAGGAATGCAGCTACTGCTTAGGCAGTTGCCAGCTGGCCAAAGCAACTGCAGGTGTGTATCTTTTTATTTGTTTATATATGTAAATTGAGTCCAAAGTCTCAAACGATTAAGTCATGCGATGCAAGGCATGTGACAGAGTGGTTAAGAAATAGCGAAGGGCAGACAAGGGTGACAGGAGGAAAGCATTTCAAAGTGGCAGCTGTGATCTAAATCATGTTGGAATTGGGTAACCTGGATTTAGGGGAGAGGTTGGAAAGGAAGGGCGTAGCACTGGGAGAGGAGCTCTTTAGTTTTTTTCCTCTGGAAAGGGCCCTGATCCTCAGACTCAGGCCCTGATTTTTGTTTTACATCTGCTACTGCAGGGCTGATGCGTGCCCACCGACCTCATCGGAGAGGGGCCTGACTGACGCCCAAAGAAGCCACAAGTTACTGGGGTCAGCTGCGGGTTTTGGGACGTGCTCCTGGCACAAGCAGCGGCCTCCCCCTCTTTCTCCTCTCCTCTCCTCTCCTCTCCTCTCCTCTCCTCTCCTCTCCTCTCCTCTCCTCTCCTCTCCTCTCCTCTCCTCTCCTCTCCAGCTCACAGCTGGGGTGACAGTACACTCCTCAGTCCTCCCAGTCTCCCCTTTCTCCTTCAAATGGACAGTGGTGGCACAGGGGTCTCTGCCTTGCTCCTCGTTGCACTAGCAACTGGATGAATTGTCCTTCTAGGCACACATCCTTTTTCCCACAGGGGCAGCGTTAATGGCTTTTAGCTGTAAGAAAGTGCCACTGTTCACAGGTGCCAGAGAAGTTATTCAGCTGTTTGGTAGACATGCGTTGCCCCAGTAGTTTATCGCTGGCATGTGAGAAAAGGCAGAGAGGTGAACGAAATGGGCTTGTGGACAGGACTCTGTCTGCTGGACTCATGTTGGATGACATGAGAAGTCTTAAGCTTAGTGGAAAATGCCCACTTTAATGGCAACTGGATTTGAACCCATAATTACCACAACCATCACATGTCTGATTCGCAGTTGTGCGCACAAACAGATGACTTGCCCATACACTGACTGTGCTTCACATTAAACGTCCCTGGGTCCTGGTCTTAAAAAACAACACAAAAAACCGTCTTGAGCAATACCGGTCTGATCCTCACGGAGATGAGTAGGAATTTCTGTATTGACTTTTTAGGAGAGCTAGACTGTACCCTTACACACAAACCAGCCCAGTGTCAGACATCAAATGATGTTGTTCCCTAGCAGTCTACTGATGTTATCACCGTTCCTTTGAGTAGTTGGAAAGAACAAGATCCTACAATGACAAACCACGAGGTTTGTTGTGGTACATAAAGACAAGTTAAAAAAAAACCCAACACCTTCCCTAATAATAATAATAATAATAATAATAATAATAATAATAATAACAATTTTTAAAAAGTGCATTTCATGTCCCTTTTGTTTTTCATGGACCAAGCACCTTACGGACAATTTGCTCATGATCTGCCAAACAAAGGGGACTAGGGCCCATCACGGAAGACAGACATAAAATAGCTAGAAAATCAAGCCTAGAGAGGAGAACTGCACCATTAAAATTGAATCATTACCTTACACATGAAACTTTAAATCAGCACCACATTTACTAAGCTTTGAGGCATACAATTCCAGGAAACAATGAAAAGCTTATTTTAAATTAATTGATATTGTTACTTCTGAGTTTCTTGCTGCTGGCTGCTTTCATCCAGAGACTAAATGCTGTTTATAGCGCTGCCATACGGAAAGCACTGGTACAGCCAGTAATTTTTTCACCTCCACTGACTGTTGCCTTTGTAGAAATGAAGTGTTTGTATTTTTGCTATGAGTATTTTTCTTTTAGGTATATGGCTAATACAAAACCAGCACAAAGAAGTAGGTTTGAGTCTCTGATAAATAGGAGTGTCAAATTTTACAGGCTGTTGTGGCCTGGGTTTTTTTCAGAAAGGATTTCCAAACTCTTAAGCTCAGATTCATCAAGTCCTGTGAGTTTCTGAGTCCATAATTAATCTGCAAGGTGGATGTGGAACGTTTGTTTTAAAGACCAAACTTGTGCCTAAAACCAGTCGAATGGAGAGTAAGAAATGTGCAGACACTCAGCAGGCATGCATGCTGACATTCTGCCGTGGCCCTCAGTAAGGGAAGCTGGGGCAGGAAAACTAAGTGGGTTTAACCTGGAGCGTGATAAATGAATTAACAGGATTATATAATGTGTGTGTTTGCCACGCCAGTGGCTGGACTTGATGCACTAGGAGTTACTTTCCAGTCCTGTATTCCTACACAAAGCCTAAAATATGTATTAAGTCGTCTAAACAAAAGTGCCCCCTGACTTCAGTGGATGTTCCACAGATGTGGCACGGGGGAAAAAAATCAGACTGTCTGTATTTAAAGTTCACTCATTATATATTTACACTAACACCACGATTTACTCACGCAGCAGTGATGTATGTAAATGTTGACCTAAATTTTAAGGATGATTGAAGGTGTTTGCTCCAACAAGCCATATTAGTTTGACCGTTTCCTTGCTAGATACCCTTGGCAGTTCTCCCCTAGAAGAGTAGCCAGTCCAGATATAGAAAGACACTAAGAGGGTTGAGCAATATGCCCTATAGACTTCTGTGCCCTGTCATCATGAGACCGTATGATTTCATTCAATTACCAAGTTCTAATATGCATGTGGCACTTTGGATTGATTGTCTGTTGGCTTTTGCAGAGTTGTTAGACAGAGGGGGAAAGTATTTTTTCCATCGGTGCTGTTTGTTTGTTATTCCGCTGTGAACTCCCCCAACTCCTTAGTGTCAAAACACCTGGCAGCGCTGCCATGTTGGTACTGCTTGTTTGTCCTGTTACCCTGAGTGCCGCGGCAGGTGGGAATTTGGCTGCCCCTGGGGAAGCGAGCCACATCAAACACCGGCGCTTGGAGTCGCATGTGGATTGTGCTGTCTGTTTACTCCCTGCTGGGATTCAGGTAGGCCGGGGGTTTGGGCTCATCTTGCTGGGGGAAGATGATCCTCTAAGAAGATAGAATCATAGAATCATAGAATCATTTCGGTTGGAAAAGACCTTCAAGATCATCAAGTCCAACCATTAGCCATGCCCCCTAAACCATGCCCTGGAGTACCCTGTCCACTCGCTTTTTGAATACCTCCAGGGATGGTGACTCAACCGCTTCCCTGGGCAGCCTGTTCCAATGCCTGACAACCCTCTCAGTAAAAAAATTTTTCCTAATATCTAACCTAAATCTCCCTTGCCTCAACTTGAGGCCATTTCCTCTTGTCCTATCTCCAGACACCTGACAGAAGAGACCAACACCCACCTCACTACAACCCCCTCTCAGGTAGTTGTAGAGAGCGATAAGGTCTCCCCTCAGCCTCCTCTTTTCTAGACTGAACAACCCCAGATCCCTCAGCCGCTCCTCATAAGACTTGTGCTCCAGGCCCCTCACCAACTTGGTTGCCCTTCTCTGGACACGCTCAAGCAGCTCAATGTCTTTCCTGTAGTGAGGGGCCCAAAACTGAACACAGGACTCGAGGTGCGGCCTCACCAGTGCCGAGTACAGGGGAACGACCACCTCCCTGTCGCTGCACTGATGAGAACGACGGGAAGGATCTCCATAAACGATACGGGGTTAACGTGGGGAGCACAGTGATTCTGGACTAACACCAACAGCGTAGGTGACACCCCAGCCCCGCTGGTACTGGCCACGCAGGAGTTCGTAGAAGTCAGCTTTAAGCTTGAGGCAAGAAATACCACATAACCGTACAGGAGTGAAGTCCTACATCCACGTTTGCGTCACCAGGTCCGGTTGCCCTCTTTTCATGGTTATCAGAAGGTCCACAAACTCAACCAGGTCAGCTGCAGCCCCTGCCTACTGTACAGCCTCCCATAAAGCAACTTCACCAGCACCTGCAAATCCAGTTCAGTCCCTGGAAAAACGTGAGCGGAGCGGTGGTACAGAGCATACTTCAGGGTGGAGACTCTTCTCCCAAAACCAGCTGCGATTGTTTGTTGTGTAATGGTGCCAATGAAGTTTTGTAACTCCCTCACGTACTGGGAGGACTCACTTGATCGCAAGAGTAATTTCACTTTCTGGCACCTATCATCCATCAGAAATTCCAGGCCAGAGCTTTAAAAAGCAACTAGTGACTTAGGATCTCATGACTGCTGAACATTTATATTGAGGTATCTCAGCAGGCATGCACAATCCTCCTCCCCACATCTCCTCCTCGTAATAGGCGTCAAAACTGTGGGTCACTCTAAAAGCCCTAGGCTGTTATGTGGAGCTAACACTTGCCCAAGATGAGTCACAAAAGCTCCTTCTGAACCAAAATGTCAGGTCTGAGCCCCCATATGAAGATCCCTGCCCAGGATTTCAGGGAGCACACACATCCTTCCCTCAGCTATGGGACCGCATACAAGTTTTAGGCGCAGCAGTGCCACAGGCACGAGGGGAGCAGCTTAGGAACACCCAAGGCCACCCGCCAGCATCGGCAGAGGCCACAAGCCCTGGCAGTGCTGACAAGCTTACGGCAACACCAAAACATGAGCACTCTCAGCCTTGTGTCAGGCTCTGAATCTCAAGCAACCAGCTGGCCGACACGTGAGGGGGAACGTGGACACACGGCAGGGTCGAACACAGAGGGTCTGATGAAAGTTGTACAAGCCTATGCTCCTCTTGCAGCTTCCTCCAGACGTACCTCACAGGGAGGTGTCAGATGTCACCTCAAAATGCTTTCCTCAAAGCAGTCCTGCCACATGCTACGTTTCATCAAAAACAGCATGGCAAGGGGATGCCTGGAAGGCGCCTGCTGCGCTACGCTGGCACTGGCCTGCTGCCGAGTCGTGTTTGTGGTCCCAGGAGTCTGCTTTGAGGCTCCTTGCCCGCGAGGAATGAGTCCAGTCGTGGTGTTTCCTATCAGGTTATCTCCCTTCTTGCATCACGCGGCTGTTCTGTATGCTGTGGGCAACTGGCAAGTATTAGCTGAACTGCTGCTGCCTGTTGGGTAAGGAGGGAAGGATTGCAGGGCCTCCGTATTTCCATTTGTTTCGAGAGACCATCAGTAGGGCTGAGGGGATTAAGCAGGACTGTCAGCAGACCGGCAAGGAGAAGCTCGGTGCACGTTTCCCATCTGGCAATCAGGAGTGCAAGCACAATGGGGGCCACGAGCAAACTGGAGAGTCTGCCACGGTGGGGGGGCACGACGGTCACCTCCCCAGCTCGCTGAGTTGTACACAGGGGACTGCAGCCACACTGCACGGCAGCCTGCCATCTCCAGCCTACAGCCTCAGCGGCCCCAGGGTGGGTTTGCTGCTCAGCCTAAGGCGATCTGAGTGCAATAACATGCAGGGCTTGTGCAGGACTATTTGGTGGTTCAGTACTTCTGCACAACTTGCACCAAATCAGCCTGCTGATACTGAGAGCTGGTTCCTGTTTTGGACATGCTTTGGACAAGACTGGGCTTTCTTTGCGAGACCCCGCTCTGAGACCTTTCCATCCGGCAAGACTGACCCTATTTGGGTGATGCTGCTAGTGAAGTGAAACCAGGGAAGCTTGGCAACTGTATCTTACAGCTAAAGGTCTTTAGTTAAGCTATAAAAAAAGCATCCGACCTTCCCTGTACCCATCTTGAACTCTCCCCTACACCAATCCCTAGCAAAATGGTACCTGCATCTGTTCCACCCAGGCATACAATCCAACGGTGACTCATTGTCACATATTATTCATGCATTTATTGCCCAGATAACTCTCCATTAAGCTAATGAGTCATTCTTTTACGCCCACCCAATGCATAGCTAGGATGCTGTAGCTTTCTGCTACTCACAAATTAGGAGAACAGACAGAGCCTTGATCCAGAAAATGCTATCTGCTCTAGAGAAGCTCTTCAAAGGACACACAGTTGCATTTCTGACCTCTCCATAGAGTCCCATTTAGCACATTTAGTGAAAGTAGGGGTACGCTTTTCCTATGCATCTTATTTTGAATCTTGTCTGCTGTTTAAAGGCAACTAGACCCTGGGAGGAGGAGGGAGGAGGCTGCTGGTGAGATACGTAAGGCTGCCAGGTTTAATAGGATTGACTAAAATGCATTTGTTAAACAATCGTCCAGGACCCTTGCAGCTCAGACGCTGTCCCTGCTCTTTGCTTGTGAATTGAGCGAATGAGATCCCCAGCCACACGGGCCACTCACTCGGAGTTCAGCTCGCTTGAGCTTACTGCTGGCTCCATGCATTGCTTGCACTACCTTGAATCCAGTGCGGTATGCAAATCTCTAGCAGGACCCAACAACAAAGATAAAGGTAGTGTTCACACAACTCCACTGATCCCAGGGCGTCAGTCTCCTAAGACATGTTGTCTCTTACAGATTTCTGTGACCATCACAAGGATCGGAGCCCAAAAGGCATCCCCTCTGGATCTGCATGAATGAGTAGTTCAAAGCTGAGCTCCATGTGGGCTGTCTGATATTTCTGGTGGCAAGCTCCATTTTCCAAATTCGAGGTATTCCACGCGTGTTACAGGAGACAAACAAGGCCCCAGTGACCACTGCAGACAAGCACTGAAGAGCTAATGTTGCTTGGTGAAGTGCCTCATACCAGTCTACTTTCAAGAGCTGGAGGATTTTGGTCAGGGCTTCGTAGGCCTTGGATGCCCTGGACTCGCTGGCCTTGTTTGCAGCTGCTTCTCTGAGATAAGCCGACAACTTTATTCCAGGCATCTGTAGATTTCAAGCAGGCCAGGAGACAAAATGCTTGGCATAGCGTAACTATACGTGTGCACAATCTGTGCAAACTTCTCTGACGTATTAGACTAAGAATTGCCAGTTCTTGCTAGTTTGGCAATATTTTGAGCACTCCTTAAGACCCCAGAAGATGGGGATTTCTGAATGAGGCATGAATCTATCTTTTTCCTTAAAACAGGTTTCGCTCCCTCAGGGCTGTGGACAAAAATATTCAAAACATGATTTCAATGCTTTCAATGAGCTGAGAAATCAGTTCGCAATTATGAGTGTCTGTAATACATATTTTTGTGAGAATAATTCCGTTTCTATGCAGTATCAAGGCTATGAAGCACAGTCATTTATTTTTTACATGCTTGATGTGGTCTATAATGTACAGCTGTAGCTGAATGCTCTTTTGACCACTTTCAACTGTGCTTTGCGGCTGAGGAGATGAGCTGCCTGAGCCTTGTAAATAAAACAGTGGCTTGGTGTCAGAGAGAAAGGCGATGGGAAAAGTTCTACCGACTTTCTCTCTGGTTTGTGTTGCTGACACAGGTCAGGAGTGTTAAACCAGACCATAGTTTCACACTGACCTTTCATCCTGCTGGACCAGTGGGTGCCCTCAGCCAGTGAGCTGACAACTGCTTAAGTCAACAGCCAACCGGTTCAACTTCTTAAGACTTATCAAACTATTTGCATAAACACTGTGATCAGAGCAAGAATGAAGGAAGCATGGGCTTGAGCTTTAGAACGGCTTTTTCCCACTGTTTTCTTATCTTCACTCCTCTGTCTGTCCCTGCCTGTTGAAGGGACTTGCTCCCCACAGACAGGCAATCCCAGGTTTCCTCCGGATTGGTGTCTAGAGCTGGAGCCTGCGGGCTCTTTGAGGTGAGCTTGCACTGCTAGTTTCTACTTGGTGGAGGCACTGGGGGATTTTGTTCCTTCTCCAGTGAGCTGTATTCACGACACAGACACAAACATCATATCCTTGAGATCCCAGATGTGCGTCTGAATTCGGCCTGTTGTTGGAGGGGGGCTGAGAGAGACACGCGTCGCACAATAGCTAAGACTCACCTTAGGAAAATAAGCTGAAGATACTGTGCTGTGCTGCAGCATTGTGGCAGGCCTCTGTGGCTTCACTAACATGAGGTTTCTGTACCACAAAGCACTCTGGCACACGAGCTTTACGGAGCTTTCTCTCCAAAGACGGGAGGAAGGTGTGTGAGGGTGGTCTTCACGATCACGTCCCCAGCCAGCAGTGGTCAGAGCATGGGCAGCATAGGTCAGGATAGAGCTGTGCCTCCGGCAGGCTATCCATCCCTTGTGCCCTCGACAGCTGCTTTCTCCTCACACTGTGACTCACTGCACAATAATCCATGCAGGGAAACAAAGGGCATTTCCATCCCGCAGTTCCCTCTCTGGTCCGTTCAGGTTTGAAACTGGGGAGACTGCTCTTGCAGGGAGAGGAGAGTGTAAACCAGTCCATATGCACAGGTAGTGAAGCAGCCCCCGTGATTCCTCTCTGCCTCTGAAAGTCCAGACTCCTCACTGGACTGCGGTAGCTTTTGCAAATATTCTTTGTTTCTTTTTCTAAACAACTAGGCACATTCTAAAAATGTTGAGCTCTTCTTGCTAGAAGCTTTTCCTAGTTCCCAGAACTTGCAGAGGGTCCCAGGCCTATCATCTCTGCTAAGAAAAAAAGTTCTTCTCACTTCTGTTCAAAAGGGGAAGGATGCAATATTGACCAATATTGAGTAAGAAACGTACTCTCCTCATTTCAGAGGCAGTTACTGGAATGTGCTTGGTATTCACATCATAACTTACGTCTGTAGCAACTTGCTGAGTGATGTCTTGAATCACCCTTTGATAAAGTGATGTGTTTGAAGTTTCTAAAGGCAATACCTCGCTATCATTCCCTTTCCAGTGCTGTCACTCACAGCTCTTCAGCCTTGCCTCGTGTCAGCAGGTAGTCAGACTACAGTCCCATTCAGCTAAACCTCAAATCCATCTGGGCTTATTCAATTATCGATTAAAAACACGCATTGGGAAAAACAAGGAAAACAATCTTTTCCTAAACAAGTTTGCTTAATAGAAACAGCAACAGTACGTTTTCCCCCGGTGAACTTAAGCTGAAGAGCAAGACCCTTCCAGCCACCCATACGGCCTAGCTTTATGCAGGCCGGGTCATGTGATTTTTGGGGTGTTGCCTTCTCTTGTTTCGAGGCTATCTATCTCCTACATAAACGGGGTTTAATTGCTCCTTCCATCAAGCCTGACAGAAGAGTGCTAACACACCCACTGGCTGTAAGCAGGCCTGTGACCGTCTGCAGATCAAAGTCGATCCGACCTCACGGCAGCAGCCATGAGCACATTCCAGGGTAACGAGAGCCCTGCGAAAGGTATGGTACGGAGAACTCTGTAGCCTCATAGTGCTCCCCACCCACCGCTGACTTCCATTAATTAATTAACTCTGCAGCTTTGTTCCCTTATCATAATCCTCCGAGCAACAGCACAATAAATTGTACCTGCAACAGATGCTTAAACGAGATGAGCCCAGGTCTTTGCAACTTGAAACAAGGGTGGGAAACTCATAGCTTTGTGGTGATCTCCAAATCATTCATTATACAATCGGATCTTAATTGCTTTAAGAATATGACTCTAGTAAATCTGGCCTCTAGTACCACTCATGTTAAAGACTTCAGTTGCTAAATCTCTGCTGCTATACACAGTCAATATCTATCCCTTGTGGTCTTTTTTACTTCAGTGGGCTATAAAGTATTGAATTACCTGTAGAAACTAATGCTGTGTTCACCCACCCCATATTTATCCACTGAGAGGACAGATGCCAAACTTAAGTTAGCTGTTTTGAGATAGTGAAGGAGAAGGCATTTCTATAGGGAAATTAATTTAAAATGTAGTACCTAAAATAATCCAGACGAATCATCCACTGGAGATGTTTCTTTCTACTGGCTATAAAGGAGGATAGGCATGAGATGCTTAACTTACAGACTACTGAAGTCGATTACAATAAAGCCCACCTTACCTGTGCAGAGACCCAAGTATGAGAATAAACAGAAGATTGCTTCAGTGTAAGATTTGATGTGAGAAGTGCAAGGGGACTGATGGATGCCTCATCCTAATACTGAGGAAAAGGTCTCCAAGTTGGGACATCAGTATCATTTATTTGCCTGACCGGTGTAAAATTCTGTGAGTATGTATGTGACAGAAATGGAAATCTGCAAATTCCAGCAGCCACGCAATTAATGATCTGCACGACCAGACGAGGCAGCATGCAGCTCTGAGGAGGCACCTTCCAAGTAGAATGAATTCCTCACAGAGTTGCAAACTTATCTGGGAGAGCTGGAGAGAGAGGAATTACTCTGTGTATGTGTGTGTACTGACAGGGATCAACGAGAGTTCCTGGGGACCAAATGCTTTTAATCTCAAGATTTTGAGAGGGGGAAAAAAGCACTTCTTTTCTGATCCTTTCAAACTGTCAAGCATCACTTTAGTCAGAACATCAGCATTTAAGGCTCAGGAGTGTTTGCCTGATTTACTCTGCGTTTGGCTTCCCCAGTATTTCATCTGGGGTGTAACCCTCAGCAGCAGTTTTTAATAGCTCCTGTGGGAGCCCGGTGTTATGAACAGGTGACATCGAGTAACATCCTTGGGGTGGTCTTGAAGATGATTCTTCCTTAAAAAGCAAGACCGCACCAAGCAAACTCATACCAAAGTCCTTCTCTCCAAATGAAATGTGTCTAAATATAAACATAGTGCAAAAGATTGATGCTGCTTATGAAAAATTCAGATCCAGTGCCGAATCCCGCACTGACTGAGATCCTTCCCTACAGCACTGTGCCATGGCGTGCGTACCTGCCTGCCTGCCTGCTTAGAAACCTCAAAGGCACGCTCAGGTGTCACTAGAGGCAGCTCGGGTGACTCAGCAGGTGGCAGCCTTCACCTTGACTTTGCAAGCAGTCGTCACCCTGTGGAAGGTGTTGGGGGATCGCTGAGCACTGGGGGACAAAGGCACCCTTCTCCTGGCACAAAGTGAGGAGCCTGGACAAAGCCTGCTGTGAGACTTAACCCCGGCGTGTGAGGAGCCCGGTGACGAAGTGCACCAATAACTGACCTCTCAGACAGCAAGTGGCCTTGTGGGTTGGCTGAGATTTACAGCCCAGGAGGTACTGCCAGCATCTTTAACTCCAGTACACTCCAAAGGATCCTTATGCACAACCAATGCAATTAAAAAGACAAACTGAATGGGTGTGGCACTTTGGAAGAGGTCTGGATCAGCAGAATCACTGCTCCTTCATGTGGTAAGCAGGAAGAGGGAGCGGTATAGTTTTTCCCTAGTTTCTTGGGGAGAAATTTGCTACAGGGAAGAAAATGGAGCCCATGAGAGCTGTGTTTTGGGAAAGGGACAGATTGGGGAGTAAACAGAACCTAGCAGAGCTTTACCTGTGATGTAACTCACGTGCCCATGAAGAGGGAAACGCTTCCACCATGCAAGTCAACATTCATTCCTCAAGGAAAGTGGAACAATAAAGTGTGGGGTGTGGTCTGGCCATAGAGGAGGCAAGACAGGCTCCTGCTGGTGAATGAAATAGCTGCTTTCAGCCTGCCTCCTCCTGGAGCCAAGATCAGGGACCAGCCCCGAGGGATCAGTCAGGGGGGTGTGGGGGTGTGCAACATCCTCTACCTGTGTGGGACCGTGCTGAGCGATAGGGGCAGAAGCCTCTTTACGTGGTTCAGCTGGAGCTAGAATGGCCTAGCTAACCCCAGCCTCAGCCTTCACATCCTTTCAAACCCAAGGTGCTCCTAAGCATTGTAGTTTTGATTTGAACTATGATACTGGACCCCCTTCCAAAAGCTCTTAAAGTTTCAGCCACTGTCAAGCTGAATTTTTTTGAACTGTTCACCTGAAAATGAGAGGAGGAACCATTACTAATGTGAGAAACCATCCTGGTTTCCTCAGTGGATACTGGCAACGCCTACCTTACTACTCAGCATTATGCCTGCCTACCCTACTCTCTAGCCCTGAACAAGCTTGAACGAAATAGCAAGCATATTTTCTCCCCTTACCGAGAGGCAGATTTATACTCACGCTCCTGTCATTCTCTCACAATACCTTACATAAATCACCATTGTTTTTGGAGAGATGCCAAAACAGTTTGAAGGAATGTGTACCGGACCTACCGGAACAGGGTTTCCCCAGATTTCTGACTCTATAATCCCCTTATTCAGGGCTAAACCAATAGGCTCACACCTCCTGCGCAGAAAACCTTTTCCACCTCCATCCACTCTCTTTAAAAACAAACAAGGAAACCCACAAACTCATGCCCAGCTATTACCATGAAAGAGAAAACAAGAGACACAAAGCAAAAGAATTTGCCGCATGCAGATCTACAAACACTAAGTCCACGAGTGAGGAGACATTTGTTTTTGTTCTGCGTAGTCAAACATGTCCTGATCTTTAAAACACCCTCACTCTAAAATTGCAGATGATTGCTTAGTCACAGGAGATTTGCTATTTATGCAAGGGCCTTTGCCGAGGCCCCAAAGTGGTGTTACTGCTAGACTATAAATTTAGACATGGATAATGTTTGGGGACGAGACTTCTGTGAAAAGCTGCCTGAAGTAAGGGGGTTGGCAGGATGTTCCTGGGACCACCATATTGCCACCATAGATGGCAAAATTCAAAGTGGCAGCTCGGAATAGGCTCTGCAGGCTGAGCGTTAGATATGGAAATCACTGGGTGTTCACTAAATGCATTGCTGACTTTTGTAAGCAGTCCATTGACTGCGAGGAAAAACACACTGCCCAGAAAAGACCAGAAGTTGAGACTTCTACTCTGCCCACTTTTGCCTGCAAAAAGGTTAGTGGCCTGCCCAGTTCCACAGAACAAGACTAATGACAGGGGTGATGTCACATATAACAGTTCCCAAGCTTTCTCAGTCAGCTCCTACCAGCTCTATTTCCTGGCCCTTGTGCTTTCTGGCAGACTCTCCTGCTCCTTCTGATAATTCTGATCCTTCTGGTAATTCAGACTTCCATCTGAAACCACCACTAAGACAGCCTGCTTCAAGCTGACGTCCCCCAAGTCTGGGAACCGCTGCTCTGAGTCCCGCTGCCATTCTCCTGTAAGAAGAGGGAGGGTCTCGTTAGTGCACTTATTCCAAAGGGAGCCAGCTGTGGTGTGAGGATTATTATGGGAGATTTGATAAAAGCGGGGAGGGACTTACCTTTACTGTCATCTTTCATCTTCCACGGCCTGCTCCATCCACAATGACACTGTCTTCATCTCTATGTCAGTTGTTTGCCCTGAGAGGAGAAGGTACAGTTAAAACGTGAACGTCAGAGCTAATCCCTCTAGCTTGTTTCCTTCTTCAGCGATTGCTGGTTCTGGAGAATCCACAGACCTGCTCTTGCACACTTTCTCACAACCCAGGTATTTCCTTGATCACCCACTGCCTGAGGAAACACACACCTTACAGCTCCAACGTGTTCGTCTGGGTGCAGCCATGTACAACTCAGACTGGCTATGTCGATGCTAGCACCGAGCATGGTGTGATAGGAGCAGATCTGGGTTGAAGTGGTTCATACAGAAGGCCTTTGCATGGCCTTTACGTGCAGTTGGATGGATCCCCGGGCCAAAAGCCCCACCACCTGTGTATCTCAAGGCTTTCTGAAGAGAAGCTGATTGAAAAAAGAGAACATTTGCTTTTTCAATGCCAGGGCCCACCCGGAAGCACTATGCCATCCTTTTGCCTGCCTCGTGGATAACGGTAAGGTATCGGTGCACACACCACCCACAAAAGGCCTCACACGCAAAGGTCTTATTTCTGCCCTTCCTCAAGCTGCTGCTCTGTGACACCAGCATGCCTGCCATCCAACTCCTGTCCATACCAGTTTGGACAAAACACATAGCCAGGCACCTGGGGGAGGGCTAGCTTAATGCTGCAACATGGCCAACAAAATGGACTTTCCTCTACAGGGACGGGGCTAGGCACTAATACAGAGCAGGGACCGAGTGGCGGTTTTTGGAAAGATTTGTCCTGAAGATCATGGATGCTTGGAATTGCTTTCAGAGGCTGGTCAGCTCAGTGAGGTATATTTGCTCTCTGCACCTCTGAGCCCTGACTGCACCCACACTACAGGACCTGGCTGCTGAACTATGTGGAGAAATCCTAAATCATGCAGGAGCTCTTAAAAATGGTACCCAAGCAAGGCGGATGCAAAGTCCCACAAAGGCCGATGACAGAGGAACAGAGGGCCATTCCCTCTGTTGTAGGTAACAGCGTTCATCCCAAGCGCAGCAGCCATACAAATAAACCAGCTTTACAACACCCTGTCAGGTATTTGACGGGCTAAGGAAAACACCTCCTTTACATTGACCTGTTATGCAAGGGCACATGGGAATGAAATTTCCATTCTTAATTATCGGTAAGGTCATTGGTGTCTGGAGCTGTGCAAGGATGTCATATGGAATGCAAACAGGGCGCTCGGATGGCCAAGGAGCTGCTGCATTTAAAGCTTGGCCATGGCCTTCCTCAGATAAGACAATGTAGCTTTACACCCTTCCTGTGCAGGCACAGGGGATTTTCTGTTATCCATACTGATAACTGTGCAAATGTTGGACATGTCCCATGCTGGTCGGGGCAGGTGACCTCATTACATAGTAAGGGTTGCTTGTTTGATGTGCCAAGGTCAGGAAATGTGAGTTTTTTGAGAAATTTTGTCTGATGAAAGGCCCCTGACTGTCACTGCTGCAGTGACAGTGTAGCAGAGCAGAGGAATTGTTAGCCAGATAATGTAGCCTGCTGCACGGTGTGGCCCCTTCTCTGAATCCCTTGGACCTATAGGCTAAACTTCCCTGTAACCAGCTCCCGCAGCTAAGCACATTTCGCTGGCAGCATCTTACTTGGCATAGAGAGTCGCTTTTATATCCTAGGAGCTCCACAAAGAACACAGAGGTGTGCAGGTGAACACTGTCTTTCTGGACTGGAACGTGACAGTACAGCAGACGCACGTTTGTTGCGTACACGTTTTGCATATGCAGGCTCTCGCCTCCTCCACAAAGCTGGAGTGGGCCTAATTAGAGAGTAGAGAATCAGCAGCCACTCTGCAGAAGGAACGAGAGAAAAGTATGCCAGTGGCTTATCACCAGAGATGGGCAGAACCCAAGAGAGGTTTACTTTCTGCTAAAGCCGTCTCTTTCTCCTGTAAGTTTGGGGGTGGTTTTGTTTTGTGATTGTTTGGCAAACAGTCATAGGAAGCATTTTTTAAAGCTTCACCTGTGCCTCTGAGAAAAAAAGTAATTAATAATTCCTTTCCAAGTTATTTTTAGGCTGCATCCAAGACTGCAAAACTGGCATAGAAAAGAGTACATAGCATCAGACTCTAATCGGGATGAAGAAAGCAACTGTGTTAACACCAAGCATCTGGGCTTCAGGAGAACCCCTCTTCCCCATTCTGCTCTCAGTGATTTGTTCTTTACTCTGCATATATGACACACACCATTGTAGTGGATTTATTTGCTGCTGCTTGGATTGGGAAACACCATTCTGAGTCTGTCTGTAGTGCATGAGAAGAGGGCCAGTCGGAGCAAGCAAAGACAACTTGGAAAGGGAGCCATCTGTGCGCAGAGCGGTGTCCCGGTCTGCAAGGCAGATCAGACCCTGCTTTGCCCAAGCCAGCTCCCCTCACATCTGCGGCAGCCACCAGCCTCATTGCTCTGTCAGGTGCTCCCGCCTCCAGCCCCGAAATGGCAGAAGACGCATGGTTTTAGGGTGGTTTTAGGCTCCAAGGAGCATCCCCCCTGTTGCGTAAGCGTACGTGTTTTAAGGGCAGGCACCTCGTTTGAGAATCACACACGCTTTCTATGACGTAAAAAAGATACATTTCCATGACCTTACCTGCTCCTTCCAGGCTGGTCTTGGTCCCACTATAAAAAGCACATGCCAGTCTGCACAGGGAAACGATGCACTTCTTGGCAGGCAGGAGCTGGAATATATAGACAGTGCATGTATGTATTTTTGCAAGGTTAGGCTTTTTTTTTAATAAATAGCTCGCTGTGGTAAACTCTTCCGCAACCTAAAGTATCTCTGAACATGAGGGATACCTGGGGATGTAACAAGGCAGGAAGGGTGGTAAGTAACCATGCTGTGTCTGCTCAAACTCCCTGACAGATGGACAGACTGCCTGCTGCTTCTCCCCCCATCACCTGCATCTGCTTGTCCCTGTAGCCTTAGGCTGAGAGATCATTTGAGCAGGGATGCCCCTTGTTAGAAGCTGTCGCACAGCACTCCTGCAAATAAACGCTTTCTGACACAGCAGAGAGAGAAGTAAGTTGCTGGAGTGTATCTTTCTCAGGTGCCAGACGGGGCATTTTCAGTCTTGTCTTGTTTGGTCAAGTGTCCCTGGAGACACCAGGAAAACAGGCTGTGAAGGAGTGAGATCAGGTTGTTTTGTTGCGAAGAGAGCGGCATCTTAGTTTGTGCTTGACTCAGTTGAGGCAGAGGCACCTAAATCGCACAGGCATCTAAATGACAAAGGACCTGGGCGCCATTTCTATGTCCTTGCCACGAAAGACGACTTTCCTGCTACTCATCAGGCAATCATCGGTTAAATTTTTCTGATGTCTCCAGTAGCGTGAACAACAGGGCTGGATCACAGAGTACAAACTCATGCGCCTGACTTGTCATAAAAGTGGTTTGAAAACAAAATGGCAATAGACAAACATATTGACTGCTTCCCCGTCCTACATCTAGACTTCAAACCGCATCCTGCTGGCCTGAAAGCATAAAATGGTACCGTCTGAGACAAGCAAAACCCTGCCAGTTGCAGTCAGCTCTGGGCATCAGTGGACTCAGCACAGTGCACAACCCTTTTATCAGAGTATCCTGTGGGGAATACGCATCCTGTTCCATGATTTTACAGATGTGTAGCAGAATGGTAGCAACCGTGATAATCCCCCAGTATATCGACTATTCTCGACGTTTTTGGTCACAGGGGTTGCAAAGGCACGCACACTGGAGACAGGCCCTTCCCTCTTTGGTATCAGAACTGGTGGGGCTGCAAGCTTCGACAGACAGGGACTTGGGACGGCTGGTGAAGACCGTGTGAGGTAGCACCTTCTAGAATGCAGTTTGTCCACAGCCCAAGGAAAAACCTAGGGTCTTGCTTTATCTTTTTAAATTTTTGTGTGAATGTGTTGCTTTTAGTACAGTTTGACCTGAGTTTATATTTTAGGTGCCTGGTTTTGCACCTAGCATTTTACAAAAAATATCCTGCAATTATAAGCTGCATTGCTTTAAGAAGTTTGGAGGGTGCCACCAATAAGCCACTGTTTACTAGCACTTCCATAATGAAGAGATCATATTCCCCTAAAATGTAGAACAGGAAACAGCGAAGGTTCTCCTAGTCCTTTGAACAGTAACTGTATGGGCCTATGAAACCATCTGAACATGGAGGTTTTTCTGTGGGATCTACAAGTCAAACTCTCCTTTGACAGGTTTTTGCAGAGAGGTAGCTTACTTCAGACTGAAGACATGTGCCTCAGCGCACGTCTATCCCAAGAAAACATTGAGCATACGTTCTTTTTGCTGACAGTGGGAGCTGGGCATACACATGTAATTCTGTATACGCTGACTATGCATAAGTATACAGATCTGGGAATATTTCCCAGAGCCATACCCAGCATGGAGGGCTGCTGAGATTCAGAATGGGAGCTGAAGGTACGTGCCCAGCCCTACACAAGACTTTCCTCCATTTTTAGTGTCCTCTTTCATTTTTTCCCTTGCAATATTCAAATACAGAGTATTTCCAAACTATAAACACTTGTGAACAATGAGTACCTTGTAAAACTGTGTATGCTACACACGTCAGGAAAACAGTACTTGTGGAAAGTCCATGGCCTCCGCTGTGTACACA
The DNA here is from genome assembly GCF_026419915.1 of Harpia harpyja. Taxonomy (NCBI): domain Eukaryota; kingdom Metazoa; phylum Chordata; class Aves; order Accipitriformes; family Accipitridae; genus Harpia; species Harpia harpyja. The sequence goes on from NC_068941.1 coordinate 1,215,694, forward strand.
GCAATCTCTGTTTTGGGGAGACTCATCTTCCCAGAGTTCAGACTACCATGAGGGCAATGAAGTGCCCTCTGGGTGAACCTACTGCCTTTGGACTGACAGCAGACAACCAGCGGAGACCCAATGCCTCCTCTTCTGACAGCTAATGCCAGGGTACCAGGCGTGCGCTACGCAGCCATGGGGACCGCGCTAATGTATACAAACTGGCAGAGCTAATGGCTGAAAGGCTGGCCTGATCCCTGGCACTGCACCCTAGGAAAGCACAGGGGCTAGGTGGAAAGACGCTGATGAAGGGCAGGGTTCCCTCCATGCTCGCAGCAGTCCAGCTCTGACCCCACTAAAGCGGAGCTGTCAGTGACACCAGTGGTGGCAGAATTCAGCTAACACCAGATCACCCTGTCTACATGTTTATAACAACAGCTAAATTTCTACCTGGAAAAGGTTATAATCCCGTGGGGCCCAAAGGAGGTAATTAGGGAAAAGCAGGCCTAGGGTGACACGCCTAAGGCATGGCTTTTTGAAAATGTTTCCCCAAACCCAAAGGGAATAGGCAAGAAGCAGTGGATATACTCCGGGAGTCTCCTCTAAGCACTACCTACTATAGCACCGATGTGGCAGACAGCCCTTTGTTAAGCCCCGAGTGCCTAACCTGCTCTGGTGCTTCAGAAAATCCCCCAGCTATCTCTTAGCCCTTAAATCTCTATAAACATCCCAAAGTAGCACAGGGTCCTCGGGTGCCGCAGACCAAGTTATGTGCAGACAGCTAAATGCGCTTCTGCAGTCTGGCTACAGAAAACAGGATTGCTCAGGCTTGCAAAACAGCGTGAGAACGTGTGAATGAAGTCTGCAGACTTCTTCCTTGTTCCCAGTTTACTCTGGAATAATTGTTTACTTTAGCCAAGCTCTTCCTGATCTATATCCATAGATCAGCATTAGGCTCAGCACTGCAGCCTGTCATGCAGCATCTCCAACACGAAAGTAGACAACAGAGCTACGACGGGGCAATTTTTCTCCTCAACACCGCTCTGCGACAGCTTTGAGGATGTCGTGGCTTTTAGGCACGAGGCAGTGAATCGGAGGCTCGTACTGGGTTTGAGTCACTGCCTTTCAAGCCTGAGCATCTGGCCAGCTGTTTGGCCCCAAAGTGCGGTGCCATTTTCCAGAGCAAGTGTGGTTGTTTTGTGGTTTCTATTGTTGACATGCTCAAGAACCCCAGCTTTTATTCTCTGGTTACCTGCCCGCCTCCCACCAGTCTTTCAGGTCTCGTGTTTGACTGAGAGTGTCCTGGGAATCTCCAGTTGCATCTTGCTGGTCCCAGCCACGTGGTTGGTCTGGGCTCCTGCCTGCACTTGTTTGATGTGTGACCCATGCACAGGCTGCCCCTTACCCGAGACGCTTTCACGCAAACAAAGGAGTGACCCGTCTCTCGGGGTGCGATACAGGGGAAGGCTGCACTCAGACACCCTGTCCTGACGAGAGGCTCTGATGCTAATCACCTCCCTTTGATCCATTTGCCTTTCAACTAAAACTACCATCTTCTCCCTTGTCTCCCTCCAGGCTCTTCTCCAAATGAAGACCTGTGCAGCTGCCAGGGCACATGATAGGAAGTGCCACATCCAAGCAGATCAGAAATCTGAGGCCTTGGCGAGGATTTTCTACAGGTAATTGAGGGTGTTTGCATTTTGCACAAGCAAAATCAGTACCGGTTTGTGCAGCTAAGTACACGGCTGCACCACTGCCTAGTCTGGACATGCAAATAGTCCTTGGTGAGAGCAAGTGCAGCCTTTGGAGAGACAATATAAATCTGAGGCCTCAATTTCATGTCTGCCAGCCCCAGAAAACTGGGGTTTACTTTGCTAGCCCAAAACCAAGAATTCCAGTCACTGGAAATCAATGTCGATTTCTCGACAGCAGTGATCTATTAGAGATGGGTAAAGCAACACTCACGGCCCTTGTAGATCTTCCTTTTAAGGCAGAAGGCTTCTTCTAAGTGTAATTTCTGTACACCAGTATTAGAAATGTTAATATTAGACAGTTACTTTCATCTTACTCAAAATAAGGATTAAATGAAATTTCCACGGCAGGTTATCTTCATGGTCTGGGGGTGAATTTTCTTTTACTCTTTAGTAAGCAGGTTTTAAATGGTTGCTTTTAAATTTGTGCCCTAGATCCACATCAGGCTGGATATCAAACTCATCAGCATTTGAGAGACATTATTCCTAACCAGCATCCAAATTTGACCCCAGACAGAGGCAGCTTTTTTTTTTTTTTTTCACTTTTGAAATTCATGGCTGAAGACCAGACCCTTGTCTGGGTTTGGATCCAGGTATCCCATAAAGCATCAAAGTACACAGGTCCCCTCTGCTCCATCTAACTCCCCTAACTAGTTCAAAAGAGTGCATTCCCGGGCAGACTGTTTCTAGGAACCGTATCAGTATATTAGCCTTGTAACTCATTAATGCTAATAGCAGTTGCATAACACACACCTGAAATGTGGTTGTACAGTAAGTTAAGAACGCATCCCAGCTATATGAGGTACGATTGCCAGCCAAAGTTTTTAAATTAGTAGCTTTCCTTGCCATTACAGCTGAATTTATCTTTGATTGTAAATGCTCTGAAGGGGGCCATGTTTCAAGGTATCATGAAGTCATGCCACTCACTCTAGCATAATCCTCTGCTTAAATGCTGCACGCTTGGCCACGGTCTGGAAGGAGGTATGAGCTCACCTTGTCATTGCTCTCCCTGTGCAAAAGCACAGGAGCAAAACCTCAGGAGACCTCCAGAAGGGCCTTGGTCACTCATTGCGCCAAACTGACAGGGAGCTCAAGCATCGAAGATGGCAAGTTGTCCTTTAACCCTCAGGGAGCACCGAGATTCAAAGCGGGAGAGAGCAAAGGGAGATCTAGGTCCAATGATGTGACTAGCTGTTCAGAGGGACTCTCCGAAGCCACACAAGCAGTGAGCCAGCCACTGAAGCTAGGCAGCTGCGCAGTCACTTGCTTACGTTAGCCCTGGCAACGAGCGTAAGCAGAACCGTGCTAGCAAAATGGAAATCTCAACCTTTACAAAAATTGCTAAAGCCTGGTGTGTTGCACACAAGTGCAGAATGAATTTCTTTCATATTCTGCAGATTTGGTCAGTTCTCATGACAGCGCAGCTGTCTCGTCCTGCTGGCTTGCTAAGAGAACATTAACTATGCCCTCTTCAAGGCCCTGTTTCTCTTCTTTTGACATAGCCTCATTTAAATGCTCTTAATTGTCTTTCGATAAACAAGCTTTGGACCATATTTAAAATACAAGGCCAGCTGTACCCTAGGGCCATCAGATAACATCCAATGGAGCTCTGTATGTACGAGCTAGACAGAGCCCTTAGTTTCTATGTTGCACTGAAGAGCAAACAGCTCTCCGCTGCCAGCTCCCTGCCAGGAAAAGTGTGCAGGGTAATTCCCTCAGGAGACGTTTCTCCGTGTCCTGACCCTTCAGCTGCCAGCACTCAAACTGACCCTTGCAATTCAGCGACAGGCACCCAAAGAGTTTTCAGCTTTGCTTTCCTTTGAGTCCCACTTTATGCTCTGTCAGATCCCTTGGCTTCCCCTAAAGTACCAGGAAAAAAAGCTTAAAAAGGGAAGCCATCAAGTGAAGAAAAAGGGCAGAATTCTTCATTATGTTTTTCCGAGCTATGTCCATGTGCCTTCTGGCAGCTGTTCTCACTCTGGGCTTTGCTGCTCCAACAGCCAAGGACTGCCACACTGCCAGTAAGGGTGGAGCTTCTGTGTGACCAGCTCTCACTCTGGGGAGTGAGTTTTCCTCCCTGGAGAGTGAGCTGATTTGCTCCAGGTGAAAGCCAAAGTGCCAGCCAGCTTGTAAACAGTACAGATGATGAACAAGTGAGATGATGTAGCCTTCAGACACCGATGCGGTGCAGGCAAAGCCAGAGCAACTCCACGTGATGCAGCAACAACACAGACAACGGACCTGGCTGTTCAAGGCTGCTCCTAACCTTCTGCCTGTTTGGGCCAGTTTGGGGGGCTCCTGATGCCGCCGTAGTGCCCGGGAGAGAAGTGCAGCTCATTCTGCCCTCTGTCTCTGGCCCTGCGGCAGTCCTTGACGGGGAATTCCCCCACACGTGTACCCAGAGAGGTCAGGGCTCAGCAGGAAGGCAGCTCCGTGGCTCGCCAATCTTTCCTGTGTGCTCTGCCCACTTGCTCACCATGATGCAGTCAGTCTTTTGCTCTAGACGCCAGGGTTTTGCCCAGAGCCGCGGAAAGTAGTGTTTAACTGTGTTGAAAGTTGCTCCCTCCCAACACCTGTGCCTGCTGCAGTGTTGCTTCCATTTGGGAATGTGTCCTGCTTGTAGCTGAGTGAAATGAATGATGGGGCTCAATTACAAAGACACGGGGCTGTGGGAGGATGAAGAGTGCTGCTGCAACTTTGAAACAATGGAAAATATTAAATAAATCCTAATGCCCTGCTGGCACATATATGCACTATAAATAAACATTATAACCACGTAAATAGCACACAGGTCCTAGGAGCTGGATCACCTTCTGAAATAGCAGGCAGAGGAGTCTGCTACTCTACAATACAGGGATCATGTATGGCTAAATTATACAATTCATTTAAATGCATGCTGTACAGTGACATAATTTTTGGAAACCATATTGTTTGGCCCTCCTGAGTGATTCCCAGAAGTAATTCCTGCGAGAAGCACACACCCAAGCCAGTCAGAATTTCTGGAATGACATTCCAGTTGCTCAACACCTGGTTATGCAGATAGAAGAGAAAACAGCGACGCCTTAGCCAGTATAATAGATAAGGGTGTGAGAATTCAACTCGCTGGCTAGCACATGAAAGTGTGAATGACCTCGCCCCATGTCCAAGATTGCTCAAGCCATAGGAGATGTCAGTATCAATACACACATCTTCGTTTATAGTCACAGGACAGCTCTCTTCTCAATGTTTGCTTCTGCCCTCAGATCCTAACCCCAGAACGGAGAGAAAGCGCGATGCTTGTTGAACAACACGCTTGCAAAGTTGTCTGCTTCTGCAAACTGACTGCAGAAAAGGATTAATTAAATTCTCTCTTCTATTATTCCATGTAGCGGAAGACCTTCCACCTCTTCAGATAAACTCACATGCAATTAGAGGGAGGTCGAAGTAACGGGTTCCCTGTTTTCTTCTGAGATGAGTGGCTCCACTATATTGTCTCCTATATAATGGCTGCGTGACCATCCCTGCATTAAATAGAAAGAGGCTCCTCTTGGTCATAAAATCACTGAGTGTATTCAACTTCCTTTTTATAAAGCAACGAACAGCTTGAAGCAAATGCCATTTTGCATCTGTGTCCTCAGTATCTATCAGGAATGGGCCAAGAATTCTTACTGTGCATCCATAACCAGAAGAAAAGATGTGTATCAATAGTAGTCATCTAATTCACTGACTAGCAGATTTTGGCAGTTGCAGCCCAAACTCATGGGTTAAATACGAGGGGTAAGGGAGTGAGGGGAGTTGCTTGATGTGAATTCCTCCTTGTCCCAGCTGAGGTGCAGAGACCATTTTGCAAGAGCGAGATGCAAGAAAATAGATATTGGGTAGAAGCTGGGGATAGGTGCTAGGTGAAGCGGCCACTTAAATCCTCATGCCAGTGACACCCGGGGAAGTTCTGGAAGGAGTACGAAACCAAGCAGTCTGGTACTAATACAACAGCCCCAGCACATGTCCTGCAAAACCCTGAGTGTAAGGACCACACTTAAATGGTTGCAGGGTGGGTGTTCACATTTCAAGTAAATCTTTTCCCCTGAGAGGGAGAGACCTTCAGCAGCAGCCTTCTGTTACAACTAGGTTCCTAACCCGGCTGCAACATTGACTGAAGTGATTAATCTAACCCTGTAAAGACAGCTTTGGTAAACAAAGACCTGTGAGTATGAGTAGGCAGGATTAGATGAGAGAAAAACGCGGCAAGCGGTGCCTCTCCCATAGGAAGGGAAGATGCTTGCGACAGATGCTAGTCCCTGTCCCAAAAGCACTAAGGAGTCCCTCAATTGGTAAGCTGGCTTGCAACTGCTGGCTTTCTTTATTAGCAATGAATCAAACCCTTCATTCCCAACCCAGGAAATTCCTAAGGCACATGTTTTTCTACTGACTTCTCTGTGCTCCAAGGAAGAGACAGTAAAGGTGAGGAATTACAAAAGGAGTCTTCTACTCCTCCTTCCTTTTTTTCTTTTGTTTTTTTTAGCCTTTCTAACAGCTCCACAATAACTGACACACAAAAAGTACATGGGAGCCTCCTGTGACTTGAGACATGATGTTATATTAGAACACGTCTGGGTGTCTCCAAACTGTGGGAGAAGGGCCAGATCCTCTGTGGTGGGTTGACCCTGGCTGGGTGCCAGGTGCCCACCAAAGCCGCTCTATCACTCCCCCTCCTCAGCTGGTAATAAGACCCTTAATTCTTGGTGGAAGAAAAGGATCTTCAAGTACCTGGACCTGGCTGTCTAATGTCCTCATCCTAAATGTACATGTAACTTGTCACGCAGTAAGTGATACATGCCAAGTCTCCTGGTTTCTCACTAAATTCAGCGGGGTTCAGATTCGCCCAGTATAGACTAGCAAACGGTTCTCTGGAAACGCTTGCCTCAAGCCCCAGTGAGACGACACATGCACAGTTCCCTCTCCCAGCTTGCTCTGCAGTATTATTGAGGTTGTCAAGCCAAGCACTCAGAATTCATAACGAACCTTCATTCTGCCTGCTCACATATGTGCTTCACATAAGGCCTTGAAGTATGGGCTAAGCGAGACCAGGTCCAGAATACTTCTCTCATTAATTTGCTTCGATTGAAGCCAATGACCCCAAGCTGTTTCTCTGAAGGAAGCCCTGCCTGTTCAGCAGGTAGACATCGATGAAGTCCACAAAGGTGTTCAGTGAGAGGGCATTTGAGTATGCAAGAAGGTCTGTATTGGTGCGTACAACTATTACTGGATAAGAAAGGGAAAAGGAGGTGGGAACAAACACTTCTGGGTTCCTTTAAAATATTGTCTATCAATTAGCCAAACTCATGAGTGAGTAAAGCAATGATCTAAGACGTTATGACTATGATGGCTAAATAATGACAACGTGGAGGAAGGTGTTAATTGTAAGTATGGCCGTAGTATGGCCAGGGAGTCCCAACATACTCAATTAGAGAGATCCTTAAGCATAGCGGATCCAGCAAGCAAACTCTCCACCTACTCCGGGGACAGTGTCATCATTAATCACTGTACGCAGCAATAGTGCAAAGGCGGGATTTGGCCTTCACCTGAAATTATCCGTCTTCTCTTTGAAGAAGTAAGCCAGACTTAAAACAGAATTTAGCTGCTGAAAGATGCTAGACCTCTGGCCAGAGAAATTCACAGGTGCACAGAGATGGATTTCCACCAGTTAATGATGTAGTCCACAGAATATTGGGCTGAGAACAGACTCACACCAGCCCATCTGCTGTGAAACTCTGACCTTCCTTTTTACATTGCAACTGCGCCTGTCATACATATGCAATATGGCTACGGCTCTGGCTTGTGCCAGAGTGACATCTGCCTTGCCTGTCTCACACAGACTGAATCCCTTTTATCAGCACTTCTAACTAAGATAATTTCATACCTGCTAGCAAAGGGGGTTCACAGAGTTTCTCACACCTTCCACAACACACATGACTGCAATGCAGTTGACATCTAGTTACGGCTGACAGCTTATCTCTGGAGTACCCACTTCCAACCAACCCCCTTCTTTTGAAGTCCCACCATAGCCAGCAAGCAGTACTGGGACAATCCCTTACTTTTAGAAGTGTCACAGAGGCTACTAGAGCGTAGGTCTGGGTAACAATGACTCAGAGGTTTGTTTCAAGACAAACACTGCCCTTATTTCAGACAGATGCAGACGGGTGCCTGGTAATTTGGGCTGAGCACTCAGGGACAGTTGGAGATAGCCACCTCACGCTCATGTGCGCTCCTGGCTCAATGTGGTAAGACCATCCAGGCACGAAGTTGTTCAGGTGTCTCTCTTGGGAAGAGGCTGTGGGCCACTGGAAACCCACGCTTTTCTGCTTCTTGTTACCCATGGGAATTAAACTTGTTCCACCTCAGTTTAGCCATGTTAGAAGTGAAGAAACAATCTTCATTGGTCTGGGCACCGACCCCAACCTGTGGGCTGCCTTCCTGCCCGACCTCAGACCTGCCTGATCACTATGGACTTGTCCAGTGATCTGGACTCTGGGCTGACCCTGGCTGTACCACAACAGAAAGGTGTGAGAACTGAACAGCTAAGGAAACCCCCTTGGCCAGGACTAAAAAGCCCACCTGTAGCTTTTTAATGCTTGTTAGCCAGCTCTCGACCCAGAAGGCAGAGCATGGGACAAGCAATCAAGGGTATCCACTTTATCAGACAAACCTATTTCACTGAGAACAGAAATTTTAAAAATTCCTTCCATTTAAAATTTAATAAAAGATATGAAGTCAGTAAAAAGGTTTGGGTTTACCTCAAAACATTGCTCTACTTATTAGCTGAATGACCGTGCAAGGGAAGCTTCACTTCAGTATCGCTTTGGTTATATATGCTTTCTGGGAATGGCAACGGTTTCTAGGCCATTAAATATTTGTCTGCATGACCGATGTGTTCTCCCTCCTGCTCACCTGCACTGCTGACGTACTTTCCCCAGGAGATGGAATGTTTGCCGTACCAAAATAGCAACTAAATAAATGAAAGTTCAAGCAGAGCTATAAATAGAAAGGGCACCAGGTTTTCACAGTGCTTATATAAGCTACTTCACACCCACTTCCTTTTGTCTGCCATTAACTCTGAGATCTTAAGTGAAATAAACTTTCTGCACTTTGGAAGAACAAACAGCAAAACAATAGAGAGACCAAACTGTTATGAGGAAGCCACTGAAGTGCTGTGTAGAAAAGATAGACAGACTATTTTATATATATATATATAGTGCTGTGTCCCACAGCTGCAGCTGCCAAGTAGTAATACCCAGTTTGAATTTTAGCAATACTCACATGGGAATTTGAGGATGGCTGAATAAAAACGCCTTGGGAGGAATTTCACTCTGCCTGTTCTTCTTTCACAGTCCCTCTAATGCGTGATGTGGAGCAGAGCCAGCCGCTCAGTCTATGGGTAATGCGCAGTGGCACCTCCTGGTGGAAACCAGCTTCCAGGGCTGTGGGCTGCAAAACGGAGAAAAACTATGATGAGAAGTAAAGTAAGAAAGAAAAGCTAAAAAAAAAAGAAACAACTCCTTTTTGAAGGACGAAAACCTCCTGCTTTTCATACCAAAGACAGAGCACAGTGGCACTATCCCAATGTTGCTTTTCCATGCAAACAAATGCCTTTTCATGTTGCCACAAGGTGTGTTTAGGACAACTATGGGCGGAAGGAAGGGGCTCACAAAGGCAAACGGAGTGGGAAGGTGCTCTAGGAGGCAATCTCCGCTGCAAGACTCAGTCCTCATTAACAAAGCTCACAAACCCACACGCTACACTGTAGTTTCCCATGTTTCCCCTGGACTGGCACTGTCTAGAAGTTCTCTTATGGAAGGCTGTTAACGTTCAATAATTGACATTGAGATAAAAACCAAATAAACCTGGAAGAAAGTAGCTGAGTCAGGCTAGATTAGATTACGTGGTAATTCACTATTTTTAGTTTTAGCTGTTGGAAATGGATACCAAACAAAATCTCACTAAAAAGAAACTTCTGCCCAAAATGTAGGCTCATAAAAATGTAATGAGTTCACAGGTTGGGTTTATTGTTGTTTCAGTGTGTGTGATATGAGATCGGCATGTGTAAAGGGATGCCCTTTTCTCTGTTTATGGAGGTTCTCCGGAGGTTGGCATGTGTAACACTTGGCCTGTTGGGAGTTTCATGCTGTTTCTAGGTGCAAATGCGATAATGAGTAATAGAAGAAAGTATCACAACATGTTTCAATGTGTCTCGTCTTCTGATGAGAACTCCAGACCATTTCTGCACAGCTGTCTGAACAGAGCTCCTATCTGATCCTTATCTTTTCACTCCTAGCAATGGAGGTGGCTCTATTCTTTTTTTTTTTTTTTGAACTTTAAAAATGTTGAGGAAACTAGATGGAAATGCTGACAAAACAATTTCCTGCCTTTTCTTCTGAGCAACTGGACAGGCTAGGTATTTGCTCTACCATCTCATTCACCTCAGTGTGTATCGTGCTGGGGGCTGGGTGGAAAGGTGACCGCAGCTCACAACGCAGTGAACGGGTCGTTCCTGCAATCCCCTGCTGAATCGCTACTTGTTAATCCTGAGACTAGATTTACCCAGTCAGATGGTCACTGCCAGTCTGTTCTCCCTCTCATACATCCCAAAACACCCCCGAAGGGAAGCAACCTGGATGAGAAAGGAACTCCAGTTGTGTTTATAAAAGTGCTACAGTGCAAAGCTGCTTATCCCAGGACTTGCACGACTGTACACAGTGTGAGCAAGGAAATAATCTGTCTGGGAAGATGCTGCCGTACATGAAAGCATCTGCCTGCAGCTAGATTCCATCAAAGAGCAGATCTGCGGATTGATTTTCCCAGTATGACATCTTCCATCTGCAGAGCATTCAAAGGTTCTTTTATTAGCCCCGCTGTTGTTCGTGATTCAAGCAAGATGATGAAACAGCTCATGAAAAGGCACTCGGCTCCACAAACACTGTGCCATAAGCAATACAGAAAGTCCCAAGATGGGGTGGTGGCAGAAGCAGAGCCGTGGTAACAGGGCTAAGGGAGGAGCACAGACAACGTGAGCGGTGATGTCGAGCGCTGGCAACGGCATTTCTCAATCTGTCTTTTAATGGAAGCCCACCTCATTTTCTGGGGACAAAGCCCAAGAACCAGCTTGTGCCAGCGCAGCTCACATGAGCAAACAGTACCAGGAATGTTGCGACTGCTGTCAGTGAAAACTTGCCCATTCATTTACTATTTCCGTCTCTCCACTTTGGTTCTGTGCATGCGTGGGCATGTTTTTATGCATTTTTATTTTATTTGCAATGATGTCACGGGCAACCTTTTGATGACTTATGACCCACAACAGGCTAAGTACCACTGGCTTATGAAACAATGAAGGGAGAAGAAAGTCAGGAAGAAAGCCGGAATAACGTTAATTAAATAAACTCAGCAACCAAACAGACAGAAATGGCACATAATTTCCACAGTGACCTGCCACAGATATTTCCGGGGGAGTCAGTGAGTAAGGGAGGCTTTCAGAGTACCTAAGAGATTTGGACACAGCAGAATACGCTCCCTAGGGCTGAGCGCCTGAAGCCCTAATAGCCACATCAAATATTTTTGGGGCATAGCACATAGCATGTCAATTTGCTGGGGACTGGGCTCTGCCACAGGATATGCTAATACTGTACAAGAGGTCTGAAAGCATCCTTGGAGCAACCACATAAATTTGCATATCCTTCTTCAGAAATGGATTTTATTAGATGGCCTGAACAATTTATTTAGCACAAGCGTGCTTTTATGTCCTCAACCTATTAGAAAGCTCTACTAGACCATTATGCTGTTGAAATATAGTCTCTTACATGTCGGAGGGAAGCTACTCCTGAACCATTCCCTGTGCTTTTAATTGACGGGAGAGGAATATGTTGTTCCCCAAGAGCATTTCCTACTGATTCACCTCTCTTTATCATCCGATTCACAGGTCTGATCTTGACGTTTCACCACACCCAGATCTCCCATTGACTTCAAGGAACAGGGCTCTGTGGGGGCAGTGTGAAAGTCACCCAATAAAGGTTTTCAAGGGGAAGCTGCTGAATTCATCAACACCAGAATTTTCATAGATCTAAAAGGTGCTAATAGGTTTGCTATGGCAACTATGACGAGCCGTGTCAACTGAAGTGGCACGATATAATGAAGAAGGACCGTGCAGAACAGCCCACATATTTGCAGTGACAATCCTTTCCACCTCTTGGCAGAGTGTGGCATGTCCACTGCATGCACTGTCCGCATGAGGGCGGACCCCCGCTCTTCCATTCCCAGGATGTGAAGGAGCTCTAATATACATTATTTGTGGCTTATGAGGGACTGCGATGTGTACAGATTCACTATCATTTCCTACCGCCCACTCCAAAATGATACCAGAAGCTGTTGTCTCTAAGAGAAGCTGGAACACATTGTGATTAATTTGCTTCCTCCACGAAGACGTTGCCACAGACACTTAGCTAATCCTCAGCTCAAATTAGAGACTTCTTGTGTTAGATGCTCCATAATCACATACAGCACGAGTTACCTTTAGAGCTGGACAAAAACTAGGACAGTTACGAAGGGCTACGATGCAGTGCAGAAAACCACACGCAATGTTGCAGCAAGGGAAAGCCTGATCCAGCCCCCCTCTCCAGGCCATCTCTGAAGTGGTCTTGGAGAGACACTGGGACACAGCGAGGCTTTGCCAGCTGCATCCTTAGTACATGGTATGTCCACAGCAGAGTGATCTCGTGTCTGTATAAACCTCATACTGCAGTGATTAATTATAAACACTACTTCTGTAAGATTTGGAGGGGAAGAAAACTTTTCCTTCTGCTGAGGAAAAAGGGAAATGATACTCTTGAACAACATCATTTGTATAAACAATTGTGCTTTTTACCCACGGCTCATCTGCCAAGTTCTCTTGTTTGGGAGGAGCCTGTGTGCGTTTTGATGTGTAAAGTAGGATAATGGATTATCATTATTAAAGGGCTTACAAATTGGGCAGGCAAGCCCCAGGTGAGAGGTCACTCTGACTGTACAAAAGAAAAGGGTTGAGCTGAGTGAGGAAGCTTGGGTTTGACTGAGAGGACAGGGAAAAAGGTTTTGTTCTGCAAGACTGCAGGTCTGTCCGTCTGTCTGAACAGAAACTCGCTCACAGGCTCTTTTTTTGGTTCCGAGTTTCTCGGTCTGCCCTTTTGTAGAGTGTGCTGAGCAGGTGTGATAACAACAGAATTCATTCCAGCCCATGCTTTTAATAAATCCGGCTGCTGCAGAGAAGAACTGAAAACGGGCTCTTCATATTGTGGGGCTGGGGAGGTGTAAGAAGTAGGAGGAAAGCTGTCTGAATGACTAGGAAAGTTTCAGCTGTCCTTCCCAGAGGGTGAAGTCTGGGATGGAGACGGAGCCGCAGTTTCATTTATTCCAGAGAAGGAGCCCTAGACAGTCTGATGGTTGCCCTGGGTATTTGGCTGAAGGGTCATATCATAATGACAGCGATGATACTTGTTTAAAGTATGTCCAGTGTTGCAGCTTAAAGGGATGCCGGGTCCTCGGGAAAAAAATACATCATTGCTGACAGAGGAGACAGTCAGAGCTAATGAATACAGATTGAGGCACTGTATAATGGGATGTCAGCTTACCGGCTTGGAGCCTACTGCTGCTCCCCCTGATCTCAGGTTGACATTGTCATCAGTTTCAGGGATGGCAAAGAGAGGCTTCAACCACAAAAGAGAAGTCTTGTGAAACAAAACTGGAAAGAGGAATCAACAACTTGGGTTTCCCAGAAGGCTGAGGAGGGGCCTCGTCCAGCACTTCCCAGAAAATAATCTGTAGTATCACCAGCTATGGTGACAGCGCTCTTCATCTCAGAGCAATCTTTCCCTTTAACAGCTGCAACTCCTGCCATTGCATGAGATTCCCACCTTTGATTTTAAAGAAAGGAAGGAAAAAGAACTACCTTTCTAGCCCACCGGGTTACAGGTATTAAAATGCTTGACCCCTGAATTCTCAAAGATGAATAGCAAATTAATGCCATTCAAAATACATAGGCTAAAACACCGTGTCTCATCAAGTTTACACCAACCTTAAGAGTTCTTTGAGGGCTCTACTTGTGATTTCTGAGTATGAGGGTTTAGTTGCTCTGTGCTGTATAACAGCAGGCAAGAGTGCCATGCTTGTTGTCCTAGCAATTCCCTATCAAACATACTTCATTTACAAGCAAAGAAATGTAACTTGCAATTTGAGATTCCTGACTGCCATCTGTCCCCTTTGTGCACTCTGTAATGCAGACTAATCAGAAACTGCCTTCACTTATCCCCATGTAATACCACGGACTTTAATTACTGACTTTCAGGAGGCATTTGCACAAGGGCAGTTTAATAGAAACTTGGTGGGGGAAGGAAAATAAGCTCTTAACAGGAAGGGAGCCACTCCTTTTTCTCTTAGCTCTCCAAGATATAGGCCAAAAGGAATTCAGCACATCCAAAGCAATGGCAATTCTCATTGTGAAAGCAGCACAGCAGCAGCTGCTCTGCTCAGGCTGCCCATTTCAGAGGACAGCACCGCTCTGAAAAGAGCATCTCAAAGACACTCCAGGCCTGGACAGAAAAGGTGGTCATGACAATTTAATTAAGCTTACCTAATCCTCTAGCAATCCTCTAGCAATGGAAACATCCGGCTTTACATATTTTAAGCGCTTGGAAAAAATGTTTGCACTGACCTCCCTGCAAGAAGCTGCATCAAGTGGCATGAGAATGATCGTCTTCTCCATGTTCCTAAAGCTGCAGGAAAGGAGATAGCATGTACGTGTCAGGTCCCTCCAGGACATGCCACAGTGCGGATCCAACAACTAGAGATATGCTGGCAGTCCCAGATCCCACAGTGCTCTTTGGCCCAAGCTCTGCTCTGGCAGCAGGAATCTAGACAGGACGATTTGGGACAGCAGCTTTACGTAAGGCCTCTGGACGAGCCTGAGGTACACTCGATCTTTTGATTCATATTCAGTCTCTTGTGTTCAGCCTCACCTTAGCCCAAACCAAAGAGCTTTGTTTAGTTTTTAACTCCTTCCCTTCGTGAACCTCCCTCAGATGTCTTCCTAGAGCAGAATTCTCTCCACCCCTAGACATCGCTGCTCTCCAAGCTGCCAAAAGCTCTGCCTATTCTTTCTTTAGTCTAAGCAGCAGCAAAGCTCAAAGACCTTCCTAAAATTGTCCAGGCTGAATGCAGCATGAGTCTTCCTCCTCCTACACAGTGCCCTGCAGAGGCCAAAAAAGCCCAGAGGATATTAGAAGGTGTTAAGAAAATACAGTTGTGCCACAGTCTACTTCAACAATGCGGTAACATCTTGAATCCACTCGTGGTCTTAGTCATCCCATTGCTATGACCTCTTTTTTCTTCAGAACTAAGAAAGTCTAAGGTGACACTGTTGATGAGGGACTTACAATGGCTGCAGCAGCAGAAGAGAAGAAACAGACAAGGCTTCTCTCACTTCAAAGGAGAAGACTGAAAGGGAACATGTCAGAGCTCTGGAGTGAAGCAGAGAATGCGATCAGGGAATGGTTTTTCACTTCTTCCTGTAACACAAGAAATAGGCAAAAATAACTGTAATTATTAGACTGCAGTTGTGAAATAGAAGAGCTTTTCCACACAGTGATTTGCTCCAGTGCTGCTGCCTGAATGGACTCACTGGGGCCATCACGCTTTTTCACTTTTTTTGTGCATCGTTTACCTGTGGAACTCACTGCCACAGCCTGAAGTGAAAGTCAAAAGTATAAACGGGTTCAAAAATTACCTAAAAGATTTTGAAGAGGGATTATCAAAGTCTAGTGAACATAATGGTGTGAAGGTTATGTTATTGTTTCTATTTTTTCCCTCATTCTTTTCCTGCCTTTCCCTTTCTTCAACGTGTAACCCATTTGCTGTGACACGTAAGTTTTCAGTGTTACTTCTGGGCTTGAAGAGATGGTTTCTTTTGTTCGCCTTTCAGCCATAGGGCACAATTATGTTTCACAATAGTTAAGAGCCAACAATGAGGTGTTAGGATGTGATGAGATGTTCTTCTCCAGAAAGTAGATTTCAAGTTACCAGAAAGTTTGGCAGAACCATGCAC
The DNA here is from genome assembly GCF_026419915.1 of Harpia harpyja. NCBI lineage: Eukaryota > Metazoa > Chordata > Aves > Accipitriformes > Accipitridae > Harpia > Harpia harpyja. Next base: position 1,231,525 of record NC_068941.1, read on the forward strand.
TGTCAGCAAGTAGAGGGAATATATTGTCCTGAAAAGATAGGCTCAGCTCCAGAAGTCTTTTCTGGGTGTTGCAAGTTTTCGCTCATTAGATCCTTCTTTATTTTTCAACTTAGTGCGTCACAGTAACTTGGATTTCAAGTACTGCTGATAACTGGGAAGGCATGTGACCACGTCACCGTAACATGTTTGGTCCTGGACTCATAAACTAATAAACGTTTGACCACTGCCTCTGCACTGACGTGGTGATTACCAAAAATGGTCCAGGATACAAAACACCAGCGTCCAGCCCAGGGGAGAGCTGCTGTCTACTGTGTGGCAACATGGCTTCCAGTGGGGAAGAGGACTCTCATATACCCACCAAAACCAACAATGATGGTCTGTGAAGTTACTCAGATTCATTTATCTCTATTTCCAGCACCCCCACAGAGTGTTTTATAGTTTGTGAAGTACTAAACAAACACTCAAATACACTGTGGTTTTACATCAGTGACATTAACTCTCCTCTGTCCCTTGCTCCCCATCACTGTCCCATGGGTTTGCAGAGAGAGGAGTAGCTTTAGTGACAAGAGAGTGAGGAGAGGGCACGGGGAGATTGCTTGCCCCAGGGCAAAAGTCTAAATCCTCCAGACAGGAAAAGGAAGTAGCATACCAGAAAACAAGAAAACTTTGTAAGACCCTCAAGTGTTTTGTCTGAGGCAGTGTTGGAAACTAATGCTGCTCTTCCCCACAGCAGAAAGAGAAATCGGGGTGGGGGAAGAGCTCTCCGCCACAAATCAGATGCACGTGATTTGCGAAGGACCAGTTGCAGTGCCTTAATAATATACTTGCCTGCTCTGCCTGAATAGGTCGATGTAGCGGACAAGCCTCATCAGTGAGATGAATGCACCCGATGCAGTTTCACTTAGATGCCGAAGGACAAGTCTACATTCAGCGCATTTGCAAGAGGTTTCTGCTGGGGCCGTAAGGGTGACTGAGGGTGACTGCAGCCCTGCAGCATTAAGCGCAGTTTTCTTCTGTGGCAAGGCGGTCCTACCATCTGAAGAGAAAACATTAAGATGTGGTTTTTCCCAGGAAACAGGTGCTTCGGTGCAGGCCAGAAGGATGAAAAGCAGGGGATGCAGTACCAGGCTGGCTGTGCTGGGGCGCTGCTTCCCAGCACAAATCCAAATGGTCCTCGCAAAAGGCAGCGATCCCTCTGCAAGAGTCAATGGAGGAGGAAAGCCAGCCCAGGGGTGCAACCTTCCTGCCAAGACCTCATGCCTCTGAACAGAGGGTGAGCCTGTTTAGCCAGAATGATGGGAGGGGATTAGAGAGTGCATGTACTTTGCATGTTATGAACAACCAAATAAACCAACAAACCCTAAAATTATTCATTTCTCCACAGAATGTGAGCACTCGGGTCTGCAGACACAAGAAACTGCTTCATTTTCACTGGAAGGCCATAGAGGATTTTCCACAAACGAGCATACACTAAGTAATGCCAGAATACAAACTGATCTCTTGTTCTCTTCATTTCTAAGTCATAGCTGAGATCATGGTGGCTATCTAGGAAGTTTCACAGATAATCTGGGTACTGTGCATCCAACACCACTGGCTCGACGTCTAATTTATTCTGCATTTTCAATGCAAAACGTATACATTGAGCTGACAGGTAACTTGGTTTTGGGTTGCTATGCGTGTCAATATATTTTGTTTACGCTCTGCCAGACTTCCCAAATGGTTACAGACCCGTGCGCATCACCAGTAATACAACACAGAGAATACAGAGACTGCTGAACAGGTTAGACGTTTCTGACAGAGAAGGTAGCTCTGAAGCATCTCGTTTGACTTGAGAGTCCCGAGACAGAGCTCAAAATTTAACTTGTTCTGTCTCGCTGACAGAGATGCCTTTGCTCCTGGTGGCAAGATGGTGTGTCTGCATAAAACCAAAACTAAACACAGCCCTCTGACAGCCCTTTCCACCAGCCCAAACATAAGAGTTTCAGAGCCCTTCCACGCTGCCCAGCAATTGCTCCCTCGTGAGAAAGAGCCACTTCCCATGACTTGTAACACAAACAGGACTTACTTTCTGTGCAACGTGATGGTGGAATGTATGCTTGGAATTGACTGAAGTCATTGTCAATTCAAAGCTGTACTACAGTTAAAGTTGGATTAGCAACAACAAACTCAGAGGGTCTAAATGATTTGGGGCTTGAGACAATTTCCTGGCATCGAGGTCCAGGCCTTACCTCCCTGCTCTTCAGCAGAAAAGATTTCTGGGCAACGCTGGTACAAATGGATGGTTAACAAAAAATTACACAGGGTCATTGGCTGCAACTTGTGAAATCCTGGCTTGGAGAGTATTTGAACAACACACAGTTCATATTCCAACGGTTTCAAACAGCAAAATCTCTTCAACTTGTGCATGTTAAAGCACTTCGAGGAGCCACAGAGAGAAACTGGCCCTTGAGATATGCCTGTAGGATAAAGGCTGCAAGAGCAAATTTCAGCTAGCTTTGTCCCACTTTTCCAGCTTATAAGACCAACTCACACAGAGCTGTGCCTGGGTCAAGAGAAGCAGCAACCAAGAAATCCTTCTTCCCATCCCATCCAGAGGAATAAGCTCTACTAGTGGGGGGCTTGTGTAGCTTGCGGGAGGTAGAAAGGCTGATGCTGCTCTGTAGGCCGCCGGCCTGCTTTTTCGCATTCCTTTTGGCCCAACAGCCTGACCAATGCACCAGGCGCTTAGCCTACCTCTTTCACCCTCTTTAGCTACAAGAAAGAGAATAAGAGATGTTGCTAGCAGAAGTCTAAAGAAGGATGGGAGATTAAAGTTCATGGTTCTGTTTCCCCTCATGCCCAAGCAAAGACTACAAATCTTTGTTCAATCATTCCCCAGGTGAAAACACACTGCAGCAATTATACCTCTCAGTGCACTGCTGGAGGCCTTCTCCCTCCCTGTCAGGACAAAGAGAAATACCTGCTTTTGCTGCCTCGACTCCCTACAGGTGCTTAGAGTTGCAACACATCTCAGAAGCCAGCACTGAAGCCCTTGCTCCCCTGATGGTATCGTTGCACCAAACGGGAGAGCTGGAGGTGATATGGAGGAAGGGGGACCACGACCTAGGAGGTCAGCAGCTCCATCACTCTGAGAGACAGCTCTGGGAGAAATGAATCACTTGAGATCCAAAACCAGCAGAACAGGACTCAAAGCAGTGCTTTATCTCGGGCAGGTGCCTAGACCAACAGAGCTTTTTCTCTCTCCCTCAGACTTTTCTGCTGGAGCTGCCCTTCACCATTACGTGCTTAGTGGTCTTATTTTACCTTCCTGACTCCACAGTCTAACAGAGCTGTCGGGAGCTAGACTGCCATCACAGCCAGCACAGTCCTTGCTCACTAGAAGATAGGAACAACCCGCTTCTTTTACAAATGTGGCACTCTTATAGTAGTATCTTCTGATGTAATTGTTCCTCTCCACGCATCTCTCGGATCTTACAAAGAGCCGATGAAACCAAAGCAGAAGCACTTCAACGGGAGAATAAGAGACGTAGAAGTGGCTCCCTCTGGGTTAACGACCTGCCGATAAACATGTTCTCAGCGTGAATGAGAGGTAGTTCAAGCCTTAGTCTGCACCTCACTACGAACGTTTTCTTGAAGGCTGCCCGGCAATCCTTGTAGCTGCCAGCTGTTCCCTAGAGTATGCTGTTCCCTTTCAGCTCTACCATACCAGCATACTTGCTAGTGCAATGGAGACCAGTTATAATAGAATTTAAAAAGTGAGAGTAACTGCTCTGGAGGCACCAGAAGCAGCACACTGGCAGAAGTGTAGGCCACCAGTACTACTGGTTGCAAAGGTCTTTAGACATACAGAACCTGCATCTCCTACGTCTGTAACAACCTCAGTTACCACAAGAACATATACATGTGGGATAATTGCATTTTTTTCATGTTCTCTTGTTGCAGGTCTCCTGGCCTGGCCTAACTGCTTACACTCTAAAGGCAAAGCACATCTAACTTTGTAGCATCAAAACGGGCCACTGGTCTTTCAATTGTTTGGGATGCTGAGGTCCAAGACTGAACTCTAGGACCAACCTGCACTGTACAGCAAAGCGGGCTCAGCTGTAGGGCAGAACCCAGAGGAAAATCCTCTGCTACAGCTGCTACGATCCAGGCACACAAACTAGATTTAAGAACCAGTGGTTTGGAAGAAGCCTCTTCCAGGACTAACCAAGCTGAGCCGACAGACCTTTTGACTACTGTCCAGGGCTTTTTCAGTTCTGACCCTCTCCTTTCCCCCTGGGACAAGTCACAGCACTGCTATACAAAGGTGCTGAAGTGTGACTACTTGAGGAATGGCTCAGCAGTCCGAGACAACCACCCTCATCCACAATACTCACTCCTGAGCTGTACAGACTGCCAAGCAGCAGGATTCACCCCAGAGCTGGTTAGGTCACAAATCTGTCCAAATAGGGCCATTATAAAGGAAGTAGGAAGCTTCATTTATTTGGGTACCTTTGGAAATAGCATGTCTGTACAACCCTCATTTGGCTGGCTTGTGTGTATGCATTATGAAACAGCCTCATTACACACACAGGTAATATTTTATTTTTGCCTTCTTTCCTACACAGGACAGGGCCTGCTCTAAGGATGAATCAGAGGAGAAGACTATTGTCTGTAGCATCCCAGCTTAACATCTGCTGAATTTGGACAATAACGTGCAAGTGAAGCAGGGAACTGCAGGAAGAGAAAGGATAAGGGCAGCCAACTGCTGCCCTGAGGACCTGGCAACTATCCTGCCCGTGCTGAGCAAAGTAATGAACTGGAATTTTTCAGGGTTGCTCACTAAGTATGCATGCACGCACCCCTTTGCTGAATGCTCATCTGTACAGCCTTGCACTACTCCTGCAGAAGTGCAGGAAACTTGGTCGCCGAAAGGAAAGAACATTCTTTTTTTAAGCTTAGTGTTTACCAGCCTCAGTTTAGTGTGTACAACGAGGACCGATGTCTCCAGGTTTTTCAACAAGAGACTGGCGAAATACATAGGGATCAGAGGGATGAAAGGCCCAGAAAAGCTCAAGGGGAATATAAATGGTTTGGTCTGCAAGGTACAATTTGAATAGTGGACTGCAGCAAGGCCTAGAGGTACACTCACATGCAAAATGAGAGAACTTACACCGAATGCTGGCTCATAGCACCCTTCTTCCACTACTGCTGTGTCTCTCGCACTAGAGAATGAGAAGCTGCTTCTGGGATCTGGCACAGGGGTGTATAAAAACCACCCGTGTTTTAATCTAGCATTTTTCCATCAGGAGATCTCAAAGCACTCTGCAAAGGAGACGCCCGTTATCCTCGCTTTACTGATCTGCAAACTAGGGCACAGGGAGGTGAAAGTCAATTAACAAAATGCAAAATTGGCATCCAATACATCTGGATGGTCTCCATTATACTCCAGGCCGCGGGCACTGATGCCCCCTTCTCTCAAAGGTGGCTGCAGGGTTTCCAGCTCTTGCAGCACATCTTTCTTTTGCTATTTCACCCCGCAGTCTACATTACCACGCCCTCTTTCAGCTCTGTTGTTCCCGGTCACTTTTGTCTCTGTTCAATTTCACCAGGCTTCTCCAGAAGAGCCCATTTCTCCGTGGCTGGCTGTTCCCAGATAAACTAATAGGGAAACTTTCTGCCTCCAGAACTTGTATTCTGGACGATCCACTCTTGCACAGAAACAATGTTGAGCAGATAGCTGGGAAGACAATCATCTTTTTAAGGCAGACCTCTGAGCCCAAGCAGAGTCACTGAAGCATTGCAGATGTATAGGACAGCCAGAACCATCCGTAATTTAGGTCGCTACAACAGCTGAGGAAGGGAGTGTTTTGTTTAGCTGTAGCTATGGTTACAGTAGCCTGTAACTGCACACATTTCCGTTTTGGAGCATTCGTGGGGTAATATAAATTTCCTTGATGCCACAGGCCTGTTAAAATGCAATACAGTTATGTAGTGCATGAGTGACATACTGCTCTTTGGCATGGCAGGCTGTATGTGGGCTAGTGTGCAAAGTGAAGTGTCACCAAAGGTTTATGGGAGGAAGGATTCCTTCTGCTCACCTACTTTGGAAGGGAATTAGGTAAGAGGTGCTTGACTCTTCAGTTGCCTGAGCACGAGGAGACCTACTTTCTTAACACACTGAAACAACCAGCCCTGAGAGAGACTGTGTAAAAGCCCTGTAGAGTTAAGGGCGAACCACCCGGTGCCTACAGCGCAAAAGCGCAAAGCTAAGCTTCTGTTTTAAATGGGTTTCTGAAATTTTTTTTAGTTTGGGATCTGAAGCTGGAATTAACCTGAAGCCTTAAAAAACACAAGAAAATGACCAGCCTGGTTTGTGGCTTCTGCCTTTACTCCCTGCATGTCTAAGCTTGCTGCAGAGTTACGCTGAGGTAAACTGCAAAAGCGCAGGGGGGAAGGATACAGTAAGTAGAATATAACGACTTTATTACATTAATAATACATCCAGGCAATGAAATTGATGCAAGCGGTTAGTACTTCTCAGTATCTTTAAAGGCCAAGTCCTTGAGCAGGTGCAAGAGAGTGGGCGTAGTCTTTGCCCCGCTGATGTCAGTGGGAACGCCCGGTGCCTTTTGAGGCAGCTCCTATGTGGAAATGCTCTTCTGCTCCCCTCCTGGGAGCGTGTGAATTCTCAAGAATCTGAGCTACCTTTTAGCTGCAGAGGTGACTGATTTACACAAAACCGGATAGCAAGAACTTCCTGAGATGACCCTGTTTTGTGAAGAGATTCTAATCTCATGACAAGTTTGTCTAGCCAGATAATGACAGTAATTAGCCAGGAGGCAAGAAGGTGGATCTAGGTATTCTACTTCATGAGTAAGAAGGATGTTTTATGGCAGTGGAATTAGGAGGAGGATGGAAACTGCTAATATCCTTCAAAACGGAGTTGGAACAAACAGCACAGCACAGAGGACTGCACTTGAGAGGAGATTCCCCAGCCAGCTCTCCTCCCAAAGCGGAGAGGCTCGGAAAGAAAGAGGTCCTTTTCCAGAAAAAGCCAGTGCTAAGCCAGTACCGGCATTTAACAGTAGCAGCATCACCCTTACCATTCCTCCTGCTACATAACCCAGTTTGTCTGAAACATGGAGCGGGGGACAAAGACGACTAGTGCAATAAATACATGTCAGCGTTTCAGATATTCAAATGAAATCTGCAGTGGATAAATGAGTAAATAGAAGAGGCAGGCTCTCAGTAAAGACCATACTCATTCTAGGATACGATAAGCTGAAAAAATATCCTTGCAGTCACTGTGCAGCTTGGTAGGGGCATGCCTGCTGCAGCACTAGCAGATTATCACCTGTCCTTATCTCTTGTCATTTCCAGTCAAATATTTGCAAAATGCTTACATACTGGGTAGATAACAACCCGGAGGAATGGAGAGAACAGAATACTTAATTCAAAAGTGCATGGATTCCCCCCCCCCGCCCTCCCCCCCCCCCCCCGGAGAAAAAGGTCTTTATAAACCAAAGGTGAGACATTCCTCGCAAACAGGTAGCTCTGGTGGTATCAAGTGATGCAGTTTTGTCTTTCTGGGGTGCTGCCAGACACCCTGAAATGATAGTGTGGAGAGGAATGTGAGATTTCCCTCTTTCATCATAATGGTTACTTTGAAGCCTAATTACAGCCATTTAAACACCAGCCTATTAGCCATGCTACTGCTGATCACTGCACCAAAATGCGCAGCCTGACAGGGAAGTTCTCTCCCGGAGCTGGCTGGGCAGCTCAGGCGTTACACCGGAGTTTGGAAAGGGCATGGAGCAGCGGCGGGCGTCCCGGGCCTGGTGGCCTCCACCGTGCCTGCTCTAGCACTATGCGGAGGACGGGAGCGCTACGGGACATGCCGCGGCGTGACCCACCGCGTGGCGATACTTCACATGCCGCAAAGGCTAGCGCCAGGCAGGTACACCACAGAGTTTGGCCGCTTCGCCTCAGAAACTCTGCAGTTCAGGATCGTGTCAAAAAATGACTACAACAGTAAATATAACCAAGAGGCAGCACATCACCTCTGGCTCCTCTTGAAAGACAAGCACCAAGAGCCACTGCTGGTCCCTAGCTGCTGCAAGATACTCTCCGTAGTCTGATCCCCACCACTTCTCGTAGCTGTGATGAACACATGGCCTGATCACATTTGGTGCCGCTTTTCTGTTGCAGGACTTGTCCCCTCCATTATGTTTCATATTTCTGTCTCTGTGCACTCCAAAACCCAGGCAGCTAGGCTTAAATCTTGAGTGTCCAAGCACTTTGCCTTTTCCCAAGAGAACTTTAACTGGTAACCCATCTCTAAAATAAAGGCCTCAGACAGCTGAGAACACTGACTCTTTTACAATCTCATCGTCTATTATGAGTTACACCAACTAACTTCTGCACGGTTCCTAGTGCTGCTTCTCACAGGTGGGCCACCCAGCACAAGCCAGATATTCACCTGGTATAACTGGAATGGCTGTGTCTACTTGATGTCTTGGGGGGATATTCATGAGCTGAAGATCTGACACTAATGAGTTCTCGTGCATCTCGTCACATTGTAAAGTAGGTGAAACCAGCGCGGCTTTACTTTAACTTGTTTGGTTATAAACTGTGGCAGTTCAGCTGCTTCATGACCAACCGAGACACCCCTGCAGCGGAGGCGGTATCCTCTGAGGGCTGGAGCAGAGAGCTCGGGCAGGAATAACAACAGCTGTCCCAATACAAAGTGTTCCCACTTGTGAATCAAAGCCCTTACTAAGATGGTGTCATGTCTGGACACGTTTGGTACTTATTCTTGCAGACATACTATGAAGGCAAGGATCCATCCTTTTTCAAGTGCATCTTTTTTGTTGGTGTTCCTTCTGCAATGGGAGAGGAACACAAACCGAAGCATGCACTCGCTGACAGGCTGGAAACAGGAAATTCTGTTTAATTTGCACATTCCCTGCCTCTGATGAAAAGTAGGAAATATCAATCACAGCCTTTTATTTCATATTTGGCATAAAAATTTGCCTTTAAGGTAATGTCAAATAACAAACTTCACACTGCTTGGAATTAGGCTGATGATATTCAGCGAGAAGTACAATGCAAAGGCTCAGTTCTGGGAGTGTTTAATTTTGTTACGTTTCCCCATTCAAATCTCATCTTTGAGAAACCCACAAAAATAGCAGCAGCAGCAAGATAATAAATAATAGCTATTTTACATGATTTTTACCTTTAAAATGCATCTCCCCTCTTTCTGCCTCACATCTTCTAAGTGCTGGGGAAAAGCCCTTAACTGGAATATTTTTACAGAAAGAAAATCAATTTTTTTTTCCAATTATCGTTTCCCTCTTTTTTGCTTTCCTCCCCTTATGTAGTTTGGCCTTGTTTTTAATCTTTTCTGGTCTCCTACTACTTCCACCTAGGAACACTTCTGGTTATACTGGAAATTCAGCCAAAGACATTCAGCAATCCAGAAAAAGCGTCAAGTGAATTTATGTTTTGAATCTGAAAGGACAAAAGCAACTTTGGACTATCCAGTGGAACTATAATGAGTCTTCTGACAAACTCATTTGGCCCTATGTCAGGTGTACACTTAAAAGTTTTCCAGAAAAAAGTATTTTCTTGTTACAGGCGTTATCTTTTTTACTAAAGTTATTGTGGACAAAACTGCATCTCATTTATCTGACTTATGCACAGACACAGAGAGATAAAGAAAGGATCCTACAGCAGAATGACAGTTTCCACATCTAATGGGAGGAAAAGAGACTACACTGACTTACCGGAGAAATTAAAGGCTACAAGCTTGTACGCAATGACCACCTAGATCCCTCCTCATCCACACTGGGATCACAAGTAAAGTTTTACTTCACTCTGGCCTTGAGATAAGGCAGAGGAGTGGTTGTGCGCAAGCAGCATCTGAGTATAAATGCGTCTGTTGCTCCTACAGGAGGACATGGCGACCTTTTGTCACTTTGCGAGCAGTGCTCTTGCCAGAGCGGACTGCTCCTGCCATCTGAAGTTAAATCTCTGCTTTATTCCCTGCAGACACAGACCTGATGTTTGTGCAATGACAATGAGTAATTGGGCTTCACATAAAAACTTCACGAAATTACTCCAAACATGTGACACTGGCATTCAAAAGCAAGTACTTCACATTACTTCTCTTTAGCTTCCACTTTGTGACCGTAACTGTGTTGCGTATTTATTTGGCAATCTGTAGTGTTGCAGAAAGGGAAAAAGCCTAGAGACCTGATCGCCTACTGTCACGGCAATGGTCATGAACGACTTCATGGTCTTGAGATGAGAAACTGGTCTGCAATGCGATCTGAACCTCCTTGGAGGAGCTGCAAACTATCGGCAAGCCTTACCCGATAAAATTAGTCTCTTATTCTACAGGAACTGCCATGTTCTGGCTATTCTACCCACATTCAAAGGTGTCTCACTTCAGCTGGTCTGCCCATGCAGTGGTCACAGCTACTCTATTCAGGCGTGGACCTCACTGAAGGCATGGTTACATGCAGTCTCCTCAGTGGGGAAGGCAGATTGCAGATGTCACCATCCCGTAACTCAAGTGCTCTGTGCCCTCCTTCTCAGCCATGACAGCCATTTCAGGAAACAGGTTTGCAGCATGCCTTTGTGAATACCTGCACCTTCCAAACTGAAAAAGAGGAATATCTGACTTAATCTTGAGGGACAGGGCCTATACAAGTTCTGTCTAACTACTAACAGCACTTAGGATCAGCAGTTTCTAAACTCAAAATTGTGTTTATGTATGGCTGCACCATTCTAAAGAACAGACTAGTAGTTCTTCCTGATCTCCCCCCTCTAATCCCTCTGAGCATAACACTTGTAAGAAAGTGCCTCCTCTGTGAATCAGCTCAGGAATTTTGATCTGATTTGGCTTTTCAAAACTTAACAAACACGCAAGTGAAAACACGTTTTGGAAGGTAAATGCAAATGTCCCTGTCCAGCAAGCTGAAATAGAATGATTCCCATGATTTAAGTAAAACATTATCACAATCACCATATAATTGCAGGAAGGTTTGGGCCCACTGAAAGAGCACTTCCTGAGGTTAATTCCAAACAAGCTGTTCTTTGAGCGGTGGAATTAACGAGTCCTAGTTCACCAGGTACCTCTGTCTTTTGTCCCTTCATCTGCCCACCACAAAAACCTCTACCCCTGTGTCAAGTGTAGATGAAATTAGTCAATGCCTTCAAAAGTTATTAAGAGGAGACTGACAAATGATGCGACAGATGATATACTCGTGCAGGCTCACCTCCTCCAGAATCCAAGCTGAAAAGGACCCATACAGCTTCTGCCCAGCCCAGCAATTATCATCGCTCACAGTAAATAGCAACACAATATAAACAACGTAAATTAATTTGTATGCAAATATCACATCGGTGTTCCACACACAAGTATAATTCATGTTGTTGGGGCTATAATAATTCCATGGTTGATTTTAATAACTATTCCTCCTAGTGATACAGGATCTATGAATACCTGCATTGTTAAGCTTAATAAAGGAGATTACAGACAAAGGGGAAACAGTGACACAAGTTTTAGAATTAAACAACAGAAGAGTTCCTGTGTCTGGCCATCTGTAAAGAACACAATGAAACTCTTGTCACAAGCAGCAGGTGGGTCTTCCCTTGTCTCATACCTAGGCGTTGTATGAACAGCTAAGTGAGAAGGAGTCCCGTGGCAGGCTCACCCAGAAATTGTTCCCTCAGTGAAACTCCTACTAGAAAATGAGATTTTTCCTGAGGAATTTGCCCAACTCATGTGCAGGAAACATCTAGATCATAAGCACTGCAATACAAGTATGTTGGTATGGAGCAACTGTAACGATCTGGATTGGCAGACCCACGAAAGACTGAATATATCTGAAAAAGCTTGCTTCTATGTTAAGATTCTACCTCCTGAATGGGAAACCACCCTTTTGCATTTCTTTCCCACTGGTGGTTGCTCAGAGGGCTTGTTTCACGGGATTTGTTTTTAAAAAACCTGTGTGTTCATACTCTTCCCTTTTAACGTGAATCTATTAACTCTCATTTATGCATTGCTATGCTATGGAAATGGTTGTCACAACCAGAGAATCGTGACTTCAAGAAGGCAATATGTATGAGCAGATGGCCACCAGGCTGTCCTTTCCTGTAATCATTACACCAGCACATTTCTAAGGTTTTTGCCATAGTTTCAGAGTTCTGGACCAAGTTTCTACAGCTGAAGTTGCTGAATGCTCCATTTATCACGAGGTTGATTTAAAAGCACATTCCTAGCTCCAGGCTCCTGAGCTAAGGAAAATGTCCCCTTCTGCATATATTCCATATGAAGACCCTGGGTTTTTGTTCTACTCGACTCTAGCCACAAAGGCTGGTATCGCTAATCACCTCCCTGCTGCTCACATTAGCAGAAACTTCTGCCCAAGTACAAGCACAGGCAAATCTTGGGGCTGTGCACAGTGCAGTTGTCCTTGTCCCCTCCTGCTCTAAGCCCCTGCCACATGCTGCAATCAGGCCTAAGACAAAGCCCTTCAATTAAAATAGGGCTTCCCGAGGCTTGCCTTAGGGGTGTGTGTGTCCTCCGCCTGCCAAAGAGAAGGCAAAGGAAATTTGATTCCCGGTACCAAGTAATGCTGCCCTAACGCAGATCAGCCCGCGTGCATTCAGAATTGAAACAAGTCAGGCCATTTGTCCTCCTCCAACCCTCTTTTGTTGGCTTAGGTGGTGTATTTCCCTTTCCATGTCACCCATACAAGTTTTTAGTCTGATGGCTTAAGTAAAGGCATGCCAGAATAAAGGAACTGTTTACATGAACAGCTCACAGTGCCCAGATGGGAAGAGCCCTGAGTGCTTGCGAGGATGAAGGTAAAGAAATACTAAGGTTTATCAAAAGAAAGAGCACAAAGTGAGGAATGCTGATGTGGACCATTTTCCCCTGTGCAAGCACTTACCTGTGTTTACAGAGGGGGACATAGTCTTTCTAGTGCAGGTGAGCAAAAAGGGCAGCTCTAAGGGTAAGAAATTCAGCTACAGATCAGAAACTAACATTTGGAAGCACAGGTAATCTGCTCCTATTTCTCAGTACAGCCTCTGTGAGTAACAGCCTCCCCGGCATACAGGCATCAGGAACACAGGTGTGTTCCTCTAGCACCTACGCCTCTCTCCACTCTCATCCTTTTCCTCTTCCAGGAAAGAGCTTACAGGACAAAGATTATTAATCTTATTTTACAGACGGGGAAACTGAGGCAGCAGACAAGGAAGCTGAAAGGAAACCTGCAGCCCTGAGTAGCAATCCCTATGCCAGTCGCTGGGCCTGGCAGTCTCATTTCCTCTCCTCCAGAAGGGTTCTGTGCACGGAAAATCACGAGCACGAACAAGAAGCACTCCTCGCAAGTCCCAGGAGAGAGGATGCTTGCATTTTTCACTCCCAGATGATGATGCAGCCTGAAGACACACAGCCAGAGAGACCCAGCAGTCTTTGGAAGAAGCCTAACGAAGTTAATGAAGCCGGCTACATCTGTGATCCTTATCTGAGTCCCTCTGATCTCCCCACACAGCTGCAGGGCCAAGACGGCCCTGTGTGCGGGGATGCTGTGTGCCTCCACCATGTCCTGTGGGGCGAGCCCCCGCCTGCCCACCAGCGGAGGGCAAGGAGCAGGAAAGCGGGCAGGTGTGTATCACGCCCTGCCATGGCGGCCTCGGCACAGCTGGCCTCACTCCCTGCTTCTGAACAAAGGGAGAGAGCCCAAATCAAACACCAAACCACACTGGACTTGCAGTCATTACAAATGGAAACATTAGCGTCACTAGGTCAGACAACACGCTGACACCGAGGCAAGAGGTCTGTAAAGTTCGGCTTCTCTCCGTTTCGCTTCTTGCCCTTTGTTCAAAAATTCTTAGTGGTTATACATCTAAAATCCTAAATTTCTTGCAGTTGCTATTGTAAATGCAGTTTCTGCAGATTCACAAGTTTCCACTTTTCCAAGCAAAACACGAGCCAATTCGTTCAGGACAGCAAAGAGATTTTTTTCCCTTCTGATCGTTTAACCAACAGAGCAAAATACGCCACCGGATTTCCCTGCTGGACTTTGGTTTAATTGAATAACAGATCAGGTCCTCATTCCCCTCTTTGAACTCCATCAGCCGTAACACACCCTTGAGGGCAACGTCCCCCACTGTGCACTGCCGACTCTCTCTGTGAGGTATAGCACGGGAACACATGATTTTGGGCACCTTATGACTGATGTGGTCAGGTGGCTTGGTGCAGAGAGGATAATAAGGAGGCATGCAATGCTCATAAAGCAATGTACCGCTGTGGGAAAATCCAGCTTAATGTTGATCTGACATGCACTGAAGTATTTCAGGTTGGTGTAAGCGAGACGGAGAAGTCTGAGTCGCATTCCCGCATCCTCCTCATGCTACGGTTTGTGGGAAATTCATGTTAAATAAATAAAGAGCAGCTCTTAGACTTGATTTGGGACAAGAAAAATGCAATTATTTTTTGAGGGAGAAAGACTTGCTTATCAAAGAGTCCTCCCCATTTCACACCTCCACAGGCCCAAGCGGTCCAGGACAGCCCCATCGGTTTGCTTCAGCTCAGGATGGGGTGTTAAGGCTCTGGAAGCCTGAACAGGGCTGGACCGAGACAGGTGTTGACAAAAATCGCTGCGCCTTTTTTTCCCTCAAGGGGCCAGACACCCATGTTTACCCTGAACTCCTACGTTAAGGTAGCTGGCCTGCAGAGTCCTTTGAGCGCACAGCTGCAGATCACATCTTGCTAGCATCATTTTGATTGTCTCCGATTTCTGAGTCTCCAGTTCACATTACACCCCAGGTACAATACTTGACTTGATCCTCCGATAAATTCCCCGCAGACAGACCCTCTGAGCTTTTGCAGTATCACACACTAAGTTTACAGGGCTCCAATTCGCCAGAGAACCCAGAGCAGGACTGTGAATACATGCTAGAGAGGCCATGCAGCTGAGAGAGAATAACTTGCCTCCAAAAGGTGCATCTGTAGGAAACAAGTGGGTTCGTACAACAGGCGCCCCTGATCCCAAATGGGCCTTCAAGAGATGATCGTAATAAAAACGTGAGATAGCACCTAACAGCTAGAAATACAAACACACACGCAAGCTCTTATGCAGGGACGCAAGAGCCGATGGAAAAAATCAAAATGGAAAAATGCGGTTTCTTCAGGCTGAAGTGAGAGAGAAGCAGCTCTTGTCTTTCCTGTGCTAACAGTGCTGAGTTGTGCCTTACAGCATGTCCCAGCTGAGGATCCACGGAGCAGCTCAGCCAGCATGCTTAACCAGATTTTCCACCACACCTTTGGGCTGCAGCACACTGTCATTATATCATGCATGCCTGAAATATCTCAGTAAAGCCGGGATAAAGGAACCAAGGGACCTGCTTCTGACTTTGCTGGCTCAAGCTAGCAACAGCTCTGCGTGGTTTCTGGGGCGGCTGTTCTGGAGGGGTGAGGCCAGCCAGTCCCAGGCACGCAGGGAGACTGGCATCCTAGGGGGGGTAGCATCTCCCTGCTGTCTCTCTCCGTCAGCAAGCCCGAGCATCTCTGAAGAAGAACTGAACCATTACAGGGCAAGAAAGTGTCCAGGTCGTTATGGTGCACACGGGGCCTTTCCTTAACTGGGTTCAGCCTGCGACACAGACGAGTCATGTCGGCATACATGTGTGGGGGAATGCACGCAAGCATACCGAGATACACGTGTACTACTGCTTAATTCCCTTGCAGACAGGTTTCAGATTCAGAAGGAGAAAAAAAACCCAACACCCGGACAAATGGAGAGTCCTTGGCCAGCGCAAAATCCTCAGGGCTCGGGGAAGTAAAAACACAACAAAAAATGTATGGTGACTTGTGTGCAACTTGAGAGTTAGCGTTCAGAAGAGATGGGTACTCTGCATGCCTTGGGTAAGTTCCAGTGAGACAAAGCCCACCTCCTGTACACGTGCCTGCATGAAAACAAGAACACATGGCCTGCCCGCTCCGTCACCCACGCTCTGAATGGTCCCTCACTTCACAACACTTCTCAATCATTTCTGAAAAATTTCGGGTTCTTCCCATTCATGGAGAAAGGGGCTGGGGATTTCAGAGCTCGTTCTTTGCCCAGTCCAAGGCACGATTATTAACTTGTCTCATTCTCCCAAGACCCACACAACCACCTTGATGGGAGCGCATGAGTCTTTCTGCAGGATAGGCCCTGTCACTTATATCAGAAGATAATGTCTTGCACCTTCCTCATTCCTTTCTCCTGAGTGATACCTTCTCCTGTAAATAGACAAGGGAAGGAGGGAAAAAAGGAAGGCAAGCAATTCCTTCACTGCCCCACAAAACGTTAATATTCCCAGAACACTGGGGGGGGGGGGGGGGGGGGGTGTCTAGTTTGAGACAAATCGAATGGTTTCGCTTGACGAGGACCAAAACCTTATTCAGCCTGCAGCTGGGCTGTCACAGTGCCTTTTGGTCTCCTTTTTGCAGGACATTCACACCTCTTGTAGCTGTCTGGCTGCAGCACTGTAACAAGCACTGCCTGGCTGCATAGCTCGCCCCTTAGAGCAGAGGAATGTCAGGCAGCACCACAGCAAAAGTGCTACATCCAGATTAGTCCAGCATAAACTAAATGCTTTAGCATCTCCAAGTGGAACTTGCTGGTGTACAAAGCACCGTTCTCCTCCCGTTTCTCCAAGTTTAAGGCAGCACAAAAGCACAACTTACGGGACCGAAATCATCTGCCCTCAGCACTAGAGCAGCCTTGTGCTGATGTGCAGAGGTATCATTCTTGACTCTGCCCATCTTTTTGTTCTCCACCTCTCCACTATCATATTCCTTTTCTGTGGGCTGGCCTTACAGTGCTTGTTATTGCTCCACCTCACATGTACTTGTCAGGTGGCTTCACCAAGACCCTACCAACTCTATTCCTGCTTTCCCTGCTTTTCAGTGCCATCCCGCCCTGGCTCAGCGTCTTGACATATTTCCTCCACACCCAGACTCAAGGCAGTTCCTCACTGTCTCCTACTGAAACTCAGAGCCCATTTGTATTCTGCTTCTGTCCTCCCAGCAGGGCTTGCTCCTCTCGCTCGCTTCGTTCCTGGAGTACACCTTAAGAAAACCCCAGGAATTTGCACACAGACACAATCACGGGGGAAACAAAGAACAAAGGAACATCAGGACTCAGTACACTGCAAACTGCCCGAGTAAACCCAAACTGCTCCAACATGAGCACCGTTATCTACCTGTACTTTCCTGCCTCCCCAACAGAGAAAAAGAACCGCGTAAAACTTTGACAGTACTCGCTATTAAGAGCTTTGGCCTCTTCAGCAATTACACTGTGTATTTAGTTACTAACCGGTACCTGTTAAGCACTTACGCTGGAGATGAGTAGAGCTGCCAGACCTTGCTGTGTCTTACAGCGGTGAAACATTACTGAGTTCGCAAGAGGCGACGAGACCAGATCCGCAACTGTAGAGCAGCATTTTCAAAAGTCTTCAGCATGGGCCCAACTCTGCCCTGTTGAGGCCAGTGGGAAAACACCACAGTTAGCGACTTCAGGGTGTGCTGCAGGCTTTTGAAAATTAACCGTAGATTTCACTAGGACTTCTTCTGTCATCCGAGAAACTTGGATCAAACGATGTGGTTACACTGCACCTGTATTTTGTCTTAAAGGATCCCAAACTATTTATAGTCACTTGCTTTTTACTTCTAGGCGTGTTTGGGTGGATGAGCAGCAAGGACAAAGCCATACACCTAGGTCACCCTCCTGTAAACAAAGGTATCTTCAAATCATGTGCAGTACCGAGTGAATGAGTGGGTAGGTAACTGCGCGTACCTATTTTGTGTTCTGTCCCCGTTGGGCAGCCCAGAGAACTCTCACCTCACAGTGAACATTCCCCTGCGTTCTCATCCAAATGAAAACACACCCAAAGACAAAAGTCCAGGTGAAACAAAATGTCGTCTTCTACTCAGAACAAAGCACTCTGTTTCTTTGAGTGATTTCTTCGTTTTAGAAGAAACAAACAAAAAAATTTTTTTTTGTAAAAACTGAATGATAATTTTTAGAATAAAGAAAAAATATTTGGATTGAAAAGGGTGAAATTAGACCTTTCTGCATCAGTTCTTTCTTCCTGAACTAATTTCACAGACCCACTAGACAGGCATTCTGATGAGAAGAAAGAAAAGCAGTATGCTCCCTGCAATACCTCCCACCTGTGATCATGGTCAGAGATCAGCAGCTAGGCAGTTTACCAATAACCCTTTTGCTGATCCTAGGGCAGAATTTCCCCTGCAGAGTGTCCCCATGTGAGATTATATGGTAATCAAAGCAGAGCACTTGAAGTATTAAACCGTGTGTCTTTACCTCTAAAACAAACACACAAGCCTTCAGATCACACCCATTGTTTCGCATACCTGAACCTTCTCACGTGAGCTTTAGTATCTCCTGCAGCTGCACGTGTTAACAGCAGGGAGGTCATTCAGGGTCCTCGCTCCTAACCCGTGCGCTGCACATCACATTGGCTGTACTCAGTACAGGCCTCAGGGCAGGCAGGTACGGAAGACCAACAAAGACCAAAGCAAAGCATCCCTTTGTTGACAGGGATGGTTGCCATTTTGCAAACTCTTAAGGAGAGCCCTCACTCTGGGAAGTTCCCCCCATCTAAAGGCAGAGGTCAATGAAAAAGGAACGGCAATAACCACATACAGTTTATGCATTCGAGAACAAGTTCCTGATCGCACAGTCTCAGTCAGGCTACGGTTCCTCACTGCCCAGCCAGAAGCTGGTAACTGCCACGTAAGACTAAACTTCCTAATTATGCTCCGTGTCCCACCAATTGGAAAAGGAGAGAAATCCAAAACAGTACCTCTAACTTTGTACAGCAAAGGAAAAACCAAACAAGAAGCCCCCAAGCCATTCCCTCTCCACCACAGGCTTTCCGCAGTGGTTCTCAGCCACTTCTTGGATCCCTCTACCTTCAACATCCAAACAGCTGCTCTTAAAGCAAAATCCATTCCGAAAGGTGCCCTGAATCTCAGACATACTGCAATATGATAGTGGAGAGAGAGTTTTTGTTTTGCTATGTACACTAAAAGACTACGAAAAACCAGAAGGGCAAAGTCACTTCTATGTCTGTTAACTTAGGCAAAGTGACAGCCAGAGCAGCAGGCAGGTCAGATCTGTGTGCAGGACACAGTAGGTCTCACATATTACCAGGGCTTCCCTAGTTTGTTCCTCCTTTTCTGCTGGGAAATAGCGTCCAGGTGGAATGTGCGGCCTCTGGATATTTGCCCAGGATTTCTAGATGTCCTACAGATGAGTCAGGGCATTAGATCTGCAGAAATCACAGCCACGTCTGCAACGCATGTACAAACCACCAGCCAGACTATCCATTTCTGAGTCACGGTGAGAGACAGTATCTGTTTTATTTATTTGGCTCTCATCTGGGTGCTACGCTCTTTGAAAAAGGCAGACTGCTCAGAGGACCGGCTAGTTTTTGCCAAAAGAGGTTTTGCTTTTCCTGTGGGGCAGAAGGGATCGTGCAGTTTACTGCAATCCAGAGCCACTGAGTTGGCAGAAAGCAAGACCCTGCAAGGACAGAAGGTGTCTCTGCGTAGAGGGGAGGTGTTATTGCCAATAACAGCTCTTACTTTCAACTTGCCCTTTGTACTTTTGGTTCTACTCGAGAAGTTAATTATTCTAGTTTATGTTCTAATATAACCAGCTTTGAACTTTTAAAGCCTTGTTGGTCTTCTCTGGAGAGCTGGTGATACAGAGAAGGCCTAGGCAGAGCCACCTCAAAGCCCCGGTTAACTTGGGATCCTGCCACAGTTGCAGAAAGTCTATGTACGCCTACACAGAGCATTTGGAGATGTCTCGCTTTTGCTGCGCTGCACGAACCCAGGGTATCCCAGAGGTACACGCTGAGGCCGTCACTTCCCGTGCCTGTACGGTATGCTATAAACACGGGAGTTGGTGTCGAACCAGCAGCGACTTCGAGTGTTTTGAAATCTCTGTTCCTCCTCTGAAGACGTACTTCAGGCAAATATGGGCTCCCAGGCTTTGGACCATCTGCTCCGGCGCTGGGCAGGTGATGGAGGGAGCAGGAAGAAAGGCTCCGGAATGCAAGGCACAGAGGGGCAGCAGGGGGAAGCGGAGCTTGCCGGAGTTGGCTTTTAACAGCTGTGTTGAGAAGGGCTTGGGATGGGAATGGCTGTTTGACCCAACTACCTCCAGCACCGCCCTGACTAATGGCATTGCACTTCAGCAACGCATGCGGTGGCATTCCTTTCCACACAGACAGTATTTGCATAGTAATAACAATTTAACAGCCTCAGCTGTGACTGTTGCTGGATCAATACAGGTAGCTGACCCCTTCCAGCCATCACCCACAGGAAACAGGATATGTCACTGCCTTTCCAAGGCAAACCTCTTCTCCCAGAGAAAGAAAGAAACTTTTGCAGCACTCCTCTCAGACTCTTTCCTGCCTTGAGTAAGGTGGGCCTTAGAAAGACTGCAGCTGTTATAACACAACACGTGTTGGCAAATGTCCTGTTGCCCCCGCCAGAATTAGCCAACCTGTGAAACATACTTGACACCCAAAGGACAATAATTTGCTTACAATGATCTGAGCATTGCAAATCATTTGATAGCAGCGCTGGCCACTGTTCCTGCATGATTTAATTTTCTAAGGAGCTCGGGATGCAAAAGGAGTTAGGCGCTATCTTCCCTTCAGCGCCAGCAACTCAGCAGGTATCAGGTGACTGAACCCTTCACAGAAGAAAAGCCCAGGATCCTGCCTCTAACGGTGCCTGCAAGGAAGGGGAGTGGGACAGCGCAGGTACAGAGCACTGGGCCAAAGAGTCTACACTGTTCGGTTTCTGCCATCGTTCGGTTTCTGCCATCGTGTGTCTCAGGGTCAGCCTCAGAGGGAGGCTCTACTTCTATCTTTGCAGTCAGCACCTTCACTGGCTCTTTGATTTTAAAGCCATTTATATTCCAAGCCAATCCGTACTAAAAATAGGATTCCTTACTAAGAATGGCACTGGCATTACTCACTTTCTGCTACATTCTCATCTCATGCTACGTTGCCACACCTCCAGCTGGAGGAGTGTGCTGCAGTAATCATCCACAGCTATATGCTTCTGTGAGCAGGTTTTGAACCTTTGCCATCCTTTGGAAGCTCCCACTGCTTTTTCTTTCATGTGCTAATACAGTTCAGTGGCTTATCTCCTTTCGCATCCTTGGGGCACACCTCTTCGAAGACTGTATACTGACAACCCAACCAAGTGGGAAAAACACACAGGAGAAACAGCCGTCCCCCTTCCACCCCCTTGCAATTCAGGCCAATCTGCAGTTCTCAGCTGAAAGGGATGCTGTTCTTACTTGCATTCAGGAAGAAACAATTTGCTCTCCCTGGAAGCTACTGCATCCCCTGGCTTTGACTGCCAGCTGTTCCACTCAAACGGCTCATCAATTACTAGCAAGGAGGCTTTTGGGCCTTCCTAGTGGGAGGTACACTTTTCCAGCTCAGTTTTGCCAGACCCTAAGCATTTCTGCAGGGTATCGCTCCTCCTCAAAGTGCCTGGAAACCAAAGAATGTGGGAGGTGGGACGTACGTCTGGCCAGGTCTAGCTGCACAGTTAAATGAATCCTATACGGGCTTTTTTTTTCTTTTTCAGCCTTCTTTCGAGTTTGGCACACCGCTTTCAAGCACAGGAACGTGTTTCCTCCTGCCGTCCATGTCAGAGGTGCAGCCAGTGCCAGAGCTGACTGTCATTTATTTGCTCTGATAAGGGGTTAAATATGCACCGGTAAACCTGGGCGTATGTTCATAATGCAGGTGGCAGTGATACTTTAAAGGAGGCACTTTTCTTTGTTCCCTTAATGATTCATTCATTGGGAGTGTGGGAATTAACCTATATAAATTTTTGCTACTAAGTAGATACACCTAGATCCTGAAATAGTGGATGGGTGAGAACCAGTTATAGAGACTCTACACATTGTCCTGGTAGCACAGAAAGAAAGAAACCCACAACGGTAGGCTGGGAATAAATGACTGCATGGCATTTCTCACGGCACATTCTCTTTACCTCCTGTTTTCCGGTGACTCACCAGAAGTCCTACAGGGCTGCAGAAGACATGGCTGAGAAAGGCCTGACTTGACTGAGGCCTTCAACCGGGCCCTCTCTTCTGGGGGCTAAACTCTTGACAGCTGGAACTGTGCATGGGTGTAACTGGTACGGCTTAGACTCAGCAGTGAGCACAGGCAGCCACACTTTGGTTGCACCAGCACTGGGAGGCAGGTGTGAGATTGCATCAGGAAGCCAATATAAAAAGGGAGGCTGGCTTTCCAAGCCTGGCTCAGTGCCCCCTTTGTAAGCTGTAGCTTACACCTCATCAGCTGGGAGGTGGAGAAGAAACAGACTTGTATTTAGGGCACCTCACTAACGGAGAACTTGTCTCCCTCCCACCTAGCTAGAGGAAGAAAGAAACCTTTCCGGGAGGCTGCGCAGAGTGGGCTGGAACTCCAAACTAACTCTTGTGCTCTCCTAGTATTTTCTGATTTTGTTGGAAGAACCTTTAAGGCTCACTGAACAAGAGTCGATCAGTCTAAGATTCTTTACAGAGGACAGATCAATCCCGGTGTATCCACTGGAAGTTATAAACTACATTAGCATCTGAGGAGCTGTGTGGGCTGACAGAAGCATGAGGCAATGGTCAATGCCCTGTTGCTGGTTTCCTACAGCTTCGAAAGGAGGTCACATAGCACTATTGTTGCCAGTGCGATGAGGTCCCGGTTGCTTAATCTCTTCAAGGCAGGCTCCATAGGGTGAGGTAACACCCTGGACACTGCAAAACCTGCCTGCACCTTGCCAGCACCGCCAGCCAACCTTCCCCTCGCAGCAACAGCCGACAGCACACCGCTTCGGACAAAATGCAGGAAAGAGCTTAGAGAGCGCAAGCCTGAAGGAGATAGCAAAGAGGTCCAGGAGAGGCATCACCATCATACTGCAGTTGGGCCAGAACATCAGAGCGGTGCTATTACACTAACGGGACCCTTAATGGTCACAAGTGAATCACAAAAGTTAGAAATGCACACACAGACCTGAGTCCTACAGGAGATCCTGCAACTGTCAGGTCTTTGTCCATGCCAGGGATGAACTCCCCACTTAGCTGTCCTGATTCTCTAAGAAGGCATAGTACATTTCACAGATCTGACAAAGGATGGTGAGAAAAGGATGCTTAAAGGTGTGAAGCACCACCAATCTCAGCTTCTTAAGGAAGCGAAAGCAGAGGGTTGGGGTTCTTGGGGAAACACACTGCAACTCACAGCTCAGAAGGGCACATGTATTGGGTGAACAGCTGTTCACACGCACAGTGGTACCACACTCCCTACAGGACAGAGACTACAGCAAGGAGGAACAAGAGGTACCAGGAGGCTATACTCCAGGCAGGATGAACCCTTCCTGGCAGAACAGTGCAGAGAAAAAAAACCACCTCCAGTGGCTCTCTCCTGCCCGGCACCTTGTCATTGTGGCCCCAATCCCATCGGGCAGGCCTCTGAGCTGCAATTAGTCACGTGAGCCACAGCAGTATCTGTGGGCTGTGAGTGAGTGTCCTCTGGGAGGCCAGGCAGACACGCCACACCAGGTCACGGCAGAAGGCGTGTGGGCACAGCAACCCAATGCAAAGCACTGTCTTGTATGGCATATCCTGTTTCTCCCCAAGACATGTACAAGGTCGCCGGCTTAGCCGCGCTCGTGGGTGATACCGTCTGTTTAATCAATGTTCTCTGTGCTACGAAGTCATCCCAGATGCTTTGCATTGGAGACAGCTTTTCCAATAGTCATTAGCAAGGTAGGGGGGTGAAGAAGCAATTGTCAGGCTATTTTTTTTGCATAGGTCATAGCATTAGTAGCAAACTGCCTCCCCCCAACCCCTGCTTCCTCCTCCCCTGGTAACCGTGAGCCTCCCTACACTTCACTTTGGGAGCTACTGCATAGGAATATTTCATAAACAGGCCTGAGGGTTTGTCTGCTGCCTGTCCTACTTCCTTCAGAGCACCTGATATCAGCTGGGCTGGAATGTCTGCCCATACCACGCTCCCGTGCTGCCTGGATGGGAGATTGAAACTTACCTACTGAGGTCGAAGATGGTTTCTCACTCGTGGTCTCGGGCTCCCAGCTTAAGCCATGTCACAGTTGGCAGGTGGGCCTCCCAAGTCATGACGCTGACTCTAAAAATCAGGAGAGGAAGTAAAGTAAGTCTTGGTATTTTCAGAAGTCTTTAGGGTAACATTTAGGTCATACACTGAACTTTATCCTTTCTGGTCCTAGGGGCCATAAATGTCCTTGCTCAAAATAGGTATGTGAAACTTTAGGTTCTCAGGCCATGCCACCATACCAGGAGCCAGTCCTTTGTGCAACACACCATTAAGCATCTCCAGGGACTGCGCCCCTGAAGGGACTGCCTCGTCTAGTCCTCCACAGTACCAGGCAATTGCAGATGCTTAGATTTGATGTGCATGCGTACAAATACAAGTACAAAATACTTTAAGTTCCTCCAAAGCTTCATACTGAAACACTGTTAATATAAAAGACCAAAAACTACAACCGTTTCCTCCTTGAAGCACCACTGCTGATGGAAAGGTTCACAGTGAAGTCACAAGCATTGATAACCCTGCACAAAGCAGTCAGTCTGAGACATCCTTTCTGAAAGGCTAGAGTGCTCTCCATAAAGTTATCTGTATCATCAGCTGTTAATCAGCACAGACCAATTGATTTTATCTTCCACTAAACAAGGGCCTGGCTCATCCTTGTTTTGGTAGATGTTCATCTGTGATAGCTCTGTAGCCGTGACAGTGAAAGACAGTACGGCTTGGTAGCATTTTGGGGGCTGTTTCACTTATCATTTCACTCTGTCACCGGGCTTGGAGTCCAGGGAAGGGTTAATCCCTTCCCTGCTTTTGCCAGGTAACAGCTGTTCTACTTTCAGGATCCCTGGATCACCCAGGTTTTGGTGAGGTAAGTGGATGTCCTTGCAGGAGCTCCCTCTGGGAGGAGCTTTGGGAAAACCAGTCAGGACTGGTCCTGCCAGCCCTGGGAGCATTCCTGCTCCCATGCTGATGCAACTGGATCCAATCTCCTGGCAGACCAGCTGGCTGTTTTCCAAAGAGCTCCCTCCAGACTGGCTCACACGCTGAGCCCAGACCGGGGATGGCTGTGATGAAATTTGAGCAAGGGGACGAAAGGCTTTCGGCCTTCATTAAAGTTGGGAACATTTGATGAAGATAATGCTTGTTATTAATTTGCTCCTCCCAAGAAAACACGAGCTGCCTTGTTTTGCTGCAAGTTTACCATTCTGTGGAGCATCTCCCCAGCACCAGCGAGACCATGGATGTTGAATCATAGTGTTGAACTGTAGCGCAATCACTTGGGATGTATGAGTGGGATTCATTTAGAGACTGTTGTGCAACATCACTGTGAGACAGTAAAGCACTGAGTTATTTCAGTGGCAACACTCATCCTACTCCCACTCAGGATTCAGCGTGTAACAGCTTTGCGTGACACGCTCTGCAGCAGTGTGTGGACTTAAACGCATCCTGGAGATGAAATAGCTGAACGGTGAGCACGGCTTAAGCACACTCCTGAACCAGGTAAAACGAGAAACAGGGTTGTAACAGAGAGAAAGATGCAAATTGAAACCATGTGTTTAAACTATATTCCAGATGCACCAGGAAGGCCTCAGTTACCCATGTATGTCTTCTGAGCCAAAGCAGCTATTAGCACAAGCCAAGATAATCTTGACAAACAGAATTATGAAATGCTTTAATCATGTCTTAAAGCAGAATTTTTCAGACCCCAGCAAAAGGACGGGATCTTCTGAACTACTGTTTTTGTTGAGCTCCCACTAAATCAATGACGGAACTCACGCTGATGCTGCTGGGACCAAGACTAGACAGAGCTGATAGCTAACAAGCTCCCCACCGCCACCGTTCACCACCCCTTCCCAACTTTTCTTGCGATATTTTTGCTAATAGACACGCGTTGTTGAGTCTTGCACTGCTTGCTCATTAGCATTGCAGTAAGTGATTTCTTATGTAAATCGTGCCAGCCCACAGAAAAACCAGTTCAATTCCAGTCTGCACTGCTGAGATGGACATAGAACAGAGAAGTGCTAACAATCTTTTTTTTCTCTTTTTTTTTAAATAGAAGAACAAGGACAAGGCATAAAAGTAGTCATCGCATATATTCTACTGCAAGCAGAGTTCCCGTCACATCTGCAGAGAGACTACTCCAAATACAAAATTCCCCTGGCTACCTATTTGCAAGTGCCATCACCAAGCTTGTATGTACAACAGCAGTTTCTGTGCCCCTAATTAGAGGCTTGAAACTGATGAGCATTTCTGTCTGTGGACCTCATGTCTTCTTTCAAATCTTAACTTTATCTTTTAAAGGCATGGCTATGTAGCTAATGGCAACATATCTTTTCTATGTGGTGTCTCATCAACTTAAAGACCATAAACGTGACCGAGAAAAGTAAGCGTGCAGCCATGCTAAGGGCATCCTTTT
The DNA here is from genome assembly GCF_026419915.1 of Harpia harpyja. Classification (NCBI taxonomy): domain Eukaryota; kingdom Metazoa; phylum Chordata; class Aves; order Accipitriformes; family Accipitridae; genus Harpia; species Harpia harpyja. The sequence continues at coordinate 1,258,103 of NC_068941.1, forward strand.
CTTCGTATTGCTGCTGCTAATACAAGCTTCTCAAAGGCCTGGAAATGGTGTCTGTTTTTATCCACGTCACAGCATGCATCACTGCGTCAGTATTCCGTTGAGCCTCTCCCCCACTGCAGACAGGTAAGAAGTGCTTACTGCTGAGCCTACAAAAGGCACTGAAATACTGGTACTACGATGTGCACTTACATAGCGCAGGGACCAATCCTTAATGTGCCTTACTATGCCTTAATATTCCTTGCTATGCCTTTTCTTAATATTTGTAGTAGTATGAGAGAGGTATTGGTCGAATTCAGCACTTTAAGAGCTCCTTCACAGGTGATAACAGAGCTCATGGGAATTATCCTAGGTAAGTCTTTAAAACTAAAAGGGAAGTTACTATTTTTCCATGACAGGGGTATTTGTTGGGGAGTCATAACGCAAAATCCTGTACTGACCCTGGCCCATTTTGCTCTGCTCTGCTACTCTATCCTTCCACCTCACTCCCCCTTCCAGCTGAAATTCCAACTGCTGCTGTCTTTTTCAGGCAATACACTAGCGCTTGCATAGAACATCTCAACAGGATTAAGACACATAGCTACTGTTCACGTTCTTGAAAAGCTTTCATCATAAATGAGAGGAACTAAGACCTGACAGGACATTTGTTGCCCTAAGCCCTGGTTTGGTTTTGCTCTGTTCTGCTCCACCCAAGAGGTGTCTGCCTTTCATCCCTCACAGTAATCATCTCCAGGCATAAGTCAGGAAAGTGCCTTTTAAATGGAAGGAGCCAGACCCACAAGAGGCAGATACGGTATGAAAGCAATGCAGACAGATATCAACAGGAGCCACACTAACTGTGCCCATGAAAATTACATTTGAAAGTTTCATTTGCAACTCTTTCTACCTGCATTTTCTGTGTGCACCTTTAATCATTTCTGAACATAAATCACACTGCTTAGAAATGTCAGGGCAAAGGATTTAAGTCTTGTGGCTAAAACTTGGGACAGCTAACAGGTTCGGCTCTTGTTCGACTGCCAACAGTTCACCTTACCATCCCAGCACTGAAATAAGGAGTGGAATGCAGGTCTGACAGCACATCATACGATCTGGATTGTTTTGAGGTGCTCAGACCCTACGCTGACAGGAGCTGTGGATGCTCCAATAGAGACATTTTAAAATCTATTCATTGCTTTAGACACCCAAAAGTCATTTCTGTCTCCACTGTTTTTTAACTAGTTACCTGCAGTGCTGAAGAGATTTCCTTCCCTAAGCAAAAAGAACGTAACTGATGCTAAAACACGTACTTCCTTATTTTCTGGAAAAATAGCAGGTTTCAAGCACCACCCACAAACTAATTCAGTCTGTAAGTGACTGCTGTCTGATACCCAAATACAAATTCACTGCCAGCTGTGTAAGGAAAACCACTCAAAGGAGGAAGCTGTTTTCCAGTGTCTGGACAAAGGCATCAATAGGCAAGAATCCAAAGGCAGTTAGAAGTAACGATGGTGTTATCTGACTTAGCTTGCATGGCGTTGGAATGAGGGTATGATATCTAGGTTAAGACATATTGGAAATGCTGTGTTAGATCAGACTCTCACACTATTTAGCTTTGCTTTTTGTCCCGAAAATGCAAAGAGAATAGGCTGCATTATTTCAGTCAAAAAATGTTGAGCTGAAAAGTAGCTTTCTTCTGAATTATATGCAAAAAAGTATATCTTTCTCACACAAAAAGCGTATGAATGAAAATTTGGTTTTTCCTCAAGAAAAACTGCTACTCTCCTTATTAGGAAAATGCATTTTTAAAGCATTCCTTTACCTTGGATTTAAGAAGTCCCACCTCACAGGTCGCCTTTGGTTGAAAAAGGCATAAATCCTGCTTCCTTGGCTTTGGGCCTAGATCCACAGTAAGCAAACAATAGCTGTTTCCCTCTGACATTCACAGGCGTAGCTGTCTCAACCGAGCAAACTCACAAGTCATAGGCAAAGCCAGACCTGCAGTAAACAAGGATTACTTGCTCAAGGAAGGTGTAACCAGCAGAGGAACGATAGGTATGTACAGCTTTGTTCACAAAATGAGAAGGAATCAAGGTTTGCTTATTAAAGGCCGTCCAACCGTTCTGTCCACTGATGTATCTCATGAGAACAGACTCCGACGCTGACACCGACAACTGGCCCTTGCTCCTTGAGCACGCTCACTCACTGCATTCAGCTGTCACCAAGAACATGAAGCCATCACTTCCTATGAAAGATAACGCCTCAAGAGCCAAGTGATTGCAGGATTGTTCACTGAAGCGAGACATACCGTTACCGCATCAAGAAAAGCTCTTCAAAAAGAGGCAAGCATTTGTCCCAGTTAACAACCTTGCTTTCAGATCTGTTTGCTCAGGTAGTTTACTGAAGTATTTGTAGCGCTAACAGGCTAGGTAAGTATATTGATATAAAAAACGCCCAAGGTTATTTTAAGAACTCGAAACTTTATACCAGTTACTGGAAGTGGCATCAAACAACTCAAAGGTGGATTTTGGCAAACCACTGCACAACATCTACTTGTGGCAACTACCAGTACAATCAACCTCACAGATGTCTGCGTATACCTGGATTTACCGAGGAAAAGAAAACATCTTAAACTCATACCTTTTCATTGCCACACAGAACTGGCCTTCCTGTAATATCCAGCAGGCCAAGATTCAAAGGAACACCTGCTACTGCTCTGAGGGAAAAGGGGCATACCAGGAGGAGGGTAGGAGGGAAGCGAAGTCCAGAAGTAGACAGGAAGCTACTCTGGTCATAGACAACTGCAAAACACTCAAAAGCTTCATAAATACACAACGGAGAAAAACACTGTGCCAAGCTATCCCTTTTTTCTACAAAATGCAATAATCATGGAGAACAAAACACTGGGGAGAGAGGGAAGAATTGTGCAAGCAGACATGACCCTCACATTACCAGAATTCCTGGATACTGATCTGGCTATCGGAAATACCTTGCAAAATCAGCCATGTGCGCAGAAAATTGTGCAAAAACATCAGGCTACTCTTCCGGGTCTCAGCAGAGACAACTACAAGCGACCAAGGACATAGAAGCTCTCCTGTCAAAGTAACATTACCACTGGAAGGTCAAGAAAGATCTGGAGGCATAACTTACTGCTAAGATGTGGGACCAGAAACCCAGGCATGCTTAGCGGAACTAAGGTAACTCCATGGTGGGGGGAGCAAGTTAAAAGCCAGATGATGTATATATCCTGAAGAGCAGACCTGGCTGTGCAGGATCAACAATAAAAATTGTCTTTGGCCTTGCCCTACAACAGATCACATTTGCTTGTCACACAAGTGTAGCATCCTTGGACGGCAAGAGACTTCCAGGCATATAGTTCCACCCATTAGTTGTGGTGGTGTTTTTTTAAGCAAGCAACCCACTGGACACTATAGATCTTGATGGTGCTTGTGCATCAAATTTACATTAGGAAGCTGGTAGCAAGCTGTTACACATCAGGACCATAGCTCAAGCAGAAAAAACCATTACTGCTTGCTAGAAGTTATAATTGATTAAAAACATAATTAAGGGAATCTTTTTTTTAAATGCAAAGCTGTATATCAGTTCTGAATTTACAGTTACGTATGTCATTCCCGGACAGGGAGATTTGCCCTTAACTCCCTGCACTAAATTTCTCAAAGAAGAATTCCCTCGGCATACACAGAAAACATTCTGCAGCGCTCAGCAAGCCACCGCAAAGAACACGGGAAGTTCCCTGCCTAGCACACGACAGCCGTCATCTCTCGGGCACAGAAAAGCTCTGCTCTGCTAGCAAGCACTATAGCAATGCTGGATGTGACTGACCCACAGCAAAAGTCTTCTCTACGAAGGAGTTGCTGGCTGCCCTGCCTCTCAGAAAATCTGGCTGTAACCTAAAACCCTAGAGAGGAACAAATCTTCTGTGAAGCCTGCCCTCCGCTGTTCACAAACTTTCAGCTAAGGAGACTCCGCAACAATTTTCCTTCCCGATTATTGATACAAGTTGCAAGTCCAAGCCAGGACAACACCAGCTGACACTCAAATTTTCAAGAGTCCAGCCGCCCAGAAATAGCTCAATTGGGCCTAACTGCCTATTTTTGGAAAACACCCTCCGGTCCACTCAGTAATCAGAGTATGAAAAATATAAACAGCTGGAATAAACAAATTAAACTATAGTAGCTTCACTCCTGTTAGGCTTTCAAGCTGGGGAGGGAAAAGGGAAAACAGCTCAGTTTTCTGTGCTAGCATTGGTTTAGCTTATCAAGTAGAAAAGCTGATAGTTACTCCAGGAAGAAGACTAGAGAAATAAGCGTTTCTGGAAGAAGCCTCTCACAGCTTTCCAATGGGAGTTGTAATCCATCCCCAGTCTCACTAAGCTATGGCTTGGTTACCACTGAGATTGGGCTTGTTTACTCCAAAGCAAAAAGCTTGGCATGACTGACAGAAACAGCTTTTCTTGCCAGAGCTCTAATAGCAAATGTCTGTGGAAAAGCCGCTTGGAGAAGTGCTGTTTACTCTGGTAATGAAGCAAGTTCCCTGGAATGAAGTCTTGCAATCTTCCCAAGAGATGTTGCAATACATTTACCTGTACCTCAGCTACATACCATACAAGCTGCTTTCAAAGTCTGAGAACTACTTGCGAAGTCAGGAGGCCAAGGCAAACGCATCTCGGCTACTCTGGACAGGACTACACTCTACTACACCAGGTACACAACTTGGGTCCTAATTAAAATTGGTTGTGCATTTTCGTTTGGGTTTTTTTTTTTTCTTCCCTGCTTCAAGCTAAGCCACAGCCAGTGACACCTCTCAAATATGCTTTTGAGAAAAGGCCCTCAACACAAGGTTCTCAATCATCCGCTTTATAACTGTGGTTTTAAAGCCAAACACCGCCTTGACGCTCATTTTTTCAGGCAACTCTCAACTTAGACCCCAGCTCACTGCTAGACATGTTTCGAGGGAACATCAGCACACAGTTCAACTAATAACTACCTGGGGAGGAAAAGAAATTCAAGGTAGACTGTGGAGGCCAAGGCTCCCTTTCTGTTTAGGGAGTCACTGACCTGAGGCTACTCTGCTTTTCCTCATTTATTTAAGAGCAAGTTTCAAGCCACTGTCAACTTCTCTCTGACCGCACGGAGATTAAAGGCTCTCCCCTCTCCAATAGTCCCTGCTCTTTAGTCCAGTCCAAAGGGCCACTCATTTGCTCAAACTTCAGTTTAAGATTTTGCTTCCAACGAGGTGGCTCACTTAGCCCCTCCCTAATCCAGTAACTGAAAGAGTCCTTTGTAGTTGAATTAAGTGGACTTCCTACAGAAACAAGTACTTGCATTTGCACATTTTGTTTACAAACAAGTTGCACTCTTGTGAGAGCACCAAGCTCATACTTGACACATGGCTATAGTTCTTCACAGCCGTACTTTGTGCTCTGAAGTGTTGAAATTCCTGCTTTGAGGAGAAACCGAGCTCTAATTTCATGTGTTTACATGTACTCCCAAGAGCAAGAAAAAAAAAAATCTTACCATGATTAGGTTATGTAAAAAGTTTAATTATAAAATAAATAAGTTTGTTATGGAAACATTAAATATTAAATACAGTAATAAATATTTACACATTTACAGATATGACTTGACAATTAATGGTGTTTCTCTGCTACCAGAAGAATTCTGCTCTGTTTATACAGAACACATTCACTCTTCCAAGAAGAAACTGAACTCAAATAATACTCTGTGCTCAAGACTACATGGACAGTTCAAGAAACCAAAGACAGTTGGGTCAGAAAAGTTTGAGGTAAGTTGAGTTCTTTGCACCGAAGGTAGAGCACAAGAGACCACTGCTTGCGGAGTGTCAGTGCATGAATTTAATTCTTCACAGGAACAGGTTCTCTGTCAAGTTCAACTGACTGGATCTCAAGTGAAGCATTTTGTCCTTTAAGTGCTGCTTAAAGCAGCATCGAGTATCTGGGTAACAGAAGTAGCTTTGTGTTTGTAACAGATGGGTCCAGGCTTATAAGCTTGTTTGAGCATGGATCTTTTCCTTCAGATACAGAGCTTCAGATCTTGCATTTACTGTCTCAGCATCCTGAGGAGACTAATTCTAACTCAGGCTAGCGCACACGCAAATGGATAGCTCCACTCACACAACAAGTCCTACTGAATTCAGAGGGATTACTTTCCACACATACAGTAACAGAACCCAGGTGTGGCTGACAAAGATCTGTCACCAACACCCTGCAAGTCAGAACTAGAGATGAAGTTCTTTGAAGCTGGTATCAACAGTGAGCACAGTGACAGCAGAATTAGGTTTTTCATCCACTGAGGTCTAGGGGGGGAAGCCATCCAGAGCTCTTCCCTTTTTCACTCTGGGAGAGAGAACGGAATTTTCTCCCCTGCATCCATTCCAGAAAGCTGCAACAAGCTCTCTCCCTCAGAGTCGCATTGCTGCCAAAGGAGACTTGCTAACAGAATAAAGTCCATCCACACAACAGCAGGGACTGGAGCTCCGGGACTGATAGAGAGGGCTCGGTAGCAGTAGTCTCTAGCAGGTCTTGACAGCAGGTCCTCTACCCCACAGCAGCAGCTCCTTCCACATCATTGTGCCCAGATGTAGTGGTAACTGTCCTCCCCAGCAAGCAATTCAGCAGCAAGTAGCATGTTGACATCTCCTTGCAGCAGCCTCTGTCTTGATGAATCAGGGCTTAGTGGCAACAGCTCCAGCCCACAGTGTCCAGGTGGATGTGTCAGGTAGCCAGAGGTACCCTGCAGCTTGGCAGTGGCCACATGAGAATTGTTCTGTAAGGGGCAGACCAGGGACATTAATCACCACCCAAGACACAAGCACTCTGCGCTAGAACCACATCAAACCTACATCTGAGGCAGGCAGGTTAAGGATGTGCAAACACCTGAGGACACTCTGCTAGATACTCTTCAGCTTCAAGTAAGCTTTGGGCAAAACACTCCAACTGTCACTGGACAAAGCTGGACAAGGTCTGTAGCTGACAGGTGGCAAAGCAAAAATCCTGAGTTCTGCCAGAACTTCTCAGGACTGTCCTTTATGGTTTCCTCCTTCAGCTCGTAGTGTAACTCCTATTCAGTAAGGGTCCTCAAGTCTGCTGTTAGGTACACTTTCGCTCAGAAGAAACCAACTTGCTTGCTCATTAAAATCCACTAGGTTTCTCCCAGGCGTGATCCACCTAGGCCAAGGAGCTTTAGCACTCAGTTGCTGTGACAGTATGAAACTTGACTGAGAGACTAACCATGGTGCTCACAGAATTGGCAGCTTGGTCTTGGTTTACAGCCTCTAAGCACCAGAAACTTCCTGAAGCCTTGGAGAGAAGACATGAAAATGCTCAGTACTTCTCTTATGAGGGGTGATGATTCACTTGGCTGCTGCACCATCTTCCATGATGGAAGTCTACCATGCTTTCTTGCACTAAACCTGCCTCTGCCCAGGCATTCAGGATTTTTTCTTCACAAGTTCACTTATCTCAGTACAGCTTCCTACCCTCACTTCTTCTTTAAGACAGCAGCCAGAAAGTTAACAGAGCTGTTAAAGAACTAGCACAACTCAGGTGGTTTTGGGAAAGCAGAAGACCAAGCCAGTCTTTCACACGTAACCTATGTGTTTCAACGCACTTCAAGTGTTCAAAGCAAACACTAGCTTCACAAAACATGCATGCAATTCTCACGTGGGTAACTCCAGCCTGGAAGGACTGGAAGGCGTTTCAAGTCAGCTTTCATACCTGCTTTCTCCCCATTTACACACCAACATGGCCATTTCTGTTTTCTTGTCGAAGTTTTTTCCTTTCTTCTTTCTCTTCATACCGAGGACACTTTTTCCTGACCCTGTGGAATTACAGCACGTTAGAGGTCATTCTGAACCTTGACATACATCCTGTTGTTTCCAGCCCCCACATCCTCTGCAGCATTTAGACTGGAGTCCTTTGAATCCTCAGGCAATTCCTCAGCAGCAGGAAGTTTCAAGCAAGGCAGTTTTTAAGCATTCAGCATCAAGCAAGTATCTGACGATAAAGTCAAGGAGCCCCTGAGTTAGGCACTGCCAGTTTTGCCTCACAGAGCCAGGGCTTCTCGGCTTAAGCCCATTTGGGTAGCAAGATGAAGAGGGTTTATTGATGGAACTGCGCAAAGCGCCAGGCGGCTTCCTGGGGGACAGATTTCCTGGTGGCTTTAGCAAATGGCTGCAGGGACCTGACTGCCTTCCTCCTCCCCACAGCAGAGCCCTGTGGACTTCAAGTATCTGAAGTTCCTGTCCCCTTGATGTGTCCCTTGAACACATAGTAAGCAAGCCGCTTACTGATTTCCCCCCCCACTTTCTCCAGTCTTTTCTAGTGACTGTTCCAAACTGACCATCTACCTTGTCTGGATTAAAGTACAGATTCATGAACCTCAAGCTTGTGAGACTTCAGAGCACGAAACAAGTACAATCCTATTCCATGCCTCACTCCAGAAACTAACAATGATCATTTACTCTTACAGCACTACAGAACTGGTTATCTCTCCTAGCAGCAAGGAATGAGGCAGTGTTCAGAGAACAAGTGTTCATCCCAGCATTCCTCAAGTTCAGATCTGAATATGAAGCAACTGTGAAATGACAAATGCACACCTTGTTTCCTGAATTGCAGGAAAGAGTACAGCACGTACCCAATTCAGTTGATGTACTGCATCAGGATCTAAAATTAGACTGAACTTTTGAGTTTCACCTACAATATCTCAAGCCCTAACGTGGTGGAGCTGCAGTGTCGGAACTGGAGGACTGCTCCAATACTCAGGAAACGCTGAAGTCTGGCTTCCTGTGCTGATTACCTAACGTGAGCACAACCTCCCAGCAAACACACAGGCAAGAAGCAAAGGCACAGGCAAGCACAAGCTGCTGCATACTGCTTTTTAGCAGGTGCAAAGACTACTTGGACATATGGCTTGAAACACGTATCCAGAAAAGCTCTTCTAGTTTATTCACAACAGGACCCCAGATTCTGATTACCCACCACACTACACTGTCAGCAGTTGGTTAGGCTGTAACGGTTGTTCCCTCCGTCTTAACAGCAAGTAGCACAGTACTTGGGACTGACAGCATTGACTTCCCCATCTGCTTCCCTCCCCAGTGTTAAGTATTTAAGCCCAGCAACGTCCATTAATAAATGGACAGTTGGAGCACCTTTTCCTTCCCTCCAGCTGTGTACCCAGTTGTTGGATAATAACCAAGCGTGAGGCTGTTACATTACTGCTTGCAGGCTTCTCCACAAGGATTAGGGCAGGCTCTGCTGTGTCAGCATTAATGCTCCTCCTCCACTTTCTGCTGATGTTCCGCACCACTGTAACTATCCCGGCCGTAGCAAGAGCAGAAAGGCTCTTTTTTTCCCAAACGTAAGGGTCACAGGCTGCCCACAGCCAATAGCGAGACAGGGTAAGTGAACACTTAAGTCACTTAGGAACTCCTCAGACCTTGCTTCTACCCTCAAGACATAACCAAGCTGGGATAAGAACTCAGCCCTTTTGGATGCCTTCCACACAGGTAATTCCGATGACCCACGCACGTTTTGGGGCTACTGGACACGAGCCCCACTCACGCTTAAGCTAGACAGACACCAAAGAGTATAATACTTACTGCACTATCACAATGATAAGTACAGTAATGAAGCTGATGCTTGAGAGCAGGACAGCTACCACTACCAACAGAGTCTTCGAGTAGTCTGCCACATCATTCTTCCTTTGAGTCTTCATGAACTGTTCACCACAGCGCTCACCAAAAAAATCCTGATGACACCTGCAAGTAAACATGAACACAAGTTCTTATCAGCTCCGGTGCTGTCTGGAGCCAAGGACACCCACACACATTCAAACCTGACTTAGACATCTTCAGAGTTTCCCATGAATCTCAAGATGCTCGCTTCAGAGCGTGTTCATGAAATGCAGTCACTGCTCTAGCACAAGGTTTGTCAGCATTTCAACAAGTCGAGATTAGTTTGGGCGTGATGTTCCAGGAAGACACGCCTTTTCATTCTTTTGGTTTGAGTTTATGACCAACTGATGAGTTCAGTGGCTTGTTATGCATCTCAGATTCCATCATCACTTAATTTACATGGCAGAAAGATTCTCAGTCAAAATATGGCAGGAGATGGATCTATGCCAAGTTGACACTGGTTTTTCTCTGAGCCCTCATATGCCACCAGCTCATGCCAATCACACCTAACTCACAAGGTTCAAGTAACTTACTTGCAGGTCACCATCTGGAGATGTTCTAGGTATATGCATTCACCATGGATGCAAAAGTTTTTGTATTCCAATTCACAAGGAGTCCCTTTCTTTTTGTTTTTCCCTTTGTTTTTCTTCCTTCTTGATTTGCCAGCATTCTTCTCACCCCCCCTCTTTGTTGGCTTGGGTTTAACCACAGGTTCAACTGAAAAAAGGACAAGATGACTCAGTCTAGCAATGCTAAAAAGCTAGATTCTGCGAAAATTGAATTACAGAATTTGGTGAGGGGTAGGGGGATGGTCACTGCAGGAGAATCTGTGACCAGGAAGCATAGGATGCAAGTGAGCATGCAGCTGGGCACGTCACACCCAGCACAAAGGCAGCAAGCTTAGAAGCTCACGAAGCACAGCTCTGCCACCATTAAGTCCTGTGCAATGCAGGCCAAAAGCAGTACGAGCAGATGAGCTGAGAGAGCCAGCAGAGATGAAGAGCAGCAGAGCTGAAGGACTGCAGCATTTCACAGCTTAAGATACTTGAGTGAAACTGTGCAGGTCCAAGCATAGACCTGTAAAGAACACCGAGTTCACGCTGAGCCAAGCCATCCAGCAGTTATATCGAGTCAGATAAAAGGCGAACAGCCTCCATGGCTCTAAACTCTCCATTTGCATCCGTGATGAAAGGCATTATAACTCGCTAGATAGTCCTGGGCACTTGTAGAGGCAAGACGGCTTGCTATCCCAGTTAGCATACTTGTTTCTCCCAAATAACCTGCAGTGCTGTCTTCAGCAGAAGATAGTTTGTTTCCAGTTCTCCTACTTTGAGAGAAATGCCGAGTGCACCGAAGGAGCGAAGGCAGGATAGTTTGCAAGAGTCGGGTTATTTGTTCTGCCGCTTACTGTTGCCCCTCATTATCTCAATTAAGACAAACCTCTAGAAGAGTGTGGTTTAAAATGCTGGTGACTTAGTAGCCTTTGGATTTAAGCAAGGGCAATCATCTTCCTTTCACTGGGGAGAACAAGCTGAAGCCAGTCACTGACTAAGGGTCATAAGCTCTGTAGCTGCTCCATGCAGGCATCAAAGCTCGACAGCATGGTTCTAGAGCAAGTTGGTAAAACACCGGTTCTCTGAAAAACCCATACCTTTACCGCTAGCCATAAAGCAAGTCCTCTCAGTGCAACACTGTGCTATTCAGGAGTAACAGTTAACTAGGTGAGTTTGAACAGGTCTTAAGAACAGTAGAGCTATTTACAATACTCTACAATTTCTCGATTGTGCTCTGCAGACCCAACGAACATTATTTCTGGAGTATTAATATTTTACCCAGAGCACTATGCATATAGGCGATCACCACAACAGGACACAACTGGATTTGACTACTTCATAACCCTGTATTTCTAGTGACAAGGCGAGAGCCTGCACAAAGAAACAAGGTGTAGTTCACTGTTGTCTAGACAGCTGATTGTTTTAACTTCTAGAGCAACAAGCCTGGCTTGAAGTTACTTAAAAGCAAAAACGCCTTCAGCAACCAGAACTCTGATTCAAATGGTATAAACTATATTAATATGTATATGAGGAACACTGTTCCTGCAGCAAGGTTTCCTGTCCCTAGAAGTGTGAGCTTACTACCGACAGCCGAGGCCCCTATTCTGTCCAGTTCGACTTGATATTTAGGTTCACACTTTCATAATTGAGGCCGTTTCCATTCTTCCCTCTTCAAGGCTCAGCGTGTCAGTTTGATCTCCGTGTCCCTGTCTGCAGCTGCATAGCCAGGAAAGCCATCCGCAGTTGAATCATAACAGCTTGAAGGCTCCACAGATAAACCTCATGCCAAGTAGAAGAGCTGGTCTACAAACCAACCACGTTTGGTAACAATTCTGGTTTCTGTGCAGTTATACAACACTTAAGTCACCAAGCCAGTAGTTTTACAGGACTAACTGCTCAGTAACTCTGACATTCCTGTTTACCCTGGGGGTCTACAGCTGATAAAAAACTTCAGCAAGGGTCCATAAATTCCCTAGACTGAACATCTGGAGCATGGTGCCCCTTCACCTAAGAGGTCCTTTAGTCTCATTCAAGTCTCAGGGTGTTTCCACAGGAAAAAAGAGAATAGCCAGATCCACCCTAGAAGGCAACAACACCAGCCTACTAACATCCACGGAGGTTCAAATCACTCACCAGTACCTGGCTTGTATTACAACTGCACTTAGGCCAGAACCAACAAAATCCTCCCATCCCTATTATCAGATGGGCTATTCAGATCTCCTCACAGCTTAACAAGTGGACAAATAAGAAAAAAAAAAAAATCACACAATAGCTATTGACAGTGAAGTATTGCCTGAAAGGTGCTTAACAAACTTTCCTGCAGCCTCTTAAGGGGGTTTAAGTGTCTGCTTTCCCATGAAATGTTAGTCAATTCCAACCCAAAGAAGCCATCACAAGAAAACACCCAGAAAATCCTTGGAGCAAGAGAGGCAAGGTGTATAAATCCCACCTTTAGGGCCAAACAGCACCCATAAACCCCACTGATGCTTCCATGCTAAGTAAGCGGCAGCCACCCCATCACAGCCCTCCTGTCATGTTTATCAGGAGGAGAGCAGTACAGCAGGCAGTCAGCTCACCTGCAGCTTCCTCACACCCCAGTCGCACTCGCCCCAAGTTTTCAACCCCGTCAGCCTATTTTAAATGCAACAATTTCAAGCAGAAGCACGCTTTTGCTCCGTACTCTACCAGCTAAGCGCAGCAGCCTTACAAGAGAGAGAAGTCAGAAAGAAGTCGGTGCCCGCCACCGGAGAGCCCCCGGCCCCGCCGAGCTGAGGAGCCCCCCTCACCCCTGGCCCCGTCCCCCGGCGGGCTGCCCACTCACCTCGGATCAAGTCGTCCACGATGTACTGGTGGACGGGCAGCGCCTCCTCGTACTCCTCATCCTCCTCGTAATCGGGACCCGACACGGCCTCACTCTCGCGGGCCTCGGTATCCCGCTGGCCGGGGTCCCCGCGCCGCTCCGGCTCCGTAGCGTTGGGCGAAGACCCGGCGACAAGCCGGCACGCTGTGAGACAAAATGGCGCCGTGGGCAGGGGGGCAAAGCGACCGCCGGCGCGCGACACACACCCCCGCCCGCCCGCCACCTCACCGTCCCCCCCCCCCCCCCACGCACACACACCTGCCAGCACGGCCAGCACGGCGATCACCGCCACAGCGCGCATTGGCGGTCCCGGAGCGGGCGGCTGCTGAGGTGGAAAAAGAGAGAGAGACGGTTGTCGCGGCGGGAGAGCGGGGAGACAGCGGCGGCGATGCGCAGCGCTCCATGAGGAGCCGCCCGCCGCCGCCGCCCTCTTTATAGGCGGCCGCCGCTCGCCCGCCGGGACGTGGAGCGGCGTCAGCGGGGCGGGGCGGCAGGTGAGGGCGCGCGGGCGGCGCAGGCGCACCTGCCGCTCTGCCGCTGCGGGCCCGGGGCCGGTGTGGAGAGAGGCGGGAGGTTGTGGCGGAGGCGGGCTGCTCTTTGCTCTGCCTCCCCCCCCCCCCCCCCCGGCCCCGCCGAGAGGAAGCGGGCCGGATAACGGCAGAAATATTTTTCGGCAATAAATGTGGCGATGGCCCTTCGCCTCGCTCCACGTGTGTCTGCTTGAGTGGCGCATGAGTAACGACTGAGTAACTCCCGCAGAGGAGGGTGGGCGTGCGTCCAGGCAGAGGCGAATGTGCTCCTCGGGGGCACTTCGGCTCGGCACCGCCACGGTAGCCCTGAGCGGAGGGCGCCTTACCACTGCCTTGCATAAGACCTACTTTTAGGGGACGAAAACCGGGGCGGTGGGTTGTAACGCCCTGGTGTAGGGGGGGGGGAACCCAGAAAAGCCCTATGGGGGGGCGAGGACGAAGGGATGGGTACCCCTCCGCTCCCCGAAAAGGTTCGGCACAGCGCGGCAGGAGGGCAGCGGGCGGCAACGCCGCCGGGCGTTGGGAAAGGAGGATCTGGGCGACCTTCTCTTCTGACCGAGAGGGGCTGGAACGCTACTCACAGCTCGGGAAGCTGACGGAGCCTTCGCTCGAGGTGGCTGGGATCCAAGTTGGTCAGTCATTAAACCTTCTCCCCTCTTCCACGCACGCCGAAGGAGGATATGCGTCTCCCAGTGCCGTCTTTGCCGGGTCACACCAATCCCAAGAAGCGATGCCCGAGAGGTCTGAAAAAGAAGTTGCCGAATCGGTCGCTGGGACGTTAACCTGCGACAGACAGCCCCGGCAACCCTCCGTCAGCTCCTTTGTGCGTAGGGCAATTAAAACTGATTGTCATGAGCTGACGGCTTTACTGTCGGGCTTTTTTATTGTTGTTTCCCATGCCTTTTCTCATAGTGTCTACAGCAGAGAAAAAACAAATCCTGCTCGGCTGCCGCAGCCCCGGGACAGAGAGCGCTCGGTCCAGCTGCAGCACCGGCAGGCAGTCGCTGAGCAGCTCCCGGGCTACAGCTCGGCCATCATCTGGGGGCAGCCGGGGGCTCCACAGGGCCCTTCCTTTCCCCCTCGGACCGGAGTTCCCTTCCCACAGGACCCCCGTAAGTCTCCCAGGGCCTGGCGTTAGCAGAGACCAAGTGTGTGTGAGTAGAGTTTGCCCAAAGGCAGAGACTTTGGGGCTTGGGGTCTTTTCCATCGAAAAGTGGGGTTGCTTGCGTGAGAACGGCCAAAGGGAGGTTTGTAAACTGGGAGTTTTCCTTCCACCCCGCCTGCTGCACTCAAGGCCTGCTTCCTCGGCGAAGCAGTGCACCGTCCCTCCTGAATTTTCTTTTTTGCAGCTGTTAAAATGAAGTATTTCTCACACTTTTTTGTCAGAGATCAACTGGAAACATTTTCAATTAATTTTTTTAAGTTCAGTCCGACGAATATCCTGAGCACTGAAAATTTCAGCCCCGTGCGCTACACTTGGCAAACTACTAAGCAACTGAAAGGAGAAGCTTAGCAGGGGAAAGGTTGAATGACCCGAGTGCAATTGCCCGTGTTACCTGCACTGTTTAGAGACCAAACACTGCATATCCAGCGCCTGACTCACTACGTTCCCTCTCTCCTCCAATCTCCAGCTGATGGCTCCGTCTCACACACTGGCAGCAGCGAGGAATTTGGCTCAGCATGCTTCGAATTTGTCAGGCATTTCACCGACCTCCTCCTGCTGCTCCTGCTTCCTTGAAGAAGGGGCAGCCTGGCATCAACCAGCACTGCTCCTCGGCATGCAGAAAATGCAGCAAGGCGGTGATGGCCACCGGTTGTTCACGGAGAGGTTCAGGTGGGACGTCAGGGGAGCTCTTGCCAAATGGCAGCACCCTGGCAAAGCCCTGCTTGGCTGCTTCTCCAAGAGGGCACCTTCCAGAGGCCACGTGTTTCAGGACATTCAGGGTCGGATCCCACCACAAGCCCCAGCTCTGCTGCGTGCTCTCGGGGAGGAGGCATTAAACTTGGCCGTGGCCTTCTTCCAGGGCTAGAAGGACGCTTGGACTCTGCCCCCAGGCTGAGCTCCCAGAGGATGTCCCCAGGAGCGGTGAAAGGAGGAGAAGCCTTGAGGGGGCTGCAAGGCTCACCCCCGTGGGCTGCCCCACGGCGGCTGGGCTGGTGGGGCAGGTTGCTGGGCCGGCAAGGGCAGGGCTCACCTTTGGGAAGGTGCTGGTTCCCCGTGGATGCAGAGTGCCACCTACTGAGCCACCGCTCCCGGCAGCACCCGGGGTTTTCCAGCAGGACACCCAGGCTGGGGTGCTGCTCAGCGTGCCCTTGCCCGCTCTGGCTGGTCTATCCTGTCGGTCCCGAAGGACAGGGAGCTTCCCCAAAGGCTGGTGACCCCAGTAGGGTCCACCTTAGAGATCAGCAGGGAGCCTGTGCAGGGAACTGCACACTCGGGCACAGCCAGAGTCTTTCCTTGGCGTCCGCCCCGAGCCAGACCTTGTTTTCCATGCGCCGGCGGCGCAGCGGGAGGGCATGGGCCGGTGGTACGCTGCCCCGTTCTTGCCGGCAGAAATGAACGCCTTGGGAGCCAGGCTGGTCCTTCCCGTGCCTCGACCATCTTTTTGCTAGCCCTGAGAACCTTCTGCACAGCCCGGGCTCAGAGAGCACCCACAGCACCCGGCGCAGGTGGCGTTGGTGCCAACTTTTTGCCCCTCCGGTCTCCATCTGCATCTGTGGAATACGGCACCGCGGCCACCTCGGAGGGGAGGTTTCTCTCCATTGGTCTGCCTCTCTTCTCCCAGGCTCATCTCCAGAAAACATCCCAGGGATAAAGACTGTGGCTACGCTTCCCGCTGTGGAGCAGCGCGTCATCTGGCTACCTGCAGTCCCAGGGCCACAAGACCGTCCTGGCAAGGACCTGATGTCCTAAGGCAGTGGTTCAGCATCTCCCACTCTGTGGTGAATCCCAGCAAATTTTGCTGACTTGACATTAATGCGCTCTCTCCTTTCGCTTGGCAGCTCCTGGGACCTGCTGTCCTCCTCACTGACCATGGCCTCTCACCTTGACATGACTAAAAAGAAAGGATGTGCCCAGGATGTGAAATTGCACACTGTCAGCTCTGGCTTGTGCCAGGAGCCCCCGGACTGGCAGAGTATTTGAATTCTATTTCCTTCTGCTCTGACCCCGGGGACCAGGGTGAAAAGCCACCCTGCATGGGCTGGCCAGCATACAGCCAGCCGTGCCATGGCAATCAATCAGGGGCGTAGGCAGGGACTCGCGGAGACGAAGTGACACGGATGCCGACAGCTGCCTGGCCTTGGCGGAGCGCGCTTGGGCATCGTGTCATCCAGAAGAGTCCTGGGTGCCAACTGCGATCTTGTTATTCACTCTCTTTACTTTTGATAAAACCCCCGAGAAATGCGTGAAGCGAAAGGAAGTATCTGAAATACCTGCCCATTAATTTTCTTCACTGACATCAAATGTTTATTTTGCAAGGGCGGGCACAGCGGACCTGGGTGTTTGAACATGATTTATCCTTTCTCATCCATCCAGTTGAGAACAGGTGGAAAAGGGGAATGACTCAAACCGGAGTAGTGTCAGTCTGGGCAGCTCACCAGACTTTCACTTGTGATCTGCAGACGCCGGTATCTTCTGCTATCAGCAGCTCCCTCATAGGCAGGGAGGGAGCTTTGAAGTGAGGCATGTGTGACTCCAGTTCCTGCTGATGTAAATCAAGATTGCCATAATAAAGAGGATGTAGATGCGTAGCTGGGGTGGTGGGGAGGAGGGAAGGGGAAAGGCCTGGATACTGCCTGTCTGGAAATCGGTACAGATTGTGCTAGCCGCTGAGATAATGCGGGTGTTTGCATGGCCGTGCATCCCTGCTGTGAAAGCCTTCAGCAGACAATTTTCTTCTAAGATGGTGACGTTCTCCCTGTGCTCCACTCCTTTCCCCAAGACTTAGGCTGAAGCAGGGATTGCATTAGTGAAACCTGTCCAGAAAGGGAATAATTTATGCACTTGTACTGCATCAGTTGTTCACCCTGGGGAGGTCTGCCTGGTGGCATGTGTTTTCAGTCACTCTGCATTTCACTGCAAAATCTTTCGGAGCATGTCTAAAGAGAAAAAGGACAGAATCTGCTGCCCCCATGATGACAAGCTATGGATTTTTTTCTCATTTATATAAATACAAATGAAAAAGTCCCCCTGAAAATCTAAGGGGTACCTTCTCAGCCAACATAAACTCCAGCAACCCTGAGCATCCCTGCTTAATCTGATGAAACATGCAGTGGTGCTAAGGAGTTTAATGCTACCGAATTGCAGCGGTGGGATTTTACACTTGCTTTCCACAGGCTTTCATGAATGGCAGGCAATGGGGAACAAGGCCTGACAATTTGCAAAATATTGTGGGCCGTGTCATGGCTCCTGTTGCCTGCTCACTGGCACTAGATACAGCCGAGCAGGATGTGCCAGGCTCAGTTTTGCTTCGGTGCTGGGGATCATGTTGCAAGCCTGTCCGGGACAGCAGTCCTGCCACGTGCTAGGAGTTTTTTGGGGAAGCTGACTGCTGTTAGCATGCTGCCCTAGGCTTCGACTGCTCTATTTTCCCCACAGCATGCACCAAGCAGCTCTCGTTTGACCAAACACATCCTCCAGCGCTCACCCACTCGTTTGTGTGCAACGGCTCAATTTGCAAATGCTCAGGGGCAGATCCTGACCCCAGCTATAATTGTAAGGGCCTGAAGCCGGAAGCTGGGTGAAGCAATACTGGATTTACACTAGAATGGGGAGCTGTCCCTCAGCTAACAATCTCCTTCTTTAATACCACATCCTGCCGTGCTGGAGAGCACTCAACGTTGCTGCCCTTTCTTCCACTTCCTCGTGCAATTCACAGAAACTTCCCCCAGGACTCTCCGGCGAGGGTGGGCTCATGGCCCTACCCACGTCCTCCCCGGAGGCAGGCTCCCCACGGTACCCCAATGCAAAGCCACCCTCCTGACGATGCTTGCCTGGCCCCACGGGACAGAAAGGGGTAGGTGCTTTAGATAGGAATCCCTAAAGAAACCGAGGCCAGAGCTCAGCTGTTGTAGTCAGTGCCATTACACTAATTTACCCAGCAACATTACTGTGGCCCTTTACCCTCGATACGATAGTGTTTCACCTACGCTCCACATAATTTTATATATTCAGCATACCACGTCATTGGTAGATGGGCAAAATCATCAGATCATCACTCTCCTCTATAACGTTTCCAGGATTGCAGCCCAGCACGGTCCATACGGAGGAGAACACCCAGCTCCTCGCTTTCCAAAGGCGTATGTAGCTACTCGTTCATTCTGCAAGTGCTCCAAAAGCACTCACTCTAATAAGAAGAGAGAAAAAAATGTTTAAATGTGGAGCTGCACTCAAGGTAGCAAAAGCTGCATCACTGCTGTTCAATAAGTTTTGGTGGTCTCCTAGCTCAATCACAGAATGCACTTGACTTTGAGAATGTGTGCAATTATGTGCGCAGTGTGGCTGCTGGAAAAATGATGTCTATACTTGGGAAAATACAGGCTTTTTTCCCTCTAGTGTCTTAGAGATTGAGCTGAAAAAGAGCGAGAGCAGGAATCTTCCTATTAAAAAAAGCCTCCACAAACCAAAATGCCACTGCATGGTGGTTTTAAAAGCTAAAACGTGGCTACCTCTAATACCTGGAATGTTAGCTACGAATCTTCTGTTTTCTTCATTCCATGCGACTGCTGGACAACCAGTTTTTTGCTTACTATAATAAAGTGACTTTCTGTAGGCAGAGGTGATTTTTAATTGCTGACTGCAGCCTTCTTTTTAAGGAGCACTGCGTACTACAATCAGGGCAAATAGAACAGCTAGTTTTGGTAGTGGAGGAACAATCTTTTATAGTCACAAGGCAAGGCAAACTTCCTTGAGATGGTCTCGTACAGATGGAGGGGCAACAATTTGGGGTTACCTTTAAGGATCCCCTAACAGGATCTTGGCCATGAAAGTCTGGCTGACCTAAAGCGTGTTGGCGCCAATGAAAGTTGCAGTGGGTAGTTTGACTAACTGAGTTTGTTATATATCCCTTTCCTCACCTTAGCGGCTTGGGTGTGAAGTCACCTTGGAGATGCGTATCACAACTCATTTGAAAGCACATAGCATGTGAGTAAATTATATGGTACTGCACGTTTTGAGGGATTGCAGTTTCACATGAGGACTGGGAGCATGTGACAGAAATAGCGTGTTATTTTCCTTCTGTGCTGCATGTTATTTCCAAAAGCGTCCAGAGTAATAGAGAAATAAAGGACATGTGAGGACTGTTTGGGAATTTTCTCCTCGAAGTGCAGCTGAAGTCTTAGCTTTTTACTTTATAACCTTCCTTGCACAATGTTTTTTTCAACCTGGTTCCCAAGCTGAGCAGCTGGTGAGGCGGGTAAACACACACAGATGAACAGGGCATGGATGGATTTCATCTCGGCAGGAAAATGCTGTGAGCTGCCTGGAGCTGTCCCCTGCAGGAACCCAGGGAAATCCCCTTGGCCAAGAAGGGTCCTCTCCCATCCACACTGAACGCTTTTTGTCTCGGCATCTTTACAAAGACATGTACAGTCCACGGTGGGATAGAGGAGCTGCCGTGTTGTTGCTGCATGCCTGTTTCTCCTCTCACGCTGCGTTCGTCGGTTTGTTGGTGCTCGAGTCCTATCATCTGATGTGAGAAACAAACACAAGTTTTAGAAATGAACATATGCCCCTGCTCTCATGTCCACCACGGTCATTGGGGGTCACACACTCTGTCCTCCTCCTGCCTGACAGCAAGTGGATCCAGAGCCCCTGACTCTCTCTGATCTTAGATTAACAGGGGCAGGATGAGACAAAGGTCAAATTCAGGCCCGGTAGGGGCAAACTGAGCAGAAATGGCGCACAAAGAAGTTCCTGATTTCTCTCTGAGCCAATACGACTTTTGTCTAGGGCTGATCACCTGCTCGCCACGAAAAGCCCTTTGCCTGGCTGTTGGAGGGACCCTTTACTGTCCATCCAAGTCGCACGCAGGTTTGCGTTGCTGAGCTCCCTGCAGCTGCAGCAGAGCAAAGGGTCTTTGGCATAAGCGAGACTCGCAAGATTTCCCCTGATGTGAATAGTTTTCTTTCTGATTCACCACACCGTCAGGAAGAGGAGGGCATCTGGTACCGCCCTACCACAGCTGAGTTTTTGCCTAGTGCCTTCCCATCAGTGCATCAGGTGGTAAATTTTCTTTACCTATTTGAAGTCATTTCGTATGTGAAGAAACAGTGAATCACAAAGAGAAGCCTACAGCAATTAGAAACTCCTTTCCTCTCACCTTTGCCAAAGCTAGATTTTTTCCCTAGAACAAAGCCCAGGCAAGCCTTCCTACGCACAACAATGATTACGTAGATCACTCTGGATTTTGTTTTTTTCACAGGCCATGAGCAAGCAAAGAAGCTGAGGAGAACACTCTATTTCATGGGCATGTTTGTTATGCTTCCTTGGAAATCCCATTGTTTGCTGGTAGTGCCTGCTTTTGGCTACGAGTGCTGTGCCCTCGTGACGTCGGCTGCCTTTAATTGTGCCAGGGTGCTAATAAACAAGCATGAAATTTGGCAAACTAGAAAGGTACCGCTGGAATAAGTCAGTCCTGGCAGTTTGGGCATTCATTTCAATGTGCTGAAGTGGGATTGGTGAGCGGGTGCTTTGCGAGGCTGCTTCCAGTCGCACACGTCCATCCGTCAGCGAAACCTGTGCAGGCAGCGCACCTTGTGTCCCCTCTTCCTTGCGTGTTGCGTGTGTCCCTGGCAGGCTGGAGCGTGGGGCCAGTGCTTTCCCAGGAGAGGACTGCTGAGAGACACCATATGAGTAAGGTCTCGTTTGCATAAAGATTGCACACTCATGCTGTGAAGGAGGTTTCCTAGGCACAGTCTCATTTCCTTCTGCAGGTATGTTTGCCTTCATGTAGGAAAAACCCTATTCTTGAAGTCCTTGGACAGAAACCAGTTTACATTGGCACGCCACAACGCCGTCCTGGCATGTTTGGGTCTGCCCAAGTCTGACTGCATGGAGGCACACTCTGCCCCTCTGAAGCAAAACTGAATCTCTGCTTTGAGTTGGATTCAGGTAACCAACTCACGTGAGCTGTGCTTTGCCGACGCGAGGTCTCGTTCCGCTCCTGAAAAGCTTTTCAACGTCACCGATGCACCAGCGTCTGCACGGCTCCTCCCCTCCTTGTGGGCTTCACCCAGGAGGTTTCAGTGGGAGCAGAGGTCTGCTTCGAATGGGGAGGGAGGAACCTGGAGGTGGCGAATGCAGGCTGAGCGCTTCGGTCTCCACCACCCAAAGCTTTCCTCGAAGCGTAGATCTCAGCTCTGTTCCCTTGCCACGGTGAGAGGTAACAGCTACAGCAGGTGAAGTAAACTGGTTTTGGACTAGTGCAGGAGCCAGTGCCGGAGAGCAGATGCTGAGAGGAGATCCTGGTAGCGAGAGGGATTCGTATCAAAACCAGCTGCCTGGTAGGGAAAGAGATCGTTGTCTCTATTCCCTCTCACCTGGGTGATGTGGATCTGAGTTACAGAAGGGCAGGATGGATTTATCTGCCCCAGGGACCCCTTTAATGTACAAGCTTTTGGTAACAGGATTTGTGCCCCTCCGCCCCCACCCAGTGTCTTCTGAAGTCTTTGCTCAAGGTTTACCTGCCTTGCTGATAATGAACGATCTCATTCATTCTTGACTCCAGAAAGTTATTCCCAAGCTTGCCCAAGGTGCCTGGGACTAATGTGTTTCTATGTAAAAAGAGAGAGAAAATTCAATGGCATTTGGCTATAGTTACATTATTTTAGGATTTAAAGACATACTGGCTTAACATGCATGGAATAGGTCACTAAGCGTTGCAGCCAGAAAGCCAGTTTTCCCCCACATTAGCAGAGTGGTGGCAAATAAAATAAAAAACATTTAAAAGAAGGAGCTGAGCTGAAAAAAATGCACAAGACTTTGTATAAAAGTTCACACATGGCCGTACAGTGCCAATTCAAGAGTCACGTTTCAAGTATTCTGACCCCTACGAATGCCAAATTCTTCATTTGGCAGGTGTTAAGCACTACACATTAAGCAACACAGTAAGTAACTGAAAGGAGGAGAGCCAAGGCTGCTCAGGGCCCTACTGACCTACAGCAACAAGCGGCCTCGCACTCAACTTTAGAAATGCCTCCGCAAAAGCAATTTTCACACAGGCTCTGTCCCATCCCCACTGCTAAACGCAGAGTCAATATTTTCCCGGCGTGCACCCACAGAGGCAGAGCCGTCACGCCTGTGCCCTTAGCCCCGATGGGGTGGTAGCTCTCATCCCCACAGCCCTTCCCCAAAGTCCGACCCCAGGTCTCTGCGAGGTTTTTCAGACTGATTGGACTTTGCCTGATGGTCCGCTGCCTGCGGCTGCCAGGTGCCACGTACCCATCTTGCTGTCCGTCCCTGTGCTCCGCAGCGCTGCCAAACCGGCTGTCCCTCACCCGGCGATCCCAGGAGCCAGACATTCCGTGCCATGAGTGGGGCGTAAAGGCAGCCTCTCCATGACCCATGAGCTCTGGTGCTGGAATCGACGACTCCCTGCTGTACCACCGGCGAAAATCTGCAAGGGAGACCGACAGGTCAAGCATCACTTCATCAGTAAAGAGAGGGGAGTCCAGGGGACAGCTTTCTCTGACACAGCGCTGCACCACATGCTAGGAGAGCCAAAAACCGCATGCATGCCATTTCCTCGCCACCCATGACTGCCAAATTACTGCCGCAGCAATGGGAGATCTTGCCAACCTGGGTGTCTGTCGGTGGGCTAAATGCGTCAGGGCTGAGGTCATTGCCAAATCCCTGGGAGGACATGGTGACTCTTGCATTCTCAGACCATGAGCTTGAGCAGCTCGTTTTGAAGTTGATGAATTTGCAGGAAGGGCGGCTGTGGGGTGAATAAAGTCCATCATATCACTTGGCATCGCTTCCAGCCTCCGCCAAAGGCAGGCTGAGGTTCAGGGTACCCGCGGCCGTGAGGGACAAGGCTGACAAAATGCTCTCGGTGGCTGCATAGCTCTTGAGCAGCTGATGCTAGCCTTTGGTTTGGAAAGAAAGGAAGACTTGCTGGTAAATATTGGGAAACTGAGCCTTGCAGTAATGATTAATCACTCCGAGGACAGCACGCACAAGGAACGGTGAGAGCCTTCTAGAGATGCCGTGCATTTCAAATCAGGACTGGCCAAAACTATGTGTCTGCCCCTTCGGGGAGGTCCGGCTTTCCAGTTTCCATTTCTATTCCAAAACAGGGCATTACATCATCATTACGTCATCATTATTTTTTCCATGTTGGGGTTGGCAATGCTCCAAATTTTGCATTAAGAAAATGAGGAAAGCCTTAGTTTCCACTTTTTTTGATGCATACAAAAATATCAGTTTTCGTAAGCTCAGAATGTTCTCTGCTGTTTTGAGGATGAGCACGAAACGCTGCTTTTCCACAGGAAATTTCCAAGCTAACTCCCCATGACAGGACATGGCAGGGCAGCTGCGCTCCCACCCGCCTCTCTCCCTGCTGCACCGAGTATGTTATGTGAGCCCCACGCACGCCAGTTTGGAATGACGCTGATGCCTCACGCAAAGAAATGGGAATCTGGAAGTGAGGGGTGTAGTCTTCGAGGTGACCACTAGGTGGGAATGAAACCAGTGCTAGAAATGTCATGGGGCACTGAACCATTCAGGAATACCGACTGATGAACGGGGTTTTTTCCCATCTGCTTGATTTGAGCTCATTGGAAAAAAACAGCTTGGGTGAGTTGGAAAAAACCAAGAAGTTTTGACTAGTGATGAACTGGCTGAAATGAAATATCCCGGTTCAGTTATCCCAGAGGAAAGAAAAACTAACTAAATAAGTGAGTACCTCTGGAGAAGAAACAATCCTACGTCAGATTACTTGTCTGTTTCAGAACCTGTATTTTCCACCAGAAGAATCCTTTGGGTGGAAAAATTCCCAGCGAAACTTCGCTGCAGAAGGAGCGCCCTGCATCTCCACAAGTGGAGCGGCTGACTTGCCTGGCTGTGTCAGGTTATCTGCAGGGGGATGTCGTCGTGGAGGCAACGGCTGAGGAGGAATGACGTGAGACAGGACAAAGGAGCGGTAACCACAGCATCGCCTGGGACAGGGGCACTGCTCGGAGCAGTGGGAGGCTGGCCGGGGAAGACAGCAGCGGTGACCGGGCTCTGGTAGCCCCGACAGCAACCTTTCCCCGGTGGGGCCTTTGCAGCCCCCGAGGGCGGGGTTGGGAATACCCTTTCCTGGGGGTTCTTCCCATTTCAAAGACAAACATGTTACTAGCGAGAAGGAAAGGAGCTGGTTAGAAACCAGGCTGCCTGAAAATGACAGCTTGAACTCAGTCTGCTGAGTTTTCCAGCTGTTGTAAATCCAGTCTCATTTCTGGTATTTGACCTTCATCATTTAAATGCTCCTGTCCTACTGGTGAGCTTTCTACAGGGGCTGATATTTGCTGTGCCTTGGTCTGCTCTCTCAATGATGCTTGTTCTTGGCATGGGTGGGCTGAGCAGGCGGACCTCCTGAAGGAGCTCCAAATGTTTGGGAGGCCACAGGGGCACCGATTTTGTGAGGTCCTGAGTTCTCCTGTTGCCTCCTGACTTCAATACTGTGTCTTTTTTACAGTCTAAAATCTCACCATCTTTTCTTGCCCTCATCTAAGCCCTATTCTTCCCTGATTTTCCATCCCCTTATTACAACACTTCAGTCTGGTTTCCATCGCCCCCCTCTCAGCAGTGACCTGAAGGCTTATCGCCCTGTTGTTGTATGTGTCCAGATGGATATTCACCTCCCATCAGCTAGTCTTCTCTCCTGAAATTAACCCCTGTTTTCCCGCCTCTACCGCCTAAATGACAGCAGTTCTGGGAGAGGCAGCTAAACTGGCTTCTCTTCCTCATTCGTGTGGCTTGTACAACTGCCTCGGCTTCCCGTTATAATGAAGGGCATCGACAACCAGCCTGACAAACCGGAATAGAAGGAGCCACCATCACAGGACCACTGCCAAATGTGCATGGACAAATGGTGGTTCCCAGTTGGGGCTGGTCCCTGTTCACTATTGCATCTCGTCTGCTAAATTCCTACTGGGTTTTCCTATGAAGAGGCTGATGCCCTCTGGTGACTGGGTTGGAAGGATCAGACTGGCATCCACCAGGGTAGGGCAGAGAAATTTCTCAATATTTTTTGATCAGTTGTTTTAATCTCCCAGTTTGCTGGGAACGCTTTTAATCATACAGGACGGAATTATATAATGGGAGTGTTGGAGTAATTTAGGTTTGGCACCAGCTTGATTAAAATAATGATGACTATTTGTGCAAGACCAAACTTCTACATTTACTGATGGAACACCTTCCATCTGTCCTTCCTTCCATCCATCCTTTCTTCCCTCCTTCCATCTGTTCCATCCATCCATCCAACCATCCTTTCTTCATCATAAACAAAAAGGAGTACTGCTACTGACCCAGCCCAGATTTGCAACGAGTGCGTGATTTGTAAGTCTTTCCAGCCCATTTAACCTCCTCTCTCTCCTCCCTGTGCTCCACACCTGCCCTTCTCATGAGCAGCCCTGAGACGAGGTGCCAGATGCACTGTGCAATCCAAGGCTTGCCTCAGCAGGGACTAGGACCAGTTGTCCAAACGTCCTCCGCCTCTGTGATGTAACCCAAGACTGTCATGGAGGCTTCCTCCAGCTCTCGGCAAACTTGTGACATGACCGGCTGACGCACTGCAAGGAAACCCACTGAGGGGGACACATGACTCACAAAGGCTTGAGATTTCCGAAGCGCCTCTAGTGACATTACCACGAAGCACGCAACAGGCAAGACGGCATCTAGAGAGAGAAAGGTCAGCCTCCCAAGTTAAATGCATTGCCGTGTCATCTGTTGCGCGGGCCACGGATGAAGAGTGTACTAAAGGAGGTTTGGTTTTAACCCCTGCAGTAGCCACGGACATTGTAGTAATGGTAATTCCCGGTTTGGTAACAGTGAGCACACCACAGAGGCTGAAAAAGTTTCTCGAAGTGATAAGGTGAGGGATGGCTTAAGTTGCTGTGACCACTCCCTTTCTGATCTCTTTGAAGTTTTGTGGCAGGCTGCTGCTTTTGGAAAGATTTTTCTTCTAATGCCCTCTTACAAAAAGTCAGATATGTTGCGACCAGGGGAAATATTAACACCAGCAACATTTGCACGGACGCATACCATTTCAGAGAGTTTACAGCAAGCCTTACTTCAAAAAAGCACCGTCCTTCCACAGAGCACCAAGGGAGGAGTTGTTGCCATTGCTTTCTAGGTCAGACAGCCCCAGGCTTGAAAGCAATCATCAGTTGTCCTTTGCCTGAATCCCAAGAGGCTGGAATGGGTTTCGGATAAAATATACAGATGTGTGGGCAAGAACTCCACAGCAGGGTTACCGACGGGGCAGGTCTGGGATGGGGTAAGTTTTAAAATGATAGGGAGATGTCAAATGGAGCACCACTGCAGCTGACGGGAGCTGTGGCTGCCCAGTCCTCCAGAGAGCTGCCAGCAAAAGCATCCCAGGCGGAAAAACTGCACGGCGATACGTTGGTGGCCCTGAGGACACGTAGATGGCTGCGTTATCAGGTGGGTCTCTCCAGTACCAGTCTTTAGCGCCTGTCCCCCCCCGTTTCACGCACCTACTGTGCCGTGACGCAGTCTGACACGGGCATGGGAGAACTGCCCTGGCAGGAGCCTGTAACGCTTGTGCAGGAGGCAAAGCTGTTCAGTAAGGAAGGCTTAGGCAGGGCAACCTGGGAGGCACACCGCAGGCGCTCTCGCCAGCGGAAAAAGAGTTGCAGCCAAAGGTGACTCTGACGGTGGGCGGTGCGGGTGAGGAAGAGCTGCACCAGAAGGATGGAGGTGGTGCCAGCAGAAACCATGGAAAGAATGAGGGAGGTTCACTCTCCGAGACAAATCATTTGGGGTGTGTCATCAGGACCCAGCTGCGTGGTTGCCGGACTGGCAATCTACGTCCAGCCGGCACAAGCTGTTGAGGTGGCAGGCTGGTATGTGGCCCCAAGCTTTTCAGTTGCTCAATCATGTGCAGGAGTGAGAAAAACACAGGGTCTGGAAGGGCTGTTATGGGCTGGGAGTAAGATGAGCAACAGGATAGGTGGAGAAAGCCCAAGCCAAATGAAGACAGTCAGCCAAAATGTTAAGACAGATAGAAGAAAACCAAACAAATCCTGCACAGGCCTGAAAGCGGACTATTCCCCTTAGATTTGCCTGACCCAAATAGCAAAAGGCATGATGAACCCCAGGCTGTTGCTGCTACTGCAGTTTAAAACTTCTGCAAGTGCAGCAATGGGCATATGGACCCAAGTGCTGCAGCGGCAAGATGCGTCTTAAACAACTGTGGCTGCTCAGGTGCAGAGGGGCTAGCAGCAAGCCAGGCAGGGGTAGAGTCTGAAGCTTTTCGGCCACTGGAGCTCTAGTAATGGAACCTCAAATACACGGGGTCGTCATTAACAAAAGGTGGGGTGAGAGGACCGAGTCCCCTTTTGTGATGCTCCTGCCAAGCGGAGCGGAGGAGCGGAAAGGGCAGTGTCTGCGAGTCGGAGCAAAAGCTCGGCCGGGCTGTGCGTGCCTCTGGGCTGAGTCTCTCCGGGGCGTCCAGGAAAAGTTTCTGGTGAACGAACAGGGACCAGCCAGAGCAGTTCACGGACAGGCAGGGAAGCCTGAGGGGGGAAAAAAGATGCGTCACCACGTATCCTAACTGGATCACAGCAAGAATGGAAGGAGGCTCCAAGAATTGATTTTTGCCCCATCTTCCCACTGGGAAAGGCTGCACTAACGAGGCTGTGGCTGGAGTTGCCATTAGCTGTCACCAGTTACCCGGCAGAACAGGTTCCTGTGTGACAACAGGATTACAGGAGGAGAGAGGAAGCGAAAAACTGAAGAGCAGCTAATAAGGGCCCTGTGACACAGGGTTAACCCAGTTAACCGGGAATGACCAATGATCTCCTCCTAACTTGATGCTGACGGGAAACACGAAAGACCAGGCGGACCAGGGAAAAATTTGTACCGACCAGACCCACCTTAAACATTGACTGACCCGCACCGAGGACTGACTAAGGACTGATCTGTAGCACTGCCAAAAACATGCGCTTAAGTTATCTCAGAAGATGGCAGAAGGTAGCCACGGGCTACCTGCACAGACCCAGCACCTTGTGCATAAACGCTACAGGATAACCCAGTGTTTGAAAAAGATGGGCAAGATATCCCACGGTCAGATCAACACAGGCTGTTCTGCGATAGACCTCAAGTCGAAGAGCAAGATCCAGCTTGCCTGCAGCCATGAGGACCTATGCAAAGGGCGTCCCTTCTACCTCTGCGTTGCCTTACTTGATCTGGAAGATGTTCTTGTCTTTGATCCATGTCACTTGGTCAAGCTTTCCTCCTGAGAAGTGGCGATGAGCAAAGCATCGCCTACTTTGGCTGAGCAGGCCTGGGTCCTGACTGCCCTTCATTTACCTGCAGGCCTGCGGCAGGCAGAAACGACACTGCGGCTGCAGCGTTGGGAAGCTGGTGGTGTACCTGCCAGAGAAACCACGAAAGCAGTGTGTGCTAGAAGGTCTGTAGTGAACGCAGCGGAGTGAGCAGCACAGAAAGAAACTCAATTCCAGGCCGAAGCCTTGCAACCAGAGCTCACAGGCAGCAGCCTGGAGCACCTGGGCTCTGCTGCTGTGCGCTGCTGGAGCAATCTATCATGTGTAATGTCGGTCTGCTCGGATCACACCTTTGTTTTGCTAAGTAGACATCCCTCCTCCTCATCACCTCGTGCACTCCCCACTGGGGAGGGAAGTGCAATGAAAGCTGGCAGATTCTGGGCAGAGCTGTTTCATCACACCCCAGGTCCGCCTTAACACACCTTTGCAGTGGCTGGTGCTTGTCAGAGGAAAGATAGCAGAGAAAGTAAGTCCAAGCCAGGA
The DNA here is from genome assembly GCF_026419915.1 of Harpia harpyja. Classification (NCBI taxonomy): domain Eukaryota; kingdom Metazoa; phylum Chordata; class Aves; order Accipitriformes; family Accipitridae; genus Harpia; species Harpia harpyja. The sequence goes on from NC_068941.1 coordinate 1,287,733, forward strand.
AGCAAGTATCAAGCTGGGAAAGAAGCAGAGCTATCATTTCACGAGACTCATCTTTTCCAAAGGAAGGGGTACAGGCCACACGGTGAGGCCAGAGCACTCCAGCAAGCCTTTCCCACCTTGCCTCCCAGCCCCCACTACAGGGACCCTCCTCAGGTCCCATTCACAGCCCCCCTGTTCTCCAGACACACTCCGACAGCTACATTCCCAAAGACCGCTGCTGGCCGAACGACTTGCCGCAGCCGGCCTCCTTCTGCCGGATTGCTGTGCGTTGTGTGGACGAGCTCACATGTTCCCTCTCATGGCATATCACAGACAGGCTTTACTCAACAGGATGATGCAAGACAGATTTAAAGTCCTGCTACCTACAAGCTCAGCTGAAATTTCTTACGGGACAACACACAGCAGAAAAGCAAGGAAAGCCACTTTTGAGAATAAGATCCCCCCCTTTCATTTGCTTGATCTCACGGGCATCTAATACAGGAAGGCAGTTTAAGAAGAGAGGGAAAGAGCCAGTTTATGCCTCCACAAGGGCCTCTGGCTGACTGAGAGCTTCTGAAATAGCACTCTCGCTTTGTGATTTCTCAGGTCACATCACTCTTCCTTACAAAGACCCCATTGCACAGATCAAGAGATCAGAGGTCTCACACCCATAAGCACCAAGCAACGCAGGCCGACGCAGCTCGCGTGGACCTCTGGCAAAGGCCGGGAATGATGCAAAGGTTCTGCTTTTTCTTTTTTCACATCTTGTGAAAGTGTGAGAAGTGATGGGATTAACAGGGATGATTCAGATACTGCAAGAATCCCTCCTGTTCACCGGGAGCCACGCTCAGGGTGCAGCTAAACCCAGTGGACTATTCTATCGTTATTTTAGACCAACGAGGTATCTACATTAAGCCCAAACTGAAAACCTCTCCTTCCCCTGCTCCCAGCTGTATGAAAGACACTATGGCAGAAACACAATGGGGAGGACTCGAGTCCCGGTACTGGTTTCTGAGGGAGCCTTCTTCCTGTAGCTACACTCATACCCTGAGCTGCCATATGTTACGGCGTTCAGCTGCAGAGACCGATCGACTTGTGCTGCTGCCTCCCTGCTGCAATCCAAAACATACCCACCACAACTTCCCTGAAGGTACGGATGAGCCGAGATCCATGCTGCTGTCATGCAGTACATGTTGGATAGGCTGTGCTAGGAGCTGCGCTCCTTTTTCCTTTAAGTTGTCCCCCAATTACGCCAGCTAATAGCTACGTTCATTGGAACTAAGGTGCACTGATACATATTATTAGCGATACTATGGTTTCTCTCTCCAAAAATAACTGCTGGGGCTTCAAACATTCTGCTCAGCCAAGCCATGCCAAGTTTCACTTCAATCAAACCACACAGACATTTTGACTTTGTCTAGAACTTTTATTTCAAGGAGTAGAATTGTTTTAAGCATATTCACAAGAATAAATATAAAATTACTCTTCAGAGTAAGAAGATGAGTTTTTATAAAAATATATCTCTATCCCACAGAACCACTTAGGTGGGGTTCTCACTAGGAAATATTATTTAATAAAAAAATAAAACACTGAAAATAAAATGCTTGACCTATACTGATTGGATCACCAAACAATTGAAATTTTTAAAAGGATATAAATATTGTAAATATTGTTAACAAAAATAACATTTAAATAGATGGAAAGCCACTGAGTCCATGCAGATGAAGGGAACGGTGTAGGAAGCCACCGTTTCTTCTACAAGGCACCAACTTCCTTGTATTCGCTGGCGTTCGTTTGTCTCTTCTTGCTTCGGTACCTGGAAGCAGAAAAGAGAAGTGTGAGTTCTGGAAAGCCAGTTGTTCCAAATGGCTTTTGGGGGACTGAAGGGAGGGGGGGTGAAGGAAGTAAAAAAAAAAAAAAAAAAAAAAATGCTGTATGACCTCCTCACGTTTGTTTTAAACCTCTAGCAGCTAGGCTCTGTCTCTGCTCATTTCCAGGTCTGAGAGAACTTGCATGCAGACTCTCATTTCTCAACTCTTCACTGAAGATTTCACATCTGCATTAAAGTCTTGCTGCTGGTACTAGGTTTGTCTTTGAGAAATCCTGCTGGATCCTTCCCTGCCACAGGGCTGAGTACTCTAACCAACTAGGCCATCTTCTGTTTGAGATGATGCACCATCGAGTCTCCAGGTAGGGAAGAGCAATTACAGTGGTTACCATCTAGCTGTCAGATCTGTGAAGGTGAGCTCTCCCTCTGGGGGTTGTGCCACCTTCTAGGCTCTCTGACAGCTGCTTAGGATTAGTTATTAGCCTGAAGAACGACTCCTGCTGCTTGTGGGTCTGTTAATGGAGAAGACTACTGTCCTCCATGGTAAAGCGGATAAGGCAATGCTCGTGATATCACAGTCACCACAGTAACACGCAGATAAACAAATTAGCTAGTATTAATCCAGTTGCTCTCTGGTTTCTGATGACTGGCGCAATGGCATTACCGAGAAAAGGAACTAGAATTTTCCTATTCCCTGTCTGCTCTCTCCTTGACCTCAACGGAACCCCTAAGACGGACTTTAACCAACCTATACAGTCCTCCGTCAGGGTTAAAAGGCATATGAGGGTGCTGTTGCGTAGCGTGCAATTTGCGTTATGCTACGCAGTCAGCATGCTTCCTTTTTTGAACACTTCACTAAATGCAGGCTAGCAGATCTGTATATCAAACTATGTCCATGCAGTCAAGTGAGTGTAGGTATCCCAGTCTATCTGGAGATACTCAGCAGACATCTTACTACACATACAGCTGACTCCCTTTCCTGACCCTCGAAGAAAATCCTTCTTACCTTCTGCAGATGTAGTAGCTTGCAATAGAGACGGCAGTGAGGAAAAGTAGAACTATGATAACTGTCAGTGCCACATACTCCTTACTGAGGGGTTGTCTGACAAGTTCTGAATGCACACATCGGACGCCAGAGAAGCCTACGTCACACCTGAGGATAAGAGACACAGAATTAGAGACGTCACTGTGGGGTTACACTTTAGCAGTCCACAAAGCATGCTATGCTGCTGGCCTGCTGTTTCCTCAGGGACAAGCTATTTGAACTGATATAACTCGAGCCCATGTGGTCCTAGAAATGGTTGCAAATTCTTCAGGTAAAGGAGGAATACCCTTAAAAATGCATAGAGGGTCATTATTTTGTAGGCTGAATCAAAGGGGAGACTTTGCTACTTTGCCTGAGGTCTGGATCTCACACTACTGTAAATACAGATGAACAGGGAAGCACATCGGAATGAGCGTTCCAAGTTTAAGTTGGGTTGGTGACTAATTTCAGGTGTTTAAGACTCTCACTCAGGTTTCACTGGAGCCAGCACACGTGCTTAACCCTTGCTTAAATACAGCTGAGGTGTATTACAGGTACACTGCTCCTCTTTAAGTTCTTGTGAACATTTAAATACTTTGCTGGATTGGTGTTCCAGCTAAGTGTCAACAGCAGCGAGGTCAAAGGCCACATACAGTTCATCTCAAAGCCCACCTCAGGGAGGTCTGCAGGACGCATTGCGCCCTGTCCATACCTGCAATAGTGCTCATCCAAGTCCACTATGTACACGCACTGTCCGTGGAAGCAGTAGTCCTTCATTTCAGGCTTGCATCTAGTTATCCCAACTTGAGCCACACGTGGACTGTTCTCTGTCTGGACTGCAAGGAGATTTTGTTAGCATCTCATCAGTCTTATTTCCCCTTTCTATTTCCCAAGCAGTGTACAAGCTTTACAAGTACGACTAACAGTCTCACTACCAAGGGACCTCCAGTGCAGTAGGCATTAAAGCAGGCGAGCATTCTGAACAGGGAGAGCATTCTCCTAGGCCAGAGTTATATTGGCTTTTCCTTCAGGAGTTCCACACAAGCTATTTCTGCTTTTACAGCAGAGTTCTCACCTCAGACAAAGCTCTTCCGCTGAAGAAGCAATATTCAAGGAAATGCAGGCTAAAAAATGCTTCGTGTTCAACAACACTGAGCACTTTGCAGGACGTTGGCCATGTTGCTCAACAGAAAAATTATTTCCAAGGGCACCTCAGTGAGTCCACCAGCGCAAGGAAGATGGGAACCAAAGACTTTTTAAATGACAAGAGAGCTGTGCAGTACACTTACTTAGTGCTGTTGTGCAGTTCTCCATTTCACCAGGCCCACATAATGGGATCACTGTTGTGCCCAGGACTCCTTGCAATAGGTAACCTATAAGAGAATAAAAAGAAGAGTCAAAACTAGATGCTTTTCAAGTACAGTTAAGTATTTCAGCTGGAGTACTCATGAAGTTAATACAAGAACGGAAGTATTTTATCTTAGTAGTAAGATGAAAAAATATAGGTCTGAGAGATCTGCTGTCTATATTATATAAGGCAGCCCCGAGAAACATCTCTGGAATACAAATGTAGAACAGATTTCAAACAGAAACTCACTGTCTGTGACCACCCCTCACCCACACTCTGAGTGAAACTGGGCAGGAACAGGCTTGGAGAGATTACACAGGAGAGGCAGAAATTAGGCCATCGCTGATTATGTTAGCTTTCTGACTAGTCTGGTATGGCACCTGTGCAAGGGACGCAGCCAAGGCTCCACAATTAGGCATGACAATCCAGCATTCATCGCAGGAGGAGTTCTTTTGGTGATCAAAATCAAGATGTCCTTGAGTCACAAGGGTCCACAGGGAGAGAACTTCCTAGGACTCAGCAAGTCAGCGCAGCTGGTGACTCAGCACACCAGGTCAGCGCTGAGCCAGGCTCAGCGCCCCACCACTGGCTTCCGAGACCACATACCGCTCAAGGTAGGCTTAACGAGAAAGCTGCTCTTTATCAGCAAAGAGCTTCCTCAGTCCTGTACTTGCTGTAACCAGCCTGAAAAGCTGGACAGTTCCTGCACTAATAAACACTCTCATGTTGGAGTTTTTCAGTTAAAAGACCACTTGGAAAGACAGCTAACACAAGATACCAAACCCCCTTCATCCAGTCACTCGGTTGGAGAGGTTACTGACCACTTTACAGATCCTGGGCCAGCGTTAACTTATCTCAGCAGAACCCCAGAAGAAAACGGGTACATTTCTGTCCTTCCTTCACTATCCACACTAAAGAAAACTACAGCTCTGCAGGTTTGATGTGGGCACCAGACATAATAGGAGACTGCACCACACAGGCTGAGGAGTCTGGGTACTGGAGCCGTGGCTGCACTTCCTTGGGGGGCAAAGGCCCTCCCTCCTTCCCTTCTCTCAGAGATTCAGTGTATAAAGCATTCTGACGTCTTTTGGGCTGTACGTTGCTGCACAGGCACAGCTTTCAGGTACTCTACTAGTTAAATGAACATTTCCAAACAGGATTTGAAGGCCAACACAAGTCCTTGTAGCTTCATGGCTAGCCCATGAGGAACAGTCAATATTTGCCCCAGCTGGCCATGAAATCCACTTGGCTAACACTCCTGCTGTGGTCACAAACTAACCTGCTCATGAACTGCTTAGTCATCAGCCCCATTCCACAGAAGTCTGTAATTTGTGTCTTTGGGCTGTTTGCCTCTATTAACTTGTCAGGTCATGCATGTCTAATGGAGGGAGTGTGCCTTCATAATTTCTTGATCACTCTAATTCAACTCCAGTTAATAGAAAGTTTCATTACATCTCAGAGTTAAATCTAGTAGTGATTGATGGATTTCCTGCAGCTCATCTATTTCTGGGTGATCAGTAGACTTCCTTTAAGCTTTATTCCAGCTAGATACAAGAACAGCAGGAACATCCATCTTGGAGGGACAGGAGGTTTTTGCATGTGTGTTTGTGCTTCTTTAAAAAACACCATTCCTTCTCCTCACCTTCCTCTCCACCACACTGCTTGCAAAGCTAATAAGCCAGGTTGCCACCAAGCTTTAGAAAAGAGGACAAAGACTAGGTCTACCAAAGTGAGAGCCACGGTAAGAGACCAATGATGCCAGCATCTTGACTTGTACAGGAGACTAAGCTGGAGACATCTGCGCCTGCTAGCATGACTCAGCAGGACCTGCCTTTCACTCCAATGGGGCAGCACCAGCAAGTTTACTTTCAGGGTGGGATTTTTTTTTTTTTTTTTTTTTAAACAGCACTATGCTCACTATAGATTTCATCAGGAGCAGCAGTTGAACACTTCTGTGAGGCCAATTTGAGTCGCCACAACAGACAGTTAAAGTGTTTGAAGGATGAGGCCATCAGCTGACAGTGACAGCTCAGTTACTGCCAGAACGGCGGGCTTTGAACTTCAACCAGGGACCCGGTGTCCCAAATGATGCTGGGAAAAGAAGATTTACCGAGTCAGTCCTTCTTCCCAGGACCTAGACGGACATTTTAGAAGTGCTCCATGGACTAAGCTGCTCCCTCGGCAGGGAGCAGCTGCGGCACAGGGCAGCTCTGTCCCACTGAGTATATACCATGTCATTCCAAGTAGCGATGCTGAAATCCTGAGACTAATGAGAGTTAGTGACCTGAGTCTCCCTCCTGTTCCCCACGTACTGCTGCTATCAACTCCATGTGACGCGCTACGGCAAGATTTGGTCTCCGGGCCACACGATAATAATGAACATAAGTCAAGGCAAAATATGCTACAGGTACCTGATGTATCCACTTCTATTGTACTTAGTTAAGTAGACGGATTAAGCCAGCTGATGATCTCTTTTAGCCTACATATGTTTCAGCTTGCATACTTCCTTGATCCGAGCATAATTTGAGCAGTTGCTTTTTAATCTGAAGTTCCCTGTTCGAGAGTTACCAGAAGCTGGCTTTTGCATCTGAGAAACTCAAACCTAGGTACATGGAAGAGACTGATCAGCTCTTCTCTTTGCTCGAGAAGGAGGCACCGCTTTCCAGCTAGAGGAAAGGCCAGAAGTCAGACACCTGTGAGGGACAAATTAAAAATAACCTCCTCCTACCACACCGAACAAAGGCTTGCCCCATTCCAGCCATGTGCAACAACCAATAGCCTCCTCCGCCTGACTGCAGACACACAGGCCGGAAAGGCTGGAGCACAGGCGTGGATATTTGCTGACACCCAGCAGTATTTTCTGCATTTGGGCAAAGTTCTTCCTGCTCCACACTGTTATATTTTGCCCTTTCCCCCATGCGCATACTTCTCCTCTGACATCAGTGGGAGGGGGATCCTGCAAGAGGATAAGGGATCCACACACTGCAACAGCAAAGGAGAGCCTTTCCCAGAATAATTATCAGATGAGGTATACTAAACACAGGACCTGGAAGAGGTAGTTATATTTTTATTCCTTTGCCTTTCACTAAGCAAATACTCTACAGGGTACAAGATAACAGTAATGAGATGGTGGATATTCACGTGTGCCTCGCAAGAATGTGAGTGCTACGCTTACTGCTACAGCACTAGCATACACGCGCAACACCGTCCAGTACTGCGGGAGTTGCTGTCAGGTTAACGCTGACAGCAGTGGCTATTACCGGAACAGGAATAATGCTGCTGTTTAGTCGTCCTTCCACAAAGGATGAAAGTAAAATGAGGGACAGAGACTGGCTGCCTTTGCTTCCTGCAGCCTTCATCAGAGATGACATGCAAGGGCTAATTATCAGTTCATCCACTGAAAGCCAGCTATAGTTTACAGTTACAGGACAACTGCTAAGGAAGAAGGATGCACATAACTGAGAACTAGTCTCTTTGCAAGATTTACACCCATTTTAAAGGGGAATTGAAAGGTTTCGGAAAGGTCCATCATCACTTGAGTTGGCTTGGCCTGTCACCCAGATCACTAGTCTTGTACTAGTTCATCTGAAGAAGACCCCATGATGCTACTTCACATGTGGCATCTCTGCCACAGTGGCAGTGCCTACACTTTTCACATAGGTCGCACTTTCAAAGCAATGCCAAGCACAGAAGTGTCCAGGTGACACACACCTGGAGGATCTCAGCCTATTTTTAACTCTAGAGACAGATCAAGGTGGATCCCCGTTACCTGATCTTGGACACCCAGACCATGCCTGACTAAGACCTTCTTTGTACAGACTAAGCAGGAAACACGGAAGTTAGCCAGTCTGTCCTACTGGCTTTGTGAACACCGTTACTACCACCGTTTAACTCTGGTGCATTGCCCTCCGCATTTCTCTGCTGCTAGTCTCCCTAGCTAGCCACAGAAGTTTGCAGGCCACCTCAGACAAAGCACACACCTCTGGCCACAAAGGTTAGGTGCGTGGTTGTGTTTTAGATGAGGATCACAGAAATGTAGAGTTAGCCATGAAAGCCTTGCAAACAGCTTACTCTTATTCAAGATTTGGCTGTGCAACTATACGCCTTGCTCACATCACTCACAGCATCTCTAGAGTTCAGGTTACCTATGTAGGCTAAGTATTTTTTCCTGGGACAGTGGAAACGGTCATTTGAGATAATTTTAACCACCTCAGACAGAGCACACCTCCCCATTCTTGCACTCAGGATACATCATCTGGCTGCTTCTTCATGTTTTGGGTAGGATGTACACGGTGCCTAGTTGCCTGACTATGCCCATTGAGGCAGGTGCCCGACACTCTTCTTCCTGAAATAACGACATACAGGATGTATGGGTTGCTCTTCTCACCCATGTGAAAGGAGACGGTATCAGCCCTTTCCACCCCTCGTCCCCCTGCAGTCTATGTGTGTTTGGCCTATTGTCTAAATGGAGGCACCAGATGCGATGGTACTGAGAGATACGCTCAAATAAACTACTCTTACAGCAACTGGACAGAAGTATCTATACATGTTTCTGGGAAGTAGCGTCCAGGCTCCCCCATCTCACGTTTTGTACCCATGGCTTCGGAACTGCCGACTCAAAGTCACGGATGCCCGGGGCCAGGCCAGAGCAGCTCTAAGGCACCCCTGGAAACACTAGCCTCTACGGGAAGACTATCGCTCCAAAATTGCTACAGGCCCACGTGATCATCTTCAACATTGTGCCAGGACTTACCCTTAAGCAGAGATAATGCAGATAATTACGTATTATGTGCACCCAGTCATCCCAGTACTGCTTCCACCCCTGTGGAGACCTACACACCGGCGAACTTACTCACGTGCTACCCCTGTGCCTGGGCCCCTCTGCATTCCATGACATGCATGGGGGCAGAGGTCCCTACACCACAAAAGAAGCGGAAATCCATTACTGCTTCCAGCCAGACACATCAGCCACTGACAATCTCCACATCTCCAGACCCAACAACCTTTATGCTCAGCCCTCTTGCTGATGGCCAGACAAATGTGACGCAGGAAAACATACGGTCACCAGCTCCTGAAGCTATCCAGTGAATCTGGAGATCCAAAGCCTGCCTTCCCCACTGAGTGGGCATTACAGTAACTGCAAGGGGACAAGTGCAGGAAAAAGCAGGGCCTGGGCTTGGCTCCATCACCGCCACATCACCATGTGGCTGGCATAGCACCGTGGCTCCTCAGGGGTGAGCGACGGCTCTCTCCCACCACTGCCTTTCTGCTGCACAGTCACCAAGCCCACGATAGCCAGGATATGAAGCTGGCAATGACTGTCACTTCAGTTAGGCTTCAGCCATTCAGCAGAGAACCTCTTAAAGTCTGACGTAACGCCAGCTACAGACAGTCTTCCCAGCTTCTGCCGGTGGCACCGACTTCTGCTTACACTACAGACCTGGGAGGGAAAGGCAGCAAAGTGCTCCTACAACTCCTTATGATGCCATCTAGCTATGACTAATCTATCCCTTAGTATTAGATTTTGTGCCTGCCCCAGAAATAAATAAATCCATATACGAATCCATAAAAACCTACCAGTTCCTTCCCAGTTTTGTGCAGTTCCCAGCCAGTTTTGTGCAAAGCATAGCTGAGTCACAGACGACAAGATCTTTAGCCCACTGTCCTGGCAAGTAAGATGCTGTGCAGCAGCTGATCCATAAGCTATTATGGAAATACCTGGCCAAGATGAAAGACAGAAACTCATGCTGCAGTGGGCTTAGCAGATGAGGGAACACCTGCTCCCAAAGAGAAGTCTTGGGAACTAAGCTTCCCTGTCGACTGTGACCCTGAGCCCAACATCATGAGTGTGAGAATATGCTTTGCCATTAAAGCAGCGTGTGAGGACGCCAGGTCTCGGTCCTGCCTCAAACATTTGCTGCCCACACAGTTCGAGTCACCTCGCAAGGTCAGCTCTCAGCAGTCACTGCCAGAGCCCAGCGGAGGTGTGTGGCAAGGATCAGTTGTTGGTTCACAGCACACCCAGGCTCCAGGACTCTAGATGCTCTAAGGATACACGTGTTCACTTTGGACTTTCAGGTAGCTTATGTCATGCATACTCCAGAGTAACACGCTGCCAATGAGGAGATGGACAAGTGTCAAGCAGAGGGAGGCCACAACTTGTTTTGTTACCATAAGGAAGTCTCTGCTGCCGTGGGGATTCACCTGCTGAGCTCACCCAGAGCACGGCCTGGGTGAAGGCAGCAGGACCAGACCACAGGCAAGACAGGACAAGGTGGAAGAGAACAGACTGCACTGCCTTGAGCAGACTGTGCTGCGAGCAGAGTTGGGGAGAAGGGGAACGAACATTCACCACCGCTCCATCAGAGGGCACGCCTGGGCATCGCCCAAGCAGCAAAACGTCCCACCACAGCACGCCACGGAGCGAGACCCGTGCGCTCCGCTCCCCAGCTCATACAGCCGCCCAGGTACACCCATCCCTGCCCGTGACTTCATCTCGGAGGAGAAACGCACCGGCTTCACCCGAAGGCAAGCTGAGCTTTACGTTTTGCCAGAGATTTTCCAGCAGCTACGGAACGCCCCAGCCCCACCACCCGGCAGCGCCCGATCCCCCGCCAGCCCCTGCCCCGGGGTGGGGGGCAGAGGAGCCGGCTGCCCCCCGGAGCGGGACGCAGCGGCTCGCCACGGCCCCCCCCCCCCCGACCCGCGGAGGGGGGACACGACGACGGCACTCACCGAGGAAGAGCAGCAGGCTGCGGCCCCGCAGACAGCCGGCGTCCATCGCCCTCGCGTCCCCGTGGAGAAGAGGAGGAAGAAGAAGAGAGGGAGCAAGAGGAGGGAGGCGGGCGGCTGCGGCGGAGCGGCGGGAGCGCTGTGGGTGCCGGCCGCGCCGCCCCGGACCTTTATGGGCCGGCGGGAGAGGCGGGGCGCCGCTCGCCGGTGATGAAACCCCGGCTCGGCTCCGGGCAGGTGCCCGGCCCCGGCCTCCTCGCTTCCTGCCCCGCCGCCCCCCGCGGGCCGGGCCGGGCCGCGCCGCCTCCGGCGGGCAGGGGCGGGCGGGCGCCCTCCCTCCTTCCCCCCGTCCGTCCCCCCCCCGGGCCCCTGCGCCCGGGGGCGATGCCCCGACGGCGGGCAGGAGGCTGCACCCCGGCCCGGCTGCCCCAGCGCTTCGGCGGGGCGAGGGGAGACCCCTCCGGCTGCTGTCTGGCTACGTTGGGTTCTCCTTATTTTAGCAAGCATTACCGCAAATTGTACGTGGGGTCATAAAATCACCCGTCCCCTCCGAGCAAGCCGGCCAAGGCACTGATGCCCGGGACTTCCTGAGGCAATGGATGCCCATGGCTGACCGCACAGCCTCGGTGCCGCTGCCTTCTGCTTGCTTGCTTGCTTACCCTAAATTTGTCACTGCCAGGCGTAACGGTGGGAGACCGTGCCGGTTGCAGCGTGGAGCCAGAGCCGAGCGCTGCCCGGGTGGGCTCTGCCCGCGCGCAAGGGACCACTGGGCCACTGCGCTGCCACGAATGCCGCCTGCCCACGAACCAAGGTCTGGAGAACACCTCGGGGCGGGCAGCCAGAAGCTTGCTGCCTTCCCTGATCTCCCATCTCCTGGCCTTTCTGAAGTGACCCTCGGCACGCACGTGCTGCTGCCGGGGAGCCTCGGCGCTGGGGGCAGAAATGCTCTATTAAGTTACAGCACAGGCCGCAGGAATGCCAGCCAGCACCTCATCCGGCACCTGGACCGGCCGCGATGGTCCCAAGGTCAGTGGGTGCGTACGCCGCATTGCCCCTCCAGCCCTGGGGCCCCGTCACAGCCCGGAAGCATGGGCAGCTCCCGGTAGCAACAGATCTTTCAGTTACTTAGACAGCAGTCAACTCGGTATGGCTACTTTTTAAAAAAAATTCCTTTCAAGCATCTTGTCAAAGCCCACGCGCTCTGTCGCTAGGGTAGTCAAGGCCTCATTCGGCACTTAGATCCCATCATCGCGTAGCCGAGGGACACCCCACCCCCAAATCCTTACTGTACACATTTGCCTGAAATACAAAGGGTGTTTTATCTAAACAAGTTGCCCAGCAATGGTGGCTATTTCTTTTCCTTTTAAAGCAAAAACCTTCTTCCTCTGCCTTACCGCTTTCCATCGTCAAAAAAGGCAAGGTGATACCCCATTTATTGCAGAACTGATAAGCCTATCTCATAGCGTAAGGAATTTGAGTATTGACAGTGAGGTGCAGTTTAATAGCTGATGACTCAAGTACCAATAGTTTCTCCATTTTATAAGCCGTTATCGATACAAGACAGTTAATTGTAGAAGATACTGCAGAACACGATATACTACATCACCACGTTCGGATTGCAATTATAAGTAATAAACACATTAATTCAGGGAGCTGGAATAGATCTGGTACTTACAAATCATAGTCCTCCTTATGTTGGGAGAGTTTTCTTAGGTCTACAGAAGCACAGAGATGCTGAAATGAAAAAAGGTGTTACTACAGAATTTTTTGTCAGCGCCATTTATTAATTATCCAAATGGTATGAGAGTTGGCAAGATAAATGTAATAAAGATCAGCATTAAAGTAGCATTTAGAAGTTCATCCTCCACAACTAAGTGGGCATGATATAGCCAGAATCTTTTTCTAGTCTCCTTTCGCCCCCCCTAACATTAGGGTCACGGTTTACCCCCATACAATCAGTATACCACTTTTAAGATTAGCAGATGATAGCTTTTTTTGATGCCGCATGACTGTTTTCATTGCTGCTTTAATTGGGGCTGATCCCCCTTACTAAGAATTTTACTGCCTGCTCTTTCAGGGCTCGTAATGAGTAAAGGAAGGAATTGCAATGATTAGCAAAGCCTATCTGTGTGTGGGCATACAGATGCCTTAAAAAGCAGCATCACTGTAGAACTTCGACTTTATAATTAATTTCACCCTTAAATTCCTGCATGATTTATCCTCTGAAAGACAGCATTTAATTATAGTCTTGTACCAGTATCCAGATACCAAGTAACGCTGACACAATTGGAGCAATTAATTGGAATTTCCTCTTTCAGATTTGAATATATGGAAAACAAGTATCATACACGCATCTTTGTTTCATCTTTCTGTAATGTTCTTTGTCTCACGGTATGTGGTTCCGCATCTGGCATCCCCGCTTGCGGCTTTCACCATCCTCTCCTCCACGTGGAGGCTGCCTGGTTGAATAAAGTTGATACATACCTTAAGAGCCAATTTTCAAAGAGGCTATTCACACTGAGTAGTGCCTCCTGCACCGACAGGTTCATTGTAAGGCAGATTCATTGCATCCCACAGATCTGAGTACAGAGTGACATGTCTGTACAATGCTGAGAGGTAGCACTGATTGGGCAACGGAGCATCACGGGTGCATTTCAGCTAGTGGCCTCAATTTCAGCTGGGGTGAACTGGCACGCCCAAGTCAAGTCAATGATGGATTTATGCCACTTGGCATCAGACCAGCGAGTAGCCCCCAGAATGCTTTGACATTTCAGAATTTTCTTCTTTACAAAGCGTAACAAGTATACGAGGAAATACCTTAAGAACTTGTTCAAAAGACCTACTTGCTTTTGCTACCTTGCAATGGCTTAATAGCCATCTTTAAAGAAAACCTCTTTACATAGTACATAGGCTCAACTCAAGTCCATGATGTGCTTAATCCTCTTTCAATGACGCAAGTATTCATATCTCTTCTTTTTTTTTTGGACAGAGCAACAGATTCATAGCAGTGATTATTTCAAGGGTATGGGTTGAGCTTTGTCTACTAGTTTAGCTATCACTGATGACACAAAAGATATTCTATGAACGACATACCCTCTTCAACTTAGAGAGGAAAAAATACAGGTTAAACGTACATTTGTCTGTGCTTGAAAATACTTTTCCTCATGGTGGTTTGCCGTAAATACACATGCGTTCACAGCAATGAACTGTCACTTTACGTATGTGTTTTTACATAACTAAAAGCATACAAGTGACTCTACTACTTACTTTAGCTCCTTTCTGTAGGACGTGCATCCAGTTTTATGTATTGCCATCATGGGGATGGATCTGCATTGGTTTCGTCTGTCGAGAATAAGACCTATTTGCAAAATCAACGTTTCTTTGTGACAAAGCATTTTTGAAACCGGAAGAAAATCATTCCTAGTCTTGCACTGAAGCACTTGGCACTGTTACACACACGCATAAAGTAACAAAAGGCAGCATTTTCATAAATTCTTGGGAAAAATCAGCCAGCATTTTTGAAAACAGCATGAGTGCATATGTCAGTATGCGAGTAAGACAAATTTTTATCTACAGCAAGCTTTCATTGCACAGCATGAGACATTCTCAAGAAATTCTCTCAAAAGACCAGAAGGCTAATTGGAGTGCAGCTCACTTGACAGCATTTTCATTTGAACTACAGAAGATATTAAGTATGAGAATAATAAGTGGTAAAAAGCATGGGTCTCGCATGTGAGCACAAATGCCCTAAGAAGGGAATATATTTAACTGGGATACATAGATGAGATAGTCTGGAGGAAATGGAGTAAGGAAAAACCTCGAGCCAAACTTACTCCACATAAAGGTCAGTTTCAAATCTGCCATGTATGTAAGGGATTAATTAGGTCAAATGTTCTTAAACAACCAGGCTCTCGTATAAACTATTAGAGTTCAAAACGCTGCCCCCAAGGCTGAAAGTGGCTGATGCCTCTTCCTGTAAATGCAGGGTGAGGTCAAAGGTACTGGACAACACAGATGTTTTGCTGTTTTAAAAAAAAAAAACAATCCCCAAATTCACTGATTTCTTAGCCAACTTCTTGGGTCAGCATTAACTAGCAATTCAAAAAAGACAGAAAAAAAGCCCTAACAGCTAATTCCCATCCATCTCAACATGTCTCAGAAGATGGAGATGAAAAGGCGGACACATCTGCCAGTTCATGCTGGATTGCTCCCTACAGGGCAGTTTTTAAAGCTTCATTCTTCTGGCTTGTATGACATTTCCATTACTCTCCCCTGGGCAACTCCTGAATGGCTCAACACATCTCACTGGCAGGAAGAGCTTCATAATGCTCAGCTGGTGTTTTCCCTTTCCTAATTACAGCTCACTGCTCCATGCTAAGTGATTTCTTAGCCTCCAAGGGGTTTGTAACTTTTTTCATTTGTGGAGTCTTTTCTTGGCTTCTGCCTTTACTTGATGCTAAACAAACCTGTGCAAGCATTTTATTTGTACCCTCGTAAAGGGTGTTATCAAACCAAGTCCCTCCCATATCACTGCCCATAATATCTAGTAATTGTTTCTCCTTGCTCCAACTGATTCGTTAAGAATATGAGAAGGAACAAGGTGGAAGAAAAGTGGTTTTCCACACAGCATGTAGCAGGTTGCAAGCAAGCTGGGAGAACGCCAGCCCCTTACCCATCAGTCTTGTGTGCTGTTCTGTCCATCAGCACCTCTTTTGAGTTCGTAACTTCATCTCTTCAATAGTATTTTTCATTCTCCAGGAAGATGAGAGTAAACCACTGAGAGAAAGAACACACGCAAATACGAAGACTGCCCTCTCTGACGGTTCACCATGCGAACACACGGGTGCAGCATTTAGAGCCCTGACCAGTGGCCAATATAATTGAAATCGTTATGTGAAAGCGTGTTCCTGGTGGCTGACCATGTGGCCCGACAGCTCCGTCCTGAGAGCAACATGCATCTCAGGACAGTGAAATGACAGCAAGAACCACCACTGTGGGGACTGCTGTGACTCAGCAGGCACTCACCGGCTCCTGTCAGCCCTTCACCACGGCAGTCAGTCCCAGCTATCGGCTCTCCACCGCTATCTTCCATCCCTCTCCTACATCATCCACCTGGACAGCTGGTGCTAGCATAGGGAGAACAGGAGGAAGACACTCTGTATACACGTGCCACTGTCAGAGGGAAGGAAAGACCTGCCTTGGGCTGGAGCAGGGCCAGCCTCTAAGGACTGCGCTAAAGCCTAAACAATACGTGATGCACACACATGTTCAGCAGAGCCCTCTGCCTCAAGCGTATTTCGCCCCTTTCACTGCTGCAGGGGGTGAGGGGATAAAAGCAGGGCAAGAGCAGAGGAAAGGCTGACTTGCAGGCTATTTCCCAGCCTCAGGCTCCTGTGCTTGGCCTGCTGAATTGGAAGCAGCAGCACCGAGCTGTGACTCGCCCTGTACTCCAGGCCCGGCACTGCCACCGGGACTTCAGCCATCCACAGGCTCCACATTTTGGCTGCAACTCAGCGGTGACTGTCACCTGCACGCCAGCCATACGCACGGGGAGCTGGGGCACCCTCGACACTAGGAATGTGTCATTAGGGATGATAGAGTAAACAGCAATTCATCTGAAACCAGCTTAGCCAGCACATGTTCCAGAAACCAAATCTAGGAAAGAGGCACGGGTCCACAGTGTATTTATTTGGCCTGGTAACTAGCGCTAGGCATGGGAGCAGATGCACTTAGTGGAATTCCCCCGTCCACTAGCATTATGGGACACTCCCATTACTGTTCTGATAATTACTGTTAATCATTACTATTACTGAAGTGACCAAAAAAAAGGCTGTCAGGATCAGGCCTTTATTGTGCTGGCTGTTGTCATGCAGAGGTGATGAGACATCGTGCCCCAGGGAACTTATAAACACAGGTGCCCAATTCATCGCTACAGTCGTATTTCAAACTAGGACACTGTGGTCCGCAATGAAGCTCCCCTACAACTCGAGCAAAAATAAGCCACGGCACTCCGTCCGGCTCGCATCAGCTCAGAGCCAGTCCGTTCCTGTCACGCTCTCTGTCTGCTGAGATGCAGCTAGACCAGGAATACTTCGGGGTCGCAACACTCAACAAGATGTTCCCATTTTGTGTTTTCCCTGTCTGGGCCCAACCTGCTATAAAACTCCATATTCTTTGATCTTCAGTGAATTTAGTACCACCAACTCCTGAGAGCCAACCGTGAGTCACATGGTATGCGGAAACCTCTGGGGTTTGGTTTGGGAATGACCAAGACTATGTGAAATCATCTTCTAGTCACCTTCTCCTCCCATCCATGGTCTGAACATCACCTCAGGTATCCAAGCCTCCCTAGACACTGTTTCTAGGTCACAGACTGAAGAAATTAGCCCGCTTAGCCGCAGACTGGGTACCCACAGGGAGCCCCAGGGAAAGACTGTAGGCCTCTGTGGGTCTGAGAAGGGCAGAGATAGCTCCAGCACAGGTGGAAACCATGTGCCTGCAACATTGATTCCTCCTCCCACATCTGCAGTCTGGCTGCTATCAGCCACCAGGAAAGGAGACAGACCCCAGTTTTCTGGTCAGAGCTGGTTGTTCCCCAAGCCATCTTGGGCCTGCAGCCTAGATTCCTCCCTGACTACAAAGCAAAACAAAACGTGTTCAGATCCTGCATGTTTCTCCGCTCTCTCAGCAAGGAGCTGTGGGTTTGCCCAAGGGCCAAGGGGTGGCAAAGGCATAGGTGTACCCCTCAGGCCAAGTCTGCCCGGGAACTCTTCCCTACCTCTCCGCCCATGGGTAGGGAGGGTGCTGGTCACCTGCTGCGCGCATGGGAGGTGGGACGAGGAGAGGAATCTGCAACTGGGTGTCCTGGGGCAGAGGTGTCAGCAGCCGGTCAGCTGACTGTGACACTTCCAAGGATAACTCCTTTGCGTGGTATCGACACATCCACCCCCTCGTCCTCGTTCCTGCAGCTTGCTATTTAAGAGATGCAGGAGATTTCCTTTATGACACTCGGAGCGCATGCACGTAAATCAAGTGGGACAGGATAAAGGCCAGGGCTGGGTTTAATTAGACTGGTGTCAGTTATTAAATTAAGAACAGCACTAAGCTAGGGCTGGCAGTTCTCGATCGATGCTCCTGCAGCCGGGGTCTTTGTCCTTCATACGTGAAAAACAGGGCTATGGATAAGGGTCAGTTAGCCAAAGCTGCCCAACCCAACTTAGGTCTCTGAATCTAGTTAAACTCCTCAATAACAACAGTCCCTCTCCAGGACTTTTGACGAAAACAGGCATCCCTGAAAACTACTTTTTTGTCAGAGTCCAAAAAGAGGCTGCACATCAGATGCTCAGGATGAGACACTTTTGGCCACTGACTTGCAGCATACCTACAGCAGAGGTCACCCCTTCGTACATAACACACGCTCCAGCTCCACACCCAGATTAATCTACCCTGCCCAAACCAAGCACACAAGCAGCCTGACATCAACCAAAACAAAGACCATTAAGTTAGCACAGGAGATGGCCTGTCTTAGGTGAAACATGCCAGACGTGAGAGCCCGTGCAAAACGTGGCCCCGCTCTTTTGTCTCCATCCCGGCTTCTCAACCCTTCCCCCTGTTTTGTTCTTGTAACATTCCCCTTTGTGAACCAGGAGAGAGATTTCCAGGAAGGGCTGCTGTACACAAAGCTAATTACCCATCTTTCCAAATCAACCACTTTAAAGGGCGCACAGGTTAACTAAACTAAAAAAAGAGGTCTCTATGCAAGTCTCTTTCCCCTCTCTCCTAGAGCTTTCTTACGCAAGGCACTGCACACTGCTGCATGCATTTGATTACATTGGGGCAACTCCGATTACCATGTCGCATATCATCAGAGTTGCCGACTGCATTGCAAATGTTGGAACTGTCTTTTACGTAGGTCCAAATAACGTTGGAGCCTTTGGGCAATGGCCTTCAATTGTTTACATGGTTTTCATAAACAGGATATTAACAATTTGTAAATATCCTGTTGGAAATCCCTCAGCTATACTTGCAAGCTCACAATAGACCAGTTTGATAATATGCCCATCTGCAATAAGTCTCTCTCTACTAAAACTTCACCCGTAACATTGCACAACTGTTACTGACCACAACAATTGCCTCTAATTGTAGGTACCAATGCTTCTACTTCACGGCTTCTACAAATTGTCTGTGGAGTTGGTAGGTCTTTAGAGCATTTGCTGGGGGAACTATAAATCAAAGAAATAATACATTATTGTTGTCATCGCTTCCCATAGGCTTAGGCCGTGTAGTTCTCATGCAGGTAGAGAAAGCAAGGGAATTACACTGCAGTGAATTATTGTTGCTACATCTTACCTAGAGGTAGGGGTTTTTTCCCCCCTTGATAAACTTTCACTCCAGCTGAATGAAGACGGTGACACATGTGTATACACAGACACATGCACACAGAAAAGTCTAAAATTTTCTTGGGAATTCCTTTGTTGTTGCAAAATAGGGTGTTTTGATGGTCAATAATTAGATACCTGTCCATAATCCTGCAAATTTTCTGTAGTAAATCTAAAAACACCTTTCAAAAGGAAGTCCTAACACTCATCTCTCATGTTTTAGCAGTCCAACTCAGGACATATCCTCTCAGCAGAGTTAGAGAGAGGCTGAAAGTTCCTTCTAAGCTGAATACTGTATAAAGTAAATAAATGGATTACAAGCAATGCACGCCTGCCCCAGTTTGCACGTATTTAACTGACTAGGTAGCTAGCTTTGGGGGATGGAGGAATTGCCTTCACGCAGAGGGAAGCTCCAGCTTGGAAGCTAACAGAGGAACAACAGTAAGAACCGTTGGTATAGAAGAACTAGAAGCACCAAGTTGTGTCACCCCTAATCCACATGTGAATAACCCACTACTGGGAGCGCAGTGATGCAAAATACTCTGACCGTACGTCCTCAGCTCCAAAACAAGTGCCTTAAAGAACTGTAACTTCAGGCTACAACTGTGCTAGCATGAGGTCAGATGCCAGTAAAGCATTCAAGAAATAACAGTTGACCCAACCTTAACTACTATTTGGGCAGGGGCGGGAGTCCTCATAAGAATGTGTATTGTTGCTGTCTCCAAACGTGTTGCATCTGAAAGAGATCTAGTCTCAGCTACCTATCGCCATTTGAAGTTAAGAGCTATTTCTTACCAAACCCCTGGGGTCTGCACATTATAAAGATCCTAACACCGTCTCCATGGACTTTAATGTTTCTCCGAGTCAAGCTGTTTTCCACCAGCTCCCACATCCCTATCTCTGTTGCACCCCTGACCGGAAAACACATACAGCCTCCCATCCAAAATGCTATCTCCTGCACAGAGATACTCGGTCAAGCTGCACACTGCAGTAAAAGCTGTCTGTCCGAGCCAGTCCAGCTTACTGTCCTCGCTGAAGATAGTTCTGAAGGCAAAGAGGGCACAGCTTACTACCCTGACCTCTTCAGAAGGGCCGTGACAGCTACGTCTCTGCCCCTGAATTGTGGCTGTATCGTATTCCCCAGCCTCGCGGACTCTCCTTTCGCAAAGCAGTCCCATTTCTCTAGCGGCATGTGCGGCGTGTAGCAATCCTCATTGGCTCCAAGCTGGGCCCACTCTAAAACCCAGTCTTTCTCTTCCCCTTGCTCCCAGCTGGATGCTGCATAGCTCATCTCCCAGCCACGTCTTCTCTGTCGCCAGCACATTTCCATCCCCTCCCATCCGCCAGTTCCAATCCCCTACAGCCATCACCCTCATTTGCTGCTTTGTCTGATGACAATCCTGAACAGCAACTGGGCAGAACAGCAGTGCATAAAACCAAGATTGCCTGGCACAAAATACACCCTGGCACCCAGTGCTCTTGCAAAGATTTTTCTTCCCAATAGTTCTCAGTATGTATCAGAAAAAGGCACTGGACTTGCAAGTCTTGTTCATCCCACATAAAACTCCAGGGAGACTGAGATAAGCTTTCTTGACCTTCCCATTCTGCATCTCCTCCTCCCTGAACACACACTTCCCCCAGACTTTGGTAAAAAGGACATGAGTCATATGCTGTGTCAAAAGCAAGAAAAAACTAGAACATGTCTCATTTCAGCCTGGTTCCCAGAATAACCTCATGAGGCCGGTGACACCAAAACCTTCTTCGACAGGACCCCATTTTCTTCTCCTTTCCTCCTATGCCAGTCACTCGGGTGAAAGGAACGGGAAGGCAGGAGAGACCGCTCCTGACGTACTCTGAGCCTCTGAGAGAGCAGCCTTTGCTCTGGCTGCCAAAAGCTGCCCTGGCTGTACCGATGCGGGGGCACAGACCACTCTGGTGTCATTCCTGCTGCCACCACAAGTGGGAAACGTTGGGCCTGTTTTTCTCACCTCTAACCCATCATTAGCACCACCTGAACACAGAAAACCGCATCTGAAAAACGTGTTCACTGTAAACGAAATGATCATAAACTTTTTCTTTAATTTAGAACAACGAGGAAAAGGCAGTGGTGTGAAGTCCTGACGCTACTTGTTCTAAGGTAAATCACTGTGTATTGCACTATGAACTCAGCTGGGCTTCAGATTGCTTTGCAGATAAAGCAGGAGGAAACTAACTTACACCCACTACAAGTGTATCTACAGCTAAGGAATGAGATAACTAAATGCCCTTGGGGAGATATGAGAGGCATTTAAAGCATAAAAATTGCTTACCTTTCCCTTACCAGGTAGGCAGATAAACACAAATGTCTGTTCAATAGTGCCTGAAAGTCTGATGCAAGCCCTCAAAAGCAAAGGAAATTAAGGCTTAGACACAACCATGGTGCAAGGATGTGCAACCCCAATGACAGAACATTCCCCATCAGCTCAAAAATAAACTGCTCCAGAGAACTGCACGAGTTGGCAGAGGTCACGGGCAAAGTGACCATGGGAGGGCAGAGGCTGGCATTTCTGTGCTGGACACAGAGGCCTGGGTGTTTCACAAGGGCATTCCCAGTTTACCATGTGCTGCGCTGCATTCAGACTTTCAGTCACGTGGCTGCTGGGATAGACACTGCTTACCACATGCTAAGAGAGGGTGGGAGCAATTTGCTTTACTGGTCTTGCCAAAAGCCTCTATTAGTATATGTTATGAAAGCTCCAGAGAAGCAAAACATTCCTAAAACCACTTTATTAAAATTAGTAACACCCGAAACTCCCCTTGGTTGTTCATGAATGGCAGGGCTGAAGCAGGCAAGTAGCAAAAGCAAAAGAGACAGAGAAGCCTTCACTTTCTCCGCAGTGTGACAGGCCAGGGAGTCTCCATATAATTTCAGCTGGCTGCTGAAATGCTGCCTGCTTCCTCCACAGTGCATGCTGAGGGCGAGACCGGTTTTCGATTTACAGATGCAAAGTGTTACTTAAGGACTAAGTATTGGTTTACCACCACCCAGCAACTACGAACTACTTTTGCAGTCTGTAATACTTTCAGCCCCGTGGCATCCCTGTAGCTATTTTGATACTTCTCTGAAGGTAGCACCGAGGCACGCACGGTGTCTGCAACTTACCGAATGCACGTGTGGAGGCAGTCACTTTTACCTGCGTCTCCCGTAATCCAGACTGCTGACCTTCTCACAGGTCGCTTCCTCCGTGGATGGTGAGCCGCAGTAGCAATGGCTGCCTCCCAGACTCCTTTTCCTGATGCTACAGCCTCGACCCATGCTGCAGGAGAATGCAAATTTAAAGCTGACCAAGGAGAGAGATTTAAGAGTGGCAAAACTGTCAGCTCATTATATTCAAATGTGAGAACCACTTTGTCCCTTGGCCCTATTCACTCTGCAAGTTTGGACATGTCAGATCCTGTGCATGGTGGTCTCAGAGAATCAACCCATGCTTTTTTCCCTTTTCTGCTTCCTCATCCTTAGCACAGGCCAAACAAACTTTTAGCTCCTGTCTTGTACTCAGGTAGCTTGTTGCTTTACAAAAGAGACAGGAGATTTATAAGGTCTACGGTTTGAGACAGACCCATGTTCGAGAACCAGCTTCTGAAATAACAGGCCTCCTGAAGCAGATGCAAGCCTCTTTTGTACCACTGAATTCCCCGTGGTACGTTGAAACCTTTGCTTGGATTTCTTTGGCAGCGACTTGCAGTAAATCATATGAAATTGTAATTTTGTATTATTTCTATTAATTACCATTTTTACATTCTGCATAGGACCATAAACCTTGGGGGAATTTAATGTGTGGAAAGGACCGGACTAAAGGTTTTGTGCAGAATATGAAGATTGTGCAGGCCCTGACGTGTATCTTTTTGCACACCGATCTGCCACTGTGCCACGGCAGAGCCCTCTGCTCCAGACACTCAGATGGGGCTCCAGAGGGCCACGGCAGTGCGCACATGGGATCCAACTCTCCCCCACATTGCTGGGTTTTGGGTTTGGGTTGTTTGGTTTCGGGTTTTTTTTTTCCTGAGTTGTTTTAAGGATAATGGGATGTTTTCTGCAGGGCCTTCTGCACATGCACTGATCTGTGTGAACCCGAGTTCTAGGTTAACAAAGATTATTTTTATGAGAAATAAAAGACAAACTTGCTGTTCAACATTACCAAAACACCTGATACCTAAGTCAGAGCCTCAGCTCTGCATCAGCACAAGGTATGTTATGCACATTAAAGTCAGAGATTTTCTATCATACACACAGGGCACCTTTGTCAACATTTGACTATATATTACCATGTCAACCAGGCATTGATCACAGAAAACATGATTTGGCATAACAGAAATTCTGCACGTGGCAGCACACAGCTAAAGTGCTGAAGGAAGAACGAGCAAACAACAAAGCAACGCACATTCTTAAACAAACGTATTCAAATGTTTTGAAGATAAAGGGAATTTGGCTCATATCTGTGTCACGTTTTCTTTCAATACAAATAGATACAACTACTTGTACTGAAGAAGAGAAACACTCCCACTTTAATTCACTTCAGTTACGGATAATGCACAGAGTCTCCAGAAGCCCTGTGGTAGGCATGAAGAACTGATGGAGAGCTGATATAAAAAACTTACGAAAATACACAAAGTCTAATTCCCACCGCTGTCGGGTGCTATTTCACAAGTCACTGCTCAAAATTGACAATGTTAATTCTGCTACCATTTCACATTTCGTCTGCACAAACAGGAGAGGCAGTGGCCCGAAGGCGACAGACGCCCCCAGATTCTCCTGTGTCACAGGAGGCACGAGCCACTTGCAGCCTGCTCCAAAGCCCAATGAAGTTGATGGAAAAATGCCCTGGATTTCAACAGGCTCTATCCTAACAGTGCCCATATATAGTCAAGTGCCCCTGCATTTTCTACTCCACTCAGGGTTTTTTAACCTTCTAGAGTAATATTCAAAGCACGCTTAACATTTATGAGTTGCTGTTACTGAATAGCACACGTTGGCTTGTATCTTTTACCTTGCTCTTCTTATATATCGTGGTAATTCTTACTAAAGAAAACAACACAAATGAAGGGGAACTTTTAAGAATCCCATGGCACTCAAAATACGTAAACGCCTAAATACTCAAGGACTCAGACGGTCCAAGCAGCCTAAGCCTGCATCCGCTGAAGTCAACAGATGTTTTACTATAGCCTGCAGCAGGGCTTGGAGTTAGGTCAGTGCTAACTGGGAAAATCTTAAATCCCTACTTTATGATTCTCTTGAAAAACCTTTAGTAGAGGCATTCAATTGCTACATTTCACAAATACTTAACGGTTTAAAAAGCAATCCAGCTAACCCTACTTGGAATCATCTTAAACACCCCTCTGAAGACCTTCCAGGCTGCAGTTTGAATACGGCACCTGAATTACAAGAGGGCACTGGACAAGTTTATAGTGGTACTCCACACAGGGTTATCTTCCCTTTGCCTAAATGAACTGAGGAGGTCAAACCAGTGCAAACATGCCCTGAGTAACACGAGACGAAAGCAAGGACAGCAGGCTCCATCTTTCCTCCCAACTCGTGACACCTCTCGCAGTTTGTTCTCAGTGGGGTGCAGCTCAGGCCTTGGCAGAGCTCAGGACTGGGGTTAAAATGCTCCTTTGCGGCTCTCCCCTGTGCCCCGTTCAAGGGAACAGTCTCCACACAGAGTTAATCCAGGTGTTTTCCTTCTGCATCAAGTCACTTGCTCTTGGTGGGAAGAGGGGACACCGGCTTTGGGTAGGCCAGGAAGGATGAACCTGAAAGGAACCACGCTGGACCAGAAGGAAAGGGTCAGCGAGGAATGTGCGGGGCCACACAACTCGGTGTGGCTGCCCCCGAACTCCTTATTGTTTCGCTGAGGTCATGACCATTTCTGTGCAGGCCTCAGAGCGCGTATCTGTTGGTGTAAGATCATGCCCTTTGCCTGCGTCACTCCCCATTCTTCTTGGGAACAATCAGGAAGAAACTCCTGGTGTTTCTTGGCTCCTGCACACATTTTTCACGCACAGGGGAGCACCTAGCCCATAGAGAACATTTTTTTGCTGCTTTAATCTTGATGGAAAAAGTAGTTAGCGATGGAGGAAGGAATTCAGGAGATGGCTGAGAAGTGCCTGAGGGAGGAGAACTTTCAAATGTATTTGCACATGAGAAGTTGTGAACGTGCCACCAAAAAAGTCAAGAGAAGTAGTATTAACAAGGCAAGGGGAAAGGGCAAGAGAATTTCCTGTCTTTCAGCTCCTCAGGAGTCCTGCCTGCATTTCAATGTGCCGGTTCACGCCGGTAAACCTGGACAGCCTGAAACCTGGCACTGCTCTGAAAGTGGCAGCAGATGCCACAGAAGTCATCCATGGGCAGTTAGAGCTGTAAAATTACTTTTAGGTGGAAAATGAGAAAACACCATGCTTTAACCTCTAGCTGTTGGACACACACGGGAGCTCATGCAAGTGACACACAATTATGAGAGCACACAGTGAGCCACAGGCACTGCTTTAACAGGGCTAACTTTCTGCCTGCTTGGCAACCAGAGCAAAATCAGATGTGCCTTTGTTCAATCAGATCCTTCACACCACCAGCCCATGAACTACTGAAAAAGGGTTTGCAACACAACTACCAAAGCCAGCTCATCTGCTGGCACCTGCGCTCACTTAACAGGGGTCCACACATCCAGCAGGGAAAGTTAAGTGCTGTTGTTTTAGGCTATGCAAGCCGCCCAGCTGCGCATGCTCGCTCTTGCGTAGGGGCTACCATGAGCTGTTCAGCCGTAAAAGTGTAAGCGGGAAACCAGAACGCAGCTGAAACAGAGGCTGCTGCAGCGAGATATGCATCTCCTGTGACTTTCCACAGATCTTACTCTGCCATTAGTGGAACTAGTCAGCTGTCCCCAAAGGTAGTTCTGGGTCTTGAATTTTGTTTTGCTTTGAAATACTCCGTCCTGTTTCTTTTGACCTGTTTTACAGGATCACCTTGGAAGTGACTGATTTTACAAGTTCATTAAGCACAGTGCCTTTTGCCAGGCTTGACCTGCCTTTGTCTTCTTGTCCACGCCTATCTTGAAATTCACAGTTCTGCACCTCACCACCACCCTGAGAATAAGGCAGCAAGAGAAATTAGCACGAACTCCTACTTGAAGGTTTTCACAGCCACCAATTTGTTACATCCCTCAGGTATCAAAGGATTTGCTCCTATGTGTGGACCCAGGTCTGCTCTCAAGTCAAACAAAAAGATTAGGCCCCATAACCTAAACAAATGGGAACTGTGCATTCAATTATTTCCCTTGCTGGATAAGAAAAATAAGAGTATTAAGACAGGCTGGCTATTCTTCTAGACCTGCGTTATCCACCGCAAGGGAAATCCTCAGCATTCACGGATCAACACCGACACTGCTAACATCAGTAAGGCTGCATTTGTTGAAAGCAGCCAAGATTGGGACCAACACATACCTAAGTCCTGTTCATCTGGACAGGGCAGACACAATGTCCCGTTCAGAAGTCCAGCTGCAGCATCTGCCTTCCCACCCTTGCCAGTAGCTCCTCTCCCTCCTCTCCCTGCCCACATCTACAATGATGACAAATCCCAGCATGCCAAGCTTCAGTGCTTGCACTGCTAGAGACAGAAGGCAGATTAAGCTGCCTAAGTCCACCACGGGTGATGCCAGAGCTACAAAGCCTAGTACCCAGCAAACCAACACTTTAGATGCTAGGAGTTTCCAAAAATCACAAACACAGGGAAGGCCACTTGGGGGCCCTCCTTGCGTTTCTCTTCCTGAACAGCATCCCTCCAATAAACACGCGTCAACATCTGATGCTGTAGCCTTGAAAAGAGGGGAAAAGGCACAAAACTATTAGCCAAATACTGCATGTTCCGGCTACACGGCATGGCCTGTAACTCAGGATCCCCCCTCGCTGCCCCTGCCTGCCACTGACTCATCTCAGGTTGCTTCACCCACCCAGTGGGTGGCTGCTGGGCCGCCTGGCTCACGAAGCAGGGATGCACCAAAGCGCCCGGGTCCTCCCTGTTACGTAAAGCTGCCACAGCTACCTGTGAGGCCCATCTGTTGCCCCGCAACCTTTAAATTCTGAATTAGTATCTATTAAGACAGCTTCCTGGAACAGTACTCACATTCAAATCTGCTGCCAGGCTCTGCCAAACGGCCAGCAGAAGTCAATAAAATGCAGTTCATCATGGGATTTGCCATAACAATGGGACACAAACAGACTTAGTCTTACATATAGAAATGATGTCAACCAAATTAGCTTTGCCCGAGTTAGTCAGATGCTCTTGCAAAGCGTGGCCCTGTCCGCTCATGTCTCAACCCTGGTTGTGCTATTTGTCAGATGGAGCTATGGAGGGGCATCTTTGCACACCACTCTTGAACATGGAAGACAGAGGAAGGGTTCTTGCATTCCCTGTCTCTCCCCCTCCCCCTCCCTCCCCAAACAAAAAAACCCAAACAACAATCCAAAAAAAGCAAAGAGCATAACATATTTCATGGAGTGATAGGGACAAAGCTCTAACACTCCCGTCCCTGGATCATACCACGGCTCCTTGCCTTGGGAAGCTGGAGGTGATGGCAGATTAATTTGCAAACAGCAACAGCTACTCCAAAGACTGGGCTTCCAGGAGCAATTCAGGTCTGAGACAGCAGATATGGGCACTCAGCTCTGGGCTTGCAGACAGACGCTGCCCAGGAAGCTTTCCCACGCTGGCCACCTCAGGCTGGCTCTCCATCAGCTCATCTCTAATCAGCCAACGGCAATGCTGCAATGCTGCATTTTGGTCAGTCATGAACAGGAAACACAGCTTGGCATTTGAATATCAGGTATTCAAAGTACAGCGAGCTGTATTTTTGCTTATTAAAGGACAAAATACTGTTAAAAAGAAACGTCACTAGGGAATCTTTACAAGGACTTGTTTACCAACTTTCAGCAGATAAATTAAACATGAAGTTTTCATTAAAAATTAGTGTTTAAGTGGCTCAATGTTAGACATGGAATCAAAACCTCGTATTTGGACACCTCTGACCTTTTTATGAGTTGGACAACTGAGCCCAGAGCTACAGCTCAATTTCACAAGTGGCCTTATTTTCACAATAGGGCAAAAACCCCTCAAACCATCAGATGGAAACCACCCCCAAAATGGCTATGCAAGACATGCCTCAACTCCCAAGTTCAGTTCATCTTGAACTGCTCCAGATAATGAGCACTTAAAGCAGTTTTTGCCCTAATTTGTCTGTGAAATTTTGTCTCAGACTGCTTTTATGCTTATGTCTTTAAAAAATAAAATTAGAATTTTCATTTGACTCGCGCAATCTAACAATCGGTTTGGACCAGCTATACAACAGCCTCTATGTTGTGACGTGAACTGTCGCTTCTACATGGACTTAATAGCAGGACGTGGACCATAACTAATCCTTAAAAATCACCTACATGGAAAACTCCATGACACAAGTCTTCTGATGGTTACGCTTTTTTTTGTGTGTCACTTACTGCTTACATTTTTACTTCCTTTTCTATGCGAACATTTATCAATTTGAAGCCCCAACAAGCTGGACAAAAAGATGTATACACTTTGGTGCTACCAATTCCTATCCTTCCACTAAGATGTTCACCACATCCAGCAAACGGCAGCTTGGCTCTCTTTCCAGGCCTTAGGCCTCTGCTGTTTCCCTTCAATACAAAGGCAAAATCTTGCCCTGCAAACAGGAGAAAAAGTAGTCACCTGGATCCTGGATGGGTAGGCCAAAGACCCAGGGTTTATGCCAATGTCTGGCTTCATGCAACTTGGATAAAGCAACTTGCCCTTTTCTGTGCCTCTATTTCCTCTTGCATCATTTCATCGGGCCTCCTAGAAAAGAAGCCTTCACCTCTTCCCCCTGCAGTTATCTAACCTCTCATTTAGGGGTCCGCCCGCCCACACAGGCAATGAGCTTACATACCGAGTCAAACTCCGCACTCAACCAAAACCAGTCTGTGCCCCAGCTTCTAACCCCAGCAGCCACTTGAGAGCGTGCTATTACCATCTGCGCAGCAACTAGCAAAAGGGGCCTGGCATAAAAGTGCTCCCAGCAATACCACAATAAACATTTCCCTCTTCTGCGCAAATCAGCCGTGTCAGCTGTGCTGTGACACCTCCTTCAGCTTGCTAAGAGCTGCTTCTTCCAGAGCCTGCTCTTGCTCCCATTCAATTCAGCGAGAGTAGGAGCAGCCCAAAGTCTACTCATAGTACAAGATTTTATTGCTGTCATGATGATTAATGGCTACTTACACTGAGCTTTTAATGAGTACCTGCACTTTTTTTTTGTTTGTTTGTTTGTTAACTGGGTCGTAAAGGAGTCCCAAATGATTTCCTGGATTTATAGTACAATAGGGACCTCTACAGGCTTCTCCCTCTTCAGAGCAAGGCTAATGACATGACATGTACAAGCAGCCACGCATCACTGCAGATGCCATCAGAGCTCTGCAATGCAGGGAGACCGTAGAGCGCTGAGCTGTGCAGACAGCACTTTCAGTCTCAGTCGGCAGGTCAAGTTGCTCACTGGTACCTCTGGGCCACTGAAGTGACACCTTGAAATGCAAGCAATAACCAGTGGATTTTTTCCCACTCCTCATTTTTCATGCTGCTTTTTCTAGAGGCTGGATCCAGCTACCCCACTGCCATGAAGCTGTTCGGTTCCATGCCAGGAGCTACTGAAATGAGCAGGGCTATTGAAGACCCTGCCTGCGATGGGCCAGAGTCGACTGAACACAGCCTTCAAATTATTTATCTGCATTACGCAAATTGTCTTATTTCAAACACATTGTGTCATGATACTTCTCTGAATAGCTCCAAAAGTTGAAACAAAAACAAAAAAAATTGCACTCATGTCATACAAGATATAGAGTTGAAATGAATATTCAGAAAGAAACTCTTGCTGTTTACCATCAAACTTCCATTTCACCAAGACTGACCCCTTTTTCCCCTCTCTCAGTACTGCTACTGTGTTATCGATCTACTAGAGAACCATTTCTTAAAAGAAATCAAAGAGGCAGAAGAACGATCAATCAGCCACAGCACTATGAGCAGGTTTGAAAAGTTTGATGCCTCTCCTTCATGTGACTTTTAATGCCTCCCTGTCTTAGCTCTCCACAGCACATCATACATCATCCCCAAAGCACTGCCTTGCTTCACGGGGATGCTCTAAAGACAAATCCATTAGGGACCACGAGCTTCAGGGGTCATGGGAGCTATTCTGAACTTAATTATTAAATCAATTATTTTGCCAAGTTAGCCTTCTCTTGGCAGGATACTTTTCCAACTAGTGTATTTCATGGACCAGAAATTAAATAAAACATATAATGGGGGTAAAGAATGACAAAGCTATAAAATTTTGCAGAGAGCCACGTGATTTTCGTGGGTTTGGTTTTTGGGGGATTTTTTTTTGGCTTGTTCGGGGTTTTTTTGCATAAAGTCCAGAGTCACTAGCGAGTAACCAGTTTCACAGCTAGTTCTTAGGACACAACCCAGTACTTACACTCAGACCATATGCTAGTTAGCCTTGTGCTAGCCACATGAGCACAACTCAGTTTTTTACTTTTAATATGCACTAGAAGAAGCTGGGTTGCCAGAGTAAGTGGGAAGGACCAGAAACCCTGCTGGGTTATTATGCAAAACATACTCTTGGTTACTAAGAGTAAGAGAAAACCTTCTCTGAGGTAAAACTGTCTCCTACCTACCTGCCTGCCACCAGACGTCTAAAACCTTCTTCAGGATCCTCTGGCACTGTCTGCAGTTGCTGGCTGGCTATCGGACTACGCGGGCCAGTGGCCTGCCTGCTCCTGTGCCCTTGCAGCTCAGGTTGCTGAATCAGCCGTGTGCAGTCACGGGCACCGCTGTTAATCAACAGTGCACCCTATCAGGCAGGCAGGACAGGGACACTGCATACTCCAAACATTAGCCATCGATACACTTCCTTACACTTCCTTCCAAGATTAAAAGCAGTATTTTGAAAGGACAGTCATCTTTTCCACAGGCTTGCATCTCACCATTTTAAAAAGACCTTGCTGGGATCAGGAAAACTGCAGGCCACCCACACACTTCAATAGAAAATGGGTGTCAAATTCAGGGGAGGTATTCAAGTCACAGCCAAGCATTAGCAACAAAGTAGACCTGTGTGGCGACTGCAGATGTCAGTGAAGCAGGTAGAGGGCTGGGTCGCTTAAGGGCAACTAGGCTTGAGAGATGCGCTGCAGGAAAAGCCAATGTGGTTCCACCAGCCAGGATCACACACAGGGCAAATGCTCTGTCCTTTGGAAAGGCAGGTACCAGTCCTTAAGGTCTCTCTCTTGGCCCTGCTGAGCTGGTGCCCCAAAAAAGCTGACGCAGGACTGCCTAAAAGCCACACAAACACAGGGTCTCCTCTTGAAATGACAGGCTTTGGCACGTGCAGCTAACAGGAAGCAGAAGCTTACGACTCTGTTAATTATGCCATTACAGAAGGAGTCTGAGCCTGATAAATGAGCCAGGAAAGATGATCCTGATCCTCTGACAGGCCTGTTCTGCAGGAAATTCAGCACCGTAAGCAGCAACACACCATACTAGCCCAGTAGCATCTGTCACTTATCAAGGCAGGGCTCAGCACGGCTGACTCCACGAAGCAATCTGAGGCAACGCAGACTTCCTCAGCCAGGTCACTGCATCAAACAGCAGAGTGATTCATTCATGCAGTGATGCCTCAAACACAGTTTGGGCCTGATGAAATCCCTTAAAACTGCAATGACAACACTCTTCTCTCACATGGGCTACAGCCTGTAAACACTGCAGACTGATGGAGAAAGTTGTCATCTGCGTTGGTGCCACCAGCCTTGGATGTCTGAGAAGCTGGTAGCCTGCTCCGAGGTTGTGCTTCAGCATGCAGGGCGTACAGCACCCAGGTGGCAAGGAACCCATTTCTGGAAGCCTCAATACCACTTGGAAAAAGAAAACGAAAATAAAGCAAAGACCTGCTTTTCCTTCCTTCTTCCCATCTTCATCTTTCCGCTTCATTCTCATTCTGCCCTTAGACAAAGTCTCATTTTGCATGGCACAGGCTCATCTAGTGTTTCATGCTCGAGCTTTTTTTCCACTAGCAGAAAAATCCCAGCAAACTTCCACTGGCTGCCTTGGACCAGAAAGCAAACTAGAAAAAATATTTCACTATTTAGTCTCCTGCTAAATTGTGGTCTTGAAATAGACCTTCCTTCCCAGTTATGTTTAACCAAACATTAAAAAAAGTAAGTCATTATGTGTTTGTATAGGTACAGAGTGTCTCACTGCAATCAGTACTTTCAAGGAAGCACTTGGATATCGTGCAAGGCACCTGCTTGGTCACTGGTGTGTAAAGGGTGACAAAAAAGTAAAAGGACATGCAAATGGTTAAACTCAAACAAAATCCATGACAGCTTTCTCTGGACAAGTGAAAGTCCAGTTGGTCAAACTCCTGCCCTTAGAACTCCTTTAACAACTGCACATAAACCCTGAGCAAGTTGTGTTACTGCGTGTGCCTGCTCCAAGACCCAGCCTCTGTGATGCAGAAGGGCTGGTCCTCTAGAAATTAATGCAACACTTGCAATGTGCATGCAGGAAGAGACAACTCACTGCAGAGAAGGAAATTCACTCACATGCCAAAAGCTTTAAGGCTTTTCATCCTCTGGCCTGTCCAGCTCTAAAATTGTCTGCAAGATCGATGAGAAAGATCTCTCACCTGTGTTTTCCTGATGACACGCATGTTTCTAATATGTCTGTGCAAAGGGTGAAGGGTGGTGTGTGTGTATGTGTGTGCGCGACAATGCCCAGATTGTAATTCATATCTAATTGCACTCTCACCACAGCAAACGTTAGGGCAACTACTGAAAGCTGACGTGAAACTTGTGAAGAGCAGAAATTGTCTCTCAGTGAATATTAAGAAAAAGTCAGAAGAACGGAAAGGAGCAAACGATACAAAGATCTGAAGATTTAACTTGAGATGAAGAAAACAAAAAGGCTGCGAGTTGGAAAATCAGCTCAGTGCCTCTTAGAAAACACTCATGTCAACGCACAGAGGAAAGGACTGTCTGTCTCCATCCAGCTCCTCACCAACGATCCTTTCTGTGTATGCACGTGTCGCTTGCTCCAGTCTGTTGCATGGGGACTCCAACCAACCAGTGTGTGACGTGTTGTTTTATTTATTGGTATCAAATGGAGAGCCAAGATGACTCAGCTACTGACCAGGATCCCCCTGTGGGAGAAGCCCATTGAACTTCAGACCACTGGAGTGCCAAATGTACATTTACCCTTTCAAAACCCAGTCTTTCATACACATTTCAGCATTATCATTGTAGTCTCACAAATACACAGGGGTTTTTCAACAAATGACATGCATCCTGTTGTGAAAATTAACTCACATTAACAAAGAAATTGAGCTTTCCAGCAGGGCACCTGGAGTTAGGAGCCTATATCATCACATAAAATCCCCAAGTACCTAATTGCCTTTTTCTTGTAGATGACTAAGCATAGCGGATGCATCGACAATGTGCAACAGCTGAAATGAAAATCTCTTAAAGCCATCGCCAGTCTCATCAGCACTAGCAAACACTGCAGCTGTCAGTGAGAAGTCACAGTTAGTGCCACTGTCTTCAGAACCAGTTTTCTCCCCTTTTCCTTGAACAAAATCTTTTTACCTTTGCAATTCTTCATAGACAAGATGAAGAAAAACAAGCATCTAATATGTATCTGTCTGTCCAGCGTGGAACAAAATCCTTATGGCCATTTCTTTCTTATTTGAGTGGTCACATTGTGTACGCAACGTACGAATGGAATAAAGAGAGTCTGTTTCCTGGGAAAAGCTATACTGAAGTTCCATAACAAAATTCCAGCTTCTCTAGCAACTCAAGTCTTGCGCTGAAATCACGGTGCAGCAAGGTAATGTTCTGCGTGAAGTTCTGTGAATCTCATGAGCTGCTATATGATGTTAGGGAAAGGTAGAGTTCTTTGTCAAGAACACACTCAATAATCCATTTTGAGAAAGATGTCCGATTCCTTTGCTTATGAAAATAGTGAGAACTTGCCATGCCCAGAGGTGTCATGATGTAATTTTCCATGAATTGCTTATACTCTCTTCCCAAGTTTAAGTAAGCTTTTGAGAACCATCGATTTTTACTCAGTCCAAAGCATTTTAAGATTTTGTCCTTTGTGGCAACAGAAGCCTATACTTTGCTTAGCACACTGAAAATAACTGCTGTGTTGGAGGAGGGCTGTTTATCCACACACATAGGCAGCAGACACTGAAATCGGAACCCAAACGGTTTCTTGTCAGCATATGATGTTCAGAATACAACTCCATTGTGAGACAGGTTGTGCTTTTCCTCCAGAGGAGAAAAAAGATGAAAAAAAAAAAGAACAAAACAAACCAAACAACAAAAAACTGACAGAAAAGACCAGAGCAGAACACTGTACTAGGGCTTGAAATGACTGAAAACAGCTAAAACCAACCAGTCCTCCCCTCAGCAAATATCAACCACAGGAGAGCGTTGAGAAGGCTACAAGCATCCTTAGCTGTTTGGACCTGCTCGTCTAGCAACCTTTACTAAAAAGGGGAAGTCTTTCTTCAAAAGTGAATGGAGCCCATCAGTTCTGCAGGCGTTCGTTTTATGTACTCGCTCTGTCATTCCCTTTATTTCATCTCATCAGCGAGGCTGGGGTACCTGCCGGATGGCGCGGGGTGCCCTTCCTAGCAGAACTTCCTCTCGTTTACAGGCAAACTGGCAAGTGTCCCAACGCCAGATCTTCATAACGCTGTCTCGCCCATGCAGACTTTGTAGGGTGATTTCAACTTCCTGCATCTAAAATGGACAACATCATGTGATTTTAATCAGACAAATCTAAAACCACAGCAGTCTAAACAGAACCTAAATCTAATCACCCAACCCATTCAGGCAGCCGCAATGAAACCCATGGTTTAGACAATCGCACCATTTGACCCGACCGGCAGATTGGAAAGCAGAAGTATAGAGTGTGAGCTCCTTTAAGATCACACTGCAAATTAGTAACAGGCAAGAACAACACACTCCCAGGGCCCTCAAAAGTCTGCACACTGTTTCTTCCGGCCCACTATAATTCAGATGAATGTAGTAAGGTTACATATCTCCCATACCTCTTTCTTACGTAGCAGTAGATGACAGCAAGTATCCCACTAGTCAGTATTCCTACACCAATTCCCACAGCAATGTAGCGTTCATAAGAATTATGCGCGTATGAATTTAGTGTTAAATGTTCACACCTCTCACCATTATAACCTGCGAGGCACCTACAAAATAAATATACAACATGCAAAAATTACTCAGAATTCCTTATGCTTTGTATTTCAGAAACACATGTTAGTCTTCATCAGTTTTAAACAATTTAGAACAAGTCTAAACGAGGATGGTCTGAATCTGATGCTCAGTCAGAACCTCTTCATTCCACCAAGACTACCAGTTGCCCCAGTCTATCTAGTTTAAAGCTAGCTCAAGTACTGCAGTCACAGCAGCAAATGCAGTCTAAACATACCCTCATCAAGGAGGGTGTGGACAAAGAGCACTGTGCTCTGCTGATCCTTAGCTGCCACTATGTCTCCAAAGGCCAAAGCTGCCCAGTATGGATCCTAGAAAATTTTAAGGACACCATAGTCCCAATTGTTGTGTAAGCAGGTGTGGAATAAGGGAGCTGCAGCTGCCATCTTCGAAGATCCTGCCTCCTTCATTGTGCTCACTGTGAAATCTACTTATTCCTCTACTACTTACTCTAGCACCAGTTATGATTTGAGATGCCATCACGGCAGTGACCTACAAAGCTATGTATTTTCCCTCTCCCTTCCTTAGTATTACACTAGCACAGCACTACTGCCTCGTTAACAGTCCTGAGCCACCATAGCACTCGAGCCTGTGCCAAACTTGAAGCCTGCAAATACTTGACTGGCACTTGAAAGCTACGCTCTGCTGAAAATTAGTCACATAACATTAGTTAACATGTAGCAGACAAAGAAACAATGCTATTGTTGTTATTTTCTAAGAAGGTTACTTATAAGCAGTATTCTTTACTTGCATATGGGTTTCCTCAATTCGCTGTGGAAAGCACAGAGCCCATTGATGCAATAGCTGTGGTGTTCTTCAAGACAGGTCTGCATAAGCTTCAAGAGCTTTGGCTGCTCTGTGTAGTCTACTGTGAAAGGGGAAAAAGTCATGTTATATTTAGGAAAAAAAAATAATCATTTGAATTTATTTTCACAACTCAGGTTGAACAGACATTGCCTGCAGAAGACACTTAACGCACAGATTTACTGCAATATGTCTTGTGAGCAAATTCAAACACCGCTAAGCAGAACAAGCTTCTAAGACATTCCAGCATAGCTTTAGAGAAAGAACAAATGGTAAATAAATTGCTTGCTCTTGAGAAGCATGTATAAAAATGATTATGGGAGATTCATCCAGGGTAACATCAGCACTACCCAACCTGCAATCCAATCAGAAAAACCATCCCAGGAATATAAGGGCTTTAGGACCATGAGAGCATTGAATTATTCTCAGTATGCTTCCCAGTCCGAATGCAAATTATTAGTAAATTCCTTTTTTCTTTTCCCCATCGCAAGAGAAATGACTGCATTTCCAACACTCCTGCCTGCCAGCTCTGCAGCTATGAGTGAGTGATGAATGGTGGGATTGCTCCCTCTATTCATTCTCCATGGTCTAATGTTAGCAGTGTCCGATTATGCTTGTAAGCATCCAAACTGCCCAGATGGTCTTACCATGCAAAAGCACGGTCCACTACCGTTAAGTTCCAGAACTTGCGCAAAATTATATGCATCCAGGCCAGTAAGCATGTTTTGGCTTTGAAAACACAGAAAATGACTACCTTATTCCCAACCATGGCGGCTCAAATGGGAATAAAGGAGAAGTCAAAACTGTTCTTGGGGATCTTATATCAATGTTACATACTGATCGAAGAGGGCCTGAGCTCAGAAGCGAGGCACCCTGCTGTGTAGGAGTGTAGAGGCTGGCATGAATCTGTAACATGGGAGCAGGGGTGCGGCAAGTGAAGAGAAAGCTCAAAAGCTTCACCATCAAAGGAAGTATCTGTTTGAACTGGTGTCTCTACCCAGTTACAGGAATCGCTGGTGGGGTGGGGTGTCCAAGCAAAGTCTTACTATTTCAGGGGACTGGTTTAGTGATGGCTGAAGGTGATTTCCTAACCGAGTGTATGTCAACACCAGCTTTCAGTTATGACCACAAGAAAAATAACATCATGCAGGAAGGTGACAAGGTCTGCTCAGAGTGACTAAACAATCATACAGCAAGCAGAAACCTTCCTTTCTGACTAAGTGCTGAATCAAGGTCTGGAGATATTACACCGATGGAACCACTGTCATAGATGTAAGCCTCTGGCCGTCCTGCGGGCAACTCGAGATCCCACGACACATTTTTCAGAATTAACACCACCAACCCCCTAAATTCCTGATCAAATTCCAGTTTGAGTCATTTAATGGCAGGAATCCCCCCTGTGCGCTCAAACTAGGCGATTTTTTCCTTCATCCTTTATGCAGCTTCACCACAGAGATGACAAGTGATGGCAAACAGCTGCTCTACTCTACTCCCGCACGCTAGAGCAGTTCACAACTTCAGTTGTGAATCGTGTGGTTTGGACACCTAAGAGGCATGATGCTATCACTGTTACTCAGATCAAACAACAGTACTTTGAAAATAGTGCCCTCTCAAACCTGACAAAGCAATCAGACTTCCAGCTTACCAAGAGACTCAGACAGAACAAGTAACAATTCAAGTCAGCTTGAAAAAGAAGATGTTGGTTTACTACACTTTCTCGGGAAAAACTACGAAGGTGGAAAAAACATGTCTTGCTTTAAAATGAACTTCTTCGGGCTGAGAAAAGGGCATCTTTTCCATTCTTGTAAGGAAAAATCACAAGTTTCTCTTCACACTGCGGAGATGGCAGACCTAAAGCTTGAAACACAGCGCTAGAAACTATAAACCAAACCCACAGTTTCGACCTAGCAATCAAATGACAATACATACACACTGAAGGATATGCCCAGACTGAGGCCCTATCTTTATCGCACACTATGATGCAGCAGGGGAGCACCTGAAGCAGCTCACAGACCAGATTTGTGTGCAGCATCACCTAACAGCAAGCTCTACGGCACCACAGCTAGGTTGTCCCCATATACTGAAACCAGAATGGTATCGCTGCTACAGAAAGCCCCTGTGTAGGGCGGACACCCCCATAGCCTTGAACCACACACTCTGCAAAGGAAGATGCCGGCGCTGGCTACGCGCGAGCTCTAGTATCAAGCTCTGGCTCTTTTTTGGCTGGCTCCACGGACAGGCTTCTTGGCTTGGACAGTCAGCACAGGACCAGGCCTTGGAACGACAGATTGAAGGAAGAGAAGAACAACTTAAGAAAGGACAGATTTCAGGAAGAAAAGACAGATTTTATGACAACAGATGGATGATACTATTTTCTGCACAGGAGGACCGTACAATGCTCGCTGCTGGGAGAAGCACAATGGAAAACAGAGCACGTGGTAAACACAACACAGCTGCAGAGCTCAGCATGCCAAGGAGATCCAGGACACAGGAGACCTGCAAAAGCCCATTTTCACTTAGGCCTAATGTACCTGCAGACCAGCCACGGAAGCTCTGCAGGGAAGACTTTCACAAAATAGGCAATGGCACATTCACGCTTCCCCTGTGCCTCTCCTCAAACACTTAGGCACCAACTGTTTTGAATCACCATTTCAGCCCAAAGGGGTCTGAACAGTGCACTACGAAACCACTAAACGTAAGCACTCAACAGGACCCTTTAATGTGCGTTTCCTGCCGCCCAAAGTACTACTCTCCTACCGGGCCCTGAGGAGACGTCTACTGCACAGGTTTAGTATTTCACTCGTATCTCTGCCACGCAGGAAAAAAAAAAAAAAAAATAAACGAGGAAGGTACAAATCTACACACCAGACTCATGAAATCACCAGCCACCTCTACTCAAACTTCCACCCGATGGATTCACACAGCCAGAACATCCCTCCTCATTTACCCCACCGGTGCCGAGAGGTGGCAGCCTTTCATCTACCAACGCCTGGAAGAAACCTCGCTTCATGCAGGTACATGAAACCTCTTCCCCTGAGTGCCGTGAAAGTTAGTGCTGTCATTAGAAACAAAGGTCAGCCTAGAGCAGAAGCCTGCCTAGAAAGCATTTGAGATAAACACCTTGCTGCGCAGGCGACAAATGAACAATACATTCCTCCCTCGTTGTCAGGAGCAAGAGCTTTGTCCATTGTGGGTTGCAAGATCAGATCTTAAATGTACACACTAAAATTCTAAGCGCTAATTATTTTGACATTGCAAAAGTACAAATTACCTCTGAAAGAATGATGAGTCTTGAAAACAAAAAGAACGATTTTCTAACCCATCCCAGAGCATTATGCTAATTCATATCATATTATCCACCTAGATACTAAATAAGCTGTTGAATAAACACATCCATGTGCCCTTTCATGTCACGTGAGGAAAGAAAAGCATGCTGTGTAAGCACTTGACAGTTGCCTGTAACTGAGTCATTCAAACAGATACACTTGGCAAGATCTGACATGAAATCAAAACTACAGGTACTTGGAAGCCTGGGCATGCCAAAACTGACAGACCGGCAACAAAAAGTCAGCCACTAAGACCACGACAGC
The DNA here is from genome assembly GCF_026419915.1 of Harpia harpyja. NCBI lineage: Eukaryota > Metazoa > Chordata > Aves > Accipitriformes > Accipitridae > Harpia > Harpia harpyja. Next base: position 1,327,772 of record NC_068941.1, read on the forward strand.
TCAGCCTTCAAGTATGGTGCGTCATGGAAAGTCAGAAAGGGGAGGGAGGGAAGGGGTCAGCCCCAGGTTCAGGGCCTCCCTTACAGGCTGCACAGAAGCAGCAGCTCATGGCAATGAAAGGATCTCATTTTTCCCCCAGTAAAACAACCAAGCCCTTCCCTACCCCTAGCTGCCCATTTTGCTACAAAGGCTCCCCTTCAGCCCAAACTGCGTCAGAAGTTCTTTATCCCTACGGTGTCAGCTCCCAGCCAGGCATCCTCTCCATTACGTTTTCGCCCCCGGCTGATCACTAAACCTAATGTTTCCTAGGCCCAGCCTGATCTTGTAAATAGGAGGCAAATGGATTGAGCAGAAATTAACATCCCCAGAGGACTTGCAATCCCACAAGAAACTGCCAGTTCCTCCAGTGATACTTAACCAGGAATTCATTTTCTTCGGATCCAGTATTACTGAACCTTGGTTATAAACCTTACTATAAACTTAACTTGCACAGGAATAGGAGCTACAAGAAAACTTCAGAGAGATACAGCCAGTTTCTTTGGTGACTCTTTAAGAATTTCTTTTCAATCTTCTTTCTGGAAATGCTGTTTTCTAACTTTTCAGTGGCTTTGTAAAAGGTCCACTGAAATACACTTTTAACTACCCGTGTAAACGTGTGCTTGTATGTTTGCGAATTTGCTTCCACCTTTGAGGGGAACACGCTCTCAACTAAAAGCGCTGATATCTAGTTGAATTGCAAGAGTCACAGCTACCATAAAGGTACATGGGACAGTAACAGACATGGCTGTGTCCCTGTAAACAAGCCTCTTATTTGTTAAAACATGACCCATAACTCCTGCTTTCTAGAAATAACACGAACAGGGTACTTAACGAGTCACAACATAATTCTACTTCATTATACTCCTGTTTGCTGTATGCAACTCTGGAAGAATCGTGTCACAGACAAATCCACTAAACCAGACCACAGTGCTGCGCTGATAAATCAAACTACTGCACTCAAAAATCAACATCATCGTAACTTCACATACATATGTATGTCTATATATATAAAAAAATATATATCTTACATACATATATATGAAACCCACTTATATAGCATTTGTATATGTGTATAGTATATGGATGAGTGTATATATGTCTGTAACACTGTACCACTATGACAAAGCAGGAAAAAAAAAAAAAAACCCAAACGAAAAAACAGTTTGACTTGTTACGAGAAAAATAAAAAGCTTATGGATCTACTAAAAAAAGCTTGTAAGACATTCTGTGATGACTTACAATTAACAGAAGATGATTTGTATGCATGTTTATGTTCTTTTTAAAGTACAAAGACATTAATAAGTATCACGGTTAAAATCCTTTCCTCCTTTACTGACCTGCCAAAACCTCAGTTCCAAATCGCACAGTTCTCCAAAAGTAATGACATCACTAGCACCTGAAGTAACATCAAGAATGCAGCTTGCAGGATAAACACAGCGCTCTGGTCTCAGATGTTGGCAGGTAAATAGCTTGAGTTCACATTTCAGTCAGAAAAGAGAAAGAAAGAAAAGAGAGAGCTAGCACTCTGAAGAGGGCTGTGGAAGCTGTGATAGCCGAAAGCAAAACTGCAACAAAGAAAGAAACTACTGAGTAACAGTAATGAGAAGGCATCACTTGAAGTTATGCTTGCTGCATTCTCATTTGAGTGCATAAAAATTCACGCTGAGGACAGCTAGAAACCAAGCACTAGTTAAAAGTTAACAGAAATGGCCATCAGAAATGCAGATCATGCATCTCAATTAGCCTTAAATTATCTTCTTCAAATTATAACTGACTTTGGACAAATGATCCTTTAGCTGGTCAACACTGAGCCTACCCCAGCGGAGTGGCAGCTATTACTTCAGAAAGGTTTTTAAGGCTCCTTGAAGAAAGCAGCTCATCTCACAAATAAAACACACACAAAATTCAACAGTGTCCAAGTGACAGGAGCATTATAGCAGCTATCATCATAATAGATTTTGTTGTTTTTTTTTTTTTTGTTTTGGGTTTGTTTGAATTTTCGGTTGTTTGGGGTTTTTTTTTGTTGGTTTGGGGTTTTTCTTAAGCGACAGATTAATAGAGACGAACAGAACAAAAAAGAAATACCTTCAGCGTTGTTTTTTGTCCAATTATTCCATAAGTCTGTGCTGAGGGATGAAACAGTAATAGCTGACTCTTCACTCAGTGCCCCCATTGCTGTGTAATGCAAATAGATGCTTACTGTAACAGAAAAACTCAATATATCTATTCAAGGTTCATTTCATCCAGAAAACATGTACCCACTTAATACAATTCTGATATGATGCAGCAATACAATAACAATTAATTTAATACATTCTTGCCTCAAACTTCCTTATGCCACAGCGTAATAATGATTGTGGGGAAACAAACCATTGTTTGCAAATTTCCAACATACACATCCATTCTGTTCTCCATTCTGTTACCTCATGCAATATACAACACAGATACCTGTAATATACTACAATGTTACACCTATTTACCCGTCTAAGTAGCTTCTTTTCAAAGCGTCTAAACTATGCCCTATCAGTTAAAATCTCATCCAGTTTTAAAATTTCTAAAGTAATTCTGTTTTGCAACATCTCTGCATGCTTCCCACCCCTACTGCTTATTTCAGAAAGAGTGAACTATTGTTCAACAAAGCCTTGTATCTTACGACATTGAAAAGCCTCCTCCAAACCTACCTTTCAGCAAAATATAGATTAGCATTCCAAATGCCATGGCAAGCAGCTGCTTTAACACCTTCTCAACTCTTCTTTCCAGATGGCTCGCTTGCTCTGCTTATCTGCGCTCCTGTGTTTTCTCTTGCACTTATATGCCATGAAGCGTCATCTGCTGTTCTCACCAATCAAAAAAAGGTGCATCTGGCAACAACCTCAACCCCCGGGGCAACCACACATTTATTTAGGAAACTGCTATTATCTAGCAATGGGATCAGGTTTTCTTTTGAAACCTTGGTTTCCTATTACCTGTGGGCATAATTGTGCATGCAAAGATACAGTTTTCAAGAGAGACCTGGTATGTGCCAGAGCAGATCAACGAAATACAGCAAAACAGAGGTGAGCAAAATGAAAAATGACGTATTGTGAAAAACATGATCTTTCTTTCCCTCAGCAATGTAGGTCTTGTGTTACTTCCAGGAGGACAGTCAGCATTCAGGATGCTACTCTGGAGTTCAGGGTCCAGGGACCAGCCCCTGCTTTGCTTTGTGTTCCTTCCTTGGTCCTCCCTGTACCTCAGTTCCCTGCCATCCAGAAGAGGAACTGCGAGAACAGCTAGTGCCGAGATTAGGAAGCGATCAGACACAAAGATAATGGATGATGTTCTCCATCAGTGACTGCCAGCAAGAGGCCTTTGATCACAGGCTCTGGCGAGCCCAAGGGGCATGCTAATCACTTTTCATTCAGCCTCCCCATATGCACAACGCTCTGGAGCAAGGCAAGCCACCAGCCCTGCGCAAGGCCTGAGATTGCTGGCTGGAGCTACACGCGGCTGTGCGGGGCAGAAGTCGAAAGCTGGCAAAGCACAGGTGCTGAGAAAACACAGACTGAAAGAGCAGGTAAGCTGCTGCCTCCTACATTAGGCGATCCCTTCATTACTCCTGCCCCTATACTGCCATAAGAGCCCGTCCCTACCTTTTCAAGAAGCGGGTATGCATCATGAGAACAATCGTACTTTTTACATATAGCATTTGTAGGTCTCTAAGACATGCCTGTCATACACATTTCTTGCACTAAACCACTCTCCACAGCCCCAAACGCTGCGCAGCTTCCTTGGTCACATGCAGCTTGGAACAAGTAGGACTGGTCTCTCTGAAGGGTACTTACGCAGCCAAATATACTAGAGCAGATCATCAGAAAGGCCCAGTTCAATAATGTACACACACATCAACCACCCGACTCTCACCGAAGGAGAGCTACACACTTCACCCCAGCAACCACCTTTGCTCTCTCAACTGTGAGCTCCAAGCAACAAAAACATTTCACAATTTTTGTATTTTAAAACCAAAAATCGTCTGATAAATGCTCTAATAACTCCAGACACCTCAAGTTCTCCCTCTACTCTCCTCAGTGATCTGCAGGATTAAATCTAACCACTTCACATGTTAAGGGAAAAACACAAGCTAGTTATGCACATTTTAATTATGCGTTGTCCTGCTCATGGACTGCATTCCAGCAGGCTTTTCCCTTCCTTCGCTATCCTGAATTGCTGCATGCCTGCACGCTGATCGAGTGCAGCTTGCGCACTCCCTGGATCAACAGGAGTGTTTATGCCTACCTGGATAACCTCTGCTATCAGTCCCAAGCAGGGCTACGTCTCATGAGCCTTGCTTTCAACACACATCTATACAACGGGAGCTTAACCCAGCTTGAATCCGAGAGGCGGCTTTGTCATTAGGCAATACGGCTGGGTGCGGTAGGCCTGTGGGAAGGCTTCAGTGGATAAGGCCATGCCTCTGTCCGCCACAGGGCGTTCGTGCTTGGGCCAGACTTCACCCAGTCTGGCACACGAGCATGCTTTCTGGGTTGGTTAACTGGCCCTTCCCTCTGGATGCTCCTTCTGGATGTTCTCCCAGTGGAGAATACTCTCACGGATGTGTCTGGCAGCTCTGAAAATAGCATGCCGTCGAGCAAAACCTCGGTCTCACTGGCTTTTGTGGAATGCTAACCCATCCACCATAGGTGAAAAGAGAAAAAGCTTAAGATGCACAATAAACTGTTTGTAGGACACGAAAGAGGCAGATTCACTCGAGCGACATAAGCAAAAAGCCATAAATTGTTATTCTGCCCCAAAAATGCAGATGATTATAGTTAAATCAAAGAACACAAACATGAACCTAGAACAGCAATGTGAACAGATGAAAAAAAAGTAACGAGTGAACATGCAAAAGATTTCCATTCACTCCACTTTTAACACACTGATAAAAAAACCAACACGACCATCCCCCAAACTGTATTAAAATTTTTCACCAAGACTAATATAACAGTGAACAAGTTTTATTCCACCTTCGTCAATGATAGGTTGATAAGTCTAAGTATTATCTCCATAGGCACCTTGACCCTCCTAACGTTTATACTACCGCGTAAATTTAAACAGATAATCAAGTGTCTGCACTATTGGCACTATATATTTCATAACGATTCTGTCAACCTCTTCTGAAATGCTGCATTAAACAAAACTCTCAGAAAGTCCATCACAAGAACAATCAGCATGGAGGTGATGCTCCATCTTGTTTCTTTTATTGCAGTAAGCACATTTTTTTGTTTAGCGGCAGTAGTATTTAGCCACAATATCTTTTCTTCCCTTTTCAAGTTATCTATAGTCTACTGGCAAACACCTAAGGCTCTTGATGAAAATAAATCAAAGTTATCCCAACTGAGAAAAAACCACGAAGATAAAAGTCCAAACTGGTTCCCACTGACTTCAGTGGGAATTGGGGTAGGCTCTTCGTGTCAATAGTGCAAACACTCAGTTCAATGGGCATCTTAGCAGTAACTCCACTCCAAGTTTTACATTGCACGAGACTATGCTAGATCCATCTTTGAACTACAATTTTTTGGAATAGAAACATACTGATCTTATTATCCCATATAGTCCTCTCAAAGCAGCAAAACATTGTAGCTAAGGATTCACAGGGCTGAGCCTTACATCATGGAGTAAAAAAAAACCCTTCATGGAGTTTCAGAAAATAAGACAATAATTAAATGGCTTAAAATTCCAACACAAATATTTCATCCGGGGTAAACTTTTGCTTTTCTCTCGCTCTTGTCCCCCCCCACTCCCCTGTTACACATAATGTACATACATAGTAGTTTCAACTACATTCTACCTCACTAAAGTCCGATCCAGCCCAGTCATCTAGGTTTTTTTGTGGGATGACGGTATTGTGCACCAAAACATTTTGTCAAACAAATCCAGACATGGAAAGAAAGTAATTCTGGCCTCAATTCTAGCTACTTATACACACATACCTCTTGCACATGTTCAAGGTCAGAATTTCACCAGCGTTCAAGTTTACTTGACTATTTTAAAACACGTACTGCACATCTGCATTCATGTCAACATTGCTGCCTGGCAGCTGAAACAAAAATTGCAGTCTTTCACTCCTTTAAGATTCAAGATTTCTGCTGCTATCTCTAAGTGCTTTAAAAAAAAATAAACATTTCAAGACTTCAAACTACACACAGAATACTTCATGACCTCAGAACCCAAACCACATTTTTAAAAGATATCTAGTGTGTTGAAACTTAGTTTTTATACTGGTTGATCAAAACTGAGGGTCCCAAGTGCTTAAAAGATCTCGGTAATTGCACCCCATCGCCAGATATGCAGGTATATTTGTAATTCATGCTTCGTTCTTCATTTTCACACACAGAACTGACCAACAACAACGTATCTGCATAGGCTGCATTCTCCAATTCATTTTTGCTCATGATGAGTCAGTGGGAGGTAACACAAAGTATTTTAACATTTTGTAAACCATCAGGTTTAGCATACTTTACGTGAAAAAATAAATACAATGTAGAAATAAATATCTTTGTAGTAAAAAATAAAAGTTTTGTGTATCAATAAATAGAACTTGGTTCTTCTTCCAAGGTAGCCCGCTTGCTTTAGTAAATGAGCTTTTTAGCAACTATGAGTGTGTTCTTCAGAAGCATTGCAACAGTCATAGGTCCTACCCCTCCTGGCACTGGAGTGATAAAGCCAGCCTTCTTCTTCACTTCTAAGAAAAAAAAAAGAAAAAGGTATTGACTAAGAATGTTTCCAAAACGTTTTTTTTTCCTTCCACTGCCCACATATGCCTAACTGGCAATGAGCATAAAGGACTGGGACTTGTCAAGCACTGGAGAACATGGGAAAAGTTGAGGCAGAAGTCTTATTACAGCCACGGCAGTGACAGAATACAGTCAGGACTAGGGCTGCAAGGTAGTTTTCTTCATCTGAATATTATTACCCAGGGGCTAGTTCTGGGACATGGTTTCACAACCTGTTTGAGCTGATCTACCTGCAGCAGGCTGCCCTTTCCTCATGGGAACATCACACACGGAGCCTGTGGTCAGACAGATGTACAGTTAATCTCGCCAAACCTTTTCAGTAAGGGGTAGTTTTTGACTGACCCGGCTGACCAGCTGGCCCAAGAACATCTGGGTGACACGAGGGCAGGACGACCCCAGGAAGGCAGCACCAACCCAGGAGGGCAGCACGAACTTGCGTCACCCCCACCTGCCAGCTGGGATACTGCACCTTCAATATCCAGGAGAGCTATGGAGGCTGGGGATCTCATTCTATGGTTAAAGACAGGACGCCCCAAACTGTGTGCCTTCCTGAGGAGCAGCACACAGAGCAGGAGTCTGCTGTAACTATCAAAACCGACAGCGGAGCACCAGCAACAGTCAAGTCACCTATTCAGCCTCTTTCCCCAACTCTGGTTTGCACCTTCTAACAAAGACATACTACAATCGCAAAAACGAACTTAAAACCGCAGAGGAAGAAATTACAGTTTCCTGTAATAGATTCCAGTGGCAAAATTCCCATTGCAACTTTAGCCATAAACACCCAGAGCCATAAACTCCTCCAGACAAGACTTTTTTTTTTTTAAACCAGTGTTAGTAGGGTGCCTATACTGAACTAGGATCAGGAGGCGCAGATCTTGCCCAAGTCTCAAACAGAAAGGAAACTCTTACAGCCCAATCAGCTCTAACCATGAACCACGTCAGACTATCCAAACTTAGTATACACCTGAATGCCTGTGTTAAGAGGTAAATATGTACGGATTTTTTTTTTTAAGCATTTAAGTTAACACCTGTCAAATTAACCTCTTTGTACGAGGAATTAATATAATGTAGCAATAAATCCTTATTTGATATTCTTATCTACCATGCAAAATGCAATCAACTGGAATTGCAGGTTACTTGCAAAGGAATTATATGCAACTGACTGGGAATTCATCGCATGACAAACTGTAATGAGCAGTTATTTGCTAATAAAGAGTAGTCCAAATGGCATATTACTAACCTGATTACTACAGAGGTTTTTTTCTCAAGTGCCACCGTGAGAGGTTTTTTGTTTGTTAGTTTGGGGTTTTTTTGCCTGCTTAGAAATAATTTCTTGGAAACTCACACCCCACTTTTAAAAGCATTGCTTTTAAAAAGGCACACATGCATACACAGTAGAAAACTGAGCAAGCATAACTCTGACACAAGCACATACATTTCCACTGAAGTCACTACAGAGGAGAATCTATACCCGGCTATGAGAAGAGATCAATGGACTGAAAACCAGGCACCTTGATTTTGGAACTAACAAGATAACCTGCTTCTGCTTTAAGTGTATTCATTTTGAATGTATGTAGCGCTTTAATGTTGCGAATAACAAGGTCTCCCAAAAAGAAATATTACAAGAGAATTTGAAGAGCTGGATATTCTTTTTTTTTGGATAGAGTACTTATTAGATTTTACGGGGGGGGGGGGGGGGCATGGGGGGGTCGTAAATGAAATTAAAAAATTCCCTGTCTGAACTCCCCAAGGCAGGGACCTAACAAGAGCATTCGCAGAAGTTCATGGTAAATATCTCACTGAACTGAAGAACAGAAGATTAAACCTCATTGAGGACAGATGGTAATTACAACTGGTAGAGTTTTAATTACTCAGTTGACTGGTACCACCAGATATACTGTGAAAATATTTGGAAAGGTAAACAAATTGCAATGTGGTTTTTTTACATGTAAATTGTAACAAATGAATTAAGATCTCATATGACAGTTATTCTTAATATTCTGAAACACAAATAATTTGTCTTTTTAATAGTTATACTATTTTGAACTACCTACCATTTGAGATTGGTGTTTACGGTTAATACAGTTAGTACGAATTCCCAGATTAATGTCATAATTATTGAAATGCACCCACATCTGAAGTAAACACTTCAGTAATTAACATAAAAATATTTTAGGCATTTTAAATTGAAATAAGTTTGTTTCCATGGCAATGTTACATACCTCCTTTTGTGGTATTATTCAAACTACTCCTATCTTACTTACAAAGAGGTACAATCTACAACCGGACCATGCCTTACCTAAATAAAGCCTTCTAATGAATATCACGTACAACATTCATTGCCTCTAGTGTTACTAACCGTACTCGGCAGTAAACACACAGTACACTGTTTTCACAAGTTGTTGGGGAATTTCTCTACCCATACTCTATCATTATGGAAATCCCTGTGGGTCAGTGTGGCAGATGACATATTTTGTATCAGTTAGCATAAAACCGCCCGGATAGCTCATTCACAAAAGCTGATGCAGATTTTTAAAGGCACAACAGGTGTCTATGGGCAGGAAACTAACATCTGATAAGTTTCCATCTGTAACAGCAAATACAGATATGGTGAATGCAATTTTCCAAGATAAATGCCAGCAACCAAAGGGGGAAAAATAACCTGGCCCTCAAAAACGTAAATAGATTTTCCTTTCCTTGTGAAGTGTAGTAGGCCAAAGCACAGTTCCAAGACAGCACTTCAGTGTGACCGATTTCATGTTGGCAAGCAAGTTGCTGCACTGTCGGTTCCTTCAAGTGGTCTTGTTTCTGCTTCTCAGGAATAGTGTAACTTTGTCCCTAGCTTTAACTCTGCTTTCTCAAGATGCATGCTGTTCTCCCAGGCATTTCTCTGCCAATCTGGAAAATGTTGGTACGCAAATTAGGTGCCTATGGGGGAGGAGCTGCTATTTTGCAGCTTCTGTAGAACCTTAAAATCTTCCTTTGATTCTTCAGAAGAAATGAAATGTAGATCGTTTCCTTGAAAAACAGGATCCGCTGCTTTGGAAACAGCCCTTCATTCCTAGGTTCCTTTAAAGCTAAGGACATCAGACACCTAATAGGGTTAATCACACAAACCAAGGGCAAGTCTCAACCTGAAGGCAGTTCTGGGTCTTGTGCATCTGCATTAAGTGATGCAGAGTAATTCCTGCCTAAGCACTGTTTCCACACAGCTTTATGAGTCCCTGTAAAGCTACTCTGGTTCACTGCATCCCTGCAGCACTGCATAAGTGCGAATCACGTGCTCAGCAATCACAGCAGATATCCCATGCTCTGCTCTACACATTCCGGGATTCTTCTCACTAAGCACTGTGGGATACCAACCAGCAAGCATCTACCCCATTTCTCATAGTTCCTTCTTTTTGTTGTTATCCCTGTTGCTATTAGTGCAGCTATTTTAACAGCAATATAAAGGAAAACCAAGGAATTATGGCCCAGTACTGTAATTCTAATAGCGCATACATCTTTTCTCATCCAGTACCTCTACAAGCCAAGCAACAGAGGCATCTTGGGCAGAAAAATCCACCATAAAATTATGCACAACAGCCTCTTTGCATTCAGCTAATTAGCACAGACAGGTGGCTGGGATATCGCTGTAGCCTTGGGATAATAAGCAGTGGCAGCAGCAATGCAAAATATCAAAGCCTACTTACTTAGACCCCTGCACGACATACTCCTCTGCAGTGGAGCCCCTAGACTTGGCCATCCAGCAACTTACTGCCACCAGTTAGCACTCAGTCCATCTGGCCTTCTGGCGGTCACAGCCTAATGCAAACATTCTTAATTACTTTTCGCACTAGTGGAACGTAACAACAGGCAACGCTTCCCCCAATTTTTGCAGAGCAGCAATACGGTGACAAGATTACACAGACTGGACTTTTATTAATTGCAAAACGAATGCCAGGTCTTCAAAATCAACTGAGAAATTAACTAACAAAAGCTATAGCAAAAGCAGCTGGAACATCCATGTTCTATTTTCACGACCACTGTTTGGAAAAGCTGCACAGAGAGATAATTTGGAAAGGATTCAATAATCTGAAGCAAAGCCTACAGCCTGGAAGGTAACACAACGAACGCAAAGCGGCAGCAAACAACCGTCAGAAGCGACTGCTGTCACAAAGCCTGGCTTTCCTGCAGACTGTAGCTAAGATACAACTGCAGGTCCACCATTTCCCTTAAGTAATTGGATGTGAAAATTATCATGGTAAATCTCTTGAAGTACATGAACAAGTTTCAGGAAACCTGTCAGCTCACCCGATTACTTTGTAGTCATTAGTCCTGTAGCTGATGAGGACAGGATACATTTCGCTGGCTTTTATTCAACCGATTCTTTCTTTTTGGTACACTTGGTCTATCCAGAATAGATATGTGAATTTGATCCATTCTCCCCCTTAATAGTATTCAACATACCACTTCGCTGGTTTCCCTGCCTTCGCTATGTACAATTAACACTCATTCAAAGGAAATTCATAATATACACCCATCACCCTTCACCATATCGATCATTTGTTGAGGCACTCTTTTCTGCTATTCAGTACGGGGAACTCCTCCCTGCTCCTGGTGGCACCCGTTTTCCAGAATCTCTTTTACATTGCCTAGGCTGTGCAAAACAGACGAGTCAGGGGAACAAATCTCATTTATAAACCCCTCCACTGATATCGCAACTACATCACCTACAAAGGTCTTACATAAAGGCTTTCTTTTCTATATAGGCATCCAATAAAGAGTCAAAAACCAGCATTACCGTCTGCTTGTCGAAGATATGGGAGAAATCATAAAGAAATATAGGCAGCATTTAAAGCAAATCCCACTCGAGTTCTGTACATTTTGGTTTCACGGGCACTTCCAGTTCTAGTTTCAAAGGTTAGCTACTCCATTGGCATGTTACTACCCTGCTCTACCAGTCACTCTTGGAAATGGTGCTCCACCCAAAAAAGCCGTTCCAGTTAAATGCTCTTTGTAAGTTGTTGCTTTAGTTCATGTTCCTGGTCCTTGTAGCCCTCCTCCCCCCTTAGCATTACTGCTGTGGCAACAAAAGCCCTATAGAACAGGGCCAAGTACACCCACACACGCATTACCCTGTTCGTAGAAACGTGTCTCCCTTTCTGCGACTGAAACTTGCTGCTCAAAGTAACTAGAAAGGTGTTGGCAATAATCTCAGGATGCCACCACTTCTTCTCCTTCCTGTCACTTCACCCTTCCTCTTGTGGCCCCCAGAAGCTACAAAACAACCCCTCCCTGGACCATATATTTTGGCAAATTCTTAACATAAACAGGGGTACGCTGAATGTGCTGTGCTGGTTATATATGGAGAGATACACACGCAATTTAAGATATCCTACCAATATCAGGCTAGGCACCTCAGCGCTTCGCAGTTGACCTCCACACGCATAATGTTTTCTTGTCTTGTTCTTTTAGATACCTTGGAACTGCACAGTAAACTACTCTGGACAAAAAAAAAAAACAAAACAAAACAAAACCAAACCAAAAAAACCCCCCTTTTTTGATGTGGACACAGTTTGGAGTGTCAAAATAAAGAGGACATATGGGGATGGGGGAAATGACAAATACTGTTTAAAGACATTCCATAATGCAGCCTGGGATTTTTGCCCAAAATAAACAGTTAAGCCTGACAAGCACACAGGTACCCCAATGCCATCACTACCAAGGCAACCATTATAGCAGCTGTAATAGTGATATGCACAAGTCTGATACTGTTAAATTTTTGTAAGTAAACGAAACAATCTTGTTGCTCCTCCTCTCATCTACTGGGGTTTAAAGGACAGCCAAAGGTGTTCCTTGCCTTGAGAGCGTGTACACATGTACACTAGCATATGCCAGTGGTCAGTCCTCAGCCCACTGCGGGAAGCACTGTCAAGGGCAAGGTCTCTGGCTGCAGGTGACTGCATGCAAGTCTGTTGCCTACAGCAGAAGTGGACATGACTCAAACAAATGCAGATTTCAGAACAGATTTCAAAACTTCAAAACTCATTTTTTGAGCAGCTATCAAATTATCTTGGCCTGTGGTAGGAATTTTTTTGTCCAGGCACTTCTTACATTGAATTTAATAATGAACAACATTAAAAAAAAAAAAAAAACAACAACCAAAAAACCAACACAAAACTGAAATGGCATCCTTGTGTTATTAAAGAGATAAAAATAAACTTTAGTGTCCAACCTCATCCCTAGAGACTAGAGGATGGCATCCAAGTATTGCTAGGGTATGACAACTGAATCAAAACAGTTTTCACCCACCTAATAAACTTAATTTCTACTACGGGAGATTTTTCAGTCAGATGACCTGGTGAAGTAAGCCATTTCCACCTGTTTCTTATAAATCAAATTTAACCTCTGATTGCCCAGTTAAATCTCTGCTCTCTCCACAGCTGTATTTTTCAAGTAAAGAAGTAGATGATGAGACAACAGATATTGGTGGGCTACATGATGTTAAACAGGTGCTGTATGTCATGCCAGCCTTTTACATACCTGGCCTTAATCTGCACAAAATAATTTTCACTTAGGCTTAAATATAAATTCAGTCAAGTGATCAAATGGAAGAAAAGGATAAAATGATTTGCTACATGAATATACTAGGTTGGTCCATTTCCTAACTGCCAAATCAAATACTTGACAAGGGTGATTTACTTTTTAGTATTTACAACTGTATACACTGGGATGTGTTTTTTTTGTTGTTAGAGGTTTAGTGAAACTTTCACCGATACCAATGAACCAACAACAATTTCCCTTTGGCAATGCACAGTGAAATGCTACTTGCGACTGCAGTGGCATAATCCAAGTTGAAGTTCCTCCCTCTTTTTTGGATCTTCCCTTCCCCCAGGTAAAATCCTGAGAACAACCCACAGCAGACATGACGAGACATATACAGTGCATTGCTGAAACTCTGAATCATGGCCTTGCCATTGAATCTACACCTATATTATATTCAGAAGGTCTCACGTTTAAAGAAAAACAAACAAAAAGGATACAATGTCATGTTTCTCAAAGTTATAGCTTTTTTCCTCCCATACCTGCTAAAGCAAACAAAAAACTGTGAAAATTCTCTGTACTTCAGTCCTGAAAACAGAAAATATAACCTTTTACTTGTGATAGTACAAGCAGAATAACAAAACAAAACAAAAAATTTCAACTTGTACTCTAAAACTATTTTTCTACTGGAGCTCTATTGTACACAGAAAGTTACATATTTCCAAATGCATGCCGAGACAATCGCTTAGCTACACTCGTGCGGGTAATTTCATTGACTTTAACAGACCAGTATCATGTATGATGAGTAAAAGAAGCAGGAACTAAGGGAGTGATGTAATTACAAATACATACAGCTGGCTAGAAACTTTTTGAATATAATTAAGCTTTGAGACATTATGCCAGCCAAGATGTTAATAACCGTGAAAAAAAAAAACCTGTGGGCCTGTGGGTGATTTTCATACTTATCAAAATAAGGAACTGTTGAGAACCATTAATAATGTGGGTAAATGCTGTCTAAGCTTCCCACACTCAACTCTGCCAATAAGCTTTAATTTTCAACTGCAACAATCCTGCTATTCCAGTCTGAAGCTCCTCCAGAGCAGAGATATTTAATCAAGTTACATTGGAAACTTGCTCTGCAACACATTAAACATAAAAAGATCAATACGTAACACCAATTTTTACCTGTTAGGCTTGCCTGGACCAAGATTTTCAACAGCTTAAGATAAACCCACATTAAACCTTAGCATAAAGGATACTTCTAAAGCAGAAGTTAGCATTTTCACATACAAGTGTAGAGTGAGAGCCTAAAAGGAGCCTTGAGAAGCTGTGGTATAATAACATTTGCTATGAACAGTGGGAGACCCTATACTTGTGAAAGAGCAGAAACTCTTTTTATGGCTTACTCTTGTAACACTGCACAGATTCACAAAGGATTACGGAAACCTGGAGACAAGCACCTTCTGCCACCACACTCCTATAAGAGCTCATCTGCATCTCTTAAAGGTTGCTGGTATGTATAACTAGAAGTAACACTTCCTCTCCTAAATAACATACCATTTCTTAAGAGCAGATATATGAACATATAGTTCGTTTTCTTATTTAAGTAAATAAATTAGAAAAAAATCGTGCAACTGTCGTCTCATTTGAGACACTGGCTATTCCAAGTATTTATCATGAATAAATCCCACAAACTTCAATATATTTATCCAACAGGTTAGTATCAAGAGTGTTTCACTGACCTTCAAAGTCCACATCCCCAACTAATTTGGTCTTTCCTGTAAGAGGATCGTGGATATGGTTGATGCCTACATCAATCACAGCTGCACCTTCTTTGACCATATCAGTTGTAATCAACTTTGGGATACCTGGAATCATCAAGATACATTCGATTAACGTGGCCAGGTAGTCTTAGATCATCAGTTTCAAATTATATGATGGGGTGTGCATGCACGTGTACGCATGCACAAAAAGGAGGATAATTCTTTCACTTCAATTTTTCTTGATACATCACACACAGAAAACAATTATTCCTCAGTTTCACACAGTTTGTAATTATGAGAAGAAAAGGTGATATTTGGTCATTTTGACTAAATGTTTCCAGCCAAACCTGCAGTCACAAACATAGTCAACATGATCTCAATGAAGGAAGTACTTGCTGGTTTGTGGCCCTTTTCATGGCATTTCCAAAGAAAAGCTGGACGATAAAGATGCTCTGCAAGCCACAAGAAACTGTTGGTATTGTCAGACATCTGCTGATCCAGAAGTGTCATCAACTGCTGAAGCAAGCCGTGTGTGTTACCTCCACAGCATTTCCTTTAATCTTGTTTTTTTTAATATCTGTATTGGATTTGTGTTACTCTTGACTTCTGAGTTCCTGTACACTTTACTTGTTAGCTGCATGCCATTTCAAGCAGTTACTTAAATAATGAACATGAACTACATGAAATACCACTGATATAAAAAAAAAAAAAATGCTAGCATGGTGAGAAAATCTCATCTATAGTGCCATCTTATTTTTGACTCCTGTCATGTATAAGCAACAGATAAACAACAAGAAAAAATAAAATGGCCAGCTCAGATTTATCCATAATAAACAGCGTCAGCTCAATCTGTAGGAGAGAAACAACTGCCTTTCAGGTACAACTTTTTCCACCTGATCTTCTCCTAGGCGAGCAAGAAAAATGTACTGGAGGGAAAACCAGTTGGGTAATCATACCCAGGTAAGAGGCTCCAGTGGTACTTTATGAAAATGAAAGCATGTGCAGAAGGAGTACCAAAGGGCCAGGTGTTTGTTTATAATGTAAGTAATGCGAAGGTAGAGAACGTTTATTATTTAGTAGTGGCACAGGGTTTAGATGACAGAAGGCTGGAAAGAACTTTAAACAGATTAGCTTAGATTTCAAGCACCACTGGAAAAAAGGAGCAAAGCATCAAAAATCATTGGTCATTTCAATGGAGGAAGGAAAGACACTGCATTCACATACAAATAATTACCCTTCACAAAGGCAAGACAGTAAACAACTGGTTAGGCAGTAGTTTTTCAAAAAAAAGAATTTGGGATTAGATGAACTTAACACAGACAGACACAATCATGCTACTGCAAGACACACGTAGAAGCCCTAATCTCTTCAACATATGACAGCAGCTGGGATACCATATTCTCCCTGTGAGTACTAGACTTCTCTTATCTGTCTCTTCACGTCTCTATAAAACACCAAGAACAATGGGAATTATGAGGAAACATTGCAAAAAATTAACCTTTTAGTTCTCATGACAGCCTTCAAGGATATTAAAAACTTTTGGCACAAGAAGAACAACTACACTTTTTTCCATGTCCATGATCACTGTGACACAAAATAATAAGACTTAAGTTTGTTTCCCTTGCTGCACTCTCCAGAACTTTTTAACCACAAGAACAGAGGAACATTGAAGCAAGAAGCCTAAGGAGAGAACAAGGAGGTCTCTATCACTGCAGATTTGAAAAAGCAGATTGAACCAGTAGGTACAAAATACCACTGTTGGTGCACTAGTGTGGACTAGATGGGCTTTCAAAAGACCATTCTCGCCCTATTTTTCCACCATTTCCACACAGACATAGCAAAGGGGAACCGGGAAGACCTCCTACATTCAAATGTTACCGATGCACAGAAAACACCGCTCTGTCTCTTGTACTCCTTAGATAATGAAACCGTTGACATTTGGCAAACACATTTAACAAAATCTGTTCAAGGGAGGAGGATGGCAGACTGAGACCGAATCTGGGAGAGATGAGGCTTTTCTATGTTAGTTTCTACTACTACTACTACAGAAAAGAGAAAAAAAAACCCCATCAAAAACCAAACCAAAAGTTGTGCAATGGGATTGGTTTCGGTTCAAGAAACACGCTCGACTAATAAGCAATTTTAACTGTGTTACTAGTAACCCCAGTGCACAACATTGACCTTTCACAGGGGACCTTCTACAAAACACCATGGCCTGTTACTTATAGAAAACGGGGAGAACTCCCTGCCTGACCAAAGAGGGCCCGGCCTCAGCACTACACACCTTCATCATCTCTCCGCGGGCTACATCTGTGTAGCATCTGGGGGTACGATTTCTTTGCCATTAAGAAACTCCAGCTAAAACACAGTGCTGAAACAAGCCACCTCAGCTTTTTCATATGCACCCCATTTCTTCAGCACATGTAAATGTAAAGCACCTTGATATTCGTCACGAAGGTGTTCAACAGTCAGGACCCAGAAAACCTAAAAGGTCACTTCAAGTTCCAGATAAAAAGCTGAGTCAATGGCTATATGTTTCCAGTCAGCACAGCTGAGCTATCTATATACATAGCAAGACACACCAAAACAGTTATTTAGATATTGAAACCACTTAAGTACAAAAACGACAACTAAATTATGCAGAAAATGTGACCTGAGTCCTACCGAAGAGGGTGGCAAAACAGCATTTTCTAAGGCAGTGGTTCCGGACAGTAAAAGTCTTCCACTTTGTAAAGATCACTGCTGCATGGGATTTCAAATTGCAGGTACCACCACACATTTACTTTGAGGAGATCAGTCTCATCTCGCTTCCCCATTGTGCTGAAGCTAGAAGTAAGACTCCTATGGCATGCCAACAGTTCCACTTAACGCACAGAAAAGACCTCCCTTCCAAGAACAGTTGTTCAGTAGGATCCCTCTTTGCAGAAAGCAATTTTAATTATAGGAAAGGCTATCTTAGAACAAATATGCTAGCACTGTTTTACAAACAGCAGCATCATGTGTGACCGGACATCTGAAAGTTTACGCCTGGACAGTCACAACAAATGAAGCGTGTTCTGGAATGTTAAGGCAAAGCAGTATCTGAGACCAAACTCGCTGTATGCTATCGGAGAGCCAAGAGCATCAAGTCCTTACGCACCATCTGCATTAGCCTATCATACCTTAATTGCAGCGGTGAACATCTTTTCTCTGTATTCGTTTTAAATGACCTCCTAAATTTCTCTCCTACCATGCAACCACCAACTTTAAAATTACAATTCACCTTGCTTCTTGAGCAATTCCGTCAGTTCCATGTTCTCTGAAGAATGCTCATCCTAGTAATAGAGTATCTCCAAAGGGGGAGTCTAAGCTCCCCTCTCCCCACCAAAGCAGCTTTCTCTCTGGTGGAAAGAAGAAATAACAGGAAAACAACCAAATCCATATGGTTTGAGACTGTAGTTTTATTGGAGGCAAGCACTGGCATACAAGGGCTTTGGCTTCATTTAAAGTGCCGGATCACAGCCACTTAGTCATTTAGATACAGGGAATACAAGAACCTTCTTTGCTCTTCATTTCTCACTCCCCCATAGGACACAAGCTTGAAACTCTGCTTCTAATGTTGAGCAAGCCAAGACCTCAAATTCTTTCCTATGCCATTTGATAACATCTGGCTGCATCTACTTCATCACACTCTTATGCAATCAATTGCAAGCTGGCTGGTAATTGGATAATGCCTCAGCCTTATGGGGGTAAATGATCTATGTGTGATAGGGATGGAAGCATATTAACGGAAGCTGCACAGTTACACCCTTTGTAAAATGGTTTGATAATACGCCAAATACTTAATAGCAACAAATGAACTAACCCCCAAACCAAATGAGCAGATCTATTTACTTAAACCTACTTTACATACCAAGTAGGAAGAGATAAGCATTAGAGCAGCTATTCCTAAAATGCACTGACTGAAGAACGTGAGAAAACCTTTCATTGGTAGTTTTTGTAGAAAATGCAATTGCTATACACGAGGACCACAGATCACATCCCGAGGGATGGCACAAATAGTCCCAGAAGAATTTCATCTGGCATTTGGCACCCCTGTTCCTTCTCCTCTTTACCCCTTCTCCAAACCTAGCAGACAGATGAGTCTTCTCTCTCAAGGCAGACTGGAAAGCCAAGACAGCAGAAGCAGCAAGTTGGCTAGTCAAAGACTGCCTACTGCCTCCATCATCGCCCTGGAAGTACTGCGGTGGCTATACAAGCACCACAAGTAAAGCTGCACTTATTCTTCTACTGTGGGTCTGGGCCAATGGCAAAAAGAACAGACTCCGTGGGATGTCTGTACAGGCAGAGATAGCGGGCAAAGATAGGAAAGGCTGCGGTGGCATGAGAAGTGCTGGGCATGCTTAGGAGGAAACATTATGCTTCAGCTAGAAATGCAAAAGCTGTGTGCTACTGAAAGAGTTTAGGAAGCTCCACTTGGAAGCAGAGAGACAGATTTTAGGGAGGGGTAGGCTGGACAAGAGCAGCGTTGTTGGAACTTATGATGCAAGGAGTTGGGAGGGAAATGGAGAGAAAGAATTAACAGCACGGGTAGTCGCAATCAAAGTAAGCAGGAAAACTGGGGTCCCAAGGCTGGGGGTTAATGAGAGACAACATATGAAGATGGGTATTCTCAAACTCAAGAGTAAAAACAGAAGCACCTAAAGCGTTACAAAAGCCATGAATGCAAGTGAACAGAAAACTCCTCAGAGACTCCTCTACCACATCAGAATGAACAGACTCACTGCAACAAGTCACCAAACTGGGAGCCAGAATGCAGATGGCTCTTCTGAAAGTATTACAAGGGAAGAGGAGAAAGAGAATAGGAATCTTGCTCTTACATGCAGACACACACGAAAAGCTTTTTTCTATTTGCACACCTTGCACAGTGGCCTATGACAGCAGCTGTTTCTACCTGGCAGGGTAGAAGTTACCTTTTTTGCAACACTCACCGAACAGGTCACGCATTTCCACAGAACGCGTGATCCCAACGGTACAATGTGTGCAGATCTCAAGTAACAAGAGGAACCTTGGAGGGATTCCACCTTTCTTAAGTGTAATCTTCCCCAAAGCATCCACTGGGGCAGGGCTGCATACTGTTTGCACAACCTCGCCCTAGGTTTTTTCATCATTCCAAGTATATGTCATGTTGTGTAATGAGTGTTGTATCATGCTCCTGTTACAAATGACATGAGGAAAGTGATGTGAAGAACAAACAGCTGAATTGCTACTGAACCGTTTAACTACAAGCATAACTGATGACAAACTATGTTCAGCATAAAAATCAGAAGCGATGATTAAATTGGAAGCAGTGAATTTGAATGAAAAGTTACTAGTTTATTTCCAGTTAGCACAGACATTATTATCTTTCATTCACAGTGCGTGAATTCTGGTCAGGCCCACAGTTGAGTAATCACATGTGAGACAACTGAGCTGGTTCTTGTTCCTGACCTGGCATGAGAAAGAGATAGTGCAGTTAAGCCCTGAAGCAAAGGACATCTCACTTAAGCAGGAAGTGTTGAGCTTCAGACAGGTACTTATCTGTCTTCATCTAGAAAATAAGCAAGCAAGACTTTGGTCTTGAGGATGATGAAGAGGGAGGAAGGGAGCAGAAAAGAGGAAAGACACAATCCTCTTGTAGTCCTCCAAAATGGTACGAGAGAAGGAGGATATCCTGAGCTATGAAGGGACACAGAACTTCACCAAGGTTTTTATTAAGTTGCATTATTTGGTTTTGTTTTTTCAAATTAATTTGTATTTCTATTTATAGTACCCGTAAACAAAAAACAGACGTTGCTCAGAAGCAGAGTTCTGCTTGTTGCTTTTTCTAGACTAGTCAAACTGCAAGTATTTCACTCTACATTGCTTTAAGAATATAGACACTGATCTTTCAGACCCCTTCCTCTAGGCAATTACCATTCTCCTCCTCTTTACATGATAATTGTAAAAGAAAAAAAAAAACAAACAAAACTTCAGCCATTAATAACATTTGTTACCAAAACTACCAGTTAATTTGGCAAGGTTGCCCTTAATTCTAACAGCAAGGGAATGATACCATTGTTTTATGAATGCAGCCTCCAGCTGATTTAGAGAAACCCTCCTGTCAAAATTTAAATGACTCACAATTTTTGCACTGCACAGAGAATGTTTTAATTTACATAATTATACCTGTATAAACTATGCACTGACTAGTTCCCAATCTCGAGTTCACTCTAATGTCTCCCTAAGGGAAAGGTGTCACATGTGACGAGAAACAGTTTATGAGTCTGCAAATGTGAAGGGCAAGAACAAAGAGCCAAATCACTTGCCCTTCTTAAAAGAAGAAATCCTGCTAACTGCAACACCCTCAGCAAGCATGAGCACCAATTATTTGGTGAAACGTGAAATAGCTAGCAGTACCACCAACACAGACACCAAAGTCTACTTTTTAGGTTTTAAACGTTGTGATTGTAATATTAACAACAACTAATATTACCTGCAGCTACTATTACAATGTCAGCGAGTTGTGTATGGATCTTGAGCTGCTCTTTCGGTGTGTATCTGTGAGTAATGGTCACAGTAGCATCACCTGAAATGTAAGAGATTATCAATTAATTGTCACATATAAAATGCCTGTATAGCATTTACTTTCAGGTGCAAATGACTTTGGTACATTAACAACAGTACAGATGATCACCAGATTTGTCTTGGGATGCATCATTTATTTCAGCATAGGCAGAACGCTCACAACACTTGCTGTTGACACATATAAAAAACATTTATTCTTAAAAATTCTCACAGGATGATTTCATTTATACACTGTGGACTAACTTATTCCTTCATCAGCTTCATTATGTTTAGTGGAATTACACAGAGCAAACCCAGCATGGAATCCAGTGTCTACCTTATTAAGCACAATTTGTATAGTGTGCCGTAAGACTCAGTTGTTTGTCACAAACTAAAGCTTCGAGTACAAGATCACCACGTTTGGGTCTCTGTCCTCAACCACGTTTGTCATTCATCTGTCCTGAAGGTCTCTAGATGCTTCCTTTGACGTTTTGTTGTGTAACAGGAAGGAAGACCAGGGTCTTCCCTGTACCTGTGACATAACTTTGTAACAGCGTTTCCCTCGAGTCAAAGTTTAGTCTTTGGCCCATGTTTTTCACAGATTTTGAGTGCTCAAGGAATAATTGGTAATTCCAGTTCAGTGAAGTGGCACTATTTCTTACTGATATTCCCTCTCTCAAGAATTAACACTGCTGATAATCCAGCCAACAACAGGAGATGACAACTGAGGCTCTTGTCTTTGTAGGGCCTGACTGCGTAGGGAACGAGTCTAGTAGCTACGACTACAAGGACACCCCCGGGCCAAGGGTCTTAGCTTAGAAACCCTGCAGACCAATAACTGCATGCAAGGGTCAGACAGCAAAATCCCTGTTTTGACTGGAACGCTACAAGATTTCAAAGAGAGGCATTCTTGAACATACATGTGGAACACAATCAACAGCAGCATTAATATTTATAAAATTCCGATTGGATGGATCTGTGAAGGCTTATCACCATGACCACTTACGGAATCAATACATCCATTGCATATATTTTTCCCACACACTCAAAGCATTCTAAGTCATCGCTTTTATGTAGCTCAAATGCAGCGACAGGAATGGAAAAGACTGGACAAAGAGGTGCTCAGATTTTTGCAGGTGTCTTGCCATCTCTTGTATCTCCTGATAAAAACAGCTGAACCCTTACTTCACACCAGAGTAGGAAGCGTTTGAAGTTATCACAAATACAAGCACATACCCTTTTGGGTAAACTCAAAAGATCTGGGGCCTGCTCCTGCATGTATCCACATTTCTTGGCAAGAAGCTACAAATAAACCCTCCTAGTAAGACATGAAAAACCTTCTGCTGTTTGATGGAGATACCGAGGAGAGACCACTACACACAGAACAAACTGTCATGGGGATAGGGACTGAAGTCTCATACTGCATCCAACAGCAAGCAACGTGATCCCTCAAGGACTGCCCAAGAAAACAGCAAAGGTAACAGCTATCAGAGGAGACTCCTCCCAACACTCTCCCTGTCAACTATTCGTACCGCACAGTGTTCAGGTGTTACAATCCCCCATCTCCACCTTCCACTCATCGCAGACTCCCAAGCCACATTATTAACCATTAAACTAAAAGTTTTTGTCATCTCAGACATTACCACCACATCTGCTTGCTCTGGAATGTGTCTGACTGATCTAATCTGTGTCTCTCATCTCATTAACTCTCTTCCGCAAGCATCTCATCTTCAGGCTGTCTGTGCTCTGACTTCTCTGCTCCTTCCCCTCATCTTTGATCCCTCTTCTCCTTCAATCTCTATAGCATATATCATCTCCTCAAAGAGAAGGAGATCAAGACATTTTGAGATAATGAGAACAGAAAAGTACAGATGTGCATAAGCAATTCCAAAAGGGGAATTGCCAGAAGTTACAAGTCTCTCACCAACTTTCTGTAACTTCCCGTGCATTTAACTGCATCAAGAGCTTACACAGGTAATTGTCTTAAAAACTTCCCCGCAGTAACCCTTCTTGCGATAGAAACATCCCGGCCAGTACATAAAGCCTGCATGTCAAAATTCCTGCAGCTTTCTTCCTTGAATACCTTTGGGATAATGAAATAACAACTCATACAGACAAAACAATTGGAACAGGACCGAAGTATTACTCATTGATACTCCCTATTTTGCCAGCCTAAAGCAGCACGTCTCCAGCTGCTGATCCATTTGTATGTAGGCCACACATATACTCTTTTGAGTGAGCAACATAAAGGCTGTGTAGAGGGTTAGAGATTTCCTTCTTTGGAGGCTTCATGCTCCAAACATATTAACAGCAAATCACTTCTCTCCCTGCAGAAGAACCATGCCTATTCTTTGATGCGACACACCTTCCTCTTCTTGGCTAACGCTCTATCAATCACACTAAAACTTAGGGATTCTCTGAAGGGTCCCCCTCCACACATGAAAGGCAAATAGACTTATCACAGGATTCTAGAAAGACAGGCTTGAATAAAATAGAGGAGTCTTCTGATACCTATTTTAAGCAAAAGAAAAAGCATGTCTTGCCCAAAACCACAATAATAACTTCAAAAAATATATACATAATGAGATTCTTTTGGCTTCTTAACCTGTACTCAGCAGAGAGGCTGAGAAAAACCAATGGATAAAATCGAAAGTTACAAATATTCACACCTTGTGAGAAATAAAATCAGTGCTATTTTCCCATCAGGATTTTAGTGAGGAACGTGTCTGTAGTCTGCTCCTAAAACCACGTAATTTCTTTCACTACCAAAAAGGAAAGGAGAAGAAAGAAGGGAAAAAAGGAAAAAAGAAAAAAAAAAAAAAAGCCCCTTCAAAATAGCAATCCAGAAGCTTACAGACACCTCAGAAAGGGTAGGTTTTCCACTTATTTGTGATCATGCCAAAACAGAAAATAAACAACTATTTTTACACTGCTACTTCTGCTGAAAGAGGAGGAATATATACTTAGCAATTAAGATTTTAAGATTCTGCATGATACTGCTGAGTCAATTCACTAGCTTATAAAGTAGAGATAGTCTCTTGACCTGCCTACACAAAACACAACTTGTTTTTGTAAGGGTTCAGACAGTTTTCCTATCTGATCAGATATTGCCACCTGCAGGACATTACAATTTCTACATACAAAACATTACAGATGAAAACATACCCCAGCTTTTCAGTTTTGTTCATAAACTGTAAAAAAACCCCTAAAACCTACAACAAAAACAAAGAAAAATAATAGCATCACACACACACTTTGCATCACTTCTCAATAAAAATTATTTAATCAAATCAGCCCTAATTTGCTAATAAAACCCTATCCTGACTGATACAACATGAGAAAGTTCTTTTTCAGCACTTAACTCTAAGTCTTGTCTGGTCCCCATCCTCCTGAATGAAAAAAAACATAGAAGAATAAAAAAAGCTTCCAATTCATTTGTATTAACAGGTTAAAACTGTTCTAAACATGTACTTAAGAAGAAAGCCTGCCTTTGTTTGGAAAAAAAATAAAATTAGCAACTCCGACTTGCGAGCGATTTTCAGCTCCAAAACACACTTCATCTAGAAACTTAACACACTTGCTAAAGCTACCTCATCTTGTATCCTGACAGATGTCTCTGATCCTAAGGCACAAATTTTGCCCTGCTATTAGCTGCTAAGAAAACAGGTGGAAAGGATTATTCCATTCAAGCTATTATTTTTATTATATTTACACTTCCAATCTTTCTTTTAGCTCCACTTCCTTGATCTCATTATACTTTAGCTCTATGCATTCTCTTTCACTGTCTATCTCAACTTTATCTCAACTGCCTTCAGCTTCTTCTCTGACACGATACATCCAGAAATTCTGATAGCCGTTGAGGTAAAGCTGAAACCACCGCCTAGCCCACCTTCCCTTCCACACGCCAACCAGGCTGGCCTCTTTTTGCTCAGAGCAGAAGCAGAGAAGCAAGCTAACTGCAGAAGACCAACCACATCTTCAAGGACAGCCCAATCTGAGAGTCAAGAATGAAAACTATACTAGACTACCCCAACTACAAAAGTCTTTATCACCATGTACATGACAAATACATACTTAATGTTAATTTATTGTGAAAGAAGTACAAGTGTTCTTTTGTTTTCTCATTGCCAGCTGCTTTATACTGTATATTACCACTTGGCAGGCTAGAAACAAGAAAAACTACCTTAAAAATAAATCCATTTCTTTGGAAGAAGCAAAGATACCTTCAATGAGTTAACTTTGTACATCTAGATTCCAGTGTCACTGTCAGTAAGGGAATATCCGCACGTTTTTCTGACCCGACATAGAATACTTGACATACATAGCATCAACGGCAATGCCAGTAAATAGGGCTGCCAGTGAAGTAATGTGTAATATGGAATCAGAACATAGGCAGATGACCGTGAAGCAAAACAAACTTGGTTCGTAGGCCAACAAACTCATGGACTAGCCCACCAAAACAAGTCATACTACCAGGCAGCCAAATAAGAACTATGAACCCAGGATGCAAGCGAACAAAACTGAGCCACAGATCCACCTAACTCAAAAGCTGAAAGCTACAAAACAGTATTTAGTTACAGCTAAAAAAACATCCATACAACTACTATGGGTTTTGTAACAAGCTGCTGAAAGAATCATGGGTCACCAAGTCTCCTCATTTTCAACTGAGAAACATGCAGGTAGTATGCAACATAACTCTGTGTTGTATACAGCCTATTTCAAACACCAAACTGCAGTGCCAGTAATATATATAACCCAATATTTGCAGCAAATGGCAAAAATGCTACTAATTTTCATGGGAATAGGGATGAGACCAGAACTATGCACTGATGGTAATTACAATTCAAACACTGAGAGAAGTTTCAAATAGCAACTTTCCCACAGAGGCTGAATGGAAAAACCAACTCTATGATTAGTAAGAAGCTTTAAGTGTTTTATTATATTAATAACAGATTTCACTCCACTCCTATTAAATATGCCTGGGATTAAACATTCATGTTTACCTCATTTGTGCACACCACCTTGGCAGTTTCTAACATCAAAATGAAGTTGCAAAAGGACAGTATTCTGTTTAAATTATATTTGTTTTTCTTTCTACAGCACAATTATAGCAGCATATGCATGCTTCTGTAATTAGAATTACTTAAAAATATTTCCATTACAACCCCCAATTTCCAGGGGGATATAAACTGCACTGCAGAAAAATCCCCCAGGCCAACATGTAATATCATAGAGCTTACACTGAAAAGTTACTTTGTTGGTCATTTGGATATTTTCATAATCACCACCTAACTAACATAGCACAACACAGGAATCATGTCATTTTTTAAAAATGTATATGCATATATGTACATGTGTATATATTACGTGTGTGTGCATGCACATGTATGAAAAACTTGAAATTAACGTTACATAAGGATGAGGATACTGCATATAGCTATATTACTTTGTATAAACATCACATGAACCTCTGCAGCTCTTTAAGGTCACACCATCAGGTATTATCCTCAACTTTCAGTGCTAACCATGTTTAAGCAGTAGCTGTTTCAAATGGAGGACAAAATGGTGACATAACACCAGATAAAGTCAAGTCCAGAAAGTTTCCCCTGAGAATAGATCAGGAAATATATTAGCAAATTTATTTCCTTGCTCTGGTTGCAAATATTGTACAAGACACAAAAGCTTTCTTTTTATCTGAATCCTCTAGTCAGCTTTATATTAATGATTTCACAAATGGAAACATTAAAACAACATTCATGGACTTACCTCCAGGCCTTTCATGCTCTCCATCAGTATGTAAAAGCATTGAAATAGGCATTCCAACATTCTTGGATCTTCCTGCTACAACAACATTTTTTCCGAATGTTTGTATTCCTTACAGAAAAAAAAAAAGGAAAAAAAAAAACCACTACCAAAAAGAAATTGTATTCCACTGTTTTGATATACCTAAACCCTTCTTCTCAATCCCCAAGATGTAATTATTTGCTGTTGTGGACTGCTGACATCAACATGACTTGAAAATCCACAAGGCTGAACTTGAGGGATGAATCCACAAAACAACTTTCAGCTTTCACCTTAAGAGAATCAAAACTGGCAACTTATTCAGGTTACCTGAATCACCCTTTGGAGGGACTTAATTTCTCTTCTCTGACCACAAAGGGAAATGGAAGCTCTTTTGTCTACCAATAAGAACATGTATATTATACTTACAAAATGACAACTATTGAACACGTATGCATTCTTTTCCCCATCTAATAATGAATGCAATGTTCCCCGTTTTGTTCGTGTTTCCTCCCCTTCTCCCACAAGAACTTATGCATTCAAATCTTCCATTTGATAAATAATCAGGAAGTCAGCAATACCACAGAAAGTTCCTTGCAACATTATAAAATGCCTAAAATAAGTTACCAAAGTGTTTCACTAAGTATTCTACATGGACTACTGTCTACACTTAATTAATAGTTATGCTGCTGGCAAAAGATCTCATCTATTTGGCACCTCCTTATTATTTAGATTAATCTTCTAAATGTTTGTTCTTCAATCAGCCCAATACATTTAGATAACCTGCACCTTTTAACTCACACCTGACTTAATCTTTCGTTCGTCTTCAGAGATAAAAAGAGTTTCAAGACAGTTCAGTTTCTTACCTGTCCGTTTTATAATTTCCCACACGGCAGCAGCAGTGGCAGGTATTATAGAAGGCTGATCAAGACACAGGCGTCCAATATTCATAACATGAAATCCATCCACATCCTTTTCAGGTGCGATAGCGTTACAAACTGTTCGTTCATCTATGTGATCTAGAAAACACATTGCTTTCAAATTACAGTTCTTCCGCTTGTCAGGTGTCATCAATACTATCTGAATAACTACACAGAGAAACACACAAGTTTGGTCTAGCTAGGATAATTATTATTATTCATTATGAATAAACTACACTCCCCCTCTAAAGGCAACAGTTACAATTTCACCTTTTAAAGTCATCTACTGAAAATTAAATGATTCATTTTGTGACACTGCTAATACAACAGATTCAGTCAAAATACGAGAGGCCGATACTCAGCTGAGAATGACGACTTAGTAACTATAAAAATAAATGTTCAAGCAAGACACTTGAGAGTCACATCTGCATTCTGGAAGCGTTAATTATCAAGTGGCTCAAAAAAAAAAAAATCATAGCAGAAAAGTTATTGTGCACGTTACCTGTCTCTCAGATCACAAAGGATACACGACCTAAGTTTTAAACAAATGTACAGAAACCCTAAGCTGAAATAACTTTGCAGGTCTAGCTTTCATTTTCCATTTTACACCACCAGAACTGCTTTTAGTAATTTGCTAATCATTAAGACCAAAACATAGCCTACTTCACTGGAAAACTGTGAGAACGCATAAAATTGTTTAATATTGATGAGCTCAAAACACTAAGTATGGCTTAAATGAAGATACCTGCACGTAATTTACTGTTCTTATCTATTCATAATGAACATTTTTCATATGCACTATTGATATAGGATAGGTCTGCAACTGCTTAAAGTTTACACTGCATAAACATTGGTACTGATTATGAAAAAAAACATGCGTTAGCCAGTCCTACCTCTGCAGAGTTACAAACCCAAGTATAAAGCTTGCATACGTAAAGACACTCCAGAGGAACAGCTCTGCAAAACGTCCCCATACTGACCCAGAAAGCAAACTCTGTTTAATAAATGTATTTACCCAGTGGTACCTCAGTCACAATTTTAGAATCATAGAATAGTTTGGGTTAGAAGGGACCTTTAAAGGTCATCTAGTCCAACCGCCCTGCAACGAGCAGGGACATTTTAGTCTATTGCTTCATTGTTTAATAACGTCCCACACTGGTTCCAGGATTACTCTTCCAGCTTTACTTCCATCTCAGAACAAGTATTTTTTTGCATCTTTTCTATAATGATACAATGCCCGTTCTAGGCTAGATTCCTAACAGAACTCTGCAATTGTGAGGCAAAATATCCCCATGTCCAATTTGGGGAGCGTAATGGGATGTTTAAAAAAGCCAAATAAAGGGAAATGAGTGTAGAATACAAAATTCAGACATTCCCAACAAAACTATTTTATAGACATATATAGGATGTTTGAATTCAGTAGTCAACTAGCTCTAGTTAGGTATTTTGTGATTTTGCATTTGAAGGAGCCAGCTAATTAAAAGATATCATGAATGTTATAAAACTTAAAAATTGGTAATCTCTTGTGAAAAGCTTTTCAATTAAAAAAACCCCTAGAGTTAAACCGGACTGTTATGATTTACAATTTAATCTCCATTTTCTGATGGGAGGAAGTTTCCTTCTGAATCCTAATGAGAAATGTCTGCGGAAATTAACACATTAAGTACATTGATGAAAGAGTCTCTTATAAATCAAACTAGCCTAATCCAGACTAGAGGCAACCGTAATCTTGTTTTTATGTCAACTTGGGGAATAAAAAAAAAAAAGTAAGAAAGAAATTCGGAGTAACCTATTCAACAGTTTTTGCAAAAGAAAACTTGTTAACCTTAGGCAAGGTAGCTGCTCATCAAACAGAAACTTGGCAGCCATGCTTTTCCTTGCACCTGGGATAGGACAGAACACTGCTCTGACAAACAGCTCCTCACTACTGTATGTTTTCAGCGTCTCAGAAATAGACAGATAATACATACATGTATGTAAAAAGGAAAGAAATTATGCTTTACATGGATTTCCCCTCCCCCCCTCCCCCCCTCAAAACTGATTGGCAGAATTTCAGAAAAGGGCACATAGTACCGGGAAGAAACGCAGCTGCATAGCTGGGGACAAGTAGGCTGACGTGGGTCTGAGAAAAGAGGATGTGGACACCTTACATTCCTCATCAGAGACACTGCTAAAACGCTGTCTTGGGCAGGCCATGCCCAAACAAACAAAACCAATTCAGACTGTATAGACAGTTACTATGTTACTTAATGAGTAGATTTTATTTGCCTCAAGAAACATATTGTCCTGGTTTGTTTCCACTTGACTGCAGATAGCCTCATTTATTTCCAGAGGAACAAAATCATTTCTTAAGTATGTTACTGTCAGTCTCATAGAACATGCTTAGCCTCTTCTCAACTGATATTCATACAAACTTACTTGCTGTCCTTCCAAGCTACTCTCCATGTCAAGTTCCTCTCTGCACTCACCCTTTCACTTGTTAACCAAACTTGCAAGACAACACCAGGCATCACTTGCCTAGCTACTCTGACACGCACACAGAGGAACTCTGATTTACACAATAAACAACATGTGCCTCTAATGTTGACATATGAAAAACAAAGACTGGTTTTCAAAAGGGAAGACTGATGAAAATAAAAACGTAGCACAAAAGGGATTTGAAAACATACCATATGGGTCAAGAAATACAGACACAGAGCAAGGAGGAAGCGGTTCAGCAGCAGCAATGAGCTCCCCGGAAATAATTTTGAGAAGCTATACCGAGACACTGCTATGATTTTAACAGTCAGTTCTACCAAAGCAGGCCGCACTTAGGCTGGCACTTCTTTCACAACAGAGGGACGTCATGTTTGTATTCGTTTGTCTCGTTCTTCTTTGCTGCTCTACAACTAAGAAAATGTTGAGTTTTTCATATTCTATCTCATATTCTATCTCAAATAAATATCTAACATTTCATAGCCATCTTCCAGGCAATTTAAAAAAGATACAGGAAACTCTCCACAAAACCATTACCACATCATAAGTAATGCACTCAAAAGGTGCACAGAAGGGAAGTTTTCCTCGGGCAAAGATGACAATCCTCAAAGTTAAGTTGCTCCAGCTCACAAAACTGAAAGAGAACAAAGCTATTTTTTGCTTCTATTTTTATCCCAAGGTTGATCAAAAGCCACACCTGTGTGTGGTTTACTGAAAAAAACCCAAAATCCCACACAACAACCTCAACTCTGGAATAAGCAGCCTCCACTGATAAAGTTTTCACAACTTCTAGGCTTTGTCTCCTTCTATTACAATGCAAATCAGAAGAATTTTGGAGAATGAGCTAATTTAGCTTTCTGCCCTTCCGTTTCTGAAGTTCTTTTGGGACAAAAAAATAATACAGGAATCAGAGTTATATCTGACATGTATTATGGAAAGAACTTCCTGAACATTTTCAGTTCATGATAACTTGCATATTTAACCTTACTATGCAGACAATGCAATACTGTAAAAATTCTGCTATTGATTAAATTACTCTAAGGTTTTTACTATGGCAGGCAACAGCCCGGCCTCAAACTAGCCATTTTTATAGGTTAGAGGAAGGTTAATTAGTCTTCATGCAGTTACTGTGACAGACATACCGTAGTTCTTGAGAGGGATCTTGAACCAATTACTTAAGGGCTTAAACATTTAAGCATTAACATCAGACATTTGAATTGACACAATCAGAATTATCTTCAGGGTTTTTTTTCTTTTCAAATGTTGAACAGGTTTACATTCACTAAGTTTCAAGACTCAAGACTGTTGTTGAACTATGTATGGATGAAGGTAGACAGCTCAAAAGAAGACTGTAATGACTTGATACCCTCCTCATTAAAAAATGCATTTCTGCGAGCGGTACCTAACAATTTTACCAAGTACCCACACAAGTAAGACAAGTGACAAATGACACCTCCCATTGCTGGGGAACACAACAGTGGATTGGGAGTCCAATGGATGAGTTTGTTTCCCTTGCTACATGCTTCAGACAGAAAGATTTCCATCCCTAGGCTGTCAGCGCTCCATCTTTTGCATGAGTTCTTACTACTGCAATGGAAATTTGTTCCATTACCTGTTTCCTCTAATCTCTTCTTAGTGGGAGAGATGTTTGTTCAAAGTAAACCGACCACATTCCACCAGCTCCCCGAGTTCCTTACTCGGTGTCCAAGATTGCAGCCTCCTTACTTGTATTATACTTCCACCTTGTGGCCAATTTTTTTCAACAAGTAGCCGATTTCAGTCAGCTTTCATACAATATGAAGCACGTAACTTCCTAATCTGGAACGCCGATGTTTATTACAAATACAAACAAAACATGTCTTCCTGTGTAACACTCAGAACCTGCCCCAATTTTTGATGTTTTGTAGATATGAAAAAAAAGCAGCGAGAACTGTCTGAAAGTGGAGACCAAGACTAGGAAGAAGAGTGGAAATTAAGAGCTTACCTAGAAACAAAGCTTCAGCTTCACCATCGTCAGAGATACTTATAAACAGTAACCCCTGGAGTCCCAGCTAGTGCTAGAAATTGTGCCTATGCATGCCAAAAAGACAGCTCTAGCCCTTCAGAGCATACAGCATAAACGTATGATAAAAGGCAACACTTGGAAACACACGAGACAGGGGAAACGCAAAATGCCAACCAATTTATTACAATGACTTTAGTAATTTAGGTGCCGCTCCATTAGGAAGCATACAGTGGTTTAATTAAGTTGACTTATGTAGATTTAGATAAAACCTGCAAGTTTTACCACTGCCAAAATACCATTTTGCCAGCTACTGTGAAGTGATATTTTAGTGAGATTCTATTACAAATTAGGAAAAGGGAAATAAAAACCAAGAATATAGTAGAAGCTTTTAGGACCTTCGCACAAAGCTCACCCGGAACATTAGGGACAGCACAGAAAACACGAACAAATGTTTCAGGCAAAACCTGGAATCACTGTGAGAAAGACCGTAGCATCATCTGCTAGACAGCATAACTTGGCATAATATAGGTGATGAAAATATGGCAAAGGCCTTGGAGTTCAAGACAAAATAGTGCAACATGTTAAAAAACAAACAAACAAAAAACCAAACAAGAGAAATAAGCTGCACAAAGTGTGTGTGGAGGGAAATTCCTTGAAATAGCATTCTGACTGAACTTTGAAAAAAGGCAGGGTTGACAATACGAAATGATTCTCACAATTTAATTCGCTTTTTTGTTTAAGATGAACTGCGGGCTTGTATGCAACAAAAAATTTAACATCTGAACTAATCGTTCATTACACATGTCCTCATTCAAGAGCTTTTTATGTCACTCAGATACACTTGCAACCCACAAGTATCAAACTCTTTCCTCTGACATTGACTGTATATGAGGAGCGAGACAAAAGATTTCACTTACCTGGGAGAGGTAGCTGAACTAATACACCACTAACTGTTGAATCCTTGTTGAGTTTTACCGTCATATCTAAGAGTTCTTCCTGAGAAACGTCTTTAGGCCTCAGTATGACCTCACTAGAAATGCCTGAGAAAAAACACAAACAGAAGACACATATTAGTACCAGGAAATTTATCTACGGACAGCTGAGTCATTTCGTCTAAAAATCTGTCCGATGCTTAACAGCTGTCTTAAATAACCATAGAGGACTTGCTAACAATTCTGCTTTCGCTGTCTGGTCTTTAATGCTGTATTTCTAGATGTCAAGAACAATCTTCCAACGAAACATACAGTAAAAAAAAATAATCTATAGTTGGACACAGTACCTCCAAAATTAAACAACATTTTAGAAATATTAAGAAAATAAAGTGTGTAACTTTTCTACAAATGTGCTCTTGAGAATTACAATTAAAACTGAACAGATAAAGCTACACTAGCATTACTGGCATTTTATCTGACAGCTTTTCTACTCCCATGGGACAAAAGTTGTTATTAGAAAAGAAAATTTTTCAAGTTACTTCACAAGATTGCAGTTTCACTGATAGCAACAACATTGAAGTTCCCTGTTTAGGCTATGATACTCTTTCATTCGGAGATGAGATGTTGTAGTGACTGGGCTTTATCCCAGGTAATGAGTCACTCAGCTTTTCTGTTCGATTTCACTTTGTCGAAAATTTTGCCCTTCATACTCAGAGCTGAGAAGCCCCGGTTTTGCATTGGCTTGCCTGGCTCTACTGTAGACCTGAAGCATCCAACAGGACATACATTTCCATGAGATACAGCAGATGCACATGAAGACTGACATTATGAACAAAAAGGCTCTTCCCGGTATCTTCCTGTGAAACTGGTTACTTAATCACTGTTGCCATCAATTCCGGGGTAGTAGGGTTTGCTACCACAGTTGGAGGTGGGCTGAAAAACCCACATATAAAAGAAGGCATCTAACAGGTACTGAGGAGGCAAGCTCTTAAGCAAATATTTCACATTCAAAAATAATCAAAGTGTCTTGCAGAAATAACTAAAAACTGACATAATTTCTCTCTGATTACCTTTACTCACCAAGAGTCTCAAAGCCAGTTAAGACATTTAACTGTCAAAAAACTTCCCCAGTGTTCTCCTTTAGTTTCCAGTTTCTAACAGTAAGGGTGCAAACTGTTTCCTACAACATTTTAAGATACAGAACTGAACTTAGGGCTACCATTCACATGCTGTTAAAACTACTTCCTTCACATGTCAATGCAACTTCTTTTCTTTAGGTTCACCAGAGAAGATGAGGAAGAAAACAGTGCAAAATTAGTTTAAGATATAAAGGGAGTTCCCCCTCCCGCTTTTTTAAATTTTTTGTTTTTAAGTAACAGTATCATCTTGTGCTTACCAAAGGATCATTTATATTACATAACACATACCTACAGCTGCAGCTGCTTTTATCTTGTTTCTGACATAAATATGACTAGCTGGATTGTCTCCTACTAATATGACACTGAGATGAGGTCTCTTGTTTCCAAAGGATATCCACGATTCTACATCCCTTTGAACTTCTTTCAAAACTTGTTTAGCAAGCTTTGTCCCTGAGATAATGGTTGCTTCATCACTATAAAGACAAAAAGATATACA
This sequence comes from Harpia harpyja, assembly GCF_026419915.1. Lineage (NCBI taxonomy): Eukaryota > Metazoa > Chordata > Aves > Accipitriformes > Accipitridae > Harpia > Harpia harpyja. The sequence goes on from NC_068941.1 coordinate 1,363,184, forward strand.
ATATTTAGGTCTATTATTTCATAAACAAGACACTTTAAAGTGTGTGATCTACCGTGTTAAATACTTGCAAATGCTTTGATTAGTTAATTTGCTAGTATTTCAAATATTACTTGAAAAACACTAATGCATTACAAATCCACCCGAGGAAAGAAGTGTTACCCCACTCCCTTATTTGAAGAGCAGGAATGTGCCATCAGTGCATACGGAAGAGGAGCTCACCTGCCACACCCCACCTTCCCAACACACGTAGCCAGCCAGGCTGAATGTATCTATGAACTCCTGCATTTGGGAACAGAACACGAGAACATTCTTACGCCCTTAAGTTTTTTTGTTTTAAGGAATTTTTACCCACCTCCCTTCCCAAATTTCTTTCAAAAATCTATTTGACATGGGATTATTCACACTATTCTTTTGTCCGAGCCTAGATGATACTATTTCTCAGCTTTCTTAGGACTTAACTCACATAAGCCAGTGGCAACTTACTCAGGAGCTTCTGTCATGCCCTCCCCACTTCCGCCCTTTCAATCCCCTGTCCTTCCAGTAACTTCGCTCTGTCGCTCAACCAGCACTACAGCAGACAAACACCCTCCTTGGGTAAAGGCCCCACAGCCATTGCCCTACCCATGTAGAAAAGCAGAGAAAAACTGAGAAAGTCTTGTGGCTTGAACTTGTCCCAGAACTCCTCAGCCCCCCTCTTTCCCTCTACATTTCTGTGATCATCACCCCAGCCAAGGACGCGGAACCCACACTCACCCCTCACCAACCTGCAACAAACAAGAAACCTCCGGCATGCGTAACTTTCGGATGCTAAAAGGTTAATTCCTTTTGTAGCAGATAATCAGCCTTTAAACACTAACTTTATTGCGTGGTGGTGGTGGTGCTTAGAGGGGAGAAAGCAGGAAGAGAGAGAAAGCAAGCTGTAGAGCGAGAATCTGTACCACTGATCTGGTTTAAAACATGGTACTCTACAAGATTCAAACCCATAACCTTAAGCAGCCAAAAAAAGTGAGTTGCATTTTACTCATTTCAGAAATTTGTGCAATTTCAATTGTTCTTAGTAAATCTTCATGATCAAAGAAGCTAAATGCACAAGGGTGTGGAAGAAGGAAGGTAGGCGGGGGAACAGCAGCAGCGACAATGACACCACGCAGGACAGGACGACAAGACCACCCAAAATCACAGACTATCTCTGGTCTTATATAAAGAAATCATCCAAACTTAACCTCTACATCTGACTGATAGATGAAGAAATCCAGTGTACAGTTCAGGTCACTGAAGAACGGCTCTATGAGGACTCTGCTACATAGGGAAGTGCAAGGTACCTGAAAATACATTTTTCTGGATTGGAAATAATAGTATCAAACTCTCTAACTTCTACCACTGCTAGACCCCTTCAAAAAAATGAACAACTTGTAAGTAGTAACATGACAACCCCCAAATGTATTTTTAAATACAGTTTATTTCAAATGGCATATGCGGTAAACCTTAACAGCGCTCAAGAGGCACCGCAGAATAGAAAGGAAGTCGAATTCCTTACTTAATCTTACAAGCCCTACCCTCACCCTTGAATGACACTTAGGTGACAATAATATTAAGACTTACCCTTTGGTAAAGCTCTTAATGTCTTTTATCAACTTCCCGTGCTCACCTCACCAACTAACTGCTCAAAGATCAAGTGCATCTAGACTGAACAGCACTTCCTTAAGTACTATTTCATTCAGATCTTCCAAGTGTCAGCTTTATCTTACCTTGGTTGTTCTCCTGGTCTCCGGAGTCTTCTCCATCTTCCTGCCTGTCTGCTCACTATGAGCAAGCGTAGGTGCCCCTCATCTTGTACGTGTCCATGGGACATATTCCACCACAGTTCAAGCTTTTATCTACACTATCTCCTTCACTAATTGAATCTCTCATCTTCTCAAAGAAACTTCAAGAATCCTAACATGATACATACATATAGTTAACGCTTCTTGGCACAATCATCTGATATTATAACAAGAAAGTACATACTGTTCTATCTGTAAAAATGTAGTAAAATAACACCAACTCCCCAGAAGCAGAACTACCAAGACAGACGCAAAGTTAAAGTCGCTAGTGGACAAGTTCACTCCTCTCCTAATGAGCACAACTGTGCAGCACTAAGAAAAAACACACTCCTGATTCATCAACTCCTAACCAAAGACTGTCGACCGATTACTTGATCTTACTTTCTAGAAAGTGAGCCTAAGTAGGAGAGGGTTTCCCCTCTGCAAACAGCCTACACTTCCTTCTTTGAGATGAAAAGCTTTACATGTATACACACATACATACACACAGATTGTAACCCCTGCTTTGAATTGAATAAATTAATTCAACATGACTACCATTTATAACTGGCATAGTTTAGCAAGGACTCCAGATGAGTGATAATGACAGCAAGAAGATGTCATTATAACTTTAAAATAAAGAAAAAAAAAACCCACACTGCCTAGTATTAAAAAAAGAAAGAAAAACGAACACACTCTGCTGAGAACTATTTATCCAAGCGTTTGTCAGGAAAGCAAAATATTAGAAGCATAGTTGGCACACAACACACAAATACCTTGTTTCCTTCCATTTTACACCAGCCTTAGCTACTTCCCAAACACAAGTTTCTGTACTGTTTAACTTAAATATGTATATAAAGAAAAATAATTAAGCCAACAGATGTGGTTTTATTCTTTTCCTGTACGGCCTGCTCTGTATGTGCTCATTTTCATAGATGTCTCTCTCCCATCTTCATTATTTATGTTTTAGCTATACATGCCTTCGGCACAAGACACTTCTTTCCATGTACTCATTATGCCAAATACATAATGAATGCTCACCTGCGTAGCAATGCCATATACATTTAAGAATACAAGGATTTAATGATATTTTGGGGCCAAAAAGTACTTTCAATCCATATGAATGTGTATCGCATGCCTATGCTATTTTTACTCTAAATGTGTTGCCAAAGGTTAAGCAAACGATTTTAAGTGTGTGCCTATTCCTTAACATCTAGCCACAGACTCATCAAGTTCTCAAGATCTGTCCTCGCTCACATCTGACCATTCTCACCCCATCACACTCAATCTTCTCAGTCATCCAAGGATCAAAACCAAAGCAAAATAACAGAAGAACAGTGCTAAAAAGGCAAAACCACACACACACAAATATAGAAGAAAAAAAACCTCTCACACACATTATAAGCTAGGACAAAACAGATGTAATAAACCCTAGCCAGGAGGCACTGTGATAAGGCTCTTCCAACACCTGGATCTTTCTGAAGACAACAAAAAGCAAGTTCTACAAGCCTGAGCAAACATCAATTGTAAAAGACAAAAACTTGCCTGAAAACAGAAATTTTTCAAGTTAAGACTACTCTGAAAAATTAATACTCTGGGGCAGCCCAGGTATAGAAGATCAAAACGATTCCAGGTTAGTTCACATATGCAGAAGAAAACAAGTACAATTATACCTTAGCAAGAAGTTACGGGATGGGCCTACTTTAAAAAAGCTACCCTCTTCTGGCATTACAACAGCTAAACAGATACTTGGAGGAGATTAAGAAAGGTATCGATGCAAAGAGCAGTTCTATTTTTCATATTCGTAACTTAAAAGTGCTGGGAAGGGAGATGGTAAATAGCATGTACATTTATGGCAAATGTTTATGAAAATGACTCCAGGTCTCAAGGAGGATCTCAATGAAGACAAAGTACAGGAAAAAGAAATCTTTAGGTAAAACTTTCAGCCTTTGCTTTGGAGACTGACCATGAACCACAGAGCAACTGAAATTATCAAATAATCGGAAAATTGAGTGTGAAAGCTCAGCTTTGTATCTTACAGAGTTACAGATAAAGAGCCTGTCAAGTCACAGATGCACTGTTCTCTCTTCTAAGGAAGGAAAGAACAGCAAATCTCGTGACTTCCCCCCACCCCATAAATTTTACTATTTATTTAGGGCAAGAAAGCTTCCCCCCATCATCTGATCATAGCTGATGATCACACACCTTCTTGAGCCTCATGGGCTCAACCACCCATAGTTTACCAATATCAATACAATGTCACTAATGCAAATCTTTTTTGGAACACAGGTAACAATTTTTATAATGGTTCAGATACCAAGTGTCCCAGTTGTCACGAGTCCCAAGGTATTAAAAGCACTCCACATATCCACTAGGTTAACTCTGCACTGAAAAATGCCATCACTGTAACCAAGCCGTAAATATCGCTACTGCAAGAACCACCGCTTAGGTTGAAACGTTCATCACTTCTTACATTTTTCTTAGCGGAAGTTTTCAAATAGATTTGAAAGCTGATGTCACCTTCATATATAGCAAATAGTTTTGCCCTACATCAGCCAGCACCTAAATTTTTACAAGTCCAAGGCCAAAACCAAATGTAAAACAAATGTTACATTACTTAGAATATAAAGATTATTATGTTCTTCTTTTACACGGTTAGATATTCCCCAATTAGCAGCTATCCATGCATTACCATTCTGCTACTCTACTTTATTAAAAAAAAAAAAAATCAACACAAATACTTAGTGTTTACACTTAACCATACACGTTACAGTTACACAAATCGAAACCTCAACACTTCCAATAGGTACTACAAGTGAAGACTATCTAGAAATGTCCTAAAATGTATTATTCCAGTCTTGATGATGATTTATCGCAGCTGGTCATCATTATAGCAAGACAACATACTGTTCTCCCTATGAAAGACTTGAAAAAATTAATTTTAATCACCATAATTAATTACTTTATTCTTACACCTAATGTTTGGCTACTTCAACTTCTGTTGCTTGAACTTTGCTTGACACATAAAATAAGCAAAGTATGTGATGGTATTTTACCTCTATTTTCTAGGAAGACGGCGGTATTTATTATTCTTCTTGATCATTATTAGTTCTAGTCGGTTTACAATTTCATCCAGAATTTTAAGACAAGGGTACAAATTCAGTGTATCGTGAAAACATGCATTACCTATTGTGTAACAGAAGTGTGGTTTTAGTTCCAAAGAAAAACCTCCCTGGGGAAAAAAAAAAAAAGAAAAAAAGGCCTATGTTTGATTAGGTATTAAGAGAATAAAAGCTTGACATCCTTCAGCAGTAATCTTTTTCTTTGCCTGACTACCCTGAACATCCAGAACTAAAACATTTCAACACTCTCTGCAAATACATATGTTTGAAGCTTTAATGTACATCTGTACACAAACGCATTTAGCATTGATGTTTAATATATGTCGAGTCAGTTTGCCATGATGAAAGTAGTTAAAAGTCATTTGCAAAAACAATAAAGCATTCTGGATTTAGGCTAAAATTGGACTGGTTTTCAAAGTGCTGCAAGACTGATCAGTTGGGTTTTTTTCTGTACCATATTCTGGGGAATGAACAAGTCCGCACCTAGAACAACATATAGGGGAAAAAAAAAAAAAAAAAAGAAACACCACATTTTCTAAGACAGTCTACAACCAGTTCTGCATTCTCTCTCTACTATAAGAAACTACACAACTGGAGTAAAATAACTGATGATTAATGTTTTGTTATATTAATAAGATGCTCATTTGTCTGTTTATCAGCATACTCAAACACAAGAAACGTTTAACAACTCAATACATGGGGAAAATATCTAAAAGCCAGCAGACACCATATTTATTCAGAGACACTTGTTTAAACTTTATAGACACGTGGATGGTAGAACATGGAGGATTTTAAAATATTACCCTAACAGCATATGGAAGAAATTCACAGTGGTCAGTTCTGAAACAACTTCTTTCCTCTGCTAGTCTTTAAGATGGAAAAAAACCCTAATCCTAAAAGCACAAACAAAATGCCAGGAGCATCATCCCACCCATAACATAGTTCATCTGTTTCTTGAAGAGAACTCTTTGCTTAAAGATCATATTTGGAAACAGAGAGCTGCTGCCAGCACTTCTGGAAAAAATTAAAACAACGGTCTACACATTTTAACTGCACCCAAAACAACACAGTCTTCTTGCTAATACCTACCAAGTTACTGAAAGAAACTTGTTTAAATGCCAGTGGCTAAAAAGCAGAAAACATTAGTGGATTTAGATGCAAATACTAAAAAGGAAACAAATCAGGTGGCAACGCACTGTCATTTACCATTCCAAATGGAGAAGCTTCTCATTCTGCTCCTTCCAAGGTTATTCTCTACCCTTCATGACTCCAGAAAATACCTTCCCAAAAGTACGAAACCACTTGCACTAACATCACTTTTTATGTAACATAGCTGATTTATTTTTATGAAGTATATTTCTTCAAGAACCTACTTTCTGGTACATAGTCACCATCTATTCATCCCACATTTTTTAAGCCTCTGGATTTCCTCAACAACCGTTAAAGCTTTGAGTGTTTCCCCAGATGTGATGCATAAGGTGCTGAGAGTTCACCAGGGAAAGATGAAGCAGCAGCATACACATACACACCTGCTGCACAAAATATACTTAAATTCAGCTCACCTTCCAGTTCTAGCAACCACCTGAGCAACCAGTTTAAGTAAAACAAAGGTCACCTTGAAAATATCTGTGACTTCCTGAATTCAGCTATCTTTGATGCATCAACTAGTATTTTCATACACGAAATAAATATCAAGAAGAATACATTGCTACAACTCAGTAAACACTATGACATTTGTTATTTGGACCTTCAGAACTCTGTCTCAGCAAAACCACCCAGTTATAAAATTAACTCTCATGGGAGAAAAAAAAAAGGCAAGCTTTAAATACATAGCCAAGGAGAAATTTCCAATACCTCGCCATTTTCCCTAATTGCACTGTAATGCTCTTCAAAGTCTCTTATTTGTATAAACAAATATGCATATACAATTTTCTTAAGTAAAGAAAATTTTTCACAACTGTCAAATACATAAATAACAAATATTACAACATGTTGATGCTTCTGAGGCTTAGAGTCTAGATAGCTTAAGTCCTTCGATGGAAATATTATACAAGAACTACATGAAAAAGTAAAGCATCAGCTGTACAGGAAGGTTAAACTGCACCAAACTATTCAAGACATTCAAATTAAGAAGTGAATTATTATTTTAAATTTTATCCACACGAAAAACTTGACCAGGTGTAGTGACAGATTTAATGTGTGTTACTATGCCATCCTGTCCCACTATCATCCTGCCCACTCACGGATGATCTTATTCTGAACCCTGTCTGAGTTTACAACAGAACAATTCATGTACTGAATCGTTCTTGTTAGTGTACCCAGTGACCTGCAGGACATTACAGAAACAAAGATGTCACCTGCTAGTATAGATCAACCTATGCACTAAAAGCCCAAAATCATATGGGGCATCACAATGGCATCTTCTCAGTCCCATATGTACCACACAAAAACCTCTCTAAAATCATTACTACGGAGGCATCTACTCTTCGCAGAACTGCAAAAAAGTTACTAGCAGCAAAGAACAGAAGTAGGCATGCACCGTTCCAGAAACACAGCCATTTGTGCCAAAACTGGCAGAACTGGATCCTCTGTTGTACAGGACATACAAAATATCTAGGAAGTCAGATGCTTATTTCAATTGCCACCATACAGCTTACTAATCTTTTCATGTTTGAAAACACAAAGCAAAGACAGTGCTTTCAGTGTAGGCTACTTGTGACCCGCTGAACCAAGCAAACTTTCAGGTCAGTATTTAAGACACCTCCAGTATAAATGGAAAGGCTGCCAAGCAAGGGCTCAGCTGAAACCCTCCCATCCACACCCAGAGAAGCACTGGTAGTTGCCACGCCACAACATCAACAGGAAAGGCTCGGTCCAGCCAGCACATTAAATGGAACACATGAGTAACAACATCAGGAGACCCGTCCTCACTACGGTAGAGCATGCCCTGCTTGCCCTAGGGATCCAGGCTTTCAGCCAACACTGGCAGACCCCTGCCCGCTGCAGTGCTATGGGAGACACAGCGTGACCACGTGGATTTTACTTATTTATTTATTTAAATTATCATTATTTTACTTTTATTTTAGAATTTGTAATTTTTTTTTTTCCAGAACAAAAGCACGCCACAGGATCACATCACCTGCCTTGCCGAGGACCGCGAGATGCAATGGGCCGGGCTGCCACCATCACTCGTCCCTTCACACAAACAGTAATATTCTTTAGCAGAGATTAAAAACGCTTGCCTACAAGCCATCCGCCAAAATAATCACGGACGCCAAAAAAATTTAAGATATATAGCAATTCCGTGTAAACGAACCGAGAGGCTCTTTACGGCAGTAGGAGCAAACGAATGTCGACTGGCCGCGCTCCCCTCGGGGAGGAGGCGGAAAGGCAGGCCACATTTCAAGGGCTCCCCCATTTCAGCGCACCGGTTAAATCCCCACAGGATCCACGACGCCAGCGCCGCAGCCCTCCCGCCCGGTACCCCCGCCCGCCGGCACAGACCCCTCAGAGCCCCATGTTCCCGGGGAGAACTGCAACTCAGCCGGGCTCCAGGGGCAGCTACCCCCCGGAGGCGACCGAGGAAGGCGAGGGGTCTCCCGGCAGCGGGCCGCGGTGCCGTCCCCTTCCCTCAGGCGGTTGGGCGCCCGCTCTGCCCGCCGCGCGCTCGCGAAGCTTCCAGCGCGACCGTTAAACGGCGGCGGCGGGCGGGCGGGCGGGCGCGCGCGCGCGCGCGGCGGCCGCCCTGTCCCGCCGTTCTCCACAGGGCTCCCCGCCGCACCGGGAGGAGGAAGAGGAGGAGGAAAGGAGTGAGGATGAAGAAGCCCCCAGCGGTGCGGCGTACCTGGCGGCGCTGCGAGGGGAGCTGCTGGTGCCGTAAGCGGCCCGGGGCGCCGGTTGCGAGAGGGCTCGCCATCGCCTCAGCGGCGCCAAGCCCGGGCGCAGCACCGAGGAGGAGGAGGAGGAAGAAAAGAAGGAGAAGGCTGTCGCCGCCGCCATGTCGCTCCCGGCGGACGGAAGCGCCGCCGCAAGCAAGCGACGAAGGGAGGAGCCAGGGCAAGTAGCGGGCCCGTGGCCGCGACGGGGCGGGGCGCGCTGCTGAGGGACGGGCGGAGGTGCCGGTCGCCCTGAGAGGAACGGCCGGCCTGAGGGGAGAGAGGAGGACGCCGCCCGCCAAAACTGAAGGGGCGGCGGCGCCTCCGGTGCAGGAGAGCCTGTGGGCAGGCCGTCACCACCCGTGTGGTGGCGCGGGGCTGGCAAACCCTGCGGGTTTGTGTGGTGAGAGGGCGAGCGGCACGGCCCCTGCCCACCTCCCCGGCCCTTGCCGCCCTGCGGTGCTTCGGGGGTTGGGGCAGGAGCCTCTGCCGGGGATGGTGCACAAGGCGGTCTTCATTTGCACCCTTTGATTCGTAGGCACTTCTCTTCCCGCCAAAATGTGGTGTGTGGGCAAAGCCGACACCGGGTCAGAGCCGCACAGACAAGCGTCGATGCCCTTCGTAATTCTCAGCTGCTCCCGCGTGTTTTCCTCGTGGACTTCCTTGCAACTCATATTAGTGCTTTCTGTCGTGTTTTATGGCAGATTTTTCATTAAAAAGTGTGGAAAAATTTCTCTTTGCAGAGGGGAAGAAGAAAACAAACTGCGATCTGAAATAGCATATACAAAGCATGCCAAAATAATAACCGGCAACCTCACCTGCAATACTGAGCCTACTGACAGTTGGCAAATTCCTTTAGGAAGCTGGCAAAAGCTTGGAAAAGATGCAACAGATTACTGAGGCTGCAATTTCTGCTATGGTACTGGCAAATTTTTTGATGAGTTAGGTGTTTGTGTAGGGAACGTGGTTCGGCTGTTTCTACAGACAATGTGCATACTGTTTTTTAATTACTTGTCCTCCTAGAATCTTATTCTCTTCCAGTATTGTAGATATTATGTAAATCTTCCCCTTCAGGTTGCTATTTTACAAATAGTAGCGACACCAAACTTTACACACCATCTAGCATCTATGTACCGCATTAATTACAAAGCTTTTTTAAAAAAGGACACTTACCCAAGATTCATTGACAAAGTTATGTACACCATCCCTTACTCCTATGATTATTTCTTGTTACTGTCCTGTTTGGAGAAAAATGAACATGTGAGGAGATAGGAAGTCCTGTGAAAATTTACGGTCCTGAGCAGAGTGTAGATCTTTAAGATAGAACAAAGATCTTCAAATGCTAATCTATCCTATCCAGCTTCTAAAGAACTGAAGATGATGAGTGTAAATTGAATATTTAAGCTCATTTATATAACATCTAGCCATTTTTGGAATGCTGGTTTTTTTAGGACTCTCGTATTGCTGGTTCTGTAAAAACAGAGATGTTCAAATACAGATAGACTGACACTTTAGAATTGCAAGTAATCCTACAAAAGGGAGTAAGTTACTTGAAGGGGCTATATATATATCTCACAAAGAATAGGCAAGATATTAAAAGAAAAGCTGAAGGGAATAACAGAAAACACAATGGGCAAATGAAAAAAATATTAGTAGTCCTAAAAATTGGTATTACAGAGAAGGCAATTCCATCAAAAGTTTATTTTTGTCTAGGATGAAAAACGTTGCCCACTCATTTTTTTTTAGGCAAGGTTTGTACACTTGACTACAAAACTTCGAATTGCTGTTGTTAAGATTTCCCACAGATGGAACGTCCACCACAGATCTTTCTACCAAATTCGTACACTAGAAAAAAGCAGTTGTATTAAAAATGCTTTTGTTGAAATTTGCTATGCAAATTGTGACTGAAGAATTGCTTTACTTCAAAGGTACATCAGTTAGTTACAAAATGTTGGACGAACGTAGGCAAGCATATTCTTACAGTCAGTGATGCTGAACATAACAAAAAAAAAAGTTACCCATTATCTTTTATGCAAACTCACCTTTTGTATCAATTGGATTCCTGCTATTCATACTGACCCCTACAGACAAATAAAAATAGGTTTTCAGTAGTATGAGGATGAAACCTTTTTTCTTGACCTCAGTTAACTGCTTATGTTTCAGATTCCATTCAAGTTTGCAACTTAAATATCACAACTTTTAAAAAAAGCAAAACACCACAACATTTTAAATTAACTTTCACACCAATCAAGTTGCACCTTACTGTGGCAACCTCAGGTTTGACCCTGAAGCTACGTGTAGTGATGCACATATGAAAAATGCTACCAATGTCAGTCATTCACACCAAAATAATATACCACCTTTTCGTATCATTCCTGAAAAAAAAATCTGAAATCTCACCACTGCTATAATAACAATATTTATAATTAACAGTTTGCAGAGCATGGCCTACAAAAAATGACCACATTACTATTGCTCAAGATCTGTTGAGTACATTATATAGAACATCTTATGAAAATACTACAATAATAAATAATAGTATGCATATGAGCCACAAAAATGCACTGATGAAATTGGTACAAAGGGTAAAGCTGAAAATACGCAATTTGGTTTGCAGAACAGCGAAAGCAGAGTTAGGCATTGACAGCTATGAAGGAGGTGGGTATTCTTAGCAGGTTGTTTCAGAGTCTGTTACACTTGGAGTATTTTCATGTGCATATGATTAAGGACTATAGTTATAAAACACTGTCTTGGGCATTAACAATCCCATCAACTTAAAATTATCTCTTAATAATTATTTCTGTGTGAAGAGGAAGTCAAACATGGTTGGTTGGTAAGAAGTGCTGTTCTCTCATCTTGTGAAAAGCTGTATCAGGAAATGTTGCTTTACAAAAAATTTTGTGAGTAATTTCTTTCTGTATCCTGGAGGATATTATGCCTTTCTGTCCACTCTCCACTTTTTTCTTCTCTGTTTTGCCTTCCCATCTGCTCGAAGGTGTACATTTGTATGAGACAAAGAGGTTGAGAAGAAAGGTGAACCATGTCATATTTTGCAGTCTTAGTTTAAGGAAAAAATGAATCTTAGTTTAGGAAAAAAAATAGAGAAGAACTCAGGTTAAGTAAAAAACTTCTTACCCTTGGGAAGCCTTGTATTTTAAGAAAATTTATTTGCTGACCTTTTTTTTACTTTCTAGTAGTCCTACACCCACCCGACCCACAGCCTCTATTTTTGAAGGACACCAGTATTGGAGATGAACATAGTATTCAGGACAAACACGTTACCGTTTTTTAAAAAACCCTGCTCAAGATCACGTGATCTGGCACTTTCAGCACCTGCTGCAGAGTCTGCTTTCTAACAGCAACAAACTGTATAAAACCTGGGCCCTGACAGCAGAATACTGGGAATTTTTGGAATGTGAGCAAAAGTGAGAGTCATGGCTATTGCTGGAGCCAGAAAAGATACTAAAGGAGAAAGATGTGTTACCGATTTACTTAACAGATACATATTTTGCACCTTGGTCCAACATCACTGAACTTCTGTTCAGAAGTGCCCTGTTCACGAGGGGTAAAAGAAGGCAGTACAGAACATTGCTTGAAGCCTGAAGGGTTTTCCTTCATCAGCATGCTCTGGATGGTATCTGTGTGTGCTCCTATGTGCCGTGACTGGCTTAGAGTGCACATCAACAATCCGGGCTGTGCCTTCACCTCGTGTTTATATAGAAAATCTGTATTAGGATAGTTACCGAGGCAAGTGTTTGCCTTCCTTGCTTGGCGATGCCAGAGGGGAAGCTAGTCACCAGGAGGCACTCATGCCACACGTTAGTCTTGCCTCACACCGATCCTTCCTGCTGCCGTCTTCATAAACACACTACTTGGGATGCCAGAGTTCGGTGTGAATGTCGTGATGATCATTAGTGATGGCCTTAACTACATCTCTTGCTACATAGTCATTATTCTGAATGTAAAATAAGATCCTCCAGTCACTTCACTTGTTTTAATATCTTATTTTCCCTTAGGACCTGCTCCCGGATGATGGTGGCAGGGAAATGGGAGACAAACAGGAGCGCAAGTTCTGTTTGCCATAGCCGTCAGCTGAAATAGAAAACACATATTAAATTGTTTTGTAGGAAATGAAAGAGAACTAGACTCAAGATGGAAGTTCATATTTAGGATCTTTAAGAGAAAGACAGACTTCAAAGCACAGGCAATCTTTTAAAAACTCTTTTCTTATGCTTTTCATGCAACTATTGGGAGTCCTCAGGCTACCAGTCAACACCGTATGTTTAGAAAAATCTTGGCTCAAATACGCAGTTTTAAGGCATGAACTGAAGAAGTGAATACCCAGCCAAGTCTGTTTTAATGAGAGGTTTTAATCTTAGTTATTTTGGCATCACTTTTGTGGTGAATAGGGTGAAATTGTGGTGAATGGGGTGAAATCCAGTTGGCGGCGGGTCACAAGTGGTGTTCCTCGGGGCTCGGTGTTGGGCCCTGTTCTGTTTAATATCTTTATCGATGATTTGGATGAGGGGATCAAGTGCACCCTCAGCAAGTTTGCAGACGACACCAAGTTGGGAGGCAGGGTCGATCTGCTCGAGGGCAGGGAGGCTCTACAGAGAGATCTGGACAGGCTGGATCGATGGGCTGAGGCCAATTGTATGAAGTTCAACGAGGCCAAGTGCCGGGTCCTGCACTTCGGTCACGGCAACCCCGTGCAGCGCTACAGGCGTGGGGAAGAGGGGCTGGAAAGCTGCCCGGCAGAGAAAGACCTGGGGGTGCTGGTCGACAGCCGGCCGAATACGAGCCAGCAGTGTGCCCAGGTGGCCAAGAAGGCCAACGGCATCCCGGCCTGTATCGGAAACAGCGTGGCCAGCAGGAGCAGGGAGGCGATCGTTCCCCTGTACTGGGCACTGGTGAGGCCGCACCTCGAGTCCTGTGTTCAGTTTTGGGCCCCTCACTACAGGAAAGATATTGAGTTGCTGGAGCGTGTTCAGAGAAGGGCAACCAAGTTGGTGAGGGGCCTGGAGCACAAGTCCTGTGAGGAGCGGCTGAGGGAGCTGGGGCTGTTTAGTCTGGAGAAGAGGAGGCTGAGGGGAGACCTTATAGCTCTCTACAGCTACCTGAAAGGGGGTTGTGGTGAGGTGAGTGCTGGTCTCTTCTGTCAGGTGGCTGGAGATAGGACGAGAGGAAATGGCCTCAAGTTGAGGCAAGGGAGATTTAGGTTAGATATTAGGAAAAATTTTTTTACTGAGAGGGTTGTCAGACATTGGAACAGGCTGCCCAGGGAAGCGGTTGAGTCACCATCCCTGGAGGTATTCAGAAAGCTTCAGGACATGGTTTAGTGGGCATGGTTGATGGTTGGACTCGATGATCTTGAAGGTCTTTTCCAACCTAAATGTTTCTATGATTCTATGATTCTACAGATGACAACACAGTAAATCAATGCTGTCAGAGTGCAGAACCTTATGGATAGATGTATTTTTGATTAATGACTAGCATTTATTGTCTGGCGTGGTCTGACTGACATGTCTAATTCAGTGAGTACAGTATTGGAAGCACTGATGTGAGTTAGGTAGATTGTGTCATACAGTAACAGCACATTGTATTTCTACAGAGGTCTCGAATATTGAATGTGTTTTTTTCTTGTCTTTCTCTAGCACAATTAAAATAAATTAAGGCTTTCCTTTTCTCTGCACCCTGTCTTACTGTTGCACTCTAAAGAACCTTACAGTGAAAACAATAGAAAGTACCTTTTTAAGTGAAAAAGGAAAACTCTAGCATTTGGTGTGGGATTGAATTTGGAGCAAAGGTTCTGGTATTATTTTTAAAAACTAAATAAAATAGAAATCATTAACCACAGTGCTAAACATTTATAATGCCTTTCACAAATATTATTGGATCCTTTAAATGCATGTGTTCATGGAGAAACAAGGAAATTACTTTGATTTGATTTTAAATGAAACAAGTTTGTGTTATTACAAAATCATTGGTAGACAGTAATGAGTATTACGATTTTTAATAGTAACAGCTATTCCTAAATAGTAACAAGCTCCAAATTCTGTAATAGATTTGCGTAAATATGTAATACTTTGACTTTTTCATTGTTTTTCATTATTAGTCAAACAAACCAAGTAGTCTGAATTGCAAGGAATGTGAAATGTGCTGTAAATTTAAGCAGATTCTACTCAAACTGCATCATTTCCCAGTGAAGTTTAGATCACTTAAATTTGTAATAGGTGTATTTGCTCTGCCACAACTCTTTTTGAGTACTGTGTCTCATTACAGAGCTCCGCACGAGTGAAAATGAGGTATCTAGTTGGTGCTTGAGCTCTTTGCTATGAGTACAACAGCAGGGAACATGATTTTCAGCCTGGGGAAGCTTCTCTTAAGCTTGATTGACATATCTTAATTGCATTTATATTCTCTCTTAGGTTATTCTAAAATAATCATTAAGAATTATAAACATTGCCAAGACTTTTAGCATGTAGTTTAACCACACATTACAAATTATGTCTGATAAAGGGATCTTCCTGTGGATCTTATGTTAAAGATTATTCTATTAAAAAAAGAAAACCACAAATGAAAATTATTTTTCTGATAACATACAGCAGCAAAACATAAACCCGGCATTTTGTGTTGCTTTAAATTTGGTATGCAGATACAATTAGCACTGCTACTGAAGTCAACAGTCTATGAATTTAAAACAAAGTAAATCTACACTGAAGTTCACAGCAAACCCATACTAGTTATCTTCATTCTTGTCGCTTGCCAAACCGTTCTTCAGCTGTCTTTGTTTTTGATAGATCTACTCACTAGATGACTACAATTTTTGGTAAAACACTCATTTTTAGAAAATCCCAGAAAGTAACTTCTCTCCAGTTCATTCAGATAACTAAAAAAACCTGGAAATTACATAAAGTCAGGTCACAATTTTCAGTATGGTTTTCATGTTAAAAATTCAGAAAAGACGTTGTATCACTAATATTATCTACATCAGACTCGCAAATATTATCTATATCAGACTCTCTAAGCTCGTGGCATTTTCTTTAATGAAAACACGCGTATCGTCCCAAATCTTCCTGAAAATTAAGTAGACTCCAAAATGGCTGTCATCTACATACTACAGTTGCTATTCCCTTATATATCTTCACAATTTCACCATCCTTCTTTGTGGGGAATTAGAGACGTAGCAGCAGTAATGTGCCACTGGTGCAAAGTTACCATCTTTTCATATCTGGTTTTGGGTTTTTTATGGCACAAAGTTTCTGTCCAGTAGAGAGTTGAAATTCGCTACCTTTCCATTGCTGACTTTTTTGTTCTGTGTTTTTTATTTCAGGCAAGAGCAGATGGTTCCTATTCAAGTTTTCATTCTGGGGGCTGAAGAGGTGTTTCGTTCTGAGCGAACGGTGGAATGCTGGCATTTATGGCTGAGGTGAGCAGCTGATTGAACGTTACGAGCAGGGCCATAAAGGGCTGAAGATCACCTGGGGAAAAGCTACAAATGCCGTGGTGGGCTGGGGTTGGGAAAAGACACAGGTAGATGTGCGTTGGGTTGCTCTGAGCACTCTTCTTTTTGGAAGACACCTTTACGTGCTGATGACGGCTGGTAAATTGGTGTCCAGGGCCTAAGGGATTTGGGTGTGTCACTGTTGGAGAGCCTGTGTGCTGGCAGCCATATAGGATCAGCAGGAAAATTAGAGAAGAAATGCTTAAATTAATCTATGATCTTGCGTCTTGTCTCTTGGTGAGAAGGGCATGGGAGAAAACTTACAAAGAAATGTCTCAAAATGTTCTAGTTTAAGTGTGGAAAGAAAAAGGGTCCATTTTACGTGATGGTGTAGTAGTAAAAAATTTAGTTTAATACCCTTATGATGAGGAGTGCAGTGTTCCTGGAAAGCAGAAGATGCTGGTCAAAATAAAAGCACAAGTAAAAGTTAGAAAAGTCTGGTATGTTACATGAACACAATTTGACAAAGAATAAATAGGCCTTTTAAAAGGAAGTCCACGTTCAGTGCATTTCTCTGGATCCGAATTTGTTTGCTTTCCCTGTAGTTTTTAAGAACTTCATTAACACAATTGTATTTTCCTTGCTGTGCAAACTGGACACTTTGCGACTTTAATTTGGATTTAATTATAGATGGTATTTACAGGTAGCATTGAATGAGGAAGAGAGGACTAGCAAGCTTGTTGAAATAGTAATTGCTATGGGGGGTATTATATTTATTGTCTGGATATTACAGAAACTGTTATTCTGGAAACTGACAGGAAATCAGCATTTTATTGAAAGGTCACTAATATGATAGAAGTTATAGAAGTATATATGCAAGACATCCTAAAAATATATATTGGAGATATTAACAATCTATTGAAGAGAAGCATCAAATGTAGGTACCAAGTACAGCGTCTTAACTGAGATTACATATTTAGCGTGGGTGTCAGAAGTGAAGCTGTGCTGCTAGCAGGTAAGAGTATGAAGGAAATTCTAGGCTGAGGTGAAAAGTCAGATTTATGCTGACACGCAAGTCAGGAATGATAAGGACAAATTTATCTTTAGGATAAATTTCTTAAGTCAGTTAGTGAGTTTTATTTACGCTACCAGGTGTTTCACACAGAAAACCTGTATGCTATTTCTTTTTTGTGCCAAGTCATTTCTGCACAGAGCGTAAGAACCTGCTTTTTATTTAGCCTGACTGTGGAAACCCCTTGAAATACAGCACCTTCACTGACAATGTGTTCAGCTACTTTATTCAAATAGTACTGGCAAAAAAACCCCCAAACCCTGTAATAATTGTTGCTAGCTTGGCAAGTGAGTTTCTGAATGCACTCTTTCTGTGTGGAAGAGGATAGTAAACTCATATCCGTGGAGCAAGATGCTTGCCTGTGTCTTTACTGAAGTAGGTGTTCCTCTGGTTTTAATGCTAAATGGAGTATACTTTTCAAGAAACTTTCCTGGCTTCCCACGGAGGTCATTGCAAAGAACTGACATGTTATTCAGATGGTAATAGTCATCATTTTTGAGTACCCTTGTAGAGTAAGCAATTTCTAATTTCTCCATGAAAGCATTCTGCTTCCACAGTCTGCAGCTACGGCAAACAAAGCAATTTCCTAGCCATTTCTCTAAATATCTTATAAATGTTTTCAGTTCATCAAGTTTATTACAATACAGCACAAAGGCTATTATGCTAATCACTGAAAGCTGGAACTTTACATGGAAACCCTCTTTCCTGTTCCACTTTTTCCGCCAAGAAAAATAGTTGCAAGGGCTAAATCCATTTTTAAGTTGCAACAATAGGCTTAATGTGACTATGTACATTTTGACGATCTATAGGCATTTATCTGAAGCTCCTAGGGTACTGTCAAACTTAACTTTCTTCATGCTTAGTATTTCGAGAATTTCAAAGAACTGATGACAAAAAGTCCTAAGTCACATGAGGACTTTAAAAAAATGAGAGGCTTTTGATGTGTCTTGTTTTACTAGCATTTCTTGTTGGGCAATATGCTTCCATGCTGAAAATTGGGTGGGAGACAAAAATCCAGAGTTGCACAAGAAGATATTTCCATTGCTGTTTTAGTAGATAAACTTGCATCTGAAGAAAAACATATGACATAGAGCAGGAGGGAAGAATTGTAGCAGTCTTCACTGATCCACAGTTTTCAAAAATAACATATAAAATAGGCATCTATTCCAGGAGGTAAATTACATCTTTTGGCTCTGGGGGAAACTGGTTCTTGTCAGTCTTTTAGTCCCAGTCTTCGCTGTGCACTGGGCAGTGAAAATTCTGCCTTGGAGACTTGGGATTTTGCAGATACCAGCTGCTCTGGTCAAGTGAAGCCAAATATAGCTCTCTCTGGAATCCATGCTCTTCCCGAGACAGACGTTGATGGTGGTTTCTGATAGACACCATCCCCTGGAGGAAAACTATTATGTGTGAAGATGCACTCAAGTCTGTTGAGTGGTGGCCAGTGCAGGCAGGAGTTTCTCAAGGTTGTGGAGAGGGAGGAGTAATTTTGGGTCACCTATAAATGGCAGGAAGGGAATGGTGGGAGGGAAAGGGAAGAACATGTTTCATACTACCTATCCACGGGTGTGTTTTGGCACTGCCAAGGTCGGGGATGGAGGTTGCGTACCTACATCAACTCCCTAGTGCCGGTGAAGGATACAGTTTTTTATATACCTTAGTTTGCTCTGTCCTGGTTCATCAAAATGCGGAGTGCTTTGTCATTGCAATGCAGTAAGACACCACTTATCCGTGTGCCTGTTTTCCACAAGAGAGATGAGGAGAGTAAGGGATAAATCCAACTTCTCCTAATAGGGGTAGACTGCAGACTAAAATACACAAGACTTTCATAAGAACAGCCATTCCAGATGAGACGGAAGATCCATCTATCCCAGCTTCCTGTCCTGGATGGTAGCCAAAAACTTACTTCTAGGAAAGAAGACAAGAACAGACTGGGCACGTAGCACTAGTTTCCCAGAATTGCTCCTGTACTGTCAGTGATTTGTGTTTCATGGACTGCCTGAGCTAGGCAACAGTCTTGCCATATGTCTGCACGTTATCCATAGGAGACTCTTGTAAGCTCCTAATATTTACAACATCCTTTGCTATGACTTAGCTACAAGTTATGCGATTAACGACCTTCCTTTGGTTTCCAGCCTGTTCGCTGCAGTCAGGCAGCTGACCATGTCTGTGCAATCCTGAGGCATTGACACACAAGAGATGAAATGTGGGTCACTTGATATAGTGGCTTTTCAGTATAAATATCTTCATGTAGCATTGCTGTAAATAGGATGCACTTCCTCCTCCAGTCTCTTAGCAGTGTCACAGTGCTCTCCCAGGAGAGCCTGATTTGTCACTCTAACCTAAAGTGCTGGATTTTGGGCCTTTCTGTCCCTCATGCTATAAACCAAGAAGACATTCATCCCTCTGGCATGCCCTGTAAATCCACGTGGAAAAATGTATCTGTATTACACCCTAAATACTTTTAAGCAAACCACTCAAGGGCAAGCCAAATGAGAAATAAGTAAATAGCACAAAGAGTAGGAGCATATATTATATTTCATAACTGTTTCTGTATTGCCATACTTGTCATAACTACATAACACCATACATGAACATATCAGGATTCAGTGGATGTGGTAACGATGCAGCTGGCACTGATCAGGTAGAGTAGCGGGGCCTGTTCTGTTTTATTATGTCTGCTTAACCTAGAGTGCGTGCAGTTGGCGTGACAGCTACGTCTGCTGAATGTTTTGTGCATGAATCGATCCACTTTGTAGCAGACAAATGGGACAGAATAGGAAACTGATCCTGTTAACATTATAAAAAAGTCCTCTGATTACGTTTCTATGTAATAATGTTCAGATATTAATATGCTGAGGAAGCGGGTTCTTCCTTTTTGCTGCTGAAGTGTTTTTATCTAGTGCAGAGGCTGTGAAAGGAGTAGTCCTAGGCAGCTCTTTGCCTGTGTATCCTCTCATGCCAGTGTCAGTCAGATGTGCTGCGTTTGGATTGAGGAAAGGCTGATTTTGAATGAACTGTGAAGTAGTTCTTCTAGCTGTTCAGCATGAGAAGCTTTCCTTAATGCTCATCCAGTCCTGATTCTGACTCTGATGTAGGTTCAAAATGGAGAGGGCCTGTTAAATTTTAAAGAGGGTTTTTCACTTCAGCCAAGGTTTGAAGTGACATGCCTGAATATTAGCTCTCACATGATTCTTACGACTTTGGAAAGAACTGATCCATACTCAGCTCTTTGGAAAACATTGGTGTTATTCATAGGACCCAATTTTGTACTCTAGGGCTGTACCTCTGTCCTCACCTCAGTGTTGTAGGTGCACGTGGAGCAGAAAGGGTAATCAAGCTGTGGTTCTGAATATGAACTGTCGTGGTTTTAGTTTAAATAATGATTTCCTAATCAATAGCAGCCTGTAATCTGACAATGTTATTAATAGATGCCATTTAATGGACAGCTGATATTGAAATATGTGAACTGTACAGTGCTATTGACTTCATCAGTGCCTGTGTATGAAGAAAGATTTGTGAGATGATGCATAAAACTTATACCAGGATACTTTGTTGCTGCTCCAAACTTATAAAGTATGAATGTCAAAGATAAATATGGTTGTTGAGGGAAAAGTTAGGAACGTAAGTCATGTAAGCGTGTTCTGTTTCTAAGTTTGAGTCTCAGTGTGAGGTAGAAAACAGAATTTTGGAATTTTAATTTTTTTTTTTATTACGATGTTGATGTTGACAAATTATTTGACTGTATTTGGATGTAAGCAGTTATGTGAATCTTTTACTTTGCCTACTGTGGTTACCGGCTTATGTGGGTGGGAATAATCCATTAAACACAGCAGGGAACTTGCTGGACAGACTGGCTGAACTCCTTAAAGACTGTTGCTGCCATACAGAGAAAGAGTTAACTGTACTATTAAGGTCAACTGTGTGATTTGGTGCCATTTGTGGGCTTAAATATGAAGTGCTGGGGTTTTCACAATTGAGGCCCAATAACACTAAGAAATATGAACTGTAATGGTAAATTTGGGGCAAGGTAGTACATCGGGGTAGATTAACTAAACTCAGTGGAATTCATATTCATAAAAGTTAATAAGTTTCCATAAAAAAATAATGAACAGGCACATTTACATGGGTGTGCATTCTCTGTGTGATTTAAAAATATTACATGTGGAGAGAACTGTTTATAACATGAGCCATTTATTTTAAATCCCTGAGAATGAATTAGAAACATTCTGAAATTACTGACCTAATTTACACAGTCTGACCACAGTGGGTATTTCAAAAAACCACAGGTATTGATCACCTAAACAATGTTCAGCTCCAGCCAGCTATGCTATAACTAGGTGCACTTTTCTTAATATTCTAAAACTTGTTTGTTTCGTTATCCGTGACTTTGACCCTGAACACCTGAGTTCTCTGTTCAGTGCACGTGTATAATACAGGTTTAAACCATTAACATGCAACAGCAAACTTGGACTTACTTAGAATAGCTACCCTGCAAGCTAGTTAGATAAAAATTCACCATTCAATTTTACTTCTAATTTCCTGACAGGTTGCAGAAAAAAAATGTTCAGGTCACAACGATTAAGCTAATTAAGAGTATCAATAACAGTTGACCTCTGTCCCTAGAATTTCATGAAGATGGCTCCAGCCATGTCATTGCCTGAGGGGCTTAGCTGGCATATCTGTATTAGCTAGGGGGACAACAGCATTGCCATGCCTGTTCTCGTTCGTACCTCAGCCTTCCGACCTGTGCCAGTCTTCTGGATATCAAGGAGCAGCTGAGAATGTCATTGCCCACTAGCTCTGCCAGCAGAAGGCATGGTAGCTCTTTTCATCGACTTCAGGTTACACTAGCAGTATTATTTTAAATCACCTTCTTCAGCCTTGCCAACTTTTTGGTAGTGGCACGGCTGTGAATAATGGGCTGTCAAAGCTACTTGCAAAATCCTTTCAATTTCATCTTGAGAAGGCAAGGGCAGACACAACTGCACCACAAGGCAGTTCTAGCAGCATAATTACGGGGGTATAAGCCCTAACATGCAGACAAGCTTTTAACTAGAGGGCTTCCAGTAAGTGAGGTAGATGTGCCGGAAGAAAAAAATGCTCCTTGCGGATCTGCATTCTTCGCTGTGCAGCTTTCCAGGGTAGCCTTCTAGCGGGATGCAAGCAGTGCAATGTTGGCACTGTCATGCTCCAGTGAACCCGTTCATCAAAGATGCAACTTTCCTGACAACACAGGGTTCCTTGTCTTGGACAGTTCCCAGTATAAAATAAGCTTTCTTGGGAGAAAGGATGCTTTTTAAAAAATCTGCTTTCACATTACAATTTGAGTTACATAGCTGTGTTCCTAACTGACTTAACATTTTTTTACCATTCTGAATATAGGTAAAACTTAATGTTTGCTGATATGGAAAAAAAGTCCTTTCCCCTTCCCAACACTGCTAAAACCTTAAGATTTCTTCTGCTACGCTTTTGTATATGTTTTAGCAGTATGAAGGAAATCAATCTGAATTGCAGCTGTGTCAGCTGACCTGAATGTCAGGCAAAGGGGTTTATGCAGCTGTAAAGATAAGAATAATATGGGTATGATTTATTCTGCTCTATATGAACCAGAAAGGAAATATATTCTTAGCGTCTGAAATAATGAGATATTCACAACATGATTTTTTTTCCCTTAATTCGAAGCATAAGTGCTCTGTCAGTACAGCAGTCTTGTGCACCAGATGTCACGTCCGCAGTCTTGTTCCTGGCCCTGTCTGTAGTGCATGTGGTGCCCTGGTCCCTTCTAGGAGGGAATAAAATAATTGGTTTCATTTATTGTTTGTACTTGAGTTCTAACAATGTATTTACAGGTTTTTAATTTCCCCGTAGGTGCTTGGGCAGAACACGATAACTATTTTTGTAAGCTGTTAGCCATTGTGTTGAATTTTAATAATTCTGTCCCTCTTCGAACTGCTACCCTTCAAGAGGATTATCTAAAGCTTCAGACAGCAGCACCCTGAAATGCTGAGACAACCTAATGTTTTCATGGTACAGTTAGTAAATCTCATTAAGTTCCAAAAAGATGCTGAATTTTAATGTCCACATCTAATAGTGCTGTAAAAATACTACTTTTTTGAAAGGGACACTTTGCTTGTCTGAACAGGGAAACGTGAAGCCAAACTAGAATGGTATAACTGTAATATTAATAATTGTATTGCTGTTACAGTAGATCTGAACACTGGCCTTTTCTTACTTGCAAAGTGGTGAGAATGAACTGGAACAAGTCATTCGTATTTCAGAATAAGTGCCCTCGGCAAGTTTTACCACCAAATACTACTCATATCTTAAATTCATAACCTATGAACTCTCTTAGCCATGTAGATTCTACTGGCTTCCAGTATGACTTAGACATTTACATGCTTACATCACTTCTGAAAACGGCATTTACTCTAGGAAATGTTTGAGGATATTTGGAACCTTTTATCTCAAATCACCATTATTTTTCATCTTCATTCCCTGATCCATCTTCTTGCTAGGTTGGTTTTTTTCTAAGTAGCTTTTTAAAATGTGTCAGCTCTCATACTGTTCATTTCAATCTCTCTCATTTTTCATCTAACCACAGCATTACCAGAGGGATATGTTGGGGGGGGGGGGGGGTACTTGTACTTTTGGATAAAACAACTCATCTGTCATTGAAAAGATAGATTCATAGAATGGTTTTGGTTGGAAGGGACCTTAAAGATCATCTAGTTCCAACCCCATCATCTAGTTCCAACCCCAGGATGTGACTAAAACTTTCCATACATAAAAATCTTCCAGAATGAGCATGGAGACACTTTAATCTCAAAAATTATTTGTCTAAGAGCACTCCCACAGAAAAGTAGAATTTAAGGAGAGATGACAGTCAAGCTTGATCATAATGTGCTACCCAGTTCCTGCCCAGTAGTGAGTTTAAGGTATATAATACCTTCCTACCATTGCAATATACTATTATTCATATGCCATGGGGGGAAGATGTTGCGAGTAGTTAAGAGATGATGACTAGTAAGTGGGGTGTGTCTTTGGAAAAACCCTGAAATGAAAAATTGCTATTGCACAGAAGTAGAGAGAACTGGTATTTTCCACAGTTCAGTAAGCTATTCATAGTAAATACTAATGAGTTCATCCACAGGACAAGTACTTAGATATATGGCAGTCATGAGGCAAAAGCATCTGCAGACTACGTTCACCTGTAGTATAATTCTATTGGCTGCAGTGGAGCGACTTCTAGGCTGAACTTTTCTGTTTAATATGAAGTTTGAGACTATTTTCTAATGATGCTGGTGTAACTTTTCACACCTTGTGACTGACATATCTAATACTTCAGGTGAGGCAGGACAGAAAGTCACTGGAAAAGTAGACAAATAATTCAGATCATGGGAAAAATCCCATGAGATTTAAGGAATCTGAAATTGCAATCTTTGCCATGGCACCCCTACTGAAGAAGAGCTCTAGGGAAGTTTTTCTCATTAGCACCAGGTGCCCACCCTTTAACTACCCAACTTTCCTTCACAGGGTTTGAAAACAAGCTGATGATATAGAAAAGATTGTTCAAACAGCAAAGGCTTATTGCTATTTTGTATGGAAAAGAGTGCTAAGGTACAGTTCTGGCACAAAACAAAAAGGGCAAGGTTTTGCTATAGTGCAACCCAGATGCAATCCTTCTGCTAGAAAAGCTTGCATGTCAAACAGAGTAAAAATAAAAATAAATGAGCACAGAAGTTTGGTATAAATGTACATCTTGTTGTGTGCTTTATTGTATTTCTCAGTGAGAACTGTTGTTACCATTCCTCCCTGCCAGAGGGTATGAAAAAATCCAATGGAAGAGTTTTCTCTTCCATTTAGTCTGAACGAATTGTTAAAGAGCACATGTTTGCTTATAAAATTTTCTAATCGTACTACCACTATGCTCTATTTTGTTGACAAGAGAAGATTTTTGTGTCTGTAGGAAAGATTCCTGAATGTGGCAATTTGCTGATTTAAAGAACTGGGAGGACAATCCTTCAACAGTGTTGGCTTTAGAAGGGAGGAGACCTCGGGCACTGGTCTGGGATATTTATGACATCAGTTTCCTCATCGTTAAGCCGGGGGGTGATAATATGTCATTACCTCCTGTAGACTGGAGACTCACTTCCTTACTGAAGAAGGCTCTAAAGTTAAGAAAAGTATTTTTTTGCTCTCAAACATCCATGTGGCACTCCGTCGTTGTACTAATGTGACAGAGTGAAATGTGGCCTGCAGTACACAGTGCTTTGAGAGTGTTGGTCTTGTAGTGCATCCTGAGATTTCTGTCAAAAAAAATACAAAACTCTACTGGACAGTTAAATAACCTAGGTATTTTCATTATATAAGGAAATATAAAAGTGGCATGATG
The DNA here is from genome assembly GCF_026419915.1 of Harpia harpyja. NCBI lineage: Eukaryota > Metazoa > Chordata > Aves > Accipitriformes > Accipitridae > Harpia > Harpia harpyja. The sequence goes on from NC_068941.1 coordinate 1,388,894, forward strand.
AAGGCTTTGTGGTCCATATACTTACTTCTCCCACATAAAGTAGTTGGTCTCATAAAGGTTTTATCATTACGAGTAAGTCTAATGAAGATATTATCATTACCGAGAAATCGTGTCTTGCTGACCAATGGCTGTTAGCTCCCTTGTGGCTTAGACAGAAGCGCTGGACAGAAGTGGCCGTTTCAGACCCCAAGTGCTGGTATTCAAAATATCAAAATGGCTAAAAAAAAAATTCACATTTCTTTTCTGATTTTGAGTCTGTATATGATTGAAGAATAACCTGCGTATTCACCATTTTAATTTAATACTGAAAATAGGCTATTTTTATTTAGTGTGCCACAAGCCTCACAGGTGAGTTTTTATGAGTATACTATTTTCCTTGCAGTGAATTAGTATTTCCCACATAATTTCCTACATCTGGCATCAGAATAGCACGTTTCCTTCTGCCATATGATGACATGGGTAATAATTTAGAGTGTCAAAATTAAATGCTGTAATGAATCAGGCCAGTGCAGACAGGAGCAGGAAGATTCCACACCCTCTAAGGAATCTTTACTATTTCATTATTTTCCGGATTTCCTTTTTGTTTCCTCATCCTTCTTTCTCTTCCTTTTAGTCTTAGACAAGTCCAGCTGCTTTCCCCTTTGGATCAGTTTTTCTCATTCTCCTCTTCAGCTGTTCTAAGAGACTATTCATAGCAGCTCTTTCTGTAGAACCTGTATTATCTGAGCTGGGAAGTAACAGGTAGCTGGGAAGTAGAGCACCCTATGGTTAGAGGCCTCACGTGAAGCCTGTGGAAGGAGGCAACAAGGCTACAATTAACTTTGTTAGGGTTTTGATCTAAAGACTTAGAAAGGGCTTTTAATACAGAATTATTGGTGCTTTCATTCTCATTAACTGGATCCATTTCAGAATGCTGACCTGATTCCTTCACAGATAGCTCAAAACCTTTGCAGTGACCACACTAAGCCTTTTGAATGCAGAAGTCTCCTAGTGACCACTTAATCCTGTTTTTCACAGAACAATTTCTCCCGTAATCCACTGAGAAAGAACCATAAAGCAGCTCACCCTATCAAAACCTCGAGATATCCAAAGGTGGCACAGATTGCAACAACAGTAAGGATGCAGCATCCTGTATGTGGCTTTACTAAGCACGTTTCAGCTGGTCTGGTCTGAATGTCATCTCACCCTGGTGCTATGCACTCATTGGCATGCTCCCACAGCAATGCCTAGTGTGGTGGCCAGTCTTACATAAACTTGGCATTAGGAACAAGAAAAAGAATGCTGGGACAAGAAGTGCAAAATTCAGACTCTGAGGCTACGTTCGTGTAAAAAATTGTGGCAGTACATGAATGATGCTATATTTCAGGCTCCTAAATAGCCCTGTTGGCAGTGTGGTATAATGTATGTTTTTATGTTGGCACCATTTAGTGTCTGTGTTAGCAAGTGTCCGAGGAGCTGTGGCTAATTGTTTTCATTCACCACACCAATTTACTCAGCATGAGTATTACCTCATAACTTGGCCTTGGTTTTTGGTGGTTTCAGCTCAGTGACAACATTATTACATTACTCAGAATGTGCAGATGGAAAAGATGCACTGAGATGGTGACTGTCTGAATGAGGACAATTTGTTTCATATTTATCATTGGCTTTTTATAACCCTGGATCAAGAAAATGCTTCATGAGAGGTTAAAATTGTGCAGATACACACGTCAAGATGGGCAAAGCTTCCCAGGAAAGACTGAATATAGCACTGCTATACCATGTTGGAATCCATAATGATGAGCAATTTTTTTATGGCGCTTGCCAGTTGATCACTTTGGGAAATCACAGTGATGAAGAATTCTCTTTATCTGATTTGAAAAGTCTTATTTGCTGTTTTGGAAAAAAAATCAAACAAACCAAAGCAAAACAAAAAACCACCAGCCACTGTGTTCTGCTTGAAAATATTTGTCCTTAGGAAAGATTTTTATTTCCTCCCCCACCCAAGATGGAGAAGAATGTTTTTAAATGTCAGTGAAAATATTGCATACAGTGACAAAACTATTTTTTCAAATCACTTCAAAATCGACTAAAAAGAGAGGAAAGTCTACCTGTGATGCTTTTATCACCTGAACTTTTTTGTGTTTAAAGGGACTGACCTTTAATTAGGTATCTCCCGTCTGCTACTACTGCAAGCACAGTATAACTGCCTGGGGAAAGCCCTCTTCACTGACTCCCAGGAAGGGAGGGCAAAGCAACAGGTCATCAAGTGCTGAGTCCTCATTCACTGATAAATTAACACTGGTAAGTGCGCGTGTTAATCAGGTAAATCATATTAAATTGGGTGGTGGTTCCAGGAACGAGGAAAACTAATTCAAATCAGTGGAAGAAGTTTTTGAAAGTGTATGTTTTCTGTAGTTTACTGGACGTGACTAATTCAAGCACCAGTTCTAACATGGTTCTGATATGCAGTGATGGTGTAATCTTTCAAGACTGTAGTTACTCTTCCTCGTCATGCTGTGAAGTTTCTAAATCATCCTTCGACAGTGGAAATGATAGTTTCCTTTTTTTCATGCTGACATTGCTATTCCTGTAGGATATGAAATCAGCAGCATGAGGATCAGAAGATTGACTTAGCACGCTTTGTGAAACAAACTGCTCTATTTTATTGCTGCCTCCATTTAATTTGGTGTATAGGGGAGATTTCTTCAGCTGCTCACAAAACGCAAGCCCACAGAGGTCTTATTTTGTATCCTGGAAAGGCCATGACATTTCAGGGCCTTAGGACAAAAGAGCGTAACAACAGCTGCTCCACGTCTCATTACAGGTTCATCTAGAACAGTATCTTGACGCTCATGGTGACCAATAAAGAATGCTTGGGGAAGCATAGCGAGAACATATAGATACTTTCCACTATTACTTTTCCTCTATATTTTTCCAGATGCTGGGAATTTGAAGTTGAGGAACTTCTTGAGCCAAAGACAGCATCTTTGTGTTGAAAGGGCCTTACAGGATTTTCCCTCATTAATTTGTCTACTCACTGCCTGAACTCCTGGAAGCATTTAATATCCACAAATAGGTGTAGCAAAGAATCCCACAGTTTAACTATTTGTTGTAAGAAGAACACATTCCTTGAGTTTCTGCTGAACCTGCCACCTGCTACCTTCATTTTTTGCCCTGTTTTTCTTTTAGATTGGAATCAGTGATCGATCATTCCTTGTTCTCCTTAAGCATGCCATTTACAGCATGACAGAATTTTGTCATGTTCCCTCTGTCATCTCTTTTCCAGGCTAAAAAGACCTATTCTGCTTACTTGTTTCTCATCCTATAACTCTTATTATCTTTCTTGTTTTCATCTGAACTTTATCTTGTTCTACTATACAGATGTCCTTCCTCCTCCTCCCCTCCTCCCATAGTTAGACGGATCGCCTCCCATGTCATCTGAAACTTCATTGTACTTCAGAACTATTAGGGTGGTTTGGCTTGTGCCTATTCTTACTTGTAATACGATGCCGGCCTGATGATAAAAGCGCCGTCGATATTGCCTCTGCTGAAATCCACTTTTATGTCTCAACAACCGCCTACAGTGCAATTAAACTGCCATGCAAGCAACCATAACAATCCCTGGTTTTGAAATTAGGTTTCATCATTTCTTGACAATATCAATATCTTACCTGAAAGATTATTATTTATGAGAAAGATTAGATTGAATCAAAGAAGAGAACAACTATGACGATGATTAGAAGACTGAATTATTTATACTCTGCAACGACAGAAAAGTTTTACGCTGTCAAAAAGGACTATAGGGGCTCTTCACAGAGACATTATTGGGGAAGGAAGGAAAGACCTATTCATGCAGAGGGACTGCAGTGGAAAAACATCGAGAGAGTTGAATTAATTCTGGGCAAAGGTAGATTGGAAGTTAGAAGAACTTTTTAAGTATTTGAGGAGTAATGTTTCTGCAAGAGTTTTTGCAATGACAGATGTGAGGGCAGGAACCTTAAATCTTTTTAAGATGATGCCCCCGAGAGGGGCAGTGACATTTGGCTAGCAGGTGCATTTTTGTTTCCTAGAGCCTTGGAAGGAGATTCACTTGCTGTTTCTCTGCATCATATTTATGTTGTATTAATAGTCATCTGTGTCAGTGCAGTCACTGGCTGTCTGCAGAGACAAAAATTTGAATCTGAGATAGCAATTTGGGGTTTACCATAGAGATCAAAACTGCATTTATCAGATATTTTTCATTATCAACTCCTACTGTAATGTGCATATGCGCTCCCAGTACCACCTTGGTATGAGTGTGCTCTTGGCAAAGTAAACTTATCAAAAAAGCTACCTTATTTCAGTTAGAACTGAAAGAAATATACTTTTAATCCAAACACTGATAAAAAGATCAGTGGGTTTGTTTCTAATTAATTGACTAGATCAGCTTCTTTTTCAATATATTTGGTGGAAGAAAATTCTTCTTGCAGAAAATACTTTTTCAGTTATCTGTAAGGTCTTCATGGCAAATCTGGTTTGGTTTCATTTCGTTTGGTTTGTTCTTTAATTTATTAAGTAGTCAGGTGGTCCTTAAATAGCATCTCATGCTACACAGCTGAGACATCATCTCTCAAATGTGTTTGGAGACCTACAGTGTTTGTATTCAATGATGATGTCATGATCTCTTGCATACGTGAGAACCAGAAATGCACCTGTGTTCAGGTGGGTAACAGGTGCTTTTAATTTTGAAAACAGGATCGTATTCAAATACGTTACTTAAAGGGAAAAGGAAATGTACTTTAGCAAAACCGCCATTACTGAAAATGAATTTAAAATCTTGTTTATTGTCTTGTAAAAACAGACATAGCGAATGAGAATATTACCTACAGTCTTGCTGTACTTACTGTAAACTTTTATTTATTACTTTTCAGCCCCTGGTGCACTATGAATAAACCCTAACAATAGTTTGCAGGTGGCAAAACTCTGAGCATGTTTGAAAACATTAGATGATATTTCACACACATTTTCTTCACATTTCATTTATGAAAAGTTGAATTGATGGCTCTAAAAACCTTTTTTATGGAAGAGTCCTTGTGACATCATTGATAGCTTGGTGACAAAAACAGAACTGCTATGACTCTGCTGTTTTAATGCTAGAGGTATATTTAATATGCATAAGACCAAAAAAATGGTTTTTAAACACTGAAATCTTACAGCATTTGCTCCACTTCATTGACCATATTGCGTCTAAGCAAAGTTTTTATTGATATCAAGAAATTCCTTTTTCCCCTTTCTTTTCCCTTTTAATTTTTTTTTTCTTTCTGTAAGAATCTCCTTTGGTGAATACTTCTTTACTTTGAAAACTACAGCCCTCTTAAACTAGGCAAAACTGTACTTCGTAGTCCTTCAAAATGAAGCTCAGAGATGATTTGGTATAAATACCAGTTCAGTGAATGCCAAATCCTTGGTGTTGCTAAACCTGTGCAGGTGTTTCTAGCTGACCAATGCAAGGTTAGGGTTTGGTTACAATATTGCTTTAAATGCCTCTGCAATTAAGCACCATGTAAAATTTTGCCATAAAATACGAGAGTCTGCTAGTGTTGCGACAGCCTATTCAGCCCAGCAGTTTCCTTTTGCAGATGAACAGTCTGTGCATGGAGGGCAGTGAGGATAGAAAAAGCTAGAGTGAAATTATGAATACTGTGACCCTGGAGACACTTAAAGGCTAATGGCATTTCTATGCAGCTTTCTCTTGCTTGCAGAGTTGCCTCTGTTTCCTTCACTGACGCCGTTTCTTGGATGCACTGTAATACAGATATTGTAATGAATTACAGCAGGCACAAAGCAGTGGTATTAATTTACAAACATCGAAAACAGACAAAACCGGATTCACTTTTAGTGGAAAATAAAATAATTATTTTCTTTTTTGTTTCTTTTGTTTGTTTAATGTTTGTTTAATTTGCACCAGGGGGAAGTCACTTGAAACTGTTCTAGAATAAGTTTGCCTGGATAGCTGGTGTGTGTAATGTATCTCCGAGGGAATGCACGCACCCACAGACACAAGAGAAACTTGTCATAATGATCATCTTGTCTCTTGGGCAGACCAGCTGGTGCAGGGCAGTGCTGAACAACATTTCTGTATTGCTTCCAAGAAGACTCTTCCTCCAGAAAGCCCAAACATTGTCCTTGGTAATTTGGAGGTGAACATAACCCTGAGGAACCCTGGATCTATATACTTGTTTGAAAAGTATGCCATGTAACAGTTCGTTTGTTTTAAATTACTGAGATATGTCAGGTAGGCCTTGCTTCTGCCTTGTCCAAAGATCAACTAAATCTAGTCCTCCTGTATTCCTAGCCCTGCACTACTCAAATGGGTCTCAGAGAACGAGCGCTGAAGATTGCACACATGTTGATGTTTATACTGGAGAAAATACGCCCTTTGGTGGAATAATTCCAGTTACTAGGTAATCCTGGCAGTTACCTGTGTAGAATCCTGTTAATTATCATCTTCACCCATTTGGCCTGGGGATCTAAACAGATTTGCTGGCTGTTCTTCAGCGTTGCTCTGCAGTGGAATGAACATTTCACTTTAGTTAATATTGGCACCTGAGGAGGTCAGAGGAGGATGCAGACAAGGCTGAGGACTATAGGCTTAAGGGCTGCCAAGTCTTCAGCATTCGTAAACCGTGACTTCTCTTGCCTGCTGACTTTACTTACATGATTTCCACAGCGTTGCAGTGTGGGCCCTTAGGAATGATTTCTACGTTGGCCAGGCGCTTTGGCAACATTAATCCTGTGACGGTCTGGATGCAGTGACACCGCAGCTCCGCTGCCAGCATCATCTCTGTGAGGAAAGGAAAGGGAAGCTTATAATGTCTGCAACTGAACCAAACTAACAATGAAAATATTAATTAGAGAAAGCAGAAGGGATAAAAAAATCATGCCTCAAGGTATAAATGGATTGCTGTTCTTGGGTTTAAGGTAGTACCTTCACTGAGCAAGAACAGGGCATTTGAGATCTGCAGACTTTGTACAGTTAACAATTTATAAGTTCCCATTACCACTACAATTATTTTGGCATCCCACAACATCAAGTGCAACAAAAGGCTACTGAAGTGTGAGACTCCTGTCTTATGAGAGGAAGAAAAAGCTAGCTGAACAGGCAGATGGCTACTCCCCATGAATACAGCCTGGAGGTGAAACCCGTTTGGGCTAAAATTCTACACTGGTACCTGGTGTGAAAAAGCCACGAAAATATTCTGCTTAGAAGCTTAATCAAGATGCTGGGAAAGGTGTGGGGGCCTCTGAGGAAGCAACTCTGGGTAAGTACTAGGAGCAAGAAACCCAACAAGCTTTGGGATGGAGTTTGATTAAATTATGCCACACATTGTACAGCACCCAAGCCCATGGACTGAACTTGGTGTTGCCTGACAGTCCTTCCAGACCCACGTTGCCCTAGTGAAGCAAAAAAAAAGTTATCCCAGCATTGGGGATTGAGCACAGAGCGCCAGAGGGGTGGCGCAAGTTATCCAAGATCGCAAGCCGTGAAGCCTAGGGCTTTCCCATCTCCACCACTGCAGACACTGGGCTATCTTCCTGTTTTCATGTCAGAAATCACAGTTTAAAATGGACAATCACAACTCTCACATTTGTCCATTTTTCCTACTAAGGGAAGCTGCATCTTCAGCCTGAAATTCCTGACAGTTGAACTGTCGAAGGTATTTGAAAAAGGAGATTCAGTACTTTGAGGGCAGTATCAAGAAGCAAAGACAAGGTCTAGATAAATGGATGTGGGGCACACAGACACTCTTACTGAGATGAGTAGGGCTGCAGGAGCCAAAATCCCAGTCGGTTGTTCAGTCCTCTCTTACTGTGGGTAGTCTTGACATCCCTTAAGACCAAACAGCAAACCCCTTTACCTCACCCTGTGCTAGTTCTTCTACCTTGATATGATCATCCACCTGTTTCCCTTCTTCACTTATCTGCCCAGCTGAATCTGCCGGTGCTTCTTTTGGCTGACCAACACCTCCCTACCTACCTGGCAGAAAGCAGAAAAAACGTACTTGAAAGTCAAGCATTGCGAAGCATAGAGTATCACAGCAGAGAAGCAACATCCCATCTGCAGGCTCAAGAGAAGAAAATGACATTCCCAAAGGCTGTGCCAGGCCTTCACTGCAGGTGTCTGTTATGATACAGTCGCCCTGTTAGCCAGTTCTCCAGCGTGGAGGTTGGCCACATCCAGCTCTGTTCTGGCTCAGGAGAGGCTGCAGATGTGTGTCATCCCAACGTGAAGCCAGGACACAGTAGGAGCAAGCATCCACGTGGGACTGAGGCTTGGAAGCATTCCAGACCCCTGAACTTGGCATACTTGCTGCCCACAAAATACTTTTTGGACTTTCCCAGCAGAGTCTGTTTTTTTTTCACCCTCATGTTTCTCAGGAAAGAGCTCTAAGAGATGGCTGTTGGTTAGAAATAGATTGATTCAAACTAATTTGAATATTCCAAGCTTTCATCTCAGGGTCTGTTACCATAAAAGCAGCATGAAAAATGATAGCGATGCAATATGCCACACAGTTATTGCAGGCTATCACTTCTGAGGCCTCGGTTGTAATCTCATTTTTCTCAGAATATTTAAGGGACAAGTTCACCAATGTCAGTGAATCTCCAGTAGCTGAAGAATAATAGGAGACAAGAAATAGGCCCACTATGACAGTCCATGAATATGTTTTTCTTGACCCGCTACCTCAAAGACAGCGTGAGTATGGAAGTCCTACACACCTTGAAAACATTCTGTGTAGCTAAACCACATTGCAAAAGAATTGTAGTACAAAGGAAAATAAATTGAATTTTCTTACCAGGAAGGTTGCCCATAAAAGAGAGAATCAGGAGGGAGATTAGAGTCTTGCTATCCATGACTGCTCTCTGTGCCTTCTTATGGTGAACTGAAAACAAGCTCTGCGGTGTCTTAAGACCCACATGGGACTGCTGATGCTGTTACACTCCAGGATTTGCTTCTCATGCACATGTACATACAGATGGAATTACTCTTGCTCCTGCCTTTTGCCACAACCAGAACAAGTAGTGGGAAAATCTGAGATTAAACGGCTTGTGCTAACACACCTGAAACCGAGCAGTAGGTTGGAGCCACTCTGCTTGCTGTGATTCCTTCTTAATTCCAAGAAAACAGTAAAACACTAAGAGAGAATAACATGCTAGTTAAAGCAGGGAGAGAGGTATTAAGCTTCATTGGTTGTCATCATTTATAGCTCAGTACTTGCCTAATTTTCTCTCAGTGCTAAAATACAAGACAGAATCAAGTTAATAATAGAACATTGGCAAAAAGCTAGGTAATTGTGTTATTTGGATAGGATGAGGAAGTCAGAGCATTATCACATTAAGATATTGATCTTTAAGAATCTCTTACATATACTTATCCACTATCCCATATAACACCTGGCAAATTCATGGGCCAGAATGGGCCGGGGACTCTTCCTGTGGCTGTAGGGAGAGAGACTTCAGCTGTATGGACAAGACATGCCATGCCACATGCTCTGATGTCCAGAAAACAGCTCCTGACCTCTTGCATTTATTCATACTGCATAATAGTAAAAAAAATAAAATAAATTTTAAGAAGCTTTGAGTTTTCAACACCTCTGAATATTAAGCAGTGTTTTAGAAAGCTCTTAAAGCTATGCTTTAACTTCGTCATTCCAGCTCCCATTCCTTTAAAAGGCAACTAATGTGTGGTTCATGATTTTGTTTAATGAAGATTTGAGTTACTTGTGCAATACCACACACACAAAAAAAAACCAGCTGTGGAAATGCTGGAAACAGCCACCATCTCCTCTTGTTCCCTTCTATGCCCTTAGCCCTCTATTGGTTTTACTGTGTTCTTCTCAGGCAAGCGCAAGTCCCTTCAGATTTGCAAGCACAAAGAGGCCGCCTCTTACTATGTTCTTGCATTTAACCCTATTGAATACATCTCTTTTTTCAGATCTCTTCTTCCCACTTTCTAGGTGTCTCTCCTGAGAGGAACATTCAGATCTGTACTAAAAAAAAAGCATGCATTTGCCACACCACTGGTCACTGTCTCCTGGCCTATGACCAGACATGCACACTGCCCATTGTTTTCGATCCCAGTGCAGCCCTGCCTTCTCTTGTAATGAACTGCTGATGATTTTGATATACCTAAAATACTGTATTCAGAAAGGATTCTTGAAGCTGAGGCACTCGATTCTATCCAGTCGATGATACAGAACCATTTTGCGTTGTCATGCAAGTGAGTGGTAGCTCACAAAATGAACAGATATTTGTGGTTTTGTGTGTGTACTTGCATATTGTGAAATTGGTCGTTTCTTCATGAAATGACTGAAATGTTGGTAATCTTAGAAAATGACTGAAAAAATAGGTTAAAATGTTAATAAGGACCTAATTACAATATTTTGGCTTATTAACTCAAAAGTACAAGTAAGAATGTTTTTTCTAAAGTATGTATTTAGAAAAGCATTTGCTTTCAAAAACAGCGAAGCTTGCCACTCTACAGTTCTAAAATTATTTTTACAACTGAGGTTATTTCATAAAACGATGGAAAACTTTAGGGGTTTTGTGAAGTGAACAGTTCACAGCAGAAAAGTATCATCGGTTACTGTAAGGACCGGGGTGAAAGACTTGTTCTATATGTATCTGTATATATGTCTTTCTGAGAAGTTGCTAACATTTCATGCAAAATAACCTTTCAGCTTTGGTCCATATGTTAATTTGCATAGAGTGTGACTTCAGTCCTTTGTAAATAATGTGGAGGCACATGTTTTTGCATTCTCAGCAGGTGTCAACTGCAGGGCTGCTCTCTCTGCTGTGTCTGAACACTTCTGTGACATTTTTGTAATCAGTGGAGGAACCCGCACCTCCTGGTCAGGTATCTGCAGCCCAATGGGCCCGTTATCACCACCTGAAAATTTATAATCTCAGGCTTGTCCTTAAAGGAGAACAACTACAGTGCAAGACAAGGCATAAATTCTGGGACAGGCAAGGGACTTGTGCTCTGAGACCAGCAGAGGAGTATCCTGTGGAATTCCTCAATGAACAGGAAAAACCTCTGCAAAACCGACAAGGTTGGGCTCTAGGCCTATAGTGACAAACAGCATCCGTGGCATGGTCAGGAGGGTAGACTAGTGGTTTCAGCATAATAATGAGGTCCGCCGGAAATGTGAACTGCATTGGTCCTGTCTTGGAAGGAGGCATCCATTTCTGTGGTAGAGTTAGGATGATTGAAAAGGAGCTGGATGGTAGAGGTAGGAGGGAAGGAGGGAGGGAAGGAGAAGCCAAGTGCAACTCTGGTTCTGCAGCCCAACACGGTGTGACTAGAGGTGAGACAGAAGAGGGCTGAGGTTATTTGTCATTGTGCTTCCTTTTGGGAACTTTTTGCTCTGCTTGGTGAAGTGGGAAGTCCAGTAGACTTGCTTCAGCATCTGGATGAGCCTCATCAGAAACTGCCTAGAGCAGTGAGGTCTCATTGTACGGCGATGTAAGAGGTGACACCGTTTTTCTGCGTGTCTGCAGTAGAGCTGACATCACCTGTGTGGAAGAAGCAAGTTGGCTAGCGTAGGCGCAGCCGCAGACGTGTTGTGTATGCCTGGGTTTGAAAATGACCTCCTTGAATTCCTGAAGGGTGTTTTGAACCAGGAGGTGCTAGTCCATTAGAATGCCAGCAAAAAAGGCAGTCAGGCTTTTGTTTTTCTCTATCAAGTACTGCCTAAAATGCCATTTCTTAGAGCTATCACTATATAGGAGAAGAGGATAGTAAAGATTGTCTTCCGTCCCTTCAGATGCTGCTAACCCTAAGTTGCGTGGTATCAAACAGGGCTCCAGTCAGGGCAGAGCTCTCTGTGCAGATCCTGACTGTGGAAACATTACCCCATTGAGAGTCATTCAAGCACTTTTGAGGATTTTCAAAAAACAAATCCACTCTATTTATCATTTCTCCTGTCAGATAGGAAGAATGTTCACATGAGAATTTGTTGCTGTGGTTTCAGATAAGGGCAAGGACATGTAGCTGATCTCCAGCATTGCGAGGGAGCTCCCTGCAGACCTCTCCCTTACAATTAGCTGGCTAAATTTACCCTGCAGCCGAGGGATCCATGCAGCCCAAGCTGTATGTGCAGCGCAGCACAGCGCAGGCCTGGGCCTACTCCTGTTAGCTGCGTTAGGTGGGTCACCGACTCCTCAATGCACAGGTGTCTCTCAGCATCCCTACAAGGGGGACCTCTGGCTTAGGTGCCAAATGGCACAGGGACCTACACCTGTATGAAATGGAACTCCCACGGAGAGGAAAAAAAGCAAAGTTTCTCTTTTTCTCACTAATAAAAGGGAAATATAGTCTAAAAGAGGGCAAAAGGTTGAAAAATGCAAAGCGGAAACAGTATATTAGCATAAATTTTGAGAAGGAACATGTTCTCGGGGAAGACAGTAAATAATCACTCCACCTCACTTAGCCATGTGGACTGTGGGGTAAAACTCTGAGTATTTTTGTTTGACAAATAGTATTGCAGTCATTTGGAAGCTGCTGTTTTTCCTTACAGCCAGATTTCACTAGGTGACTGAACCAGTAACGCTAGTCATTTGAGTACCTTCAGCTTCTAGGTAGTTCACATTATGACCCAGTGGAATAGCCAGTTGGGTATAGAATATCTATCATTTGAGTCATTTTGTGATTTCATAATATGCAGTTGATCTAAGTAGATGTGTGCGTGTACATATATATATAGTTGTCATATTGTAAAATCCACCCTTTGATAGACATTTTATTTATTTAATTATATACGTATAAGTAACCCCTCCCATTATCCATTGCTTTTTGGCCTGGAGCTTTGTCCAGCTTACACTCTCCCCTAATTTCTTCTCTAATGTTTGCAAAGTTGCATAATTGGATTTGTTGCTTTTCTCAGATGCAGGACACCTTTTTAGCCCTTAACTACTCTAAATTTCTGCGCTAATCTGATGGATAAGTCGGGCAAAATAAATTATTTTCCCTGAAAAGGTTTTTAATATAGTAAGACTTTTTCCCTTCAAGAGCAACAGTAGGAAGATGGTATCACTAAAAAAAAAATATGGTAATTTCTTCTTTTTCTGAGCAATGTAATGCTTTCTCCTAACCACAACAGCCTAAATATTGGACTTTAAAATTCTGGCATTACTGAGAGAAAACCTATTTTATACATCAAGAAGTTTTCAAAATTCAGTAAGATGTCCACAACTAAAAAAAGTAACATCCAGTTACTTGCTAGGTAAAGAGGAAGAAATAAGGAACAAGGACAGTCCTTGTTCGTATGAATTTGTTTTCCAATGATTTCTCTCAAAGAAAAGCTAGACTGTGTTACAAGGATGAGCCAGCTTTCTTCAGGTGTCACAGGAGAACACTATGACTCTTAGTCGTGTCAACAAGACCAGGATATGGTTATACCTTCAGATAAGGTTCTACTGAATTTCATGAGCAATTGATTTCTCTGTCACTACATAAGTACTATGTAGCTAGCGATTGAAGATACTGTTTGCACTAGAAATGTGCACTAAAAAAGAATCCAGAGGTGGAGATTCTTTGCTTTAAAAGGTGTCAGGGCTCCTTGTTACAGCTGGGACCTGAACAACTTTTTTCTGGAAACAAACTCACTGTTGTAAACTGTCACGGTTTCTTACCGTAGCAGACACTGTTGCTCCTTCCCACCCCGTAGCAGACACTGTTGCTCCTTCCCACCCAGCAAAACATGTTTAACTTCAAACACAGCCCCACTTTAAGTTAAACCGAAATACAAGTTCCTGCAGATTGCAGGGGCTTACTTGGATTCAACACATCCATCCTGGAGTTAATCTCTCTTCACAGCAGCAGCTCTGAGTGAAGGGTTTCAATAATGTGCCTCTGAATCTAAAAGCACCTTTGCCCCGTACAAAGCGTCCCCGACACTTCAGAGAGAGCTGGACCGCGCGTGTGCCCGGGAACCCCTGGGCACGCACAGAGGTTACTGCTTCCCTGCTTCCCAGCTAGCCAAACTAACACAGGCACACCGGTCCATCTTAACATGGAATTCACCAAAAAAACCAGTATATTTTTCAACAACAAGGTATTTTTATTGCATTATATTTCACTACATTACCATTTAATGATAAATCCACCTTTTTACATAAATACGTTTTTCCAAAGCAGAATAAGGAAAATTACTTATTCTATATGAATTATGACAGTATGTCATACAAGTAGACATGAAATATCTAAGCCTCTCCAGAACATTTACTGTTCCTTTACATCTTGTGCATAAATACCAAATAATTAAATGTAAACTAATTTAAAAACAAACAAACCAACCCCAACATTATCTTGCTAGAAACCAAAACAATCTTGGCATCAAACCCCACAATTTCATGGAAATTCTGAACTGTCATAAATATTGAATAGAGTGAGACTTCAGGAGCAAGTTTTCTGTAATTTCACTGTGCAGATCCTAGGCAGTCTACAGTAAATGCTAGTAAGTTATAGTGGGGAAAACAGATTGAGCAAAACATCGAGCCCAAGGCTCATTTAGGCACCTGAGGCAGCAGACTGAGCATGGCAGCACAGCACTGCGCTTGCTTCAACCAGTTTTTATTCCCGTGTAATTCTGAACCGGCACTAAAATGCCAAGTGCCAGACAGCGCTCAGAATCAGCGACTTTGTTATTCCTCACGGAAGGATTACCCACTATCATCAGCACTACCCATTGAAACCTCTCTGTATCGGACTATCTGCAGACATTTGCACAACGGTCTCTACAATGGACCCGTCTTCTTTTCGGATATTAATGCTATTTATAAGAACTTGTTGGCAAATTGTATTTGGAGGGAAGGAGCTTGCACAAAGGTGGGGCTACTCAAACTGTGAAAACTGCAGCAAGGTTGCTGAGAGGTGCCTAGCAAAGCCTATGCTGTCTTATCGAACGGATTCAGTCACTTTAGCTCAGTCAATGAATACATACGTAGGCATAGGCAATAATAAATATAAGGGGAGGGGAGAGTCTCAGAGAGATTGAACGTAGAACAGCTGGTCTACAACTCATCAAAACTAGAGAGTCGGGCTATTATCTTCTTCCAACATCCATTTCCCTGCATCTTCTGGCAGACACAGGTGGCTTCATTTGGAGATGTTTCTTCCCTCAGAGCTGGTTATGTGAACTGCAACAGGCAGAATTCAGATTATACCGCCAGTCAGGAAATCTTTCCTTAAGTCTTTTTGCATGCCCCAGATAGATGTGTGTTCTGGAAAAGGTGCCTGATGGTGATGGTGGACCACACTGGCCCAGTACTGCGGCTAGATTTGCGTTTCGTCAGGCATTTGCTGTGGATACTCTACCTGACCCGCAGGGTTTGCTCTGCCCAGCAAAGCAGCCACTTCTCGGGCACTTTTGTGGCACAACTGAACAGATTTCCCCATAGAAATGAACGGCAGAATGTGGCTTGTTACTCCCCCAACACCCAGCCAAAAGCTAAGCCTGGCCTCCGAAAGGGCTCACGTTAGCGTCGGCTGTTGCGCAGTGCACGTCCCCGTCCCCCCCACGGAAAGCGAGAGCCGCCCGGGCCCCCGGCAGGCACCCACCTGTTGAGGATCCTGGTGACGATGAGCTTGACCCAGGGTGCGGAGGGGCTCAGGCACACCGTCTGTCCCTGCTTCGTCGTGGCTCTGCGGGGCGAGGGAGGGGGTGAGGCCGGGGCCGGAGCCGGGGCCGGGGCCGGGGCCGGGGCCGGGGCCGGGGCCGGGCACTTACATGACCTCGGGCTCGGCGCAGTGCGGGCCCTCGGCGACGAGCTCCACGCGGGCCAGGCGCCGCGGCGGGATCACCTCGGACACGGTCCGCACGCAGCGGCAGCGCAGCTCCCCGGCCAGCGGCGCGCCTGGCAGGCGGGAGGCGCCGCCTGAGCCTCGGCTCCGGGGGCCCCCCCCCGCCGCCCGACGACCCCCCCCCCCCTCCGACCCCCCGCCGGGCCCCGGGGGCGCCGGCACCCCGCGCAAGCCCCTGCCGGGAGCCGTCCGCGGACGGGTGGGTGCCCCCCGGCTCAGCCCGCCCGGCGAGCTCGCAGCCGCTTACCCCGGCAGAGCGCGGCGGCCAGGAGGAGGACGAGGAGGAGGTGCGGGCTCATGGCTGGTGCTGGCGGCCGAGGTGCTGCGGGAGCCGTCTCTGCGGCCCCGTTCTCCGCCGGTGCTTTTATCTCCCGCCGGGAGCTGTCGGGCAGGAGAAACGTGATTCACACGCCGTCACCCATCTTTCCCTCCTCCCTGCACATCCTCGGGCGGCCGCTGATGGCCCTCTTCCCTGCCTGCCATACGCCGGGGTGCGTGAGCGGGCTGCGGGGTCGGGTCCCGAGCCCCGGCCAGTCTCCCTGCCGCACTGCTTCTGGCCGGGGTTGTCTGTTCAGCCTGCTCCACTTACCGGGGAGCCCAGCAGTGCCAGGGAGCCAGGGGTCAGAACTCACACAGTAACGGACTGTTGCTTAGACACCAGAATTTGGAGGTGAAATTTAGCCCAGCCCAAGTTTTCAAAGGATCATAGAATGCTTTGGGTTGGAAGGGACCATAAAGATGATCTAGTTCCAACCCCCCCTGCCATAGGCAGGGACATCTTCCACTAGACCAGATGGCTCAAAGCCCCATCTGACCTGGCCTTGAACACTTCCAGGGAGAGGGCAGCCACAACCTGTCTGGGCAACCTGTTCCAGAGTCTCACCACCCTCACAGTGAAGAACTTCTTCCTTATATCCAATCTAAATCTACCCTCTTTCAGTTTAAAGCCATTACCTCTTGTCCTATCACTACATGCCCTTGGAAGAAGTCCCTCTCCAGCTTTCTTGCAGGTTCCCTTTGGGTACTGGCAGGCTGCTGTAAGGTGACCACGGAGCCTTCTCTTCTCCAGGCTGAACAACCCTAACTCTCTCAGCCTGTCGTCATAGGAGAGGTGCTCCAGCCCCCTGATCATCTTCATGGCCCTCCTCTGGACCCGCTCAAGCAGGTCCATGTCTTTCTTATATTGGGAGCCCCAGAGCTGAACGCAGTACTGCAGGTGGGGTCTCGTGAGAGCAGAGTAGAGGGGAAGAATCACCTCCCTTGACCTGCTAGCCACGCTCCTTTTGATGCAGCCCAGAATGTGATTGGCTTTCTAGGCTGCAAGCACACATTGCTGGATCATATTCAGTTTTTCATCCACTAATACCTCCAAGTCCTTCTCTGCTCTCAATCCATTCTCCGACCAGCCTGTATTTGTGCTTGGGATTGCCCCGACCCATGTGCAGGACCTTGCACTTGGCCTTGTTGAACTTCATGAGGTTCACACAGGCCCACCTCTCAAGGCTGTCAGGGTCCCTCTGGATGGCATCCCTTCCCTCCGGCACATCAATGGCACTACACATCTGGGTGTCGTTGGCAAGCTTGCTGAGGGTGCACTCAATCCCACTGTCAGTGTCGCTGACAAAGTTGTTAAACAGTGCCAGTCCCAATACCGACCCCTGAGGAACACCACTCGTCACTGGCCTCCACTCAGACATCAAGCCATTGACCCTAACTCTTTGAGTGCGACCATCCAGCCAATTCCTTATCTGCTGAGTGGTCCATCCGTCAAATCCATGTCTCTCCAATTTAGAGACAAGGATGTCATGCAGGGCAGTGTAAAATGCTTTGCACAAGTCCAGGTAGATGATGTCTGTTGCTCTTCCCTTATCCACCAATGCTGTAACCCTGTTGTAAAAAGGCCACCAAATTTGCCAGGCACGATGTGCCCTTAGTGAAGCCATGTTGGCTGTCACCAATCACCTTTTCTTGAAGTTCATAAGCCTGAGAGATGCTAGTGGAAACTGAGACATAAAATCCTTTGTCTTCTGCAACTAAGGATAAGTTCACATTTAATTTTAGCATCTGGGTTTCTCTGCCAAACACACATTAATTTCCATGTGGATTTAGTTGTTACCTGAAAAGCAAAGAGCCCTGAACGTTATGCAAAGCAGTGAGTGGTAGGGGCCCTCTCCAGCCATCTGGAAAGATGTCAAGGCTTAAAGCCTGCCAGAGGATCCAGGGATGCCTCTGAGCAGCAGGTGCAGTCCAGGGGTGCCACAGCCATCCCACCCTTTCTTCCCAGTCTTTGGAGATCATGCATTGTTTTATTTCAGTCCTCCAGCTTTTCTTTGGACTGCTGTTGTGCTTCCTGGAGCAGTGAAGAGTGATTAAAATTTTTCCACTAAGATCTTTTCAAAGATGTAATAACTGTGTTAATTTTTTTTCCTTGGTCTGGGCAGCAAAAGAGCCAATTTGGTATTAGGCAATGAACACCTCGTTTCTTTTAACTCGGGCAGGGGGAGATGACAACACAGACTGATTTATTAGTGCAGTGTGTGCAAGCTTGTAAATCAGCTCTCTGCTTAATTGCACAATATTCCCAGGAAGAGGGAAGCTAAGAACAGAGATAACTTTGTGTTCGCAATTACCTGTTCCATCAGGTATTTCCCTGCACGCTGACCAATTTGACTGCCTTGCCGTTAATGAGCTGACTTTTCTCCCCTTGGAGCTGGGTGTGAACTCACTGATTTGGGCCTTGCCAATGCAGTGTCTGTGGCTCTAGGTCCATCAGATCTGTAAGCCGTGGGGCACTTGACTATTTCTCGCTTTTGCCACCCTGCAGGAAGTTATGGAAGCACTAGAGTAACCAGGAGGGGAAGATCTGAGAGCAGTGGGGGTTTGTATTTCTCTTGAAAGCACCTGCCTCTCATCGTGCTCGGTCTGCCAAAGGGTAGGGAGCAAATACCTAATTCCTAACCATCTGTAATTCCTTCTGCCTTGCTCATGAGTTTTCTGAAAGAACTACATGTTCTAGCTCAATAGGTAAGCACCAACTATCAAACGCTAGCCTGGGTGCTAGTCCTTGCTCCACAACACCAAAACTCAGCTACAACCCTGCCTGTTATTGTGAAATTTCCTTACAAGGTGCCAAGGGAAAAATAACATTTTCATGCTGAGAATCCGGTTTCTCCAACACAGAAATATTCAGAGTAGAACCTTAAGCGGTACGCTAGGTGTGCCAGATGCAAAGGCATCATAAAGACATGGACTAGCTTTAAAATGTGAGGAATATAGTCTCTGTGAAGTGTTTTATGACTTTTTTCTCCCCAAATTTCAGGTTCCCCCCACGCTCCCCACCCCCTATATAAACTAATGTTTCCTGTCTTGTGGCTGTTTATAAGATACAGCATTATGTGCTGTCTTTTGTTTATTTGGGAAAATCTTGCCTATGCTATCGGTTTGTTTTTCTTTTTGTGGCATTGTTCTGTGCAAACAGGCTTTCTGCTTCGGAAAGTACCACCTCCTTAGCAGCCTCGTTCTGAACGCAGTCGTCTTGGATTTCAGGGTGAAGACTTCACTTGTTGCGTGAAGTCCTCATTGCACTGACGTCAATGGCAACTTAGATGAAGCTGGCTTTTCATCACTGACTTCAGTTGTCACTTTAAGTAGACAAGGTATAGAAGAACAATTGGTGCTGACCTTCATTTTACCCCTTTTTTGAGCAATTCATGGAGGGCAGCAGTGGCTGAGCTCTTAGAAAACTGCTACGGATGGTACGTTAAGGGCCTGTCCCATGGAGGAAAAGGATTTCTCTGTTAGAGAGTGACCAATGCCTTGCATCACATAGAAATCTGCATTAACTGAGCATATTTCATTAGAGTAACTACTTAAGTCTTATCCAAAACTCTCAGCAGGAATTTATGTCCAGGAATAGGCTTAGCTAAATGAAATATATAGCAATATCAATGATTACATTAGTTTGGCGGTTAAACATGCAAGTGGTAAAACGGCAGTGACAAACTCCCCATGCAGTGAGAAACTCTTCAATGAGCCTTCTGTCCCATGGGTTTCAAACTATCAACTCCAGCAACAGGATCTTAAATTACATTACTTTCCTCTGTCTTCTCAAACATCTGGAAAGCCGCTTCCTAGTCTTTTTTGTCTCCAGTGGGAGATTTCATAACAAATAATCGAGAGCCTTTAAAAAAACAAGCTACCTTCAAGTAAAGCTAAGCTTCTTGTGAACTGGAAAAGTTTTCATCTTTTTAGTAGAACAGTCATGGTCAAAATCTGGAGGACAGGTGTTTGTGGGATTTGGAACTTAATCTGTTCAGGGCTTATAAAGTCAACTAGACAATGTGCCCATGTTTTCCTGGGCCTGGCACCGCCTCCCTGTGCCAATACAGCTTTTCAAAGCAATCTCTTTTATTATTCTTCAACTAGGAAAAATTCATTCACATACATTCACTTGCCACTGCCTGGTCTTGATGTGAATTATAACATAATTCAGCATTAATTCAGCAGATAAGCTGTTCAGGTATATTGCTTTTAAAGGGAGATCTGAGCACTGAGCAGCTCATAACCATGAAATAATGATGTGTCAGGGGAGCAGAAACTCACTGCAGAAAGAGGTGAAGAAGCTCTGAGATTGCTTCACTATGCCAAAAAAGGAAATACTCCTCAGTCAGCAAATGTGGCTTGTTGACAAATGTGTAACATCTGCAGTGCTTATGAAGAAGCTTATTTGCTCAGTCATTTTCCTGTGATGTAATTAACCATTTTGTTTGACGTTCACAAGAACATTTATTGATGGGCTAGAATGTCTTCATTCTCTGACATATCAAACTCCTCAACAGCTGGCCTGACCTTTAGCCCAGGCTAGAGTTTGGGGACAGTCTTGTGCAAATACCCATCATACCAAGAGAGCGAGAGGAAACTCGAGATATACGACGACTCGAAAAGATGTCTCATGTGCCCAGGAGCGTTGCTCAGTCACTTCCCTTTAAGCTGTGCTAGACTAACCCTACACATCTGGCTCAGTCAGAGTACACTCCAAGCCGTATTATCAGGACCACGTTTTAGAAAAAAAAAGCAATAAAAAGTCAGATGAGCATCATTTATTCTGTCTCTGTCCCTGTGAGACAAGAACACCTTGTGCTGTTTGGACTGGTGCTCAGAATATCCTGCAACTATTCCTTTGTACTGGAGTCAATGCAGTAATCTTTAATGAAGGCTGTGACTAGGAGGCAGCTGAAATTATGAATATGTGGTCCACACTGTCACTTTCAGATAGACTCTCAACAAAGTTAAGAGGAAAATAATTCAGGATCATCCCAAAGGAATGAACTCTGTCAAGGATTATGCCCTGGGCAATTAGCTGAATTTTGCAAACGGGACCAGCCCAACCTCCTGGCCAGACTTTTCCGGCTACAGGGAGATTCCCATCCCTTTTCTAACTGACACAACCAGTTGGTCACACTTGGTCATTAGTTACTGGTGAGACATAAGAAAGTCTGACTGGTCCGCTGCCAGTTAGCATGATGAAAGGCCATAGGTATGCTGTCCTCTTGCACTGGTGCCTCCTGGAAGAAGAGATAAGGAAGGGAAGCAGATCAGATAATTTTCTTATGCCAGTGAGTATGAATCAGGGAAGCCCAAGGAGAAGGAGTAACTTTAAAAGCATTTATCTGTGATGATGTTAGTGTGTTAAGAGGTCTATCTGATGACACAAAGAGAACAAGAACCTGTGTCGTAACGTAAGGAAAATATGCAATCTGCACAACTCATCCTGCTGCTGTGCATGGATGATATTTTTGGGAAATTGAAGGAAGGCCCAGCAACATTAACCTCTACTTGACACTGACATAGTAGACCTGACCCTTGCTCCCACAAGGTGAGGATTATTGCAATGGATGATAAAGGTGCTTTGAGCAAATAAGTAGCAGAATTGATGAAACTGGTTTTCAATGGACTTGAGTTTTGCGATTGAATTCTGTGATGTCTAATTACATACAGAGTCCCACCAAGGAACTTCCCCCAATTCAGGCACTCGTAACTTCTCTTTCTCCCTCTGCCTTAGGTTGTCTAGCGTGTTACGAAAATGTGTTATGTGCTTACGCTGCAGTCTTTTCCTCAGTGTGAGCACAATGGCAATTTCTACAGCTACCCGTAGACTTTCAGAAAACATCTAGAAAGTGAGTATCTTTGATGCTAATACTTTGAAAATGGCCAACACTCAAAAGTTGCCAGGGGAACAGAGGAATACGGAACAATCAAGGCAGCCTTGTCACGTAATAGACTTGATTTACTAAGAAAACCAGGCTAGATCCTGCCAAACAGATGTGGAACTGGATTTCAGTAGTGTTCCACTCCCAGGCGGTCATCCAAATAAAGTAATCATATTTGAACAATAGCTTTGCAGACAGAAAATCCCCATGTTGTCTGTGGCAGCTACAGACATGTAGCGGGGGTAGAGTGAAAAGGACAACCAGCCATTCCAGACCTATTTAAATATGTGTGTACTGAAGAGATGGCGTGGGGTGGAGGTGGAAAGAAAGATATTCAAATGAGGACAACAATGCTGAAATCCTGCTGCCACTCTCAAAGTGAGTTGAGAATCACTGTCAAGCTTGTGCTGTCCCTCAGTTTGTCCTTCACAGTCTCCTCTGGCCACCTAGAAGTGCCCCAGTAGCCAGAGGATTCTACAGGTCACAGAGGGAGTGCTGGGGCAGCCACATCTCCTCTTTGTTCCATCAAACAGCTTTGGAAATCTGTCCACTTTGCTTCTCTGCTATGAACTTTCTGATCTCCAGCCTTTTTTGACTGATGTCAAAATGAGGAAGGGAGGAAGGTGCCTTCCTTCCATATTGCAGCAGCAGAATTTGCTTAGAGCAATGGCCTTGCAGCCAGATTTGTGTTAAAGCGGTGTGTCTGTGTCCCAAACAGGGACAGGAGCCTCAGTCCTAGGCACTGTGCAAGTCTGGACCAAAAGGATCATTCTTCCCCAAAAAAGGCTCCCACAGCTGAGTCACAACAATCCGTACGAACTGGGAAAGGCAATGTCAGGTGTTGCAAACAACAGATACTGCAGTACATTCACACGACTCCGACTGCACATCCGCAGATTTGTTACTGCAACAACTAGGCAATTTGGAAAGCAAGTTCTGTAGACACTTTAAATTCCACATTCCCAACAATTTCCCTTTTATTAAGGAGAACATCCAGCCTGGTCGTGTTTTCACAGAGGCTGGGAATAAACTTTGCGAAGCCATCACAAATGTTGGCATGACCAGTATTTACTTAGGAGGCAGTTTGCCTGAGGAACAAATTAGCAGCAGGCTAATTGGGGCCGAAATAGGTAGCATTGCCCTTGCTTTACCCACAGCCTACCACCTCCTGCTGCATTTTCATGGAGAACGTGTCCGAAAAATACATCGTGAAAATAGCGTTGCTCCTTTGCAGCAGGTGAAAGGACAGAAGCGTGTCAGTAGACAGAAAAAGGAGCCTCTTGGGCTTGAGAAACCCGAGACAATCACAGCTTCATATTTAAACTAACATCAATCTGTTATCGGCGATGAAGTTACGTTATCATCTGACCTCCATGCCATCCAGACTGCAGTTCGCTGGCTTCATTCAACTTAAACCAGCTCAGACTCGCTCCCTGCCCTTGGCCTCGAAGGGGTCTGCCAAAAGGTCAGGGTTTCTTCTCAGCCTCTCCAAGTGGCAGCACTAGCTTGTTTCAAGCACAGCGAGAGGATGGAAGGGTAAAACGTTTTCTCGTAACCTTGCTAAGAAAAGGTCTAAGCCATTTGGCCATATGAAACCTGTCCTTTTCCTCATTTCAAAAGGAACCAGAAACTGGCACAAATATTTAGGGGGATATGTGGGAAGGAGTTGTTTCACTGCTCCAAACCCTATTGTCTCTCGCCCAGTTTTCAACTTCTAGGTGACTGCAGTGAAATGGAAGCGAGGAAAATCGAGCCCTGGTGCTTTTCACATCAGCCTCCCAAATAATTTAATTTCCCTGCAAATGGGACCAAATAAAAGAGGTTCAGTCCTACTGCTCTCAGTCCAGAACTCCCATTAAGGCACAGGACTGCTGAGGATTGTAGTTTTGGAATGGTGAAAGTGTATCAATGGGCACAGCTTACACAAGCCATTAACTAAACTGACAAGATTTGATGTTGCAAGGTCTGTTTTTTATGTTAACACATGGAAGCAGACACCAGGCAAGTGTATCTAAATATTTATTTTTTAAAAAGCACAACTCTGTAAGTAACAAGGGAAAACTTCTTAATTAGGAAACATAGATAGTAATAAAAACATCGGAAAATATCTTCCATTTGATATACAGGAACTTATTACTGTTATTCTGGATGTATGATGATACCTCTAGACAATAATTATACATGTATAACAAAAGGGTTTCTTCAGCATTTTGGAAAATGAGTAGATGAATAGAAATCACATGGTCTCACCATGATGACATTTAAATACTAGTATTTAGAAGTGGTTTAGATCCCCCTTCTTTTTAATTTTCTGCTGGACAGAAACACTAAGAGAAGAGGAAACTGCATATACACAATTCCAAAAGGAATTTGGACTAGAATAAACAAACGTCCATCAACACAACAGCACGTTCCCTTACATATAACTTTATATAAATTATGACATTATGCCATACAAAAAAAGACATCACATGTCTAAGGTTGCAAGGAGCAAAACCCACCCGCTCCCTCAAAATGCAAACGCACAAGGTAAGCAGTGCTGTGTATACCAGGACTTCTGGCAGGACAAGGGAACTAGAGGCTGCCGGTGAACTTGTGCTGCCGAGTTAACCTTTGCCTCTGGCACAGCAGGCTGCACGGCTTTCCAACAGAAGCTAGGAAAGTTTTTTCCCAGGCACGTAGTTTTACAATGTGCAAAACAAAACAAAGACGTGTTTTGGGAGGCAGCAGTTCCCATCTCCACTCAAAGCTGCTATGTAGAATAAATGTTTCTACGTGAGTTACTCAAGTCCTTACAAAGGCCTGTAGTGTGGAAATATATTTCATGCTGATGCTGAAGCCTCATCAGTGGTTTGCTGATGCTGCAGCCCAAGGAAATATTTTCCTGTGAAAGAATTCAGGATATTCCCTGTATCTTTTCTCCCGCACAACACCCCAAAAGCAAGGTTTTAAAGGCAGTAAATTAGTACAGCACTGAGAATGGTGCTTTTCAGACAATGTCCAAATTAAAGACGTGTCTTACATAGTACTTGCAATATTTAAATAAATACAAACAGGTATCATTACGTTAAATAAAGGCCTCAATAAATAGGCTGAGCTCAAACGCAGTGCATTTCAGGAGAAGAAAGCCCCCGAAGCCTCAGGCTCAATGTCATCTCCCCTCCAGCGCGTTTCTCTTCCCCCGTCAGTTCTTCTGTGCTGAGCTGAAAGCAAAAAGCCAAGGCGGCGGCGATCAGCGGTCGCCTGCCATCACCTGCGAGCCTTCAGCTTGCCTGGAAGCGGGGTACGGGGGAGGTGAAAGAGGCTCCCCCTCGCTTTACCCGGGGGGTGCTGTGCGGGGGCCGCCCCGCTCCGTCCCGGGACATCCCCGCGGCGGCGGGCGGGCGGGCGGAGCTGGGCGCGCTGCCCCCGGCAGGCACCCACCTGTTGAGGATCCTGGTGACGATGAGCTTGACCCAGGGTGCGGAGGGGCTCAGGCACACCGTCTGTCCCTGCTTCGTCGTGGCTCTGCGGGGCGAGGGAGGGGGTGAGGCCGGGGCCGGAGCCGGGGCCGGGGCCGGGGCCGGGGCCGGGGCCGGGGCCGGGCACTTACATGACCTCGGGCTCGGCGCAGTGCGGGCCCTCGGCGACGAGCTCCACGCGGGCCAGGCGCCGCGGCGGGATCACCTCGGACACGGTCCGCACGCAGCGGCAGCGCAGCTCCCCGGCCAGCGGCGCGCCTGGCAGGCGGGAGGCGCCGCCTGAGCCTCGGCTCCGGGGGCCCCCCCCGCCGCCCGACGACCCCCCCCCCCCTCCGACCCCCCGCCGGGCCCCGGGGGCGCCGGCACCCCGCGCAAGCCCCTGCCGGGAGCCGTCCGCGGACGGGTGGGTGCCCCCCGGCTCAGCCCGCCCGGCGAGCTCGCAGCCGCTTACCCCGGCAGAGCGCGGCGGCCAGGAGGAGGACGAGGAGGAGGTGCGGGCTCATGGCTGGTGCTGGCGGCCGAGGTGCTGCGGGAGCCGTCTCTGCGGCCCCGTTCTCCGCCGGTGCTTTTATCTCCCGCCGGGAGCTGTCGGGGAATTTCCCGGGTGCGGAGCGGAGCCGGGGGTTGTGCCTGGCTGGGCTCCCCACCTCCCGGCCGCGGGCCAGGTGGGGCGGCCGGGCCGGCCGGACTGGAAGCACCCCCCGTTGGCCCCTTTCCACCGCCGAGCGTCGGGTGCCGAAGGAGCGGGGCAGGGGGAGAAGGGGGTCCGCTCCCTGCCCCGAGAGGCTCCCGGCACAGCGGCCCTTTCAGGTACGGGGGAGGGGGAAGCATGGCACCGCACTGTCCCGAGGATCGCTCGGGGTCTGCGTGGGACCTGGAGGAGACTCGCCCCATTCTGTGGAAGGACCTGAGGCTCTTTCGTGGGGGATCTCGGTTTGCTTTCAGTTAGTCTCGGTGCAGGGTGCTGAGCCGAAGGAGGGTTTGGGCTCTGGAGCTCACCTTGCTGGCTAACTCCGTGCAACTACACACTCTCATCCAGTGGAGGTTGCTCCCCTGAGCACCCCTTTCTTCACCTGCCTTTTGAAAACTGCAAACCTGTTTTTCCTGCAGCTAGGAGACACTCAAATTTCCATGCCTACATGCCACTAATACAAGTCTTCTATTCCACTCCTCTGCACAGATAGGTCACTCTTTTTGTCTTCATGACTGTCAAGGCATTTTGCTAACTTTTGTTATAAACCAGCAAAAAAGCAGTTTTCTGGGAGCTTTTAAAGAAAATTAGATGCAATTTTTCTGAGCTTTATTTACACGTAGGTTTAGTTCAGTTATGGTCAAAGCACTTGCTTTTGTAATTAGTTTCAGTACAAAATACGATTTTGCCCGTCCTTTTTTTGCAGCACATCCTTTTTCTCTCTTCCACAGGTACTTGTGAACATGAGTGGAGTTCAGCAAATCAGATTGTTCCTGGGTCAGGCTGCCATGTGTCTTGTCCCAACAACTTGGATGCCTTGTGTATCCCTGAAGCTTCTAGCTTCTATTTATGATGTGTTTGTGGCTACGCAGGAATTTAAGATTTGCAAGTGTGTTCTTAGTTCTCCCTTCCCCTGCAACTTTCTAATCTTTATTTACTTAATAAATATTTCTTTGCTGTATACAGTATACATCTGAAATTTTAAGTGCTAATGCAAAATTAGATAAAACCAGTCAGATTTCAGTGAAACATTCCTGGTTTATGAAGAACAGATCTGCTCATGAATCATTATTAGAATGACTTGAAACCAAGCACATTATAGTGACTGTTTTGGACTTGCTTGACCTGATTTTCAGGGGAAAAATGACATTGTTTCCTTATAAGAGGATTTACTGTCTGAAAACAAAATCAAGTGAGGACTCAAAACAGCTAAGATGTAGCATGTGAATCAGTCCTAGCGAGAGCTTAATTAGGTGGCACCCTAGTGGTACACAGAGACTCCCATTCCGGAGAGTTGTTGTCTACAGAGCAGCTAGTTCATATGCCTGCTGGCTTAGTCTCTCGGGAGATCAGCCGTGGGGGAAGATTGTATGTCATAAGCAAATGGCGATTGCCCCATGTAATCAGGAAATATCTAATGACTAATTTGCACCCCTTTCCAGTTGCAGTTTGGTAATGACATCCTTGGAAGCTGTTGGCTTTTAGCTTGGTCTTAAAAGGAAATTACATGATCAGGACATCTCTCTGTCCTGCTCTGTCATTCCCCCCCGCTCCCCAATTTCACCCCTCTAGTAAAGTTTGTATCATTTGGCCAACTTCAAAAAGATTTGACAAAAGGCTATCAAGGGATATTAACCAAGTTAGTACAAGTTTGTGGAGAGTCAATGTTGGATGGAGGGAGAGAGAGCGCCAGATGAGTGCTGCCATTGAGGGAAAATCTGCAGCATAAGCTGTGCTCTTTCCATCTTGCCAGCTGGCCAGTCCAGATGTTCCTGCCTGCAGCCAGTGCATAGCTTGGAGTTAGCTACCTCCTGCGCCGTCTCTCGTCCAGCTGTTTAGGTATGATTAGAACATGAAAAATGTTGCGGAAATGTGGACTGGCTCATATGGCCTTAGGGAGAAATGGAGAGGTTACAAGAGAAGCAGTGTGGACTGTAGTCTACTAGAGGACACGGGTTGTGCTGGAGTCCAGAGGATGTTCTACATTGAGTAGACTGAAAGAAGCATACATCTTTAAATATGGGCCTGTTACCCTCCCGTGAGTCATATGCCATCTCTGTCTTTTTTTTTTTTAGTTGAAAACTAATTAATTATTTTTAATGCAAACGAATTCTGCACTGATGTGTATATGAAATTGTGCATAAAGCTGATGCATCATGTAACTTGGGCTTCCGTCTTCAAGACAAAACTTTGTAGCAGAGGTGCTCTTCCAGGCTCAATTTTTGCAGCCTGACTCACTCTTCTAAGTAGTAATAGTAGTGGTAGACCCCGGTAAGTAGTGTTGTATGGGTTTTTTTGAAGCCAGTAGAGTGGCAACTGAAGAAGTTGGAGTCAGGGAGAGGCAGGGGCATGCCTTCCTTGAAAACTAGAGAGATTCCTTAAAAACACCGTAAGAAACACCACTGTTAAGAATGGACAATTGCGCACAGGTGCTTAGGGGCAACCACTAAGCAGAAAAGTTAGAAGCCTTCCCTGGCTTCCGTTGAGACCCCTTGAGATCATAGGGATGGAGCCACCATTCCCTCCAGGCTGTAGCACCACAAGCATTGCACTGTGAGTTCCCCGTATGGCTGCCCCAAGGAAGTGCCATGTTCTTTGCAGCACAACACTAATGAACACAAATTTCATTTGCAAATGCGCATTACTGTGTTGATAGGAACACACACGCTTGAGTGACCTGAATCTATGGGAATCAGGTGCCCTATACCACCCTCATGGGTGGAATAGACTTCTGTGTGTCCGTAACTAGTTTTCTCCTAAACATAGCCCTCACAAGCTGAACAGCAAAGCTGAGGCTTATGCTGTATTACCAGGAAGAAGGATTTGCCCAGCTGTAGCCAACTGAGGCGATAAAGAGTTAGAATGATGCACAGATAATCCAGTGCAGGTCATTGAAACTATCATTAGCAGATCCAGCTCTGAATAAATGTGGAGAGCAGATCTGTTAAGTAAGAAATTGTCACTCATACACAGTAGGATTACGTGTTGTTCTTGGATGGTACACATGAGTAAGGACAGTTTACGTGACAGTGCTTGGTTTTATGCTTGGATGACTGTTCACAATATCTGAACTGTGAACTGTCAGACTCATTCCACAGTGGTTACTGCTGAGGAAATTCCAGAAGAAGCCTCCTGGGGTCTGAAGCGTGAGGCTGTTTTGGACACAGAACAGCAATATGTGAAACTCAGCAGTCAGCTTTCCAGCAGAGAGGCATGTGCTGAGATGAGCAGTAGTCAGAGAAGTCGTGAACATGCTGAGATGCAGTAGGCATTACAGAGCTTGATCCTGTGAGTCAGTACTCGTGCAAACAGGCCTGGCACAAGGGAAATGGGTATCTCTCGGGGTATTTCAGAAGGCAAGACCATCTGCCTGACCAAGGCTTTGTACCTGCTGACTTCCAGATCACCTCTAGCTGCCTTCCATGTGAATGTGGGTAGGCTCTCTTCAGTGCAGATGACAGCAGCCCCTCACCACCTTTGGCACATTTCCTTCTGAAAGTAAGGAAAAGACAGGGAACAGATAGCATCATGTCAGCCAGAGTTTAGAAAGCTGAGTTATTCCCCGCCTGCTGCCATATCTCTTTCGTTATAGATGAGTCTGTCATGCATTGGCTGCAGGCGGTACAGATGTGCTTGAGTTAAGTTTAAATTAGTTATCATGAGTGGTGGTGTCAGTATAGCTATGACAGAACTCACCAAAGTGTTTGCATCAGCTTCGCTGAAGTTACCGTTGAAGTTACCCACCTTGCTTAGGTTCTTCGGTAGCACCTGCCGTGTGAAGAAACTCTGAAATCCCTCAGTGTCCTTAGCGTGGGCCTCGGGGTTACCAGAGCATAGAAAGCTGTCCCGGCTTAGGTAGGCCCTAAGGAAATGCATACCGAGTATTACTACCCACATGACTTAATCTTCTTTGAGTTACCCAGTTGTTAATTCCTTAAATGCAGGAAGCGATTCCGTTGCTTTGTTGCACACTTTGGCTGCTTGCCTTTCCACAGCAGGTATTTGGCTTGGCATCTGTAGTGAGACCATGCATTCACTGGCGGCAGGCCCAGAAAAGCTAGTAGGCAATTAAACAAGAGACAATGTCTCTTTCATTTCAACAAGTGAGGACCTTTCCTAACTGCACAAAAATGAGTTTGGAGGATATGACCCAGATAAAAGTCTTAGGTCAACTTTTTAACACCGCCTAGAAACCATTTAACGTGAGCAATCTCTGAAGGGGCAGGGGTTTTTCCTAACAAGTCAGATGTTTTCCTCCAGTGCTTTGATTAGGAATGAATAATGTTCTGATTTGTAAGAGAGCGCTAGAAAAATGTCAAGTCACTGCTACTTATTAGTGTCTACAGTCAGAGGGTATATACTGCTGATATTCCCTCTTATCTTTATTATTATGTTACCTTTTTCTATACCAATACTATGTTTCATAGTATTCCCTAGTACCTATGACTCCTCCTGTGGATCCAGCTCTGTCATGAGGTACAAACATATAAACCTCTGCTCTCAGAGAGCCAATACTGTGGCTTTTCAGCGTCCGGGATTATTTGCCGGAGGTTGTAGCCAAATTTCAATATCATGCTACTATTTTGTGCAAAGTATCTTTTATATCTATCATATGTTTTCTTTCCTTAAATTTCCTTGTGTGCTTCTCTAGTTTTGAACTGTTTCCAGTCCATATTCCCTTGTAAATAATACCTGAATATGTAACAAATACAAGCGTCCCATTGTTCAACTTGTGTTACGAAGGATCTCAACTCAGTTTTGTCAACTGCATTGTGGCACGCCTCATGCACTGTTGTGCGCTCATTTCTTAAATACCTTTTCAGATGTTAACATTTGCATTTAAAATCATGATCTATAGCAAATGACGGTCAGTATTTTCTTGTCTGTCTTCCTGGACGTTCACCTAATTTTAACATTCTGGAGTCCTTAGGTCTGTCTTTTTCCCCTCAACAGAGTTTGAGGGTCTCCTTTATCTGTGCTCATTGGTGACAATAAGAGCACGAACCAACACACTGTTAATAGCTGCAAAGGAATGTGTTTGTATTACTCAAGCATTACCTTAGCAAATATAAAGGGTTGGCTTTGACATCAGTTCTTTGGTAATCATTTCTCCATTTTTCAGTTTCAAGTGCCAACTTACCTTTTCTGAGGTGGCTAATGGGATTATAGTTACTGCCATGCTGTGACCTTACTTTGTGTGACTCTTGGACATACAGCAATTTCAAAAAGCGCATAAATTGATCGGCTGGTGGTGGACTGACCTGGTTCTGGTATTTTATACCTAACATGTAAGGGCAAGAGGGGCTTCCTTTTGAGAATGGGAGCAAATTGTTCAAGCAATTTGTTCTTACCCCTACTGAGGGGGAGGAACCCCCAGGCTTTTGAGTGGTAGGTGTGATCCTGGATAAAGATTACAATTGGGTGATGCCTTTCTCCCCTGCATAGCTGTTCAGCTGGTAAGCCTTTGAGGTCATCCCAACTCCTGAAAGGCATGAAGAGCTCCTCTTGGCCTTACCAGCAGCTGAAAATGCTCTGCATCTTATGAACTTCCTGCAGGTTTTTGCCCTTGGATCTGTAAAAACATCAGGAGCAACTCTTTATTCAGACGGTGGAGTGGACCTCTTGCTGTGGGCTGTTAGGTCCTGCTTGTCTGCCAGAAACAGGCAGGTTTTCTGATTGCTGGGGCAGATCTTGGTTCTGTGGTTTGCACATTAATTCAGGCATAATTACACTGAATATGCAGCTGGCTGCTGCTCCTTGAGTATCTGGCTCTAACATCTGACAGCAGGACTTGTACTTTGTCCATGCCTTGTACAGGCATGATACAGCAGATCCTGTAACAGTTGATGGTTGTTCCAGTGGCTTTATCTAAGCATGGAATAAAGGATGCAGGGCCAGCAATATGCTGCCATTGTGCTGATACTTTCTAGGTAGTAATATTTTGCAGTAGTGGGTAGAAGAAATATGTGGGGCTCCCCAGAGAGCACGATCATAAGCCTGATTTTAAAAAGTGGGGTTTTTTCAGTTTGAAAATTTAATACAGTATTAATACAGCTCATGAGCAGTAAAATGGGTGTTTCATTTCAGGGCGTTGTTAACGAAGATTAAGTTTTTGCTTCCCAAGGGGACCCTTCAAAGAAGCGGTGAAAACAAAGTCCTCCCATCCTGATAGCAAAGATTTCCCTTAACTGGGAAACGAACTGTTTAAACATAAATACATAAAAGTCTGTTACATCTGCAAATAGTTGGAAGTGGAGCAAATATGAGTCTCTTAAAATATGAAATATTCACCCAATTACAAAATTAACAATTCACCTAATAAAAAAACCAAACCAAAAAAAACCCCAAAACCCCAAACATCCCCAAACCTGGGTTAGCCAATTTCAATCCAACTAAGTTTTCAGGTTCAGTGAAGCTGACTAATTTTTGAGGGTGTGCTTTGGATAGTTGTGGTCTTTTGGTTGAAGTGATGACATCAGTTGAGAAAGCTGTGACACGAGACTGGAGACCACGTGAAAATGGGAACACTTGTTGGAATCATCACAAAATCTTTGAAGTCTTCTCTTACGACACCCACACTTTAATCCTCTATGTTACTTTCATTGGTTGTGTTGCAATGAGGGAAAAATGAAGAAGTCATACTTGACTTACACCCTAGAAGATAATAAATCTGCAATCTCAGAGAATACTTTCTTAAAGCACTTTGAGTGCTATGTGTAGGTTCATTCTTCAGCATGTTTGGACTCTGTAATAAAATCGATTACGTTGTTCCTGGCAACAAAAAATGCTTGCTTGTTAGTTGAAAGGAAGGAAAAAATAATATTGATAAGTTCGCTTAATATTCAGTGAACTATCCAAAAGAGCATACAAAACAGCAAGAGGGACAAGTATTCATTTCAGCTTGTTAAAGGGAGATGTTTAGAGAAGGAGCTGTTTGGAGGAAAAACATCAATAACATTTTTGATAAATGCAGTCACTACTGAAGTTACGGTCAATGGTTATCTTCCCCATTATCTTGTATTTCTCTCTTTTTCTCCTTTTTTAAATTTTCTGATTGCTTGGCTTCAAATAGTCTCAATACACACAGGGTGCAGGAATATGCAAGGAGACCATGCTAAAAATTACACCAACAAATGTGAGCACACCATTTTTTCTTTCTCAAAATTGCTAGTGAGCACTGGTGTCAGCAGTACACAGAGAAGGCAGACGAGTAAGTAAGCTAGAGGGATTCTTTAGAACATGGGCTACTGAAAAAAGCAACTTCTGATTTGCTTGAAATTCAGCATTTTTACCTTTGGTTTTCTTCTAAATAGTCAAAATTCCCTTAAAATTAAATTGATCAGAACACTGACTAAAAAGAATCATTTCACCTATCTCCAAATATTGTTTTGCTGTGAGATCGAAGTAGTTTAATTTAGATAAAGTTTGCCATTAGCATTTGAGTATATGCTTGAATTTGACAAAATAATTGGTTTCTAGTGAAGTTTTTCAGTTTGTTTAAATCCTCATTATTCTGGTGGAGCACTGTTCTATCAGCACACTTTCCATCTGGACGGCCCTAGCTTGTATTCATGGTACACACTATTTGAAACAAACTGTACTTGGTACTTCTCACTGAGAACTCACTCTTGTAGACGTTATTGATCCAGCATTACCCATTTGCTTATTCTGTTTCTTTTAATAGTCATTTTAGTATCAGAAGGCATTTGCATGCTCTCCTTCATCCTTTCCTCCAAGCAGGAATAATATTAATGAGAATTTTTCAACAAGGAAATTGCTCTATAGCATTTGGCCTGCCGATAGGTCAAGTGCGTGCAGATAGATTTACAGCTCTTTCCCATGTTTCTTACTCAGTTTAGTCTCCTGCTGACTTCGGTGAAAGATTTGGGTATGCAAAAAACACTTTTTTTTTTTTTTTGGTGTTAATCTTAACTAGGAATGGGTGAAGCTACAGTCTTCAATATGAACGAGCTACAACAATGCCTGTTTTCTTTGGCTCTCTTTTTATTAAAATTGTGTTCACAGTGAACAGTGCTTACGTAAATTGCTTCTCTTTTGTAGAATGAGTCTTTGCTGTCAGAAGTGAAGTACCAAACAGAGAAAGCCTAGAGGGAAGCGAGAGAGAAGCAGGAGTTAGTGCAGCCTCGTGCACTCTACCTCTAACAATAGGAGCCTGAGGACACAAGGACTCCACCTGTCTTAACTTTCTGGAAAAAGGAATTAGCAGAAAGTGAGGAGTTGATAGAATTTTGACAACAGGAATTAAGTGAGTCGGCAAACATGTTTTTATTGGCTTGATTACTGGTCTGCTGCTGGCAATGTCCGGCTTAGTCAGCTGTGAACCAGCCCGGATTGCTGTGCATTTGTTTATCAGTTATCGATAATTCAAACATAAAGCTTTCAGAGTGTTACATTTCTTGACAAGTCACTTGCTCTTCGTTATTTGTGTTGAGTCATGAAGTGCCTATCACACAAAGATCTGACACCTGCATGGACAACTCTTTTCAGTAAAAGCAGCTGAGCTGCGTTAAATATGAATTAGTACTTAAGGAAAGACTGTGGAGGTTGATGGTCCGGAAGTTCTGGGGGAAGAATAGGCTATAGTTCTGATACAAGAGAGTAGAGCCTATGTGTTCACATAATGGATTGTGCTTGATTTTAAGCATGCCTTTCTGCTTCCAGTTACAGTGTGCTACCTACAAACTTCTCCCAGACCCCACGTGGCACAGTGAGCTGCATATTAAATTTTGGCTCTGGTGTTCTGCTTGCAAATATAGTGAATGTTTGTTCTGATTTGGCAGGAAGAAAAAGGTATACAGGGTGTATTCAGATTTTATTTGCACCCATTTTACGCTGGTGTCGTTACTTTATGGTGCTGGGTGAAGCCCTAACACAAGCTGCCCCGAGACGTGGTTTATATCCTTACTGACTGATGTTCAATAAATTCTTAAAAGCAATGGCATATGCTGGTTCCTGCATCTGTGTTTCATTCTGCAGAGGCAGGTGCTTCACTCTCCCCAAGATCTGTTGAGCTTTTCCAGCAGCCGCTGAAAGTGTCGACATGCAGGTATGGGATGTGTTTTATGAAACTAGAATCCATTAACTTGCTGAAATACTCTTGATGCTTGTTAAGCCACCTGGATCTCCAGGTCTGATGAATAATTACTTTACAGGGCCATCTGTTACTGTCCCAGCAACATAACTTTTTGGAGGGTCAATGCCAGACCGTTTTGTGAAGCAGTTAGCACAGCACTGCTACTTAGGCAAGGTACTGGTGCTATCATGATTGTGCTTGGATTTGTGAATAATACTGAGATCATAGCATTGCAGTTTGGAACTTGTTGGGAGGTTGACCCAGGATTTTGATGCAAGGAGGTATGATTTATCCTGACCACAGGGGGGGGGTGGGGGGTGGGGGGTGGGGTGCAAAAAGTAACAAAAAGCTAATAACTTCTAGAAGTTTCTGCTGGGTGAAATTATTTTATGGAGGAAAACTTAGACCGTGGGCTTTAGGTTGTTGAATCAATACCGTTCCTAACAGTAGGCATTAGCATCTACATCTAGTGTGATAGAAATTTGGAAACATGGGCAATTCAAGTCAGGAGCTCTTTTTGTCAGTAAAACTGCTGAGTAAATGTGCTGTTGACCACTTTCCTTTTTCACTCAGCCAGTATAATAGTTTTGCAATAAACGCAATTCCAAAATAAGTCTTGCATAACAGGATGAGAAGCCTATCAAAGTGCACCTCTGGACTTCTATGGAGACTTGGCCAATCCTATATAGCTTCAAATTTTTTCTTGTAGTGGAAATCCCCTTCCCACTGACTGTTCTTCTGGGGATTTTTTTTTAAACTGTGGTGTCTCTGACCAGATATTTAGATCTGGTGATTTATAGACTAAATGAAAATTTACTGTCCCCCACAGTTTTGAGGGGAAGATCGATTTGCCCATCTCCTCCTTAATTTCTGCTCCATTCTGAACTGGCAAGTCTGCAGCTAGCCTTCCCCTCACAGTAGAAGTTTAATGTTTGCTGTTCCAAAAAAAATATTTTCACCTCTAGCCGCACACATCTTGCAGTTTTCTTTGGAAGGCTTCCAGCCCCTGTTTTAGAACATCATAGCTTATTTTGAACCTTCTCCATCTCTTGGATTTCATAGTCTCACTTTCTTTTTATTTTAATTCCTTTTGCCTGTTTTCTTCCAGCCCTACTCCACACCCACTCACCCCCACCAGCTCCTTCACTTACTTCCTCTTGTTTCACCAGGAATGCTAGCTAGCTGACAGTGTGTCTTCTTTGCAGACTGAATCTACTTCTCATACCAGTGTCACCCTTTCTTGTTATTGGTGATTAATCAAAATTTGGGGTTCAAAGTGCTTTTTCAGTCAGAAGAAAAGATTTGTGGATGGAATTAGATATCTTTCACGTAACCCCATGTATTTATTAAAATGGACAAAGCATTCCTTTCCTAACGAGCCAAACACCAGATGTAGTTTCCCCACTTCACATTCCTTTTGTCCAGTGTCTGGGAAAAGCCCTGTCTTGGTCGTTTTTTCTACTGCACTAATTCCACCTGCACTGGGCTCTTTTGTTTGCGAGGTTCTTCTGTGCTTGCCTGCCTGTTACCACTGCCTGGTTTCTGCGTGTGCTCCCTTCCTCACGCTGATGTCCAGCCAGGCAGGCAGGAAGTGTTCGCGCAAAGCCAAGTTTTGAGCTGGCTCCCATGTCTGTTGTCCACAAAGCTGGCTTCAGCCTGGGGGGCTATGGCAGCCTGTCCTGACTGGGGCATGGTGGAGTGGCCTGCATAGTCCCGTTGTGCAACTTCAACAAAACACTGGCAAGACTCTTGCTGAGTCACAGGAGGATTGTATGGGCCTAAAACAACTTTTTTTTTTTTTTTTTTTTGGTCTTAGTGCTCTGACCTTAATCTAAACCACAGAACAGTTCTTTGAGGCCTGTCTTTCAGCCTTCCTTTTTGATGTTTTTTTCTGAGTCCTTCTGTGCTCTTGTGTCCTGTACTTGGATTACAAAATGAGAGAGACAGTAATCACCCAAGTACCTACATAATGACAACTTGAGCCCTGTGTAGTCTGGAGGTATTAGCACTTCCCACCCTGAACCTGGAGATGTGACTGTTGAATTCCAATCAGTTTGCCTCTGAGGGAGAATGAAAGTGTCTTGCTATCACCACCTACTACTGCCCCTTGTCTGTGCATTTTCTTTAATAGGCATGAGTTTCCTGACAGTGGGGAAAAACAATTAAACGAAGCCAAAACTCCTGAACGTCTGGAACTGAATGTTTGCTTGCCAATACCCTGCATTTGGGTGGGCAGTCTCTGAGAGGTTTCCTGCATTGCTTCAAAGAAACAGTAATAGCAAAGCTGTTGGGGTGCAGAGGGATTTGCAGAGAATCATCAGCAGAGCGTTCAGTGCAGAGGGTGGAGTGGTAAGTTACTGGGTGGAAGGGCTTTGTGTTGTTTAAGCTGCAGTGGCACATTGTCATATATTCTACAGGTTGTCCTCTTATCAGTTGTACAGTTCATTTTTCATTATGCATTTAGTTTGAAAACACCATCTGTTTGTTCTAGGCAGCTTCTCTTGCATAATTATTCAGAGAAGGGTAAATAAGTACTAGTGAGGGCTCTTTCCTGTGTCTTGTGTCATTTTTCTTTATTCTTTCTCTACTTCACCTATACTTTACTTGGAAGTCAGCTTCCGTCTTTTTCCTAGATGGCATGGGGGACTTTTTGAGAATTAACCTCCACATGTGACATGTTTTCCAGATTTCATTTCTTGGGGATGTGCTAATAAAAGGTTCCCATAACATATGGGAAGTAAAAAGCTGCCTGCCTCTGCAGAAGTAAAAGCAAAAAGTGGTCAGCTTCCCTGCTTAGTCGATTCCAGTGGGAGGAACAGCCCAGAAACTTTAACTTCTTAGCTGCAAAATCTTCACAATTTTTCGTATTGCATACTGGGTAGATCCTGAGGCACCTCTGAAGTCTGAAGCAAACAATAGATGTATTCCCCCAAATTTGTATCTCTAAGATACTGTCAGCCTCCAGTGAACTCTGGCTTGCTAGGAACAGTTCAGCTATGCTCTTGTTTATGAACAGCTGAGTTCATCATAGTTGGAAAACTGTGAGTGCTACTTAAACAAATAATGGATGCGCACAGACATAGCTGCCAAACCCTCAGCAGAATGTCATCTGGACCAGTATCTTGAAGGCAAGTTACAATGAGTCATATGGGGCTCACGGTATTTCAGGACAGTGACAACTGCAGCTACTTGCATTTTCTAACTAACTCCATGAATACATGTTTTAGATGCTCCTGTCTCAGTAGATAAAAATTAGATGCAGATGATATTCAACAGGGACTGAAAGCTCTCTGCTGTGTTGCAGGGTACTAAAAAAAAAAAGGCTTATCTTCTTTCTTCTAGATGCAAAACATAACTGAGTGCGCTCATAAGATCTTTAGTGATCTCAAACATTCCGCTTTTAAATAAGTACACAGAATCTATATTTCCTTGTATCATGTTAGATCCCTAGCAGTGCTGCTAGGTATGTATAACTTTTATAATCTTTTCACCCCATAGGACCTCAGAAAAACAAAAGATCAGTTTTTAAAAAGTTTTTTTCTGTTTTCAAAATGCCTTCCTTCTGGTGTTCTAAACTTACGCGGTTACTTAAAAAACTGCTTTAATGTTTGGGGGTTTTTTATCAAGTAGACGGGCCAGATGTGAGGGGTTTCTAGGGGTCAGATCTAAAAGCAGGATTTTCACAATGTCCCAGATTTTAGGGCTTATTTTGAGGTGCCCAGTTGTCCCCTTTCACAGACACTGTGTCCAGGTGCTCAGG
Organism: Harpia harpyja; assembly: GCF_026419915.1. NCBI lineage: Eukaryota > Metazoa > Chordata > Aves > Accipitriformes > Accipitridae > Harpia > Harpia harpyja. The sequence goes on from NC_068941.1 coordinate 1,427,932, forward strand.
CTTCTGGTTTCCAGGGCCAAGTTAACAAGTTCTTATTTGTATTCCCCCCCTCAGAAGACCAATTTGCTTTCATAGTTCATTGTAGAACCTGTAGTTAACTTACTAAGACCTGCAAATAACATCGCCAGTTTTTGTGCCAAGTGGCAGACTTAAATTCAGTGTTCAGGGAGGTAAATTTAGGAAACAGGAGAAAGTTGCAATGGAGTGAGATATTACTTCGGTGACATTGTTTTTGTTTACAAAGAAAGCACAGTTATGTTTGCCCGGATGCTAGTAGCAAAAAAATTGTTTACACTATTTTTTCCAGACAGCAGTTAGCCCAGAGTGTCCCTAGTGTTTTCTGAGGAACATACTCTCAGTGTTTTTCTTGGCTGAATGTACGTTATTTGTTTATATGCTGCTTCATTTCCACCTCCAACCTTGTCTTCCTAGTATATGGGAAAGAGAGGTGTCGTGGTTTAACCCCACGCAGCAACTAAACACCACGCAGCCGCTCACTCACTCCCCCTCCACCCAGTGGGATGGGGGAGAAAATCGGGAAAAGAAGTAAAACTCATGGGTTGAGATAAGAACGGTTTAATAGAACAGAAAAGAAGAAACTAATAATGATAACGCTAATAAAATGACAACAGTAATAAAATGACAACAGTAATAATAAAAGGACTGGAATGTACAAATGATGCGCAGTGCAATTGCTCACCACCTGCTGACCAACGTCCAGTTAGTCCCCGAGCGGCGATCCCCCGCCCCCACTCCCCCCAGTTTATATACTGATGTGACGTCACATGGTATGGAATACACTGTTGGCCACTTTGGGTCAGCTGCCCTGGCTCTGTCCTGTGCCAACTTCTTGTGTCCCTCCAGCTTTCTCGTTGGCTGGGCTTGAGAAGCTGAAAAATCCTTGACTTTAGACTAGACAGTACTTAGCAACAACTGAAAACATCAGTGTTATCAACATTCTTCACATACTGAACTCAAAACATAGCACCGTACCAGCTACTAGGAAGACAATCAACTCTATCCCAGCTGAAACCAGGACAAGAGGTTTTCCAGCCTGCTGCCTGATCCTGTTCCCTGCATGTCCACATTTCTTTCCCGTGGAGACGAGGATATGGCAGGGGATGATGAAAATCCAGGTGTTGTCCTGACAGGGAGTCGGGATGCCGCTGGATCACTTGTGCAGCTCCAAGAGTTGGGGAGTGCTCTCAAAACTGTCTTTTTAGATGGAGCCACTGGGAATGGGTATTATCCAGCCTGGCTTACGTCAATCAGCGGTATCCCTTTACTTGTGTGTGCTTTTCATAGGTCTTTGTTTTGCGTGGTGAAACGGGCTTTTGTTTTGCTGCTAATTTTTTCATCTGGAAAAGATATTACTTGTTCATAAAAATTATTACTAATGAAGGATAGTGATTATATCTATTAGTTCCAGCATGATTTAACCTTAACCCATGATGCTGTACATATTGTATTCACCCACTGGCATTTGTCTTCTGAATCAGCATCTCAGAAGCTACATGGAGGTGTGCTAGGATCTTGATGCCATCCATACATGCTATTCTTATAGTCCTTCTGCCATTCCTCCTGGTGCATCCACACCTGGACATTCCCCTTCGTTCTCTATTCAAACCAGTTTTAATGTTGATGTCACAAGCCTGTACAGCATGAGGCAACCAGTGATATAAAGCTGCATGTGATGAAGAAATCCTCATGCTCTTCTAGAGATCTTTGCAGATTACCTAAGTTTTTCAGGAGTCAGTTCTTAATGTGTTGTTTCTGTGGCATTTGCAGGGCTAACCACAGCAGTTATGAGAGCCATTGACACAGCAGGTATAAAGAGGAATCCAGTTCCAGTCTTAAGAAGCCTTAAGGATGGAAATGTCCCAGAACATGCTTGTTTCAGGTAGGTAAGTACATACTTGGAAGCTGGTTCTGCATGGAAGCAAGGCATCTGTGGATTAAATAAATCAAGCAACTCTTGCTCATAACGCAAGTTTCATTGTTTGAAAATAAATATTCCATAGACACAGATCATCCAAGGTACTTAGATATCTACTTCCCATCTACATAAGGGGGCTAAGTGTCTTGACAGACTTTGGACAGTGAATCAAAAGTGAGCTACTGGATCTGTTCAGCAGTGTAGCCTAACACTGTGAAAAAGGTTCCCACCTTCAAAGTATGGATGCTGGAGCCACATGTCAGGCTACTCCTGAGGTAGTGCAGTTTTCAGTCTGACATGTTAGTATGAGATACTTCATTTCTGGTTTATGGTAATACAGTGGGCTGTCACGGATTCCTAACGCAGAAGGCAAATAACCCATCTGTAGCTGTGTAGATGGCTGCAGACGATAGGAGCCTCAGGAGTAGGAGAGATATCCACTTGTACAAAAAAGTAGTGGATTCCTATTATGAAATTAGTGTATCATGTCCAACATGGGCCTGGAGTTGCCGTATTTCCTGTAAGAGTGTGTGACACAATGCAAGAGAGCTCAGAAGAAGCAGAGCAGCCCCTTGATATTTGTCCTCAACAAATTACTGTGAGATGGTGTGAAACCAAAGAGATGAAGGGGAAATTGCTGACTTGTAAACAAGCTGCTGGTTATCAGGCTGGTCAGTCAGAAATGCCTATCCCTGGGATAGACACATACCTGGGGAAAGCCCAGGAAGATATTTTCGTTGTGTTTTGGGGTGGAGCAGTCTCTGAACAGATCAGTGGTGAACACACAGTGCTGGCTGTCTTGGGTTTTCAATTTTTCAGTTATATCTTAGCCTAGGCAACAGAAAAGCAAAAAGTCATTAATTATAGCACACATAATATGCGAACATCTCTGGGTATCCTTGGACACAAGCTTTTGTCTGTATACTACCAACAGGTAATGGAGTAGATGCACTGGGCTTGTACTTGACACAGCTTCTCTACAGTGAATGCAGCAGTGATGCTAAGCAGGATGAGAGAGAGTACAATTTAGCTACCTCGAGGAAGCGATGGTGCTGAGGGAGGCAGCAGTGCCCTTTGGCTTTTGTAATCATTGCAATAACATAGCGCTGCTCGGAGAAAGGAAAGTGCCCCCGGGGAATAAGAAAATGAGTCAGATGCACCAGCATCTCATGACCAGCTAGGAACCGCTCATTACTCTGTACTTACAAGACCTGTGAACACAGAACAAAGCTTGAAAAAGCACTCCCAGATACCTGACACAGTAACAGTGCTGAAGTATAAAGGAGGGACAAAAAAAAGAAAGAAAAATCCTACTGATGATGAAGGTCTTGCTCCTTTTCAGTTCTGTGAATCTGTGAAAGGCAGGACGTGTGGCACGTGGATTGAAAAGGACTTGCAGACTGTCTCCAGAATACTTCTAGCATTCAAAGCAGGAGGAAAGCAGGGTGCTTTTGAGAACCAGAACCACCACATTTACCATAAAAACATCAGCCATAAGCATACATGCAATATACCAAATGACCAATAGCACAGGTTAGAATTGAATGGAACAGTGCAGCTGACTGCATTGACTATATATGCTCTGGTTAGGGCGTTTACTGAATAATGTCTCAGTTTCCTTGAGCAAATACATGGCTCAGATTCTGTGGTTTCCCCAGAAATGGGGTGGGGTTCAAATACCTGCTATTTCTAAACCTTTTGTTTGCTGTTCCACAGGAAAGAAATCTGTACTGTGGTAGAATCTATATTTCTGTTTCTGTTTCTGTTTCTTTCAAAGCCAGTTACTGTAGGGTGCTATGAGGTTGAAAGTCTTTGGCCTCATAGAAACATACAGGATGCCTTGTAAGGAGTCTAGAATCTGTTAATATATGGCTATCAGGAGTAAAAATAAAATAAAGCTAAATGTAAAGGTATAATGGTTGCATAAAGCCTTTGCATTGGCCGGTACCAGTTCAGATCATTGCAGGGCACCATCATGCCCCAAAGTCAAGCTATTAATGCTGTAGTTAAATACTATAGCTCAAATCCTGTTCTCACTCCACTCTACTTCTAAATGTGGACAACCTAGTGTCTTGCCATTATGCGATGAAACCAGAGCGCTACGATCCTAGGCCACTGTTTAACAGTTGGTAGCAATGGTCTTTGTATTGGTTTGAATGGTCCCCGTCCTGCTAGAGATATTCACTCCTAGCCTTGATTCCCTCTTGTTGATTACACCAACACAGGTGTTCATAGAATGGATGAGTCAAGAGAAAAGAGCTAACTCTTATTTTGTGCCACATTATTGTTCAGTTACCAGGTCTTAATTGTGATGCACCATGCAGCCTGCATGTTAGGCATCTGAAGGGTTGGAAGAAATGAGGAAATGTGGAGACGAGATAGGAGAAGAAGGGGGATAGCAGCTTCTGCTGAAGGCAGCAGTGATGTCAAAAAATATTTTTAAATCTCACTCAGAAAGAAATGCCCAGGTGTGGAGCTGCACAGGCACTTCACCACACAGAAGAGCTGAGGCTGGCCAGAAAGAGGAGGTTAGATGAACAGAAGAGATTAGTGTGTTTGTTGACGCTATCCTTCTTATCCAAATAAGCCTCCATGATCTTGAATGGTAATGTGAGGGTGGTGAAGAAAAGGTAAATGACCTCCTAATGTAGCAGGGGCAAAGCAGCTTTTTTTGAGCAAATGAGGAACATTGTATCTTGTGGCCTATCTCGGGGATCTGGTATTGTTTACAGGCTGTTTTGGGTGGGAATCAGAAACGTCCTGCAGTGCAGTGGTTGAAATCAGTTGGAACTGAGCATGCACCTTGATTAAGGTCGGTTGCCCTTTAAGTGCTGGGGAAAAAGTTCTCCTAAATATGTATCTGCATCTTTAATATCAGGGGGCAACTGTATGGGAATTTGATGGCATTATAGTAAATTCCGATTCATGGTGACTTAGCTGAACTGAAGAATATCTGTTGTCTTCAGCTGTCAGAGACTCTAAAGATTAATGTAAAACAGGAAAGAATTCTTGTAGGCAAACATGTTTTCTCACTCAGATCAAATACTTAGCATTCAGAAATATTCAGAATGTGGCCGTTTAATTTACAGCCTTTCTTAAAAGTAGAAAATGCAGGATTTCCAACACTGCAGCTCAGAGGACGTTTGTGATTGCAGGGTCACAAAGTACACTTCGTATCAGTCATATCTGATTGTTGATATGGTGAAAGGAAGCAAACTGAGTCAGTGAGTCACATCGTTTTAGAGACTAAGCCTATGTGCTTAAAAGCAATCACTACAGTTCCACAGGAGAACATTGCTGGGCTTGAGATTCCCATCAGCGAGACTGAAATGTTGATCTGAAACTACTTCTTGCATTTTCTTATAGATGGAAATGTTTGTCAGCAACAGGTAGAATTCATAGCTCTTAAGAACTAGAGTAACAATTTGCTAGCAGCTGGACATGTGAATTGGTGTGAGAGGTTTTTTGTTGTTGTGTCCCTATAGATAAAGGGGCCGTCTGTAAAAGCCTCAGCTGAGGCCAGTGCTGGAGTTAGTGGTGCTATTCTGTCATGCCCATAGTGCTTGGGGTGAAATTGGATTAATATCACAGGAACTAATTTTGCTCACTTTTGAGCGTTTCCAGAAATTTTGACCAAATGCTATTACGTGTATCGTACTTTATCTGATTTCTTGACACTTAATAATAGTTCTATTTGACTGGACAATAACCTTTAAATATTTTGTTATCTGAGAAAGCCTCATTAAGCAGCTACTATCAGATACTAGTACTAGAAGTAATCCTATACAAATCTGATTCAGGCAGGTCGCCTAGTTCTTGAGTCTCCAACATGACTTCTAAGTTTCCTTCATAAATCGCATTGGATTCTGATGTAGACCAGAAAATGTAGGAATGGCCATTGAGGATCAGAGTAAAGGTCCATCAAAGTTGGTATTTTATTCTGTTCCTGAGCAAGGGATGCCTTGGAGAAGAGCAGATACCTTGGAAAAGAGGAAAAGAAGAGGACAAGCATTTGGGGCTACTTGTCCAGAATTTTAGAGCAGGTGTTTTCTGACCTGGGTGACATTTCTGTGCATCTAGGTGTCCTCAGTGGATTTTCTTCTGTGTTCTTGTTGAATCTTGTCTTCAGTCTCTGTACACTTTGAAATACACAAAATTCTTTGGCAAGAAGTTCCCCACGTCAAGTATTTGTTGCATGAAGAACCACCTCTTATTGTCTGTCTGAACTTTACTTCCATTAGCTTTACATGATGGCCCTAGTTCTCGTATTAGAAGAATATTCTCATATTGACAAAACTTGAATAAAGGATTGCCTCTGATCCTTGTTCTAAACTGTCTAAATATTAAAAAAATCTAAAGGTTTGTTTTCAAGCACCTTCAACCTGATATAACCACAATTTATAGTTGGTTATATCATATTAAATATGCACTAATGCCTTTCCAAATATTTATTTGTTATGGCTTTGAAGCTTGTATATAGATGCTTCCTCCATTTGAACAATCCTTTTTCATACAGAATAATTGTTATAGTGGAAAAACAAATACAAACAATATTCTGTGGCTTTGCCATATAAAATCAAGAAAAATGAATACGGCATGAAAGAAAATATTATTTGAGCCAGAATGAGGTCAGACAAAGTAGAAAATAGGACACAAATAATTTTCTAATGTGAGTGGACTGTTTCTCTAAATATATGCCAGGGTTCAGAGTAAGTACTGAGCAGGATAGATAGCTTTCTCAGTGAGTGTTGACTGTTGAAACTGAAAATAATTTTTCGGGTTTCTTGTCACTCCCTATGCATACAAACACACGCTTGGATTTTAACAGGTAGGTCACTGGGTATTTGTGGAAGGTTACTCTGGTCTTAGTCATAAGGACTGGAAAAATTTGCTCACTTTCAGACACAGCTCCTGATATCAGGAAGAGCCAGGGCAGCAGCAATGCCATTCATGATTAGATAAGAGATTAGATAAGAGATAAGCAGGCGTAGCTTGATCCGCAGGTGTCGCTTGTTCCAGAGCATTACGGGCACCTGGGAAGTGTAATTCATACTCTTTCTACATTGCACCCTCAGAATTTGTGTTTCGTGTTCAGTGGTTGGTTATGTCATAAAAAATTCCTAAACGTTGCAAAAGGTAAAATTTTCCTGTGAGTGGCATGTCACTGTGGACTGTAGCGAACTTGCTGTTCACACTAGAAACCTTGCTAAGGACAGAAATGTAACCAGACATAAGATAGGCACAGATTTATAGAAAAAAATCCATTTACGTTCTATCAGCAGTGTAGTTTCATTTACTGGTTTCTGTAGATTAGTTTCTTGGGCGCTGTATTTCCATATCCTTGCTTGCCATTTTGTATTCTCAGCACATTAACAGTTAACATGTTTTAAGACTTCACCTTTTTGCTTTTGTGGAACATGTAGGTTTAGCGGAAATGCCAGAACTATATTTCAAACCCAGTGTTGTAGATTTGAACATAAAGCCAATTTCTACTTTTTCTTTCTACCTATGAGAAAAAACAACTACAGCAGGCCACTTAGTTTTCTAGCACATTGCAAGGGAAGAGTGGCCTGCTTAAACAAACCGAGAAATGAGTCCTCTCTGTTTTTCCCTTCCTGATCAAGAGTAATTTCTTGTCAGCCCAGGAGATTTGAATGACCATAAGCATCTCCGATGTCTCTGTTTGCAAATAGATTTTGGGTGTTTTTTTTAAAACGGCTTAAGGATTTAGATACCTTGTTGTCCCAATGACTTTTGGGGTTTTTTTAGTTTTAATTCACATAAGTTTTGTGTAGTTTCAGTTCGTGGAAAAACCCAAGCCGAACATCAGTGGAGGCTGAAGTCTGAAGTGCTGTAGACTCTGAGGAAGATTTCACCCCAGATGCCTGTGTATGGGAAGGAATATTGCAAGAGTTCTGTCCCATGTCCAAGACTGGGTGGTGGCAGGTGATGTTTCAAGTTCTGCTCTTTGGTCTTTTCCTGTGCTTGGTATATATTGCTTCTCCTTTACTTCTGTGAAAGCCTGACTAAAGGGAGAACATAAGGCAGTCATCTGTTGCGTGTGTACTCATTAATTATCTCCCATTGTAGCAGGTGGCAGTGCTTTCCTAAGTACCAGTAAATAGGTACTGGCTTTCAGTTAGAAGACCTTTCCTTTTGACCTTTTGACTATTAATTGTCTCCTTGATGCTTGTGCTTTGCCCCCGCACAGTGGTTCATCCTCCTGCAGTCTTATTCCTTCTAGAAGTTCTGCATCAAGTAAAAAGAATCACATGTGATCCAGGCTTTCAGTAGCGTGTCCAGTCTTACTGTTTATGAAATCTGCCACTGAATGCTTTAGTATTCAGCTAATGGGGCAAGAATGTCTTCTGTTAGTGCTTTGGTGTTATTGATGCTTCATAGCCATAAACAGAGCTTTCTTCAATTGAATGGAAGAGGACAAAGTTTGTTTTCATAAAATGTATGTGCTCCTTCTTATTGGGATTTTTAAAAGTCACTACAAAGTGAGACAAAAAGTCCTTTCAAAAGTTAGCAGTAAACACTGCTGAAGATTGCTATAATTTGAATATACACTAGCAGAACTCTAAGAGAGATGGTAGTCTAGAGGACAGGCAAATGTGTGCCTCATATATGTGTCCTACACTTCATACAATGGTAAAGAAGGAAAGAATACACTGCAAATAGTGTAAAAAAAAAAAAAGTTTACATTTCTCATATTTAGGGTTTGTCTTCCTATCATCCGCCTAAGTTTTAGTTTCTCTTAAGTCATTCATTATTTTCTGGAGGGAAATTCTCCCTGGCACTGCCCGATTCCTTTAATTTGCCAAGCGTCCTGTGATAAGAAGACAGTAGAAGTGAGATGAAATAGATAAGAGAGTAGTTTCAGTGGCAGAGGCTTGAGCACAAACCTGAAGGCCAAGCACCCCTCAGCTCTATTACAGGGAGCATCCTCAAGTCAATCCCCTGAAACTCTGGGCTTGCATCCCCTGTGGAGCAAAGGCAGCCTTCTAATCTTGTTTGTCACCTCAAGGTAATCTGAACAGGCTGTCACAGACACAAGCATAGTTCAGAGGGCAGAGGGGTAAGCAGGAGCCCAGGGGCTTGGCGTTTTTCTTTCTTAAGCCTGGGAATGCTAGTAGTTCATTCAAGAACCTCTCAGCATGTTCACATGCATGTCTTGATCCCACTTTCATAGCAAAACAAAACTGTCAAGAAAGAACAGATATGAATCCAAGAGCCATAAGTACGGTCATTGCCCTGACTTGGTGCCAGAGAAAAAGGTGAAATGTGTATCCATGTCTCGGATATGAGAGAAGGCTCCTTTCTCCATGATACCCTTATGTAATAAAAAGGTCAACAAATGTGATTGATAGAAACATTTACAGAGGAGGTCCCTAAAGGTAAATAGAAGAGGTATTTCAAGCTTTTACAATTTTATTGACATTTTGGTTTTAGCATGGACAGTTGAATTCTGATTCTCTTGTCTGCTTGCAATCTTGAAAAAAATAGGACCTCAAAAAAAGAGGAGGAAAAGAAGAATTGTCAGTATTTTGAAGTCTCATTTTTTCTGTGTATGCATGTAATATGTATCTTCTATTAAAGAGCCAGTCTGAGAGAGTGGACTTACTCATTTGGTCCTTTTATGAGTTATGGAGCTTTCATTATTCTGGAAAACTGTTGCAAGGGAAAGCTAGAAATCATTGATCTCAGGACCTCAGTGTGAGTGTTGCTTCAGTGCTTAAAAATTGGTTTTGGCATTCTGGCATTTTGTATTAGCTGAGTCAGAAAAAGCTGCTTAGCTCTCCTCTTTCCACTGTCTTCTCAAAAACTGAAGACTCATTTGGAGGTAAAAGGTGACTAACTGGGTCCAAATGTGCTCTCAAAACAAGCTACTTGTCTAATAACCTTTTATTTCCACAGATTTTTATAAGGTCTATATATATGAAAAATTGCTATCTGCAAAAGAAAAAAATATTAGATTTTCCCCAGTTTACCTATATTCTGGTAAGGAATAGGAGAAATTGATAGACTGATACTGGAGTTGCCAATGCACCCTTTGGAGGGAAAAGTCTTACTTCACATATCCGCTGGAGTCATTGGCTGAGTCCGTGGAGATACAGGCAAGTGGGGTCTGGTCAACCTAGTACAACCTTTTTTTTTTTTTTCGAAAAATGTGATCATGTTCCTCGTGAATTTTAACTTTCATGGAATAAGATAGTTGGACCTGTCGGAGGTTGGTAATTGTTTAAAATGAATATATTTGTAATGATGCAAAATTATTGAGCATTGCTATGTTGAAATCAGCCTGCAGAAAGTTGTAGAACAATGTCACAATGTTGCCTGTTTCATGAAAGGGCAGATGAAACTTATTATCAGTGAGCCTAGTTATACCTATAACCTGACTGTATATGCACAGAAGGAATTGTAAATTAGCTATTGTCACTGAGGAAGTAGATCTGGGTGTCACAGGTCTGATGTTTTTGTAGAACCGTGTACAATGTCTTATGGCAGTCAAAAAGGCATCTATAGTTTTTGGAAGCATTTAGAAAGGAATTATGGGAAAAAAGAAGATAAAATACGAGAAAATCGTATTGCTTTCAACGTGTCATGTTGAAAGCAACCAGATGTGTGTACTTCCACAGCGTGTGATTAAACGGTAGAAGTCATTGTCACAGGATGCTGAGCTGGGTTTGAAGAAAATGCTTTGTAAGTATTGTAGATGCGCAGCTGTAATAGTACAGAGTTTGCACTTGAACTCCTGCTAAGCATTAGATATGACTAAAGGAAAACAGCTTATTCCTTTCACATGTTCCGAATTGAGCTTAGATTCTCAGCCTACCTTCCAGATTCTTACACGCATAGTATCTTCCTCTGTAGCAATCCACAGAAATTGTGGAGTCATCTGTGCACTGACTGGCACTAATAGTTATTATTAAAAACAATTAACTGCAGGTAATATTAAAAATAAGTTTTCACGATGGTTTTCAACAACAGAGATCTCAGGTTTATTTTTTAGGTGGCACAATTCTTGTTTCACTTTTGCACACAGAAACAAAATGTCTGTTTGCTGACCCAGAAGTTTCCATGGCAGTCTGAATAATTTACAAAGGATCCATTTCCTGTGGAGTCGATCCTAATAGCCTGTTATAAACAAAAATAAATACAATGCTTGGAACAAGTCTGCAATATCAAGCCAGTGCTATGTGTAATTTTCCTGGGATTTTCCCATGTTATGTGATAACAACATAAGAAATGCAATCGTTTCCAGAATGGGAAGGAATCCATAAGCAAAAGCAAGTAAATGTTACCTGATACATAACCAGGATGTTTGTATTAGTCAATATTGAGCACAGAGAGAGAAGTGGAGGCCAGCAAGCCAGTGTTTGTATTCTCTGTTCTCCTAAGGAAGAGTTAAAAGTATTTTTCAGGGACTTTCCAGGATTTCTTTCAATGGCTTCCTCTATGGTTTGGAGCATGTATACATTAGAGAGAAATATACTTTTGGTATTATAAGAACAGTAACATTGAAACTTGAGGGAACAAATTACAGTTTGTGATTGAAAAGGCTGTTGATACAAGAGCAGAATTACAGCAATCAGGCACGGGAGGGGGAGTTTGAGGATAAGGAAATGACACGAGGTTGTTGCTTGGTTGGTTGGTTGTTGCTACTGTCCTCTTGCCCCCAAACTGAAATTGTTGATGAAAGAAGGAAGTGAACATGGTTTGGAAGGAAGGTGAAGTAAGGGACCAAGAAAATAGCTGAGGACAGAAAGGACATGTAAACATCTCTGCTACTTTTAATTGCGAGGAGGAGGGCAGTAGAAAAATGAATGGAAGGTGGTGAATACACAAGGCAGCTGTAACATGCAATGGCCTTCTGACAGGGTTGTAGAAATACAATTTAGATGCTAAATGAAGTGGCTGTGGGGAGCAGAAGCTTACATGAGATTTGGAAAAGGAGAGATGGACAAGAACATGTAGTTGGCTGCAGTGAAATTTCAGGGTCCTTCCTTTCATTGTGGTGCAAATGTCCTGACTCTTACTCACCGCCTGGTCAGCTTTCGGGTATGTTACACAGACATGCACGTACACACACAAAGACACTAGCTAAATAGTCTCCATGTTTTCAAAGGGTGCAGTTTTCTCTTATGGCTTCTGCATGGCCTGGTAACTGGAGGGTGACAGGGCATATTGTTCAGAGTTCAAGTGGCTGAATGCCTCAAACTGGTGCTGAAATAATGTGGGTCGAGGAGAGGACTGACATCAGCCTTACTGCAAAGGGTCTTCAAGAAGAAGCAAGCCAAAGACAGCTCTCTTATTTTATGATCACCAAGTTAGCCAGAAAAAATCCTTCTTCTGTTTTAAGACTATCATCTAGATCGTAGGTAAAAGTGAAATCAAAGTGTGCATACCTCAAATAAACAAGTACATACTAGTTTAAAGCAATAGGCTTTAAACCTATGCCCTCTCTCTCTTGTTCTCAGTTTCCTTCCTGAAGATGCCCAACATGTTGCTGGCTTTCATGTGGCCGCCGTTGCACTTTGAGCTGATGATTTCAGAGAATTGTTAATCATGGATGTTTTAAACTACTGTCTTTCAAACTGAACTGGGAGTCCTATGGGAAGATGCATTACACCCATGAGGGCTGTGCTCTCCAACAGTCCCCGTGGGACAGGAGATGGGGTGGTAACAATATGAAGCATCCCAGTTTATCTGCCAGAATCCTTCCTCGGTGTTCATACGCAGTATGAGTGCTTCTCTCCCAAAGGGGCCGAGCATTGGTGCCTGTGCATGCTGGGGAGGAATAGCCGGGCCTTTTAAAAGAGGCAGGCGTTTGCACTCAGCGCTCTTCATATCAGGGATCAGAATAGGAAGCAGTTGTTACACAAGGGCAAATGCTTGATATTTGGCTACCCAAAGTAAAGGTTACAAATTCCCATTTTGATATTCAAATAGTGGCCTTTTGATGTAGTAAAGATTTACAACTCTGGAGCCGATCTGGACACTGGCAGTGTTTAGGCATCTGAGGGTAAAATTCTCTTGTCTTCAAGGTACTTAAATAAGGAGCCTTGCCCTACAGTGCACCAGTCCGCAAGGACTGGGAATAGCCTGAAGAGAGGAGACCTACCCTAAGAGTTGTTATTGCATTCAGTAATGTCAGGTTACCTAACAGCGTGAGTTACAGTACCATGTACTAGAAATTTTCATTTCAGTTCCAGAAGTCAGGATGAGGTGGCAAAAATGAAGCAGACTGTTTCCAAATAAAGCAAATGAAAATGTAAAATAACAAACAGATAACAAACAGATTTTTTTGAAAAAAACATTTAATAATACATTGTTAGGAATAATTACAGTCTCACAAGCAAATTCTCTGTATGTGAGATGTAGTTTTTTCATTTCCATTAGCTGATTGTGTAGCTAATTAGACATACAACCAAGTCCTTCTACAGAGCAATGAGATTGTGAACATTTCTTATGAAATGAATAGCAGGAATGGAAAATCCAGTAGAAATGAAATAAATTATCATTTTCTCTCTTGTATAGAAACTACTCGATAAATACATTTATAAATACCATGGAAATCACAATAAATAAATAAATACTAAACGCACTCTCATACAGATTCTGTAGGCTAGATTTTTAAAAAGTCAGAAATCACAGTTCACAGTCTAGCCACAGTCTGACTGTGGTTCAGGAAACTGTTGTTGACACAACATACTAGTTTCACTCCAGGGGAGCAGGAGGAATTATCAGTTTGCTGGTGTAATAGCAAAATAGTAAGGCTTAGCGTAAATAAGCTGTTCTGTAAGTGCATTGCACTTAACTAGTTGAGTTTGGCTGAAGTGGCTGCCAAGGGTTCTTCATTTCCTTTAGCAAACCACTTTAACTATTCAGGGTCTTCGGTGTCAATGAACAGCGTGTCCCACAGACGACACTGACCATTTTGAAAGACTTTCTTAAATAGATGAAGTTAAATAAATAAATAAATAAATAAATAAAACAATCCATAATTAACATAATAACACTGATGCAGGAGGTGGAAGGTGGTACACTGCTTAAATGATGCTTTTCCCGAATGTTTTTCTCAGCAGAGGAGCTGGAGCAGTTCCCAGATTTTTTCTGTCCTCGTGTTTCTTAGAGTGGTGAGTCAGAATTGAATTGAGCACTGTTAAGAGGTGAGGGAAGAGGATAATTTAAAAGGCGGTTCAAGAGCAGTTATCATTGCTTAGCATTTACACAAACAGTTAAGGATGAGTGGTCTGTTTCCAACTCTATGTGCTATCTTGAGGCATAGAGAGAATAAAGTTGATGTTTCAAAAGCAATTACTGAAATCCCAGTGTGTGCATATCTGGTGCCCAGCTAGGAAACTTCTGCAGCATGAGTTTCTGCATTTACTTGCATCAAGAAACTCATTAACTCAGAAATATGAATTATTAACATATGCTACTGTAAGTAAGGGGAAGATGAATTTTTTTAAAGCCTCATTTTTCAAAGGGAGACAAACACTTCTGTGTTCCTTTCACTCCAGACGGAGTTGCCGGTACTCAAAGGCTTAGTAGTCTCGTATCGGCTTGAACAAAGACCTTGCAGCAGAGTCAGAAAGACTAAGACTAATTCTGTAATTAAGCAGCAAGTTTCCTTGTTCTTTAAATCTGATTAAGAGAAAATGGAAAGTATCACTAAGAAATCCTACAAGCTGGCTTTTTGGGGGAGGTTTACCACTCAACTGCCCAAATTGACAGGGAATGGGACTTACTTGGCCAAAATTGCCTTTACAATCAGCTGTACCCAGGGAGCAGTGGGCTCCAAGCACACCTCTCTGCCGTCCTTCAGAGTAGCTCTGCAAAACAGGGAATAAAGAAAGGTCAGGAAACTACTACATGGATTTGTTTTACTCACAGAATGTAATGCTGCATTTTTAGATTAGTTAGTATAAATTCATCCCAACTGCTCTAGGTTAGACTTGGCCATTTTGTTATATGTGTTCCACAACTGAGGAGACTAAAACTGTCCAGACGTTGTCTGAGTCTGTGTGCCTGCTCTCAAAGCAGTCACACACTCCCAAAAGTCTTTCTCAATATATGTGGGTGCTTGGTTTGAATTTGTTTACATTAGTAAAGCTTTCTTGCACAATGATTGAAACCTCCAGTGGTGAAAATGTGTTTCAGCACTGTAAGGATTTCAACATTTTAGTCCTTCCTCCATGCTATTCCAGATAACATTAGTTTCACTGTTTCACTCTTTCCCTAAATCTGCTTGTGGGAACTTAATTTGTCTCTCTGAGACTGATGCAGGCTGTTTTCATGGAAGTTTTGCCTGCCTAATAAATGCAGGGTTTAAACTATGATGTTATTACCTCATGTATTAAGAACTGGCCAGCCCTCGAAATTCATGTTCTACCACCAGAATTATTTAATATGTCCCATGACAGATAAATAATGATCAGTTCAGGAATACGTAAGGTCATAGAGACGATGAAAAACATGGCGTACTACTTAAAACCATCTCTCAAAAGAATAACCAAATCCAACTACATCATGTCAGCCTGCTAACTATCGTACTTGTCATGAAGCGTAAAAGCCCCTGCAGCCGCAGCAGCGGCAGAGCATAGGTGAAGAAGAGGGAGGCTCTTGCAGAGCTACTTACATGACTTCAACGTTCTTGCAGTGGGGGCCGCTCTGTGTCAGCTTCACATCTTGAATGGATTTAGGAGGGATGAACTTTGAATGTGTGGCTATGCACTGGCACCGCAGCTCGGTTCCCATCCTTGCCAGGGTCATACCTGTGAACAGAAAAGGAAGATGGTGGTTTGAGAGGCATCACTGTATCACACATAAAGCACGACTGCTCTATTTTAACAACATTCTCAATTAAAATACTGCATTTGTCCAAGCTGCCTAAATCCTCACAGTATAAAGATCAGTTGCTTATTTGTTTCAGAGGAGCTGATGCCCAAGTACATTTAAAACTAAATTAACACATCTTTTAAAAATAAAACCACATATTTTGAGGTTACTTGTACTGACTACACTGTACGGTTAGTTGCATTGTTTTAGTGTCTGGATCGACAAACTGGCAACTCTGCAGAAGATAGAGCCCTGGATTTTTTTTCATTAATTGGAGGCTTGTCCATGCTTCTACGTTCATACTGTTTATTCTCCGTTCCCAGCTGTATATTACTTGCTCGAGGCAGTATGATCGTTAAGTAACAAATATGAGATCATAAACTGTTCTTTGTGTGAGAAGGGAGAGAAACGTTCAAACACTTCAGAAGAAGAGCCTGTCTCTAGCTGCATATACTTCAAGTGAAACATAGAAATAAAGCAAATTTAAGTTGCATCCTTAAAATTTTTCCCACATGATGTCAGTAACTCTTCAGTACAAGGGCTACGTGGTAGATTTCGGACTGAAGAGAAGTTGCTGAAAATCTCTCAAAAGAAACTAATTTGCTGAAACAAATATAAAGGTACCTCTCTGCAAGGACAGGCATCTCGGTAGATGCCTAGACAATACTACAGCCATGGGGATCTTGGGAGGGATTTACTTACCCTGAGACATAGCTGCTGAAATCAGGAAAAGAGCCAGGACAGCCACAAGTTTGCTGTTCATGATTAGACAGGAGCTTTTCACTGGATTGTTTAGCTCTGGTTCTGTGGAGCAGTGACCTCTCTTGTCCTGGAGGATTGCTGATGCCTGATCTGGGCGATCCATCTCGCTTATATACCGTTTTGTGCCCAGCATGTGTGCTCTGCTAGCATGTAGATTGCGTTAGAGGAATTTCCCAGATGCAGTAAAAATGACTCACATGACTGTTGTGAAACTCCTTCCTAGATGACGAGGAATTATTCTGCTGAGAATGATATAATGTATGAATTTATTAAAATATGTAAATAATAGCCATGCATTCCAGTTTCTTTTGTAGACTTTTATAAGTTTTGTGCTTTTTCTAATGCATACCCTTATTTAGTAATACAACTTTATGATGGTTTCAGTTACGTTTATGTTGTAACTTTTCATTAGTTTCATCAGGGTAATAACTGTTCTTCACAGGGATGCCAGATCTATACTTGAGATACTTAATTTCTTATCTCCGTTTACAGTGATAGCTTCTACTTATCTGATTTTAAGCCTCTGGAGTGGAAATCAGGCAGTGCTGAAATCACTGAAAAGCTTTTTCACTGGGGTCAGGATTTTACCTCAGCATTATTTTGATGTTAATGACTTTAATTTGTAGTTTTTTTCTTTTTTTCTGTTCAAGTGGCATCTTACAAAGTAAATTCATCTCTAATACTATCTGTTTGGTAAAGGAATTGAGGCTGCAGTATTCAAAGCTTCCTGTGGGAAGCAGATATTAAATTCTGAATGGCTTTGAAAACCATGCCTGCATTTTTCATGTCACATGTGTTAATGAATGATAAACAGAGGAAGCTTTGTATGCAAACAAAATAGCATGACCTGCTGAACACAACTGCTTTTGTTTCCTTTGTAAGTCTAGATATTTTCAATAAGTCTTTTCTGTAATCTTTTTCAGTGACCGTAACCGTAGGTCTTAGCAAAGGGAAATAACATTAAGTATTATGGCACTGCTATAGACATTTCTGTTGAAGAACCTTCTTGCATGAATGCTGAGTGTTTATTTGCCGTGGCTGGTAGAGAGATTACCTTGCAAGGTCATCAATTTCAGGGGAAGACTTGGGCTCAAATGCAGATCTGTTGCTTAAATGAAGATTTGGTTTTTTAACCCATCTGGAGTGCATGTGATTAGGAAAAGCCATTCTGTTTCAGTGCCGTAAAAACATCGTCCTTTTGACCATGATGACTTTTGCTGCTTGTCATCTCCAGCCTCAAAGTTTCACGTTTTTGTGATCTGTGGATTTATAGAGGTACTTCTCCCCAACTCTGAGAAGTTCTTAAAAACCCAATTACCTTTAGCATGTAAAGCCTTGTGATTTATTTATAGTAATAATTTAATAGTTTGCCCGTAATTTGTTACGGTTTACTGCGTACTATTTGTCATTATCTTACTGGATAAAAGGAACTTTGTGATGATAATCATCTGTTTCCCATTACTATGTCAGCTGGCTCAAGAAAAGGTACCACCGCGTTTGTCTCTGCTACCTCTTACTGAGTATTGCGTCAACAAAAGATACCGATTCATACTCCTAATGGTGCTTCTCCTTAGCTGTATGTCTTAGAGAGCTTTACTGAAAAAAACACTTAGTTCTCTGAAGGTGTGACAAAGGACAGGATTTTACCGGCTACTGAAGGTTATGTTTTATTGTTTATGTTGTATTACGTTGTATACGTTACGTTAAATTAACAGGGTGGTTTCACTGGCGTCAGATTGTAGATGTTGGATCTTTAACCAGTTTACTCGGAATGAGGTTCTGCTGATTCTTTTCTTTTGCGTTCTCTCTCTTTCTCTCCGTGTCTCTACATATGTATGCACACACACAGGGTAATTAAAATTTGATTAGGGATCCCACTTTTCTTAGTTACTATTTTGCAGCTTTATTATCTAATTTTGGTGTGCGCTGAAATGTCGTTAATGTCTGAGGCAAAAAAAGGAAATTCCCCCTCAAATCCCCAAGTAAAACCATTGACTGCTTGTTCTCCTTACCGCTAGACTCAGCTGTTTCCTGAGTGTGGCAGTAACAGATCTGCAGAAATCCCCAGGTCAAAAGTGAAGGCAAGAGCCTGCTCCACCTATATGATTAACCCTGCCCCTGAGCTAAGAGTAAGTATCTGTCTAAAAGAGCAGGATGTTTGTAATGAAATAAAAATCTACCATGTTTTCTGAGAGCTAAATCGTCTCCTCTACCTCCGCTTTTTCTCTGATGTGACACAGTTTCATCGGGACTGTGTGAAGGGGGTGTAATAGAGACGATAGTGGCATAAAAAGGTTGAGACACGAGATCAAGCCCGAAGGCCAGGCACTCTAACCCGTGTTTCTGGGAGTGCTGTGCTTCGCCCAAGTTCTCCCTACATCCCTTCAACACTTTGCCCACGATCTCATCCCAGCCCCTGCCTATGGGAACTCCAAATCCATTATCTGATGTTGGCAGCGTGTGCTTTCCCGCCAGCCATCAGAGATGACTTGTGCAAATGGAATTGCTGCTCCTTTTGAAGGATAACGTCACTGAGTGAGCTGATACTGCTGCAAGCAGAGACCTTCCATGCTTAAGCCTGTTAAAAGCACGCTTGTAACGAACAAAACAACGGTTATGCAATAGTCCGATTACTGAAAGACTGCTGAAGAGGGAAGTAAATGCCTCCCTTGCCTGTGTTTCAAGGCAGGGTATAGGATGTGTTCTCCGTGCTGCAGCACGGAAACTAGTGTTTTTTCTTTTTCGTGACTCATTGCCTTGTCTAATGAACACAAAAGTCAAAAAGGAAATCTTTTGGGATCTTGACTGGGATCATTTAGAGTCTTTGCGTGTAGCAAAGGACACCCAAACCCAAGGGACACAGTGAGGGGGATTCGTGTGTGCTCTGGTGGCCAAGACCATCATCAGGGATGGGGGAGAGCTGGGCTTCATTCCCTTACTGTTTTGAGTCCCCCCAGTTGCAGAGGAATGCTCCAGCCTCTGGGCTGATGAGATTACTCTCTCTAAGAAAATTAAGTATCTGTCTTGTTTTAAACACACTCAAACCTCTCACTTGAGAATTCGTGCACACAAGACCCCAAAGACACAGGAGACAAAGCTTTTGCTGGAACGAGGGTTCAGTCTGAGCAAGGTGAACTCTCTCGACTCCTGTCTCCTGCACGTCGTCTCTACCAGCTATTCTTGTTCTGCAGGGAAAAAATCCCACTCCGTCTTCTGAAACCACTGCCTTTTCCCCAGAAGGGGCTTGGCATTTGCCTGCCATTTGCCTGCCATTCCACTTGACACGTGGAGAGCAGAAGGGGCAAATACAGGGGCTGGGAAATAATCACTTCCGCTGCTCAGAAACTGGGCACACGGTTGTGCAAACACTTGGGAAGGTTACAGTGAGGCAGAGCGTAGGAAACAGACACGTAAAAAGCAGAATGTGTCCTAAACATCTGGTTTTTTGCTTGCTATATGAGGAAGTGATAGCAAGGAAAGGAGAAAAGCTTAGGTCAGTTTGTGATTTTTTTTTTTTTTTCAAACTTAAGTGTGTAAATATAGATGGTTATGTACCCTTAGTCAGATCGTGGCAAATGCTGGACTTTCCTGAATCCCTCTGGAATCACAAAATAGCAGTACAGCTTTTTTTTTAGTTGATTTGCCTTTTGATTTATGTATTTATAATACATAAGTATATGTACTATAAGTATATATTTATGTGACTGCATATTTATTTATGACATATGTTTCAGCTCTGCTTTAAAACAGTCAATCCTGTATTGTAGCTTTCAGTTAAAAAATTGTTGTGGGTTAAGTGAAATGTTTCATTTGATCCAATTCAATATGAAAAGTCACTGACAATATTAATATAAGGTATCTAGTAATATTAGAAAATGACACATTAATATTCATTATAATATTACCATAAAATATTAGCAAATAGTAACAAATATTCATATGAAACATAAATTAGATCCACCTAGTATTAACAGAAGAGATACTAAGTCCAACTAGAGAATTGGTAGGGACCAGCAGCTGGGGTTTTACCTCCTCTATGAAGGCTGTGTTTATGGTTTTAGTTGCATTTTCCTTTCACGAGTTTGGGAGGAAGCATTTTCTGACTGTGGAAATAAGATATGGAAGTGGTAGGAGGAAACACATGGTAAGTTTTAAGAAGTTCGTGCGAGGAACTTTTGATTAATTTAGAAGTGGTCAGTAGACATAATACACATCGTGCATTCATCTCTGACTCTTAAAATGTCGCTTGCTGTCATCTTAATGTCTGCTTAAACTACAGCCAATGCAGCTTGGCAGATGTTGGCCCAAACACTTGCCGGCAATGCAGTCACAGCGGGGTATGCACAGAGATGGATGGAGAGTTTCTCTGTGGCACTCAAGTGAACATAGGTAGGTAGCCTGCCTGTGAAAGAAGTGCAAAAATTTAGACATCTGAATCTTGAATAAAAATACACCGTTGAGTATTATAAATGAGATCTGTTTTGCATAAAAGCTGTTATATATAAACTTGCTGATCCATTGGATCTCAAGCCACTGGACAGGTCAAATCTTACTGTTTACCAAAACGTGGGGGAGCACCGGTGGGAAGGAACAATTGATGTGTTTAGTCAGCTTATGAATTCAGGTTTGAATCCAAAGTTGCTCTGGTTGGGGGTTCCAGTGGGGGTTACTCTCTATCAAGAACGAGACTGTCCTGAGAGTTTCCTACATGTCCGTTTGCCGTCTGATGTTCTGCCTAGCCTGCGGCTATCCCCCAAACCCCACTCTCCCACCCTGGGGCTCAGAAGGTCACACTCCACAGGGCAGTCATGGTATTTTTGCCTGCAGTCCTCCATTGCTGTGACCACATACCTCTGTTCTGGTGATTGCTGCTAGAATCTGCACTTTAGCGCTTTCTGTCCTTCAGAAACTAGATTTATATTTAACAACATTATATTTATTTTTATTTAACGACGTTATATAAACGATGTGTAGCAAATCGTTAAGAAAAAACATCTTTAACACCCTTTTTGACAGTAGAAAGAAACTAACAATTAACGCAGTGGGAATTAACACATTAAACCAATGTTTAGTCTTATAAGCAGTCTGCTGGACCCTTGAGCAGTAACATTTAACATAATGAATATGTAAGCTGCAAAATCCTTTTGCAAAGCAAAAAATGTGGTCTGTTATAGTATCAGGTAGAACTAATGTGAGAACAAAGAAATTGCAAAAAAAAATCCTGTTTTATTAACATTAATAAATAATGCATTCTTTTCTTCAGAAATATGACTTCTAAATTTCTTTTTCTATATATGTATATATGTGTCTCTGTGCCTGCATCTTGCTATCTATAAGTGGAAACTACAGCACAATAAATATAACTTCAGAAATAATACAGGTAATTTAGTATTTCTAATTTTAGCTGCTTCCTTCTGTAGCCATTAACTCATAGTCATTAGGCTACACTGAGGCTGGCAGTGACTTAGACTGTTGATGAGACACAGCGAAGCACCTCACAGGAGGTAGTTTAGGTGTCAGTCTATGCTTACGTGCTTGCAGCTGTGCTGCAGGTACACCCAGTCAAATACTGTTGGATAACGTCACCTATGAACACTCTTCATTTCCTTCAGTCAGTCATATTTTAATCAGCATTCTCCATTTCAGTGACTGGCATGTCTCATAGATAATTTTAAAGATACGCTACCAAAAAAATTATTTTCTGGGTACTCATAGAAAATGAAGTTATGTTTGGTCTCTGTAGAAGACATTGCTACTGCTGTCAGGACTGGCTGGTGGAGGATCTCTGCCACTTTCTGAAAGATGGTTCTTTCATGGAGAAATGGGTGTGAATTCACTTCTCCCTTGGCCACCCAGAAGTATCTCACTTTTGAATGAAAGATCTGGTTTGCTTCGTCACTTCTTGTACGGAGTATTTGTTCATCTTTGTTGCATTACCTTCAACCTTTCCCAACTCAACTCTGTGTTCTTGAAGATGGGAGCCAGGGGCTGCACAGCGCTCTGCATGCGGGTGAGTCATGCAGTTACACAGTGGCATAACAAATTTTAGTAGTTAGTTCTTACTCATGTCCTAGTATGGGTTGGGTTTCTGGGTTTGGTTCTGAAGTTTTTTTCACTGCTGAGCCCTGATCTGATATTCCTGTTGTACAATTTAGTATAATCCCAAGATCTCTCTCTTATGTGCTAGTGGTCAGCCTAGAATGCCTCATTTTTATATGAGCTTTGTCATTTTTTCCTCCCACGTCAACCATTTTCGCTACTTCCTGCAGTGAATTTCACGTGGTAGTTTACAGCCTACTCAATGAGTCTCCTAAGGTCCTTCTGCAGTTCTTCATAGTTGAGCCTAGTCTTTACCACCCTCCATTTAGTATCACCAGAATACTTCAGCTCGTAGCAAATGACCTTCCCAGACCGGTTGTGGATATGCCAAACCAAACAGGACCTCACACAAGCTGGTGTAGGAATCCATGGGTGATGGCCCTTTATCAAAAAAAAGCTGACCTTTTCGTTCTGCACAGTTTGACTATACCTGTTGGACCTTCCACATCCGTAGGCTTGTTGTCACCTTCAAAGAACTGTAACAAACGCATAAAAGAAAACTTCCTTCAAAGCTGCACAGACTCTTCCTTATTACATGTTTATTCAAGTGTTTACTAATTGTATCCTTTCTATTTCTATGTTAAGTAAGACCATTTAAGGGTAACTAATTTCCTCTTGTTTATTCTTGTCCTTACAGCACTAAAACACATTCATTAAGCTTGAATTCCTTGATGCATCACAGATAGAGTTTTAGAGATAGACACAGCAAAGAAAATAAGTAGAAGCAGCAACTATCTTGGGGGGAAAAAACCCCATCAAATGTAGTAATGTAGCAGAAGGGGGGTCTGTTCCTTGACATTCTCATCAGCAAGTGTTTCCTCTTATTTCATATCCTTGAAAAACTCCAAGGTCTATTTTTCCTTGACTTTTCTTTGATTGGTGACTCAGTGTTGTCTCTGGCCCTGTAATGAGATGAAGTATAAAGTGAGTTCAGAAATTTTTTAATGAAACAATTACCATTAATACAAGCTACAGGAAGAGCAACAGGTGCTCATAAGTTGTTAATGACCTATTTTTACTGTATCAACCAACTGACTTGTGCAAAGACAAAAAAATCCTGTGTTTACGCAAGTACTGCTCCAACAGAAAGGACTTCCATATGCCTATGTCCAAATTGTGCTAAGTAGGGACCTGACTGTCCCCATTTACAGCAGTGAAAGCTAATAAGCTTAGAAATGCAGCTGTACATCTGAATTACACTCAGAAAGAGGAAGTGAGTCTTTTAGAGCTTGATTTTTGGAAGTGTCAAACATGCACCCAGATTGTGCTGTCTCTCAGCGGATATTTAGGTGCATCATACCTGTGACCTTTTGGGTGGCTTAACACACAGGGAAGGTATCAAAGCTAGGAAATTATTTTAATCCTCAGGCATTTAGAAATACAGGTTTAGAGAGAAACGCTGGAAAGAATTACTAATGCCTGAAGAGGGTGAACATTTTTGTCCCAAGAAATGAAAATCTGCTTTCTAAAAATAGCTTTCAATTGAAGCTGTTCTAATAAAGAAAACAACTTACCTGGCCAAAATAGCCTTTACAGTGAGCCGGACCCAGGGAGCAGTGGGTTCCAAACACACTCGTCTGCCACCTTTCAGCGTAGCTCTGCCAAGAAAGAAACAAAGAAGTTAAGGCCAGGTGGATCCCTCCCACTCTCCTAATGTTTTGAAATTTATCTTAGCTGTTTGTCAAGTAAGTAACTGGACTTTCATTTATTGAACTTGTTTGATATTTTCCAGCTAGCATTTCTGAGAAAAATAGGGAAAAATGATTTTCCTATACTTTTTCTATACTTGGGCATTTAAGTTTGGGTTTTTTTAATGAATGATGTCAGTATAGGTGCTTATGATGCAATCTTTTTAATGAGCCTGATGAATTTTTTATTTGGTTTCTCTTCTCTATCTGGTCATAGTTTAGCAGATCTTTCAGGAACTTAATTATCTTGGAAAGTTTTTTTTTTTAAATCAAACCTGGCTGAAATTACCAATTACTAGTGAGGTAGAACTGGATGACACGCAATGCTGCTCAGAGGGTATGATTGTACAAGTATTATTTGCTTATGAAACCATAGTGAAAGCATAAAAACCTGAAAGCTCCCTTCTGTTTACATGAATGCCTTGATCCAATTCATGTGAATAGTTCCTGATGTGATTTTAAATGAAGCTTACCGTATCTTTTACTTTGTACTCACATGGATTTTAGAATTTAAGTAAGTTCCATGCTCCTTGCACAGGAAAATGCTCACTATGCAATTCTGACATAGGGAATAACTCACGGTGTTTCAAACTTCACCACATGCAGGCCAAGTTAGTGGAAATTGTTTGAATTCATGTCAATGGGATCAAGATTGTATCTTTGATTATTCTTCATTCTCCTAAATTATTAATTGTGCCCTGAATGTGTTATGGGGATCTAATTCTCTCCTCTGGTGTTTGTCATATTTAAGATATTAGCATAGAGAGACTTTTAAAATACCGTCTGGAAGTGGCTTGTAACATTGGCAGGAAGTTAGCTTATTCCTTTGGATAGAAGGCCTAATACCTTATACTTAGCATCTATGAGGCTTTGCAAGGGGCATATAATTCCACCCAAAGTAAATAAGTAACTAGAGTGTGAAATGCCAAGTCACCTCCTCCTATTGAAAGCCAGATGATATTTTGCAAAAGTGCTCACATGATTTCCACATTTTTGCAGCGAGGTCCTCTTTGGCTTAATCTCACATTCTGAATAGCCTTGGGAGGGATGAACTTGGAATGAGTGCTTATGCACAGGCACTGGAAGCCTTTTTCCTTTGTCTTCGCCAGGGTCTTACCTGTAGAACAAAAATAAGTTACGTCTAGATAAATGAACAATCTCATTATTTGCTCCTGTGAAGCAAAGAGTATTCCCTTCTGTCAGCCGCCTTCTTGTTACTCGGACACTCGGATTTGCTGAAGACTTTGAGATAAAATTAACTGCATCTGAACAACAGCAGCAGATGTTTTATTTTCAGAGATGCTGGTATGCAGATGCATTTAAAGTTAAACTTGTATCTCTAAGTGAAAATAGTTAGATGTTTTCATAGTGTATTTGTGCCTGGCCAGATTCTACACCTGAATCGCATCACTTGAACAAAGTAGGTTAACGTCATTAACTATGTCCACATATTGTTTACTAGTTCCTGCCATGATCATCTGCTCATATTCTTTATTCTTTTCTGCAAATTGCATAATTCTTGCTTTGAGGAAGAACTATCATCAACTCGCCTACCAAGAATAAAAGTACAAATAGGAGAAAGTTGTCATTTCGAAAAGAAGAGATGTATGGACATATGGACACATTTAGAAAAAAAGTCCTGTCTTAATTCAAACATTTCTTAAAATCTAGGGTAAGGCATATATTATGGCATAGGAATGAACTAATTTTCTGACAGAAGCATATTTTACCCCTGGAAACAGCCATAACATCCTGACAGATGCAAATACAAATGATGATACTTTTTACTTCTGAATGACAATTTATTGAAGATGCACACCTCTTGCAAAAAGTCAACATTAACATAGCATAAGCCCACTTGCTTATTTATTTATTTATTCATTGGTTATGTGAGTTTTAAGAGACCATTTTCTTACCTTCTGACCCTGCCATTAAGACCAGATGAAGAACCAAAGCAACAACAACAGGTTTGCCATACATTGCTGTGCAGAAGTTTTCTTCTTAACAGACGTCCTGCTCTGGTTCTGTTTCACATCAGTTTTTATATTCAAAAGGTGCACACCCAGCAGCCTAAGTGCTGAACAAGTGCTCTCCAGCACAACATGTGGCTTCTGTACACACAGGTTTCCTAATACGTGGGAGTGTTGCATAAGAAATCCAAATCTCTGCGCAGTCTGTTCAGTGGCACTTCAGAATTCCCTAACTTACTTCTGCTGCTGTATATTTTAAATTATTTCTTTAGATTGTGATTATTATCCATCACTTTCTGTTTGCACTTCTTCATGGGATGTTAGTTTTAACCAACAATGCTGAGCTTGCACTTGGAAATCAATACAGCATTACCAGACATCCCCCCAAGCCAAAATAGACTTCTTTTCCCCCTCTCTGAATGTAGAATTTCTGTTCAGCTCTTTGCATTGAGTTTAAATGCCTTGTGCAAAAACTTATACCCAGCATAATTACGGGAACTTTTCATCCCAATCTTATGGACTATATTTTGATATGACTCTAATAAAGTTATTTAGCCAGTGTCTTATGAAGGCAAGACATAACTAGTTTCTATTGTTCTCTGAGAGGATTTTGTCATTTTCAGTTTGGCTAAAGGGATTTAGATGCTTAATTCTGTACTGAAAAGCTTCTCCAGACATTGAACAGGAAATGATGAGCTTAAAATGACTGAGGCATTGCCACCTAAGTCACTTAAGCTCTCCTGAAATTTCATTTGTTCAGAATATGAAAAGAGAAAGTATCTATCTGACAATAAAAGAGTTGTAATAACACCTGATTAAAGTAAGCACTTAGGAAGTTATTTGGTTTTTTTTCTAACGTCATGCATCTAGAATAATCGTAGGCGTTTAAACCAGAAGATAAACACGTGTCATAAGTGAAATCTCTCGAGTATTCCTCAGGAATCCATTTCTAGAGTGCATATGGTTTAGTCATTGGGATATTGGATATTCTTATTTTTGTGAAGTGAAAAAAAGGTGGTGTCAAGGAAGGAAACTGGACCAAATTGTGATCTGATAAAATATGTTGTTCATGTGTATTTCAGTACTTTACTAAAATTAAGAAAGCAATTGGGTTTTGAGAAGAAGGAGCCTGCCAAATGAGAGCCTTGGTATTGTGTCTAGGGGAGATGACAGTTTGTCCTGGACATACACAGTGTCTGGCTTTTGCTCAGTAGGGAGCAGGACAACACTTTGGATATGTTAGCTAAGATTGTTAACTAGTTGTCCTGGTTTCAGCTGGGATAGAGTTAACTGTCTTCCTAGTAGCTGGTATAGTGCTATGTTTTTGAATTAGGTGTGAGATGTTTAGTAACATCTAAGTAGATAAGTAATGTTTAGTCTAAAGTCAAGGATTTTTCAGCTTCTGATGCGCAGCCAACAGGAAGGCTGGAGGGGCACAAGAAATTGGGAGGGAACACAGCCAGGGCAGCAGACCCAAAGTGGCCAACGGGGTATTCCATACCATGTGATGTCATGTCCAGTATATAAACTGGGGGGAGTGGGGGTGGGGGGATTGCCGCTCGGGGACTAACTGGGTGTCGGTCAGCAGGTGGTGAGCAATTGCACTGTGCATCACTTATATATTCCAATCCTTTTATTGTTACTATTGTCATTTTATTAGTGTTATCGTTATCATTATTAGTTTCTTCTTTTCTGTTCTATTAAACCATTCTTATCTCAACCCACGAGTTTTACTTTTTTTTCCCGATTCTCTCCCCCATCCCACTGGGTGGGGGAGAGTGAGTGAGCGGCTGTGTGGTGCTTAGTTGCTGGCTGGGGTTAAACCACAACACTAGTTCATAAGTGGTTTAATTGTTAAGTGTCTCAACGTAAAAATATTTTGCCAGGAGAATTAGTAATTTCATAGAGTCCGTGTTCAGCTTTGGAGAGACAATATTAGCAAAGCAGAAACAACAGGGAAGAACATTTGACAAACCTAGTCATCAAGTCAGAAAAGCTGCATTGCTTCTCTCAGCAGCCTCTGAGAGCACTGAAACACATTTTTGGAAGCGTGAGGGTTGTCGTTTTGTTCCTAAGAAAGGTGTCCTCTGAGTGCATACAGAACAGAAATGCAATATTTTATCATTTCTAGCCAGCCTCTGAATCATGTCTGACTGATGAGCGATAACCTATGGAGAAAGAAGGGATACGGTTCAGCCGCTGTGCAGATGCCCTGCCTAGGGTCCTGGGAGCATAGCCGTTGCTGATGTTTTGGACAGAAGAATTTATGAGAAGAGCCCTTCCTTGGCCGTGATTCAGCACCCAGTAACTTAATTGGGATTTTGCTGGTGATAAAGGTCATGCGCTTACTGTAAGTATCTGTGTAGCACTAAAACTGGTGCCAGTCCTTTAGGATACACACATACTTCTGTGGGGGTGCATGTAAAGTAGTTCTTCCCCACCTCTTCCCAATCTTGGCTGCTATTTCTGACATGCTTACCTGCAAATTAGATCTCTGAAAGAAGCTAGCTTGAAAAAATCACTCAGAAAACCGGAAGGCTTAGTGTTGTAAAACAAGGCTGAACAAAACCTGTCCCCTTGAGAAACTTTGTCTCCTTAACATTCTGAGGATGAGGTCTAGCAGGCTGTGTAATGCAATGCTGCGGGACAGGGGCAGAGATGGGGATAGGGAGCAAAGTGTTGTTGGAATAGTTGTCATCTTGCACAAGAGCTTGCTCAAACAGTACCAGAAATTTCCTTTTTATCTTGCACCATGAGCAAATGTGAGCTGTTTGTGCAGAATATGGAGTGGCTCCTTATTGGAAAAGACCAAAGCAAAACAAATATCAAAACTTGCACAACTTTCCCATTTTCTCAAGTGTTCGCTGCTTCTATTCCAACTATTCCTCTGTAACTGGCTGTGTCACTGGCAGGTGTGTGGCCGCACAGTCAGAGCTCTACTTCTTAGGTCTTCTCCTGATGTAGTCCTCCCCCCTCACTGGAATTAGGGAGAATGCTCAGTGACTTCCTTAATGTTTATCAGATTTCCCTGCTTATTTAAGTTAATGAAAGAACCTGTTCAGTGCCAGATTCTCAGCTGACATGCTGTCTGAGCACCACCACTGCTATGGCCTTGGAATTCCTGTGACTAACCATTATTTGTTCATTACTTTCTATCTGTGAATTTTATCACCCAGACCTCTGAAAACACTGAGTCTGGCAAGAAGAGAGGAAGAAAGTAGATCATTTTTATAATTCCTCCTATTGGAAACCATCTGCACTCACCAGAGGCAAGAATCTGCCATTGTAATTTGCTGTGCCCCGCAACTCAGCCACCACTTGCCCTTCTGAGAACCCATTATGTGATACAAAATGAAAGAAGATGCATCCTCTTTTTCAGTTCTGTATTCAGTAAGAAAATTAATAACACACAATATTGGAGTGAAAATAGTTCAACAACCGTTTATTAGGTACATAAACATAAATATTTTCCATAAATAAATAAATAAATAAATACTGAAGACCAACTACATTCTTATGCAAAAGTAAATAAATATGTAAAAATAAATAAATAAAGATAAATATGCAAATAAATAAAGTGGGTTTTTCTTACCAAAAGATGGCATGAAAATATATGTTTATACCTTCACAATACTAATTAACAATAAATAATATCTTGAAAATGATGGCACAAAACCTGATGTCTCAGAATTTTGGCTTCTTAATTTTGCAAGCTGCCCTCTTCCAGTCAGTAGCCCGCTCTGAGTGGCAGTGACCTAGGTACAGTTGATGCTACCTATCCATGTTTTCCTGGAGAGGAGTTACTGGTCTTTTCCTAAACTTAGCGAAAAGGGAAGGTGTCATTAGTGAAAGCTCTTCTGAAAGCGCACTGCACTGATCCAGCTGTGTTTAGCAAAAATGACTCCAGAACCGTCTCCATCTCATTCACAAGCCATTTTTTCTGCCAGCTTTTTCTGGTGTCAGTGGTTTCTCTCCTACATAATGAGACCTCTTTAAAAGTCTTAAAGTACTGTTGTCAGCTAACTACAAAATCTCTCTAGATGCTGTTAGAAGTGTGAAGGTAGGAGGCAGGAGAAGGTGAGCTGCCAAAATCTGGATGAGCATCTCTCCCATTTTTGCCTTTCTGGAAGAGTTAGGACGTTTTTCTTCTTTGTCTTAGGACACTATCTCAGGTTTGGCATTTGCCCTAGAAAGAAAGAAAATGGAAAAGGAGACAATTAGAACTTGTCCGTGGAACAGGTATCACTCGCTGTGATGAAATGCGCCACTAAGGGTTTGTGCTTCTGTGTCCAAGCCCCTTAAAAGCTGTTACTGAACCTAAGGGACACGGGTACATTGTGACCTTTTCACAAGCACTCAGTAACTGTGGGCTTCCATAGTTTGATGCTTCACTTGATACCTCTCGGGCCTGATTTTTCCCCCGCTTGCCTAAATGCCATTAGTTTTGAAAAACTGATTGTTGCTTTCTACCATTGCAAGCAAGAGAAAACCAGTGGGTTAATGCCTGGATTTCCTGAGTACTTGAGCTGCAGGTTTTCAGTACGCTTGTGCCTTACGAGAGATGTAGCTAACATTCATGTGGGGTGTGTGGCACAGTAAGGGATTGAACCTAATGCTATAATTAAAGCTCAGAGCAATCACGGTGTTTGTCCCCGTTAGTGAACACAAATGGTAGTAACTGCCTGAGACAGAATTTTTGAATGCTTTATGCTGTACATGTTTGCTAGCTCACTTAAAATACAGGTTTTTGATAAGCCATGCTCACTGAGAACAAATGACTCACTTGTCCAGAATTGCCTTGATGATCAGCTTCACCCAGGGGGCAGTGGGCTCCAGGCACACTTCTCTGCCGTCTGTCAGGGTAGCTCTGCAACAGAGAAAAAAGGAAGGGGAAAGGTCTACTTAGTGAATTACAAGGCAATTTCCCTTTTCTCTCGTAACATCATTCTAAGTGTACACTTACATGTTCTACTTTAAACTGTATCAGGCTGTAGCCTAACATAAAGTTTGGATTTTTTTTAAATGCTTTCATATCTTCTCATATCTGTTTGTTTGAATGCATTAAATCATTTGCAGGACTCTCACTCTTTTCAAAATTGCTTCTTTTTTTTTCCCCAGCTTGCTTTGTATTTGTGATGGTGTTTAACTGAAGGGCTAAATCTTTCCATCTTGATTCAGAAACTGTACTGCCCAGTCCATGGGAATTTTGTTACGGTAAGAGTTCTGGAATTGTGACCTGATTATATGATTTGTATGCTAATGGTAGTTTTTTCATTGACTTAAGTAGCAATGTGATCATATTTTTGACCTAGCCGTTAAATTCCATGTTTTGATCACTTGCTCAGCATGGCAAGTTTCAGAGTTTTCGCAAGTTATTTGCTGTCTGATGACTGCGGGTTTAGGTTGAAATATTGCATGGAGTGTTTAAAAAGTAGAGACTGGCAAAAACAACTCGCAACTTATAACATGTAGCGTATCGTTTGTAACAGCAACGAGCGTTGCTGTTCTGCATCCTGCGTAGCTGCTCCTGCTGGCTTGTTACATCTGTCAGAGAACACTTACATCATCCTTAATGTAAAATCTGTTTCCTCCTTGTTAAGTAATCGGCATGATTTTGCAAAAGCACTTACATGACTTCAACGTTCTTGCAGTGAGGTCCGCTGGGGGTGAGGTTCACATTTTGAATGAACTTGGGATGGATGAACTTGGAATGGGTGCTTGGGCACTGGCACCGGAGTTCAATCGCTGAGCGTGGCAGGGCCTTACCTGTAAAATGAGAAGAAAAAAAAAAAAAGGTGGCCTGTTTCACTGTTTCCACAAGAAGCATAACATGTTCTTTTTGCTTACGGTATTAGAAGGGTTATTTGCTGCACTTGTAAGGAGCGTCGTAGCTCCCCCATCAGCATTTACACTAGCAATTAGTTAGGAGAGCTTTAGGAAGGATTTCTTTACCTTTTGTTCCAACTGCTGAGATCAGGAGAAGAGTCAGGACAGCAGCCACAGCCTTGCCTGTCATGATGCAAGAGTGTTTCTTCCTTGTGCCACCTGGGTCTGGTTCTGTGGTGAGGTGAGCTCCAGCAGCCCCAAGGGTGGCCAGTGCCTGTGCTCTGGGACCTGCCGTGATTATATACTGCCTTGGCCTCCCCGGTGCACTCCAGCACCACGAGCAGGTCATAACAGTGGAAACTCCGAACCTGTAAGATGCTACTGAGAAATGAGTCATAGGTGAGTGGGTAAGCCCCTTTCCCTAGATGACCACAAAATTGCTTTTCATTAACAGAAAGCACTTTATTAATTAAAGAAATAAAAAACCATCAAATATGTACAAAATTGCCCTGCACTTAGCTTTGTGGAATCTATGGGGGGTTTGTAACACTCTATTCCTCGTGATTATTTTCTTTTGTACCTTCGTACTTTTGATGTTATTATTATGTTACTGTTTGTGACTTTCCACTTCTGGTGGAAGGCATTTGATCTGTGATTTTCCATCTGTATGTCTTTGGGCTCTGATTTTTTTTCATTTTAAGACATCATAGAAGTAAGAGCTAATACGTTGTATAAATGATAGATACTAGATAGATAGGTACTAGAACTGGATCTTAATGAGCTCCCCTTGTCCTTATATGCAATTACATTTAAAAAAATCTTCACATGCTGAGATAACTTCTGCAGAAATACTTACAGTATCTTTTGATACATTAAAACCTAGCATCACTGAAATAAGCAACAGAATCCAGATATTGTCTTACTATTGAGAACATACAGAATATATTATTATGATTATGATGAACTGCTTTGCCTGATTAGGTGGATTTTTTTGAGGATGACTGCTTCTTCTGAAGCCAAAACTTCTTCACTGTTTGCTGCTTTGAATTTGGGCAGAGGAAAATTCTAACAGCTGCTGCAGGATTCTCCTTCTGAAATAAATTGAGGCACTCTTGCAAATTTAAATTTGACCCTGTAAAGAGAAGATTTCTTCTGATTATCATAAAATTAAAGGAAAAGTGAAGATGGAATCACGAAGGAGGATTATTCAGATAAAGTCATAGATGTACAACCATTCTTATTAACAATAGAAAATCATACTAAAACACAGCTGGGCTTTTGGGGGATTAAACATTAAGGAATCCCGTTATTGTTCTTCTGGCAGGTAATGGAGACGGTCAAAGGAACAAAGCATAGGAGCAGATAGGAATGAATATAGGTTTATTGTTCTCATACAGAGATTTATGTTATGCCAGACTGAATTCCATTTACTATTAACGTGTCTGTAGTTTTACACAATTAAGTTTATAAATAGTCTTAGAGGATGTGTTCTGAATAGTAGCCTAATAAGATGTGTAGATATGGAATTAAGCACCTGTTTTTCCTGTAAATTTTCAGCTTGCAGTGAACATAGCTGGAGTAGCTAACGTGAGCACGTAAGCACTTAAGTACAGTCCTTCTGTGTCAAACGAGAGGTCTGCCTAGAGAGTATCCTCTCTTCAATCAAGGCCATCAGCAGATGTCTAGGAAGTGTAAGAAAAGATCAAGTGTGTTTGAGACTTATCCCTAGTAGTCTCCCACTCTGAGCTGGTTTCATTTGATGCCTCCTGATTCTTTTATGGGAAAACAAGAGTTAGATATTGGTCCTTATCTCTGATTTCCACCTCCTTCATAATTCTGTAGACCTTTATCACATCTCCAGGTTGATCTCTTTTTACAAAATGTTGTCCTGTTGCCTGATAGCGGGATAGACTGGGTTGTTCATTCCTATCTCTGGACTTTTTATTTCCCCCCTTACACACTATTTCCATGCACAGCAAACTGTTCACAGAAGCGCAAACTAGAGTATCAATGGAAATGTCTTTTGGCCTGCGTACAAGGAGAAAATGAATTGGTATGAATTGGTACGAGCTTGAGGTACCTGAGTGAAAAATTTGGAGTTTCTCCGATCATTTTCTGTATGCTTCTCCCCAACTTTCCCTGACTGGTGAGTGACCTGGAACTTTACATTTGTTTATGCTCACATGAGCAGTGGGGGATTTCTTTCCCCTGGGGAACCCCTTGCACTGCTCTGTCCTCATCTCCCTCAATGATTGCTCACCAGTATCTTTAGAAATCCTGCCTCATGCCTGGAATTTTGGATCCAAACATGTAAAAGATCATTTAGAAGTAGCTGAGCAGCTAAGTCAGTGAATGTGACAACTCCTGTTGGGTTTTTTTTTAAGAATATTACGTTCAGCAGGAAAGGGTAGTTCTGCTTGAGCTTTAGATTTCCTTCTGGCAAATTCTTCCTCTTATTGTCTTATATTTCTGTGACCCTGTATGCAAAATCTATGCATACTTTTGATCTGCAAAGGGAAAATATCTCAACTTTGCATCTCTGTCTGGCAGTCAGGGTCTTCAGTGTCATCTGCACGTTGGTGGCGAGACAGTCTCTACTGTGAACCTTACCTGAGGCAACTTGACTGACTTGAGAGGGCCAAACAGAGAATTTCTTTACAGTTACAAATACCATAAGTATACGTCTTTTCCCCCTAACTATTTCTTAATTAGATAGCAACAGAAAACCCAAGATTTTAAGTTTGCCAACTGTCACAGTGAATGACTTTTATATGAAAGACGTGGAATAAACAGCTGTAAATAGAACTGCAACCATGAGATACATGTTTAGTACCTATCTTCCTGATGAACTTCAGCAGTGTCTGGGTCAGCCCTCTACAAAAATGTTCGTTCTCTTTTGTTTAGTTAATATGCAATTCTGAAAGCCTAACTCATTTTGATGAGCCCATCTTCTCAGGAAGGGCTCACTGAAATTCTTGTGGTTGTCTCTGCCCCTCTTCCTGAAGCTGCTTATGCTTGATATTTACCACCATTAACAAGAATGGAAACTGCATTCATTTGTTTCCAGAAGCGCTGGGCATGGAGTGAAGTGTATTTTCTGAACCAGTCCTCTACTGGGCAGGTGTTACAAAGGTCACTGTGCGAGTGCTTTAACAAAGGAGTATTAATTAGTCATAAAGTTTCACAAAGTCTTCTAAGAACAAGGATGAGAGCTGGAGCTCTGCTGTACCACAGTGGTACTTCCTCA
This sequence comes from Harpia harpyja, assembly GCF_026419915.1. Classification (NCBI taxonomy): domain Eukaryota; kingdom Metazoa; phylum Chordata; class Aves; order Accipitriformes; family Accipitridae; genus Harpia; species Harpia harpyja. The sequence goes on from NC_068941.1 coordinate 1,463,308, forward strand.
CAGCACAGGAGATGATGATCCCTATTCCTGTTTGTTTTTTCTGTGCGGCCCGCGATTATTGCTGCAGGGAAGTACAGTTGCAACACCTGTGCTGGTGAATATTTTTTTCCACTTACACTGCTGATGAAATCTCTGGTTTAGAGGCAGGAGAAGCGCCTTTGTGTTCTGTCTTGAGAGGACCTGGCATGTGGATCTACCTGCAGCACAAGCAAGTGCTCCAGAAATACACAATTATATACCACATCTAAATCCATCGCTATCACTTCTTACTCTCTAGGCGGCTTAATTTCCCTTTGTTATCTTGCTAGCTGTTCTGGATCCTAGTGCTGTGTATTTAATACTACACCCTTGCAGCTGGACTTCAAAAATTCATTAATGGTGATGTTGAGCATTGCTTCAGCAAAGTCCCCGAGCCTCAAGCAGAACACTTACGGTTGACTGAGACCTTTATTCGCAGTTTTCAGCACTCTGAAGGAATCCAAAATTGCAGTCCTTCCTTTCTGTGCCCTTTGGCCTATTTACAATACAATCAAAAGCCATTTACTGATCGGGTTTGATGGAAAATATCTGCCTTTTTGTCTATTCCCGGGGTTTCCCGCTGTATGTAGTAACTGCATAGGAAATGAAGTCATCTCCAGAAAGGGAAGTAGTATTGGGGGAAAAAAAAAAAAGAAGAAAAGAAAGAAAACGGACAGGATGCTGCCTGAAGCATGATCAGGATGTTCATGCTATTCAACATGCAGCAATGTTTTCAAAGAAAAAGTGACCACTGTGGTTTAATTGCATTAGTTGCATTTTTAAAAAGAAAAAAAAAAATTGTGGTAGGATTACTCATGGACTTTCCAGTATTTCAGCTGGTATCACCATGTGTTGTCTTTTGTATTAAATAAATACCTTTTTTCATTAATCATCGTAACTAACTGAAAACCAATTACAATACACGAACCAAAGGGTTACTCAAATATTTTATTTAATGTGACAAGGTCAAGATTTCCATGACTGAGCAGAAACAGTAGTTTAGAATGAGGAAAGGACTGGAGAAGATACTTAGGAGTAGGACTTGCTCACTCTCTCTCCCTTACTCCCTGGCCTCCCTTTTGCAAGTTTCTATCCCCTCAGCTGTGCCAAAACTAGAAGTCTGTTTTCTAGGTAGCCTTTATCTACTTGAGGGAGAAGGATAAAATAATGACAGTTTTTCCAGAGCTATTGTATTTTCAAGCCTATTGCAAAGCCAAGCAGAATTAACAACCCTGTGCTACATGGGTATTGCAATTCTAATCATCCGCCTACTGGTGTAAATCAGCAATAAACGAAAATCACTGGAGTCACGCTTCGGCATTGGCTCTAAGTCTGAAGAGAGCAAGGTCCTGAACGCAGAGGCAGTGAGATGATGCGAAGCACAACAGCTACTAGGAGACAGAAGAGAGTGCATTGCCCTCAGATTCCTGTGTGTAAATCATCAAGGCATTTTTTGTTTCTGAAGGTTCAGCTGTGTGGAGGAAAAATCAGTTCGAACTGGAGTTAGAAGGCTTACGTGTATGCCTCTTGCATGCACCTGAGTGAACAAAAGGTGAAGGCAGAAGAACTTGGAGAGGAAGGGAACCGCAGTGTGCATTTTATCCACGAGGGCCCATCCCCATTGTGTGGGAAGCTGGCTCCTCGTGGGACTGATCGTCACTGAGCAGACTCTATGTACGTTTACATCACGTGAAACCAAGACAAAGTTTTTAGCTCCTAAAACAAAGACCTCTGACACTGGACCTGAGGGATAATGCGACTAAGTGCCAAACTGGAGGCCAAAATGGAACAAATGCATCCTAAGGAATCTGGTTCTGGTGCAGTCCTGCTGGTCGGACAGTGCAGAAACATTAGCTGAGTCCAAGCAGGTAAATTCCCCGGGAATTCATTTCTGCTGGTTTACTTATGGGTTTAAGTATTTGCCCTGCTGAGTGCACGGCATTGATTTTTGCAGCTTAACAATTTGTGTTTGTTCTGCTCTGTGATGTGTTGATTTTGAATATTTGCTGTGGAAGAGACTGGTTTTCCCTATCAATAGGTACAAATAAGGATTTCCGTTGCAGTTGCACCTGGGTATTCCGCTTCCTCCTGCAGTTGTTACAGATGCTGGGCAGAAGTCAGGAAGGTCAGCTGAGATGGGAAAAGACCCCGGGTCCTGTCTCTTCCCACCCAGTCCTGCTCCTCAAGAAAAAAGAGCAAAAAGGCAGCACCTCCAGCATATACTTCTTCTGATTGGTAACGCTGTGCGGGAAGGTAATGGTTTTCAGGGGAACCAAACTAACTTTTCTTGTCACTGGCTTTCCCTCTTCTTTCCTTCATTTCGTGTTGTAATTTTGTTCCTATATCAAATTGAAAACCCCAGGAAATAATTTACATTATTCTGACTTCATGGCAACTCCTGCCACGGAGGAGTTGCTTCCTTTAACTGCAGTGGATTTTGTAGCACTGATCAAAAGTCAGCAGCGGGTCAAACAAATGCTTTAGATATGACCTGTTTTGCCTTCTCCCACTCCTCATAGATACGTAATAGCAAACCAGAATACTTGTGTGACAGGGAGATTTTGTGAATTTGCACCTTGTTTTTTTTCCAAGCACTCACAAGTAGCTCTCTAGATTTTTAATGGCCCGGTGGTACAAAGACAGAATTCATATTTTTTAAGCCTCCATAGATTGCCTGCAGTATTACAGCATGTCACGGGACATGCCTGTCCAAAACCAGGACACAGCGCTTTTAGAAAGCAACTCTATTTGTGTGTAAAGTTTCTCAGATATTGTGAACTTGAAATTAAAAATACCATTGTTTAGCAGTGCAAATCTATGTCTAACCATCGTGGTAGTTATACACTGAATCGTATCTCCTCACATCCTAAGTTTCTAGTGCATTTGCAATTCACCCCGGTGCTTTGGGGAAAGTGAGGAAGCTATTCTTTAACTCTTCAAAAGAAAGTTACTTGACAGTTGAAAGTAGTCATTTGTAATCTGACCTAAACACTTCCTACGCAGATTGATCTTCTTAATCTGAGGTAGATCCCATCTCTGTATGACTGATTTGTGTATAGTATGACGGTGCGTCTGATGTTTACCAAACCACCATCAACCAATAGCTGAGCTAACTTGAACTGTCATGGTTAGAATTGCATGTGGTTTTATACCTTTAGTAATTCCTAAGGTGTGTCCTGAGCTTCTGAAAGCCCTAATGTCCCTCTGCCATTCCCACCCTACCCTCTCTTCAGTATTATGCTTCAGTGTTTGTCCTTTCTGGGCTTGGTTCTCTTTGAATAAAAGGCAACTTCTCCTATTTATTGTAGGAAAAGTATTTGTTGTTGGGATTCAATGAAAGATGTGAAAATCACTCTTGTATATCACTGTTTCTCTTACTTCCAGCCCAGAGCTAATTTACTCTTATAAAAAGTAATGTAATTAGAATACAGAAATTTGCCCACTTCAATTTAGCATTAACAGCTATGTTGACAGAGACCATTAGTGGCCGATGCCAAACCCAAACATCTTTAATGTAGATCAAGGATATAAACCTACAGCAAGGAGTTGGATTTTCCCCAGCACTTTTTTCCTGAAAGTCCGCCAATACCTGTTTTTTAAGTCCAACCTGTTGAGGTATCCAATCCCAGTACAGTTAACCAGGAAACCATCCATTAGGAGCATAAGGCATGCGCTGGGGGTAGTCACCAAGCAGAATGTTCAAGCAACCACACAAAACAATATCCCTTCCCCATTCTTCTTAAGTGTAATGACTACTGGAGAGCTTCGGAACTGTTAAGAGTCATTATAAGCTTCAATTCCAGCATATCTTTAATCATTTTCATTTCTGAAGTGGCATACATGACTGCACACTGGCTGACAGTCTTTCATAAGGTTCATCCTGTCAATGACACGTATTCTTCAGAAAAGATGTCCATTGCTTCTGCAAAATCTCCATGATTTCTGCAGTTTTGGAGGACAAAAACTCCTTGGGTAGTAAGATATCCTCCAGAATTGTTTCTCACAGACTGTCAGAGAGTAAATGAGAAGTTAAAGAGACCTAGGACTCCTTCTCCTTGGTTAGATTTTATGTTTGCACCTACTTTTTGGCTTTGATGAGGTTTAAAAGGTTCTCTCCTGAACAGATTGTACTCATGTATTCTAGTTTTACTGTTCTGCCTGAGGCATTTGGCCAAGTTCTGTTCCACCAAATCCACGAAGGATTTGCAAGTCTTACAGGACTTGAGATACTTTGAGACAATTTTTTTCTCCTTTATGCTTAGCGTGTCTTTCCTAGGAAACTTTGAGGTGGTCCAAAAGCAACTCGGACTTTCCCACTACCCAGGAGGTTTGATGGAGCAAACCTTAGAGACTAGGTATTCCTCAGACCTGGTGGGAAACAAACAGAGCAACATTGTAAACTCACCATTCACCATGTGATTTGTAACACAGTCCTGAGAGTGAGAACTTCCCCAGTTCACCTTTTTCTGGTATCAGCATTAAATCTATCACCACAACTAAAAATGTTTTCCCTTTCTCTAAAGCTGATGTGAATAAAACCATGTTACTTGGAAGTTCGCTGTCTGCTGTCTCAAAAATGTAGCCCTTAGGCTTCATTTTATTTTGGAAAAAGATCCCTACTTCCCTCTGTGTCCAAAAGCTATCTTTCAGATTTATTTGGATTCAAATGTCCCATGTCTGATTTCAGAGATTTCTCACTCCCTATTTCAGACAACCTCCTCAACAAATCGTTGCATGACCACTCTGGGTTGGAAATACTGATGTCCAATGGCACTGCAGGTATCATTTAACCAGACATCATTACCTATTCCTGAGCCAGGTGGAGAATCGTGGTTTCACAGAGAAACATGAGAGAATAAGGTTGGAACAGCCCTCTGGAGAACGCCCAGTCCACGCTCATACAAACACATCCACACGCACACACACACATCCTGCCTGTTCAAAGCAGGGCCAACTACAGCAGGTTACTCGGGACCTTTTCAAGTTGGGTTTTGAATATCTCTAAGGATGGAGACTTCACAACCTCTGTATGCTTTTGTTTTGTGTTAGAGTTTTGTCAGGAGCTCCTTGTTCATCCATGCAGGCCTCCTGCTGCTGTTGCTTGATTTCCTGCATGCTGGGATGGACCACTCTTGAGCTTGGCGGGGAGATGATACTTGAAAATCAGCCAGTGCTCCTGGACCCCTCTGCTCTCCAGCGTGGTCTCCCATGGGATTCTTCTGAGCAGATGCCTGAAGAGCCCCAAGCCTGCTCTCCTGAAGTCCACAGCTGTGATCCTTTTTTTTGCCTCGCCTCCTCCTTTCAGGATCCTGAAATCTACCGTTGAGGGTGCTGCAGCCACAGTTGGCCCCGGTATGGTTTGTGCTAATAACCTAATCATTTTGGCACGGTAACAGGAGAGTGACATTTCTCAGACCAGCAAGGAGCACCATTACAAAAACTGTAGTCAAGTTTTTGCCGGAACCTGACTCTGTGACCTGTAAGAATGGGTGATTCATGAATCCTGGCAAAGCAGTTAGGTGCTGACAGTTACTTTGGCAATGTATGGCATTCAGAGTTTGAACCTTCTGTCCAACCTTGAATCTTACAAGATCTCGTAGCACATTAACATGGCTGCTCTAACGCTCCTCCTACTGTACATGAGCTTTAGTGTTACTTTTGTGTTGACTGCAAATTAAATACTGATTGCAGGTGGAGCGTGATGAGTGTTTCAAGAGTGACAAAAGTCTTCATGAGCATAGAAGGCCTAGCAAGCTAAGACAGTTGGGACATAAACAATTTTCAGGCAATAGTACCTTAAAGAGTAATTACGAAGTGCCATATTCAAAGCATTTGACTGTCCAGCCTGAGTAAGTATGTACTTACGTACAATTGTGTTAACTTGGAGCCATCTTTGGTGAAAGCTTTAAGTGACACATGTGGAACTGCAAAGGCCCTGTAACCACACTGCACCTCTCAGCTCTGTTTCTGGAATTTTTAAATGCTTTTCTCTGTGAAACGGAAGTCACTTTGGAAAGTATTGCAGATAATAAAATTGTTCACTTCTGGGTGCCAGGAACAGTGACAGTGCTTTATCTCATTCTGTACAAGTGGTGGTTAGTTATAAAACACTGTGCAATTATGAGTTCATGAGGATTTGTTTTGTGCTTTAGTGAGGGCAATGTAACAGTATTTTTGATCAGGGAATGGTTACTAAACCAGAGTCTGAAAACAATTTCCTTCCAGCTAATGTTGCAAAATGAGCAGGATGTGCACTTGTTGACTTGAACGTCACTCTCTTCACCTTTCACATGAGTTTTTGAAGTACGCTATGGAAGCGTGGGAAAGAGAATAGCTATACATTACACATGAACTCATAGCCTTTGTTATTATAATCTTTAAGTAATAAGGCTTGAGTTTCAAGGTATAGAATTGGACAGGAAGGGAGAAAATGAATTCTGGAGTATATTTGTGCAGGCTTACTGAAATTTTTAGTCTTTTATGCCCCGTTTCAAGATAGAGCTCAATTTATCATTGGCCTTTGAAGGACTGTCTGCTGAATGTTTTCAGTATGAAAAAGCTGTTGGGTTCTTTGTTGCTCTGGTATAAACACTCTTGCCATTATAGACAAGAAGATCCTGTCCAAAGCTTTCTATCATCACAGTAGTACTTTTCATGATGTAATTTTTTCAGTGTTTTGTGACATTTGTTTACGATGTTACTAATTAAAAATTGTGTGTCATGTCTTAAACTCACCATAGTGCATTCTGAAAGGAATGCTTGTAATTCCGTATAAGCCACTGCATGTCCTACTCTTTTCACAGCCCAGTCTGAAAGGAAATGCCAAATGTTATGGTAATCACTTACCAAAAGAAATTCCAGATGAAAAGCATATGTCTGTAGCAGAAGACATAAGAGCAGAGAAGTTTGGTTTTCATACACATTTTTTGACTACTTACATGATTTGTTGACAGTAAGAGGTGTAAACCAGGTGGCACAAGTTCAGACAACAAATGAATTGCTTCCCTTCTGAAGATACTAAAAATTACATTTTACTGTTTAGGCAGAACATTAAGGCAAGTTGTGTTGCATCGTGGTGAGTTCTTTGGAGTCCTCCTTTAGTGGCCTCTCCTTATTTCTTCTCTAAATCCAAGAAATTTCCCAATAACCAACAGTTATTGTGCTGTTTTACTATGTTTTGGACAGATTAATCTGGAAAGGAATAGTGTTTCTCATTGACATGCAGTCAAATCAAGAGTTTCAGTGGAAGACTTTTGGGACTTATTTTGAGACCTGGGAATAGGAATAGGCTGAGATTTCTGAGGTACTTGTTATTACAGACAGGTTTTTTTCACTCCAGTGCTGGTCATTTTATTTTTAGGGTGATTCTTTCTTATATTTTTGAGGGGTCCCATTTTATACTCTGGCTCTTAATAGTGTTAGTGATACAACTGAGGATATGGTGCAAAGATTGCACCGCACTTGTGGGAACAAGAGGCCAGGGCTGAGGAAGGCATAGGAACTTCTTACGCTGGCTTCCCCAAAGCTGTATATCATCTCAGACTACATCCTTAGTTGTAACAACATAGCCTAGAAAATTATTTACTGTAATCCATTGTATAAAGCATTAGATATGCTGTATTAGCTGGCAGATAATATCTGAAAGATTAGCGACGGTTGCTCTAAAGCCTTAAAGAGCTAAGGCGCCATCAAATTAAGTTATACGACATAATAGAATTTCGAGACATAATGACATTTTTATCACAGAACGAAAGCTGTCTTTATTAAGCCTTACTAACATATAGGTCACTTCATTTCGTGGCAAGTTCAGTCATGTTGGCTCTTCCTGCTAGCAGCAATGGGTGTGAATTAAGGAAGTGCTGGATCTCTAATAATATGCTGAATCCCTTCACCTCAACAGCACCCAGTGAGAGTATCAGGTACTCAGTGCTGCTCAGAAAGCAGTCAGACCATACTGTTATTGTTTCTGTATTACATCTACTGTCACAACTATAGCATTACACCGAGAGTGTTGTGTTGCATGTGACTGCTAAGGTATAAAGGGAAAACAAGCAGGCTGGAGGCAGAAGAGCAGTTGTTGCCTAAGGTGAGTTGCTCACAGACGTGCCTTGTGTCTTTCAGACTGTGAATATGTTTCCCTGTGCCGCTTATCTGCAAAAGGCAATGCCGGTACGTTGCATCTTTGCTGTTTTTCAGGGCCCCATTCTCAAGCCCCTGTACCAGCCATCGCTTGTTTCAAAATGAATCATTCATTGTGGGGACATCCAAAGGCCGTTTTCATATCATTTTTTTTACTTGGAGGCAGGAACATGGTAATGAGTTTCAGCAAGACAATAAAATCATATCAGCATCATGTTGCAATCTCATTGTGTCGCACAGTTGTCATCCTGGGAGCCCTGTGCAAGAAGTCACTTCTGCACTAATGGTACGCAAGCAAGGACGCTGTCATTTTGAAAGAGCAAAGGTGGTCCCTCTTTCAGGACAGCAGGGCAGCTTCCTGCCTAGGAGCCGCAGTCAGCATTTAAACGTTTCAGCTAAGTAAGAATGCTTCTGCTCCGAGCAGGTGGCATTTCACCACCGTTCAGCCTAAGTTCCTGGTATAGCTCATTAGTGGGTTCAGAATGATCCTGTGTCTCTGTAAGAGGATCAGTAAGTGGATGCATTAGATCCTCTCTTTCACCATGAACTCAGCAGACAACATACATTTAGAAAAGTGAGGAATGGCAGGGAGTGCATATACAGGGTTTCTAGCAGCACTTGCAGTCTTACCAGATGGCATCTTAGAGCTTTTGGTGCAGGGCTTACAGCAGGTTACAAGACTCTAGCACCAGCAAGCATCCCATTTTCCTATTTTTGAAGAGTATCTAGAATAATGGGCTACTTATTTGAAGCCGAGCTTTTGCACACTGCCTCAGCAAAAATGAATAATAGTAGTGGTGACTCAGCCCTGAGGTGCTCTGCACACTGCCCCGTTGTTGAGCCACACAGCTCTTTGAGATCGGACAGAGCCTTTCCACACCCTTCAGTGCTCTTGCACAACCAGTAGCTACATGCTGTTGTCCCAAGCAGTGAAGAAGAGGCCTGAATCACAAAGCTGAGATCAGAATCTGAAGCTGAAGCTCCCATTCCCGTGTGGGTATTTGAATACAGAAATTTTGTCTAAGGGTCACGCCGTGGATATGAAATCACTTTGTGAGAAGGAAACAGATGTGCATATTTTCTAGCTAGTGTTACCTGGTATGGGATGTGATGTTAACATTCTGCAGGCAAGTTAACAGCATGGCCTTTGATATTTAAAGTTGTACTCTTGAATCTGCATGTGGATGCTTAAATAAGTAGCCTGATTTTCACATTTGTAACTGCTGTTGAAGTTGCTGGGTATCTGCGAGAGCAATGATCAAGACAATTTCAGTATCTTACTTTAGAAGTGCCCATGTGAAAGCATGGACCCATTAGGAATTTTCAGCTTAAGGGAAGTCCCTTGTGCAAGAAAAATATAAGGAAGACCCAGGACAAAATTGGCAAGTAAGTTAGATTTATTATGTATACATGATGTGGAAGATTGATAAACTCAAAGAAAAGACAATCACATGCCTAAAGCATTAACCTGGAACCCCGGAGATTTCAGTCCAGCTCTTGGCTTTGGTGCAGAGTTTTGTGACTCTGGGATAGTCCGTGAGGCCAGGATCTGCAAAGATCTCATCAAAGCTGAGGCTGTCATCCCCAAAGGTCATTCCAGAACAAATTAATTACCTCTCAAGATTTAAGTTTTATTTCTTTGTGCCTGACTTCTCTATAAAATTACATAGCTGCCTAGATTGAAGCTGCCTGTCTCCCAGGAGATGTATTTGAGTTACTGTGAGTCTTTTCTCGAGGTTCAGAAAAAGAAACACTCTAAAGTATACAGCATGGAGAAAAGTTAGTAGAAGGGCCTTGAGAAATGAGTGATTAATATGTCTTGAGAACTGAATGATTAATATTTTTATTTTATTTTATTACACTCTAAAAAACAGGAGTGGAAGATTGCTATGGGTTATGTGATTAAATAAAGTATTAGCACAGTTCTCAGATACAAGTACAGACCTCAAACAATGTAAGTGAAACCAGGTTTTCTTTTTACAAAAGTAGGATTTATGAATTACCAAGTATGCTTTAGAGTACGGATCTAGAAGACCTTTGAAAGAAACATCACCTTCGTTCTGTGTATTTTGCGTGAAAAGATGCAAATTATGGGTATGAGCTTATATTTAACACTTTCGGCACTTTAACCTTTTAAAATGGAAACAGAATCTGTAATTCAGAAAAACACAGGCTTGCTTTTTCCTTTCTGAAATACATCTCTCTTATAATCCTCTGGAAAGGATTCAAGCAATATATTTCACCCTCATTGCATTTCATAAACAAATAAACTAACACAGAAAAAAAGCATTTAAGTTGGATTATGGTTTTGCTCCACACCTTAGAGCCAGGAAGTTCAGCTACAGGTGACACACTGGTTTTCAATGCAACCTGTTTTGTTTTCATAGTAATGCCAGTTACAGACACTAGCTGAAAGCTGAACTTCCTGCCAGAAGCAGATGCAGGTCATGCTTCTAATGTAGGATTTGCATGATTTATTTCTCTTTTGCATCACTTGACCTAATACATTGTTGGGGATTGCAAGGGTCTTATTCACCCCACTGAAGTCGTTGAGGTGATTTCCCTATCACACTTTCCACTTGTGTAATCTGATATTTTTTTTCCCCCTATCTCACATGCCTGAACAAGATCGCTTAAGTGAAAAACACTACCAAGGGTTTTTTCTTCTGGTATGTGATACAGTGCAAGCTTCAAGCATCTGGGCATGAAAGACATAAGTCCCGCCACCTCTGCCATTTCTACAACCTCAAATTCCTTTCACATGTGCATAGTTCACCAGTCTTTTGAATTCAGAGGTTTAATGGTTCTGTTTCAGGTGTGAAACAGGTGAACCTAATAAGCATCTGATCATTTAACAACCATTAGAGTCAATGGGAATATTTTACTTCAAAAAGCCTGAGGTGAAACATTATATAAGTAGACACCAGTAAAAAGGGGATGTTATAGGAGGGTGCCAGTTGAGAAGATTGTTGCTTACACCAAAAATAAATTCACAGAATCCCTTTGAAAGCATCTTTATTTAAACGCAGATTGCAAAGCTAAACACCTCCCTTGCTATTACCTGAATCCCAACATTTAAATATTTCTAAATCTATTTCCAATTAATATCAATGTAATTTTTTTATCTTAAGTGAGATAGCAACCAGGAAATACTATCAGGAGTCAGTGCTCAAGTTTATAGCAAATGGGCAAGTTAACAGCAGGTGGGTATCAGGGCCCAGCAAGAACTAGCTGCTCCCGAAGGGAATGGCAGCCGAGCACCATAACGCAGCAGGCAGGGCAGGGACTTCAGTGTCCAGGCGCCCTCCCACAGTACCTGAGCAAGGTGAGCCTGGCAGGCCCAGAGATCACAGCCAGATTCAACCAAGAGCCCACATCACGAGCAAGTTCATGGCAATGAGGCAAGTCCAAGGTCAAGCTGGGAAGTCAAGTGACAGGTCAGAGATCTGGATCAAGGCGGTCCATGGCCAGACCAACCCAAGGCTGAGGCTGAACCATAAACAAGCACTCCTGCAACATATTTAAAAAAGAGTAAAAATGCTAAAGCCAGACCTTAAATGGGCTTGTGGGCCCATGGGCGAGGGTGTGTTTGGGGAGGCTCTGGGTGAGGCTCATTGGGACTATTAAGGCTAATTGGTACACTCAGGGCCCTGACAGCAGGCAACCTCTGTTGCAGTGAGATCCCTAATACTGGAAATACTAGGTATTCACCTGCTTGTCATTGCTAGAGGAGTTCAACGAGGTCATTAAAGAATTCAGCTGGAAATACTGAAGGAGCAAAACTTAGTAAGACTAAACAGCCTTTCTTCCTTCCGCTACAGACTGCAAAAATTGAAGTTTCAGCTTATGAGACCTTCTGTGACCTTTCTGAATGTCTGGTTCCTTCCCCAATCTTACCCAAATCTTCTGAACAGAAATAAAACTCAATCTAAATCATTTCTGAACAGCAAAAGAAAAATACAGAGGTTTTCCTTCCAGTTACGGCACAGCACTAAAGACCTTTCTGAATCTCTTTGCCTTCCATCTTCAAATGACAACTAAGCTTTGAGTTGTCTCCAATGCATGCCTCTCAGTGTAAACAGTCCTTTACTACTATGCTGTGTGTGGTTACCTGCTCAGTGCCAGATACTGAAGGGATTTTCAATCACATGTGCTTGCTCTGGGCTTGATCTTGTGTCCCTCGTCAGCAGTGGCAAAATTTCCCAGTGTTGTGTTTCAGGGTCCATTTGTTGGCTGCAAATGCTTTCGGTTCTGCTGCGAGCTTGAAAGTGGCGTGACTTTCAGAGTGCACCTTCAGTTCTTTTTGTAAGGCAGGTACGTTTGAATCTCAAAGTAGGTACCCAAAACCATGTCATCATTTGGAAAAAAACCTTGTCCATGGATTTCACCATTCCTGTAGGGTTTTAATATTAATACTTTTGTCACTAGTGATGAGGTTTTAGACTAAATTTATTCATATTCCCAAGTGAGAGGTGTTACACAGGAGGCAGCTTGTTACTATTAACAGCCATTGCACATTTTTTTTCCTAGGGAAATTGCTTTTACTGCCATAGAAGAAAAAAGAAAGAAGTATTCCCCTCCAACATCACACACAATGAAATTAAGTGGTTTACCCCACATTTTGGTCTGGTATTTATTTTTGAACAAGATACAATAATAGACTAGTAGGGCATGTTGATAGCACCAGAAGTGTTGTCAGTGAAATGCATGAGAAGTGTAGAATAAAACCTTTGAACTGCATGTTTAAAAGCTTTCCAATGTATTTTAGGGTTCTGCCCTAATACAGTGTCCAAACATGGCCTTAAATTGTGTTCTTGAGGATTGCTTTGAACAGGAATGGAATAAACTGATGCCCATGTGATATTCAGCAGTGGTGACAAAGAGGTACTCATTTTATTTTATGAGAAACAGAATAATTTATGATACTACATTGAAGGCAACCTGCAGCAACAAGTTACTGCATGCATACACAAATCACCCAGGAAATAGCAAGCTGTTGACTGGCTAACTGAGCCTTCTCTTTTGAACACAAGTGCTGCATTGTATTGCCAAGTCTATTTGGAGTTTGTGCTTGTAGTGATTTGCTGTGTCGGTTTCGGGCACATCAGCCTGGTCCTGGAAATTGTCAGATTATCCATATGGGTTATAACTGGTAAGAAGCTTACGTTTATTAACGAGACGTGCCATTCAGCAGCCTCAGTGGAAACAGTGTCTAATAGACAGTGAGGATCTCGTCCCAGGAGAAGTCCTCTCAGCGGAATCTTCTTGTAGCTCTAGACCCGGTATCATTCCCTACGTTCACATGAAGATTTTATTTGCTGTCGATTTAGCAAGAACAGCAGCCAGGATGAAAAATAACATCTATACTTCCTGCAGGTGATCCAGAGCTGGCATGCCTCCGAAGAACTGCAGCACACTGGTATCTCAATCATTTTAGGTGCTGACAGATCCAGCAGATAAGAGCTCAGCCCTATTTATGTGACTGCAGTGTTTGATGGGAGAGAATGTTTTGTCTTTTTGCAGTCTAAAAACTCATTAATCTGAAAGCTAAAAGAAAGGATATTTTCCTATTCACAACAATGGCAGAAGCAGCCTCTTGCACTTAGGACAGAATAGGCTAGCGTGGCCATATCTATTTCTTGTTTTGTCCAGGACCTAGCGGTTTTGGTCCAGATTTCTTCCTTTAATAATATTTGGCTTTGCTAGGAATATCGGGATTTCTCTTTGCAAGCGCTTCACTAACAACTTCAAGCAAGTAGGAGACTGTAGTATCATTTCAGCTTCTTTGTCCAGGACCAGTTACCTTTTCTGTCATCAAACCATTATAAAGCTTATAACCAAAACCGGACATCTCATGCCCTTTTTCTGCTTTTATTTCTTGTCCAGGAATATCTACCAATATCCCTGAGGATGGATTCATTTTCTGTTTCACATCTGCTCCCACCGCCTCAGGCTCAGCATGGGCACCCCTTTGGTATGGAAACGCTAAGTATGGTTATTCCATATGACTACTGGTGTGCTGTGGAGAGTGTATGAAAGACTGATGGATCCGAGTCTATCCCTTCCCTCCCTACATTTTTATTCTCCTTCCCTCTTTGCTGCCCCAGGTCACCACAGTAAAATGCAACACAATAAAATGTAATTACAGTGCTTCTTAAGGCAGTCTAATTAGGAAGTCAAGTTTTCCCCACGTATCTTTTAGCCAGGAGGTATCGGAAAGACCGGTAAGGCAGCAGTACCTATGCCTGAAACATCCTTCTCCCAGGAACCCACGCTGAGGTTCATCCCCCACCGTCTCTCCTGTTAAGTAAAAAAACCTGATGTTGCAGTGACTGCAGGCATTTACGGAGCGAGGGAAAGGCGGGTAGCCCTCTCGGTGCCTGCTTTAGCCTCTCCGTGGGTCCAGGCAGGTCCACAGTTCCACCTGGAGGCCGAGGCTGACACAGCAGCCTCTTGTCACAGCCTTCAGAGCTCCCTCTTAACGGTACTGAGAGACAGTTCAACACCAAACCCCAAATCTGCGTGCCCAGCCCTGTGCTTTTCGTGCACATCGACTTCACCTGACCATTATTTATGCACAAGAGCGTTTTGCTCTCCCCCTGGAAGCTACCGCTGTGTTGTGAGTGAAGTTGATCCCCACAGTTATCCCTGGCTGTGATCACATATTAGTATTATTAGACAAGACCTAAAGGTCACTGATGGGATACTCAATTGATACATGCTGTACCATAGTTATATTGTATATGAAGAGTTTTAGAGGACGAGGAGAACTGTTTCCTGTTTATATGTAACTCAGCTCTTTTAGATGGACATTTCACCTTCCTGATTCGCTTCACATCCAAGAGCACACATCCCAAAGCAGCTCCGTGGGACTCAGACCACTCCTCTCCAATGAGAGAAGTGTCCATTATTTAGTCCTGCGTTTTGTTTCTAACCTTTTATTCTTCTACACAAGTAATTTCTCCCCTCTTGAGGAATCTTTGGTGATGGACTTTGTTGATTTCCTCCAGGGAGCCAGAGTATCCCTACCGCCTGGGCCCCCACAGCCTGCAGGCATCCCAGCAGGTCCTGAGCCACACTTTTTGCCAACAAAAGCTGCATTAACCCTTCCCCAATATTTTAGGTGTAATCCTTTGTTCACCGACTCTATTCTTTGTTCTCTTTTCTACTAATTTGCCTGGTAAAGGCATCAACTTACTGGGCTGTAGTTTTCCAGACATTCAGAAGACTTACCTTTAAAACCAGGCCATTTTCAAGCCTGGTACCAAGGCAGGTATAAATGAGAGGTTTGGCATCTGCTATGTTTTATCTCCACATGTAGTATGCTAGAGTCAGTACTCCTTTAATCTTTTCTCCACCATTCCTGAAACCTTGGAAGCTACCTTCCATTCTAATAGTCTCCTTAACACTGTTTAATTACACAGGGCCTTAAAACATTTTTCCAACAAAAATTTAACAGCTATTTTTTCTGCACTCCAGAGTCAATAGAGCATTCTCACAAGTAGTAAGTCCCCTACACAAACGCTGACAGCTCTCACCAGCGGGAAAGTAAATTTATTTCAGCTTCGCCAAGTTAGATACAAACTTGTGTCGAAGTGAATTCTGTCAGCCCAATAGCTGCGTCCTTGGGACTACACCACCTTGTGGTACTGGCACTCCACTGCATCCTAATTATCCTGCTCTTCCCGAGCAGGCACTGCTCGGAGTTCTTAGGTGTTCTCCTATATTACAGCGTTGATGACTTCAGCTGGATACAATTATCAGTATTCATATTGGTAGAGTGATTTTTTCAGTTCTTTAGAGACCAGGACAAAGGTTAACAAATGCGTAAACAGAATCATTTATAGCCTAAACAGTCACAACAAGGCGAAGAACTAAGGAACAAGCCCAGTGTAATGTAAGCAGTTGGCATGTGAAATAGCTTTTATTAGTATATCATCTTTACATCGAACTTTTGAATGCAACAGCATTTACTCAGTTTATGTACCAGGGGAGGCTTGCAATAACAAGTTTTTCTGGAAACAGACTTGGTGGAAAATGGAGCTAAAGAAAAATCGGATCAGGATAGACAAACTAAGTGAGAGCTGGCAGACATTATTTTTACATTCACAAGAACTTCTGACAAAATCCAAGAGCCATTTTGTTTTTCTTTCAGCTGGTAAATTAAGTATAAAATTATACATTTTACAAGACAAATTTAAAGTTATGAAATTTTAGTTCCAAACATAACTGTTTGAACAGATACTGCATTAATTAAAAAAATTACTCCACTCCTGAAACTATTTTAACAGCATATGATTAAAATTATTTTCACTCTGCAGAGGCCCTGGCGGCTTGTAAAATTTAAGTGTTGCAGCGACATGCACAATTGGGCCATAGACCTAAGTTCCTGGATAAAAACAACATGAGGCAGGAGGATTTGAGTGTCTTAGCTCAGTCCTTTCTAACTATCTTTGCCATTATGTTTGATTTTTGTAGAAAAACCAAACAAAACCAGTTTAAATGATAATCTTTTAATAGATATGTCTTAAGATACAGTGTCTAGCGTAGAGCCCCAGACACCCTGGGAGATGCAGCAAAGTAAGGGTAGCCAACACTCACCTTAGGTCTGTGGGGCACATTTTGCTACAGAAGCCAGCAGGGGCCAGTGCACGCTCACCATGTGGGGCTGCAGGCTACCTGCAGCCCAAGGCCAGCTAGCACTGGCAGGCACCCTGCCCCACTACTTTCTGGCAGCAGTTTAGCTGCTCAGCACACCCCTCCGTCATCTCCCCAGCTACGTATCTCCTCTGGTACCTTAACCAGGCAAGCTGAGCAGAAATGGAGAGCACAGCCACATTGACCCAAGAATCCAAGCACCAAGCAAGGTCATGGTGATGAAACAGGACCAAAACAAAGTCAAAAAAATCAAACCCCCCAATCACAACAGGATCAGCCAGTGATTGCCCATCAAGTCTAGAGCAACAAAAAAGCAGTCTATTCCACAGATCAGGATTCACAGAGTCCGTGACCAAGCGTAGATGTATTTATTGCTAAAACAGAGACGAACACAGCTCAAAAAAAGAGTAGTTTCTCCAGGCTGAGCTTAAATAGGGTCATGGGCCCATGGGTGGGAGTCAGGGGGTGGGGAGGTTCCTGGTGAGGCAAATCAGGGTCATTATCTTAAATTGGTGCCCTCAGAGCACAAACACTGAAAAAGATGTTACTTTTCATTTTACAGTATCGAGTTATGTATGTGTCTTTGCTGCATGAGGTCTGTTACACTGGGAAAAAGCATATTCTGCACCTCGCAAGGTCTTGCTCATTGGTGGGGGGAAGAGGAAGTAACAGTGTCTAACCTCGGGAGAATGTCACATTTGATGAAATTTCAGGTAATAAAGGCAGCTGTCTGTGAACAGCAGAGACAAAGGACTGTCCCTCTTTGAAAAAGCATTGTCATTTAAGTGCAGATCTGTGGTGTTATATGTCAAGAGAGCGGTGCCAGGCTTGTACATTCACATCAATCTCGTAAAAGTGGTTGTTGATCTGTGAGTCTTCAATTTCAGGGTGTTTCAGTAGATATTCCTTAATTTTTCGCAAAGGTGTCTGAAATTCTGAAATTTGTTGCTGTAAATGAAGGCTTGAAAATTCAGTGCCAACTCTTGCAGTGCTACTGAGCTGACTATTGCAGAAGTGTGCAGGGGCCAAAGAGGATTTGTGCAGATTATCACATGGTCTGGGAGAGGAGCATTCAGCTCCCTGTCCATATGCCTCCAGTAATAGCCGGACATTTACTGCTCAGATGTGGTTCCCGTTTCTGCAATAATTTTTGCATAAAATTTCACACCTGAAATTGCTTCCATTCCTGCACCTGTTAGAACCTGTGCTCTCTGCACAGTTCTGGGTGAGCATACCATCTAACTTACGGTCCTAAAGACGCTCCTATTTCTGTACAGCTTTTTAGCTGATTGACCATCATCCTCTTGTTGGAGACTGCGTCCATCACCCAGCAGCCCATGGTTGCCTGCGGTGAGGATTGCCTCCTGCGAGCGTGGTACATTTCCCCTGCGCGGCATGCATTGTAGAAGCTGGGACAACACCATCCTAGGGGCTGAATTTGCATTTCCAGTGGGCAGCTTGTTCAGATTCTTCACTTGTAAGGACATGTGTACTGGCTAGAAGCAAGGTATCGCCCACAGGGCTGAGAATGACAGTTTGAGATGGATCAAATTCCAAACTGGAAGACACACCCTCCAAACAAGTGCGCAGGGAAGAATCTTTTCAGAATTTCAGCATCTCCTAAACAGCTATTGACTTGTTTATGTTGCCTTACACAGGAACGGGCAGAACTCATAGGCCAAATCAGATAGTGATTTTATATACCGCTGTGTTCTGTATGCCTCCATTCTCATCTGGCTTTGTTTTTCCAAAGCACTTCTAGACCAGAAAGATATTCAGATGTCTTCAACGGTGGGATCAAATTTTAGCCTTGCTAATTCCCATGAAACCTAGCGTAGGTTGTAAATGTGTTAGCCAAGCACTGAGAAGATTTAGCCCTTCGAAGTTAGAGACACTATTGTTTCATCCAGTGCTACTGAAATGCCACCGCCTCTGCCATTGAGCTGACACCCATAGCACGCAGCGCTCACTGTACTCTAGGACCCTATTCAGAAGAGTGTGGGCCTTGGAGAGCTGAATGAGAAGAAAAATGTGATCCATACAATCAGATACTCAGGAGAAGAATACGAATATGACACAGTAAGTATATAAATGTATTTACTCCTGGTAGAAATATGCTAGACAGCTGAATGCCCAAAGGTGTTCTTTGATATTGTAACAAAAAAAGCAGCATTACGGAAGGACAGGAGTGATCCGCGGCAAGCAGTTGCAGTGTCTGTGGGGTGATTTTCAGCAAGAAGATTGAGCGGAGTTGAGGAGTATCCCCGTGTCAGAGGGTGAACTTTCTTAGAGAGAACTGAGGAGTCGCGGAGGTCTCTTGAAACCGCCAAACCCAAGGCAGAACCTCAGTGAGTCAGCCCCATCTGTTTTGCTTTGCGCTTTCCCCTTCACAGTGCCTTCCGTGCTCGTGTGAGATTTTCAAGAGCAAATTAATAAATAAATGCCACGGATGCTCATAGATCGTCTGCTCTACTGTCTAGATATCTAATGCAGTACAAAAATTAGAAAGTCAGTTCTCTCTCTGAACAATTTTTATGATGCGCTTCAGGGATGTTACTTGCTTACCCAGTCGATATTCATTATGGCAATGTTTTCAAGTCTCAGATGTTGCTGGTTTTATGCTAGCTTCCCAGCAGTTTGATGTATCACTCAAGTTATTTGTGCTTAGCAGCATACAATGAAGAACTGTATGCCATGCAGAGCCACAGGGACACAACGTGAAGAATGTCTGCGCTGCGCAGCAACTGTGAGCGAAGGAGCGTGGGCTGCTCAGACACAGAGGCGGGCTGCAACTGCCCTGCATTCCCCCTATGCCCACCAGCTTCTGATTCCTCACTTCATAATCACAGAGCAAAAATGAGAGAGTACTGTTTCTCACGCTACTCCTTTTCAACCTGAGCACTTTTATTGCACAAAGAGTTACATTTGTAAGGATGACTGAAAGTTATTTCAGTAAGGACAAACTATATCCTCATGTGTGCAGGAGAAGCTCTGGTGTGTAATCGCTCTTTAAGGAAATCTGATTTTCTTCTAGAATGCATGCTAGAGTAAGTGAGGTGGCGTAAGCGTGAGCGTGCTCTTCATACTGTTTATCTAGGCACCTGATAGGAGAATACATTATAGGAGCTGAGCTCTTGCTAGGTGACTTGTGGTTCAGTCTCCTAGGTCCCCTAATGACACTATGTACGCTAAAAGGCTATTTTCCTTCAGTATTGATGGAGTTTCATCATTTTATGCCATCGGGAAACTTGGTCCAGTAATTTACAGCCATGTAAAATATGGTGGAGATGTCAGATAGTTTTGTGTCACACATTCTTTACTAAAATGGCTTTATAATCTCAATCTCAGTAAAACATCTGCTAAATCCAGTTTCCACTGGATCCTCTCTCATCCTCACCATTTTCTTGAAGCCTGTAAATTCTAGCAATGCTGGCTAGCATAGGTCATCATTCTTTCTTAAAGTGACTTCCATTTAGTGACCCAAAGCAGAGTATTGTGTGAAAAAATTGTACTTTCTGTTGGCAGGTGTGAAGAGAATGATATCTAGAAATCTGGGCTGCTTGGTTTAACCACTGAAGTGTTTACATAGACAATGGCAAGGTATTTACATGAGCGCTCTTTAGCCCATATCCAGCCTATCATTAAGCTAATTTAACATTAAGAGGTTTTTGCTTCATAATTATGAGTCAGCATCAATTGCTATGAAGCAGGAATATTTATTGTAGCGTAGTAGTATATTCATAGAATCACGGAATGGTTTGGGTTGGAAGGGACCGTTAAAGGCATTTTGGTAGTACACTGTATAATAGTGACAATCCTGAAGCGCAGTTTACTTCAGACTTTTCTTTCAAATACATCTTGCAGTTTACACACACACAAAAATTGCTGCCGAGCTCTTCTCTGAAACTTGCCAGAGTCTTGCGTGTGCTCAGAGCATCACGGGATCTGGAACTGTGTAAATTTTTGGAAGATGAAATTCTGAGGAAAAAAAGATAATATCTTTGAAAGTCTGACTGGTAGGGTAGCGAACACTGACAGCATGACAGTAAACAGCCTCCCAGATCCCCCCGAATTCAGTAACATGCAGGCATGTTCAACAGGGCCTAGGACAGCGCTGCAGACCGTATGCTAGAGATACTTAATCATTTCATTACACAGTGCCATGTACTGCAGCAAAGTCAGGAGGACAATGTCTGATTTGCATTGTATTAATTAGAAATTCAACTCAGACTGATTACTGAGAGACTTCTTTGTATAATGTTCGTGTATTTATAATGTGACTCTAGGACTGATCTTCAGTGGAGCCAAGACATTTCCCGTTTCTTCACTGAGTTCGTGGGGAAAATATGGACTTGCATACATATGTCTGTGAAGCAAAATATATCGGAATTAGGGTTATTGCTGGAGGTTGCTTTATGATTTGGGACATCCTAGGATGAGAAGAATGGGGAAAACTTGAGTACAATGATTGTCCCTGCTCAAATAGTCATACAGCACTTTCCAAATCAAATCTTCCTATGTGTATGCAATCTAAAGGCAAGCGTGGAAGTAACAGGAAAAAATAACTGGTTGTTTTCCAAGGGCAGTTCTAACTGCACCGGGTTTGATACGCCTTCACAGGAACAATGGTAATAGCTTCAAGTCAGAATTAAGATTTGAAGTTTCCCCAAAACTCTAGTTTAGATCTAGTATGACTGTTTGACTGTGGAGAGTACTGGACTGGTATTTTTAAAAGGCATAGAAAATAGGAGACAGTCCACAATATGACTCAACTGCCTTAAGAAGGAAGTATTTAAAGAATCATTAGCATATTGGAAATAGGAAAACTGGAAAAGGTGCTACAGTCACATGACTCTCAACTGACCATTACAGAGGAGTGACCTGAGGATCCTATAATGCAAACGGGAGGAAGGTTAGGGCCTGTTTTTTGTGGGTGGGAGTGGCAGAAGTCTTGATTGTAGCTCTCAAAAGAAAGGTAGACCAGGGTTCTTGTGTTTTAAAGACAGAAGAGTGTAGATATAGAGTAACATGCAGAAAGAAACTTGAAGAAGGGATGTTTTATAGAAAACCTTGGATTTGACAAAAATCTGAGTCTGGAAACCTTGAGTGTGGAGGAGTTAGGGCTTACAAGTGCTGTGTAAGTTGGCTGGGTGCGGTGAGGTGATTTTACTTCTGGTTGAGCTCTAATGGGAGTGAGAAGTTGTATGACTGTAGCTCTTTTGGACAGGGCAGTTCCTTTTGGTTTTGCCCTTTAGAATATTTTGTAGCTCCAGGCAATTAAAATCCTTGTATGGCTTTATAAAGTTCTATAATATCAAGTGGATGATTTAATGGGTGTATATAATCAATGCCAAGCCATGATGCATGACTAATGGTGTTTCAGATGCTTAGGTAAGACCTGCCCCTCTAACAGCAGCAAGTGAGGATAAAGATAGTGGTATCTGCACGTTGCTTTCCATGCAGGCCAAGATCAGTATCTGGCAAGTTCCAGCCCTTTAAATGATGTCCAAACCCTTAGTCTTTAGTATATCTGCTGCTGCATACATCAGCTCTGCTTCTTTTTTCTTCCGTAAAAACTTATGGCCCCCAAAATTCACAAAATGCTGTGCGTGTAAGCGTTTATGGCCCGTGATAGATTATAAGGCATTCTCGTGGATGTGTGCATTGCATATTTAATTATTTGAGCAAATAATTTGTTTCCTAGTTTCTGTTTTCCATGCTTATCAGATATGTCTGCAAAACGTGTCGTGGTACACAAGTATTGCTGTTGGCACTTTGGTGTGATGACAGAAAATAATCTTGCTCAAGAATGGGAGGCCCTCTGCAGGGTAAATGCAGTTGTTTTAAATTCCTTGATTTGTTGCTATTATCAGTGCCATCTCCTGGTAATGTCTGTAATAAAAAGGAGAGAATTGATCACTTTTTTAATGTTAATTTCAGAACTCGTCTGTTGAGCCTCTACCTTTGCATTGCAGTCACTAGTTCAGAAAGTTCAATGAGGATTTTCTGTTTTGTGTTAGTGATCTGAAGTTGTCCAGAAACAGCTGTTTGCAAACAATATTAGGGGGTTTCCTTCTCTCTATAAAGCAATCTGTTGCAAGCTCATGTGTATCCTGTTGTGTTTATGAAAACACTTCCACTGAAGTCCAGCATGCGTGTATGATCTTGCCATGGCCATCCTGCTTATTATGATTGTGTACTACAAAAACAGAACAGGAATCTCTTTGTTTTTCCCATTTGAGATGTTCTTCTAGCTTTAGCATTCTGTTTGTTAATGATTTGAGGCCAGGTTATTAAACAACTGAACTCCAACTTCCAATTATATATTAACTTAAAATTATTTGAATATCAGTCATGCAAGGAGCCAGAAATGTAACACAGCCATTAAAAACTCAAGGATCATCGCGTTCCCTGCCTGTTCCAAAGAGGTCATTGTTACCCTTTTATTTAAGAGGTGAAATAGTATAACCAAGTTCTCACTTGTTTTTAGGTTTCCGGGGCATATAAATCATGTTTATTATGAAAGATGAAAAAATAATGCTCTCTGTGCATTGATTATTTACTTTCCTATGAAAGGAATAGAAGCATTCTTTTTCTTGGACTTTACAGTAAATGAATTCCTGCTATGTGGCCTTAAAGACATCCTCACTACTGCCCCCCCGCCATGTGATACCTATTCCTAGTCTGCACTGACCAGTCTCTGCAAAGTACTTATCAGGTAATTGTGTATGACTCAAATGAGATCAGAACTAGGCCATTGGTAGGAGTAGTTCAAGTGTGAGAGTGAAAACTAGAAACAAATATGAGCCATGTTCACCAAGTCAATGTAAAAATCAACCCACCTGGAAATGAGAACTATAGTCCTTTATTAAAATTGTCCTTTATTGCAGCTTTATTGTATTAATTTCTTCCTGAGACATCTTTGCATGAGTCCAAGTAATTTAAGCATTGGGTTTTCAAAACTTGCTTATAAACTTAAAAAAGCTATCCCTAAAAACTTTAATTAATCTTAAAAAAACTCAAAACCTTAAAAGCTTGGAGTCAGGATGAAGCTTGAGTTACACCGAAGGGTTAACATTACTTTGCTCTGTTGCATGTTAATGATGTGGTCTTCTGTTCTAAAAATACTCGGATACCTCCTGGTGCCTATCAGCTTTACGGTGGAAGTGTCCAGCAGGGTGGCATACTTGTCAGAATCAGAGAGATTTGGTCTTATCTTGGTTTAGAGACTTGAAGGTGCCAGGTTGTGCTTGCTCTTCACTCCAGCGCTCTGATCTGAGAACATCAGGCAGAATGCTCAAGTGTCTCAAGCTGTGACAGCAGAAATCAAACCTCTGGTTTTAAACAAGTTGGGAAGTTACGTGGATTTGTGTTAAACTGTTACAGAAGAGATGGAGCAGCTCCACAGGTTGAGCTTGGTGTGAAGCTCCAAGCCCACCACAGCATGGAGCTTCTGTGCTGTTGTGAATCGAGTGAAAATCTTATATGTTGACTCCTCCTTCCTGTGTTTTGAGAGATTTCTCCATATACAGCAATGAAATCCTTATTTAAATATTTGTCAGGTGCAGAGATAGGAAACTGCAGCATAAAATGTAATCCCAAATATCAAGTATATTGTCTTGCGTGTACAGCAGTGAGTCTAGCTTAAGAGCAGTACACCACAGGATAATGATGTGATCAGGAATCAAATATTTATGGGTCTGTTGTGCCTCTCCCTAACATAAAATTATATAAAGCAGAAGTAACTTGATATAAGTCATAGTGTAGTAAGATGGGTATGAAGGCAAATTCAGGCTCAGTATTTTTCATGCTCCTCTCTCTGCAGCCTCTTTAGGCTTGATCTTGTGAATAAATTGCTTGCTATAAATGGATGGGCAACCAGCAGGAACTTGGAAGGTGTGTGTTGGTTCAAATATTTTTTACAGCTTAAACATCTGCTTATATGATTAGCTACTGAGCAATTAAGCTGAGCAGTGATGTATTCTCTCTTACAGACACAACTATTGCCCAGTGAGTAATATTCGTAAGGCTATTGTACTGTTAAGTGAAACATTGAATACACAGGTGTATGTGATTAAGTGATCAAGCTGTGTTGTCACAATTTCTGTCATGACGTTAGAAATCCATATATCTATACTTAAGCATGATCTGATTGTATGTATGAGTTACTCCACCAAACACTAAAGATTGGTGTACATCTGGAGAAGGAAAAATGACTTTATCCTATGAATTAGAAAACAGACAAGACGAGAGGTTAAAGAGTAACAGTGCTTTCAGCACAGGATGTTTCAGGGTGTGCCCCGTCAGCAAATGATTACTAAGAGTCAGCAGGTTACCTCTCATTATAAAGTTAGCGATTAAAGTGTTAACTGGAGCCTCCCCGTAGGTGTAACCGTGACTAAGGGAGCGCTCCTGTCAGCAGCTTGGAGGAAGGAAAGTGGGTAGGTAAATATTCCCGACATGCACTGAGCTGTGGGGAGTGTCCCGGGTTTCCAGCACTCCCAGTTTGTTAAGCAAAATAGTAATTAACTGCTCTGTGGTTCCATGAAGTAGCAGAGGTAGCTGTCAGCCAGTGCAATGCTGTCATGTCTCTTCCAGGGCTCAGTGAAAGGTATGTGAAACTCCTTCTCTGCTTCTCTTTCTCTGATCGTATGCACAGGTAAGTGAAATGTAAAGCTGGAACTGTTCTTCTGCTTGCTGCGTAACCTGCAGTGTCAGTAGAAAGCAAGGTCCTTCGCAGTCACCCAGAACTCGAGTCAAATTCCTTTTGGGTAATTAGGGTGCCGGAGGGAGGGAGAAAAAGTCTCGGTCAGAAAGTCTCATCAAAAATGTTCCTAAATCTCAAGGTGGCTTGCGTGAGCCAGAGTTGTGATTAAAATGGGCAGATAATAGGTAGTGCTGTTGCTCGGTGTGTACATGGGCATAAGCGTTTGCTGCCCTTCGTTCAGTCGCCAGTGTGATTTAAAAAGTTACGTCAGTGACCTTGTCTGTTCTTTTTGGCGGGTAAAAGCTATCTTTCCTAAGTGATCTGAAATAGAAAGTAACTTTTCTTCATAATAATGGATTACTTACTGTTTGAAATAGATTTGGTGCAAGCCCTGCTCTATCATCATTGTGTGAGGGGAGGGAGCTTGTCTGTCTCTCCTTTGACTCAAAGTTAAGGGGCCGTATTCTCAAATAAATACCCATTTCGTTTTGGTTTTAGTTATCAAAGCCCATTCTGAACCTGCTTGAGCACAGGGGTTACACTGTGTTTTGTATTCAAGTAGTGTTGTTATTGCTCTGTACTGTAGCAGTTCATTTTTTAAACTAAAGCGTAAACAAGTCTGCAAGACAAAGAAAAAAACCCAAAACTTGTTTTCAGTGAGGAAAATGCAAGTGTTTGGAATAAGTACTTTCTTTTGATTATACCTTTGCTTTGGTGATGGGGACATCTAACTTCAAACAAACAAACAAAAAAAACCCAACATGAAGGTTCATATAATGACTGCGTGTGACTAGGTAAAGACTAGTAAAATTATTCTGCCAATACTGAATTTCTTATATACGTGAATAAATCCTAAACTCATTTTTATAGAAACAGATCATGGTCTGAAATTTCACTAAATACCAGACACTTTGGAGTTTAGAAAATTACTTAGGTATTTGTGTTATTGTGCGTACAGTGCAAAGCTCTTTATGCTGTACAAAATATTAGATGTTTATGTTGTCAATAGGTAAGTTAATAGACAGCTGAGCCTTGTGGTTTCTATACAAGAAACTGAGAAGCTTCACCCCATCCTGACTTCCTGTGGTTTTAGAACAGCTCTGGGAAGCACTGAATCAAAATACCTAGAAATCTTTGGGGAGGTTTGGGTTTTTCGTCTTTCTTAACACTGGTAGGAGGTCTGCATAGCACACTGCTTGCTCTGCAGTCCCCATCCTAATATATGGATGTGCCAAAAAGCACGTTCAGGCTGTTCCATACAAATTAAAATGCTGCTTTGCTGCTCCTGCGTGGTTCAACTCTGGATATCGGGTGTCCCTCTCCTTCCAGCTCTCCTCTACAGTTGCCTCCTTTTATCCTTGTGTAAAAATCTGCATGGCTGTTTGCTCTTACATTTGCTTTGTCATTTCTCCACTGTCCTGTCCCTGTTCTGCCCCCTTAAACAAATAGCTTAAAGATCACTGTACTTAAAAAAAATTAAACAAGCCTTCTCATCTGCCTCTCCACTAATCCTTTGACTCTTTCTTGGAAAAAAACCATTTCAGGTAAGGTACAAATCTTACAGAACAGTAAAGTTCACGACCTTTGTGAGATGTCGTGTGCCCTGATGTGACTTGACCCTTTCGCAGCTTTGGGATTGTACAGTGGTCTTTCTTCTCTTTCTTTTCCCTAGACTTCTCCAATAGTTGCAGTTTTCCTCTACGGTTGCTCACTTTGCTTCTGCCACACTTGTTATTTACTGCTATCTTTCCCTTCTGCTTCTTTTGTTTCCTTCCAAAAGTATTTTAGGCTTCAGTCAGTCTCCCTGCAAGCATGAAGTTTCTTAGTTAAGTCTCAGGCCAGGAGGTTAGTCCAGCCAAGGTCCCATTTTCAAAGTCTTACCTATCTGAGGGACTTGTGTGGTTCTAGTCTAGTTTAACATAATGATGAAGACTCCTGTCTGACACCAAGCGAGTCGGGAGACACCTTTGAATAGATGGCCATAACCATATATCGTTGGTAGAGCTGGAGAACTAGCAGCTTTTTGTTAGTTCAAATCAAAGGGAACAATGGAAAAAACACATTTCACTTCTCCTGTTTGCTTCCTCAAAAGAACTAGAGAAATGACATGGAAAACAATCAAATACCACGACGTGATAGAAAATGTGACAGCTTTGTGCATTTACGGAGTGCCAGTGTAAATATACTGTTATTTGTGCTGTCAAATAATTGTGCTGGGGAAGTCACTGCGTGTTCTCAACCTGCAGGTTTCAGGGTTAACTAAAAGTAAGGGCCACAAGATGTGTGTAGCCAAAATGCACCTACGAGAAGGGTACATGGGGAAGTGTTTTATCTCTAGGGTGAGCCGGAGCTGTGGAAATGTTTTGTACGAGCCTGATAAGCAGAACTGGTCACATAACTGAGGAAAATGCAGTGAGCATTTTTTGTGCTTCTGTGCCAGCTATAGGAGAAAAGGCCAGTCTTTGTCTGGGCTAATCAGGCAGCGAGCGAAAGAAAAGGGGGAGGTTTGGTGAAGAATTGTTCCCATCACCAACTACTCTTCCAGTTTGTTTCATTGTCAGCATTTCAATGGCATCTAGCTGAATTAAGATATGCTCAAGGTTTTTAAGGCAAATAATACAGTAAGAGCCATTTGCTGTGTAACAAAACAGGTAGTTCATGGACAATCTTTTTTTTTTTTTTTTTTTCTTTCCTCTCTCTTAAAGATCACTTCTCTCAATCTGTAGAGATCAGCTTTTTCTTTCATATGAATCATTTTAAGGTCAAACTCTATTGAAAAGAATGCAACCACGAGCAATGAAGCGGTGCTAGAGTCGTTGCTCTATGTTTAATAGTGGTGACTTGGCCAAATGCTCTTCTTAACATGTTGTTTCCTGACAGATAGGAGGAAGCTTAAGTGTATATGCAGGTCATCAACTGCAAATGTACATCAACTCCTCTGCATCTTTTAAAATTGTTCTGAAATTACGCTGGCATTGGTAGGTGATTCAGTTGAAGGTATTAGTAAATCAGATTTCAAGGTGTGGCCAATGGTTACTGAAGTCATTTCAGAGGCAAAGGAACAATGCTATTTTACTGCCGTACAGCAATCTCTTCCTGGTATACAAACTCATGTCTCTACAGAAGTCTTGGGGCTTATTTGGCCTTCAGGTATGCTTTTGCCTTGATGGATATCACGCAAAGGACAAAGGGTGTGTGGGATCCTTCCCACTCTCTTCAGTGAGCTACTGATCAAACCCCAGCTGCTAGAAACCCCAGCTGCTCGCATAAAGCTCATTTTGGTAGGGCGCCCTGGGTTTAGAAGTTGTGAAATAACTTCCTATATGTTTTGTAGGGTGACGGTAATGTATTTTGATGCAAAACTTCTTGTTTGTCCACATATATATACACACATATATTTTAGAAGTCATTCATTTATGACAATGCAACTTTATCTAACTTCTAAAAAAGAAGCTCAGTAGTGCAGGATCATTTGCAAGGAAGCTAGGCACTTACTCTTTAG
The DNA here is from genome assembly GCF_026419915.1 of Harpia harpyja. NCBI lineage: Eukaryota > Metazoa > Chordata > Aves > Accipitriformes > Accipitridae > Harpia > Harpia harpyja. The sequence continues at coordinate 1,492,332 of NC_068941.1, forward strand.
CTAGCAATGGTCTTTTCAAGCTTGAATTTATTTTCTAAATTGATGTTCTGAAGGCTACTTGTCATTAGTAGTGTAGAGAAGCTACTTTTCAGATGTCTTGGACCAGGCTCTGTTCCGTGCTGTCTGAAATCAGACTCGAGTCAATCTCCTGGTGTAAGGGAGAATGGACGTCAAGTGCTGTTAGGCAAATTCCTCTGTCGTCATGCCCAAATAAGAGAGGAAAAGAAGTGGAATAATCAAGTTCCAACGCAGTCTTTGGAGATTTTACTGCGTTCTGTGGGATTCATTTTTTCCCCCCATGTGTGTGATGCCACTTCTTGGGCTGACACTAAGGGTTTTTTTTAGTGCAGTATCAGTTGTCAGTCTTGAGTCTCTGAGTCTCTTCAGTTACTTTCTTCAGTCTGCCTTTTCTTCTAGTACCTGAGGGGGAATGAAAGCAGCCAAGACTGAATAATTAAGCTTATTGAAGAATGCATTGTTGGAGTCTCATGGGTCTGGCTTGTTGCCTACACAACGTGCTGGAATCGCTACATGGAGATCTGTAAATTATATTGCTACATCACTGTAATTATAGCCTTGTTCTCTCTTTAATATCTCAGCTGCTTTCTTTGTGTGCTGCAGGACACTGCCAATGATCAACACTTCTCCTTCTCTTGTCTAGTTTTACGAACCTGGTTAAGGGTGGTTTGCTGAGTCACTTGTTTTTTTGGTGACCCTGGGCAGTGCTCTATCCATAATTAACAAATGAATCCTAACCAGTAAATGGGTTGCAGTCTTGGTGTACTAGCAAGTGAAGTGTAATCATGGAGTGGTAGAGTAGCCCTAAAACTACTTGAGAAGGTCCTGGCATATGTAGTGATTGGGATTTAAGGTACTGTGATATACTTGGTGGGAATGGCTTATGGCTTTTTTTACTAGGGGTGGGAGATAGTTGGGTAGTAAGGCTAAATACAAAGTAGTCAAAATATGGTATAGTTAGCCCTTAGCTTGAGTGTCGAAGCCCGTTTCACTTGTGCAAACTAAGGCTTTGTTGTTGTTAGCATTTAGTCTTTCTTAGTGGCATTAGTGGATATAATTATTTTTTTAACCTTTTGTTTAGATTAATCTCTTCTGAATAAATGAAGAAAGTGACTATGAAAGCACAGCATCTACCTTCTGTTTCCATCAATGAGGAGAAGTTCATAACCAGGTAAATTATTAAAAAACCCCCAAACATTTAACGACTTTGCCGCTTTCGTTCAAGTTACTCCATATTTATTCATTAACAGAGGATGCTGTAGAGAGCTGAGCCTGTAGCAGCAGCAATTCCTACAACTTGCTTTCTGTTAAGTGTCTACAGAACAAGTTTGCCCTCTATATGGATTTCAAAGAACAGAGCATTAAACCTTTTGGTCTGTGGATTTTGTTTATTAGGTAGAGCAGGACTTTTAGAGGATACTGAAATAAAATTCCAAATTAGGGAAGAAGACCTTCCTACCTTTGAAATCTATTGGAAGTGAACTTGAGTTCCAGTGTTTAACCTGAGCTCTACTTGTCTGAGGCACGGGGTTTGGTCTGTAGCCCCAGATGGCAGGGTTTCTTTGCAGAAAGACTTAATTGGGCTACCAGCTCTATTCTGTGGTGAGTGAAAGTGGTTCTTTAGCCTACTTGTAAAAAGCTTGGAATTACACTCAAACTGTATTTTGTGGGATGCTTTTTGACAGTTAAATCTGGCTGCTAGGAATTGTTCCAAATGCTGCCATAAACCCTGAGCTGCTTGGCATATAGCTCCATCCACTTTTTAGGGGATTAATTTTTCCCTTGTTGACCAGACCACAGGAGCTGGAAGAAGGGGCTCTTTTCTCACTTCATTTCCATCCCTCTTAATGTTCCTGTGGGAAGAAGCTAACTGTAAACTTGCCCAGGGATGGGGCCTGTGATAGAATTTCTCATGCTGCGATAGGTATTTGCATCTGAATCCTCATACTTCTATATGTGGCATGAGCAGTGCTGTTGATATATCAATTTTTAAGGAAGGGTGTCAGAACTTTGCCTGAAGCACACAGGCAATAAATGCATCCCTGCCCTTCTCCTGAAGAGTTGTTCCTTTTATACTGCTACTAATTTGGGACCTAGAGCTGGAGATGCATAAATTTATGCTAATAATGAAATGTTCTGTGCTCTCCTTTTCAAGGGCTGTTGTAACATGCAAGCGTGTTTTCTAAACTATTATATAATTTGTAATTCTCTAGCTTTGTGAAGGACCTAATGCATATTTTAGGAAGTGACTTTTTTTTAAAATTCATTTAAACAGCAATTTTTTTACATCATGGCAAGTTAAGTAACTGTTGTTAGACAGGAGTAGTGTCAGAGGGAATTGATCGGTGTGAATTTTCATATATTTGGCATACAAAAGCATTTGGACATGTACCACATGAACCAATGTCTCTGGGTTTTTATTCCCCTATATATTTGCTTTTCAAGTGGTGAAATGTGGATTCTGGCTGACGCCTTTCTGCATTACAGTCATGGTTTAAGTACTGTTCAAGTTCCTTTGCCTTGCAAAAAACCAACAAACAAATGTTTCAAGAATTGCTAACATATTCTCTATGCACTCAAGCTTGCTTCCAATGCAATTTCTAGACTATTGTCCCTCATCTGTACCTTGAATCTGCTGTTACATTACTCTTCGTCCAGTTGTATCGTGCAAATCTTGCTGATGTGGCAAGCCTGCTGTTTGGGAGTTGCACAATGGCTGGATCAAGAGGCTAACCAAAGCATGTACGATTATTTGGCTGGCTGAACTACGGTGTCTTTAAGCATAACTGCGATGCATGGATCCCTATCCATAGATAAATGTGTAGGGCTTGGGGGAAGAAGAGGACACAGGTGAATTGTCCTGGGTTAGCTTTTCAAGTGAACACAATCTGGGCTCTCTTGTGGTTTGCCACTGGGGCACTTGACCTTACAGCTGCCTTGTATTCTGCCTTTGTTACTGGAGAAAGTGGTCAATCTGCAGTAAACCTTACCTTTTGGGGGTTTGCCTCTAGGTTGTTCTACCAGTTACTTAGCTTTGGCTTCCATTAACGGCTGCCTTTGGCTGTTGTCACAACACGACAGAGCCGCTGATTTTCTGGCAGTGTAACTCTGAAGAGATGTCCGTCTGCCTCTTGGTTAGGGCAGTCTTTGGGCCTTTGCAGTGAAGTTGTGTTATGCTAAGACTCGTTCTGGAACTAGTAGGCTGGTGCATGTGTTACTTCTTTCCAGAGCTAAAAGAAGTAAAGAAGGATTTTCTTTTCTAATGTCTGCACTGCACAAGGACAAACAAGTCAGTGTGAGCTGCTGTTAAATCTCTCCCTCGGGGCTTTTCTAATTGCTTGTGTGGTTTGTCACTGTTGGTTGCACTAGTGCGAGAATGAAACCTGAAATATTTATTTGTGCAAACTTCTGTGGAAGTTAATGGGAAGTTTTTTCTAGTGAAGGCAAGAAACTAAGTGAAAATCTAAAGAGCTTGCTCTGAGAAATGATATCTGCCTCAGAGATAACCCTTACCACATCACTTAGTGGTTTTAGCCTGTGATTTTATTTGCTTTTGTAGCCACCATGGACTAAGAGTAATAGAAGGGCCTCAGAGTGTGGCGCAAGTCCTTACGTACTCATAATCTACCTTCAGGGAACTGATGTCTCCAACTTTCTACCTGGAAAAAGCTTGCAAAGTAACAGCTGTCAATAAAATGGTTGTCAAAGGTATTGGGCTGCAAAGTATAAAAAGTTCCTCGCAAGCTGTATCAGCAGGTCTATCAACTTATGTCAAACAAAACTATGTATCTCTTGCTTGCATGTCAATCTTGCATTGCATCTGGATTTTGCCTCTGTACGAGGCCAAGGCGTGCTTCATCTTGCTTACCTGTAGCCAACATGATGCAAATTTCGCTTGTACCTGATTCATATCTAAGCCTATTAAAACTTTCCCTTTTGGTGGGATGACCTGAATACAATCCCTCATTGCTCATGGGACACGAAGAACCTGTAATGAGCTATTCGAACACAATGGAAAGAAAGGTTTTCACCACTTGTATTACTAGGATTGAGGAGCAAAGTGACTTGAAGTAAATGTTGGAAATGCTGTTTTGGAGTTGGGCACTCTGTTGATAAAGCCACTTCAAAATATTTTGGGGGGAGTTGCAGTAGGTTAAAGTAAATAATTTACATCCAGAGTGTTAGAAGGGAATGCAGTTAACCTTCATGAGTTTAGTGGTGCAGTCTGTGTCCTCATGTTACCTGCTGAGTAAAAGCCCTGTTTATCTTTTCCCTTCTTACCATGGGAAAAGGCTCACCAAGCAACAGGACACTGCCCACTTCAGTTCTTAAAGTAGAGCAAGGGAGGGATACGGTATGCCAAGGAAATTTTTTCACTTGCACACTTTGCATGCCCCTCTGTCTCAAACACAGGATATACATATTAACCGGTGTCCCCGCTCCCCCCGCTTCCCTCTGCAGCATGTCAGGCTGGGGAAAGGCCACATTCCTGCTGACCAGTCTCAATGTCGAGCTCTCGGGCAGCACTGTCCATCAGTCCCACTCGGGCACTCTGCAGTGTCAGATGTCTGCCTGCGTCACCCTGAAGGAAGAGGCAGGTGCTACAAGTGTGTATCCCATGTAGAGACTCACATCAGCATATAGTTCTGCTCAGCGTTATTCAGAGATACCGTGTTGTCCAGATGCTTTGGATATGTAAAAATGGTCAGAGGTGACTGAGAAACACAATCCTGTCTAAGGCGCTTGCTTTGAGCTCTCAGAGAGACAGTAGGCAGGGGAGGCTGAAGGTGGAAGAAGAGCGTGTGTGTCGTAAGCCACAGAAGAGGGTGTACGCTGCTGGAGTAAGACTATGACAGTCCCAGGAGAAGATATTTTTGTTGTCTACTTGGTACACTTGGAATCATACCTAGCACTTTCCAACCAAAACGATTTGTGTTTTCATCCTTCTCCTATTCTCTTGCACTGATTTCTTGGGAGTTTCTTAGTATCTAAGGTGAGTTCCCCTGAGCAACAGACTTTTTTATTTTTTAAGTTGCACAGTCAACTGTGCAGCCGTTTAAACAGTCACTTTGAGTAAATTGAGTCACAATCTGATCAGAGAGAGATGCTATGAAATAATATTCATTTCACCCCTGAAAATAACCTTCTGAACTGCTTTGCAGTGACGGACAAGCTGATACCATTCCTAGGGGAGAGATCGGTCTTAGGTTTGTCATTTCTGATAAGGGTGCCACTCTTGTCGTTGATAATGTCCTCGTGTTCTGGGACATGGGTGTGTTGTGACTGTTACAGGAAAACACATGTTAAAAATTCTGCTGAAACAACTCATGCCAGTGTTTCTAGTGCCCCAAAGCTGCACTGTAGAGTTCTTATCTAAATGTATCTTTCTGAGAAGGTAGTGTGTAATACTTTGCATATAGTCTTGGTCCATATATTCCTGTGTCTCCAGTGTTACTTCTTTTATGTTCTTGGTGAACTCTGAGTGTCGAAATATTAAAATGTAATTTCCACTGAGTGTCATTCCCATGTGTAACTTGTTTCTCAATGATGGTGCTGGAAGTCAATTCTTGGTTTTGGTTTTGGGGAGGGGTTTTGCTTTTGTTTGGTTTTGGTGACTTCTTGTTTGTGTCTGGTTGTTTGGGGTTTTTGGCGGGGGGGGGTTGTTACTTAAAATTGGCGTAGGAGTTGTAATAGCACTTCTGATAGTACATGGGTCTTAAGTAGTTTCAGTAGGTCTTGTGGAACTTAACTGTGACAAGAGTTTGCAAATGCTGTCTGTTTTGCCTGTGGTTCAGCTGTTAGAGTATCTCATACTAGATGAAAAAATGGAAATAATAGACACTATTTGGAAACAAACTTGGTGTCTTTACTCACCACTGTAAGACAGGACGTAAAAGCATCTGGATCATTTGTCATCTCGGTGCTTAAAGATTGTCTGTGAGGAAGAATTCATACATTTCCATGCAATTGTTTATCTCTGCTGGTGGAAATTGCTTTCTTGAATTACAATCTAAATAATCTTTGGTGTTTAATCGGTGTGGGGAAGAGCATTTAATTCTTGATGGTCCTGAAATACGTATCACTTAATTCTGTCTTTTTTCGGTCCTCCTTAGCCTGAGCTGCAACTTGCTTTTTGACTTCACGAGAGCCTGGCACTGCTGACGTGGGATCAGCAGCTGCTTAGCAGTAACTGCAAGGTGCTTTTCCACAGCGCTGGTGCCGAAGCAATCATCCCCCAGCCTGTGTTTGTGCAATGTGGCATTTATTGCTCCTTTCCCATTTACAAGGTCTGCGTGGGCTGTCCACAGCACTGCTGCTGTTAGCTCAGGTGGGAGTGGCGTTTGCACTGGCTGTCAGCAGAGAGCTGGCCTTGCCCTGCGCTGTGACTTTAACCCACCTGGGATGCTGCACAAGTGCTGTCTGTACACCCACAGGCTGCTCAGGTATCCAGGATGTTGAGTAGCCCAGTCTCTGCTTAAATTTCCCAGGAGGTTTGGAAATCACATAGTTAAAATCCAGTAGCTGAAGTTCTTTGCAGACTAAGTTGCCAAAGGGAGGAGGAGGTGGCTGTGGCCTAGAAACTGTGATGTGCGGTAGCTCTAATTTGGTTATTTTGGAATGCCATAAAACTTTAAACTTTTTCTAAAACCCTGTTGTCCTGCAGTGTTGCAAGTTTATCAAGGATGGTGACAGGCATCGTTATCTGTGGTGGTGGTTCTTTTAATATTAAGTTTCAAACATCATTATCACTGGCGTGCCGCACGTTGCCTTCCTGCCTTCACACAGTGTTTTCAAAGCAGAATGTTACGCTGCTTTTTTTTTTTTTTAATTGCATCATGAATTTCTGTTTGAAATCTGAGATGATGGGCAGGCTTATAATCCTTGGTTGTTGGCAGAGGTTCTCTTCATTGCCATCCTTTCTCTGCTGAGCAAAGACTTAGTGCAAAGCTGTTATGTTTCAAGCAGAAGGAAACTGAAATGTTTTGTCTAGGCATACTGTAGATACTCTGAAATAAGAAGAGTATCTGAAGAAATATAAGAACCCAATGGAAACCATTATGGAGAGAAAACAAATTGTAACCCAACTAAAATGATCTGCAGCGTTGGTGCATGGGAGTGTTGTTCCTGTTTGCTTCCCCCTCATGACTATAACAGAAGTCCAAAGTGCAAGTTACTCTGAGGCAGTGTTATTAATGTCACATCAGACTGTGACTAATTCATTTCCTCTATGTATCAGGTCTTTAAAGAAGCAACTTACAAGCAACCCAGTATCCTGACAAAATTTTACTCCTGGAAAATGATGTATTAATCATTAACAAACCTGTACAGAGATGCAGTGGGTAACACTGCAGAGTGTTACCCTGCCACTTAGCATCTGGATTTTACAGTGATAGAGATGTTAATTATTCTTTTCACTGTGATCTTTTATTCTAGAGAGCAGCTCAGTTCTCTTCTGAAGACTTATAACTCTTACTATTCTGATCAAGAAAATCTGCAACTGTCACATAACCAGGTAAGGATCTCTGTAAAAAAAATAGTAAAAGCACGGTGTGGTAGTAGGAAAGCACTAATGGGCGCTGATGTTTAATGCAGCTAGACTGAACAGTGTAGCATACTTGTTCTGTGTTAGTATATTAGACAGAATATATCGCTAATAAAAACGCCACAGCAAGTGCTAGAGTCAAATGCTGTAAGGAGAAGAGAGCAGAAATAAGTACGTTCAGACAAGTGGGAGTTTCAGATTTTTAGCAGTGCCATCTCCTTGCCATCCTATTCCTTAGCGTATCACAAGAAATCATTCTTTGGGTTGATCTCTCAAGTCTTACATTGTTAGCTGGCAGGGAGTAAGTAGTACTGCAAATATTTGTGTGGGGTGCAGCTCCCCATTGCCCCTTCAGTTTGAACGCACCGTGGGTAATGGCAGGACTGCTGTCACTTGGGTCAAGGAGAGACTTAACACTCTCCTCGAATGTGAACCTTTAGTACAGAGAAAATGCTTGTAAGCACAGCCCCAGGAATGCATCCTCTGTGGAGACCGAAGGGCCTGTGGAGCTGAAGGACGGATGAAAGCATGAATCGTGTGTCTCGTGCTAGAGAGTCCCTGGTCTAGAAGTCTGAACCTCCTTTTCCTCACAAGCTGTGTTTCTGTCTTTTTGCTGCTATCAAGACCCAAAAGGGACATTAGAGCAATTGTGGGCAAAAATGGTCTGAAAATGGGAAGGTCTCACTTCTCTGTCCCAGTTCATTCTGCAGTGACAGTGTTCTATGTCAGCAAGAATGGAGACCAATAACAGCTTTTGAACTGATGCAGTGCTTTGCATCAACAAGGACGATTTCATTAACTGCTGCTTCCTCCTTTACCAGCACCCATTCTTCCCCATTACCACCTTCTTAGCACCCTGGTTTACAGAAGAGCTAGTCATCCAAGTAGAACAAATAGGATTTGACTTGTTATTGTATGGGATTATGGACATGTTGGTTGGAAATCGTCCTGGTCAGTCAGACTAATGCTGACACAAGATCAGGTCAGCTGCAGCTTTAGTTAGCTGTTTCGGAAATATCTTAAGTATGGAGATTACACAGCCTCTCTAGGTGACCTGTTCCAGGGCTGTGTCGGCCTTAGTGATTTCACTGTATTCCTGTTACTTTGAGGGGGATTCAATTATTATTACTTGGTTATTATGCAGCACTCCTTGTTCCTTTTTTTTTTTTTTTCCAGCAAGAAGGAAGCAAACCATTTATTGAAGGCATCTTGTCCATATTTTGGGGAGTCCGACATCCTATCCGATTAAAAATTCAGGATGAGAAGCAGATACCCTCTTTTGTAACCCTGAAGTCAACAGAGAACGTGGGTTTGTTCCCTAGTAAAAGGTAACTTCCATAAGAAGGAGGCAAGCTAGTATTTCAAGAGAGCTCATGTAGGTGGCTTCAGTGGATATGGCTGGTTGTATATCCCAGATTCCACAAAGGCCGTGGTGGTCACTTGCACAGCAGTACTCTGTGCCCGGTGTAACTGGTGTGGTCTTTCAACAGCTACTCCTGGGCAGAAAGATGCATCTTTGTAGCATCTTTGTTCCATCTTTGTCTGGCTTTCAGCTTAAGAACAGTTGAGAAAGTGGAGGAGGCTGCTCATGTCTATACTGAGTATTGCCACGCAAGTACTGGGAAATGTGTATATATATAAAAATTTACAACACCCCCCCCCCCCCCGCATATATGTACACCTCAAAATGTCAGTAGTCCTTGAAAGACCTCATGTTGGCGTATGTTCTACAGCATGATGGAAAAAGCTGTCAGGTTAGTACTAAGTGATCGTTTATCGCAGGTTACCTTCCCAGGTACTTCAGTTGTGAAACAATTGCTTCCCAGCGCAAAGCTCAAGCCAGGTAATAAATACTGGCTTTATGTGTGCAAAATCTAATGTTAAAACCCCTTAGAAATACACACAGATCAGCTGCTCCTTCAGGCTGTTGTCTATGATATTTCTTATCTGAGTGCACTGTGCTGATCTGACTCCTGCTAGATTTGCCGTATCTGTAAAAACAGTTGTAGGTTCTTAGAGTATTTCTTCTTTCTGTTTCGATCATGTATTTTGCAAGCCTTGGTTGGTGAATTGTGAATTGTATCTGATGAGCTGAAGCTGAGTTGTGTGTGTCATACGGAAGCTGAGGCAATGTTTACCCTGAATGACTCCCGGATAAATTCTGTATTTCAGAGCTCGTTTTCTTAATTATCCGTTGTCTTAGACTGCATGTGGTACATGTTTGAATTGTGGATTTAATTCTACCGTCACTGCAGCTGTGGAGTTCCAGTAAAGTCAGGGACAGTCTTCCTCCCTATCTGTTGCTGTTGCTATTAAGGGATGTAACCTGATGGGAGTAACCAGCAAAGAACTCGAGTCTAAGGCAAACCTGGTTCTCTTTACCTTGACCAGGTCTACTGTTAAGGGGTGCTTGTGGCCTGTAGGATAGGGTGCAGTCTGGCAGTTGAAGTTATGCTTTGCCTTTCGTTTCTTAAAAAACCTAGGACTGTTGGAGATCTGAATCTTAAAGTAAATATTAATTCATGATCACAGAAATGTGAAGCTGCCCTGACATGCTTTAAGGTATGCAGAGCAGCTTGACTGTTTGATCTTAAATGAACTTTTTAAATGCATGGAACACAACTGAGATCGTTGTTTGGCACGTTCTTTGGAGTTAGTTGAATATTGCTTTGAATATATAGATAGGAAATTAATTTTTAATTTTTGTCCTACAAATTGGTTTATTCTCAGTCAGAGCAGTAACTGGCCGAAGACTTTCTGCTAGAGAGTTTATGCAATGAATTACGGAAATACTGGCATAAAAAAAGTTGGGTTTTAAAACAGGCTGGATTGAATTCCTCTCACTCAGAACTGGTTTGGATAGCACGAGGGGCTAGTATGGTAATGTAATCTTTCATGTCCCCAGATAGGACGCACCCTGTGACTGTTTGAACCATAATATGTGTGTGCTTTCCGTATGCCTGCCTGGTACCCCATGTGCACACTCTGGGGCATTGCTATAAAATAGATAAAGAATTACTGCAAATTATTTAACGGACATCATGGTTGATGTTCAACAGGCTCTAAATAGGGTTGTGTTACATTTGGGATCCCTTGTCATACCACATTTTACTATTTTATAATGATATAAACTAAAATTACTGTGTTCATATACTACATTGAATTCTGTAGTCATGTTATATGAAGTTTTGAATGGGGATAGGAACGTATTACATGAAGCCTGGCTACAGGTTAAATTGAAATCACTGAGTCAATGAGGAGTCATCCTCATGATAGAATAAACTATAAATATATGTTTGGTATTTCAGGGGAATGACACGCTGGGGAGAATTTGATGACCTACATCATATTAGCGGGGAGACATTGAAATCTACTGAAGAAAAGCCAAACCTTGAGAAAAGTTAGTGTCGGTGCTCTTATGTTCACTAAAAATCCTTTGTTCTGTGACTGTGCAAAAATAATTTGACATATTAGGCCTTCCCTGCCAATAAAGGGAAATCTTTTTCTGTCTCTGTTTAACACCTATTACATGCTAGTGAAACACTGATGTATGACCGGTTAGTGAAGACATTGAGGTGCTGGTAACTTTTCAAACAGGCAGTGCTAACGGGCTGTGCTTTCACCAAAGAAATCATTCCCAAGAAGTAAACAAAATAGCAAACTGTGGCCACTGCAGATAGCCTATTGCTCTGCATTGTATGCCTATGCCTTGCTCCCCTCGCGCTCCCTCCACCCACCCAAAAAATAATTAAATAATAATAAAAAAAAATCCCTCCACCAAGAGCCTCCTTCCTGTGGGGGTGCTGGCAAGGAGGGTAGAGCAGCTGTACAATACGCTGATGCGGTTTCATTTTGTCCAGGTTATTCAAGTTACGAAAGCTGCACTCTGAAGTCCAAGAGCGAGCAGGAACATGACTGTGCTACCCTGCCCAGGGCCGGCAGCAATGCCGCAGCTGTACGGAAGAGGACCAAGTTCCCCATGATAGCGAGGACAGAAGTAGAAACTCACAGGTTTTCGATTAATGGCCACTTCTACAACTACGAGGTATGAACGGTTATGCTTGTCTTAGATCGCCTGAGGCTGGGTAATGGGACAGAGAAAAATGTCCAGCAAGCTTCTGGACTCCCCTCCACCCCCTTAGCCAACAGGGACACTCCACACTGGTCCCCCTGCGTGGCCGGGCCAGTGTTGCTGGCCCCTGGGCTCAACCCCTGGGGTCTGCTTTTGGGGTCTGTTCCCGAAGGTGGGTTTCAAGTGTGCATGGCTGCTGCCCGGGGGGCTCCACAGTGGTCCTACGTACCAGGGGGGCTCTGCTGAGGACACTGCCCGCCCTTTGCTTTATGGCAACAGTGGCAGCATACCTGACAGCTTGCTTTGTCCCGGAGCTGCGCAGGTTTAAGTCCTTTTGAGTGCCAGCCATTGAGTACGGCAGTCCTCATCCTCATGCCCTTTTGCTGCTCTTTTTGTTCCCAGACATCAGTTTTCACTCCGGCTTTCGGATCAGAAACCAAAATAAGAATAAACAGCCAGATGAGAACAAGACAAGTAATTGAACAATTGCTTCGGAAGTTTAAGGTAATTCTGTATGTTTGCAGAAGCAAGTGCAGCCGTGTTCTAGAAATGCTAACTTGAGCGTGTCACATAGTGCTGTGCGAAATGCAGGAAATAACTGAGAGAGGATAGTGTGTAGAACAGAGCATAAAAAAAAATCCACGTGGGCTGTTTTTAAGGAATGGGTTGGTCTTATTTTACAAATGTTCCAAGGCTGTGTGAGTCTAGAAAAGTTCTATTGGGTGTATGGTGTGCCGTGAAGGAAGAACTACAGAACGGCTTCTCTATCAACTCACACGCAGGAGGGGAAAACTCTGCTGTACTTCCAGCGTTTCCGAGCACAGGTAAAGGATATTTGTTTAATGCGCATGGCCGTGCTTCCCTCTAGTGACGGGCCCTGGTAATTGTATTTTGCTTAAAACGGTAGGGAATTCTCTTCTAGCCCGAGTGTCTGGGGGATGATGCATTCTGTTAGATCCAGGCACACAGAAAGCTCCAGACAGTCAGAGTTAAAACTACTGCTCGAGATCAGTGCCATACTGTCTGAAACGACCTTTTTTTTTCTTTCCCTCCTTTCTTTGGTACCATCTTCCATTAACATGATTATACGTGGTCAGAAATATGTTTACCATTGCTGCTGTATGTTTCTCCAATATCTTTATTCTATGTACCTTCTTAGTGTACAATTTTTGATAATTCTCCATTTAGCTTCTCTAGAGACATTTAACTTGTCTAGAGACTTTGTTGTTGCAGTATTACTTCATATGGTTAGTAAGACTGGGTAGCGTAGTACTAAAAGGAGAAGTTGGCTTCTATGAATAATAACATAAGGAATGGAATTACAGAGCAGGTTGTAAAATTGTAGAGAAAAAGTTGAAAAAGAAGCATTCAGAAGGGCTGCTATGTTCTGAATGTGGTTGTGCAGGCAAGTAGATAGGAAAAGATCACAGGGTTTTACCCTAATGGTAATGCTCTTCGCAAACATGCAGGTCGCCTGAAAAGAAAGTTGTGTGACGTAGTTAGGGACGCTACAAGGAATCGAGATGGGAAAGATCTGGTGTTGTCTAAGATGGTGTGTTACTGATTTGGGCAATATGGTAATGTATGCAGTCATGAGGTAGTGGGGTACAGGGACAATGAACGTGGCAGCATAGCTTTTCATCTTATCCAAATCCAGTATCTTTTAACTTTTCCCCGGACAGGATCCCAGTCTCAGACTTTGACCTAATATCTGAGTTGAGAAGTACAGAGAATATCTGCTGATTGTGAAATGCTAGGAGAGGGTATCAGTCAGTCTGAATCGACTTTTGTTGTTTGCCTTTAACAGATAGAAAACAGCCCACATGAATTTGCACTTTATATTATCCATGCATCCGGAGGTAAGCCAGACACTGCTGCGTGATCACTTCATCTCTAATTATCCTCTGTGTGTGTGTGCAGACCGCTTAACTTGGGAGTGACAGGATTCATCACAGGCATCGGTCTTTGTTTGGACCGTGTGGGTGTGGTGTGGCATTTTGGCTTTTCTGGAGACCCCTTAGAGATGTGTCATCCTCTGACGGAGAGGAAAACCTGAGTAGTTGTCTTCTGAGTGCTTTCAGTGTGCTGCCAGTGTGGCTGGTTCAGCTAAACAGGCCTTTGTTTTTCCTGTATTTAAAGGTCGTGTTTAAGATGCTCTTCCGTTCTAACTCTTGTTCTGCAGAGCTGCACTGTAACCATGGGATGCCAGGCTCCCACTGGTAGTGTTATAGCATATTTTAATTGACAGTTTTGGATGGTAGTCCTGGATCGCAGATGCCTAGTTAAAAGTAGTCATTTTTCAGTGGAAAATGTTTACTTCTGCAACACAGTTTATCCTATTTCTTCAGGAAAAAGGAAATTTGATCTTTTAATAAAAGGAATACCTGAAAGAATGGGAGAGAGAACTGATAGGCACGTACCTTAAATGTCAAAATACAAAGTTGAAATAATGTTTGAAAACTATGAAGTAGATTCTGTTTTAGGGAGTCATGGTCAAGCTAATGGGCCTGGGATCAGTACCTTAAGTGCTTACTTGGCTACCTAAATTGAAACTCCTTTGTGTTGCATCTACCAATTTCTTTAAAAATGCACAGTGTAAGTTAGGTGTGACATCCTTCTGCAAATATGTATTAGAGACTTGCTAGGCATCTAAAAATTGCACATAAGTCAAAACAGGATGTTTGTCAAGAAAAAAGACTACTGATTGCATGAGGTAGCTAAAGGCACTGTTGTATGTTCTGTGCATCATGACATTTCTTGTACATCCCAGAGAAGAAGCAGCTGAGGAGTGGAGATGTTCCCTTACTGCACAGACTCTTGCAGGGGCCCTCGGAGAAGATTGCCAAGTTTTTTCTCATGGACAGGGATGTGGAAGAGATAAGCAGTGACGTACGTATATCATCAATTCTAATAGTTCATGGTATTTTTCTGAATTAGCATAGTTGCTAATGTGTATTTCTTGTTGTCTTCTTGACAGGTTGCTCAGTATATTCAATTTAATCTTTCCTTTTTGGAATCGATTCTGCACAGAATAAATGAAGAAGAACAACAGGAGATTCAACAGACAATTGCGAGGTAAATAGAAGTAAAATGAGTGGGGTCGCTTTGAGGCCAGGAGAATATTTACAGTTATGGGTTGACTCAAGAGGTGAATGCATTTACATGGCAGAGAGCAGTTAGAACACTGTGCTGTGTCTACTGCTGTGCAACTTGGTGGGATTTATAATCCTTTCTATATTCTGCATATCCAGATGTGCTGTTGCTGTTAAAGATTCCAGAATAAATACTGACTACGTACACTCGGGGGGGTCTTTACAGAATATTTGGACCCTCAGGCTCTCTTGCGTTTACTTGGTTTCTCTTCTGAGCTTTAGACTGGTTCCTCAGTTTCTACTTGCTGTATATATTTCCTCAGAAAGTATAAATGCAGTGCATACTGTGGTACTATTTAGGTAGCATACCATTTAAGCTAGATTAGTGCCAAATTTTTAATGTCCCTTTAAAACTTCACTTCTGATAAATGGCATGAGTTATTTTGATGGTGGCTCAAAATGCACAACAGCTACAAGTCAGAAATGCACCGTTTCTATTCTGAACATGTTTATGAGTCCTCAGGTCAAAAGCAATGAGAGTCTACGCCAGCTGTGGATCTGTTGTCAAATGACTGTCTGATAATCACTTGGAATCAAAGTGGCCAGGAAACCTAAAGAAAAAAATAAATAGCAATTGCTATTTTCTGTCAGAAAAGGTTTAATTACAACTCTCTTCAGCCATTCAACTAGCACGTTAGAATTTGGGTTGAATTTTTGCAGGATTCTGTGCTACTTAAATGCATTCTCTTTCTCTCTCTCTCTTCATCTCAGGTACCTAAAAGAGAAGAGTATGATATGCCAGCACCTTCATAGTCAAACTGTTAAAAAAACAGAGACTACTGTTTGATGTGAATGGCCTGTTGCGAATGCCCCATGCCCTGCCTTTGCCAAAGGGAAGTCAGTATGTTTGCTTGAATGTGCCGTGACTGAAGAGCACTTAAAGCACAGGGGTGTTCCAAGCGCTGAAGTTTGTCTCGGTAATTATGCAACCGAAATTGAACCTGCTCCTCTACAGTGCTGGAATGCAAGTTGGGAACCACCAAAGAAGAAGCACTAGATACCCCAAAAGGCAGATGTTGAATCTAGCTTGAAACTTAAGATAGAGAAAAAGATCCTTTGAAAAGCACAAGGCTTTAAATCCTGCTAATTTCCAAACCATTACCAAAAGTCTAGGATATAAGGAAAATATTGCAATAACCAATGTGTTAATTGTACAGAAAATATGAAAATTAGGTATATGGTTTTCCTTCTATTAGAGAAATGTTGAATTATTTTAGGAGGAAGCTTTTCAGTAGAGATAAGTGGTAAAAGGTATGTATGCATCTGAGATTGCAGTTAGGCTTTTCACTTATCTTAAAAAAAAAAAAAAAAAAAAAAATTTACAAAAAAATACCTGTGCAAGAGAGACCTGAAATCCCACTGGCTTCGGACTGGTAGATGCCTGATTTGCTTAAGCTTTGAGCTACAGTTAGAAAAATATAAATGGGAAACCCTCCCACTTAATAGCTACTTAGCTCTTAAACAGAAGAGGGAATTTATCTCTGAAGTATCTCTTGAACTGCAAAGTAAGAACTCTCACTACATACTGTTGCATCTGCTTGATTGGGTCTTGGAAGGCACCTCCGCATTTGTTGTTGTTGAAAAAAAATGATTCTGTGTTACTTGCTGTGTTGTATATGTGAAGATGGAAGTGCGACGTGTTCAGCGAGAGAG
The DNA here is from genome assembly GCF_026419915.1 of Harpia harpyja. Lineage (NCBI taxonomy): Eukaryota > Metazoa > Chordata > Aves > Accipitriformes > Accipitridae > Harpia > Harpia harpyja. Next base: position 1,508,770 of record NC_068941.1, read on the forward strand.
GTTGAACCTCACAGCCGTGGTAGGTTTGGGTTGGCCGCCTTCCCACAGATGCGGTTCTGGTACAGCCTGGCCCCAGCGCGGTGTATGGGAGCCAGCTATTGGATCCTGCCTGGCTGAGTCATGCTGAATATTGAAGCTCCAACTATAGAGAAGTAAATAAAATCCAATTTGTGCACAATTAATTGCCTTCCTTTATTAGTCTGTCTTTTTTACATGGTATCTCTGTTTTGCCTCAGCTACCTTTTGGCTTTTGCAGATAACAAGATAAATACTGAGAGAGGGAGGAAATCCAAGTGCAGAACATGTTGCCTAGAAATCGTGTGGAATAAATCAAATATGAAAAACTCCACACTGCCTGCGATGATCTTACTTGGATGGTAATTTAAAAATGAGAAGTCACTGTGCTAATTGAAGTTACTGTGGTTGGGGCAAGGGGTTTATTTTTATGTACAGTCTATTATAATCCTGCCCAGGAAAATAATTATGGGCAAGGGAGCACAGAGGGGAGAAATAAAACTAATTCAGCAGTTAATGCACGGTATTAACTGTTGCCTTAGAGGTGCAGATATAAGTTCCTTGAAGCAACAGAAGTATGCACACAAGTGTCACTGAAATTTTCCCTGGGACCCATTCAAATACATGTTAGCCAAGGTTTAGGAGGTATAGAATTCACTCTAAAACATCACAGGTTACACTTGCAAGGTAACGTCAAATTTCAGTGAAGTCTGAAGCAGACCACAGTCATGTTCTTAGCCAAACCCAAGCAGGAGTTGGCAGATCCAGCTGTGTCACGGATGGAGTTTTTGGTTCCTCTGAAGCCAGGTGTGTTTCAAGCAGCAGCTGGCTCTATTGAAGCGCTGTGGAAATGGTGCTGGAAGTCAGAATCTTTGTCTCGATTTCTGGCTTTGTTCTGCTTAAATTGCTGTAAGGAACAAATGAGAACCCACTGGCAAAGCAATATTCAGATAGCTTAAAGTCATGAGCAGGGAAATAGGCTAGTGTGCACTCATGAGAAAACAGCAAGTGCTACAGAGATCTCTGCCTGTACCATGGCACCTGTTTCCCATTTGTACTATGAAGAAGTATGTCAGTATTTTTATGCAGAATGGGCTATTTCTGTTACATGTTCCATTCTGTAAATGCTTGAGGAATTGTATGAAGGTGCAGTATGAAAATATTGGAATATGCCATACTCGTAATTCCTTGTTCTGTGATTAAAAGAGAAATTGATGCACACGGCACGTGGAAAAGAGAGAAAATGTTTTCAAGCAGGTTCTCCAATCCTCTGTGTATGTACACAGTTCCTAAATTGAGCCATTTTTGTCACCATCTGATGTTATATACTTGGTATCTTTTTTATTTCACTTGTGCTGCTGAATTGGGACTGAAAGATCCTGGAAAATACATATGGAACATAGCACAGATTAGCTAGAGGCTGCTGGGTTTTAAGGGCTAGTGATATAAAGCTGTGAATGTGCTGTGGTGTTATTTTTTTGTGAATACTGTGCTCGTTTAAGTGAATTGTTTCTGACAAATAGAGACAAGAACTGGGAAAGAATTTATTCCAAAGCATGATTGGATATTCAAGGTAACACAGCAGTGAACAACAGAGCTGACAGAGGAAATGGGGTTTGCTTTTGAATTTGGAGCCTAAGCCATTAGCCATAAAGACAGTGATTAGAATCTATATCCCACCTGAATTGGTACTACTGAGCTACCCCATGAGAAAAATCAGAAATCATCACTGGATTGAAAAAAAAAAAAAAAAAAAAAAAAAAAAAAAGCTGAAAACCCAAACCACCCCCCAAATTTCAAAAGATTGATCTTCATCAGAACTTAAAAACTTAAGAAAAGATGGTGCTGAGAAGCCCAAGATGGCCATCTGATCATCATTTTGGTATTGAAAACATGGCTGATACTGAGGTAAAGCCTGTTAAATACTTATGTCTCACAGCTCCCCACCTTTCCCAGACAGTCGATCCCAGTGCTTTGTTCTTCTTACTGGGCACTGCCTGCCTGCTTTTTGTCCTGGGATCATTTTTTTTTGGTATGTTGAAGATTTCCAAGTTCCTGCAGCCTTTCTTATTAACCGAGGCAACCTCAATCTACTTTAGCTTTCCTCTTCGTGTCTTCTCGATCATTGACTGTTACAGTTGTTCTGTTTTCAGTGAAACGCTGTCTAGAAGTGAGGTACCCCAAATTTGTCCTAATGGTCCAGCAAAGCCCTTACCAGAGGTCAGGAAAATGAAACCATGATACGTGTGTTACATAGCTTGTTCTTCTGTTTTATCAGTTGTTCTGTTTATACCCCTGATATGCAAGCACGATGTTAGACTTTAATTAGCAGCAATCCATTGGTGACTCTTAGTCAGCTTGTGATTTGTTATAACTGCATTGTTATCCGCACAACTCCCTAATGAGCGGTTTTCCTGCACTGAAACGGTGCAGCTGCTTAATCATACCTATGTCATGCATTAAATTTGTCCTCATAGAACATAGCTTTTTTTTTTTTTTCTCACTATTTCTCTGATTTGCCAAGACGCTTTCGACATTGAAAATGCTGCAAAGGGATTTTCAACAGTGTGTCTCCATCTTGCTGTCAGCCACAAATCTAATGAATCCTTAATGAAGAGATTGCCTAGCAGTATATGCAGGATAGATTCTGATGGGACTCGATTTGATTGACCTCTTCAACCTGACTCTGAAACCTTCTGTCTGATGGTAATACTTTAAGCTGGGTTTGCATTTTATGAGATGGTTGTTTGGGCAATGTTTCTTTATCTTACAGGTATTTTCAAACGCTCCTAGGATAACTACTGCTAGGTGCATCCACCGAAAAAATCTGATACCTGGGTGTCTCTTCCCTTGAGCCAAAGGTCTCCAGAAAAAATATTTCTTTCTTTTAGTACTGGTTTTGACTGATTTTTAGTATGCCTTCTAATGGAATGTAAAATGAAAGTAAAAACCCAAAAGCTGTTTGTGTGCTAAACCTCCTGGAGTGTAAATTTGGCAGCCTCCCAGTGCTTTCTCTAAACATTCATCTGCTGCCCAGGTGTTTCAGCAGTCCATGTTCTGTCCTTTCCACGACATTTTGCTCATTTTTCTTCTTTCTCGCCCTCTTTGGGATGCCCAGGATAATCTTTTTCTGTGCTTAAAGGCAACTTTACAATTCCCTTAGAGCAGCCCATGTTAGTGAGTGAATGTGTTTATATTTCACGAACAAATATATATAAAAATGCAAAAATAATTATTTGGTGATTGAAAAATAATTTAGAATTGGTTACAGGTAGATTTTTTTTAATTTGATCTAATTTGCATTTATGCTTCGTAAGCTTGAGATTTAAAATGTCTGTCTCTTTTTTGGTGTCTGTGACTATTTGGTATAAGGAAAATAATATTCCATAACTTAAGATGGTGGCCACATCTAACCCTTGAATTTCCATCCATTTAACTTATTCTTTCAGTGGATTTCTTTAATGTGATGCACCCTCTCTCTGGATTTAAACCAGCTTTAAGTTACTTGCTTTGGTTTAAAGTTTACATATCCCTGCTCATTTTTAATCTAAGTGATAGGAGCCAGAGATGAAGTTTGCATATGGGTTTTTCCCCCATCTGAATAAAATTGATACAGACGTTAGATTTTTCAGGTAAGCTGAGCTCTGCGAGCAGACTGGGTTTACAGTTCCACAGCTCACCAGATTCTATGCGGGAATTTGATGGTTTATTCTGTGGCACCTCTTTTTACCCTGTTCACAGCAGTTCACAGATCCGACAGCGGCAGAACTGTAGCTGGTGTAAACCATCATGACTTCATTAGATTTGTGAGTAAAGAGCCACAACATAGTTTTCTTCGCTATGACAAATCATACGTTCAGGTTTATACTTCTTGAACATTTAGAAAAGATACGCTCGCTGTTACATTTGTGTGACTTCCTGTCATTCAGCAAGTATCTTCCACTATGCTACGCCAGCTCTTTACGCTGACAACATTTTTTCACTTCTTTTTATAAGTTCTGGACCCTGAAAAAAAGCAAAATATTTATAAGCAATAGAGTCAGGAAGGTGATCCACTTGTGAGCAAGTTAAATGAGTATGGCAGCAGTAAGTAATGTTTTATAATCTTTGCAAGTTGTGTACGAACACTGTATATGCAGAGTGCATATACATATGTCACTATGTTTAATATACATTTTGCTTTTACTGTTCAGCTCAGATTACCTTAAAAGATTTGGTATTTGTCAGAAAAATACTGAAATACAATTCTGTTAGGAAGAGTTAGTAGAATGGTTCTTTGCAGACACGGTGTTTGGGTGTGTTCAGAGGTAGAAATTTGTGATTAAGAAAAGAGATAATTTTCTGTATTTTATCATTCAAAACAAAGCAAGGCAAAGACTTAGGAAAAGAGAGAGCATGGCTCAAGGGTCGCGGGTGGTTTGTTGAAGTTCAGTTAAGGAATATATCAAAGAGAGATAAGTAGACAAAAGCAGATTTACTGGAGAGTAAAGAGAAGCCAGAGTAGCTCTGCAGCATGAAGTTCCGTGAGCTAAAATAACACAGGAAACACAAGAGGAAAACAGAGGTAGGGAGAATAAACAGGGAAAATGCTTTGACCTAAAATTTGAGTATATCCTTTCTCTTTCTTTTGCAGAGGAACATTTCCAGAGAAGTTGTTAAGAACTGTTAGCCAGGGAAAGACCTTTGCCTATATCCGTAAACAGTGCAAGTCCCACTGACTCGCCAGAAGCAACAGATGTAGCTGAGCTCTGTGTCTATAAATTGCTGCACATAAACACAAGACTGATTAGATAAGTTCTGTAGTGATCATTCAACTGGCAGACATATCTACTTGTGCAGGCAATAAAGTTTGTCTTAGGAGATGTAACTGCAGGAATTCTGACTAGCCAGGCTTTGGTTTTTCTGCTTAATGGAGAAATTTACACTCTTGTATATACTCCATGTTTCTGTTTTGATTCAGAACGTATGGGTGAAAACAGAAACGGTACCTCTTTCACAAAACATGTCTCACGGTTTTCTTCTTTGCAGCACTGTTCCCGCATGGCAGTAAAGGCCGCCGTGACGGCGGTCAGCTGTTCCTGTGTGATCTGGGGCTTGTATTTGATGAGGTTGATGAGCATTCTGCAAGAAAAGCAAAGCAAGCCCCATGAAGCTGGGAGGTAAGCACATGGCTTACGAAGCACTTCTCCAACGCTAGTCCTGCCAAGTCCCTGTTTTGTTTCTGCCCGCTTCCTTTCTACAGCTTTGTCATTTTTATTCGCTACCCAGCTAACGTATTTGCAGCAGGGAGCAAAGCTGCGCCCCGTTCCCCTGTGAAAAAAAATACCAATGCTCTTGTTTGGAGTTGCTCCACCACAAATACCCATGATTAAACTGTGCAGGTGGTTTATGTGTTGTGCACCATTCCAGAGGGACAGTATGGGTTCACCACAGCACGAGTTAATGGCCAAAGAGGTTTGGTTTTTTTCTTGCAGTGACAGTGGAACAGGGGGCCAGCACGCAAGTTTTCTCTGACCAAGGCAACCAAACACCAGAGACAGAGGGGGAGTGCATGGGATGAGGAAAAATGTATGGGCTTTCCTGTTCTGAGAAACGAGCCCTAATTAAGCCATAAAGGTCATGCAGTACTTCAGGCAGTAGCTTCCTTGTTTTTCTGGTATCTTTCTTTGCAGTGCCTTGTGCAGTTCCCATGAAGGACTGTGGGAGGGCATGTTTCTCAGACCTAACTTTGGACACCTATTGCTTCCATCCTGGTGGGGTGTACACCAGTGCAGCTACCCACCTCTGAAAACGACTTTCTTCTAATCTGAGGCAAGTAAATGTAGGTTGAACCAGATAGCAGAGGAAACTGGGACTAGCATGAGAGGAAAGAAAAGGAGCTTGGGAGAGGGGTTGAGGGGTGTGTGGCTGTTTTTCCAATGGTGTATCGCAGAACAAGAAGGCGAGACAGAGTGGATAAAGGAAAGGTGAGTGTTGCCAGGATAAGAATAAGAAACACAGGGGTAACAGTCTCAAACAGGCATGTCTTACTCCTGCTTCTTGTGCTGTAACTTTTCCTCTTCAGTCGTACACAAGTCTTCGTGGAAAGTGAACAGACCAGGAGTCAATGTTAAGGGCACATAATTCTCATCAATTTCTAGTTTCCCCATGCATGGTCTCCTGAGAGCATAGGAGCTACTACAGCAGTGGCAAACTCCAGGGTTTATAGGATCGGTCAGGTGTCTTCTACATATTTCTCCAAGCACGAGATCCAGCTTTACCGAGAGAAGTGAAAAAAAATAATTTTACATTATTATTTCATTTTCAAAAATCCCTGAATACATGTTGCTCTTAGTGAAGTTATAAAAAATAACTGAGAATTTAAATGAAACCTTGTTTGTAAGATATATAACAGTTTATTTTTCTACTGAATGCTGACTTTTGTCAGTGCAAAAATGGCTCAGATTTTTCAGAATAAATACATATATGCGGTTTTAGGGACAGTCCTTTGCATATAGAAATGACATGGCTTCTTCATAAAAGCATGCTTGCGTTTGATTTATTTTCATCAGCAGGGTTTCTGTGGGTATGTTCGGCTGTTCTTGTAAGGGTGATGTTGTAGAAATGGGTGGCTGGAGGACCGGCTGAAGCTTTTTAAGTACTTTGGCTTACAGGCCTGGAGAATTCTTCCGGAAGAGGTATACAAAATTGATCTTTTTCATAGAGCCCTACAGCTTCAGGCATCTAGAAAGGATGAACTCGGACACGAGATCATTAGCTTCAGGGGGAGTAGGGTCAGATTGCCTGCACTGCATAACTGCTAACTGCCTGGCACTAGCCTGACAATTTCCTGATCTTCCTGTAGTTTAATTCAAGCATTAACTTCAATGATGCTGAGTTATGCTTACTTCAAGCACGGAAGTATATCTTTAGGCCAGCTCAATAGCTCAGTGAACACTTTCCTCAATTTACCTTTACTCCAAGCTCTTGGACCCTGCTGGCAGCAGATTTTGTGGCAGAGTTTCAAGAAAAAGTAGGATCAAGATACGGAGGAAAAATACTCACGTTTTCCTCGGCACATGGCAGTAGCTTGTCCTGGCTTAACTGGCAGCATTTGGAGCCGATCGTAGTCATTTGCTTGGTGAATTTTATCAGCTCTGCAGATGTCAGCTGAGGCATCTTCTTGGTGAAGCTCATGAGAAGCCTGAAATGATAATTTCTTTGATATTGGTGTTTTTCTTCCACCAGGCAGCAGTGAGCAAGCCACAGCCTTTGCATGTGTAAAGCTCCAGCCAAACACCACAGAACACTCTTTAGTACAAGGGCAGGACTAAGCCTGGTGTTTATAAAACCACATAGGCAAGTATCAGCGTGCTCTGTTTGCTTGAGCTCTCTCCTTTTCCTGACCAGTCTCTTACCAGGTTAAACAAATAAAATTAACGATAGCATTGCCAGTTATATGTTGGTGGGCCCTCTTACCAGATTGTACGTATGTTTTTTCCCGTGTTATTCATTTCCCTGGGAGTGCAGGGAGCTTGTCTAAGAGCAAAATTGAAGTCGAGTGACTTCTTGGCAGACTAGATGAGGGCAGAAGATAAGCTCAAAAAACTTCGCTTGTTTTTTCTTTTTAAAAAACTGTGCTTATTAACCATCATAGCCAGCAGAACCTTAACAACTGATACAACAGGCAGAAGCAGCCCACCAGGTTTGTTGGAAACCTATAGTTCCAAAGGTCTTTTAAAGATCAAACATGCTCGGGAGTGCAACAAGCCCAATGTATCTATCTCCCCAGAGGAGGATAGCTGAAGCCTAACTTTAAGTACACAAGCAGTTCAGAGGTTTCGTTGAGATCGCTTACATACCTGAAGTTAGGCATATGCTCATTACCATTGCAAATCAGGGCCAAAGTTCCTCCAGGAGGCTTGTGCCTGCATGTTGCATTTAAGCATAGCATATGGTTCAGCTAGGCCAGTTTTGCTCTGTCTACTGTAGTTAGATTTTATTTTTTTTTACAATTGTTAATGTTCACATCTGCTGCAGGAGCTGGATAGAGCGAAGTCGTTTGCAAAAGACACGGCAACTGTGTATTGGTCAAATTTATGACTCTTAAGTTAACAGCTCCCAGCTCAAAATGCAGCTATAAAGTAAGAACATCACAGGCAGCATGGCTGGGAGATTGGTCAAGTTGTCACTTCACTGCTTCATGAGCTGGGTTGAGGAGAGAACTCATGAGAGCCCAGAACATTGTCTTGGAAAAGAGGGAAAAAAACCCAACACCTAGAAGCCATTAATATATTGGTCCAAATATTCAAGTGGTGTCTTTTAGCCTAGCTTTTTTGACATGTGTGGCTTTACTCCAGGCCAAGTTGTGCCCAGCTGGTACAGGAGTAATGTAAGCATATAAAAAAAGTAGTACTCGTTTTGGAAATAGTAATCTCCTTTCTCCTTGTAAATGTCGCAGCTTGTCTTCATGACACTTTCAGTTTCATAAATATGTTTCTTCAGTTCTTCCTCCTGAAAAAAAAAAAGTTAATTTGCGGAGTCATTGTATCAGGGGGAATGCAGAAAGCCCTACTGCCTCAAGATAAGGCCTGGATATCTATAGATACCTCTCACCTGATATATATTATATATTTTTAATTCCCTTAGAAAGTCTTCATCTGTCTGAAACCTCTATAAACTGCCTGAATGTGATAAATGTCCAGCTTCAATCACCTTGAAATATTTGATTTTGTATCACTGATGGAAGGCTAGGTCTGAGACACAGGGTGGCTCCTAACTTCAGATATTTACAACGCCAGTGTCTTTTTCTGAGCCAATAACCACAAATGCCTTTTACATTTGCAAGAGGAGCAATTGGCACTGCTAGGGAGCCCAAAAGAGAGCAGAGCTCACAGAAATGTTAGCTCCATCCCTTTCCCCGGCATCTCTGTCTACCCATGTTAAACTGCGTCGCAAGTGAAGATTGCGAAATCTCTGTTGGTGCTTCTTCTGTTCGGGAATCAGTCGGGCCTTGTAATATTTGCTGGGTTTGTTACAGGAGCTGTGGGTACTCGATCTAGACCTGGAGCAGGGATATTTACTACTTAGCCAGAACCAGTTATGTGGTCACAAGCTTGAATCCATCAGTATGTTGTGTGAAGCCCAACGGCACCCACCCCTCTGCTGCGGCAGTTGTCTGGAGCCCCGGTTTTGCAGCACTCTTTCAGTAGGTCCTCATATCCTTTACCAATTCTTAAAAGCATCTGAGCAGAAAATTCAGGGTGTCTCCTGGAATATTCATACAGAAACCTGCAATACGTGGAGGATCAGGAATTAGAGATAAGCCAAAACAACTGCCCTCGAGGTCGGGGATGGTAAGGACAGCAGGGGTGCTTTCAGGATGGTTTTGTCTGGTGGAACAGGGAGAATTTCATGGCATCTCAGCCTGGAACAGAACCTGAACAAAACGGGGCTGACTGAGCAGAGCATTGCCTGAGCAAGTGCTGTGCACGTAACTGTCCCAGATCAGTGTTAGCTTGGGTGAAGAGTAGCTTAGAGCTTTGTGGGGCTTGGGGTTTTGCTCTTCCTTTTAATCCTACCTAAATGATAATGAAATAATTTCCAGTAACAGACGTGTTTCTCAGTGGTCACCAAGCAGATTAGCTCTGCTGAAGCAGTCACCCTACACAGCAGTTGTGCCCAATCGATTAGCTGCACTTCTCATAAATGGCAGCGATGTACGTTATTTGAAGTGAATTCTCTGTCTTTGGGACTCGATGCTGTTTCTGTTGCAGCCTGTGGCATTCTTGCCCACGTTTACTACGGGTAGGATCGGGGCTTCCTTGCGCAAAGGAACAGGGCTAGAACAGAAATGGACCAATCCTGTTTGAATCAGGACACGAGTCTGACTGACTTAAGCAAGTGGTTTTGGATTCCCACTTGGAGCAGATCAAAGCTATGTTTTGGGCCTGAGATCAGAATTCATAGTACCTAAATTTCACTTGTGTTTCTTCAGTTTTGTCTCTGAAATAACAACGGTGCCCTGTTCCGCATTTGTCGCCATTCCACACCTTCTAGCGTTAAGCGGCGTTTCACTAAGGTCAACGTGCACAGTATCCCGTGCCTACGTGCTCACAGAGCAGACGAATCTGAGGTTGATGAGCTGGGCTTTAATGGCCAGACTGTCATCTTTTGACCCAAGTATTGAAACAGCAAAATTGAAGAGAAGAGAAGGACCCACGTTACCTGGCTAAGTGTGTGTCTTTCTCCTGGGCAAAACGTTCACATATTCCTTTGTCTTCTATAAACTCCCTGACGTGGGGGGACAAGTCTGCAGGTTTGTCGTCATTTTCTGCATTAACTATGCATTCACTTCTTTGTAACAGAGGCTTTTCACAGCACGTCTTAATTTTACTTGATAGGGTGTCTTGGTTGGTGCAGACATAGTGTAGAATCTCTTCCTGTAAAGCAAAAAAGAGAATGAAGGAAATTTTACCACAATTTGGTCTTTTTTTTTTTTTTTTTTTTAATCAGTGCTTTTATCTCCATTTTACAGACAGAGAAGGTGGCTCCCCAAAAGAGGTAGCTGGCCAAAGCTGTGCAACAGACATCTGACAGAACAAGGAGGAAGACTGAAGTCCTGTTGAACTATTTGCTGCAGTCCCTTGCTTTGCCATTTGATAGGTGCTATAGGTAACCACCTAAACCGAGAAGTTAGCTGTCTAGCTAGACACCGCAGACAAGCGGTGTGATAATTGGATTTGGTATGTTAGAAGAAGGCGGAGAATGGAGGACGGGCAGATACTGCGTTCTGCCAAAAGCTGCACAGAAAATAGATGGTGCAGCTAGGAGCTGCAACCAAATCCGCTGTAGCAGCGTTGGGTCGTTTTAGTCACAAAGTGATCTTTCTGCCCTTCTCGATGACTTCACACCAGGAAAAGTCAAATGAGAAAATCAGCCAGGTTTTTAGACTGAAGAGTTAAACTGCAGTTTTGGACAGCAATCAGGAGGAAAAAAAAAATCTGGAAAAAACAACAACAACAAAAGCATTCAATTTCTGCAAACGTATAAATATTAAATGAGTTTTACCCTATCATGCATACAGTCCAGCATATCTCCACGACAGCAGTCCTTGTGCATGTTAGCAATATCCATCACAAGTTTGTTAACGGTAACAAAATCAGCTTTAGGGAATTTTTGGCTTATCTGAGCAAGTTTCCTACAATGAAGAAAAATAGTTATTGCTTATATTCACAGTGTGAGACTGTGATAGCTATCATCATTTTTCTGTGGAGGGGGTTATCCAAATTGCTTAGGAATGGTCTCTCCCTGCTCCCACTGAAGTTAACAAATAAATGTTCCTTGAAGCCAATAGCTGAGATTTTCAGAGTTATCTAAGGATCCTAGGTGAATTTTAGCGTGAGATGGAGGAAAGCAAGGTGGTGGGCGAGCAAGAAATTACAGGAGCAACCTTGTGTTAAAAATGGTTGAGAGACATGAGTTGTATTTTGCTCGCAATCGCTCTGACTTTCGCCACAGAGATATGCATTAATTTCAAACTTTGGGTTTACCTTTTGAAAGCTAATGGCAGTGTGTAAGGAAACGGTGACTGCTGTCATGCATAAATTTGTATTCCTAACCTGTCTTCCTTGTCAGATGCTACTAGTGACCTGCACACAGAAAGGACGTGGCTGGTATTCAGAGTCACTGTGCTGTGTGCAGGTGTGGAACCGCCCACAGCTAACATGCAACATCCACACTTTCTTTCAAAATCGTGATAAACATGGGGGAGACTCACAGAGCCTTTAAGGTCCTTTCTCCAAACTTCTTCAAGATTCCACATGTGTGTTCCTGCCTCAGGCCATCTTCTTTTACTGGCTTCACCACCTTTGGTGCCTGGTAGAAAGAAGATGCAGACCATGAAAGCGGAAGAAAAGACAATGCTTTATGCTAAAACTACTGCGGTGACAGTTTTTTGAACAGGGATTTTTTTAACAGTGAAAGAAAAATGCTGTCCAAGCTGCAATATGGACTAACTGTTGTGCTTGCTATTTAGTCACCAGCATTTATTAAGTAAGTGTTCTGTGAAAAGAAACCAGAACCCTTTTAGACAATAGTTTGGTGTTTTTAGCGTAGGGAAGTAAATCGTCATCTGGGAGCTACATGACTGGCTTTGCATTACTATGAGCTAATGTTAAACTACGCCATCGCTTGCAGCCCAGCCAAGCTGCAGGAAAGGCACATTCAACCATTCAGCAAGGGCAGGTTCCTCATCCTTATTTTCCACTGTTACAGGTAGTTTGCTCTGAATTTCTGACACTGGTTATGTGTGGGGCATGTCTCTGCAGAGCAAATGCTCGGCCAAGCAGGAGATGTGTCATGGGATTATCAACAGGAAAAAAAAAAAATTGGACTTCTGCACCGTGCATAGCACCACATCCTCTCTCGGCATCCTTACGACAAACCCAGTGCAGGTAGCAGAGTCAGGGTGGGCAAGGATGCCATTGCAGGGTGTGGGGACTGCCTTGGGCTCCCTGTAAAAGCTACATCTGCCCAACACCCCACAGTTGGACATTTTCATTTAGGAGTTCAAGCTATAAATCAAGAGAGGATTTAAGTCTGATTTCAGCCTGTCCTTAACAAGGTGAATTCTAATAACAGGTTCAGATGCTGAAAAAGAAATAGCTGATATCGCTGCTTCAATAATTGTTTCGCTATAGGAAGTTCCTGGTTGCACCTTAATAAACTAAAACCCCGCAATGGAATACCTGTCTCCGAAAGCATTCCTCCAGGTTACGAGTGGGGTGTTCAGCACTTCCGCAGCAGTTCTTCATCATCTCCTCATACCGGATAGCGACAGAAAGGATTGTTGGGGCATAGAGGAAAGGATGCCTTCTGGAAACCTCATAGATAAAACTAAAGCCAAGAGAAAAATGTCCTTAGTTTTGGAGTAAGCCCCTACATGCAGAGGCAGCAGTGTTACTGCAGCATCTGCTGTATGTTAAAATGAGAGTTGCTAAAAGTGATTGTTTTCCTGTCATCCCAACGAGCTGTATAGTGTGGTGTTTATCTTGGAAGATTCTGATGGGGCTGACGTTTTTCTGGAAATTGAAGTTTCAAACCCTGCCAGTTTCTGGCTTAGAGGCAGCAAAACTTCTGCTTGGTTTTTAAGGACTAAAGGGAGGCCCTTGGTTTCAGATGAGTCATTTACATAGGCTATCATGAAACAGGCCAGATGATTGTTTGTCATTTGGACCTATATCCAAAGCAGAAGGTGGCAGAACAGGCTTCACATCATGACAGTTACAGCTAGATGAATTACGCAAATAGTTCACATTAGGAAGACAAACGAGTACGAGATAGATTGCAGAGAATCTTAGACTGAACTTTTTGGTTGATACTGCATTTGCTGTCTCCAGGCTCATAACTGTCATATCTAGGCAACGAACCTATGATTTATTAACTTACTATCCTGTTAATGGATGTTGATGCTGTGAATGATTTTTGCAGGCAGCTTCAGCATTTAGCCTTTCAAAAGGAGAAATGAACCCTCGCGATGAATTTTTAAGGGAGAGGAAGCAGTCATTTCTTTCAGGATCCATTTTAGCACAGCAGTCAGTAAACCTGGGAAGATTTTCATCCTGGCATATTGTATCGAGGAAAATCCTGTCCTGTGAAAAATTAGAAAAAAGTTAATTTGTGTGAGGATTCCATTTTACTCCTCTGAGCTCTCGGGGGAGGCTACTTTAAGCCAGCAAGCCCCGACCTGCATAAACTCACAGTTTCTTTCTTTATTATCTCCTGCTTTGACTGCAGGGAAAACCAGACTGCCCTCTAAGTGATGATTTCTCAAACTCTAATAGCTACTGTTATGCCAAGACAGACTTTGAGTGGAATCATTTTCAAACGCTCTGGACCTATAACATTATTCAGACCCTTTCTTTTGATAACGATCAAGGTGATCGATTTGTATACTGCAGTTTGCAGCACAGCGGGATCTATGTTTTCTAATTACAGTCAGGTTCATACAATGAAAAGTGTCTTGTTTCTTGTTCACCAAGTAGCTGTGCTCAGGTCCAGCTGTCAGTCACGCCTCAGCTGGGAACTGCTTTAATTCAGGGTTTGCTTCAGTGTGTCTAACAAATCAGAAATGAGCCGTAACACAGGCTGACATTCATGTCTCACGATTCAATCTGCCAGCTCCAAAAGTGTGTTGGAGCAGGCACCATCAAAAACCAGGACTGTGAGTTAATGAAGTGGAAATAGACATACCTAATTTGGCTTCTCCTGAATTTTGTCACACCAGCCGTAAAAGCACAATTTTCTGAACATGTTTTAGAAAAATACAGGTCAAGGATTTCAAAAGTTGCTGTGATATCGGGGAGGGGGGGGTGTGAGGAGCTTTGTTTTCCTCCACTTATCTTAGATGATTTATAGATGGGAGCCTGGAGAACGAGTCGGTAAGGCCAAACATGCATACACAAGGAAATCACATCTCTTAATAATGTATTCACACCTCTTTGGAAAAATGCATACCAAGGCTCTGAAATTACAGGTCACGTCTAAAAATGTTTGCCACATGAGAAGCATAAATGTGCTTACCAAAGGCTTCAGACAATCCGGGTTGTCTCTGGCTGCAGCAGCACACCTTTTGGCAAGGTCTGTGACATCTTCAGCCATTTTAACTGCTTTGCCAAACGTGCCTCCTTGCACGTACTGAGCAAACATGATCATGGCACTACGAAAAGAATACACAGCATTAAACCTGTTGCTGGCCACCTAAAAACAATTATATAATTTTTACATGCGAGACAGTAAGAGGATCTGTATCATCCCGGGCTGAGTTAGTGTGGGCTGGCGGAACGGGTGAGTGTTTGACTCACGGTACATGCTCATTTCCAAATGAGGCAAGGATATTCAGTGGTAGCAAATTTGCAAGTAGACGCTTTACCTGGACAACTTACATGGCTTTAAAATTATTCTCCTGCAGCTGAGAAAAACGTTGGCCAATGCTGTTTTTTTCCTCTGAAAAACAGGAAAAGTTGAATAAAAAATGTTTACTAAATGCTTCATCAAAGATCTTTTTTTTTTTTTTTTTTTAAGTACGGGAGTCTTGGAGAAAGAGAATTTGGTGCCTGGGGTACTAGCACTGGGAATAGGAAGATGTAAGATTGAACTTCCTCTTAAACTTAAGCATGAAGATGTGAAACTATTTGTTACTGACCTACAATATAATAGGGCCAATATGAGTTCCCTACCTGGCTTAAGCACTGTGGGGAGGAATATGCTAAAACCTGGAGGGCGTTCAGCTGCTTTGATGATGCGCTTCACGTGATTAAATAAGCACCTTACAAAACACCTTTTAACCTTGCCTTAGCTATTTAAAGGTGTGCTTGACCGCTGTTTAGCTACAGATGAAGGATTTTCTGTGCAGAAAACATGGGATAAATTGAGGACTATATTGGTAGGCAAAGCTCTTCAAAAATTGACAGAGCTGCATCCTTCTGTCCGTGTTGTGAACTGGTCCAGAGCAAAACAAGTGTGCAAGCTATGTGAAGATGCTGTGCAAATATTTTTCCTTTACCACTGGGCATTTATTAATGGGTAAACCTAAATGCAAGAATTTCTTGAGTTCCTTGTTTGTCAGAGACTATTCTGAGAGATTAATTTTAAAATAAGGGGCCTGCTCCTGTCTCACCCTCGTGACAGTAGGGCTGAGATCAGTGTAAAAGGATCAAACAAATCAAAGAAATAAGCCAGCTTCTCCCTCTGAGTAATGCAGGGGTGTCAACTGAGACGATAACACGAGATAAATATAACACAGGCAACAGTTCTGTTTTACACTGTTGTGTCATTTAGTGCCTTTGGAAGTCCTAAAGGGGAAGAAAAAGTTGACTAATGATAACAATATGTAATGTGAAAGAAGCTTCAGAACCACATACTGTTGGTGGTTTTCAGTTGTCTCATTTTAGGCACTTAACCTTAGTGAGAAGTGCGGTCATTGTAAGCCCCTTCAGTAGTCGGTGAAGAGAGAGTAAGAAAGAGCCCCTCCAAAGGAAAATACAGAGCAATAGCCTAACTTAGCTACTCTGAATAGCCACGGGAGGTAGCATCTCTCCTGGGACTTCTCTGTCTCGCTTCCTCGTGGACTGTGGAGGGAGGCTGGAACAACCCCAGGCTTTGCTTCAGCGGTTTTTGGAGTACCTGAAATCAGTGGTGCAACCACAGCCCTGTGGATGAAATCACCCTTCGGTACAGTTCGTCTCAGTAATCGCTGGCCGTCCTGCACTCTGCATAGATTCTCAAGCCATAAAGAAGCAACACATCTAAGTTCGGTCACAGAGAATTTATACAGGTGCAGTTTTGTTGTATACCTTTGAGCCATGAGAAAATACCCATGTAGAACAGGCAAGTGGCAAAGTGAGATACCAAATAACCACCCATGTGCAGTTGCAGTCATCAGTACCATACAAAAGAACAGAGTAAAAATGAGAGATATATCCTTACCTATGTCCTGATAACTTCTAGGCAGGGCTTTGACTACAGTAAGGCTCACCAATAAAATAACATAAATTATTGTTCTCCAATTCATGCTGTCAGATTTTGGCAGGGGCCTGATGTGAGCTTGGTTCATCTGTGGAAGGCGGAAAGAATTAAGGGGAAAGAGTTACTTTTATACTCTCCCAAATGATTCCTGGTTAATCAAAACCCTTTTACTGTCATATACAACATTAGCCCTTTTGGAATATTCCCACAATAATTAGACGTGCCATTATTTGCTCAGTATAATGAACTGGCCAGCTTGTTGCAAAGAAAGGACCTTGGAGATGCTTTCTTTCCCCTGAAATTCAGACAAATAGACATTTTTAACTTATCGCACTTCAAACAAGAAGTTTAAACAGTCCCTGGGCTTTTTATCATGCATACTGATCTCATCTACTTACAAATTTGTTCAAAGGTGATTGCTGCTCAGAAGATGCCTTCGTAACAGATTGTTGACTGAAAAATCCCTAGTTCAGCTATTAACCTGACTGATAGTTTTGCATAGCTCCTTGCTGTACAAGCTATCTCTTGCTCCCACCTCCCAAGGCGTCACAGTGAAGAGGCTGAATTAAGTACCTCCTACACTATTTTTGCAGCATTAACAATTACCACCAAAATGTCTCTGAATCTTGAAACAAAATCAACTCCAAAACTACAGAATGAAGGGAAAAATTCCAGTTAATACAGTTATTTTACTGACTTTTTAAAAAGAATGCTGTAAACATCAACATGGTAAAAATGTCAAATTTTTGGAGATAGAATGGCTTTAGAGAGCCACAGGTATTTGTAACAAAGAGGTAGGTGGGCAAGGATATGCGTATTTGGTCTGAAGGAAAAGGCAAAGACAGAGCTTTTTATTTCTTTAGCGAGAAAATGGCAATGTGCCATGCTGCAGGAAGATGATGAGGGTTGCTCGTTATCACATGAGACAGTATCAAAAGGACAAAGGATTCTGAGTGGGAGGATGGGAGCATGGTCATCAGAGCAGGAGAGCTGAAATCTAAGGTGAAACCACATCTGTTGAGGAAGACACAAATAAGCTCTGTCCCATTGTTAACTAAAAAGCCCTATAGGAAATAGAGAAATCTCCTTGAAGAAAGAAGTCTGGAGGTTATGGACTGTATTTCTACGTATATGATCCTCATTAAGTCCATAGGAGCCGATCAGAGAATGCTTTTCCCATCCAGCTGTTTCCAAAAAGCCGATTCCCTTACGCTTGTGGCAGTCGGCGCTATCTCATGTCTGCTAGCGGCAGATTCCTCCCTCCAGCTCCCTGGACCCAGCAGCATCCCGTGCTGAGGCTGCCAGAGTAGAGTCCTTGCCGCGGCAATCCGGGGACCGTCCAGTCTGTTCCTGCTTCCCTTTCCCCAGAAGTAGCCAGGAGAGAGGCAGATTGATCCTCTCATTTTCAGAATAACACCTTAATACAACCTTGTCACTGTGAGCTTTATAAAAATACAGGAGGTGAGGGTGTACTACTTGAGGTGGAGCTGCAGAAACAGCTGATACACTGATTCAGAGACTTTGTTCAGTGGGTTCTTCTTTGGTCCAGAAGAATGTCTTTTGGAGACTGTGTATGTATCATGTGTTGCCCTAAGTATTTCTAGAAGCTGCACTTGGCTGCTGCATTTAAAATCCTTTAAATTAAATTTCTCCACTGCCCTTTTCCATGCTCAGCAGGATGGTTAACTACTTTTCCCTTTTCTTTGAAAATACTTGCCACTGTTTGGATGGCAATCATCTGCCTGTTTACAGTGAACACTCTCCCATTTGCAGGAGGGAAATGTATGTACAGTATTTAACTGGAAAGAAAGAGTGTGGCAAACACTAGAAATGAGATCCAATGAAGAGCTTAAGTCCTCATTAAGAGTTCCCATTGTCCTTCAAAGTAGGGAAACCATCTCAACCTATTCAGTTTTACACCTATTGAAGACCCAGCTGTTTCCAGAACTTCTTAGAAACTGCCTTGCAAGGTCAAGATAGAGCTAAAAGCAGCTGATAGCCTTCAGGGTGTGGAGTTGTGAATTCCCATCAGCTGGGGGTGGTTGGTGGGGGATGCTCAGTACACCCTTGAAATGCCCGGCAGTCATGGTCTTGGAGCTTTTTTGTTCTGTGTGTTATGTAGCAGAGAGGTGAGTTAGTTTTTGCAGGACATTTCTTTTTGATGATGTTCGCCAGCTTTAGGGGAAGGTCTTTATGTCTCAGGCTGGTCTATGTTCCTGATAGATTTCAGTTGCTGATTTTCAAATTAGGCCAACAACGTGCAAATGTGTGGGCCCAGAGCTCAGCTATTTTGTTTCTGTTATTACTAAAGACAGCAGAATTTGTGAATCCTCCTTTAGCTTGGGTTGTTTTCTTCGTGATGGTATCAATACTTCAATTCTTTTTCTTGCAATTCAACAAGGGTGTTTTCTGGTGATATAAGTAGTGCACATACAAGATTCAAGTACATTCTTTCTTTAGAGTTAGAGACTATCCTTCTTGTCAAATCTGGAGCATTCACTCTAAAAACAGTAATGCTCATAGGGAGTTCATGCTCCTGAAAGAACTCAGCTTCTTCCCAAGTAGTAAGAAGGTTTGTCTTAAAAAAAATCTGAGCTGCTTTGATGTGATATTTGGAGTTATTTTCCGTGTAAGTAACTTGAAGTTCTGGGATGCGATGTGTAAGAGGCATGCTGGAACTTCATAAACTGTTTTATAAAGAAAACATCTTTCATGTCAATGTGTTTAGGTGGAAATATCATGGAAGGAAGGTGGCTAGACTTTATCTGATTATGTATTTTTCGATCTGTCTTGTTTGGGTTCTGGAGTCTCCTGCCTGGAGAAGATACAGTACAGCAGCAGTTATGAAAGATGAGTGGTGATTTCCCTCCTCCTCCTTCCCAGTGTTTCTCTTTGTTGCAAACCCAAATCACCACAGGCCTTATGAGTTCCTTGGGTAATGGAATTACCTTCTTCTTCAGGGGGGGCTATTGCAGGTAGCTAACCTCAGCACCGTCTGCTATGTGTTTACCACCGGCTCACCCAGTACGTAGGACATCAGCAGTTCTCCGGCTCTGCTATCTCTCATCTAGTGTCCAGAGCTCTTTGGCGGTGGCAAGAAGAAGTTTCCAGCCCCTTCCCCCTCTCCCCAGAGGCGTGAGGCATTTCTGTGGGTTGCCCTGACACCTATTTCAGCGTGTTAGGCTGTGCTCTTTTATGACCCTGTGAAACGGACATACCTGGCTGAGTGCTTGCTTTGAATTTACAGAAGTGATCAAATTATATTCCAGAGAAATGTATAGTAATTATGAAGAGTGACAGTCCCAGCTTGTGTAAACTGGTTCTGCTGAAGGCAACATGATTATCCCAATTTACAGTAGCTGAGAATCTAGGCCAAATTTTCTCATGTTGCAGCTTTTTTTTGCTGGTCAGCTGGGGCATGGGCTGGCCAGAGGAGAACTGGAAATAGCAGAGAGAAGTAGCATTCTTTTAATAATTACAAATATGTTAACATGTAAAGTACAAACTTTTTGTTATTTACCATGTTTCTGGCAAAGCAGTCTTTGCTGGTAACGGAGATATTGTTTGCAGCTTTGTAAATATTTGAAGATGGAGCCCTAGGAAGTTTCTTGGCTAAATAAAACCAAAAACATGAAAAAGAAAGGGAGGATGGGAGGGGGAAAAAAAAAAGACGACATTGGAAACTTGATAATGAGTTAAGTTGCAAGTTGTTAACATTTCTGTAACTTCTGTGGATCCATCTCTCCAGAAAGCCACACAGGAAGAGTGTCTCCTTAACCTAGAAGTTGTTGAACCCTTGTTACTCAAACCATTTATCTGCGCAGCCAAGAAAAACGAGGTTTAGATCATATGCTGGAGAGACGCTCTGTTATAACCGGGCCCTTTAATACTCTAGGTCTATGTTTCACTCCTGAGGTCTCCCTACTCGCACTTATTGCTCCACTGAGCAGGAGCATGACTGTTTTGCTGCTCATGAAAGTTTTGTCCGTATTGAATTTAGGTCTTGTCATTGTCAGACTGAGCCTGCTGCTTCCTGTGTGCAGTAACGGCTCATTAGTCCTGTCTTACCTCCCAGGCTATTTTGGGTTTTCACGGAAAGGGAAGAAAGGCATTAAAGATGACCATTTGAGAATGAGGGGTTGCTGGTGCAGTCCTTCACTGCCTTCCTGTAAACAGTTGTGTCAAAAGATGAAAGCAAATAAATTTTTACACACACAGAGACGGATTTATGTGTGCATATATGTATACACATACATTAAAAAAATAATAGCTGTTTGAACTCTTTACACTATCAAGGTGGTAAAGCTGAGATGGTCACAGATTGCCCTTGGAAAAATCTCATCCACAGGGAGTTTCATTCTGTATTGTTAAAAATAATCCAGCTGGTGTGGAGGTTGGTTGATATATATGGAAACAGCCTGTGCTGTCTATAAGGCATCTAGCACTGACTGTAAATATTGTGATCGGCCTGTCTGTAATGACTTGACTTTACGTATATCAAGCTTCCATGTATCAAGAAATACACCCAATGTGTATGATGCAGCTTGCACTTGTTGATCCGCTGAGCACGTTTGCTGCAGTGGTAGCAGAGTTGCTGTTAGGATGGTGGGTGGCTGCTGTTCTGCCCTAGAAGCAGAAACTTTTGCCGTTTTGGAAATAAGGAATAATTCCCTGCTATGAAGAACAAGAATTTATAATGACTGATTTAAAACTAAAAGGGTAAAAGTATTGTTTAAATGCTAAAAATGCAACAGAGAAAGTCTGGTTCATTTTTGCAGGTTTGCTTTGTTTAGTTTTCATTGAAAACTCTGACTCCTTTCCTCCTCGTCTTCCAGTAATTGCTTTGTGGTTGAATACACAGAATTTTCCATGGAAAGCCAAATCCATTTCAGCTTTTCCATGTTGTTCAGTTAGTTAACTTCGGATTCCCAAAGTGAACTCACTTTCCTAGAACATATTTGAGTCTTTTCTGCAAATATTTAGCTCAAAAATCAGCAACAGTCCTCTGTCCTCTTGTACGTGTGTGTGAATGGCATTCCAAGTGCCCTGAACTGGGATTACGCTCAGCTCCTCTTGCTTACACTGAATTAACCACGCATACTCGGGCAGTATGGGCCAGATCCAGCCTAATTCACGTGAGAGCCTTTGGCTGGAGTGTTACAACTTGACGCTTACTGAAGCAGAGGAGAGTTTTTTATGTGGCTTTGAGGGTCTACTTTGAGGCTTATTGAAGAGAGTGGAAGCTTTGCTCTTGAGATCACTTGTCACAGTATGGCAACTGGCACTCATTGCTGAATCTGTGCCTCAAAACGTAAGGTGTGGCATGGGGCATACTACATAAAACTTTATTACCTGTATATTCAGCAAATCTTTTCCGGTGTATGTAGCCTGGAGGCAGTACAGGGAGGAAATCCAAGTTGTTCACTTCATTGCTGCAAATGACATATTTGGCTACGCTGGGAAGTCTGATGGTAAGAATTGTTCTTTTCAGCCCCTGCAAATGACTAATTATATCAAAATCATTTATGAACTTCTGTTTGACCTGGAGATTATTTCCTGAGTGGGTATATATTGCCAGAAGTGCATGTCTTAACCTCTTCTCTGACTATATATGTAATCCAGACCTTGTTATTTTTAGAAGGCTTTATAAATTCAGGGACTATCAGTACGTAGAGATGTATGACTTGTTTCATGAAAAACAGGCAATTTTTGACACGCCATGGAAGTATTCTCTTGTTCCCCCGCCATGCCTTTTTGCTGGTATACGTTGAAAAGATGTACGTGGTGTAACACAAACTGTAGTTTGTCTAGCTAAAAGGATCCTGTTCAAATTCTTTTCACTTGCGGGAATGAGAAGATTCATGTATGATGTCTGGCTTCTCCCTTTTTTTAGTTACTCCTGCATGTTTCGCATGGCCCCTTGGTTTGATCTGAATCAACAGTTTTTCCTTGAGTCCTCGTCTTCAGGAATCTTCACCCAGTGGGTGTATAAGCATGTTGGCACAGGAGACAGGATAGCCTCTTGCAGTACGGGTGGGAGCATGCCCAGGCCATGCACGCCTACGTGCTGCCATGAGTTGGCAACAAATCCCTCTGTCCTTTGGTTCCTCTGAGTCACTTGGCTGGGAATGAAACAATTTTCCTTACCACTTTTCTGGCAGTGCTTCTCCCTATCCCTTTTGTCTCCGGGCTTGCGAGGACACATTTGCTGCGTGTTTTGTCAGTGGCATGTGGGTGGAAAGTGCACAGGGTGCTTTGCATGGTCCCAGTGTTGGAAATAAATTGACAGTTGTCCCAGGAGGACTTGTCTGTGTGGGTGTTTGTAGTGTAGGTCTCTTAGCACGCCAACACAGGGAGAGCTTGATTTTTCTTTACAGTCCAGATCGGTTAAACAGATCTCCCTTTTGAGAGGCAGAAATTGGCATACGACAGAGTGTCACACACAGATCACTCCCAAGAGGGCTCCAAGGAAGTCTAGTGTTAGCAAACGGGGCTCTCGTCCTTTCTCCTGGTGCGCCAGCTGTAAGACTTAGCCTGCCACAGGGGCTGGTGAAACTCACCAGATCAGTGGGCTGCCAGCAGTGCTGTTGGTCCTTCAATGTTATTGCATCTAAGGTCAAGCACTAGAAATCTTGCCTTGTCTTCAGCTTCTTTGATTCTGGTAAATTGTTCTGGAGTACTACAAAGAGAAACAAGAAGGAACAAAGCCTGTTAAACTGACAGATTAAATCTTCACATACAGGAGATATATTAATTTGCTTCAGCCTCTCTAATACTCTTTGCAAGATAAATTCACATAAAACTCACAACGTTTCTTGCATTGTGACTTCTTTTTTCCTTCATGCCCCTTCTCTTCCCCTTCATTTTTGTTGTGATGCTGACAGGATGCTTAAAGAGGGATGGCTGCTCTTCAGGATGTCTGCAGGCTGTGTCATACCCTGTGGGTAGCAGAGTGACAGAGCCATCTAGTTTTCTTGAAGAGGTTCAGTCAGTGACTGCTGTGCCATGAAAGGTGACCTTACTGCCCTAACAGATGTGATGGTTATTTATACATGGTGAAGGATTCCTGCGTGACCTGTTCTTGAGGGAATTACTCCCGAGCTTCTAAGAGAAGATCCAGGTTTCACCCATATTCGAGGCTATTCTCCCAGCTTCTGTTGCATAAAGCTATGCCTTCCTCCCAGGCATGTTGTTAAGCAACAAGAGTGTAAGAAGAAAAAGCAACCATCCCACCACTGCTGCCTGCTGAAGTGGAGCTCCATGGCACTGTTCCCTCTTCCTCCATAGAGCAGGGAGTCAGCCTTTTGTTTCGGTCTTTCCAAGTACAGGATGTCATGCTTCCATCTGGAGTGCAATTTGGTCACCTCCATGGCATGAGGACCGAGTTGTACCTGCTGAGTTTTACTACTCGGATTTCCACCCTGCCCTACTCCTCCACTTCCACTTAATTCCAGAACTATGTCAAAAGCAAAATAAACTTCTCCTATAGAGTAGAAAAGAAACATTCTAGTAACTCCAGGAGCTATTGCTCACCTCAGAGGCAATCTCTCTTATAGTAAATGTTTTTGACAGTAAAAAAAATAGAGAAAACAGACACCTATTTGGGACTTGGAGGTCTGACAGCTCTCTTCAGGAGTTCAAGTTCTAGTCTAGTTCAGCGGGTGGTGTTGGTGCCAGTATGGCTTCATCAAGAGAACTGAGTGTCTGCTTTTGCTCTGTAGGATGCTTTCTTTCACGCAGTAATGAAATGGTTTAATTGGATGTAACCTTGTTCCGCCTTGGGTGAGGATGATTACCAGGAGAGGCTCTTCTGCTTTCTGTGTTCAGTGCAATGAATGTCCTGCTGGAGATTCTGGACTGAAGTAGTTATTACCTCCTAAGAGGGAGGAAAGAAGTAATCATTGATCCTAGGTGGTTCCTGGGTATTGGGAGGGGGATCTGCAGCCCAGTATTTAGTGTGAAATCTTTGAAGGGGTGATGTTTTGTAGAGGCTGCTGCATACATGTTTGTTACCAACACAATATGCCCTTTATTGGGAAGCAAAGCCTATATGCCAGCTAATTATGAGAGCGTAAGATGAACCTACAACATCTGGAATGGAACAAGTAAGAAATTCCTCAAGTTAAAATCCTTCACCCCCAACCCACCCTCCCCTTAACTTCCTAAGCAAAACACTCCCAATTTTATCTGTGTTCCAAATCCCACTGGGGGTTGATTGCAACTGAACTGGACACAACAAAGTACAAAGGGTGACATTTACAACTTGTCCTTGTCTTTATCTGGCACCTGTAGGTGTAATGGTCTAGCCAAGTGAAACACCATCGCTGAATGTCAAAACAAGTTATCTTAATACAACACAATCACTGTTATCTTATCTGCCTTGTGGCAAACTTAGGTTGCAGTGACCTGCTTACACAGCGTTTTTATCTGCCTACAGGTAGCAAAACAAAATACATGGCCCCAATTAATTCCTTGCAGCTGCTTTGTGAAAGGCACTGCTCCCAAGACACCGAGTATTCTACAGCTCACTTGGGATGTAGTGGAGTTTTAGTTCTTGGAGTACAAATTCTCCCTTGACTCCTGGAGTGAAGTGTCTGGTATTGCCTTGTCCAGTCTTTCTTTTCTGACAAAGTCATCCTTTTGTCGGGTCAGTTTTTTTACACTGGTAGTTCTCCTAAGATGACTCCATTTGCAGCTTACACCTCAGGTGTGACTCTTATGGTGGCCCCATAGAGCAGAGAGAGCTGTCAAGCCCAAATCCACTTTTGAAGCCGTGCTGCCTGGTATTTCGTATCACTTTCTGAAAGGGATGGGCATTTCCCTTGGTTCAAGTGCACACAGTGGCTCTTTTTGCCTTGTGCTTGCAAAGGAAAAGTTCTTCCACCTCACCAGGTTTCTGTAAGGGTCTGTTTGAGACACTTGCTCCAGTCAAGGACCTGGTCTCTCAGTGGAATTATACCCCCCCCCGATCTTTTTTTCCTAAAAAAGCCAACACTGCGATGGGTTGTTGGCTCCTATCCTGTCTTCATCTTCTCCTGACACCTTTTAGGTTGTTCATGAAATAAATAAGGTTATGGTTGAATAAACTATTTTCAAGAACAGTTGTGAAGTCCTGATAAGTAATCATCTCAGACTAAAGCCCGTACTTGATTTTTTTGTTTGTTTTGTTTTTGAAAGGAAGAAAGAAAAATGTCAACTTTTCCAGTATTCACATTTTCTTGTTTTCCATGGACTAACACTCCCTGTGTGTGCGCTTCTTGGGTTTAAGAAGCAAGCACACACGGTAGGGTTGAGTACCCTGAACACAGAAGCTGTGTGACGTCATTGGGTAGCTGCAATACTGGGGAGGGGGTTGCCTAACATGGAACTTTGCCCAGAAGAGAGCTGTGACCTTCTGTAGTAGTAGATAGAGACCAGGCAGGTTACCTAGGGTATCTCAAATGGCGTTAGATGCTTGCTTTTAGGCAACCGAATCATTCCTATGGCTTCTGCATGTCTGTATAATCAGAAAAGCTTAGGATGCCTTAGGCTTCTAGAGGCTTAAGGGCTTGCTTGTCCATCTTGAGGGCGAAACGTATACAAAATTGGTCCCCCCGTACAAGGGAGTGTTCAAGTATGTCTACCTGGCAGAAATACATATTAGGGAAAAAAAAAATAGCGACAGGAGCCTAAAATGGCCTAACTGCTAAAAATAAGTCAGTGGAACTAGCCACAATTGATTACCAAACCTATATAGATGTTCTATAAGTAAAGGAAATGGAAGCGTGAGGAGGCAATGGCTTTCCTTTGTACCATGTCCCCTCTCACATCAAACCACTGCTGCTTTGCTTGAGTTGTTAATTTTTGCTTTACAGAATTAAACAGTAAACTGGAACAATGTAGACTTGTGAAGTGTTTCTCTGTTGCCCATTTAAAAGAGACAACAAGAGAATTGAAAAGGATATGAAAAGTCCATGTAGGCTCAGACACTGAGTAATTTCGGTGACTTTGTTACTGCCGGGAAGAAAAGTAGAGGCTGAGCAGAAGGCTTTTCCAGCATTAGCATTGTTAATCTAAACTGAGAGAAACCAAAAAGATGGGATGCAAGTCTAACGCTTACGTAAACCACCAAGAAGTCACTTGCTAAAGTTGGTGAGTCACAACTCCAAGGTGCAGTTCAGGCTTAAGCACGTTAGTGCTAGTCGCCCAGAATGTGGGCTCGCTCTGCCTCTGACCTGAAGAAAGCAAGATGAGCCCTGCTGCAGAGCTTAGCTGCCACAAGTAATTAGGTTCATGAATTGGAACTGCAACACCAAAAAAAAAAAAAAAAAGACAAAGGCCACAGAAAGCTGGATTTCCCTGAATGCAAGACCTTATCAGTTTCAGCTTGTAAAAACCATCCTTGATGTGTGCTGTGTTCTGAAAACGGACATTTATGTTCCTGATCCACCTTGTGGATGCCTTGTCAAAACCTGCATCTCAACGGAGTGTTGATTCATTATGTGAGTCAAAGCCGTTGAAAAGCTTTAGTACTAGTGATATTAGAGGAGCGCTCTCATCAAGGAAGATGTCTAGTTCATAGTCTCAAACTTAGAGTTCTTGAAGAG
This sequence comes from Harpia harpyja, assembly GCF_026419915.1. Taxonomy (NCBI): domain Eukaryota; kingdom Metazoa; phylum Chordata; class Aves; order Accipitriformes; family Accipitridae; genus Harpia; species Harpia harpyja. The sequence goes on from NC_068941.1 coordinate 1,535,877, forward strand.
CCAAGAGTGTTCCTGCCTTTTGTGCTGTGTTTTGAAATCTTCTTCTCTTCTACAATTTTGTTTTGCAGTCATCTTTTTCTAGAACTCACTGAGGCCTTTTGTCTTATGACATTAGGTTTTGCTTGTGATAGTATAGTGAAGAAATTTTTCATCTAATTATGCATCTAGTTGGTCTGAATATTTATGTGTAGTAGAGGGATGTTGTTGCTGTTATGTGCAGGGCTTTAGATACCATTTCCTAAGATGGCTGTAGTTTGGGCTATCAGGTTTGCAAACTAGAAGACTACAAACATAGGAGAGAGAGAGTCAAAGGGGACTGTGAGCACAACCTTTCATACAGTTTATGTCTACTAGTCTGGTGTCAAGAGACACAGAATGTACCATTCTAGACACACTAATTTTCTTAACTGTTTATAGAGAATACTTCCTCTGGAGCTAATGAGCTCACACTGAAGGGGATCATGATAATAAGGAAAATGTAACCAAAATGTATGGTAAGTCTGAAATACCGTCAAGTTATTAATTTCCTTTCAGTGCAAAATTTAGGCTTAGGAACCGATATTTACACGTTCTGAAACTGTGGTTTGAGACCTCTCAATTGCTGCACATAGGTTTGTTTTGGCTTTTTTTGAAATGTTGATTTCTTCTGTGGAGTTGTTCTGACATAGCATGCAGAGATAGCAAACTTAAAGGAACGAATGCTGTTGAAACTGGAAAAAAGAAGTGGATTACATAACTTGAGACCACAATCACCTCAGCTCTTCATCTGTTTTCATTATTTTTGGGGGTGCCTCCTTTTACATAAACCATCTGTTCCTATAATTTTCAACTTTCCCGTGTGAGATGCCTGAAGTGGATCAGTCACAAGGAAATTACCTTATGTGTGTCATGGGTGACATGTTTTGCAGTGCAATGTAAAGATTAATTAGTCTGTGTGTACATAAAGGTGTAGTTTATTATCTGTGGGCAAACGCATGGCAAAACTGGCTGTACAAACGGCCACTCTAGCTGGCTGAATTACTTGATCTAAACGTGTTCACCGATATTTGCTATGTCAGCTTTTGTTGTCAAGTGGTTTGTAAAGATATGAAATACCTCTTCCCCCAAGTATGTCGCAGCACCTGTTTGCTTGCAGCATTTGTCTATCATAGCAGTAAAATCGGCAATCACTTTCTTTGCTTGTCCATCTGTCATCTGAGGGTTGCATTTAATGAGACGGAGCAGCAATCTGGAAAGGAAGTCAAATGCAGAGTTAGCGCTAGTTGCTGAAGCTTGATGTGTGGATTTGTAATATCATCCTAAGTTTGTAACTGTGCAGTATGTCCAGAAGGGCATACACGCTATGACTGTCACCTGTGGCTATATTTCTATCTCACTTTGTGTCTGCTTCTCCCACAGCTGTCTTCTCCCTTTCTCTTCCTTCACAGCAGGAGGAGCTGTGGAATAGTGTTCTTGAGTACACGTTGATTTTTTTCAGTAAAGCACATTAATAAGACATCACATCTACAGACTTCAGTCTAGTCAACTGAGATGCTTACATTGATAACAAACTCTATGTGCTATTGGCTAAACAGACGTTCTCAGTTGAATGCCACTTTCTAAAGTCAGTCATGTTTGGAAACACAGGCAACTATAAGGCCTACTAGTCTCTAGAAATGTGATCCAAGATGCTAAAGATTAAAAAAAAAAAAAAAAAGACCCTTGAGTTCTTCTTGGACACAATTTTTGTTTAGAAAAAGAGGAGACAGGTAGATGTATTAATTTCCCTCAGAAAATAAAATTATTTCCAGTTTGCAGGCAAGCTCTCTGAGTCATCCTGGTAATTTTTTTGACAATATACTCCATCATTGGCAAGAACTGCAACTGAAGTACAATTCCATCAAGTGTAACATACCTGTTGTCATCTGTGAGAGACTTGTGTTTTAACTATTTGGTTTTCTGTTGAAGTGACCGAAGACTGAGATATAATATGATTCTTACATGCAATAAGTTTGCCAAAATGTAGAATAAGCGTTGCAGTATTACAAAGAATTACCTGTTGCTGTCTCCATAAGAGAAGGATCTGCATTTAAAAGCTGATTAAATCAAGCTGCTGGAGTTGATACTTGTGTAACATTTGTTTCTAATTAGGAGTATGGGCTATTCCCTTCACTTACAGTAGCAGACACAGTCTCAGCATCGGTTCTATTCTACATTAAAATCAGAAGGACTTAACTCAGAAAGCAGCATCGGAACAATGGACACGCTTCTGGAAAATCTTCCGATTGAGTGGTATGTGAGTTGCAGATGATTCCCTATCTCTGTTCTCCACTGTATATTCAAATTTTGGGACAGCCTGTCCATATCGCTTTCTTAAATGGTGTTTGGACACTTAGTCTGTTGTGAAGCCTGTCTCTCCAGACTTCTTCAGAATATCACAATTGTACTCATGAATCCTGCTTAATTCCTTGATTCCTTTCCATAGCTGAACAAGCTACGATAACGAGCATGTTATCTACTAAAATGAGCATGTTTCACGAATGGAGAGACAACCCCCTGAAAACTTATTTCCTTATGCAAGTCTGACATTATTGGGATCCAGAGTTTTGATTTTTTTTTTTTTTTTTTTTAAGCATTGCAGCAGGGGAAAAAAAATGCACTTAAGGTTGAAAAAATTCAACAAACAGAAGTGTGCTTAACAAAACCAAAATACAATTTTTTTGGGTGAAGAAAACTCTAATACCTTTAGATTCAATCAAATGCTGGGACTAGGCTGTTTGCAGCAGTTTTCAACTGCACTCTCGTAGTTGATAACCAGAACAAGGGTAGGAGCAGAAAGAAAAGCAGAGCTTCTTGCAACCATATGGATGTAACTGTAACAAAAAGAAAATTTAAAAGCCGTTGTAATGCTACAGAAAGCTTGTAAGAAGCAATTTTAGTAAGAAAACAAACAAGATCTACTTTTGCATCTGCTGATGGCCGAAATCAGTCATGAAAGTCACCATATGCCTCCTTGCATTTTCAGACCCAAATGGTAATCAGCACTCCATATTTAAAAACATATATATATATATACACACACATGTACATGGAAATATGATGATAGCCAAAGATTTCAAGAGTTTTACAGTGGAGAAATCCTCACTCCCATACTTACCATATTTCTCTTCTTTGTGCTTTCTTAAATTCAAGGCTTTTTGAGAGTTGTCATTTTTCCTGGGAAAATAGAGAGGAAAGGAAGGTAGAGAAATTGAGAATTAAACTTAGGACAATACAGGTGTTTTTACTAGAATACTGAAAACTGAAAATATAGAAGAAGGTTTCTGAAGAGAAGTATTTTTCTTACAATATTGTGTAAAATAAAAATTATCTGATTTGACAGTGGTGGGTGAAATACTCCAGTGTTTGAAATGTGTGTGCAGCTCTTTCTAGGCATATACCAATATTTCTTCAAACTGTTCTATACTACCTGACTAAAAAGTATGTATCCAGTACAAAATAAGCAGTTTCCTTACTATTCCAGGAATGACACTTTGTTGTCCTACTGTTCCTTGAACAGCATACTGGGCTCTAGGCTCTGGTGTGGTTGAAGGAAATACTCATTGGGAGTTCTGAAAGGTAGGAAATGCTGATTTATTTCAGGGTCAGCTTTGGGACAGCAGTCAGCTGCTGCACAGGCTTTGTGAAGTTTTCCTGACAGATCTTATCCAATGGTGGGCTACAAGAACAAAAGTAAAGAGAGGGAAGAACATCAGAATGATGGGACTGTACAGAAGTCTTGTATATGATTCTATCAATTCAGATTCCTGTAAAATACGTGTGTGTGTGTATATAAATCCACAACTTGTTTAACTCTGGGGACAGATTCTCTGTGATGGTTACTTGTCAGTCTTGGTTGGCTGGAAATATAACCTTAAGATTAATTTCTTACAGGTGGTTTAAAACACTCTGGTGTCACCTCATTGTGACCACACCAGTGTGCAAGATGGACAACTCTATTCACTTGTTCTATGCTTTTTGTAACGGCACTTCTAGAGATACTGATAAAATGTGACCATGGCCCTGAAAGAGAAGTACTTTGTCAAACAGAGGCACATTTCAGACTTCCAGAGACTCTGACTTCTGCATTCTAAGACTTCGACAACTATCTGTAGGGACTGGGCTGAGAGCACAGCTGGCTACAAGAAGCTAAGTCAAGTCACTGCAACTACAATTTCCAATGGGCTTCAATGCTTTTGCGCTTAATTGTATGCATACCCCTAAGGAAATGTACAGCAGTGTGACTTGTTCATTCAAATGGTCCCAGAAATCTGTGTCCTTCCAGGTTTATTCCCTTCTCTGGTGAGTTATTTTTATGTTGTTGTTTTTCTCCTATCCAAAGCTTTATGTTGACTACAAATACTTCAGATAAGGATTCCTTCTTGTGTGCTTCCTTCTTCTTGAATCCAAGAAGCTTCTAGGTGCTTTATGCTCTTAATTGTTTATGATAACTGATAATAAAATATTTTTCTGCCTCAGCATGGTTGGTGATATATTTTTTGATGGTTCTTTTTGAATTCCCTTCATTACTAACATCTACTGGTTAGGATTAATATTCTCAGGAAAGGCAATGTGTCCTGCCCCAAGAGGGGTTATCTGCCAAGGCCCTACCATGCATGCGGTAGCAGGTTGTGCTGCGAGGATGTGCAAGGTGGCACTGCTTCCAGATTCAAGCAAGCTTTAGGTATTTCTGTCTAAGCTGGATATTTTCTATGCTGTGGAAAAGCAGAAGCATCTGTCAAAGGGAAAAATATTACTGAAATGAGAAATGTTAAACTGATGGTTCACTTAGACTGCTTTAAAACTTCTTCCCTGTAAATTTCTGAACTGCTGGACAAAATAACATATAGATTCCAGGAAGCAAAGGAAGAAACCGTGGGGCTTTGTGCTGCAGTTACTGTGGGGAGATGTGTGCATTCGCTCCTTTTGGGAATAAATTAAGGCACTGGGTTACAGTTTACAAAAAAGCTAGTTTTCCACCAACTCTTGATGGGAATAGTACCACTAGCTTCACCTGGTATAGACCAAACTGGTCTTAAGTATGTTATGAAATGTCACCCTTTGACTGCCTGGTCCTAAGGTGAATACATTTGTTAGCTCTACATCCTTAAAGGCTTCTCCAGGTCCCCTGAGCTCTCTAGTGACAGAATATCTGTGTGTTTGACTGGGAAAGCTCAAGCCCACCCTCAAAATGTTTATACGGTTACAGGAAATAACTGGTGCAGGTCAGCAAGGACTATGTACAAGTATTTGTTTTGGTTGGCTTTGTTATGGTTTGTTGTTTTTTTTCCCTCACAAGCCACCACCACCACCCACACGCACATGTGCTATTTTAGCCAATAGTGTCAAATAAAATCACATATCCACAGGTTATTTGGAAAACACTGGTAGGCTTTCCATTTTGCAGATCCCGAAAAGAAAGAACTATTAGACTGGATTCTGGTTACATTTGACACAAATCACCACCATAAGGCTTCTGTAAGAGATAGGATTAGTTGGAAGTTTTCAATTTGTTCCACTTGAAACGCATATGTTTAAAAAAGGCAGGTCTTTGCATACAGCAATGTGTATCTATATGTAAATTTGAAGCCCTTTATCTAGCATTCATTGAAAAATTTTCAGTACGTAGAAAGCAATTACTAGAACTTGTAAGATAATGAGGATTCCCATATGCTGAAAAATGACATTTAAAATGATGTTATTTGGGGGTTTTGTTGATTTCTGTAAACTTTTTTTTACTTAAACCCACATTTTTGTCTAGAAGTAGTGAATGTTTCATTGAAAATAAAGATTCTTACCTTTCACTGAATTTTTTTTCTTTTTTCTAAATGGGAAATTAGAATCTTTAAGGAAGTACAGGTTCTTCCTGTTTGGGGACCCCCCCCCCCCCCCCATCAATAATGTTTAATTTGTCATAGTTAGCATATTGTATGTATTCCAGTAGCCTGAAAATAAGGGTGTTTCACTTCATGTTCATTACGAAATTAAGTGAAATCAATTGCAACCAGTTATTGACACAGTTGCAAAGCTTATAAGGACATCATAAGAGGGAAAGCAATTCACCTAGAATGTTCTTACCTGCATTTCAGGCATATCTTTTCTGATTTTTGCATGTAGCAAAACTGGAGCAAATAAAGGAAATAAACAGTATCTGCTTTATTATCGTGGAGTATTTGCAGGTGTAGACCATGCAGGGGAGCTTGGAAACAAGTAAGATTGAAGGCAATGAAATCATTTGTATGCTGTTAACAAGCACTGTCTGTAAACAATTAACCACACAAATGTAAATTGCTGTAAATTTCCACAGAGATTTGGAGAGGGCTCCCAGGCTGAACCCACCCTTGCTAAGTGAGCATGACAAAATATTACGTTTGTGATTTAGAGGGGGTGGTTTTGAAAAGATGATGTAATTTTAGCTTTTTGCTTTGCCCAGCTACATAAGAAATTGTGCAAATTAAGAACTGGGTTACAAGATGTTCATGTAAAATATAACTAGGTTTAATCTTACAGTTGTGCTCTCTTCTGTCCCTCCTTTTTGGGGGTGTCAGCAGTGAAGACAGTATTTGTGGAATACTGTTCTGTATTAGCGACTAATGGCTGAGGCAGAGCTGAGAACTGCCGTCACAAATCCCTCAGGACTGTAAATCCTTAGAAAGTTAATTTAGAATTTCAATTGTTTTACATGAGCTGAGGTACATTTTCCTCAGCATGTTCCTGGTGCTTTACAGGCTTCCACTGAAAGAACTGAAGTGGAGGTTCATTTTTCTTCATGGGGAAGCCCAGAACAGACGGACTGCACTTGTGGATCTGGTTCAGTACTTGCAGCCGTTTGAATTTGGCAGATTCATGTGAGCCACTGCTGCAACCAAAGCAAAATACCATGTATTTTAATCCTGATACCCCTGGTGCATAGTAGTTTTATGTTAATTGAAATGCAATTGACTACTGCTAGCATGCAGAAAAGTCACATTCAGTCTTTGGACAAAGGCAGTAATGAATCGCGAATTGGAAACCACCAAAAATGAAGTCATTTGGACAGCATTGACTACGAAAGTATGCTTACTCATAATTAACACAAAAAGCATAACCCCTGCTGGGCAGCAAGGCAAGTGATACTCTTAGTATGAGGTAACAGAGAACAGCCCCAGGCAGTCAAGTAGGTTGTAAAGGTTTATATTAAGAAAACATACACCCAAATGTACTGGTGGACTGCCTTGTACATTTTAAATACTTTGCACATCTTCGATCTGATGCAGTCAAAAAGGTTTCACGATGCCAATCTGAGAGCTGAAAAGGGCTAAACAGTGCGCTAGCCAAAAGGAATTTTTCAGAAAGCCAGGAATATGCTCTGGTCTGAAGCCACTGATCGTTACCAAGGGCTGTACATGCTCTACTGTATTTTTGCTAAGGCTGAGTGCCGTGAGATCAGCGTAGTAAGCTGGTACAGAGTGCTGGAAGAACGTTCTTGCTACCCGCTCATTTTTCTATTTGTTTTGTCACGAACTGGATATAAATTGTTCCAAATGTTCAGGTGGAAGCTGAAGCACACATTAAAGGAATTCCCATACATGAAGGCCACATCTAGCAGCCTTCTTCCAAGAGACACTCCAGAGTCATGATGCTATGCCTAGCTCCCAAGTATCAGCAATGAATGCAGAGCAGCTGGAGCCTAAGGGTCATGACATTTCATCAACCTCAGAGGGACCGTGAGAAATCAAGAAGTAACACAGAAATGCCATGACCAAGAGATCCAACTTAGCCCAGTGACCTGGAGATGACAAAACCTTTTAGGGATGTGCCTAAAAAGACCACTACCAATACTCACTGTTTTAAAGGATACAGGAAACTGTGCTTACAGCCAGGACAACTGTCACTTCATGATTCAGAGTGTGGTAGAGGTACGGAAAGGAGAAGGACGTTGAATAATTCAGGGATGAAGAAAGTAAGGAGCTTGGGGCAGATGGGAAGGGAGTCTGATGGATGCAGGTGATGTGTGGTCAGCTGAAGGAATTAACGACTGAAGGAGAAGGTAGAAGGAAACCGATGTAGCCCCTTACTCTTTCACCCTAGAAGCAGTACAATAAAGAGCTTGCCTTCTAATCACCTCAGAGAAAAGTAGCACTTCTAACTTCTGATCTGGCTGTTACTTTGAAAACATTGGAATCTGCCGGTAGAACTTCTTTGCCCAGCAATGGTAAGTTTTGCATTTGTTAAGAATTAATGATTTTGTGTGTGTTTGTTTCTCTGTGTTAGTATAGAAAATCTACATACAGCAAATAAGCTAATTTAGAGTTGAGTCTGAGGAGATTTCTATCATTAGTGTTAATGGTTGGTGCTGTCAAAACTGTGCTTGTTCCAAAGGATGGGTGTGTGGTTCCCATAGGGTTTTCTCCAAAGATTGGAAAACTCGTTTACAGGAATAGTTTTTGTGAATATTAGAAGTTCAGTGGTCGTGGCTTTACTAAGCTTTATAGAGGATATGTGAGAAAGAGATATGGGCAAACAAAAAAAGGAAAATGGAGGAAGTAAACATTAGCCTGCATATTACTGAGGGGTAAAAGTAGATCACAAACTACAACTACATATCCATTCATTATGCTGTGCTGTAGAGGAAAGAGAAGGCAAATGGTGCATAGAAAAAGGAGCAGACTACGAGGTGTGTAGTTCTTCATATTATTCTGTACCACGAAGGTCTCGCTGTTTTAGATCTTTATCTATTACCACAGCATCATGTTTCTTCCTGGGACACCATCTCCCAGGGAAGGAGTTTCTATTTTTATCTAGCCAGAGACAGTAAATGTCAGCCTCTCCTGGGCACATCACATACCAGCAGAACTGCCAAGTGAATTGTCACAGTACAGGGAAAGGATGCTTACACCAGTGCTCTGGCTGATCGGGCATGCTGTTGCAAACTCAGTTGTTTGCAGGCAAGGAGAGGGGCCTACAAAAAACTCATGTCTGCCTTAAAATCGATGTGCTGGTTTTTGTATTGTTTTCCCCCTTGAATACTCAGGAATACTTATATAGTTTTCAGTGAGTTCTAGGGACTAGAAGTTGCAATAGAAGGATTATAAAACCTAAAAGACTCTTGAAATTACCTAAGAAAAGCTGCTGCATGACAAGAAGTCACAGGTGTGTGAATAGTTATCATGACAGCTGGCCCTTCTGAAATTTGAACCCATCATTCAGGTTTGGTAGTATTTAACAAATTTAAATATGTTCCAGGTAATTAGGGCGAGATTTCCCTACCTCTTTAGGCGACGCTTCAGTGGTTAAAGAATACTTTTGTACAAGTGCAGTCTTAGCTACAGCTGCAGGTGTGCTTATTCCTTTTCCTTCTGAACTCAGACTCTACAAGGGAAAAAGGAAAGTCACCTCATTACAAAGAAACCCAGGTGGACAAAAATGTATCGGTTGTGGAAAACCACGGCCCAAAAGAGAGCCCCAGGAATATGAGGAAGATTACTCAGCACGGGAGCAAAAGCTCTTAAGAAGTAATTTTCAAAACCACATCAACACTGAGACTTAAGATACTTCTTTAAGTGCTGCAGCTTGGCTGCAGCGCTCTATCTTTATGCAAGCTGAAAGACACCGTGACATGCAAAAGTGAAATAGGTGGGTTCCTATGAATTGTAGAAATGGGGGTGGGGTGGAGGGAAATCAATTCTTTTCACGTATTTTTGGTATATTGATATTCGACTCGACTACTCTCTTGACACATTGCTCTTTTCAGCATTGATAAATGCAGCCCGGAAATCATTTCTGTATTAATTCTGTATCTGTCTGGAGCCAGCAAAATTACAAACACATTAATTATAAACACGGTTTCAATTTCTAAATCTTAATGGAATCCTTAATCCGCTTTGTATTGGAGTTATTTAACGTGCAGTTGAAAAGCCATACCAGATGTGACAGGAAGCTAACCAGCACGTGTAAGAATCGTGATGTGTCGTGGCATGGGGATCAGCTGGAAATCTAATGAGAAATCCACGCTTCCTGATAGATTTGTGGGGCTAGTGTCGATTTCTGTGCCTCAAAATCTTCACCGACCCTCCTCCTCCAGCAAGCTGAACTTGTCCTAATTAACTACAGCTACACTGTCCTAGAGCAGGTTAGTTTTAGCTGCAGTGAATCACTGTCAGCTTTTTGGATGGTGGATTAGATAGTGGGAATGGTCTTCATAACGACTGTTTGTGCTCCCTTAAACTAAGGGAAAAGGTGCATCTGACAAATCTAACTGCATCTGACAAATGATTGTTGCTCAAAATCACAAAACTTTACATATTGAATGAGATGTTTGTGAATGCCTTGCGGTCACATAAACTCTTCTAAACCAATACATAACTATGACTTAGGGCGATTGAATGTTTAAACCTTTCAATCATAACAAGACTGATGAGTCTTCATTTAAAATTTTCAACCCAATGTCTCCGAATGTTTCATTCAGAGTATACTTCTATGATTCTGGCGAAGATTCCCAGTTCATGAACTACAGGCACAACGAGCGTCAAGGCCGAGGAAACTGCCCTTACGAAATGCCTTATTATGCAAGGGCTCTTCTAATGATGCAAAGGTTATGCAAGGGTCCTTGTTAAAGCGTAGAAGACTGGGGGGTTTCTGTTCGCGGACTGAAACTAAGTATGTACTAGAAAATCACGCTGTTTTAGTGGCAGAGAACAGAAAAATTTATCTCTTAGGAGCTTCCTGCGAGGAAGGGCATGATTTAGGTGGTGGGCTTTTCAGAAGACATCTCTAAAGTCAAAAGCTGTTTTAAAAACAACTGAAGACATGAGAAGAAGTGTCTAAAAGCAGATCTGTTTGCAGCTCTTTGGAAGTGAAGAGGTACTTGATTTGTGGCTGATGCAAAGGTTTTTTTTCTTTTTATAAGAGCTCACTGCTAGTCCTCTTATTTAGACGGAACAGTTCCTTTGAACATTCTCTTAATCTGTAATTATAATTGCTGAACTAAAGAGTAAAATGAACCTGTAATTGAATCAGAGTATTAAAGTCTAGCTAAATGTCTTAGCACCTTTAATATTCTTTCATACCTACTTTCCAAGAGCAAGAAACAGAAAAAAACCCAATGGACTCCCTGGCCGTATATTCTACTTATTGCAACCATTTTGTGTAGGGAGCGCTGCAGAACTTTGCCTTATGGTAGTCACCAGCAGACAAGGACAGATGCAGATTTATAAAGCTTTTATTTATTATTCATTTCTTTCAAGGTAATAGAATTGAAAAGTTTCTGGAAACGTATGTGGTTTGGCAAAACACTTAAGATTTATGAAATACTCATTCAAAACCAAATGAAAAAAGGTAATGGGCAGGAGAAGTTACACAGAAGTATTTTTCTTCATATTTTTCCCACTGGCAACCTAGACTGGAGAAACAAAAAGGATTATTTTGTAAAATGGTAGCACACTAGCAGTACTTCAACTTTCTGTATGCTATGTAATGGCAGATGGTGAACCACCCATTACAAAAAGCAAATGCCTGGTGGTTAAAGGGAAGCTAGAAGCTTTTTGGAGTTGAAGGAGTTAAATGGGTGGAATGGTGGGCAGAGAGGGGTAGACAGACAGATGACCTGTCTGCATATATATGCATTGTTGCTGTTACCTACCGCGTGTTAAACACCAATTCCTAATGTGGCTCTGCTCTGGACTATTAGGTTTGCACCCTAGAAAAAGGAATACAAACAGTTGTGAGAGAGAAACCAAGGGAGCAAAGTATGTAGCGCTTGAGCAGGAACTTTTATAAGCTTTAACTTGTGTCTGCGTTACGGTTTGGAGGATAATTCTAATGGTACGTCCTAAGCTTAGAATCTGTGCGCTCCTGTATGTTGGGTATTTTTCAATTTTGCAAAGGTAGAAAATGAACTTTTAGAGTGAATTACAGAAAAATAATTCTTCCCTAAGTCTTCCTAATACATCTACTTATGTAATGCTTTGGTTATAAATAAAAAAGAAGGATTCAATCAATAACCAGTTTAAGATATTAGTAATACAGTTCTATGCTTCAAATGATAATGAGGTTGCTGTTGGAAACTGTCATTTATACTTCCTGTAAATGCGTTGCGCTTGCTCAGCAATATGGCTACAGATAAACTTCTCCTGTGGTTATTTCAGAGACAAGTGAATGTTGAATGAATGAATGTACCTGTGGTTGATGAGTTTTTGAAAAAAATGGAATGATTGTTCATAGGACATAATCAGCTGGACTCCCCCTGCTAATATATGTATATTTGCTAGGCACCTCTAATAACTGATCCAGATGCACTTTTTACTGGTAATCCTTCAGAGTTCTATAAGAATCTGTAGCACAAAAGGAAGTTTATGTATGCTAGAAATATAGTTTAAATTCTACATATATTTATTTTTCAACTATGGCTTGTAGATATGCAACTCTTCCAGACAAGGCCCTGAAGAACCTTATCTAATCTAGAATTTAGCTGTGCTTTGAGCAAATGACTGGACTACATTACTTCCAGACAACGTTTCCACATGCAATTGTTCAATGACTATAATCAGTGACTATAATCTGTACAGTCAAGATATGTGTTATGCTCTGTAGGCGAATTTATTGTAAGGGCACACGGACAAGTAATCATAGCAGCGTGCAGAACCACTTTTGTAGTGCATGGTTTCCTAGTGAGTTTCCACTTTCCTGTACATGTGGTTTTTTTTTTTTTTTTTTTTTTCTTAAAAGGAGATAGGAAATACCTCTTCCCCAAAGCATGTCTCAATATCCGATTGCTTGCAGCACTTGTCTACCATGGCAATGAACCCATCAGCAATTGTCTTTATTTGTTCTTCTGTCATCTGAGGCTTGCGTTTAATGAGGTTGACAAGCAGTCTGAAAACAAAGCCACAATACACAGTTAACGCTACCTGTTGTAATTTGGTTTCCCAATTAAAAATATGCCATTCCATGCAGGTACAGCTCATTTATGAGGTTTTTTTTTTTTTTGTCACGCCTAGAGGAGTCTGTGCCTATTTGTGACCCTAAACCCCCAGTCCACCACAACCATCCGTTCACTTTTTGTTATCCCAGTTACAGGTGGGAAAATAACTCATTGAAATGATCTGTATGTTGTCTCAGTTAAGCACATCTTAAGACTTGCACTGGCAGTGGACCTACATGAAACTCGTCAGCGAAGACACTGATTTTATTTGAAGAAAATACCCTATTTTGCCTCTTCCAAACTACATGATGTTATGCACTGACAAGCTCAGTACAAACACATAGTTCCATCTGGTTTTCTCTCTGTCACTAGTGAAGTCCCAGTCAGATGACAAAACAGGGAGTTTGTAGCTTCCTTCTGCCCTCCACCCCCGTAAAGTGTTACACTTCAGAAGTTTTTCTGCAACGTATTTCTTTTAGCTTACTTCATATGCCCTAAATCCCGTTCAGCAGGAGAAGCAGTGCACAATTTTTCATCAAAGCTGAACATCTCGGGGTCAAATGGTGGAGGCACATATTTGGTATCTACTCCCATGGCAGTGAAACACGGTCTCCTGTAAGCGTAGGAGTCACTGCAGCAATGTGAAACGTTGTCATTTACAGGTGTGGTCTCCTGTCTCCGGCACATATCTTGAATCACCATGCTCAGCTGAAAAGAGAAGGAAAGGACAAACATGAGTTACACCACCTACAATAACAAAAGAAATCTGTGATGTTTGTGTCACAATAGCATAGCTGGAAGTGGAAGCTGTCATCTAAACACCTGATCGGAAATGTCATGGTCTTAAAATTTAAAATAAAGACATATTCCTGAAGTTGAGCATTTCTTAATCTGCAAACAGTCTGTCCACTGGGCTACAATCAGTAAGTACTCTTTTTTTTTTTTTTTTTTTTCTTAAGAGACTGTTCAGCTTTTCCAAATGCAAGCTGCCACAGACCCAGTCAACTTACTTGTGCTTTCTGAGGGAGAGCGAAGTTGAACTAAAATTTTCACAAGCTACCATCAGACAACTATTTAGGTTCTCACATCCATTAAAAATGAACAGGCTTCAAATTCTGTTAAGTAGATGCTTAGCTTGGGGTTTATGAAAAATCATTGTGAGTTTACTATCTCACCAGAATTCAACATTTTTAAAAACAGAAGAAAACTCCACAAGGAGTAGAGAGAATAAACAAATGTACTCACATATCCCTCAGAACAAGGTAGGCGTCTGTCTTCAGGAAGCTGGCAGCACTTTGTACCAACGTCTGTCATTTTCTTTCCAATTTCAAGCAAGGTATCAGTTGATACCTGAGGCATTTTCTTAGTGTAGCGGATCAGAAGTCTGAAAAAGTCGTATCAGAATGACTGTTTGCTCACATTTGAAGAATGCTCTACTGAGTTAGACGACTAAAGTGAAAATAGAAGTGAAGACCAAATAAATTTGCCCAAAGCAGCCAGCATCATGGTTTACACTAAAGAATATTTATCAGAAAGTACTTACGCTTTAAGAAAGTCTGCCTCGCCATGGGTAGTGAGAAGCTCACAGTTGGTCTTTACAACATCCTGAGTTTCTTTGATATGTTTGTTCAAATCCTCTTGCTGCAATCGAGTATAAATTTATTAGTAACGTTGGAGGAGGACATCTCGGTAACAGTCATACACATATACCTTTTGACGTCTTCTAAATATTAGTAGCTACAAGATACCCATTTTGCAAGGCTGATCACTTCCGTATAGCCTGGATGGCGTAGGAAGGACTTGATTCTCATGTGAGTCTTAAGTTCTAACAGAAATTTTGTTAAAAAGGCACCAAGATTTTTGAAATTTAATTTAAATTAATTACCCATTGGACTTACTTTCTAGACAATAGGCGTTTTTTGTTTGTTTGTTTAGATTGGGTGAATATTTTTCAAGTATAGGATTATCAACCACGAGGGGAACATCCTCTTTCTATCCCTTGGCCAAAGCTGTCAGTGACTCAACTTGTGCTGTGACTTGTGTGCGATTCAGTTTAAGATTAGGTGACCTAAGTTTAGGCATCTCTATGTGAGCTGGCCAGGCAGGTTCCCGTCATAATCCATGAGCAGCCCTACTCACTATAGGCAGTGGAGCCTGTAGCTAACCAGCTACAAATTATCTTCTTCAGGATAAGGAGAATCACTTCTGAGAGATAGAGGCATCAGGCAGTTGAGTGAGAGTAGTCTGAAATTTCATGAGGTGACCAATTAAGTTACTCTGTGATGTGAGAAAACTCTGTACCCTTGCCAAGGGCCCTGCACTGCTTCATCTCCCATCAGAACACTGACTTCCCCTGGGCTTAGTCTCTCCGAATGCTTTCTGTCTGCTCTTCCATAGGACCTTATCAACCTAATTGTTTCACAAAAGGTACCGATCAAGCATTCCAGTTATCCGCAAACAAAGCTTTGCACCTACAGCATTTCCGTAGCATTCAGCAGGGTTGTCTGTCTTGCAGCACTTCTCCAGGAGTGTTTCGTATCCCTTAGTAATTCTCAGAATCAGCTGCGTGGATAACTCGGGGTGTCTTCGTGAGTAATCATAAATAAACCTGGAAGACACACAAGCTGACATAATTAGAGCTCCCGAATAACATGCTGCTTTCTTTGTGCACAACACAGTAATTGACAATGACAGTTCCTCGGATAAGATCAAGTGAGGTGGACAATGAGCTTGGAATGCTGTCTGCTTGTTTTAGTAGAATTTTTTGGTCATTCTGTTTTCTGCCAACAGGGCAAATGTGAGAGGAACAAAATAGTTCCCTAGGACAGAATAGTTCTTAAGCAGAAAATGTAAGTGGGCCTGCACAAAACCCTCAAATAAAAGAAAGGCACTGATAAATTCAGCTGTGATAAGTAGGACAGTGCTGAACAGAAACAGTCACAAAGCATGAATGAGAAATGAGGGGTTCAACTAGGGTTGAAGCCACATTAGTTATATCGGACTTGCATGTGGTCATCTCTTTTCTCCATATGCACTTGAAACACCCAAGAGGACAGTTTTTCCAGTGGTGCAGAAGGCCAAAGTCCAGGAAAGAGAGAGGATTGTTTGCAGGAACTCTCAAATGGAAGCACGCATGCTGCTGGCACTACTTACTCTGACAAGAATGCATCATGGCCTGCCTCAAATCTTTTACACACTTCCTTATCTTGTATGTATTTTTCAACCAGTGAAGGAAGATCTTCAGGTTTGTCATCAAAATCTGCTTCGATAACGCACTGGCTTCGTTCCACAATTGGCTTCTGACAGCAGTCTTTGATTTTACTTGAGAAAACCTCTTGTTTAGAGCACATATAGGTTATAAGCTCTGCCTGTAAAATAAAAACATACTATCAATCAGACAAGCTATGAAATAATAATTTAAAGATAGATTAATTTGTCTCCTCTCTCTTTTCCAGATTCTTCCCTTTTCACTCAGGTCACCTATTTACTTAGCACTTTCCTAAGGAAATGCTGTCTCCGTACAAAGAGAAATAACCAGAGGGACGGGCACGTCCTGTGCGCGTTGAGCACGATGTTCGCAGGCGCGGGGGACAATGTGGTTCCCTCCCTGATCTCAGAAACTTTGAGAAAACAAACTCTGGAAAGCCAAGGAAAGTCACTGAGTGGTCTGTCACAGGGATGCCTGATTGGTTTTGTCAGTCCTGTCAGGTGCCCAGCTCTGATAGAGAACAAAACATGAAAAACCCCAGAGCTTCATAAAGCCAGCACTGGACACCAGCTGGTTTAAAAAGTCTGTCTAAATTCCAGCCAGCCAGACAATATCTAAATCATGTCACTATTGCACAGTTTTGCTAATCGTCCCATGCAAGCTGTTCTCTAGAGTTCATTGGCATTACAGGAAAGCTGGATTAACGGCAGTGTGCACAACAGGACAGCAAAAAAATTGTGGCCGTTTTGCCTCTGCTTTCTTTTGCTTTGTTTATGATTGATTTGAAGTGAGTATATACCATCAAACAATATCTCCCTGATAAATGTTTTGATTTCAACAAAACACACGTGCTATACTGTAAGTAACAGCTCCTTGCCCTCATGATCATAAAGGGCTCGATCTGGAAACTGGTCCAAAACCTAGTTCCAGTAGCAGTCAGCTGAGCTGGCCATGAGTTTTTCAGTGGCTGAGGAACCTTCCAGAAGTGCTGAGTCTAAGTTCCCTGGACTGTGAATGAATAGAGGCACAAATTATTGTCTTCCTAAACATTTTTCAAGTATGTAAACATTTCTGAAAAGGATTTAGCTTACCCTGTCATCCATGCACTCTACCATGTCCCCTTCACAGCACTCTTTGTAGATACCCTTAATACCTTGTAGAACTTTAACAATTTCTGAGAATGGAGCCTTGGGATATTTCTGGCCCAGGAGAGCAAGTTTACTAGGTGGAAAAGAAGAAAAATACACTTGTTTTAAAGCTGGGTATGGAACAGAAACCTTGCAAATGCCCAACATTTATGATGCTGAAGATCAGCATTGTTTCAAGTAAATATTCATTCATTCTTCTCATCTAATTTCTGGTGGCTAAGAAAAAAGAGCATTGACACCTGCACCAGTAACCCAGTGCTCCTTTAAAAGAGACAGAAACAACTAACTTTGTGATTCTTCTGTTCTGAGCTGTCCATGTAAGAGTCACATCCTAAAATTCCCCATTGCTCTTGAGCAACTGTAAAGCATCTCTAGATTACTTAGCACGGACGTATATAGTCCTACTTAAACCTTTAAATCAAAGCTGACTATGTCTAGTAAGGTGATCCTAGTCAATGTTAGTGTATTAGACTAGCCACAGAATGAAAGCAGTTCTCTGTGCTTAGGCAGGTGACCCGATTATTAATTGCAAAAGTCTTTCTTAATCTTAAAAAGGCACTTTTGACAACAACTGTGACTCTGCCCAATTTGACTCTTTGACCACTTTCAGGTTCAAACTAGCAACTTACTTTGCTGATTACCAATGTGCCTATCGCTAAAAGCTGTAGGCATAGGAACGTGTCACAGCTTTGGCAAAAAAGTAAATTAAACACACTGGAGTCTCTGGTTCTGAGTGACACTCCATCAGTTAACTCCGCGTCTCCTGGATTTGTTTCAGAGACGGTTTCATTTCTCTGTAACTCTCATGGCTGATCTTTTTACTAGTACTTACTATCAGCCTGAAATACACAGGTTCCCCTTTGCGTCCAGTCTTTATGTAGAAACCTGATCAGAATTAAATTCTACATTTAAATAAATAGGCTAAGAAATTGCCGTCGGCCTAGCGTTGAAAGACTGACCCGCTGATTTCTATTCTGTTGGACGATGGTCCTCAGCCAAAAGTATGCTAGGAAGTACCACGAGTTTTCAAATGCAGCATATAGAAGTGAATTATATATGCTGATGTTTTCCTCTTGAGTAGATTCAGGTTTAGGTTAACAAGCCTACTTTTTGCAAAAAACTGACTGGAACTTACTCTGCTTGGAAGGTTCTCTCGCCAAACTTCTGGAGGATTCCACAAGAATACTGCTGCATCACACTTATTTTCTTGGCTTTTGCTTTTATGGCAGCTGCCTATAGTAACAGGATGCACACTGTCACATTAAACTGATTACATTTAATGGACTGAGAAAAAAAGCAGATCTGAAAACCCCACTTCAGAAACATAGCAGGTTCTGGTCCAGTTGGGTCTGATGAAAAGCCAAGCCAACTGAGAATTCCTTAGGCAGTCCTAACCAGTTTGCGATCAGCGTTTAACTTCTAGTCTATACACTATACCTTATGGCACAGTGCAATTCTTCTACAGACGTGCTGCTGTTCACCAAGTACTTCAATTTCATTGAAACCCTGTGGCTTCAAAGGAGCGTAAGTTGTCTTTCAAAGCACCGCAGTGATTATGCAGAAGTCACTGGGACTGAGTTTCAGACAAAGGGAAAGTTTGGCTCATGCCATTCTCAAGGTTAACATGAGCTTTTGGCTACAGTTCTCTAAACACCAAAGCTATGTGGAAGTCATCCGCTATTGATTCATAGCACTAACACATGATTAATCCTGACCCTTCTCTGCAAGTTCTTCATACAAAGGTTTGCACGAACAGGAAGATTCTACCCATTCTCACTGTTTCTCCTCCATTTGCTTGGGCAATGAACAGGGGAAGAATAGGAGAGACCTCTCATTCACCTACATGTCGGATGTGGCGATGGCATGTTAGGCTGCCAAGTGAGATCTGTCTTTCCCTAGTGCCTCTTCGGTAGCGTGCCTTCTCGCTACAGTTTACCACAGATGAAAAATTCCAAGCGCTACATGTTATTTGGATTCAGCACATCTGTGCAATACTCATAGCTGCCTGATAATGTGTTAGCAAAGGGACAAAAAGACAAGCTTAATTATCTGCAGTTTGACTCTTTTGTTTTTTCACTTAAAAAAATCAAAATATGAATTTTTCGACCATCTTAGCTTCTATGAAGCCATATACAAACGTTTACTGAAAACCACCACGGGAAAGCGCAATTTTGGAATTATAAACCGTAATTTAACATTAGCCTCTTAAAATCACTTCTGACTTTAAAGAGAATTACTGCTAAAATCAGAGAGCTACCTTACGTAGCAGACCAGTTGCTTAGTTTTCATCCATACTGAAAAATTTTATATACCTTTTCATCTAAGCAAGCATTGATATCAGTCTGTTTGCAACAGCTTTGAAGCGCGTGTTCATAATCAGCAGCCAGGCTGAGGATCGTCGGGGCGTACAAGAAGGGGTTTCTTCTTGCAACAGAATAGATGAAACTATAAGGAAAAGGAAAACGTAAGTTACGTATTCCAATGACAACAACAAATGGCCTTACATCTCTTACAGCTTCTATAACTTTTATTTCTGGTTTAGAAATGTAATCTACTTTCCTAAGATAATACCTACTAATGGTAAATGCTCGGCTAAACCTCACTGTTGCCAAAGCAGGACTCAGTAACAATGACAGAAGGATGAACTCTTTACACTGTCAGCTACTTAGTTTGTTGTACATATGCTTTTTTAAAATGCATTGTCAAATACTTGAAAATTCTGATTTTGAGTGTGAAAAATGCCATTTCACCAAGATTCTATTGCCAATTTTTACTCTTTTTACTGTTCTCTTTCTTCATCCTTTCTAATTACAACGAGGGTAGTGGGAAGCTGGAGCAAGTAAATTATTAAATCAATATTGGAAACACTGTGATTTTTCAGGGTTTTTTGGAAAAAAAAGAAGTCCCCCAAGATTTATAAAATGTGATCCCTTAAAGCCCATTTTTTAGTGGAAAAACCTGCTCTAGCATGGAATGAAAAAAAAGTGATCAGAGCTTTGGATATTTAATGATTGAGCAACTGTTTTATACATGCAGATATGAGGTTCAGTACTTGCAGCTTTTTCAAATGTCCTGCATGTCCACACACTCTGTATAGCTTGGGGATCCCTCTTCTGCACGACTAAATACTTAAACAGTACAAAATGGCCATTTTTCTTACTGTCCCAGTAATGACACCCGGTTGTCCTGGTACTCTGTGCATATCACATCAGAAGCTGGTCTTTGGTATGGCTGAACGAAGTCTGGTTGGTGAACTTTAAATGACAGGAAACAGTCATTTCTTTCAGGATCAGCTTTACTACAGCAGTCAGCCATTGCACCATATGAGTCGCGGAGCTTATCTACTTGGCAGATTTCATCCAGGAAAATGGAGGGCTATAAGGGAGATGCTGAGGGTCAGAATTATTGTTTATAGACAGTATAATGTACATTATATTTATCTGTAAAAGAAAACCCAGATTGAAAAGTAAATACGTTTTTACTGGATAAGATTTAGACCATAGATCAGAATAATCCATTGTTTTCAACACAATTTCATAAAGTTTTATGTGGTCCGGTATCAAAACTGTTGCAATGCTTTATTGAAAAAAAATTAATTTTAATTATAATTTAAAATACTCTGTGCAAGACAGCGATCTCCTTCTACTTATAATCTGACTAAACTGAATTTTCAGATGAATTGAAGCAGGATTTGATATTCTACTTGATGATCAGCTTGGGAAACCTTTAGGGAGAACTAATGTAGTCACGTCATTTCATCTGAACGTTAGAGCTCGCAAGAACACAAGCGCGTAACTTTCTGAAGGGCCGGGCTGAACCTGCTAGACATCCAGGGAGCTTACGTACCTGCAAAATTCTTCTGTTACCTGATCTTAGAGGAGTTTTTTTAAAATTTCTTAAACTAAGTACCTTAAATTAGCACACAACACAAGTTCTGTGTTTCACCACTAAAATCTGAGCATTGGCTGATGACAACAGCAACACCTGAAAGGATCAGGTGTAAATCCTCAACAAGGATGATTCTGGTAGCTGCATGGAATGAGGAGAAACACAATACCAAAGGATTCACTGCCTACCAGTGATTTTGTGCACTCCGGAGCATCCTCATTGGCCACACACTTCTGTGCCAGATCAACAACATCCTTCACCAGCTTAGACAGTCCATCATAAGAACATCTCTGGAGATACTGGGCAAATGTGATCATGGTACTGAAACACAAAGCACATTTTGGAGTATGGAGATAAGAAACTTAACAGTCAAATCTCTGGAGATACTGGACAAATGTGATCATGGTACTGAAACACAAAGCACATTTTGGAGTAGGGAGATAAGAAACATAACAGACAATATTTTCGAAGGTGCTCCTGGATCCAAAATTGTTTGTTCAAATGACATGCACAAATTCTGAAACAGAGTACCACGAAGAGCATAGTACCAGATCCCATATCCTTCCTCTTCTCGCCTCCTTTCTGAAAAATGTTTTTAAACTTACTTCCCAAGAACAAAAGTCTTGAATAATAGACTAGAAACAAAACAGAAAAGACTGTGATTTGAGTCTTCTGCCACTTTCACCAGCATATCTGTAAATGCCATAAACCAAGCTGGTTTTTGCCATTGTTACAAATTATGATCTTCAGGCTGCCTTCTTTCAGAAGTAGTTATGCTCCTGCCAGGGCCCTCTGCCATTCCCAAAACAGGAATTTCCCCAAATCATTGAATGGTCTCAGAAAACCTGTCGCAGGTTTGTGTTTTGAGGTTGGTTGTTTAGTTGGGGTTTTTTTGGTAATGTCTGAATCCAGCACAACTCCTCTCCACCCTAAAGTTATCAAAACTGTATTACTCATGCCTATTTTCTTTTCGTATAAGGAACACGGGTTTTCTCATGAGGTTTGCAGGGAGTGCTTTTCCCAGAGAGCAAGAAAGTCGTCGTGACTTTTGCAGGCCTTGAAATATTTGTAAGCTTTGTACACTAACAGTAAGATGGCTAACTCAATGCCATACTTCAGTGAGACATACGCACTCTTCACTAGCTCATACAGTGTGTTTTAGTTTCCCTTTTTTGTCCAGTATCAACAGAGACAGAAAACAATCAGAAAATGTAAGCTGAACATTGACTTACACTGCCTTAAATGTCTCTTCCTTCAAATCATTGTAGCGATGGGCAATCTCACTCTTGTGCTCTAGAAAAAAAAACAAAGAGAACAATGATGCTCTCTCTCACATTGGCTGGGCTAGACCCCTTAAAGAATACATTCTGGGCCCCTTGGGCCAGATTTTGAGAAGTGTTCAGCATTCACCCAGCTCTTATACTTAAGGGAGTAATATAATTGTTTTGAAACAGACCAAGTTAATGCTGAGCACTTGTAAAATCCCACCTTTGGGTACACCATCCTGGGTAATCTGTACTGCTTTTCCGGGAACTTCAACCTAAAGCTTTCTTCAGGCCACCTTGAACTCTTTGTTGTCTCAGATGACCTTTCTTGTCTGTTTGTCTGCAGATACCTAACTCTTATCCGTGCTCCTCTTTCTGAAGCAACCCAAGCATGTGATTTTTAGGATTCTAATACAATATTTACCTCTGTAAGCACATACTTAATGCAAATATTCAAAACGACTGCTGTAGCCTACTATTAAGGGTTAGCAAACATGTCCTTTGCGTAACAACAACATTATTGTGTCTACACTACAAATAAAGGAATGCAGCAAGCATTAGTAGAATTTTCTCTTTTTGAACACAAAATTAACTCGGCAGATGCATATTCTTGTTCCACCCAGTACATATCATCTGTGCTCTTCATGAGCTTTGCTTGGTCCTGATGGCAGCAAATACAGGTTGCAGTTATACCTCGCTCTTGGCGAGAAGACTCCTACAAGACCTTCCCAATAGATACTGAGGTATACGGCAACACTACTGAATGAGCTACAATGGGGCAGTTGTTTTGTTCTAGAAATACCATTCACCAGCATTTAGAAAACGTGAAGAGTAATTGCCTTACCTAATGGAATACACCTGCTTTGATAATAAGGGTTTCAGTGCAGAAAATCGTAATTTGAAGATTTTTTGCTGTTGTTCACTGCCACTTCCAGCCAGCTCCGGAAAACTCAGTTTTGTTAAATTTGGGTATTTTTACGTTTCAAACAAAATTCAAAAGTATCAGTGGAAAAATTTCTGGGACTGCCTGCAGAAATATTTGTTTGACCAAGGTCTAAAGAGTTATAATACAGAGAGAAATGACACAATGAGGAGTTTTCAGCTAGCCTTCTTATAGCCCAGACTGAGATGCAGATTTTTGGATTTCTGGCCTACTCGTGTGAAAACCGTTGCCTTTAATTGGTGACGAGCTTGCTTATGAACTACCATTCAAAAGACAGCACTTCCAAAAGCACAGCGCATCCGCCTTCTCCATGCTGGAAAGCAAACAGATTCTGAATAATCAACATCTGTTCATGCACTGCACTGATGTTGCAAAGGGACGCTACCCAACTTGCTCGCCCAGTTAAGTTGTCCTGAGTGTTCTACCCATCTCCCCACGATTTCTTCATTTAGTTTCTTTTCAAGTCAATCAAGTTTTTCTGTTCTCTTTGGATCAGGCTTGCAAGAATTGTTTGTGAAATTGCATTAAAGACATTAAATTGATATAACAAAGACTGCAAAGACAACTAATTAGTCCTTTCTTACCTGTGTCTCGAGCAACTCTTTGCAGATTCCTGGAGCTGGCAGAATTTAAGAGGAAAATAAATGAAATTAACGTTACCCACTTCATGGCTGCAAATTATGATGTGGGCTAAATTGTTCAGAAATGCTAGGAAGATTGAAGGGAAAGCATTTGCTTATATAGCCTTTACTACCTGTGTCTGTAAAATATTAACCACAGAGCTGGCATTTGTAGATTTCCATTTGGTCTGAAGAAGATTACAAAACTTGGACTGTCCTTGCCAAAAATGAATTTGATATTATTTGTTTATTATGTGTTACTCTGGGCCTTTTTGTCCTGAAAAGGTTGAACCTTCCAGCACCCGAATAGATAAAAGTTTTGCGTAAATTTCCTTATCAAATGACAAACAAGGAGTTCAAGGCATCAGACAAAAAAGTCATCAAGTCTAATCCTATAGCTATGCTTTTCTTTTTTTTTTGCTAGTATTTGTTGAAAAGCAAAGCAAGTTGGTATTGTACAGTAACAATTCACCCAGATAGGGCTCAGTCCACATACTCGCTTGTAATTAGACAATTTTAATTTTAAATCACTTGACGAAGATGAGATGGCTCATCTAGACTTTGGTATAAAAAAGATTACAGATTGGTAAAATACAGCAATGAGCACAAAGGTACAGGTAAACAGCACCTCCAATTTCAGTTGGCTTCTTAATTCATAAAAGAAACAGAAGGTAAAAAGTGTGGAACAGGTACCACAGAATCTGAATCTCACAACGTATGTAGCTCCAGAGTGGAAGAACTTCGTGCAGACAATGGATCTGTGTCAGTAAGTTGGAACTGACACTTTTACACTGTATAAGACTGCTTCTCACGCCAAATTTTGGGACGTACACGTAGGGTAACATCCAAAAGGAAGACTGCTCAAACAGCTAAAGGGCTGATTTGAGCACCTGATTTGTTAGGTTCCTTTCGGGTTTTCTGTGGGTACTGCTATTCACCAGGATCCAGAAAACTGCCAAATACATGTGTAAACATTTGCAAGAGCTGTCATTTCATAATTTTTGCAATTCCTCATTTGAGCTGACATCCTCCCACGAGTAATCTCTTAATGAAGCACCGCTCTCCTCTTCAAAAATTTTCTGTGGATTAGTCGGTAACTTAGGAGATCAGGCACAAGAAGAATTGTGAAGTTTGCACAGAGCCCCGGCACACGGAATAAAATTGAAATTATTTTTCCAGAACACTCAGTGAGAGGCTTAAAAAAAACCACAAAAACCCACGTATAAGGTTGGATCCTTACTGAGTGCAAAGTGATGTAGTTCCACAGAGGGAAATACTAGGGTTTACTGTTAATGAATTTGACTTGCCGGTGGCTGGATGTCAACCCACACAACTATTCTCAGTGCGTTGCTGGAGGTCGTGCTCTGCCTTGCAACTCATTGCTTCTGGTAGCAAGTACCCACCTGGTATAGCTTAGAGCGAAGTCTTGTAACGCTTCCTTAGTCCTTAAGGTTCCCTTTTCTACTCTGTTTTTTTTCTCAAGTGGGCAGTTCTACCACAACTCTGTATTATTCCTCCTGGGAGTAGTATGAATTTTCAGTTTTCTGGAAACTTGACACAAAAAAAAAAAAAAAAAAAAGAAAAAAGACTTCCCTTTGTGTCTGAACTTGAGTTTTTAAACATGTCTTAAATAAATCAAATTATGTGTCTAAGCATAAAATATTTGCAGGCAGTTTTCATTTAGAAAAATGTCAAGGCAACGCATCGTGTCTTTCAGAAAGACCATTCTGTTCTCCATGAATAACCACATAAAACTTAGATGAGTTTACAGAATAGTTTGATACAATGAAATTAGTACTACCTGCTGCTTTTGCAAAAAAGTTTTGCATTTTCCCAAGTCTGCTGCTGGTATCTTTGTAGGCAAAAACCAGCATTCCTGTTAGTGATTTAAAGGAGCAAGGCTCTATTTTGGGAATTAAAGGTTACCTGGATAACTCTTACATGAAGGATGTTGGGGGGAAAGCCAAATTTGCAGAAAAGCACCCTGGTTTTGTCTTAATGTTAGAAATAGGGATAATTTTCAGGTGGTTGTAGAAAAATCCCAACTTTCTGCAGAATGATGGGAATCACGATGAACAATCTGGACCTTTCAGATCTGTGCTGCCTTAGCCTAACAAAATCCCAGGAAAGAGCTGGTTAAACGCTTCAGCCTGTAATTGGTTTTACTGACCACATCCCTCTGTCAAAGAAGAACCCATCACTAAAACGTGGATCTTTTTGATTAACCTGTAATGTTCAGAATGGCTGAAGACTACCTAGCATTTTTTTGCACAGTCCCTTAAATCACTGACATTTGGATGTATGAGCATTCTGAGTTTGGAAACTTCTGCACGTATTTTGCACTGATATAAATGGTGAGAGGTGGAATGGTGATACAGGGGCGTAAGAATACTTTTTCCAAGATCTCCGATAAAATGAATGCAAGGAGCTAACTCAGAAATCTGACAAGTACCTTCTGACCCAATGAAAGCCACTGTAAAAATGGAATATAACTTTCCTACAAACATCAGCTTGATTTACCTGCGTCTTCAACCTGTGTCTCCATTGAGTGAGATGTAAACACACTTTTAGGTGTCTTGCTGATAACCATAAAGTGACTGTAAAAGGCAACCAGACTGGAACATTGCCCAAGTCAAAGTGGTGAAAAAATGTGGTAGTGGCAAATCGTGCCTTAGAACAGCTCTTGAAATGCTCTCGGGCTGTATCAAAGCAGTCTTCAGAAAATGACAGCTAAGGACTGGGAGTGGGAAATATTTTCTCTTACACTGAAATTTAGCACAAGAAAAAGTCTCGGTATGTAATGTTGCATCTTGGAAGCTATCTGGAATTTTCCCCTGCAGCATTGTGCAGTGTTAGCAGTAACACTACTGGTCCCCTAGAGTTAATATGTAAGTCTGTAATACAGGGTCCATGTTTATTTCTAGATATCTTCTGTTGTCTGTCCTGTACTTCATGCCAACATTTCATATAACTGCTGAAAGAGAGATCTGAACTCCAATGCTGATGTTTGTTAAACAATATTAAATATTATACTGAGTTTCCTGTTACTCAATTCTTCCATACTGTGTTGAGTACACTTTCAACAAAGTCCTGGTATTACAGAAAGGAACATATCAATTGCATTTTAAGACGAATGCATTTTCACACACATTTATGTCTGAAGTTACAGACGGTGACTAGAGTTATTTCAGATGTGGGGGACCAAAGGACAGTAATGCCAAGAGTAATTGACCTGGAAAAAAAGGACGCATCATTTTTAAATATTCCATCATACCATGCTGTGCAAAGTGGAAGAGTAGATACAAAGAGGATTGCTTCATTCTCAGACTCTCACTGAAGAAATACTTTCAGGGATACCTATTTAACCAACCTCTGTTTGCATATGGCCAGGCTTCATTTTGTGCTGTGGGCTCCCTTATGCTGGATACAACAAAATTAGTAAGGATGAAGAGATGCCATGCTAGAGCCATAGCTCTTAAGGAATTTCTGAGCCATGAATTTTACCATAACAGCTCCATTATCAGAAAAAAACCCACCCATTCACCTCTATGTTCAGTGGTTTGCACTTAAAGGAGATTGCAGGAGAGTGGAAAGCATTCAGAAGTTGAAGGGAAAGCTATTCATATTTCACTGGGATTAATGTTCCTGCTAAAGGTTACACATATGTGGACCAAAACGTACTAAAATTGCATGAGACTTCTGAGCAACAAATTTGATACATCATCATAAGAACAACTGCTAGAGCACTTTTGGAAACTAAGTCCTTTTCAAAGTGAACTCTCAAAAAAAAAGACTATTAGTAACCCTCTAATTTTGTGGCCCTCAATTTTATTTACTGCTGTTTTCCTTTGTTTTCAAGACGAAAACTTTTGTTTGTGTGACTGGACCATGAGATATACACCAAAACTAGAGACGTTCATGTGCCAGCATCACCACTACTGCCAGTAACCGCAGTTCTGTTTTGGAGGTGGTTTTGTTCTTTTTTTTTTTTTGCTTTGGCTTTTTTTACGTATCTAATGATAACACGAAGGAGGGCAGCCAAATAGCAATTTTTTTTCTTCCTCCAAATGAAAAATAGCCTTCTGCCAAAGCGGACAGAACCAGCAAAAAGAATGCTGTTTCTCATCCGTCTGCAGGTAGAGGGGAGATAATGCTGAAAAAGGTGTCGCCATCTCCTCTTCCCAGTCCTGTGCCTACAGACATGTGGCTTAGCTGTTTTGTTTTTTTTCCATTGGACAGTAGCTCATTTTTTAAATAACTGTAATTATCAGTATATTTCTAAATAAGCGGCTGTAGTTCTGGACACACGGTCAGGTACCAGTCTTTTCCTGCTCTGGTGCATTATGTTTGCTATTCTTATCACTGATGTTTGGCTCCCATGCAAAGCAAGTCAAACACCTCAAACAGATATATGCCTTTTGTTTGAACAGAGATGGACTCATAGATATAAAATGAGCAAGAAGGCCCATCTGATGAGCAAATATAAACATGGAAAGGATTTGATCACTATAGCAGAATAGGCAGAGACCTGCTAAGGTGTAGCTAACAGCATTCCATGACAGGACGTATCTTCTGGGCACATCCTCAGTTCTGATGCTAAGCCACTCTCTTGGGTGATCAGCCACTCATCTGCAATTTTACAGAGTTTTCTCTCATTAAAATAAAATCAACTATTCATAGTCTCACTGCACCTAAATAATCCAAACACCTAATTCCGATAAGCTCAATTTGTAATTTACTGTCTTATTCCTGTAGTCCTCTGCTGGAACAGATTCAAGACCACAAATCTGCATCCTCAAAACCTAAATAGTTTTGCAAACCTGAACTTCATGCCAAAATCCAGAACACAGACAGGAACGGCCAGAACATGCAGTATTTGGTGCTGACTTCAAAGTGAGGGAGAAAGACCTCAGACAGGGTAACATGCAGACCTCATTGTCCCCTCTATGCTCTCTCTACCATCAAGTCCATCTAGAAAGCAGACTTTTTAAAAATTATGCTGAAAAGCATACCGGAAAAAATGGTTTTCATATGCGTATAAAAATGTTTTGTATATGTATTGTTACGTATGGCAGATGTACGTTTTCCAGATTGCAAGGTTAAGCTTGAATTTGATAACCTGATTGCATAATTTGAAATTATACCTTCCAAAGTCCATCTCAAGACAGACACATGCACACATATGTGAATGACTCTGCTTTTTAAAGTTATTAGTTTCTTTTTGTTTAGGTAGTCCCCTAATTACCTGTTAACAAGACATTTACCGTGGCAGGGGTTGGAAAAGGTTCTTTCACACCATGCCAACCCTAAAGGTCTCGGGAAGGCCTTGCAAGCAGATGGGAGGAGAAGCCAGCGCAAGTCAGTCTTCTTTCTATGTCTTGTTGACCAGGTCTCAGTAGGCTGCCTATTTCGCTGTGCTCTATATTGTCAATATTACTGTTCCTCATTGACGGGACTGTAAGGATTTACAGCTTCATTAAAGTGAATTCGGTGCTGCCTTCCCTGAAGAAGCGGGTATCTGTTTGTCAGACACTTACTTTCAAGTGCACAGTTTGAAAACGATTCATGCATGGTCTTCTGCCTGAATTTTTCTGCTAAGCTGTTCGCCTCTTGGTTGTATTAGGTTTCAGACAATACACGCTTTCCCTGTTCTTCCTATTTTGTCCTTTACTTCACTGGCAATGGTAGTGATATCAAGACTTCAGGCTTCCGAGTCAGCTTTTTCCTATTCATGTGGCATTTGTGTATATTTCTTTGTTGTTGTGCTCTCTACTACGGTATTGAGAAGTTTGCCCAGTACTTTACCTTTACTATTTGACTGGCTGTAATATAATGAAGACGCAACTAAATGTCTGTTTCCAGCCAAGTTGCACCAACCGGCTCCAAAACAATTACGGTAGTATGCCACCCATTGAAATGCTATGTTGCTTTGCTTACAGCAATTGCTGCAGCAGTATCTGGCAATATGTAACACTTCCAAAAACCTAGATAATGGTTTACGGTAACGCGGTAATTTATGTGCATTCCTAATGTATACTGAGCTCTACTGGGAACATTGCACACTTTCATTGTCTGGCCCTGGATTTTCCTATGTACGACACAGCTATTTACCAGGTCTTTCATCTCTCTTATAGTTATCTGCATATGAGAAATCAAAATGGCTCTAATGGATATTTTCAAGAATAACTTTTCTCAAGAATACGTGTTTAACAGTATATTGCTTATATATGATGCCTTTTTTTCATATGCAGATCTTCCAAGTATCCTTAGCATGCTAGTAGCAATTGTGACCCTCTGATCAGAGCTTATTCTTGCTCTTTCAGGTTCCTGCCTTCAATCTCCTATCTAGTTGCTCTAAACGATGTTTTCCCTTACGAAGAAAAATGCATTTTTCATAGCTTTCTCTTCGTGATCTAGGACTTCTGTGTGAGAAATCATTTATATGCATCTCATGTTATCTCCGTTTTAGCTCTGCTGTTCCAAGAACACCACATAACAGTGTTCTGGGGGTGTGTAGGGTACTTCATAAAAATGCCTTCTGATTATTTACAGTAGTGTCTGAAGACTCTCCTTCCCCACTGTGCTGGTGGAGCTTATTACACATGCAAGTGATTGCGAGATACTTCAGTTGTGCGTACATTTTTCTGTGGGTATTGATGTGAAAGCTCCCGGTTGCCATATCTCTAGAAACAATGTCCCAATCCCAGCAGCATTGTCCCTATGCTCCCTATCTCGGCAGCAACAAGCTTTGCAGGTCTCTACTCATACACACCGCAGAATATCACTGAATTTCAGAACGGGCAAGTTACTCCCTACTCTTTGCTTTATCATTTGGACGAACTGCGACTCTCGCCATTTCTATCTTCTACTCACCCTGGGCATCTATATACACTAGGCTGACATGGAAAAAAACATGTTAAATATCTTTTAGTGAAGGCTTTGATATGATGTAATATATCTTTTAGATGTGGGATATCTTCTCTGTTGGTTTTACCTGTTCAAAGCAAGCTGTGGGTAAGTTAGCAAGTACCTCATGTACTGTGCAGCAGTGAGCCAGAAATCACGTTGTTCTTCCGTCTTCCCTACTTACACTGATCAAAGGGAAGAGATTGAGGTCATACCTTGCTACGCTTCTTGTTATGCTGTCTTTACATCCAAACTACTCTCCATTTCAACATTAATCTCTGAAGTGTTTGAGTCCTGTTAGTGAGTCTTGTTGCCTGTCTTGCTTTTCAAATCCTGTACATTTGATCCATAGGGCATTCCACTATCCCTACCAATTTGTCTCATGAAATCCACAATGTGGTGATGTAGCTGTTTTCCTTATGAAGTAACAGTTGCCACTATCATCCTTTGGCAGCAGGTACAAGAAAAGGTTTTTTTTGCCTTGTGAGGTAATACCTTACTGACTGTAGGCATTTCATATTGACTCCTCTATAATGCATTAAATTGCCTGAATCTATCCAAATATACAGCATTCAGTATTTCTTGAGGGCTATCAGCTGGGAAGATTTATTCTAGGAGCAGCGTTACTCAGTTCGTTAAGTCCGTATCAGAAAGAACCTTTTGCTTCAGTACTTTTTATAAATTTCTTTGATACGCTATCTGGAATTTAAATTGTTGCGGTGGTGCGATTGATGTTTGTTTCATGATACAACTATCGGTGGTGATCTTTTTTCTTCCTCTTACATAATTCTCCAGAGGCCTTTGGAATCCAGTACATTCACTTGTGCCCTAGAAACTTTTTGGCACTCGGTTTCCAATTTCCATGCTGCTGCCTGAGCTTTGCAGCCTGTGTTCTGAATTTTATGATCCACCTACTTTTGCTGGTTTGTATCTCGCTGATGTCGTATCTCCACAGAAGCTCACATTCTCAGTGGCTGCTTGCATTCTTCTTTAAGGTGCCGTTTAAAAACAGTTGGCATAGCTGATATATGTGGAACCACATACATTTCATTAGTGTGTTTTTTTCAATAGCACACTAAGCATTGTTCTACTTCTGCTTATATTTAGCTGTGAGCTACTTCATGTATTTCTAACGATCCTAACAGAGCTGCTGTAAGTCCTCTGAAAATTCTCACTAAGAATCTCTGCGGTTCATTCTTTTCACCAGTCTGTCTCCGTTGTGGCTATTTTGTTTCCGATAGCTAATAAATGGCATTCAACCTCTAAGAAATTGTTGGTGGCTCTGTGCCTGGAAAAGTGCAACTGCAGTCAACTGTAGCTTGATGGTCCTTGGCAGTATAGAAGAACCATTCAGCGAACACAGCTCAGTCAAGGGCCAAAGCTGAAAGCTTTTGTTTGACCAGAGATTGTTAATATTTCTTCCCTAGGTTTGACGTACTTCAGGTCTAGCAGCGAAAGAGATATTGAAAACTTCTGAGGAACGGCAGGAAATGTTTTGAGTTTTTTTTTTTTGTTGTTGTTGGTTTGAATTCCTTTTAAGGCATTTATCTGTGACCTCCAATTTATAAAAAAAATGGCTACAAACTTTTTTGTGAGTGTAAGCAGGTGTATTTGCTAAAATCAGAAGAAAGGCATGTTGAAAATGAACTAATGATACTGGGAGCTGGTGGTTTTGCTCCCAACTTGGAACACTTTAAGAGTTGAAAAAATTTTTTTATGTCTAGTGGGGCTGTAGGACTTCTGGAAAATTTCTGAGATGTTACACAGACTCCCCCATTCTGCAGCTGACACACCCAGATGTTACTGCATCACTGACAGCCTTTGACCCTCAGCAGTGCTGACACTCTTACTTTGTCCTATTTTTCATTTAGTTTCATCATAAACTTAAGGTTTTCCCATTCTGTCCTAAAACCTTCAGAGCTGATAAATATTTTCTCTTTCGTGCGCATCCCCCTAGAAACAGAATCTGTGTTACTGCTATAATTGTTCTCTGATATTGTGCTGTTTTTTCTGTTACGGCCTCTGGAATTCTTATGTTGGTTTGTTTCTTGGGAAGATACTAGTTTATCTAGTTAAGACAACTTGTAAATGTTCAAGCATTAAGGAGAAAAAGAGACTGATCCTGTTCTCATTCTTTCCTCCATTTCTGAGTAAGCAATTCCTGGAGTTACAGCCCTCACAACTTTGAAAAATGGAAAGATAGTTATTTTAAAGTGAAGCCCTGGAGCAGGAGTGGCGTTTTCCACCTCAAATATCCCCTACTGCCTTCAGAATTTCTGTAGCTAAGAGTCAGGGCCTGAACTGGCACCCTAACAGGAGAACAGAGTTTTGTACAGCCGCTCGTAGGTCCTCGTTGCTGGAGGAATGTTTATGGCGCAAGCGAGACAGATGAACGTGTAGGGAAGAATCCTTTCAGTCCCGTATATACCGAACAAAGTTCTGTCATGGTTGTATTCAAAAATATTGCTCCTTTCAGCACTCCTGTCAGAAGCCAGATTTTCAGTTTCCTCAGAGCCAGTATCTGGATAGAGGTAGGACTCACCTCCTGACATCACAGCAGGGAACTCTGAAACTGTGAGAGCAGAGGGGTAAGGGTGAACAGCAAGAAAGAGGGTCCAGGGCTCTGCAGCCTGCCAAGCGGCCCTGCTACAGCTAGGACTGAGCCTGTTCCACTCTTCTGAAGCAGGCAGGGTAAGAATTTTTTATAGTTGGCACTGTCATTTACTCAATGACATAAAAAAATAATCCACTTCTGCATATTATTCTGCTGTAATGAATTCTGAGGCTCCACGAACTGAATGTGAAGCTTTCCGTCCCCGCAGGTGAAATCCAAAACCACAGTGAAATATTTCAACATTTTTGTCTTAGCCTCAGAAGCAAAGTTCAATTAGTCAAACCTAAGCATGTGTACTTTTCTGTCTGAAAAAATCAATTGTTTTTAACAGCTAAAAGCTCTTCAAGCAGCATTCAAACAGACCACATTTATTAGGTGATCTCTGGCTTGTAGTTTCAGGTCCAGTACTACCTTAAAAGTGAATCAAACTCCCAATGATATTATCAGCATGTAATGGTCTCTTAGAAGAGAATTCCATCTGCAGCAGCAGCACTAAAACGCTGTCTTTCTTCTGGTTGCCGTTTTCCTTCCTATGTTCTCCTTTACCTGTATTTGTTACAATATAGCATGTAACACTGGAAACCTGGGACTCCCAGTGTTAAGGAAGTGACTAAAATATAGTATGAAACTGAGGAAGTGTTGCTCGTTTTGTTTGTTCGGTTGTTTTTTTCTTTAGAGTAGTGCTTGGAACCTCTGATTTTCAAAGGAGACGAGTGATTTGGGGTACCTAATTTGAGAGCCTTCGGGAAGACCTGATTTTAAAAGAGAGGTTGCTCGCTACATTCCAAAAATCAGAAAAGTTTCATCCAAGACCAAAACCTGTGATTAAGCTTAGCAAAGATCCGTATCGTTCATGTGGTTGACTGAAATAAGCAATAAAAAGATTGGTCCTGACAGTCGCATCAAAGGAATTAAAAAGAGGCACCAGATAGATCTGTGGCTTTGCAAAGTCTGAATAGCTGTGTTGGTTTTTGTTTTTTTTTTTTATTTCAACGCTAACCCGAGAATCCTTCTCAAGTCATGAAAAGAAATATTAACAAACTCTTTGCACATGAAGCTTTTCGTGTTGTCTTTTGGATCAATTAGCCAGTGGCTATACTCGCTAGGCCATTCCTCTATATTGCCCTCCAACCCCATGCTGACAGTCCTTGACATTTGCTTTCTGTTCAAATGCCTTTTATTCTAATACCAACAGTGGTTCAATATTGCCCACCAAGCATATTCATGATCTATCTATAGGTCTCAAAAATAACTCATGAAATTAAACTATAAGAATGAGTTCAGAATTGCGCTTATCTGGCTCCTGCGCTTTTAAGTGATCTAAGGTTTCTGACTTTTCTCCACGGCTATAAGTGCTGCAAACACAGAGTGGGATTCGTCTTACTAAGCTTCGGGTGTCTGCAGTACAGGCACCTGAGCTGTTCTCACTGCAAAGAGACTTGAGGCTTCCTGTAAAGTCAGTGCAGATCTAGTCCATATAGCCATGGAGCGAAGGACGCATGTCATCTAACCAAAAGTAGGTGCTTGATTTAGAAAGAGAGGAATCCTGCCCTGTGTCCCTTACAGTAATGGGGAGGGGTCTGTCTGTCCTTGTTTGTAAATAGCTAGTCATGTTACCTGATTTATATGTTATATCTGCCTCCTGTGTCTTAATAAGTGTTTTCCATGCCGGGGTTGCCTAAGGCTGCCAGATTCCTGGCTCCCTGGGAAAGGAAGTTGGAAGCTGTGCAAATTATGTGTCGAACTAAATCTCTCACAGTTCCTACTGGCAGAGCGGAGAGCCTAGCGCTGAGCCAAGACCTAGGACTCAGCTCCTGGTGTAAGAACAGGAAGCCTGAAAATGCGGAGCGCCTGACATGAACACAAGCCTCACGGTCGCCAAGGTCCTGCTGCACGGTCAGGCACTGTAGCCTCATTGCTGTTAGCACTGTAAAACTTTGGGGATGGATGCTTTGGCATCGCAGAACACTGATGTTCTTGGCTCGTTTGACTGGGTGCCCCAAAGCTAGAAATCCTGCAAGCACAGGGCCTGCCTCCCTGCAGGTTTGTTTAAGCCAATATGATGGTTCTATAGGAAACATAACTTCGGATTTCATGAACGTTTCCAGTCTGATGTTTCCAGCGAAACGTTTTTGGATTCAACTAATTGACTTTTTACGTGAAAACTGTGCAATAAATAGGTAGACCAGGTCTACTTTACGTCATAATGGTTGCTTGATCAGAAATATCACCAGCACATCTTTGCTCCTACTGAAGTAAAACAGTAAAACTCCCGACAGGGGACTGAGCTATGGTTAGCATTGAATCCACGGGAAATTACCCTTCTGAATGCATTTGTTGTCCCTGGGGATGGCGTTTTGTGGTCTACAACCAAAGCAGTTCAAGAAAGAGTGAATGTTTAAAATGTTCAAACCTTTCAAATGACAAACATCTCTTAATCTGCTAACCCTGACCTATGTCCAATAAAATTTCAAAACAAATTAACAAACTACAACGCTACTAGCCTAGAACCAGTACTCAGTGATGACCTACATGGACAAATGCCCGTTTCTCAGACTAGGAATGACAGAGTCCAGCTACTATGCCTGACGTTGATGCCTCTTCTCAGAGACCAAGACTGGCTATTTGTGACAGACTTAGCCTTTTACAGTGGCTATTATTCTCTTCAGCCTTCTAGGAATGTGCAGATTAGATTGT
Source organism: Harpia harpyja (assembly GCF_026419915.1). NCBI lineage: Eukaryota > Metazoa > Chordata > Aves > Accipitriformes > Accipitridae > Harpia > Harpia harpyja. The sequence goes on from NC_068941.1 coordinate 1,572,085, forward strand.
ATTAGTCCCTGTGACACTCTCAGACATGTAAGCCCGCTCCACATCTTCCAAGTTGTAAATGCAAATTTGAGTGTTGAATTTATCCTGCCAATCGTAACGAGCAGTCTTAAATCTGAAAACACGAAAGGTTTGAAATAGTCACGCAAAAGATGATAAATGTAATTCCTGGAGATCTTACACTGGAAAATAGACAAAAGTCATTATGTCTTAAAAAGACCAAGCCTCATGTTCCTTGTGTACTTCATTTCTGTCAGAAAATCGGTATAAAAAGGAACGCAACATAAGCAAAACTGAATGTGCACGAGGAAGCGTGGTTTCAGTTAAAATACTGCATATGGAAAGCACAGGATCCATCGTTATCGGCAGTGTAAGTTCAGAATGTTCGATGCTATTCCCACTAACGCAAAATAGAATAAAATTTCTGATCCTGCAGGCCCCATTTTGTCTTACGCTGACTATCTCATGAAACGGAATGAATAGAGACTAACGCGATGTGAATTTTACCTGTAAAACTGGACTGCTTTGGTAGGTGCCTGATTTCATGCAATAGACAGATGGGAATGAGAAGATATCCCATAAACAGACCGTCCATTAAAAATATGACCATTTGAACCAAGTATAAAATCAAGAGAACAAAAAGATACCAGTTTGTCGCCGGGTCTGCCTCTAAAATTAAGACATCGTCTCTATGGAAATTCAAGAATGACTTTTTCTGTTTAAAGACCTACAGACCCAGACCCTAGGAAAGATTTGTAGTTGTCATGGTTTTAGAACAACAAATGTGGAAGCCCTTGGCTAGTCACCTTCACTGTTTTACTGATAACAATACTGATTTTTGTCAGTCCTTATGGCATTTATTCATGAAACTTTGCACTGAATTTTCTGTTCTTTGGAAAAAACACACAGTTATTGTACCATGTGGCAACAAACAAAAACTCTACTGACATGGACTTGGGTCATTTTATCTTGCCACCCACAAAAAGAAAACTTCATGATCGAGCTGGTCATAAAATTCAGTGCAGAATGATGTAACACTGGAACTAAAAATTATTGTGTGGAGAAGGTGAAATTTAGACTAGGTTTCCCAAGGAATTTCTGTGTTGGTTTTTTGGTTTGTTTGTTGTTTTGGCTTTTTTTTTTTTTTTTTCAAAGAAAAAGGAAACTATTTTATTTGATTCCTGGCTATCAAGTAGGCAACCTACCTACTTCCACTTCTGAAAGGAAAATCAAGTACTCCCCTCCTCCTTTTGGTATATAACTGCACTTTCTTTAAGTTGGGTAAGGACCGATTTAAATGAGACAAATCAGAGACTCCTGTCTGTTGGACACTGACATTGCCTAAGTAGCTATTTGACAACTCAGTAAGGTTATCAGGTCCTCAGTGTAGGATTTTGAAATACATTCAGCATTGGCCTAATTCTGGTTATGTGGAAGCCAGCGCTAAAACTCGCCTGACTTCACTGGAAAATGAGTTAGAAAAAACCGCGTGCTTTTGAGAAACGCACTGCTGTTTTACCCCAGTTGCAACCAGAGAACTGGATAGCTTAGAAAAGAAGATGAGAAACTGCTGAATAATCAAGCAATAATCAAACTTTTTTTGAGTAAAGTACCACCTAAAATCACAGATCCCTTCACGTCAGGTCAAAATTAAAATCTTTAACCTGCCATGAGGTCTGTGCAAGCAAGCCTTTATACCAGTGGATCTTCAAAGGTAGGAATTACAAATACGCTTAATTGTGTGCACAGTGTATAGCCCCATTGAAGTCAAGCTCCAGCAGAGACACTGGTTAGCATGAACGGCGCAGAAACAGTTTATTTTACACAAGTGGCTACAAGTGGGAGGCTGCTCTTCATGCAATAGGCTTTTTATTAGGCCTTAGTTTTGGAAGGTAGGGGTTTAATTTACAAAACTGCCGAGAGATACTGTGTCTTGGAACTTTCCCCGTGGACTTTAGACACTCTCTACAACATTTTAAGGAATTTATTTCACAGCAAATCACACAAATATTTTTAGTCTGGTTAGCGGAAGAGTAGGAAATGTCCATGTCACACAGCAAAGAATTAATACGCGTTTAATTACCTCCTGCATGTAAGGCAAAGCGACCCCTCAAAACTGCAGGTGAAGGCTAGTGCAGATGGAGCGGCAGTAATAGATGAAAAGGCCGTTGCAATGAGCTGCGGGAAAAGCGCAGGCTGGGAGGAGCTCTGGCATAAATGCAGAAGGCACAAGTACGGACAGTAAAAAGCAGGTCTATCCCAGGTTATATTGAGATTACTCTAAAACCAATGTTCAAGCCTAATCCTTTCCTAAAAGACAGCTCTGGCAGGGAAAGCTAGTGTGTGCCCCGAAGTAAACAGGTGTCAGCCAAGAGCTAGTCTTGATCAAGATGCAGCAAGCCTTTTCCAATTCCTCAAGCAGGAGAAGTATGCCACCTACTGTTAACAAAACTCTTTTGCACAGCGAAGCCGTGGACCTCAACGTTGACGAAAACGTTAATGTTCCTGTGGGCAAAGAAAGGGCTATTCTTTCAGTTTATCAGAGACATCATTCCTACAAACTATGTCCACTTAGTAACTAGCTATTCCAGGATAAAAGTTTTCTGTTTTGGAGAACTATAGGTGTTAAAAACATAAGAATGGCTCAGCAACATTTAAAACCATCAAGATAGCGATTATTTGTGCTAGTTTGACAGGTACTGCAGCAGTCAGGCCGTACTATTACACCAGGATAAGAGTTTCCTTTCCGTTAATTGTACTTTAACTTCTTTTATTCAGGCTGCTGTAAGTAAAAACCATTGAACCTGTAATTGCACATTACAGGTGGCTAGAAATGATCAGACTGGTACTGCTGAAATAACCCTGCAAGCTACCTGTTATAGCAGATGGTCAAAGGCAGAAGCATAGGAACGAAACCAGAGAGAAAAAGCATTTGCAACGGATAGGTCCCATTCTTGGCTTTGCCATTCACGTTCTGCGCGACCATTTCTACTTCGCTAGCCCTCTCTGCTTCTGCTTCCTCTCTTAACTTTTTTAAGATTTATCGGTCCATAGCACAAATACTTTTGGTCAGGACTGCCTATCAGAAAGGATCTGTATGGTACCAATAGAGAAATCCTGAGGTGCCCGAGAATGGCAGTGTTCTCGGGAGGCTAAGCCTTTTTACATTCTCTTCATTTAAGAACTTCGCAGAAATGTTTGCTACTTTAAATAGTTATATTCGACAAGCATCAGATGATGATATTAGGGGCATGATATGTCAATGAAATATAGAAAGATGGTGCATCTGTGCAACTTCCCTTTTTTTTACTGGGCCAGCAGGGCCTTTGGCAGTCTGCTCTTTGGCCGTGCAGGGAGCACTACCAATACCTAGCAGCAGCCTGACGGAATAAGGCTTCCTGAGGATACGTTGTCCATTCTTGGTATAAAATACCACTTCAGTATGTCATAAATCTACCCATTTTTTTCCTTAGGGAAAAGATCTAAAGAAATGTAAATATTGTTACTCTACCTGTAGCTAGGAACCACTGACTTTGCCTGTATTGTTTTATATAGGTCTGCAGAGCCAGCGATTCACAAACCACGGGGCTCTTACCAGTCCGTTTCTGTGCATGTGCACGACACGCGCACCACACACAAATATACAGGGAGTTAATGTCCCTATCATCACAGCATCTGTTAAAAATGTGGTCGCTGAGGGATTAAGGGATATCTTAAACGAGAGAAGTAGAACAATGTGTAGTGAAACCACCATTCATATCCATAAATCTCCTGCATTCTTTCTGGTAGCAAAAACATTTAGCTTCCTCTTGTTTGGCACTGGGGAATACACACAGCACAAGGTATTTGTCAAACACCGAGCGGAAACCACAGTATAAGGAAGCATCTGATTTTTTCCTTAGCTCTAAATCGTTGCCGTTTCTCTCACAGCTAAGCTGTCTGAAATTGAACTTTATTAAAACACTGTAGGGAATGATCCTGTGTTGGTTAGAAAAGGAAAATGAATTCAATTTGAACTACAAAAATAGCCTACACAGTTACAAGAGGGGGATGAAGTGAAGGATTCAGCTCTGAAATTGTTGTCTGTTGATCTCTTGAATTGTCTTTTTTCCAGCCAGAAGGTGAGATTTTCCTTTTCCTTTTTTTTTTTTTTTAAATTTTTTAAAGAGCTGCACTTTTGGCTCAGATTACTTTCTTAAGCTCAGAGTTCTCTGAATGCATAGATGTCACAACAATTTCATTGGCAAAGTTGTCACCTAATGATTACAATTATTAGTAACTAAGTGTCATACTGAATGCCCCTCAACTCAAATGCTTTATGGGAGACTTCATATAAAGAAGTTATCGCGACCACACTTACCGATTTTTTTATAACGTACTCATTCCAAATTTCAGCTCCCTAACACCATGGTTGAGTCAGGTATCATCACGTAGCGTTTTCACATTATGGATGAAAACTGTATCCTAAAAAGACACATTTCCCCAGATCAGCCTCTTGTAAGGATCTGATCCGTTGTGTTCAAACGCACCCGAGCGCAAGCTACTGACCACGCTTTGACAACACTTTTACTGAATGCAGTTGAGGAAGAATGAGGCCTCTAGGAGGCTGAAATGGACCTTCGTCTCTGCCATGGCTGGAGGCTGAATGGCAGCGTGTACAGTTTGGAATAGAGCCTTCCCTAGCTTGTCAACAGTCAAATCAAAAGCCCAAACCTAACAGTACACGGATCTGTCTGCAATGCATTGAGGTTGCAAGTTCTCTGACTAACATATACAAGAAATATGACAACATATACAAGAAATGCTGACAAGAAATGAGCAGAACGTAGGAAATAATTCCATGACAGATGAAAATTCGAAGTAGAATAGTCGCTAAGTATGTAACTGTCTCTAACGTAATCTGTTTAACAAAACTCAGGTGTATCTGCTTGGGACTGACAGTCCACATAGGCAGGTAAGTAATGTATCTTATTTAGGATATTCTAGCACACAAAACAAAAAACCACGTCTAATATTCCAGTGCCAGTCTTAGAAAATTGCCATCGTGAAGTGTATAACAAAGAGATCAGCTCTCACTGGGGTTTTGATTAATAACAAAGAGCAAACTTGACTTGTCGATTAATAAGTATGTGCGATTTATTTGGCGCTCTGATTGTGAAGTATTTGTGTAAGACTTTTGGAAGTACTTCTATTGAAAAGTGTTTTCATTGTCCTTAACACTGGTCTTTTTAAATTAAAGAAAGATATTTGAAATACAGAATCTAAAAAGTTCCTCAAGGTATTAGGTGACACGGATAAAGCATAGCATTCCAAAAATTATGAACAGCTTTTCTGGCTAGTAATAGTCAGTAGCTAAGAAACAGGTGTGCCAGGTTCGGAACTAGGGTACCTAAAGGTTACATGTACTTTGTTGTGCTTTGCTGAACGCAAGTAGGCTGAAGCAGATGTTTTAAATGTCGCTGAAGTTAAGTGGCATTTAAGAGCTTTGCCAAACATGGGGAGACTGTAGTGATGTCTGAAGGTGAGCTTGTGAATTTGTGTTCAAATTGACTTCTGGAATACAATGTTAAATACTGAAAAGTAATGCCTTGTGTATAATTGAAAATCACACACTTGAAAAAACAGATCAGATGTTTTAGGCTGAGTCCACGCATCGAAATTCATGAATGAGAATAAATGATCCAGATGCACCTTTCAACACCCTCATAAGCTCACTCACCAGACATCTGTAGGTAAATGTGTATTTTGACTTACTGCAGCCCTCTTTTCAGGTACTGTCTAGTGGTACTTCCTCATTTAGAAATATAACTGAATTCATGTTCATGAATGAGAAAATAAGAGAATGACAGACAGGTGACAAAAGGAAAATTCACCCCATCAGCATTTTTCCTCCCATGTACATGAAATGCTTACTGAAAAGGACACTAATTCAGGAACACAAAGCTATTCAAGGCAGCACCTAACTTTGTAACTAGCTGGCATTAAAGTCAATGGCGTTGTAAATGTCACACAAGAAAAAAATCCCTGTTTAGCCGGCTGGAAATAAATGAGAAAAAAAAACCCCTTATATTTACTGTTGAATGGGAAAAAAAAATATTTTTAGGACACACATGTTCAAGAATCAAATGCTTTAGTAAAATTTCATTTCCAGAATGTTGGGAAGAGTAAGAATTTGTCATGCACGGCCCTCAATTCTGACTAGTTTTATCTCAAGATGGATTGCCAGCTTCTAGCTCCATCTACTGTGTCAAACTGAAATAACAGAAAGATTGGTCTTCCCTCTTTTTTAAAAAAACTGTATCCCAACCTCCCCATAAAATAGGAGATCAGGAATCAGCAACATGTAGCTGTTGAAAGAAAATGCATTAGAGCGAAGACAAAATGGCAAATAACATGAGCCAGTAAGTAGAATAGCACACAGTAAACAAGGTAGGGAAGGTTCTGTTTTGAAAAACAGAGGCTCCACAGGATCCGGAGGGGTGTTAGAAAATTTTAAGACGATTGAGGGCTTTTACACCATTTTTCTAGTTATCATTTAAACTCTGCGAAAAATGTTTTGCTTCCACTTTACATACCTTTTTTGAGAAATCAAAGAAATTTCTGACATTGCCTTCACTGAAACCAAGATCTCACGAAGTTTCACACAGAGATTCTCACTCCCTTTCTCATCCAGAGATAAAGTGGCCTGGTAGTATAAATATTTTCTAGGCACACTTTGTATGAAAATAGAAAAGCAACAGCTTGTACCTTGTTGTTCTGCATGCCAGCAGAAGGCTGCTTGCATTAAGATCTCCTGAGCAGCACAAAGAAAAACAATTTCAAGGACTAATTTCAGAACTAATCAATTGTTTACTTAAAAAGTGGTTACTATAGAAATTATCATTATGGACTGGCAGGACTCAAGCAAAACATAAAATGTAAGAAATGTTCAACGTCCTAGCTGATTCTTGTGTAGTCCACAGCTGATGCTACCTTAAATGTCAGTAATAAAAAAAACCAAAACCAAACCCAAACAACAAAACATTAGTTTGACAAGTAAACTTCGATATTCAAACACAGGTGGTTTTGGCCTGAGAGGTGTCGTTCACAGTTTTGGAGTACAGATCCATTATACATTAACCGCAAAAAGCTTCTCTTTATCTTACGATTTGTCTTGTTTTTATTTTATTTTTATCTTCTACAGCACTTGAAGACAATTAGAACGAAATCCAGAATCTCATCCAGATGCTGTTTGCCTCAATTTGCCGTGGTATTTTTCGATTTTATACTCGCAAAGGGTAAGCATTTCGAAAGCGTGTGAAGCAAATTAGGAACCTGAAACCTACTCTCAAAAATCATTTATGCATGTAAAAATGTAAGTCTTTCAGAGTACTAATAAGTTTTAGGATTCCGACTGCTTAAGCCATTTCCTAAAGAAGATACAGACTCCCGAAGTACTAAATATATTACAGAACAAATGCCCTTCTAGCTTAACACTTTAGGTCAATTGTTAGCTAATCAACCCTTTAGAATTTCAAGTTCAAAGTACTGTTACCTGCTGGGTAGTACTGGGGCTATAGAGAAGGGTATGAAATAGTGACTAGTTTGTAAAGCTCACCGTAAAAAACCACAAAGTACAAAAATTACATCAAAACCTTAATTTTAATACAAAAGGTATTGCTTTCCTTTGACCCATCAGGCTTAGGCTGCCTGCCTAATGTCTGTCCGGGGCCATCAGTGTTTCAGCTCAGTCTTCTCTGTCAGAGTCAATCATCTTGTATCACCTACGCTGTACACAGATTTCTCAAGTGCTGTCTTAAATCGTAGTCTTTTGCTTGCAGTACTCTTGCAGGAAGACTGCTTCCAAGCCTCATGTCTCTAACTAGAACTCTGAACTTCCAGCCCCCAAACAGTCATGGTGTATTATATATCACTGTTTACACTTGTGCCATTATTGTATTTTTAACATTTGCCAGATTCTTTGGAAAAACTAGGCCAGCATGGCCACAGCTAGCTAGCTCCTGTTACGTTAACACGCACGCCTCTGCCTAAATACTCGAGCGAAAACGGCAAGATGAAAAAACTGCATTCCGAACTTGGGAGCGCTTTTCCCTCAAAACCACACCAGAAGCAGCAGTGAGTAAGCCCCGCTGAACTACCTGAACCAACTCCAAGTGTATGGGTAGGCATCATCGCATTCAGACGCAAACCAGAACTATTCCATGCCACTGAAAGTCTCCAGCGCTCCTACTGGCCTCCCAGCGAGTGCCCTGGTATCAAACACCACTCTGGACTTCAATGTCCTGTAGGTGGATGAACGCCACTGGCGACACTCCTTGAGATCGAGCTGATCGCTTCTAGTGATGACATCAGGAAGGAACCAGGAGAAGGTTAGTCTTTGTTAGCAAAGACTTAACTGGATGGAACGCCATAATTTCCTGCAGAACAACTGCGCTTTACCTTTTTCAACAGAGCACCTGCGTATTTCTTCAGCCAATCAATATTCAAAAGGTTTTGCTTTCTGGACTTGTTTTTACTTTCCCAATCCTGCCTGTGAGGAAGTGGTCAAAGCTGGCATGACATTGTATTAAGGTTTAAGGGCAACTACCAGAACATGTAATATCACTATCTGAGATGGAATACAAATACTTTTCAAGACACTCAAGCGGGATATATATGTTATTTCAAACTGACACCGATCATCTTTAAGTGTAGCAAATGGCAAAATCACCTGGCTTACCATGCCAAATGTAGGCAGAAGTCAATCCCAAATGGGCCTTCATACTGGCTGGGTTTGAGTGTTAGCATTAATGTTAATGCTTTACCTTCTGCACATATAGAGGTGCCGTCCCGTGATGAACCGGGCTGCTGTAACTCTAAGCAGTTCCTCCAGGCTAGCACCGCTCTTGTTAAATTCTGAATCTGTCTGGATTTTCTTTACTTTCTTTACTCACAAGGCCACAGCAGTTGAGATGCTCACAGGAAACTTGCTATAACGGAGAAATATTTAAAAAAATGTCATTTAAAGCAAATGCCATGGCTGCGTAAAAACAATTTTTAATCATTCTTTTCCATGTGTAATTTACAGCTACTAAAACTGAGTGCTTTAGGCAAGCCTTAAAACATATATCACAGAAAACAGACTTCTCTGAATGCAGAGACATTTGTGTTTTTTTCCTTCTTTCTCCCTTTGACTTGGTCAGCAGTTAACTGCGTAATTGCTGAAGAACTTCAATTTTATTATTTCTGTTTAAAAGAATTACCGATGGTCTAGTTTTAGTTTATCTTGTCTCCCATTTCAGATGTGTCTTCCATTTTTTTTTTTGAGACAATGCTACGCACCAAGGACGTTCATTGAGCCAGTCCTTTTGGTACGTGTGTTGAAGGAATACAATCATTTGGGGTTCACAATTCCCAGAACGATACGAATAAAACTGTTGCAGCACATACAGAAGCTGCAACAGCTGCAAAACCGTATGCATCAAAGATAACCAATGAATTCACTCCTTCTATAACCAGTAAGACAGGTGTGATTTGGTTTTTGGATTAATTTCATCGCTCATTCGGATAATCATCTCATCTGGAGATGTAGAACTGCTGTGCTCCTCCCACGTTCCTCCTACTGTGACAAATACTATAACTGGACACACTCAGTCTTGCCACGAAGAGACAAAAACGTGGGGGGTGTGGTTTTAGGCTGACCGCATTCGCCCTTTTTAAGAGGCATTCGCTCTTTAGCACTTAGAGGAAGTCAGCTGAAGGAGTTGTATTCACAAAAAGAGAAAAATCGATACTGAAACTGCTGGAGTGAGACAATGGGAAAAGGCAGCCTTGTTGCAGTCGTAGCAGTCCCGAGTTTGGGTTAAAAATTCAAGAAGTTTTCACAAAAACAAATACAGAGAGAAAATACATTCACCCTTCCCAAAAAGAAAACTATTTCAGTGATTCAGAAGTGCCATTTCAGTGCATTTACAACAAAAGTTATTGAAGTTAAAAGCTAGATTATTTAATCTTTGCACATCAAGAATGAGACACCTTCTTTCATCCTTTTTTCTCTCCAGCCCTCAAGTGATAATTTCAGAAGTTCCGGCTGTCGTTCAGGAGCTCCTAGAAATAAGAGCTGAGTGTGAACAGAGGGTGTTTAGGACTGCTGGATGGCATGGCACCGAGCACAGGTGGGCTGACTTAGCTGACACGTGTACGAACCGGGAGGGAGAGGGTGCACATGTAAAATCAGGGCAGGAGGGCAGGTGGAGGCAAAAGTCACAGACTTGCGGGGTGTGAAAACTTGCATGTTACACACGCGCGCGTGTGTGTGTGTCTGTGTGTGTGTCTGTGTCTGTGTGCTGGAGGGATTACTAAAACTCAAACCAGGAATAACTTTTTCGGTTTCTGTATTAGTTATAATTCCAAACAAAACTCAATATCCCCGCTTCCCGACTTTGACGATGATACTGCTCCCAGCAATTATAAATGAAACTGAGAGCAGATCCATACAGATAATTACACCACAGCATAGGTTTAAACAAGTGAGTTGTCCCACAGAACTTTTTAAAGAATCTGGCATACACAAGGCAGTGCCTGAAGGCATTCGCTGAGTTCAGACCTCAGGTTTTCCCAATATTTATACTGAGTGTTTGGTGGAGGGATCAAGAACCAGAAGGGAAATGAGTAAATACTGAAGTAGAAGACACAGATCAAAGGCATAACGAAGGATTATTATTTTTCTCAAGATTTCCTGCAGCTTTATGCCAGCAACAAACCCAAATGTCCAGAGTTAATCAACCTTACAGGCTCACAAAAGGAAATGTATGTTAGGTATTACTTCCCTGATTAGGGCCTATACTGACTTTCCATTGCTATATAATCCATTACCTAGCAGCCCTACGAAAAGCAAACACAGCTTTGGGTCATGCACCCATGTGGAAACTGGGATACAAAAAAATGGTCTCAATTATTTAGTCTTTCATTATAAGCCCGTCTTGACGATTATCATGGTACCTATGAGAATGTTTTATTTTGGTTTTCTAAAATATAAAGCGCTGTTATGCAACCCGGAGAAGTTTCACGCCTTCCCAAGGCGTTCTCTTGCTCAAACCATCACAGGACTGATAGTTGACTTTTGTTAGCAGCTTTTGCCTGTGACAAAAACAAAGCTTATAAGCCCAATGAATCCGACACTGAGCTTCTCTAAAGAGCACAAGTGCTTTTATTGCTGCTGCACTCACAAAAGGCTCAAACTAGTAAGGGTGGTAGGGAGAGCAGGTATAAACTGTACGTTACAAAAATGGAGAAAACCAACTTCCTCTACACTGCAAGATTAGAAGGAGCAACTCTTTGATCAGAGCAGAGGTCACCATCATAAAAGAAACTGAACAAATAGTCTCAGATAGTCCATGCTGCCTGTGCCAACAAAAGTGGTGTTTTGTAACTACTCCCATCTGATTCAGGGCTTGAGAATACAACGCAGAGTGATAAAATAACACGGTTGCTTTCATTAGCAAGAAACTGGACTGGATGGCTCAAAATACCCTTTCCAAGCCTAACAACTTAAATGGACTCTTGAAGAAGTAATGTGCAAATGTTGTAGCCCAGTATTAAAATGCAGATTTGTAACGCAACCGAACTGAGCGTTACCGCAGCCCCGCTTGGCCTCGATCAGCTCAGCGGCAGACCGACCCTTCGATGCCATTTCCCAACCTCACGCTGCACTGGAAAGGGACAGAGAGGGCAACTCCTTGCTAACAGCTCAAAGGGTAAAATCCAGTCCTGCAACCGCCCTTCCTGAATCCAAGCGGGTGAATTTCGTGCATTCGGACAATCTGTTCCTCTGCCCGGCTGCTTGTACAGCCAAAGAAATCTTAGAGATGTTTTGTTTAAAGAAGTCAGTCACCTCTTGGATCAAACGATGAAGACTAGGTCACTTTTCCAGGCTTATCACTTGAAAAAAGTGACATCCTTTTCACACCCACACCATGAATCTCAGGTGGTAAGGCTGAGGTTACCTATATTCACTTGCAATTCTGTTTTCTGCTTGTTGTGATCGCAACAAGTAAGAAATGCTTCATTTGTGCTTGTTATCTCTACGTAAATCAGTAAAAATCAAGGCATTTGCCACAAGAGGACAAAAACACTATTCTCACTGATCTGCCGTCACGAATCTTGTGCCAGTTTTGAGATTTTTGTGCAGTCATACCAGGAAGTAGTAGGTAGGTGACTGGAACGTTCAGTTTATTCCTCGCACCTGAACACTAGAGGTTAAGAACTACAGTTATAGCCAGATGACTTAGAAATTATGTAACTTAATGGTGGTGCTGTTACCAGTAATGCAGTCCTTTTATTAAGAACATATAAAGGCACGTGACAAGAGCTAGGTTTTGGTGGGATGTAAGGCACGTGAAGATTTGGGGGGAAACTGTGCAGACTTGCTTTTGTGACGAGCGTTAGTTCTTTGAGAATTTTTTTTAAAAGCAATGTTTCATTTCAGAGGTGCTGCAGACATGACGGGTGCTTTCCAACATTATCCAAAGATGACAAAAGACAGCATTTAAGGGTAAAGTAATCAAGTAACGACAAGCTCTTTACGTTTCCCTAAAATGTAACTGGAGTAGACACTGGTGGTTTGAAACGCTAATTCCAAAACACCCGCAGCGTACCAGCGCACGAGAGCCGTTACCGATCTTTAGAGTCACGTGTTTCTGTGGTTAACAACGTTTTTCCCTGTTGATTTCCATTAGGTCTAAAGGAAGAGAAAAAAAAAAAAAAAAAAAAGCCCATTCCTTCAGCGAGCATTCGCTGGTTGCTTATATTTAACTGCCACAAGCCTTTTGTTACTGCAGGACCTGACCGGCATCAATGCAGGCGACATGTTTTTCCACACAAAAAGTTGAGTATGACTGTCCCAAGTACATCTTGGGTATGGAAGTCTGGGCTGGGGGGGGGGGGGCTGAAGGAGGAAACGGGATACGGCGACACAGTTTAAAGGACGTAATCAAAGCGCGTGGTCAAAGTGACACAGGCAGCCTGATGCTTCCTACTTTTTTTTGGCGGTCCTCCACCGACTTTCTTTTAGAGCAGGGCTGAGGAGGTTGCCTTTGAAGCCCAGAGGGTCCGGGGAGGACGCACCGTACGGAAGACCATCGCCAGCGGTTGGACATGGGGGTTGTCGTGGTTTCACGGTGGGGCCGAGCTGAGGCCTTACTCGTGCCTTGGCCGTTTCCTGAGGAGGTTTCCCGCCCACGGCGTCCCCTGCACCCGCACGGCCGACCCCCCCCCCCCCCCCCCCCGAAAAGTGTTGCTCGACAAGGCCCCCCCCCCCCTCCTCCTCTTACCCCTCTCCTGCCATTTCGTTTGACGCAGCAACTCCACCGGTACAGAGCGGCCGCCTAGCAGCCGCCCTGCCCAACCACCTCCTCTCTCCGACGGCGACCCCCAGACCTCCCCCTCCCCGGCTGTTCCCCTGCCCTCTGCTCCACAGAGCAGCGGGGCGGGGACGAGGAGATGGCCGCCATCCCCGTCCGAGGGCGGGCGGAGAGGAGGGAAGCGGCCTCAGAGCGCCGCCGCGGCGGGTGATGACGTCGGCGGCGGTTCCGGCGCCGGGGCGGTGACTGAAGCACGCACGGAACGGTGGAGGAGGAGGAGGAGGGGGGGGGGGGTCGCCGCCAAGGAGGCTGCCGCCGACGGAGCGGGGAGCGGCGGGGGAGCGTGGCGCCGGGCCGAGGCCGCGCTGAAGCGGGGCGGCGGAGGGAGGGAGGGAGGAAGGGAAGGGGCGGGCGGGCGCGGGGCGGAGGCGGCGGGAGCGGCGCCCGCCGCGGTTGCTGCTGCCGAAGGCGGCGGCGATAAGTATCGCGAGAAGTGGTGCGGCGCCGGCGCTAGAGGTGACCGAGACAGCGGCGGCGGCCCCGGGTGCCTCCTCCTCCTCCTCCTCCTCCTCCTCCTTCTTCTTCTTCTTCCTCACCGGGCGCCGGCGCTGAGCGAGGCGGATCGGCGGCCATGGAGAAGGCGGCCGGCTCGGTGGTGGTGGCGGCGGCGGCGGCGGAGGGAGGCGGTGACGGCGGCGACGCCGGGAGCGCCACGGCGGGGCCCGGTCCCCCGGAGGGGTTGAACGGCGGCGCCGGTACCTCACCGCCGTCGTGCCCGCCCGGGGCGGCGGCGGCAGCGGCAGCGGCAGCGCCGCGGGGTTTGGTGCGGGTGTGCGACCTGCTGCTGAAGAAGAAGGCGGCGCCGACGAAGGCGAAGCGGAGCGGGCGGGCGGGCCGGCCGGCCAGCAGCAGCGAGAGCGGCGGCGGCGGCAGCGAGAGCAGCAACAACGGCAGCGAGGAGGAGGAGGAGGAGGAAGACGAGGAGGAAGAAGAAGAAGAAGAGGTTTCTGAGGTACCCCGGGGGATGGGGGGGGGGGGGGGGGGCAGGCTGTGGGGGACGGGGTTGCTCCGCCTGTCCGGGGCCGTGGATGGAGGGGGGGGGTGTGGGACGGCGATGCCCGTGGAGGGGCGGCCCCGCAGGGTTGCCCTACTGCTCCGGTTTCATAATTCCTGCCCGCTCCCGCCTCCCCCGCCGCAGAGGCAGGAAGGGGGCAGCACCGCGCCGCCCGCGGGCGGCCTCGTGGTGGGGCGGGACCGGGACCGGGACCGGGACCGGGACCGGACCGGGCCCCCCCCGCCCGCCGGGGCACGGCGGGGAGCCGCGGCCGGGCCTGGCGGGGGGCTCGGCGCATCTCCCGCCTCAGTGAAGGCGGCGGGAGCGGTCACCAGTGCTCCCCCCCCCCCCGCCGCCGGTTTCTTTGTGGGGGGGTGTCGGTGTGTCCCGGGGGGGAGGCGTGGAAGGGACCCGGGGGTCGGAGGGTCGCCGGGAGGGTCAGGCGGCGGTGGGCCTTGGTTCTCTGGTTTTGGGCACGTGTGGTTTTTTTTGTTTTTGTTTTTGTTTGTTTTTTTTTTTTTGTCGTGGCGCTGCTGAAGGGAAAGGCCCGAGAAACGTCGCGGGTGCCCCCTCGACGCGGCGTCGCTCGACGTCGGCGCGTGTGCCATGCGGCGGAGCAGAGGGGAGCGGGAGAGCGCGCCGGTGGGAACGGGGCCGGGAGCAGGTTTCGGAGATAGGCCTGAGCTCTGGTAGGAAGCTGTTTGTGCTCCCGGTCGCGGGAATAGATCTTCCTGAAGAAAAGCAGGTGAACGCGCCACCGAAGGGAAGGCTGGCTTAGAGCCCTGGGCGTTCCGCTCTCATCCGGCGCGTTCTCTGAACCTGACGGCAGCCGCCCTTTCAACCCACTGCCGAAACAAGCGCCAGCAAGCGTTATTGACTTGTTCTCGTTTAACGTTAGGTTTCTCAGGTGGGTATCGCTGGAAAAGGCCGAGCAGGTCTTGAAGCCCCTTTCTTATTTGCATATGCAGTCACACAGAGCTGCTTTGCCGAGGAGTTTTGATTCTGTAACCTTCTAAGCTGAACGTTCACTTCCGCTTTTTTTTGAATAGCGTCCTCAAAAAGGTCCACGTCAAATTTGTAAGTTTTTCTTTGAACTTTATTCCTAAGTGGTTTGGCTTTTAAGTGGTAGATCTACTTTTGTCTTAGAAATTAAAACGAGCAGGAAGAAAGGGAAGGAAGAGTCCGATACGTTTTACGAAGGGCTGGGCTAAGATGGTGATAGGTTTTTCCACGGTTAAGAAGCACTCTGCAATTTATTTCTGAAGAAGTTGGTTCGAGAAGCATTTTATCCAACTGCTGTGAGACAAATTGCACACGATGAGTGTGTCTCAATTAACAAGTAATTATGCCTGGTATTTTGTTTCGGTAGTGTTTATTTTTAGGAAAGCGCGTGTCATCGCGTAGGTAGAAGTTTTTGAGGTATAAAACTTGTAAGATAGGCAGCCATGGTTACGTGCCGAACTGTGCTATCTAGCAGTCCTAGAGATACTTGAAGAACTCTCTTGCTCTCTTGAACAGAGTCCCTGGAGTTTTGCTATGGTGGTGTGTGGCGAAGGGATGAAGGCCCCCTAATGACTTAGCAGATGCGTCGGTTGATAGTTAAGCGTTGAGATAAGTTGTATGTGACGGCAACCTTCGACAGATTTCACGTAAAGTGAGACTTACTGGCAAAATCGTAGGCAGACTTATTTTGTGGTCCATAGCCGCTCTTCCAAATGGCTCCTTATACTGATAGCTTTCAGATGTTGCTGTGTGTGGCATGATGAGAAAGGCAGAGGCAACCGAGTACTATGTGTATTTTTAGGTGAGGTGAGCCTGTGCTTGCATGTTGTCCCTTACATAGCCATAGGTACCTATTTAATATGCTTTGAGACCTGTAGAGAGATAAAAAAGATCATTAGACTATCATGAAGCAGCAGAAGAACACTTCACTTTTCTTTTTTTGACAGAATGACACGTGCTGTAGATACCGATAGCTGGGAAGGCATTTTTGGCATCTGGAAGCTTCTGCGCCGTTTTTTATCTTATTCATAGTAAGTGAAGGCTTTCCCAGTCTAGGTGGTCTGGAATTAAATTTTACGCAGAGGCAAGTAAGTGATAAACAAGTTAATAATATCGAGTTTATGAAGTTAAGGATAGGATATGTTTTGTCATGTACCAGCTTCATATAATTCTTTTTCTTGATCATTCAGGGTGCTTGCAAAAAACTGTTCTAGTCTTTCTCTCAGTGACTTCAGGATGAAATGATAGAGCTTGTAGAATATGCACAGCCGAAATCACAGTTTTTAGGAATGTGAACGTGAGGATGGCCTGATTAATGGAGCAGAGGATCTAACTTCAGAGTAGTTCCCAGCAGCTCCTGGGGAAGAAATGTGTTTTGAGTGTTCTCAGTGAAAGGGAGTTTTCCTTGTCTGAAAGCAACCTGATGTTTAATTTTGGGTTTTAGAAGCTTTAAAAAAAAAAAAAAAGTTTGTTTCTACTGTGGTATTTTTATTTGTTAGGGCTTTAATTTTTTTTCTTTTAGTTCAGACTTACTTGGGATGTGCATAGCTTGTATGGCTTTCAGCAGTTGGATTGTGGTCTTCTGACCACTGGCGGTCTGGAAGGCACATAAAATGAAAAACACAAAGAAATCTACGTTTATGGTTTTGCTGTAAATGGAAACTGTTGTGGAAACACTGCATAAGATGGTGTTCCCTCCCAGCCATTCATTTCATTATGTCTGTAAATTTAAGGCAGTTTGTCTTAGGCTATTTTTTGCCCTTCCCATGCTTAATACATTAAGACTTCTCTAATCTCTGAAGCGAAGTGCTTCTAGATTTGACTACTAATGAGGCAGCTTCTAAAAATCAGGAGTACGGTAGCAACAAGTCAAAGGAGTTACAGTCGGAAACCTGGCAGATACTGAATCACGAAAACCCCATGAGTGGAAAGGTATTGTTTGGCTTAGTTGTTGCTGAGCTGATGGAATGGAATAAAAAGTTGTAATCCGATGTCTTCATCTCAGTCTGTTTCTAAACTCCATTAGATCTTGGTGTGGAAGCATAGGTGCTGGGTAGAGTTTTGGGAGAAGTTAAGTTGGAATTTCATACCAACAACTTAATGAGCTCCTACTACAATATTAATGGCAACCTCCAAAGTTGCTTGTTGAAATTGCAGCAAATGGCTGTTTGCTAAAAAAACCCAAGATTCTAGGTAGCGTGATCCAGTATTGTCTGTAAATGGACAATTGCCTTTTCCCTAACTACCAGTTAAGAAAAAAAAAAAGGCAACTCTTTTTGGTACACAGGAAGACGAATCTTAAGGTATGAGAAAAATGACGGTAGAAGTTACATACTGGAGGAGGTCAGCTTGCATGCTTCCCGGCAGAATTCTGGCCTCAGTTTATGAACTGTCACATAAAACAAGTGAAATGGTTCAGTTTTCATAGAGGTAGTCTCCTAAGCTGTTTAAGGAGCTGTATTGTTGTTAAATAGGACTGCAGTGCCGCTTTGATCGGGTGGTAACTCACAGAGAGCGTGCTTTCAGGCAAAAACTGGATAGGTGCAGTGACACATAGGGAAAACTTAACTGGTTGACATGTTAGATGTTTAAGGATGAGATGAAGGTGCATCTCTGTTCTCCATCAGAATTGTGTGAGGAGTGTCATTGAAGAAGACTATAGTGTTGGGCCAGTGCCCTAACGGGAAGCTGCTTTAACTTTTTAGCGGGGCTTTGTACGGTGTACCTTCTGTCCCCCATTTAGCATAGCTTATTATTGATATGTAAATATGTGAAACAAATACAAAGAAAAATGCCTGTCAGATTTGTGCCTTAGGTCAAGTCAAAGGTCTGTCTTCCGAGCTGCTTAAAGGAATGATTTTTCAGGACAGGAGTCAAAAAAAAAAAGTGTGTGTTTGGGGGAAGAGCAGGTTAGACAAATGGAAGCTGGCCTATAATGTGAAACTTGGGAACATTATTATTGTTTGGGAACTTTACAGGTTTGGGTTTTGTTTTTTTTTTTGTGAAAACATGGTTTAGCAGTTCCTCTGAAGAGGCTCAAATAAAAAACAAAAATATGCAGATTTCTCGAAAGTGTTCTTGTATGTACTGATTTTGTTAAACATTTGTCTTCAATAAATAGCGAAGTAGTGCAGAAAATGAGCAAGTCCTAGTAGCAAGTTGCTACTTAAAAATCTGATATCCAGAGTGCATTAGGTCTTCTCTTACTAAACACAGAAAGGCTTAATTGTATAATAAAAAGTGTTTACAAGCTTATTTCAAGTCTTTGAACTCACAGGATGTTTGCTGCTAGCAGCAAAGTTTATAATTGCTTTTCCTAATAGCGTATCAATTTTAAGAGTTTGTAAGTTCAGTTTTCTTCGTGAGCAGAAAGTCTCGTGATGATTAGATGTAGATCAGCCTTGGATTTGTGTGTGCTTATTTCTGTTCTTCCTTTTATTTTTTCTGACTGGTATGGTATGTTACTGGATTCTCATATGACGTGCAAATCAGCTTTCCTAAACGTAATCCTCAGTAGTGTTAGCTATACCTGAAAGCGCTACCCCATGCAAAGGGTGTTTTTTGAGATACTTTGGTTGTTTCTTAAGCATTCTTGTTTTTACTTGGGCCTCATAGCTGCTGTAAATAAAAGTTCATTTTTGTTTTTTCAGCTGCAATTGAATTAGTAATTGAACTGAACTAGTAAGATGAACTGAATAAAAGACCAAAACACCACCGGTCTTCTAAAATTTGTTCATGCAGAAGAAGCTACTCTTAGCTTCTTTAGCTTCACATATAAGGTGTTAACCTGACAACTTGGACTTACAGGTGTGATTTCAAGAGCGTCACAGGCACATGGTTGTAATACTTAGAACTGTAAAAGGCTTTAACAGCTTAAGTGTTAAAGCGAGCTGTTGATCTGAAACACAGAATTTATTTTAAAAATTTTTTTTTAATCCCAACTGTCTTAATTAGAATCCTGGAGTAAGGCCTTTGGATTCTGCAGCACTGCTAAAGAGCCGGTGTGTCTCGCTTGACCGCTGTATGATACGTTCTCTGTACTACTATTACTTTCATCCCCTTGTGTCTTCAAATACGTGACTGAACATGCAACTAATTGGGCTCTGTCCTTGTTAGCGTGCGACATGCGGATGTACAGTTCAGTCTCGTATTCTGCTGCATTGTTTATGCTGTAATTCTTTTCTTGCTGTCTACTTTGGCAGCTTCTTGCCTGTACCGTTTTGTTTCTTCCCTTCAAAAGAAGAAATAATGGTGAAATTCCTTAGGAAAAAACCCCACCTTGTTTAAGACCTAAGGTGATTTTGGCATTTTCCTCATCGGTATAGTTACTACAATGTGTAGCTCGGCATAGCAATAGTTACCTTACATCAGTTCACCTGATGTGACCCAAAAAACAGGTGAGCCCCAGCAGGGTCCGTGGCAGACTTCTTTTCCGTCTCCGGAAAGCACCTTATCATGATACTTCAGAAACACCGGTTTTTACCTGTATGTTATGTAGTCCCAACGCAAAGCCCTCTCTTAGGGAAAATATTTTAACGGGGTTGGTGCTATGGGTGACATTTTTGTTTTATCTTGCGTGAGGGATAGGGTAAGTATGATGTAATATAACTGTTGAGAGTTAGCATCCATTAATTGTCTCTGAAGGTGAGTAGCGTTAGAGGCGGCCCGGAAGTGTGAAAGGATGTTTCTAAAAAATCGCTGAAGTAACAGGGCCCATCGGGATGTTGGTAGGTGAATCCTGCAACCAAGTTTCACAATAATGAAATCTGCTGTAGCTGACCCGACCCCAGGAAGCATTAGCCAAAAATGTTTAACAAACATCCCTTCTTTATTGTTCCCCAGACTAGGTTCCGGCAAAATCGCTTTGGAAAACTGGAATAAAGATTTGGCTGGCTTTGGCATTCCCTGGTGTAACTCCTTTTCTATCATTACTGGCATCGCCCTATAGGTGATGACTAGCATATGCCCCCTTATCTGAGGGAGTAACATTACTAGAATTCATATGCTGGTTAGGAGAATTGAGTGTACTGTTAACTGGCTGAGGTGGTAAGCAAAGATTAAGTAGGGTCTTTATGTGCATGGCAAAGAGTCTAGGTATGCAGAGCTGATAAATCGTGTCTGGTTAGACCTAGTGCATATTTTATAAAAAAAAAAAAAAAAAATTGAAGTTTTTTTTTGTCTGCTCTATGTAATTGAAGTTATTAGTGAATATCTGGGTTTAACAAGAAGCCCCCTGCATCAAATGACCACTGCAAAAGGTGGGCTTAAGCATTGGTCGTGCCATGTGAATTTGTTTACTTCCGCAGATCTTTCTCCAGGAAATGTCCGTATAAACGTAACTCCTGTGTGCAGGCTGGAGCCAACCAACCTGTGTTTTAAGCTAGTAATTTAGTTCTTTAAACAGTATTATTTCTCTGGAAGAGATTTAGCTGAGAGAATTTCCTCATCTGTCAACTTTGAAGGCAAGTGGGATTATATATGTTTGGGTTTTGTTTTTCTGTTTTTGTTTTTTTTTCCTCTATTTGTGTTTTAAAACCAAAACTATTTGTGCTTATTTAGGCTACAGCTGATTTGGAAATTGGATTTAGGAATTGAAAAATCAATGGTGCAGATCCATGATAAGTAGGAAGACTTTTTTCTGAGGTTAGAGAAACAAGCCCTTTTAACTTTGATTTAAGAAAAAAAAATTACACAAATTTGATACTAGTTTTTTAGGCGATTTGAGGCAGAATCCACGGCTGCCTTGGTAGGCATTCTGCTCTTTTTCGGAAGTGACGATGTGCTTCTGGTTTCTTGATGGTGTGGCATTTTAGGTGACCGAGTTGAATCGACATCTTGAAGATGTGCTGTATCTATAGAGCTTCAGTACCTATCCTGGTCATCTTTGTCATGTCAGTAACTTTTCATGTTTTGAGGAAGAATACTAATTGTGTGGGTGGGGAAGGACTTAATGCTAGCAAATGGTTTGGATAAGGTCATTTAACTAACGTGTACTTAGGGGAAAAAAAGTCTTCCTTAACGTGTGGTTAGCCTTAGCAGTGAAGGTAAATATGTCTTGGTGTTGGTGTGTGAATTCTGGTGACCTCTATGCAGTCATTGTGCAGTGTTGTCAGGAGTATTTGAAAAAAAATACATGCTTGACCAATGAAGGGCAGCATTTCCTTTATGTTTTCACTAAGCAGTTAGTGCTTTGTGTTAATCGGTACTCAGAGAGGTTATCTCAGTATTCCAGATGTTTTTCAGCCACATTTGCCCCCCCCCCCCCCCCCCCCCCCCATATGCAATCCTAAGCTCGTAACTATCTGAAGAGCTAATGCCATGTGGAGGTATTACTTAACTGTTGTGTCACCTTATTTTCACATTGGGTAGTAGTTGTATACCAGGCTAAAAATGAGCCACGAAACCAAGCATGCCTGTAATACATCTTTGTGCTTGCAGTGTTTTCTTTTAGGCTGAATGTTGCAGTTGGGATGATATTGTTTGAGCTAACCAAAGCAGTTTTTGACAAATTCAAATGGCTGGTGTGTGATGTGCAGGTGTTTTTCCTCTGCTGTATTTTAGCTGACTCTTCAAGTCTTAGGAGTATAATGGTGTATTCTAGGAAATGAGCCGAAATAAACTTTGTTTTTATTTTTTTCCCTGCCCCACCCCAATATCTTAGGTCTTTGTGGTGTTAATCATCAAGAATGGATAACGTGTCCAAATACGCAGCTGTTCAGATGCTAGAAAGCAGAGCTAGGAAGAAGTTTGGAGGCTTAAGAAGTATGATGAAATGTCGCTATTTAGAATATCAGTTTGGGGTTTTGGCCTCCATGCTCCTCAAGTTCAAGTTGAAACAGTCAAAAAGTTAAGTGTCTGGATTCCTTTTTTTTTTTTTTTTTTTTTTTTTTTTTAAGGTTAAAATTAAAGGCATCTTTCACACAGTAATGTGACTTCTTCCTATTGGTAAGGAGGCTACCTCATGTTTAAGCTCAGGTTCGTTTCCCCTTGCCCTAATAGAAAAGGAATGTTTGTTTCTAAGCCTGTACATCTGTCCTTCTTTGCAGGAACTGTTTTGTGGATTACGGCCTCAGCAGAAGGAGAACATCTGAAACCTCTCTCTAGGGCAGGGAGTAATTCAGAGATAAGAGGACGAAGGTTGTTTTTATCTTCCCAGTTTTTCCCACACGCAAGAATAGAACTGAACGCTTTATTTACCGAGAAACTGGTGGTCCCTAGTACACCTGTGTCTGGCTGTTATCTGGTGACTCACATGTTTTCCTGCCCTTGAACTTTACCGTTTCAAAACTTCAGCTATTTCTTTCCTTTTGTTCAGTCTTGTCCTGAAATGCTTTGCCAGGGGAATTTTCCTTTTTATGCTGTTCTGCAGGTGTGAATTGTTCTCCTCCACAGAATGGTGAACAATGCTTTAATGAAGTTTAAAATTTCAAGTCATCATGTGACTTAGGTTTTTTTCCCTCAAGTGCTCAGTGTTGTTCAGCCTCTGTCAGCGTGGGTACTAATCCCACTGAAGTCAGGGGAATTGGGCTTGTAGGAAGGTTGCAGTGAGCATGCTGCTGCTGAAAGGGGAAAAAGAAAAAGAAAAAAATAAAGGCATTCATTGCTCCTCCCAGCCACTTGGGTAATGATCTTGTTGAAAAAATCTCAGCAACAGAAAAAGCATGTTTACAGTTGATCAGTTCCTTGATCCAGTTTGTCAGGCAGTCGCAGGAGGGCTTGTGCTGACACAGCGAAGAGCCAGGAACTTGAGCAGGGAGGAGGGATGAGGACTGCCTTTTTTGGTGGAACTATTCATTTAAATGCCAGTCAAAGAAACGCTTGCATTGTCTTCGAGGACTCGAATTGTTAAGAAAGGTACAGATCTGTGAAAATTTTTATATTAAAGTGAAAGTAGTCCTCTTGACGCTTCCTTTGGATCTCCTATTTGAAAGTGGCTGGCACAGTCCTGGAAAGATAAATCGCGCAGAAATTTATTCCTGCGTGCCGCTTTAAAACTTGAAAGCTTCTTGAGATAAGATCAGCGCTGACTTTTTTTATCTCTGGTATCTGTTAAGGTTCTTGAAAGCAGCCTATTAAGGATAGGGAGAAAGAGAGGAACGGGGCGGTATTTTCTTAAAGTGTTGCCGCACTTTTGAGTATCACCGTCGCCGCTTTTGCGTCATTTAGTGCGGGGCAGCAAAGGACTCACTTTGTTCGCTGACTAGCATAAAGTAGTCACGAAGCATAATTGTCATCAGCACGGTAATCGTAATACAAATAACGAAGGTGGTTTAAAGAAAAAGAGCACTTTCAACGTAACAGTCTGCTAGATAGATGAACATATGCCTTCTGTCCGTCTCAGTCGCTAACAGAAGTGAAAGTTGGCATAACAGCATGCTGGTATTTTTGTGAAGCATCAGCTCGATAAAGGATCTCCTCAGTGATAAATATAGTGGCAAACTTTATGTGCTAAACTTTGAAAAAGGGCTTTCCTGAAGCCTGTGTGTGAGGGAAATGTTTATGCTTCTACACAGCTCCTGTGTAACATCGCTCTAAATATACTTGCGTCTTTGAGTTGAGGTGGGTTTTTAGAAACATGCTAGTACGTGCACCGAAGTTGGGTTATGCAAAAATATTTAGGATATGGGATGGCATAATCTGATGAGTTGATCTAATAGCTTACCTCTGCCAAGAGGGGGGAATGTCTTCCTCTGAGCTATTCCCAGCTGTGCATTTACGCTGCCTGTTTTCTGGCAGCTACCTCTGTAGCAGGTCGCTGGCCTGTGATCTGTCTGAAAGGTGGTAAAGTGGGTACAAAGGGGGAAAGGGGGGAGAGCTGTGTGGAGTTGTTTGTTTGTTTTTTCTTTTGAGTCTGGAACTGAGGTGTTACTTCAGCTCAGGATGTTGCCTTGTTCACCTGTGTAGGACTTCATATACCCAAATCTTCAGCTGAGCATTGATGAAACGGCTCTGCCAAGTGGAGTGTTTGTTATGAAAGTTGATATCGACATTAATTCCTCTTGTGCTTTGGAACTGTTGTGTGCTGTTCGGTCCCAGCATCGCTTAGTGATGTCAGTGTATGGCCAAAACCTTGGTTGGGTTGCAAATCTCTGCCTTCAACAATAACTATCAACATTACAGGTTTTGAAGAAGTGTGTGAAGCAGTGCCATCTAGTAAGCGCTAGCTTGAGTGAATTAGACTTGAAATAAGGTTAGTAGTAGTATTGTCAATGAACTTCATTTAAAAATAATATTTTTTACATCTAAAAAAAGAAAAGGGCAAATGTTTTCAAGAAAGGCAGGTGTCTTTGGTGGTGGCTTTTGTTGTAATCCAGAGATGGGTGTTGCAGAGTATGCAGTCTTTCCAAACCGTTGGACTACTTGTTTGTAGAAATAACTTGAGCAATTGATTTTGTAACAGAAGTATAGTGTACGCGGTCTGGCACATGTTTAAATATTTTTTTTTTTTCCACTTTTTGTGAACTTCCAATGCGTTTATTAGATTTTGTCATAGTAGAATAATTCCTTTAGGCTGTGAGTGTATGATTTAATTTAAATGCCAGTGGAGGGGGAGAGGTTCCGCTATGGGAGGGGAGTGCTGCACGTATGTTGGGTTGAAAGGGCACCTCAACCTCAGCTGTCAGGGTGGTGAGTATTGTCTAGCTATGCTGTTGAAGACTGCTGAAGATTTTTGGGTTTTGGAGTCTTGAAAGCCTTTAGGGTTAGTCTTGGGCTAAAATTGGGCTATTACTGTGAGCGCATCTTGAATTGAGAAGGGCAATCAATAGTTTGCGAGTTAACTGTTGTATCTTTTTTCTGGTACTTTGAGATAAACTGACCTTGTGATATTATTTCTGAAGACTCAACAAAGAAGAGATGGGGAACAGGGGGTATTGAACTCCAGTGAACAAGCAGTGCTCAGCTAGAAGTATTTCAATTTGGCAGCTGGTTCGGCTATATTGATAGTAAATGCTGTGAGTTCTGCTATGAGGTCCCCAGTCTGTCTTGATCTTCCAAGTAACTTCAAATGAAACGAGAAGTGAACAACCATATAGAGAACACAAGTGTCTCTCGCTGTTTTTATTCAGTTTATGTATTTTTCCTTCTTCAGCCTTTTCTAACAGCTTGATCTCTGGTAAACTCTAGGCCTGGTATTGCTGTCAGGGAATGGAGTAGGTTTTCTAGCTGTTTTAGTTGGTGAACTTGAAGATGCTAGCTAAGTAACTCTGATTATTGAGAGCTTTGTAAAAGAAACAAACATAAAGTACATTGTTATGGGTCCCGCTTGTTTCCATAGCAGTTAGGAGAGGTCTCAAAATCTGATACTAGCCAAGTCCAAATTCATTCAGAAAAGCCTACCTGAACGTAGAGCTGTTGAAACAACTGACTGATTCACCGCTGGGAAAAGGCAGACAGGTACGTCCCGATCCAGCAGATCCTGGATTAGAATTTGGCATGGAAATACTTCATATCAGCGCTCACTTAATTGGATTATTATGCATAGAAGAAAATGACGGACTAGGCCACTTAAAAAGGAGGAGGAGACTTTGTTCTAGAAAGAGGCTTTTTCTGGTTGAAGGTTTCCTAATTCTTTGTGGGGAATGTATTTGCACTTCAGCTATTCAGGAACTTCCAGTGACTTACAGCTGTTACCTGCAGAAAGTGCTTAGATTTAAAACATTAGACAAGTTCCAATGTATATTTGTATAAGCTTAATGACTGAAGAACTGGAAATAAGGAACTAGTCTCCTGCATGTTGCATTCAGTCCTTTTTATGGTTACTGAGTCTTGGATTATTATTTGTTTGTTGTGTTCTGTGAGTGCGTAGCCAAAGTAGCCAGAAATACTTTGTGTTGCAGCAGGTGTAAGAGAAAGCGTCTATATTAGGGAGCTTGCATATCAATATTAACCAGGTGAAAATAAAGAGCCACGTTTCCCAAACTATGCATGTTCTCCTACTTGCATATCAAATGGAGTGCACAGATAGAGCATATGTTAAATGAGAATGGTTCTGAGCTTGTACTCAAATTTTCACATACTAATGTGAAGATACCTGGGATAAGTAACTATCTTAGAATTTGAGAGGTGTTAGTATGAGTGTTGTTGGACTGTACGTGACTCCTGCGTGTGAGAACTTACTATTCTGTTTAGAGGCTGTCCAAATGCTGCTTACATTATGTATAGCTTTCCTGTCACCAATATTTCACACGTGGAATGAGAAAGGAATATATTTGAATTTGTTGGACGAAGGAACCTCCCTGTTCCAAATTGCTGTCTTACCTGAACGTGTTCCCCATCTTACTTGTGTTTAGCCCAAAAGCAGATTTCTTTAGTGTGTTGAAAGTTGTTGGACTACAGGCTTGCAACGTAGTATTACCCAGTGAAAACGTGGACTACTTAAAGCAAAGAACTTCAAGTAAGTTCTCTTATAGAAAGCTCCCCTTAGACAAAAAGTTGTGCCAGTAATCTTACGCTTCTGATGAAAAACACTTTTAAAATGCTTGTGTAATGCTACGTAATTTTGTCTCACTTTTGCACCTTTGTGTCAGTTTTGTTTGAATTTGCGTTGGGCAGTTCCTCCATAGCAAAGTTGTAGAGGGTCCTCCCACATGAGAGAAAACGCACTGGACAAATGAGAAGGCAGAACCGCAGGAATGGATATTGACTCAGTTGCTTTTTAAGGATGTTCTAGTTTAGTTCATCTTCAGGGCAGTGCTATGGATGAGTAACGATATTTTCTTTCCTCCTTTTTCCGTGTTTAGATTTGCCTTACAGAATTGGAATCCAAAATAATAGGGCTGATGTAAGCACTTACTGGGGAAGAAGGCTCTTTGCTGTTTAGAAGGGTTTCTTTTGCTCTGTGCCAGAATGCTGCTTACCTGCTGCACTATAAAACTGTTTAGATGTCAGTTTCATTTAGGCATAGTTAAAGACTTATTTGAGAAATATTTTTAGACTGTGCATCTACCTTCTGTTTTAGGATTGATGGTCTGTATAAGAGGCTGCTAATAGAATTTAAGACTACTTAACTTACGACTCTTGACTCGAGTGTTGCAATCTTGCTTTAGATAGAGCTAGCTTTTGACATCCCTTGCCTTAGTGTTCCAGAACAAGTCCTATAAGCGGAATGCTTTTGCTTTGAGCTTCTATGTGCTGTCAGTGAACCCTTATAGTTTCCTTAGCTTCCTGGCATTATGTTGCTAACTTTTTTTCAGTTGAGGAAATGATTGCCTTTTTTTACTGACCCTTGAATGAGAAATCTTCTATGAAATGGTAATGCAGCGTGAATGCCGAAATGCCCCAACTAGTACTGGGAGGAGGTAATACCTATTTGAAAAGGGTTCTCTGCATATGGAGTCATCATCTTCCCTGATCCCACCGGAACCTGATAGTTCATGCAAGCTGCCAAGTATACTTTGCCAGCATAGTGTTTCTGTTAAGGGAGAGCAGATCCGAGGAGGGTTGTGCGAAGGGAATCAGGCAGTGTTATTCCATCAGACAGGTCATAAACATCTGAGTCTGTTGTCAACAGGCAGTCTTTAAACCTTTTTAGTTTTATGCAGTCTTTTAAATTGACATAAAAAGCCCAGGATGTGTTTATCTTGGCACTTTCGAAGGTAGTTAAGTACAGACACCTTTCAAAGATACTAGTTTCCTTGGAGCTGTGGAAAACCTAGGTCTCAAGAATACCATATTAAAGCTCCTTAAAGAATAGAATTTCAACCTCTCTGGCTTTATATGCTTACCAAAATGAGTAAAACTAAATGAGGAGAAGATACTGAATGTGACAGAAGGATCTTGAATGCCTTGCTGCTGCCCTAGGCCAAGTGAAAAATATGCTGGACAGAAACGAAAGATCCGTCTTGGGAGAAAGCTTAGTTTGTGAGTGGGAAATTATCTTGGACGGTCAAAAAAGTTGTTGCATAGTTGTTACAGAAGAAAAATATGTGGATTTGTTATGGGCGTTTCATTATCTGTGGGAGGTAACGGAGCTGAAGCGAGGGTGGTGTGATAGTAAGGATGGGCAGCAAGGATCGTGCGATTGTAAAACTCGGTGAATGCTCCACCGCAGTTTTTGGCAGAAAAGTCTGGAAATGCTCAGAAAGATACACTGAATTATAGGCATAAGGGAATAAAAAGAAATTGGAACAAAAGTATGTCTTAAAACCTGTAGATTTTTATCAAGTTAAAGCCCATCATCCCCACATGCCCCCACCCCAATAATAAAAATCAAAGGAAGAAAGTAGATTTTTTTGATTTGAAGTTCACTAAAGCACCTATCTGAATGATGTTGGAAACATAGTCAGGCTGACAACTGCAGAGATGTGATTGCTGTAAGAAGTGAAGAAAAGGAAAATGATAGACTATGTGAAAATAGAAAAAGCAGTGGAGGGCTATGACTTCAGATGGTTCCTGAGGTTTGTTTTTGGACTGACTTGATTTTATGTAATCACTAACCACTGAGGATCAAGAGTAAGGAGTTCGATGAATCTGTCTGGAGAGAGAAGGTGAAACAGTAGGTTTAAAACTTTTTTTTTTTTTTTTTTTTTTTGTATTGACATGGAACTAAGGGACCTTACAAAATGCACCAAGTGATGACTGATGCAAGCTACTATGAAGTAGAGGTCGTGCTTTTGCAGTATAACAAGATTTTTGTATTTAAAAAAAAAAGACATGATACGAGAAGTAGCACAGAAGAACATGTTTAGTGTCTTAGTGGTTATCTGAACCAGCTACTGACAATGATGGAGTGATGAAAGGTATATGCACAGGTGGGTATGTAGTTCCTAATGAAGGTTGATAAATACTAGTTCATTTATCTGAAGTAGTGTGTACCCTTAGGGGGTGTCTGGGGAAACGTTCACTTCTGACTTAGCTGTAGAGGGTTTTGAAAAAGTTTTGTTTTTACTCTAAGAGCAGGTAGGAAGAAGCTGGCTCAGTCCAGCAAGATGAACGTGGGTAGGAGTATCATAACTCTCTAAAAAGGGAAGAAATGGACCCAACACAAAGCTGAAAGCTTGTATTAGCAGAAAGAGGGGGAGATGTACATTAGGTGGTGGGTAATTATAGTGTGTCATTTTGAGTTGTTTACCCGTTAGTGTGTTTCCCAATTAAGTTAGGTTTCTTGCCCCCCCCTTTTTTTTTTTTCCTTTTCCCTGTGCTACCTTTAAGATAATTTTGGTGACTGCATATTCTTTAATACAGAATAGCTTCACGAAGTGCATCTGTTTTCAAGGGACACCAGCTTCCTAGATTTTTATGAGGTTGTTGCATGTAAAGCGCTGTTTTGGTGATCTGCTTCTGCAGCCTCTAAGACAGAATAAAGAAAGTCCAGAGTACCAAAAGTCATCCCTTCAGTGTGTAATGACTTGTGAAGACATCTGATTGATTTTTGTGGATTATTCTGTAGGTGATTTCTTGTCTTAGACATGTGTTTTGCTCTTCCCTTAAGCAGTAATAGGAGTGCTCTCCCAGTACCAATAATGAAACTCGGGAGAGAATCTATAATGGGTCAAGTTTCTAGGTGCTTTACCGCTGCTGACTTGGATGTGTTTCTCACCCACGTAGTCTTTCAATACAAGTTTGAAGCAGCCTTTTGAAAAAGCTATCTGAATATTGCTTGCACCATTGAATGTTTCTCTTGCATATAAACAACTGCTCATCTGTCTTACCATGTTTTTTTGTTCCGTGTTAGAAGAGGAAGCTTGGTCAGTTGAAAGTTTTAATGATGGAATTTTCCCCTTTGTGGATTAATTGAGTTTTTTCATTTCATGGATGTTTCTAATCCATGTGAAATGTCAGTCTTCTCTTTGCAAGTCTATCCTGTCATATTCGACATGTTCAAATACATTTTGTTTGTGGTAGATGCCTCGGTTTTCAAGGTATTCTGTGAGACAACGGTGGGATTTTTGCCTCTTGGCGCTCTACACGTTGTGGAAAATCGGCATGTCACAAAATTTCGGCTGGAAAGCCACCCTGCTTTTTGGTCTTGACTGTCTCAGGAACTTGTTGACTCTATCTGAGGTCATCTTGTTAGGGCTTTTAGCTACTGCTGGAAGGAGAAATCCTTGGAAAAGCCGTGCTGAAGGGGGTAACCAAGTGATGCTTTGTACTGTATTGAAGGGCTATTTTCAACTCTTCCCCCGCCCCATCTCAAAACGATCTGTGTTTTTAGTAATGAGTGCACCTCGTGGTTCTGCTGAGTAAGGTGTTGGCATCCGCGTGGGACATGGTTTAAACAACCCAACCTTGACATTGAGCTCTGTGACTCTGGAAACACACAAAAACGTGTGTTTGTGTGCTTTGGGACGGTTGGTGACCAGTACTGCTTGATCAGCTGTAAATAGATAACAATGTGCTTTTGTGATATAAGAGTGGGAATTGTCTGATCAATTGTTCAAATGCTTACATTTCTGGGTGCCAGAATCTGTCTCGGATCAATTGTTAAAATGCTTGTGTTTCAGGGTGACGTAATCTGAGCGATGACAGTTCAAAATTCCTGGTGGCCTGTGAGGTACTGGAAGATGGAACGAAGAGTTGTCTTAAAAACTGTCCTCTGGCTCTTGCGCATTTATAGCTCTGCTATATACTTCATCCTGCACGAACAACTGTGTTCTTGCGGATGCTTTTATTCTCCCTTTGGTCAAATCATACGCTTTCCCCTTAGTTACCACTGCTGTACGGGGACCGTAGCATAGAATGAACCAACCCTGATTTGTACTCAGCCCTGGCTGTGGCTTTCACAAAATACTAACTCAGGATTCCCTTTGGTC
This sequence comes from Harpia harpyja, assembly GCF_026419915.1. Taxonomy (NCBI): domain Eukaryota; kingdom Metazoa; phylum Chordata; class Aves; order Accipitriformes; family Accipitridae; genus Harpia; species Harpia harpyja. Next base: position 1,603,230 of record NC_068941.1, read on the forward strand.
TAACACGCTTCAGTGTATCTTGAAATAGGACTTTTTTCCCCGTTTTTAAGCAGTGCTGTGCTAAGTTGTCTCCTCGAGCTGCACTTCAGATGTTTACTCTGCCACCTTCTGTGTGGGGAACATAAGGGCTTTTCTGCGTTTCAGGCTTACAGAATGTAAGGGACCGTAGTAAGAAAACATGACGTGCACGGCTTGGACGGCTGCGTTGGTTTGAGGTACCACTTGTTCAGAAGGCTGCTTTTTAGTAGTGGATAGTAATAGGTGAGAGTACTGACTGGATCATGCCCTTCAGAGTAAGGCAAAATAAAGATAATGAGCTTTCGAATAGAAGCTGAGACATTTCAAAAAGAGAACATGTTTTTTTTTCTAAAACCTCTTAGTTCATAGTAATTCATAGAGTTGAACTTGAAAGCAAGGAAGAAACGGATTTGTGTTCACCTTTGCAAAACTTGAAGCTACATTTTCTGACCTGTGTTTAAAACCCCAAACTGCACAGTAGAACTAAGAAAGAAATTAATCATGGACATTAAATAGGGTTTTTTGTTTGGTTGGGTGCTTTGCCCCTCGATGCCTCTTTTTCCTGCAGGAACAGAATGGAAGCCTGCATTAAATCCTTTACATTTTACTGAAGATCTCATAGCAGTGGCGTAAAGTGTTGGGAACAGGCTTTTTGGAATTTGGTATTCCAGCCTATAAATTTTTTTTAAGTACTAAGTGGAGTAGTGGATATCATTTGGCAAACGAGTGCTTCTCTCGAAGCCTGCGCCAGAGGGCTGCAGATGAAGGTGGGCCTGGAGAGGGGAGGAGGTGAGGGAACACAGACATGAAGGGGATTGGAGTATTGAGAATTTGAGTGTGAAAGCAAACATATGTTGAGTGTGACTTGCTTTCAGTGGAGTATCTAGCTGGTTAGGTTGTCTGCTGCCCTCATTGCTCACGCGTAGAACCTGGCTCCTCGTGGTGTTTCTGATAGTGTAACACAACTTGAGAAGCTCCGAATTATTCTTTTGCTTATGGATTTGTAAGTGAAGTTAGGTTGTTGCAGACAGAACTCTCTGCTGTTTTCCAGGTGGGATGGGAAAGGGTGCAGCTCTTGAGGTGAGCTTGTTTCTCTTCCTCCTGAAAATCTTGCACTTGTTTTGTAAAAATGGAGATTATGCTATTCAGTTAGTTTTGCATGGAACAGACAACTTCTTTTGTTCCTGTGTTATGCTGTCTTTCCATTTGAAAACGTTTTCGGTGTTGTCTTGTGTAAACTATCTTAATTTCGGTGCTAAGTTGTGCATTTTATGCTTTTTTTTTTTTTTGGTGATATAAGGTATCTGTTAATTCCTTCTGATGCTCAGAAGACTGAATAACTGGTCTTCTGAGACATGAGTGTTATGTGGGAGGTGGTAGCTGGGTTTTTTTTGGTTTGGGGTTTTTTTTAGTCTAAAGGAATCCTTCAAGTTGGCAGGGATAACTTTGTACTTGGGCTAACATTTGTGTGTAATTGCTAGATTGCATGTACACAGGATCAGTTGCAAAGGGCTGCTAAGGATATTAGAAATGCTGACCTGAAAGCACTACTCCAGTGGAACCGTGGAGTTTTGTCCTGTGATTGTTAGCATGGACAAAAGTTTCCTACAGGAAGTAGGCTGTGATGGGTAGATGATGTATGATTCATTTCCCTCAAGACAGCTAAGACTTCTATGAATCTTCTTGACTATGTAACTTTAGATTGCTGAGCTTTTGCTTCTGTAGGTACACGTACCCAATAAAGTTTGATAGGAAGTCAGGAAGGCATTACTAGATTTGATCCTGCAGAAAATACTGTTAAGACAAAGCTCAGTGGGTTGAAGTCTATGGTAAATGTTGGAAAATGTTGTCTTGTCCTCGCAATTAACCTCCTATAAGGATAAGTCATTAATTTTTTCTTTTTAAGATTGTTTAGAACTTCAAAAAAACCCAAACTGGCTGAATAACAGACAAAGTAGTAATGGCTGGGTTTATCAGTTAACTCTTTCAGTACAGTACCTCTGACAGGAAACCTGACCAGCTGAATGGGCAAAGTTCAGAGCTCGCTAAGGTATTTGATGACTAGCATAAAAATTCTTCTGTGACATGAATGATGTAGGACATACTAACTTCTGACAACAGGCTCAAGACAAGTTCTGCAGTGTCAAAAATGAACAGCCCGTAGAGGAGGTGCTCCTTGAATGAGTTCCGGTAAAACGGTTTAGAAACTGGGGTGTTCCCTAAAGTGGAAAAATAGTATGGACTGCTGGAGCAGGTGTAGAGTTTGTCTACAGTGAGGGACTTTCTGATAGGTGAGTAGGAGGTATTTCCCATTTTTAGGGGTTAAAGAACAGAATTTTTGGCAGAAGAAACGTAGCTGTGCTTACAATTTAGACTGATCAACTAGAAATTCTCTTTGTGATGTTAGTAGTTGGTCTGGTCAGCTTTCTAAAACCAGGTAAGAATATTCTTGCTGTTAGGAGGAGAGTATTTGTTACAATTAGAGCGTATTTTGGAAAAATACGATGTTGATGAGAAAAAGTGAGTACTACTAGCATTTCTTCAAGTCAAAATGTGAACTGAATTTCTTTGGCCATTAGACGCTTTTGTGCTCTGCTAAAACGAGTTTGAGAGAGAGGAGATTTTTGTGGGGTCGACAAGATTTATTATGGTGTGTTTTTTGAACTGGAAAATGAAATATTTTGAGAGCTGCAGATGCGATTGCTCAATGATTTTTGACCTGCTATGCGCGGAATGGGTATCACTGTCACCTAGTGTTTGAAGGAGCGTGTAAAATTTCATTCTTTTGGTCCGAATTATCACTTGGTGTTTTGAGTGAAGCAGAGGAGAAGCGTGGAGATGATGATGGTGGTTCTCACAACCACCTTGTGGAGACCTTTCTTCACATGGTCAGTCCCTTTGTTACTGGTGTCGCAGGCTATTTCTGGCATTCTTGCCGCCCTGCATCGCCCTCGAGCAGTGGAGGAGAAAAGGCTGGGGTGGTTGGAGACACGGTAGTTGACAGTGCGGCACTTAAGATGGGTTAGTTGGTTTTAGGAGGTTTTGCTGGAACGGGAAGCCAGATGATAGCGCAGAAAAAAATGTGGGCCATGCCATAGCTCTGCTTAACCTAAGGGTTGGTGTTTCGTTTGGTTTTTTTGTTTTTTTTTTTTTTTCGTTTTCCTTTTTGTGAGGAGTGCGCTTTGTTATCGAGAGCAGCTAGGACAGGATAGCAATAAATAAGACTCAAGGAAAACCACCTGCAGCGGATTTGCCAACTTCACTGGGTCAGAAGGAGCATGTCCCTTCCAGCGTCCCCCGCCTTGCTGATGTGCCCCCGGAGGGTTTGTCGGACCCTCTCAAATGGTTTCGTGTGCGAGTTGGGGGGGCTCGGAGGGCCAGGCGGTGGGTGAGGAGAAGCACCGGCCGCCGCACGAACGGCAGGGGAAGGGAGGTGAAATGCGTGATGGAAACCAGAGGAAGGAGCTGGTTTCGTTAGGATTTTTTTTTTCTTTTCTTTCTTCTTTCTTCTCTTTTTTTTTTTTTTTTTTTTCTCGGAATGCTCAGGTGCTCTTTGCAGGGACCAGGGCAGAAGCGCCCCGAAGGAGGAGCCGGGCGGAGGCGCTGGCCGGGGGCTCCCGGCGGGGCTGCCGCCGCACCCCCCCGCGCTCGGGTGGTAGGTGCCCGCCCTGCGCGGTGTGGAACAGTCCATTTCCTGTTCCCGTACTGACAGCGGGGGGGTGGGGGGGTGGTTGGAAGCGAGCGTGCTGCTGCCGCTGCCGGGCGGCCGGCAGCCCGTCCGCCCGTCCGTCCGTCCGTCCGTCCGTCCGTCCGTCCCGGCGCCGGCGGAGGGTCGGGAGGGAGGGAGAGGAGAGGAACATGGCCGGGCGGTGAGGCAAGGGCGGAGGCGGCGGCCGCCGCGATGGAGGCGTACGTGTTGGAGGACATCCTGGAGGTAGGGGCGGGAGAGGGCCGCAGAACAAAGGGGTGCGCGGGGTCGGCGTCGGGGCGGGGGGCGGCGGCGGCCGAGCCCCGGGGAAGCGCCCCGGCGGCGGCGGGGTTCTGCCGGGGGAGACCGGCCTCCCGCCGCAGGGCAGGCGGGTCCCGGCGGCCCCGAGGCCGGCCGGGAGTTGGTTTGGAGGCGGGCGGGCACTCGGGGCCTAGGGTGGGAGCGCGGTGTGCCCGCCGGGGCAGCGGCCGCCCTCCTGCCGGGCGGGTGTCCGCGGGGCTGCCGTCGGTTGGGTGGCTGGCGGGGCCGGACGGCGGCCCTCCGCCTGGTTCGGTGCTCGGGGACGGGGACACGGAGACACGCAAATGACCGGAGGGGTGCTGGGGGAGGAGGGAGGCCGCCTGCGCGCCGTGGAGGGTGCCGCTGCGTGATCCGGGAGGGTTTTCTGGAGTCCCCGCGTGTGCTTGGGGCTGACATTGCGGGAAGGCTGCTACAGCTTTCAGCCCTTCTGCAGAACGGCCGGTTCTCGTAACTCTCTTTTTGTGTTTTGTTTTTGGTTTTTTCTTTTTCTTTCTTGTTTTTGCCAGTGTTCCCGTTGCTTGCACCAAATAGGTGTTAGGCCTGTATAATTTCTTACCGTCTTTCTAGTCATCTTAAGCGTGGTCTGCTTTTACTTCCTCTGCAGAAGTAGATCCCACGTTATGAAATAAATGACATAGTCCCTTCTGGCGAGTGAAATGTGAAAATGCTATTTCAGCCAAATGGGGAGAGAGGCCTGCCTAGGAATCGTAAAGTGAAACTTCTGTTCCAAGTGACACAGGTCTCTGCTCCAGATTGTATTAGCTGTAGTACTTCAAGGAAGTATCTTCTTTTGTTGTTGTTATTCCTGTGGTTTTTCTGGTTTTGCAAGCAAAAAATATGATTTCGTTGCCAGTTGACTTTTCAATATATCTGCATGTACTCTTTATTGTAAATGGAAGCTGCTACCTTATTAGCTGCTGTCAAAATTTAAACAAACCAGTGCTTTCGGTGACGCTTGTCCGGTAGGTTTTTTCCTTAATGGTCATACTTAGGTTACTCTTTACGTTGCTCTGAAATTTTAAATCGATAGGAATACATAGTGTTGCTGTTAACTTCCTTGTGAACCTTGGAACTGTCTAACATAATGACATCCAGAATGTTAACACAACTGCTCAGTTTGTGCTTAAGAAACTGGTACAGATGTACAGACAAGATGTCTTTACCAGTATCTGTCTGAGCGGCTGGGTTTCTGTGGTGAGGTAGGAAGACCAAAAGTGAACTGGGCTGTCTGCCATCAGACAAATATTTCAGTACTTCACTTGTCTTACTGAATACCAAAAGCTTTTTCTTTTTTTTTTTTTTTTTCTTTTTTTTAAATACAGTTGTCATATGCAACTCCATAGTATGTCAAATTGATAAAATACTTGGTATTTATTAATAGTCTCGTTTGGAAAGGCAGTTAGCAAATTAATTTTGTCAGTATAGCAGTATTTGGGGTTTGTATGTGTGAGCTAAGCAATTACATCTTACTTCTCGGAGTAGGATGCGGTGACTTTTTTCTTTTGAGAATTTCATCACACATTTTCTTCCTGGTGATGAGACCAACTGTATCCAGGTAAAACATCTTCAAAAATCAAGTACGGCTTGTGTGACTTTAGGTGTGTGTAAACTATGACTGAATCAGTCGTTCATGAATCTCTGAAATACTCTGGTAGCAGTGGAGGCTGTTCGTAATTTCTTAGTGCATCAGTAGAAGCAATGTAATTGTCTTGCGTTCCCAGTACGGGTCCAGAGGTAAAACTCGGTTCCCTCAGAACTTGTTTCTATTGTAGCTTTGAACAGCGTGTTTACGGTGTGTGTCTTATTTTTCCATTTTAGGGCTTTTTTTCTCCTGTGGAGCAGTTTCTGATGTTCGTTCAAAGACAGCAGTGTGAAGATCGGGAGAACTGCTCTTGCTTAGGCAGCAGAATCTATGTCTGGTCTCTGTTTTATTGGACAGACTTTGTACTGCTTAGTATTTAGTTAAATTTGGAGGGATCAGTCCTTGCCTTTTCATAAAATCTTCAAGAATGTTTTCACCTCTAAGTTGGTTATAATTTAAAACAGGGAAAAAAGGCTTTTTTTGTAGCGTGCTAGTTTATGTTGAGTTAGCGTAGAGACTGAGGTTCAAACTGTGTTAGAGGTCCTTACCGCAAGAAGCGAGTGGGTCCTTCTGGGGCAAAAATCACTTCTGAGTTAAAAAGGTAGATAGTCATCAAGTAATGCGTACTTCACGTGTTCTAGCTTGCCCTAGTGTGAAGGCTACTTCCTTGGGTAGAGGAAGAAACAAGATGAGGTGAAAGCATAGTCTCTGCTTGTTTCATTGCTGAAGTTGCAGGACTCTGTTAGAAATAATTTTTCCCCATGCTTCTTTCCTATCAGAGGATACAACTAAAATAATTCTTCAGCAGGTTTAACGGAACTGCAGGTGGAAATGGTTGTTAGCCTGGAAGATACCATGCGGCGTCCTGGCTGCTGTGTGCTTACACCACCTTCAAAGAAGGTGTACTTAATGCAGAACTTGAGCTGGCTTTGCTTCTATCAGCTGAAGATGAACTTTGTTTTGGCTTTCTTACTTGAATCTGGTATTTAAAGTGCTGTGTGGGAATACAGTTGAATAAAATTTAAGTACTGTGGGGTTAATTTGCAGGTAGCTTCTCTCTCATTTGGTTCTTCTGATAACGTGTATCTTGGCCATACTTCTGTGTTGATGTGTGACTGAACTGACAACAAGGCTTTTTTTTGTTGGTATAACCTTTCAGGTTTTGGCTCATCTGTGCTACTGAAGGAATAATTATGCTACAGGAGACCTTGGTATGGTATTCCAAGAGAGACATAAACCCGTAGTCGTGTTTTTGACACTTGAGTGAGTCAACAGAAACATTTTTTCGGTTGGGAGAAAAGGAGGTACGTTTTGTCCTGTCAGATGAGGATGGGGTCTGTATTGTGGTGTGCTGAACTCAGACTGACAGCACGGAAATGCGCTTAGGAAGCTTACGACAGTAGAGGGGTAAATTTATATTCCCTGTGTTGATTTCTCACTTTCCAAGAGGAGCAACGATGTGTTCTGACCTTCAGGTTCTTAGAAATCTTGTTTGTGCTTGACTTAAGAGAAGCAGACCGGAGTATAACGCAAGCCCACATGTGGCAGCTTCTTTATGTCCTTGGGAAGTGCATTAAAAGAAAAAAAATTCCTTTGACTTTCTAGCTTAAGTATCTTTCACCTACCTTGAACTGAAACTCAAAATCATTGCTAACAAACCTTCGTTTCTTACTGTGATATTGGGAGTATTTCCGAACTGCAGAAGATTTGTTTTAATTTTGTGCTAGAATCATGGGGATATTTTAATAACCTCTAAGATCGTGCTTCGGTTTGTACGTAGCTGCCATTGGTGTCGGTCAGAGGTGAGGTAATATGGAAGGATCATGTATTATACATTCAATTGTCTAGTCGAGCCACAGTGAGGATAGTGGAGCATAGCTCATGTAGCGACCAAAAGCTTTATATAGAGTGGAGACTACCCTGCTTGAGTACACGGTTGCTTTGTGAAGCAATCATGGAAGGAAGAGCAAACACTAAATACAGCAATGTCTGTAATGTAAGTTTGGAGATCAGAGAGGCTTCTGCAATGCAATTTTTAATTTTTTTTTTTTTTTTTTTTAACAGGCCAAGGTTTTAATATTTATAAACACTGTAGTCTGTTGGTCTGAAGATTTAAGTCAGGGTTACGTTACAGTATTTCTGGTTTGGGCATTAGTAGCTTTGCCATGTTCCAGCTCTTAAAGAAACGATTCTTTTCGCTATTTTCTTCCTCACAGTTTCTCTTGGTAATCTTGTCTGTTTTACTTCTTGCCTCTTTTCCTGTCTTTTTAAAGAGTTTGCCTATATGAAGTCAGTATTGGCTACTAATGTGCTCCAGCATTTCCTAGTGAATTTGTTGCAGTTGTTCATACGTTGTTTCTCAGAACAAGGTCGTCTTGTTGTGTTATTTTCAAGTAAGTTGAAGCACCGATGTACTATTCCTTTTATTAAGGCATCATTACTAAGTCTGGGCTGCATTTGGTCCCAACCCTAGCTGGTGATACTGGAAGCTTGTGTTCCTGACTGGGTCCAAGGTAGTAGGATTTCTAAGGTTTACTCTCAAGAAATACTGAGCTAATGTTAACAAGAGGAGCCCCACTTGAATGCTGCGAGGTCGTCCCCCGCAACAACGTTTAAAAGGTTTAGCTGAAGCTGGTGGCGAGGCAGCAAGAATGCAGTACGGAGCGCTCCGAGTACATCAAGACCTGGACTCTCACTTGTTGCGGTGCTGGGAAGTTATGCTGTTGCCTGATAGTCTGAAGTAGAAAGGACCTTTTTGTCAGAACGCGTGTTCTGCTGAAGAGTAGCTACGACCTTCCATTTTGTTAGTCGTTTGCATCTGGTTAGTGCACTGGCGCCAGTCAGTAGCTTGCTGATCGTGCCATAGTTTGCCTAAACTTTAAGAAAAGCAGATGGTTTCGGTTGCCTTTTCAGGGTGTGGGACTAAATTGTTCTGAGGTGAACTCATGTTCAGGGGCTCTCTGGGTGAGTGAGAACTGAACGTAGTTGAATAGGCCTTGTCTGAAGTATTGTTCAGAGAGGGAAACTGGCCTGAAGGAAAGCAAGCTGAACACGCTAACGGAAGAGGTTAATATTCATCAGCCATCTTATATTCAGGAGGTGGCACTAATATCCCTAGCGATGTGCAGTGAAGACGAGTAGGAAGACCAGGATGCCTGAACTTGTACCATATCCTTGCTCGACTGGTAGTATCACATGAGTCTTTTAGGAAATTTTAGAGCAAAAATACTTTTGTTTTTTGTTTTTTTTGTGGGGTTTTTTTGTGCCTATCTTGAATCAGCTGGAAAGAAGAGGGGCTTTCTAAGCTTACTGGCTGAGATACTTAAGCAGCTTTCTGATCTACTATGCAACTATTTATGTAGTGAAAAACTCTGTGCTGCCGCCTTCTTCCCCTGGCTCGGTGGATTTGACAGAATGGCGTCAGTCTGACTGAGCAGCAGTGATGGCAGTCACCTAGGCCCTGCTAGCTTGTGTGTTTGCAGTTTCACGAAGGTGAGTGGAAACTAGAGTGAAGCTGCCTGGCTGGTTCCCAAGGGCTCTTTCTGTATCGTTGTCTAGTGCTTTCAAATAAAACATAGGAAGGTGATTTCCCTTCCCTTGAAAATACTCTCCCCCTAATATTGCCGCCTCTGCCCGTTTTTTTCTGTGGTGTGAGGCAAAGACCTTACAGCAAGGGTGTAGGTGTAGTCTTCTCGAAAGGCAAGTTCTGTCTTTGATTGCTGTTACTTTCCCCCTTCCAGTTAATTTGGTAAGACTGTTTTGCAGGGCAAGGAGCTAATTTTCAGCTGCTGGATCTGCGTTCCCCTGCGTGACAAGCAAGAAGCAGAAGCTGGTAGATGTGATTTCTTTGGGTCCTAAGCTGTCTGTCCTTGACTTGCAGGAAGAGATTACAAGCTTGATAGTATAATTGGAAACCGTTCTTGTTATTTATGCTTTATTGCTTTATCTTTTTCAGTAACAGTTGGTTCTTGGTACAATAATATGAAAATTCAATTATCGTGTGAGAAACCTTTAAGGCGATAAGTAACTTCGTACTTGTGTAACTGCAGTTTGAAAGGTCAACGTTATTCACTGGTTGTGTCTGCCCGTGAGCGTCTTGCTCATTGGGACAACTTAACCAAGGCCTTGACTAGCAGGTGGGATCGGATGACCTGCAAAGATCTCTTTCCCACCCTTCTGTCTTTTAGGCTGTTGGTTCAAATGAGGTACTTCATCAAAAACAATAAGAGAATTGAGAGACATGTTTTAGGTGAATTTATTGGTGTTTTTTTCCCCCCATATGTCCTGTCTTTAAACTTCTATAGAAGTGTGTAAAAAGGTTCTTTTCATGCCTAAGGTACTTGTCCCTTTTTTCCTGCATGGGCATAAAATCTCTTCAGATCTTTGCCTTGCTGGAATTTGCTGGCTGTGTTGACTGACAGGAAGTCACATGCTCTAAAGCTGTAACCCACACTCAAAACAACCTGTTACACCACCTCGGCGTCAAAATCACACGAGAAGGAAATCTGGATAACTGGCTAGTATAAATGTGGTTTTCTGTCACCTTATGGCCACCGTCTCCCATGCTGCACAGTTCTTGCGCAGTTCCTTCAATTTCATTGCACTTAAAACAGCAACATTCTGTTAGTAGGTGACGGACTTGAACATCTTTGATGTTTTAGGAAGAAGTGTGGTGTTCCTGTCTCTCACTGTGGACAAGCATGTTGTAATAGGAAAAGGAACTTTGTACTAGCAGTTTTATCTGTGATCTGAATATAGCTGAACGTAGTTTGTGCTCAGGGAGGGAAGGAGAAGAAATGAGTCGTGATGCAGCTTGTCCTACTGAGAAGCTGATACTGGAGCTACGTTTGTGTAAACATTGAATAAATATGCTAAAATACCTTTGTGGAACAGATGTGATCAGAAGCGTTAAGGGGAGAGTAGAAATCAAAATTGTGGTAGTGATTTGAAGGAACTTGGCACACAATTGTAATATCTAGCATGCGAAGAAAGACTCCGCTTAAAATTGCTGTCTTTGCTCTGCCCTTAAACCTTGATTTATTTTTTTTAATAGGACCTCTTTTTGATAAGGGCGGGGGCAGGAAGATGTATTTGGATTTAGTCAAATACTTGTGCATTGCTTTAGCTACCTTCCCAAGTCTGTTAATTTACCATACGTAAAAACTTTTTCAAATCTGTTCAATATGCAGCAGCTTTCAGTTGGGTGTGCCAAATAGAGCAAAATAAAAATTGTAATTCATTTATTAGGTACGCCTAACAGTAGTTTGTATTGAAGGAAGAATTCCGTGACTATCAAGCCTGTCAGAATTTTAACCAAATGAGTTGAAATTATTAGAAATAATTCCTTCTGTGCTCAGTTCCCCAGGCAGTAACAATAGGAATTCTAATAAGATACTGCACTGTCTCCTCCTGTAACTTTATCCTCTCGCTTCTCATCCGAAGATTGGTAAACTAGGCCATATCAGTTCCTGTGCTGAAATGAAAAAAAGACTTCAACTGTAAATGCCAAAAGGAAAGGAGATCTGCATAATGTTTCAGTTTGTTCTGTTTCACTTTTTTGTTGGGCTCAGTTTTTGCCTGTAATCGTGGTTGGTTGTTTTGGGACAGTTGCGTAGCTATTTCTCCATTTCATTTTACACGACAAGAATAAATACCAATAAACAAAGCTGGAATGACTCAAAGTAATTTCAAAGTTCTTGACCTAAGTAGTCATATCTTTCCAAACTATTTTTGGTTAACTTCATATATGTCTCTACATAATACTTTGATTTGGTTATGCTGCATGATGAGAGATACTGAAGGGAGATTTCAGCGGGATAATTACATGGAGAAAAGTAGATGTTCTCTAAGGACCTCTGGTTTCTACTTTCCCCTCCCTGATACTGATGGGTTAAATTGGATGCAGGCCACAGAACTTCTGGAGGCAGTATACTAGAAAGGTCTTAATTGTCATCTGCGCAGGACAAAAAAAAAAAGGGGGGCTTCTATAGTTTGCTGTGCAGTTGAATGGCATGTAGCATTTGATTTGCTTGGGATGAACCCTTTTTGCTGATCTTGATGTAAAGCACTTCCCTTAAGGAGCTATTTTTCAGTCTCCTGGTTCTGCTGTGATGGTGAATTTTAAGCGGTAGCAGCGTGGCCGGTCTCTTTGTTTCCTCCATTTGGAAGTTAAGGTAGAAGGGAATGGTAGCTAAACCTGCATATGCTAAACAGAATAGCAATTTTACTTAAACGTTGGGGAGGCTGGAGAAAAAATGCAGATGTTTGCTATGTCTCAATCTTTTTTTCATTAGTAGAAAAATGTTAGAAAACTCTGTCCTTCTAGTAAGTATTTTTTTCCCTGTATTGTATCGCTTTTCTTGTTTGTAACGTGCTCTAGTGTCCGTGTCTCTTGTCTGTTGGTCACTTAGTGTAGCATGCCTTGACTAAAGGAGCTACCACCTAGTGTCAAGAAGGATGAATAGTTGAGACATGTATAATGTTTCTTTGGGTTTTTTTAGTCCCTGGAATAGCATATTGCGTTCTGACCATGAAGAGAGGGGCACACTTGTCTTATACTTGCACTGTGTCCTATACAGGGGACTGTTGCTCTCATTGCTTTGATGATGGGAAGGGAAAGCTGTGATGAAGCTAAGCTATGCGTTGTGTTGCTTGAAGAAAAAAAATTGTTCTAGCGTTCCTGCATTTTGGTTTACATCTCTGCATACAAGTTGATCCTGTATTGCTGTGAACAAGCCTGTGCACACATCGCTGTTTCATTCATGCCAAAGGGAATTCTGAGTTGGACTCAAAACAGAATAGCTGTTTGTGCGTTCATCCTGTCCCTCCTCCACATGTCCTTGTTCCCTTCTGACGCTTCATCCTTCATTGCAGAGCACTTGCTTGCTATGGTGAAGAACAGCTGACCAAAACTACTTACAGAAGGGAATGATTTCCTGCCAAATTTGTGTAAGAAAACATGTGGGCAGCTTAAAACTATTTCTGTTTCAAAACCAATTGGTGTTATGCAGTTCAGGCCACTTGCTTACTGTGTTTTATGCTCAGTAGTCACAGTGAATGATAGAATAAATTTGTGTGTCCTTCTGGTGACTGTGGACCTGATGCCTGGAATGCACGCGTCGGAGTATGTGCAAAAGCGATTAGAATTGAGAATCTGAGGATTTTTTTTAACAGGAGCAATGAAGGAAAAATACGGAGCTTAGGTCAAAACGAGCGGTAGCACTGCTGAGCATCATTTGTTCATTGAGGGCAGTGAAAATACTGTTTATCTAAAATTGTAATCTTTGTTTTTTCAATATTTTTTTTCCCAAGCCTTCTGTTCCCTGGTGTTTTCTTACAGGAGAAAAAAAGCTTCTGGAGGGAGTATAGGTTATACATAGTGGGCAAAACAGGCAGACAGGAGTGGGAGGCAAACAGCTTTTCTTTCTTGCTGTGCTGGGAGAGATGGATATCTGCAATTGACATGTCTTTTCCTCTAAAGTAGATCCTCATTTTTCTGAGCGCAAGCAAAGAGGTAGTCTGCCGCCATGGAGGGGACAGATGGGGAGGGGTTGGGAGTGTGTTGTGTGACAGTATTTTTTGTAGTGCCCGGTAACATTTCTTCAATCCCTGATGGTATTTTGGACTCTCTGTTTTGATTTGTACCCTTTCCAGCGCTGTGGCAGAGAAGGCAGGGAGAGAGCTGGTGGGTGCAGCGGGGTGCACGCCTCACCTGAGGCGGCCTCTGCCACGCTTTTTTTCCGACACTACATCAGCCCCCTGCGCTACTACCGCAAAATGCAATTTTGCTGCCCCAGGGTTGGTATATCATCCTTTAAATGGCTAATTTCAAGTCGGCTGTTGTTACTGAAGCTTTATGCTAACTTCCACATCGGCTTTTATTAAAAAGAGAAAATGGGATGCTTTGGGGGGAAACCTAAGTCTTTTACTGCTCAGTATGTTCCACTCAAAAGTGTAGTTTCTGGTATGCACCTTCATTACTGTGCAAGCGGTTTGGTAAAAATTCTCCGATGGTTATATACTATGATATCGGTATAACTGCCACACGCTTCTCTTACGCCTTTTAACAGCTGATGTAATGGAAGCCTGCAGTTTGTGATAGGTGTTCAGATAAGCCCTGAGCACTTTAAGCAACACGTTAAAGTAAATAACTGGAGTTCTTGCAACACAGTGCCACTAGGTGTGGGTTTGAGAAAAGCGTACCTGAAAGAGCCGACTGCTCCTGTAAAGCCCCAGTGCACAGAGCCATTTTGTGCCTCTTCTGGACAGGTAGTCTTGTTGTACTGCTTCTGGTTCTCCTTCTTGAAGTGGAGTTGGTTTCAGGCAGGACACTATCGAAATACTGCACTTTAGCTATGAGTTGTCCAGGAAGCAGTTAATGTAGATGCCTGACTTATATTCTTGATCCTGACCAGAGAAAAAAGGCGGGGGGGGGGGGGGGGGGAGAAGTGCTGTGAGCGTCTTTGCTTCTTCCTTGATGCTAGTCTGATGTTGTATGAGGGTTTTTAAAGCTCTGAGATGCAGCAGTTGGGTGACCACCCCCCAGCTGTTCTGACTGAGGGATGCTCTCCTGGTAGTTATTAGACATGAGAGGCAGTTCAAGGTGCCACTACAGAAGTAAAGTTATAGTTGTTGGTGCAGCAGGGAAATTGATTTTTCCTTAGTCTTCCTGGTAGTCGAACAGCTTTGTGGTTGGGAAGGGGAAGTCTCTGAAGCATGAGGTTTGTGTGTACCCCAGATCCAAACTGAGTAGTAGAGTTTTGAAGTAGACTGCTGTAATGCACAGAGCCTTTTAAGTGTCTGTTGGATTCTCAAAGGTTGATCATGCTTTCACAGAACTGTAGCGTTGTGGGTTCCTTTTCCCATGACAAGAATGTGTGGTATTCATCATTGCTGCGGAGCCGAAGACGACTGGTCCTGCCGGATGGGTGGTGGTGGGTGCTGGTGGTGGGTTTCCACAAACGTTGTCAGGAGGGCCTCCTTCCGTCAGAACACAGAGCTGTTACCTTTGAAGCTTTGGGGAAGGGGAGGAGTTTCCTAGAGATGGGGGACATGGTGTTTGAGTTAACAAAGGAGTGCATTAGGCATCAGGAGGTCTGAGGTTTAGTCCCGAGGGGAACAGTAACTTGTTGTGATTATTTCTGTTCCCATTATTTCTCTTGTCCTGTGATCCGATGAATCTGTATAGCTCAGTATCTGTGTTTGGGGATGAAAATATGTGGGCAAACATGAATCACTTGCCTTCTGATATTGTTGAAACAAAATAGCATTGGCTTAATAGCTTGTCTGCATGTTAGAAGTTTCAGGCATTTGAGGTCTTCCTACATGTGTATTTTGTGGCCAGAACAAGAGTGGTCTGCTGTTTGGAGGTTTTGTGGTATGAATGAGCATGTGAGCTGCCCTCTGTTTTGGGGTTGAGTTTGGCTTTAAGGTCAGAGTTGGGAAACACACAGAAATAAGTCATTTGACAACAGTTAGGGAACAGGAATAAACTCCTATTGGGAGTTGTAGCTGATTTACCACTGCTGTAGTCACTTGCAGATGCAGGGAGGAATGAAGCCAAGCTGACTAGGCTAATTGTTGAAAGTTGTGCTGACTGAGAAATGTTTTCTGGCAGATTTAGCGTAGCAAATCTGAAGCATCTCTTTGCGAAGACTGAGAAAGTCGGTGGTTTCCCTCTTCCTAATGTTTCAAATGGAGCATGCTCTGTCAGTGAAAACTCACCATGTAGCAGTGGTAGTGGAGGCTTTCTTTTTGCAAATTTATTTTGAATGGACATACGATTCCGGTGTTATATATTGTACGTAATGAGGGGTGGGAGGGTGGTCTTGCCTGTGATTGGCATGAATAGCTAGAAATGCTTGTCCTCTTTCGTCTGAATCTGCATAGTTTGCTAAGTTTGACAGCTTCCTTGGCGTGGACTACAGAGGAGCTGCTTTGGGTCAACTGAGGCCTGGCCTCATTGCAAGAAATAAGCGTGTGTTTAAATCTGAGAGAAATGCTTTTGTGTTAACGAACTTCAACTATGCTGTTAGAAAATCTGGATGAAGGCAAGGCTCCGCAGCACTGTTTCGGCATAGGGCTTTATTGCTGCTAGCTTTGTCTACACCGAAGTTATGATGTTGTGTTTCCATTGTTCAGCTGTGCTGATCTACAGTCCTTAGAATAACAACTTGTTTCATCTGGAAATGGATGGGTGTGCACAGTTCTGAACTGAAATGTCAACAGAGTGCATCGGGCCAGTGAAATGGAAGAGGTGAAAAATATTCCAGAAAAAGCGCTTGTGAGAAGTTGGGCCACCTTTAGTTGTGCTAAGCTGCTCTAAAGTCCCTTCTCAAAGGATTAGTTAAGGGTCTTGATCTGTTACAACAAAGCCTGAGAGTGACAGAGAAATGGCTGCTTATTGAGCTGTGAAAAGAAAGCTCAAGATACTTCTCCTCCAAGACTCTGCAGGCAACAAACATGCAGACAAGCCCCCTGAAGTTAACCAGTGATAAAGATAATAAATTATCATTGGGAGTTCAAGCTTGGCTCTTGTAGAGATAGCAGAATCGAAACGATGCATTTGTGCTTTTAACAGCTCAGGATTTTCTTTTCTTTTTTTTAAGTTTTCACTTTTTTCTTAGGTGTTATTTAAAAGGAGGATGCTTCAAGCTTCTAAATCAGTTGATGTGGATCTGTCAGTGTAGCAAGGCGCTTCACTGTGGGCTTGGAAATGCTTGTATTGAGAAAGGATCTGTTAAATCTATCCTTGGAGTATACAGTCAAGGCAAAAGGTGAGTCCAGTGGAAACGGAATGGGACCAACTGTTAGAGAAGGATTTTCTCTTTCTAGTGAGCTCACCTTCCTTAAACAAGGCTCAAGAGAATAATTAGTCCCTTGAAAATAGGTCAGTGAGGAATAGGACGTAACGGTGCACGGTAGGACTGCTTAGTCCTTTTTCAGTAGTGCACACATTGTTCAGAGATGCTAGCGTTACTGTGAATCGAGGTGCTCTTCAGGTAGACATCCAAAACCTTTTGTTAAGAGCAGAGTCACGCTTAATGTACTCCCCCATTTTTACATACCGAATGACAAAGCTGAAGAGACTTTCATACAGCTGTGTTGTTCTGTACTCCTTATTTTCTCTGTGTTCCTTAGTTCTTACTACTGGATCCATCGAAGGTGGCCATGTCATGATTAGGGGTTAGTCTGAGTCTGTGGTGGTGGTCCTCAGGATGTGCTTGAAGCGCAAGCTTATCTAGAGAGATTTGCAGTCCTTGAGCTGTCCTTCAGCAGGAGGAGAGATGGGAAAACTCTAAAATGCCATTTACATAGCTCAGAAGGCTTGTCTTAAAGAGCCTGCGATACAGTCTGGGTGGAGCATTGGCTAGGTGGTCAGAGGCTGCATAACCCCTCTAAGCTTTTTACAGCTGTAATGAGTAGGCTCTGGTTTGTGTGGCCCTATAAGTAACTTGTTAAGTAGCTTAAGTGATGCTTACCTCAGATACTTGAGTGAATGTCTTAGGGGGCTGCAGTTGTTGTTCAGGTGTGACATTGGGGGACTTCGGTGACAAGGGAAGAGGGTGATTCTGGGAAGCTCGGTTGCATCATCTTTTCTCTTCGTAGTTGTTATGTGTCCCCGTGATTCTGTCTCTCTGATAGATGAACTTGTATTGTTTGGGAAGATATGACAGGTTACTTGCTAAGGGCAGCAAAAATTGCCTGCGTAGGATCAGGCTGTCTGTTTAGTATCCTTCAGCTGCCGGGGTTATTTTGCAGAGAGCTGTTTCCATTTTGGTTTTGCAACGGACAGTGTGGGAACAACCTTTGTTACATGTGTTATCTATTTGTCAGTGGCTCTGATGTAGACCACCGCATCTCGGGGGTGGTGCAGAGGCAGCAGCAGTCTGAGCCAGTTATTCGTACACTGTCAAAGTTTTGCTTCTGTGGTCAGTTCTTCCTAAGTTCACTCCAAAAGAGATGGTTTCTATCAAATGTTCGTGTTCGGCTTTTTTGTGGGGCTTGGGAGAGTGAAGGTGCGTACCTGTGTTCAAGTGGTTGGATTGGAAATGTGTCAGCTTTTTTATTGTTAATATAAAAGTATTGTCTGAAGCTGAGCTTTCAGAAGCATGATGGCAGGTGGTTTCAGAGTGTTTTAATGATTTTTTTTTTTTTTTGGTGGTTTTTACATCCTGTTACTCGTCAGAGACTAAAACTTATTGCTTTTTTTTTTTTCTTCCCCTCTGCATAAATGTGAAATTAGGGCAGGGAACTTAATAAGGTAATGAGTTGAGGTGTTGTTATTTTTACGTTGGCATGAAATTCTTCTCACACAAACAATTGCTGCTGGATACCAGTTAATGCATAAATTTGCTTAATGTGTAAGTATGCTAAGTGTTTGGAATGAAGATTTGAAATGGAAAAAGAATATTAAACTGAAGGTGTTTTTCCTCATAGTTTCACAACCTTCTTGTAGCTATAGGTATCAGTCTGCCTGTCTGTCTATTGTTGTTTGTAATGCTGGGGATAGGGACTACAGAGGAGAGGAGGGAATTTTTGTGTGAATACATCAGCACCTGTCTCGTCATCAGAATCACAGTAATACTGCAGTAATAATGCAGGTGTCCTTGCAGCAGAAACTCTGTTGGTGCCAGTCATGAGGACGGTGTTATGCCATTTCAGCAGCATGGACTGTTACTCTTCCCACCGTTCTCCCTCCCTCCCCCTTCTGTATTTTTTTTTTTTTTTAGCAGCAGCGAGAGAAATGGAGGGTATAGTTGATGGAATAAAATGAAAGAAGACACTGTTGAGACGTTCCAGCTGCCGGACTTCAGATTTCTGCTGAACAAGGCATTTAGGTTTGGGGAGGGTCACTGCATGTTTGAAAGACAACAGATCTGATTATGTATCCGAGATAACTGGAAGCAATCCTCACTGTACAGGGAAGAAATGCTGCCGTAAGACTTTGTGTCTGCGGTGACAGTGCTGCTGTAGTAGCTGGGTAGGGCAAGGGAGAATCACACAGCTTGTTCCTGTATCAAAATAGATTTGAAGAAAAAAACCACAAAAGCTGCAAGTCTGAAATTGAGTAGGCAAAATAGTCTGCTTCACTTGGATTTAGCGTACGCTTTCCCTTTCAGTAACCAGGAAGCTGATCTTTATCTAAAGAAAATGGTGTCTTGTGTAAACATCCAGTAAACCATCATTTTCACTTCAGAGCTATGTCATAAAAACTAGGTTGTCCCCACAGAAATGGCAAGCAATGCCAGAGGCTTGTATTCAGTAAAGCTTTGAATGGAATTTTTAATATAATACATTATTAATGCTCTGAGGATCTGCATGTTAAAATGGCCTGAAACCTGTGTTAACTAAGTGGTAGTTTCACCTGAAAACACGTAGCCTTGGGTGAAAAGGCAGAACCATACACTTTGCCTTAATATTTGGTTTGATCAAGTCAAAGTCTGTTCCCACTGTTTTATTTCAAGATGTAAGTTGGTTGCTTTGTCTTGATGGTTCCCATAAGAGTATTTTTTCCAGTGAGCTGACTTTCAACTGAGATGGGTTAATGTACTTCGAAAGTGTAAGCGGTGATATTCTGAGGGCTAAAAGGTAGCGGGGTAAGGGAGAGCAGACGCTAAGTTCTTGCTTTAGTATGGGACACGCGAGGGGCTGAAAAAATTTCCTACCCTTTTTTATGCTGAGCTGACCTGTGACTAAGATGAACAAAAAAATGCAGTGCATGTGTGTTTTATGGGCATTATGAAGTACCTTTGGCATAATGAGTGCTTTGTCTTTCCAAGACTCCCACGTGATTTTTTGACACTTAGAACTGAAAGCTACATATAAAGACTTTGGTAGCCCATTAAGATTAAAAATGCGATGGAATGATGCATTGTAATTTGTAGGTTTGGGGTTGCCTATTTGTAGGTTAGGTTTTGTGTGCCCAAGTGAAAAATTGGTGCTTGAAATACTTGGTCCGGTTTGCTACATTGCAAATGTATCATTGCTTTAGTTTTGATTCACTCTTACCTCACGAATCCCTTGATGTGTGTTGAATGTTTAGATATGACATTAAAAATACCTAGCAGTGTTGTGCAAAGCAAACTTAACTAGTTATTAGTCAGAGTTGGACTTTGTTCTTGCACAGGGAATGTTGTTTTATTTCCTCTTGTGTGTTCCAGTTGCAAGGTAATAGTATGAAAGTTGCTATTTCTGTGTAAAATGGACTCGTAGGGTATATTCATGCAGTGAACAGTGGAAAATACTTTATTTAAAAGAAATGCTCATGAAACTTGTATGGAAGATGGAGATACATATATATATATATATATGTGTTTTGGTTTTTTTTTTTTTGGTGCAGTGTCTTGGAATAACTTGGAACAATTTCATGGTAATCCCCAAGGCTGTAGGAAGTGATTAGCAGATACTCAGTGGAACTGATCAGCAGCTAAAAAATACACGGGGACCATTTTTCATAGAAGAAGAGAATCTTGACAGGGGTCCTGATCCTAAACTCCAGGAGAGTTTATAGACTTGTCTGTGATCTTCAAGAAAAGGTTTGTCTGTGTGCTGGTCCGGTGCCCCCTTCCTGCCTGTCCAGTCCCGCACATGCCATTTGTGAGGTGGAAGTGCTGTAGGTCCAGCTTTAAATAAGTAAATGACATAGGCTGTAAAAACAATCTGTTGCCTTAATGAGATGAAGGGCAGGGACAGAAATAATTAACTCTCTGCCATTGGAGGTGTGAGAGCTAAAACTGTTCTGGAGCGAAAGCTGAGATTATCTTGGATATGAGTTGCTGGAGTGCAAGGGGAAGGCAGTGTAACTGTGGGTCAGGCTCTGCTGTTTATATGAGGAGTTCCTCGTGTAAATCGGGATTAAAACCGATCGCTGTATGGGAGCTATTTTTAGCTGAGGAAGTGAAGAATCTGAAGGTTCCTTGCTCTTCAAGCTGGTAACTTGTCGCTGTAGTGGAAGTAAAGTTTATTAACTGACCTGGTAATGGTTGTCGTTTTGGTCTGAAGGTGTCTTTGCAATACCTGACAGACTTGAAAATCCATGTTAAATTTCATATTGTCTTTAAAAACCTTTTGCTGCTCTCCAAAAATTCTGGAGCTGGGAAAAACGGACTGTTGCAGTGCTTGCAAATTGGCAGTAAGTCCTTCTGTGACTTAAGAAATAGTACAAAAGGACTGTCTGTTAAGGTCTGTTTGAGGTGGTGAGGTTTGCTACGTGGCTGTAGCCACTAGCTGTTCCTTGTACGCCAGGTTCTTAGGAAAGGCTTTGTACTAAGCCTTGATTCTCATAGGATCCATTTGACACCCTCTGGGTATCAAATGCTAAAGGCCCAAGGGCCAAGGCAAAAATGTAGCAAATTCTAAAATTGTAATCAGTGCCTAATGTGAGGCAAAAGTCATGGGAGTCATCTGAGAAAAGCTGAGAAACAAATCTGCTGCTGGATTGTAAGCCTAGAAAATAGGGTCCAGCCCCAAGAGTAAGAAAAAAACTTGCAGAGAAAATATTTTGTCGTGAAAGGTGTTTCTTGGGCCTTTTAAAAGACTTCGTCTGGGCTGGTGTGGTTCATGCAAATCAGGTTTCAGATGCTCTTGCTTATGGAGCTTAAAAACACTTGAAGCTTGAAAACGTTTCATCCTTTTATGTTAATGAGTACAACTCGCTATTTCACAGCCTTTGAGGTCTGTTGTTCGCAACCTAACTGCTAGACACTTAAACTGGATTTCACTGTTTACTTGATACTTTTTGAAGA
Source organism: Harpia harpyja (assembly GCF_026419915.1). Taxonomy (NCBI): domain Eukaryota; kingdom Metazoa; phylum Chordata; class Aves; order Accipitriformes; family Accipitridae; genus Harpia; species Harpia harpyja. The sequence continues at coordinate 1,624,585 of NC_068941.1, forward strand.
GCTGTTTACTACTTTTTTTGAACATGTCTTCATCTAAGGCCTCAAGGTAGAGAAACATTATATTGTCTATTTTCTCATTATAAACAATGGCTAAAACGCAGCTAGGAACTTGCGTAGCTTCCAGGAAGATGTTGCTGGATGTTTGGCCAAGAGTGCTTTTCACGTTCTTATAAGCAAGTGTTTCAGCTGGGTTAATGACATTGTGTGCCTAAATGTACCATACAATAAAGCAACTGTTTGCTGCCCTCCATTTCTGTGCATCCGCTTTCAGATGGCACATGTTACAGTAATATGATGTCAGTTTTATAATTTATATGGAATGTAGGGTCTTGAATGTTTACTCTGTGTTAATTGGTAACTACATGCTGGAAAGCGGTAGCACATAAATACTGTCTACATGCAGGATGGCCTTAAAGAGAAGGACTAGGGAATGGAATTGGCAAAATGGGCTCTTGAAGTCAGGCCGGGAACCTGAGATAAGAAGGAGAAAATTACTTCTACAGCCTTTTCTTAATGCCTCTGGGTTGTCCTTGTAGCGCAGCTGTGATTGAGGAAAAACTGCAGAACAGTGATAAACAAATGCTGGAGATGCTGTGTAAATTAATGACCAGAGCTATTCATGGCAGCTATGTACTGATTAGATGGATAAATAATGGGCTTTTGTTGTTTTGCAGTAAGGGCTTCAGTAGGTAGTGGATGCTGGAAACTCTTTTCTACCATTGTTCATAAATGAAATTTTAAATAGTTGCTTTTATGTTCTCTGCTACTGATGAAGTTTACTAATCATAAAGTTCCCTGGTAATGCTTTGTGGGCAACTATATTGATGTAAAGTGTAAATATTACAAAGTCTTAGATATGTATGAAAAGACGGAGTTCAGACACTAAACCGAGTGACATTTTAAAGGTACCAAAGTCACTAGCGTACCAAAAAGGCTTAGCTTTGCTCTTGGGTTCTTTCATTGCGCGGCATCAAACAAGATGAGAACTTCTTACTAGTGTAGTTGTGCAGTCTCATCAGAGTTCAATAGTGTTGTGGCCAATCTGTGGCAGGTACTTCTGCTGAGAGTAAGATGAGAGTTGCTGTTGTTTTAGGCTTGTAATGTTATTTTACGTATTGTATACCAATTTTGGTAGTCAAGAGACTTGACTAGCTTGATATCTTAGTTGATGACGTGGCTCCAGAGGAGCCGTTTCGTGTTGAGTACTGGATTTCTATCTCAAAAGTGTAGAAGATGTGAAGAGATAGTTGTTTGTAGCTGGAATGTATCTTCCCTCCTCCCTCCCTCCCTGGCTTGACATAAAATTAGGAAGACGCTAATCTGTCTTTAGCCTTCTCAGTAGTAAAATTGAAATCAATAGGTGACCGACTCCTCTGCAAATCCTTAATGCATGGGGGTTTTTTTGTGTGGTGTGTTTTTTGTGTTTTTCGTGGTGGGGTTTTTTATTTCTGTCTTTTTTTTTTTTTTTTTTTTTTGTGAGGGAAACTATGGGAGAAAGTTTATTGTTTGACCTTGGTTTACGTCTGTGTGAGACTATGTGGAGGCATATGTATGGACTCGGAAGACTCTGCTATGGGGATATGGGGGGATGTTTGCATCAGCGTGTCCACCGTGAGATCTATGCTGATGGCAGTTTTATATGCATGTGGCTTGATGATGAGAGATCGATGAAGTTTGAGTTAGCATCAAGAACTGAATTATGTCTCTGGCTGATCTAGTATCACATGGTGGCAAGAGCCATGCCAGTTAGAGCAAAGTAACTCAATTGTGCTTTTTTTTTTCTGCTCTTACCTGGCATTTATTAAACTGTATGTTCAGTATCTGGTATTTGGCAGTCAAAACATAAAATTACTGACATCTTGCAGGACTGTCTTTAGGGTGTATAGACATGAGTCCTGGTGGATCAGCTTTTACCTGGTTGAGGTGTCTATGTCCACGTACCAAATGGCAAAACAGTACTAAAAATGCCCACGTACTGTTCTTTACGACAGAAAAGATACAGTCTTGCCCACAGAATCGTTTTTGTAAAAAGTTAGACCTCCTGGTTATGGTCTGGTGAAGAGGAAATCCCTTGATGTTATGTGTCCTACCTGAAGGGGAAAACAGAAGGAGCAAACTGATCACCCTAGGGTTGGAGTAGGAAAGAACAGGTGGGGTTCCGAGTCTGTACTTCAGAAAACAGAGAACACGAAATAACCTAGGTCTGCGTGAGTGCGTGCACACAATGGTGTGCCGCGTGGGAGCCTGGGAGTGTGCACGGGGAAAAGGACAAAAGAGGTCACTGAGGGAGAGGATGAGTGCGCAGAACCCAACTTGATGATGTCGCAAAACTTTGCTAAGTAGGGAAGGACTCGTCTTTTTAATAAGAGGTGATAAAAGCGTGTAACATTGAAAATTGAAGTTCAGTCTAGTCTTACAATACTTGGAAAATTTAGAGTGACTTTTTTGCCTAGAAAAATAGGACTCGGAACATATGCTAAGGTACTTGTAGCATGCAATTTCCTTGAGGTTTGGATTTATGTACCTGTTAATACTGAGCTTTTCTGAGCCATTTTTAAATTTGTCTTTACAGTGATGTTCAACACATCAAAACTGTAGGCTGTTCTTTTTGAGAGTCAGAACTTGGTGATTTTGTTCTCCTACCATGTTTTTTGATTGCAGAAGCATCAAATACACTAGAAGTGATTACGGGCAAAGTAAACTTGGGCAAGTACAGAACATGAGATTCTTATTGCAGGATGAGAGAGGAGGAGAAATCTTGTACAAGGCCTTCTGTTTGGGACTGTCTGAACAATTGGATTATGTCAGAGTATTGTTTGATCAGAGAAATACTGACCAAGAACCCAGATTAAGTATTCTGATATGTGAGGTGGAGCATTTGTGGACTATTCTACACATTTTTTTAGTTAAGGGAAATAAAATACATCTGAAGACCATTAAAGGAAATGTCTGTTTACTTGGCCTGGTAACTGGAAATGCTTTGTCTTCAGTTCGTAGCTTCTGTAGAGAAGGCAGTATTTTCGGAGAAACGAAAATGGAATTTTCACTTCTACCAAGACTCAGTTTTATTCACCGCTGTTAGACACTGTGTCTTTTATCACTGTCACCCTGTATGGTATTCTGTGTCATGCTGAACCGGCTGAAAAGACAAGACTGTAGATCTAATGAAAATCTTAAGCTAAAAGGCAATCGTGAGAATACGCAAGAGTGTAACTGGAGGCTTGGATGAAAAGCTCTGCAAGCCACAGGTTGAAGATGTATCTCTTCTACCTTAGAAAAGGAGAACTAGCTGTATTCAATGTCATAAACTAGTCTAAATTTGTTATTTAATAAGTTAATTTCTTGAGACGTTGCTCTGAAGTGGTTTAAATGACAGCTCATAATACAAACATTTTCAAGACTTCATTGCAAGGGAAGTTTTCTTCTGATAACTTGTGGTTGTCTTGGTGCTGTATTGTTTGTAGGTGGATTGCTTTTTCTCCCTGTTCTTGTGTTATAGTTGTTTTTTTAATCATACCACGCTCATATTTTTAGCTGGAAGGAAAATAGGAAGATTTTTCCGTTTGAAACTTAAACTGCCTAAAAGACCTAATTGGAAGGGAGAGGAAGTGAGTGGGGGAGAGATGTTTTCCGATTTTGACTTTTTTCTTAGCAAATATTTCATAGTGTTAGGAAGAACCACGACCAGCTGTTAAATATCTCACTCAGATGGGTTTTTTTCACTTAGTCTTAAGTAGTAGGGATTTTGCATGAGTTGGGTGAGCCAAGAATCCTTCTGACTGCTCAGTAGTTTGCCTTTCCGGTGGTGAAATCTGTCGCTTGGCTCCTGAACAGCGGAGTAGTTCCTTTCTCTTGCTGCGGCAGGCTTAGGCCTCTGGAAGAAGACAAATGGCAAGTCCTCAGATGAACCAAAACCAGCCTAAAAACTGCGTTGTAGATGCACGGAGCAGAGCTGGCAGTGACCAGCGAAGGACCCTGGCGAGGCAGGAGTGAACCGTTCCTTAGGGCTGGGGAGGAAGCTGGGAGTTGCCTGCACCGGTTTGCCAAACTGGAAAACTGCAGCGTGTGTGAGTATCACTTGGAAAAAGTAGTGCTGAGGACCAACATGGAATACTGCAGGACTGTCCTGTTGTTGGCAGTTGTTGACATCAGAGCCACTTTTGTCAGAAGCTGGAACTCAACTCCTTCAGCTTGCTGCGTTCCCAGGTTTGAAGAAGGAGGGCAAAGAGGCTTCAAAGGAGTGGAAGGAGGCTTCGGAGATGCCCTAGAGATGTATGCTTGTGTATTGACAAAAGCTGTCTGACAGGAGATTTGGTTTCTCAGTGGTATCGTTGAAGTGATAAACTGAAGTAATTTCCAAAGTAGTTCTCAGCCCACCTTCCTAAACAAGGTGTTTAGGTTCAAGCTATGTGCTAGTACCGTATCCTAGTAAGTTTTGAGCTGGAGGCAGACCGCGGAAGGAGAAGTTCTTGCGTGAGCTCTTCACTCGTGAAAAGAGAATAGGTGGGAGGATGGAGGGAGACTTTTCAGGAGTCCTGACATGAATTGGTCGCTCTTCTGGTTTCTCTGCCCACTTAGATTCTTAGGGCATTTATCTGCAGGAATCTGAACTTGTGATGCTCACGAGACTGCTTTTAAACTTTGGAGACACACACGAATCTTAAGAGTAAAATAAATTGTATTTCTATCTTAATGAGCTCTATTCCATGTAGAAATAGATTACTGCTGTACTACGGACAGTAGCTGCTTTTATCTGAAGATGACTGAAGTTTCTAATCATGTTGTAGGGGTGGCTGGCACGTGTGGTTTGTTTGTCTGGCAGACTTGCATTTAGGTTGATTTTGAATTTGGATGGGCATTGGTTGTGGTTTTTTGTTTGTTTTTGTTTTTTTATTTCTTTGACTTATTTGAAGACGTGGATTTTTGAGGCTGTTAAGCTTTGTAGGGGGGTGTTTAAAGTTTGCCTTTATAATCTAATAAATGGTTCGAGATGGCTAGTTCATAGGCTTAGGTGTATGTTTATGGAACTCTTAGAGGAGTGTCTTCTCTAAAGTACTTGACCCTGTTCTCTTTTGACAGGCAGTGAAACACAAATGGATGCTAGGGGCTTTTCTTTCTAATATGCTGATCTGTTCCTTAATTTCTATGTGTTTCACAACCAAAACAAATGGAGAGTACAGGAAAGTAGGATCTTTAGAAGAACTTAGACCACTCAGCATCTGTTTTATGAAAAAGGCAGATATCCGCAATGGCACGTTCTCTAGCTAATGTTTTAAATAAATGTTTTCTCCAGAAATATTCTGTGAAACCTTTGTATGTTGCATTTGAGTTGATTACATCTAGAACATGTTGCTTGTCTTTTTGTGTTTTGTTTTTTGGGTTTTTGTGGGTTTGTTTTTTTTTTTTTTCTGTGTTGGGTTAGGAGACATCAGACTTGAAATAAGTGAGATAGCTGAGAGATTTTTTTCTGCAAGTGAGAAGAAAACAGTCGGCACTAAAATAGTGATGACTGTTAGTTTTCCTGGTTTTGTGTGCTAACAGAGTGTAATGCCATTTGAGGGTAGCTTACTTCTTTGGAAGATGACTGGGTTGTGTGAAATAGAACAATTCTGTCTTTGTTATATGTATCTTTCATGCTTCGGGGAGGGAAAAAACAAAACTAAGCAACAGCTTGCATAGAAACTCGTGGCCGCTGCTACCTTTAGGCCTTCTGGAGTGATACCTGTTCTCTCACTTTTCCCTCCCTGTGTTAAGTTGGACTTGAAAACTGTAGAGTGCAGTGTGGAGATGTGAAGTCAGTCTTAAACTTTCCTAGTATATCATGTGGCTTCTAGACACAGAGCTAACGGATAAGCTGATAAAAGGTGCATTCGTTGTATGGGATTTTGGAAAATCTCATTGCTTCCGTTGATGAAATAATACCCCTTTGAGTCAACTGAGGATAGTTTGGCTGACAAAGTACTTCAAAAGCAAATGCTTAAGCGATAACTACAACTGTGGGGTTTTTGTGTTTTAAGCGTATTCAGTCAGTTACATAATTCTTAAATGAGATGGGCTGTTTTTCAGGTGGAATCATTTATCTTGGATCAGGATGATCTCGAAAACCCTATGTTGGAAACAGCTTCTAAATTGCTTTTGTCAAGTACTGCTGATGGTGCTGACCTGAGAACAGTAGATCCAGAAACCCAGGCAAGATTAGAAGCTTTGCTTGAAGCTGCAGGTAAGTACTCGTGTCCCATACAGGTTTAACCCCGAAGCCCTTACACACGAGACCATACTGGAACTGCTTGCATAAGTCTAATCCATATGAGCATGATATAAATGCAGAATGTAAGGCGGTGTGAACTTGGCAAGGTTGTGCAAGTCACTGTAGAGAGAGAAGTTCATTAAAGCATTTCAAATTTTGGAAAATCAGAGTTTCATGTGAAGGCTGTGCTTCTAATTGGGTTCCTTCAACGCTGGATTTCTAAAAACCGGAGTAAAAATTGACACCTGGCCTTGGCTTGCAGCCTTATATCAAGAACTAAATTGCTCAGTGAGGCTTTGTTTTGTAACAACTATTGTATGAAAAGCTTTACTAGTTGCTTATACTAAGTAGTTATCAATAGTTGAAAAAGAATGCCCTCTGTGGATCGGAGAGTTTCATTCATGCGCACCACATCTGAGTGCAGCTTTTAAATTAGTTTTGTAAACAGTAAATTCCTTCATTTTGGAAGCTGTAGTTCGTTATGCTTGGAATGTTTCTGCCAACAGATCTCATAGGCTCAATTTCAACTTCTCTGTTTTCTCCTTTTCTGGCATGCGTACCAATTTGTTGTAAATTGGAATGAAAGGAATAGGTAAGCTGTCTACAGCTGATGGTAAAGCATTTGCAGATCCTGAGGTGCTTCGCAGACTGACTTCTTCCGTCAGTTGCGCGTTGGATGAAGCTGCTGCTGCGCTTACCCGGATGAGAGCAGAAAGCACGGCAAATGCAGGGCAGACGGACAAGTAAGCCAAATTTTATACTGGATTTTTTCAGTAGTTTGCTACTTTTAGAAGCAGTTTTTTGTGTTGTATCACTTCTGATTACAGGGTGATGAAACTCTTATATCAAGTGGAATTAGTGCCAAGTTATCACCTGTGATTCTCTTGCTAAATATTCCTGGACTGTCAGGTCTTAGAATGGGGAGTGAAGCAATTAATACTGCTTAGAACTCGGAAATCATGCTTCGAGTAATTTAACTTGACCAACTATAGAAACAAAATTTCTAAGCTCTTAAATAGTGTGGGCCTTAGAACTGTACCAAAAAATAGCAAATCCCAAAATGGGTCATTCAGTGATAGCATGAAACTAGCTTTGGGACCAAAAAAAACCCCCCAAACCCCATCTGTTGTTTTAGAGAACTTTAGAGCGCCTTTTTAATTGAGGAAGGAAAAGAGTCTGGAGCGACTGGAGCGTTCATAGTGGTCAGCAGCTTTCTCGTGGTGGGTAGGACCTTGGACAGAGCATCGGCCAGGGAGTCACTGCTTTTTAACTGGGCTTTTTGGCTTTTGTTGTGGTTTTTTGTGTTACTAGGATGTTTATGAGGGAAAGCAAAACAAGCTTGCCTTGTAGGCTGTCATTAAGCTTCCATACAACAGAAACAGAGTATTAGTAGGAGCAACTAAGTGCTGCTGTGCTAGTTGGCAGTTTGTTCCTTCTAAGTAACTCCTTGGAGTAACTCCAAAGAAACATTTCTTGGTGTGTTGACAAGGACATATGAAGGAGAGCAGAATAGTTTGGAGTTATGTCTGCTTCTATTCTGTGTGTGTCCTTCCGTGCCCCCAGCTATGTCTTGCGGACGGTGGCTGTTGCCAAAGTTGTTACCGGGACAGAGCATGTGGGAAATAAAAATAAATGTGGGAAATGCAGAGAACTGACATATTTGAGAAAGAATTCTCCATATATTAATATTGCATCTGGTGGCACAAATTAAATACGAGTCCTGGGCACGATATACAGGTGTAAGTTAGTCCTTGCTACACAAATACCCGCTTTAGTATTTTAAGCGTTGCTCGTATTTGCAGAGAGTTATATGGTTTGAAAAAGTTTTCTGTCAACTACCTTATTTTTCCATTCCTTTTTGAATTAGTTCTGTGTTGATGGGACTTCTTAAATGGAGAAGAGATGAAAGGGCAGTGGGTGGGGTGGGGCCAGTAGTCTTGGATTTATTATTATTGATCTAATTATTTGGAGCAGAATAGATAAGTATGTCAGACTTGAACTTTTTTTCTCACAAAGCAATAACTCTTTTGGAATGAAAGCAATGTAGACAGAAGACAGAATCGGCGGGATTGAAGAATATGCTTCCAGTAGACACTTTTTTGACTGAAACAGAATTGGAATGATAGAAGCGAAGAACTTGTGGAGTGACGTGAGAACCACAAGTACTCTGACTCAGGCCTTGCCAAACCAGGAGAATTTTATGCTTTTCTGCTTGTTTGAGTTAGGGCCACATCTGCAACATCGACTGTGTTACAAAATTCTGGGGTTTTCAGCACAGGGCAAAAGCGAAGTGATTAATTTGTTATAGAAGTGTGATGCAGGTCTGGCTTTTTTTAGTTCAATTAACAGTTACAGTGCTGAACAAAAGCTAAAGTTTTGTTAAGATGGACAGGCAATTTCAGTCTCCTCTGGTCCTGGGGCAAAAGAGAATGTGAGTGCAACTCTGAGTAGCGGTTGCTGATTTGGAAAGAAATACTCACGGTGCTGTTCTTACCGTGATTTAATCAGTTCTCCCTTTCGTCGAACCTTATTTCAGAAGACACATGGGACAAAACCTGTGTTTTTAAACGGGAACTATAAAGCAGAAATAGGCTGAGAGTGTATTTTATGTTGTAATTAATAATATAAACCAACAGTGATTTGTTTGCAGTGCTATATGATTAGCCGTTTGAAAGGGAAAGTTATTACCTGTTTCTCACATTATTAAATGATTACCAAAAAAGGTTTTGTACTTAGGTAGCACATAACGTCGTGCCGCACGTATAGTGCTGCGACGGTAAATCAGGTCCGCGGTCGTGTCTTCTCTCAACGTGTTTTCTGCTTGAATTGTACGTAATGCAGAACTTGATAACCTAAAGGGTCATCCTGCAGATGTTTCTCTTGTAAACTCCTGTTAAAAATGAGTAACAGTAGTGGCTGAGTATGCACATTACTCAATTTTCTGAAAATTTCTGTGGAAACCTCAAGTGTAAAAACAGCACCTCTTAAATTAGCAGTTGGCGCTTTTTAGGTTGTATCTCCTTTTTTGTTGACTGCATCCTCATGGCATGTTGGATTTTTACTCTGCACGTGGAGCAGGCTTTTCAAGCATAGTCCATTTTCACTTTTAAATGCTTTCTATCTTACTAGCCGCAGCTTGGCAGAGGCTTGTTCAGAAGGAGATGTAAATGCTGTGCGGAAGTTGCTAATTGAAGGACGAAGTGTGAACGAGCACACAGAAGAAGGGGAAAGCCTCCTTTGTTTAGCCTGCTCAGCAGGATATTATGAGCTTGCGCAGGTTGGTTTCCTAGCTGTTTTTAGTATGTGTGTATTGTACAAAAATAAGTGTTGAACTAATCTATTCCAGTCTTATGCACCCGGAAGGCAATATTAAGGTAGTGGAAAATGTCAGTTAACTGGCAAATGAAGACTTATACGTAAACTGAATGTTGCTAATGCATTCTTTGTGCTTACTTTCTGTAAGTGTTTCTAACACAAAACTGTGTGTTGGTGAAGGTGGAGGCTTTGTGTAGCATTTCAACCATCTTGAATGGGTTGGTTTGTCACTTGCTGGTGGTGTTGATCACCCTTCTGTTCACAGGTTCTTCTGGCAATGCATGCTAATGTAGAGGACCGTGGTATTAAAGGAGACATAACACCTTTAATGGCTGCTGCTAATGGTGGACATGTCAAAATTGTCAAGTTGCTGCTAGCTCATGGTGCTGATGTGAATGCACAGTCGTCAACAGGTAAGTAAGTGTGTTAGAGCGTGTTGAAAACAATTGAAAAGCTGAGACTTGCAGTGTGCAGGGAACTTTGTGTGGAAATTTGGGAGGAATGGCTCTCAGCCAAACAACGCAAAATGCTTTCTTGTGGTTTTACTGTGCAGCTTCTGGGGTTTTTTGTGTTTTTCTTTAACAGAGTTGTAAAATATTAGTTGGTTGCGGACATACAAAGGTAGGTAAGGTCAATTAGTAACTGAAAGGTATTTGTGTACCTAAGATGTGTTGCCACATAGTATTTTAAGCACAGTTTGGGAAGTTTTTGTGCACATAGAATATTATTTGGTGTCAGGTTTAGGAAACCAAGGGAAATTAGTTAAGAAGAAGGCGGCCCCCTTTTCTGCCCCTTCTTTCCCATGGCAGTTTGGTAGGCATTTGTGTTGAAGTGACCAAATTGGGTGATTTTCTTAGTTTGTGCAGCCTTGAAGTGGAGAGATTGTGTGTAATGAACAGTCATTGACAAATGGAGTGGATTACTGACCCTGAGTTAATGAGGGAAGTTGGGATACCAGAAGATACTTTATCTATCTCTATCTATCTACACACATATATATATATATATTTTTTTTTTTTTTTTTAGTGAGGTAGTTCAGAGTAGTAATACTGCTTTGACCTTTAACTCTTTTCAAGGCATCTTTTCATAAAGGCAGATTCTTTGACTGTTCTGTTCACATACATGTTTCTGTAGTTTTTCTGTGGAGGTTGTTTTCATCTCCTTGTGAAGACTATGGGCACTTTTGAACTAGCCCTTTAGGGGTTTTTAAGACTTGATATAGAAGCAGCACTTCATTCTGTTCCTTGTTTTGAGCTTTCCTTTTTACAGCATAGGATGACCCTGCTGATGAACAAGAAAAGGGATGGGTTTTTGTGATGGAAGCTGGGATTAGCTGGGATAGAAATCGGAAGATAAGTGAATCAATAGAGTCACCAGGCACATGGAGATCTTCAGTCTGTGAGCACTGAGCTACTTTGTGCAGTTACTTGCTTGTTTTTCCCCTCCCTGTAGTTCTTGGTCTGTAGCCTTAAAAAACCCTAGTCCATAAGGTAGCCAGGTAAAAGGGATGAAATGGAGCATAAGTGGAAGTTCCCAGTGTAGAAATGCTATCAAATTCACTTTTCAAACTTTTTTCTCTTCCATCTTCAGGCAACACAGCCCTTACATATGCCTGTGCTGGAGGCTATGTAGATGTTGTGAAAGTTCTGCTGGAATCAGGCGCTAGTATTGAGGACCATAATGAGAATGGTCACACTCCTCTGATGGAAGCAGGAAGTGCTGGCCATGTGGAAGTGGCCAGAGTGCTGTTAGAAAATGGAGCAGGCATAAACACGCATTCCAATGAATTCAAGGAGAGCGCGCTTACCCTGGCTTGCTACAAAGGTAGAGTACCAAGTACCATACTTGTTACAAAGGTCTAACAAATGTGGAAAAGTGTGACAGGTGTGAAAAGTCTTTTCAAACACATATTTTTTCAGCCTTGCTGTCCTGGACAAAATGAATTTAAAGGTTATGAATAGACACTTTCTAATGCTTTTCTCCTGCCTGTGATACCACGTAGCATGTATGCGCTGTATGTAAAATGATGATCAGTGTGGAGAGTGTAATTATCAAGATATAAACTTTTTCTCTGAATCGTTATGATGCTTTAAAAGATTCTCTGTTACATGAATTGGGAGACGAGGAACTAATACGCTTTACCATGGAGTAAGTATGGTAAACTTTCTGTATTGCAGCTGTGTTATACAAGATACCTCTGCTTAGGTACAGAAATCACTTAATTTTAAAGGACTTGGCACTTGGGAAACATGCAAAATCTAGGACCTTGCCTTTTAGGTGTCAGTGCTTAGGCAACAGGCCTTTCTTGCCTCCCTTAGAGCGTTAGGCCGCTCTCTTGCATCACCCAAGAAAGGGATGAACATGTTTAAGAGGCCAGAGGTGTTCACACGGCTGAGCAGTTGCTGTTATAGGCACTTAGGACATGTTTTATTAGAGCTGTTAGAGTGGCTCTTGGGATCATTGAGTAATTGATGTTGTTGTTGGAGGTACTTCTGTGGTACCTCAGCAGAAGAGTAGAAGATGGTATTAGTCTTTTGTTCATGTTTCGTTTATCTGCCTTGATAAGTTCTTGGTTCACTGTTGCTGGACACCCTCATAAGCCGCAGTAATTTCCTTTGGTGGTGGCTGTTGGAGCAAAGGCTTGTGTTTGAAAGAGGGGAGTGGGACCCCAAAACATTCCCTCCCTGAGAAAATGTGCTTGGGCTCTGAATCCTGAAGTGAGGCTGGAAAGCGGAGATGAAAAATGAGAAGTCTGTGCTTAGTCAGTTGTTCACTGTGATACATGGGGCAGAAGTGAAGATATTCAGGCTTTTATGTTTTTCACCTTATCTTTATGTGGCTTGTCTATCTTTTGTGCATTTCTGTATTGCTCCAAATCTCATGTTTAGGGCATAAAAATAAGCTCTTAATTTTCTCATGTTGCTTGCTTCCTGTAGTAGAATGACATGTGATATTTGGGACCAAGAAGGTCACTAACTTCTCCCAAATACAGGGGGAAGGGTGAAAAGGCAACGTAGCCTCCTATTGAGCAGTATCTGTGCTATTCGTGGTGTTGCTAGGTGTAGTTCCAGTTTTAAGGTTTAGCCACGGTCATGTTGAGCTATGAAGCGGCAGTTTTATTTTCTTTGACTTGGTTTTATATCCTTGCGTATTGTGTTGGTCATAACGGTGTAGCAAAGTTGACTGAACTTGGCACACATACAGGACTTGGTGAACTACAGCCATGAATTAATGGAGCAGTTGAGAGCAAATACTTTCAACAAGGTGTGAGGTGTCCTTATCTATGGAGGATTCCTATAGATGGTGGAGTTCCTAAGAGGATGTTTGGAAGTGTGAAGGTCTATCTGTTTGGTATGTTTTATGGTCTGAGGGCCGGTGTGAGCTCAGGGACTGGTTACAATACCATTTATAAAAACAGTAACCCTAAATCCTTCATGTCAAGCAAGTAGAGGGGAAACCCTGACCCCCAACAAAAAACCAACATGGAGTGGGTTTTTTTTTTTTTTTTGGATGAAAAAAATCCAAATATCTTTGCACAAAATATATCATCCTGTTAAAGTTTCTGGAGTGTGTTCTACTTAGCTCTCATGTCACCTCAATGAACGCGTGTAGTGCAGACATGCTTTTAGAAACTAAGTGAATTGGATTGTATTTATAGTAACCACACTGTTAAGTTGCTCTGTGCGTTGAATGCATAGATAGATACGAACAAGTCTTTCAAGAGTGTTTCGTGGGATTTTTTTTTTCAATGTTGTACCATGGCCTTCTATTACCTTCACTATGTTCGTTAGACCCTTTCTATGACTTGTGAAATGCGCTTTCTAAAGTAGTTTTTATCTGTTAAATGTTTCTCCATACAGGCCATCTAGAAATGGTGAGATTTCTGCTGGAAGCTGGTGCAGACCAGGAACACAAGACAGATGAAATGCATACTGCTCTCATGGAGGCTTGCATGGTAAGAGATGTATGGCTTGAGCAGTGAGGCATACGTACTCTCTCTTCTCTTCCTGAAGATGAACAGGGATTCCTTTTGGCCTCCTTTTGGTACAGAACCTAACTATGTAATGGTTCAGTTCTCCTGTGTACTTGATGGGCCTTTTGCAGAAGAAATTGGGGGGGCGGGGACAATACCTGGTCAAAACCCAGTACTTCCTAAAACAGTAAAATTGAACTCATTCCTCTCGTGGCTAACAAAAGTAGTTGAGTTCTTAAGAGACATCAGCTAAAACTTGCATCACGTGAGCATTAGCAAAAGAGCTCTATTAACCCATCCTTAGAATAAGTAGGTTTCTGTATGTCTAGCTGCACTTTATTATTTTTTTTTCCTGAAGTGGTGGAAGTCGGTGGATAAGGCTGTGCTCGTTGTCCCAAAGCAGCTTATGTAGGCTACATCTCTCGTTGTGCTGTGGTATGTCACTTGCTCTTTGCTTTTTGCCCTTCTGATAATCATGGAGGCCTGGTTTGAAACAGATACTTTTGTGAGCTCGGTTCAGAGACATGAATGACTTCAAGAGGTAGCCAAAAGTAAATAATAGTCATTTATTTGAACAGAATTTTTTTTCTTCTTCTTTGTGTAATTTTTCAGGCTTCTGGGTGAGCAACTTTCAGTTTATGATGGGAAAATCCTTTATACAGGAATCTCCAAATTAAATAACTTGAAGTGGAGGATTCTCAGTCGTTGTTGAAATGCTTTTAACAATTCTAAGGTGCTAAACGTAGCAGTGAATATGGTCACAGCCTGGCAATTGGAGTCATTAAACATGCCTATGTCACGTTTAAAGAGTTTGTAAGCTAAGTTCTCTTTCATTGTAGGTGGTTATGTTTAGGTGTGCGTGTGCAACTTGTTTCAGTGTGGTTCACATAGCCACGTGCTCCTTTAAAACACAGGATCAAAAGCTGTTTGGGAAGCAACTAGGAAATGGAAGGGGAAACTGCTACCTTTTACTAGTAAGAGTACTTTCATGTTGCTGCTTTGCCCTTTTGAGGCAATTGTAAAATGACAGTGTAGAATAGATTACATTTTTATAAAATTTAGTAAGATTCCAAGAACCACTCTGTTTTTTTGGATAATAGTTTTTTGCCGTAGAAGACAAATACGCGTGAAGCTTTCCCTTGAAAATGTTTTGTGTGGGTACATTTTTAACACTGGAATGGTATAATTGATGCTGGATTTAGGATTCTTCCGGGCTTCCGTGGTGAAGAACGCTTGCTAAATTGATGTCTTCAGGTAGTTTTTCTGTTTGGAGTGCTCTTAGGCTTGAACAGCTATATAAGTCTCATATATCTGCATCATCTTTAAAGCACATATCCTATTTGATACCTATTTATTACGTATTATCTGAGGTAATGGGATTCAATTGCTTGGGCTTTTCCTTTGGAGATTTCTTTTGATGATGGAGTAAATGTGCCCATTTTTTCCCTTTATTTCTCCTCCAGGAATTGTTTAGACTTTGGTACTCCCTCTCAGAGAAATGAATACATTGCCGTGAGTTTATTAACCCTGCACCATACCACGGGTTGGCAGGGGTAAGCTAGCAGAACGAAAAATCCAGGAGGTGTCAGTTTGTGTTTTTAGAGCTGAGAATGTTTTGAAACATTTCCTGCTGGGGAAATGAAAATGAAACAAAATGGAGCAGAATTAGGCTCCATTTCTAGACTCCCCAGGTTTTCTTTGTGACCCTGAATTGCAGTAGGCTGTTGTGCAATGCTTACTGCAGAGGTTTCCTCTACTATTTAGGATGCATAGCTGCAGCATGCTTAGGTAGGTTAGTAGTTTATCCCTTATGCCACCGTATTCCAAATCCTTCATCTGAATATGGAACTTAAATGTAAAACTGAATACTTGTCTCTTAAATTTCCTTTTTACCTTCCTCTCGAAGTAGCTTTCTCACGGGTCAGGTTTTTCACGTCATTAGCCTTGTGTAGTGTCACGTTGTGAATCTGTGGCCGTAGAGGAGTGCCGCAAATCCTTATTTAGTCTTCCCTTCCCTGAAATAACTGTAATGGCTCTAAAATCAGCCAGTTAGGTCTATTCAAGGAAGTTAATGGCCTCAGATATGGGAATCATTAACAGAAACCATTATACTTCTCAAGAAGTCGTTAGAAAGCCATGCAGATAAACAGGACTTCAGCTATTGTTTATCTCCTCGTCTGAAATCTTAATAGATAGCCACATAAATATCATGGGCCTTGTCCTTGCAGCGAGTTCCCTGGAAGGTGACGATAAAATTATCTTGTCTGATGTTGCAGTCGCCTTCTCATCAGGACGGCTTCTTGACAGATCAGAAATTTGCAGAGAAAGCTGCTATTTCACGGAGCAAGCCGCCTTTCCCTTGCCACCCTCTTCCCACTCCCTTCTTCCTCCAGCAACAGATGTAACAGAAGTCCATTGGACTCGCAGAAATGTTGAGACCCCTTTTTTTTTTTTTTTTCTTATTAAGACTTAGTGAGCAATAGGAAAAAAAATCGTCACCCTTATTTCTGCAGGAAACTGTTCCCAAATAGGCATTTCCACGCTGCTGCTTAGAATTGACAGGTAGTTGAGAGTCTCCGTACCTTCAGCTCTGCTTAAGAGAGGGAGCAGCTTTCTATAACAGTACTTAAAAAGATTGCAGGCTGAAATAAAGCAGTGCAGGAGCTTCTCATCTCGACATGTTTTTTCTGCAGAAACAGTTGTTGCTCTTAAGTAGCTGAAGAAAAATACTTTCTCCGGAATAGCATTGAACTCGAATATATGTTAATGAATTGTTTGTATGTGGCATAGCACTTACGTACGAGCCAGTGAGACTGTTTAAACCTTGTCCTACAAGGCGTTCGGGAAGATTTCTGACCGAGAACTTTTTTTTTTTATAGACAGCAGTTAACATTGGTTTAATGCAAGTAAGTCGTTGGGCAATGTGACTTGCCTTGTGGGAGCGAAAAGCAGGTTTGTCTAGTTGGCACTTCCTCTTACTGCAGTACAGTGAGGGCTGAGTACTGATTGCCCACAGCGGTTCATCTTTAGAATACGCCTGGTGCGCGTGTGTAGATGTGTCAGATGACTTTTTGTGATCTAATAGCAGTTATGAGGCTTTTTCCAGCTGCTGTAGAAGAGCTGAACAGCACCACCCCGTTGCAAGGTTTGTTAAAGCACGGATAGAATTTCCTCGTGTGGTTAAACGCCAGCAGTTCTTCTCAAGGCTGCTTGGCCCTTAGAAGCATACCTTCATACTGCTGTTTGCCATGCTTGTTGTGAATCGGGGATGATTAGCGAGCTGTCTTGCCAGAGCCTGATGGTTGAGGCACCGTCTCTGCGTTTCCCTGAGGAAAGATTCTTTATGGAGTCTTGGAGTTTTTCCCTAAAATAGTATTGTCATTTCATGTAAAAGGTGAATATGTCCTAGTTAATGTCCTAGATATTTTTCTGAGAGGAAATCATGCTTTGCTCCCTGGATATCTAAAACACCTAAGAAAAGGAAGCACAAAAATGTCAGATGCAGTTTTGTGTTTTGTCTGGAAAAGAGCTTTTTGGGGTTGTGGTTTCTAGCTTGGCGAGGATGGCTGTGGCTGCGATATGCTGCCTCTTATTAGTTAATCTGAGATCAAGGCGTACTTTGTTCAATGACAACCTTGGGATAGCCTTGCGTTCCTGGTAAGCTGCTGTTTTTTCTATGCAGCCCTCCTGTGTTTTGTGTGTCAGACCTTTTCCATTCTGGTTACTCCCAAGTTTGAATGATGGCAATTTCCTCATGGAGAAAACCAGCTTGGAGAGTTTGTGCTGTTGTTGGACCACAGTGGCCAAGCTGGTCTCTGTTTCTGTCTAAACCAAGGCAGAATTGAATGGCAGTTGGATAAGTTACTGTCAGGCCTCCAGTGTAAACATATAGCTGAGAAGCCACTTCAAATAGTTCCTGAATTTATGGCATACTAAAAACATGACGAAGATCATATGCTCAAATATTTTCTTTGTTTCTAAAGGAAGAAAGCAAACTTAGGAGCTACCTTTTGGTAAAACGAGTTTGAGGACTTGATAATGGTATCTGGAAAATCCTGCAAGAGGAGGCTGTAGTTCAGGTGGCTCCTGTGATGTATGAGGAACCCCTGACAAATGGTCTTGGTTTTGGCTTTTCTCTTGGAGGGAGAAAGTAAGTCCTGACTCTGCTATTAAATTGAGCAGTGAAATAGCTTTGCAGGAGCCGAGAGGCGAGCAGTGTCATCGTGCACGGCTTGCTTTTAAGAAAGGAAGGAAGCAAAATTGTTAAACTTAAATCTTATCTTCTAACAGACTGCACGGACGTTAGGACAAACTGTATTCCTGACATGCATTGTTTTTATAACTAAAATACACTGTATTGGAACAAATGATGCAACTGCATGTTGAATTTAAAACCAAATTCCCTCTCCTTGACCAAGTGGGGAGCATTGGCGTTCAGTGACTTGTTTGTAATATAAAGGTTTTGTAGTCTTTAGGAAGAACATCAAAACCTGTTCTTACATGTAAGTGAAGATTTTTTTTTTTTTTGTCTAAAATTCTCTTAATACTCCCGTATTTATTAGACTGCTTGTGGTGTTAGTAGTAAATTGTTGGCAGAACACAAGAAGAAATAGGTTTGAATGGTAACTTAGAATTCGTGTTCCTCACATAATTTCACACGTACGGTTCTGCATCTGCAGTCTTTAACAAAGAGGAGGATTGGGTGTTAGAGGATTTCGGTATTGTTCTTCTGCAGGAGGTAAGCTTCTAAAATAGTGTTGAGCTGCTTCTCAACTGTTTGTGTTTTGTTCCGCGCGGCCAGCCTCACCCCCCCCCCCCCCCCCACCTCCCAGCCCCCTGCCCCAATAAGCTGATCCCACACACTTGAACTTGAGTCTGATAAGAAGAAGTTGACCAGCTTGCTTCTTGCACCATCGGCAGGCGAAGTGTGATACGTGGTTCGCAATATTTTCGTTTTGAATTGAACAGGTCCGGTAAACCATGCTTGAAGTTTCTTCTGGTGCCTATTTAAGAGTTCATCTTTAGCCTTTATCCAAATACTTAGGGAAAATATTTAGGAAAACTATTAAGCAACTTTTATTGGGTTTTTTTACTTCTTTACTCACTTGTTGCTTTCTGTGTCTTCTGAGGGACTCTTGAGTTGGTGGCTACTTAAAGCTTTGGAGAATAGCATTTTTTTTCTATTTTGATGATCTTTTGGTCTTGGTTTTTTGAATTCCTAGGATGGCCATGTGGAAGTGGCAAGATTACTTCTTGACAGCGGAGCTCAGGTGAACATGCCTGCTGACTCTTTTGAGTCTCCATTGACTTTGGCAGCCTGTGGTGGGCATGTCGAACTGGCAGCTTTGTTAATTGAACGTGGAGCTAACTTGGAAGAGGTAAACGATGAAGGATACACACCCCTAATGGAAGCAGCTAGAGAAGGCCATGAAGAGATGGTGGCACTGTTACTTGGTCAAGGTAACTATTGTGGTGCCTTCTGTGGACTGTAATTCAAGAGGCAACTGCATATGTTGGGGGGAGTGGAAAAAAAAAAGCTAAGTTACTGTAATTTTTGTGTCCTTCTTCAACAACTTGTGAACTCCCCATGGTCTGCTCCC
Organism: Harpia harpyja; assembly: GCF_026419915.1. Taxonomy (NCBI): domain Eukaryota; kingdom Metazoa; phylum Chordata; class Aves; order Accipitriformes; family Accipitridae; genus Harpia; species Harpia harpyja. The sequence goes on from NC_068941.1 coordinate 1,643,720, forward strand.
TTTTTGAGGAGTTGGTGGGGTTTTTTTTCTTTTGTTTTGTTTTTAGCAAAATATCCTTTGCTCTACTCGTTGACTTTGTAAGTGGTCGTTCTGAATTGTTCCTCAGTACAGGTTTGTATTTTTCAGACAGACATAGAATAGTGAAGAGCTTACGTGGGTAACTTGCGGTCTGCCTTGGCGTATCTTGAGATGGTGTTATTGCTGAAAAGCTGTAGAGAAGTGCTTTGAGGCCCTCAGAGTGGTTTCCAAAGTCGTTAAATAAAGTTGAAAGATTTTAGTTTGGTGTGCTATGATTTTAGAAGAAAGTTTCTGCAGCTCAAGAAATGAGATACGTAGTAAGAAGATGCCTTGTGCATCAGGAAATGGCTTTGTCTGCTGATAATGGTTTCAGTGACTGGTGTTTTCTGATGAATGTGTGGTTTTGGTATTGTGTTTTGTTTTAAGGAGCAAACATCAATGCTCAAACAGAGGAGACGCAAGAAACGGCATTAACTCTGGCTTGCTGTGGAGGTTTTTTGGAGGTGGCAGACTTTCTTATTAAAGCTGGAGCTGACATAGAACTTGGTTGTTCCACACCTTTGATGGAGGCTGCTCAAGAGGGTCATTTGGAGCTGGTTAAATATTTATTAGCTGCAGGTATGGAGGAATTTTGTTAACGGTTTTGTAAAGACTTAATGTAAGCTTAAGAGAAGAATATCTTTTTCCATATTCATTCCATATTCATTAGCAGCTTCTTGAAATGGACTGCAAAGGTTTGTCGAACCTTAAGTAATTTATTAGTTGGACCCTAATTTAGCTTTTGAAGATTGAGTTGATGTAAACTTGTTTGGAATGGAACTTCTAGTTTGTTTGGATTTTTTATTTCTTTAGAGTATGATTAAGTTGTCAAATTCATAGGTGTTGGATTGGAAGGGGGAGGTTAAAAATTTGCTATCTGATCTAGTAAAGATTATGAAGAGACGTGCATATTTTCTGTAATGAACTTCATGACGCTTACGTGTTTGTTCCTACTGCTTCAGGGGCTAATGTGCATGCAACAACAGCAACAGGTGACACAGCACTGACATATGCCTGTGAAAATGGCCATACTGATGTAGCAGATGTCTTACTTCAGGCAGGTGCAGATCTGGTAAGTCATTACCTTCTTAAAAAAAAAAAATCTAATTAGGAAATAAAATTATAAAGGTCTATTTATTTATTTATTATGGGTTTTTTTTGGTCCCATGTTTATTGCTGAAGACTTAACAAGTTTGCTGTTAATTGTTATAGTTGTATTCAAATTATCTTTTAACCTTTTTCTTTTAACTTAGTGAGAATTGGTGATGCTTTTCTAATGGATTTTAGGCTGTTTAATTACCTGAAAGTGCTTAGGTCAGTTACAGTACTTTGGTGGTTGATGTCTAGAGCATTTCCAAGCCATTCAAGGTTGCTTGTATGGAAAAATAGGGGATTTTGTTCTTTTGTCATGTGCAGTCCTGAATGGTACTCTGCTTTGAATTGTTGAGCTGATTATGGGTTAGTACTTGTACCTGCAAATTTGTTCTGTTCCTTATGCAGCAAACAGTTGGTAGTTCTGTTCTCATGTGACTATTTAGTGTACCGTAATGGAATTGAGATGACAGAGGTAAATAGATTTTTACATTTCAGTAGGCTCGTACACCGGTATGTTACCAAAAAGTGAAGTTAAGCATGACAGAACACATTTCGTTTAACTAAAATCCCCACCATGTGCTTGAGTGTTTCTTGTCCAGGAGTCTCAGACCTGTACAAAGGTAGGCAGATACTTTCATCTGTCTGCAAGATACACTCAGTTCACATGTTAGGTAAATTTTTATGTCTGTAGTTTGCGAAACGGTAAAAAGGGATCTTCCATGTCTGGTGTCTTTCCATTCAAAAAACCCAAAAGGCTGAATTGCATCATTTCACGTGTGCTGCTTTTGAGTTTTGAATTCTAAGCCTTTCTTTATCTGCTGTAGGAGCATGAATCAGAAGGTGGAAGAACTCCTCTCATGAAAGCTGCAAGGGCAGGTCATGTTTGCACTGTTCAGTTCTTGATTAGCAAAGGTAAGAGTGTGAAAAGGTTTTGGTTTTCCTGCTGTTAGAAATACTCAAAGTTAAGAGCATGTCAGTACTGGTGTAACTTCCTTGGATTTGTTACAAATATTTTAACTCAAGTAGGTCATGGATTCTCAAAGTAGGTATGTAATGATCACCTCTGGTTTCTGGTGAGATTAGTGGGAACTGCAGCTAGTTCTAAAAATAATTATATTCCAGTCTCTAATTCCTAGTAAAAGCAGCAACAGTAGTACTGGTTACTGGCTGTCTCCATGCTCCTGGTGCAGCTTTCGAGCACTGTCTCTTCAGAAGTTTAACTTCAAGTGCCTGTTTGTTTCGAAGTTTTGACTGTAACTTGCTTGATGTTGTCAGAACTATTAGCTCCAGCCTTACATCACTGTTGAATGCATACAGTTGATACAGAGCTCAGAATTGCTGTTTTTGCTCTCTTGAGCCTATATTGACGGATTTTTCTTGCACCTTTCATGTACGGAGCAGGATTGGCCTAAAGCTTCCTGTGTGATGTAATTTTCCTTGTGTGGGTTGTAGAGGAAAGAAGCAGAGCTGTGATAAATAATCCGCTTGCTGGTGCTGAGATGCATGGATCCGTGCGCTGGATCTTAGCGGGGTTTTTTGGTTTGGTGGTTTTTTTTTAGTTTTTTTTTTTCTTTTTTAAAAAAAGGCATAGCCCTGGCACAATTGCTGGCAAATTTAAAAGCAATAGGTTCACCTGCTATGCGATGTTCCACACTTATAACGTAGCCATTTGATTAGTGAGTTTGGAGTGCTAGTCCAGGTAGGGTTGATTTTCTTTTTGTGACATATTAAACGGTCTTCTGATGGTAGTAATGATTGGCTGTTCAATTTAATTTGTCAGTCGTAAGTCTGCAGCCACGGAGAAATGTTTTCATATTTAAGAAAAAAGTTAACTTCGTGTCACTTTTGGTAGAGGAGAACAGGTTGAAGTCTCTTTGAATAATGTTACCCCCTCTGTTTTTGAAGGAGCAAATGTGAATAGGACCACAGCTAACAACGATCATACCGTATTGTCGCTGGCCTGTGCTGGAGGTCATTTGGCAGTTGTGGAGTTACTGCTAGCTCATGGTGCTGATCCTACGCACAGATTGAAGGTTTGTCGCTCAGCTACTTTACTTTCCTCTGAGGTGGTCTTTCATTAATCTTAAAACTAACGAGAGTCGAGTGAATTTGCTCCTTTTGTATTCTCTGCAACTGACCCAAGGTGTCATGATTTCAGTAGAAGGAAGATGGAAGAGCTGGTTTTCCCACAAGCAGGCATTATGCTCGTGAATGTATCTATAGAAGTTGGAGTTAGGAGGAGTGCAGGTCTATTGATTACCATGAATGTAAAGGTTGCGCTCCAGTTGTAAGGTCCTGATTGTGGAAGGAAAATTTTGAAGTACAATTTCTTCTCTTCTTTTTTTTTTTAATACTTAGAGTCCTTAAGTTTAGATGTGGACTTGATGCGGATAGAATGAATATTCATTAAAGCGGTGTGCCGTGTCTCCCAAAACGCTTGTGTTGTCATGTTTTGATGATGCTGTTTTCTAACACTGTGATCTTTCCCTCTTTAGGATGGATCAACTATGTTAATAGAGGCAGCAAAAGGTGGTCATACCAGTGTGGTTTGTTACCTTCTAGATTACCCAAACAACTTGCTTTCTGCTCCTCCACCTGATGCTACTCAGCTGACCCCACCATCCCATGATTTAAATAGGGTAAGCTTTAAGCGCTGGTTATCTGTGGATTTGTGGGGCTTTTTTGCATTTCTTCTTGCAGCTTACTCAGGAGTTTAAAGATGAGAGAAGAGTCAGTCATGTCATTTCATGAACTACTGAACTGTAGGTGAACACACTGAAAATTATTCGAGCTGTCGTGAGAGTGGTGAAAACTTTGAACGTGATCGCGTAGTGCTTTCATCGTTCTTCTTATTGCTCTATAAATATTATTGGAAAAAATGATGAGGGGAAAAAAAAACCCCAGCAGGTGAAAAAGTCTGCTTTAATGAGGCTCTTCAGAATTACACTTGTAGCCCATTGTGGCTTGTATTTGCTTTACCGTAGCGTATCGCTGTACCCTGCTGAGATGTGTATTGTTTGGCAAGTAATTTCTTAGGTTAAAAATGCAAAGTATATAGATGTCAGATGATCTCAAATTAACAACTGTTGAACTCAGCATATTAAAAAACGTATTAAATGTTACTAGTCGCCATTAAAGTCTGCTTTTCTAACAGGTTTTGTTTACCTTCTATTGAATTATAACTAGATTAGAGTATGAGAAAAGTAATCTGTTAGTATCCAACATTTTAGGCTCCTCGTGTACCAGTGCAGGCGCTGCCCATGGTCGTCCCACCCCAGGAGCCTGACAAACCCCCTGCTAATGTCGCCACAACCCTTCCCATCAGAAATAAAGGTCAGTCTTAGTTCTGGAGCTTATTTTCTAAATATCCTTCCTAGGTAGAAGATAGAGGGTTGCACTTCTAGCAGACTAGTTCCTATGAAGAGTGTTTATGGATTCAGTCAAGGAAACTGCAATTTTTTTTTTTTTTTTTTTTTTTTTTAAGGATTTGCTTATCTGCCAAATACAAAGTGTCAGTCATCTAACCCTGTAATCATAAAGCGTCAAGAAATCTGCCTAAGTAAATACGTTAAAATATGTATTAGTCTGACATACTGGACTAATGCAGAATGTCACCCAGAAGCCTATATAAATTTGATAATGGAAGTTGTAAAAACAATGTTAATCTCCATATCGTAGTTGATCCGATAGTTTGTGTTTACGTAGTTTACTTAGGATAGTAGTCTTGGAGTGGGTTTGACTAATTTGATTGAAGGCGGAATTTCTTGTGCTATAAAATACTTAGTCTGATGTGGCTCAGGTCCTCCTAGGACTAAATTTGCATCTATTTTGATATTGCCATTTTGACACTTAACACTTTCTGTACTTAAGAATTCTCTTCCAAAACAATTTTTACCAAGGATCAGCAATAGTGCAAATACAGGCGTGCATGTCATAAAATTAATACTGTGTGTACACTTGTATTGTTCTGGAAATACAGCGAGGATGACTGGAAGAAACTGGGCACCTCCACTGCCTCAAATCCTGAGTTTTGATTTGCCTTTCGCCCTTCAAAATTAATTGATTGTTCCTTCTCCAACTGGTATGGCAGACCATGTCAGCTGTGTTACTGTGGACTTCTTCATAAAAGATGAATTGGATTAGTCCATCACGCATTCTTACAGGAAGGCTGAAATATTTGCCTTGCCTGGGCAGAGAGCTGAGTTTTGACACAGGCAAAATCATGTCTGCTATGGATTAAATGTAGTGGCTAAACATAGCCTGTTAGATCATGTTAAATATAAATGACTATCCTGGGTTCTAGCGCTGTTTGTCAACTGAGAAAAGCTGGATACCTGTAGTGAAAGGATTCAGTAGTTCTAGAAAGTGTAGTGCTTCCTAAAACGTACCGAGTTATTCACAAAACTGGTGGCCTAGAACAAGTCGCCTGTCCCTCGAGATGTTTTTGCATCACTTTTGCTGTGCTTTCAAGGCTGTAACCATGCTTTTATGTCTTAACACGATACCAGACGCAAAACATCACGTAAAGAGACAGCATAGCCTTTCTTTTTGTTTCCATTTATCTTGTAGCACCACTTGATAGCAGCGGCTCTTGAGACAATCGCTTCATTTGGCAAAAGTATAACAATTGTTGGAGTAGATATGTCAATGTAGCACAGGGTTATTTGGAATGTATGCGCAGTAATCTGTACTGTTAAATTGCAATCTGACTGCTGTATTAAAATTGATAGCGAAAGATACGGTTTTCTTTGAGGGCCTTACAGTACACGCTGACCTTCTGTGGGTGCTGTGTCTTGGTGCATAACCGGCCATTTAGCATCCCAACAGTAGCTCTATAATGAGGATGCCATTCATATGCACTTCCATTGGTTCTGAGGGGGTTTCTTTTTCACACAGCTGCTTCTAAACAAAAGTCCAGCAGTCATTTGCCAGCAAACAACCAGGATGTACAGGGTTACATCACCAATCAGTCTCCAGAGAGCATTGTAGAAGAGGCTCAGGGCAAGTTGACAGAGCTGGAGCAGAGGATAAAAGAAGCCATAGAGAAGAACGCTCAGCTGCAGTCCCTGGAATTGGCACACGCTGACCAGCTCACCAAAGAGAAGATTGAGGAGCTGAACAAAACGAGGGAGGAACAAATTCAGAAGAAACAAAAGATTTTGGAGGAACTGCAGAAAGTGGAGCGAGAGTTACAGCTGAAAACTCAGCAGCAGCTAAAAAAGCAGTATCTAGAGGTAAAAGCGCAAAGAATTCAGCTCCAGCAGCAGCAGCAGCAACAGTCTTGCCAGCATCTGGGACTACTGACTCCTGTTGGGGTAGGAGAACAACTCTCAGAGGGAGACTATGCACGATTACAGCAAGTGGACCCCATCTTACTTAAAGATGATCCTCAGCAAGCTGCTGCGCAGACGGGTTTTGCACCAATTCAGCCTCTGGCGATGCCACAAGCTTTGCCTCTGGCAGCAGGTTCCTTACCTCCAGGGTCCATCGCAAATCTTACAGAACTGCAAGGTGTTATAGTTGGACAGCCAGTATTGGGCCAAGCACAACTAGCAGGGCTGGGGCAAGGAATACTGACAGAAACACAGCAAGGGTTAATGGTAGCCAGCCCTGCTCAGACGCTCAATGACACGCTGGATGACATCATGGCAGGTGGGTTTATATTGTTATGAGCAGGTATATTTGCTTGACCAGTTGAGGCTATGTCCACTTCTTTATATGTGTGTGTGTGTGTGTTTGTGTATTCCCGCTAGCTCTACAGCCAGTACCGCTAGCCTACTGATCCCTGTGTTAAGGAGTTCAGAAAACTAGTTTTAACTTTTCAATTTGCAGGGTTGCCTTTCCTCTTGTTGAGCTAACTGGTGCCTGTTTGTCAGGTTGGTATGTCAGAAGTGGCATTTTTAACTCTTGTTAGGTTGGGGGTTGATACGCTAGGCTCTAAAAGTTCTATTTCGGCCTCTTTGTAGCTCAGGAGCAACATCTTGACCATACTGGTTAGTACTTGGGACTAGCTAACTGAGAACTGACTTGGAGCGCTCGGAATAGGCTTTGAGCAACTATAGCACCACATCGAGCCTATAAAGTGTAAGGAACGTGTAGGCTTGTCTTTTGAAGGAGAGCTGCTCTAGTTGGCCTTGAATAGTCTACTTATTGGAAGGTTTTACTTCTGTTTGGGGAAAAAAAAAATGATGATCCTATGACTTTTTAAAATGTCTACTCATAAAAATGGCTGCTTTCCCAGCGAAAACCAAATTTAGCCTTACCAAATTCTTCTTAATCGCTTTGGAGAATTCTTTACCCAGTGACATCAGTCTTTTAAGGCCTTAAGTAATAAAATAAAAGAATGAAACAGGTTTTAAATACCGCAGGAAATCTGAGATGTTAGTGTTTGTTTCCTTTACACCCCCTTCAGTTGCACTTAATCCCTTTTCCCTGTTAAAGTGGTCGCTGAAATGCTCATTTTGACTACTTAGTTGAATACAGATTAACTGTTAGGACAAAGTATTTAAAAAATCATGTCAATTTGCTTTGGTGCTTTTGCTTAGGCTGATGAACTTTCATTTTTAAAAGTGCTGTCTGTTTTGACAAGTCTGCTTTGTAAAGCACGTTAGCATGAGGGGTGTGTGCTGGAGGAAAGGCAGGCCTCTGAGAATGCTTTAGCCCAGAGGTGTGGAGCTGGTCCTGTGTATACTGCAAGAGTTATTGGAGGACAATAGTGGTGCAGAGTGAATAGAAGATACGATAATGGTTAAAAATACCAAGCGGTGATTGTTTAAAATACTTGGAACAACGCTTTACATATTAGGCACCTAATGAGTAACCTGATGTTCAGTCAAAGCCTCATTAAAGATTACTGAAACTTACGGGAGCTACAGAGATTTTTTTCTGAAAATGTAGTGTTAGAATTGAAGCCTAGACATAAAGATTGGAAGCTGTCAGTGGATGAAACCAAACTGGATGCATGAAAAAGTAGATAAAAACCCCTACATCCGTCACGCATTGATAGTGAAGATTTCTGTCACGTGGAGCTGCTGGGGTACATGACAATACCAGCTACTCAATTGAAGAGATGGGATAATTACAGTTCTTGGTTACTTGTGAAGCATCTGTGCAATGCACTTCAATTGTGTTCACATATAATTTAAACTTTGAGTTAGGACATCTGTTAAGTGTTTAACTGCATATAACATCTTGAGAATCTACGATTTTAGGTCATCTGCCACCTACCCAAATGCTCATGCATGCCTTTTTGGAAAGGTCAGGTATTTTCAATGTGAATTTTGAGTGAATGTTTTTGTACTGCTTAGTCCCGGTTCTTAGTATGTGCGTGTGCACATGCAATTGGGAGTGAGGTCTAAATTCATAGGATCGTAGAATAGTTTGGGTTGGAAGGGACCATTAAAGGTCATCTAGTCCAACCCCCCTGCAGTGAGCAGGGACATCTTCAACTAGATCAGGTTGCTCAGAGCCCTGTCCAACGTGACCTTGAATGTTTGCAGGGACAGGGCATCTGCCACCTGTGCCAATGTTTCACCACCCTCAATGTTAAAAAAAAAAAAAAAAAAAAAAAAAAAAGCCAAAAAAACCTAACCAAAAAAGCCTTCCTTCTATCTAGTCTAAATCTACCCTCTTTTAGTTTAAAACCATTACCCCTTGTCCTATTGCAACAGGCCCTGCTAAAAAGTTTGTCCCTACCTTTCTTACGGGCCCCTGTTAAGTACTGAAAGGCCGCAGTAAGGTCTCCCCGGAGCCTTCTCTTCTCCAGGCTGAACAACCCCAGCTCTGTCAGCCTTTCGTTACAGGAGAGGTGTTCCATCCCTCTGACGATGTTTGCGGCTCTCCTCTGGATCCGCTCCAACAGGTCCGTGTCTTTCCTGCGCTGAGGACTCCAGAGCTGAACGCGGTAGAGGGGCAGAATCCCTTCCCTTGACCTGCTGGCCACGCTGCTTTGGATGCAGCCCGGGATAGCGTTGGCTTTCTGGGCTGCGAGTGCATGTTGCCGGCTCATGCCCAGCTTTTCAGCCACCGGTACCCCCAAGTCCTTCTCCGCAGGGCTGCTCTCATCCCCCAGCAAAAAAAAATTGCACTCTGGAAGGTGTTGGTGGCAAGTCTGTTAAAAGCTGTACGGATGTTATTCCATCCTTGCTTTTCTGTGAAGTGGCTGATTTTAGGGTTTGGTTTTTTTTTTTTTTTTTTTAAGCGAGAGCAGACACAGACCTGAGTATACAATTTAAGTGCCAGCTTGAATCCACACATCAGAATTTAGCGTGGAGGTGAAATGGGCTCAATGTAACACAAAACATTTAAGCAGCAACTAAATATTTTGTTAGTAGCTTTGTGTATTGCTTTAATAGGAACCCTCTAGAACATTCCCATGGATTTACATCTCTGTTCCTGAGATGATTTCTGTTTAGTTCCATCACAGAGCTGTGGCTTGCAGCACGGGTTACAGAACCCAAGCTTCACCTTGACTGTGCAAACTACCCAGTGTTCATCTCTGTGCTTAATTAGTTGGAAACAATGAGTTTAAGTTTCCCATTTTAAGTACTTGTTTCCAACAAGGCCAGGTGTGCAAATGCTGGTATTTGTCAGAGGCGAGCGTAAGACGTGGGTATCGCTGTAGAGGTCAAGTGTTGTTGCTAGATCAAGTCAGGGACTTCAGAGTAGGATTCCTTGCTGTTAGAGGAGCTAGCTGGTGTTACCAGAGGTCTACGCAATTTGCCTGGAAACACAGTGACAGAATGTACCAAGTTAAGGGGTTTGGGGTTTTTTTAAAGAACAAAATAGGGTATGTTGAAAAAGCACTAAATAATCTTTCAGTTTTAACTTTGGGCTCCTTTCTGGTCCTGCTGGCATTGATGACAAGCAAAAGGTTCGCTCTTCAGCTTCAGATGTTGGACAGATTCTTTGCTTGTTGTGAGGCTAGTGAATAGAAATATTTTTTTAGGGCTAGTTATGTAACACTTGAATGAAAACATTGTGTATGTTAAATGGTGTGTTAAGTATATAAAGAAAACAGTATATTCCTGTTTTTTAATAGCAAACTTTTTTTAAGGTAGGTACTATTCACAGGATTATGTCCAGTAACAGAGCCTCACAAAGAGCTTCAGGAATCTTGAAGCACTTGATAAGATTAGTTCCTGGAAGCCACCTTGTGGGATGAGTCCATTTTAACTGTAGCTGTCTAAATTAATACCTAAGACAGAATATGCATTCAAGTTCTTAACTCCATACTGAAAAAATAACTGTAGAGCGGCAGCAGCACAGAAAAATTGGGAGGTTCTGTCCCACTCGCAACCTGTGCGGGAGCTGCAGAAAACTGAGGATGCAAGCTTTTATGCACTGGTGTAACTACAGTTGCTTGCTGGCAGCGGTTATGCCGTTCTTGCAAATGGATGGTAAATGCATTTAGACCTTTGTCCTTGAGATATTAAAAGACTTCCCTTTATTGCTAGCAGCTGGTTTTGTGTGGGACTGAGCCTGTCGCAGTCTACCTTTCATGCTGTAACTAGTAATCATCAAGACTACACGTGTGGTGTGGTTTTCGGGCTTCATCCATGGCGCTGTTAGTGCATAGAAGCAACACTATGTGTTTGTGTTTGAATTCAGAACGTAACTTTGACTCTTGTAATTCGAGGCATGTTATGCATCTGAAGTGTTCTGTATTGATTTTAAGCATGTGTGACAGGAACATAGTTTTTAATAACTTAAGATACTACAGAGAAATTGGGGGCAGAGGAGAAGAAGCTGATGTGGAACAAGCCTGTTGAGTTGGCTTGAAACAAGTTGAAAAAGCTGAGGTATCTAACATATTTCTTGTAACGTATTTTTTTTTCAGTCCCTCATCTTGGCTTATGGCAATGTGATGTGAAACAGTTCTTTTATACATCTACTGTTGACATTATAGGAGATAAGGAATAAATGCGTAAGAACAATGCTGTGCCCACAATCAGACAACACCAGTAAGAAGCTTAAATGGTCGACATAAAGATGAAATGGGACTATAAAGGTGCTTGGTTTCTGTAACATCTTGCGCTTTGTGAAAATACGAAGTATTCAAGGAAGCAGCAAACTTGAACAGCGCAAACAACCCCATGTTTCTTTCATAATGTCAGGCTTTTTTCCAGACATAGGTTTTGATTTAGGACATGTAGATCAGTGAGGAAAAAATCCTGTTGCCGCAAATGTCAATTATCTTGTGTTAGTTTTCAGGTTTTTTAGTTTGTCAGCTTGGCTGTTTGCTTTCCTCCCCTGATCCTAGGGCGGCGTTTGTAAGCCAAATGCTTCTCTGGATGGTGAGGCTGTTGTGCATGGGGGAGAAGGTAGCAGCTGTGAGGATGTCCTGTTTTTACTTTAAGCTAAGAGACAGTTGAGATCTCCAGAAAGAGAGCAATGCGAAAAGCAGCTGTGCTTCTAATATCAGTAAGCGCAAAACTGGTTGTCTAATGTTCAAATCTAAAAGAGTTTGACCAGAGTAGTCAAACGGTGCTTGCAGTGATGTATTCTGACAAAGAAGCTTGACCTTGTTTCATAACATGATTAAGACTGGTAGTTGGTCCCATACCAAGGCATGTATATGCTAAAATATTGTAATAGTGAGTAAGCTTTGAAGACTGTTAGCCCAGGCATAAGGTAATGATGGTTTAATGTTGAAGTACAGACTTACAGTTAAATTTTGCCACTGTTCCATTAGAGTAGATGGAGGGGCGGAGGGGAAAGGTAAACCTTCGACCATCAGTGCATGTAGATTTGATGATCAAGCTAGTTGGTTACTTTTTTCACTGCTCAAGACTGTTGTCAAAACCTTGGCTTATTGAAAACTTATAATATTTTCGTTTGGACACGGTAAAGGTTCTCTTCATTGCCCTTGGCATGTTCATTACAAATTTGAAGTCTGCACAGGTGATGTTGAAATAAATATAATCTAAGTCATTACCCCAAAAAATTAATATCTTGTCTCAGTGAAATGTGCTGTAGGGATATGAACTATATTTGTTGGTGAATTATTGCTGAAGCACACTTGAAATATATCTAATATGAGAACTGTAAGTCAACATGCATATTCTGCTCTGCTAGCGTGCATAAAACCATTTTTATATGGCTTGTACAATAAAGGTTTTCTTCCTTGTGAAAAGAGGGGTGTTGGCTTTTAAACATGTCTCTCTTGGTTTTTTGTTTTGTTTTTCCTCCCCCTCACTGTAACACACTGGTATTAAAAAAAAGAGTTTACCTGAGTTGAGACCTTTTTAACTACCTTGATTTTTTTTTTTTTTTTTTTTAATTTTAAGTGTAAGAACTTTAATAGTGTCTCCTGTAATGTAGTAGATGCTCCCCAGCTCCCATATTGGGACTACAGCAGTAATTCTTAGCAACTGTTTAAAATACGCATGCTACTGTAGCGGGGTTAACTTCTTATGTGTGGATTATTTGATGATCATGCTTTTATCTAATGCAAGTTAAGTGTACGTGGTTAGTTTCCACTCTGTTTTGCCATCTTTATCGGGTTCTTTTGGACTAGCTGTGAGAGTCAAGAATCATGATGCTTTATAATTCCGTTACTATTTTATGCTGCTTTAACTTCTTCTTTGAACTTACAGAAAGAAGGTAAATATGCTAGTTTTTCAAAATTACTTGTTATGACTGTACATGTAAAGAGGGAAGCAGGAGTTGAAACTGACACCTTCTTATCCTTCTATATGAAACCAATTTGAAGTTCTGTTTTTAGGTTATATTTCTAATTTACAGTCAGGATAAGGCATGAGACGAGTTTAAATTAGATGTTTCACTGAATGATATTTTGTTATGATCTTTGGTTAGTTCTCCTCTGTACAGAACTCCCTTAGGCCATAGTTTTTGACCTTATGTCAGAATATTTTGGCTTAGCTTCTGTATGTTTCTTTTAATCTATACCTAGAGTGATCTGTCTCATAAGATGAGAGAAGTTTTCAAAGGGTATTCTAATATAAAGATCAAGGGAGTTAGAATCTTGATTTACTCTTAAATATAAGATTAATTATACTTCTTGTGTTCTAAGTTGGGGCTTCTTTGTTTCTCTCAGTGACATTTATTAGCTTCTTTGCTGGGATTTGGTATAGGAAGTCCAGAAATTAAATTAGTAACGGGTGAAAAACTTAGGAGCCTTGCAGAGGAGGGAGTACGCAAATTGGCATGTTAGGATACAATTTTTGTGGCATCTCTTGGAAAAACTTAGCACTTCGAATTAAATACAGGAGCTAATTATCAATGTCTGGCAGTTATAGACACGGCTGATGATTAAACCTGTTGAAAAATGAACAGGACTTGAAAAGTTGGGGATAAAGGGGCCTTATTTTGATGTTCCGTAAGGTTACTTGGTGGTGCATACTAGATGAACACTGACAATGTGTGGAAACTGCATTTCTTTCATTTTGCAGTTAAAGGTGTTTTTGTCAACTTGACAGGAGAAGCGTACAATATTTTATTTTCTCCTTTGCTCATCACACCTGATAAAGACCTGTAGAAATACTGGAGAAAAGTCAGGGAGAAAAACATGGAGTGCTTTAAAGGCGGGGGGGGGGGGGGGGGTAGGAAAATGGGAGTTTCCCCCCACAGGCTGTTTTAGATTCAAGTTTGCTCTGTGCTTGTAAACATTATATGTCTGAAATGAATTTCAGGGAAGTGTGCCAGTCGGTGCTATTTTGTGTCATGTTGATACACTGTCATCAACTATAAAATGGTGTTACCTTTTGCTTATCCTAACAACCTTCACCAAAGTTTCTGCAAAATGGCTGTTAAGAAGCTTCCACTTCTCTGGTTTCAACAAATTCTGCCATGTGAGCATCCTGATGCTAGCACTGTTGCTTTTTTGTTATGTTTATGGGGGCTGGGGGGTTGGGGGTTAAAGGTTGGACAGACTTTTATGTGAGAATCTTCAAACTGTTTTAAGAGAAATTGCATAGATGCCCATTGATTGGACTTGTGCTGCAGTTGTGTTTCTAAAGGTATGGAACTCCTGGTCCAAATAATGGCTGACTTGTTGTAGGAAAGATTTTTTGGTTTTTAAAAAAAAAAAAAAATTTTTTTGTGCTGGGCTTCTAGAAAACATGTGAATCTGATACTTACCTATTTCTTTGATTGAATACTGATAACCTTTTTCATAGTTGTCAAATTCAAAAAGTTAAAGGTTCAAAGATTGGGTTAAATGTGTAAAATACATATTTGTGGAAAGTGAAGTTTTTAAGGAGTTCTGTCTGTCGGTGGGAGTTCTGTCCCACTGTTCATTTATTGTCACATTTAACTTTTGAAGTAAAGTGTTTTGCTTTTACTAAGTGTAATTATTCTGTTCAACAGCAGTGAGCGGAAGAGCATCTGCAATGTCAAACACTCCTACCCACAGCATTGCAACTTCTGTCTCCCAACCTCAGACGCCAACTCCGAGTCCTATCATTTCTCCTTCAGCCATGCTGCCAATCTATCCTGCTATAGATATCGATGCACAGGTAAGCCTGCAATTGTCCGTGCAGCACAGATGCGTGAAGCTATTTTGCTTCTGCATCCTGAATAATTCAACGATGGTAAACAGCTCTGTTGTGTAACGAATGGGGTTCTAGAGGCTTGATTTGCTGCTTTTCGAAAGCCTGTACAACTCCCCGGAGAGTTGCAACCCACTTTCCTCTGTCCTCTTGCTGAACAACAGAGAAGGTCTTTGAAGGACTAAACACTTGGATTTCTTACTTCTTTGTTGTTGTCGGGAGTCATTATGAGAAACGGCAAAGTTGTCTTCTGACAGAAAGCAAATATTCTTCTGGCCTGGTATCCCAAGACAAAAATAAGCCTTAAAATGTTGCACACTGTTGTTTCTGGTGGTGCTTGAAGTTGTTGGCCAACAATCTCCCAGTTTGACAGAAGTATGAAAGTATTGAAACTAATAATTTTTTCAACAAGAGGAAATGATGCAAGCTCTCATTTCCACTAAAGAACAGGCATTTCTGTATCGAAAGGAATTTTAAATAGGGCTACTTTATCTTGACTTGCAGCTAGCTGGCCATCAGAAAAAAAAAAAGCACGCATATACTAACTAACATACGTATGTGCATAGCCCTAGACTATACATAACGCGGCTAAGATATGGGCAGTGTGGAGAAGAGGAGAGGCATGAGATGGTTGTCGACAAAGGGGGAGAAACCTCTGGAAAGCTGGGCTTGGCTACTTCAGCTGCTCGTGGTACTGGGCTTGGTTTCTCCTGTGACCATGTCCAGGAGCTCTTGCCACAACCTGACTGGCCTCGTTGTTAGCTGGTAGACACCACGGCAGATCAACATTACCATTAGTTGCCAACTATGCTGGGTCATAATAAAGTGAAGTAAAACTAAGTTCTCATAGCAGCTAAGAGATGTGTGTGGGTTTTGGGTGTTTTTGTTGTTTTGGTGTTTGTTGTTGTTTAAGAAGGGAGACATGTCACTTTAGTCAGTTCCTATGCTGTAACTAATAGTGCCAGTAGTTCTCCGAGTTTCTCAGTTGCTCTTTCAAATAGGATGGAGGTCACATACAGTGGCCCGGGCGACACTGAGAGTTAAAGACAGAATTCTTACCTTCACGGTACCATCTAAAGGTCACAGTCAAGCAGTGGTAAAGGCGGCGATCTAGTTAGCAAATCACAGATGAGATCTCGGTTCTTGAAGAATCTCACTTCTTGTCAGGAGTTGTTCACAAATCTCCCAAAGAGCTGACTTGCAAAGTAGAATCCTACTATGAAGAACACAAAAGATAACTGTGAGGCAATCAATAGACATGTCTTAAGCTTATAGAAGCTTTTTATTTTGTCACAGGTATAGTTGTACTTGGGCTAATATGCAATGTAACAGGGGTTGTACTTGAAAAAGGAAATATTTATCTTGCTGTATATGTGATGTCTGTTTCCTTTAGACTGAGAGTAATCATGACACAGCATTGACACTTGCTTGTGCTGGTGGCCACGAAGAGCTAGTACAAACACTGCTAGAGAGAGGAGCTAATATTGAACACAGGGACAAGAAAGGTAGGTATCTCCTTACGGCGGTACAGACTCTCTGGTTTTCCAGCATACCACACTAAATAAATACACCATAAGCATTGTCTTTATGTGAAGTTTTTAGGCTTGTTTTTCTGATGGTTTAACTTGTGTCACTTAAGCTATGAATGTGGACTCTTCAAACATCCTTTTTCGTTTCAGGGTTTACTCCGCTTATTTTGGCTGCTACAGCTGGCCACGTGGGTGTTGTTGAAATTTTACTGGATAACGGAGCTGATATTGAAGCCCAGTCTGAGAGAACCAAGGACACTCCCTTGTCTTTGGCTTGTTCAGGAGGGAGACAAGAGGTGAAGTAAAACTTAAGTCTTCAAAAGCAGTGTATAGATCACATTGTGTCAGTATACTAAAGCAATTTTCCAGCAAAGTTAGAGTCATTTAATTCACTGTTCTGTTTCAGGATGGTGTGTTTTAAAAAGCATGCAGAGAGCTTTATGTTTTCCAAGTTACATATTGCAGCGCGTCCCATACAGATTGCTTTTTTCTTTTTATAAGCTGGACCGGTGCTGTGCAGATGACCTCATGACTGTAATCATTAGTGGCTCATTATGGGGCTTTTACCAGCATAATTACATGTAGATACGAAAGTGAATGCAATGAATGTTCTTTTCGCAAAGCTGGAGTTAGACACGGATCAGTTCCATATAAGAGTCAAGAGGGTTTTCTAATGGATTCTGTGTAGGCCATAGGATGTCGCAGTACTGCACATGACTCCAGTGTCTCTGACTAAAAACATGAAAAAACAGTTTTCAAATGATTGATCAAAAGTAAACGTAGGCGATGTTTTTTTGAATGGTATGTGAAATACTGTATTCTGTGATTTAATTACGAAATCTGCATTTTGATTTTTTTCTAATGGTTGTTACAAAATTTAAGTATGTAATTCTTTTAATGTTTCTACTATTTGGATTGCAAAAGCCGCAGTGGAAGCTGTATAATCTGGTGCAGGATCACCTTCTTCTGTGGCCATCTGGAAATTAATGAGGTTGGAGATACCTCTCCTGCTTCTGCAGGTTGTCTTAACAGTGAGAGTGGGGCATTTAAAAGGGGATTACTTCGCTAGACAAAATCTGACTGAAAACTTGCAGCTATTCTGGCCTGTTTTTAGTGCCATGCGGAAGATTTCAGACATTGTGGAGGATTAGCTGCAATGACAATCATATGCTCTCTGGGGAAGGGCAAGGCCTGCTTTTTAGTAAGTCTGTCATAGCAGCCTTTGTGGCCAGCAACCTCATGCAGCAAACGTGAATTTACGCTTACTTTTTCAGGGATTTGATTGATCTGTGTTTCTCAAACAGTATTTCTTGGAGGAATGCATTGTGTTTTCTTTCATGTTTTTTGGTAAAGAAGATGGGAAAACGCTGGGCTTTGGGCAGTAGAGATGATGTCGGGATGCCCTCCCGCCCCAATTTTTGTATTTGGCAGTATGTTTGTCCTGTGATTTCATGGAAAAATACTCTGCTTTTAAAGCCCTTGGCTTCAGTTGTGTGGGTCTATTCTAAACATGTTTTATGTTTAAAAGCTGAAAGTGGAGCAAATTAAACATTGCGCTGGAGATGACACAGTGGGTTTTCACCTCAGTGTTCATTTTGATTTTATGTAGCCAGACAGTTTAGTTGCTTGTCAAGTCTTCTGCAGAAACTTGATTACAGAATGTAAGCTTCATGTAGAATGTGGGAAGCTGTAAATTGTTTGGGTTGTAAATGAATCTGTAAGGAAGGAATAACGTAAGAACTATTTGTGGTTTTTTTGTTAATGTACAGAGAAAACCGGCAAGGGATGCAAATGTTAATTTTTCTGATGGCTCTTGCATGAGATTTCTCTGTACGAGCTGTATACCATTCAATGTAGTGGTGTAAACAGATAAGATAAAAGCGTGCAACTTCTTTCTTGTTTGCTCCGCAGCTTCGGTTTGAGGATGAGTTTTCAGCTTGGTAGTGAACTGAGCATTAAAATGGGAGAGGACAAAACCCAAGACTACCTTGTGTACCATATTCAAAATGAATCTGTTTTTGACAGTCTTTAAAGACAGCTGAAATAATCATAAGAAGATCTCAATTTTTTCTCGCTATGTTACACAATTTGGTATGAATGGTTTAAGCATGCTAATGCGTGATCGTGATTGATTTTTTTTAAAGGAGGTTTTACAGTGGCTTTGGGAACATAGTTGCAGCCTCATCTGTTCAGGGAGGCGAGGATTATATGGAAGCAACTGAGTAAAATTGCTTTCTTACTGTTGGAAGATGTCAACGGTATATTTAGGCTTCAAAAACATTTGCCCTGGATAGATTTGCAAGTTCGGGAGAAAACCAGATGTTATTTCTTAAAACACTGCAGGTGGTGGAGTTGCTGCTAGCTCGAGGGGCAAACAAAGAGCACAGGAATGTTTCTGATTACACACCTTTAAGCCTCGCCGCTTCTGGTGGCTACGTGAACATTATCAAGATTCTGCTAAATGCTGGGGCAGAAATAAATTCCAGGCAAGTTCCCTTTTCACCCCTTCTCTCACGGTTTCGGTAGTTATCACCCTCTCCAGAAGAATTTCTTGACAACTGGACAACTATGTGGAGCAAAATCTTACTATTCTTACGTGATCACAACCAGTATATTGTTTAGTTTGTAGTAGGCTGCTTTCCTCTTAAGTTGGAAACGAAAGGTTTTGACTGTGCTTTTCTAATGCTCTTTTAACTTCTACTATCTCTCTCTGTGTATTTTTTAAAATTCTTTCCTGTATCATATGATCAGTCGTCTTTTGCCAAAGACAGAAATCTTTCTTTTTCCTCTGGTTGGCCTGCTGGATTGAAATTAGTTCTGGGTTATGTGAAGAAAGTGTGTGTGTGTGTGAGTGTGTGTGATTTCGTTGTTTTCCCTGTGTAGTTAAATGACGGCTTTTTCTGTGTGTGTATGCCTGTAAGTAATGCTTTTGCATCCATTGGGAGGTAGAAAATAGCTCAGCTGTGCACTGCACAAGTCAAATGAAAGGTCCAAGCAAAGTTAGGCTCCTCATAAGAGATGCCTTTAGATTTACAGCAATTAAAAGGTAACACGCACAGTATCTCTTAAGTACAAATATTTGTCCTAAGCAATGCTACTGTGGAGAACCTCGTGTAGTTTCAGTAATAGTTGCTCTGTAGCTGATTTTTCAGTCTTGGGTAAGTACTCTGCCTTCACTAGTTTTGTTGCAGTCATTTCAGAAACATGATTATGATTTAAAGAGCTTTTTGGTTTTTCTTTTTTCTCTTTCAGAACTGGTAGCAAATTGGGCATTTCTCCCTTAATGTTGGCAGCCATGAATGGGCACACTGCTGCTGTCAAGCTATTACTGGACATGGGCTCTGATATAAATGCCCAGATAGAGACCAACAGGAATACAGCACTGACTCTGGCTTGTTTCCAAGGCAGAACTGAAGTGGTTAGCCTGCTGCTTGATAGAAAAGCTAATGTGGAACATAGAGCTAAGGTAAGGAGCAAACAGCTGAGTAAGTCTCCAGAAAGAGATGCTTGTAAGTCATTACTTTGCTGTGGTTATCTGATTGTGTTGTCTTTTGTACAAGTTAACTTCTGTAGTTCAGTTAACTGAACTGGACCATGTCTTGTAAGGAAAAATAATGGCTGCACTTAAGGGCTAGTGTTTTGGTTGTTACACAATTAATCAAAAATAAGTGCTTCTTCTGAAGCCTTAATAGATCTTCAGGTGCTTACAACCCTAAGAACAGTAATCCATTAACATAATAAAAATAGAAGGTTGTAATGTATTCAGAAATAGCTAGAATCTTGGCCTAAGTATGCTCGTGGTCTAATCCGTTTTGTCTGGCCAGCTGCTTATATCCACAGTGGGGATGCAGAATTGAAAGGGGATATGTGTGGTTGAGAGTCCGTCAGTTGACCCCAACTCTTTAAATGGGAGGA
Organism: Harpia harpyja; assembly: GCF_026419915.1. NCBI lineage: Eukaryota > Metazoa > Chordata > Aves > Accipitriformes > Accipitridae > Harpia > Harpia harpyja. The sequence continues at coordinate 1,663,827 of NC_068941.1, forward strand.
AAGGCTGTTCACTAGAAAAATGGCTAGAATGTTGAGGAGGAGGGGAAAAGAGAGATCTCCTACAAATGTGGCATTTCGTTTTCCTTTTCCGCTGCACTTAATGGTTGCCACAGAGGAGCTCAAAAGGACCTGCACGGTACTGATTGCTGCTAGGTATTCTTGCTGAAATTACAGGTCCCCTTGACCTAGCCAGGTGCTTTCTGGATGTTGCTATGTAGGATCTCCTAATGAAGGTGGTAAATGTGATTTGCATCATCTGTATAATAAAATGGGCACTTTATGGGACTTAATGCTGATGATGCTCATCTGTTCAAGGTTGGTTGGGTTAGTTTTGAGAAACTGACAGCAGTGGGCTTTGAGTCCTGCTTAGCACTGTGCAGCAGCAGAGGGCCACCGTGCTGCTGGTGGAAGGTCTTCTCAAGTCAGCTGAAAATGAGCTCACCTTCAAAATGTTGCTAATTTGTTTTAAAATTTGCCAGGTAACAATTGGAATCCATACATCAGAACTAGAAATATATTGCTGGAAGTTGAAATAAATCCTGGCTCCCAAGTAAACCGCCCCACCCCCAACTAATTGCGTATGTTTCCTGCTTGCTTGTCTTAGACTGGTCTCACACCATTAATGGAAGCAGCTTCTGGTGGATATGCAGAAGTGGGCAGAGTTCTGCTGGACAAAGGTGCAGATGTAAATGCTCCTCCAGTACCTTCTTCAAGAGATACAGCTTTAACCATTGCAGCAGACAAAGGGCACTACAAATTCTGCGAGCTTCTCATTAGCAGGTACTGTATTTGCAAGTGGGGGGGGTTAACCCTGGCTGGATGCCAGGTGCCCACCAAAGCCATTCTATCACTGCCCCCATCTCAGCTGGACAGGGGAGAGAAAAAATAACAAAGGGCTTGAGGGTAGAGATAAGGACAGAGAGAGATCACTCAACCAGTTACTGTCATGGGCAAAACATTCTCAGCTTGGGGAAAATTAACTCAATTTATTACCAATCAACCAGAGCAGGGTAATGAGAAATAAAACCAAATCTGAAAACATCTTCTCTCCACCCCTCCCTTCTTCCTGGGCACAACGTCGCTCCCGGATCCTCTGCCTACCCCCCGTAGCGGCGCAGGGGGTTGGGGAATGGGGGTTACGGTCAGTTCAGCACATGGTGTCTCTGCTGCTTCATCCTCCTCAGGGGCAGGACTCATCACACTCTTCCCCTGCTCCAGCGTGGGATCCCTCCCACGGGAGACAGTCCTCCACGAACTCCATCGTGGGTCCTTCCCACGGGCTGCAGCTCTTCACGAACTGCTCCGGCGTGGGTCCCTTCCACGGGCTGCAGTCCTTCAGGAGCACACTGCTCCAGCCTGGGTCCCCCGCGGGGTCACAAGTCCCGCCAGAAAACCTGCTCCAGCGCGGACTCCTCTCTCCACAGGTCCGCAGGTCCTGCCAGGAGCCTGCTCCAGCGTGGGCTTCCCACAGGTTCACAGCCTCCTTCGGGCATCCCCCTGCTCTGGCGTGGGGTCCTCCAGGGACTGCAGGTGGCTATCTGCTCCCCCGTGGACCTCCCTGGGCTGCAGGGGGACAGCCTGCCTCACCGTGGTCTTCCCCACGGGCTGCAGGGGAATCTCTGCTCCGGCGCCTGGAGCATCTCCTCCCCCTCCTTCTGCACTGACCTGGGGGTCTGCAGGGTTGTTTCTCATACGTGTTCTCGCTCCTCTCTCCGGCTGCCGTTTCTGTGCCCCCCGCAACTTATTTTTCCTTCTTAAATCTGTTATCACACCGGCGCTACCACTATCACCGATTGGCTTGGCCTTGGCCGGCGGCGGGTCCGTCTTGGAGCCGCCTGGTATTGACTCTGTCAGACACAGGGGAAGCTTCCGGCAGCTTCTCACAGAAGCCACCCCTGTAACCCCCCGACCCCTGCTACCAAAACCTTGCCACACAAACCCGATACAGCAAGTGTGCTGCTTGAAGAAAAATATCTTGAATATGGCTTTAGTTAGAGTAATCTTTCCCAATATAGAATAAGATTTCCCAATGTACACTACAGGGTAAGAAATGGGAAAGGGTCTGTGTCTGTCAACCTTTGATATGTTTTTTTATTTATCAAAAGTGAAGTTCTCGTTGGTGTTCAAGTGCCTGCTTTTGCCCAGATGGACTAACTCAAGTTTTTCCTGTCTCACTGAATCATGAATGTTGGAAAAAAACAATTTCTTGTACAGTTTACATATGTGGTACTCATAATCATGACACACAGGCATTTTAGATGGTAGTGTAAAGTCCTTCACCAACAGAAGACGCGTACTAAACTTATATCTTGATGATTTAATTTTTTTTTTTTTTTTTTTTTTTTTTGATTGATCATGATGCACATTCAGTGTAATTAAGTTTCCTGGGTAGCTTTTGAATATGTCGTTTTCAAAGTATTCGCGCTAGTTGTTGGCTTGCACTTGCAATGTCATACGTTGTTCTGAGTAAGCTTATGAAGAATACAGTTTATTGATGGATGGGAGTTAACGAAGCAATTGGTGAAGCTTCAGAGACAGCTGACAAACAGCATGATTTAAAGTATTAAAATTGTCTTTAGGCTGAGTTCAGGCTCTTGACATCATCAGAAGAAACAAAAACGTAATTTTGGAAGTTGAAGCACTCCATGAATGCATGTGTTTGATGTAAAAATGAGTATTGAATTTTAACCTATTGTTCTTGGGTTGCATGTCCAGTTTGCCAGTCCAGGTGATACACGAAACAAAAATCTGGTTCAGAGGTTTGATTGAATGTGTTTGTTTTTGTAGAGGAGCTCACATTGACGTGCGTAACAAGAAGGGGAATACTCCGCTGTGGCTGGCAGCAAATGGAGGGCACCTAGATGTTGTCCAACTGCTAGTTCAAGCTGGAGCTGATGTGGATGCTGCTGATAACAGGAAAATAACTCCTCTTATGGCAGCCTTTCGAAAGGTAGAATATTAAGTTCAGCTTTGGTCTTAGTTAGTATTGTCTCGATCATCCCTACGCAGTTGTTATAAAGAGAACGTAGCTGACAGACTACGTATTTAAAAATGTCAACTAATATTAATATTTGGCAGTCAGTCTTCAAAAATAAGTATGTGTGTCACCTGTATAATATCTGTGTTAAATTGTAGTTAAAATTTGCTTTATAGGCATTTAACTGAGGCTGGCTCTCACGGGTATGAGAGGTGAAAATCGCAGTGTGTTTGTGCAGAGGGGGGGAATACACGATAGAACTGGGGGGAAATGGGATTGGTTTCTTATGCAATAGAGGATGAGCGCTTTTGCCAAAAAAAGTGAAGTTTATCCTAATTTGACTCTAGAGAGAATTGTTGTTAGCAAGGGAGTGTAGTTCAAATGCTGCAGTACTTGAAAAATTGCAAATGACTGTAGGAGCCTGCAACTGTTAAGTTGCCAGCTGGGCATTTGAAAGCTACCACAATAAAAGGTAGAAATATGTGAAAGTATGGCTGGAGTAAGGGCAACTTGACAACAGGTACTGTAATTGCTTGCCTTCTCTTCCCATAAATGTGAAGAAACATCCCTCACAAACATCACCTCAGGAAGTGATAAAGATTAAAAAAAAAAAAAAAAAAAAAAAAAAAGTTAAGTGCTGAGAGCATGCTTTGAAGGCGTTGAAAATAAATATTTAGCAATGAGTGCTTGGACTAAAGTGTTTTTTAGCAAACAACCAGAAGCAGCTGGCCTGATACAAAATGTCGTCCTTGAAATTTCTTTTTCAGGGTCATGTGAAAGTGGTGCGCTACCTAGTGAAAGAAGTAAACCAGTTTCCATCAGACTCGGAATGCATGAGATACATAGCAACAATTACTGATAAGGTAAGATTGTAAGAAAGAAAATACTTGAGAAGGAATAATGCTGTAGCTCAGCTTTAGAGTCCATGCTATGAATAGTCTTTAGCTTCCTGACACACCAGGTTTCAACCAAATGATAAGTCCCAATGGAATTTTTCAGAAAAAACGTTGCAAAAAACGGGAGCACGCGGCCACAGTAACTTTGCGTGCCTTAGTGCTGTGAGAACAGTAGTAAACGTGGTGCTATTTATTATCCATGCTTATTTTCAAGTGTTCTCCCAGTCACTACCTCACTCTGCTCTGCATTCCTCCCTGTTGAGCAAGTTTGTACTGAATTTATGATGGCTGTTGCAGTGGGGTGGAGGTAACAGAATGAACTTCTGCTAAGAGTATATGTGAGCTTAAGTACAAAGATTCACAAACTTGTAAAAAAAAAAAGTTTGTACTGGAAAGAAGGTAGAAAATATAATTGACAGTAAAGTGGTTTCTTGCAGCCTGTTAAGTGGACTGCTGCGCTTCCCTGTGGAGGTTCAGTTTTATTTGGTTTATCTTCAGTCCAGAAGAACAGGGCAAAAACTATTTCATAGTATGAAAAATGAGAATAGCAACCGGTGCAGAAATAGGGTCATAATGCTTCTAACTCCTCGCTGATCCACTGCGCTGCAGCTGAGTTTAAATCAGTATGTGTTTTATTGGCAGTGGCTATGACCACTGTCCATTTCCATGATACTAGACACCTCATACATTTAAACATTTTTACTGCTATGAAGCCAGTATAGGTTTGAGTAGTACTGTAATATGTATGTATTTCCCAGGCGTCTTAAAAAAAAAAAAGCAGCCTTGCTTTATGATATTTTTATTTCTGCAGTTGCTTCACCTTTCAGACACCCTTCGCCTTTTATTTCATAAACTTGTTTGGTCTTGATAATGGGCATAGGTTATGAACTGTCTTTGTACCATTTACAGCACACTGAGACGTAGGTTATTGATTGCACATCACACCCGTGACTGGAATATCAGTTTGCAGGGTTGGGCATGAAGAGGAGCTTACTGGAGGGAATTTAAAGTTTTCCCTTAAAAAAATTTCCTGTCCAAGTAATGCAACAGTTATTAAATTACAAGTGTAAGCTTGCGCTCATATATTCAAACACATGCAGTGTTACTTTTTCAAACAGAGGGTTGATGTACTTTATCATTTTAGGAGATGCTGAAGAAGTGCCACCTGTGTATGGAATCAATTGTTCAAGCCAAAGATAGACAGGCTGCTGAAGCCAACAAAAACGCAAGCATTCTTTTAGAGGAACTGGACTTGGAGAAGGCAAGTTGAAAGAGTTTGGAGCTCTGAATATGTGATAAAATTCCAATTTCACATTCCTTCAAGATTATAAGATAGGTGAAAGTATGTATTAGAATAAAGAAGTATGTGTAATTACCATAATTGGAGTGCCTAGAGCTGAGCATCTTGTTGTTCAGGTAGTCTTTGAACTTTTGACTATTATTCAGAGAAATTGGATCAAGAATCTCCGATATAACTATTTCGTCTGGAATAAAATTGTACCAAAAGAAGGATTTCTGAGTATAATTTTTTGTCCAGTGCATGATAGATGGGCATTTTCCAGTGGCATTGGTATGGATTTTAGTTCTAAACCATGTTTTGTGTCTTAAGGACTAATAAAAAATGTACTAATTACGTTACTAGAAACCATAGCACTGTAGTGGAAATGTAATGGAAAAATCAAAGTACAAGTATAGTGTCAAGTGAGCGCACGCTTTATATTCAAGCTAGCTGAAACCATGTTCTAATCTTCGAAAGGGAGATGGTGTTGTTTGTGTGTCTCAGCAGTACAGTCCAAGGTTACACAAAGATTCCTGAAAATGCGTCTTGGGAAACTCTGACTTAAGTTTGTATGGTGTCTGTCCTCTGTTTCTACACTAACCGTCTGTTAAAGTGAATGAACAATCTGTTTGGACGAAGTAAATACGGAAAAATAAGGATCATAGAGAATTTAGCTTCTATTTTGTAAATATGTTAGTCTAATATGCAAGTTCAGCTTCCTAGGAAATAGAAAACATTTGCATTTCTTGAAATGCCCGGGACATCTTGTAACACTGTTCGGTGTGCTTGACTTGTAGCTAAGGGAAGAAAGCAGGAGACTAGCTTTGGCTGCCAAAAGAGAGAAAAGAAAGGAGAAAAGGAGGAAGAAAAAAGAAGAACAAAGACGAAAACTAGAAGAAATAGAAGCCAAAAATAAAGAGAATTTTGAACTTCAAGCTGCTCAGGAGAAAGAGAAGCTAAAAGCTGAAGGTGACTTAAAATATTTGCCTTATTTTTGAAACACAGCCTTGATTTTATTCCCAGTATTGAAAATTTACTTTTCTGGTCAAAACTTGAATACAAGCTTTCTTATGACTTGCTGAGCTTTCTTTTTGTTTACCTTTTCTGTTAAGCCCATAGATTAGCATGATGGCTTTTTTTGTTGTCTTGCTGCGCAAAGGAACGGCTGCCAGCAGCTTCAGTGAGAGTTATGGGTTAACTTTACCATGGGGATGGTGTTGGCTTGTTTTTTTTTTTCTTCCAGGTCCCAATGCTTAAAACCAGGTCAATTATTTTTTTTTTTTTTAGCTCACAAACAGAATGGTAATAATGATTAGCTGTAAAAACTGGCAGTATGTAAATTCCAAATATGTATCATTCTCTTATTACCCATCAAAACCTGGCTCTTTTGTATCTTACGGCAATGAGTTTCACGTGGTGTACTGAGAAATCGTTTTCACTGATTGTTTCCTTGCTCTGATATGCTGGAAGAAAGGGAAGACATGTGACAACTTTATGTTGCTTCATATGCTTGTTTATGTCTCCTAATTGTTTGCGTCTGTCTTTTCATGTCTGAATTCAGTTTCACATTTGTTAAATTGTTACTGCATTTGTTCCAAGACAAGAATGACATTCTGCATGAGTTAGGATAAACATGGGGAGAGGCTCCACAGTATGACATAAGTAATAGTTTTACAGATGTCCACACAAGCTTCGTTAAGCCAGCTACATTGGTACTGTTTTTTTGCTCTTCCATCAGATGATCCAGAGGTCCCTATGGAGCCTCCTAGTGCTACCACTACAACTACCATAGGTATATCTGCAACTTGGACAACGTTAGCGGGTTCCCATGGGAAGAGGAATAATACCATCACCACAACAAGCTCCAAAAGGAAAAACAGGAAAAACAAAGTAACCCCTGATAACGTTCAGATTATATTTGACGATCAACTCCCAATTTCCTATAGCCAACCAGAAAAAGTGAATGGTGAATCTAAGAGCAGCAGTACTAGTGAAAGTGGTGATAGTGACAATATGAGGATTTCCAGCTGTAGCGACGAAAGCAGCAATAGCAACAGCAGCCACAAAAGTGACAATCACTCTTCCACAGCTGTTACTAACACACAGAGCAACAAAAAGCAACCATCGGTTCTTGTCACTTGTCCAAAGGATGAGAGGAAAGCAGTTACTGGCAAATCATCCATAAAGTAAGTTGCTGTGACGGTGCCTGCCATTTCAAGGTGGCGTTGCCCTATGTTTGAGCGATGCGCCATTGTCTTCGTGAACTTGCATTCTTAAATCAGTTGTTAGGAAGTGTATGAGGCAGTGTGTCCTTGCTCTAGTGGGTATAAGGAGCATAAACACTGTTGCAGTGTGAACTCGGAACTTGGTAGTAGGTTCTGAAGCAAGAAACGTCATGATGGATCTGGAATTAGGGAGTTGTTGGGGAACTTCGAGATGTAAGCATCTCAATTCAAGCAACTTCTAATAACGTACTGCTTTTGGGCTAGAAGAGAAAAATGGGTTGGGGGAGCTGGAGAATGGGCAAAATGCATCCTTAGGGTGTTTTGGGGTTTTTTTTGACTGCACAATTGACAGCATTTAATTTCTTTTAAAGGTTGTCTGAAGTTATTAGTGAAGTGACGAGTAATTCCTTGTCTACTTGCACAAAATCTGGTCCTTCTCCCCTTTCTTCTCCAAATGGAAAGCTAACCATTGCTAGTCCTAAACGTGGTCAGAAAAGGGAAGAAGGATGGAAGGAAGTTGTGAGAAGGTAAGCAAAATGTTCCCCAGCTCCCCCTTGTTGATGTCCTTTGTCAGAATATTTTATCTACTGTAGCCCTCTCTGGGGTTACTGAATGACCACCTTCTTAGTGGACCTGGTAGATTTCACAAAAGTACTGCTACGTAGTTGCATCGAGAATTATAACATGATTTTGACCAACCTGCCCACTGGTTCATGCCATGGAAGTGTTTCCCAGTTAATATTGTTTTGGGGGTTTTTTTGTTTTGTTTTGTTTTGTTTTTTTTTTTATAGATCCAAGAAGGTTTCTGTTCCATCCACTGTAATTTCCAGAGTCATTGGCAGAGGAGGATGTAACATCAATGCGATACGTGAGTGCACGGGAGCACACATAGACATTGACAAACAGAAGGACAAAACTGGAGATAGAATAATAACGATAAGGTAAGCGGGCTGCTTAATTTACTCGTTTCTGTGGGGATTTTTTTCATTGTAGAATGCTGTTCCGTACAGAAGAATGAAAAGGCTTGACCTCCTTGTCCATTGAAAGATCACTTTGAGACAGTCAGTTCTTTGAGGCAGGGGAGATGAATGGCATGGGGAAACCGAGAGCAACTGCCGATTGGTACCATCGCGTTTGTACAAAAGACGACTTTTGAGATAAGGTGGAGCACAAACGTTAGGATTCTGTGTTTAGACTAGCTTAGACATGGCTAAATATGTAGGTGTGTTTAGGGAAGTAAACATTTTAACCATTGGGGTTTTTCGGGAGTTAGAGTTTTCAACTTCAGCTTGTTAAATAATTGTCAGCAGCAAGAACATGCCAAGCTCAGTCTTGAGGTCGAGAGTTATTTTTCTGTCTCTGTTAGCATGACAGAAGACAGGCTGGATCACGTGTTGGAGGTGCCTCGCTATAATGTTTGTAAATGCTTTAGGTGCACTTTCTCTTTTCCCTTCCTTCCTTTTTATAGGGGTGGCACAGAATCAACAAGACAGGCCACGCAGTTGATCAATGCTCTGATTAAGGATCCAGATAAGGAAATTGATGAACTTATTCCAAAGAACCGTTTGAAAAGTTCGGCTGCAAACTCCAAAATAGGGTCGTCGACACCTGCCACCACTACAGCTGCTAACAGTTCTCTCGTGGGCATCAAAGTGACCACCGTAGCTGCTTCGTCAACATCTCAGACTGCCTCCGCGCTCACCGTGCCTGCAATTTCTTCAGCATCGACTCACAAAACCATTAAGAACCCAGTGAATAACGTGCGGCCTGGTTTCCAAGTTTCTCTTCCATTAGCATATCCTCCTCCGCAGTTTGCACACGCTTTACTCGCTGCTCAGACTTTCCAGCAAATCCGTCCGCCTCGGTTGCCCATGACACACTTTGGAGGTACTTTCCCACCAGCTCAGTCCACATGGGGTCCGTTTCCTGTTAGGCCGTTGAGCCCTGCAAGAGCTACCAACTCACCGAAACCTCACATGGTGCCTCGCCATAACAGTCAGAACAGCAGCGGTTCTCAGGTGAATTCAGCAAGTTCTTTGACAGCTAGTCCAACAGCTACAACAAGTTCAGTGGCTTCTACTGTGCCTGGTTCTTCTGCAAACGGCAGTCCAAGTTCACCTTCAGTCAGAAGACAGCTTTTCGTCACGGTCGTGAAGACATCAAACGCCACAACGACCACAGTGACGACCACGGCGAGTAACACGAGCACAGCGCCTACGAATGCCACGTATCCAATTCCTACTGCCAAAGAACACTACCCTGCATCTTCCCCCTCATCTCCTTCTCCTCCTGCGCAGCCAGCAGGTGTTTCCAGAAGCAGTCCTTCCGACTGCGCGGCAAGCTCTCCCAATAAAGGTGCACCTTCGTCTGATCCAGAAGTGGGTAGTCCGCCAGCAGTGGAAACGAACAGCTCGACCAGCAGCAGGCAGCCCAGTTCTGGTACCAGCAGCTCATCTGTGCACCCTGCTCATCAGCAGCCTCCGGGAGCTCCTCTGCAAGAGGCAAGACCCCCTCTTCAGCAGCCTCAGGTTCCTGCACCAGATCCTCGAATGGTTGTGCCTCCAAATTTAGCAGCGACAAGCTCATCCGCTCCTGTGGCAGGTCCAACGAATGCCCCGATGACCTATCCCATGTCTCAGACATCAATGGGGTCTTCTCAGCCTGCAGCTAAGATGGAAACTCCGGCCATCAGACCACCTGTCCATGGAACCGGTAGCGTCCATAAGAATCCAGCTCCTGTGCAAAATTCTTCCGTCGCAGTCCTCAACGTTAACCACATCAAAAGGCCCCACAGCGTTCCTTCTTCAGTGCAGCTTCCTTCTACCTTAAGTACACAAAGTGCTTCTCAGAATTCAGCCCATCCAGCAAACAAGTCTATGGGTAACAATTTCAGTGCTACTTTACCATTTGGGCCCTTTAGTACGTTGTTTGAAAACAGTCCTACGTCTGCTCATGCCTTCTGGGGTGGTTCCGTCGTTTCATCTCAGACAACACCAGAATCTATGCTATCAGGAAAGTCTTCATTTTTGCCAAATTCAGATCCTTTACATCAGTCTGATACTTCCAAAGCCCCAGGTTTTAGGCCACCGTTACAGAGGCCAGCTCCAAGTCCCTCAGGTAAGTGTGTGTTTTTGCGCTCAATACCTTAATAATACACTTAAATAATAACTGCTGCTGCATGTTTTTATTTTGAACACGTAATACTGTCTGCCTCGGCTTTTGTGGTGATTTATAGTAAATCACTGTCTGCCCTGCAACAAAAGGGTGCTGTAATATAGTTTGTTGTTGTTTCTGTAAGCAAAGCTGAGTTCATCTTCCTTTTAAGTGCCACCTGTCAAATCTAATAACTATTTTGCAGCTGATGAACTTGATAAAAGTCGAGCTGAGGCATTTTTCTGCCATTCCAATTTACTCTTCTGCGATAGCCGAGATAACAAAACACCTCACTGTTGTTTCCGCCTCCCTTCCCTACCACCAGCTAATAAGTATTCTAGTTTGTGACAACTTGCCGCTTGTCCTGAGGCTGCAGAAAGATATGCAGCGTCTTGAAAGTGTTAGGATCATAAAAAAATTTGTGTTTGTATTAAGAGGTGTGTTCTCTCAACTATTAAATTCAATCAAAAAACTTAATTGCATTGACTTCCTGAGTTTTGTAGCAAGACGTTTAGCGTTCTGCACAAACAGAGATCAAGGGGTTGTCACAGAACTTGTTCTGTAGCTTCCAGAACGTATGCACATGGTTTGTGCTGTCTGTGCCTGTTTTAGTAGGACCTGCGAGTTGTTGTTTATGTAGCTTTTGTTTATGAATCAAGAGACGTAGCAGCTAGGTTTTTCATATTTTGTGAGTATCGTGGCGTTGCGTAGCTTTTGAGGTGCTCTCTGTGAATTTTGTCAAATTAACATACTCTTAGCATTTTGACTTCGGCACACTCGTACGCTGTCTATCACTTGAGTATGCCTGTCAGTTCCTGAGTGAAAGCAGTGCTTTAACCACAGTCCTGCTGTTATTTCAGCAATTTCCCTTTTGGAAGGCTGCAAGCACATCAGGTTAAGTTGGAGGTGTCTATTATAGAGTCAGGAAGTGTTACGTTAGTTCAGGGAAAAGTAGCCCCTGAGAGCCTGCAGAATTTGACAAAAAAAATAGAGGTTGGATCTCGGTAATGATTGATGCAGAGGAGGCAGGTGCTGTGCTGCTTAGTTCTTCTGCCTGTCACTGGTGAAGGGATTTTTTTTTTTTTTTTTCCCTAACTAAAACTACAAATTCAAATCTTTTGTCACGTGCTTTCCGAGTAGGAGAAAGATGCAAGTGCCACAGCAGCTGGGTGGTAACAAGCTGCTTTAATATATGTTTTGAAACTTAAAATCCTAAGATTTTATTTTTCCCTTTCTTTATTGAGGACAATATTAAGGGGGTGGTAATTCTTGTATTTTGAATACCTTGGCCGATTGGTGCCACCTGGTCTTAATAAAATATCATTTTCTTAAGCAAGTGAAAACGTATCCTGGGATTGGGGAAAAAACCACTTCAGTGTTGATCATGGTGTATGTAGACATCATTCTGTAAAATAAAAAAAATAACGGAGAAAGTCTTCAAATCTTTAGTATTAGTTCCACTGTTCTTGGTATGAAGTCATACTTTGTAAACATAGGAATTTAAATTACGGGTTAATAAAATGCTCAGTTACTTTTCCGATGTCCAGTTATATCAGAACGTGTATTATATTCCCTTAATTTCTTTGCTTTCAGGGTTACCTGCATGATAACGTAAGAATCATTTTTCATTTATATATATAGCACAACTGTCACATACTGTCAATACTTGCAGAGTATGAAGGTTAAGATTCCCCGTTCTCTTTGGAAAATAGTAACACACACACACCCCCCCCCCCCCCCGGCCCCCCCAGTTGATTGGACAAATGTTTTCCTTCCTTCTTTATTATTTCCATGATACGGGCGATCTCTTCACAGAGATCTTGGAGTGCTGGGTCTCACTTGTGCCAATTTGTCTCATAGGTATTGTCAGTATGGATTCACCCTATGCTTCTGTAACACCTTCTTCTACACACCTGGGTAATTTTGCCTCAAACCTTTCGGGAGGTCAAATATATGCGCCTGGGACACCTCTTGGCGGAGCACCTGCAGCTGCTAATTTTAACAGACAGCATTTTTCCCCACTTAGTTTATTGCCTCCGTGTTCATCAGCATCAAATGGTGAGTTCCAGTCAGCGGGAAACTAGTTGATAAGCCATTGTACAAATAAAGTGGCCTCATGCATGGCCTGTTTTAGGTAGACTTTTCTAGTTGTGTTGATTTTTAAATTAAGGTTTTTCAGATATGTTTTAAGCCTTTATGCAATCTCGGTTTTTGAGATAATTTTCTTGTGCAAGTTCTGATCTCTAGTGGGGTTTTTTTAGCAGCTAAGGTCATGCTATAGCATAGTTCCTTATTCTTGCTGCAGTTAACTTTGGCCTGTTAATGTATATGACGTTCTTTTAGTCATCTTGCAAAGAAAAGGTTGATTCTTTGGTGTGTGAAGGTAATATTCCAAGCGTGAGTTGTGTAAACCTCATAATAATGTTTTACTAAGGCTCGCTCGACAGTGGTGATTGCTTAGTTTTTCTGATATTCTTAGAACTGTGTAATGTATTCCAGGAGAAAATACTAGGGCAAGTTCTGGTACCTTCCTCCATGATTGGCCCCTGCAGTTTTGGCTATGCAGTGGAGTTTTTTGGACAGAAGACAAATGAACTGTTGAGTGCTGGCTCAGTCAGGGAACAGTTAGTCTGTTTTACTGGCAAAAATAATGACAAACCAAACCCACAAAAAACCCCAAAACCAAAAAACCCACAGACAACAAACCGGGATTAAAAAAACCCAACCAACCAAACAAAAAAAAAAAAAAAAAAACCAACCAAAAACCAACCAAGAAGAAACAAACCCAAACCAACCCAACAACAACATGGGTTTATTTCAGCTGTGCTTTTGAATATAATCCTCAAATCCTCTATTTCTGATACAGAGTAATGCTTAGTTAAGATTTTGAACCGTCTGTTGTCATCGGTTGTGGTGTACGTCCAGTAGCTGAGCTGACAGGGCATGATAATCATTTTATGTAAGACACTAAATCGACGGTGAATGTCTCTCTGATCTGAAAGTAAAAGCGTTAAAATTATCCTGAAGTGTTTGCTGTATGAATCTGACATTAACAAACCACGCATTTCCACTTGTTTGATATGTGGCTTGACATTGAAGGATAGGTTTGTGGTGACTTGAGAGGATCTGGCTGCCCTTACAAAGTGCTCTCGTTGCTCTTCTTGCAGAATCTCCTGCTCAGTCGGTGTCTTCTGGCGTAAGAGCACCATCTCCCACCCCTTCAGCAGTGTCCTTGGGATCAGAAAAACCCAGTAATGTTTCTCAGGACAGAAAAGTTCCTGTTCCGATTGGGACTGAACGGTCTGCACGTATTAGACAAACTGGAACGTCTACTCCATCTGTTATTGGGAGCAACTTAGCTGCTCCAGTGGGACATAGTGGGATCTGGTCCTTCGAAGGTATAGGTGGCAGTCAAGGTACGTAGTGTTAATAGATGTCTCTGCGCGCGCTTGCAAGTGACCGCAATACTGTGTTTTCCTAACTTGCCTTTGGAGCTGAAGGACGATGCAGAAGTGAGTGCCTCAAAATGTAGGAGTGCTCTTTCCGAAGGAGCTGGAGCAGGGACTTCTGTTTGCCCTCCTATCCACTTAATTGTGTTTTAACAAGGTCTCAGAAAACCTCAGGGGTTCTGAAACTCTCTGGCTGTGAACATTTGTTACTCGAAGCGGGAAATAATGGGGAAAATAAAACTGCAGGGTTTACAGGGATGAACTGAGTGAGGATCACTGGATTTAGGAAGAGGAGAAATGAAGATGTCTCAAGATAACTGTATATTTTCTTTCTGTAGATAAACAGATTATTTTGTACAATAGCAGTTAATATTTAACTTAAATTTGTAGCCAAGATCGAGCTTTTTGTGCTGAGGATCGTGCAATTTATGGTTTTATGAATTGGTAGTATTCGACATTTGAGTTTTCTTTTGTTCCTTGCAGTCATGCCGTTTGCATTTCACTAACGCAAGGCTCTTGGCTCTCCTGTAGTCGCACAGAATTCAGTATTTCAGAATTCGTTAAAAACTTAAGTTACTGATGGGACAGCTTTTCTCAGCAAACGCTTCAGGAGTCTTGGATGCAATTTATAGGAGACTGCTGAATTTTTTTTACGTTGTCTTTTGGGGGGGATTGGTTGGTTGGTTTAGGGTTTTTTTTGTTGTTGTTGCTTGGGATGAGGGGGACAGAAAACGAGACCATGTTGGATGGGACCTATGGAGGTCATGTCAGCCTCCTGCACAAAATGAGATTTGCTGTGAGGTCGGACCGGGTTGCTCAGGGCTTTATCCAATCTGATCTTGAAAACCTCTGAGGATGGAAACTGCTCAGCCTCTCTGAACAACCTGTTCCGCTGCTTGACGGAGGAGTCCAAACAGCTTAAGGTTTTAATAGACTTGACTGTGCACATGCTTTGCATGTATACCGTCCCGGGTTTTTTTGCCCAAATACAAAATAGATAGGATATACCCAAACCATTTTGTACTTCACTAGAGGTCTTTTCCCCATCTGTGTAGTGAGAGGCTATTCATCATTAAGGTTTTAGAAACGGAATATTTTTATATGCATTGTCTAGGTGTAAAACTTGCCCTTTATGTCTCTCTTGGCTTTTGGAATGCTGCTTTCTTTCTACTTCGTTCAGTTACTTCAACATTTTGATTGTCAGTTTAGAATAGGATTGGCTCTTCTCCTGTTGAATATTAGGATGGCTTTGGAAATGTTTCTGTATGCCTTCTCCGTCCCTCCAATATAATTTCCTTATGTTTTGGGGTTTTTTTTTGTTTTTTTTGTTTTTTTGTTTTTAAATTGGCTTTCTGGATGTCTGAGGTTTGAACTGTACTAACAATACCAAGCTGCCTCTAATGAATTCACGTAATTAGAACGTGAGCACAGGTCTCCAGCTGGTCATTTTGTAGTTTTGCTTTTGAAAAGTACTTCTCTGTCTCTTAATTCATTAAATGATTCATGAAAGAATGGTAACGAAGTAGAGCAAATAGTCTTCATAGCATACATACCCCTTTCAGAGCACCAAATGTGCAAGGAGTTTAGGTTTTTGGAGGAGGAAGAGGTACCACAAATGCCAGCTTTCCCTTTCAAATGAAGGAAGATTGCAGAGGTGACGCTTTGGTTGCATATAACTGTTCAAAACTCCTTGCACTGGCTCAAGGCTCTTGCCGTGGGGTGTGCAGGTACCATTCCTGATGCTCTCTGTCCCACACGCACCTAAGTTTTAATGCAAGTAGATGCACAGGAACTGCAAGCTGAGCAAATGCCACTTATAGAAACATTACAGCGTGCAGACATTTAGGCTGGAAAATAGATGATTAGCGGGTATCAATGTATAATGCTCTTGCTGTGTCTTCTGTGTTGTTAGATAAAGTGGACTGGTGTCACAGCGGAATGGGGAGCCACATGATCCACAGGCCCATGTCTGATCCAGGGGTGTTCTCGCACCAAGCCATGGAGAGAGACAGCACGGGAATCGTAACGCCTTCCGGTACATTCCATCAGCCCGTTCCTGCAGGATACATGGACTTCCCAAAAGTCGGGGTAATGACTGTCTTGGACTTGGTATGCGCGGTACGCTCGATTGCCCTGTCAGTGCGTGGGGCAGATGAACAACGCGGGGGTATTGTTCACTGTGCAGTTGAGTGTGTGTAAGATAAAACACTGACTAGCCCTCACAGTATTGCAGAAGCCTAGATCTAATAAAAAATAAGTTTTCCCACATAGGAAAGTTTTTCTTAAATGCAGGCGTTTCATTACTGCTTTCAGACTGAGAATTTCTTTAACACGAATCCCCTTTTGTCATTCTGTGTGTGCAGTAGTAGCAGTGTTTATGAATACGCACTGATTCTTGCTTTTTCCTCCCCTTAAGGGTATGCCTTTTTCTGTGTATGGGAATGCAATGATTCCTCCTGTAGCCCCCATCACAGATGGTACTGGAGGCCCTATATTTAACGGGCCTCATGCTGCTGACCCATCTTGGAACTCGCTGATAAAGATGGTTTCAAATTCCACGGAAAATAACGGGCCTCAGACGGTAATTTTTCAATTTTTATATTCGCAGTTTTGCTTCAACTTAAGAAACAGCGCGGTGAAGATAAGATCCTAGCTGTTAGAAAGTACGAAAACGCTGTTAAGAAGTATGAAACACAGTGCAGCGTTTCTTCTTTTTGCTTGTGTCTCTAAGGAGCTGATGCAGCCCCCCTACTCGCTGCAGCCCTGAGCGCTGTATGTGCTTGCTTACACCTTCTAAACATCAGTCATCGCTCCAAAAATAAGTGTAAGATGTCCGGAGAAAAAGTGAGCATCGCTAAGTTGATACAGTTCAAAGGAGCGTGCTGTTGTTACTTCTGTCAATATACTTGTGCTTGAGAATTGGGAAGCTTGCTTCCAGCTGAGCTTAGAGAAGCTGCCTATTTAATCAAAGTTAATTACGGCAGATCAGCTTTTCTGATGATGTGTTGTAGGCAAGTCTGGATATAAAAGATAGTTTTACACTGTATATTTTACTCAAAATGATCATGATTTCTGTCTGTGCAGTTCTGCATTTGGGAAAACACGATCAATTTGCTTTTGTGAGAAAAGCCATTTATTTGCTGTTATGTAAGCTATCCCTTCCCAAAAAGGGAAAACGGCAATAGGTCTAAAGGATTGATGGCTGGGCACTGAAAGGTATGATGTCTTCAGTGTGTTAGGAGTTCAAATAGGAAGGGAGTAAGTAGTTCTTCTGTCTGCTGCTCTGATCTTGCCTGGGTTATAGGCTCGTCCACTGAATACAATCCAGGTATAGGGATTATGTTGCCCTAAACCTCTTGTTCGTACTCAGCCAGAAACTAATATTATAATAGATCATTAGTAGCTCGTGTTATATTACATCTTGTGTTTATTTTCAATTATACAGTGAGCTCTGTTACACTGTTATTGAATAAAGATGTTTCTGGACTTAATTTGCTTGGGAATCGTCCAAGCTGCAAACAGCAGCTCCCGGCTCTGGCAGAGCGTAGGTGTGCAGAAGAAGAGGCGGTCTGTTGTTTGGCCACAGTTCACGTATTGCTCTGAAGCGGCTCCTGACCGTTACGAGGCGACTTCTGGTTTAATAAGAAAACTTTGTCCCCCAAAGAAGGCTTTACTTTGTTATGCTTGGGTTTCCCCAGAGATGAGGGTGTTGGTATGCACTGGGGGAAAATAATTCACGGTGCCAGACATCAAGTTCTTGATTGTCTGAACTTCATAAGGAAAAGAGGAGAGGTAGTCTTTTTTTTTTTCCTCTGAAAGCTGGAGGTCTTCAGGCGCTGTCCTTGCAAATAATTTTGCACATACAGAGTCCTGGTAATTCTCCTTGACAGCTGACCTGGCATGTTTAGAGGGAGTACTTATTTCCCTGGGTCTCAAGGGATACATTTTTTCCCCTGGAACAGTAAAATACATGTTACATTAGTGTTGCTGCCATGGAGGAACTAGTGGGCATAAATAAATAGCACTGATTTCTCTCTTTGGTTGTGCTGTGATGGAAAGTGGTCAGGCTGGGTTGAACGTATTTTTTTGCACCAAGTAGAAAGGAAGAGGAAGATGGACACTTGGGCCAAGGGGAAAAGGTACAGGCGGAAAGATTAAAACGCCATTTCCCTCTTTTCTCACTGGAATTACAGCAGGATGAAACAAGTGCTGAAAGGAGCTCAGTGTAGTTTGATGGTGGATTGCTGTGTTGTCTGATGTTGGGCTTTACTTGGGTGCAGTGAAAACCATAAGCACTGCAGGGTAATTTTTGACTTCTGAACTGTTCTGAGCAGCCCCAAAGCATGGTGTTAAATGAAGCTTTCTCTTTCAGGTGTGGACTGGAACTTGGACACCTCACATGAACAGTGTGCATATGAACCAACTTGGCTGAGTGGGATCAACTTGCTAGCCTTGAGATTCCGTTTTTGCAGAGGAAACCACAAATGGCAGAAACAGTTTATGTGCTCCCAGATCATTCTACTGATGTGCTTGACTGAAGTGTGTAGGCTTTTTGCAGAAGAACTTACTAACTGACCTTTTTCTGTGAACATTGTGACCGCCCATTCCCCACCATCATACGTTTCAACTTAGTTAGCCTTTATTCTTTCCTTTCCTTTTTTTTTCTTTTTTTTTTTTTTTTTTGACATAACTTTCTGTTGAAGCTGTTCTTTGGCTGGTTGGTTTTAGTACTGTAAACTGCTTCTGAGCAAACACAGAAATTTAGCAAAATTATGTAAACTTGATCCTGAAGTTTTAGAATGGCAAATAAATGTACAATTGTTTACATAACAAATGGCTAAGCAGAAAGTAAATTTCAATATGTCAGTATAGAGGCTCTACTTTATGTAGACTTAAATTAATGTGAGATATGTACCTTCATATTCAGAAATCTGGATGTTTCCTTCATACATTAAACTATTAATAAGCATAACTTTTCTACTTGTGTAATTTAAGTACCTTATAAAAAAAAAAAAAGGGCATTATCGGAGGGCTTCTTCCAAATGTGTGTTGGATTTTTTTTGGTAAGGCATACATTAGTAGTAACAAGATACTAAGCGTTTTCATTTTCCTTCCATGAAAGGCTTTTCAGCAAAAAGCGCCTGAGAAAACGGCCTTTTGGCACATTCAGACTTATCTCCACACTGAACTCCCCTACTTGCCCGGTAAACAGAGGAAATGTATCACGCTGCAGCATTTATTAAAAATTATTATTCTTACAGTTGGGTTGATGCAGCAAGGTCTGTTCTGTTTCACTAGTGCTCCCAGAGCTTCTGTTCCTGTGGTCCCTTCCCTTGCCTCCAAGTGTCATTTCAGAACATACATTCTTGGTGTGTGTTAGTTCAAGAATGAGAGTTTTGGAGTTTTAGCAGAGCTTCACTGAGGAAAACCGGCTTCGAAGGAAGCCTTATTTCAGAGTAAGTGGCTTGGTTCTAGTAGACGATGTCTTGCTCCAAATTGGGTCACTGCCCTGTGTAGGTTTATTTGGAAAAGTCCGAGTGAGAATTTCCTTACAGTCGTCGTCAAGAGCTGCCACCTTTTTCACTCACAGTTGCTTGGAATGAGGAGGAGTACCGGGAGGGAAAGTCTCAGGGGTCCTGTGAGGCACGACTCGGTCAGCAGTGACAAACGGCTCCAGTCAGGATCCCCGTACAGTTTGTGTACGTATGGTTTAAAGTTGATCTACGAGTGGAATGTATTTTTGTGCGGGACAGGCGAGGGCCAGCGTGATCTGTTGCTGGTTTCTCTGCATAGAGGAAGGCTGAAGGAAAGCTTGTTTTTTCCTTGCCGTGTCACTTGGTGTCAATCCTTCTGTTCTAAGTTGCTATCCTGAGAGATACAATCTGGGAAAGAAATATCCCAGATGAGTTAAATGGGGTGCTGGTAAGGCTGGAATTTAAGAAGTGCTGTTTTGTATTTATTACGGTACTCCTTTGGAAGCCAGAAGAAAAACCCACTTGTCCAAAGAAACCTGCTGCCTTTTAAATATTGTGGTATTGCTGAGGTGTCCAGAAGGTTTGTGCATACTGATGTCCATATACATGCCCTTAGGTGATGCTCTGAATAAAAGCAAGCTCCTTTTTCCAGCCGTCTGATCACCTGAAATACGTTGTGTAAAGAATTGGTGGTAGCAAAACGGATACCAAACTGAAAAACTGCTGAGAAAAATGATTGATACTCCGTTTCAGCACCTTACTGTGAGTGAGGAATAGTGCCCTTCTTCTAGTCTTCTGTATCACCTTTGGCCCTCTACTAGAATTTTTTGCTTCACGTTTCACTGCTTTTTAGGATTATTTGCATTCTTAGTTGGAAATAATCCTACTGCAAAGTACCGCTTGGTATTTATTACAACCGTGCACGCCGTGGGTCAAAAGAACAAGAGTGTCCGAGGGTTGTGGTTTCCTACCTGTGTGTGGTTGACTTGAAAAATCAAGCTGTGGCCCCGGGAGCGTAGAACGGATGCTGCTTTTGTGGCATTGGCCTTGTTTGATGAAATCCTGGGGCTTTTTGGAAGTCTGTATCAGGAACAGTCGTTTATTTATTTTTTTTTTTCTTGGATACTTTTTTTTTTTAATACTTAAAATGTAAAGGTTTTTATTTGACCAATAAAAAAAAAACCATACTGTGTTGGGAGCTGGCAGGTCGTCTTCATTTAAGAAAAGGGAGTGAATCCACGTTGAGAGATGGGTGCTAGAGCTATGGCAGATCCCTGAGGCCGAAGGAGAAACGAACAAGGCGGAGCCCTCAGTAGCTGCCCGTCTCCTCCAAGCGCTTTCTTTACCTCTCCTTGCCCTGCAGGAACGAGGTAATCGCCCACCCTTCGCCCACGGCTCTGGGCCGTGCCTGCGGCGCGGCAACCCCGCAGCTCCTCATCAGGGACGACTAATTAGCGGCCGCCTGCAGCGCGGCTTCCCGCCTTTCCTCCTCCCCTCAGTCACCATGGCGGGCGCCGGCAGGGCGGTCGGCGCATGCGCGGCCGCCCTCCCCCCCCCCCCCCCCCCCCCCCCCCCCCGGGAAGAGCGGTTAGCCATGTGGCGGCTGGCGTGCGCGGGCGCCGCTCGCGCCCCGGGCGGGCGGTTAACGGTCGCGGCGGCGGCGGCAGCGGCGGGAGCGAGCGGCGGCTGGTACGAGCGGCTGGCGCAGTCGGTGCCGGTGCACTGGGCGGAGGAGGGGTTGGTGGCGTTGCAGGCGGCCGCCGGGCTGCCGTGGTGGGCCTCCATCGTCTGCGGCGCAGGCCTGCTCCGCACCGCCGTCACTTTGCCGCTGGGCGCGCACCAGAGCCGCCTCCTGGCCAAGGTGGGTTGCCGGCCGCCGGTCTTTGCGTCCTGAGGGTGATCGCCCTGGTTGTGTGAGGGAGGAGGGACCGAGGGGCACGGCCAGCGGCCCTGCGCCTGGGCTTCGCGGCAGACGGGGCGGGAATTCTGGTGAGAGCGGGGTTTCGCAACGAAAGTGGGGGTACTTTTCCACAAAACCGCTCTAGCGGGGTCCTGGCCGCAGTTTCTCTCCCCCCCCCCCCCCCCATCCTTTAGCGGGGGGGCCCGCTTGTGCTGCCTGTTGACCTCGTGTGGCGGAGGGCACCGCAGCTGGTGGGAGGTTTTTCGGTGGTGGGTCCTTTCTTGGACACGTGAAATCTAAATGAAACTGAAAAATGGGAATGTGCGTCTTTTTCGTGGTCACTACACGAAGATGGAGTTGTTTCAGTGCAAGAGTCAGGTGGCGCGTGCAAGGTACTTTCTGCGATTTGCTGTGTTAACTTAAAGCTTTTGCTAAAGCTCGTCCTGTCAAAGCTTGAAGTAGACTAGTCTTCAGCAATTTGTAAATATCTGCTTTTCCTCGGAAGCGAGGAAAACGGTCGAAGTTACTAGAGAGGTCATATGCTGTGCCTACAGCGGTAAAGGAGCCTTTGCAGTGCCGTGGTATGAAGTAGGGTGTTTCCCCTTTTCTGGTCTGTTTTTTTACCACCTAACGAGGACTGTAGGGGGGTGCTGCACAGCTGCTAGGATTCAAGGCTGATTAGGAATCAATTCGATCTTTGTTCTTCACTTGTGTAGCGGTCAGATGGGTAAATGCAGGTGTGTTTCTGGGACAGGGTTCTTCAGCAGCTGTTGTTCAGAGTGTTATTGCAAAAGCAGCATAATTTAATTCTTTTATTGCAGCGTGTTTGGGGTGGGGGATTTTTTGTTTGGTTTCTTTGTTTTGTTTTTTTTAGTGGCGCTTGTTCATTTTTCCTTTTCTTTTGATTGTAGAAGTGAATATCGTATTGTAGTCTTGTGTAACGGGATCTCTTCTTACTTCTCAGGATAGTGACTTCGGCAGCTGCCAAGTTGTATGTCCTGCTGGGCTTTAAATTTTTTTTCAAGTGGCGTTAAAGGGTTTTTTTGTTTAGTGAAGTAGGTGGTTACAATTCCTGAATGAAGACAAAAAGATGCTTGTTAGGAACAAAATATAAAATCTAATTCTGTATTTATTTCATTTAGCAACAAGATGGTATCTTCGATTGTTACTGTAAATACTTCTCAATAATTCTTTCACCTGTTTCTTTTGCTTAAAGATGAAAGGCATTCATAGATGTGTGCCTTGTCCTTCACAGTCGTTTTTAATGTGTTTACAGTATCAGGTGGGAAGAGGAAGTGTTTGTTACACGTAACTGCGCATAAATATTTTTCCTTTTCTTTAGCTAGTTGGAAAATTTGCAGCCTGAGATTAAAAAACTAGCTGAGCATCTTCGCTATGAAGTTTCTGTTCGTGGAAAGCAACTGGGTTGGTCTGAAAAGGTGGCCAGGTAAGATGGCAATGGCGTATACCTTATAAATCCATTGCAGATTGAGGGGTAGCAGGAGGGAAAGTCCTACAAACAACAGTCTTGCAGAAAGATTCTGCCATTGTTCAAAGCTTAGATTTTCTTACCGCTTCTATGACTTATTTGTGTTTCTTATATTGCCCGTCAGAGTATATCTGTCTTAAAGCTCTGAACTTGTGATAGGTTTATGATTACAGGACCAAATGCAGGATTGTTTTTGTTGTCTTTACTTGTAGCTCATGTTTCTTTAGCTATTGTGGTATCTAAATATTGCTGGAACTTGAGCCTGGAATGGTGGTGGTCCTGTTCATTTGTTAGCACCCCGTGCAGTAGCAGCGTATCTAAGCTGGGTTACTGAGGATCACGTAACTGGCTGGTTGCTGCTGTATTGAGAAAGTTATACCCTGGTTCAGACAAAAAGCACTGTGAAATTAAATATCAGACAAGTTAATGGCAGCTGCCGATGACAAGGGGAAATTCAGTTGTGAAAAGGTGCTTCGAGCAACAGGGCTAAAAGTTGCGAGGAAAAGGGGTTGGCGAAGGAGAGAGGCACGTTTGCAGAGGAAAGACTTTCAGGTTTTCGAGAGTTGCACCTAAAGAAGCCCATTTGACATGCACAGCCTGTAGAATTGTTATTTGAGAATTTGAGAAGTTACTTTGTAACAGGTATTGTGAGAGGACTTTTTTTTTTTTTTTTTTTTTTAAAAAGGTTCCACTTTAAGAAAAACCTACGGAGGATTATTACGGAACTGTACATTCGAGACAACTGCCATCCCTTCAAAGCCACTTTACTGGTGTGGGTACAGATTCCAATGTGGGTTTGCGTGTCCCTCGCTTTGCGCAACTGCAGTGTTGGTGCCACGGAGTCAGGAGGTGATTAATCTGAACAGACACACTCTTAACAGTCATTTTTCGATCAGTTACAGTTTTTGCAGATGCTTCGTTGGTTAAAGAACACAATCTCCCGAGTGATACGTAAAACTACTTCACTACTAAGTTTTTAAACTTAATATAGATTAAGCATACTTAAATGGCCGATAAAAGTAAAAATGAATTTCACAGACTTTGACTAGGTACATTGTACATGTTGTACTAGATTAAACTACCGTTCATGTAACCAAAGAACTCGCATCTGGACCACAGCTGTACATTTCTTTGGTTTGAACTCTTCCAGCAGGTATTCGCAACGTCTAGAGCATCACTGATCTCTACTTATACGCTTTTGCTTTTTGTGATACTGTTCTGAGCTTTGTGGGATGCCTCTTGAAAAGCAGTACCAGGGCCTGAGCTCTGGGAACAATGTAGGGCATTTTGTTAGGCTGTGTGAGCGTTTAATTATTTTGTGGTCTTCCGAAGACAGGGTAACTAGGAAAAAAAAAAAAATTGTCTTGGGATTTTTCTGTTTCACAAGATAAGCTTATTTAGCAAGTAATATAACCCATGCTGCAGCACAATCGCTATTAATCTGTATTTTTTTCTTCCATGTGAAGTTTCACGAGAAGGACTATAGGCAAGGTGAATGTGTGGGGTTTTTTTAAATAAAAATACTGGTATTTCCTTTTTTTTAGAAAAGAGTTTATAGTTTCTTGTTCTAAGAAAAATGTAACAAGTTATATAGTTGTTAAGAAAAGTATTTCAAACCCACAAAATATGTAGTCACTGTAGCGTACTGCATTGCATATTTTTCTCATTGGCTTGTAAAATGGTTGTGGAGATCAAGCTAGTTGTTATCGCAGGTTTACCTGAATCGGTGGCTGTCATGAGCTAAGCTGGACCTCAGCTTGCATCTCCCACCATTTTTTACTTGTATTGATAGCAGGCTGCCTTGTCATGGGATGTGTTAAACCAAATATTTCTGTTTTAATAGTAGTTATTGTGTAGACAAGATGTACCTAGAAACTTGGATGATTTGATTGTAATACATGGTATGGTTCTGTTTAACTTGAGGTAGCAAATCATGCTTAAGTCGGTATTTTCTTTATTCTTGTAGTTCAAGAACAGTTTTCAGCAGGCGGAGCGTTATGGTTTACAGACCTCACGGCACCAGATTCTACATGGATTTTGCCAGTTTCGCTTGGGCTCACGAATTTGCTGATAGTGGAGGTATGTTGGTGGAATAAATAGGATGATTGCAAAAGGATAATTCTTATAGAATTGTAAGACAATATTGCCCAGTTGTAGAACATGGTAACATAAGGGTAGTTTCAGATAATCACTGTTTTAAATGCATTGGGGAGAACTGAAAAATAACTGAATTATTCTATGCATTTGAATGGGTGGGTGTCTTGTTTAGAGATGACAAATTCTTATGTGACACATCTCAGATGCTTTAATGGCTTTGCTTGAGCATCAGTAAAATTTAGTCTTGACTCTGATGTTTTTCTTAGAATGACGTTCTGATGAGCTTCCTGGGTGTTAAGCATCCAAAAGCACATATGGGTTTTCTTGGTTTGTTCTACACCCCACCCCCAATTATTTGTTACTGTATTGTTGTCAAAACTAACAATATTATGTGTTCTTAATAAATTGAAAAAATTCAGAACTTTTTAAGATTGCTGGGGAGATGAATCAACAGAAACAGAAAAAAAGTCTTCATTTCCCGTTTTTGGGGGTAATTTAATGGAAATATTTTTCTTCTTGATTTTTCTGTTAGGTGTTCTCATCAAACTGTAACCCTCTGGATTTCGTTCCTACTCCATTTTCTTCTATGTCATGTGGACTGACACTGTCTTAGAGAGAAAAAAAAAAAAATCAGTATGTAACTGTAGACCTGATTCTGCTTTCGTTCAGTGATCTATCCACCGTGTTTGGTCTGTTTCCCGTTGGCAGCCTTTTCTCAGAGGGCTGTGCTTCAGGCCGAGGTGTTGGAACTTTTGGTGTGCAAAAGTCACTATGTAAAGTTATGTTACCTGGAAATGATTGTTGGGTACTTTGCTAGGCTGGTACGGTATTTTCTACAAAGGACTGAACATGTAAAACATCAAACAAGTTGAATGAAAGATTGTAGCAGTATGTTAACTGAAATGGAAAATGCAAAACGGAAGTAATAGGTGAACAAGAGTGCTGGGTTACAAGAAAGCCCACTGTTGCCTTTTTTCCCATTTTAGTCATTTCAAAGAGAGCTTGTTTATAACTGCGGGTTTCTCCCCTTTCAGATCTTTGCTTCGCAAAAAATGGAAGTTTCCCGGTTCCAGAAGCTTGCTACGAATTTCTTTCGAGTGGTGTCAGTAGTGATGATCCCTGTTGCTGCAACAGTCCCCTCTGTAAGTACAGAGTCTTAAGGGTGCATCCATGAACCTGTGACTCTGGTACGTTCCTAGTGCGTAAAGAGCAGCCCAAATGCCTGGTGTATTTAATAGGCCATGCTCTCTAATACAGCATGCCCTAAAACAAATAAGATGTTTTGTCTATGTATACATTTAAATTCTTAACACGTGTAGAATATTTTTGTCCAAGAGGGAAGGATCTGCAAACTTACTGTTTCTAAACATCATTTTCGCAAACTAGGGCTCGGAAGGACGTTCAGAACGGGTTAGCATCCTTTTTATCATCTCAGATATGAGAGGAAGACTTTATATAAGGACATACAGACAAGCGTTTGCTAAGTGTTTGCTTACTGTGAGAGGAAAACAGCCTACTTCTTTGATGAGGAAATTTTCCACAGTCTTCTTAAAATGCTTCTCATTTTTACCAGGTGTTCTACTTCTGAATATTTTTGCAGTGGATAGCAAAAACAAAGTATCTAGTTGTTTGGCTTATCAACTCAGTGTCTGAAATACAGAAGTTCGAGCGAGTTTAATATGAGTTAATTTATGAACTGTTGTCAAACTTCAGTGTAGATGACTCTTTTTCCCCAGAAGAGTTGAGAAAGAGTGAAAAACACATTGAAATGGAAGCCGTTATTGTTATTGAGAGGAGTGGTTTTAGGTGAGTTATTTTTCTCAATAACTGGGAGTAACCAGTGGTTGTGGTTTGTGAAGAGCTGCCTAAAATTGTAGTGTTCGCGTTGCATCTAGGGATGCTGAATTCGATATTTGTCTCATTGCAGTCCATGGCGTTGTACTGGCTGTCCTCGAGCTTCACGGGACTCTCGCACAACCTGTTGCTGCGTTCTCCAGCCTTTCGTCGGCTGTGTTGCATACCAAGGACCAAATCTGACTCGGATACTCCTTACAGGGATATTGTGTCTGCATTGATTACCAAATATGGTTTTAAGAAATGATGTCATTTAAACTGTCCGAAGAGCTGTCCCACAAATGTTGCATGGGTAATTAAGTAGTGCTGTCTTATAGAGATGTACTTATTTACTGTAAAATGTTGCGTCTGGAATTATATTTATTTTCCAAATAAAGCATTGACTGTCTGGCCATAAAGAATGATTGTTCAGCACAAATGTATGTTTATTGGGAAGTTTTGTTTCAAGGGTGGTCGTTTTGCAGTTAGAATAGTCCAGTAATACAGGTTTGTCTCCCGAAGTATCGTAAGGAATTGGGCAGATGAATATTGATTAAAACTGTGACTTATCTAGGCTGCCTTCTTGTAGTGAAGCTGATCTGACCTGTGGGCTAGTGAGCAACAAGTTTTAGGGTAAGGGAGAAGGCTAGATGGACTGACGCTGTAGTTACTGGTTTATTTAATTAAGACACTGGCACAGATTGATAGGTAGTCAGGTATAGTCGTTTGATATCCAGGTGGTTCACGTGATAGTCTTCGTAACAGTTCTGAGAGCTGATTTCCTGTAACTGCAAAGTAAACTAGGTTGTTGTCAGTGTCTTGTGCATTAGATTTAGATTTAGGAGGACAAGTTTCATGTATCGTTTCTGGGGATCAGCTGTTGAGTGGCAACACTCTGCATATACTAAAACGAGGCAAGTAGCACCTCGAAAAAGAACGAATGATGATTACAAACCAAATACTTCATTCAACTGTGTATCAAATCTCTTTTAATGTAAGTCTTAAAGGTCAAGTGCAAATATTTTATGCCTTAAAGGACCTGTGTTTGCTATTTTTTTCATGTAAACATCAGTGTCATTACGTGTAAGCACTTCCTGTAAGGGTGTTCAGATTCGCGTCTCACCTTGCTCTGCATACATCTTAAGTCAGCAGACATATGTTGTTTTGAAACTCTGCATGCTCATTTCCCTTTGCACTGAAGTCTGTGCAAGCCCGGTCTTGTAAAAGGTCGAATCGGCATAGAGGGCAAAGCATTGCTTGTACTCTTTGCTCTCAGATGGTTGTCGTAGTGCAGAGTCAGGATGATTCATGTTTTAACTGTTAAAGTTAGTGCTCGTTAATCTTTGATAATAGGAAGTGATTTTTAAAATAGCTGGGATCTTTTTGCCATTAGAGAAGACTATATAGCACTGGGAAAGAGAGAAGCAGGTGGCACACCAGGTGGATGTAGACAACAGTAACGAGCCAACAGTCACTTGCCTTTGTTGTGGTGGGAAGAATCTGTAGTCTTGTTTTATTTCTTTTGTTAGTCTGTTTCCTGGCGCCCTGACCCCTGAGCAAAAGATGGGGTTGAAGGAGTTTATCAAGGTTTGGTGTGTAGGTAGGGCAGGGATGTTGTTTCAGAAATGTTGTTTGAAACTAAATGTTCCTAATTTTCAGTCCTGATACTGCACTTAAAATTACCTTTTAGTGGATGTATTTCACTGGGGGAATGCATGATACGTTCTCTCACACTCGCTTCAGAAGCGTAAAAAAATTCATATAAATTCTATTTTCTTATTGCATTTTATTTGAATTTAGTGTTGCCATACGACTTCTCAGACTGCAATCTACCCGTTAGACAGGATTGAATGACAGCAGCAGCAGTTGGGCTTGGTTTCTCGCTGTAGCGTTACAGAGTCTGCTGGTGGCAGTATGCTGATCTGGCAGCAATTCTTTGAAGAGTTGGGTCCTGGCAATGGCCCGATAAGGTGAGGAGGTGGAAGTGAAATCCTGTGTTTTCCTGAGGTGCCTGGTTGTAGGAAGGGAGCAACTGTCTGCTGGGCTGTATTAGCAAGAGTGTCGCCAGGAGGTGAAGGGAAGTTGCTAATCCCTGGCAGTTATTGAGGCCGCATCTGGATGCACTGTCTAGTTCTGGGCTCCCCAGTACAACACCTGAATGTACTGGAACAGATCCAGTGGAAGGCTGCTGAGACAGACCGGAGGCTGGAGCCCATGGTGTGCTGAGAGAACTGGGTTTTTGTTCAGCCCCTGAAGAGATGGCCTTGCTAAGAGAGAGGGGAGATTTATCACTGTCTACAAGCAGTTAGTGGGAAGCGGCAAAGGAGATGAAGCCAAACTCAGCTTGGAAGCGCACAGAGGAAGGATAAGAGGCAACGGCGATGAGTTGGAAGATAAAACCTTTCATAATTGATATAAAAACATGTTTTTTACCTTGAGGATGGCCCAACACCTGGTTTCCTGGATGAATTGTAGGATCTGCGTCATCGGAGGTATGGCACTTGAAATGCCAACTGGACGAGGCCAACTGAGGAACCTGCTCTAAGGGGCCTGCACTGAGCAGGGGGTTGGCCTCGAGACCTCCAGAATCCTTTTCCAGCTGCAAGGTTCTGTGATTATATTAGTGTCTTATCTGGAGAAAGACCACAAATTCTTTAAAAAAAAAAACAACCCTTTTTTAAGCATACAAATGTGAGCATTTTCAGTATTATGGATGGTGTATTGCCAGTTGCTGTATAGGTCAAGATGAGAATGCAGTTTGCTGTCCTGTCCGGGTAATGCTGAATTTCTGGCAGCATCCCATCCTAAGAAGCAACAGACCGATCGTAGCCTTGTGTCACATCAGGGGCTCAGTGATCCTTTTGTCTACCTGTTTCTTCTTACGAATCACTGACTTGCTCATTTTCTTCCACTCGTATGTACAGTTTGTTTAATAATATGCTGCCTTACATTCTATAATTTTTAGAGAGGACCAGCAATTGAAATTTTAAGTTGTGCTGTTCAAAAATACGTAGTTTTGAATTCTAACTGTTTCTCAATATTGGACTACTATTTCCTTAAGACTAATGAATGGCAAGCTTGCTACTCTGTAATAAGGTTTCTTTCCCCAAAAGATATTTCCTTCCCTTTTGAGATTTCAGTTGGAAGTTGTAGTCTCATTTGCAAACATGTATGCAGTTCTTTAAGTACAGGAAAATAGGTTGGTTATTAGAGTAAGGAGGTGCCTGTGCAAGATTTTGAATCTTGGTGTTTGAACTTGTGTTTTGTCTTTAGTGTTGTAGAATGACAGGCTTCACAGAACTTGTGTTTTGTCTTTAGTGTTGTAGAATGACAGGCTTCACACTGTTGATACCAGCTCTGGCTGCATGGGAAAGAAAGGCACTGAAGCTCAGTGAGATACAGTGCTCTTGATGTGGCTCACAGAATTATAGAAAGAGTGACTTTGTATTCTTTGTCATCTTAAATAGCACAGCAGGATTTACTGAGGCAGGTGGTGATTTTTTTTTTTTTTTTCCGGAGTGTTCAGGTGCTAAGTTTAGGAGTTGATAAATACACCACAAAATAATCAGAGTTAATAAAAACTCAAAAGTGAATACAGAAGGACTATAAGGTATTAGACTTAATGGGAACTGGCCACAGATAAATGTATTTAGAGTTAACATAAGGGTAAGAAAGGTCTGGAATGTTTTCAAATCTAAAAAAAAATCTACTAAACTAAACCCAAACTCAAACTGTTAGGACTAATAGGAAAGTGCTCAGGAGGTGAGTTACTCCACACTTGTGTTTTACTTGTTTCCTGCATTTTCTTCTTAAGTACCTGTTTCTGGGTGCTGTTAGAGGCACTGAGGAGGGGACGACAGGACACAATTTGGGTAGAGCTGGAGCCATTTGTGACAATTTTGGCATGGAAACCTGGTAACTCGTGCCACGCTTGTGGCTTTGCAAGTTGGAATTCTGCATGATGATTCTGACCGTCTCCGGTGCTCTCTGTGACGGGTTAGTCACTTTTGTCTCATTTACTGCGTCAGTTAAGTTGTCAAGAGCATGTACTCAAATATAGAAAATACTTTCATTTGTTGGGCTGAACTTCTGAGTTTGGAAAATACTAATGAAGTGTTACTGACGAAGTGTTTTTTGTCCTTGCTCCTTCCTTTGATAAGTAGTCATAGAGTCTGAGATATGAGGCTGGCATGGAAATTTGTCTCACTTCTGCATCCTTGATCCCCCATCTACGTGGCAGAAGTCCAGGAAGACTGAAGCTATTTTATGGTGGTGACACCACTATTGGAAAGGACTTCAAACATGACTCTGGTGTTTACTATTGTTTCTGTGTTGGAAGAGAAATGTGTATTAGTAGTAAGGATATGAGGTCAACAAAATCCATACTGCTCAGACTAAAACTGAAAAGAAAAAAACCCAACTCATTAATTTACATATTATTTTAAAAACATAGGTACGAGGCTGTTGTGAAATAGAGTGGTTTGGACCGCTTAAAGAGTCACCTTCAAGGGTATTAGCAAAAAATGATTTAATAGGAATTTATATAAACGTGACTTCACGGAATTCGATGGCAAGGTTCACTCTATTACTTAATACATGGATGTACACAGGATAATTAAGTTAGAATCAAACTAAAATTATGTATACAGAAACCGTCGATGCCAAAGATTGAGAGAAACATACAAAGGAAAATCGGGTTATGTATTGCGTTTGTGTGGCAAGGTCTCGGTAGCGGGGGGGTTACAGGGGTGGCTTCTGTGAGAAGCTGCCGGAAGCTTCCCCTGTGTCTGACAGAGTCAATACCAGGCGGCTCCAAGATGGACCCGCCGCCGGCCAAGGCCGAGCCAATCGGTGATAGTGGTAGCGCCGGTGTGATAACAGATTTAAGAAGGAAAAATAAGTTGCGGGGGGCACAGAAACGGCAGCCGGAGAGAGGAGCGAGAACACGTAAGAGAAACAACCCTGCAGACCCCCAGGTCAGTGCAGAAGGAGGGGCAGGAGATGCTCCAGGCGCCGGAGCAGAGATTCCCCTGCAGCCCGTGGGGAAGACCACGGTGAGGCAGGCTGTCCCCCTGCAGCCCAGGGAGGTCCACAGGGGAGCAGATATCTTCCTGCAGCCCGGGGAGAAAGGACCCCACGCCGGAGCACGTGGGTTCCCGAAGGAGGCTGGGACCCCGTGGGAAGCCCACGCCGGAGCAGCCTCCTGGCAGGACCTGCAGATCCGTGGAGAGAGGAGCCCACGCTGGAGCAGGTTTTCTGGCGGGACTTGTGACCCCGTGCGTGGGGGACCCAGGCTGGAGCAGTGTGCTCCTGAAGGACTGCACACCGTGGAAAGGACCCACGCCGGAGCAGTTCGTGAAGAGCTGCAGCCCGTGGGAAGGACCCACGATGGAGTTCGTGGAGGACTGTCTCCCGTGGGAGGGATCCCACGCTGGAGCAGGGGAAGAGTGTGATGAGTCCTGCCCCTGAGGAGGATGAAGCGGCAGAAATAACGTGTGCTGAACTGACCGTAACCCCCATTCCCCGTCCCCCTGCGCCGCTGCGGGGGGTAGGTAGAGGATCCGGGAGCGAAGTTGTGCCCGGGAAGAATGGTGGGGTGGAGAGAAAGTGTTTTGACATTTGGTTTTATTTCTCATTACCCTGCTCTGGTTGATAGGCAAAAAATTGAGTTAATTTTCCCCAAGTTGAGTCTGTTTTGCCCGTGACGGTAATTGGTGAGTGATCTCCGTCTGTCCTTACCTCTACCCATGAACCTTTTATTATATTTTCTTTCCCCTGTCCAGCTGAGATGGGGGCAGTGATAGAATGGCTTTGGTGGGCACCTGGCATCCAGCCAGGGTCAAGCCACCATAGGTTACGACTGGTTTCTCATGATTGGTACAGAGATCAGGAATGTAAAAAGGTAGGGGAGACCCTCCCGTTGAGTCACGGGTTCAGAGAAGACGCCCTTGCTTTCTAAACTCCTGTTGGAGTCTAGGGGCAGCTGGACCGACTCCTAGTCCCTGACTTGGTCATGGTTTATATCTAAAGGGATTATGAGTATAATAGCAGCCTGAGATTCATTCACAGTTGAATGAAGTTCAGGGCAGTGACTTCTGTATAGATTTGAGAAGCAATATTTGTAATACACTTGCTATAGAGTATTCAGGTTAGTGCACATACACATGCACAAAGACACTAAGAGATATGCTTGCTTATGCAAGTGAAAGAGATATACCTGTTAAAAATTCCCCTCAAGTTCAGTGAAAATATTCACATGAAATGCTTTGGCATCTTTCTCAATGGGTGAAGGGTCAAGCCTCGAGGAGCGGAGAGTATCAGCCCAAGTCTTGTCGTCTTCTGGCGACAGATCTCCAATCTTTGCAAACCGAGGAGTTTGCGCGCTCTGAGAGGTGTCCCACTTGGAGGGAGATGCTGGTTGTAGCCTGCTGCGGTCCAGGAGAGCTCAAAGGGCCTCACTTAGTACCACTGTTTATAGGTTTGGCAGATGATTTGCTTTAGTCATTAGCAAATTACTGGGATTCCAGTAGCACTGGTACCGTTTCACATGAGTTACGATTCAGATAAGGAAGGCTCCAAGGCTGTCAGAGAATGACTTAAGGTTCCTATATGCAATGTTCCAAGGCTGTGAGGAGAGGATTGAGATAACGTCCCAAGGTTGTCAAGAAATGACTAATAATCCCTACTCCCGTCCCCAGCCTCTGCCAGGCAACAGGAGTCCTTGGTATGATCGGTGCAGCTCCCTGTCTTAGCTGTGCGAGAGGTCCTGGTACGGTCAAGGGCGCGTAACTGCCCAAATCATTGTACTTATGCCAAGGTCTAGTGAGGGAGGCTTCCCGAGTTCGTAGGTCAGCCCAGAGGGGGGGGGGGGGGGGAAGAAATGCACCACCACAGAGGCGAAACTATTTAACCCTTCACCACTTGGCTTTGAGAAAGACACCATTCTGGAGTACTTTGGCCAAGGAGTTTCAAATTAGCCAACGTCTGGTAAAATATGTGTAAGGCATACAGGGGTTGATTATATTTTTCATGGGATAGGTACTACCACAAATGAAAGTGCTATTCTTCAGAAGCACAGAATATAACAGAGATGCTAGGATACGTCACTGGGGAGACCATAGCACAGCTCCTGGTTCATACAACTGACTTAACGCAAAGAATTTTATAAATAGTACTGTGTTCCTTGGAAATGTCAGGTAGGGGTGCTTAGTTTTAACGTACCTATTGCAAAGATGAGAATTTGGGTTTCTTTGGCAGTTCAGGAAAGCAATTGTACTTCTAATTTAAGAGATAATTTTATTTCCTTTGAGATGTGTCTCAGAGAGGGTGCTAGTTTGAGTGAAGCGGATCCCAGAGATGAATTTCGTAGGGTTCTGCGTTTTGGTTATCTGCAGGTCCGTAAGTTTCCTGGGAGCAAATAAACTGTGCCATGTATCTTGTTTTGGCTGTTCCAGATACTGAGGCGATAAAATTCTGTCTTACCAAATTTAGCTGCATTCAGAGTAAAGTTTCTAGCTTTTGTTGCAGTTTAGTGTTCTGTGTATGCAAAATAAGAGGTGCACCTATATATTCGTGGGGGAAGAAAAAGCAGAAATTCTGTGGTTTTCAGAACTCTGTTGGTTAAATGGCAATTTTTGATAGGGTTACAAGTTGACAATTCTTACAGTTATTTCCTGAAATACCCTGGCTCTAAAAATAAGGCTTGTTTTATCGTTATAGAACATGCACGAAGGAACTGCTCCTCATTGTCCATTCCTATTTGCATAGGCTAACACTAGAGAATCCAGGCATTTTCAGCATCTTCTGTTTACTCAGAAATTTAACATTTGTGCATTGCCACTGCTTTATCTTTGTCGGAAATCTTAGTGATTTTGCATAAGATTTATTTTGTAGATGTCCCTCAAATAGAGGGGGAAAGAAAGTGGATAAAAGGAACATTTGGGGTTTTTTTTATCTTTTTCGCTCCCTTCAACTTCCGAGTACGGTGGTATGTATGGAATTTGTCACGAAAGGGAGTGTTGTGAAAAAGAATTGCTTAAGTATGTTCTGCACAGTAGTCTTCCTTTCACTGCCTGGCATAAGGCAGCAGATTGGAATAACTAAGGATGTTTTTGTTTGTGGAACAGATGGAAAGAGTGATAATGACAGAACAGAAGTTGAAATTCTCCCATTAAAAAAAAAACAAACCACTGATAACTTTTACTAGTATTTTTATTTCTGAATTATGTAGCCGTTGTCCAGGCACAATGCAAGTTAGCGTGATGCTTCAGTCCTAAATACAGGCTATAGTTCCTCATGTCTAGCCACACCCTCGCATGACAGTAGCTGCTGTAACTCATTTTGTATTGTGCCAATGGAATAAGTGTCTTAACCTTTCATTTATTGCTGGAGGAGACAGTGACTCAGATCTCAAAAATTTCCGCATTTGATTAAATGAATGGTATCTGTCAAAATACTCCCTAATAATAAGATTTCTGTAAAATAAAAAACAAGCTTCTAATTTATGTGTAGTTTCTGAACTTCAGTCGGTAGATCCTGCTCCACAAATTCTTTAAATACTTCCAGTACAATCAGAAGCACTGGAATTTCTAAATTGTTTTTCCTATCGTTGCCCAAAAAAACACCAAAAAAGTAGAAATAAGTACCATAAACCCCACGAATCTCTTGGAACATTAAGCTGACCTTTAAACAGTAGCAGAAATAAGTAAAATTCAGTAACTGTTTCTACTGTGCCATACTTGATGAAAAAATCTGAAGAAGGGATTATGAAATAACATCCCAAGCATGAAAGAAGATTTATGGATTTCAGCCACAAAACTGTCTGAAAGCTGTTGAAGAAAAAAGACGGGACAAATTGTAAAATAAACTATTAGACAGGAAGTAAGTGTTCCACCCAGGGATGAAGAAATTCATGTGCCTCAGACATACCTAAGTGTTGTCTGAGAGCTGATACCACAAGCCCTTAGTAAGCAAGAGACCGCAAGGCTGGAAAGGGGCAAAAACCCCCTTTTTTTGTTGAGAGACAGTATATATACCCTCAGACATACATGTACACACCCCCAACGCCCCAGCCCCGCAATCTTTCTTTTAGCCTTTCTCCACAGTTCTGTGATTTCAGGAAAACAGTTTTATGTTTGCTGATAATTTTCAGATTAAAAGCAAGCAGAACTTGGAACTCAAGTAAGAAAGTATTATCTCTGTCAAAGTGCACTTTTTCCAGATTCTTTTTGAGTTAAAAGTATCACCGAGTGCTGAATAATCATGCTTAGATCCTTAAAGCAAGCCATAATTTGTCTTTCAACATCATGAGTCAAACAAAGAAAATAACATTGTTCCATGTAGTTTGCTTCTGGTTCTGTATGAATTGGTACTGTAATGCTTTTCTGTAGCTGTAAGGGCTATATGCTGACGGACCTAAAACAAGACCTGAGCTTCTCATGTAGATTAGCAAGTCACAAGTAGGCAACCTTGCTTTGCAGGCACCGGTTGTTTAAATGGATAAGAGCAGAAGTGAGCTCGTAGCACTTAATGGTTTATTAATTTTAAAACATGACATACTCGGCATGAGGAATAGGTGTGTGGCACTGCAAGACTGAACGTAATCTTTTATTTTGTAGCTTGCGTGCTTACTTGTTCCCTTTCTCCCAGAAGTCTCTTAACTATGCTTTCGGAAAGTATCTTGAAGCATATCTGAAAACAGTGATAAAGCTGCGCTTGTATACCTGTCAGGATATTATTCTTTAACTAGCAAGAGAAATGAAATCCAAAACCGGTAACTACATTTTGCATAAATTCCCTAGACTTCATTTCTGTTTAGGGAGAGGGAACGGGAGAATGGTCCATTTCGTAGGAAATTTTCTCCTAGCTTTTTTTTCTAGGCGTTCAAATTAGCGCTAGTTAATCATACGTTATCCATATGTCTTTGATCGTCCTTTTCCCCCTTTAATTTATAAATGCCTATTTTTCTCTATTTTTTTCTTCAATGGAAGTGCTTTAATAATTGTGTAGATTAATATGGAGATGCATATGTGGATTTTTTAAGTTTTGTTGCGAGTATATGTCCTCCTTACCCCGAAAACTGCAATGTTTCTGGATTTAGAGCACTATGATTTTAAAATAGTTACAGATTTCTGTGCTTTCTGTAAATACTGGGTTTGATTTAGAGCTTTTTCTTTGTTAAAATGAAGGGTAATGAATTAATTATTTATTTTAAGTTTTTAAAACATCCCAAGTTACTTTTTTTGATGTAAACTAAATTAAGAAAAAGTTGTGAGCAAAATTTTTAACACAGAATTTGAAGCGTTTATTTGAATTGTGGTGGTAGCTTAGTGAAACTCAAGGAGAACTAATTGTAGCATTTGCTTACCAATTCTGTTATCTGTACGTGTTAATCTTCCCACTGTTTTCCTGGGTCAGCCACTTAACTGTTTGTTGTGTGATGGAATTGCAGAATCCTGTTTCTCCTACGGTTGCTTTTTGGCAACTTGGCCAACACATTTAGGCTTTTGAAAGGGTATCAGAAGTCAACTTTCCATAGGAGGGCGTTAATTGATACCACTAACAATATGTTGCAACATTCTACCTACTGCATAGATCTATGCTTATGCAGCTGTAACTTTACAGACAGGGAGAGATACGGTTTCTACCTGAGAACATCAATTCTGGAGAAAAAGCGAAGTGCAGCTGTCATCATACTAATAATGCTGTGCTTGCACAGATTTGGCAGGTGGAGGTCATTTCACTGTCCGGTTATAAATCTCAGAACACCAATGAGATCGCTACATCTGTATGCTGCCAGGATATTCTTATGCCAAAAAAACTTTCTGTGCGTGAAACTGCAAGTTAAAGGAGGAAGCGAGAAGCATCTTATCTAAGGAGACAGAGCACCTCAAAACCCACAGGTAAGGAGGTCGTGGCAATTGATACGATAAAACCCTTTCCAGGGTTGCATCAGATGTAGGAGATTGTTTCTAGATTTTTAGAGGGTGTTACGGATCTTTCTGAATGTCGTATCGTCATGCGTGTCTGTCCTGGTTTCAGCTGGGATAGAGTTAACTGTCTTCCTAGTAGCTGGTACAGTGCTATGTTTTGAGTTCAGAGCGAAGAATGTTGATAACACTGATGTTTTCAGTTGTTGCTCAGTAGTGTTTAGACTAATGTCAAGGATTTTTCAGCTTCTCATGCCCAGCCAGTGAGAAAGCTGGAGGGGCACAAGAAGTTGGCACAGGACACAGCCAGGGCACCTGACCCAAACTGGCCAACGGTGTATTCCATACCATGTGACGTCCCATCCAGTACAGAAACGGGGAAGTGGGGGGCAGGGATTCGCCGCTCGGGGGACTGGCTGGGTGTCGGTCGGCGGGTGGTGAGCAATTGCACTGCGTATCATTTGTACATTCCAATCCTTTCATTATTGCTGTTGTCATTTTATTAGTGTTATCATTATCATTATTAGTTTCTTCTTTTCTGTTCTATTAAACCGTTCTTATCTCAACCCACGGGTTTTGCTTCTTCTCCCGATTTTCTCCCCCATCCCACTGGGTGGGGGGGAGTGAGTGAGCGGCTGCGTGGTGTTTAGTTGCTGGCTGGGGTTAAACCACGACAGTCCTTTTTGGCGCCCAACGTGGGGCACGAAGGGTTGAGATAACGACAAACCTGACCAGAGCTTGTTAAAACAAATTTGTTATAAGCATTCATTATATCGGTCTAATAGTTGCTGGTCATTATGTTGATTTATGTGTTCTTAGAGTTGTTGCTCTGGTTTTTAAAGTTCTGTTATGTATCACCTCGCTTGCTGTATGTAGTCCCTCTTCTGCTGCTTATCATCCGTGGGAGGTGGATTAAGGTTTTCGCTTTGATGTATTGTATAACACTGGTTTATGGTATGATAAAGTCGTCGGCTGTGGGATTAATCCGGTACTTGCACCCAGCATTGTCACCTTTATACTGTGGAAGCCATCTGTGGGAAACTATTAATAATTATACCATTTACCTTTCCTCCTTGGAAAACCAGTCTATGGGTGGGATACCTTTCTTCCCCTCTCCTTTCTCCTTCAGTCCAGTTACAATGGTGTTTGAGAATTTTGAAAAATTTGAATACTCTTGGGATGTTGGGACCAGCACGGTCCTAGCCCTACTGCTAGGAATTAGCATGCTTCTGAATGTGGTTCAGCTCTCATTTAAGGTTAAACAACTATTTAAGAAAATCACCCAGAGATCTGCCCCAAGGCTGGATAATTATGAGTGGCAGGGTGTGTGGGGTAGTATGGGCAAGTACCTAGAAAAGTGGGCACCTCCAGTGTTTTGGAAATTCACCCCTGAACAAGTGCAGAATCCAGAAGAACTAGTAAAATATTTGGAAAAGGTATGCTGTCACCCCGGCAGCTCCAGAGAGATACAAATTACTGCAACGTGCTGGGGCCTGGCCCATGCCTATCGAGCCCTGTTCGACACCACTCAGTACCCTCAAGGGGAAGAGAAGGTCTCTGGACCTAACAACAAAACGATGAGCACTGTGGCTATCCAAACCTCAGCGACAGGCACTGCAGCCCCTCCAGCCTCGGCAATGAGCACGGCAGCTACCCAAACCTCGGCAACGGGCACTGAGGTCCCTCCAGCCCCAGCAACGAGCACAGCAGCTACCCAAACCTTGGCAACAGACACTGCGGTTATCCAAGACCCGGCGAGCGGTACTGCAACTGAACCAGTGGACCAACCTGCACCAGTATCAGTTGCCCCCGTACAGAAAAAGAAATATACAAAAAAATCAGTTCGCTTAGCGAAGGATGAAGGCGAACCAGGGTCATCACGGGAACAGGAGGAAGAGGCAGAACCAGAGGTAATAACCCGGTCCCTATCCTTGAGTGAGCTGCGGGATATGCGAAAAGATTTTGGCCG
Organism: Harpia harpyja; assembly: GCF_026419915.1. Lineage (NCBI taxonomy): Eukaryota > Metazoa > Chordata > Aves > Accipitriformes > Accipitridae > Harpia > Harpia harpyja. Next base: position 1,703,496 of record NC_068941.1, read on the forward strand.
CCGTATAGGTGAGCATATTATCACCTGGCTCCTCCGATGCTGGGACAATGGGGCTAATAGCTTGGAATTAGAAGGTAGGGAAGCCAAGCAGCTGGGATCGCTTGCCAGGGAAGGTGGCATTGACAAGGCAATTGGAAAAGGGACACAAGCCATCAGCCTCTGGAGGCGACTCCTGTCAAGTGTGAAGGAAAGGTACCCCTTTAAGGAAGATGTTATATGTCAATCAAGCAAGTGGACAACCATGGAAAAAGGTATCCAATATCTGAGGGAATTAGCTGTGCTAGAGACAATTCATCATGATCCGGACAACCCACAATTACCCAAAGATCCAGACGAAGTCCAATGCACACGACCCATGTGGCGGAAGTTTGTACGGAGCGCACCATCGTCCTATGCCAACTCACTGGCAATAATGACCTGGAAAGACGAAGAGGCACCGACAGTGGATGAAGTGGCTCGCCAACTCCGTCAATACGAAGAGAATCTCTCCTCCTCCCTACAAGCCTGCATTTCGGCTGTGGAGAAGCTGTCCGAGGATTTCCAGCAATTCAAAGAGGAGATGTCCTGTTGCCCACCTGTAAGGACCAATGTCTCAGCTATTAGGAGTGAGCGCTCCTCTGCCCAAGAGAAAGAATATAGAAGGTACACACCGCGAGGTGCCCTGTGGTTTTACTTATGTGATCATGGAGAGGACATGAGGAAATGGGATGGAAAACCTACCTCGGTCCTAAATGCACGGGTACGTGAGCTGCGAGGAAAAAACACCACAAAAGGGGATTCTACCAGGAAAAATGCCGCTCCGGTTTCCAAACAGAGTAGAAGGGCTGATCTTATTTCTGATCCTCTTGAAGGGACTTCTGAGCCAATTTTACGAGAAGTGAATACTGGATACTCTGACCAGAATTAGAGGGGCCCTGCCTCCAGCCAGGTGGAGGAAAGGGATAACCGGGTCTATTGGACTGTGTGGATTCGATGGCCTGGCACGTTAGACCCACAGGAGTATAAGGCTCTAGTAGACACCGGCGCACAGTGTACTTTAATGCCATCAAGTTATGAAGGGGCAGAACCCATTTCTATTTCTGGTGTGACAGGGGGATCCCAAGAGTTAACTGTATTGGAAGCTGAAGTAAGCCTAACTGGGAATGAATGGCAGAAACACCCCATTGTGACTGGTCCAGAGGCTCCGTGCATCCTTGGCATAGACTATCTCAGGAGAGGGTATTTTAAGGACCCAAAGGGGTATCGATGGGCTTTTGGTATAGCTGCCTTGGAGACGGAGGGCACGGAACAGCTGTCTACCCTGCCTGGTCTCTCTCAAGACCCTTCGATTGTGGGGTTGCTGAGGGTTGAAGAACAACAAGTACCAATTGCTACCACGACGGTGCACCGGCGGCAATATCGCACCAACCGAGACTCTCTGATTCCCATCCACAAGTTGATTCGCCAACTGGAGAGCCAAGGAGTGATCAGCAAAACTCGCTCACCTTTTAATAGTCCCATATGGCCCGTGCGAAAGTCTAATGGGGAGTGGAGACTAACAGTTGACTATCGCGGCCTGAATGAAGTTACGCCACCGCTGAGTGCTGCCGTTCCAGATATGCTAGAACTTCAATACGAACTAGAGTCAAAGGCAGCCAAGTGGTATGCTACAATTGACATTGCTAATGCGTTTTTCTCAATCCCTCTGGCAGCAGAGTGTCGTCCACAATTTGCCTTTACTTGGAGGGGTGTCCAGTACACTTGGAATCGACTGCCCCAGGGGTGGAAACACAGCCCCACCATTTGCCATGGACTAATCCAGACTGCACTGGAAAAAGGTGAAGCTCCGGAACACCTGCAATACATTGATGACATCATCGTATGGGGCAACACGGCAGAAGAAGTCTTTGAGAAAGGGAAGAAAATAATCCAAATCCTTCTGAAAGCCGGTTTTGCCATAAAAGAAGGTAAGGTCAAGGGACCTGCACGGGAGATCCAGTTTTTAGGAATAAAATGGCAAGATGGGCGTCGTCAGATCCCAATGGATGTGATTAACAAAATAGCAGCTATGTCTCTACCAACTAATAAAAAGGAAACACAGGCCTTCTTAGGTGTCGTGGGGTTTTGGAGAATGCATATTCCAAATTACAGTCTGATTGTAAGCCCTCTCTATCAAGTGACCCGAAAGAAGAATGATTTTCAATGGGGCCCTGAGCAACAACAAGCCTTTGAACAAATTAAACGGGAGATTGTTCACGCAGTAGCCCTTGGACCAGTCCGGACAGGACAAGATGTTAAAAATGTGCTCTATACTGCAGCTGGGGAGAATGGCCCTACCTGGAGCCTCTGGCAGAAAGCACCTGGGGAGACCCGAGGCCGACCCCTGGGGTTTTGGAGTCGGGGATACAGAGGATCCGAGGCTCGCTATACTCCAACTGAAAAGGAGATATTGGCAGCATATGAAGGAGTTCAAGCTGCCTCAGAAGTTGTTGGTACTGAAACACAGCTCCTCTTAGCACCCCGACTGCCAGTGCTGGGCTGGATGTTCAAAGGGAGGGTCTCCTCTACACATCACGCGACTGATGCCACGTGGAGTAAGTGGATTGCACTGATCACACAACGGGCTCGCATAGGAAACCCCAGTCGCCCAGGAATTTTGGAAGTGATCACGGACTGGCCAGAAGGCAAAGATTTTGGAATGTCGCCAGAGGAGGAGGTGGCACGTGCTGAAGAGGCCCCGCTGTATAATAAACTGCCAGAAAATGAGAGGCAATATGCCCTGTTCACTGACGGATCCTGTCGCATCGTGGGAAAGCATCGGAGGTGGAAAGCTGCCGTATGGAGTCCTACACGACAAGTTGCAGAAACTGCTGAAGGAGAAGGTGAATCGAGTCAGTTTGCAGAGGTGAAAGCCATCCAGCTAGCATTAGATATTGCTGAAAGAGAAAAGTGGCCAGTGCTCTATCTCTATACTGACTCATGGATGGTGGCAAATGCCCTGTGGGGCTGGCTACAGCAATGGAAGCAGAGCAACTGGCAGCGCAGAGGTAAACCCATCTGGGCTGCCGCACTGTGGCAAGATATTGCATCCCGGCTAGAGAATCTGGTTGTAAAAGTACGTCACGTAGATGCTCACATACCCAAGAGTCGGGCCACTGAAGAACATCAAAACAACCAACAGGTGGATCAGGCTGCCAAGATTGAAGTGGCTCAGGTGGACCTGGACTGGCAACATAAGGGTGAGCTATTTATGGCTCGGTGGGCCCATGATGCTTCAGGCCATCAGGGAAGAGATGCAACATATAGATGGGCTCGTGACCGAGGGGTGGACTTGACCATGGACACTATTGCACAGGTTATCCATGAATGTGAAACATGTGCTGCAATTAAGCAAGCCAAGCGGTTAAAGCCCCTGTGGTATGGAGGGCGATGGCTGAAATATAAATATGGAGAAGCCTGGCAGATTGACTATATCACACTCCCACAAACTCGCCAAGGCAAGCGCTATGTGCTCACGATGGTGGAAGCAACCACTGGATGGCTGGAAACATATTCTGTGCCCCATGCCACCGCCCGGAACACTATCCTGGGCCTAGAAAAGCAAGTCTTGTGGCGACATGGCACCCCAGAACGAATTGAGTCAGACAACGGGACTCATTTCCGAAACAACCTCATAGACACCTGGGCCAAAGAGCATGGCATTGAGTGGGTGTATCATATCCCCTATCATGCACCAGCCTCTGGGAAAATTGAGCGATACAATGGACTGTTAAAGACTACATTGAGAGCAATGGGGGGTGGAACTTTCAAACATTGGGATACACATTTAGCAAAAGCCACCTGGTTAGTCAACACCAGAGGATCTGCCAATCGGGGTGGCCCTGCCCAGTCGGAATTTTTACATACTGTAGAAGGGGATAAAGTCCCTGTAGTGCACATAAAAAATATGTTAGGGAAGACAGTCTGGGTTACTCCTGCCTCAGGCAAAGGTAAACCCATTCGTGGGATTGCTTTTGCTCAAGGGCCTGGGTGCACTTGGTGGGTGATGCGAAAAGATGGGGAAGTCCGATGTGTGCCTCAAGGGGATTTAATTTTAGGTGAGAACAGCCAGAATTAAACTGTATATTAGTTGCTATATAACCCTGCTACTGTATATTATCCTTACTATAATTATGTGCTATATCCATAGTACTATAGTAAGAATCACTTAGATCAAGCAAGAAAAGAACTGTGATAAAACTGAGCAAAGCGCAGTAGTGATGGAACCAGAACTGACTCCAGCATGCAACAATCCAACGGTGCACACCATCCTCCTGCTGCGCCAAATGTCACCTGCTTGTCACACTGCACTGAAGCCCAATTCTGCTCTACCGACTGAGAGGACTTTGCACCATCCCTCCTGCCCAGAAAGACTGGTATGACAGATGGAGCCCAGAGTCGGAAACTAAATGAACTCAATGAACATTTTATGAACATGACCCATGAACTAAAGGAATGATATCTCTGTGTGTGTATACATATATATATATATCATTGCTCATATGTCTTAAAGGGATGGAAAAGTGATGATTGATCAGGATGTAACTAAAGGTATGGGAACTGTGCATGACGTCAATGGTATAGAATAAGGGGTGGATACTGTCCTGGTTTCAGCTGGGATAGAGTTAACTGTCTTCCTAGTAGCTGGTACAGTGCTATGTTTTGAGTTCAGAGCGAAGAATGTTGATAACACTGATGTTTTCAGTTGTTGCTCAGTAGTGTTTAGACTAATGTCAAGGATTTTTCAGCTTCTCATGCCCAGCCAGTGAGAAAGCTGGAGGGGCACAAGAAGTTGGCACAGGACACAGCCAGGGCACCTGACCCAAACTGGCCAACGGTGTATTCCATACCATGTGACGTCCCATCCAGTACAGAAACGGGGAAGTGGGGGGCAGGGATTCGCCGCTCGGGGGACTGGCTGGGTGTCGGTCGGCGGGTGGTGAGCAATTGCACTGCGTATCATTTGTACATTCCAATCCTTTCATTATTGCTGTTGTCATTTTATTAGTGTTATCATTATCATTATTAGTTTCTTCTTTTCTGTTCTATTAAACCGTTCTTATCTCAACCCACGGGTTTTGCTTCTTCTCCCGATTTTCTCCCCCATCCCACTGGGTGGGGGGGAGTGAGTGAGCGGCTGCGTGGTGTTTAGTTGCTGGCTGGGGTTAAACCACGACAGTGTCTGCAAAGGTGGACTGATTTTTTGGCTGGTAAACTGGCAGTAGGGGGAGCTGGTACTCCGTGCAGCTCGAGAAGGACAAGTCCCCTTCACCTTCCTCAGCAGGCTTAATCTGAAAGGGATTCCTGTTTCCACCTTAGGAACAGGGCATGCTGAAGCTTCTGGGCAGGACCTTAAACCAGATTCGGCTTTTCTGTACTAAAAAAATAACATGAGATTTCTCGGGAAGCATAAAGAGGGCCTTGAAACTGATCGCTGAAAAATGCCTCACACAGGTTAACAACTCTGTCAGGACACCAAATACTTAATATGTGAAACTGGTTATGTTAGATTTGCTGTTCTTTTCAGTGTATTGGAAAGTCTGCTACTTTCTAAGATTTGAGTTGCCCTAGGGTTTGGAGGAAGAAGCATCTTTGTTTTCTCTGGTATTATGTCTCTGCTGGAGCAAGCAATATGTGGCATACATACATAAAGAGAATGCATATTTAATAGAGTTGCATACAGATATAGATACATGTACACCATATGTTTTCCTAAATATATATGTTCCTATATGCAGATAATCATGCGCATGCTGAAGAGCTGGCAGATCCTTGTCATGGGAAAGGTATGCATAATGGCTGCCCCGGCAAATATTTGTCAGGTGCTGATTTAAATGTGGGACTCCATTGTCAGTTGTGATAAGCATTTATATTAAATGCTTTGTAACAATTAATTTGATATATCGGTACTATTTGACTGTTTCTTGTTTATTTCTGCAATCCCCATGAATCCATTTGTGGCAGAAAGATTGCTGTGCTGAACTCAAGCCGGCTTATTCCTAGCCTTTGTGATTTTTGTCAACTATTTTCTCTATCGCAAATAGTCCGTTTCAGGTCTGAGCAAATTGTGCACCATAGATAAATGTGGGAATTTGTATAGAGATGGAAGTTTTCACTCACGTAAAACTTTAGCATGAACTTTGCCAGTCAGTTTGATTGCTTCTACCACACGAGCAAATTTTCAGTGCTGTTTTAGCAATATGTGGGTGCACTAGTCTGGTAATCTAAATGCTCAGTTCTCCATTAATTCATGTCTGCTTTATGCCCTTTTAATTCTGCTTACCTTATAAAATCACACCCAAGGTCTGCCAGTGCAAGTTAAAAGAGAGTAAGGTTCCTCCGATTAATGTACTTGGAGGTGGATTTCTTATAGCTTTATTTTAGATGAAACCTGAGTCTGGAAGAGGGTTGTTGAAATAATGCACCTACCTAGGAAGGAGACTAAACTTGAGGAACTGAAATCTGTCGAGTCATGTTCAGCTAAGTGCAAGTTCCTTGAATGGGTTCTGTTCTGATAGAACTCAAAACTGCTGACATACCCTGGCACAGATCCCATATGGAGTGGAAGTTGGAGCCTTCAGTGTTTATATTGCTTTTCTGTTCCAAAGCCATAATCCAGAGCATGCGTGGAAACTTTCCAAGCCATTGTGAAGTATTCATTAGACCTAATGCAACACAGAAGATAATTCTGCAAAGGCAAGTCGAGAGGACTTAGGGTGAAAATGAGAGAAAGGTAATTAAAAAAAAGGCCCCATTTTAAATGCACTTTGACTGCCCCTGCCTAGCCAGTGCAGGTAGGGTTTCCTTTATACGCATATAGCGCGGAGAACCTACTCGTGCGCACGCTGCATACTCGCCTTCTTAGTTCAGGATTAATGATACTTGAAAGCCTGGACTTTGAAAATAGGGCTGTGATGCTTGTTAGCTTTAATAGTTTTGACCTGAAAAAAAGGCTGTGTGCCCAAAAGCTTACCTCCTTTTTCAGCCATGGTAATTACCCTGTTAAAATATATTGTCTGTACTAAAATCCTTGTCTTGATGTTTGCTGCTGTTTCTAGTGAAGAGGATCAGAGCGTTGCTGTTTCCCTTCCTATGATGTATGCCTATGGCAGTGTAATTCTTTTGTTTTCAGTCCGTGTTGATGAGACAAGGATGGAGCAAAGAAAGATACAATGATCTGTCTCAGGCCAAATGAGCTTGTAAGCTGTGGAGAGGAAGTAGTCCCAGTAAGACACCTGCTCTGTCCTTTATGCTAACCTTATGACTTTAACCTTGCAAGCGGTCGTGTCATGTTAGAGGGTGTGCTTTCTGCAAATGAACAACTGGAGGTGGGTTTCTGGAGGAGAAATCAGAAAAACCGTTGCTGTGTATTCTGAGAAAAAAACTGAAGTGTCTTGAAAAAGTCTGTATAGTATTCTTTCTGGATGATACCATGTTATTTAAGTAATGTGACGTATAGCTCTGTTTGGCTTAACCGTTTCTTCACCTATTCTGCATGCTTCCCATTCTGGCTTTGCTAAACACAAAGACATTGTAAGTAAATTACCAAAACCAGCTAGTAATTAAAGTTTTGAGATTTTGGAAAGGAGGAGAGAGTTTCCTCCTTAACTTCCCTCTGCTTATTAGCTCGAAGTACTGTAAGGAAGGTAAGTTGGTCAGTGTCACAATGAAGGCGCAAATGTCAGTATAATATAACACCATTTACAGGGTGCTAGAGGGGAATGCTGTTGTCTGCCAGAGAATGTGGTACTCTGCCAGTCCACCTGGTTGTTCTTTGTGGTTGTCGTAGTGGGGAATCCAAATTCTTAATTCAAAGCTGAATTACTAGGGTGGATTGCTTGAAGTGCAGGAATTTTTTCCAGGGCAAAGTGTCATTTTTGGCACTTTAGTTCCATGGTTTCTGGAACGAAAAAAGTGCTTAAGTATTTTTGAATATGCTGCTGTACACACGGGGGTGCTCAAGCTATAGTTGATGTTGTTAGCTGTTGGGCTGTCAGGGTTCTAAAATCTGGGGCAAGCAGGCAGGCCTCAGATCAAAACATTTTTCTTCTTCTGTCTTTCATCTTGATGCTGTTTCAGAACTTAATCAGCCCATCCCTTTGCAGGGTACACTGCTTTTCCACCTCGTTGCCGTGTCCCTTTGAAGTAGCCCAGTGTTTAACGCTGCTGATCTTTAAAATAACGAAAAGAACTTGGTAGCTGCTCCCTCTTTGTGGGCTGAGGATGCCAAATGGAAATTGGCAGGTGTCGGGACAATCCCTCTTACCGCCTAGTTGTCTTTGCAAAGCCATCCGTTTATGCAGCCATGTGGCCAGCTGGCAGGAGAACTCCTCTTTCTTTTTTCACTTGTTATTGTTGGACTACCTGTATTTAATTGATCTGACTTATTTCTAATGGTAAATAAAATACTCCTTGTTCCTTTGAAGCTCAGCATAGCGCTAAGAGTAACAGCAGCTGCTGTTCTCACGAGTGAGGGTTGTTGCTCTGTTTTTTAAGTTTGAGGGATCACAAGTTAGTATTATGTTGAAAGAGAGGCGAAAAGGCCCGTGGGGAATTTGCACCGCATAAAAACTGGCAGAGAGAACGTCCTTAATCCCTTCTTTTCATTCTCCCCCCCCGCCCCCCCCCCCCCCCCCATTTTGTACATCTAGGGCTAGTTTAGGCCATGATTTCATAATATTACTAGACATTGCTGGATCTCTCAGCAGTACAAGCGTGGTCTAGATCAAGCTGGACTATGCAATTGCATTTGTGTCAAATTAGAGGACACAAATACGGAGTTTATGCTGACGTTAGGGCTTTTTCTTGCCAGCGTCATGCCAGCTGTGGGAGGATGGATGATACAAGATGTAGCAGAAAGTTAGTCACAGAAAGACACTACGTGCTGTGGGCCTGAAGCTACAAAGTTAAATTGGCAAAAACTCTTGAACACACGTAAATTGGCAAAGTGAATTTACAACAAGGGATCTGTGCTTTTCATCAATGTCGCCGTGATGTTTTTGATCAATTTTTGGTGCACACAAGAATCCTATGGCGCTATGGGCTTTTGGTTTGGGTAGGGATCTTTAAAGAAGCCTGTACAAGTTTAGTGCCTAACTTCAGTGCAGATTAAGGTGAGTGCACACATCCATATATTCCTTCATTTAAAGAGTTGAGCATCGTAGACTCATTTGTCTAAGTGCCAGTTCACAATCTGAAAGCCTTGATTAACTTTGCAGTTGAAGTAGCAGTAAATAACGTTTTTTAACCTGCTTTGTTTAATATAATCCCCTACTTTTCTTTCAAAGAAAAAAGGTAAGAGTCCTTCAGGAGAAACTGCTGCTGCATTATTTATAGGGATTGGGCTTCTGGATAAGGGTAGTAGCTAGCCACAGAGCCCGGATGGCTCTTTTTTGCCCACTGCTTCCTTGTCTGGGGAAACGAGGGTCCCCTCTGGCAGTGCGGAGGGACGTCTCTCTGGGCCTCCTTGCAAGGTGACCGATAAGAATTTGCTGCCGTGTGTAGGGTCAGGTGTTTAAACTTGGTAAGCATGCTGTCCCTCCCAACTACAGTTACTTCGGCAAATTCTTCACTGACCAAATTATTCGCTGTTCAGTTTTGACCAGGAGTAGATAAAATGATAATAAAAATAACATCTCTGCTTTTACTTAGTTCCTTGCTAGAAAATCGCAAAGAAATCTGCAGTATTAGCAACTGCAATGAATGAGAACTGGAATTTAAGCCTATGGTTTTCATCTCATTTCATACTTAGACTAGTGAATTAAGACCATCATCATCTCTCTGAAGGAGTTAAATTCTGTTCCCCATAGTACTGATAGGGGGAGGCTAAGGACCATGTAGTCTGGTGTAAACCTAAAGAAACTACTAGAACTCGCCAAACCCTTTCCTCTGAATTCTAAGCATCGTGGTTTGAGCCATTTACTTTTTTTCCTGCAAACTAATCCCCAGTATTTGTTTTCTGATTATTATTTTTTCCTGCTTAGCATGACAAAATACACTGAAGTATATTATTATTTGATTGTATAAATTTTAGCTTGTTTGCAGGCTATGTGGTGAATCACTTGGACAAGGCGTAGTTTGTCCTGGATCAATTAAATGAATGTGGTTTGAAACCCATGGAAAATGGGAGACAAATAATACTCATTTCCAAGTTTTCAGACGGACAATTAATGTTTTTACAAAAAGCTAACATGCTTCTGGGGATTGGCAAACATTTTCACAAAAACAAGTAACAAATGCAATTCTATACTCCAGGAGCAAACCGATATGCAAGTGGTGGAATATTAAATGCTGGGGAGCTAGTTTCAGTTAAACAGCATGCTCGGAAGTTACCCAAATTGTTTGTGCTGGAGATGATTCAGAAAGGTCCCTCTGCTGTTTAATGTGTGTCACATATTTACAGAATGATGGAGGCTTCTGTTTTTAAGGATCGCAATTCTCCCTAAGTGCTAGATAATCTTTCCTGCTCTGAAAACTGTCCTGTCATTACAGACCTCAGATGTTATAATGATTGGAGCGTAAAGACAGACTAGCGAAGCTAGCGGTGAGGAGTTCTCTCATTTCTTTCAGATTCCAGGGGGAAAACTTAACGTATAACAAATGGTTCCGACTGGCATGGAAAGGAACCAGCCGTCATCGACATTCCTAAAAGCTAAGGACGGAGGCAAGTGAGGATGGCTGTCCTCGTGCCATCCTTCAGGATGGAAGAATTTCTGTGGGAACTTGTCGGGCTTCATTCTGCCTGGAAGCCTGTCCCCTCTGTTCACCCACTCACACCCTTCCACCCCTCGCGCTGGGATGCCACGGCAGTCAGCTGTTTCCAGTTTAGCATTCTGCAAATGAAGCCTAGAAGGCATTTAAATTCTGGCATCTCATGTTCTGACTTCATGGAACAAGTATGGGGCAGGCAAGAGTCTCAGTTATTTGTTTAGATGCCCAAAATCGAAGCAAGGCTTTTATCCTTTGCTTGGAGTGTTCCTCAAGCTCTGAGTGTTCATCTCCTACCAACAGTAGGTATTTGAATACAAGTGTGTCCCTGCAGATAACAAAATCTTCACCATGGCAGGCATAAAAGCAATGAAATCTTCCAGCTCCGAGAACCCCTGGTACTCAGATCCGTCAGGAAAAAATGGGGTATTGCACTGTATACTCTGAAGCTTAATAATACCAGGCGTTTTTAGGCCTGGAGAGAGGTAGGGAAGGAAAACACATTTACCTGTGCCAAGTACCCTGCCTTCCTTCAAGGAAATCACACTTTTGCATCCGCACTTGAACAGTAAAAATACGGTTTTGGTACTTGTTACTAGAGAGTACAGCTGAGAACTTGTGATACTAACACAAGCTTGATTTTGGCTTTACGAGTCCAAGGTTCAAATGTGTTAAATGGAGGGGCCAGAAAGGTTGAAAAGCTGTTTGGAACGTTGATGGGTACCACGCACGTTGTAATGGGAAGAATGTTGTTAATTAGAAACAAACGCCAGCCTTCAGCATCAGCCAGTTTTGAGGAAAAGGGCCTGTCAGATTCAGAAGTTTGGGCCTTATTATGTTTGTTTTGAATTTGCGTGGGGACTGTTCCCTGGTGCCGATCAAAAGTGGTTTGCAGTTGTTCCATAGTGGATAGAATGCAAAACCATGGTAAATGATTGATCCTTGGAAGTGCGAGAGAGTGAGAAGAGATCTTCGGATCGTAGTTAAAATGTATTCTTGCAGCCAAGTTAGAGCAAGCCAAGAAGTTGTTTTTCCACTCTAATCTTTTAAGACGACCTGGTTTATTTTGCACTGAGATGGGCTAGGAATCTTCAGGCAGAGACATGGTAACTTTTGAAGTACTTGAACTTGGGTAGTGGAGAACCTAAATGATTCTATGATTCTGTGATCTGACTGGGTTTAGTATTTGTTCCTATTTGAGGGCTGTGATGGTTGACCATTTGTCATTGTGTGTGTTTTTCACTTTGGGAACGTGTTTTAGAAAATGGTGAACCGTGAACTTCTTTCTGGCAGGATAACATTTTAAATATGGATTTTGCTTGAAGTTTCTGAAAGGCTGAACTGGATTTGAGAGGTCTAACTGAGGTACCAGAGCACTTAAGTCCACTGATTTTCTTTCAGCACTCAAGTTTGAACAGACAACTGACCTCTACACTGATGGGTGTTGATGATAGAGGTTTTTCAAACACGATGAGGAACGTGTGTAAGGGCAGCAGGTCCTTTAAGAGTCTGAAGCATCTTTGTTCAAAACAGTAATTGCAGGATAGGTTAGTTGAAGCAGACTGTTAGAAGGATTCGGAGATCATTTTTTCTCCATGCAAATTTCTTGCACAGTTTTAGCTTCATCACTGTCGATGAAAAGCCTTGCCGTGAGGAGGGGCTTTCCTAACATTCCTGGTTAATATAGCTGCCACAGAGGAAAAAATAGTCATAAAGGTGTTTTTTTTAACTCAAGGTGCTGAATCAGTAAGTTAGTTATTGTTTGCTAGTTAATTCATAGCGTGCGTTGTTAATGACAGGAAAAGGAGTTTCTCTATGAAGCTTCTTAGAGAGGATCCCCTCCTTTTCGTCGTGTTTCACGTCACTGGTGGGCATGATGAAGGCAAGAAATGTCAGCTAGAACTTACCAAGACAAATGTGTCAGGAGCACAGTGGACTAACAGTTCCTCTGAAAGGACCCTGCCTTTTCTAGACCTTGACTTGAGCTGATACTGCTCGTGAGGAAAAAAGAATTATTGCCAAAGCTGTAGGGAGACAATGTTCTGAGTACGGTACAGGGCTCTGCCACGCACACGTTTATTTCCCTGAGGATTGGTACTTCAGTGTTTCAATTTTTCTTCATGCCTTTTGTGCTACCTGTGCAAGACATTTTGTACAGCTACGAATTTACATAGTAGATTCGTGTAGGTTACATGCTTGGAGTTTGGTACGGTGTGAATACAGTGAGATCTTGTTCCCTGTTGGAGTAAACAGCTGGTCTGCTAATTGGAAGTGTTAAGAAAGAATATTACTTTTTAATGCTTGGGAGAGGTGGATAACAGTGGAACATTGTCTCATGGGGGGCTTTTCAGAATATGGTTTGTTAAACTGAGAAGGGCCTGTCAGAGCTATAATCTTAAATATTATACATAGACACTAACTTCTACCTGTAAGTCCCTGACATCTGCCCCAGCCCAACGCTGAGAATGTGTATCCTCCATAGACCCCTGCCTACCCTACCCTTCTTGTTTCTCACAGAATTGTAAGTAATGTCACCGTTGCAGAGTTATTTTGTTTACACTGTTGAGATGCTCTTCTTCACCTCTGCAGGGGACTGTTGTTTTGTAATCTTGGGTAGAGATGCATAGCCTCAAGTGGTTTAGAGGTCATAAGTACAGATCGGGATGTTTAAGCAGTTTTTCTTTCACTGAAGGTGAGTGGACTAGCACGGAGATCCCAAGGCAGTTAGGACACATTTCTTTCTGGTTCAGCGTTTGGTTGTAGTTTACTCTTTTTGCAGTTGCTGAGTGAAAAATCTGACAGTGGTCCTCTTCTCCTTGATGCCAGTTCAACTTCCACCGAAAGTTACTTTTTTTAACGCCTTTGTGCAGTATTATTTCCATCAGCAAATGAGGCAAATGGAGATTAAGAAACATTTTCCACAGGTGCAACATGGCTGTACATGTCCATATCCTTTTCAGTACTTGAACTGTAGGGGTTCATACTGTGATGTGTAATCCAGAAGCTGCCAGAAGTCAAGTCAACCACTGCAACAGGTAGCGGCACCCTAATTTTTTCCATGTTTAGCTGTTTTTATGTTTGTTGTCTCTACACTAAAAGACATTCCTTAAATTTGGGCAATGGAGCTTGAAGTACTTGGAGCTCGGCTATGAAGAAACATGGAGAAGTGATAAGCGCTCAGTTCCTAAAGGGTCATAGGTTGCAGATCAAAAAGCGGAATATGCATACTGATAATAACTGCTCAAAGGAAGTCTGTGGCAGAACTGTGAGTGGAAATTCAGTCTTCGGCACTTGGATCGTAACAAAATCCAAATACCGCTTTGTATGTGATGCACATCCATGTCTTTCATACCGCCTTGTATTTCCCTTTTTCTTTAAGAAATAGGCAGGTGTTCAAATGATACCCTAGAAAGTGCAAATTCCACTTAAACGCTGCACAAACTCAGTAAAGAAGTTTTTCAAACAGAATTAGGATTTGCAGATATGCAGACCTGGTTTTTAAGTACCTGAGCCTTTTTTCTGTACTCAATACTGTATCATAGGATGCTTTTAGACTTTGTGAGCCAAAACATCAGTCTCCATGGTTTGATCCTCCAGGGTCTTTTTACTGTCATTTGTCCCTATATTAAATAATGTCTTACATCTTGCAGGTTATTATCTGATTTGTACTTTGATAAACCTGGATAGAGTTGAAATATTGGTAGGCAAGCTAATTATTTCCAAAGTCTCTTTGCAAAGATAGCCGGCCGCGTCACGAATACACTGTTAAATTGGGGTGTATGGGGAAGAGAGCGAGCAGAAGGAAACATGTTATTATAGTTTCATGTGCGGTTTGGATAATTTTCCGAACTTCACCATTTGTGTAGTTGGTTTCATGACGCGCTGTGTATTAGTAAATACACAATTCAGTGTGGCCTAAAATACTGCTCCTTAAGGAAGCGCGAGTGCCTCTCCAAATCCTTGTGGAACTACTGCCCAGCAAGTGGCTGTCGTCTGGCGCTTTTCCGCATTAGTCTACAGTAAGTACCTCAAGCAAAGTGCAGTTATCTGCCGTAGATCACTTGCCATCAGAAGCTGTGAACCATTTGAGTAGTATAGCAGGGTAGAGGGGTTGCCATGGCAGTGGCTGTGGCGTGAGCATCTAACAGTTTGCATAACTAGGTACGTCGGAATGAAAGAGAGCGCAAGTGGGTTGTGAATGTGTCTGCATACAGTATGCGTTCTGGGCCTTGGTGAAGGCAGAAATTGCAGTCTTCTAGCCAGGAGCAAGAACGGGTTTGTCCTTTCAAAGACTCGGAAGGCGTTGCAGACTCCAGACGGCACCCAGCTCCATTTAAGCTGAGGGACCAGGACACAGTGCAGATAGTGCAACCCATTTTCCCATGGAATAATATGCACGGGGATAATTCGTTCATCTAAATGTGACTTTATGTTACAGAAAAGTATGTTGTTTGTTTTAAGACTCGAGTAGCTTGAATTGAGCAAACATGGCAGGAATGTAACAAATCATCTAAGGTGATAGAAGCGATTTATGTGCTTGAATTGATGGGGTAGGACAATCTTGCGTTCTGTAATACTCCCAGCAGTGACGCTCATGGCAGAGCTGGCAGCTGAGTCGACTCTGTGATAGCAGGATTGGTTTGTAGGTGCTTGACAGAACATCTTACTGTGGGCTGAGCACACACGTTATGTTACAAGGAGCAATTTGTTTATTTGAGTCTTGTTTTTTGGGACTCTCTGTATTTAGAATAGGTTCTGTGTCTATAGGCTGGGATTGACTAGCTTTGGAAACTAACTCAAATTTCTATGCTTGCCCCATGAAGAGAGATGCTAAGGTATGACTTCCAGCCTGCTGTTACAGAGAACGTAAAAGACCGCTTGCCAGCTCATGGGTCCTCCTGTGCTCAGCACCTGTGGAAAATGCAAGTGGCCAAAAAAAGAACAGCTGTAGTCCAATGTGATCCTGGTTGGGAGAACGTTAAGATGTAGGAATTCAGTTTTGAGTAATAGGCATAATTGCCCTTAAGGGCTCAAATTAAAACTGAGGCCCTTTTTGTTTTACACGCTTGATATAAGCGGATGGAAATCATATTGAGCATAGCTACAGATTGATGTAAGTCAGGAAACATACTTGCTTAAGGAGGCGAGAGTCAGAGGGACTGCACTGTAAAAATGGCACGTGGTCTAGCCTTGGGCGGCTAATAGCGTACTTTAATGGGAGCTGCTGCAGGCAGATAAGGTTCTCTTCGGTACGAATTTCTGAACTGTTAGGCTAGGAAGGGGAAAACAAACATGGATTTGAACTCTCTTTTACGGTGAAGAACTTGAGTCCTTTTTGTCTAGAAAAGAGTTAAACGATAAAATCTAATAGGGAAAGTCAGTTGCTTAGAAATGTGTCTAATAAAATAAGAATACTGGCAGTACTCTCTAGGTACGTTATTTCTGCTTTAAGGAAGAGTTTGAAATTGAAGGTTGGCAAAGAAGGACTTTTTAGAGGTTTCATATCAATGTAGCCTAAACCTTGTCTTTTATCTTGCAGCTACAACTAAAGGGATTTGCCTTTCTGAGCACTCGTGTTCTTTGTGCGTTTTGTTGAAGTCCAGCTGGCCAGTCTACGTAGTGAAACAAGATACATTTTTTTTTTTTAAGGTTCCATAAAGCAGAGGAACTTAAAACTCGGAGACAGCTTCTGAAAATGTTTTCATTTATGCCTAAACATGACACTGTTTATGCAAACTTAAGATTCATTCTTGGGTCAAATTCCAATTAAATTTGCCTACAACACCATCCTTCCCACGAGTTCCATGTCATACCATTGTGTTGGGTCTTTTTGCAGAAAGCCAGCCTTCTTTAAACACTTTTTAAAGAAAACTATTTATGTTTTTAAATCTGTCTCTCTTGCTATTCAGTGTTCAAGCCAGGAATTGGGATTTTTACCTTTTCTGCAGCTGTCCATGTGGTTGATGTTATTTGCTAATTAAAATATTATGTTCTTTTGACACTCAGCTGTTTGAAAATATTTTTGTTCCTTATTTCTAGGAATTTCTTTACTACATTGCCAGGATTATAGTTGAGTCACCGGGTCCTTATCAGCTTCTGTAAATGGAGAAGATCCAGCTTTATCAGAAGGAAAATAGTGAGGGACTGAAACCAGGTCCATTGATTCCAAAGTGGTGCCATTTGCAAAGAAGCACTGATTTTTGCCTGTAATCACTGTGCAGTTCATGTTCTTTATTTAGTTACTGCCTGTATAAGTGCTTGCTCCAGAGAGTGCAACTAATAATTCTCTTTTATTTTAAAAAGTAAACAACCTCAGATTAATTGGATAATAAAAGCTTTGCTATGCTTGCATTTTTCCACTTTATATGCTATTACTGGAAGGCTGAGAGATAAGCTTTGTTTGGAGGTATTTAGAATAATGATTTCAGCAATAAGTCCCCAGCACATGACTGCAATTGTTTAAAAATATATGGTGACCTTTTCCCCTTCAGATGCAGATCATCTAGAATGAACTCATTGTAGAAATCAGGAGAAAATAGAAGCAGCAATGCTTTAAAATGCTTTAATGCAGCATACCTGCTTATTAATAGCTAGTCCTGCAGGTACTTCTGTTTCCCTTTGCTACAGCACGGCAATGTTGACTTGAACATGTCAAAATGGAACAGAATGTAGCTGACAGACGCCGAGAGCTTGGAGCTTTGGTGTGTTTACTTTTCCAATGCAGCCAACTCCCTTAAGGAATGGAACAGAAATAAGAACAGTCTGGCTCGGAAGTAAGTATCTATCATGTTATTTGCTGTCACAAACTATTTGCTCTTGTGACAATTCAAAGTTTGGATTAAAAATCTCTGTGGAAAATCGGGCTTAAGTCTGGGAGGTGCTGAAATGCAAAAGTGAGGACTTGACCACAGTATAGTCTTTTAAAAATCTTAAAGATAGGGAAAACTAATTCTGATATTCTGGCCAAATGAAATTTGTTTGGTGCTTTGGGCTTTTATAATATTTCTCCTCCAAGTCCTGTGAGGCGAGATGATGTTCTTATGGTGTTAAATAATGCAAAACACGGATTCGTGGTTCAGGCCTGAGCAAAGGAGCTGTTGTGTTACTGTGCTGGCATTATAATGGCTGTCAGCATCCCTGGGTTTGTAATGGTTTCTGACTTTCCTCGTTGCTATTTGGACGAGCATCACTATGACATGTTATGGGCCTGTAGTCAAACAGTATTTTCTAGTCCTTGTTGCGAAAGCTTTTTTGGTGCCCTCTCAAAAAATTGCTCACTTTTTTCCTTACAATTCACTCATTTTCTGACCTGAAAAATGAAGGCAGATTGCCCAAATGAGCATGCAGCCTCACAATCAGTTACATAACTCTTAGGCTGCAGAAGATGCAGTATGGTCTAACTCAGTTTCATTCGCAGTGAAAAAACAGCGAAGTGAAGGTGCATTAATTTAAAACTTTTTTCCCCCATGTACGAATGCAGATCCTTTCCTTAGCTAACTGGTGCACAGTACTTGAGCCCACAGCCAATTCCAAAGTTTTTCCAACAGGATCTTGGCCAAGTCTGTTGATTTTTATGCTTCACTTGACTGATTTCATCCATCCAGAGACTCTCTGATGTCTTGAACCTGCTGATGCCAGCAGGAATTTTGTGACCGGTTTCAGTGGGATAAGGATTTCATTCTTTTTTTTTTTTCTTTTTTTTTTTTCTTTTTCTCCTTCTTTCTAATAAGACAGGTTGAAGCCAGATCAGTTTCCGCTCCCTTGGGTGGTAGTCCTCTGTGGAACGTGCTGGTCTTCTAAGCTCTTAACACTGGGATGCTGAATTGGGCACTGAGTGATGAGGACACGTCTCCAGATTTTGGTACTGGGGATGTGCTGAGAATGGCCTGTGATTTATGAAGTTCTCTGTCGACTGCACAATTCTATATGTGGTAATTTGCCTAGAACATTGGCTTTAATTTGTGCTATCTTAGTGTATATAATTATGTTACTATTGAGTAGTTTTGCACTGATGAGGATGTTAATTTTGTGTTATTTTGAAGTCATTTGAGGCGGAAGAAGTAGAGACCAAAAATCATGAGACGGTAATACATGAATTTTCAGAAGAGAGGGTTTTACAAGTTAGTAAGTGATTGAGGGTCTCAAACGAGATGTTGAATGTTCACTGCAAGTTGTATTTTCCAGTGGAAATTGAATATATTAAAACAGTCTGAAAACCCTGAGAAAAGAAGATTCTGCCTAAAAAGTAAGCAGAGTTGGAGCAAGCTATAATATAGGGGCCTAACTATGGGTTTAGCTTACCGATTTAAAAATTCAGTTTGGGGTGAAAGCTGTTATTCTCTCCACACAGTGAACAGTGAATCTTTCACAGGTTGTGAGTACCTAAAAAAAAGGACTTTTCTCTATCTAAAGCTCAGTAATTTTACTGGGCAGCATGCTTGCTTCCATTTTGATGAAAATGATCACCTACCCTTCTGAGGATGTCAAGTAATTCAAGCAGGACCTGCTATGAGTTGTTGAGTTCCCGTATTGATACTTACTATTTCGTATACCCATTTCTGTTTCTTTTCCACAGGCATGATCTCACAAGTCCTGTCAGTGACTGTGTCTGTGATAATGTAAGAGGAGGTATGCTGGCACTCCCTTAGGGCCAGCGTCCTATTCATGAAACTAATGAAGCCGGTTTGGATTTTCAGTCATTTGGAAATCGATCCTTTGTGATGCGGAATGATTTTGATTTGCATAACCTATATGGGCGTTGAAGATGCGTGCGCGGTGTGAAGCGCAGAGGTGCAAAGGGTGAAGGCGCAAGTGTGTGACTGAATGAATTCTGTCTTCCTCAGCTTAGAGCAATGTATTTCTCACTCGGAGGGGTCCCACGTATCTTACTTGAACAATCCGCTGATCTGAAATGTAATGCTGCCGTAGGACCCTGCAGGCTTCAGTCCCAATAGGATCAGTGCTAGAAGAAGAAGTTGTGAAGGAACGTAGTTGTGTTCCACCAGCTATACCGCTTGCTGGCTGTCGTAATGTGGAAGGAGTTCAGAGCAGTCAGGAGGGGTTCTGGATCCACTTTTTATTGCTGGGTCAGCATGTAACTATTTAATATGGGTCAGAGTCTTTGTAACATTTCATCATTCATGTTAATGGTGCTGTTGGAGGTATTTAGGATTACTTCTCTGGTATTTTTTTTCAAAAGCTGGTCAAAAAAGAACTAAGTGTCAGTATGATGAGACAAACTTTTAGATTATGGATGACCACGATAAAATGAAATTGTCATTTTCTTATGGCACAGATTATTAATTGTCAGGTAAAAAAAGCAAAATGTATTAATGCTTACTCCAAGCCTTACTCTCCCTGACAGTCTGGGTAATATTTTGCCCTTTGTTTTCTCCTTCTCACCGTTTGTCTGAAAATTTTCTAAGTGGCTGAGATGCAGATAGCAAAACCAAAAAAACCCAACCAAACACCAAAATGGTCTTGTGCTTTTATCGCTCCTAGATTTCACTTGCAAAGTGAAACTGCAGCCTATTATACAATTTGCTTTCTTACGTTTTCTGAAAATGTAGACATATATGGGGTAGTGATGCAGTTCTTAAGGGAAAGAGAAGTGTCTATAATAGTCTGCGCATCGTTGAAATGCCACTTTTCAATGGCATTTAGCTGAAGAGAAGATGCAGGTTACCTTAAGACAGCACGAAACGCCGTAACAATGTTGGGAACTGGAAAGATATGCCAAAGCCTTCTATGAACTCATATTTTGCGTGGTCAGTTAGATATTTTAACCCTGAGTTTGTGTGCCTTGTCACTCGTGTCCCTCTATCTCCTTTAAAAAATCAGGCCTCTCTGAACTTTACCAAATGAAGGTCCAAAATGACTCACTTATCAAAGACCTGGCCAGGTGAGCGAGGCTGTGAGTGAAGAAAGAGCAGCGTTCTTCCGTAACAACAGCTGCCGAATGGACCCAAGCCCAGGGAGTCAGTTGAGTTGTTAACTTGGAGAACCTGCCAGGTAGCCCTTCCCTTACATGAAAATCCTGAAAACAAAGATGTTTTGATGTATGAAACTTTTGAAGAATAATCAGTAATTGTGGAATCCATATTTTGCAATGCTTGCTCCTTTGAGAAGACCCACTGTATTTAATAAGACCGTTAAACAGATACGTCAACGTAACATGTTAGGCTACTGTCTGTTGGGTTCTGGTACTCTAACATATAGTAAGCTTGTAATTGGCTCACTTGCTTTATCGGAGAAACTTACAAGAAGTTAAACCCTTTTTTCTTGTTGTCATTTTTTAAGCTTTAGATCTCTACAGGTGGTAATAATAACATGGATATGAATAATATGCCAACCACTGGTCAGTATAACACAGTGGAATGTAAAGGGAAGGGAGGATTATCTGGAGAGCAGTGTCTAGGGCAGAAGTCTGATATTTGAAATGCTAATAGTGGCTAGGAGCCAGCATACTGCTAGTAGTGAACTGTTTTCTTTGGAGAGAAGTACTGTCCGTACTAATACATCTTAGTTTTATAATACTTGTTGGTACTAAAAAGCCCTCCATGCAGAAACTGAACTAATATTTGGCAAACGGGATGAATACAGCATCTGAAGCTCTTGAATGATACAAAGATTGTTTCTTTTTTCATGCTTTTGATTATGCTATGATTTGGAAGAGTATATGGAAAAGAAACATATCTCATGTTGCATCTGTATAACAACTGCCAAAAGTATTGGAATGATTTAGCAACAAATACTTATTTTTCTCTATAGCATAAGGGTTATGGCTAAGCATTCCAGCATTCTTGGTAGAATCCTTTCTCGCTGTTTCTATCTAAATATTTCTGTTTTATGGAAGGAAGTTGAGCAAATAAACTGCTTGTCATCATAGCTCTCTCTTAAAGTTTAGAATACCCTTAAAGTTGCAAGAGAAATGCTCTGAGAGGTCAACTATATTAGCTTTGTCCGGAGTTTATCACAGATTAAAACCCCATAGCTTATTTTAGGAAGGCTTTTTACTTTGTTTTGGGAGCCTCTATTCTTCAGATGCTCTCTACAGAAGTTTGGGTTGTGGGGAATGTTCACGTCAGGGTCAAATGGCCGTTCTATTCTTACGTCTGTCCCAAACCTATTTGGGGATACTGTTGTGCTGGGTACAGAAGGTGCTGATCTGCAACAGTTTTTCTGCTTAAGCTTAATTGGTATTGCAAGCTTGCAGCCTGTGTTATCTGTTGTTGCTGAAATTTGAAGTTCAGAGGCTGAGTATCTTTGTAAAACCCAGGATAAGCTAACCTATAAACAGTAGAAGCAGGAAAATACACTGCTCTTGCAGAAGTAAGACTGTTTCCTAATGTGAAACTAAATGTATGTTAGTATTTCTGCCTGCATAGACATGTGTATGTGTCCGTACAGATGGAAACACCTTTTATTTATTCAGTCTTAACAGGAGAGAGACTCTGCCAAACTCAAATGCAAATATCAAGAGATATTCCTGAATATGATAACAGACCTAGATTAATGAAAACAGATTCTTTTTTTTTTTTTTTTTTTTTAACATGTGATGGGAAATAACAGTAGTTTGGGGGATTATTGTTTTTGTTAGTTCAAAGCCTTAACAAGGTACTGTTAATCAACAGATTTTAATTAAAGAAACCCAGCTATAAGTAGAGAGACCTCATTTACCACAGTAGACAGGTAGCTTCTATGAGGCTCCAAGTACTGGCTTTCACTTTGACATCCGTGCCCTGTGTTCCGCAGTTGTCATACGGGAGAGTCTTGGCAAGAGCCAGACCTCTGCCATCAGTCTGGGCTCCCCATGGCTGAACACTACAGAAGAGCTCTGGGAGGGAGTATCTACATCTGGGCTACCTTTTCTGCCTGCTCACCACCACGGCCAGGGTCAACAATCCCCCTCCATACAGGCAAGAATGCTGTTTTTCTATGCGTTTCCTTTGCTTGAGAGACATAGGTATGCATGAGGCTTCTGGTGAAACTAGGGCACTGGTCTGTGCTCGGCAGAGAAGCAGCAAATAATTGCTGGTCTACCTAAGAGAGCTGTACACCTTTAAAAGCAATTCCCTGGGATTGTGAGAGACATCTTCGACATGCTAACTACTCACACCAAATACTGTCTGCCCCGTGGCCGTCTTGTTGGAGTGCTTAGCTCTGTCCATGTGACGAGGAAACTGAGCATGCACTATGCTTTGTTAATCCATATTTTTGTGACTTCTGTCCGAGAAGTATGCTCTGAGACTCTTTTCCTGGGCAAAAGCAGCAGGTAGGGCATATGAGACTTTAATGGCACCAGGCACAGCAGCTGTTGAAACCCTGCCCCAGAGGTAAAGTCCTCCTGTAAAACTTGGGGTGGTTTCTGATATTTGGAGCTTGAGGCAGTAGTGAATGTAGTCGAGGTTAACGCTTTTCTCCTGCCCCCTCGAAGCTGGGGCAAGCATTGAGAACACGGCCACCGAGGGTGAAAGTCAGTGGACTCGAAGCTAAGAAAGCAAAGGTTTACCCTTGTACCTTTTCCCCATTTCTTTTCTTATTGATCATTTTAATTCTCAGATTTTATGTTCAAATGGTAAGGTCGTCACGGCACACATCATCTTGTAGTGTGTGTGCTTGCTTCACCTACTACAAAATACCTCTGACCGCTGCTAGGGTTCCAAGGTGGTTGCTGTAATACAAATTATAATTCACATAGTTCTTCTGTGCTGAGAAAAAATTTCAAATTGATTCTAGATAACGGCATGCATGCAAGCTATTGTATACTGCATTTCGATTCAGATATTGAAATGATTTTGGAACCGAGTCATAAAATCAAGTAAGGTTACGTTATCGCTGGGAAAAAGAAGGTCCTCTAGCAACATTTATGTGTACATTGCTGAAGAATATTTTCTGAAGAATATTTTCTGAACGTGGTGGCTATACTTCGTGGACTGTATATTTGCTTCATTTGTGTGAGAGCGATTCTAGATCTTAGAATTTATAGACTGATGTAAAAGGCGAGGTGCTCAGATATTTCTAGACTTCTACAGCTTGGCACTTGTTGGACTTGTAGAAGAATCTAGGTAATAGTAGTACTTAGTAGTACTTAGTGCCTAGTAGTACTTTTATGTGCTCAAGAGGAAAAAACAACTGCTTCAGAATAAAGTTTTCCACTGGCCCTGTTTACGTTAAACAAGACAAAATTACAAAACATCTTCGTCAAGTGTTTGGCTGCAAAGACCATCTTTTAACAAAACATTGTGCCTCTGAGAGGACTGGAATCCTTAGAAGCGTTTTGGTTTGGAAGAAAAGGGAAATGTGTTTGGAATTAAAGCAGAGAACAACTTGATCATTTCATGTGAAAAGGTGGAGGTTGCAGGCTAATAGTTCTGGAAAACCATAGTAAAAGGGGTGACCTGATATTGCTGCTAACCCTTTGGCGTGGGTGAAAAGTGTTAACGTGTACTGAAGAGTAATTCCTCACTGTATAATTGCAATCTAGGCCTCTCTTTGCTAGAGATTAAATGGAAAAAAACCACCGAATACTACATTCAAACGAGACCATGCTGTCTACCCATGTAACAATCTTCTTGCGGTATACATACGTGAAAATGAGGCTGTGTTGTTCCCCAGGTAGACTTTGCTCGGATCCTTTTCTGATTTTTTTTTTAATTTTTTTTTTTAACAAGTCTGCTTACAGTAGGCAGGGGGTGGGGAAGAAAAATCCTGATTACCAAAATAGGTAAGGGCACATAAGGTTGAAGTGCCTCTGACTGGCATTTATCTTTGTTTCAGAATCTGTAAATATTACATAGGTGACTGTGGCATCAGGCATGCTCTTATATTGTTTAGAAAGAGAAGTATTAGATTTCACTGACTGTGAAACCCTGTCATTTTTCCCCCCCCCCTTCCCTTGGGGCTTAAACCAGCATTTCATATTGGGTGTAGGAATCTCTTTGCCAGCGCATCCCGCATCAGGAAACAAATTTCAGCAGCATCATTTTGTAGACTGTATGTTAGCTTTTTGTGGATTACATGTCTGGATGAACTGTAGGTTTGTTAGAATTAAATGTGTGGCTGAAAGATTGAAAAAATTCGTATTTATATCTCTGTGTGGTGTTTTTAAACAGAAGTTTCCAGCAAGGATCTGTAGTAGTCCCTCAAGTGATAGGAAGGAAAAGCGGAAATGTGTAAGATTGACTGGGTTAATAATGTGTGCATTAAATATTAATTTACGCACATGCTGTAATGCCTGTATTGAACAAGAGCGGGGGAGGTAGGACAAATGTTGCTGCGTAGACTTAGAGTTGGGAGACCTTCACTGTGTTTCTGGTCTGCTGCTGTGTGACCTTCCGCGATCCCTTCCCCACGTTCAACAGTCAGCAAGTTTTTGGGTTTTTGCTTGCTTTCTTGTGCTTTCTCTGGCCTGCTTTGGTTGTAAAGTTTCCTAACTAGGGTCTGTCTCCGCCTACACTTCACTTTGACCAGCTAATCTGTGTTAAAATTACAGCTGATTTGTTCTCACTGTGATTTTAATACAGCTTGATTAATAGCTTAAAATACTCTGTTTTCCAGGTGTGAATACTTCTAGAGTGTAACCTAATGCAGCGTTATACAAACAGTAAATAATACTGTTTGCTTGTTATAAGCTAGCAGATCGGGAGTTTTGTTTGCTTCCTATCCTGCTTTGCTTTGCTCTTAGGTACAGTTCTAAGAAACAGATAGTTCAAGATGCCTAACTTCTGAGTCACAGCGTGATGTCACCTATGTTGTGTTGGGAAGAAACATATGTGCTATGACACAGTAGTTGTGTGTGTTCTTCAGTACTGTTTGACATGCAGTTCGTGTTGCTGCAGCAGACGGAGTAAATATGCTAATGGCTTCCAAGTGGGAACTGCATGCTCAGGAGCTGCGTGTGTAATTTATCCCTGTTATTGTGTTCTAATACAACTCTTCAGACTGGCTGCACGTGTTCAGTCATTTCAACCCTCCAGTTATTTAAGTGTATGTAATATAGCTGCTTAACCCTTTCTCACACCATTCTGATAGACTACTCACATGGTTAAGGTAACTGTTCAAATGAATGAAAACAAACTACCAATAAATTGGCTTTTGCGTTTACTATTAAAAAGCCTATGTAAAAGGCTTGATTCTGGTGCCATAAAAGCTTTGTGTAGGGGGAGTATAAACAAAACTAATGAAGGAATTTTGAAATGCAAGTTTCAATGGGTTTTGTGCTCTTTGACATCATGAGGACAGCCACAAGGCAAGTTTTTCTATTGCATGTCAGACGAGTCTACTGAACCCTGGAAACAATTTGACTCCAAAGACCTGTTTTCTTTACTACAGAAGGCAGTTTTGCTCTAAGGAATTTAGTCAGGGAACTTCATTAATGTTACATGTGACATGAATTCGTCTCCTGAGACGTGTAACTCACCCTGGATTGGTGCATCTGTGCAATTGCAAAATGATTTTATAACGCATTAATGTATGTAGCTTCATCTTGCCACAGAGGTAACGTAAGAAACAAAAACTGGATTTAATGCCAGCGAGATTTGTACGCCGGACTGAAGCAAACATTTGAACTCACGTCGTTCAAATCACTGTTGGCATGATGCTTCCCTTCTTTGTTGTATCTCGCTTAAATATAGTTTCAGCCGGGGTATACCCCAGGTTTAATCCAGGTTATGGTACTTTGTGTATTATAAATGTGAATATTTGAACTGAAGCAAAATATGCATGGTAATCGGATAGCATTTACCATTAATTGTAGGGCTATGCCCATCCACGCTTGCGTGGTGTACTTTTGTGGAAACACTCAAGATCCAAACAGAAAGGTGGCTCTTTTTCATGACTGAAGGTTAAGGTTCCTCCATAAAATACAATGAAAAAGTGATTTATGCTAAAGTAAGAGACCCCACAATAGAAATGGAAGAATACCGCCACAATAATTTCAATTTAAACTGTCTCAGGAAAAAATACGTGCACAAATGAGACTTAAAGCAATGCTACACAAACTACTTAAGCCAAAAGTAAAGCACCTCTTGCCCACTGCCATAAATTATTTTCCTGGCCTATAAAATCTTCTTGTATAGAAAGTATCAAGTGAAGTGTCAGTGAGACCACATATGCCTGCAAACTTGATGTGCCTGTATTTCATTATTTTTGGATTGTGGTGTCAATAGAACAGTGAGTTTATGAATATAGGCCTGGAGCAGCGGGTAGCAGGACATGCAGTCTCTTCCTCATCACATATTTAGTTCATACGCCTCTTCCTCCAGATAAAACATCATTCTCTAGGTATAAATATGAGCTGGCTTGTATGCTGTTCTGTTCCTCGGTCAAATGAAGGCGTTGGAAGGAACACCTAGGGGTTTGTGGCTTATGTTCATTTTAATGGTAGCGTTCCCTCAGAGCAGAGGCATAAACAAGTGTCTCACTGAAACTCATCTTTCAGCCTCCGCAGCCCTGCAAGACAATACCTCTGACTGCAGGATCCCCCAGTCCGAAATGGGTCAGAGACAGCAAGCAATGCTGAAGACTGCGGCGGTTACCAAGCCCTTTTCTGGTTGGAGAAGTACCCGTGAGCAGGCTTGCATGTTTGTTAGTGATAATGGTTGCCTGGCTGATTTAAGTGTTTTAGTCCATGGTCAAATTTATACTTTTACACAGCTCCTATTGCTCGTTGGAGTCGTTCTCTACCTTGCTAAGCCTGGAAACAGCGCTGTTGCTCGCTCTCTAATGGGACACCCTCCCATAGTTCTTTGAATCAAATGTGTTTTGATACAATTGTTCACAAAAAAGGCAAAGAAGAAGGAGTTGGTAGTAAAAATAAAAGGTCTGGCGATTATTTTTTTGCTGTAGTGGTTAGAAGCTGTTCCTGTCTTGAAAGTCCGTGTAGATTTTTATGTGGGGCTTGGCTGTCATTCAGTTTTTGTACGTTTATGACTGGTCCAGGTCCAGGTTGTTTTGGTGGTGTTTGGGTTTTTTTAAATGAAAGTATAGTAGTCACTGGAGACAAAGTTAAATTGGTATAAAGCTTCCTTAGATTCATATAGCTTTTTCCTCTTTCCAGACTGGCTCGAGATATTTTGGCAAAAGGTCAGTATTATATCATTTCCACTCTATCTCCGTTCTGGCTGACTGCAGGTTTGCTGATAAAATTGTAGCATGGAGGTTAAATGGTGAAACTTCTGTGTCTGAGGCTGTCACTCTGGCATGTCATAAAAGAAGCCTAGATGATTCTGTTCACATAAAAATCCCCTTCTCAGCATAAGCTATGAATGTTTTTCTACCAGTGTACTATTTAAAGGAAAGGAAGAGGTGATCTTCAAATCACAATATATGTAATACCTACAAATATTTCGATTTTTTATAATTTTTTGTTTAATAGACTATATGTTGATATATATATCTTACTCAAGACCCAAAGAGGAAGTGTGACCTAAGGGGACACATGTATTTGTCAAAAACTGTTAAAAGCTCCTTGGTTTGCAGAGCTGAGTATTTAAATTACAGAAGTGAAGTTGTCTGCGCAGTTCTCTTCATCCCTGTGTATGTACCTGTGTTACGATGCAGTGTTAAATGACCACGGACTGTTTTATTCTCGGCAGCTCTGCCTCAGTGCACAGGATAATTGATGTTCAGGGGTTTGTGTACTGCGTGAGGCTCTTGGACATGCCGTAGTGGATGAAGTTGTAATGAACCTGGTGAGTAGGTCAGGAAGTTACAGAGCAGAAAGGACGGTTTTGTCCTGAAGGTGGCTGAATGCTCCCTGGCTTTGGTATTTTATCTGCGGGCAGTTCAGAAGGTAGTACAAGAATCTCTCTAGCAAGATGGAGCATGTCTGTGCAGCACACTAATAACGTGTTAGAGGACTTCCTGCAAAGGAAGAGGCATGGCATATACTTATGTTCAAAAGGGTGTCTAAAATGCACGTAATGAACTCTGTTATGCTGACGGGTATGGTGTTTGTTCTCTCTTCTGTTCCTGAGCTGTTTGTGTATGTTGCTTTATTAGATAATATTACTGCTTTATATGAACAGAAGAACACTAATAATAGGCAAGCCTTAGAAACATGGAAGGTATCAGCAGCATCCACGCATGCTCATATCCAGGTTGGGGTTGTAGGATGGCTTTTCTAATGCTCTCTGACTTCCTTGAGGAGCGATAGGTTGTTTAGCCGTAATCTGGACTGCATTCCGTACTTGCCTTAAACTGCTCCCAGAGAGACCATCAGCTTTAGCTACATCTTACGTAGGACTTCTCCTTTAAATTTGGACTCAAACTTGTGGAGTTCATAGCATGTACATGTGTCTTCGGGGTCATACACGTGATGAGCGAATTTGTAGTATTTGAACAAATACAATGCTTCCTTATCTCGAGCATATTTGTGCGTACCTGTGGTCGATGTTTCTATTGCGTATGCGAGGCCTGGGTGGGGGACAGCACAGCCTGCTCTTGTTCTGGCCGACGTTGTGGAGTTTCTTTTTCTTCCCTTTTCAAACTCTCTTCAGAATCCGTTAGCCTACAAGGTATGGCGAGATCTTTGTCAAGAGGAAGGAGGACCTATGGATCCTTATTGCTAGGCAAAATAGTAGAACATTTTGCTGACCAGCTGTGAGAGAACTCCGGAGGAGTCAGCGTGGTATATTCCAATTCTACCGTCTAGATACTGGCAACTGATCGCCACAAGTTTATTGGACTCATTTAGACCCAAACAGGAAATGCTAACTTGCCATTTTTGTTCTTGGAGTTTTTTGTGCTGCATGGAGAAAAATCCGATGCACTCGGCTAAATGTTTTATTTGCTGTGGGAATTTGCATTGGCTAATGCAGTTTTTAAGACCTGTTGGTTCATTCAAAGGTCAAGGAACATTTATGTAAGACAGTCTTCAATAACATTCCTTTAACTTGGCAAGTTGAAAAAGCACAGCGCCAATTTTTCTCCTCTTTTGAGTATTAAATTTTTGCATGGATCCTTTTGACTTCCAACCAAACAGTGAAATTGCTTTTAAAACCTGAGGGCAGCATCATGTAAAGGCAGACACATGCAAAATGAATTAGTTTCCGTTGATCCTCTCCCCCCCCCCCCCGCCCCATTAATGAGGGTTAACCCAAACCCCAGCACACGACCTAAGAGTTTTCAGCTGAAATGGTATACAAAGGTAAGATTTGTCTAAGATTGCTTAAGTCCAGCTATCTGCTGTTACCATTTTTCACCCATCCACACATTCTGGAGATACCAGATGTGAGGGAAGGCCCCATTTTCTATGTGTGTAGCTGCTTCTCTTCACTGAAGAATAGTAGTATTTTGGTGTTCGCTGTATTTCTCTCACGCTTGCCATCTGTACAAATGCTCAAAGCATTTGCCTCCTCTTAAGTTCATTAAAAAACACCCACTCTTTGGTAAATTCCAGGTTAAAAGGATCAGATTAGGAAACATTTTAACTGGTTTCTTTCCTTAGAAAGACAGACAGACTCTTCTGTCACAGGCAGCGAAGTGGGTTGAAGGGCGGTTTACCTGAGCTGCCTCGTGCGACTTCAAGAAATAGAAAAAGCAGATGTCTCTCCACAGAGTCTTCTTATACATTAAACATTCTTCCTCCCACTTCAGATGCAGTTATTTCATATTATTTGCACAGAATTCACGTTTGGTTTATGTAAAGCTGAAGGAGGAGGAAAATTGGGGACACATTGCCGAGAAGCAGCATGAGATCCCTAGACTCCTTATTAGCTGCTAGGTGCCAGAAGGATTTCAGGTATCGTAGGAGCACTTGAAGGAAAGCTACTCTTAATTTTCTTTTCCTCCTTTTTGCTGTTTCCCTTGGGACGGAATTATATTGCTTGTTTTATTATCCCATTGTATTGACAGATCCTGTGCTCTGCAAATGTGAACCATGGTTTAAAAGGAAAAAAAAAAGCCGTGTGTTTCATTCTAGAATGATACGCTCGATGTATGTTTGCTTTTTTTTTTTTGACCCTGCGATTTAAACAATAGTAACCCAGTCCTTGTGTGCAAATGCCTACTTACAACACCTAGCTTGCGTTGCAGATATCGCCAGAAAACTTAGCAGCTTATCTTACTGCCAGAATTACCCTAAGTTACCTGGACTGAAACTCAGAAAACCAGCCTTGCCACAAACTGTGATTTCAGCTGGGAAGGTAACACCTTTCAGCTGAGTCTACGCAGTTAAAGAAAACGAGCCACATACCGCTCTTTGGCTCAGAGGCTAGATGTCACAGCTTAGTTTGCGTCCGTGCAGCTTGTAGCTAAACTCTTCTTCCCCAGAAGAGAATGGTTGCGTCAAAACTGCCTTGCAAGGAGAGGTTTCCTGAATCGTGCCGGGATGTTATTCAGTAGAGGGATAGCTGACATGGGCAAAAAGTGCGCTGGGGAGTGAGAAAGAACCAGGGTGAAGGATCGTGTGCCAGTGTTTGTGTCGGAGCCTTGTCCCTCTTTTATTTATAAGTGGAGACAGAAGCCTGTCAGTTCAGTGGAAATAATACAGAGCTGAGCATCTTTTATCTGCTTATATAGTCTCCTTCTTCAGTTGGCATCGCTTAACAGAGGGCTCTCAAGCATGAGAGCAAAGCCTGCAGTACCTTGCTTTGGAAAGTGATACGGTGCAAAGGGTCCACCACCGACCTCTGGGTCCACTCAAAGGAGACGGGAAACATTCAGGTGTGTGCGCTTTGTTTTCTTGCCAAGGTTCTCAAACACTATGTGGCTAATTCTCTCTGAGAGATCACCTGGGCAGCGAGGCAGTGCATACTCATATATTCTTGAGTTGGAAGCCAAAATGACAGAAGTAGAGAATCGGAATTTAAAAAAAAAAAAAAAAAAAAAAAAAAAAGATGCCTGGATTTAAGAGACTAGTTCTGGAGCAGTATTCTAAATGACTATTTGGTCAGCTCTGTCGTTCTGCTGCTTTTTTCTCAGGAGAAGTAGCTTTTACCCAGGTGTGATTTTTATGATCAGGAGTAGCAAGAATCAACTTCTTGTGTACCTCAGTAGTATTAGAAGCTTAGCCATTTCCACTGCTCAAAATCGAGCCAGCAGTGATGCGTATTCAACATAGCCCCTACTCAGAAAACAGCCGGTTCTGTCCTTTATCCCAGTAGAGCTAACTGCTGAAACTGAGAAAAATTCAGCGCTTAGTTGAAGATGCAGCTTATGACATGGAATAGTTATACTGATCGGAAACTCACAGGCAACCTGGAAAAGAAGTTGCCTTTCCTTTCTTAGGGCAGCAGCGTAGTATTTCAGTTTTGGTTTTTGCTATGGCTGATCAAAGTCAAATCAGGATTTCCATCGTTGGGCAGAGCTTTAGCTGATTTGTCCTGTCCCTTGCTGTTGCTTTTCCAAACCAGCGATGATGTGTGCAAGTGGCAAATGCAGAGAAAGAGGTAAAGAGTTAGGACTGTGCATTCACACCTAAGGCAGAAGATGCCTCTCAGGAGAAACCTCCTGAAATGAGACTTGAGTGAGCACAGCATTGCATAGACAGCATTGCCACAGAGACCTCTGACTTGCACTTATCATCAGGTCCGTGTTAGGGCTTCAGTCCTCTGGGTCAGCACTAACAATTCACAAGCTTGCAGTGATTCTTCCGTAAAACCGCTTTTGACAAGCTTGCTAGGGCTGCTTGCTTCATTGTCCCTGGTGGTTAGCGTGTAGGTGTTTGGCAGTCCTTTATCCTAGCTATGTTCCCTCTTTACTTGCTTGTTTGTCACTTTCCTGTGTGTGTTGTACCTTTTACCTATAAGAGCTTTAACTGCTGTATTTGCAGTTGTTGGGAGAAAAAAAAAAAAGGAAAGAAAAAGAAAAAAAAAGACAGCAGATGATGTCTTTTTGTGTGGGAGAAGCCCTGGGTGGTGCAAAAAGTTGTTTGTAAAGCTCTGAAAAAATCTGCATTGACCTTGAAACACGTTTGGCCTTTTTTATCCTATTACAGTTCTTGCAGTTATACCTGGGGTGAATTAATCTCTTCATTAGCTATGTCTGACTGCTCAGGCAAACGTATCATTCAGCTGCGTGAGCATTCTGACATTGTTTTTATGCAAAGAGATGTCACCATTTTTAATAATACATCCCGGGGGTGGCTAAATCTTTTCACTGCTGAGAAAGACATGTTTTGGCTTTAAATGAAGTTTAAAAACCCTAGTGTACTAAGTATATTCCAGTGCCTAAATAGATAGGCACACCTGTATCTGTGGTCTCCTTTGCTTTCTACCTCCTTTTGGAATTCTGAGGAGTATTCATAGTTACTTGTTTCCAGACTTACTGATGGCTGCTTGTGATTCATGTTTATGTACCTTACACACAAAAATGGCAATGAATCTTCTTTCAGTGTGTTGCATGAAAACCTGAGCGTTTCCATTTTAAAGAAATGCGCTGCCTCGTGCCGCAGCTGCGCATTACTGTAGGAATAAGCAAACTTTGTGGAAACCGATGGTTTGCAAATATTTCGAAGTGCTTTGCAGTTTCATGTATATGACTAAAATACGTGAATCTGACTGTCATGGTAAGCCAAACCCGCAGGCACAGACTTTGAGGTGGTGTGAACTGGGAGAGCTGTCTTTAATGTGAGTGCTTCCCGCACCTTCTCCCTATGCATCGGATACGTGCCAGGTGGAAGTAGGGGTGCTGGGGGTAGCGTGTCCGAGCTACGGGGAACTGGTATGAGACTGGTGAGTGCATTTGTTGTGCTTACAGCTTAGTTGTTCTGCCTCTGCCTGCTCTCTGCTTCCTCCTTTTTCCTCCGCTTGCACTGATCTCTGTGCTGCAAAAACAGAATGTAGCGGATGAACTGGAGTGTGTCAAGCCAACACCATGTGAAATGGAGATCATCTACTCTAAGACTTTGATGCAAATCAGGAAATATTTCGTAGGGACCTACAACTGGAAGGGGCATAGTGTTTGTTCCAAGGTGCCCGTACATTATAATCTCTCTATCTAGGATGAAAATCCTAATGTTTTCTATTGAGTGAGACCTTAAGGCAACGTTAATGTTTGTCCTTACTACTCGTGCTGGCACGTGAGTCCCAGCCTCAGTCCTCTTATGTATAGAAGCTTTAGTCTGATTTTCAGCACAAATTTTATTCCTGGCTAGTTTATACCCCTTTACTCTTTTGTCATCAGCATTCTCTAACTGAAAGTTTTTCTCCCTCCTTTGACAGGCTTTTCATGATATTTTCAAAGAAATGGATATTCCAAAAGGATATTGAAATCCATATTTGGATTATGCAAATAGCATCTCAGTCACCTGTTAAAACAACTCCTCCAATCTATCCCTTTGTTGTATTTGTGCATATTGGTGATTCTGTCACCAAAACAAAATCCGATTAGAAGTGATTGGAAATATTATTGGAGCATTAAGTGCCTTTGGCAGGAGAGGAGGGACAATAAAAGGCATTTAACTGTGAAGGAAGAGCCCACAAAGGAGTATTTTGTGCACAGGATGTACAAAAGGCAGTAAACTGCTGGGCTCTCTTCCCCTCTGTCATCCGAAGGGATGTTGTGAAATGTGTTAGCTATTACGAAGAAAGGCTCTAGCTCTGGTTGCCCTATATATGTGCTAGCTTTAAGAAAATCTGTGCTTTTGCTGCTGATCTGGTAGTGATTTCCTGTCTGCAAAGGAAAAATTATAATTTTTAATTGTACTGTAGTAGAAACTCGTGTTGATATCACATGTGGTATTTGTTTGCAAGTTTAGCTTTATTCTGTAGAAGTTTAGCAGTAAACATTGACTACCAGAATACCTGCCAACTGCCTCTTCCGCCAGATCTTTTCTGTGATTTGAGACTTACAGTGCATCTTTCTTTACCGAGTTCACTTTTCAGTTACTGAGTTCACTGTTCATCTAAGCCAGATTTTTACTTCGCTAGTGAGTGACACTACCATATAATAGAAGCACAGTGATACCAGAGATTTATGATAAATTGCCTTTCTGTAATTCCAAACCATTTCATTGGATGCTGTAGATGGTTTATTTGCTTGTATGATGTACTTTGAGTAAAACAGGCAAACTTCTTTCATTATACCAGAATGAATCTGGAACAAGTCAAAGAAAATGAGAGTGCAGCTCCACTGAGTTTGTGTTCAGCAGACTTCCCCTAGATGTAGGCCAGGGAAATCAATAGCAGCTGGGTGCATTGCTGCTGTTATCTGAACTTTCCTGTTCTATGGAGCGGCTGCTCACTATTCAGAATCACAGGGTAAAAATGCTATTGTGAGTGAAGGTAAATTGTTTTGAAGCTGCAGTTCATGCATTCGTGCATTTTTTCGTTCTAAAATTCCATTTTTGGTAATGTTTACTTTCAAGCTTTTTCTTAGTGCTTTTTTTTAATGACTTTGAAGTGCCTTTTCAGATTTATTTTCAAGACACTTATCTTGTAAACAATACTCGAATCAAGGATTTCATTGTCTAGGACAAATAAATCTAGATTTTGAATAATCAGAAAGCATTACTGAAAGATTTTCAGATTTTTCCATACTGCTAGTGTATGGAAAAAAATGCAGTTTTCATAGTCCTTTTGGATTTCGGGCCCTAATGTAACGGTCTAATAAAATCCTTAAATTTTGTTTCTAGATAAGACTTTATGTGCTTTACCTATAAATTTCAGACAGTTCTTTGCTGAAATTGAAACCAACCTGGGAAGAGTATTTTGGAAGGCGATGGGACTTGCGATGATTGGAGGGAGGAAGGTACTCACTGTGCTTAAAGGTTCTTCCCGGATGGTGATTAGTTGCCCTCCTAAGATTATTGCTGAGGTGGTGAAATTATTCCTGAAGGAATCAGTATGTCTTACATGGTCCAGGACATTTGGAAGGAGTTTGAAAAAGTGTCCTCAATAACAGTGTTTCTGTATAAAATTAACGTCTTGCACCTTTTTCTATTAAACCTTCTAAGAGAAAGCTAAATACCAACTAGGAGATTTTTCAGTTCAAATTAAAAAAAAAGGAGAGGACATTATACCCCAAACTATACACTCACCAGACCCCTCTGTGGTTTGGATTAGTTTTAATATTTGTAACCAGTTCCCAAAACAGATTCGCTCTCAGTTCATTCCAGTGGCTTGTACAAATCTCCCTCCAAAGTTCAGGGTGGGGGGAAGGATGGAAGGGAAAAGGGGGACTTGCCTATGCAGGCGTGCTGTGGACAGTCTGCTTCTGTGTATTTCAGTAACTCCTTGAAAAAAGGGTTGTTTCCATTTTTCTGCGTGGGTCAGTTCTGGTTTTCTTAGAGTGACGGTGAGGGAATTTGGGTTCTTGAAGAAAAAAAAAACGACCCACATCTTTTCAGACTAAATAAAGTACATAAACTTGCTAAAGATCCTGGCTGGCTGAGCACGTTAGAATTGCTGCTGCTCAGTTTCCACTGCTGCTTTTAACCACTCTAACTGGACTGAACTAGCACAGGTATGTTAGCAGATAGAGTTGCACACTACATCTGCCATGTGTATACATCTGTAGAGTTCTGTCAGACTTCCAGTATTTTTCAAACTGAAACAAGCAGCTTTCCAAATATTTTGTGGCACCCCGGCGCACCTTTGTTCAAAAACCCTTATAGAGTGAAGTGCCGTTTACTGTTTAATAGGCTTTTCTGAGCCAGCTGTGAACGATTTGCCATTTTTTTCCTGAAGCACAGTTTGGGGAGTTTTTGCAGGGGAGGAGAGCTTCGGTTTGAAGTGCAGAGTCAATGCCCAGAAGAGGGCACTCCTGCCCGAAGGAGCATAAAAAGGGAGGTTTCTCGAGCAATACATTAGAAGTGTGTTTCCTTTGTCATGCCGCAAGTGAGCCAGGAATGATGTACCTGATAACACTAGAGTGGGATAAAAAGCAATTATTTTTCAAGAGGCATTTAAAAGCTGAGCTTTCTTTCCTGTCAATGAGATCTGGTTTTGGTCTGGTTGGTTGGTTTGTTTTTAAGAAATTAACTTAGAATTAAAGATAAAATTAACTATTTGCGTCAAGACCTTTCCTACCCTTGGTGTATTCAGATGGCGTGATCCGAGTAGAAATAATATTTGAGTAGTCCGTGTTTGCTGCCAAGTTTTCGAGGAAGTCAGACTGCTGAATTGGTGCAGGTCTCTGGCTAATCACCCAAACTTGATGTTTGCTAGCAATGTACTAGTTTTTAGATGACATGAGTCTCCTCTGTGGGAGCAGAGAGAGTGTTTCCTTGACTTGATTTATTCTGTTCGTTCACTTCAGCCCAAAAAACCTGGTTCACTGACAGTTGAGGAAACCAAATGGAGGAGAGAGGGAGCTTGCAAAGTAGGGATGCTGCCTTTATTCTTTGACAGTAGGAATAAAAACAAGCTGTGATGTACCAATGCTAAAACTCTGAAAAATAGAACAATAAAAAGCGTTTAGTTCATTGATTACAAACAATGCTTTTTTTTAATAAATCGGTTGTTTTCCATTGCAAAACTTAGTTAAGAGGTCTTTTTTGTGCATTCAGCTTTTTTTAACAGTTTTAAGGTTTGGCAGTTGTAACTTTCAATATACTTTGCTAAAAGAGTAATTAATCACTCTAAAATTTATTTAGAACCTTATTAATTATATGATACTAAAATGGATGTATTATCTATTCTGGTCATTGAAAAGTTCAGTTCAGAGGTTTTATTTGCATGTCTTAATGGTTACAAATGATGAGTGTATCTTTTCTTATGATAGTAAATAAAATTTGCAAATACAAACCAAGATCTAAATCCTTGCTCTAAAGAACGGTTCCTTGTTTCTGAACGCATTGTTTTTTTCATCTGTGATGGTCTATAATAGATCCTTTGGTAAAACACTGGAGTACTGGTTGTATGATAGAAATTAAAATTCAGCCAAGGGACACTTCTCTCTCTGCAGCAGGTGTTTTCAGGTGCTAGCAATCCCGTGTCCTAAGAGAATGGGAATTCCAGCATCAGAACTGATTCTCTACTACCTCTGTGTCACCTCCTTTTTCACTTATAGTTCCCTTCCTTGGTACTGCAGGGTTTCTTTGTGCAATCAAACTGTAATAGCTTGCTGTGATTGTAATTGATGTATTATCTATATCTCTTTAACTTCCCATTTGTCTTTGAGTTGGGATAATGAATTCACACTAATCAATCCAGACTATGCTGGAGTTTATTCCTTTGGTATAAGTTTTAGCTTGAATGTACATCCTCGGAAACTGAAGTCCTTTTCCTGTTGGTTAGGTTTGCCAAAGGTAGCCAAATTCCCATTGAAATCCCAGCATCTCTGCGCCCGAGTCCTGAACTGAAGAACCCGAAAACAGGAGGACTTTCTTATCCTCATTTTCATCCACGTTCATAACTTTTCTGCAAGTATCACTAACAAGCGTGTTACTAATTGGAGTGACTTCTGACAGTAAGAAACTGAGCCAAAGTATCAGAATTGTTTCGTTCAGGTAGACTTAGATCTGTTAGTAATTCTTGGCCAATATCAAGCTAAGTTCGATCTCATCTGTTGCTTTACTGATTAAATATTTAATCTTTTAATGTTTAGCACTCTCGATAAATTTTGGTGTATATAACATTTACGAAAGAAGAGATCCGCATTGAATGAATGATACACCGATATGAAGTGAATGACTGGCCATTTTGATGTTTTGAAAGAAAAAAAAGTATTTGTCAGAAAGAAATCTCTTCTGGTTTTCCTAAAGGAATTATAAATGTATAAGAGCTTGCTTCTTGCTTAAAATGTTTTTTTACTGATTTTTTTTGAACGTACTATGCTAGGACTTTTAATGGAAATGCTAACAGAAATGTTGCTATTGTAATGGTTATATAGAGTATAGAAAGCAGTGGCAGTGCCTTTAATAACATGCTATCAACACATGTAGCATCAGGCAAGGCTGCCTGCAGCTGTTGCTTCCAGTGGGAAGCACTGTTGTAACTCATTTTCTCCAAGACCTTTCAAATGTGCTGCATTGAAATGGGGTCTCCATTATGTGCATATGGGAATAAATATTCCCTCCTTTGGAAGAGCCTATGAAAAATACATTTTTATAAGCCAGCTGAAAGTTTATTCTTGGAAGGCAGGGCTTAAATTGTTAGTAATAATCTTCTTGCGTCTCCTAAATACGTTAAATGCTAACTCATGGAAATGATCTGACTTAAAAATTACTGTGATGGTTCTTGGGTTGCTCCCTGTTGTATTTGTCATTAGAAGAACAAAGTGGGTGGGTAAAATTGTGTTGAAAAAATAACCTACTAAGTAAAAATCTATTCATATCTATTCAAGTGGAAGACATACGTCACCCCTGAATAAGCGATGGGCAAATCTGAAAAGCTTTTTGTGGCCACCACTTCAGTAAGAAGGGGAATTTTCAGGTACTTATCCCATTATCCAAATTATGACCCAGATCTCTTAAACCTTCACGCCGAGGTCAGAAGCATGAGAACAAGCTGGCTCTAGAAGGACTCAGTACTGTCTGCTCTTTAGCTGTGAAAGCAGTGCTGCGATTTGTGTAGTCTTTCTTTTGAGATATTTTGGTGCATCCAAGATCAACTTCCTGTCTGAGTCACTCTAGACAAGTAGATAAATCAGTAGATATTCAGACAGTTTCCAAAATGAAAATAAATTTATGCCGGCAGAAGTTTGTTCAGGTGGAGAAGGGACAGACTAGAAGATGCGGCAGAAGGAGCAGAAGACAGTGGAGAGCCGGGTTGACTCACGTGTGAGGGAGTTAGGAGGAGGCGGGTAGCCGGGCGTGAAATGAGCAGTGTGACAGAAAACATTTGGGGGTGAAGCGCTTGCACCTACTTGCTCTTCTCTTCTGCGTGATCAGCGATGGAGAAGGGAACTGGTGGAGAGAAGGGGAGTTTTATTCCAATTAATTTGCTCCACAGAACTGAGCTGCGCTAAATACCGTCTTGGCTGGTGTTTTGACTAACAGAATGGCTGTGAGTCCCTATAAAGAGTGATTTTGTTTTCAGGCGGCGGTGGTGTGTGACTGTGACAAGGGATTTAAGCCGTCAGCGCTTACCCAGGTCTGAAGAGGAGGAAACTCTGCTTAAGTCTCGGTGGACCTGCAGACCTAATTCAGTGCCGAGTCGACTCTGCTCAGTAACCTCTTCATTGGTGTATGGGAGAGTTTGTGCCAGGTTGATTTTTAGTGGGCAGGGTGGGTCTGGAGCAGCGTTTGCTGGATTTAGCTTTGGCACAGGGAGAGTGGCGTTTAAGCGGCAGCCTGCACTAGAGCAGATGGGCAGCATGCTTTTGGAGAGGTGAAGTTCCTCGCAGGGTGAACGATCTGGTTTTGGCTACAAAGCTAGCGCCGGCAGATCCGATGTAGTGCAGCTCGTGTAAATGCAAGATTTGTAAGCACAAGGAAGAGTTAGATTCAGTTCCCTGGCTGTCGTCATCTGTCTGTCCTGTTTGAACACTGACTACAAAGACAGAGAGCGGGATAATATGCTACCAGCGATACGGGATCATGATATCAGTAAAGCAGGGATAAAATAACGTTGGTGTTTGCTCTACTTCCTCCCTATTGCTTTGGTTTTCAGATGTTTCAGAATCCATGTACTCCCATTTTCTGGAGTACAGAAATATCCGTGTGACTGAAGTGTTGCTTTAATGATTTCTGTCTGCCACTGAATATACATGAATTCATTGCTTGATAAGCCATACCTGGCTATGAATGATGCGATAAAAATAGGCTATCTCTTACAGTCATGTGAGTAAATCTAAACATCAGTCAATTTTAAATTGCAGTTTCTGTTTCTCAACAAGTGAGGTTTCACGTATTAAGGGCACCAATATTTTTCTGATTATCATGAAATTATTTTGTTTACCTGATGTCCCTAATTTAGAGTGAAGTTTCCAAGCTATTCCAAGCAATTTTGTAACCTCTGCTAGAACATTTAGCAAATGTAGTCTACAGAAGCAGTTAGCTCAGCCAGAAAAGATATTTTCATCCTTCCACAGCACAGTGTTTTTACCACTCTGCAGAAAGAGCACAGCAACTAAATCTTGTTGCGAGGAGGCAAAACTATCCTGGTTGAACAGCCAGCCAAAGTTTTACCTTCCTGTCTAGCTAATGTTTCTTCAGTAAGAATTATTTAAAGCACTGATACTTTACTGCAAAGGGGACTCTTTGAAGTCCCCTTGACTCTGCTGTAGTTCACAGGTCTTTGTAAAACAAATTCATATCTTGGGAAGAAAGCTGTGTCAGCTAATAGGGAAAGAGAAACTTGGAAAGTGACTTCTAGTCGGTATATTTCTCTGGCTTCAGTTCAGCAGGACAAAGAATCTGCCTGAGGATTAGACTTAACAAAATGTATGAAAAAAAATCTGTGGCCAGAGGAGTTACAAAAAAAAAAGGAAGGAGGGTAGATGATAGAAGTTGGAAATAAAGAACAGCAGTTTCATATGTATTGAAAAGGGAGCAAATAGATCACGAGTAGATACAAGGTGCTTTGTATTTCTTCTTATATGTGGTGATGTCAAACCTTTTACATATCTCAAAATGATACAGAATTCAGTTCAAGACTTAAAATTATCACCAAAAATTGGTACCTATTCCAGACTTCTATTAAGCTTCAATTAGAATTAATTTAGCAAGTTTTGTCTGGTAGGCCAATAGCTAGTGTAAGCCTGTAGTCGAGTAAAGATTTCAGGGAGAGATTTTGTTTGGGTTTGTTTTTTTTTTAATAGTGATAATTTTCTGTAGTATTAAATCATCTCATTCTTAAGACCTACCATTATGTGTTCCCATAGATTACAAATGAATGCCAGATGTTAATGAATAGTCAGGAATTTCCCGCTGCTACGGAAGGAGAGAGATGATGTAGCAATGAGAGAAGATTTGACTTCAAAAATACAGGTGTCATCAAGTGCAGTTATATAGTAGATCTGCCTGTGTTTAATCTGAGCATCCAGACTTTCTTGTGAGGGCAAAGTCACTGATTTTCAGGCTGGAACTGGAGCTGGCTTAAGCCTTGCAGCTTGAAATACAAATGCACACTTAGAACACCCTTTCAGTGTCCGTCCATGAGCACATCTGTTATTTTAACTGTAGGACACTTTCCAGGGGCCGGAAGACTAAATACTGCTTACTGTCAGGCCTGAACTGGTATATATTTGAGGGGAGCTTTTGATGTCTTGTTAATTGTCTGTCTGGAAGATACTTTTCTGAAGGTGGGCAATGAACAGGGAGGTAGTTCTGCCTTGAGTGCAACAGGGAGGGATTTTTCAGATGACTTTCCATCATATCTATAGCGTATGACTGTCTGTCTGAGTCTTCTGTTTGAAAGGATACATGAGGTCTCTTCTATCGTATCAGTTAGCTACCCGGTCCTAGGTTAACGCTTTTACCCCAGGACTTCTCCTTTCTTAATTTTTTCCTGATCCGGGTTGTTCTCTTGTAAATCTTGAAGTTTGGGTGGGAATTCTGCTTCTGAAAAGTTGGGCCACTTGTCCACTTTGACACGCGCACACACACAAAATTAATTAAAGGTGGTTACTTAACCTTGTTCGTGAGGCCGCACATAAGAATATGAATTTGACTGCAGCTTGAGGAAGGAAGTTTCAAAGCCTAATTCAGTTTATCTGCTGAGTTTCAGAAGGATTTTGAGCACCTAAGTTTTGAAAAATTCAGCTTAAGCTTTTGAGTTGACATTTGTAGCTCCTATCTGCCCCCCCCCCCCCCCCAAGTATTACAGTTTTTGAGAAATAAGGCCATTTGTAGTGAAAATGTTCCCTGTCAAAACCAGTGTTTCCATACCACAGTAGTAACCAATTTGGGATTAGCTAAATCCATTAAACAATGGATTTAAAGGTGGGAAACCAAGCAAAGTAAATTTGAGTGAAGTTCACAAAGACATGTGTAAAAGAATAGTCTACATAATTTAACTTACTGTATATAAAGCGGCCAGCACAGCACACTCCTGATGGCCAGGGAGGTTGTGCTGTCCTTAATCAAAATGGCTGAAATGAATTCTCTCTCTGAGACTGAGGTGATGAAATTAGAAGACATATTTAAAAGGGCTTGTGTAAGCGTCCAAATGGACATAGTGATTAGAAGGAGCGCTTGTTCTTTGTGTACACAGAGTATGTCAGCCCACAGATATTGGTCTTGTGTTTTGGCAGATCAGGGAAGGAATGTGTACAGAATGGCGTTGATTCTGTAAGTAACCGTCAAACAAGGTAAAACAAGAACTGAGACCTGGACTTTTAAGTTCTAGCTCTGTGCATGTAAAATGGTGGTATGGAGCAGTGTACTGAAAGTTTGGAAGCTTTTTGGAAAGTTTTTGTTTGTCAAACACTGCTAAGCAGAATTATTTGGAAAGGCAGCGTGAAGCAGCGTTCTGAAATAATTCCTGTCCTCGCTTAGTACAGCCAGTCATTGAAGCTGTTGTTGAAGGTGACAGAGAAACAAAGATGACATACAGCAGCGTGGCTGTATCGTGAATGGAATGATACAAATAAACATCAGCCTAAAACTTAACTCGGTATCTGAAATAACCTGGGAAGTGGGTAGGAGAGAGAATTCTTCTTTCCACACTGGGGACCTGGCTTGATTGCTGGAGCTGGCTGTCCATGCTCCTGCCAAAGATAGCAGACGATTTTTAATGGCCACACCTATTTAGGATTGTTATTTTATGTCTCATCCAATAAAGGGTAGAATAAATGTTGTTCTGTTTCAGAAAAATACAACAGCCGTGGTAAATGCTTCCAAAACTAACAATTCTTTAGAAAAATAACCGTGTTCTGGGGAGTAGCAGAATCAAGCTCTTTATTAGTCTAGCGCTTGCATAATGTGACCGTTAATAATTTCATTAGTATTTGTTGTGCCAACTCTAGTTATGAAACACATGCCATCTTCTTCTTCTGTTTGTTTTTTTTAAAAAGTTTTTTGTATGGCCTTATAGTCAATTAAAAATTCCATACTTCCGTAAGGTGACTCTCGAGGGTGGTCCTGGTTAGTTGCCGAGAGCAACGCACACACCGGCCTTAGCTCCCTTCGCACGTGCTCCAGGGCAGCGCGGTTATCCCGTCCGTAACGGTGGTATGTTACCACGCTCAGCGGTGCCACGGCTGGTTCTTGTCCGTCTGTTCGTAGCTTGCACCTAGTGCTGCCTCTCCGCTGACTTGGCCCACCATTTCACGTTGCGCACTTGGGTCGGCACAGTTTAGGCAAAGGCTATCCCCGTTCCTATCCTAGAAGATGTTATTGGAGGTCGTGACATTCAGGGGGTGTCAGTACTCTTCCAGTATTCTAACAGTAGATCCAGACCCAGTGGACTTGATCTTACTAG
The DNA here is from genome assembly GCF_026419915.1 of Harpia harpyja. Lineage (NCBI taxonomy): Eukaryota > Metazoa > Chordata > Aves > Accipitriformes > Accipitridae > Harpia > Harpia harpyja. Next base: position 1,747,472 of record NC_068941.1, read on the forward strand.
GTATCGTTTTTTGATTCCTTTATTCATTCATGAAGTGTGTGCTGAAATAACCACTTAACAAGGAAATGCAAATAGTAGAATTGAAGTGGCTGTTTTGCTTCCCCCAAACCAGAAAGTTTCATTTTTGGACTACTGTACTAAAAGCCAAAGAAGCAAAGAACACGAGAGCTGAAAAATGGTGGTGCATGTGCTACTTCCACTTTACGTCCGAGTAGATAATAGCTAGGCCATTGCATAGGAACTCTTCTCTAGTTCTTATACTTGCTGGCCTTTTCTGTATTTTATAAACTGCAGAAGTAGCAAATAGGCTGTCTGAAGTGCAAGTGTATTTTTAAAAAACCCAAGGCAGTTCAAAAAGCATTTGCTTGCTTAGGGACTTAGGTGATTTTGCCTGAAGAACTGCTGTTAATAAATGTAATTATCGTATGTAAACGGCAAGTTTTATGCAGTGTTTCTGCAGTTTGTATTATTGCGTAATTAAAAGTTTGGGTTTAGCTTTGTTGAATTTACAGAATTACTGTATTAACTTGCAACAGGGAGGCTTCTGGAGTGGTTTCCAGCATTTGCTACAGAACTGCACTAGCATTCGTAATCCTGGAGAGAGCCTGAATTCAAACTGGCGCGCACGGCGTTAATGAAAGCATTCTTGATTTTCGACATTTTGGTTTTTTTAAGTTTCTGCTTTGCGATACCCAGCTTTATTTGCAAGGCATGCATGGTTAGAGGCTTCTCGGTGTCCTCGCGAGAGCAGCCTCAAAACCAGCCAGCTTGCTGAATTAGAGCCTACGGTATTATTACTGTCCCCAAACTCCAGCCAGCATCATGAAACCACAAGAATCGAACAAACAATAGGATTTGTTTGGTAAAAAAGATTTTTCCTAACCCTGAAAGATCTCATTTGTTGTACTTCAGAGATTAATGGGGAGGGAGGAGAATTCCACTCCTTTGAGTCCAGTCTCAAGGGAACATGTGAGCATTTGTCTTTTGTCCTGTGAAGCGGGATGGCTAACAGTTTCAGACAAGGCAAACTCAGTTGTTTGGGACAGCTTTACAGACTGGTAAATACAACTCCCAAAAGCAGTTTTCGCAAGTGGCTCAAAGTTGATAGCCAAGACATTCCTGACTACCTGAGGATTGCTTTGTCCATACAATTCATAAAAGGAGCTGTGAGACTAGTAGGGAGCCCCCATCTTAAAGATGCACGTAGGAACTCGGTGTTCAGCTAAAACCTAGTGTCACTGATTTGTGTTGATGAAGTTCAGTGCGTGCGGAGTGTGGTGTGACTTCATCTCTTTGTCTTTGGAAATGGATTTCTGCTTGTCCTGTGCACATCTAGCACATTGGTTAGAAGTTAACACAGTGTCTTTCCCAGTATTGTATACATTTCATAGTCTACTGTAGACTGTGTAACCCAGAATTGCTTGGAGGTTTCCAAAATTACTAGGATATCCTAGTAAAGTTTTGGGTTACATGACGTCATTTGAATATTTCCCAAGCATTTGTCTGAAAACACTTTTTCAAATAAAATAGAAGTAAACAGATATTTATTTTGTGTTAAGTAAAGGAAAATAGTTTTCCCAGAAGTAAATGTAGTTCGAAAACTCCTGTCTCATTTTATACAAAATTAAATTTCGCAAACATTATTAGGACAAAATCGAACCAGAGTCTTAATGAACTGTAGTTTTACTGCAGTTCAAAAAACATATCATATGTAATTCTCATTGCAGGGAACATCCAGGAAGAATTAAAGCAACTGAAAGCAAACTGAAAGTTTTAGTGTTTGGCTTCAGTTTTGTCATTTTAAAACTTCTAAGTGCTCCTTTCAGTTGTCTAAAGTGCTTGGAACATGAAGGAAACAGCTGACGATTAGCAATAACTTCAGTTGAGATGATGCTTAGAAGAATCAACCTTTACCAGAGCTTTTCCTATCTTAAAAATGTGGAATTGAAATTTTTAAAACATTTCTATTATATGTTAGGAAACAGGGACTGCAGTTGATTTCCTTAGTATCGAGTGCAGATGAGCAATCATGAGACTGTCAGATAGATGTTTTTAATTTCTACCAGGGTGACTTTTCCCTTACAGTCTCTGTGTAGACAGTTAGGCTGTTAACAGTTTCACTGCCGTGTCAGGCATTTAGTAGAGTCTTGCAACTGTTAAGTCACGCAAAGTCTGAAGATCTTACGACCTAAAATACTTAACAATAGTGGTAAAACATTGAAAGCAAACCTTTCAGAGTTGTAGAGGAAACATCATTGGCAAGGCATGCTCTCTGTCTTATAAAAAACTTTAAAATTTAAAAGTACTAAGAAAATCTTTAGAAAATTAAAAAAAAGAAAGAAAAGATTGGCATAGGAGTCTGGTGCAGAACCAGCATTTCTTGGCTGTGTACAGATTCTTTCAAAGAAACATTTGGAAAAGTTCTTCGCAGCATTTTTATTGTGTTTTTCTTCATCAGTTTCATTGCCAAAATAATTTAATGTGGGCTGAATACTTGCTCTCATTCTCTTTAAGCTCTTCGACATGAGCATCTTGTCTCAAAAAAAGGCAACTTCTATCTGTTAGACAGTTCAGGCTGTTACTTGGAGCCTAATGGCAGCAACCGTAACGTGCTGTAATCCAGACAGATTTCTGAAGGCTTCGGACCAAGGCTATACATTCTGTGGCTCGGGAATTTTTTTAGCGCTCTGCTGTGGCAAACAGAGATGGCTATTCCCTAGTTAGGCAGTGGTGATTAGTGAGGGTGGCAGAAGAGATCCTGACTTTGAGATATGCCAGGAGCTACAGAATATAGTAAAACCACTGAAATGTCAGTGGTTAAAGTGGTTAACAATTCGTATGGCACCAAACCCGGTAAGAATTTGGAATTTCTGTTGAGCAATGGTATGATTTTAAGAATAGAAGAGTTGCATTAGTAGAACAGATAATTGTCCATCTGGCCTAATATCCCAGTTCTGGTTGCTTTAAAGCAAGGTGTTAATCTTCCTTTCTTCTATATACTGTTAACTACCTAACACTATAGCCATGGTGGGGTTGGAGCAGAGGGGATTTCTTTCTGATCCCGGCTGGTGATCAGCTTATGCCTTGATGATAAGGATTGATAGCCCCAATAATTCTTATATAAGCTAACAGCAGTTGATATGGAAAATATAGAAATTTCATAATGGAAATTATATTTATGTTTTGCAGACATCAAGGAGATGAGGTGGAATCTTACAAATGTTCCAGCAGCTTTTTGAAATTTGCTACCTAGTTTGTCTCAGTAGTTTAATTCACTCTTCTGCAAGTCCTGTAAATTTGCTTAAACCGCAGCTGAACTGATCCTCTCACATAACGCTAAGATCTGAATCTTTTCATCCATAGTGAATAAAGTCCTATTATGTCTAACAAGATTGACCCCAATCCTCCCACGCATGACATGCAGCGTTCCATCTGTACAAATTTCAGTAAGTAGTATTCCTCTTCGTTCTAAAAAGTCTCTAATTTTCTGAGTATGCCCAGCTCTGAAATTTTTGTGGATAATGTGAGCAGTCACCATGATCATGAGCGCTTCATTTATTTGCTGTCTTAATTCAAGAAAGACACAGAAGAGCTGTGAGATGGCCCTTTGCCCCTCTGCAAAGACTCCAGTTTGGGTTTTTTTGATAGGTGCTTTCCATTGGTGTAGAAGAGTCGTTGGTAGTTGGGATTAAATATCTTGGATTTCAAGGCTGGGATTTCTTTACAGAAGCAAGCTCTTGATGTCCCCTTCTAATTTACTAATGCTCTCACTTCCTCCTGTTTTTCGGATTCCTTCCAATGTAGTCTTAGCAGCAGCTGTGACCAAGTGTGTATCTTCATTAAGCTTATTTTGTAAATCATTTGTGCTGTGTCCCTTTTTGAATACTGAAATGACATTCTGATCACAGTTGTCTGTTCCAGATTAATAAGCAGTATGTCTGCATAGGGAGTTTTCTTGTGCTGGGATGTGAATGAACAAACAGATTTTAGTTCTCGTTCGTGCTTTCTTCCTCACAGTGCCTTTGGCTGAAGCATCTGGGCAGTTCCATCTGTATATTTGGAAAGCCAAAGTCAATGCCTTCCTTATCTCAGAGGGACTGTAAGGTTGGACAAGGCTGCGTGTCACTGGAATCTAGCATTGCCCTGACTATGTAAGAGAAAAGCAAGATCAAAATGTTGTTTTGTAGCATTGGCAGCACCCACTTCAATTGTGCCTGAGGCATTCAAGATCAAAAGAAAGAACCGTCAGTTACAACCGTATCTTAAGTGTCACTACACTTTGCAGGCAGGCTTCCAGCTGTCTAAGGGAGATCAAAGATGCAAGAGAGAAATCGGGCTGTCCGCATCCTGGAAACTCAACACAACTGTGACGATGTGGCTGCAAGGTCTGTGACCAGCCGTGTGGCACTCCTGTGCCTGGCCCTACGAGTAAGTATTCATTTAACATAGCGACGCTACAAACGTGCCTGGAAAGGAACTGCACCGTGTGGCGTGTTTTACTGTGATATTTATTTCCAAAGCAAGGTGGCTGACTGCAGGACGCTCATGGGGAATACTCATGTTAAAACAGAGACAGAAGAATTGTTGGGAAGAATAAAATGCCAGAACTGACAGCACGCACCCTCCTAGCTCATGGTAATTCCAAATTAAAATGTATTTGCTTAAACCACACTAAAGATAATGAAGAGACTGAAACTGAGGATGGGTTTTAGTTTACTTTGAGTTGGTTTTTTGGTGTTTTTTTTTGTTTTGTTTTAAGTTGACATTTGTAACGAAATGAGAATGTTCATATTGGCGGTTATCATGTCTCACCTGCGGGCAATAGCTTCTTAGGATGTCCTCATAAAGTTCCTTGTAAATATGCAGTAATCCCTCCAGACTTGTGTCTGTAAATCTTGCATAGCTGATTCTGAATCAGGTGTTTATTTCTTGCTTGTAAATAGTTGCAAATGGACCTGGTTTTAATTCCTGTGAACGCTGACAAACTCTTCTGACAGGCATTGGTTGGCTTTCTGATAGGAAAAAAAAAAACAGTTACCATTTCTCACACCTACTTTTCATTTTCTATAGCTCGCTTTCATATATTGCAAACTCAATCCCAGGAAGCCGGATCCAAACCGTAGCAGGATTTCCATCAGGGCCCAAGTCCATATCGTCATCTTTTCTTTCCATGCCTCTGGTGAAACCAATGTTCAAAGAGAACTGTAAAATCCATTGTGAATTTGTACCATGGCTGTATGGACATGTCTCGAATACTGCATGCAGACACCCAGATGGGAAGCGATGAGCACTTCTTCCTTGAGTATTTCACCTGCTCCGCTACGGGCCGGTAACAAACCGCATGGCTACTTCAGTCATTGCCAGTATGATGCCAGTGAAACAACATAAACTTAAGCATCAGGTAACGTAGTTGTATGCTTTTCATCTCTGCGAAATACTCAATTTCTGAATCCGTTAAACTCAAAATGGGGCCCAGTATGGTTTGTACCTAGTTTTTTCAGTCCTTTGCCTTCCCTTCTATCTTTTCAAGTAAGAACAACATGAGAGTCCTTTAATTTTCTGTGTCAGTACTGGAGATGGGATAAAATGTAAACTTGTTTGCCTTTTTCCAGCATGCGTTGCATTCACAGACCATGAAGAAGTCTGTGTTCTACCAGAGCCATGGTAACCATTGCCAGATTTTGATTTGATGGACCAATTTTCATTTTCACTGCTATTATCGGACTGAAAAACAATCCTTTTATATGCCAAACCTGGCCCTCGCTCCAATTGCTACTAGGATTGGCAAACATTCCAGGAATCTCATGTTCTGACTTAATTCCAGCATTCCCCAGTGATTCACTTATTTCTTAGAAAAATATGTTCCATTTGAAATTAAACACTGGCCATGGTAGTGTGCATTTGTGTAGCAACATTTCACCCTGAAAGATCCCAGCTTATGTTCCTGACTATATATGCTGGACTACATCCTCACCGGCACAGCAGTTACGACGTGACCAGTGGTATTTCCACTTGTGCTGCCCACGCTCAGCAACCACTTCTTCGGTGCAGTTGTTAGGGCTGGAACACAGCAGGGAAGTGGGACTACACAGCACTTTGGGAGAGGAAGTAGAAATCTTCTGAAAACAAAGGCAGGGGAGTCCGGGGATGACCTCTCCGTCCCCTCTCTGTTTGGTAAGTGCAACATGTTCTTCGGCAATTAAATGTGACGAAAACTGCTGTTTTCTCTCGCCCTAGGTCAGCAATCTCCCCCTGTCTTCTTAGTAGGATGTATGGCTGGTTTAAGCACTGTTTAAAAGGAAAACCTAAGCTCCTCCAAAAAGGCGAGTCAACTGGAAGCTCAAGGTTTGTTGGGAATGTGACCTCTAGAGAGTCGAGTCAGCTGTAAAGGAATAAGGCGTTCTTCTTTCACAGTGAGCGGAGCCATGCTTTTCAGTGTGCCTTCTTCCTACTTGGGGTGCTTGTTTTCCCACCTGATAGGCTGGAGAGTCTGTGCGTGAATTTAATGTTCAGGGAACGTTTCTCTTGTTTACAAAACCAAGTTATGCGGCCTCTGAATAGCAGTATTTAGCAATACTGGTCACTGTTAAGTGAATATCAGATCAAGTGACTTTGGGGTTGTTATTTTATGTTATTTGTATGATTGGAAGTTTGCCCTCAGGAAAACTTGAGGCAACCTTTTTGGATTACGCAATGCTTTGTGAAGCTTCTACGTATACGGCCAGGGTAGGAGATAGGGAAAGTGTTTGGGTTTTGTTTGTTTCTTTTTTTTGAAAAAAGATTTAATTCTGATACGTAGATCTGATAGGAAACTTTGTTCCCTTTTTTTCTTTGAGGCCATATTTCCGTTCTGTTTTCTGGTATTTCTCAGCATATTCACTTGACTTGTGCATATGGAGTAAGTTCTGAGAGGCAGCTGAAGAGACAAACTGGCAGAAATTATACATACGTATCTTATTTTTGGTCTGTGCCCATATAGGACGGGCACCTGTTAGTAGTAGGTACTATAGGGCTGGTCTTTATTTCTTCATATTGATTTCTCTCAGGTGTACAGGAAAAATGCCTCTTGTCATTTTATAAATAGTAATTTCCTTGTCAGCCTTCAGCTATAAAAAAAATACAAGCTTCTTTCATGCAGATTACTTGTATATTTAGGCAGATTGATGCATCTCTCCTGAGACTGACACCAACATGAGATAAAACGTTAAAAGGTTTGCAGCAAATTATGCCTTTCTCCTTCTCAGATTTAGATGAATGACTCTCTATCACTTAAACACTTATGCTCTCAGTTGTACAATTTGCAAGGACTGGCAGTATACAAATCAAAAGTACCATTTGTTTTATGTGGAAACTTAGCTGCTCTTAGAATCAGCTATAGTAAAGCTGGAAAATATGATAATGGTATTTTCATAACGCAGTTAAAACTGGGCCAGCCCAGGTGGCACCATGCTTTCATGCACAGTGCCCAGAAGCACACGCTGCCAAATTGTGCGGAGCCTGATCTCGCTGCTGGAAATGGGAGGAAAATCAGGGCAGAGCTCATTCCAGCTCTGTTGATATGTCTGTAGTCTATCCACACACACCAGCACTGGGTCGAAGAGCATCTTTTATTTGTGGTCAATGACGAAGCCAGAACAGAGCTGTGAACTGGTGAGGATCTTCAAAATGTTTTGAGACCGAAGGGTCACTTTTTAACAATCACGCTCACATTATATCCTTAAGGGGGTAATGGAGTTTATTTACAAGTTAATACAAATATTTTGTTTCTCTGAATTCATAATTTCCCGTAAAGCCTCAGAGTCACATTTGGAAGCTTTGCATATTCATGTTCCTTACATGCAGCAGAGTCCCAGCAAAGGTGGAGGGAGTTTTGTCGGAGGACTACGGAAGCAAGTCTTTGTGCACCCAACTCCAAAGCAGCCAACAGACAGATACTGGTGGGCAAGGTTGCACAGCAGTCAGCGTAGCAAACTCTGCACCAGCAGAAAGCTTTGACCCATAATGGTGTTATTACTGTCTCTGCTGGAGTATGAAGCATGTGCTTTGTATAGTCTCCGTCTCCTCTCCCTGTAACCAAAGTCTTTGGGGTTTTTGCTACGCTTGGGAGAGATTTCTACACAGCAGTCTCTATTTGTATTTTATTTGGACTGGGTAACTGGAAGGAGGTTTGCTTCAGAGTACGGAGAACCACGTTAGAGACAGACATGTTAGCTTCCAGCATCTACAAACATGTTGCTTGTCTTTGCTAAAACCACATCCCCAGCCAGTCACTAAAAGGCCCTTTTTATCAACAGTACTGCAAACATGCGAGCTGTCGGCAATCCTGCTTTTCTCTAACATTCTTCCTGTTGGTCTGGGAGAATCAGGAGCTCGAACGGCAGTTCAAATACGGACAAAAGTATTGTCTACCCGCCTCTTGTCTGTGCTGCCACTGTTCTCAGACCCAATACCTCCTCGTAGCCTTAGAATGTTTTACGAAGGTGCTCTCTGAAACATAGCCATCGCGTGTTCTGTATGGTGAACTGTATGGTGTCGAATAAACAAAGGCATGGCCGAAAGATTTGCAAAATTCTACAGGGCTGGAGATTTTTATATTCTTTTCTGTTTTGTCATGATTGCCGTTTTGGGTGAGCTTTGAAGCAGATAGTAACCATCTTTAAAGCTTTCTTCTATGGAACATTATAATTACAGCTTTCGATCTTCTTCTGTTTGTCTTTTGTGGGATGTTGAAAAGCATTTTCTGGTGCTTGTAGTAGACTAGATGTCCTTTGAGCTGTCCTTTGGAGGTTTCTCTTTGTTGCACAAGATCATCAAATTAGACGTTACTTGTTCATAGAACAGGATAGTGAAGAAAGAATCCCAGAGAGGAGTTTGAGCCTTTCCGTGTCCTCATGCCAGAGGCCAGGGGCAGGTGATATAGTTGTAGATGAGTGTGTGGGGTAGGTAGGCTATCCTTGTTACTTTTTCGTATCTCATTAAAACTGTTGTGTTGAATTTAAATAGGTCAGAGCCCTTTGTGAAGAGAGTAGCATTTGAAGCGGAGCAGGGGAAAGAAGCTCCTACTAGTGGGGTGCTGGCAGTACAGTATCCAAGCAAGATGGAACCTCTAGACCTCTTGCCTCCTGTGCTTTGAAGGCAGCACTTAGTTAAGACCCAGCTGCCATTGTTTAATGGGCTGTTGAGACTAAGATAAAGGATCTGACGGGTATGTGACTTGTATCGATAGCTGCTGCAGTGGGGTACAGCCTCCCTGCGCAGGAGAAAAAGACCTCATTTATCTCACTGAAACCATTGCAGCTTCCACCACCTGTCAGACAGGCTATCGGGAGCGTCTCACCAAGAGCATTTACTGAAAGGAAAGTAGTGGTGATGATGGAATGGGGAATAAGCTGCTCAGGGCCACTGGCTCAGGTATGAAATGGCAACTGTTAGTGGATGCTCTTGCTCCTGTAACTGCCTATAAAGCTACCTTGATAGCCATCTCGTTTTCTTTAGTCCTCAGTAAAGGAGTTTGTAAAGTAAGTTTACAATAATCATCCTCCCTAAAAAATGGCATTACCTCAGTTTATAACATATTACCTTATGCATTCTCATCTGAGAAGGCTTTTAGCATTCAGAGAAATTGATAACCTTTCCTGCACGTGGTGATCACTGATTAGATCCTTAGGATAAGGTTTTGTAGAATGGTATTAAAACCTGGCACAATCTTACTCGTTATTTGATTTGTCAAGGTTTTCTAATTTCTACAGAGCTTTATTAAATCCCATTAACAACATCTTGCTTTCATTCCTCTTAGGCTATATAGGTCTGTTGAAAAGGTCTCTGGTCCTATTGTGCATTTCTAAGAGTGATAAAATGACTCAATCTGTTTGGACTGCTGTACTTAACAGACAATTTACATTCATGTTGGCATTTAAAGGCAACACAATATGACAAAAATCCTGATATTTCACAGTTTAAGCAACACCACCTCAGATTTTTAGCCTGATTTTTTGCATGTTTTATTCAGATCATCTACAGTTCACTATTAATGAGAAGCATGTTTCAATAAAAAGTTGTTTAAAAAGAATTGTGAGAAACAGCTGGAGCAACTTTGATAACCAGCTGTAAGCATATTTCTGAAAAGCTGAAAAACACAAACCCAAGATTCTTCTGTGCTCCCTTACTAGAAAAAGAGGCCAGTTCTAATGATTCTCTAAGTTATGATGAACTACATGTCAAAAGGGCTATCTTTACTTTATGAGCCTCCTGACTGCAGCCACCTCTGAGATGGATCCCACGGAGCATAGTGATTAAGTTCAGCCAGAATACTGCAACGCATGAGTGAAAAACAGGGTTTTGGTTTGTGGCTTGTGGGCAACGTGCTGCCTGTGAACTTTCTGCTACCACAGAAAATTAAAAAGTCTCAGAGTGAGCCTGGCAGGGCAAGCAAGCAAGGAGCAGCTTTAGACTTCTGAAAACAAACATGGCCCCTTTAGTAATTTTTGCTAGTCGTCGTTGCATCCTCTGTCAAAAGGTATAGAAGCTTCAGCAGCAGTGTGCACGCTTAGTCATTGATTCAGCTCCGTCTTCGAGGAAGAAGCTACTTCTTCCATTTTTCTGTCCTGTTTGCATGCCTATTTTTTTAGAATTTACTCATCAGCTGTACTGGATAGACCAGAAATATCTAATGTCAGACAAGTGAGAGCAGGGTTTCGATGCCATTATGTTTACCTATTTTGGTGATGGCCAAACTTAAAAACATGTGGGTTGAGTCTGGCTTTGGGCTCAGTTCCCTGCAGTTTGGCTGCACGAGCAGCACGGCATGAATTGAAATACCTAAGAATCTGCCTTCAGTGTGATTGTGACAAGTTCCTGGATGCTCTGCTGAGTTGTTTATGCAGTGCTGTGAATCTTAATGTCATGTTCAGGAAGCACTTTTAGCCTGCTATTCTGTGTTGCTGACCAAGGAACGGCTCAGGAAAATGAGAAGCTGAGTTTTTAGCAAGGAGAATTTTAACGAGTTTATGATGATTCACATTAGTCCATCCAATATTTGGTCTCTTTTGCTGCTGGGGAGATTTTGCTATAAGTAGTTTAGAACAGAACATTGTTGCCTGGAGATTAAAGCATTAGGTGACTTCATGAAAAACCATACAGAACTAGGTTTTTCAGGTTGTTTTTTAAATGCATTACAGCCATCTGCATCCTCCCCAGCAGTGACAGTGGAACATTCCTTTAGCTATTACATGAAGCAGAATCTCCTTTCAAAAGTGTTAGAATGTGCAGTCAGTCCAGACATCTGAAATGCTGGAAAAAAAAGCAGGGGCACTGTTTTTTTTTTTTTTTTTTTAATCAAAATGCTCTGGATTTGTGGGGTCAAAAGCATTTGGACTCCCTGCAATGAGCAGATAATTTGTAATTAGTGAAAGATATTAATGCAGATACCAATAGAACGACAACACTGCCCCAAATGTTTTGATGTAGATGGCAAGAACACTTTACAGCCCATATAAAACTCTTGTGAAATATTGCAGTAAAAATCCTTTCCATTGTTCTCTTGGAGTGTGGCAGCAATCAATGGGTTGATACAATATAATATGTTAACACAGTGAAATCCAGTTGTTAAAACAGGATTAAAGATACTCTGGCTTGAAGACTGAAGCATTCTGCTTTGTTTTTTTGATCGTTGGACAGTTCCAGGATTTCAAAGTTAATTCTCAATGTCATATTTTGCCACTATTCATTGACGGTTGCAAATAGCTATGATTAAAAAAAAAAAAAAAAAAAAAAAAAAAAAGAACAAAAGAGGTTTCAGATATCCCAGTCTGTTCCAGGAAAGCCTGCCAAGTCTCCAGAAAACTCAACTTAGTAACTGAAACTATTAAAATCATAAAGTTTTATAGAATTTTCATTTTATTATGCTTTCATCCTAAGGTATTTAATAGAAGACGTTACACATAGGATGTCATACACTTTTCAGGCTTTATCTGTGCAAGGTCACTGTTTGTATGATTAACAGCAATTCTTACAGCAGATTCCACTACCAAGGTATAGTGGTGCACCCCTCTGAAACGTTCACTGTGCGACTCAGGAACCTGTGATCCGCACTAGGTCTGTGCAACCATGTGTTTTCACCCTCCGTGCATCAGGAAAACACTGTGCTCTCACAGTGATGTTCTTCATTGTACAAAAGTTGGGGGAAGGTAACAAATAAATAAAACAGCTTCTTGTGGGACCGCAGGTGGAGTGTGCCACACATTTTTTTAATAGTAGTTAAACAAAAGGAACAAAATAGTTTTCCAAAACATTCCTCTTGGTCTGACTGCTAGGGCTTCAATTAATGCTTTCCTTTTGCAGAAGAAGAGTGTGGGACAAGATAGGAAACGGTCTCCTTAGGTAGAGCAAATTTTGCCCACTAGCAGTTACCTCTGAAAGTTAAGGGTAAAGGAATAGGTATTATAAAAACCCAAAGGAGAGAAACCGGTAGCGGACGTCCAGCTCCCTGCAGCACCGTGCTGATACAGCTATATACCTCCAGAGCCAAAAATGGCATTGGCCTGTTTGTTCTGGGCAAGCCTTGGTACCGCTATGTCCCTGTAACTATTTGGGAGCATTGCTCGTAAGCGGGTGTTGGCGTCGCCGTGTCTGCTTGTTCCCGTCCCTGCGGTCTCCACACATCTCCTCGCAGAAGTTCATGGAAAATGTTTCAGCCGGATCAACTCCTTGATCAGTTCAACTTGTGGTTGCCCAGTTGCTGGACTGATGCTGTGAAGAGGCTGCAAAAAGAGAGGATCTGAGCAATAATAATGGGGCTTGCTTAATCTGGTGCTTCTGGAAAACTGAAAGCGGGAGCCACGCGTTATGCTGTGCTATGCAATGCTGTATCCAACTTCTGCACAAGCGATTTGAAAGAGATGTTCTTCATTAGCCCTAGGATTGTGGCATGGTGTGATTTTTTCCTGTTTCCCAAGTGCCACTGTCTAAACAGTCTGGTTGACTCCGCAGCTGTGGCGCGCTGCAGCTTTTCCTTGCAGTGATGAGTGCCTCGAGCGAGGGGGGCCTTGCTTATGACTCTGGGCAATCCTGAAAATGTGGAACTCGTTCCCTCTGGAGTTATGAAATGTGGACGGACTCCTCTTTTTTTACAGTGGAAAAGCATGAAATCATAGCCACATTGGCTAGAGTTATTATTCATTTAACAGTTAAACTTCCATTATGTTTTACTGTTTGCTACATGCCATTTTTATGTGCTTCAGTTTTATGTATTTTGCAGTTAACTGTTTGAAAGGAGAAAGAAGCGATTTACCAGAACTGTGCCTTTCTCCCAGCTAACTCTGTGCTTTTCTTGTTGCTAGGATGATATTTGTTTCATATTGCATGTGGGCATATTGGAAAATGTAAATGTATAAAGTTCTACTGTCTCACTGTTCGTAAGAGACCCCGAGAAAAAAAATGACTCTACATACGTTGTGATAAATCACCCGTCTCTGTGGGTATAACCATAGCTATAAGTACTGTTACTTGTTGGTTTGGAAGTCTAACGACTGAGAGTGATGTTGTGTCTCGCCGTTACTGTTCAAAAATGCTCAAGGCATGGTGTGTTTGCTTTTTAAATTAGTAACTTTCATGTGTTAGTTTGAAAAACTAAAAAAAAAAAAAAAACCCCAAACCAGAAAAAACCAACAAGCTGATACTTGTCATTCTTTGAAATCAATAGCAGCCCTTCTGTTAACTTAATTAACCTTGGCTTACGCCCATTATCTTCTACTTATTAATCAGAAAAAGATTCCTTAATCATGTTTGCTTTGGCTTAACTGGAAAATTTGTTCTCTTTTTGCAGTAGTACTGTGCTGTGTGAAGTTCTTCTCCGAGAAACCCCTTTTCTGAAAGAAGCTCCAGGAAAGCAGGTGGGTGTGATGCCACAGCTTTGAGCATTAGCTTGAGTCTGCCATTTGGTGCAGTTGAACATAAGCTCGCACTAAAGTAAGTGGATTCTCCTTACAGGAACCACTGCCCCATCTGATATGGGACCTCACTGGAAATTCATACCAGAAGCCTTGGTAGCAGTAGCTTTGTTAGGTAAATTAAGACTGCCTGAGGGAAAGCGCCAAGTAGGGGAGCAGGGGGGAAAGGCATGGGGTACTTCTTCCTTAGCCCATCCAATGCAGGTGGCAAATGCGGCATGGATGCCTTTGTTCCCAGAAGCCCCCAAACACCTGGAAGAGGAGACGGGTTTATGCGGCGGCTACTCTGCAAGTAACAGAGGGAAGATGGCTGGGTGGAGTGGTACGTGGCTACGGACTCATTCCCCCTTCCATTCTCAGGCACAAACGTGAAGCTGTAATAGGAAAATCTAAGGTGTGGGTGAAAAAACTACTGCAGTATACCTCCACAGGGACTGGATAGGTACTTAAGGATAGTACTTAAGACAGCTTTCGCTGGAACAACACAACTGTAGCAACCCAAATATTGGGACTATATGCACGCTACCGTAATACGTTCACAACTGATAGAGTCCAGTGTATTAATCTAATTTCTGTACAGTTACAGCACTTTGATAAGATGCTTGCAACAGGCACCTAAAGCCACAAGCTACAGGAGTTGCAGTTAATTCCAGAGTACTAGAATTAGAATCATAGAGTAATTTGGGTTGGAGGAGAACTTTAAAGGTCATCTAGTCCAACACCCCTGCAGTGAGCAGGGACATCTTCAACTAGATCAGGTTGTTCAGAGCCCCGTCCAACCTGACCTTGACAGTTATCAGGGATGGGGCATCTGCCACCTTTCTGGGCAACCTGTGCCAGTGTTTCACCACCCGCATTGGTTAAAAAAAAAAAAAAAAAAAAAAAAAAAAAAAAAGTCTTCCTTATATCTAGTCTAAATCTACCCTCTTTAGTTTAAAACCATTACCCCTTGTCCTATCGCAACAAGCCCTGCTAAAAAGTTTGTCCCCATCTTTCTTACGGGCACCCGTTAAGTATTGAAAGGCCGCAATAAGGTCTGCCCGGAGCCTTCTCTTCTCTAGAAGCACTTGTCTGGTACTCGTGCAGTTTTTATTTGGTGAAAATGTCAGCAGATTGACTTCTTGCTTACTGTATACTCCGTGGTTGTTACTGTACGTATCTAAAATGATTTTGAAAAAGCTGATGGAAACTCTCTTTGACTTGCTGTCTTGCTTCCTCTCTGTGAAGCTTGTTTTGCTCTTGTGACGAGGCTGCCTGCTGGGCTATTCCAACGAAATCATACCGTAATCACGGAGTTTTTTAGGACCAGCAACTTATTTTTAGATCTTTGGTTTTGAGATTCTAGTTTGGGAGTTACCCTGAAGGTTTCAGTCTTTTCATAGTGTTTCCCCGGTTGAAATAGGGACATGGCGCCCCTAAAAATTGGACCAATTCCAATTCATGCTGATAAATTACGTGAGCAAATAAAAAGAAGGCATTTTATTAGAGCCTGCTTCGTAACTTTCATTGATCTCCATGTTAATTCTCGATATGGGTGTCTTAGAGAACAGAGAGCTGAATGTGAGCCGGACGTGCACGCTCGCAGCAAAGGAGGACCAGCAGTATCCTGGGCTGTCTCATGAGAAGCATCACCAGCAGGTTGAGGGAGGTGAACCTTCCCATCTACTCAGCCCTGGTGAGAGGGGCCTCGGTATTGTTTCCTGTCCTGGGCTCTCCAGTACGAGAGGGACATGGACATACTGGAAAGAGTCCACCCCCAAAGATGATGGACTGGAGCATCTGTCGTAGGAGGAGAGACTGAGAGAGCTGGGACTATTCAGCCTGGAGAAGAGAAGGCTCAGGAGGATCCTATCATTGTATATAAATACCTGATGGGGCAAGTAAAGAAGATGGAGCTCTTCTCAGTGCTGCCCAGAGACAGGACTAGGGGCAATAGGCACAAACTGAACAACAAGAAATTATGTTTAAATGTCAGAAAAAAAAAAATTATTGCAAGAGCGGTTTAGCACTCTGACAACAGGTTGCTTAAAGAGGCGGTGGAGTGTCCATTGTCGGACATAATTCAAAACCTGACTGGACACAGTCCTGAGCAACATGCTCTAGTTGACCCTGCTTTGAGCAGAGGGGTTGGAGTGGATCATCTCCACCGGTTCCTTCTAACCCCAGTGATACTGTGATTCTGGTTGTCAGAATTTGGCTTGGGCAGTGCTACGTTCATCTGATATTAATGAAGATTTTGTGGTTTATATTTTTAGCTGTTCATCAAAGTATTTTGCTTAACGAATGTTTTGTAAACTGCAGTATGCATTGCAATACTATTCTAGTGGGTTTTGGTATTAACATATATTTCCATTTGTGCCTGTGGTTTTTGTGTTTGGCTGGTTTTTGGGGTGGGTTTTTTTTTTATATCAGTGTCCCTAATGTAAGTTAAATTGAGATTAGTAGGAACTGGGCTTTCAAAAAATATGTGACACAGCTTGTTTTAATGTCTGTCTTGGAATTAACTGTCTTTTACTAACAAATGTACCTCGTAAATGATTTGGGGTTCAGACTCAGAAAAGAAGAACAGCGATGGCAGGATGTTTTTGGTGGTTGGGGTTTTTTTTTTTTTTGCTTTAAATGGCTAGCAGGCTGATCCTGCTTGCCTAGAAGTCAAGAAAGTATTTGGGGTTCCAACAACACTTACTTGTTAAACACCTGAAAGTCTCAATAGCTTTTGAATATATAGTGTATGCGAGATTTGGCTAAAAGGTAAGGAAGAACCCAGACAATAAAACGAGTGTCTGGGCTTAAACTTTCCAAATATGCAAGGGTTCCAGTTACGGCCATCTCTGCTGTGAAGGAGCATTTTAAGAATGTAGGGGTTTGCGAGGGTTGGTATCATTGCTGATGCGCGCAGAGCTCGAATTTCAGCTCTGGCTTGGCAAAGCCTCATCCTGAGCCCCATCAGGACTCAGTGCTTCATCTGCTAGCACGACCTCATCACTGCGGTAATGCTGCTGAAACTGAAACGCAAGGTACATTCCTAAAGCTGAGCGGGTCTGCAGAACCCCCTCGCCTGGTGCCTCTGCAGCGGTTGAGGACCAAGGCTGCTCGAGGAAAGAAGCAGCGCTTGGGGTGCCCGCTTCCCCAAAAGCAGCACCACGTGGCGCGGGGCAGCGGCTGCTGCAAGGAGCTCACGTGCTGGTTGGAGATGGAGCGGTTCACCGAAAGGCTTAGGTGACGGTGGTGTAAAGCGGTGAGTGTAGCTCAGCGCAGCCCGTCGTTCTTCGCTGACTCGGGACGCGACCCGAGGAGCAGCGGCACAGCGTACCTGCTGTGTAGCAGCTGGCTGGGAATTCTCCAAAGTTGCGGAGGTGGCTCATAGGTGCCCGGCTCTCGGGGCTGGTCACTGGGGTTTAGCTGCCTCAATTTTCCGTAAGCTGTGTGGAAAACCACAGTCTGGGAAGTCTGACTCTGAATTCCCACATGACCGCGCATACTTTAAAAGTATGCATTATTTTACAGTATTCCCTGTCAAGAAAAAAGCGACGCCCACCACCTTCCCTACACGCTTTTAGACACAGTCGGTGTGTTACTCTAACTCCACACTGGATGATAGGTCCGCTCTCTGGTTCGGGACAATCCTAAAGCGTGGTGCGAAGGTCCGGAGGAGACTATGAGTGTCCTGGAGCACCGCTAAGTAGCGTTATTCAAAGGACAACCAGTCAGTTGGTCGTTCGTGCACTGGGAACGAAGGGAAGGAGCGGGAAGTTGGGCAGTTTTGATTTAAATGTCAGATTGTTTTGAAACATAGTCTGTGCAGTATGTAGGTCAGTGCTAAAGGGATAGACTGTATCTGCAAAGGTGCTGAGAATGATTAATTTCCCTGGACAGAATTCTAGGGGGGTTTTTTTGGTTTTTTTTTTTTTTTCTTCAATGTGTGCTCAAGTAAAGCTGCACATTCTCATTCATGATGGGCTCAGGTTTCGGACTGTCTGCCCAAAGGGGAAATTTATCCTGGCAACTGCTGAAAGGGGAACTCTTGTGGATTGGCACCAGTTTGTGCATAAAAAAAAATTAATTTTTTTTGCTGCGTTTAGGGTAGCTTTTCAAGGATGGTTTATTTACATTTCCTTCTGTGTTCTCTAACCATTTGCATCAGCGAGAGTTGGTATTTGTGTGCTTTCTAGCAGCTGCCAGGCACCGTGTAAGATGTGTATTAGCCTCCTTTCACTGCCATGAGCAAGCAATACCTCTATTCCTGTGGAAAATTGTGCCTACAGTGCTAGCTGAGCACTTGCCTCTGTGTGCAGAGACTGACTAACCGGTTGGTCTAAAGGGCTCTGTTGCTTAACGGAGACATTTTTTTATTAGTCAGTCACATTTATGCTGGTGATTTTGTTACTTAAAGCTGTGAAATCACGTGGGAGTGAGTTGAATTGAGAAGCTTGGGTCGGATCTTCTCTGAAGCACAAGGGGTGGGTGGATCACGTAAGACCTCTGTAGCGGTCCTGACCAGAGAAAAGCTGTGTAGCTGTGTCAAGTCCTTAAGAGTTTTTTCACTCATTAGCTCTTTATATGATGCCTAGCCTAGCTAAAGTCTGTATTGCCGAACCAGAGATGCTAATGGTATAGTAGTATTTAAACATAATAAAATCCAGCCTAATGGAATATTTAGGGAAAACTTAATGAAATCTCATTGACAGTCTTTTACACGAGCGTGAACCTTGTTTCCCTTCTCCCCCTTGAACCCAAGCAGTCTGAACTTTTGTCAAGGCCTTGCAGTCTCAAACAAAACATTTAAAACTTGGCTTATTTGAAGTTTTAAATGACAGTAGAACAAAGTCTGGAAAAATTATTTGATATTCGAAAACCTTAACTTTAAATAATAATTTATTACTTTTTTTTTGCTACTTTGGTGCTCTCATATGCAGGAATAGATTTTAAAAACAGATTCTGTAATTGTTATGCAGTCCATCCATCTTCTCACGCTTTACAGATTAATAGTGGTCCGCAGATTGTAACAAAGGAACATGTCTTGAGGGCCTGGGTTTTTACTGTGATTGCCAAGATGCCTGAAAACAAGGCCTGCTTTAGCTTCTATTCATTCTTTCCTATATTGTCAAATATGCAGAGTCCCTGATAGATGAGAAGCAGGTGGAGGGATTATGCACAGAGAAGGCGCACTGGATGTATTCTATGCAGTATGCTGCAAATACTGTTTAAAGATGGCTTTGCTCAGTAATTATGTCAGCCATGTTTTCTAGCGCAATTTGGCAAGTTTCTCCAAACGCTTCTCCTGGTACGTGCATGCATAACTTGTATGTGCTACGTATCTCCAAAGAGTACAACTTCATAATTTAAAAGAAGGCTTGCAAAAGGTGCTGTTTACTGAGTAAAATGTGTTTCCCTGGAATCCTGATGGATCGATTTATTGCTTCTGCAGTTTTTTCTGGAAGCTGCCACATCATGGAATCGTGCCTTCTGGGTCAGAGATGAAAGGAGCTGGCCATTAACTCTGTGGAACTGAAACAATTTTTTCCGAAGGTACAGTAAAATTTTTAGCTGTTGTGTTGAAATGCACTGTTTTGCCTGGTCAGTAAGGACTACTAATTCATATTTTTGCAGCAAAGAGAATACTTGGATTCTTTGTTGCAGGACATCTTTGGTTGCTGCTGGATTTTTGAGGAGTCTGAGTCAAAAAATCCTCTGTTTTCATTTTGATCTCTTTCTCACGAATCGTGAAAAAAAACCCATGGTCTGGGATTCTGTCTGTGTATAAGCGTGCACTAAAGAGCCTGGGTGTATATGTCCAAAATTTGTTTGTGGGCTAGTCAAAACTGACAAGTTTTTCAGCATGTGGGACTGGCCATGTGGTTGCTTTTGGATGGCTGGAATTATAAACGAAAAATAATGCAGATGTCTTAACATTATGTCACCTCTGAAGTTTGTGAACATAATTACAAACCCTTTTGGTAAGCTGAGTATTCCACAGAAGTGTAAGCGTTACCATATCAAATCAATGGCTCTCCTACTGCAGTATGACTGTTTCATCACTGTAACGCTCAGGGTTGAAATCATTCCCAAAGCTCGCAGTCTCGAATAGGTGAGGGAAAAAAAACAGGGGAAGGAAGTACACTGAAAGTAATTTCTCTGTGGTATCAGTTTAGGAGATGATTTAGTTTCACATTCCTATGCAGTACAGTGTTACTTCTAATAATTTTTTTATCTTGCCTCAGCAAGTGGCAGGCACTGCTCTAGGGAGGGGGGAAATGTTGGAGAAAGCCTCAGGTGAATTTGAATGTAGTCTGCTGGACGTCGCTTAAGGAAAAAGCAGGCATGCTAGTTCTTTTTGGCATGTGCTAGTAAGAGCATAGGCAGAGGAGGCAGCAAATTTGCCAAGTAAGAAACCATTGTGGACCATCACCAAATCAGTAAATTAATGTTCTCTACGCATGAATTTATTGCTGCTTAGAAAGATCTGAGGCTGTTCTGCTCTCGCATTGTAACATCAACCAACATGGAAGTACCAGTGGAAAGCGTGTTCAGAAACGTGCAAGAGTATAAAATTCTCTTCTTTGTATTTTATACGCTGAAATGCGTGCATTTCTTAAAATCTCCCATCTTGCCATGGATGTTTCGATGTTTTCAATTCCAGTAAGTCAAATATTTTCTTACAGGGGAAGAGTACAAACAAAATTGCTCAGATAGTAACAATGTCTCTTACTGGTACTCATTAGGCATAAAACATGGGCTAAGCGGCCTGTCTGAGTTGTCGGTAGGCAAGTCAGTTCTGGTGATAGCAGTGCTCCATGCGTTTGACCATTAAAAAAAAAAATATTTTATGTCTGTTGGTTTGTCCACTGAGTTAACTTTGTCATTCTAAAAGCAAGGTTGATTGTTTCTGAGATTCTCTTTTCTTTTTAAGCTTTTTTGTAGACATCTTTTTCACTGACATGGTTTTGCTGAGGCAAAAGGTGTTATTTTTAATAATTATCTTTACCTAGTTTTGCATATAGGGAGTGTATAATTAAGAATAGTAGACCTTAAACATCTTTCCTCTAGAGTTCAGCTAGTTAAAAATATTTCGTGGTAAATATTCTAATATTCCTTTGTCCTTGCTGTCTTAAAGTATTACAAAAAAATAAAGGAAATCCAAAGTCAAGTTATAGATTAAAAATCCTAGGAGTCTGCCCATGTGATTCATGCTACTTAACCAGAGCTTTGTTTGCACAGATTTAGAACTGTGATACTGAGACAGTGGCCTCTCTTGGAAGCCTGTGCTTTCTGTTTGGGAAATACTAGGTCTTTCTCTGGACGTGCTGTTTTAAATGCCAGCCCTGTTCAAAGCCTCGCAGCCTTCTGGTAGCTCCACAGGGCAGAAGGAGGGAAGGAAGGAGTTAGCAGGGCCAAAGGAGCTACGCATGCACTCCGACGTTGGAAGGCTCCTTATCTTTTGATAAATGTGTCTAAGAGTGATAAAGAAAAAGTGTAAGGACAGATCAGTGTCAGCAAGTGTATTCTTCCTTTCTTAGGATTTGCAGCTTTGCAGTGTTTTGGTTTATAAACCAAAAAAAAGAAGTTGTTAATTACTAGAAAGTGAAGCAATCAAATGCAGTATGTGATCTAAGTCTTAGCTGAGGCTTAGTTGTGGGCAGGAAATTCTTACTTCCTGAAGAGGTTATTTCTATGTGCACTGAAGTTGAGGTTTTAATGGGGACAACTCCAGA
The DNA here is from genome assembly GCF_026419915.1 of Harpia harpyja. Taxonomy (NCBI): domain Eukaryota; kingdom Metazoa; phylum Chordata; class Aves; order Accipitriformes; family Accipitridae; genus Harpia; species Harpia harpyja. The sequence goes on from NC_068941.1 coordinate 1,769,130, forward strand.
AATGCCACAGTGGACATTGAGAACTTACAAAACATTGCAGTTCTGACACACAATTGAAATATTACAGATGCTAGTTTTAATAAAATGTAAATAGTCTGGAAATCTTAATAAAATCAAGTTGAGATACTGGTTCCGTTGCTTAAATGGCAGCATTTGCAAGATTGAAATGAAAGGAAGAGGGGGAAAAGCACTAATTCTCCTGTCTCCTTTCCCTATACCAGTTCTTGGGCATCTTGCTAGGTGTCATTTGGCCAAGGGGTCAAACTTGGCCCTTCAGGCAATTTGTGAGAGCAAAAAATGGGGTCAACGTCCAGAAGATTTTGGGGTACATACTACAAGGTCAGTAGTCCTGGGCTACGTCCATGCCGCAAGCAGAAGCGCGATGGAAGTGCTGGAGGTACGGCGGTGAAGTCCGTGCTGCCTTGTCTTTATTGCCAGGGTTGTCTGTGCTAGCTACAAATGTCAGAGCAAATGATGGAGTTTGCTCTCCTTTCAGCAGTCCCATCTTCAGGTGTGCACTTTTAAATTTCTGTAGGGCAGCTGAAAAAAAAAAAACAACATTCCATGTTCCAGTGTCCCATGTTTCTTATAAGGCTTGGGGAAAACCTCAGTTCAGATAATCTGACTGCAGTTCTGCTAAACCAGCTTTATGGAGTGGCATTTTCAAGAGCTTTGAGCGTCCGTAGTTGGTTCCAGGATTTTCAAGTGGACTTACATAGGACAGCTAACTAAGATTCAGGTTTTAGAAAATGAGTTGTAGCCCTCAGCTTCCAGTGCAGTGCTCACGTCAACATCTTGAAACCAAAGCTCTTGAAAACCTTTGCACTTGATGACGATTCTAAGTGAGGGTCAAGCATTCTGGGGACAGTTGCAGGTACTAAACTCAAAATGTAGGACAGTGTGTCTCGAAAAGAAAGCAACAGCAATGGCTTTGAAGCAGTACATTTCAAATACAGTGGTGACAGCTGGTAGTCCCAAATGTGAGTGCTAACAGTTAAGTGTGATCTCCAGGATGGTGCATCACTATTTACCACCAAGCATGCATTGTTACTAAAGAACCTCTTTGGGCCCAGCCAATAACATTTTTCCAACATACAAATATCTTTACTTTCATAAAAGTGTAGCACCCCTTAAAAAAAAAAATCAACTTGAAGTCAAAGCTGTTGGAAAATACAAACCCTTCTTTGAAAGGTCATTAGTTTCTTTAATAGTACTTCGGTCTGGGCAATATATCCAGTGACACAAACAGTCTTTGCCATGAAGATTTTGTAACGTGAGCACGCTGTAATTTTTTTTTTTTTTTATCATGGTTGCTTTTGAATACTGAAGCCCCCCATGCTGTGTTACTTTGTGCTTCCTTCTTGTGCCTTTCTATACCCGCTAGACTTCCTCAGGTAGGTTAGGTTATGCCTCAGCTGTTCTTTTGTTTTGAAACACAGGTTTACTCGCCGTTTTCCCCAGACTCTTTAATCCTGCCGTAGATGCCTTTTTCCCTCTTACTCGTCTCTGATTAGCAACAGAAAATCTCCCTCTGTTCTTAACTGTTGTCTGCTTAGGTTTCAAAATGAAAAACTAGTTAGCAGCCATGTCCTCTGCAAGAATGCTTTATTTAAATGGGTGACCATCAAAATCCCCAAACCCTTAATGTTATTCGTACAGAGAATGCAAGAAAGCAGCCAAGCCCATTTCACAGGAGCTTCACTTCCGTACAGAAAGAGCGAGCCTAATACCGAAAAGAGCTTACAAGATGTATGCAAATAGCTCCCTCAGTTCATCACATTTCTCGCATCAGTTTATATACAGTACTACTTCTGTTGACTACAAATTACTTCACAAGAAACTCTGCATCTAAGCAGAAGGTAAGGAAATGAGGGCTTTTCGTTTGACCAGTCTATAATCTGCAGAAGATGTACAGTAAGTATATTATTGGAATTAAATATTTGAATATGATAGTATCTATTTTCCAGATAATTTCTTCTGGCTCAGTAGAATGCTATGTTGTGGAAAAAAAAAAATATTCACTGTTAAGGATACTTAAAGAGGTTTTATGTTGAGCACTGTCAATTTTTATCAGACCTGCCTTCAAAGGATTGTCATTCTGCTGATCGGTCTTGGGGTCTGATGTATCTTCAGCTTGTTGAAAGTATTTATGGTGGGAAATGGCATTACAGCGTTAATATAAAAACTTCAGTCCCGAAGCATAGCTTGGAAGCTAAGTGACAGTGACAGGAAAAAGTACTGGTGAATAGTTGAGTTTTGTATGGGTTTTGTCACTGCTCAGATCACCCCCGAATCCAAGTGCTTTATGATTTTAAAGCAGAATTTTTAAAAGTCTGCATATGCTTTTAAAATTCCTGATTTCAGCTGAAACTCAAACTATTAAAACAGTATAGAAGAATCTGTGCTGGACAGATTTCCAGCCAGGTTGAAACACAACCAGTACTGGAATTTTCATCTGAAGACTCTGATCTTGCAAAACTGCTTTGTGTATTTCCAGGCCATTAAAGTCTGGACAATCTAAGATAAGCAACTAAACTCCATGTATTTCTTGCAGCTAAATCTAACTTGCAGAGACTCACTCACACCACAGACAAATCTCCCTTGTCAAGAGAAGAGGTGTGTACAGACTTGGAGTTTGCAGTGTTTGATTGTGATTCCTGTGTGTTAGACAATTCACAAAGATGCTCTTCTACAATCTGAAGTGACCCAAAGGTGTACTTCAATGATGATTTTCAGTTTGGTGGAGCAGAGCCTGACTCCTGCATGGGATGATGGCTTGAACTACGTGGATTATCCGTACGTATAAATTCATAAATATACACACGAATGTTTGGAAGGCTGGAGCCAAAATTATTAAGAGTGTATTTGTATGCTTTATTTTCTACATCTTGATTAAAATGATATTTCTAATATCTAGGACACATGGCTGATTTAGCTTAGACTGGTAGAACTTTAAATCAGGTTACGTTGAAAAGGCTGTGATTTATTTGGGGCTTGTTTGTAATATGTATGCATGGATCTCTAACAAAAAAAACAACCCACAAAGTTGTTTAAAAGCACTTCAACTGTTTTTAAATCATTAGGGTTTTTTCAATTAAGAATTTACCTATTTTTTCTGTTGTTTGGATGGAGGAGTTGTGTTATTCTTAACAGAATCCGTACATTAATTTAACAGCAATAAATTAAGAATTTTCTTTAGAAACCACAAAACAAATTCAGCTTTGTTAATTTCAGAAATTTCAGAATTTCTGAAACTATATTCGGAAATATAAAACTGGTTCATTTTTCCTGAATTTGAGTATCCTCCTACCAAACTGTAAGGGAAAGAATTCTACCAGAAACTACAGAGGTGTCCATTTTTTGAGGGCAATGGGGAGCTGCAGACCTATCAAACCCATCAGGGTTTGAGTGTAGGTTATCAGTGAGGAAATGACTTTGGTTTTTTTCTCAGCAGTGACTGACATTCCCAAGAAGTGTCCAGGGTTTTTTCCATTTTTCCTAAAAGAGGTTGAAAAGCAACATTGTGATAATCTTTTCTGATCTGCTGTTTCGTTGAAATGAAAGAGAGAAAAGTGCTCTGCTGCATAGTGGTCGTGGATCTTACAATGTGGGAGATGGAAGCCCTTCAGGAATAGGATGCGATGCACCTGCTTACGTGATTGTTGGGAGAACCAGAAGGAGGACCGTTGTTTTAGTGTGTTAGCCTGGGTTCAGTAGGCCTAGAAACCCTCAACTCCATACAGATCGGTACAGCAAGAGTTTAATGAGGCAGACGAACGTGTGCGCGTGCGGTGTTTTTGCCCGGTGTTGCAATATATCCTTAACCCTGTTCCATGAAAGCATCAGGAGTCAGGATGGTGGTTCTGCATTTGCATAGGTGTGAGCAGACGCTGAATTGTCATGGCTGTTCGCGGCAAGTACCAGAATACAGAATCATTTTGTGATTAAAATGCAGCTTGGTGGGGGTTTTTTGTTTGTTTGTTTGTTTGTTTTAAATTCTTCAAAGTTTTTCCTTCCTCTCCTTCCGTTACAATACGTTGAAGTTCCTTGGAAGGGGTAGCAGTGTGGAGGCATGGCTACCAAACCTGAGCAAAATTGGTTTAATTTGTTAGCTTTCCAATCTCCCTTAGTATCTCATTACAGACAGTTAAGCATTTACAGTTATGGAATGTATTTGCCCATCTTTTGGGTTTTGAGTGGGAACATTCAGAATATCTTTTGAATGAACGCAGTGACTTGGAAATGTCCCAGTTCTAGGGAGATGAGTGCTTCTGCAGGTATATTAGGTTTATTGTCTGCCAGCAGTCATAAGAGCAAATCAAACAGATTTGAACCCGATTCTTCTCTTGCTTTGAAATCAGAAGTCATTCCCCTGAAATATATGAAGAGCCGCATAAATGCAAACCAAGTAGCTTTGGCGTGAAGGCCTTGGTTAATGCTTCTGCTTAGAGAATCCCGATGAAACCTAACCTGGCAGGGCAGGGTCCTGTGCTGAGCAACTTTACTTTGTTTGCTTGAATCTTCCTGAAATTCATAGTCACAGGAGCAAGGAAAAATTGCTGCTTCCTTATGCCCATGTAAATTATGGAATGGAGGAATTAATAGGGTCTCTGCTGTATCAGCTGCTTATTTTTCTGAAATATATCAGAACTTTGAGACTTCGATTCCAACTCTAAATTGGATTAAGATTAACCAGTGGGTTCAAAAGGAGAGTGGGAATAGGAGCACAGACAGACCAGGAGCATGATCCACAAGTGTCATTTCTTTTGGAAAGATGACTAGAAATAATGAGTGACTGGGAGTCTCCTGTTTGGGGGAAAAAAAATGTACTGGAAGTAAAACATGCATTTGAGGTCTTTTATGAATAGGGAAGAACCGATGTTGGAAGAGCAGAGGGTAAGCACTGCCAATGGATCTGGGACCCTTTGCAGGAATATGGGAGAATTTGGGGTTTCAATGTTACAAGAAGTGAGAGACTGGTCCACGGGGACGATTTTTGAGCCCTAAGTGCATCCTGCAGGGATGCCTTTTTCTCGCTTCTTGCAGCAAAAGCATATAGAGAATCCTGATTTCATCTTCACTGGCTTGTTGTAAATTAAATCCTCCTTCTACAGGGAATCCATATTGTAAGTTCACCCTGTGTGAAATAAAGCATGGTAGTTTAATTCTTGCTGCCTTAGTGAGTAATGAGACACTGTCTTCAGGGCTGAAGCGAAGGCATGAGCAAACTGGGTTACCTCTTAGCCAGTGCATGGTAATTTTGTAAGGGTTAGCATTAAGTGATAGATGTGGGTTAAGAAGCGTGCTGGTGAACATGGGAAATCCTGCAAATAATAAGGTTTAGTCCAACAGAGATTAAGTATTTATTTTGCATTCTTTGCTTTAAAAGAAGAATAATCAGCATGAAAAAAATCTCATTTTGAATGATGGATCTCATAGTCCTCAAAAGAGTAACCACTGCAGTTTAGCCAGAAAAAAATTCTTATTTCCTTCTAAGGATTAGATTCTTGAGATACTCATCAATGTGTGCAAGAATATTACATCACTGTCCTCTGGGAATAACCATTTCAATCTTTTTCTGCCCCATTCTGTAAAACGCTCTGTTGGAATGAACCAATTCCCTGAATGAAACCTCATTTTCTCTGGCCTTTTCCCTGCTGAAGAACCCTGTAAACACAGAAAAGAATTAAACAGAATAGAGGAAAAAAAGTTACACTTTATTATTAACAAAAAAAAAAAAAAAAAAGAAAAAAAAAATCCGTGACTTGCTGCTTACATGGCACTCAGTCAGAAATCTCAGTTCTTATTATCAGCCAATTTATAATAAGCGAACTGACATTTATGTTTTGCAGTGCAAACAAGGTTAAAAAAAGCCGTCAGGATTTTCCACTGGCACCCATGACATGAACAGTGAGCCTTGCATTGACAAATATAAGTAGTATGCACAGTTGTAAAGCTGGTTTTTAATTGCATCGCAACACTGGTCTGTATTAGTTTAAGGCTATCCTCTGTGTGTTGCTTCGCTACGTTGGTTTGTGAGGAGACCCCGGTGGGCGTCCTCATGTGCTTGCTTCGCATTTCTGATAGCGTCGTCTGAGGCTTCTGCATCTGGGAATGTTTATTACATGGAGTCTGGACAGTGGCGCTCATTTTGAGAGGCTCCGTACGTCAGGTTTCCATATGCGCGGCAGATGGCTCGCAGACAGGAGGGAGCTTTATGGTTTGATACCTTGAAAGAGACACTTGGCGATAGGCTGCCTGGTAGTTTGACTGCCGAGTAGTTTGGCAGTTCCACAGCATTAAAAGGAAACAGAAAACCCTGCTGGCACACAGCGCGGGTTACACCCCGCTTCTCTTGGGTTTAGGTATGTGATAATGAAATAGTCTATTAGAGAAGGGAGCGGGGGAGTCTTCAGTCCTGCAGCTTCTTAGGCACGGGTGGTTGGTTCACCGTGCTTACTGTTCTATCTTCGTACCCGTTGGAACAGTTTATCAAAAGAGGAGATGGTTTGGGGGTTTTTCCTCAAAGATACGCTACAGTTCGGAGAGGTTTGCTGAGTGGGTTCCTCTCATGTAGGTGATAGGCAACTCTGTTTAATTGTTAAAAGTGCATGATCGGGATTTGACTCTTAATGAAGTAACCGTTGTATATGACACCGAACAGTCATCATAATTAGCCATAACGGGTCATTTCACGGAGATGTAGAAGTTGTGCGTATACGTGTATGCACCACCTTGGTCTGCATCACAAGAATCATCGCGAGTCTGCAGCCTGCTTTAAATTACCCATAAACTTCAGCCCCCGCAAATATTTTAAATACACTAAGAAAGTTCATGGCCTTTGTGTGGTATCTGAGTCTGTCATTGCTTGAATTAAAGTTGGGAATCTTATTCAGAGGTCGCTGAAGTCCTTGGAAAGCCCAAGGCCTCGATTGGCAGCGACTCCGTTGTTCTACCTGCAATAATAGCTAGTGATAGACATTTGTGGCCTTGCGAAATTTGTTTGAAGCCTCAAACTCTTTTCCTGGTAGTAGAGTGTGCACATCATGGAAATCACTCATCGTGCTTGGCAATTGGAAGAGAAAAAAAACCCAGAAAAATGGTTTGGCTTGTAATGTTAGTTATCCTCCCTCTGCGTATCTTTTGGTGAGCGTAGGATGGGATGTAGCAGCAATGACAAGGGTCAAGTTCACACTGCCACATTGGAAGGCGCCAGGTTTCAGTGATGTAAATCTGCCAGGTTTTATAAGCATCAGCTTGAATTTTAAAGTGCCTTCAGACATGAGAGACTAATACCACAGTCTTAAAAAATGCAAATAAAGAACTGCACGTTCTTTTTGAGTTGGTGAGCATCCCCGGACACAATTTGGCTTGGGATGAACTTACTGAACTTATTCTCCTGTTGATACCAGGTATGTTAGTGATGCCAAGGATGTTGTCTCTAGAGTCAATATGTGCATCGAGGCTTTTTGGGTGAATGTAGCCATGATGCTGTGAAGTCTGCATAGAAGTGTCCTACTGTAAGTTGCTTTATTTTAAATGACCTCTTGTTAATGTGTCCTTGTAAATTAACAGGATCTAGCCGATACATAAAAGATGTTGTTTCTTTCCCCATAGTGTCTTTATTATCTCATGCTATCAACAGATTTACAGTAATACCAGGGGAAAGCTCTCTTGGAAATGAAACTTTCAACATTTTATCCAGCAGCAGAGTAGAGTTTGATCAACAGCAAGTTCTGGACATCCAAATATGTATTTCATGTGCTGATTGTACCTGTTGGTTGGAATCTTCGTTTTAGAAAGAAAAGCTCTCCAAAACCTCTTGAAAGGAAATGTAATGTGGTCTGGAATGGTAGTTCTTCACACACCTATCTATTGGGGGTCACTCTTCCCTCTGATTGATTTATACCTTGTAGAGGACATCATTAGAAAAGCTGTGAGATTTCACCTCGTGTAGCTGGTAAGAAGGAAATGCTGCTGGGTTCTCTTGGGTGTGTGCTGTTGAGTAGTGTTGATTAGAGTTACTAGTACTGGCAGTAGTAAAAGAAATGAGAAAGCATAGTGAAAGTAGAAGAAATCATGACCAACTATTGCTTTCTACCCATTGGTCCCATTAACCTTTCCACAGACAGCACCCTCGTGTCAGTTGTTAATGAGTTTTGCATCAGAACTAGACTACAGTACTAGATGACGTGTGATGTTTTGGGAAGAAGCAGTCATAGCAGTTAGATCTGAAAATTCAGAGAAGAGCTTTCAGTGGCCCACTTAGATTCCCAGAGGATGAAAATACGGATCCTTTAAGGCATACTTCTCGAAGTTGTAATTCTTTGTTTAAAAGCCAGGCTGCTTGAAGTCAAAAATAAAGGGCTTAAAGCATTGGTTTCATTGGAGAATTTAGGACTTCACAAGGCTCTCCATGATCAACTTGAAACTAGTAGCACTACCATAGCATAGTATTCATTTTCTGCATTGTTGGCACAAAAATATCACTTTATAAAGAGCAGATGCTATTGCTATTAAGATTTGCATTTTCAAAATGTTTAGCATTCAGTATGTTCCTACAGTTATAGTCAGATAATGGTGGGGGGGTTTCTTGGTTTTTTTTAAGTCTGAAAGAACTGGCCTGTAACCAAACCTCACAGCAAGAATGTTTCTGTATGTGATGAAGAGAGGAGTAAGTCAGGCTCTTTGTCTACTCTTATTTGTATGTTTGGAAGTATTATTGGAATACGATAGTAAGTTGCTACTGTTGACATCTGAATGTAGGTAGACTGTGGATGTGGTAGCTCCTATTCTGAGCCGGATCATGTGGGCACAACAGCTGTGCCAGGACTGTAGAGAAAGTCTATGCTTGCTTCTCTTCCACTTTTAAAGCTCCATGGTAGGCATGAAAAGGTAACTGTTATTTCCATGGTTTTGAATATATTTATTTTACTAAAAGAACGGTTGCATGACTTTTTGCTGTATGAAGAAAAAGAGAGGGGTATAAAAATAACAGGTACTATTCAATGTGCTGTGGCAGCCTTTCTACTCCGCTGTTCTGGCAGCCTTGTCTTGCTGTCAAGACACTGATAATGGAAATGGTATTCGAATGTCATTACTAGAGTATATGCTGGGCCTACGCTACGGTCAATATTATTAAAGAAGTTATGCCAAGTTACAGTACTGAAGGGTGAGAAAGAAAAACTCATGCACGTTGTAAGTTCAAATAGAAACTAATAAGGCCCTTCCCAGACCTGTAGAAATGACATAGGTGCTGTCATAGGAGCAGCTGAAGGGAAAGGAGGATGGTTATCCTCATTAGGAAATGATGGTCCAAAAATGTGTGAGAGAAAGAAATTATCTAATCATCGTTTCTTCACCAATATGCCCCAGTGAAGTTGTTCATATGTGTGTCTGTGTGTATGTGTATGCATGTTAAAATAGAAAACTCTCCTGTAGAGTCCTGGTTTTTGGTAATATGACTGTCTCGTCACTCCTGATATTATTACTACATAGATTCAGCAAATCACGAAACCTGACTAAAGAATGTGTGGCCCGTTTTAGCTAGTCTTTAATCAAATTTACAGACACTCCACAAGAAAGTGCATTCATGTTGCCTTGGACATTCAGACTGCTCCGTGGAAAACGTAATTCTGAAGCTTATGGCAGATTTTAAGCTGTTTTTATTTTTGTTACAGATATTTTATAAAGCCATAAATTGGGAATTGTCTCTGGATTAAATTTATGCGCATCTATTCAGTGAGCAATCATGCTGGAAATTGCTGGAGAGCAAGATTTCTAACAACTCCTGGGTTTGACAGGCTTGGAAGCGTAACAAGAGTAGCCGTTCCTGTCTCCTAAACTCCTTCAGACTTCAGAAGAGCTTTTTGTCCTTTTGGTTTGGCTTTTCACGCTAACACGAACTCCAGTTCTTAATTTATTTGAACTTTGTGTACATCCTCAGAGTTGGTTCTGTTGTAGGGAGCTCGGAGGATTTATATTCCAATGAGTCCTCTTTTATTCTTTCAGTTCACATAGGAATAATATTAAATTCAGTGTTTATGTAGCAGTCTCACAAAGGTCCCTTTGAGCTTGGTGGCAGTCTCTACTCACAGGATGGGTAAGTGAGGTGCACAGATTTAATGACCTGCCCGAGGTCACCCAGCCAGCCATTAGTGCGGACAGCCTTTCTTGACACCCTGCCCCCACTGCAGCAGCCACAAGGGTAAGCACGTTGTTGAGTGGAGTCTTTATATATAAAGATTATCTGGAACTTGCGTTATTTCTAGAGCTATAACGTACAAGATATTCTATGAAGGAATGAATGCCGGATTATCGTGAGACAGAGCTCTGTTGTCATTGTAGCGACGCTATTGGAGGAACATGGGGATGAAAACCACCTTTAGAAACGTGTGTCCTGTGTGCAACTTCAGTATCGTGCTGTGGATGCTAATATCAGTTTTGATATACACGCTAATTTGCACACACATGTTGAGAGTGTCTCTCTGTCCATTTCTGAAAGAGCTAAGGAGGGAAGAACCAGGGAGCTTCCCTGGACGGAGGGGGAAGAGGTTATGGAGAAAGCACGCTGCAGAGGAGGCTGGGGAGCTCCAGGGAAATTCCAGCTGGCCTCCATCCTCCCCTTCCCCGCTTTTCTGTCTCGGTCTTGAAAGTCTTCTTTTCTCTGGCAGCCGCGTGAAGTGTGATATTTTCTTCACAGTACACGAGATGGGAAGTCAGGCGAGGCCGGCTGGCACAGAAAGTGGTGTAGGAAGTCTTTTCTGGTTTCTTTCTTTTCTTGGCAGTGTAAGATGCAGTATAAGATGTGTTGGTAACTGACGTTTTGGAGGCTTAGGGCAGGACGTGCGTACGTGGGGTTAGGTGTGAGCGGAGGCCGGGGCTCGGTACTAGTACAAAAAAGAAGGCAGAGTCTACCCTAAAACCGTGAGAACAGCTGGTCTATAGAAGCTGTCTGCTCTGGCCCAGGGCAAGTGGGTAAGCATGTAAGTCTGAGATAACCAGGTATTGTTTCCTTAGGAAAGTTTGCTTAACTAATATACTTCATTTGCCAATGGTTGTCTTTAAATTAGAGTTACAATCCTTTGCCTGATTGCTTCAAGATGGTTTGGTTTTTTTTTTCCTGTAAGGACTCTTAAATGCCAGGAGAATCCCTTTAAACATCTGTTCTAGCTTCACTAGAGACAGTGATGGGTGACTGCTGTGATACTGCAATTAGAGGTGGCTGCTTGGTTAACCATGATTCTCATGTCCACCCGGTGCCATCTTTTCAGTGTGAGCAGTTAAACGCATCCCATAAGCAAAAGAAACGCATCTGTTCAACATGCTGAAATGGGATTCAGGGCTTGTTTTCCCAGCAAATTTTATGATTCATCAAGGTCTCAATTTGAAAAGCTTAGAATGCGCGTGCGAGTATTGAACTTCTCAAAATGGTCCCATTCAGGGTGCAAACGTAACCTTTAAGGCAAAGCACATCAAATAAATACTTTTTATGTTAGATACCCTCATATGTTAAGAAAGTTAAGATGTAAGCGAAGCACACAGTGCCAGTCTAGCCAAGTTTACAAAAGTAAATCCAAAATACTCTTTGAAATTATTATGTGGTTTACATGGTAGGAACTAAGAATGGGAATGTGGTAGACTTTTTCACAATTCAGCTCTTGGAATTTTCCAGAGAAATATCTAACAGTGAAATACTAACCAGAAGATTTCACAAATTCTGTGCTATTCAGTCTCAGCAGCGAAAAATCGCAAGGAACGTTCTCATCTGCGTGAACGCAGTGGTATGTTGTATTATTGTACTACACTTAATGTTCTTTACTACTTCCAATCAAAGCTTGTTTAGCTTGCAGATTAGCTGTATGTCTAAAAAACTGAAAGAAAAATTAAACAGCCACTCTTACAAATGTGTCTTAGGATGTTTAAGTCAAGACACTTCATTTTTTTGTCAAATCCATTAGTACTAGTAATAAAGGTTCTGCAGTTGGAACTTTGTTACCCATTCCATTAATGATCTGTCATGAGCTAGGATAACCCAGCTCATTATTGTGAAGGCTATATTATCTCCGAGTTTTCCTGGCTGAGCTGAAGACATCTTAAAATAACAATATTAAAAACATAGTTCTTTCAGAAAATTTATCTGATTTGTTTCAAAAAAAGTTTTTTAAGTTAGAAGCTACCATTAGTCATACCCTGTGCCACTAAGATTTTTAAAACAAAACAAAAAATTTCAGTCAGAAAGTTGTACATTGTCTTACCCAAAACCTCTGTGGACATATAAATAGATTTCACCTGTGTGTAAATAAGAAGACCTTCTATCCAGTGTAATTCAATCCATAGTGTTTCAGGAGAATTAAATTAGCCTAAGGAAATCAGGTCAAGAATGGTGTGCAGCGTTACGCTACTGTCACGGCAATTGGTTCATTTTTGTTAAAGCCGCTTTCACCTGTTCAGTCACCGAAGCTACCTTGCTGGAGCACGGCAGAAACAGAAAGATCCATTCACCCCATCTCAGCTTAATCTGTCACAAGGCTGTGGCCGGAATGCTGTTTGGGGGGGACAGTGGGGATGTTTGTGTTCTGTGTAGCTTTAAAAAAAAAAAAAAAAAAAAAAAAAAATCTATCTGCTTAAAACCCTGCCATTTTGGTGCTTAGAACAATTCAGTTTATTTCTGAAAATGTGAAATTCATATTTGTAAGAGCTATTTTGTACTACTTTTAAAGATATGGACTGTTAAGGGTGTACTGTTACCTTAATTTATGTTGCAACATCTAACTTCTTTTACGCGGAATCTTGGGAAATCGTCATGGATGAAGTTCATGGTTTGGTGCAAGTGCAATGAATTATATGCATCCAGTGAAAATGATTTTAACTGCCTCATGAAGGATAAAATTCCAAAATAGTACTGATCTAGTACTACTCTCTTAAAATTGCCAGCCTGTTTGGCACGTTTGAGTGGCAGTTCTTGTTGTAAAATTGTGTGACTGTGTGTACTACTACTCCGTCATGTCTTTTACAGGAAGGTTCTGACCACTGCATTTTGTTAAGTACACGATCTTGCTGATGTGTAAAACATCAGCCTGGGATTGTTTAGCAGACTGAGCGCTTCTTGGAATTTAGAGGAAAAATAATTTTCTGAGTCCTGAATAGTTATAGATGAGAGTTGGATATAGCAGCTCATCTCTGGGCGAGCAGGTTTGGGTCTCAGACCCCTCAGTTCTACCCAAGTCGTTTGTTCGGACCTAATCGTATGTCTTAGTCTATAGCTTGATCTAAATGTCCGTTCTTTTTTACCTACCTGGTCGGTTGGTCTCAGTAGAAAGGAAGAAATGAGCTCTTGTTCCTGCTGTTGCGTTGGGATTGTTCACAAAGGACTTGTTAGGTTTCCAGCACGTAGGCATTTCAGTGGAGACAGTTGGCTTTCCAGAAACCTTGCTCCATACCTCCCACTGGATGTCATTCCAGTATTTACACGGGACTGAGCACTCCTGAATGTCTGGCGGAGAAGTCTTTTCTGCATGGCTGGCGAGACCAGCATAGGGAAATGTTCTTTCTTCCTTTGCGTTTTGGATGCGTTTTGAATACAAGCTTTACCAAAAGCTACGTTTTGAAGCAACTCTTCCTTTCTGCTTTCCAGATGTCCTTTCTCTGCCCTCTCCTCTTTCTCAGGTTATTTTGAATGCTTTTCAAGAATTGGCCAGGATGGGCCTCTAATAATAAAAATGCAGGGAATGGTCGACAGGATCATCTAATTATTTATGTTTCTGTTCCTTTCATTCCTTGCCTGGTGGCAAGAATTAAGTAAGAGAAATAAGTAAGCGTAGATGTTTCTTTTATGAAAACGTGCTGGTGATGGGCTTCTGCCATGGATTTCAGGTCTGCACCTGAATCAAACTGAACTTCTTCAGAGTTTGGGGATCATTAAATTGGACTTGGAATCATGAGAAAATGTGCTGGAAAACTTGGAGCTGTGTCTGAATTCTCCCAAAGAGGTGCAATTCAAGCAATATGTGTAAATAAAAGCTACCATGTACTCACATTTGATAGTTGCATTTTTGCTTTGCTGGAGGAGTGGGTGCAGCTCGCTGGCTTGAATGGAATCATAGAATCGTTTAGGTTGGAAAAGACTTTAAGATCATCGAGTCCAACCGTCAACCCAACATCACCATGCCCGCTCAACCATGTTCTCAAGTGCCTCGTCTATGTGTTTTTTGAACACCTCCAGGGATGGTGAGTCAACCACTTCCCTGGGCAGCCTGCTCCAATGCCCGACAACCCTTTCAGTACAGAAATTTTTTCTAATATCCAATCTAAACCTCCCCTGGCGCTGTTCATGCCAGATCATCTCTGCTAATGCCAATGGCCAATTTCTGGTATAAAGAAAGAAAAATAAGAGTCCAGCGTTACTTCATTGTTGCTGCAGGTAGGTATCAGGCGAAGTGGCAAAATCTTCCATTGAGATACCAAGTAAGGGAAATCAGGGATAGCAGATTGCATTGCTGTGCTCTGAGGGGCCCAAAAGACTAACCTGGCTTCTAGTCCAGGCCCAGCATTTCTAAACTGGGGGTGTAAAGGAGCCCGCCTGGTCCCGCAGAGCCGAAAGTCGGTCCTCCCTGTGGATTCTGCAGAGCCACACTGGTGTCCTTGGGAAGCGCGTCGGTGCAGGGATGGTGGTAAAGGAGTTCTTCAGTTAGCGACCATCTTTGCTGTAGAAGAGACTCCGCTTAGGAAGGAGTTTGAGCAAGGAGGAAATTCTTAACTACTGGCTGAATCCTTTGCGCAGGAAAGCTAGGCTTGTAGATGAAAGGACTGAGTTTCTATTCAGACCCTCTCAATAAGACGTTAAATACGCGAGAGGAGCCGTGACATATGGGCCATGTTCCACATTTTCAGAGCATATTTCGGAATTAATTGTGCTGACAAAATTTTATAAAGAGCAGCTCCAGACTCTTTTCTTTTTGGCAACCGTCGGTTCTGGCTGCTGTCTAGCAGACGAACACGTTTTTCTGGTTTTATTATTTTGGGCTTGGCTCACATGCTTACTGTACAGATGATTGGGGGGCAGGGGGGAGAATTACCTACATTCATTAACAAGGCTTAAAATACTTGCAACAGTCAACAGCTTTTTAAAGCGTCGCCCCGAGTGCCTGGGGAGTCAGGAGGGGGAATAGCAATAGGACTAGATAAGGAGAGGTGGGAGTGAAGCCTGGAATAGGATCCAGGCTGTGTTGTTGTTTGCAGCCAATGTAGATGGCTGTCCGGGATCCAGAGGGCTGAGGTCTAGTCTGTGGAGAATTCCAGCATGGTTTAGTCTAGACTAAACATTTTTGGATGCACTGAGTCTATCACTCTTGCTCAGACTCCTCTGCCAGGGACTAATTGGAGCTGATGATCACCTACCCATGAGAATTGTGAATTCCATTTGGAAGGTGCTTTTTTTTTCTTTTCCTTTTTCTAAAAGCATTTTACAGGTTTTGGCAGGAGGGTATTTTTGGCTCTAAAATTACAAAAATACTTTCAGCATGGATTCAGGTATAAATGTTAATATTCTCCAGATTCCTTCATTTAAAAATTATGCCAATTACAAACAAACAAAAATCCACCCCTCTTTCCAATTTGGTTAACCAAATTTACTTTCTATTCCTTTCTTTTCAGACTTAAGAAGCTCTTTCCTTCAGGCCTTGTAATATGGAATGCATTCTTTCATTCTTGTTTTGATAGGTGTTTGTTATACGCTTCTCCCACAAAATTTGCATGTCATGGTAGAGCGATATGGGTGGGATTTCCAAAGCACTCGGCTTCGTATTTCTGTCGTGTAAGTCAATGGGATCGGTGTTAGGCTGACTCTGGAGCGTTTGAAATCTCATTGTTGCTCAGACAGTTTGTGTGTGTTCGTTCATTTCTTATAATACACTTTACATGGATGGACCTTGAATGCTTTTACTTCATACTGAGTTTTCAGCATGTAGTACTTGACAGTGTGAACAAAAGGAAGGCGATATATAGTGTAATATAATGAATTTTAGGAATTTTTGGAGATCTTCTGTCAAATTTTGTGATGAGATTAGGAGCATCATCCTCTCTTCTCACCCCGTCTTCAACCTTCTATCCTGAGAGGTATAGGAAGAAACCTTAAGGGCAGATATTTTAATGGTTGCCAATCAAACAAAGGTTTTTTTGGAGAAGAGATAGCAGAAGGCAATCGTTGTTAAAATTAAGGGGGTTTTTTATGAGTTCTTTTGTGTATGTTTACATAATGGTGATTCAGAAACAATGAGATCTTGTAAAAGGCGTGAAGTTTTTAATAATGCCGTTTTAATCAACGTACACTTCCAAATTCTTTTTAAATCAAAACCAGATCCAGAAGTAGCAGCGAGGGAGCTGCAGAACTGGTGAAATGTTAAAAACAGAAGCTTTGCAAAGGAGGACTACTTACCTCGTAAAGATCTTCAGGCTGTTGCCTTAAGAGATGGTATTTATAAGCATAAGGTAGCCCTGCTCTGATTGGGGCGAGATGAAAAGTTGCAGTGTGATCGGATGTTTGTGTAACAGTAGTATTAAATGGAACATGAAATCACTTGCTGTTAGTAAAAGAATTGGTGGGTAAGTGTGATAGGGCATTTGGGAGTTGAGTAGCCCTTGCATCTGATGAAAGCCAGTGTTGCTATTTTAAGTCTGATTCATTTTCTTTGAGATTACCAATGAGACTTCTCAATATATGGATCTCTCTGGTTGCAAAAACCCACCCGAAGCCGGTAAAAGTTTAAGGGCTTGGAGTTAAGAGACCTAATGATCACCGTTGCGTACGTTGCTGTAACAATCGGAAAATTATTGTCTTCTCTTTTTGTGGTGAAGTTCATTTCAATACTATTTCTGAAAGTCGTAGCTCAACTGTGTGGCTGAATGGGAAGAAATGCAGACTGCAAGGAAAGTTGTCCTCTTACTCATGGTTTCGTAATTTTTATGGTAAAGCCTTTTTTGTCTTGAGTCGGTTAGTTCTTGCTCCCATTTTGTTACAGCTGTCACACAGCTTTATACTTGACTCATCTGTCCTTCTGACAGGAGTAAAGGCTCTCTGAGGGGCACTGCGGCCAGTCTCCTCCTCGCAGGCACAGGCAGTCTCCCTTAGAGCACTGTGAAGTAGCAAGGAGGACACGAGGTAGCACTGGCAAGGATTTTGTTGTCAATCTGATCGGCTTTGCCATTAAGAACTCTGTTTGTTTGTTTGTTTGTTTGTGGTTTTTTGTTCAGAGTCCTGCTCCTCCGCTATAGCATCTACAGACCACTCCTCTAATGCTGCCCGTCAGTTTCAGAGGAAGACACTCACTGCTTTTGAGGAAATTTTAATATGCTTTGTATTAATTGTGAGGAAGCTTTCAGAAGCAGTTTTTTAGCAAGACTGAAAATCACAAGGAGATAAAACTCCCAACGTCCTGTATTCCTCTTGTCGCAGTTGGAGCCTCTAGAAATCCTGATGTCTTCCAAGCTTATTTCAGATCTCCTGTAGAGATTTCTACAGGAGTCTTTGGAGCAGTCTGGCTCTTGCAGAGAAATCTTCTCCTGGAGGGTAATATTCCTGCTTACTCCTGCCTTGTCTGTGCCCTCTCATTTCTTGGAAAGACTTCTGAGAAGGTGGCAGCTGACCGACTCTAAGAGGATCAGCCGTCCTCCAGTTTTGTAACCATCAGCTAGTTGGGTTTTTTGGAAATTATTCGAGGAGAGGTGGATGAGGACTCAGGAGCAGTGTGGTGTTATTTGAGAGAAGTGCTAGATTTTTTGAGTAGCCTTCAGCAACGCTGACTATATGATGCTGTCGATCAAAAAGGCTGTGGGATCTGGCAGGAATCAGAGAATTTTCTTCAACGAGCTGAGCTAATTGCTTTCAGGGAGTCCCCAGACAGTTGCGATGGTTGGTTGCTCTGTCTCCCATAAGGTCTTTTAAGTGCTGAGTTTCATGAAACTTAAACTTGTCCACCCTATCGGTTCAGTTTCTTTGCTAAGCCTCCAACAGTGAACTTGAAATTGTAATGCTGACTGTATTTATAATGCTTACCAACTCGTCTTCTTCCCCCTGGGTCTTTTATATTGGAATTTGACTCCTTGATGTTCCTTCTATACGTGAGGGAAATTGTGGAATGTAAGTACACATAAATAAGAAGTGAGATACAATGAGGATTTTTTGAAAACAAACGCTAATTCCAGTTTCTAGACTGTCATCTGTCTGTCCAGACAGTAGTTCCTCTTGAGTCAACATGTCTCAGTCTTGTGGTCTTTTGACTCGCTTTTTGTGGATAGATTTCAAATGCCTGCACTGGACATGAAAGTCCGAGGAAACAGTTGAGATTTGCTTGCAAGACTGTCTCGGTCATTTCGTCTGCCTTTCTCTGCCTCTAGAATTTCCGCTGTCTTTTCAGTGTCCGACCAATGTCAACTCCCTAAGTCAGCAGGTCAGTGGAAAAAAGGATGATGTTTAGCGTTGTTCAATGGAGGCCTTCAGTGCAAGGCTGTGGAAAGTGCCGTTATATTGTCAGGCCTTTATTGCTGTCTAGGAAAGAGATTACACGGTGGCCCCACAGATGATTGCAACTCTCTTTCTCTGAGATTAGGGTGACACAAAAGTCTTGCGTAGCATAAAATTTGGCCATTTACTTTTGTAAAGGAGAGTGCCTGGCTTTTCATTGAACGCCAGATGAAAGTCAAGGTAAAAGGCTACTGTTGTAATTGAACTTTTTTTTTTTTTTAAGAGTCCAAGGCTGACCTTTAGATAAAGCATTTGCACTCACTTGTAAGAGCTTATGCCAGTTGTGTGCCCTCTAATTACATTAGTCCAGGAATTCAGGTGTTAGGAATGGCACCAAATATTACAAGAGCTGCCAAGAGTGATTTCTTCCAAGCATTGATGCGTAATCTCAGCCTGTTCTGAAGTCAAGATGTATTTTAGCAGCGATTCTTTCATTCCCTGCTATGGTGTTACTTCAGTCGTGTCCTTTTAACAAGCAAAGTGGAAAATGCTGGAGAAAGGCCACATTAAAATACATAATGCCAGGATGAAAAATATTGGCTTCTTACGTTATTGTGAAAATGAGGCTGTGAAAGATCTAAAACAATAACCTAACAATAATTTCTTCTCAAATAGTAGAAACAGTGACCAAAATAATATATATTAGCATCAGTCCATTAAAGTCAATTAATTTGTCTTGATTTAGACTAGCTGAGTGTCTTAAGAGATGTACCAACAACTATCGTATTTACTATTGTATGGTTTTATGGAGAGAGGGCTGTCAAAAATGCAACAGTGTTGAACATTTTACTCAACTCATATGCATCACTGCAGTTCATCAATTAATCATGGTCATACCATTAATCATAGTTAATCAAATTAAATGTAATATTTAAAATATAATAATAAAATAATTCCTCATTTTAAAATGACCTTTTTTGGTGAACTACGCTGGTGAAAAAAACACATTTCTTGCGCTAAGGCAAGCTGTGCTTGAGAGATGTGCAAAGTACTTTTTCTTAAATAAACCTGGGGATAAAAAAAGAAGCAATAAAATGTAGAAGAGGCCTTTCACATGGTTTGCATTTATCTGGCCCATAGCCAGCAACCATAGATTTGATTTGTATACCAGCAGGTCACTGGAGACCATAGCATTTGTATTAAAATGCACTTAACTTTGTTAAAAGGCAGCATTTACAGATAGTGTGTGATCCGTTAGCAGTTTTAATAGAATTACCCTACAGAAATTGGCAAGAACACTGCTGCATGCACCGATATGTCCTATTTTGCTGTTTCTTCTAACATTTTTGCTTGGGTTTTTTACTATACTTAAATGCATTGCCTAATCTTAATTCTTCCAAAATGGAAAAAAGAAGACATTTTACATCATTGTAATAAAAACTGAAATGCATTGCAGCAGAATTAGTCCATTTATTAGAAAAAGGTTTTAAGGAATCAATAAACACAATGATTTTTAACTAATTCCATAAAGGAAAAAGACCAACATGCTGGAGACTATTCATTGGCTCATACTTTTGGCTGACTTCATTACATTTTGCGTTGGAGGAATATACAACTAATTTTAATAGAAGACACACAAATAGATGTTTTTGTTGGAGAAAATTTTGTAATTGGTTAAAACAGACAAAACCAGATTTCCCGAACGAAACATGAAATTCAGTACACTTTCCTTGCTTATAATCGGCAGATGCTTTAAACTTACAACAGACAGTTTCTGAGCAATACTCTTGCTGTGAAGTGGCGGGGAAGGCAGTGGGAGGAGAGAAGGAACGAAGTCAAAGGGAGAATTGCCAGGTGTAGGAATGAGATGGAGAAACTAAAGGGTCTTTTTTTTTTTCTTTTACAGAACAACTGCCAAGTAGTTTCTTGACTTAAATATTCTGAAGGGCCAGAGTGAGACATTTTGGGTATGTCCTCACCTCAGCCCGTGGACTAGGATTTAAGTACAAACCTGTGCTCAGCAAACTGCAAATACGCTACTGTGCCTCTGAGATGCTAATGTTGAAAAATTGTGTGGGTCCTAATAAATGGACCAGGTTTTATTTTTTTTGTAGGCAGAAATATAAGGAATCGAACTAGATGGAATCAGAGTGCAAAACCTTCCACCGCGGGATTTCAGGACGTCATTCTCACTGATGGGAAGGGAAGACGCTCTGTAGAGGGAAGGTGACAGTCCTCTGCGGCACGCAAGCTCACGACACCTGCACTAGTAGATATCTTCAGAAACAGGCAAGAGAGTGCAGTCGTGCGTACAGGGTTTCCACAGTTCTGCCCCTCGCTCCCTGGGTCAAGCAGGGAGCCCTGGTGCTCTTGGCCGAGCGTCTTGGGGCTGTGATCAGGTTGGATGCTGCACTTGGCAGTTACTGGTTTGGGTCAGCTCTAGCTTTGCGTTTTCTGTTCGCTGCCTAGGGTTTTTTTCCTTTATCTTCTCTGTTGCAGCATTTATGTGCATTATAATAGCTTTATTTGCACAAGCACTGAATTAATCTTTTATTTTACTTGGATGATTTCCCCTTTTGCCCATGTTCCCTCCTACCTTGCTGCTATCCCAGGAATTGATTTCTCTCGTTGAAGCAGTGGTGTGAGAATGTCAGCTGTTGTCCCTCTCAAGTCAGAGGCTTTGTGTATCCAGAAGCCAACGTTGCCTTCTTTTCTTTTCGTAATCTTCTTTAACATATTGCCAACGTGTACATCATCTCCATCTGCTGACACTTCCCTACTGCGTGTTTCAATTTAGATAATGTGAAAGAAAACAAAGCAAGCAGACACCACCAAAAGCACTGCTTTATCTGTGCAAAATGATCACGCTCACTCTGAGCTGTCGAAATAATGCAGGTGTTTCTGCCTGGCTTCAAAGTTACCCAAATACCGTGTATTTGGAAGATCGATTTCCAGTTCAGATAGGGTGTTACGTTTCACTTAACAGGACAGCTAGAGGGACAGAGGTTGGGAGGGGAATAGTCTAATGGGAGAAGGTGGCAGAAGAGGTTAGAAGCAGAGAAGGGAGGAGAACGAGCAAGCCTAGAAAAAAATGGATGGAGTGCAAAGGGAAGAAGAGTGTAGGAGCCGACAGAAGAAGCGCGAGGATAATCAGAGGCTGCAAGAAAGGAATGGGAAGGGAGAAGTACGGATGGGGAAACGGTAACTTAACTATAGTAAAAGTTCTAGAAACGGTGCTTATATATGATCTTATGGTAGCATAGGATATTATAGTACTTCTCTCTCTGTTATTATCGCAGGCTTCTCCTGAGTTA
Organism: Harpia harpyja; assembly: GCF_026419915.1. Lineage (NCBI taxonomy): Eukaryota > Metazoa > Chordata > Aves > Accipitriformes > Accipitridae > Harpia > Harpia harpyja. The sequence continues at coordinate 1,790,904 of NC_068941.1, forward strand.
AATGCTCCCTCCTTTCTGTGCTTTTTTCTTTTTTTTTTTTTTTTTTTTTATTGAAAGGCAGTATGCTGAAGAATCTTCTAAACCTAACAAACTTAATCTCTTACCTCAGGATAAGCCAGAGGAGTAATCTCTTTTAAAAAAAAAATGCTTAGCACATTAGTTGTTTATTGGTATTTCTGATTTTGTCAGTGTCTTTAGCATGAGAAATCCTTTAGAGTTCTGCCCTGGCTTTCCGTAGGAGCAGGATTAAACCTGCTGAAGGAAAGCAGTGGTATAAAAAAAAGAGTAACAGGCAGGCAGTAGCGTCTTGGGAAGAGGAATTCCAGTAAGGAGCACTAAATTTCAGAATATCATAAAGCCTTCCTTTAAATTGGAAAGTTCTAATTTTAAACTGCTGAAACTGATGAAGATCTTGGCTGTGTCTCAGCTGATCGGCTCCCCAAGGGCTCTTATTCATCCTTCCTGCCTGTGACTTTATTAAATTGTATGATTCTGAAGGAAACCTTAGAAAAACACCTTTTTAGATATATTTATAGCTAGAGAGCGTAACACTTTTCCAGAAACCAATTGATGCTAATTAACAGATAACAGCAGCAGCAGAATACTTCATTTTTACAGAGCAATAACTTCTTTCAGGAGCAGGCAAAATTTAAGGCTGACGATAGGACTAGCGTGGCGGAAAAAAGGAGGTGTCGGTTCTGTTACGCCTGTCAGACTGGGAGTGAAATTCTTTGGTACTGATAGCAATCAGGACAGAGTCATTAATGTATTAATAGAGAAATAATATTTTCCTGTCTCTTCAACCAGCTCTGTCCCCAGCTGTGTTTTGATGCTTAGACCACCCAGGCTCTGAGACGATGACTGCATCTGAAGTCTAAATTCATTTCCAGAGCATGGCCAAGAGGAGTAAGAGTGACAGAAAGAGTTACAAAATCAAAAAAACCAACAAAACCTGAAGAGGCTGCTACTGTTTTGTATTCCTGAGATGCAGCCAGGAGGACAGGATTCCAATACTGAGGGAGAGCGAGTGAAGGAGAGTATAAACCTGGAGTTTACCTGCCGAGTCTGGAAAGGATAAATACTAGATGGGAAGCAAATGATTATGTATAAAGTGATCAATGCTTACTTTTTCCTTCTTTCATCCTTTCGTAGGTGATGAGAACAAAGACATACCTGATATAGTAGAAGGGCAATGGGATTTGAACAGATGCTGACTAAACATCTGTGGGATGTTTAGGAGCTGACTTAAGCATCATATAATAAAAGGAAATGCTGAGGTTAGGTTTTCTAATGGGCTACATATTTTGCTGATTACGAACCATGTCTGTAACGTTGTGATGTGGAGGACAGTTCAATCTCAGCTTTAGGGAATGCCTAAGTGACCTCTGCGGTGTGTGGGTTGAAGGGTGGTTGCCTTCTTTGTCTGCAGTATATAGTGCTCAATTTTACCAGCGGCCAACATTAGTAGAGGACTAGGAAAACAAGTTATGTGATTCAGCTTGGCAAATTCTGAGTCTGTGTTAATCAAGGATACAAATTGTTTCATATACGTGATTTTGTGTTATTAGTGGGATGGGAGTTACGGGGGGGATATGTGGCGTTTGCACACAGCTGCTGTAGGAGAGTACGTTACCTTGGGACGGAAAGCCCTTTGCATCTTATCTTGCAGAATATTTATGATATTTATGTCATGCGTGGGACAGTAAGAGCACGTTAATCTTAATCCATTTTCCGTCCTCAGGCTTCAACCTGTTCTTGCAAAAGGAGACCGCTGCTGGCATTGTCCTGGGCTCTGTGCAGAAGGAGTCGTCTTGCATCCTTCCCCAACAGAAAACAATCCATTTTCTGGTTTGTGCCTTTCTTTTGGGAAGAACAAATTCTGTGGGACTGCCGCTGCTTCCCTTTGTTCTGACTTGGTGGGGGGGTTGGGACTTTTCTTTTAAATGAATAACATAAGAGAAGAAATCGTTGCTGGCCACAGAAACGAGAGAAAATCAATGACTGTCCTGTGTAAAGGCAAGAGGCAGGAGCAGCAAAGCTGCCTCAGCAGCTCTACCCCATGTTAGTCTATAGTGCAGTATTGTATTGATTGTGCTATCTTTGTCCCGTGAGCGGCTGGGGCTGTCTTCCTTTGGTTTATGGTAATACAAATACTGACTTACCAATGCATGTGTAGTAAAATTGACCTTACTGGGAGCGGAGGAGGGCAGTCGATTTGAAAAAAACCCAGAACTTATTGAACTTTACCGGATTGAGGCCATCAGATTCAACTGTTAGGGTGTGTCAGAAAACAGGAGTGCCTTGGCGGGGAAAAAGGGGATGGGATGTGCACAAAGTGTTGTTCTCTTGAATTTTTACATGCAGTATCTGATGTAGTTTTGCAGAGCTAATGCAAGGATTTCTGAAGTAATCATCCCAATGAGGGTGAGGGGAGCTCCAAAACATAGTGTACAGTGGGAGCGGACTGGAATCCATTCTTGGATGATGTAAAATCAAAACTGACAGAAATGTCTGTCTCTTATCTGAGTCACCTAGTACATTAACATACAGCTCTGAGTGTTTGTATGTGATTGTAGGTGAACTTGTAGAAGAGTTACTTTCAGTTAGTAAGGAGAGTGAACCATCAAAAAACATGAACAATTGTAATCCTTTACAGAAATAGCAACACCTTTGCCAGTCTCCTTTTGCTGCTGTATCAGAGCCTCAAATTGTCTTGTGATTTCACACAATCTTGCATATACAACCCTCTTATTCCTAAAAGTTCAGAGCTGCTTAATTAGTCGAAATTGTGACAGTCTTGTGAATTTGAGTGACATCCAATTTGAACAGCATGAATTTTTCGTTAAATGTTCCACTCGCTCTGGATTAAGTTGCAGCTAAACACAATAAAATATATCCCTAAGAGCAAGCAAGCTTTTTCCAGTTGAATGAGAATGAAGAAAGTCCACCATGGCCATTTATAGTCCAAGCTTTCAGTAGTCTAATATTGGCATAAGCAGACCCTGAGAAAAGTATCCCGTATTCCAGAGTCTTCAGCTGTCGTGGTACAGGAGCACCTAAGTTGGTTCTGCCTTCTCTAATTTCTTTTGGTTTGGAGTTGCTGAGGCAATGTCTGTGTTTTAGTGGAATCTGAATGAAGTCAAATGTTGAAGACTTAAGAAAATCCTGCCCAAGAGTCATAGATAGTGCTGTAGGGGCTGTTCAGACATGTTGAATATATTCACTTTTAATGTTTTCAGTAGGTGTACTTTGGGAAATACCAGTTGTCTCTGTCTTAATTTTTATTTTTCTATGGACTTTTTCATCTTTGCATTCATTTTCTTACCTTCTAAGTAAGCATATCTGCCTTTTTCATATTTCACTCTCTGTTTTGATATTTCTGTTCCCCTTGCTGTTCGCTACTCTGGTAGTCCCTTCTTAGGGAAGTACAAAAATTCAGGTGTTAATGCTGGAATGATTTTTAGTGCTATAGTTTCAGCTCTTAAACTTGCAGCTTTCCCTTGCTTTCCTCAAGTTGATGAAATCTTCTGTGTGAGAGAGGTTGCACTGATTTTCTCTGTTGATCACAGGGTAAGCAGTTATTTAACATAAGAACGCTGGAATTAGGTCTTAAATTTTTTCATTCATCTAGCCATAACTGAACTGGACAAGGTGCTGAGCAACTGACTCTAGTTGACCCTGCTCTGAGTTGGACTAGAGATCTCCAGAGGTTCCTTCCAGCCCCAGTTATGCTGTGATTTTGTGGTGATCTACTTTTGCACCCAGCAGACGGTCAGAAGGTGGGGTAAGTGAAGCTTTGCAACCTACTTAAGATACTTCTGTCTTCTGAAAACTGCTATTAAAAACCAGACTTCTCTGCCATGGATCTCAACAGAAGTCAGTATCTGATGCAAGCTTTTTCTTCCGAATACATCCCTCCTCAGCCAAGCCTTTCAAGATTTATCGTCAGTCAAACATTCGGTCAAATTCTTCCCTGAATGCTTTTGGTCAACACACTTTCTTAATATATCCAGAGTAAAATCCCCAGTTGTATCATTTCAGCACAGCTCCCCATCATTCTAGTAGAAACATGCAGCTGAAACAGATGACGCTTTTTGACGTAAAACTAATCTTCGTTAGGACAATACTTCTTCATTTGAAGTTGTTCTCTTTTTCTGTGTATTAGTACAGGTTTTTCAGCTTGTTGTTTTAACAAATGCACATTTTTTTCTGAAGATCAACAAGATTTCTGCACGGTGTGTTTATCTAAAACATTTTAAGATGTAAGACATACAGATCCAACTTGAGCCCCATTAAAAGAACTTAGCCAAAAATGGAAAGCCTTCAGAGGCCTATTATAGTGAATTATAGTAATTAGAAGCATGAATTCTGTCTAATAGCTCAAACTGCTTCAGTTGATCTGGAATTTTTCCTAAAACCTGCAGAAATTTAAGGAGCAACGTCAGTCCAGATAAAACACACTGTCTTGGCTAAACAATCAACATTGTTAATAAGTACTGTGGTTTCAGGTTCTTTACAGTGCACAGCACCTCTGTCAACAGCAGAAGCAGCACTATGAGGTTGGTCCAACACTGCTCAGGCTTCTGTAGATACACCGATCATAAGCACAGACTTACAGTTGGTCTGAATATGCCAATGTCTTTCGCTATCAGAACTGCTGTCACAGAAGTATTCTACGGAGCCAACAGCTATCGAGACCCTACTGTTGTCGATCCTCTACGCGTGCAGGACAAGAATTCCCTGCCTGGCTTCCACGTGCCTTCTATCGAGGACAGAGACCAGCAAAGGGACTGCAGTGCTGTCTCTGCTAGCTGTCTGTTCAGAATAACATTTAAAGGAAATGCTTAGGTGATAGCAGAAACTGTTTGGGCTTTGCTGAGCATACGTATGATGTTACAGTTATGTGCATCTGAAGCAGTGACTTGAATTCTCATTATCATTGCTCACAGAAAAGACCTGCTTGGCTTTCCATGGATGAAACAGAGTTCACGGGGTCCCCTCCTAAAAAGACAAATCTTTTGTGGTATTTTTGGGGGGTGACTCCTTTTTAAGGACAAATAGGCTGGGGAATTCTCTAGGAGAATGTAACGTTGCTTTTAGAAAAAAGTTAATTAGGTATTCAAAGGAATAAAGAGAAGCTGAATTAAATGCGTTAAATGCTCATCTTGTCGTGATTATGTGTTACTCTTCATAATAATCCCAATCTGTTTTCTACAGGAGAAGCGGTTCTGTGAGAGTAAGGCAACAGTTGGTAAACGTACAAACAAGTGGCTAGTTAGATTAGCAATGTTCAGAAAATGTTTTTGTTGAATCTGGTTCATTCAAGAGGGCAGAGTAAAGAGAAGAATTTAATTTTATGCTTGGATGGTAAGAGATGAATTTCATCTCTGTGCGTGGATGGAAGCAAACTCAACTTTGTGTCGCCGGCCTGAGAAGCGGCATGTGGTTTTCTGGCACGTTCGGTGAGATTTTCTAAAGAACTTGCGGCTACATTTTCAAGGACTCGGCAACTACCATTGGGGCCGGAGTTTTGAAGGCACTTTTGAAGCAAAGCAGCTTCCACTGGGACGGTTCAGCTTGGCTTTTCTGACTTCCCCCGGAGGTATGGCCCTCACTGTGTTACTAACTTCCTCCAGCTGTAAGATGCAATTATCAAATATGTGAAACATTTCATATTCCTTCAGTAAATCGGCCTCCACGGACACATACTCTCAGAAGCCTTTGGTCTCGTTACTCCTTCTGAAAAAAAACCACTTTTCTTCCTGTAATAATTTCATACAGGTGAGCAGTGGGAATTCCAAATCATATCTTAGTCTCTGCTGTGAACCGTTCAGGATGATGAAAAGCATAGAATTGAAGGTCCAAAGCAATCTATGTTGTAATTTTGAATGTAGTCTCCCCACTGTTCCTGGCACAAGCTTTTAGGTAAATGTTCCCAAAGAAAATAGTCGCTTTGTGTAAACTATCTATATATTGTCTGCTTTAATTATAAAAACATCAAGTGGCATTTCCTTCCCCATAAAATTCCCTAGCCTTATGTTGCCAGATGTGGCAATAAGTCATATAGCTGTAAATCAAACCAGTCCCTTTCTTCATAAAACTAAAAGCTGCGTTTCTCAAATGCTCTTTGCTATTGATTCCCCCTCAAAATTAGAAGGTATTGTTACAAGATATGTAAACTTCTTCTCCAGTTCTTTCTCAATTTTTCAGACACTGATAAGCAATTTGAAACGGTGATGTATTACTGGTATTGCGCAGTGCTCATTTGGAGTTGGAACGGCCTGGAATGGTGCCCTGGAACCAATTTCTGATGTACCGGAACTATGTCCCTGGCGATATGCATTAGTCTTCTGGCACCTCCTTCCTTGCAAAATTAACTAGGTTTTTCTTCTCTGTTTTATGACATTTTACATACTGCATACGTTGATGATATCCATCTGTTGATTTACTGTGATTCTGAGACCAATAAAGAGCTGAATATAAAAGCTGGAAAGGTAACTAATCCTTTTGAAACCAGGCACCCACTTGCAAATTCAAGTGACTCTCCATGTAGGATCGTTGGATAGAGCAATTTTTCAATTAAGAATTTAACGTGGAAGCCACATTTCTTACTTTTTAAATAAGGAAGTTACCTTTTACTTCTTGATAAGTTGGATTAGCTCGTTTTGTGCAGAATATCATTGTTTCTTGCTGCTGCTTTGTGTTTTCTCCTGGGTAGCAATTTGCAAAGCACTCTTCTTAAAACTCAGTTTAGTTTCACCTCTGAATTGCTGGACTCTTCAGGGGGACATCTACCTGTCTATAAGGTGTAAGTCAGTGGAGATTTTCTCTTGAATTCCACACATTCACGGCTGTTTATGCCGGCCGAGGATATTTGGATACTCGGTCCTTCCTGAAGAAAACAGGATCTGTAGAGTTGGAAGTATTAAAATCAGACTACCCTCCCAGTTTGTTTCCTATAAAGAGCTGATGTTGAAATGATCTACAGGAGAGGCTGAAAGATTTAGCTTGTACTCTGTTAGCAGACAAGTACACAAAACCCAAAGGATTCCTCCTATTGATCACGTATGTCAGCCTGAAATGTCGTCTTTTGACCAACCAAACTTTTTTTAAACATCCAGATAATCAGTGGGGAACTGTAGCAAATATTAGGCCCTTATCAGCCAGTCCTCTCTTGTCAAAGCCCCACCGCTCTCTTGTCAAAGCTGATTGCACGGTGTGTGCTAAGTGTTTCCCTCTCTGTCTTCAGATCCATTGGTGTCAGCAGGCAAGGGGGGGAAAGTAAAAGGGAAGAGTGTTGGTACAGAGGTCAGAGAGGTATTTTGAGTATTAGCTTGAAGTCAGCGTGTCTCGTGACTTAGAACAAAGTCTGGGTTTAGTATCAATAGATATTTATATGCACAAAACCAAACAACTGAGTGCTTAAATCCATTGCAAAGTGGACTCAAGCAACCTGTCAGGGAGGTTGGAGTACTGAGGGTATTTCTTTTTTTTTTTTTTTTTTTTTTTTTGGTGGAACTAGAAGAGTTCTTGTTCCAGCATGGTCTGATTAATTCCTTTTACTGTGGAGGGTTTAATCTGTATCATTGCATCCAGCTATGGTTTATTTCTTTGTGACGTTCTGCATGTCTTATTCTTCTACTCTGCAAATGTTATTGATTTGGGTTTCACTTTGACTTGATGTAGTAGTAAAAATGGCAAGTACGTAAAGCTTTTTGTGTGTTAGCCCGACATTATTTTGTCTGAATCTAGGATCAGGTAGAAGACCATTTTTGAAGGACACGCCATTAGTTATGTTTCTTTCAATATGCATTTTTTACTAATAAACAATATTATTCCTGCACAGTAGCTATGTTATAGTAAATATTTAGGGTTTTTTTTGCTCTGGGACTACCATTTCAATATCTCTGGTAGCATAGTGGCGGACTTGAACGGACTTTTAAATGCTTGGGTGGACTGTTTTTAAAGGATGTGGTATATATCTATCGTGACCGAAAGAGCACATCCCACGGACCGGTGAAATGGCTGTTAGAGCTTATCTGCGTGAGCAGACACCTGATTTCAGTGCAGAACTGTGACACTGCAACATCAATAGTAAAGCGGGAAATAGAAGACTGTAGGAGAGGGGAACCACTGCAGATTTTCTGAACTGTCGGTCACGTACGTGTCAGGAATGGTTCCAGTGTATATCGTGCAGGTGGTATAGACACTGCCTTGGGATAAGGGGTACAGCTATAGATGATCTCTGTAGCTTTTTCTAACCCTATCTTCTCTCTGTTCTAGGATAACTGTGTTTTTGCAGACTGAACACCCACCTTTTCCATTGCCTTCTGCTCATACTGTATTGTGCCTCTCCCCAAGATGACTTGGTTCCAGTAATGAACCAGTCAGAGCCTGGAACTTGAAACTCAAACTGAATAAAAAGGTGGGCACAATCTCTTCATACCAATGGAATAATTGCCCTGAATTTAATGGGGTTAAAGTGATGTGAAATTGTGTTACTGAGATCAGAATGGAGTTTTAAACATTCCAAGTTGCATGTATTGTAAGTGGCTGTCTTTAAGTCTTTAGGCAAGTGCCTTTTTACTGTGCAATTGCTTGACACAATTTTGGCACGTTAAGGCTAGTTAGAAAAATGTGTTTGTTGCATTTTCTGTAAATACTGTTTTATGCAGAACCTATGTATTTGTTAAACTGTAACGAGTTAATGGAGGGATTTCTTCAATTATTTTTCGTACTGGAAATGCTGTCCTAAAAAATGGTGTCACTTGAAGGGATTGAATAAAGTGATGTACAGAAATATGGGAAGGAACAAAGGTGCAGATAAATGTAATAATGTCTTTAGATTACTGTGTTTCAATGTAGCGTGCTGCCAAGTTGGTTAAATACCATCATCTTTCAATGAAAAAGCTGCTTGAAGCTGATAATTGTAGTGCCTTTGAGAAACCAAAGTCTGTTCATTATAAATCCTTTATGAACTATGAATCTCTCTTTGTCTCATGCAAAACTATTTTAGATTAAATCTCTTTCCAATTTGTATTGTTCAAATAATTATATTTAGCTGGGGTCAGAGTTTGGATAATGCATTCCCAGCCCTTGGGTTTATTAACTGGCTCCAGGACCAGACCACAATGTCAAACAGCCCGAAGAGGTTTCGTATTTACTCTGTGTTTTGGCTATTTTCAGCTCTGCTGCTCTGGCCTGCTGCAGTCTAATCAATGTAGCCATTTGATAAGTGTTTCTCCATTACGTGCCTTGCCTTATTTGCTGAAGCTTTGCTTTCCTAACAGAAACATCCACTTAAAATGCAGAGTCTTCATTTAAGACTACATTCTTCAGAATGAACCACTTCCCAGTTCCAAGTAGTAAACCACAGTTAAAAGAGTAACAGAAAGATGGTGTATGCAGCAATGATCAAATCTGAGAGTAACATCTGGATTTGTTAGTATGAGGAGTCAAAGTATGCTGAAGTGTTGCTTTTAGAGCAGAATTTTCTCTGCGTTTAGCATTTTGGTCATCCTGTGTACGTGCTTCATCCCATTAGCTGTAATGACATGTCTAGGCAGAGCTGAGTAGTATGGTAACAGAGCTGAAATCTGTTGAGGGATTAAAAAGGACCTTTGCAAATGCAGTTATCTCCATATCATAACCACCATCCTGAAGAAGCCCGGTGCAGTTGCCTTATTGTTAAGTCAGGCATGCTGCGTGAAATGCCGGATAGTTTCAGTTTTGTCTGTGTGAGTCCGTGTTTCACTTGAAGACCGCTTCCTTGAACAAAATATCTTTCTGCGTCCTCTGAAATACATGCAAGTTTTAAAAGAATTTCCTCCAGCCATTTCAGATGGGAAGAGAGGCTGTTTTCTTCTCCAGAGCTTTATAGTGATGGGCCCCCACATGATTGTTCCTGTTGTCATTGCTGGCAGTTTGGAGCTCTGCTTTCAGAAGAAACAAGAACACGTCAGTGGTTCCTTCACTGTGAGTTTCTGTGGGCTTTAAATCACTTATCCAATTGGTGCGACCTCTTAAGGGTCACTTTCCTTTAGACGGTGTGATGCTGCATAAATTTGAAATGCCAGCCAGTACTTCTTTCACTGTTGATACTCTCATTTCTTCCTGGGACCTGCATTGTCAGTCCATTGTCAGCAGATGCAGAGAATGAGTTGCTGGCATGTTTCTGGAAACGTTGCTTGAACTGGATGTAATTTGCTTTTATTCAGTGGCTTGTGTCCATGAACTTCCAATGACTGTTCTCTTTAAAAAAAAAAAAAAAAAAACAAAACACCAAACAAATTTAAAAAACCATCAAGTGATCGTTTTCCCTACTGGTGAGACACCTTTCTGGAGGAACAGGAATCAGAAAAGCAGACAGTTGTGGCGTGAGATTTGGGCTGCTATGCAAGCTACTTGGCACTGGATGACATACTTGAATTCTGTGCACCTCTAATGCCATTTTCTTTCTTTTCGTGTATTTTGCTTGCAAATTTTGCGGGATTGTCTCTTGTCATGCGTTCACATACGGTACCTTGCACAATGGAGCCATAGTCTTGGCTAGCAGCTCTAGCCACAGTGCTGATGAGGGTGAATAATCATGCATTACTTTTCTCAGATGTGGTCAAATGTCTTTTCGTATATCTTTGAGAAGTTAAAGTAGATTTCTGATGAACATAAGTTAATTTCCTCTCTCGTGCTGTATGTGTTGGAGGTTGTATGTGTTTGGGAGTCACATAGACATTTACCAGAAGATGATAAAAGGTAGTCATTGTTTGAGAATTTTCGTTTAAGATCTGGTTCATCATAGCATTCCCCCTGCCCCCAGGGAGATGCTACCATCAGTTGCAATAGAGTCATGTCAAACTGCTATGTAGTACGGAATACAGCTTTTATGTCTGGAAACATGCATGTTTCCTCTTCCTAGAAAACAGATTTCACACCCTGCGTTGCTGAGTGACATGTTTTACAGGTGTTTTCGCTGTTGAACAATTTGTTTCTTTTCTCCGTCGCTCGAGGAAAGGACGTAAAGCGAGTCAAAAGCGTCGCCTAAGTCGAGACACGCGGAAGCGCTGCCCAGCAGTGACTCCCACCGTGACAGGAATGGCTTCTGTTGTGGTGAATTGCAAAGAAATGGCTCTCCCAGCACGCACAGAAAGGAATAAGTCGGCAGGTAAGCATCTCAACGTCTCATTAACCCGTCCAGCCGCTTTGTGGTTTTCCAGTCTGTGGTGCGCAGGAGCACTTCAGCAGGTTTTTACTGGAGCACTTTGGCCGCTGAACAAAGTGGGGAAGAAGGTGAGAGTGAGGAACAGAGAGAGAGGGAGTTATTGATTTGGGACTGCGGCAGGAAAAAGGGAGCCGGGCATCTGACTTCAAGAGCTGTTTGCCTTGTTCACAGAAATGAGTAACCTGAGGTACGAGATTTTTAATGCATGCGGCAATTTTTTGTGCAGAATTACAATGAGGTATTTCTTTGTCCTCTTTTGGCTTCTTCCAGTTTTAAACAACTGTCCCCATCTCGACCAAATTAATTTCAGCCACCACTGCTGCTGCCTTTGGCACTGCTTGCTCGTTACATCCTATGCATAGCTACGTACGCCCTGATAATTGAGTGTCTTTACGGCCACAGTTTGCGGAAGCAGCTGCATCACCTCCCCATTTGAAATTAGGTACTTGAAATAATCTTTAGTTTGGTGAGAAGTAAACAATACTTAGTTCCATTGGATAATAAAGTTAGGCTCTGATTCTTAGATTTATTTTTTTTTAAAGACAGTACTAGCCCAGTGTCTTTCTGGGTTAATTTCAATGGGAAATTGTACGGTATGTAGCACTAGCAAACCAACCTTGTTACTGATGTCTGCTCTGTGCATGGACTTTAGGTTTGCGTAAGTCAACGTATAAGTCCCCGTAAGTTCGTGTGCATGCCTTCATAAGCTTGATTGATGTAAGCCAGAAGACCCTAGTCTTGTGTCAGATCTTGAAGGATGCCTGCCTTGAGTCAGCATAAGGGTCTTGCTGTGACAGCCCTGTAAAGCAGGAACATTAATCTTCAGAAAGAAGGCCCTACCAAGACTCCCTCATTCGACTGCCACATCCATTAGTTACTTTTCAAAAAGCAGTGTTTTCAACTCAGGACTTTCATAAGTCACAGTCTTGGCACCAAATATGTTGTGGTAAATTTCATTTCATAGATTGGACTGCACCCAACATTGTGATTATACCTAGAGTACCTGACACATCCTGTTTTAAAGTGCAGAGCATATTGTAGTGCGTATATGTGAAGAAACAGCAAGCCAGCTTTGCTCTTAAGTGATGAAAACTAATTTCCTGGAAAGGTAGCTATAAATTTTCTCAGAACTTTAGGCAGTAGAATATTAAAATGTATCACTTCTGGACATGCAGGCTTATATTTGCATTTCTGCCTCAACTCCTTCTTGCTAGATTGTAACCCTAAGTTAGGATTTAATTCTAAGAAAGAATTTTAACCAGTATTGAAACTGAAAAAATATACAACTCCTTTTTAAAACTGATCTGATCAATTTGGAGCCCCAGTTTAATTAGGAAATCCCTAGGACAGGATTTAAAATCAGTATAACTTCATGGGGTATTTTTTCCGTATTTTTGCTCCTAGGTTAATTCCTAGAGAAAAAAGCAGAGTTGTTAATAGTACTCATCTTGCATTCCCTCATCTAGAAAGCTGAAAGAGGAGTGCCTTTTTCCTTTCCGTGCAGGCAGATCAGTCCCAAAACACCTATACAAGGGCATAGCAAAGCCTTTCAGCGTTTCCCCAGATCCAGTCCCCTCCTGCGTTCTTCCTGCTGTGTATTTCCTACACCCACCTCAGGGGAGCACAGGGCAGTTGAAAATTCTGTCTTTTACTCTCCAGTCTTGCAGTAATCATAAAACTGGGTCAGGAGGTGAATTTTGTAACAAACAATGAACAGCTTAATGACAGGATATTAAGAAATGGAAGAAAAATATTTAAAAGGGTGTGATCTGAGAAAAATTGGGAACCAACAGAGATTTACTAAGTCATGAATGAATGTCAGGTACTTGAAGTTACAGGTAGCTTATTAGACTTGAAGCAGCAAACTTCTTTAACCTGCCATTAAAGGAAGGATAGACAGAAAAGCTAGTGCTTTTACACATAGTGATCTTGATCCTGTGCTGAAATTTTGCACTTCCAGTCTAGAACCATCGCTCACCCAAATTCTGTATGCAACCGCATATGTCTTACAAACTTTATAACCTCGTGGTTTTGGCAGTATTGCTTGCAGGTCTAGCACTGTTCTTCCAGATCTTGCAAGTGTCAGCTGCTAGGCACAAATCTGGAATTCTGTTCATTTTGTTTGATCTCAAAACCAGCATTTTATCTTTAAGGCAGCATCTTTTAAAATGGTTAACAGTTAAATGATTCATTTTTCTCACTTCCTGCTTTTACACATTGAATTAAAATGGTTTTTACACAAACTAGGTTAGGCCTGCCCCGGCAAAGCACTTGAGAAGCTAAAAAAGTAAGAGCACTCATATGGGATTATATGTATTTCAGGTTCTTCATGTGCTTCAAGTTTTTTACTGTAGCACAGGACTTAATATTCCCAAGGAAAACTTCTGACAAGTGTTTTAGGGGTAATCTGGTTTACCTACATCACAGTGAGTACTTCTAGCATTTAGTCCAGAATTATTATTCAACACGTACCTGTGTAGTCAAAACTGCGTATTTGTAGTTTTCATTTAGGAACTGTTCTTGTGCATGTTGTGACATCGCTTCAGTAAAATACAAGTACTTAGCTTAAATTGTATCATAGAAGCGTTAAGCATATCTCCCAAGATTATCAAAAGTGACTTCTGGGTTTCAGTGCCTATTTTGAAATAGGTTAAGAGGATCTATGGTTAAGAGCTTGGTTTTAAGCTTGCTTTCTAGTGTCCCAAATGATAGTTACGAATATTCATTTGACTTTATCACTCCAGAAGGCCTTGCTTCTGGGCGCCTGTACGCGTTCCACTAGTGAACACGTTATCCTGTCGTCGTCTGAACCTCAGATGAGGTTCTTCGAGCCAGCGTTCTGAAGAGTGGAGTTAAATTCCTATTAGTGAGAGAGGCTCCAAAACAATGCCAGCTCTGCACTTCAGTCATGTAGTTACAGCGCGAATTATGGCAAAGCCCAGAAAAATCTGGTGATCTGTCCTCTGTGGACACTGTATGCTTATGGCTTCACCCTAAAAATCTCAAACTCTCCACCTGTGTAGCCATCAAGTTTTGAATTGTCCATCAGGAACGATCACTTAAAAAAACCTAAGTCTGTTTGGAAAGGCCATCTCCTAACAAGGAGTGGGGTAAAAATGCTGCTGCTTTCTAACTGCCAGCATTTCAAGGTTTTAGCTCAGTCTTTCTTTACAAAGCTAACCTTCACTGCTGTCTAATAAAATGAAATAAGAGTGAAAAGTTCAAATATTAGACTTTCCTGTGGAGCTGGTTTCATGGTAGCCTGACAGCCAACATCAACAGTATGATAGTAAGGAGTTCATGTTTCTGTCTAGTCTGTGGTGGCCTGCTGAGATGGCATATGCCTGGGAGTGAATAAAAACCCTGATGGGAAAACCGAACTTGTACCTCACATAGGCCACTAGTTCAATGACTGAAGGGGATTTTTCTTTTCCTCTTCAGTATCTCAAAGTAGGTATCATTTATATGTCTGTATGGGGGAAGAATGGGCAAGCACATCATGGCTCAAAAAAAATGGATTTTTATTTCTTTAAATAGCTACAGAAACCTCAGTCTTGGATCCTAAATTCAGTTCTCGGTCAGAGTCAGGCTGTTGCGCTGAAATCCGTAGTTGGTTGGGAGAATTGAGAACAGAAGTTCATGCAGGTAGTGCATGCGAGGGAGCATCTGTTGTTGTTGTTAAGGTTATTGATATGTTGTGCATGTATGTGTTGAGGCAATAAAAAATCAAATTATTTTATCTCTTAAAAGGTGTAGATTTCTCCAGTGGAAAAGCGAGCGTATTGGGTACATTGGAGCTGACAAAATTGAATGTGGCTTGGCTTTGCTCTGTGGAGGAGAAGTAACTCAAGTCAAGATTTCAGAATAGAGGGGAAAAACCGGGAAGAGACCTTTGTAGCAGCATTCAATTAGAAAGCTCCCACTGGGCCTTTTTTATCTGTGTGTTGTCGCTGGGGGTTTTTTAAGTGAGATTAACTGAATGTGTGTTAAAAGGGAAGGAAGTGTCAGGACAAACACCTTCTGAAGATCAACGAGAAAGTACAAGTTAACCAACTTCTTTAAGCATTTGACTCCAGTGCTTGAATTGTTTATGGCTATTGTCTTTTTCATAAGCAAGACTTGGCTTCATTGCACGTGCTGTGAGAATGCAAAAAGACCCCAAACCCATGCACAAAGTGCGTGAAAATAATTATGCCTGTCTTTTATCGACAGAACCTAATGCACAGGTTTTGTGAAAATGCTAGTCAAGGGGAGAGCTTTGTCCTTTCTTTTTGTTAGATGCTAAATACAGAAGAAATGTGAAGGAATGCAAATTCATGGGCATCATTCTGGGGAGTCACTTGTGGAGTATGAGAGGCAGATTTGTAGAGTCGTTCCTATTCATCAGCCTTCTCCCCTAGCAGTGATGAGCTAAATTAAGTGGACACTGATTTCTCTTATCTATTATTCAGCTACATAGATGAAACACAACTGTTCAAGAGAAAAGCAGACAGATGCCTCGCTAGGCAGCAGACACTACTCTTTTTGAGCTCATTCCAGAGCTTCTCCCCTAAGCAACTCAAAGCAAAAATCCAAATGTTAAGATTTCTTGAGAGGTGATCAGTAATTCAGCTATTTTCTTGATCATTATGAAGAAAAAGCAGACTGCTGTTTCTAATTCTTGCAAGGGACATAAATCAATTTTATTTAGAAAACGAAGATCATGGTTTTCTAAACTGCCATTATAAACTACACTGTACAGTCAGGGCATACATTGAGGGAGGGATGTAATCAGTAAATACTGAAGTACGTTTAAAATTAGCAGTGTGCTCCTGAACCCAGTTAGAGGGTTTCTAAAATCTCCATCTGGATCTACATTAAGCAACCACGCCATTTTTAGTTCAGCAATTTCCTTTCCTTGAAAGAGGTTGTTCTTTTGCTCAGAGAAGAGGTTATAACTAAATCTGTAAGTAAAAACGAAAAAGGGAGATTTATGTATATGTGAAAAGTAGGGCTGCAGTAAGATTTCAGTGTAGTGTTTACCTTGAAGCATACTCCTTATCAGTGAGATGCAGCCATATGCTGGAAGATAAGCACATGAATCGCAGCCACAGGAAAATTTGGGTCACCACTAGTGCTGTCTGTGAATTTATCATTAAATGCGTAGTTCTGTGACCACCGCAAGCCGAGTTTTCTAACTCAAGATTTGTGTCTCGCTGATGACTGATTTTGGAGGCTAAGAAGTTAATGCTTGAACTGAAGCTTTTTCGGTGTATATGGCGTTTTTACGACTTCTTTTCTGTGAGGCTGATGTTGCCGCTCTTCTTTTAGGACACTTGGACAGTCTTCTCCTTTACCTTACTGCCTATATTGCAAAATTTGCAGGAGCCTGGTTATCTTGGAGATCTACACCCATTTGCCAAATTTTGTTAAAATTGAACAGCAAGACCAAAACTTACTAAGGAAGCAGGTACGTATACACAGTGATAAAAGAAGTCTTGTTTCTGTAGTAAATTAGCAAAAAAAATTGTTTGCGCTTTTCAATTATTTAGCTTCCATTTAATCCATTTTCAAGAGTCTAGTAGCCTGTATGTTGATTTCTAATAATGGGTGGCAGTTGTGCAGATGCAGAACTTCAAAATTTAGCCCGTAGTGACAGATCTTCACTACCTTTATTCTTAGACAAAAATGTGTGCTGTCAAATCTGTTATAGCGAGAGAGTAAGACCAAAGATCTTTTTCCACTAACTTTAGACTGAAGGAAACAAATTGCTTGTCTCACTGGTGAGTTCTTACAATACAGCAATCTTGGGTCCACTCTTGTTGAACGCTTTGCTGCCCACCTCAGCCCACCCCCCCAAAAAAGGACAGTCGGGCAGAACAAACCCTCGCTCCTAATCCCTCTTGTGATGAATGCCTCAGCTCTGTCCCCACTTTGTCCTTCTCCTTCCCTCCCCAGGCATTCCTCTAGCCTTAAAGCAGCAGGCCTGCCGCTTCCCTTTTGGAATCACCTTCCCTCCGTAGAGCGCAGGCTCTTCTAGTTTTTCATGGAGCACCGAAGCCCCTGCCCACCGCTGTGCTGTATTGGCACAGGCGTTACGTAGGAGTTTCAGAGGTCTGAGTGACCTCTGCTAGCTAGCTTGAAGCTTCTTCTGCGTAATGTGAGTGTGCCCTTATAACTCCGATTAAAAAGAAGAAAAAAAACAATCTAGAAAACCATTTTGCGCGTCTGTGCTTTGTCCAAGTTTAAAGCCCGTTCAAGAGCCCGCATGAATGTGAAACACACTGGAAAAGAGGACCGGGAAAAGGACTGAAGAATTAATGTTGGCAATGGTGTATGGAAAGAGATTAATAGGAATGCAATAACAGCCACCCTTAATGTGAGACAGAGACCTCTCCAATTCAAAATAATGAGCAGAAGTGAGTTTCCCCCTTAAAAGATGTTGAAGGCAAAAATCATTAACTTAGACAAATGCTGGAGCTCTGGGGCTTCGGTACATATGTTTTGAAGTTTTCCAGTCACTGAGAGATATTGGAAAAATATTTTCCTAGATATTAATATTGTCCTTGTTGTAAAATATATTCCTAGACCAAGTATTCATTTTAGAGGACTCTAGCAAGTCTGTATTTTTATTAAAAAGCCAAACAAACAAAGACCTTTTTTCTATTAATGGCAGATGGTAGGCAAAACGTGAATCTGCGAGAATAGGAGAGGCCTAGGCTCTGCTATAACAGTTTCGGGAAAATATACCTTGGGTTGTATTCTAATTGGCAGGAAAGCTACTTACTTTGAAAAGAGATTCTTTTAAATAAGAAGTGACAGGTTGCTCATCTTATCAGTAAGACCAAGGCGGCCAAGGGTCCTTTAGTAAGGAGTTGCACCAGTCAGCAGAAGGTTTTCCAGGTGTGTTATCTTGGGCTCTATCTTTTTTAACTGTCCAAGGAGACGTCGTCTTTCCTACGGTACTTCTTTTCACTCAGTGCCTCTTTTCCTTTTGTTTCTTCTTGCTGCAACAACATCCTTTATTAGTCTGTCTTCTAGGGTGCTGAAGACCTATTATCCATCCCTTTGATGTACTGACCCCTTGGTGAGGTCAGAAACTCGCCTGGCAGCCATCCATCGTTTCTAAGGAGCTATGCTAGTTTGTACTAACTGAGGGTCTGTCCTTCTCCTCTGTCATTGCCTAAAAAATGCAAATGCTTTGGTATAGGTGGAGTGGAATTAATCTAAATAACTACATTGCTGTTTGGAAAAGTAATCTGAAATAGAGCAGTATGTAGCTGATGAGTTGCTGACTCATGCGGGGTGGGCAGTTACCGTTATCACCGGCCAGCTGGATGCAAACAAAAGTGCAGATGGATAACATCAGTGAAAGCTTAGACGAAAAAAATGCGAGGATTCTGGGCTGGGACAAGAGAAGGACTGTGAATGATATTATAGCACAAATAAAAATGAGAATAAAACATCACTGCGCTGTCAGCACTTAAAAGCAATCAAGAGAGCTAAGTCAAAGTCCAGGGAAGTTAACAGCCTCCTGTTGCCTGCTACGGTCTTTGGACTGGTCCCACCAAGTGGGCTCAATTTTGCTTCCAACGACCAGGTATAAAGGCAGGTCTTGTCCTTCAGCTTTTTTAGAGGCTCTTTTGGGCAAAAAGACAAATATTTTATTGGACAAATGTGATTGTCAGTCCAGAATATTTCAGGATATTTTCAATGCTGCTTTCTTTTTTTTCCTGTAGCTGGTTGAAAGGATAGTGTTTCTGCACACTGTCACGGGGGGGGGGGGGGGAGGTATGTTCACCACTTATCTGATGCCAAACCATAACTTTATTTCTCTGGGGTTTGGACTGGCAGCCGAGTAATTTGCTGCAGCTGAATAGAGTAACTATGTGAAATACAGGTGGAGACTGAACATGTCAAAGCAAGCGGTACAGTCAAATCCTCAGCACAAGGGAAGGAACCACGGGTCTCTCTTCCGAACCATTCAGACATATTTGCCTGCTGGAAGATTTGAGGAGAGAGGGGAAAATCAGTACTCTTAAGAAGTGGGGTGCTCTTCCAGGAAGATTTAAGGTAGAGTTTAATTTTACATGGAGCCTCCCATCGTTGAGCTCTACCAAAGTGTTTTATATGGTAATGTGTTAAATATAGAAAGGTGACTGGGTAGGCAAAACAGAGCAACCACTAAATCAGTTCACACGTATAACATTGGACAGTAAATGAAGGGCTTCAGTAGTAGCAGGACTGTGATTCCTGGCCTCTAGCAGCTCCTGCTGGGGTGATTTTAAGGAGTTACTGTTTATTGCTTTCCACTCTGCCCCTTGTCAGAGGGGGACAGCTCACTTCTGGCGAAGACGACTGAGGAAGGTAACTTTTAAATCATCCCCACGTGCCTTGCCAGAGCTCGTGAGTTAGAGCCAGAGCTCCTGACTGTAGGAGCCGGGTGGTACATAAGAACCGAAACATTAAGAAAAGACATTGGCTCCTTTTGGAGGTAAGCAGCTGCAACGCTGCCCAAGTCAGGTTATTCAAAAGCTGTGGTTTTGTTGTTGCTACGGGGTCAGTTCCAGTCTGTGCCTCGTTAAACAGCTTGCATTGCTGCATCCTGGGTAAAACAGCCAAAACGTGGAGAGGCAGGGTGGGTAACGAAGAGACCGGTTAGCCTAAAGAGAAGGCTCGGGGGGATCTTAGCAATGTATATAAATACCTGAAGGGAGGGTGCAGAGAAGATGGAGCCGGGCTCTTTGCGGTGGTGCCCAGTGGCAGTAGGCACAAACTGAAACACGGCAGGTTCCTTCTGAACATCAGGAAACGCTTTTTTCACTGTGAGGGTGACCGAGCCCTGCAACAGGTTGCTCGGAGAGGTTGTGGAGTCTCCCACCTCGGAGATGTTGAAAAGCCATCTGGACGTGGTCCCGGGCAGCCGGCTGTAGGTGGCCCTGCTTGAGCAGGGGGGTTGGACAAGGTGACTGACCTCCAGAGGTCCCTGCCAACCCCAGCCGGTCTGTGATTCTTCTGATGGCCGCGTTTTGTTAACCTTGGATAAAACTGTTAACAAGGAGACTGTAACATCTTTCTCGGATTTGGCTGAAATTAGGGTCAGTAAGCAGCAACTGATTCTACTGCTTATTGTTTTTACAAAGCTGTGATGTACTTTGTTTTCTTATCATCTTAAGGATTGGTGCTCTCCCCCAGCCCCAGGCAGGTACCGTCCACGTTGTACAAACCCTCTGAAACGGATCAGCCGCTTAAGAGAAAAGAAACCTCTGCCCTGAGATGCGTGTGAGGATTTCCTTGCCCTCATTTCCTGACCCCTTAAACTACAGGTTTCTGCTTTCTCAGTTGCGCAAAGTGCAAAGCTGCCACTTGTCAGGGTATTTAATTGCGTAGGAAAAGGAAAGGGAGTTTGGGGAAGGACACTCATTAAATCTATACCCCTCTCTTGGCTAACAAGGTAAAATTAACAATCCTGTTGAAATTTACCACTAGGATTCAAAAGATGTGAGAGACAATTGCTAATTCACAAAGTACGCTCCTCGTTATACGCTTTGCTCCTGTAAGAAAACAAAGATAAAGCACGCGGATGAAAACAAGGAAGTGCAATGGGCGAGTGTACTCTGAACTGGGCCAGGAGTGGGCTAATGGCTTCACTTGCCCCAGTTCTTGCTATGATAGTCGAGGACCTTGCTGGTGTGCGGGAGTGGAGAAAGTAGGGGAGGAGGCTACGCTTTCCTTCCAGGCTTATGCAGAACCACTTAAAACTTCAAGCAGGGTCAAAGAAATGGCAGGTTATGATTTGGCCAGCACTGGATGAGGGATACTGACCTGTGCCTGAGGTCGATCGTAATGGTCGTTCTGTGTTCAGGTGAGCAGTTGTGTGTGAATTTGCTTGCTGATTTTGTACTCTTCATGTATGTGGAACCCACAGTTTCATTTCCTGTTATTCTGCCAGTTCTCAAGACTAGTATTTCGGCAATCTTATCAAGAGCCAGCATCTAAGGCAACTGTGGAAATGTTTGCTTCTTGTATTTTCAGTGATCGACTGAGCAAATAGCATCTTTTGCATGGGCATATGCCAAATTTGCACGCGCACCATTTTTTTTACACTAGCAAAAGTTGTATTTGTATGTCAGATAGGCATTCACAGATTCAGTTTGATATACAGAGATTGGCTGAGGAGTCTGTGTGTGCACTTCCAAGCTTGTCTGCATGTAAGAAGTTTTTTGAACGTTTGTCTCTTCGTATCGTTACAGAATCTGGTTTATGTAAAATGAAATGTTACCCTGCACCGCTTCTGGGTAGTAACGAGAACTACACAAAATACTCGCAATTAAACCATGGACCGTTTATCCTTCATTCAGATGTCATTATGGTCTCAACTTAGGAAAGCTTTTCTATAAACTTGGTCTAATACTTGAAAACCTTTTAAATGACCTGAGCTGATGAGTGGTTTTGCTGTTTAAATCGTATGAAATACATAGCTTTATGTAGTTGTAAAGAAAAATAGATAAAATTCTGCACTTTTAGTCATATTTGTCTTTAAGGTGTTAGATTCAGTAAAACCTGAGATTCAACTAAAACTTGGAGCATGCCAACCCATGTGGATCACCACCAAAAGTCATTCTTGCGGGACTTCTGCACGTTGCAGCAACCTGTAAGACGTGAGGGGCTGGTTAGTAGTCTATGTCCCTGAAATGCTTTGAGAAGAAATTCCTTGTATGCCTATGCCGCGGTCACAGAATTTACTGCGAGGCATGGCAAATATTCCTGAGCTAGTTTTCAGCTGGATAACTATGATGCTGTCAATAGTCTACGCACCACAGTCTGAACCTCAGCTCAGACTGATTTATCTAGTCTTGATGTTGCTGAAGCTGAACTTCTGGCTAAAACTGAGTTAACGTGAAACTACCTCGGATGCAGTGCATTCATTCCTGTGCATTGAAAGGAGGAGGCATCTTCCTGGTTGAGGAAGAGTACTTGCGATGCTTAGAAACAGTAATTTACCATTTGCAAAAGACAAGGAGTTAATGTACTGCAAAAGATGAAAGAGGAGTTACCAGAACATGCTACTGCTAGCCCAAAGGGTTTGAGAAGCAAGCTAAAAAATACTGAGAATGACCAAAAAGTGCTGAGCTTTCCAGTCATATTTTAGTATTCTATGTGTTTGCTTTTTAGGCTTTCCACCTCCAAGGTTTAAATACTCAAGTTGTAACACGTGAGCCTGAAGTTCAGAAAGTCTTTTGATTTTTATTAAGGAAAACTGAAAGTCTATGCCTGTATTTCTTCTAGGGCGATTAGAAACACCGTATCCTATGAGACTTGCCAATACTAAGGATGACTGAAAGGCACTTTATTTACTATTCGGTACACATCAAGGAAGTTCTACAGTAACTGCTCCCGTCATATTTCCAATTAAGATCTCTGCTCTGACGCAGAATGAAAAGGATGCATCAGGTAGCAGCGCTCTGTCACTCTGAAGTGGTGACTTCTCTTGCTTTTCCTGGCTGAGCAAGAATCTCACCTTGACTCCCTCCAGATGAAGTGAAACAGTTATCTGTCTTTTGCTTCCTCCTTCACGTACCTGCCTGTCCGTAACCCCTTATCTCCTTGCTCCTTTCTTCCATTACCTCTTGCGTTTTTTTTGCAGAGCCCCTGCTTGGCTAATCTCGAACCTGCTCCAGCAGCTGGAGCTGGGCAATCTCGCTCAGCAAAGTTTGCTCTGACGCTATTACCCTAGAAGAACAAGACTGAAAGGCTCAGCTATTTGACTGATGTATCTTAATCGGTGGTTTGTGTAAGTAGTAAGTGAAAGGATCAGCCGATGTCCTAGTGCTGGCAGAATTTAGGAGCGTTTTCCACATCTAGCTAAAACAGCTGAGGGAACATGATTTCTAATTTTTGTTATATTTTTGTGCCAGTGACTGCGTATAGGTCTGTAATCGGTATCCGTTTTGTAAGCCTGCCTGCCCCCTCCTCCCCACCACGTTTACGAGTATTTCTATTTGAATGGATGGAAACAGAGCACAGATAAAAACTCTTCCCCTAAATGAAGAAAACAGTTGAGAGACCTTAAGCGTTCGTTAGTTCACTGCGACAGCATTCGTTCTGTTTTGAGCGTGGAATGGGTGAGCTGTAAGCTGGCACTTCTACGTTGCCCAATGTATTGAATTCCCTCTTTCTCCTGTGCTGAATTCAAAGTTCTAGCTGAGCGCAGAATGAAGCCTATGAAAAGACTGTGATATCAAGTGTCTCTTCCAACAAAGCAGCAAGGGAGCAAATAGCAAATTAATAGAGTAGAAAATGGATCATGTTTCATGCTACGCGGCACTCTAGAAGAATCATTAGGTGAAAGCTTTCCTAAGGCATTTTATATTGAAGAGTGAGTGGCTAAGCGTTTTTCTTCCTTTGAAATATTAAATCTATATTTTTCTTTAAGATGCAGTTCTTTGCTAATAAGAATCCAAGTTTACAAATTTTAATTATTTGGATATTTTAATAAAGGACATTGTGCTATTGCTCAGGATCTGACAAGGGAAAGCTAGGTGAACGATGACGGCAGTGAGTGGAACAAATGGGTGGTAGCAGTTACTGATATTTTAAATTTGTTTTGGATTTCCTTAGATGGTGAACTTACCCATCTGTGCCTGAATGCTACACTTGCGTTTTGGACCTCCTGTAACTTGTCCTGAAGTCAAAACCTGCTCCACTGAATGGGAGGCTGAGGGGAAGCTGAAGAAAGACACCGGGAAAGCTAAGATTTCAAATTAAAGTTGGAAAATGTAAGGTAAGGAACATGTTTCAGTCACGCTAGCTTCATTATTACTTAAAGTCCATTAAAAACAGCAGAATGCTTGGGCCTCTACGAGCTCATGGTTGTTCACGTTCTTCCACAACTTCTGAATTCATTGGCTGAACTCGGCTGAATCTGATAAATCAACACAGGTATCGGGGTTCCTACAGATGACACATGTTGTGTGACTTTGCACATTACTGCACACAACTCGAGACTTGAGAAAGAGCCTTTTTACATTTCCAGTCAAAGGAAAAGCTGCAGTCAGTGCTCACAAGCGAGCATGTGATAGGAACCTGCAGGAAATCAGGCTTGATTAGTTCCAGTGCTTGGGCAATTGCATTTCTGCCCATTCTTCTCTCCTGCTTTTCTCAGGCTCCCTCAGCAGAGCGGAGAAATAAGAACATTAGAAGACAACAAACTTCTGAGGCTAGAGCTACATTTGAAAATGAGGTCTCTTGTTTCTAGTTATTGTAGTAGCTCTCTCAATTTAAACGGAACTTAAATGAAACTGCTAGGAAGAAATGCAGGTGTAAAGCCCAGTAAGTTATAAGCCTAATGTACAAGCCTTTGGCATCAGGTGAAAATGGTATACTGTTTACAAATTGCAAAATGTACTGTGATTTCGTTTGTGAAATACTTAAGATCTGAATGGGGTTCTGTGGAGAAATGTTCATGGAGGTAAGGATCCGGTGAGACTTCTGTTCATAACAGGTATGTATTTGCTTTTCATCACCTGTATTCCCCTGAAGAGTATCCCAGCTGTCTGAGTACCGTTTGTGAAATAAAGATGGAAAGCTTTTAAAATTTATTTTAACTATTCCTCCTTGTAATGACGTTGTATGCATATATGCACGTCCATTGTGGTTTATGTCATCAACACTGATGGGCTTGACTAACAGGCAGAAAAGAAACAATGAGCAATGAAGAGTGTCTCTTTTTATACATATTTTCCCATTTCTTTTCTTGAAGCTGAACACGTGCATTCCTATTGCAGTCCCATCGGCTAGAGGTCCCTTTCTCTCCCTCCTCGTTGGTGCATGGGGTTGGAAGTTGCTGCTACTTCTACTCCTGTTAAAAGTTGCCGAGAAGCTGAGCAGAAATACTGGCTTCTAAGCTAGGGAGTATGCTTTGCACGTGAGCTCCTGGCTGCCTCTGCCTGTGCCCGAGCGCAGCGCTCCCACCGGCGAGGGGGTCTTCTTGTGGGTGGGCTTGTGAGCTGCGGTAGCAAAGGGCAAAGGCTGTTGTTCCGAAATCACTACTCTGTTTCCCGCTGTTCAGCCTTTCCTCAGCCTGGCAGCTGGGAAAGCGTTGTCAATAGGCACTTGCTCCGTTTTTTGTCTTCCTTGGCTATTGGGCGCTCGCAGAGGCAAGATACTGGCTTGGTGGATGGACGTTTAGTCTGATGTGTTCGGCCGTTCTCACGTTGCCATAGTCTTATTTGCCATTTTCTGTGTCTGACCGCACGTTGACTCGTATCGCCATCACCTTGTCAGTGAATAGCATTTTGTGTTTCTTTTTTGTGACATGTCTCATCGGGCATGAGGTTCGGAAAAGTAAATTTTGCAGGGAGCTCTGCTTTTCCTAGGAACCCAGAGCAGATCTCAGTTCCCTTTGGGCTTGGTATTTGCTCGGAACTCCTGGAGTGAAAAAATATTTGTTGGACAGAGGTCTGAAAGCAGCAGGGCAATGATGAAAGAAGAGGTTTATCTTCTAAAAAGCTGCTTCCCCATCTCACTTGAGTGTTTCCTTGGTTTAAATTCCAGTAAGAACAGCGGAAGTCCTTTGCTTTAAATCTGTTCGGTCCTTGCTTATGACACACTTTATGGCTGCTTGGTCCGTGTTGGATTTACTCTCTCCTCTACCCCATGTAATTCACCAGAAACAGATTGCTGTGGTAGTTTCCCCTCTTAAACAGTATTGTTTCCTTTTGCAAACCCCTTCTTTTCCTTTTCCCAGAAACAGTGAGCAACTAGGTTGAATGGATTTCTCTACAAGGTTATTTTACAGGTCAGGAGGTTAGCTTACTTTTGTCTTTTTACTCCAACTGTTTCAGAAGAAATCCTCTGTGTGTTCTCCTGAATTGTAAAGGCTGGTAAGAATGAGAAGCCTAAGTCATCCATTAATCCACAGGCAAAGTACTATTCAAGCAGCTGCAGTGAAAGCTCTCACATGCTGCCCTGGAAATAACCCCAGCCTTGACGTGGTAAGATGACCCTAGGTAAGGTCAGAAGCTCAGTTCTCGTTTTCATTTAAGCTTCTGGTTTTTAAACAGTATTTGGCGTTGTCCCTTGTGGGTCTGTTGATCTGTTAAAGCAGATGGATCCTCAGAGAGAGAGAGGGGAAGAGCGGAGTCCAGAGAGGCAGCGGTTTATTTGCTAAACGTTGCTGCTCTCACATCTCGACTTATTGTTGTTTTGGCTTAAATATTTAATGACCACGACCCCATGTGAGAGCAGCAAGTGGTATCAGGATTTTAGCTTAAGCTGCTTTGCAGAGACAAAGCACCTGTTTTAATTCCTTCTGGAAATGGAAGTGATTTGGAAGTGTCCCAGCAAATTCAAGTCAAAGTGGTAATACTTGCCTGCTTGTATACTTTCCCATGAAGTGTGTGAATTTGAATGGTCTGTGTACACAGCGCAAGAGATTGAAGCTCATGGCTGGGATTTTCAGGAGGGCATGAGAAAGCTGGGTGTCTCTGTCCTGATGGCCGGAACACTTAACTGAGTATGGCACTTAAATGAGCCTTAGGTCAAACCTCTTTCAACTCCTTTGAAAATCCTGCCCGTGCTAGCCTTCCATGTGCATTGGGGTCAGTGTGCAGTGCAGAATACGTACCCGAGTGAGTTCATTGGTTTTGTGTATAAAACTGTGTGTTTAAATAAAATACAGCTGATAGCGCTAGAGATAGACTGTGACTTCACCATCTAGTCCAAGTAAGGACCGGTGCAATATGTAAGCCGGCACAAAAGCAGCAACGATGATGCAAAAATCCACAAGCAGCGATTTCGTTCCCTATTACAAGCCCATCTATTTGGGGGGGGGGGGGGGGGGGGGGATCCCAAAGCTCAACCAACAGTATAGCCAGTACTTCTGCTACTACTTCTACTACTACAAATAGACCCTTAAGGCTTCTGGAGACAGTAGATATGAACACTCGTTTCATACCTAAATAATGATGATTCCAAACGAACAAGTTTCAAAAAGAGCTGTCCCCACCCCCAGTTGAAAAGTAAAGCTCTAATCGTCTAACTTCACTGACCTTAAGCAGTCTTATCTAAGTATCTGTAGTAACAACATCTAGGAAGTTCCAGCAGTGTTATAGCCTGCAATAAAAATGATCTCTTTCCAATTTCGTCACATATGTTCCATACTGAAGAAAAGAGAGGCTTAATAAAGTCTTCTGTCAATTAAAACAGGTAAGAAGGAAGTGATTACATAGGTGCATACATGCAATGCATGCATTCCCTAAAATAATGTTAGCATTTCAACTTTCTGGTTGCATCTATCTATAAAGTTGGTGCAGTTTCTCGTATGCCATCAGTATTTTCCTAAGTACTTACTTTTATATGATGTTTCTAATTTATGCCTAGATGAGTCTGCTAGGAGTGGTCACATGTGCTAGCAGCTCTGGAAACTTCCTTCTCATTTTTGTTTGATCCAGGCGTTGTTCTCTTACGTGAAACTTATTGAATGGGTCAGTCTCCGTAAGATTTACTGAAGGCACTTTGAACCATGGTTCTGGTATGTTTATTTGTGACAGGTATCTTTCCTGCTTTCATCCAGAATTGGGGTTGTCAGGAAATAACAGTGCTCGGCATGGTCCTGCCATTGCCTCTGTAGTGACAGCTCCTTTATGTTGCATGCACTTCATTGCAGAATCTCAGTTCAGCTTTTTACTCTTGGTGTTGACTTAAGTTTGCATGATGGTGTATATAGGTACTTTATCTGTGATACTGGACTGAAGGAAATTTTAATTCCTTATTATCTTAATTATTCCTTCTGGAGAATCCCAGTTCCAATGTATGTAACAGATAAGAATAGTTTGCATCCGACCTTGCTGAGATGGATGGCATATGCATCTGCGGCAACACAGCTCCCACGTATTGTGCACGAGGAAGAAGTGGGTGGTCCTTTAATGGAGAGTAACCTAAAGCATTTAAAGCACCTGATGAGAAAGCTGACTTTGTCCTAAGTATAGATTTACAGGTTTTCACGCTCGTCCAGGTGTCAGCTATGCAACATGGCCACCACGCAGGGAGTGGACCGGTGTCGGAGTCGCGCAACGCCGTGAACGTGCTAGCCCTCCCAGGACTGCACACAGCTCTGCATTCGCTCTAGGTGAGTCGTTTGTGTGCTGAGTCTGCATGGAGGTCAAGGGTGGGGTTTTTTTAATTCCTTAAATTAGAGTTGCCCATCCTAACTCAGGGGGACTTAATAGAAGAGAGTTAAAACTGACTTGGAGCTTAAATTATTCTACTTTTCTTTTAACTCGGGAGACAACAACTGCAATGGCAGTGCGCAGGGGTCATCGTTAGATGGTCTAAATTCCTAATAAAGCCCAGTTTTCTCTTGGCTGGTTTTATGCCTTTCAGCTCAAGAATTTCACGGAAATAAGGCTACATGTGCTTGAAGTTGAGCGTCCACTTAGTACTTTGCTAGGTTTCAGCTGTAACGCAAGATGCATTTAATGCAAAGGTAGTGGCATAAACTGTCTGCCTCTTTCTTTATAGCCACTGACATAATATCATGCAGAGCTGATGTGCAGGGGGTGGGATATAGCCTGCAACTTCACGGCATCCTGGTTCACGTGCCCTTTGAGCCACTGGCAGTTTAGAGGAACAGTGGTGTCTCTTGGGTTCCAGCTGTGGTCATTATTAAAATGCTTACAAAAGGGGCTACTGGCAACCATCCTCAAGTTGTTGTTTTTATTCTTGTGACATGGAATGACCTTTTGTAATAGAATGAAGGAAATGGAAGTCACAAAAAATACTGGCATGATTGGCTTGAAGTATTTTGTGAGGGAATCGGATAACATCATAACCCTTTGGAGTAGGCAGCTTCAAACTGGAGCTGAATCAGATGTTCTCATTGGCTCGCTTAAGGAACAGTCTTTCAACAGGATATTATTGATTTTTACATTTCATTTTTCATTTCTGTGGTGCAGCTTTTGTCTTTTCTGGTTTTAGGGAGTCAAGCCAGGATAGTTGATTTTCATTATGTTTGAGAGGTAAGGGAATGCTTAAGTCCGCAACCTTCCTCCCTCCTTATGGAAACTTTTTTTTTTTTTTGCATGAATCAATGGCAGAAAAGGAATCAGAGTACTGAAAAACTCGCTTCCTTTCTCTGCAGTCATCCCCCTCCCCCAAAATTTCTATAAGAACATGACTAAAACCAAAGCACTTGTTAACAAGGTACAAAGGAAGAGTGTCAAGCTGGTGAAGCCAACGGGAGGTGTACAGGCCACAGGGAAAGATGCTGATCTGGTTCATACTATATTCTGTCTAATCTTACAGCTTTATGGGATTACTCATCAATCAGGCTGCTGTGTGAAGGGCATGGCCTTTATGAGAAGGCTTTACAGTATCTTTGTTGTCAATCAACAGCTTGTCTAGGCTGCCACAAGGTAAGTGTAGGTAGCATGTTCTTTGGAGTCGGTTGATTCGGGGCGGACGTTACACTGGTGTGCACAAATGATAAAAACCTGCAGAAAATGAGAAGCTGCAGCCTGGTCAGCTGGCAGTGTGGGATGTGAATATCTGTCGTCTTCACTGGGAACAAGCCTTTTGTTGATTGGTAGTGTCTAGAGGAGGGTCAGCCATGCATTCAACAGGGTTGTTTCAGCTGACCGCAAATGTCTTCAAAGAAACAGATATTTGAGGGTTTGTCTGTAAATCTCCCGACCAGAAGGAGGCTTTAAATTATGTGGTGTATCTCTGTCCTGTGACAGGGTGGCCATTACACTAACAACCCAACGTTTCCCAGTGTAATTTTCCTCTGGAGTAAGCTAACATGGATGGCCCTGCTTTTCATGGAAGAATTCTTACAGGGGACTTCAGACCTTCTGATGTCTTCCTCTTCTCTGTCCCCTCTCTCCTTATCACAAGTTGAACTTTACCTGCTAATATACTGAGAATTCATTCCCTGTTCTTCCCAGTAATGGTTGTATTTGCTGTTTTTGTAAAATGGGACTGATCACCTTTGCTTAAGAATTCCAGTGTTCCAGCGTATTCATGGATGTCTTGCTGGGCAGTACTTGGCTATGGAAGTAACAAATACTTGTGCCCAAACGGTTATTGTAAGACATGAGCAGCGCTGCAAGATTTGTCATACTTGCATTACTTATGCCCTTCATTGGTTATGAAGTCCTGGGAATTAAATGTTACTGAAATCCAGTTCCTCAGGCCTGGTTGGCTGCCCTAACAGAAACATTTACTTTGACAGTTCCAGAAATTCAAACATGCTGTCACACTTTAGCTTACAATAAATGTCACGGAAATAACAGCCGCTCCGTGGTCATAATAGTTATAGCGTCTCTCCCATTTTGCATAACTGGGAGGAGATGTCCATTTCAAAGAGAGCGCTGGGCAGCATTTTCTGAAGTCCTCGGACTGAGTGCTTCCCAGTGGAAGGTACTGTTCTGCCCAGTCAATGAAATACAAAAGGGGAAACGGAAAGTAAAAAAAATCCCTGGCAAATATAATCCCTGTTTAAGACCTCTGAGTGTGGATTCCCAGAGGGCAATAATTGCTCTTCCTCTTATCGGTGGAAGAATTATTGAGAGTGTGCGAGCAGTCATTTCTGTGCATCCAGCAAGTGCTCAGCCTCCCCTGTTACCTATAGGTGTATATCATCTATCTGTCTGTCTATCTGTCTGCTCCGCACTGTCCAGAAGGGCATACATGTAAAAGTGTAAATTGGGAATTTTCACAACCAGAAAACCGCTAGCAAAATAACCGTGGATAGCACACAACAGTTCCCATACCTCCAGCATACAGGTATAATTCAAGTAAGGCTATCCCTCGCGTAGAGGCAATTCTCTAGAATTTTAAGGCAGAACACATGCACACCACGCAGTGGCCGTGCAGGGCGAGAAGGATGTTTTCCGTCTTTATTTCCTTCCGAGGGCGCAAGGTAGGCGCAAGCATTTAACTGGGGCTTCGATGCTGCCAGAGTCTGTACAGTGCGTTAGGGTTGCTGCCTCAGCAGTTCCAGGAACCTCTTGCAACACAAGAACCGCCGATTTCTGTATCAGTACCGCAGGCCATTAAAAGCTTGGTCTTTCTGGATCTTATTTTTAGAATGATTTATGGGTATTTGTTTATTCAGTTCTTTTGAGCATTGGAGGTGGTTTTAATTGCATTTTATTTGGCACGCATCGTTTCAAAATTAACCCCCTTAAAATAGGAAAAATTTTATGGAATGTATCTATTATATGAAATTGTCACAAGCACTGCCTCTTTCCATTACTTTTTATTTTTCATAACGTATTTTACAACTGTAATTTTCATGTCTCACATTTTTCTCTCCAGTTTCCTACGTCCTGTGGTTAAATCTTGACCATAAATCTTACGCTGCTTTGTTAAAAATAATAGGTCTACTATGTTTCTTCATGTAACAATCTGCTAGATTAATAGTGTCTTTAAAACAATTAAATATGGTTGTGTGGTTTAATATTCCCAGTTTTAATGCACCATGAAGGAGAAACTATAGCCTTTTTCATTTTATAGAGTGCTTGCGTTTCACGTGCTGTCTGGCAATTCTTGTCTGACACCTTGGTACTGAAATCGCTTTCTTATACTGCTGTGGTAAACACACAAGAAGAGCAATATCAAAAAAGAAGAACTTCTTGCGCAGTTTTGGAAACCAAATGACAGAAGTCACTGGATGGCAAAGAAGGCTAAAATTTTAAAAGTAGTATCTCAGCAAAAAAGGCTTTTGCAGCTTTGGAGTGCACGACTCGAGTCGTCATAGAGTGGAACTAGAGAGGAGGTAGTCCTTTGGATTGCGCTGGCAATACTCCTCGGCCTGCGTGGTGGTAGCGACGAGGTCTGGAGCCGCTTGCGGCACCTTCCTTACCTGTGATCCCGAGAAATTGCCTGGAGAGCAGAAGAGATGCTTCAGCTGCGGCCGAGACTCTGCCGTGTGAGGGTAGCTGCACGACTAACAGTGCAAGCACGCGGGGAGGGATGGGTTTCCCTTTCGGAACATAAAATTTGCTTCTTGTGTAGCCGGGCTTTTGGGGTTTGGGTGGTTTGGGGGTTTGGGGTTTTTTTTTTTGCAGTAGTGTGACTACAGCCCTTGAACTGAAAGGTCTTTGTGCGTGGCCATTTTATTGTGTGCGCTCACAATGCCCGCTACCGTGGGGCTCCAGTCCCTGAATGGGACCTCAGGCATTGCTGAAATGCAAATAGTGACGAATTTTAAAAATGAGGCGCAGGGGTTCTTGTCAGATGTATCCTGTGCTAAGAAGCTGATTTATATTGCCTTAGGTTTAACGATCACATTGTAGGCCTCCTGCATCTCTAATTACTTGGAAAAAAAATATTCCTACTTTTCGTTAAGCCAACGGTTAGCAGGCTGGAAACCTGACCGGGTCATGTACACGTCCTCTGGTTTCACAGGAACAAGATCTGGGTCTCCAGTGTCCCTGCCTCACGGAGGATCCTGCCCTTTGGTTATATTTAGATCAGGGCATGCTTCATCGAGAAGGAGAACATGAGGCCCAACGTATTAATCATTAAAGGAAGTCAGGCTTTGACACCAAAGCCAAATTTCAGCAGAGCTGGTGTCTGGAAGTAAGTAACAAACTGTAGTTTTATTGCTAAAGATCAAAAGATTAAAAAAATAAAAGGGGGGGGGGGGAGCTCAAGCATTGTCTAAGGGATGCGTTCTTCAGTTTGTGGAGGTGGCAAAGAAAGTAAATTAATCTGTAACTACCTTATCTGGACTGTCTTGTACCTTTTTCTGCACCAGCCTGCATTATCTTTTCTTAAAGAAAGATGTCCTCCATGGCTCACTGCTGCAGCAGTTCCTGAGAAAATAGGCAGCCATCTGCACGATGCTTAGAAAATACTTGTGGTTTTCTAAAACAGGCATTCGAAGTGGGTATCTCTGCCATCTTAAATAGGCAGCTTGTTTTACCCTGGCTAATCTGTAGTGGTGGGTCTGTTTTGGAAAGAACAGAATTAATGCTTTCCAAACTGGCCACTATTAAGAAAGGTCATCAAATGCAGACTGGCAAAGAACCTAGTAGATCAGAAGCTCAGTAAATTCTAAGGATTCCTAAATATCAGGAAATGTCACTGCAAAACTGAATATTAAACCATGCGAGCGTACACGATCGGTGAAGACTGCGATTTGTCTAGCCTATAGATATTATTCCTAGATGTTATAGTTAAGTTTACTAGGGGCTCGTCTCAAAAAAAAGTTAATATTTGAAAGCTTGTATGAAACAGCATTGCAAAAACTCCTGTTCAGTTAATTTCTCTTGGTTCCACAGAGGGAATATTCTTCTTTAAAGTTTCTCAGTTTGAATTCTTGTTCCAGTTAAAACTTGCTTTGAAATTGTTTTGTGTCGCAGGCACTTCTGCTGAGAGAGAATGTGAGATTTCATGGAGACCATGTTCCAGAGCCTTTATAATCAGGTAATGCCACATTTTACTCCCAGCATTGAGAGCTTACTCCTGTAAGTGTTATTCTTGCCATGCAAATACTGCTGCAGTCTTCACAGTCCGGAATCTGGCCCTGTGCAAAACCTTTTAGACTTCAGTGCCTCTTTGCTTCAGGGCCTAACCTCAGGTTCATAAAATATTTGTAGCTGTCAGTCTAGAGCATCAGCAGAAACTGCACAGATGCAGAAAGCCTATCTGGTGTAGTGTTAGCAAGAATAATTTTAGAAATGCAAATACTTAACAGATACACATATATACGTACATGCATATGTAAATACATATATACATATGTGTATATATATATCAGACTTGAAATACGCACGAGAAAATCTACGATTCCTTTGATAATAGTATGTCTGAACTCGGTTGTTAGAAAAATGTCTTTAACTGAACTTTCAAATGCTGCCCTGGTTTACGCTTGTTACAGCTATGGTACTCAGTCTTGTTTCTTATTAGAAATAGCTGATGAGGCATCTAATTTTAACAACCTTTTTTTTGCTTCCTTACAATTCTGTCAAACCTCGGCTCTTTGCTCTCAAAGACTACAAAAGAGAGTACGTGCCCTGGCCTCCAGGTCTGTCTTTTGTGTATCTTTGTTTCTTTGACGTTTAGGAACTTTTTTAGCTAATGTGGAAAAGTTCGACAACCTAGGACGTAACACACACAGCTTTATTGAAAGAATGTTTTTAAGATCACAGAAACAGCGTTACAAAAAGTTCTGTTCGGCAGTGCTCCGTGCAGCGCCTGAATGACAGGGAGTCATCAGAATGGCTTTTTCTGCAGAGTTCTGGCGAGACGCGGAGCGAATTGCTTAAACCAGCTCCTCCTGTGTACGCCCCATGGCGGGGAGCCTGACCTTGTCTGTTTGTAAAATTGTGGAGTGAAATCAGAAAGAGCATGGCTTGGAACTTAGCTAGGTAAAACGGAAGAAAACGAGATCAAATAATGAATTGCACCTATATTAGCCTGCAGGAAGCACCAGAGATTGTATTGTGCTGGTCCATCCTTTCACCGCAGAAAATGGATGCTTTGCAAAGCGCTCGGGTACGTTGCATTACGGACAAACCCACAAGGAAATCAACGTTGTTTTCAGGGTTTGAGAAATGCGCAACAAGTAAGGTCTGAGGTCACATAATGAACATCAGTGAGGGAAATAAAATGTGGAATAGCTGCACTTTAAGTGAACGGGTCCCCCTTTTGTGCACTGGATGAGGGAAAAGTCCTGTGGGAGAAGTGGTGTGTTAGCAAGTCATGCCAGTCAGTGTCTTCATTACTGGGCAGACGAAAGCAAGCTTAGGCTGGCATCCTGAGCGTGACAGTTCTGACTGTGGCTTTGCAAACTTACTGTCCCTAACTTAACTTTTAATGTGCAATTATGTAGCTAGCAATTTACAGGACCTCAGCATTTTCTGATTCTGGTCTTTCCAAAAAGTGGCTCTTGTGCAGTGTGCAACTGCCCGCTGTTACGGCGTGCCGAGCGTTAACAGGCTCCTTCGTGTAGTTTGCGTACGGAAATGATCTTGGAATTGTATTAACAGATACATATCCAGGCATACCCACTTTTTCAGAAAAATTCCTTCTGTTGCTTTGCTTAGTCAGAGAACATAATGCAGTTCAGGACCTGTGTTTTCTGAAATGGCAGTGCTGCTCCACAGGCTGGTATGGTTAAAAAATACTCGAGATACCTCCTGAAAATCAAGGCTGGAGTTCTTCTCCTCTTAAACGTTGCTATCGGGCAACTTGGGTTTAGTAGAACTAGTGGGGGTTTTTTTGTGTAGATATGATGGTTTCTGGCAGGCAGTTCAACTTAAAAGATTATTATAGCTAGGCTTTCACACCTTTTTTCTGAAAACCTGTGAGTAGCAACGATCCGCTTGTTTGCGCTAGGTGGAGGCCAACAGAAAGTTACTTTGGTTGGTCGTGACGCATCACGAGTGGTAATACAGAAGGCACAGCAGAACGGGGCGATTGTAAATTGGGATCCCAACGTTCCTGTATTAACCGTCTCTTGTAACACTAGATAATCCCGCCCTTGACAAAATTCAGCCCTCGCTTTGAATACTGCTGAAGTGCAAGGACGTCGGAGTGTTTTATCTCTGGCTCCTAACAAGCGTTGGCAAAGCTTGTTGTTTCCCCTTGGGGATACCCCCGGTGCTATCCGTTACCAACTTGTCGTGGCATCACCGCAACCGCGTAACGTCATCTAGGCAAATACAAAGAAGGACCAAGCAGGTACAGAGCATGTTCTTGAAGATTTTTGTCAGCGGAAGGCCCTACGTGAGGGGGTTTTGGTCTCTGTCCAGGCTGGGCAACGTCGCCTTTTGCGCAGCGGAGATCTGGTCGCGTGCCCAGCTCCCAGCTCCGGGCGGGGAGAGAAGTCGCTTTGCGACCGGACTCCGGTCCGGTGGGAGTCTGGGGAACGCCGAGGCTTTCGCTGCGCTGCCTTGAAATACGGAAAGTTGGGGATGAGGCTGGGGAGCTCTGCTGGGAGTCCCGGTGCGAGGCGAGCGTCCCGGCTGGCTGCCGGGGGGGGGACGTTCGTTCGTTCGTTCGTTCGTTCGGAGGGACGCGAAGACGGGGAGCCGGGGCGAAACGAAGTTCTCCCACGTTTACGCCCTCGCTGCCGGGCCGGCAGCTTGCCTCCTCCGCCGGGTCAGGCAGCCCGCGGCCGCGCCGCGCCGTGCCGTGCCGTGCCGTGCCGGGGGCGGCGGCGGCGGCCCCGGCCCCTGACGTCGGTGTGTCGGGCCGTACCGAAGGCGGAGCCGCGCCCGGGGGGCCGCGGTGCGGCTTTATTAGCGGCGCAGGTCGCGATGCGCGGCGCAGGCAGGGCGCAGCGAAGCAACAGGAGGCGGCGCGGTGACTCGCCGGCCCCACCGCCGCCCAGCCCGGCCCGGCCCGGCCCGCCGGCCCCGGGGCGCCGGTGCTAGCGGGGTGTGCTGCCCGCGCTCCCCGGGGCGGGGAGCCGGAGGAGGAGGAGGAGGAGGAGGAGGAGGAAAGAGGCGGCGGGAGGAGCGCGGTGTGGCTGGGCGGCGGGGTCCCCGGGGCGGCCGGCTCGTGATGGTGCTCCTGCCCCTGTGGGTAGTGGCAGCCGCGCTCCTGGGGGTCCGCGCTGCAGCCGGCCGGCAGGTGAGTGGGGGCGGCGGGGGGTGTGCTTGGGACCTGCGCTCCCCTCCCTTCCCCTCCTCGCCCTTCCTGCGGGGAGGCGGCCCCCCGCTCCCGTCCCTGCCTCAGCCCTGCCTTTTTGCCTCGCCCTGCCCGCGGGGTCCCTCCGCCAGCGGCCCCGGGAAGCCGCCGGAGCTGCGCCCCGCGTCCCTCGCTCCCCGCGTCCCTCGCTCCCCGCGTCCCTCGCTGCCCGCGTCCCTCGCTCCCCGCGTCCCTCGCTGCCCGCGTCCCTCGCTGCCCGCCCCGCCGCCCACCGTCCCACGGGCTTTCGGGGCCGGGGCCGGCCGGCCCTGCTGCGGCTGGGCTCCGAGGGTCCTCCGGCAGCGCTGCCCGGCGCTCGGCTTCCCCCCTCCGGGCGTTTCGCAGGCTCCCGGCGGCGGCGGCGGCGGCGGCGGCGTCCCTCGGGAAGAGCGGCGGGGCTCGCCCGTCCCCGCGTGGGGAGGCGAAGGAGACCCGCCGCCCCGCTCGACAGGTAGTCGGGGGGGGGGCTTTCGCGGCCTCTCTTGGGCCGCCCAAGTCGCTTTTTTGGCAGGGCGTCGCGATACCTAGGACGGGGCGGCCGGAATCGGGGTTTCGTAGCAGCTCTCTTCGCGGCGGGCTTAAGGATGGACTCCGTTAGCGTGTCGGTGGGAACAGCTGTTTATGCAGTTAAGGGAAGAACGCAGTCCCGGGAAACCAAAAGCAGAAACGTAAAAAAATGGTGCAATACGGACCAAGTGATTTTTCAGCCTTCTAGAAGCACTCTGCTGTCACACCTTGCACAGTCATTACACTAACAACTTTGTGCTTGTGTTTCTTTTCTCTTCTGCAGGCTGGTAGAGAACAACAGATCCAAATAGGTAAGTCTTTTTAACTATTACTGCTGCTATCGACGCGGGAATCAAAGAAGTAGGCGCAATGCGCTAGTTTATTTTCTGGAAGAGCGATCTGTATGCAGGCAAGCGTTCCCTCGGGTACCCCCACACCATTACCGCCCAGGAGCATTTGTAGTTTCACAGCGATGTGGCATGACTCAAATTTGCATGCCCTCTCGTTATGCCTTTTTGCATCCTGATAATGTCTGTGCTTCCCTTCTTAAATATAAACCAGCAAAAGGTAGAAATTGCAGCGTGCTTAAACAAGCCCTTTGAACATCACGGTAAATCAGGTCTGGGTCAGACGCTTGGTCTTCATTTCTACATTTCTGAATCAAGGAGGAAACGCCTACTCCACTTGGTTAGGGCAAACCGTGTATGTCTTTGTACCATTTTTCTTCTGTGTTGGAAGTCTTCAACCTTTTCTCTTAGCTGGAAAAAGTTTGTCTAATGCCGAGGCCTCTTCATACTCTGTTGATGGCACAGTGTTCTTGCTGCGTGCCTAACGGTAGTTGTTCGCCATTGCGTTGTAAACTGATACGCTTACGTGGGAAAGTGCAGTGCAGCAAGGTTGGCGTCTGTGATGAAGGAGGGTACTGAAGTGAAAGGTGCTCGTTTAGCGCCCACGGGGTACTTCGTATTGAACCTCAGTCCTCTCCGACTCTTTTCTAAAGACAGGAAGCTTCACATAACAAGGAGCATGCGCACGGAGTTTAGTTTCAGAAGATCTGCCTTCGTTTGAACTAACGGATAATTTAGTGCTCGATGGGATGGAAGAGGTTGTGGAAAGATGCGGAAGCTGGCGTTCTCTCTCCCAGGGCGTTAGCTGCCAAGGGTATGCCATCTTACACGCTCCTTAGCTTATCCGGTTGTGAAACGAGCCTTTTAACAGTTTGCCACTGAGCGCGAGTGCCTGCGCACCGGCGTGTGCTCTGGAGCTTTACAGGGAGGAGCGGTAGCGCTGGGAACGGACCCCAGGCAGTTCTATTTCCAGTTGCCGTTAGACCTCCAGTTCTGAGGTTTTGGTTCAGGTTTTGATCTGAGCTTTTGTTCAGACAAGAATTTCAAGTATTTCTCTAAATTTTGGAGGTCTTGTCTCAATTTCAGCTCTGGCACTGCATTCTTCTGGGCTTAGGTTGATTTCCACTGTGATCAGTGAATAATGGGAGTTGAGACAGTTAGGTACATTTAAACCTAACTGGCAAACAGACTTTTTTTCCAGTGGTATGCCGATCCTGTGTTTTATTTCTAGTCGTTTCCATGAGAAATGGATTGTATTTGAATTTCAGAAACCATAAGCTATACGGGAATGCGTCTTTTCAATTACACGGGACATCAGGCAAAATTCCTCGATCTGGAAAATAACTTTTTGTCCTTTAACTTCTTCCTTTCTTCCACGGTCCCAGCATTGCTGTAGTCGGGAACGTTTGAGGCGCGCAGGAACCGCAGGAGAGAGAGGTGATACGGCATGGCGGAGGGTGAATCGGGCACCCCGTGCCAAGCCCCCAGCGCCCGGTCTGCGTGCTCGGTGTGGGACGGGCTCTCCGCCTGGCTCTCGGGGCACCTCGGGAGCTTCTGCAGCCGACGTGATCTCGCCCCCCCTTTTCCCCTGGGAGAGGGGCAGGTGGGAGCTGAAGAGGACGTTGGCCGGTGGGTCTGTCCGCTCGCAGATCCAGGAGCCCGTGGTCCCAAATGTCCCGTTGTGCGGTTGGGCAGTGCGGGACCCCCTTGGGGTGGGACTCGGTGTTGGTTGGTGCCCAGCGAAGGCGAGCTGCTGGCCCCTCTGTCTCTCCTCAGCACGGCATCTCGGTGGGTTTTGGTTCAGGGTAGCAGGACCGAGAGCCTGGTGGCTTACTGAGACCAGGCTGTCTGTGAGTAGCTCTGGCTTTCGGGGATCGATGGTGTTTCGTTGAGGGGAAATCTGTATTTTCAAAGCACAAATAGCTAGTTAACACTTACACTAGTTGGGATTTGTCCTACGCTTTACGTTGTTAAACTGTTAACATTTAAAGTAGTGTTTGATCCTGTAAATTCTGATTCAAAAAGTATGGCTTACTCAGTTTAGAGTTCTAATGACGGCAGTAAAACCTGCATTAGGATTGCCTCTAAATGGGCTGTCCTCCTTTTAAGTCCCTATTAAGTGTCACTTCGCATCGGTGTTGTGTATTTTGATTTGGCCCGGGGCTGGCTGCTGTCTGCAGCTAATCTTTTCTCGTAGCCTGGAAAGTCACTTAGGACAAATTAAAACATATAGGATTTTTTTTTTTTTTTTAAATATCAGTACAGAACGTATTCTAGAGATGGGAAGTGACCCGAGCTTAATTAACTGCATTAATGCGTAACGTACTGCGAATGCCTGGAAACTCTCAGGAGAAAATCGTACTGTTGTCGCTCGTGAAATAGTAAGCCTGAAGGTGCTGGCGCTCGGGCTTGGCGCTACATCTTTGCTTCTCCTGCCTCAGCCTCCCACACAGCAGAGCTCCATCGCTGCTCGGTGCTACTTCTGGAAGAAAACGCGGATGTCTAACCTGCAAAACGGCAGTGCCAGGCTGCCCCGAGCCTGGATAGAACACGTTCACCTGCAGCTCAGCAGAGGCTGTGAAAATACCACAAAGAATTGCTTGGGCTGTCTGTATCCCTGGGACAAGTCGGCAGCGAAGTCAAGGATCGAGGATGATAGAGAGAGGTGTACCACGTGTGAGCCTGTCTTCTTGCCATCCCTTGCTTTTATTCATCCACCTAGCAGTGTGTAGCACTGAAGTATGGTGCGTAGCCTCATCCCTGTTCAGGTGCCAAGTTGTGGGGGAATCCTCAAGAAATCCATCCCCCTTTTCTATCTTATCTTTCTCTCTGGGCATTTCTGCCACCTAAAGGCAGCCAAATACAGGGCGAATGGTAGTTCTGAAGTGATAAAGATAGTTGGAAGAGAGGGACTAAAGCTGCTGCTTCGTTTCTGGAAACCACCAGCCAACGAGGAAGGCAGAAGATGGTGGGGATGAAACCCCTGCTAGGGTCGTCTGTCACTGCACCACCCTTTCTTGTTAGTAAGCAGCGCTTCGCTAAGTGACAGGAACAGCTCTGTGCTCGTCCCATTGTGGTTATCCGTGGGACGGAAGGGTGATCTCTCGGAACATGGGACAGTCTTTTGGTTGAAATGCTGTCCTCTTAATTCCTGCAGCAGCAGGTAATTTTAATTATTTTTTTCTCCAGTACTTCCGCTGCAAAGCTGGATGTCTGCCATCCAGCAATCTGATTGCATCATAGCTTGTGAATTCCATCGAGAAGATGCAGGCACAGTGATGCTCTGGAGGTGTTAGGTTCGATCTAGTCCTTTTGCCAAGGTAGCTGAGCTTCCTGACCCTACAAGCCACACTCAGATACACCCTCCAAGAGAGGTGAGGGAGCTCTGGAAGCTGACGGTAGCTCGTTGGTCATCCCGTCGTGTCAGTATGGGACAGCCTGGGACCCAGCATACGGCCCGATGCTGAGGCAGCGCGGACGGGATGTTATCGGGGGTTCCCACACATTTGTTTCCTTGCACAGTACCCAGCATCGTCTCTGCCAAAACACTTGTGCTTTTGGTATCATTTTAATAGGTTTCCACACTGCTATTCCTAATTGAAAAATTTGCTAGCAAAGTAAAGAGGCAGGTGTCGTTCCTGCACGTAGTAAATAATCTACATCTCATTGCCACATTTGCTCAGAAAACGTTTGGGAAAAAAATGATGCTGCCAAGACTCTCACTCTGTGGAGGTCGTTTCACAGGTCACAGCGATAGGCGAAGGAGCTCCTGTGATCAAAAAATTAATTTGTTCGCAGAAGTTGGTCCTCTGGCTGCAACGCAGAAGGCTGGAAAAAGGAGAGTTCTCTTATCAAAATTTATTTACGTGTAGCGTGAGCAAAAGAATAATCAGAATAATGAACGCTAAATGAGGTTTAAATACTTTTTAAAAGAAGAAGAAAAAGTAATGTCTTCAAACTTGGGTAGCTTGGGTTAGACATAGAAATAATTTGTCTGAACTTTCAGAAATTCCTCCTTTTGCACTGATTTCAGTTTAGACTGGGCTTTTGAAATCTTCTTTCTTAAGTGGGTGTTTATGCATTTGGAATTCTACTGTGGACAACCGCATGAACAGTTTTTGATCAATGTATTTCACAAAATCTTATGCCTAAAAAAATAATGCTCTTCCAAATGCAGGTGATAAAAAAAAAAAAAAAAAAGTTTAGGACTTCTGAACCTCCATTGTCCACAGTTGTTGTACAGTACAAAGACAACTAGTGCGAGGCAGTGGTGTTAAGTCTTCAGTTTCATGTATATTTGAGGGGAAAAAAGTACAGGCAGCTCTCTTCAGA
Organism: Harpia harpyja; assembly: GCF_026419915.1. NCBI lineage: Eukaryota > Metazoa > Chordata > Aves > Accipitriformes > Accipitridae > Harpia > Harpia harpyja. Next base: position 1,832,934 of record NC_068941.1, read on the forward strand.
GGCATTCTCTAGCTAATTATGTTTTGGCACACAACGGAAGAATGGGATGTTCTTTCTTAAGTGCTTCCTTTCAACTTAAACATTGTGCAACTGGAGCAGCAGTTTAAAGCCAGGTAAAAAAATGAAGAAAAATTGAAGTGCTTTTTCTATTGCTCAGTGTTTCCTCTCTGATCATTACTGTAACCTTTGAATTAGGAGAACAGATCAACTCTGAAATTTTAGCATAGGAAAGGGAACACCTACAGCTGGAATAGCATTTCCTAAGACCATACAGTCTATGGAAAAAAGGTAATACAAGTCAGTGGAGGAGTTTAGATGTCTTGAGTATTCAGTCATGTCGCATTTAATTTTAATTGCCTTTGAACAAAAGGCATTTCCTCTTTTAGCTCAGCGTTTAGAGACTCTGGAGAAGGCTTTCGCTGACTCAAAAACTTGACAGTTCTTATTTTCCACCCTTTGTTCCTACCTTCTTGTGGCTAGCTGGCTGTTCTTGTTATTAGCAAAATAACATTTTTTTTGTCCCTGCAAGTAGAAATCTGGGAATACTGCTGCAAGATGTGCAAAGCAATTTCTCAGTTGTGCGGTGAACACAGAATTTGATCACCAGACTGTGGTCTCTGGCATTGAACGTCCCACTTCAAAAAAAATAAAAAGCCACGAAGAATCTCGGCGAGGTAAAAGGAGGAATGTCAGTCTGTGAATGAAATCTCATCGCTGAAGTGTGCGGAGAATGTGAGGATCTAGATTTTTACTTTGACCCAGTTAGCATATATAACCCAGCAGCTCTGTCTCCTGTTCATGGCCTGCTGTCTAATTAATAAAAATTACTTTAGAGTTTTAATTTGGTCCCTTCTCTAAAGAGAGAGATTGGCAATCCTGACTCAGAATTCCCACTGTTTTAGATGGGAATTATCCTAAGGATAATGTCCTAATTAGGTTACCGGTTTTAGAACTTGATCTTGCAGGTGTATGGCAAAACACGTTCAGGTGGCTGCTAGCTGTAGAACGTGGGGTATGTTTTCAGAACAGTGGACTCGAAAATGATGAGGACCTTTTCACTTGCCTGGGATGTAGTATTTGTGTGTTATGGCAAAATACTTACAGTGCAAGAATTTAAGTGTCCATGTACGTCCTACTAGTACCATACCTTGTTTTTCTGTCAAATCCCTCAGTAACTGGCATAAGTGAAAATGGGAGAAAAACCAGTTATATGAAGTCACTAGCAACATTTTCCTACTAAAGTTATTCATTGAGTACGTGAGTCTCTTAAAATAAGCAGTCACTGCTACCAGGAGAGAAGAACTAGCTACAGAGCTTTTCTCTATTAATTCTCAGTTCAAGTGTGATTCACACTGGGAGTGGGTAAATTTAGCTCATTTAATTAAGTATATTTATTTGAGGATTTCCCAGTGGCACTTAGTGGCAGCATTTGAGCTACGCAATCGTGGAGTTTTTAAATGAAAAGTGTCAGTAATATCACTCTAATATTGCTTTAACCAGTTCTCTCAGGAAGAGAAGAGCTAGGGAATAATTATTTCTGCGCTAAGTGTCTTTTTAACTCTCACGCGGCTGAATACACAGCCAATAAGACTTCAGGCTTTGGTCCAGTTCTTGGCAGCAGTTTGGCCCACAGCTTGACCTGGCCCGGGAATGTCTTTCCTTCTCATTTTACAGGATGAAAACTGTACAGCGAATATCCTGATTACTTCCAGGTCACAAAGATCTCTCAGATGAGATAAACTCATTTGATGGACTCGTTTTACAGTGGTGCGAAATTACTTTAAGGCAACGGGAAACTGTGTGTGTCCCTGATGCAGGGCTGCAAGTGTGATAGGCGATAACGGGAGAAGACCGTTCTCTGAGCAGAAGAGAAGATTCTCTTCCTTTTCTCATCAGTGCCTAAGAATAGCAGAGAGGGAAAGAATTATTCCCTTAGGCTTTTCTTGGGGACGGGGGAGTATTGTATTCACTTAGGCAAATTCAGAACCCAGTTGGAAGGTTTCCAGTCAGCTAACGTTGCTGCTAATTGGACAGGAATCCCGAGGCGACTGGTGGGAACCACAGAAAAATGGCAGGCAAATGGGGCTTTCGTTGCTGTTACCTTTTCTCCACCGTGGCTTTGCTTGCTTGGCCAATGCCTCTGCTGAAGCAGGTTAGCCTTGGGGTAACTTCTGCTAGTAATTGTCTGGCCACGCTGTTCAGGTGTCCAGGGATGCTCTGACACCAATTCGAGGTGTTACAGCAGTGACTTCTCCTTGGAAGCACACCTTGGGTTTGGGACACATTGCCTTTGCTAAGGGTCGTGCCAATGAGCTTGTGTAGTATTACCTGAGGATTTCTTCAGTGCTATCAACAGAGTGCGGTTTTGCTGTTGTTACAGCTTCTGTGTATTGCAGTAAAGGTAGGAATTTCCAAAGTTCTATGCTGATTTTTTTTTTTTTAATAATAAGCTTCTCTGTCGTTTTTGAACTCTGTTACCCAAGTTACGCGAAGAGGAGGGGCAATAGCAAGTTGCTGGGTAAGGGGATTTGTTAGGGGAGATCTGTAGAGACAAAAGTTACTGCTTATACCACTGCTGACATCGATTAATTTATCAGCAGTATGTGATATCCACTGGATTCTTTTCCCTACTTCCGTTTTCTAAGACTGCAGAAATATGTGTGCAAATAGTAGTTATAACCAAGCACGGCACTTCATTCTCAAAATCTTAATGGAGGTCTTGACACAGGAGCAAGCAGTTCTGTTTAAGGTGTATGAAGGAGTTGGGTGGCAATTCTTACAAGAGAATTCAAAAGGGTCGCTGCCTCTTCTGTGGCTATTAAGTGAACCTAAACCCCAGGAAACTCCCCAGGTAAGTGTAAATGAATATTTCAGGGTTTGCTCTGTAAGTTTTATGAAAATAGAGTCATGGAAGGCCTGCTTCTTGAAAACTTCGGCATGTGGAGGGCGTTTTGCATGCGCTTACTGTGTATCCCGGCATCTGTGGTGTGTGTTTACTTGAGGTGCATAACTGGGCACAGCTTCTTGTGTTTGTCCACCTTGGCGTGACCCGTATCTTTCCCTGAAGTTGACATGACCTTCCTCTCGCGTTATCCCCCGTTTGCAGTACCTCGCTTAACACATCTGATGACGTGTCAGACGCTTTTCTTCTTCTTTCTTGCGTGTCCTCCCAGTGTCTGTGTACAAGTAGCACAAAGCATTTTTATAACAATAAGTGATCGTGTTAAGAGTATTAAAGGCCTTGCTGTAGGGTAACCAAGTGAAGATTTATAAGCCCGAGCGTTCAGGCTAAAAGAGAGCAGTGACACGTACCTTACGTTTGCCTACATTAGATGGGGGTGCTTATCTCCAGACTAGCTGTCTAGCAGATAATTAATGTACACTGGTGTGGTAAGTGGCACTGTCCCCTGCCCTTCTAAAAACTACGCAGGTTTTCATCATTCTTCGGCCAAACTTGTCGGCGGACCGATTCAGAGCAGCTCTAATGGGAACCCTAAATTGGGAATTTTGGAAGGGGAGATGTGAGGCGGAAGGGTTCCGCAGGCACGGCGTTTGCCGTTAGGCCTGACCACGCCGTGGTTGCGGTGTGTTGCTCCGAAACTGAGCCGCGGCGTAGGGCGTAACAGTCGGGGCGATGGCCGGTTGCGTCCTTGCATCTAGCGTTTGTCCTGGCGACGTGCGCTGCCGTAGCCGCGCTCTGGTCTTCAGTCTGCAGGCTCGTTCCATGCTCTTGTTCTAATTTTAGTTTGGTTTTGGGTATTTCTTTTGGCAGAATTACGAAAAAGCAGACCGAGACCGTATGGGTTAGTGATTCCAATTAGTACCAATGCGGACGGAAGCTACATCTCCAATATCCTCTCCGCAAGTCACCAAAGAAGATCAACGCGGGAGGTATCGCAGAGCCCCAAACAGCTGTATTTTAACGTCACCGCGTTTGGAAGGGAATTCCATCTCCGGCTGAAACCCAACACCCGTTTAGTGGCTCCCGAGGCCATAGTGGAGTGGTACGAAGACTCTGTGGAAACTGGAAACGATGCCGGTAACACGAGTCAGACTAGGACTGCTACGGAGAGATTATGGAAGAGAGAGCCCCTGTGGACCAGCTGCGCCTATGTGGGAGACATAACTGACATCCCCGGAGCTTCTGTTGCCATTAGCAATTGTGATGGTCTGGTAAGGCTTGTTTAATGGCATTCATGTCTGGTATTTGACCACTTTGTACACAGCTTTTGTTGCTTTTAACTACGCATTGCTAGTGATATCATTTAAAGAACTTAATTTCTCAAACCCTTAAAAATATCTCAGTACGTATTGATTGATGTCTACAGTCCTGCTGCTCTGTTCTGGGATAATTTCTCTTGAGTTTGATAAGCAAAGTCCTTAACGTCACTGGTGTGAGAGAGAGAAAGCAAACCTGCGTTTTTTTTTGGTTTTCCTTTTTACTTTCATTGAGGTGTTACAAATGGGAAAATTAATAACGAAGTCCTTTTAAGAGTTAAAAGACGACCCTTTGGTGAGCGAATGTAGAATTTGGCGTCCAAATCGTCACTGCGTACTTCTCGGGTAGCAAAATTGGGGGCTGCCCTGCAGTCCAAGAATAGCAACAGATTTAAGCTTTAAAGGGTGTATTTATAAAATAAGCACGCTTTTTGTTTTCTTACACGCAGCTTTGTTTCATCAGAAGGTATCGTATGAGAATTGAGTGGTTCACATCTGTAAACAGTTTGTTCTCAAAACTGCGCTGTCCTGATTGCTGTGTTAGTTGAAAACGCGTGGTATTTCATTGTAGCTTTAGCAGATGCGCAATGACTGGTTTGGTACACAAATCCCATATTGAAAGACTGGGCATATATTGAGTACACATACCATTTGTTAATTCAATCATGCGGTAAAGAAAGCTAACAATACTTACCTTGTACTCTTTAAGTAGCAGGAGCGGCGGTGGAACACGACTGCAGCATCCAGGAAGATTAATGTAGTGGTTACTCTGCTGCTATTCAGGAGGGGAATCAGACGAACAAGTCTGCAGCAAGTATCCCTTCTTGGAAACAGGCTTCCCTCTCCCCGTCACGTGCCCCATGTTAATGGTTTTGATTCCATTTTGCAATAAGTACCAGCTAGCGAACCTCCCCACCTCTGCAGTGTGTCTCAGTCGCTCTATGGGTAATTTCATAAATGTCTCAGACTCCTGATTCAGAGCTTAGGGCTGTGCACAGCCAAAACTCCTTGACTTTCCTTACTTAAAGAAAGGCAATACTGGTGGTGTTTACATCTGAGGTGGTCGACTAATGTCAGTTTGGTGTGTTTGGTTTGGTTTGGGGTTTTTTTTTTTTCAGGAGAATCGGTTGGCAGTGTGCTGTGTTTACAAAGGCTGTGCAGATACCTGCCTGGATAGAGATAGCTTCAGGTGTAGTTCTTGCAATGAATGAGACCCTCGAGTCGAGAGCTGTATTTTAGCAGTAATCCTGAATGAAGTTCTTGTGTTAAGTGAGACAGCACATTAAGACAATAAATTGGATTAAATGGAATTAGATTAAGGAGTACAGCAGCTTCAGCAGAGATCGCCATGTGGCTGACAAGCTGCTCGTGTTGTGTTTTCCGTTAACTGAAATGAAGTAGTTGCTGTCTTTGCAAACCTCACACGTATCAGAAGACAGCGGATACCGACGGGGTCCTAAGTAAAGAACAGGAGATGGCTCGGTCGTGTGGCTTATTGCCACTCTTTTCCCACAGCACCCAGGAGACGCCCTTTGTGTGCTTTCCACGGTTTTAGGGACGGGACTAGGAGAACGTGTGCTTTTGCTTTGAGGAGGGGAGTGGGTAAATGCTCCTGAGTCACTGTTGTCTTTGTTCATCTCAACCCAGGCTGTGTCGTGCAGTCTTTGAGAGGCTTCTTCAAGCCCCTGAACCGTCCGCGGCATGGCAGGGTTGGAAACCGGCGTGGGAGCGCAGACATGGCGTGAAGGGATCACGACTCCGTCCCCTGCTGCTTTCGCGCCCGTCTTGCCCGGACCCGACCAGTAATGCCGCTGTGGCTGCTGCCCGCTGCGTTTTACGTGGCTGCCTGGGGACGCCCGGGCTGGCAGAGAGCCGCTGCCGTGGCTTCGCCGCTCCCCGCGTCGGGCAACGAACGTGAGAGCGGCTCACGTGTTGAAAACCATCTTTCTGAGCACTTTTGCTTGCTTGCTTCACCTAGCTGTTGTAACGGTCTTTTGGAGCTCTGAGCAAGGGAGTGTGAAATAAATAAATAATCCTGAAGATTGCTGGGATTTCAGATTTTTTTTTTTTTTTTTTTTTTTTTTTTTTTTGCCTCCTGCCAGCTCCAAGGTTAGCAGAAGTAACTTGAAGTTAGCATTTCTGGCTTCTCTGTTGCTGTACTATGCGTCTCTCAACCAAGCTAGAATATTTGATCCTCAGTGTATCCTAAAGATGTGAAGAGTGAGATAATATGGCTTAACAGAAGCTGGAACAAGAGTGAGAAATTCTAGGGCCATGTGTCTGTTGGAAAGATTTATTTTCGACTTCAAAGGAATTTAGACGCTCTCCAGTGTAGCCAGCTAGGTTCTTACCTTCTGGGAGAAAGTGAAGGGAATCGCTGTGGTAGCAATTGACTCAATGTATAGCTTATAAAAAGAGTTTGATACCATAACTAGCACAAAAAGAACACTTGGTTCGCCACAAGTTAGCAAAAGACCTTGCAAATTTTATTTTGTGCATAGGGAGGTTTTTAATCATGACTCATAAGACACCTGCTGATAGCAGGGCAAAATTCTGTGTTGTGCTAATGCATACTTGATAGTCATTGCTGAATTACATATTGTTTAGTGTTTGCTCTCAGCACTGGATGTATGGTTATGAGGAACATAAGGGTGCTAAATTTTGATTGCTTGATTGTAAGTATGTGGAATAATTGGTATTTGCACTAGTAGAGCGAGATTTTGCCCATGGGCTCTGCCTGAATCTAAACTTACATTTAAAAACCAAAATTTTTTTAACGCTTTTGTTTTGAAGTAGTTTACGTATCTACTTTTGCAGCAAAAATCATCTGCATGCCATCAGTTTTGCAAATTCCTATTTTCACATCTGCTTAATATCCCTTGAAAATAACCCTGTTTATTTAAAAAATCACATGCATGTGCATGCACTTCTCATAGCAAAGGAACACTTAATTAGTCGTGTAGAAGTTGCCTGTTGTTTTTATTACCGTGTTGCAGAAAGCTGGTGCTCCCGCAGGTTTCCGTTGTGTATTTCTGCTGTTGTTTGGTCAAAATAGCAGTAGTTATTGTCACAATATTTAGAGAGTTTATCAAATACTTGCCAGAGTTCCAGCAAAACTTGCAACTAAGTTACAGTCATCAAGCAAAATCATCCTTCTGGAGGTCAGAGAGCGTGTGGAGAAGTTCTGCCTCGTCTCACTTGAGGAGCATCGTGTGGTTTGTAGTGCCTCGCAGAATTTGGTCTTCTGGTAATTGATCACTGGTACCTCCTCTAGTTACTGCTGCGTTTCTCTTCTCCCTGCGTTCGTGTTACTAAAGCTTGCTCTGCCACAGCAGGCTTTTCAAGCTCGGATGGTGCTGTCGTGATGCCGAAATGTTGATCCGGCATTGGGAAGGGAAGAGTGCTGATGAAAAACCTGGTGCTTTTTCTAGGAGTTTATCCTAGTGTCACGCTGACATTCATCAGCTGAAAGTAACAGCATCCTTGGGCTCTGTGGGCTTGAGAAATTGAAGCCTATGATTCCTACCAGAGGAGGGCAAAAGGAGAAAAACTCTTCATAACTTTGACCTGCAGACGGTAAAAGTGAAGTTTCACGGGCAGCAGCCTAGATTTAAGTCCACCGACTGATCCCTTGCCTTTTCTTTATTTGGCTTTGGTGCAGTAATTGTTCAAGAGGCAGAATATGTTGTAACAGTGGGGGGACGTACGGTCGTGTGGGCATGACGAGGCCAGGCAGACGGCTCCGCTGACCCAGGCAGCGCTCGTGGGGTACGTGCGCTCCCCTCGCGTGTTCGTCGTGCTTAAATTCTTGTGTCTCATTCTGCCTCCTTCCCGCTTTTCCTTCCTTTTGGTGCCTGTACAGTAACATCTCACCTCGGTACTCTTCTGCTGACCGTCTCATTAGGCTCAGACCTACTCGGGGGAGTAAGTATTATTAAAGGTTATGGCAAGCCTTCCTGCATGAGTTGCCCAGCCCCTTCCCTATTTATATCTGAGTAGCGTCTTCCCTTTCGTTCTCCGTATAAAGATCGGGTCACTCAAAACAGTCATGAGGAACTTAATTTAATATAGCTGATTTAGCATGTCAGATTGTGTTAATGGTGCCCTCTCTTCTGGATAACTGTGGGAATGCGTTTTGTGTGTCTGCGCTAAATGATACATTTAATCTGTTGTAGATTCCTAAGCATGGTAGTTAATCTGCTCCCAGGTGAGTGTACACTGGACCGTATTTTTGTGTCTGACTTGTGTGGTAGGCTTCCTGTTCCAAGAGCCAAGATGCTACAGGAGGTGTAGCAGCTTAACTATTCAAAAGTTACTGAAGTTTATCTGACCTTGTAATTTGTTGCTCAGAAAGTATTGGTATGCATCTAGAGGAGCATGTGCTTTAGAGAAGTGGGAAAATAACTGCAGGACGTTCAAGGGGGTGGCACCAGGTTCAAAGCAGATTTGGCAGGCGGCACTTTTCACAGGTTGCTTTTGCCTGGTGCAGTGCTGTGTCTGCTGTGGAAGATGGAGAAAATGACCAGCCTCAAAAAACTGTTGCAAATGTTTCAGATTGTAAATAAACAGGACACAGCAAACTTAGCGTTTAGAAATAGCAAAGCAAAAGTGTCAAATCGGTCTGTACCTTTTGTTATAGAGAAAATTACTTCAGGTCCTCAATTAGCTTTCTCCCTTTTGTAACAAAACCCAAACAGTTGTTGGTGTGCGATGCCTTTAGGTTGTACTTAGACTTTGAACTATGTTTTTATAGATGTGTGCCTCCTTGTTTGAGTTGTGATCTGGTTTATATTCACATATGTGCAATGCCGAGTCTGAACATTGTCTTCTGTTTCTTCTAGAGCATTAACCTTTCTTGTTTTAAATGAAAGGGCCAGACCCAGTACGATGAATCTTTAATCTTTGACTTCAGATACCAAGTAAAATGTGTCTTGGTTTGTTTATTGGCAAACCATGGCCTTCAAGGCCAGGGCGTAAAATGTGTCTTGGTTTGTTTATTGGCAAACCATGGCCTTCAAGGCCAGGGCTGCATACGCTCATTTGGGAGTTCAACTGTTTGCAAGTGAAAGATCTTCAGTAGCCTGCCTGCCTTTCGGTGTTCAGCTGTCAAACCAGGGAAATCCTTGAAGACAGACCAGCTGTCAAGAATCAAAAAACCCACGCTTGCTCAGATCTGTCATTTGTGATGGATTATTCCTCACTTGCTTATTGTCATCCCTTTTTTCTAAGGATATCGAGACGTGAAGAAACCCGTGTGTGTCTTTACGATCGGTACTTCCACACAAGTTTATATGCAGCTGCCGGTATTTGGGGAGTTTTAGCATATCCTCAGAGTTTGGTTTTGATATCTGACATGACAATCCCCTAGCACAGACCTCTTGCAAGTAGGGACTTCTTAAATGTTAGCTTTCAACTTTGCGTCTTCATTTCACCCTTTGTGAAAGGAAGCTGATGAGAGTTTCCTACCTTCGGTGGTTTGGGCATTCTTTTCATTAACGATTGCGGAGTTATTTGAGGTGTCTGAGCGGAATGATGCACAGAGATGTGCACAGTTACTTTCCTTTGGTGAGTATGTTTGAAATACAGGCTGGAGTATCTCAGGCTAGAGATACTTGCCCAAAGACCTAAGCCTTGGTTCAGGAAAAGCCTTTAAAGTATGCTTAAGTTCAGGCATGTGGCTAAGTGCATACCAGGACCTAGGCAGTTTCAGGGCATTTTGATCTGTTTCAAATGCTTTTTTTATTACCGTTGTTTCATCAAGACTGATGTATTAAGGCTTATTTCTTGTTCACGCGTTGGTACTAATGTATTGTTTCAACACGATTTCCCCCAAGCTAGCAGGGGGATGTTACTAAATGGAGAAACAGCTTTCTAGGAGCTGGCGATATTTTATCTCGGTGTATTAGAATAGCATTGCGGAGCCAAACACTTGAACTGCTGCTGAGCGTCTGGTTGTAGCACATGGGAAACTCTCGATGAGGGTAATTCCAACGTCCTAAAGAAGAATATTATTAGGGACCCACTGTTGAGCGGGGTGGCAGTGGGAAGGCGACCGGAGCATCGCGACTTTTCGGTGCGATGGCAGTGAGCACGTCGCGGGGCACAGCCGCGGCGGGCGTAGGTGTGGGTCCTCTCCGGAGGGATGGGACGTGCATCGAGGCTCAAAATGGGACCGTCCCCTCGGCCCGGGAGGTCTCTCCCAGTCCAGGCTGGGGGCTGCGGGGCCAGCGTGGGAAGCTGTGTGCCGCTGGCGGACATCTGCTAATCCAGTATCTTCTGGGAGCGCAAAACACAGGAAAACAGAATAAACAGCTAGGGAGATAGAACGGCGTCCGGACCGCGCGCTGCTCTGTGCAGATGGTAGCAGTGTCTTAGGCTGACTTAATGTTCTTATATTCAAGCTACCCTGCCCTATTGCGCGCTTCCCACAGTAATTACATCCTTGCAGTGAACTCCCTTAACCTGCCGTGCCTGTTCTTACCACTTGCATTTTGCTGTACTTGGCAGTCCTGCTGACTTATTAACTGGGCTTGATAGGTTGCAGCTGCCTCTTTGGATAGACAGACCCCATCTGGTAAACTCAGCCCGTCCTCCCCATTTGACTGAGCAGTCTTTGGTCACTGTCAGGCTGGGCTTTGGACTTCATCCCTGTCACCTCTCCAGTATGAAGCACTTCCTAGAGGCTAAAACACACTTTTTAGAGGTAGTAATCCATAGTAAAGAGGATTTCTCAAAGTTCAGAAGCTCCAGAAACTTGGAAAAAGGCCAAAAAAAGGAAAAAGGCAGTGCCATCGTGTCGCTTATTCAGGACTTCTGGCATAAAACACCGAGGGAAGGAGTGTTGAGAAGGGAGGTGATGGTGTTTGAAGTAAAATGTCAATACAGTGTAAAATAATGTAACATAGAAATTCTTCTATACGTCTAGTTTGCTTCTCCTTGAAGTTGTCACTCAAAACAAGCAGGTGATTTATCCTTACTTCGTGTAGCGTAGTCAAAGTTTATGCAGACGGTTGCTCGAGCTCCATTTATGTCTTCTTGTTTGTTTTCGTAGGTTTTTCTAATGGGGCCAGATTTGGGCTAATGGTAGACCTGCCTCACTTAGCCCCTGCATCTCCTTCTGTCCTCCTGCCTTGTATTTCTCCCATTCTCGCTTAGAACAAATTGCCCTTTCCCCCGTAAACCCTCCCTTTTCCTCCAAAGCTCTCATCGACACTCATTTTTGTGAAGCTTTGTCTGTCACAGTACAGTGCCAAAGAATTTGTGTCTGCAAGACAGATACCGTAGGCAGATGCGTGAATCACGTGGAGAGCACTTGCAGAAGATGATGGGAGCGGGGAGAAGATCTGAGGCTTTCCGAGTCCCAACTCAGCTCTTGCCCCTCTCTGCCTCCTGCCCTCTTCCCCAGGGAGCCTCAGCCCATGACCGCAGTAAGATTAAACCCAATTGAAAAGAAAGCTCTTTTTTAGAGGTGCAGAGAGAATCTCTTCGCTTCAGCAGATAGTTTTAGAAACCCCTTGCTCACACCAACTTTTGGCTGCCTGTTCAAGGATGGCAATCGGGGGAAACCTCTGTGCTTTTTACTTAGCATACAAAGTAGGAAGTAGTAAAAAGGGTTATGCTCAGAGTTTCCACTTGGTTGTATGCTTTACATTTTCAAGTAATGATTGAACTGCTGAGTCCTCCTCCGAAATGATAATTTTCCTATGGGCTGCAGCTCGCTCTCCCTTTCTTCCAAGGATTGCGTGGTCATAGGAAAAACTGAATAGATATACAGTAGTACCGCTGTGGACTTAAAGTAGACTAAATTGGGCCAAAATATAAGGAGCCGCACAAATATCTTCCATAGCACGGAAATATGCGATCAGTTTGGGTAATAGGTTTTCCAAATGGGAAAAGATGTCGTGTATTTTTAAAATGGAGCACAAAAGCAAATCTTCAGTGACCTGAAGAAATCCCTCCTGCGAGAGCTGTTCTCCTCCCGCGTGCAGAGGGATGGGAGCAGCCCTGTCCCCTGCTGCTTCCCTCTGCGAAGGGTGCTGAGAAGAATACCGGGTAAGGAAAAACTGGGGGGGTGGCCTGATCCGGTTAAATAAATAAAATAGATGAAGTACATTGCGCATCCCCGCACCTCGGTCCCTGTCTGTCCGACGGATGGTAGGACAAGGAGACCAGCTCCTGCCACGGCAAAGAGTGAGGGGACTGCTGGGGAACATCACCAGAGGGGCTGCAGGTCTCTGGGGCCTCGGGGTATGAGTCAGGACCAAGAAAACCCCTTCTGAGAAAAGGGATCATGGACAAACTGGAGAATTTGTTTTTCTCCTCCTCTCCGGTAGCCTTCCCCAAGCGTGATTTCTCAGGCGGAGAAGGAAAGGGCAAGAACTGGGAATGTAAGCAGACTTCAGCGAGGTATTTGAAGCCTACCTTTGAAGTAACTCAGTTTTCCCCCTCATCGCTTAGATTACAGTAATTCCGTGCTTAAAACCGGGGCTCGTGATTCCTGACAAAACACTGGGCTGCTGGAGCCTACGTGGTTCCTCCAGGGCCCCAGCCAGGGTTTCTGTGCCGCGCTGCTGTCGTACGGACGTTGGAATTGGTCGAGGTGTCTGTACGCGACGCTGCAAACTTTTTGAAGTTTTTTTTTTTTTTCAAGGGGCTCGGTAGTCTCCTATACAAGCTGTCCAAACATTAAATGCTTTAAGCTCCTCCTTCATTTATGCCGTTGTGCGAGTGATGCTTGATAAGAAAAAAAAAAGGGGGGGGGTGGGGAACCCTTTTCTGCTCGCTTAATAACAGCCAACTTAGAAGATATCTGTTTTAATAGCGTTTGTAGTTAGTTTCGATTGAGAAATCAGGTTTTTCTTACTTAACAGCACGTCCATTCAAAGATTAATGTATTTATGAATTTTTCCACATTATTAGCCGGGTAAAATATGTCTGAACACATCACTTAATGCTGTGTGCGTTTGGCTTCAGAGTAGTCCATTTAGCAGCACAAACAAATTCAAGATTAACACAGCTTTAATAAACTGTGCGTAAACCTACTAGATAGTTCTGTATGTATCTGTCTTAAATCTAGAGGACTGTCCTCACCTGGTTTTATTAACATCACTGTACCCGTTGGGAAGATCCTGGGGCTGGTTACATTTTGCACATTTTAAGACAAGCGTTACACCCCCACAGATGTGTTTCCTGGACCTCTGTCGCAGGAGAGAACTTCGCATCCCTTGCTTTATCAGAAAAGAAGGTATTTAAAGTCCAAGCCTAGTGAGCAATTTTTTCTGGTACTTTAATTGCCCTTGAATCCCTTCCCCATCCAGTCCTCCCGCCCTTTTCCAGTAAAGCTGTGGTACCTGCTCACTTCCAGGTTCCCCACTCGCGTGTTTGGGGGTGACTGCGTGGGCACACGCGTGTATATGTGCATGTATGAATCTTTTACAGAGAGAGAAACCCTTTGCTCCTCAAGGGTAGTGTAGCAGTTAAACTTGAAAACAGCATTTATTAGTTTTTTAGTTTATTTAAAAATATTTTTTCATGCGGCATATTTTAAGGAAAGGAAGTGTGTGTATAGTAGTATATTTTAAGTCCACGCATGCCTGTCTGGAGGTGTTGTGTCTTACAAAGCAGAATGACTGTGTTCTTATCATCTTTCTTTGCTTACTCTTCATTTCACTGATGGAGTAGCTTACAGGGGCGAGAAAGTGGTTAAGCTATGAAAGGGATGCTTGTTTATGGCTATGAATATGTGAAAATAAACATATCTCATGCGTGGATTTGGACAGGTTTGAGTTTATATTCCAACAGCGTGTCCCTACAGAACAGTTGCGGTTTTACAGCCCTTCTTGAGCTAATCTGAACGGAAAATAAATTTTGCTAAGCTGCTCCTTTGCCCTTGTATGTAGAACACACCTATACTAGCGTTTCTGTGGTATGGGTGCTCTGCAGAGGAAAAGAAAAAAAAAAACCATAAGTTGCCCTATTTCTGTATAATCCAACAAAAACATTATCCCTTCATTTCACCCTCAGAATACCACTGAGTCTGCTCTTGAGTCCAGATTTTTCCAGGCTGTGCAGAGCCCAGGAGGAGCAGGAGCAGGTGCTGAACGCTTCACAGTCCCTGTCGGAGGCAGCGGTGGGTGCGATGGAGTTGGCTTTACTCGTGCTGGCTTTGGTGTCCCATCAAAAAGTCCCTGATATTGAGTGTCCTCATCCTGGCACTTGCTTCTCTTAATTAACCTGTTTCATGAATAGCAGCACAGTGAAATTCAGTACTCAGTTCATGAGCGTTTATTCTGTTAGTATCGCTGTGTAGATAAACTTCTGCTGGCATTTGTGATTAGGTAGCATGTGGCTGAAGAATGATGTTGGTCTGAGATTTGAGCTGCTGCCACTTAACGGAATAAGTTCCGTTTAAGCTTTCGGGGTTTACCGGCGGTTCGCTCTAGCATCCCAAACAGCCTTTGAGCCTCCTCGGGAGTAATTTGCAGTCACTCCATGGCAAAAGCAATGACGAACAGTGTTGTAGGGTGCATCCTTACGTAGTCTTGCCTTGCTGACGCCATACCACCCTCTTTGGCGTTCCAAGACAGAGAGCAGGACTTAGAGGGATGCGTTGCCCTGCCGTGGGGAGGCAGCCGGCAAATGATCCCTCTGCAGCAGGAGGCTTTGGCTGCTGAAGCCTGCTGCTGGCATCTAGGGCACTGCCGTTAGGATCCGTCCTGCAGGTTTTAGCTCTTCGGTGGATCAGGAGCAAGTCAGAGCGTGACTTGACTTTCGCCGCTTCTGCTGCATTTTTTAATGTGGTTGTTCCTGCCTCCCTTCGGCTTAGGGTATCAGAGGAGGCATTTCAGACGAGCGGTGGGACTCGTCCATTCCTGTTCATGAGAAGTGTTTTGAGGAGGCGTCAAGTGAAGGTCCCTTAGGCTTCCAGAGAGAAGAAATGCTCCGCCAGAGCAGAAGCAGCCTTGCTAGCCTGCCTCAGGTCCTGCCACACTCCCCGTGAAATCAGCTTTCCAACACGTGGTTGTAGAAACCGTAGGAGACCATAGTCCAAGCTCACGTTGTCCCTCAGTAGGTTCCTCTTCATCACCTGCCCTGCTTTCCTTGTAGGAACGAGATAGCTAGAAAGCTTCTCTTCCTTCGTGGCTTACGTGGGGAGCCAAGGGGGGGAATAGGCAAGGGACCGATGCATGCACGCTCACAGACGTGTGCCTTCCAGTGCCTTACTGGAAATAGTCCCATGTCACTCAGTACCCCAGCACGGAGAGGTGACGCCGTCCTGATGGCAGCCTTGCGTAGGCTCTGTGTTTTGGGAACTGCTTGCTTGGAACTTACCTGTGACGTCCTCATTCCACCGGAGTCAATTAATTCCTTGCCGCAAAAGACTAGTTTGGGAACGGTCATCCTCAAATGACAGAAATGACTGACAAGGTACTTTTTTAGCAGTTTCGATGATAAAGTCTAGTAGATACCTCAAATAGGTCCAGATGGCTTTTTGGCCTCTGGGGTTTGTGTCACTTTGTAATTCTGGTCCCTTGGAGCAGTTGGCCTCTGAATTATTTTCCCTGACCCAGAACTTCATTCGGAGACCTGAGAGCCAAGGTTGTCTGAGGTTTGTCCCGCTCTCCTGATGGCGTTGGACTGAAGAAGTGAGCTCCTGAAGTAAAATAGCCTTGGAAATACCCTATGTTGTGGGCATGCTGCCTCCTAACTTTCCTGTTTTTTCTTCCCTCTCTGGAGCTTATTCCTTCAGTCCACGACAAAGCTCAGAACGTACATGGGATGGAAACTGTGCAAATTTCTCGTGGGACATATATAGAAATGGTATATGCAGTCAGCCTGTTGCTTTCCTTCATCTCCAGCTCCCTCTGGAAGAACACCTGGGCAGTGGGGCTCTGGATGGAATGATTTTAGGGGATGGTGGTGTACAAGGTGCTGGCATTCCTGCCCTTTTTTTCTTGGCAGGCTGAAAGAATATTTCCCTCTTGGGAGTCCCTTCTGCAGATGGATCCTCGCAGAATGAAATAAGGTTGGAATGAATACGGGAATAGTTTCCAGCAGACTGCTCTTAAAGTTACCGACACTGTCAGGTTTTGAGGTGTTGTTGGGCCTCTGCCCGGTCAAACTGTCCCTCCCGTGTCTGTATCTTTTGCAAGAATGTGTTGTTTTATCCCTAAGCAGCTGCATCAAATACAGCTTTTTCTGGGGAAGGATCTTATTATTTGAATACCTTCCCAGAGTGGTGCTGAGGGATTCTGTTTCAAGTAGGATTGTTTCCATCCTTGTACTGCGCAAGGAGTTGGGTGGTACACCGGCAGTGCAGTAGATGCACAGCGGCAGTAAGAAAATCAGAGGTTTGAGACTAAGACTGCTTGTGAAACAGCTGTTGGGATCTGGGGAAAAAAATACGGGAAATGGACAGGAAAAAATTTGGTGAATGCATAAGGCTTCCTTTATCGCATTAAATCGGTTCCCTTGCTTTACATTTACAGCTGCGCTTACTACCTTTCCATTTGTCTTGTAAGATTTTTTAAAAGTCCACATAAATTGTAATAAACGTCTGTCAAAATGTTTTGAGCGAATTGCTGAGCCCCTGCTCCGCTGTGGCTACTCTTAATCAGAACTGAAAGCCCTCAGCACCTGCTGGCATCTCAAAGGGGTCAACCTTACTTTGTCAAGCATTACTCTCTTCAGCAAATACTCAGAGCCTAGGAGAGCACATGCCTTTTTGGTGTCGTAGAGGATCGCCCAGTCACAACCGTTACGCAGGTTTTGGGACCAGCAATCCCTTCCTATGCGGAGACAGAAATGAGATTTTCTTGGTTGGTAGCAGAGAGCCCATCTTCTGGGAAAAGGCTCTTTGCAAATCTGCGCAAGATCAGATTTTTTTTTTTTTTTTTTTTTTCCCCCCACCTGCCTGGTAAGCTGCGATAGGCTTACTGCTCTCGTCAGCGGCTTTCTTCTACATGAGTGGAGAGCTTTTATGGAGAAACACTTCATGCTGCAAACCAGCCTCCTGGCCTCTGGGGGGGTCTGGGGCCCCGGCCATGGAGCAGAGGGAAACGCTCCTTCTCTGGCGTCTTGGGAAAGGGTGGGTTTGCCTCCCCCGTGTGCAGGGGGAAGGCGGCGTGATTCCAGTGTCTTCTCGGTTCCCTGTTAGGTATTTCTGTAGGTTTTGGAAGGAGTGAGTTTCCAGAGACCTTTTGCGGTCTTTTCTCTTGACCTGTCCCTTCAAAAAAGGTGGAGGTGGTTTAGCTTTCTTCGGAATGGGCTCAGAGGAGGCATTTGTAGACACTTTTTGGTAACCGAAAGTGAAGTTTTGACATTTGTCTTAAAACAAGGTCTCTATTTATTCTCTGTTCAGGGGAGAGTGGCAGCAGGTTATTAAATAATTGAAAGCAAGGATGAAAGTAGAATCAATTCCATCTGTTTTAACAGTCCTACGTAATTCCTCATCCTTCACTTAAGGAGAGATAAGATGACTGGCACCAAAGCTGTTCACTGCTGTGTCTTCCAGGCAACACTTCACTAGTATTGATCGTTTCCTGGGCTTTCTGTGTGTCTTTTGCTGTAGCAGCAGCAGCGGACATGATGTCCTGCCTCTAAGTGCACGTTCGAAGAAAGTAAAAGCGACGCTGGTTTATGATACAAAAGAAAGCAGGTTGGGAGCTAGAAAAACAGCCTTAACTGGAGTTCACAGAAAGGCATAATTGTTTAGCTGGCTTTGAATAACATTTCATCTGATTGTAGAAAGTTGACATTCCAGAACGACCATCTGCGTACCGAACTGGCCAGCCTCTTTGCCTGAACGAAGAGTCCATCAGAAGCCACCGGCCGGACGAGCCGTTGCTGCAGCAGGTGATGCAGCTCTCGCCTCGGCAACTGGATTTTCGGAAGCATTCACGCCAGACGGACGGGCCAAGTGCTGCTCGTGGGCTGGGGAGCCGGGAGGTATGAGGTCAAGGAGGATTCTGCTTGCCTCGAGTGGTGTATTGGAGGGCTTGGGAGGAGAGGAGGAGATGAAGTCAGTTCAGGCTGGCACCAGTGACCTGAAGCGATGAAATCCAAGTTGCCTGTGAGCTCTTTAGAAGAGGACGACTTCTTTAGAAGAGGAATAGCCCAAAACGCTTGATTTGGGAACTTAAGAACTACCCCAGGCTTGCCAAAATGTGTATGTGTTACATAGCCACAAGTGGGAAGTATGATGCTAAGGAGTCCAACACGGTTACTGGTCCCTGTTTTTTCTGTCTTTCTAGATTGGAGAGAATATTTGAAGGTTAATTAAGACACTTCACAGCATGTTGTGAGTTAGGCGGAGTTGAGAAGAACACGGTTTGAATTTTAAGCTGCACTGGGTATGCTAATGCTGAATATGGAGGTGTTTTAGTCAGGTCATCTTCTCTAGAAAGGGGTTTAGGAACAAGCATCTGTGGAAAGTCTGCGTGAAAAAGCTCCGACTCTCCATAAAACTAAAATGTCTCGGCTTCGATCGCCACAACTTCTAGACTTTTACTTACAGGTTATTTCTGATTTTGAAAAATTATTCTTTATAACGGAGTGTGGGTTTATGTGTAATTCATACCTTATAAGCAGTACATTTAGGGGCTCTCACAGCTATTTACAGGTCAGTACAAGTCTCCCTAGTTCGCGCTATCTCACGCGACCTAAGAGTCGAAAGAGTCACTGGTAGGTAGCGCAGCAGCCTGAAGCGTGCTGTGAGGCTGAAAACTGGGGATTTACGTGTTGCCCCTGTTTGCAGCTTCTCTGCTCTAGGTACTGCTGCTTTAGTGCTATCTTCTATTTAATGTGTGAAGACCTACTCCAAAGTCAAGAAGGAGGCTGTCTAGTACTACTTCCCTCTTCGGCGTGTGTCTGAGCTCAGTGAAGTGATACTGTCCTTAGTGTAGGTGGTTAAAAAATGGTCCGAAACAAATCACTGGTGACTGGGTGCTGCTCCGGCTATCTGCTTTGTAGCTGTGATGGAATCACACCTTTTAGTCTTGGCTATGCGTTTTCACAAAACTGTGCTTTTAAGGCGTTTGACAAATAATTTCCTTTGTGGATTTTTTGCTTTTTGTTACCAAATGCTACTTAATTTTTTTTTTTATTCCCGGAGGCTCACAGCTAACAGTTTATAAAATAGCCCAAGCTTATTAAAATTACTAAGTACAACCCTTTTTTATAGGTTTAGTAATAAAAAACAGATTGTACAACTTCTGTGGACCCTTGATAACACACAGCGCACATGAATTGGGCTCTCATTCATGTCCTGCCTTCACGTATCACACGTGGTAAAGTACGTGTCTCAGTAAAAGAAAGTAAATAGATACTGAAATAGGCAATGTTCTCAAAACTTAATCCTTGTAACCTCTCTCAAAGTTCTTATTGACGGTGGAGTTTGTACTGAATTTGAAACTGCATTTTGTAGGGTAGAGATACAGAAGCCATATTCAGTAATGCCTTTTTTGATGTTCCTTGTTTATTCAGCGCTGTACTTACTTGTATGTGGAATTTGACCTCGGAGCCGCATGGTCTGAGGTTTGCAAAGGGGGCAAGAAACAAGACTGGACAGAAAATACCGTGCAGCGTTATTGAGAAAAAGGGGAAAAGCGGAAGGCCGACAGGATAGGTTTGTCTGTTGTAGGAGCTCATCATCTGCATACCAGTTCTTACCTTTTTGGGAGGGTCGCACTGCAACCGCAGTCATCGCTTTCTGATTCAGGCTCTGAAAGAGTTACGGAAATAGAAGTCAGTCAGTTCGACCTCCTGACCTCGCGTTTCATCAGGAGTTTCTTGAAATGATGGATAAAGCTGCAGCACTGTTGTTCCTGTTAATGGGGTGAAATGGTGCTTTCACTTCGATTTTAAACCGACACTTAGTTTTCATAGACTACTTCTGCGACGTGGCTGATAACTTCAACAAATTACTTTGGCTTTCTTTTTTAAAAGCAGCAACGATGCAACAGTACATGAACTTTCTAACCTCATAGAAATCGCGGTCATTCGGCTTGCTTGTTTTATACCTGACTAAATCACTAATGTGTAAAACTACTTTTCCTTTGAGAGATTTTACCACAGATTTTTTCCCACAGATATGTGGAACCAATTTAAAATAATGAGTTTGATGTAAATATTGCTAGCTTTGGCATTTCAGTACTTCGAAGTGGTGCTTCCTTGCTTTTGATCAACAGAATATTTCCATTCAGAGTTAAAATGCATCGGTTTTCTATTCTTCTCTTGACTTGTATCTGAGGAGACGACTGGTTTTCACCCTTTGTTTTGACTGAATTTTCTCTAATCTTGGAAGGTCTTTTAAGTAAGGGCATCTTTGTTATCTACGTCAGTAGCTTGCCCGTAGCATTAAGCCCTGTGTAGCAAAGGACTGGTGAGTGCAGCCCTTCCAACCGTGGTGGAAGGCCAAGTGCTTCGCAAAGCTGATTTATGTGCCCCTTACAACATAAATTAGCAAACCCTTGACGCTGATACTTGCGGAAACGGACTTTATTGAGCTTGAGCCAACTCTCCGGTGTCTTACTGTTTCTCAGGAGCACGTGAGAGAGTCTAGAGCTGCGTAATTAGTCTTCTCTACCGTTTGTGAAAGTGACCTGTAGAAGCAGCTCCAATGACGCAAGAAACAATTGAATTCCGGCTTTCTAAACACTGCCGAGAAGAGTCAGGAGGAGTCCAGGAGGTCACCCGAAGCATCCTCCTGCCGGCATTCCTGACGGGTCCCGAGTGGGAGGTACCCGCCTCCCTGTCCGGCGCGGGCGGTACATCAGGACTCGAGGTGCCCGCTGCCCTCCCAAACCGTCGGCGTCGGAGCCCCTCGCGCGTCTCTGCCTTCCGCAGCGGCGTGGAGATCATCGTCGGACGGGAGAGGTCGGCCCGCCGCCGAGCGCCGCGTGGGCAGAGCCAGCCCCGTGGGTACCACGGCATTGCTTAATGCGGTCGTGGGAGGGAGGGAGGGGGGGGTGACGTCGGTCGTTCGCCATGATTCCGCGGCGACGGCTGCCACCGCTGCATACGGGCAGCAGGTAGAGAAATACCGCTGTTGCGCGCCACAGCGGACGTGGTGCTGCTGACCTCGGGTGTCCCCTTTTCCATCCGCCGGATCGTAAGGTGTCCGTATTTTGGGGTTATTTTATTTGCTTTGTGGTTTCAGAGTATTCAGCGCTCGATTTAAAGTTATTATTTTTCCTTCTTTGAAGGCTATCAAATGTCCTTGCTCTTTGTTTTCCTTTCCACTTCCTTCCATCAGAGGAAGCGATGACTCTGGTAATCCCATGATTCCAGGAGCTGTGAAAACAGCAGGTTTACTGCAAGGACTGGCAACCCTCCGCGTATAAAATTCACCTGTGGCAAGGAGCCTGTGTGCCCCTTACCAGGCACCGGCTTCAGGCTCCTTTCGCAGAAGCGAGTTTTGCCATTGCTGTACCATTTCACCGTAAATGAGTTACTAGCGTAGAGCTTCTGTAATTGCCACAAAGGCAAAACTTGTACTCAGTAAATATTTCTACAGAGATGCGCTGGGCTCAGGGATATACTTGACTGCACTGAGCATGTTCCATGCATACTTTTCAGTTTTTAATAACTGGTATTTTAAAACCACGGTTCCTTTTTTAAGGACAAAGCATTTTACGTGCCAGTTTTGCACGGCAGTTTGCCGTTAAAATGAATCTGTGTAGGTTTTCCAAGAACAAAAAATAGAGACACATTTTTCCACATAAAATCAAAGTTTGTTTTTTCTTTTTGCTTTCATATAACTCTTAAGGGGTTCCATTGATTTTTCTTAGACTTTCCGAAAAGGGAAGAAAGAAACCCGACATTTGGATTAAAACCAAGCATGAGAAATTTCAGCATAAAGGAATTTTCTTATGTATGTTTATAGAGGAGGCTAAAAAGCTTAATTTCAGTCCCGCGCAATGACTCAGTAGTATGTTGCCTTTTTCTTTTCTTCTGTGCAAATTCAACAGAATATTGGTTAGTTTGGTGGCTCTTCCGAATGTCTTTTGCCCCTTAAAGCGGTGCATCAGTTAGTGTACTGAGAGGGCTTCGATTCCTCAGAGGAGCAAGCAGAAATCGTGGGAAGGGATTCTGCTCTCACGTGGGATACAGAGATTAACAAGGAGCAGTTAGAATTTTAAGTACTGTACATTTTAAATGCGGTTGCAGATTTCTGCAGGAACATCATTCCATTTTTATTATCCAGCCTGGTATCCAGTTTATTGTGGGCCACGCGTTTCACAAAGAGATTCTCGCCGCCAGCCGAGGAGTCCTCGATTGCACCGGGCTGTGGGGTTTGGAGGGAGGTCTGCCTTGGTGCAAGCCTACTGTTCCTGCTATGTTTTAGGTTCATCGTGGCAGATTAAAGACCTCATTTTAGAAAAAAGACATGAAAGACACTGCATATTTCCGATGCCAATTCATATAGTTTAATTCTCTAGTCTCTCTATTTATTTCATCTTTTATTTATTTCATGTATTAATGGACCATTTAGAGATCATGATCCCTTCCTTCTATTCTCAGCTCTTACCTTTCTACTACATTGCAGAATGGTCAGTTGCGTGTGGCTTTTGACTAGA
Organism: Harpia harpyja; assembly: GCF_026419915.1. Lineage (NCBI taxonomy): Eukaryota > Metazoa > Chordata > Aves > Accipitriformes > Accipitridae > Harpia > Harpia harpyja. Next base: position 1,855,730 of record NC_068941.1, read on the forward strand.
TTACTTTTCACAGCATAGTGTCAAATTAGATTAGTAATCTCATAGCGATGTTTTTATTATTCAGATTACCCTGAGTGTGCCACGTGCGTTTAAAATGAAGAACATGTTTGTATTTAAAATGAGTTTATTAGCGACAGGAAGAACTCTCCTTAGTTAAGGAAATGAGGGTATTGTTTCTGGTCAGCTTGACATTCAGTATTTTAGTATGAGTGTATCTTAGCTTCTTATTCCTAAATCGTGTCTGTAGTTTGGAAGAGGATATTAAACATTCCTATGTTTTCATCCTGTTTCTGAATCTTCATCCTGGTATTCAGTTGAACAAATAATATTTTTCTTTGCAGCTGCAGAAGATAATTTTTTTTGTTTTAAAAACCTGGTATTAGATGATCAGCCACAAACTTCTGCTGTGTGAATAATTCAGCTGGCTGTGAAACCTGAGCAATGTGTACTGTTTGAATATTTCATTTGACTCAAAATTGGTTTTAATGTTTTTAAATAGATGCCATCTCACTCTTGGCGCTTATTTAATAAGAAAAATCTTAACACTGCTCTATGCCCTCTGTGTTTAATAGCCTTCAAGAATTGAGCCTAGAATGATTCCAGAGCTCTTGCTTTAATTCTGGAATGCATTGCCAGGAGTTCTGCGACAGATAAAACATGCGATATAACATGGATTTTATATCACATTGATCTTCCCGAGAGGAAAAAGGAGCTGTTGAATTCTTGCTTGCTATACTAGCAATAACTCAAAGGGTGCCGGTGCTGAAGGAGCCGGCAAGTGCAGATGTTGTGCCTCGAAGCCGCCGCGTCTGCCCGGAGCCCTGGAAGGCTGGGTGGGGGGGCCAGGGGGGCTGGAGGCTGATCCGTCGGGGAAAAGGAGTTTCATCTGCAAACCTCCTCTGCCTCTGTAGGCACCCAGCAACTGTATCGATAACATCTGTTTCTCAAAAGGCGCAGAGCGCTGCCGTATTACTTTTTTCCAGCATTCTTCTAATGCGCAGTATTTTTTTATATGCCAAGTATGTCGAGGCCGTAAATACTTTAACATGCAGAAGATGTGCCGCGAGAGAAGTATGTCCTTTTTGGACGGCTTTCCCCCTTCCCTGCCAGCCCTGCCAGACGGACCTCGGCGGGGGCCCGGATCCCCTTAGGTGACCGAAAAGCGGGCTCTGCCGGAGGCGCGGGTGGCCGTCCCCGAGCCACCTACCACCCACCCCCGGTCCCTGGGGAACGGCCCCCGCCATCGCCGGGAACCCTCTCCTTGGTCCCCGGTGCCGTCTCCTGCCTTCGCAGATTCCATCCGATGCGGCTTTGCCAAGCGCGTGCCTCGGTCTCCTCGTCGCGTCGCAGGTCGGTGTCGTCAAAATCCCGGTACGTCACGCTTTCGGCTGCGCGAGCGGACACACGAGGGAAGGGCCTGTTTGGTCAGCATCCAAGGGTGAGCTCTGTATCCGTGCCGCAGGCTTGACCGCTTTCGCTTTATTCTGATTAACCATTATATACGTTGACCTATGCGAGTTAGGCAAGCAGTAACTGCGGAAAGTAGAATAAATGGAAAAAGAAAAAACTCGGTAAGCGTTACAGGTATCTCGGTAGCATTACAAGCAGAAGGGGAGCTCTTCCTCGGTTTGCCAGATGTGTTTTGCGTGCAAGTAACGGGACTCATCTATACACACAGAGCTGCTTGACTCCGTCTGTCCACAGAAGTCTCGCTGAATTGAGATTTACGAGGTGTGCTGTGAGGGTACTGTGCGGATGGCTGAGCTAATCGTTCTCGATTGGTACAGAGCACTAAGATTGTGGATACTGACTACAAAGCGATGCTTTGGGAAGCTAGAAAAGGAGACTCTATCTACCAGATCTTTTATGTAGCAGGAAAATGTATCTGTGCTGTCAGAAAGGTATCTATAGGCATTCTGTCGCAGATGGTAACCCCGGTAGATGATGGACGTGCCTTAGTATAACAGCAACATGTGTGTATTTGTGCTAGCTTAATAAATGAAGCCATAGGACTATGCAAATGTGCTTCTGTTTGCCAGTTCTGTGTAGTGGTAGACTGTTCTCTGATACTCTTTTTTTTTTATGACTGTTGTCGTTTTGTTCGTACGATCTATTCTTTGCTGAAATTTGTCTCCTATTTTCTGTGGGTGTCCGGAGTTGGCTGCGTAGGTCAGTGATAACGCAGCTATTCCAGCAAGGTGACGGCTTGCCCTCCCCTGTATTTATTTAACAGGTGTGATGCTTGATGTGTATGCTTTACACAGTGCACGTGCTCAGGCCAGTCACCCCCCCACCGAGTTGCCCCAGCAAAAAGGGGTGTCAGGGATGGGCTGCCGGCACTGCGGCTCCTAATGCGACTTGCTCTTTGTTTCCACTGCCGTCAGCAGCGCGTTGGCCTTTCCCCCACGTCGAGTGGGGCACGGCTGTGGCGTGACGGGGCAGACGGAAAGGCCCCTTGCCAAAAGGATGGCCCAATTCATGCTTTCTTGAAGGAGTTGACAGTCATGCCCAGTAAAAAAACCAAAAAAGCCAGGGGAGCAAGTGAATTCACCGACCGGGTGAACTACCCTGCCAGGTTATGTACGTAGCCCTGATGTATGTGAGAACAGCAGCTGTGCCTTTTTTTGTTCCTTTATCTCCTTAAGCCTCTCAAACTTGATGCTCCCTGTCCCACGGAGCAAGGGGAGCACGCAGGGCGCTGCCTTGCTCGGGCTTGGCGTCAGCTTGCTTGCCTGATCCTTGAGATCAGCAGAGGCTGAAAACAGACACCGTCCACGTACGGCGAGGTGACAGCCTGCACTCGTAACGCTGAGTTAACGTGAGATAACACCCTGCGAGGCGTTTTGTCGTGTGCTCCTACCTAAACGGAGAGAAACGTGCTTGGCGCATGAAGAAATTCTGGAGACTGACACGCCGGTTGATAGTCGCGACCTGAAGAGAGGCATCGTGGGGCAAACTCTACAACTTCAGAAGGTTCTAGGATATTTTTGAAGAAGAAACCCGGAGAATCAGTTGATTCTTGTCAAAATAGGGATCCCATGTGGCATGAGAAATAATATCCGCCTGATGAATCGAAGATATAACCCTGGAGCTACGCATGTAGGAAACTTATAATCAATTTCCACCCACCGTAGCTCTGTCTTGGTGGAGGCGGGCAAAGGGAAATGTGCTGCAGGCAAAGCATCCTTCTTTGCTTTTATTTTTCTTCCAATAAATCAACCAGTGTTCGGTGTGACTCCAAAAAGTTTTCGTCTTTGGATTAAAAAAGCGAGCAGCAGGTAGCTGTGACGCAGGTTTTGCACAGTCATTGAACTGAACACACCTTAAACTAACAGAGAGGGTGAAAGGTAGTAGTGTTTTTGCGCTGAATCTGTGTTTTTAGACGAGGCAGCACCTTTTTTATAAAAGCATGTTTATATCGACTCCTTAAGAAGTTTAGACTGGAGGGCTGTCTCCAGAAACTGCCCCCCTCCTCTTTTGCCAAGTCCCATATGTTTGTCTTGGCAGGATGCTGTGTCTGCTTGGCTGGTGCTGGGGTATTAAATTGAGGGAACACAGGGCTCTTGATGCTTTTCAATAGGGCTTCTATTTAGTTAGCGGCAGGATAGAGCTGTCAGCCACCTGTGATTGTCCAACAGGGAAAAAGGGAGGAATAAGAGGGGTGGGGGGAGAGCCCTGGAAAACATTTTCCAATTTCGTCGATAGAATGGTCAGAAGAAAGCTTTTTCTGGGAGGTAGCAACTTTGTGTTGGTTTGACTGTTGAGTCCTTTTGCTGCGGTTCTGGCTCGGTCGGCATTGGTGGTAGGTGAAATAAATGATGATGCTAGCTGAAACTACGCGGGTCAGCGCGAGCAACTTTCTTATTTTAACTTACCACACATGGAGAATCTTCTAAGAGATTTTGCTACGAGCCGAACGAGCGATGTGCGGCTCAAAGTGAGAATAGATTCAGATACCGCAGTTCTGACGCTTACGGATGCTGTACGTATTTCTGCATTTCATTCTTAAGGCATGTGTGGTGATTGATTCTTTTAGTTACTGTGTAGGAAACCAGGGTGCTGGGAGTCCATCTTGGCTACACTTAGAAAACGCTGGTGGAAGGTGAAACCAGGCTTTGCATGTGCAGCGTCCCTCTTGGTTAGATAGCACCTCACTTGGTCTTCATGAGAGAGAATGATACGCAGCTTCTCTTGGTCAAACAAAGCACTCTTCTGCCCCCGCCACATGCTTTGAAGAATGGAAGGGTTAAAAAAAAAAGAAAAAAAAAAAGATTTGGAGAAATCTCCAGAAGGCGGGGAGTAATTCCTTTGCATTTTTGCAAGCTTGGCCAATATGTCGCTGTTTGTCTTGATTCTTTCTCTGACTTGCTGCTGCCAGTATCCGGCTTCTCTTCCTTTCGTTCAGAAAGAGCATGTCCAAGGACTCCGTTGCCTACACTGTTCCACTTGGAGAAACGTCTTGGGCGCGGAGCAGATGGCAGTTGCAGCAGGTGAGGCAGGAGGGCTAATACGTAGCGCTGACCGAGACGTCGCCTGAGAGGCCCCGTCTTTTGTCACATGAAAGAAGAGTTTCCTTCTCTGTTTTTAAGGACGGATGCCCAGATGGTGGAGGAACCTCGTTCTAAGCAGGCGTGTTTCCTCTGCAATCCTTTGTAGCTGTCATGCATGCTCGTAGAACAGTGAAGTGCATCATTTCATGGACCGAGGTGTATTTGTGCCCTCCTCTCCTGACCTGGGGTAGTTACGGCCCCTTTGCTCGCACTCAGGTGACAACTGATCTGAACAGTCGCGGGCTCTCAAAGTCTGACTGTACGTCTTGCAGACAAAACTTGCCACTCTGCCCGTGTTGGTTGCAGTCAATGGATTAAGGTCTTATTCTTCTAAGTGAGCAGATTCATCCTCCTGAGCAGAGTCTCTCCCCTAAAACAGGGGTGGATGTCTTGTGCAGGCAGTTTTCCCTTTTCCCACTGAATTCTTAGCTGTCCTTGGACCGGAAAGTAACTGTTTGGCTCTTTTACACGTGCCTGCTCCCACACGTGCTCTGGTGAAAGCTGTTACCTTCTTCTCATTTCTGCTTCCCTCCTTGGTAGAGTCCCACTACGTAGCCCGTTTTTGTTACTCCGTATTTGCGCCTGTATGCTACCGAAGGGTCCCAAGTTGGAACTTCCTTCCAGAGGGAAGGTGAATTTTGCATCCTCAGATCCTTACGCTTATTGCTGATTTTTTTCTTTACGTAGCTTGCTTGTTCTTTACCAAGGACTATTACTGCAGCCCGACTTCATACAGACAACCTCCTACTGCTGAGCAAACTCCGGCCTGCTTATTAATCTGCTGCTTATATTATTGACAACCTCCTCCATTGGGAGATGAATGTAGAGCCTTGAACGTGATGTTAAATTTCAATTTTTTAAGCTTTTAATCTCCCCGATTTCAAATCTTCACAGTAGAGACACGGTACGTGGTATTTCCAAATTACTCTTTGTTGCAGAAGGGTGTACGTATCCTAAGCCAGATAAAAGGTGCCTGTAATACAAATGAAGATTCTCATGTCGGGGGATGCAGTGAAGCTCTATTGATCATGTATCCCTCGCAGTGCAGTGTAATCAATTATGGGTTGGATGACTGACTTCTTTTAGATTGTCAAGTTTTATGTCGCGGGTACAGATAAAGCAGATCTGTCACGTGTGTTCAGCCGGAGCAGTACCATTTTGCTAAAAGCCTCTATAATGGTTAGTTGCAAGAACGCTGGATCAGATGGGTAAACATTTCACTTTAGGGTACTGTGAAGGACTTGGACTCCTTGTTCATTGGATTCAGTGTCGCGCAGAGGCTCTGTGTCTTCATAAAAGCAGCTGAAAGCAGGCAAATAAGGCATTTAATCTGAGAGCATGAGCTTTTACGGAGGCGTACAAAGCCAGTCAGCGTGGCGTGTAGCGTATCCGCGTCCTCAGAAGAGAGCGTCGTTGGATGTTCATCCTCCGAAGACCCACGTGAAGCACCGAGCGCGCCATGGGACAGGGGTTTGCCGTTCTCCAGAGCTGACTCCGACCTACCGCACCTGCTGTATCTAATTCAGGGCAGTGCTGTTTGTCCTCAGTTTGTAAAAGATGTAATTACGTAATTAAATACGTAATTACGTAATTAAATACGTAATCCCGATTAACTGCCAGAAAAGTACTTAGATACTGCTCCTAGTTTCTAGCTGGGAGGGGAGAAAGGACAAAACACAAAAATAAACAAAAAATTCAGAGTTTTAAAGTCTGGAGCAAGTCTGGTGACAAAGGAGCTGGTTAGAAAAGCTTGAATAGAGCATAGAGAGCAGGTGTGGTGTGAGAAACAGTTTATCCTTGCAAGGCACATTCTAGAATGTGATCTCATTTCTTTTTCACCTAAGTAAAAAAGAAAGATATTAAAAAAAAAAAAACAAACCCCAAACCTAAAAACAACAGGAAAAAAAAAACGAGATAGGGGGAGAAACCTGATGCGAGCAGCCTACAAAACCAGCTTGGCAACAGAACTGCTCTTAGTCTTTACACTTTACTCCCATGCCTGCCACGTGGGTCTGGGAGCAGCCATGTCACAATTTGCAAATATTTCAATATTTTATTTCTGATTTGCTTAAAGCGGCCTTACATTTTCAGTTCTCGCACCGTTCAAAGCTGGCTTAGGAGAAATAGCTGCTAATTAATGCCTCAGTTCCCCAGAGTATCACGTCAATGTTTTAAAAACTCTCTCTTCGTAGTACAAGGGCACTAAGGACAGTTTAGAACCATAATTTATATTATTACCTTCTCTGTGGTAGATGCATTATGTCTTACAAAAACGCAGGGTTTTCAAAATACAGATACCAGCTGAAATAAGTGCATACACGGGTTAAAATAATAGATTGTGAAGATAAGTGCATATGTAGGTTAAAGTAATATCACAGCCACAAAAACATTGGGATGAAAGCATTTTTCACTGAAATAATTATTGTATTGTGCGCTCACTCTCTGCCTTTAAGTCAATGGGGAGTAGTTGAACCTGTTAGGATTTAGCTATAATTCAATGTCATTCTCCTTAAACGTGTACATTTTTAGTGATATGAAAACGGGCAGCACAGAAGCCCATAGGGACGACGGTATGTTGAGCTCACTGTGATCGTGTCGCTGGTGTCATCCTCGCTGGTGGGGCAAAGAGGGATCTCCGCGTGACTGCCCGCAGTTTCAACGAGTTGCTCATTTACAAGTGGTGCTGGGGAAACGCATCCTGACCCTTTACAGGCCAACCTGAAAACCTGAGGACTTCTCCCACTGGTATCCTTGAAGGTTCTCTGTGTTTCCCCGCCACCGCCAACTTTGAAACCTAAACCTTGCTGGTTTGCGTCCTTGGGGAGCCGGCTGTCTCTGAGCATCGCTTGATGGAAAGGTGGCCAACGGCCAGTCCCGGAGCAGCGCTAGCTGGAGATTTGCGGAGAAAAAGGGAGAGCTAACTCTATCTGGGGAGGAGTTGGTGTGACACTTGGTCACTGAAACCACCGCTCCCCCTCTTCTCTTGGTCCCATTTTTTTGCTGAGAAGGCTCCTAGGCTGGAGCCCAGGAAAGTGCCCGGGGGAAGAGTCACCGTGCCGTGTCTTGCTTGCTCTGGCCTTTCCCTTGGAGCCCACGTTGGCCGCTGCCGTACGACAGAAACGTTGGTGCTCGATTGTCCCGGAGCCCGACTCCTCATACAGACTTTGCCTTATTCACATTCCAAGACCCTTGCAATTCCTTTAGCGTCAAACCAGCACGCTCCGATGGTGTTAGAGGATCCGATGGCTGCTGGTACTAGAGCACGCAAACTGGGATCTACTCTAAACGTGGGCTCCTTGAATCATTTTGGTGACATCTCTCTCGTTGTTGAGTGTTCTCTTCGAGCGTTGGTATACAGATACAGATGCACATAATGCCCGGTTTCAGCCGACAACGTGCCTGTAGTGTGTTTGGTTTATACCAGTATCTACGGATGGATCAGGCGTCCTACCGCGCTCGGTGCTGGGCAGACACGGGTCGTGAAGACAGCTTCTGCTTCACAGAAGGTTGAGCTAACGGAGTTCAGTGAGAGACAGGAGGGAGCAGGTACAACCAGAACAGGAGCCGGCAAGGGTAAGATGGGATCGATGAGTGCAGTAGATAGAGGTCTCGGCACATTAGAAACCTAACTTTCATCAAGTGTTTTTCATAGGCGGTTAAGCAAATGAGTGTTTTGTAGAGGGAGTAGCATGAGAAAAGGAAGCTTTCATGTTTGGGGGCACCACATCCAGTCTATCAGAGGGCAGCAAGAAGGGACAAAAACCCAGAACTTGGGACAGAGGTGGGCAGTGGAGACCGGCATCAAAAACCGAGAGCGTTTACTGACCTAGTTGCATTGAACATGAGATGATAGGTAGGATGGGGATATTCTGTCGTAGGTTTATTCTGTAAAATAAATGCACTGTAGATTTTAGCAACCCCAAGTATTTCCTACTCTCCAGTAAGACTCGGTGGCAAGTGTTAGCAGTACTTGACTTGATAATGGCCAGTAGTGTGACCCTGCTGCTGTGCTAAACAAACTCTTTCACTTGCTGACATTCGAGGGTGGGCTTTTCAAAACACACCTGAGAATTAAATGACTTGCCCTTACTGCAAACCACTAGAAATGGGGCATTTAACTTCCTAAAATACTTTTGAAAATCCCACCCGTAATGTTTACTCTAATACCGAAGTTAAATGTATCCATTCTTAATGGTCACTCCACAGTTCTCTGTTGTGCTCTCTGAATGAATGGTTCTTTCCTCTCTCGCAGCTAATACCCCATGCATATTTACACGGAATCATGTTCTCCCTTAAATGCTGTTGATTTTGGCTCAGTAAGTGATTCCTTAGTTTAACCTGCCCTTGTAGGTTATTTTCTCAAGGCTTTATATTGTTTGTAAGTCCCTTATTATTGTCTGCGTCTTTTTGCATTGGAAAAAAAAATACATATATGCCTTTTTCCAGGTTTTGCTTTATCAGCAGACTGTCCAGTAAAGAGTGCATCGTTTGCTGTCCTCTGGGACGTCCTCCTAGGTGGGCTGCCTTGTGCCAGACTAGATTTGGCCTTGCTCCCAGTTACCTTTTATTATGAACTCAGGCAGGACTTGCTCCTGCATCGGTTAAACTCAGCGGAAAGGTTTTCCCTCAGTTTGCTATGCACCATTACTTCTGGATGGAGGAGGACGAAAAGAGCTGCAGGGATGAAACGTGTTAATGGTCGGGAGTCATTTAAAGACAACTGTAGATATTAGGGAGGTGGGTGCTCGCAAGGTGCTAAACAGACCTTCAGCAGGTTTCCCCTGTGACACCCCTCAGGGAGGGGAATTTGCTGCCCTTTTCAAAATGGGAGAAAGGAGTCTGCAGGAAAGCCAAGAAGTTAATGCGCTTCCCCCGAGTCTCAGTCAAGGTTGAAATGGTGCTGGGAACAGGCGGGTTTATTTCCAGCCACTGTGCCACAAAGGCTTCTTTTTGCTTTTGGTAGTTTTGTTGCATTCCCGTTTTCATGATTTAAGAATAATTAGGACAGTTCTAGATAAACTTCACAGAAGCACAGATTTCAAACTGCATCCTTCGGTTGATGGAAATTTTGAACATTGTTAATTTATGAGAAAAAGTAGTAAAATTAATAGCATTCCAGGATTTCAGACTATGCTTTCCTGTATTGCTCCATAAATGTGCTTTTGTGGAAAAAAAAATTTCCACTACATACTTCTTTCTTGAAAATCCACCGCAGTCTTTTCTCCAAGTAAGCCTTTAAAAATATGTGCTCTAAACACCTGCTTGCTTTTCTCTCTGGCTGGTGGAGAAGAAAATGCTGCGTTGACAGTAGAGTTTACAGTGAAGATTCACTTGAAAATGCACTACCTGCTTATGCCCCTCTTTCTCCATTAATTTGGAAAATTTCAAGCTCTTTTTATTGATGAAATTGGGGGGGGGGGGGGGGGGGGGGGAGTTGGAATGAAAAGCAAGCTGGATTCTGCATTCATGCTTGCCTGTAGGCTGTTAAAATGGACCAAAACTGTGCCTGTTAATTCTAAATCTCATTTTCCAATACAAGGGAAGAAAAAAAAATCAATAATTATAAAAATTTATCTGCTCTCGTTTGCAACATGCTTTGTAAGATAACACCACTGTAGTATTTTAACTCTTACGTATTAAATGCCAGACATGTTAACATTTGTGCTTTTTACGGTAGTGGTGAAGCAAAGCAAGGGTGGGTGAGTATCTCAAAAGTGTGGGCAAATTAATTATTCAAAAGCATGTGAAACGTATTCAACATCTGCACAGGTGATACAAAATCATACCTTCAAAGGAAGCAAAGAGTAATACAAGGCTAAAAGATGTGGGAGGGATGAGGAACAAAGTAGGTGAGGGATGATGCTGAATAAACCCCGAATGTGTTCTGGTTAGTATGACCGATGTGCGCTTTTTCTTCTTCTTTTTTTAATCCGTGTTTTCCCTTCATCAGCCCTTTAGGTTTGGCCCTTTGACTACAAAGCCACAGTGGCCTGGTCTCCACTGTAATTCTGCCTTTCTCTTGGGACTGTGGGGAACGCTGTTCTTCCAAAAAGCACATCGCCACATGTGGTAAATGGTCTGTGCGTGCAGCCTTCAGCTTGTGTGAGCCATTTGACAGCGTGTATTTTTAATTAAGTTCTCTGCTGTGCCGGGGGAGGTTGCGAGTCATACTGGAGGTCAGATCATGGCTCTCGCGCTGGATCTGTGGGAGATGTTGCTCTCTAGGAACACGGTGTCGGTGACAACTGGTTGGAAATCCAGCCCTTTAGCTCCATTTGCAAATTTTGCAGAGAAATTGTGTTGCGTTTGTTCACGATTACGGGCGTGAATCCCCTCAACGCAGTTCAAATCCACTGAAATTGGTGGAGTTAGCCGCTACCGTGAAGACGAACGAAAGGTAGAGATGCACCTTACAGCTGTATAAATAATCATCCATAAAAGCTGTTTTAAAAGAAAAAAAAAAAAAAAAAAAAAAAAAAAAAGGTGGATATGAGATACAGTCTGACTGAAGTGGGATCCAGCTTGGAAAAGGGATGGGACCTGATCTGTGTGTGATTCCAGGTGTGTGCCAAGGCAAAGAGACTGCTCTGCGTCTGCCGGCGAAAAACCCGGCGTGTGCTGCGGTAATTGTGCCAGATTGCAGCAGGCGGGGAGCTGTGTAGGTGTAGGTGTAGGTGCCAGTCCCTTTTGTAGGGAAAGGTCTCCCTGAATCGATGCCTTTTATCTCAACGGTTATACTTTGTGAATTAGCTTTTTTTTTTCCCCTCGTGATTAGTTTTGCATGATTAGGTGAAAAGGGATGTACGCTTTGGGTACCATTCCTCCTAATGGGTAATTAGACTTTTAAAATAGCAACTGTTTCTGTCTCATATTAATACGGCCGGGTTATCCGCGTCAGTGAAGTTAGGAAGGAGGCTTTTGAGGAGCAGACAATGAGTTGTGGCTGAAGGGGGGTGGAATGTGTTAGGTCTGTCAAAGTGTTTTATGGAGAGTTGTGAAAATGGAAACTGTACTTGATGCTTGCAGATTATTCTTATATGCCTTTTACAGCAAGGCACACCCATTCTCAAAAATATAATTGTGGCTCTTTCTTTGTAGTTTTAACACAGACAAGAAAAAGCATACACGTCGAAGCTGGGAAGTGAAGCCAAGCTTCGCTTTTGCACTGAGCGCTGCTTTTGGATAGAACTGCTTTCAACTCACAGGCAACAGCTTCGTAGAAAATGGGTTATTTATAAAAAAATCTTTATGCCCAGATGAGGTCTACACCAGTAACATAGCAGCTGTAGGTACGAAACTTAGTTTTGCTCAGAAAAAGGGCAAGCAAATAAGCCATTCACATGCAAAGGGGACTTGTTAATTCCCAGTGTAATTATGTGTACTAGCCACATGAAAAACTGACTCGTGACACTAACCTGAGTTATTCCAACCAAAAATCTCGCTTGTTACTGCTACTCAAGTAATGAAAACAAAGGAAGAATGTAGTATTTAGATTTAGGTAGTTTAGCCAATATTTGAAGAAATTCATTAACTGAAAATTTGAGTGTAGATGTAAGAAAACACACAGAGCATGGAAAGCTTGTGGTGAAGTACTGTTTGTGACATTTTGAATATTTTGATGAAAATATTAATTTTTACACTGTCATATATCTTCACAATTCTGTCTACTTGTATTTGTCAAATTGTCTAAGCTTGGACTATGGGAATCCCCATTTGTTGCAAAAAAAAACCCCAAAACAAACAGAGACAAAACCTGTGTAGCGTTGCCATAAATAAGGTTGATGGCATTCAAAGCTGGAGTATAGGATTGCAACTGTACCTCCTCCAGCGGAGCTGCGGAGGCCCTGGAGCAGTTTGCAGAGCTGTCAGGATTGTCTCCTTTGGGTTTGGGGGGTTTTCGGTGGTTTTCTTTTGTTGTTCGTGCTTTGTATGTGTCTATGGTTGCAGTAAAAGCCATAACTGTAATTTCTACCTTACGCGTAGTGAAATCCTTGGTTACAACGTTAGGGTAACTGAGCTCTCTTGTAGGAGTTTCTTTGGTTTATGGGAAAAACCAATGCATCGCTCAGCTGATAGCGAGCAAGCGGCAGCTGTAACTGAAGGTATATCCTGCCCTATTATATATAGAGAGAGATATATATATATATGTACAAGACCTCAGCTCACCTGTGCAACCGACGCAGGTGGGATGAGAACGGGAGGTTTCGCACGCCTTGCTTTCCAGCTGAGCAGAGCTCGCGCCTCAACTCTCAAGCAAAAAGTTTGCAGGAGTCTTACTGCAGGTTGGCCGTGGGGCATTTGCCGTGCCACGTCAGGCACGCCGGCCGACGTGATGTTCTTGCATGAACAACATGATTGTTCAACATGAGTTCTCCTACATGATGTTCTTGCTTTCGCTGGCTGTGCTGGAAGTTTAGTCTTGCTGCCCTTAGATAGAAGCAGGGTTTTTTAAGCGACTGTTTCCTTGAGTGTATTGCCAGATTTCTTTCACTGTTATTTACCGTGATTTATATTCGAGTGCCAGCAAAGAAATTTTTCCTCCTGAGCATAAGTCTCTCTTCCCTTAAACTGGACTTAAGCAGGTGTGACTTAGTCCAGTGAGTTTAATTGTGCTAATCACCGGGATAAATCTGCCTTGTCTGCAAACCTGTCCCGCAGCTTTTACAGGTGGAAGACATAAAGGGAAAGGGGTTTGAAGAAGTGTCAATAGCTACGTAGTTACAGGATGGAACAGTGTGTGTTCATTTAAGTAGGAAACCATATGGCTTCTGCTGGTTTTAATGAAGTACAATGAAGGGCCTGAGCCATAAGGGGTTCAGAATATATATGGGTTAAGGTTTAGCAGAACATTGCAGTATGTGATGCTCAGCGTGCCATGCTTAGATTACAAAATAGCTGTGCATAACATACAAATGGTCAACTCCTATAGGACTTCGGTCTTAGTTGTGTTTTTGAAGGGGTAACATATCTCATGCACATACAAGATCTTCTCTTGATGCCTTTGAACAGTGGCCTCAGCCAGACGACCGTCCCCAGAGTGCAGAGGGATATCACCTCTGGCAAGAAGTGCATGCAAAGGAAACCCAGCGGTAACTTGAGTCTTACAGTACAGTAATATGCTGAGTGTTTTATGCTTTGCCCCTCTTGATATTTGTTTTTAAAGCATCAGGCCGGCTCTTTAGGCTCTCAAATGACATGTTGGTGTGCTTTCTCTCTTCCTCACCAGGCTGGAATGATAAGAACTGATAAGGATGAATACTTCATTGAGCCTTTGGAAAGAGGAAAGCAAATGGAAGAGGAAAAGGGAAGAATCCACATGGTATACAGGCGATCAGCTGTAGTACAGCATGCCACCGATATGCTCCCCGATGTCCATACGGAAGGTACAGTACCCCTGTGTTGATTGTTTACAAATCTATTCCAGGTAACTTGAGCCTATGGTAGCTTTTGAAAGCAGTAGTTTTGACTGAGCTGTTTGAAAAGAAAACGTTTAAACGTTTTGCTGAAATTTGCTGTCAGAGTCACACACGCAGTTTGTCTGCCAAGAGCAGCGCGCATGTGCTTCCATCTAGGAGAACAGAACTCAGCCACAAAGTGTTCTCGTTAAGAAATGTTGCAAAACGCTTGGTTTTTCCTTCCTTCAACCAAGGGCAAATTTTGTACTGATTGAAGTGGAAACAAGCCTTGAGCTCTACATAAGTTGGTAAGATATTGTGGGACATGAGATGTCAATGGAAATACTCATGTGACTTTAATGTTCTAAGTTGTTATTAAGGCTCGCCTATCCATACAGCTTCTGTTTAAAGTTTGGGTCCTATTTCTTTCTGAGTAATAGCTAAATTGTGCCAATGACTGATTCTGTTTTCCTCCTACTACTGGTTGCAATTAATGCAGTTTGAAGGCAGTTCTCTTGATCCGATATATTTTGACATATCCAAGGATTCCCCTCCATCTTGAAGATAATGCGGTTGGTCCATCTGAGAATAATTATCGTGTAGTTTAATCCATTTCCTTGTATGTTTTTCCGCCCCTTTTAATATTATACGATCCTTACAAGCCAACACATTGCATAGCGAATGTTGAGGTTTTTGACGCTATGGGCTGAGGATGAAAGAGCAGCTCTATTCCCCTTCAGCGCTCTGCCTTGTTTTTCAACATCTCTCAGCTTCTCAGATTCCTATTTGTACTTTGTGCTCACATGTTCTTGGAACTTAAAAGGGTTTGAGAAGAACAACAACAACTATATACAACACACAGAACTAGAATTGGATACAAATATTAAACAGAGAGAAATCAAGCAGTCCCTCCTTGCCAATCCTCACAGACTTAAATTATTTGGTGTGGTTTTGGAGTTCTGCCTCTGAAAAAGCGGGTAGGAATGGACAGCCATTTCAAATAAAATCCTGTCAGGCTTTCATTAGTCTTTCAGAAGGTAAGTCCACGCTACCGACTGCAGTATGGCACAGCGGTATCGCGGCAGGCTTGGGAACCAGCAGCAGTCCGAACCGTGCAGGCTCTTCGATCTGGCTTTTCTCCGAGACCTGTGCTGCCAAAGGTACTTTGCTTTTGGTACCCCAGCAAGGTCGTTCAAATCTAGCTCATGCATCTCTGCTGTGCGATTGACTGAATGGAGCTAAATAAGCCTTTGTGGAAGTGGCAATGGGCTCAGTGCTATGTTTCTGCTCGGTCAGATAGGCTGGCAGACTCAGACCGTGGTTAGAAACAGCACGTACTTGACGATGGACCCTCTGGGTCTGCTTCGGTGAATTCAGCATCTCTTTCCTCTGCAAATTATTCAGGAATTTCTAAATCACAATTCATAATATATGAAGATTAGCGAGACAGTAAACATCTAAATGGTGAGTCCTACCTCAGAATCTTTGAATGTTGTCTGGGATTTGGTCAGTCCTTTGAGGATCTTCATGTCTTCAGCGCCTTTCCATCTTTTGTTTGGTCAGAGGGAGCACTAAAGAACAGCAGCTACCTTTTTGTAACTCACAGCGATGTTTTTAGTTAGCGTCAAAGCCGTGTGTCTGCAGCTGATTTCTTGTTTATCAAGAAGTTCAGACCAAAAAGGCTTGTTTCTTGTAGATCGCTTTATTCCATCCTTTGGCAGAGGGGATCTGTTTCTGTGATGCCGTCCGTTGTTATTTTAGCGTTTGTCTGGAAAAGATCGATGCAGTATGTAGTACAGGTCATCTTGGCAAGTGGAACCGAGAACCAGAAAGGTGGATATGGATACCTTGAGGGCATTCAGCAAGGAAGGAGCATCACGAAAGGAGCCAGAACTTGATCAAACATGGACAGACTAAGGGAACTTGCTGCATCCCGTATAATTCTGAGAAAAGTACGGCTTTTTGTTTTAAATGGAAGCAGAGGGTGTGAGAGAAGAGAGGTGCTTGCGTCTGCCGCTTCATTACAAGGCTTGCCGGTCCTGTCCTGAAACAGCTGAATGTATTGTGATGTTCCTGGGAGCGCTCTGAAACCCGGCTGCTGCTCGAGAGAGCTGGGCTCTGCAGATCCCTGGGTCTCCAACCTGTTCTACCCCTAGAAAAAATGAACAAACCTTTGGCTATGGTACAGTCTAGCAGTCTGTGTTCATGGTATGCTCTGGTAGGTGTTTTATGCAAAATGTGCCGATTAAGGAACTCAGCCCAGGCTCTGTCACTTTATCGTACTTTCTGGGACCAGTATTTTCGCACTTAGTTTCTATCGTTTGCAAGATAGTTGTCCTCCCTCCCCTTTCGTTCATAATTTGAAATGCACATTCAAGGAAAACTGTTCACCCACTTTTGTACCACTGTGCTTACAGCTAACTTGTTGATATGTTTTCAATTTAAAGTTCCTAGAGTAATAGCCACAGATTTGTGGATCACTCGTGTGTAACCATACCTAGCTGAGAGTGCCCGGTGTTGTCTGGGTATGGTCCAGTCCTGCAGAACATCCAGCTTGCCATGGTAGGAAAATGGGGATGTTTTATACTTCCTAGATTGCTGCCATTGTTTTAACTGAGCTCTACTCCTGTAAGACCCCCAGACCGTTCCATGCCAAAAGTTTATATTCTTGGGTAAAACTTCACCTAACATGAAAGAATTGCCACTACAAAATAGAAAATGTTGTATGGGTTTTTTGGCTTCCGTATTTATGTATTCTGGCACTGTCTTGGTTTTGCTGATCAGTTAGGTCGCTTGCTAATCTGTAAGGTCATTTACAACATCAGGAGAGTGGTGCTTGCATGTCCGTATCTGCGCCTGTTGAGCTAAACCAAATGTGTGAGTCTTATTAAAGTTTGTCTTTACAGAAGATTTTTAATCTCCTTTCTAATGGACTTTATACACAGAAGAATTCCTCTTGATTATTGCCTTGCCAAACAGTTTAATGTACTAGACAAACTGCTTTTTCTATAGCTCATTTTGAGTTTAGAAGTGGCCAGAGAACCTCTCGACAGCCCATGTATAAGAGCATTGGCTGATCCTGGCACAGATAACGGTATGGCCTGCCTGCGCTTCTGTGAGAATGCCGTACACGTTGCAACTACTGTTGATATCTTGAACTTTCTCCTAAGAGGGTTTCTTAAAACGTGTTAGGTGAGCTTTCTTCTAGAGGTGAGCTTCCATTGGTCTTCAATTTTCAGATGTGTCTAAGGTCTCCACTTGCCGGTGTGTTGTGGAAACTGGAAGGCTTTCTGATCTTTTCTGTTTTTCAAAGAAGAAAGTTAGGTGGAGGCTGGCTAACTTTCCCTCCTGGTCACTTTTCAGCTGCAGTGACTTCTTTGCTTTTAGCCACCTTTCGTTGTCATTGACTAAGCCCTGCTACTGACTACTCCCCATTGGGTAAAGCCTGATCTTTATTGTACTATGATCCTTATTATATAAAGGACTGTAGTCTTGTGTGCAGTGTTGTTTGGTAGTTCCACCTTGGCTCAGATTAGGCACAACAAAGGAGTAAGTTATATTGCCTTTGTCTTTATGTCTTCAAGATGTTTTTTAAGATCCAGGCATGATCGAGGTTAAAGCAAGCTGCGGAAGCCCATGGAGCCTGAGGAAACGTTTGGCCTATGTGATGGGTTAACGTTGCGGCTCTTCTAAATAAATCAATGGTGAGCGTTACTCATGTTCACAGGAAATCTCTCATATTTATTTTTGACATTTTAAAGCTTTTATGCACATTTGAGTTCAGGAAATAGACCTGGCTATTACGCCACGGTGAAACGGTTTGCAGTGGTTAAGTAGTCTGCTACATATAGATGCATGAAAATCCTTCTCGATGTTCTCTGCCCCTGCTCCCCACCCCACATGCCCAGTGCCTGGGCCAGAGGCAGAAATGCAGAATACGGTCTGCTGGCGGTTCAGAAGTTCAGCCGCATATTTAGCCGATGCAGGCAAGAATCCAAGGTTTCAGTACTAGATGACAAGATGACTCAATGAACTAGATATAAAGATAAAAAAGTACTTAAAATTGTTGTTGTCAGTGAAGTTGTCACGGAAGCTGGGAAACGTTGTGTAAAAGCCTTCCTCCACAATGAAACAGGACGTACCGCGTTGTGTTCTCTCTACAAGAAGTCAGTTTTATAAGCTGCTATTGTCATGAAAGCTTCCAACTCCAGCTATACAGAAGAAGCTTTCAGTCTGACAGGACATCTGGTGTTCCTGCAGGATTTCGTAAAATTTGGGAATTTGTTGGACATTTTTCAAACCGCCTGACAGAATGAGCGTAGTTCTACGTCAAAAAAAAACTACCACGTTAAGACCAAGGGTTTAGCAATGATCGCGATGTAGGGGAGCGTTTATTGGTTCATGTACTGTGTTCTCATAGAAATGAGCACACATATAGGATCTATCTACTTCTCTTTCCTGTTTTTCTTTATTGCGGTTATTTGTGATGAAGTTTCAGCGAGCTTTCTTAGAAAGGTGGGAACCAGGAATCTGCATTTCTGAGGCAGATACTGGGATGCCTCAAGCTCTACTGGATAGCGTGGCTTTAGCCTTTCCACTCTTGCAGCAACCCTACCCCTGAAGCAGCACCCTGTGCTGATTCCTATTTACGGTATCCATGGCTATCCATAGCCTCTTTAGGGAATGACGGCGTATGGCATGCACTGCCCTATTGTTTTCATCATTTGCTTTGTGTAGAGATTGGTTTCCTTAGAAGTGCATCGCGTGAAATACTCAAGAAATTAGATGGGAAATCCTGCCTCATTTATTTGAGGAATGCTGTAGGATTACAAACCCGTTAACATTTATGGATAGGCTTTGGTATTCCTTCCCTCCGCATGTCTGTGCTAGGAGGAGTGCTGGGGAGCTTCTGCATCTTTGCACACTGAAATGCTTACACAGTCTTTTTTTAAGTACTTTTTTTTTTTTAACTCTTTCGTTAAGCATAGGGAAGAGCCCCTCAAAACACTTAGCAGAAGATGGGAAGCAATGTGAATATTTCAGAGAGAAAAGTGAAGTGGTAAGATAGCAGATGCTTTTTTTTCTTTAAATTTTTTCTTTTTAATTTCATCATCTCTCAAGTTAAGGAGCTAGGAGAATATACCAGAGGCTGAGCCTTTAAACAGATGGTGCAGATATCCTTTCCTTTGAGCTGGTGGGCGCCTGTTGTTCTTTGTGTCTGTGCGCACCCAATTTAGACTCCTTGAAGGAACCCTTCATTAATTATTGCCTTTTTATACCTTACACTTTTCAGTCATTCTGGTGTGAATATGATCTCTTGCGTATAAATGGCCCTGAATATTTGGTGGTGGTTTTATGCTTATAAAACGCGTATGCTCTCACTCTGTGCTATCAGGGAAATGTGCATGATGTTCTGTATTTTGACAGACTGGTAGCAGGAGTGGCTATTTGTATTTCATGGGTAATCTATCTGCTAATTCAAAGGATCTTGTTTTACTGTATTTCTTGGAACCTGATCTTTCTTCTGCTAATGCAAGGCAACGCAGGGCCCTGCAAGAGGTAGTAGGTCCTGACCAGTTGATGTTAAAATCATTTAAAAAAGCAACAACCTAATGAGTACCTGCGGTCTCCGTTGCCCTGGGTAAGCCAGGTTTGAAGTGCTGAGCCTGGGTTAGTTCTTCTGCACAGAGGAGGCTCTTTCTCTTCTGCAGGATGGTAGCCAAGGCCTCCCCCGGGAAGCCCCCGCTATTGAAAACCACTTAAACGTAGTAGGATGTGACACAGCATCAACAAACGTCAAGTGGATATCTCCCCTGGGAACAGAAGAGGCTCTTGATTATTCTTCCTTGCGAAGAACTGGGTCAGACAGGAGTCACGCAGAAAACCATGTGAAAACTGGTCAGCTCATAATGTCTAATGTAATCGTAACCCAGAACAAGAATACTCATACCACATTTTCAGAATAAATGTACTGTCCCAATTTTTGTCTGAATTTGAGAAAATGATTGAAAATTTGTATCTCTGCTCAGAAGTGAGGTGGAATCGACCATCATGAACCTGGTAGGAGAATACGAATGAAGAGGTACCTGCTTACAGCAAGTGACAGCAAGTTTGAGGTGGGCTGCTCAGCCTACAGAGGACCTTCTCCCTCAGCTTGGTAGGAATATAGAGAAATAGTGGCTCTCAGCATTTCATAGACATTCCCAGCTACTGCAGCATGCTTTCATTTGACTTGTGCTGAAGGAGAAACACAACCCAGAAACGCGTTTATTGACAGTGGGGACTTGGCAGCCCAGCAATCTTAATGAATCTTTTCAGCTTTGGCAAAGGCGACAGATGCAGAGGGAGGAGGAGGAGGTTTTCTTTCCACAGGCAACAGCCTCTGACCGTCCATTAATCCGGCAGTATGAAAAGGGGGGAGCTCCTAGTTTGAGCTATGATGGATTGCCGTGTTTAACCTACCAAACGGTTATCGTTAGACTGAAATGAGTGAGCTGCTTCGAGAATAACCCTGTTCTGAAGTGTTAGTACTCTAGCATCGTCCATGTCTGGTACTGTATCGTGAAGGGAGTTTATGCGAGGCTCTACGCTGTTTCTGAAAATATTTTAAGTAGTTGCTATACCGTAGAAGCCATATGAAAAGCTCTGTCGCTTGGCATCCCCTGCCCATGCGGACGTACCTTGTGGGGCAGCAGTTTGCAGGATGCCACCAAGCAGCTGCTCTGCCGTAGCATTTGACTGCTCCGTAGGGTCACTCATCTGGGGAGCGGAAAATGCTCTGCTTGCTCTGTGAGTGTCAGTGCTCGGTGAGACGGCTGTGCTGGGCCACGAGGAGGGAGTAGTGTGGCTTCTGAGACTTTTTTTTTTTTTAAAGACACTGGACGTTTGTTTTTAAACATCTGGAATGAGCATCTGGTTAGGTATGGTCTGGGAATCCTATCATAGGGCAGGATGATCTCTAGAATTCTTCATGGGTGTAAATATGCACAATTGTCTCCTAACAGCTTTTCCATATCAGATTGCCCCGGGGTGACTTTTTGTAAGCTTGACTTCCCCAGTAATTTAAGTCTTGATCCTAAAGACACTGTACATCTCTGCTTCTCATTTTAGATGAGTACTACAGGTACTCGTGATCGTTGTTCACGTCGTGAGTGTTATTCCCAAATAACATTTGTTAAAGAAAAAATACTTACTCTTAAGGGCAAAAAGAAACAAAGATCAAAAGACTCCGTATTGGGGGTGGGGGGTCTGGGGGACACAGAGCGAATGAGCTGTGCATGCAAAGCTGAAAAAAATAGAAGAAGGTATGAGGCTGTCATGTTAAAATATCATTTAAATAAATCTTCCAAGATTTTATCACCAGAATAGCTTTTCACTTAGGAACGGAAAGAAGTGCTCTCCGGACAAGCCTGAGCTTGGAAGGTTTTGAAAGCACGATGATGATATTCTGTCTGGACAGGATGAAAAGAATCTGTTCTCCTTTGTTAATAAGCTGACAAACATCACCAAGCTGTGTGATCATTAACCTTATTCCTTGAAAGCATTCAAGAACAATATAAACAGGCAAAGAACTGCAGAGTTTAGAATCAGATTTGCACCCAGGAGGCCGCCTTTGCAAGTTCTGCCGAATCAGGCTCAGGAGTATGGTAAAATAAAATCCAAATTGTATTTCTCAGAAATGTAAAAGCCTGATCCAAGTCCACTGGAGTCGGTGAGAAGACTCAGATTTACGTCAGTAGGCTGATGAGGCAGCTTTTGGACCATATTCTGCTTGAGCTGATCACAAAGAGTTCAATTTATCTTTCCTCCTGGTCATTGATTTATTATTTTTTTCCATGCACTTTCTTTTCATATAGTATAATGATGACAACCAACCTTAAGTTTGGAGGTTACATAGCATGTTAATGTTCTCAAAGTTTTCCTATTTTATCTTCTTCTTCACATCATGGTATTATTTTTAAATGACAACCAATTCACCCAGAGAGCACTTCAGATTAAAGTATTTTTGTAATTACTTCCTAACAGTGGGAAACAAGGAATAGGAGCCTTTATCTCCCAGCTTCCTTTCAGAATTTTCATTTTCCCTAAAGAACCAAAGTGCTTATGTGGCTGATGGGGTTGCCATGGCACTGGGTTCGAGTGTCTTTGTCCCAGGTGGGAAACATGGAGGAGGAAGAAATGATTTGGGAATTGCTCCTGGTTGCCTGGGAATGAAACCCTGGAACAGAAGGTAGAAGAATGGGAAGACTATTGCCTGTTTCGGAGACCTCCCTCAGCACTTCCCCAGGCACATAAGCGTTTCTCAGAGATGTTGTCGTGCCAGAAGGTGTCTGAACTCTTTCTCAGCAGAATTTCTCATGACCTGTGTTCTGATGGAGGATATTTTAGATACGGCAGAGCACACCACACAAGTTTGTGCACCAGTAATAGCGGGAAAGATGGAACTGATTTCTGCGGAGACTTAGTACACCGCATTTTATAACATGCTCTGTTGCAATATAGGCATTCATGTATAAGTTGTATTGGTGGCGATAACCTGTGTATGTACTTGTCTAAAGACATCCTGCCTCTTAATCCAAAACTGCTAGAGCTTTTGCTTTTAAATCAGCCACTTTCTATAAAATTGAAACTTAATAGCATTCATAGAAGTTCTGGATTGAATATTGGTTTGTGGGGTTAGGGTTTTTCTTTCTTTTCAGGTAACAGTTTGCTTAATCAAAGGAAAGGTGGTCAACAAAGTACTTTTCAGACAGGAACAGCACGGCATGGGACAAAGGAAAAAATGAGTATTGCTGATGGGTGTATTTACAATACATGGGGAGAAACGAGAAGGGATCTGAGGAGGAGGGGAAGTGGGAGGAAAAATAATGAGAAAACCATCAAGCATTTTTAGAAGTGGAAGTAGATGAGTAATATCTTTGAGTGCAATGGAATTACAGCCCTCTCCAAGGGTTTGAGCGTCTGTTTGCACCACAGATGGAAGTGTGCTCTATGCCTGGTGAGGCATAGCCTGAGCTAGATTTAACCTCCCTTGCCTGGACATCAGTAGCAGTCAGTACACCTGTGGAATCAACTGATTACTGCAAAATCCAACCAAGAAGCTGCGTGCGTTACTGGGCTCTGCAGAGCCACTGTTGCTTTGGTCTCAATCCGGAATGTCCCCTGGTGAACATGGCCCGGGATGCGTGTCCTCCGTCTGCTTTTGTACTGAGGGCTAGCCCACGATTAGGTTTCAGATCTGCTCTCTTTGCCCTCAAAGTTCACAGTTGGGCTTGGCCCACTTGTCCTCGGGTGGAGTTTGGGATTCATCTCGTACTTGCAAAGTGTCTTTGGTTTAGTATTTCCTGTCTCTCCTCTCTTTTTTCATGGTATCTGTCACCGGAGACATACAGGGAGACTGGACAGTTGGGTACGGAGTCGGCTTGGTGAGGTGTTTTTGCTCCCAGTCCAAGTCAACTCTATGTCGTGTATTTCCACTAACGTGCTGGGTGGTGCAATTTAGCGATTAGTTGCCAGAGGTCAGTGATGAATGCCAGTGTCTTCCTGTGTGCAGTTATTTACATCCAGCTTCAAAAAATAAAACCAATCCAATTCTTCCCTTAGATGAGCATCCAAAACTTGTGACATGAGCGGAGAAAAATTAAGGTCCTTGTCTGTAGACTGTGAATTAGATACTGTCTTCTGGGACATCTCTCAGTTCCCTTTGCGCACCTATCTTTTTGGCCTCTATGGCTCAACGTTTCAGAGAATCGGAGCACGGGAACTCAGCAGTTGTGTTTTCAATATTTCCAAGGATGGAGATCCCGCAACCTTTCTGGGCCCCAGTTCCAGTGTTTGATTACCCTCGTCATGATATTTTTTTTCCCCCTCCTATCTAATTGGAATTTCCCTTGTTCCAACTGATGTCCATTACCTCTCATCCAGTAGAAACTTCTTGAACAGTAATGATCACTGTGCCCGGAAATTCAGTAGGCAATGAGGTAGCTGGGCGTTTCCTGGCAGATTCACTATCCAGCCTCGACTTTTCACAATCGATTTAATAATTGCTCTACATTAAAGGTTGAGTTAATATACAAAAAGCATTAGCATGAATCATAACTGGGCACGTTAGACAACAGGGCTGAAAAGTGTAGGTAGTCAACAAGCGGAGAACGTAACCTGCTGTAATCAAACAGGAGGTCTGTGGCAAAGCTAGGAATAGAAACGTGTTTGCTACAAATGCTCATCCCTCGTTTTGAAAAGAGTTGTAAGAGTTAGTAAGATGTGTTGAAATTATATTCAAGGTACATCCAAGAAATTACATTAACAAGATGCACCGCTTTAGACCTGCTGCACTGCTTGTCGGTGAGCCCCCGTGTTAACGAAGCTAAGGTTCAGGGTGATGCAGCACTTGGGGAAAGAGTCCTTCATGGTAGCCGGATAATTATAAAATTAAATGTAAATATAAGATCCATAGTCTCTGCTGTACAGGCTTTATCCTGTTTGCTCTGCAATGTGTATGAGTAAAAGAAAACCCAGACTTCATAGCTGAGGAAAAATTTGTAACATTTTTTTAAGAAAGAAAGAAAGAAACTTGAGCAGGAATGGATCAAAAAGTGCTAGAAAGTGACTTATGCGCTCCGTCTATGTCAGGGAGGTTGCGCTTACCTCCCTGCGATGGCAGTAGGGACATCCATCTGTTTAAGTCGTCTTCAATTCTTGGCAATAACAAAGGAAAATTATTCTTAAATAAAACCAAGGATAGAGGCTTGATTCCAACCGCAGGCACCCAAAGCCAGAGTAGTAAAACACGCAGAAATCTGTGTGAAGGGAAAACTGAAAAAATGGAGAAAGTTCAGTACATGCAACTTGCAGCCATTCCAAGGCTTATACAGTTTCCCAATAAAAACTCCTGATGCCCCCAAATTACATAGGAAGAAGAAAACTTTCAACGAACAGTGGTGATAACAGACAGCAGAGATTGTTAAATATTCTGTAAGCAGCTGTTCCCATGCGAAGGGAGCCTGTTTCGTTTACAGATTACGTTCTTGAAGTAATCTCCTGAGAGGTGAAGACGTGCCAAGGTAAGGACTGCCCTTTGTGCCTTTTCAGCACACGTCCAGCGTAATGGACAATTCTGCTGTCACGTCAGAGAGGAGCATCACACGGGACTCACCGTTGCCTCTAACGGATAAGGAGATGTTAAACCCTGCGCGTGGTACTTGGTCTGTGATGGTAAACACCAGCCAGCACTCTGTGTCTTCTCCCCAGCTCAACAGTCACCGGAGCTGGTTTTGTGATATGCGTCAGCTCCGAGTAGGTAACTAGCTGGAGATGATGCTTTTCAGAGCAGCCTGATTGCCAAACTGAGATTCATAGTGTCGGCTAAACATACAGTGAAAGAATAAGCAGCTCTTGCCGAGATTTCCTCTCTGCTGCCAATTTCATTCCCATTGTTTGAGGTGGAAGGCGAGGAGAAGCTTTGAAGGGAAGGATGATGTTATTATAGGTATATGATAACCGTCAGAAGTGCTGGACAGCATCGTAGAACCGAGCTCCCCAGCTCAGATGAGAAGTAGCTCTTTTCTGCCACCGAGTTCGATAAGAAGGGTGCACGTGAGATGGTTAAAAATGCTTTGAAGCTGGCTGGGTAAGGCAGCGGTGCGAGCAGAGGGACCGGGACCCAGCGGTGGGTCCAGGGGTGATCCCTTCTGCCAGCTCCGGCCGGCCATCCGCCCTTCCCCAGCCCCACTCGCCGCCAGCTGTAAAACAGAGTACCTACCGGGACGGTCCCTCTCTGAGAAAACACGCTAATTGGAAGCAGAAGAGCTGCCTTATCAAGATGAGTTTATGCGAATTAGAGGTCAGGAACACGAGGAAATGAATCCTCCCACAGCTTGCGGGGGCTGATGCTTGCTTATGTGTTTTACATGCGCATCGTACAAATTTAGTACTGAAACGTGGTACTAGGAAAGCACCAAGAGACTCTCTTTCACTGAAAGAAAAGATCCTTTTTTTAATCAGTCTACATTCTACAGTTGGCCTTTTAAACCGATGCCTTTGATGGGAAAATGAATTAAAATGTAGCAGTTTGCATCATCGTATAAAATGGTAATTTTCATACCATATGACTGTTGCTGGATTTTCTTCCCCTGAATTTTAGGCAGTTTTGGCATTTTTCCCCACTGTGAGACACCTGGTTTTAACGGGTTTGTAGCTCAGTGTATTTTTTGAAAGATTATAGAAATGCGGAAATAGGTAAGAATCCAAACCGAGGGGGACGTTGGCAACTTAATTCAGTTTTTATCTTTGAAAATGTCTGGATACGACGAAGCCGTCCCTGGTTTGTGATAGCGAAGGGGGAAAGTTGATCCTGTGTGCTCTGACTGAGCGATTTGGATGCTTGCAGAGACGGGTGGTTCGTTCCCGCTGGGAAAGACACGTGGGGTTCCCGCGCGGTAACTCTTGCCGTACTGGGTGTGCTGGACCACGGTGTCCCCTGGGGTTCACCGCATCCTTCCGTTTGTCCCTCCGAAGCGCTGCGCAGATGATAAGTAAGAGTAAACTTCTCTTGTTTGTCTTACGTGGGATGACACGGTATTGGGCAAGTGAAGCTGATAGGAATGCCTGTGGAAATGACTAACGTGAGAACATCATCCTTGCAGTTAATTCTGCTCCCAGCGGACCGAGTTTCTTCAGATCCATTTCTGGGTTACAGAAGTGCGTAAATCTTTCCAAAACGCAACAGTAAAACACCGCAGAGTAACAGCATGACCCAGCTGTTGTTTGCTATGAAAACAGTGGGGTTTTTTTGCCAGAATGCCTTGCCTAATAATTCTTTTGAGCGTTCTAATAACGTGGGATAAGATCGTCAAGATAGTTAGGATTCTGGAGGTTATTAAAAGACACACAAGTCTGAGTCTGCAGTTTGAGTTGGAAGAGAGCGAATTGCTATCGAAGGGAAGCTGGCTTCTCCTGCCGTAGTGACGGGGAGAGGCTGACCTGTGGGAAATCTGGGTTAGACTCTGTCAAATACCGTGTGGTTTGGGAAGAGAACCCAGGGAGTGATGAAGAGCTTTGCTGGCTTGTACCTTTAGGAGTAGCCAAGGAAAGCTCCTTGTGTGTGTGCGTCTTCCTTTGCGGTGTGACTGGCAGTGCCTTTTTTTAAGCATTCCCTGGAAAAGTCTGAGGACACGTCTGGAGGAGAGTACAAGGAACGGCTCGGGTGCCTCTCCGGTGTCTCCTTGGGAGTCTTAGCGCTCCCCCCAGATGACAAGCAGGCTGCTTCATCTGAAAAGCTAAGAGAGCGACATGCGTGTCAGAGAGCAGGTTTTTCCCAGATCAGGATGGAGTAGCTAAATGACTCCTAAGACTAGCGAAGGTAGAGGTGACATGTAGTTTCCTTCCTGTCCTTGCCTTTCTTCTCTGCCTTTCTGTAAGTCAGGGAGAGATGACTGTGTGGGGCTCAGCAGGCATTGCAGTGCAGAAGTCTTTCTCATACTCAAATATTTGCTTATGCTGGGCTCATGGCTTACATCTGTAGGTAAAAGCTCTCCATTCTTTTGTTAATGGCAAGGGTCTCTGTCAGGTGGCAAGAAACAGTAAGATTTTCCTCCTCCTCTGATTTTTCTGCGTGGGCTGCCTAACTGTGGACCTAGGCACCTGGAGAAAGTCAGATTCACGTGCTCACATCCTCCGTGGAGGGCAGGGAGTGATGGGGTGTGGGTACAGAACGGGCTCGGGGGCACGGATGGCTGGGCCAGAACGAGGGATGGATCATGTACTGCTGGTCCAGCTTCATATCAGCCCTGGCCTGAGAGCAGGGGGAGGTGTAAGGACGCAGCTCTGCTTCTCTGATGCACTGTTGTCTCGGTCTAGGCTGGGATAGACACACTGCTAAAAAGATCTCGGTCAGATCTTAAAAACATCTTAATCTAAACCAGACTTTTTGTATACCTTTGCATGCTCTTCACCCCCCGCCCCCCCTTCTTTTACAAGAAACTTTACAGAAATCTTGCTGCATATTGAAGCCTAGTTATGCGAGGGAGAGGTGGTGCACCTGCTCAGGCTCTTAAAAGAACTCTGCGGACCCACTGGTGAATTCAGGAGCCTGCGTCTGCTGTGGTTCTTCACTGCAACGCACAGGCAGCTGCTCTGGTGTCATCATTTCTACTCGGGAACCGGTCAGCTATTGCTAAACATGGGTGGGCTCTGGCCCTTAAAGTAACTTTTTATTTGCTGCAGGAACAGAACAGAATCGGAGATTTTCCCTGAATAAAGCTTTGGGCTTTACTGCTTTTGTCCTAACCGACAGCAGAAGATATTCTGCTCGTGTCTTTGTAAAGGCTGCCAGTAGACTGTGACTCATGGAGCGGCTAAGGTAAGAGGGTTACAACTTGCCGCAGTCCTGTGTTAATGAAATTGCCTTACAGAATCAAATGCAGTGGTCTGAATTCGTGTCACCTGTATATTAAAAAGCGTGTTGGAGACATCGGTACAATGGGATTGCTTGTGGCCTCGATGGTAGGAGAAAACATTAGAAAGTGCTCTCGTTCCAGGAGCAAGCGTAGTTGTGCTTTTCTCTCCTCAAGAATAAATCTGTTGGCGATATTAAGGCAACAGGTAGTAGTAACTCGGTTAATTATTTACGGAAGTTGAAGAGTGGTGTGACAGTCAGTGATGGCTTTGCGGCTGTTTCCTGCCCTGGAGCATCTCGTTAATCTTTTGGGCTTCTTTCTCCCTTACATGTGAAGCTTAACGTTTTAATAGTTTACCAAGTTAGTACGTACTCTGTTCCCTTATGTTCAGTTTCTTCTTGAATGTATTTCAAATGCGCTGCGAAGCGGTATGCCCATATTCGAGAAGGTCCACGCAAGCGGATAGCGAAAGCCTACGTTTTTTAGGATGCCGATTTCTGCGGTCCACCAGTTCTGTTTGCGACAGCGGACCAAGAGGGAATGGGCCAATGAATCGGGAAAAGCCTCCAGGGCTCAGCTTGGAGCAGATCTGCAGGAGGCACCCGTTGCCACGACCAGCCGGCCGGATTGCAGCTCGGTGCGTGCCTGCGCCTCCGGCTGCTGGCTTGTCTGGCCGCCCGCTAGAGCAGCGAATTTTGTCGGAATCGAAGGATCGTTCATCCAGCATCGTCACAAGCGACGGCACGCCTCTCCCAGCAGCTCTGCCGGGGTAGCAAAGAGGTACTGAAGCACGTAGATCAGGAGCGGGTTTCGGGGGGGCGAGAGAAGCAGCTGCTGAGGATGTTCCTTGGGAGCTCCGCAAGCAGCTCGAGCAGAACCACTGGGGATGATCGCAGACTTGTCTGCCAAATATTGCAGTCCTTGCAGGCCTCTGAAAAAGTTTTCTTTCAATTAAAAATATTGCCGAGAATGGTCGGCCCTGAAGAGGCTGTGGCTTTGAGGCGGTGTGCCCCGTGAAAGGAAAGAAACCCACCCAGCAAACCTTTCTGGCAGCAGGAAAGCCGGCCTTTCTCTCTCTAGGACTCCTTCAGATCGCTGAATAGAGCCTGATTCTTCATTATTTTTTCATAGCAGTAACAGGTAGTTAAGTTCCTAGGCTCACTCACTTCAGGTGTGGATCTGTTATTTGCCCTGCTGCCCAGAGCTGTTATCTTCTAACTACTGAATACGGCTTAGCGGCAGGGTGCCTGGGACACGTATTGTCGTGTTTTAATACGAGGGGAGTTACCCTGGAAAGCTCGTCAGGAATAAGGCAAGAAGCGGTCCCAGAGAAGCCAGTTGACAGAGGAAGCGTCAGGTAATGACATAGTCACAACTTTGTTAAAATGTTTTTGAAATTGAAGTTGTTAAGAAATGCTTTTGTCCAATAGGGAAGGATTTTTGGATTGTTGAAAAAAGTTGTGGCGGTAACAACTTCATTTTGTGGAGAACTCGAGAACCTAGGATTTTCACAATTGAAAGCAGTTGAAAACACGAATACCTCTTTCAAGTCACGTCTGCGTTACCTTTCTTATAAGATAGAATGCATTTAGGGCTTGATGCTTTTTGTCTTTGTTGATTTATTTTTTACTTAGGTCTTGGACTTCCTAACTGTGTCCAGCTGGAAATGAGCGTCTCTTGCTTCTTCCATTTTTGGATGTAGATTTTCATTTGGCTTTTTTTGAGTCTCTGTGATTTGATGATAAAGATTCTTTGTGGTTTTTTTTCACTTGCTTAGGGCAGAAAGGAAGGCCTTTAGCATTTTTCTTCTGCAAGATCAGTTCTTCGGGAAGCAATCCCGGAGCAGAACTGGAGCTTTTCCTTTCCTCAACTGCGGTATGCGTACCACAGCCTACTTGAAAAGGGTACGCGCCGGCCGGCCAAGCCGCGGTGC
The DNA here is from genome assembly GCF_026419915.1 of Harpia harpyja. NCBI lineage: Eukaryota > Metazoa > Chordata > Aves > Accipitriformes > Accipitridae > Harpia > Harpia harpyja. Next base: position 1,886,004 of record NC_068941.1, read on the forward strand.
GCCTGGTCTGCCGTTCCCGCGCGCCGTCCAGGGCAGAGCTGGGTGCTGGGTGCTGGGTGCTCTGCCTCTGACAGCAATACCCGAGCCAACGGAGCTGGGCAGCATCTGCCGAGGAGGATTGGGAAGCTCTGAGAAATGCCCTGGGCCTTAGGCGGAACAGTTTTCCGGTTAAGTGAAACTGCGTTCTGGTCTTCCAGGTTTTCTCACAACACAGAGTGGCTATCTCAAGCTTAACTTAAAAATCACGTTGTTGAACGTTTCTGGATGCGTTAAGTCCGAGAGGCTTTGTCCTTTGCACCCGTGTACTGTGGGGAGTCAAATGTCATTCACTTGATTTTCTCCAGATTGTAAAAAAAAGTCTCTGTTGCTTAATTTACACACATGACCCCTTTCATGTGGAAGCAGCGTTGTTGCTCCAAATTCCAAGTGTCGGATAAAGAATGCTTGTTAATTTTCCTAATGCTGTTTCATTCTCACATGCTGCTTTCCTTTTGATAGGTTACCTGTTTCAGGCTTCCTTTCCTGTTCACCAAAGCTCGGTTTGCCCTGTTTCTGGAAAATTCAGCTGGTGCTTCCAGACTGAGAGTAATTTGAAGTAGATCTGTTGCTTTAATTTGATCTGTGGCAAAAGCTGTTTTGAAAACCCCTGAGAAAGGTCTTATGATGAAAGGGTAACTCATTATGCTGTGTGGCTTATGAATAAAATATAATTAATATCATCACAGATTATATAACTAATAGCATCATAGATTTTGTTGATTTTCAGCAAAAGCCCGGGATTTCTTTTTTAGATCTGTGATAGCAACAGAAATCCAGTTCACAAAATAATTTATTACCTAACTTTTGGGTTTTTTTAAAATGCTCAGTTTTAACCAACACTCAGTGAGTATCCAGGAACCATATAATTAATTTTGATAACTATTGTAAACAGTTTGTCCTTCACAGTCCTTGAAACTTCACTACCATATAACTGGGTTCTGCTCAGGTTCTTCCAGAGCCAACTAAATGGGTTTTTTTATCACTAAACGCGAGTGAATTTGCAAACAGATGCATTTGAGTCTGTGCTTTGGTATTTTAATGGTATTTCTCAATTTGCTTTCACAGGGTTGATTTCTGATTTATTTCAAGGCCTTTTTCTTAATCAGTTTGCAGGGTTTTCCCTGCCAAGAATAAGTAACAATATCTTTTCATTACTTCCAGCACTTCAAAGGTTCCAAGTTTCTGATGCCCGGAACATTTACTACTAGGAGAAAAAAGAAGTCTTCCTTTAGTTAGCAGTTGCTCTTTAATAGGGAACACAAGGTGAGATAAATCAATTAAGAGAGTCTGGTATTTGAGTGACCAGCAGTTCAGTTCATGTAATGCCATCTGATGTTTTGGTGGCTGGTTATATGTGAACTTAATTGGACCAAGGCTGACGAAGTTCTGACCTCCGCAGATCTGCTTCGTTTGCTTTTTTGTCAAACATGCTTTTTATTTTTGCTGGCGAGACAGACTCATCATTCATATTTATTTTTTTACATCTGAAGTTTGTCAAGCTGCTTGGAAAAATATGACAATGAAAGACATCTGGGCATCCCATCCACTTTCTATTTGGAAACATCTGCATCGTTATTAGGAACTTCTTACTAGCACTGCAGTGAGCAGATGCATTCTCTTTCTGTCTCGAGGCTGATTTACAGTTGCTGGTACTGACAGAAATTCGATAAGCACTAAAACCCAAATACCTGTTTCTTGACGGGGCTTTTTAATACCACATATTTAGGACGCCTTAATGTTTGTTCCTGCGCAAAGAATAAACCTGTGGCATTTGTGGGGGGAAGAGATGGAGAAAAGCCAGCAGTGTCTCCTTCAGGTTATTCATTGTCTGTATCAATAGGATTTTAAAAGCTAAGCGCTTGTCGTCTTGAATCTTTGCCGTGCAGGTTGATTCACAGCTGTTCATCAGATGTAGTGCTCCTTGTAAAACCAGAGTCCTGTCTCAGGCTGCCCTTTGGTTGTCTTTAAAGCCTAAGGAAATCTGCATTATAACAAAAAAAATTCCTACTCTTTCTTTCCGGGCTTAATATGGGAGAGCCGCTGAATTGTAGCGGCTACGAGTAGAAGACATGATTTCATGAAGCTTGGCTTTAACTGTGGTACCGGCTGTATACACCGAATCACATAGCTACAGGGACAAAAAACCTGTCCATACTGGGTTCAAGTAACGAGCTGTTCAGTTCAGTAACCTGTCTCTGACACTGGCCCCGAGCTGAGGTAAGGAATTGTATAGGAGCAGCGCTGCGATGAAGCCCTCCTGCCTCCCGCGCATCCTCCCAGCCTTCAGCGGTGTCAGGCTTTCCAGGGCACCCTGTTCACCAGCACCCACGGATCTCTCCTACCTTCACTTGGTTAATGCTTTCTGAACTTTTGTAGCAGTGACTTAGGCATTTCGGTTAGGTACTGTGGAGGACTTGTGTTCGTTTTAACCCTGTTACCTGGCCGTTTTATTTGATCCACCCTATCGCCGGAGAATATCCTTCAGCTTTTCTCTGTTTTTTCGGGTTTTATATCAACCTTGCTCATCCTTCCTCATTATCTCTTTTCCAGTCCAGAGGGAAATACTTTATTCCTCGCTCAAGGTGTGTAAGCAGGTCCTTATTTGTGGCCACCCCTGCCACTTTCTGCAGAGCCTCCCGCCCCTGTGCTGCCGGGTGGCTGCGTGCAGGTCTAGATACACGTTGCGGGTTTGTGCAGCGCTGTCGTGTTTTGCTTCTGGGTCTTTTGTACCAATTGGTGCCTTTTTGGCTTATCAGTTGAACACAGTTGTTTTTCGAGAACTCTCTGCGTTGAATTTCGTATCCCTTTTCTGAGTGACCGTACGTAATGACACTGTGCGTATGTACACGTTTTGCTGTGCTTTCGCCCGTGTATTAGTTTTCAGCTGCTAGTTATCTCCTAATAACTCAGTATTTTGCAATCTGTGTACAAGTTCTTCATTTACCTTGAGGTATCACCGCCTTAATGATCAGAAACTTTATTACTTTTGTGTGTATTACCTTTTCCAGAGAACTGGTGAATATCTTGAGTGGCAGAGCTTCCAGCATAGATTTGTGTGGTTCTTTCAGAAGGGCGGCTGTTACACAGAAGGGAGATTGCATTACACACCACCTGGCTCACATTTTACACACCGTACCTTGTGAAGAAAAAGCGTAATTCTTCTTAGCCCACGCACACGGAAAGTGATGTGAATCTCGATAGCTTAGCAGCTGCTAGCAGCATAAGTCCGGCAGGCGCCAGCCCGGGCTCGGGAAGCCCACGGAGCGCGGTCCCATCCGCGGCGATGCCGTGCATCTGAAAAGCAGCTCTGCGTTTCACGTGGAGCAAGTCCACCACAGGGTCTGCAGCCAGGTTTGTCGCCTTCGTATTAACATGTGAGCAGCTTTATTAAAATTAGTGAAAGAAGAATTGGGCTTGAAAATACTGACTCAATTAATTAGCTTTAAAAAATGAGAAGCTTCGATACAGAACGTAGATAGTACGGTTTGTGGACGCCATCCCTTTGGCCTAGAATGACCTCACTTTCTTTGTTCTATAATAAGAAGCTAAAGTGGCAATGCACTGTTTTTCTGAAATTGGATTGCATTCAAACTGGATAGAGAGGTTGGTGTGATGTAACTGATAAGACAACGGAATACATGAGTGTGACTTTAAAACGTTTGAAATGCTGGAAGGGGAGTGAAGGTAGCATAATGGTGAAAAGAAATCCTGGTGAAGGTATGTAGCATCAAGAGAGCAGAGTATCTCAAGTCAATTATGGGCTTAAATATACCACAAGTGGTGAGCTACTAGCTGGGAGAATTAGTTGGTTTGGAGATAAAGTGGGCGTAAAAGGAAGTTTATTTGCAGGTTTTTTCCCAAGCAGCTGCTCATCTCCTTTCAGCTGTGCCAAAAAAGACCATTTATTTCCATTTCATTTGGTATTTGCTAAATGTATACCACGATAATCTTGACATCACTGACTAGAGGAACAAATGTTCAGTATGGTAGGGTGTATTGCACTGATGAGCGTTGCACTGAGCAGAGTGTGTTGTACTGACCAGTAAAAGCCACTCTTTCAGACTAGGACGCGGGCCACCGTCACTGCGAGCGTGTACGAAGCCCCGCTGCCAGTGGCATTCCTTGGAGGACGGTGTTGTGGTCAACGCTGTTCAACGTGCTCATCAAACAAACTAGACGACGGTAGCGAATGCGGCTTCGGTAAATTCAGAGAGCATGCCAAACCGGGGGGATCCGTAAATCGGCTGCGGGGGAGGGCTGCTCTTCAGGGGTCCCTAGGCAGGCTGGAGAATTGGGCTGACCGCAACCTCGTGAAGGGCAACGGGCAGAGCCTGCCCCTGGACTGGGACAACCTCCTGCACCAGTAAGGGCTGCACTGGCCGCGTGGGAAGCGGCTTCACAGGAGGAGACGTGGGGAATGCTTACAGCAATCACCAGGCTCAGAATTATAGCAGTAACGAATTGAGGCCTGAGGGTAAGTAATAAAAATAAATTTCTGAACTATTACTCCTTACTCTCTGGCGTTAGGAATGTCTGTACCATCTATAGAAGAATGTACTGTATTCTCCTTCGTTCTTGAAAGCTCTTTTTATGTTGCGGTCACGGAGAAACTAAAGTGTTATCTTCCTAAGACCGAAGATAGACTGCTGTGGAGAAGGCTCACCCAGACTGTTGCTGGCTGTTTGGATGAAGTTTTCAAATCTCTGCTGCTTGATGTTAGCTTTTGCCTCGCTTTATTATTACTTCAGTCCTTTATAGCTGTGCTAAGAGAAACGACCTATTGATTTGTGGAATTATTTCATTGCTTGAAGGTTAATCCTCAATTTGTTGTATGTACTAATAATGTTTGGTTTGGGATTTTCCCCGAAGAGGGAAGATCAATAAGCATTTACATTCGAAATTAAGTTTGTTCTGAAGGCTGATAGATGAGAATTTTGAAATGGAAATCTAATTCCATTTGAACATAGAGCACTTCTACTTAACTCTGTGTTTACTGTGGTGTCATACTGCACCTTTTATGACAGCTGTGTTGTCGGCGATTGGTTCTTTACCAGGAGCCTGCCGCATGGTCCAAGTTCTGCCTCAAAAACACTCGCTGGGTCTGCCTTTAACTTAAAACAAATAACGGTGAATATGAAGCAAAGCAAAACCATGATGTTTACATCCTGTTTACAAAACCATTGCGTATTTTTTTGTTTCTTGTTCAAGCGCTCTGTCAGGTAGCATGCAATTCTATTTTTCCCGTTTTGTCCGCTTCTAAGCATTTCTTCCATATCGCAGTCTGAACAGGCTGCGTTCTGACTTTAGAAACAGCATGGAATGACTTTGAAAGCACATTTGTGTGGCACTGAAATCAAATTTTTCCAACTATTTAAACACAAGCATTTCAAATTACTCGATAAAAACATATCTCCCTCTGACTCACACCCTAAGCAATACTAAAAGTTATTCGTATTACAGGCTGGCAAATGTCACCGGTGGAGCTCTTCTAACCCTCTTTGTTTATCCCCATACCTTGTGGGCATCCTACAGTTTCTGTGACGCTCCAGTAGTTGGTAGCATGTCCCAGCAGCTTGCACCTCTCATGCTTCGCTTGCCTCGAGTCCCGAAGGCACAGAATGCCCCGTAGAGAACAAGGGCTTGTCCGCACACACAGGTATTCATTAGTATATTCACACTGTAGATCGGAAGACTCTGAGATTTTACTCATTTGGCGTAAATAACAGGGACCTTTGGAACCTCGAGGTTCTTGTGTCGGCATTTAGCAAACGTACTGTAGCATCCCCGCCAGCAACTATTGATATTGTTAGCTTATCAACAGTGAGAACGGAAAGGCTGGTACATTTGTGTACCCTGGGACTCGCGTGAGCCCTGGGTGCTTGCTCACGTCCAGGTGAAATGAGGGAGAGCGGGAGAAGTAAGGTATTGCTGAGTGGCTTTTATATGAGGAAAAAAATGCAAACCACCTGCCAGGTGACGGGGAGTTCTGGTCTTCTAAACAGCACTGACGGTTTTGGCACGTTATCCTTGAGCCGAAAGCATTTGCCTCTTCCTCGGGAGACGGGCATTTGCCTTCCTTTCCTTTTTCTACATAAGGTAGGCGAACGCTTTCCTGACCTGTTTTAAACTGCTGCAAAGGTAAAAGACAGGATTCTGGCTCTAATGCCAGGGAAACTGAGGCAGCAGCTGGCTTTCCAAAGCAGGGAAAGCCAGGTTCCAGAAGGAAAGCCGGCTGCTTTGCTGGGCAGGGAGTTCCCTCAGGCACTTTTCCTTGGAAGACTAGAGTTGGACAACAAGAGCCTCCGTGAAACCTTTTAGTTACTTGGGGTGTAATAAACTGTGCTCAGCACCTTCTATGAAGGTTTATTTGGGGTGATTATAATATTCACAGCTTGAGTGGGATTTTCAAAGACTCTGCAAATTATTACCCCAACCAGAAGGGGGTAAGCTGATACCCAAGGTTAGGAAGAGTCTAAACTTCCCAAGTCCCAAGCAGATGCTTTGTCTCACTAATGGCTACGTTGAATTTCAACCGGCTTAACCGAGAGCTGACTAGGATATTGTTTGTTTTTCATTTCAGAAACAGAACGATCTTTTTGCTCTAGTTGTTTTGTTGAAGCTTTTTGTGGTCGTACTTGTTGAAACCCAAGACCTCATTTGTGCAGATCAGCATGTTTTGTTGGTGCACCCCCTTCTTCTTTTTATGTGGTGTTAGAGGAGAATGGCTTCCTACATATTTTTGCCATTATCTTGGACGATATCGTGGTACATGTGCTGTTTAGAAATAGCTTGGGTTTGGAGACGTTTGTTGGTCTTGGAATGCTGACTTATAGTGCATTCATGGAAAAAAAGCAGGAACCCGAGTGCAACAGCATTCAGTGATAGTTTATAGTTGGAGCTTTTCCTTTATATCTATGCCAGTGGAATTTTGAAAAATGGCTGAAATTCCGTGTGGCAAGAAAGAGAGGCTTATTATCTGTGACTAACGCTCCGATGCATTTTTTAAAATTGGTATTATTTGCTGTCGTGCCACTTCTACGCTTCTGCTCTATTGGTTGCTTCTGTTGCCTCATCATTTTAAACAGCTTTTCTTCTAGCTTCGACTGTTAGTCTTACATTACTCATGTTGCCATCCTCCTCTGGGGATCTGGCCAGTGCAACCACACTATCAAATTTGAATCCAGAGTCGGGATAAGCTAGCCTTTGTGTTAGTCAGTAATTGAATGCAAGCTGAAGTCTGCATTTTTGGATGACAGTACTGAAATTATATGAAGTCTTTCGAAAACAAAGAGCAGAAATACCGTATGGACCTGTTCATTTTTTAAGATCAAGTACTCCCACATTTTAAAGTAACTTTTAAGTCAGAAAAGAAAAATCGGTTTCCTGTAAGAATCTCAGTTCACATTTAGTTCTAGCAGTACTCCTCTTCCCAAATATCAGCCACCTTTATTTCATATGGTTTGAGAGTCCTTCGCTTGTATCTATGTTGACGTGCAGCAGTCTGGAAAGATAGAAGTTTTGCCATTCATCGGTATTATTTAGAATTGAATCGAGGATCAAAATTGGGTTAACCTTCTCAGAAAAACTCCCAGAGGATAACATACCTCTGCTGAAATTAAAAGGCTTTTCCTTCTGCGTGTTACTAAGCCTTTCTGAAAAAGTGACTGTCTGACAGCACTGTTACATGGAGAGACAAAACTCTGCTTTTTCTTCCCGTTTTATCTCTACTAGGGATGCCGCTAGGCAGTTTAGGCTCCTGTTAATGGAAGTGACAGCGTAGATACTTGTTACGTGGGATGAAGAGCAAGGGTAAGAGTCTCGCTTTTGCGGCGGTCTCTCTGCCTGACGGAGGCAGGAGGGCAGCTCAGCGCTGGGGGATCCCAGAAAGAAACTGTACTCGGATACGGTGCGGTGCTGCGTACAGTGGTTTCGGACACTGGAAGCATTTCAGGAGGAGAAGAAAGATGTCCTCGTTGTTATGGGCGTTTGGAGTAGCCCCACTCTTGTAACTGCAGCACAGTCTCTGGGCTGAGTCCACCTAAGGAGAGAGCGAGGACCGGGAGGTCACCGAGGCGTTTAAAAACACTTTTCGTCCCTCTTTCTGAGCTGCTCTGCCAGCCCCTGCAGGGCACCCCGCCTCGGAGGGACACTGACGACTTGTTGTCGGTTGTCATCGGCCACACTGCAGCAGCTGAAGGCCTGAACCAGGATTTGGGGGTGGAGAGCCATCCTTGGGCTGCGAACGCGGTGGGGGACGCTGTCCCGGGCTGCTCGGGGTCTGGAAAGGCAACGTGGCATAGCCCTGTTCACGGCCGGAGGGAAGAGGGGAGTCAGCTCTTGGATTCGGATAGATCGGGTCTCCGTGTTCACTTCGAAGTCGAGCGAGGCTGTCTTTGTGGGGCTGCTGAGTGGGAGAGCAGTTGCAGACCGAAATGGCTGGTGGTCCGAGTCCAGCGTCTGCAGCTAGAGTGTTGTTGCACGGACCGAATTCCTGATGCTCAGGCTGCTTTTTGCCTCTGTGCCGCTCAGCACCGTGCGTACCCGTGTGTTTCGTTGTGTTTCCCGCTGTGAGCTAGTTAGTGCTTACCAGCAGGGAATTTCAGCTGCCGCTATCTCCTAATCGATCTATATGGCAAGGTCCCTCTACAAGTTCTTCAGCTAGTTTTACATGCTACTGCTTTGCTAATCACAGAATGTATCAGGACTGTATCTGCTGCGTTGTTAACCATGTCTAATGACATAACTCTGTCCCACAAACTATCAAGATACTCGGCTGTGCAAGAATAAATTACCCTCTACACTCCTTGTGTTGTCTTCCAACTCCTGCTTCAGCTTTCCATAAACCATACTCTTCATTTCTTTTGGTGCCTTGGACTGTCTTTCTGGCTGCTATTTGTACGGTATTGCTGTGCTCCTGCAACACAACTAATGTTATACTAAGCTTTTTTGCTTCGTAATTTTGTTTATAAGTCATTAAATTTACTGATTAACATCAGCTTAAGAGGTCCTTTTATGTGTCTAAAACTGTGAAAGGGCAGACTAAAAACTCAGCAACAAATTTGACCATAAAACGCTGTCTAATCTGGACGTCTAGTTTCTGAAAGTTAGAGATAATCCTCGGGAGTTTTAACTTGGTATTATTTGGACATCTTAACCATCCTCAATCGGTATAGGATTGTCACCAGGCTGTCCGATGAAATGAAACCTGCTCTATACGCAGGTCCAGAGATCGCTTCTGTACACTTTAAAACAGTTCTTGTCATATTCTGGCCACCTTTCTCCCCCTTCTTCACCCTCGCCCGCCCCACAACAGCGTGCACCCTCGGGCTGTTTTCCCCCTAGCATTTAATCTGCCTTTTGAGGAGGACTGTCTCTTTTTGTCATATTTATAGCCAGACCCATTGTATAGTCCATGGAAAATTCTTCCTAAATCTTCTTCCCTCTCAGGTTATTATTTTTTTTTACTATTATTATTTTTTCGCCGTCTCTGTTAGCTTTCCATCAGACTGGAGGGCTCATTAAAGCATACTGTACAGGAAGTCGAGAGAGGCGCAAGAATGGGACCCTGCTTGCCAAAGAGGGAAAGTTGGCAACTCTCTTCCAACAGGGAAATTCCTTGGCTTCAAGGAGCAGCTTCGTAGAGAGAGTGCGCTCTTGAAGAGGCATACAGGGCACGAAATGCTGCTTGAAATGCCCTTCCACAAATAAACGGCGTTTTGGTTATTCACACGTTATGGTGAGGTTCCATCAATAATGTTCAAATACTGCATTCAAGTTAATTTGAATATAAGAGTTGGAAATTTACAGTTTTATCTGAGCGGTCTTGAGATCAAACTGCAAGCGTCAGGAGGGAGAAGATCGGTTCTGGGCATAAAGAAGTTAACCGCGTGCGTAGTCATCTGCTACGGAAGGTGTTTCCAGCAGACTTCACCTCCCGTGTCAGGCAGCACAGGCAGAGCAGAAACGAACCTCTCTGAAAAAACTCTCTCTCCTTAGTTACCGCTTTTTCAAGCAAACGTAAATGGCAGCATCTTTCAGGCCAGAAAGAGATGCAGGTCAGAATGGGAGAATTTATGACTCTGTGCTATTTTGGACGGGATCGGGATGGGGAGAAGGAGAGGGGAATGATCAAAATATCCTGTGTGGAAACACTGTGAGTTATATTCATAACACATCTGTGCGAGGTGCAGTCAAGGTTGGCTCACTAATAGGAATTTGGTGAGATGGAAAGGAAAAAAAAAAAGTGCTTCTTTGTATTAGAGTCTATATGAAAAAAGGAAAGTATCAAAGGGTAATGAATCTATAATGAAATAACTTCTGTTGCAGTTACTGAGGGCATGGTGGTTTGAGCCTTGCAGAAGACTTTTTTTCCCCCTCCCTGAAGGGAAACAGGAAAGCTAATGTGGGATTCTCTCCTGTTTGTAAACCAGTTTTGTGGTATGACAGTCAAAATTAAAACTCGTAAGCTGCATATTTGCTGGTTTTTTCACTGAAAATACTGTGACATCAGTATGTATGTAATGTCAAACTGTATGGTTTTTCCAAGTATATCACACTTGGGTCGTATTCTAAATAATTATAGCCAGAGCTGTGGGTAGGAGAGGTTGTGCTTCGTAAGGAATTGTGAGATTAGGGAACTAGCTTTTCAGTTCAGGACTGCTCCCTCCACCTTTTAGCCCTTCCAGTTTTAAATTCTCTCTTACAGAAAATGTATGGCTAGGAGAGGCTTTGACTAACTTGCTGTGATTTCACAAAATCTACGCTAGTGTGCGTGTGTGCCGTTGAATATTATTTTGTAATGAAGAATCAGAATTTGTTAACCCAGAACGGCTATCTGGAATATATTTATAATCCCCCGCTTCAAGTACTTTTTTCCAAAAAAATTATTCCATCTTCACTATTCTAGCCAGTCCTTGTCTACAAGTTAGTTAAAAAATGAAGTATTTAAGCTTGGGATAGGGTTGATGGCCAAGTGAAACAGTCCTCAAATCTTCAATTTTATACACTTTAATACCTGAACATCATGAGCTAACATATGTATGTAAACGTAGTGTGTTTATATATGTGTGTGTGTATATATATACATTAGATGGTGCTCTTTAAGAAGGATAATTTTGTGTATATATATAGTTCCATTCTTAGAGTGTGGTAATGATGTGCAGTGTTTACTAGAGGATGAGATGTTGATGGTTTGGATGTCGAAATGCATCACTCCGTATCTTAGATAATCTGTGCACGTTGCCTTGATCCAAACACAGCAAGAGTCTTTGCGTTGAAGTCGGCGGGCTTTAGATGAGATCCCCAGTCTCACGTGTTTGCCCAGATCAGAGTTCGCTGGGGACTTTCAGACAGAAACCGCCACGCTCCAGAGTCAACATCCGAGGAACTCTTTTTCAGCTGCTGGGAAAACTTTGCCGAGATCATCCTGGGTTGCCATCTGTTGGGGTAGAGGAGCAGAGCTGACAGCTTCGCGTCCTTCAGCAGCCTGTCGTGCACGCAGACTCTGATGTAAACGCCGGCTCCCGATGCTGCCTGGCAGTTGGTCGCTAGCGGTGGAGGAACCCTGCCTCGGACTTGGGTCGGTGTCGCTGCAGGTGCGCGGGCTCCTCGAAAGGCCGGTCTCCAAAAAACAGCTTTTGGGCTTTGCCACGTCAGAAGGTTGGAATCCACTTAGTGACAACCGAACAATTAAGGACAATTACGCTTTCAGCTACATTAACGAGTAACTCGTAGGAAGACATTGGAAGGAAATGACCCGTTGTCGAACACCCGGCGTAATTTGTGACTCACGGCATCGTTGGAAGGGTGTTTGAAGTTCTCTTTGTTTTGGTAATATGCACTGCATAAATATTTTCCCACATTTTTTTCCAGTTTTACACACTCAGTTATTCCTTTTATGTGACTGAATACTGTGAATTCCATTCTTCTGTCTCCTTTAAATGCTTATCTCCGCATAAGCCATCCAACAGCTGAGTCTGCCCGTTATGTTCACCGCCTTGGCTTTAGTCTGTGCTGGTGGCCGCGCGAGGAGAGCACGCTTGGAGTCATGAAGCGAGTGCTGTTCCCTGAAACCTCCTCTGGAAAAACGCTCTCCGGGGTGGGGTTGCGATGGGTAACGCAGCGGCACGTCGAGCTTCGGGAGGCGAAGTTCACTCACGAGGCAGGAGGGGCTCATCTGTGGCCTGGAGTTGCCCAGCAAAGTTACTGTACACCAAACACTGTCTCAAAATTATTTATAGAATTAATTGAAAAGCACGGAAGCAGTGACAAAGATTGAAGAAGACAGATGTTTAATGGAACCCTTCAATGCACTTTCCGCATCATCTTTTATAGCTTCTCTCAAGTGGATGTTGCGTCTTTCTCTTGTCTTTCCTGTCTTTTTAATGAATTAATGACTTGGTATAATTAGCAGTTTTTATCTGTAGCAGTAGTGCTCCAACACTTCAGCTTTGTCAGGGAGGAGAGCTCCTCAGTCAAGTACTTCACTCGCATATATTGCTCTTAAAATGACACTTTCTCCCTCGTGATGGCTTGAGTGAAGCACCCGAAAACACGGTTTGAAATATTTACCTGTGTACACTAAGGTAACGCTGATCCGTGGTCAGGTTCCGTTTTAAAATTTGAACTGGAGACGGCATTAGCCAAGCCACCGTGCTTGCTTATGCTACTCTTGTCCGTATTAGCATACTTTACAAGAAAGTCTTTTTCAGTGTTTAGGTTAACTGGTTTTTCCTTTCAGCTCTACCAGCTCGGCAGAATGATTTTCTCTTTCTAATTTTCCCTTAGAAATGAAGCTGAATTCTTTTCATTAAATTCACTAACACAAAAAATAAGTCTAAATCTCAAGTGTGATGGAAGTGAAAAATTATTGGTTAAATGCAGTATTTTTTCCTAATCAAAATTGGGATATGATTGCTCCTGCAGCTGCTGGATAGCTATTGCAGGCTGTCCTTACGGATATCACATAGTTTACCTCATTCACTTCTGTAAGTAGTGTTTTGTTAAAATGCCGCCATTGACTATCTCTTCTGAAACAAAATCTGGTGTTTAATAATACACAGAGATGCTCATTTATTGTGACCAGTGCCTTACATATAGGACCTAATCTACCAAAGCTATTCCTTTACAGACACATCAGCCTTCCTGGACAAAAGAAAGACAAGTGTCACGTCTGTGCAACCGGGTCAGTAACGGCTGTTACCTGGACGTATGAAAAAAACCAACAGACCCAGCCCTGTGTCCGTTGTAACCACATCAGAAGAGAGACTGAAGATGTTGAAGAATAATTTTGCGTTTTATACCTGTAAGGAGGCTCATTCAGGTTAGAAGGGAAACGGGCCCGACTATTCCTATTCTGTACATAGACGTGAACGTATGAGAGCCAGAAAGAAATTGTTGCAGTCCCGATAAATTCAGAAATCTTCTTTCATTTCTTTATGTGCAAAGCTTCTAGCTTTGATATTTTGACAGAGCTTCATCTCTTCCCTCCTCCACTTCTCGTTTGTCCTTTTAGACTGCAGATGTTTCATTGTATCGGGCCCACTGTCCACTCCGGCCAGTGTCCTCCAGCCGTATCGTCCGGATTTCGGAGCTCCGTCTGCACGGTTAGCCACACATCAGGGGAAGGCTGCAAAGGCAGCGGAGAGTGCCGAGCTCCCGGCGTTAACGGCTCGTTATCGCTGGTTTGTGGCGTTCGTGGTCCGCTCAGGCTCTTGGAGGTTCAAGAGAACTCGGAGCACTGCAGGACAGCGAGAAGTGTGTTCGTGTCTGTTTCCTTTTACAGAAAAAAAAAAAATCAGGGGACCTTTTTGGGTTTTCCAGTGTGTTGCCATCAAAACGTTGTCGTACTTCAGCATTTTTAAAGTAGCGGGTTACCGTGCCCCAGCTCTTCACAACTGACATTTTTTCCTTGGATTTTTACGATGCGTTTTCACCGTTGGTAATTACATTAATGGAAAAGCTTAGCTGCATCGGCTTCAGCTTTTCGCAGCTCTCCTCTCCAGCTGGATAGCAATTTTGGCTCAGACTGCGTTAGTAATGCATAGCCCTTCAGCTCTTAGGTGAGGGAGCCATTCTTTCTGCTTCTCCGTAGGCAAGAGAGTACAAACGCTGTCCTGGAAAAGGGCAAAGACTTTTTCCTGAGCTGACAAGAGAGCCTTCCCCTGGCTTGGATCAGCCCGAGAGGCCTCCACTACAGGGATTTTATGTCGGTTGTGGAGCTGGTCCGCAGCACGGATTTTAAGATACTTATTTTTAGGTGAACCATTAAATTGCACGTTGATGGCATATAGAAATCCTTCCTCAGTAGTTACCGAGCTCCACACCTTTCGTCAACAAGAGCTAGGGAGTCATTTGTCCATTTACTACTGTTCTGCTTTTAGCAAGGCTCGCCTCCCTGCTCCAAATAATCCCATATCAAATGGAGCGGGGCTCTGTCTTGATGTCTTGTCATTCTGTCTGGACAGCGTAGTAGGCTTTGCAGGCTTTCAGGGGCTTAAGGCAGATAAAGCGATGGTTAGAGTGTAATTGTTGTTGACAGTAGACAGTGAGCTGCTCAGTAAAGATAACGTCTGTGGCTGGGGGTATGGATGAGCAGAGGCCATGCCATGCTCCTGTTACACGTTTGCTGTGGCAATAACAGGTTCCGCATGTTTCGAAAGAAATTCCTTTCTGAGCAGCTGTATATAAACACGCCTCTCCCTTCACCTAAGTGAAATGAACAACCAACGTAGCAGGTAGGTGTCCAACAAAATAGAAGGTGGAGAGAAAATGATACATAAGGAGAAATGGTAAAGAAGGTCTATTCCAGGAAGTTTTTTGTTAAGCTTTTATGATTAAGGAACTGTTCTTTAGCTGATTTTTGCTTTTCCTCTTTCCCATGCCACCTGCAGTTTAACTACTTGTAAATAGATTTTCCTGGTTTTATTACCTGGTAGGAAAATCTTCTCTTGTTGCTGGCTTCTGTCACAGCAGAGGTTTAGAGCTTCCACTGCCAGTATGTACTCTGAGAGCAGCGGGAGGTCTCGAGTAGCGGTGGCAGTCAGTCCTGACACGGCTAACCCCGGGCTTTTCATGGCTGCGCGCTCAAGGGCAGCTTGGAAAGTTGACGACAAAGTTTGACGTTTCAGAGTTGAAATAAAACAGAGCAAATGGCATTTTGACACAACACAGGTAGCATCGAACAGTCAATGGGCAGCTGTCGCTGCTTCAGGAAGATCGCCATCCACCCCGAAAGGTTTCTCGCGTCCCCCAATCTGTCCAGACTGTGGAGGGAAATTGTAAGCCGCCTTTCTAGGCGGTAACTGTAAACATCCTTGACAACAGCATTCCTGACCACAAATTAACTAACAGAGCGAAACACTCATTGGAATGGATCTGAGGAACTCTTTTCCTCCGTTAGGGAGATGGGAGCTAAAAACCTGGATGCAAAGATGTCTACAAAGGATGACCAGCAAGGAAGATACTAGCTAATCGCTGACAGCGTTGAATGCCGCACCTTAGAAACTAATTCAGCTTTTCTGTTACAGAAGAATAGCAGATGGTGAACTGGAGGTTAGCAGAAGCTTTCTTCTCTAGCGAGAAATGTGTGTTTTAAGAGTGTCATTTGTGGCACACTTCTGTCCAAGAATGGGAAAGCAGATGATGTGGTCAATTTTAAATGTCAAATGATCCTAGAGATATTTCTGGAGCTAAAAAATACAAGCTTTTGATATAAGTTCTGTGGTGTTAAATGTGTTTACACGGGCAGGGACTTGTAAAGTGTGACTGGAGTTCTCTTTCTTTGAGCTATAATTTCTGCTGCAGTTATTCCTGGTTTTACCGATAGTTTGTGGGGACTCTTCCTCTACTGTCCACGTCCCCCAGCCCCGTGCTTTGACAGGAGTGATTTATTTTTTCTTTAACTGTACTTTAAAGATAAGCCACGGCCCGAAGCCAGCTGTGCGGTGGGTGTGTTTCTGTTTCTAGTGACATGTAAATTCCTAGGCCGGCTTATGGATGCGTCCTGCTAACATATCTGGTATCAAGGTGTGAGATGAGGGAATAATCTTCCTCTAAGGCACGTGACAGTTATGACTTTTAGTCCGATGTGAAGCTTGCTGGGAAGAGCTCTCTCTTCCCTGGTGCCCAAGGGTGTA
Organism: Harpia harpyja; assembly: GCF_026419915.1. Taxonomy (NCBI): domain Eukaryota; kingdom Metazoa; phylum Chordata; class Aves; order Accipitriformes; family Accipitridae; genus Harpia; species Harpia harpyja. The sequence continues at coordinate 1,902,179 of NC_068941.1, forward strand.
GACGTGATGTTTCCTGGGACTATTCCAAGTTAGGTGTCCATCTCGGGGTCGCCGGAGACTGCGGAGAACTGACCGTAATGCTCCTGCCAGTCCCCTCCAGCCCTCTTTTCCCAAATAGGATGCTTCGTGCTTTCCGTGCTTTCGAACAGCTGACAGAAGCTGGCTCAGGTGCCTAGGAGTAAGGAATCCAAACCAGAACTGAAATAATTTTGAGACCTTGTTATAGCAACTTAGTTAATGAGCGCTGTGGGGGCTACATCTCCGTTAAAGCAACTTCTTCGGGCATTGAAAATCCGTAATAGCGGTCTGCTACTGAAAATACCTGTTTAAAGAGTTTAGGCTCTGGAACTCTTCTGAAGCTCGTAGGGAGCTCAGGGAAGCTGCCCAAAAATGCAGACAACTCAAGCTATCCAGCATTTCTTCTTGCAGCAAGTTCTGAGTTAGCGAATAATTTATGAACGCAACCTGTGTTTTCAAGCTGTGGTAGACTTTAAAGGTACCCCCCCTTTCTGAATTACCCTGGCCTTTTATAATGCCTTATTCAAATGACGAATCCAAGGACTTGTTTAAGCGTGCTCCTTCCTGCAGTAAAAATGATTTTCACATTGATTTAATGATACGTGAAGGCATGAGTACTTTCGGAGTTGTTAATGCAGAGCTCTTTGATGTTCCTGGGAGAGCGTCTGACTTTGAAAGCCATGCGCTCTGCGCTCTTCCTAGCTGGAAACTTTGGAAGTAAAGGGCTGGCCACTCTGAGCTGTAAAAACTAAGAGAGTCCTCGCGTACCCAAACATGCGTGTAGTTTCAGCAGACCAGGTATCCAGGTACGCATTTCAGCAGTAGACCGGTCTGGGAATTGTTGCTGACTTACTTTTTCTCATCTGCAAGCGGAATACCAGGGCCTCTAAAGATGCGTTTTCCATACTTTTAGACATTGATACATCTGACGATTTTGCAAAATGTGACTTTTTTCCTTGCTGTTTTTCATCTTTTATTACAGTTGTGTTTAAAGGGCTCACTTCGTGACTGATTTTAGTGTTATGTATAAATGCACAGTTCTGGTCTTGGACTTGTTTGGACTGTACGGGTAGTATATGAAGCCATGTTGTTTGTCTGCAATTACGACATGAGCTGTCATGCTAATACACTTGATATTTAATTGAAGAACTTAGTTTTGTGTAAAGTAAAAGAGGAATGGGTTTGCTTGCTTTATGCGTATCTAATATGTGACCCGCAAACTTCTGCTGTCTATCCTGTATTTGTATGTAACCACCAGCATAAGATACCAGGCATGTCGCTTAAAGAGCCAGCCCCAAACGCTCAAGTCTTCTTCATGTATACAAATAAATTACGGCCCTCACCTGATAGAACGTTCTGGTGATTAATTAAAGTGCAAAAACTTTGATTTATTACTGACCAGAGGCGTAGATGCAACTGCCTCCACTGATCCGGAGAAAAAAAAAGAAGAAGATGTATTTATCAATCGTCGGTTTATTAGCGGTATCCCAATTCGTGGTGAAAATCCTCAGACTGTGCAAAGCTCATTTCCCTCTGCAGCCCCCTCTTGCCCACCTCCCCGGTCAGCTCTTGTTCCCGAGAGCAAGCTAAAAACGCCGGCTCCCAGCTCTGCCGGGTCATACCAGCAGCCTGCCTGCCCTGCTCCAGTATGCACTGGGTGTCTAGCCAAGGCCGTTCTTCAGCAGCAAAGCAGACAAGCCAGGCAGTAGTCACCTCTCTATGGGCAATGCCTCGTTAGAGCTAAAACCAAGCTACAAATGAGGTCAAGAGCAGATGAGCCAGGGCAAGGCCGGACAAGTCCTGAGGCCCGTGTTAAGCCAGCACAGAGCTGTGATCTGGTATTAGCGGTGGCGAGGCAAGGTGTTAATGTGTTCCTTAGGCCACGGGGCTATACAGAAAGCAGGCTGCGAGTTGCTACCCTCTATTACTTCTCCTCTTTGCTACGGTAGTGGATGTCGAGAGCATCCTGCCTGCGCTCTTCAGCTTCTGATCGTCGAAGTAGAAGCCAGCAGTCCTCGAGCAAAGAATGGCAGCGTGCTCAAAAGGAGCTCGCTTTGATCCTGAGGCATTACCCGTCATCTTTTTGACAGTCATCCGCTACACCCGGGCTGTCTGAGACGACTTGTGTTTTAAATCTCACTGCACCGGTGGCACTTTCTGTGAGCCCGTCTGAGAACCTGACGAGTGCCTAATACCGCCTTTGCGCTATTTCTTGTGGCAGAGTGGTGACAGCTGGTTTTACTTAAAGCTATAAAACGCATTGAAGGAGTTTCCAGCATGCGTAAATACCAAACCAGTTTATATCATGTCAGGTCTATGGAAGCAAGCTCTTTAGAGAAATGATCTCATAGGCGTTCTTTGGTGTAGATCTGGCGCGTTGCCGCAGGCTTCATTCTTTTCTAAAAACAACTCCTGCCTTTTCAAGTTGGCACGCCTCAGACGTATGCCTCCTGCTTGCTTTACATTAACCAGACTCACTCTGGCTCTGGAAGTTAAAGGCTAGAGATTCATTCAGTAACTTTGATACCCACTTATTTACGATAGCGCTGTGTCTGCTAACACCCTTCACCCAAGTATGTTTTCTAGCTGCTTCTTATCTTAGTGTGATTGTACGATTGTACGTGTTAGAACCTCAGAGCGACATTTCCAATTCCAGCAACATTTCTCCTGTGCTTTCTAAGACCTAGAGCATGGCAAGTTCATGGGCAAATCTAAAAGTGCTTTCACCGTGAATCAGCCGAGCGCAGAGGGAACCAACGACCCTGTTAGTGTGTCAAGCGTAAGCTTGTGCCAGCAAGCTCGTGTTCTCCAGTAGTGAGAACTCTGGACCTGGCTGAAGTTCCTCTTTTGTTTTTTGTATTACCAGTTTCTGGTCTCGGGATGGAAAAAGAACGGTTAATAGTTGGCCCAATTTCAGACATATTTAATTATAGTTTCCTTAATCGCCTTTAAGTTCTGGCTTTGTTTTGTGTATATTTGCTGCCAGGTAAGGATAACCTACAGTTTTAGAAAACCCTCATGCCAGGTAGGGGAGCGATGACAAGAAAATTATGGGGTAAAATTCTAGCCATTTCCATTGGAAAAGTTTATCCTGAGTTGGCTCTGGACATATTCAAGTATATACAGAATTATGCCTTTGGTGGTTCTACGTGGCTTCCTAAGTGTCCTGCTGGCATCGATCCGTCGTGTAAATGAGCGCTAAGAACTGTTTTTGCTGATGATGCGTGGAAGGGAAGAGTCCTTCCCTTTATGTCAGAGCAAAGCTGTCTCCTCAGAGCCAACAAGGTATATAGTGCAGGAAATCTTCCATCCTTCCCAGAATTATTCTGCAGCTGGAATTGCTAAGGTACCAGAGAAGCAAATTTTTATGGAAGCAGTCAGCACTTCAAAGTATTTTCTTTTCTCTTTTAAGTCTACCAGCAAAGTAAGATGATGTTCATGTTTGTGGCCTACTGAGTTCATGCATTTAATGAACAACCCTGCAACCCAGAGATTCAGACCTTCCTTTAATCCCTGTTTTGTAATTCTACCAGTCCCTGTCACTCTAAGGGTCCCACGGAAGAGAATATAAACAGAGCTAATGCTCTAAGCTGTAATTCGCTTAATCATCTCAGGAGGGTGAGAGATAGCCAGATTGCGCATGAAGTCACAAGAATGTTTTTCTCCCTCTTTTCTTAATTCCTCAGTGTGGTTAAGCTACTGAGAAAGCGAAGTTGGGTCTGAACCTAATCGGTACTATTTTTATTTCACAGAATATTTCATCAGACCAGAGTCAGCATTACCTTGCAAATGCAGGCAGTCCTGCTGTAGGCTGGGAGGTCCTTCTTCCATTTTGATGGTGTTTCTTCCTCCCAGGCTTCCCCTACACTCTCTTTGCTGCGTTACCCCAGCTCTCACGGCAAGTCACTCATCAGATGACCGTCTTCGGTCACATTTGCTGCTTCCTCCTTAGCCCACCTCTAGCACCAGTCAAGCACCCTCTAAATAATCCGTAACCAACTTGGAAGGAATCTCACAGACGACTGGTGAAGAACAGAAACACTGAGGGGGAGGTGGGAGGGTATTTCTCCAAAAATCTTCATTCCACCTCTGATGTCATTTCCCTGATCCTCAAGGGAGACCTTCAAAAAAAGATGAGCCTGGAAAATAAAAGTTCATAATTTTACTAGGTAAAAAGCCTCAGGCACTCAATGGGATACTGGTTCAGTGGCACATTTTAACCCCTCGCCCCCAATCCTCAGCGTCCTAAAGATCTAAAATTGCCTATCACACCATTTTCATTAGGAGACGCTCTAGCATCTTTGTCCTCTGCTAATGCCTCCTCTGATCCACAGATACCAATTCCGTTTCGTGTCACGCGACCAAAATGATAAGTATCTAATCAAACTCAGAACAGATGTTTCCAGCTTGTACTTCCCTTGAAGGTTTGTTGCTTCAGTTTCAAAAGGGCAGCTTGCGTGCTTGCAAGGGCGACGGTATTTTACAGTTCCGCTAGTTGGCTTTGCAAGGTGTCACATCTACCGACAAGCCTTGCCTTGCCGCGTCCTTAGGCTCTCGCAGGCACAGCACCGCTTCCATCCGCACGTGGAGTACAACGTACAGCAGAAGGAACACCTGGTGGATGTTCACGTCTTTAATTTTGCCTTCCCATGCCCTCATTTCTCGGCATCTCCTGGGCAACTTTATTCATATCGAGTTTTTCTTCTTAATGCTTTAACTCCTAAGTATCTTCAATTAATATTTTAAACACTGCATTATTTAGTCTGTAACATGATGCCTATGTTTGTTGAGGGTATTTTTGGACTATTTCTGCGTTTGTGCTGTGTGACAAGCTTCTTTTTTGGCCTTTCCACAGCCCCTTTGGCTACCCTCAGGTGAAGATTACTTCTTTTACACTACCCCTCGGCTCAGTTAGGTTTTGGCACGCAAGTAAGGTCATACTCTTTTTAAGATAGACGTATTTTTTAGAGCTCAAAATTAATTACGTTCTCCATTTAACCTAAAACTGTTCACAGACTACAATGCACGTTCAAGTGATGGGAGCGCTTCCTTGTCTTTAAAAATCTGTATGTTTGTTCCTGTTACAGCATAGGTTTGGGTAGGTGAGGATTTGACCTGTCTCCTCCTCTCTGGGATGGATAGCAGCCACGTAACTGCTTTCAGAAGCAGCCCTGGGAAGAGGAGAGTGTTGTGACGGCTCCGGCTCTGGGCTGCATGGCGAGCTGGGCCTGCAGCACTGAGAAACATTATCCCCACCACTTCGTTTAGAGGAGAACCCAAGGGAAAAAAATAGGAACAAATGCAGGACTGCTTGCTCAAACGCCCTTCCCAGTGTCATTTGCTTCAGCGAGAGCTGTATGGTTTTGCCCAGGTTTTCATTTTACTTTTGAATTTAATGTGAGTTCAGTCAAAAAGTAGTCACAAGGCCTGGAGGAATTATACATCTAAAGATCCAGGACTGTATTTACCATGGGGCTGCAGTTCTCAAGTGGGAGGCATGGCTTCTAAACTGTTTTTCCCTGCTTGGTTATGCCAGTGAAAGAAATAGGGCATTGGGAACTTAGGGTTCCCGTTCTTGTGTGAAATCTGCTAATTTTTGTGTGCAGGTTTATCACAATGCAAACAACATCCCTGCGGAAAGTTGCATGTAGAGCATTTCAAACCATTTATTTTTTTTTAACAGGAATGTTTTGCATTTGGCAGCCCCAGTTTTCTTCGCTCTCCGCTCACTGCTGTACGTCCCGGTGCCTCTGTCATTCATGCTTGTGAAGCAGAAGCCCGGTGCTTTTCTAAGACTTTTTGTCCCTTTTCCACCCACGTTTGACATGGAGCAGCTCCGTAAGGTCGGAAACCCTGAAATCTCACCCGTGTTCCTCTCAGCCGTGAGGATCCTAGCAATCGCTAACAGTTCATGTTCATTTCAGCAGGACTTCCAAAAGCAAACTAAATACCCAGCTCCCACTGCAAGTCGTTTCAGATGCTTTTGAAACCGGGCCTGAATGGTAGGGGTCAGAGCTGGCTGGCTGCGATACCAGTTTCCCACTGGTTTTGTTGGGAAGCAGACAGAGCAGTGCAACTGGCAGTCAAACCCAGGTCATTTTCTGATAGCTTGGTTTTCTGCTACGCCTTTCAGTCTTTTGCTGACGAATTTATGGTGGTCTTCAGTGAAGAGGAGGAATGACTTGTGGTTTGTTCTGGGTTTTTTGGTTTGGTTTTTATTAATGCTCAAGTGATTGTTCTGTCTCCCTTGAGGGGAAATGTTATGCGCGATTCTGTCTTCTGTGTAACTGCGCTCTGTTTCTGCAGAAGAACTGGCTTGCTTTTTGTTATCATAATTTCATAGATAATATTTCTTTATTGTAAAATATCTCAGAGAGACCTGGGACCTGTAGGGTGCCCACTGGCTTCTGGAAGCACTTCAGAGGTAGAGCCCTTCACATACAGTGAAACATAGAGTGAAACCATGTATTTTTATGGCCAACTTGCTTGCTTAGGGTTGCTTCAGATACAAACCCTTCCTTTTGCTCAGCCCCCAAAAACAAACAAGCAGAAGTTTTGGCAACAGTTGAGCAAAGAGTAACAACAAGCTCGCATACACATTCCATCAAAGACAATAACAGTATTAAGGAACCGAATCTCAGAGTCAAGGTTGCAAATCCCAGTGCAGGTGTTTTGCGTGGGAAGGGGAGATTTGGGGCAGTGATGCTTAAGTAAAGGACGGATTCTTCTCATGCCACGAAGACTGTTGTGTTACTCTTAGAAAGTCATTCTGATGCTTCTGGAGTAAAAGGCAATTTCTTGCAATTCTTCAAGAAAGATAAGGGAGAATGCTTAACTTCATAGGGTTTTTCTTTTTTTCTTTTTTCTTTTTTTTTTTTTTTTGAAGGACCTAATAAATCAAAGCACACAAGTTTCTTCAGCACATCCCAGAACCTAATGAGAACATGCTGTCATAATATTTTCCACTTGGCGACCTGGGTGGTTTCTTCTGCAAGCACTGATCCCTCATAATTAGGCAGTACTAGCAATGCCACAAAAATTTTGCATATACACAATTCCTGGGGAAATAAGTTAGAAGTCTGTTGGAACTGTTTGGAATCAGCACTTGATCTACATGATTCTTCTTTTCTTCCCTGGCTTTTTGAAAGTTACACTTCAAAATAAGCCTTAGTAGGCAAAAAATCGGTGGCTTTCACAGATTCATTGAAGTGCGTATATTGACCTTTGTTATAATTAAGCAACCTGCAATGTTTCTCATACTAATTTTTTGGCAAAAGCTCCACAGAAGCCAACAGGTGTTCTTGTGTTCTGCTGAAGTGTGTGGGAGCCAGCTGCCAAAACATCTGGCCATCAGCTCTTGGTAGCTTCTTGTTCCACATCTAAAGGGCCAGATCTTTAGAAGGCATCGACATCTTAAATTGTTCTTTAAAGGTAGTTAGTAAAGAGCAAATGGAACAGTCAGCAAAATGTGGTGTGGAACTGTTAAAAATCCACTGTCATACTTGAAACTCTTCTAAACCTGAGTTCTATGGGTGCATCCAAATGGCACATGAGCTTTTGTATAAAGCTGGTTGCTGAGGACCTTTGACAATCTGATTTGCATTGGGCGTAGATAAAATCTGGATAAAATCTCAGTCTTCGAGCAGCCAGGACGAGTCTCTGGGCAGCCTGCCGCAACTTTGAGTTTGGCCCTGCTTTGGTTGGCCGTACCTTTGGAGGCCAACCAAAGCAGGGCCCAATGCAGAGGACCCTTCCGACGCGGGTGCTTCTGTCAGTGAATCTCATTCCAAGAGACAGGTGAGGAAAGGTCATTTTCAGCTAGCTGCTTCAATTAGCAAGCCCTGTTTCTACCTTTATTTAGTCTTTTTGACCTGTTGGTCAAAGATGCTGACGGCCTTCTCTCAGAGTCAGTTGAAAGCTGTAAGTGGCTGAGTTCTCTGGAAAGGGTGCGAGATGTCCTCACCTCGGCCGGCCCCCGACAGTCAGGAATCACAGGGCCTGGCCAGACAACCTGCTAAATACCGAAATCATCCTGAGGCACCGGTTATCTCTGTGCGGTTTATTCCAGATGTGTTTTCTGTGGAGAACTGTGTATTGCAAAGAAAAATATTCTCAAAAGCGGAATTCCTTGGGGTACCTTCACTGTTTACTTCACAAAGTTGCTTCACTTCTTATATCTCGTGCATTGCAAAGTGAGCAAGGCTGCCTTCAAGGGTTTTAAACATTACCTTCAGGCTGTAAGAGAGCCACTGGTATCCTCAGCTGCCTTTCCAACGGGAGCCGTCCTTTTCTGTGCACCTTTCTTGCGTTTGATCGCAAGAGGAGCTTACAGCTCATTTTTTTGTGTCCAGCAATTTCTCTTGTTGCTGTCCTGGATGCATATGTACAGCAGTTCAACAAAATAAATTAAGTAGACTAAGCCGTATAGCAGCCTGAAAGATCTGAGCATTGAGACTGGGAAAAAGGGCAGAGAAAACCTTAGGGAGAATGCCTGTCTCCACCCTGGTAACACAGATTTTGAGAACCGAAGGAAATACAGAGCTTCAAGAAGCTATAACTAGGAGAGAAAGCAATCATGGAAACTCATATTCATCCAGTGGTTAACAAGTAGAAAAATGTGCAACGGCTACTTAGTGCAACTTTAGAAGTGACATTATGAATTGGCCTCGTTTCCTTTCTTTGAAAACAGCTTAATGGAATTTTTTATTTGCTACAGAATACAGCTGTCCTTGGGGACATTTTATACATTAACGCGCTCGTTAAGAAGGGATGTAGATTGATCTCACTTTGTTCCAAACTGGCTTTTTCATCATTTTCAGTCTGAATTAGCGACATTGTGGAGCCTCCCTAGGCACCGTTGCCAGCTGTATTTTCAGGAAAAGGCTAAATCGGGCAACCGAACGCTCGCTTCTCCCGAATTTGTCCGTGGGTCGCAATCTTTTGCCAAAAAGAAACTCTGGCTTACGGTTGCGCGGCGGCGGGTCGGCGCGGGGCCGCAACCGTCGCTCTCCCAGCCGATGACCGGGCATCGCCGTGAAGACAAGGCGCTCAACTTGTTCCTCAACGACGTAGGCGACCGCGAGTCAGGGCGGCCGCGGGCGCCGTCTCCGTCGCTTTCCAGCTCCACAGATGGAGGAGCGTGGCTTGGGGGGGGGGGATGAGGCGGTCCAGGCTTCTCCCCAGGCAGCGGTCAGCGTTTGGGAGCGGAGCACGAGCCACGTCTCGCTCTGCCGCCGTTTCGAGACGTTTTCCTTTTTTTGCGCACTGACGGATTCCGGTGTCTGCCGAGAGAAGTGCCTCCCGAAGAGACGGAGGAAAAGGCGTAAATCCGAAGGTCCCCGAGCGCGGCAGCAGCCGTGGTATCGATTCAGCAGGATTAGCTGAAGGCAGATCCCTCGTCTGTGGGGCCGGCGTCCCGGGGAGCCCTCGCCTCGCTCCTCGGTGCACGGCGTGACTTTGAGTAAACCTCGAGAACCTTGACAAGGGGCAGGTTTATAGTTGCGCCAATCTCCGCCTCGTGCTTAGAGGTGTAAATCTCAGAGCCTGGGTTATTTTCTTACTTGCTGATTTTTCTTCGACACGAGGGGAGCGGTCAGGGACTGAGCAAGGCGCCGGGCTGTAGCCGTCTGATTCCGAAGATAAGCCCCTGCCTGCCGGCGCAGAGCAATTCCTGCCGTCCTTGGCTTGCCGCAGCTAGCCGAGGTCCCCGAGGGTCTCCGGTGCCAGCTCAAAAGGAGCGAAGTGTCACGTCGTCACGCTCAGCTCAGTTACGCCGAGTGACGTGGGTCTGAAGAAAGGATGTGACACCCAGACATAGCCTCTTATTCCTTAAGCAAGTAAGCACGAGGAACGTGTGTACACAGAGATACATACATATACATATATATATATAAGGAATGCTGCTGCTATCAGTGGATTGTATCACAGAATTCAGCCCGCGTATTTTACAGCGTAAAATAAGATTGTAAGAATCTTCCATGCGAGAAATGCTTAGGGCTCTCTTTAGGTATACAGAGGTTTGACGGATGACAGCGTTGGTGAAACTCGACTTGGGCAGATCACAGATTTATTTAATAGTAGGGAAAGAACTGTAGTTTCATTCTTTTAAAGTTACACTCTAGAAAAGATACATACTCTAACCCGGAATATCTTTTTTTTTTTTTAAATACTGGAAAGCATTTAGGAGGGGTACAGTTATGCCCAATTTTTGACGTAGGTGTTTATGTTAAAAGTTCCGCGTTTCTGAAGAAGGATTTAGAAGGGAGGCAGACTTTATTGGTCTGCAAAGGGGTTATGGCTTTTAGAATACGCACGTCTGGGTTCACAGAGAGGCTCTGTAGATATATTTGTGCTTGACAGAAACTTGCCGTCTGATTCCAGCAGCGTGGTTCCAAGTCTCTAGAGGTGGCACAAGGCGAGGTTAGCAGCCGTGGTTTTCAACAAAATACAATGACAAAGCATGCGGGGGAGATTTCCTTCTGGTGTGTCTCTTTTCCATTTCCACTACTTCATTTGCTACATGGACAAAACTCCTCCTGCCTTTTCTTGGCAGAGGAACCCCAGCTGGACTGGAGGAAGATGTCATTCTTTGCTCTCCTCATTTTCGCTAGATGATGCACAGTAGACAGGCTCTGATGTGTGCTGTGAAAAAAAAAAAAAAAAAAATACACACCCGTACATGTGCACATGGCGCTGTATGTTTTGGCTTCCTACCCAGATGTTTGTATTACCATTTCACTTGGTGAAAGAGGATGGACTGATCTTTTTCTGACAGGTGAGATCATGATGTAAAAAAATGCAGGTGACTAGCAAAATAAGAAAAGGAAGAGATAATGAATCAGCTAATTCCAGAATGAGATTAGGAAGGATTAGTCTGTCTAGCACAAATCAGCAAACAAACACTAGTTTCCTCTGTGCGTAACAGAGAATATTGCCATTCAGCGACAACCGTGTCTTTTTCTGTGTTAGGCAATGCGCTCAACGCTGCCAGGTAGGCTTTGTAGATTAACTTGCAAAGAACCTTTGTCCTCAAATGATTAATTTAAATAATGTACTTCAGTAAGCATTGCTGTGATCTCTTCCCACTCATAAGAAGGGGGTCGTTTCTCCAACTTCTGCTTGTGTCTGAATTACTTGCTCTGTGCTCGAGACAAGAATTTGATACGGAAAGATGGATTTCTCCATGACCTGGTGGCAGCAGCTCCAACATGCAGGTAAGGGGGTGTCCAAAGGCACTCCTGTGGCATTCAGCTAGTAAATCTGCAGGACTGCCAACGTGAAAACTGTTCATCTCGATGCTGAAACCACCCCTGGATTTAAATATTTGCAGACGATGTGCTCCCTGCAGTGCTGATGCTCAGTAGAGTTCCACCAGCTTCAAGCACCTCAGGTTTTCCTAAGCCCTGGATTAACATGCAAAGATTATGATGCGTTTTTCTTTGAATGCCAATTTTCTTTATAGTCCATTATATGCAAAGCCTGTAGTCATACACAGGGGAGGTCACAGCATGTGTGTTTCTTAACCGTTGCCTAATGACCTCTAGAGACTTAGCTGTATTTTGCGTCCTGAGTTCCAGTAGTGTGTGGCACTACCAATAGGTTACGCCCATTTACCAGCGCTGCAGATGTCTGTCTGTCCCTGAGAGTCAGCAGGCACGTGCAGATGTATAGGAATGCATAATTTGGACTGAAGAAAACAATTAACATACCTTTTGGTTTTGGCGAGAGGGAGGGCCGAAAGGAAAAGGATGGTTGCTTTTGTTATTTACCGCTACACAGAATGTCTGTGAAAGTCTCGCGGAGCGCAGCCCACAGTCTTACTTGTGCATTAACAAAGATTTTGTGCAAGAAGCGTTCAGACTGAACTCTGCCCTTCTATTACGAGTACCTGTAAGTACCTACTGAATGAAATGAATGGAGAATGCTGATGTCTTCGCTGGCTGTAGCAATCGTACTGCAGTAAATAGCTCTCCACCAAGATTTTTCTATAATGTCTCCTCCTGCTGTGGCACCCATAAATTTTTGAAAGAACTCTGAATTGTAGGGGTTGTGGCGTTCTGAAAAGCTCACCCTTCCAAAGCCAGGAAGCTCTCAGCACAGAAAGGAGATAGAAGGCAGTTTGCACTGCAACTTCGCCGTAAACATAGGGGTTGGCTTTGTAATTAGTCTCATTTGGAGCAATGTGATGCATAGACCAGAGGCAACCTGGGACAGCCTTCTGTAGAGCGGATTAGATAAAATATCTAATGTGTTTGTCTCTGCGTCTGCCTGCCTGGGAGGTTCTGAATTACGCACGTGTATTTTGTATTTATAAGAAGAATAATGCCGTCTCCTGAACAGAACACATCTGGGGACGCTTTCTGTGCTGCTCAGAAAGGGGATCTGCTGATCCCCCTTTCCTATGCCTCGGCTGAAGCCACAGAACAAACTTTTTAGAACTAGCCAAAATTAATGGTGATCAATTATGGGAAATAGCTTCAGGCTGATTGAGGTATTTGGAACAGACTTTCATGCTGTGAAAAGGTTCATTGACTCTGTGAGCTCCTCTGAAATTTCCACTAGTGCCCTGGTACTCAGCTGAATCATGAGCAACGGCACGAAGAAAGAGATTTAATGACTGGGCTGTAGGAACATAGGCATCTCCTCACTTTGCGCTGCTGCTCTCATGTGTCCCGCCGTCATCCCCTTGCCCTTACATTAAGTGCTCGGAATGGATGCAGATAGCTGCATTTGCAAACAGAGCTATCATTAGTACGTATAACCTGGGTTTGATTCTGATTGTTTGACTCTAAAGACACTTAAGTGCTGGATTATGGAAGACAGGCAAAGGAGAGAATAGATAAACCACTCGTTTTACCCTGTGGTTTTTCGACAGGGCGTAGCAATTTACAGCTCGTGCGTTTGGGGAGAGGACCCCACAGCTTCCCTTCCCAGCAAGGTATGGGGAAAGGCAACACAGAATGAGGCTTGCTAACTAATTACTAGCTGATAAGTAGCTCAAATCGGCCTTACAGTCGACTGTTGTCTTCCGACATTAACATTTCTGTTAAGGACTAATGTACTTAAGTAGTGCCAAGAACAGCAGACAAAAAATTAAAAACCAGCCAGCACCAGGAAAACTGTAGCTCGAGTGGGTACTGCTTAATATCCTCAGAAGTCCTGGTACGTTTCGTGGAATACGCTGCATGCCAGACTGAGCAGAATGGTTGGGTTTTTACCACTGAGCCCAGTCAGGGGGAAGTTTGGGGTTTCTGTGGAAAGAAGTATGCAAGTTGCATTTCAGGAGGTGGGAGGCTCAACGCTTGAAAATGTTTCCAGTACTCCTTCTGCTTTTTTTCAAATCTTGGCCAAAAATGGTCATTACATTTCTTCCTAGAGTGAGGTTATTTTTTCTTGCTTTCTTGGGATTGCACACTCGACAACTATTCTGTGGGTGCATGCATGGAAACTGCTGGCATATTGAGAATACCCTCTGTGTGCAGAACGTGGCTACATACTAGAGAGGGATGAAAAAAAAGGAATCCTTTCTGAGGCGCTCTGCCTGCTCACATGCACACAAAAAAGAGATTCTCCTCTTCGTTGGAACCGCAAAACCACCTATTTAAGAAGGGAAGTGACGGCCAAGCCAAAGGTGCTGCACAGCGCAGATAGTGGGTTCTTTCTGAAGTGATCTCAAGGTATTCCATTCATGCCGCAGGCGTAGCGATACGATGACATTACTGGTATATTTCCGTTGGACACTGCGCTCGGCAGCTTTGCCAGCTGCAGCAATTTTTAGAGTTGGAGCTTGTCTATGAATTTCCCACTTGTGTGCTATCACAGGGTTCGCATTCTTGAGAGCAAGAAGACTTGCGGTTGAATTGTGAAGCTGTTTGCAGACCTGGTCTCTCACCCACAGTGGCGGCTCAGCTTCTGAAAACAACGGGGGACAACCTTGCCATTTGATGTGGGGTTTGGGAGAGTTATTTATGTGTTGCTGTGAACCGCTGCGATGCTGAGGAGGGACAGGCTTCCCAGCTAACTCAGCCAGTAGTTGAATCTGCTCAAGATGAATTACAGCGTGGCCATCCACCGCTTTTTGCAACGTTGGTCCTGGTCCCGCTGTCCTGCCACAAGCAAAACTTACATCCAGTTTACTGGGAGTCTTGCCTGAAAACGTGTGAAGGGCCAGCTCGTGTACTTGCAACCTTGGCTTTCATCAACTCCAGCGTAGAGAAAAAGGGCTTGAAAGCTGTGCTGTCATCTGGGGCAATGCTCCGCTACAATACGAGTCAACGCGAGTAGAAGGCAGGACCGTCCTCTCCTTTCTATCCGTTGGACACTGGCTGGTTTTGCTGCGTTCGTAGAGCAGGAAGATCCCTGTGTATTTAAGGGCTCTGTCGCATCTTTCTCCTAAACGGAAGAGTGGGGGAATGGGGGTGCTCCCTGACTGTCACAGAGCCAGAGACTCAAGAACAGCCCAGTTCCTACTGAGGACTGCAACACGTAGCTCGTGGTTTACACTGTAAGATGTTCCAGACGGGCTTCTTCACTGTTGTTTATTGCTTAGAGCCTGTTGGTGTGCTGGCTTAGGTTTAGGAAGAACTAAGTAGCCTACAGCTGTGACTTTTTTCCTGTCAAAAATCCATGGTGATATTTTTCTTTACTGTCCTAAGTGGAAGAAATAGCTTTTGAGTCATTGCAGATACAGCCTATTGAATGCATCCCCTTAAAAGCCAATTCAGAACGGTTCATCTGAACTCTGCCCCTTGACCCGTGTATTCAAGGGACGCTTCTAGTAATTACTCCGTCATATTCACAGGATAGAATAGTCCAACATCTACTTTTTAAACAAAGAGTTACAAAAATAGTAGGTCAGTCAAATTCTAGTTTAGCTGTTCCAGTGATGGGGTACAAGGGGCAAACACACAACACTGTGATTCGAGATCTTTTCAATACGAATTGGGGCTGACCGTGTTACTTTTGAGCACTAAAGCCGCAAGTTAAGCGTTGTACAGCATCCCCAGTGAATGCTGAGGCATCCCATGTCTGTGGCACTGTATAACACGTGCCTGATGTCGTGCAAAAATAAGGAGGGGGAAAGTTCTGTGTTGGGAAGTGAAGTATTTGGCCTAAACCTCCTTAGGGATTAATTTTATGCTTGAAATAAGAACCGTGTGATAAATTATAGAACTGTATGGTTGAAAGAATTTTTTCATTGGGTACCTGGCGATTTCCCCCACCCCTACGCCGCTAGAATAATCTCTTCAGAGTTCCTGATTTATTTTATCCAAAGAAGCGGTGACTCTACAGGTGAGGATGTTGTGCGGGAGGATGCTTCTGAAATGGAATTGGAGTAGATGTTGACGTCGTACTATTTCTTGTAGAGTCTCTTCTCGGCGGCCTCGGAGAGCTGAGTTCCCTGTACAGCAGCGCAGAGCAGCAACTGAACGAAACCCTGAGGCGACGCAGGCACGCGGGAGACGACGACTACAACATCGAGGTGCTGCTAGGTGTGGACGACTCTGTCGTCCGATTCCATGGCAAAGAACACGTTCAAAACTACCTCCTCACCCTCATGAACATAGTGAGTATCTTCCATAGTGCTGCGCTTGTTTTGGAACGTGAAAGGCTTTTGTAAACTCTTGCAGGGGTATCTAGGAGACTGTGCTTGATACAAATACGATCATTTTGTCTGCTCTTGGATGTGGTTCTCTCTTTTCAAGATGTTCCTTTAATTGATCTTTTTCGCAATAGTGTTCTAGGGCACACTCTAGCGTAATTCCAAGAATTTGGAAATAGTTGAAAAACGGTGGGAAAAAAATGTAAAATTGATACATTGCTAATAATTTCTACTTTCTCCTGCAACACAGTTCTAAAGGAAACCTGGTTAAAGAATAAACATGCAGAGTGAAAAAGTGTTCTAAACCCCTAACGGCTCTTTGAAAGAAAGCAAATCTTCTAGTAAAGTCTGTTCCTTAACTCATGTGGCAATATCCATATTTATATAGAAACTGCAAAGGAACAGGCTTACAGAACTGCTTTATCATGGTGCGTCTTATGGGGTTAGCAAGTATTTTTTGTCTACGTATACATTTCTGGCTGTAAAATCAATGGCAAGTTACTATATTTAAAGATACGGTCTTGAACTACCCTATCAGATTCTACGGAAATGCACATTACGGAAGAGCACGGTTCACACTGTGCATAAAAAGTCATGTGTTATACTGGCACTGAATGCTAGAATTGCTCAAGCTTAAATGTTTTCTGGTTTTTCTGTCTTAGAAGAAATGTAAAAAAAATACATGAAAGGAATGTAAAGGAGATGTATAATCCCTTGCGATATGTGGCCTTTTCTTAATGGACCTAAATGTCAGACCCATATGGATACATCTTAGAAGCTGTGGGGATCATAAGGTTTTCCAGGAAAGAAAAGCAATGTCTTAAGGACAGATTATAAGAGAATAATAGGCTTACAATTCATAATGATTTGATGAATGTAGAAATGATTCTTGTCGTTTTTACACTCACCTCTTTATTCTTGGAATAATTCAAAAAAGATTCCTTAGGCTTACAAATCACCTTTGTAACATTTCCTTATTCTGCGTCACATCAGCCACCATCGTTCCTGACTGAGAGAATTCAGTCCTTTCACTATTGCAAAGTACCAGAAACACGTTCTCCCCCTCCTCCCCAAAACTCCGTTTCAGCTCCCCTTAATACACAGCGTTCCACTTCAGGAGGGACAGCCAACGTGAGTAACGCGTGTGATGAATTTGGCCTTCAGTCCTTCTTTTATGGTTAGTTTGTATGCTTGCGCTGATAGTTTTTCTTATGTGTTTCCTGCTCTTAACGCCTTCTTCCCTTGGTCCAAACTCCGTGCCGTTTTGAGCGCAGTGGCGGGCAGCGAGGCTACGTGTGGTGCTAGCGTGTAAGAAGGGTCATTGAGGCTCACTCTTTCGCTTAGTTCATTTAAGCCTGAATTACGCGAGGGGTGACTGGCGATTGCTGGGGTGGCAGGAGCAACCCCCTTGCACCTAATGCGGCCAGTGGAAAATCTGCTCCCAGGGGCTGAATGGAAGAGACGAGATCAGTGATGCCGTGAGCAAGACTCAGTGTTATATATATATATATATATATAAGACTTGTCAGGACAGCGTCTTTGTGTTAGACCTCACGTGTAACACAGGTAACGCAGAAACACTGCGTTCAGAATGATTGAGGCGTTACTTCTCTCCCATGCCCTCTGCCTTTGGTCCAAGCTTTGATCCACGTGGCCTGCGTCGCAACGTGCCCTGCACCGAAGGCTTTTACGCAGTTCCCGTTGAGCGCGCGCTGCGCAGCGATGGCATCGCGCATCTGGAGACCCGAGGCTGAAAGCGTTACCTCTTGTGTTTCAGACTAAAAATGAGTTGCTATATCCAGAGAAGGTCTCTTCGCTCCCCTTGCAAGCTCCTCGGTCAGATAAATAAGCTATTCCTGTGCCGCCAACAGCACAAGTCCTACACGTGTGAAAGACTGTACTGCTTAGGTGCAGAGGAGACCCCTCAAATATTGAGGGGGAAGCACAGGGCCAGGACCAAAGTGTACCACAAGTATGATCTCATTGTCCTAAGACCTCCGTTACCCTTTAGATGTTTAAAGCCAGGTCCTTTTAGAAAAAAAAAACTCAGCTCCACACAGCTTTTGTCTGTCACAATCCCATTGTAGCTTTCCAAGTGCACAAACATGCTGAGCATCCTTGAAAATCTGCCCCATCTGTTCTAGCTCCCAAAATGAGGACCAGCAGTTTAAAAATCTAATCCGTAGAATTTGAGAGGAAAAATAATACCTCTGTATGAATTTAAACCAACTGATATCTTTTCCAGCATAACTCTGCGTAGAATTACAATAACTCTGAATAGAATTATACTGTGCTATAAATCTAGAATAAGAAACTCCAGACATACACGCACGTTGTAACTGAAAAACAGAATTTAGTCTGCTAGGTTTACAACCTGGAGCTTTGTTCGGTCTTATGCCTTCCCTACTGTTTCTGTAATTGTGAGCTTACATGTTTTAGGTCACTGTGGTATTTCAGCACGTCCGGGGAGTTGCTCTCTAACAATAAGCGAATGGATGCTGTAGAATCTTGGGTTTGATGAAAAGGGGCTGTTAAGTTGAGTAATGTCTGTGCATTTGGTTTTGGAGCCCAAGGCATTTAATCATAACTTCCTCCCCTCCTCTGACACGCACACAGAAAGCCTTTGACTGCGGTGTGTTAGGAAGCTGGGTGTGAAGATCTTTGAGGAGAAACAAGGCACCGAGCCTGGGCTGCTCTGTGGATCACCTCTGAGACACGAGCGAACCGACAGCGAGAATTTTCACGGCCGTGAATGTACGTCTCGTAACTGTGTGTCTTTGTTGTTAGTAGGAGCTTCTTTTTTAGGCTTGAGGGAATCAGAAGGCACATGAGCAAGTCTTGGCTTGTTCCTAGAAGGGCATCGGCCACAGGGACTGCGGCCGTTGTGGTCCAGTCCGCTCCTGACATCGGCAGGCATGGCTCTGCACAGCCTGACAGACATGAACCTGACTTCTGGTTCAGATTTAGGCTTGGATCTAGTGGTATGGAAGTCCAAGAAGTGAACCTTGCGTATCTGAACTTGTATCTTTCACTCTTCCCAAAAACAGCGGGTCTCTAGGCAAGAAAGAGCTTGTGACAGTTGTTACGAGCATTCGTGGTGATTTTTGCAAGGCTGATGGTAACTTGCTGAGACTTTACTTCCCAAGCAGGGAAATTAAGGGCAGTTTTGCCACATGTAACGCAGCATATGCAAGATAGCTCCAGAGTAGCTTCAAAAGAACAATGCATACGGGCATTGTAAGCAACGCTGTTTTGCGCAAGCGCAAAAAAAGCAGTATTAAATCACACTCGTTCAACCCTGTGCCAAGACTGGTTATCCTGGGCACGGTGCCATGCTGACACAGCTATACTGCTCTCAGTGCCGGAGCTGGCTCGCTGGGAACCAAGCACTGCACGGCCTTGCCATGCCGTTGGGAGCTCCAGGGCTGGAGGTTCAGTTTCAGCTAAAGAAATGCCTGAGATGTTTGCCCATACTTAACATTGGTACGGACTCCTGGCTTAAGAAACAAGCTGGAAAACCCAGCATCAGCGATGCATCTAAAACAGGTGTGAAGGGTCAGCGCTGCAAGTCAGAACCCCAGATGGGCTCATCTAGTCCAAAGCAGTAAAATCTCGTGTGGTCCCTAGGTTTTAGGTTGAAACTTTACCATTATCTGACAGCATGAACTGCCAAAGTCACCGAGAGCCTGCCTTCCAGAAGGGCGGAGGGCTGAAATCACCCACTGGAGAGAATGTCATTCCCCTGGAGTTGTTTCGGGTAGCTCGCTGGCCTGTCCATTACTGGGCAGTTTCAGCTGAATTCCTTGAGGTGACAGAATCGCCGTTTTCCTGATCTTACCTTTACCAGGAGCACAGAAGGAACTGTAGCCTCCATCTCCCGAACCCTGCCATAGGGTTCCATGCATCATTCCTTCTCCAACTGCAGGTTACTTGTGACAGAATTCCTCTTTTGGCGATCACTATCCGCTCAGCCTTGCAGTTTTGCTGGTATCGCCTTCTTTCTAAATAACAATTTTAGTTTGTCGTCCACATGCCGAAGTCAATGACAGCTTTACGATTAGCTTCAGTGAGAACAGACGGTGCCAGATATGTCTTAAGAATTCGGCCACAGGTCTCCATGCACACATGCTACCTGCAGTTCTTTATCTCCCCATCACTTGCTCTCATTTTTCCATTCACTCTGCCTCTGTGTAGAAGTGCATAGCAGGGCCTAAACACATTACTGAATTGAGAGGTCTCTTGACCTTCTCTAGTCTCTAACCCCATCACTTGCCTGGTAGTTACTTCAGATAAAGGAGAAAAGTCAGATCAGCACTCACTCTGTGCAGTTCCACATGGAAATCAGAGCTACTGCTGGTGCCCGACTACAGCGTGCGTGAGGCAGACAGGTAATCTGCAACGTTTTTCCGTGCAGATCTGCTGCACTATTCTTGCTAGCAGCGCTTCAGAAATGCCCGCGTCCCCTGAGCAGTCACCTGCGGCTGAGCTAAACTGCACGGGTGATTTGTATTGCTGAAGGAAGTGAAATAGGAGTTAACGTAGTTCTGGCAACCGTGGAAGCAAGTTAACTTTTGAATCCCGAAAGTTTGGGATGAAAAGTTATTATTCTTGTGAGTAACAAAATATTCTTGGCACAGTACTTGCAGGGAATCATTTTCTTTTTATCACGCACCTCACGAACCATCAACAGTAAGTCCTCATTAAAGACGGTTTCAGAATATTGTCCTTTTAGTTTTAAAAACTTTTAACTTTGTAAACAGCAGAGCTGATACTGTCCCAAAACTCTGCCATCTTTTCTTAAACGTCTGCGGCTCCATCTGCTGGGAGTGGATGTCAGTCCAGAGCCTGTGCCAGCTGGAACACCCACCGCTTCCCTGAGGAGCTGTCGGTCCGCTATGGTAAAGGTGGTTACCTCTTTTAGAAGGAATGCTTTTGTAAGAATCTAGTCATTCCTGTCAAGATTTTGACAATGGTAGTCTTTTTTAGATGATGTTTCTAAACAAGGTGCAGGTAAAACAGGAAATGAGACGCAAACGTGATGCAAAATAAATGCAGGGAGAGATGACAGACGCAGAAGAGTGTTGAGCTTTTAAAAATTCTCTTAATAAAAAGGTAGCCAGAGAAGCCCAAGTTCAGCACTGTTCCTGCCAATTCTTTTGCCTCTGCTCGGTGGCTTTCCGGGAGTCTTGCCTGCGTTGCAGAGCCTGGACACCTCCAGAAGACCTCGCAGCAGGCAGCGGGGATCTCGGTCTCGCTGGGCTGTGGGTTAGGTGTTGAGCTGGAAGAGGAGCGGGGAAGGAGGCAGCTTGTGTTCTCTCACTTGAAACCTTTGAGCTGTCATCTCCCAGCCCAGCTTTCTGTGGCAAGCAGGCGTGCTTGAGTGGCACGGTTCAGAAGAAAATCTCTGCTTTGTTTCCTCGCGTTCCAACATCACGGTGAGCACTGGGGGATGTTCTTTACGGGCAAATAGCCTGTTCTGTACGCGGTGACTTTTTCTTACAAGTTTGGGAGTCATTGTTCTCGCCTCTCATCCAGCTGGTGGGTTCCGCTGTGGAGCTGAATTGCGGGGCTTCGAGAATGGCCCAGACCCTCTCTCTTCATCACAAGAGTGAAGAGGCTGTGGCAGCTGCTTCTCCTTCAAAGGCACCCTTCTTCACAACCCTGAGTTTTGATTTTGTCAGGCTTGTACCTTACCCTATTGTCTGTCAAGATTACGTGTTAGGGAGCTGTTTCTATAGCATATAGTCGTCATGCGCTCGCTTCTCCGGCGTATCAGTTTACATCAGTTTTAATCTAATACTGCCCTCAGCCTGTGGTAAAGACTGATGGCACGCGAAGGTGTCACCAAAAGAGCACGACTCGCTCCTTGCCTTTTAATCTAGTGATTTATACCCTGGATGGTCAGTTAGACCAGTAGTCGACTATTTTTTTCAAAGCTGTTTCATTTCCGGTGATGAGAACAGTAGAGCAGCTGATGGCATTAATCATCAAATTCTGAATTACTCAACATTCCTTCACTGTAGAATACTAATTAAGAAACTGCACGTCCCCCCGTACAAGTCAGTGACAGAAATGTAAGTAGTTTCATCAAGGCAGAAACAGAAGGTCATTGAGGCTGTATGGTCCCCAAAACCCAAGGAGAGTCCAACGAAGCATTTGGTGGAAGTGGAGAGGAACTTGCTGTGAGTGAGCAGAGGCAGGGAAATGTCAGCGAAGAAACTTCTGTAACCTTCCTCAGTCAGTTCAGTTACTCTTAAATTATTTCTGTTGAAATATCTTAGTAATTTACAAAAGTGATCAAAGTCGCCGTAGGTTCTCGGAGAAGGAAATGAAGAGCTGGAAATCAAGGTAATACTGTTCTCGTAGAGAGCTTTTCATCAAAAAATGTCAAAGGAGGTCACTACAGGCAGGACCTGAAAAACAGAACGGGAAAGCAAACTCAGTCTGGGTCAGCGAGTAATAAAACCAGGAACAAGGGCAGAGTCCAGGTTTCCCACGGCTCTTGGTGCTTCGACGCAGCAGCAGCCATCCCTCCTAGTCCTCCTCCAGCTGAAAGCCAGAAGGGACCGCTTATGCTGGCAGACCTGGGAGCTGGTCTGGGGAGACCGTGATGATGGGTGAGGCTTTGCTAGGCAAATGGTTTACCCCCTGCCAAGTCGTTTGGCACCTCAGCCCTTGGGAGGGCTGCAGATTGCCTTGGACTAGCCTGCAAGCCCTGCCTGGGCACCACGGAGGTAGGGTCGGCGGGCACCGGTGGGCGACCCTGCCGGGGAACCGCACGGTACCCGTGCAAAACCAGCCGTGCGCCTGCAGCTTGCCGTCTGTCCCGAATTTGAAAGGCCGGCTACCGAGAGCTCGTACTGCAAAAGGTGCTCAGAGGAACCGTCCAACATAACTTGGGGATGTGTGGTTGACTGCGGGTCAGGAGGCAGCAGTTTCTGCGACGGGTGAGAATCCAGCCAGTTCTCCTGTGGGGAGGAGGTCTGGCTAGAGCGTGCCTTCGATTTCACCGTTGTTGTCTTACGAGTACATAAGCGGGAAGGTGGGTTCACCCATGACATTCATACTGCGTCAACACGGCTGAGTTTCTACAGAAGCACTGAAGTCCCTTGGTTAGCAGTTATCTCCCCTTTCCAGTGCTCCTTACTGCAGCCCTGCAGTTCGTTTGCCAGGTGCGTTTATTTTGTCTGTTTGAACAATTTTTTTATCCATTCGGTAAACAGACGCTTCCCAGCTTTGTGGAGTCTCTCAGTTGTCATCGCTGTCGCAGTGCGAGTGCCGACTGACTTCTTGTGCAAATTGCTATTGAATTCAGTCCAACCCCTGTCTGCTTTTCAGTACTACAACAGAGGCTGTGTGGCCAGTTGGCCATCTGCGATACGTTTCACAAGTTCAGATCAGACAAATCAAGCTTCCTGGGGTGTGATTTATATGTGCGTTTTGTACCAGTTTCTTGGAATGTGATTTCTCTTGCCATTGTAACCGCAGGGTAGGTGCAGTTCCAGCAGTCTGAAAGTGCTGCAGTCTACACTGACGTTTTCCTGCCCTCTTTTAGAGTTGTGTCCTTCCGGCGAGGTTACGGGTTTCCAAAATTTCCTGGGTTTTGGTCACAAGAGTATATGCAAACTTAGTCCCTGTGGGAATCCTATAGTGGAGCCCTCCAAAGCAATCCACAGAGAACGGGGTAAAAAATGATGTTGCGGAGAAATCTTGAAGAAGACGTGTATCTTCAGGTGAGGTCCAGGATCCTTTTTTTGCCTCTAGGAAAGTCGCTCCTGGGAAGCTTGTTGTTTCTTGGCACAAGGGAAATGTGAACGTTTTTTCTGACATAAGCCTTTGTGGGAGCAATGCTATTGCATTACTAGGGAGAAAATATGAGATGAATAATTGAACTTTGGAATAATTGCTTCACGACACGGGCAGTCAGAGTTATGTGCTCATTCCTTGTAAAACCGTCCTGCTGACAGTCTGTTCTCAGCTGGTCCTAAAAGGGATTGCATTTTTAAAAACCGTGGGCTAAAATCATTGTGCCAGGTCCCACAGTCTGGACAACTCGGAATGACCTTTTTCCCTGAGGGGAAGGGGGAAGTTCTGTTTAGCCTGACTAAAAAAAAAAAACCCTCTAAATCCTGCTCAAATATACCAGCTTCTGAACAGTGGTATTTATTTTTCACCAATTACCCATAATATTTATTTTGGTTTTAGGGGGATGAGTAGATTCATTGATGATCTGCAGATGTTTTAGCCCCCTAATTTACACTCTGGTGGCAGGACATTTCTCACCTTCCCAGACACAGGGAAGGTCCTCAAGAAGAACGATTTTTGACCCATCAGCGTAATTCTGGGGTTTTTTAACTTCACTTCCACAAATACTCTTTTTAGTACAAAAGCGACCACATAATTCTAATTTATCTCTAAAAAGTAGGGCAGCAGTATTAACTGCTTCTAAAAAAATTTTTTTCAAAACAAAAACCACCATGACATATTTCAGTTGTTCAACGAGCAGTGGAACTGCAGTGTTACCTCTGGATTTCTGTCTTGTGGCTGGGCTCTCTCATGGGACATAAGCTTCTCTTGTGCTGGGAGTGTTCTCCAAGCTCCCATATGTCTGTGTGACAAAGGAAATGCGGTCTTTCCTTCCTCGTGAGCAGTAATAAGACTGTTATTTCTAATCACCGGCTTATTTTCACAAAGCTTCTGGATACTTAAATTCTTTGAGGCCTTTATTGTTTGCAAGTGTTGCTGGAAGTGGTAAACAGGGCCAAAATTTATTGAGGCATTAGAACTACCAGAGGGAGTGACTGTCTATTCTTTATTTCCTTTGGAAATGGGGCTAAAAACACTTGAATCAAAATTCTGCCTTTAGATGATGTGTGGAGATCTCACTGGGGACCTCTGCAGACCTAATGTGGTGCAAAGCCATGGACTGTTTTATGAGGACTCCCTGTGGCCTTTGAAGTTTGCTCTTTCCTGTATGTTTTCTGCAGTCCTGGAGGACTAGAGTTTTGAGGTCTCGTGGGGTTCTCTTACGGATGGGTGTTTTCTCAGGCCAGCAGTTGTTTTTAAGGTAGTAAGTCTTTCCAGATCGCATAAACGTTACATGCTTTCATGCAGCTGGTGAATTTTTCTAACGGAACGCGTTGACTTGCAGAAATCAAGTATATTTGGAGATACCATTACCCTGTAAGGTATACTACAGCATTTATGTCTCTGGCAATGCTGTTGACTTTAAAACTTTCAGATGAAAATTCCCAAAGCATTTCTGGGATTTGGAAACACTTTGCCCATTAATTTTAAGACTGATTTAGAATCAAGAGTACTATTCACATCTTTAAAGCTAAACACATGCCTACATGCGTGCAGAAATGGAGCCTTGTTGTTCGTGTCATTGTCTAAATATTCTGCCTTCCCAGCCTAGAGATTCAGAATTCAGAAATGGCTTTAAGCCAAATCCTTGAGTGTTTTCCGAGGACAAACCTATGCTGAAGTTAACGGCACATTTCCTTGAGTGAGAGCTACTGGCAGAAGAATCTTTTACAAAACGAACAAAAACACGCTCGCTCGCTCTCTCTCCTCGCTAAAATACTCATCCCATGTGTTTAAACTGATTGAAGTGAGACGAATGGTTGATGAAACAAATAGGAACGGAATCTGGAATTCATCCACAGTTAGAGTGGCCAGATGACATAGCAGAGGTGGCCACGTGGGATGGATGGTGATGGGTTTATCTGTTGTTAAAGCAAACTCTATCTGCTTTTAAATCCCTCAGTGAACTTGAACACGCTGCTATAACCTTGCTTTCAGGAATAACCTCATTTCCCTCGTCATGTTTATCAAATGAGTGAAATCAAGCATTCAGATAAATATTTGCAGGGGTGGAACTTGAAATCTTTTTATTCCCCAATCACCTTTTCTGTTGGCCCTGATCCAAAGGCCAGTAAACTTGAGAGGAGTCTTGACGTGCGCTTCAGAAAGTTCTGTGTGAGGGGGTGTGTGATGACGGGAAGTGTAGTCTGCATTTCTCACTGCATGGAAATGACTCGAGACTTGAATCCTCTTCCGAGAAGACTGTAGTGGTGTAAGCACTTGAAATAACATACACGTGGCCTTGGAAGTTCCCTTGCTATCATCAGTGGTGTTTTCTTTTTGATTTTTCCCTTCTTTTCTCAGGTGAATGAAATTTACCACGATGAATCCCTGGGTGTTCACATAAATGTTGTGCTGGTCCGAATGATCATGTTGGGGTACGCGAAGGTAAGCAAGCTTCTGAACCCATTCTCTGCCTTCATCTTCTTTGTAATTCTAGTCCACGTGAATCTCTTGAAGGGCTGCGGAAACGGAAGGCTACTGACCAGCTAGTTCCAGAGAACTGCTTTCCCTGCTTGGTGTGTGCTAAATGTGCTTGTGCCCTCCTTCCTGAGGCTGACCACGAGTGTCCCTTCTGTGACACAGGACTGGCTCAGCCTGCTCGGGCTTGCAGCCTGAATTCTTGCCCTTTTGAGTTCTCCGGGAATTAAATCAGTTTAGTAGAAGCAGTCGCCTTGGTTGACCGACACAGCTTACTGGTGCATCCCCTCCAAGCAGTCTCCTAGTGTTAACTATCTCCTTTTCTCATTTTGTGTAGACCCCTGTTACCGAGTCACAGCACACTCCTCTACTTTGTACCCTCGACAGTACTTGTAACAGTACATTGATTTTTCTGGTAAAATACACTCGGAGAGTTTTGAAACAAATGCTTGTTAAATTGTTCAGGACGAGAGGAAAGCAGTAATGGTGTTTAGGGTTTGATAAAGATTGTTATCTGTTCCATTCGACTCAGACACTGAAGTTGGGCAAGTCAGAAGACCAGTTTGATGTTTGTCTTGTAATTGAATTTACTGAGCTTGTAGGCGCACACTGTAGCACAAGTCTCACAGAACCACATGTTTAATCTGTGTTCATCACTACACATTAACTGGCACTACAGTGGTTTGCACCAGCTGAGGCATTGTCCGATGTGTTTGTGTTACTCGCTTCCTCCACACAGGCTGTGTGTGTCACTACGTGCTCATTCATCTCAACTGAGTCACGTCGTCACCTTGTAGTCAAGACTGCAAGCAGTTCCAACAAAAGAAAGAAAAATGTCTTTGTCCAATCCTAACATCAAGTTGCGTGTTCCTCCTGCACGTTGCAGGCTATACACAGAAAGGCAGTTATTTTCGCAGATGATGTGAACACTCATTAAACTGTCTTCAAAAAAAAAAACACCGAAAGATGTACTATTACATGCGCGTGGTCACTGTTAACATACACATTTTCTTTTCTCACAGGAAGGAAGGCTGTCATGACTTAGAGTGATAGGGTATTAGGAAGAGAGAAACTTGTCTGAATTTCCTACCTGTAGGGGCTCCTGGGTCTAATGTGTTGCTCTTTCAGTCCATTAGCTTGATTGAAAGGGGGAATCCCTCGAGAAGCTTGGAGAACGTTTGCCGCTGGGCGTATCAGCAGCAGAAGTCGGACCCCAATCACTCTGAGCACCACGACCATGCCATCTTCTTAACCAGGCAAGATTTTGGGCCTGCTGGTATGCAAGGTAATGCAGCTGACCTGGAGCAAAACTATCGGGACTTGGTGTTTCTTGGCTAATGCCTGCCAGAAAAGAGGAAAATTTGAAAATTGCATTGTTATGTGATCCTGAGACAATAAATAACGTAGGCCTTTATTCGGCAAGTATTTAAAGAAGTGTTCAATTTTAAGGATGTGTTGAAACCTGGTCCTGTTGGGGAAAGCACGTACACTCGTCATAACTTCCAGTTCCCTCTTCTGACTTCAGAAAAGGCCCACATGGACAGCCTGAGCATGTACGCGCTACCCTGTTGTGGAGAGAAAGTACCTCCTCCCATTCATTTTACATCCTTTTTAAAAAGCAAGTAGACCTTGCCATGGTTGTCCTTGCCGTTTCTATCTAACTGTAGCAGATTAAGTTTCTTACTGGAGAGATATAAGTAAATAGCTATTTTTTTTCTTCAAACACCGGGTGTTTGTGTGTGTGTGCGTGTGTGTGCGGGGATCACTAGGAATGTTCAATGCACTTGGCATTCAACGTCGCTTTTATTTTATTGTGTCCTTCACTGTAGATTTCTTTTTATAGAAAGCGTACCAGCTACTTTGATACCTGCGTTAATCTTTATGACTGAAGGAACTAAAGATAATGGGAAGTAAATTCACAATACGTGATTTTTGTCAGTGCAGATAAATAGGAGTCTGGGTGAGCCCGTGTTTTGGCTGTCCAGCTGGAGATGTCTTAGATATTTGTGTTCTGTACCTCCATGCTCCCTTGACCTTTCAGGGGGAGATAAGGGTCCGAGTTCTCCTTCGGGTGTGGGCTGGCATGCCTGCCGTGGAACTGGTTAGGTTGAGATGTTAGGCAGACTTCCCTGTCGTCAGAAAGATTTGGGCTTTTACTGAGGAAAAAACATGCGCTATGCTGCACCAGGCAGCATGTAGATGAAGGTACTGATACGAACACATGCAAAACATCCCAGCCTATAGCTCTACCTTTTAATTGAACAGGAGTCTTTTGCGTTTTTGGTGATAAAAGTGTAAGTGCCCGAAGTAGCAGGGTTGTCTGTGGAATCAATCCCAGTATGTCAGCGCCATTTACTCTGTTTGACAGCAATTGCAAAGGCAGAGTAAAAATTAACAATCAAAAGAAAATAATCCTAGGTTCTTCTCAGGTTGTAAGTTTATTGGGAGGTCTCGTTTAAAATAAATGTAATGGGTAAAAGAATCAGACGTGATTTCTTTCAATAGGATACGCTCCTGTTACTGGCATGTGTCACCCGGTCCGAAGCTGTACTCTCAACCACGAGGATGGGTTTTCATCAGCTTTTGTTGTTGCTCATGAAACCGGTCACGTGTAAGTCTAACTTTTACAATTAGATTGCCGACAAACTATGGTACTGCATCTCCTGCCTGCTTCAGGTGGTTTAATTTTAATGGCTATATGAAAGCTATCCTATTTTTATCTCCATTCCCTTGGAATGCATCAGGGGTTTAAGCAATGAAGAGATAAGCGGGGGAAGAAAGCAAGGGGAATAGAGAGGGGGGACTTGTTTTCTCTAGGGTGAGGAAGAGGTCAGTAAGAAACCTGGAAGGCCCAGGCAGTGGAGACAGTAGCTTGTCAAGCATCCTTAACTTCTTTCTTCTCGTTGACTGAAAGTGCTGATTTGTTAGATTTGGTACCTCTTCAAGAACAATAAAATTTTAGGTTGGGAGCAACTGATTAAGCAAAGATCTTTGTGAGCTGTCTGGATGAGTTAATGTCAAGCACTGAGGATCTGATTTTTGTCTTCCTTAAGTAGTGTGGACTACTTTTTCAGCTCACTGGGAGGAATTTAGCCCAACTGGAGATGACCAGGTCACTCACATATTAAGCTGTACCAGGTGCATGCTTGGAGAGGTGCTAACCACGTTAGCTCTTTGGAGATGCGACATGATAACTGTGTTAGCTCTGTGTTTAAATAGATGCTTTTGATAAATGAGTATACAAACATGAACAATTCAGTGTCT
Source organism: Harpia harpyja (assembly GCF_026419915.1). NCBI lineage: Eukaryota > Metazoa > Chordata > Aves > Accipitriformes > Accipitridae > Harpia > Harpia harpyja. The sequence goes on from NC_068941.1 coordinate 1,931,349, forward strand.
GCATGAACTGCTCCCCCGTGAGTGGAATTGTTGTTTTCCGTTATCTGAAGTGTAAGAAGTCATCATCATGTAGTTATAGTTCATTCCTGGTACTAACCAATAAAACAAAGTATACATGAAGGAGTATTCAGAGAGTCCTTATGTTTTGGCATCAGAGAAGATCAGTTTGAAATGCAGGTGATGTCTGTAGAATGCAAAGACCGATTTCATTTTGCGTGATTACGTGTGCATGAGAAACTGGTTTCTTTACAGTTGTTTTTCCGGTTGAAGAGCGGAAACTGCGTGGGCTCTGACGCCGATTCTTTGTTACAGGCTGGGAATGGAGCACGACGGGCAAGGGAACAGGTGTGGGGATGAGACAGCGATGGGGAGCGTTATGGCTCCCTTGGTGCAGGCTGCCTTTCATCGTTACCACTGGTCCAGATGCAGCGGCCAAGAGCTCAAGAGATACATACAGTAAGGACCCGTCAGCACTGGGGGGTAGTTGTTTTACTAAAGGAAACAGAAGTTTTTGCAGTTCCCGGGATGTGGGGCCGGTGTGCTGCCCTCTGCTAGGCAGCGAAGAGAAGAGGAGAGGCAATCCTGGCGTAAAGGAGCAGGCACAAGGGTCGTGAACGGGACCCTTGAGCGTGGAAGCCCTTTTTGTAAACACAGCGGTGCTGGAGCCTCGGAGGTACCGAGGAATGGGATCCTCCGGGCCGGCCTGCCCTCTGCTCCCAAACAGGGATTCAGCCTTCGGAGGGGTTGCAGGAGGCTGCTCTCCGCTTCGGTGCGACAGCGGCGAGACGCCGCTGTCTCCACGTCTGGCCTCCTCCAGTGGGGCATTGTCCCATCACCCTTTTTGCCATACTCTTTTTCCCTTCGAATCTATATTACCAGAGCTATAAACCAGGGACGATGCTTCCTCACTTCGGGCTGTACTCAAAAGCCCATCGCATCCTCTGGGGGATGGTAGCAGGAGTCTTCCTGGCAGACTTTGTGTCAGGTAGCTGGTGTTTTCCCTGGGTTTTTGATTTCTCTAGGAGTTATGCTGTGAAACTGGCAGGATGAAGGCCTAAACTCAGAAAAGAAACTAGCAAAAGTTGTGGAAGAGAGAAAGCGGCATGCATGCGCGTGTCTGAATTAGGGAGAAAAGGAGAACAGATCTCTACCCTGCTGGCTCTAGTCTCCCTCCATGTATGTACCTCTTCATCCAATTCTTACTCAGGCTTCCTTCTCCATTGCAAACAGCTGGTTTTTCCAGTCAGAACTGAGTGAAAACAAGTTGACCCGCATCTCCTACAGAAGAAGCCCTATTCGTAACATAAAGCGTAAAATAGTAATTGATTGAGAGCTTAGAGCTTCAAGTGAAATATCGCGGTGCAGGAGGAGCAGCCCGCCAGTATCGCTATTTTAAGACATCGGAGTTAAGCAGGAATGAGAAAAAAGCGAGCCTTAGTCTTGCCCTTTGGATAGGCAGGGCTTCATCCCTGTGAATACAGTAGGTGTCAGGTAAGAAGGCCTGTTCTCAGACTACTGTCCTGTTGCAGAGTGCCATGAAGTCAGTGGAAAGACTCCCTCTGACTGCAGCGGGATTTGTGTTAGGCCTTGTATTAGGAATCATAATCCAGGTCGAAGCACGTTGAGATGTTGCCCTTTGGCACTGGGAGCCGGAGGGATTTTGCTGTAGGATCTTCCATCCAATGTTCAGTCACGTTGCACTAGGCAGTATTCCTACAGAAGGGACTGTCCGTGCTTTGGGGAGCAATAAATATGTAAACAGGACAGAAATCAGATTGGAGAAATGGAGTATTGCCTTACTAAGAATAAGTGCTTTGATCTTGCTGGTGAAAAAAAAAAAAATCACTACATCTTCTCATGGTTTTTTTTCTGTGTATCTTTCCACAGCTCTTACGACTGTCTTCTTGACGACCCTTTTGAACATGATTGGCCCAAGCTTCCTGAACTGCCAGGCATCAATTATTCCATGGACGAACAGTGCCGCTTTGATTTTGGCGTTGGCTATAAAATGTGCACAGCGGTATGTCCAAGGCAGTCATTGCAACAACAAACGGTCATTCAGCCAGTTGGTGTCTGGCCTTATTAAAGAGTTGCAATATACCTATTTTCTCATAATTGAAGAGCAGTTAAACAGATCTATAAGGAGGAGAGAGGTATTTATGGGTGAAACCCAGTCATCTGGGTCGTTTGGTTTAATGGTCAAGCGGATGGCAGCACGGTCCACATGACACAGACTTGTGGGAGCGATCCCAACGAAGAAGGGAAAACCTCATTTTCCTCCCACTTCTGGGTGTCTCCTCCTTTTCTCTTCCCACCAGCTCAGGTGTAGGGTATGCAGGGAATAAGCACTGCCCTTGTCTTTCTGAAGATACTTTTGCCCTTGTCTTTCTGAAGATACTGTACTTACCGGTAGCCATGCGTGTGGGATGAATTGACCGGGTGGGTTGAATCCTTATCTGAAAAGTATTAATAATCTAGCGTTGAGTTTCATCTCATAAATGTTCTGCATTTCAGTTCCGAACCTTTGACCCATGCAAGCAGTTGTGGTGTAGCCATCCAGATAACCCCTATTTCTGTAAGACTAAGAAAGGACCTCCACTCGATGGGACAGAATGTGCCCCTGGAAAAGTAAGTATTGTGTTTTCAATTGAAAAAAAAAACCAACGGTTGCATTCATTTGGGTTGAAAGGCACAGGGGGAAACAGGGGATTGCCCGGCATCCCCTGGGTGGAGCCAGAGGAAGGGAAACGAGGGAGCTGTGCTTTCCCAGTCCGATATTCTGTGAACCGTACAAGCTTTGCTGTAGTACGAAGTAAATTTTGGACATAGAAATATCCCAGGTGAGGTGTAACCCATTCTCAGCCTCTTCTGTGGCCTTTTCGTTATGTTCTTTGGATTCTTGTCTCATCTGCAAAGTGTCCGTAAAGTGTCTTTAGGAATCCATGGTAGCAGATAATGCCGTTACTGTAGGATCGCTTCTTAGTGCTTGTGGTCCAGACATCCTGTGGCGAAATGTTTGTGTAGGCTTAGGATTAGCTCTTTATTTTTCCCTTTCAATATCCCCGTTAGTGGGCGTCCTGCTGCTAATTCATTTTTAATTATAAAATTACGCTCAAATAAATGTTTGTTTAGCAAATTCCATGTATTTTGAGATACAGAAGAGCCACTTACACCACCTGAGTATGCCCTAGCCAGCAGCAAAACAACACCCTGCCCAGTGACTAGCCCTCTGTTCCAGCCTATTTGCCTAAGCGTGATATTTGGCCAGTATGGGGAAAAAAAGGAAAAAAAAAATACCCAAGTAATCCTTAGCAAAAACTTTATCCTGCTAATATTCAGGACATGAAAATTCCTTCAAAGAGGTGGTAGCAACTAAGACTCAAATGAAACAAAGACTTAAATTAGGTGAAGAGGAGGGTGGAACGTGTTGAGCTCCACGTGTCTGCCCGTGACAGGGTTCAGGCTCGGGTTCGGCGGCGTTGCCTGCTCATTCACGGAGCAGACTGCCGTCAGGGAGGGGGATCAGGTCCTCTGGGGGCCAGAGTACAGAGACCCTCACCCCCTTTGTCCCCAGGGAAGTCTCTGCTTGCAGTCTGTTCTCCGAGATGTCCCTTCTCAGCCCGTGAGCTCACCTGTGTGTGCTTTCAATTTTACTGCATTTATACATTTGGTTTGGGTTTTGTTTCTGTTCTCATCCGTCCTCCTTGCCCGGTTTCTCTCAGTGGTGCTATAAAGGTCACTGCATGTGGAAGAACGCTAACCAGCTGAAGCAGGATGGCAACTGGGGACCCTGGACAAAATTTGGCTCCTGCTCACGGACCTGTGGAACTGGAGTTCGCTTTCGAACACGCCAGTGCAACAATCCAATGTAAGTCTTCTGGCTAGGTGGTAGTTCCAGTCAACTGGGAATCAGTATAGGTGTCAATTTAAATGGCATTTACGTTTTGGATGGAGTCTGCCAAAATCCACATTCTGTTCAAGCCCCTTGAAATATGGCGCTTTGTAGGGAGCCAGGACCATTTTTGGAGAATCCAAGAATTTCCAGAGGAAAGCCTGTGGAAAACCCTCCCAAGGATTTAGCTCGTGTGTAAGAGAGTGAAGAGTACACGAGCTCAGCAAGCTGCAGGATAAACCCAGATAATCTCTAATTATAAATCAACTATTGGCAGCGTATAGCTGCACATGTATTACTTCTGCATTTCAGCCTGTGCCTTGGGGATGCGTGGGCAAGCTCGGAGGTTATACTGCAAGTGTGTATCTGCGCAGTGTAACTGCTCTGTTTCCATTGCTGTCACTTCACACGTCTTTTTTGCAAAATTGTCTCTTAAAATAAGAGTGTGAAATTTCACCTGAGACAGAAGAAGAATCCCCAGAGCTAACATCCAGAGGGTTTTAGAACCTCTTGAATGTTTTCTCTTCACAGGCCCCTTAATGGAGGTGAAGATTGTGCTGGTGTCAATTTTGAGTTTCAACTTTGCAATACAGAGGAGTGTCCGAAGCACTTTGAGGACTTCAGAGCGCAGCAGTGTCAGCAACGCAACTCCCACTTTGAGTATCAGAACAGCAAGCACCACTGGCTGCCCTACGAACACCCCGACTGTAAGTTCTGTTATTCACCTTTCTTACAAGTCAATCCTGGAATCTCCCGGAGCCTGGGGGGGGTCTTGTTCATCAGCCACGCAGAGACCAGAAATAACTGGTGTGTGAGCGAGTGTAGGTGAGACCAAAAAGCAGGAGAAAAAGGATGGCCCCAGAAGGAAAGAACAGATGCCGTGCGAGACAGCGGGTCATTTCCCCAAGCCTAGGCCAGCTAGCTTCCCCTGCCTTTCATCCTTCTCGTCGTGAGAAGGTGGTATGGCAAGAGGCTTGAGGCTCTCAGCCTCTGCTGGAATAGTTGGTGGGTGCTCTTAGCATTTAATGCACTGCACTGGCGAGCTCTGGGTCTCTGCTGTCGGGGCAAAGAGTGGAAGGCTGCCGGCTGGGTCGTGAAGAACGATTCCTGCCCTCTCTCCCGTACAGCTGTGCGTCTACCTGAGTGCCAAGGGTCAACGCTTGATCGCGGCTGCCGAAAGTATTAACGGTGTTTTACTAATGGCCCTACTTGAGAAGTCCTTCTTGGTATTTTCCCACTCTTTTATAGATCCATCTGCCTCAGCCTGATTCTGTCAGTCTTCGGTACTAACATTAATATGCCCCGGTAATTACCTTGGGTGACAAGGAGAGCTTCAAGCACAAAGGCAGATTCCTAGTTCACTGAAAGGTGTTGCGGAGTTGCTGGCATTTCTTCCTTGGGTATCTCCGGATGGCTAAGGAGCTAGATTCAGACATTAACCAGGAAATATGTGTTCAGCTGGTATTTTCCAAAAAGGATAAAGAAAGTTAGAGATCCAAATCCTCTGTGCTTTTCACCTGGCTTTAGCGCTGTCTTCTCGCAGACTCATTTTTCTGCTGTCGTTTTTCTGCATCCCTGTGATTTTGTAAACTCAGCCCCGTTCCCAACAGGATAGGAGTGAAAGCCGCTTTAGGAATAGTCCAGAACCCAGTCCTAGGAGCCTCTTGAGGAAGGAACGGATCTCTCTGAGAACATTTCAAAATGATAGGCCCCTATTTCACAGAAAAGCAAATTAGTCGCTTTTTTCCCCACAGCTGTCTGTTAAAGGTCCTTTCTATCTCTGTCGTATTCTCTTCACTCCTTTAGTGGGATATTTTTCTGAAGCACATCTGGATTGCTGTTAATTTATGCAGTTACTTCTCTTTCCTTGCTACACAGCTGATAAGAGATGTCACCTGTACTGCCAGTCCAAAGAAACCGGAGATGTTGCTTATATGAAACAGCTGGCACACGATGGGACTCGCTGTTCCTATAAAGATCCCTACAGCATTTGTGTTCGTGGAGAATGCGTGGTGAGTGACAGCGTCCCAAGGTCGTCGTTGAGTTCGAGCTGTGCTGTGTTACAGAGCAACTCTGGTTAGAATCAAGCAGAACAACTCAGTCAACAGTGCAGAGAGAGACTTTGCACATGGTTCTAAATTAAATATTTGCAGCAGCATATTCCTCTTAATTCCTTGAGATTTAAATTAAATTAGAGCAATGGCACAGACCTGTTCCACGGAAATACTCCAGCTCTCTTCAACTGATCGTTTCATTTGCCTTTTTTGCAATTAGTTTCATGTCTGAAAAGAATTGTGTGTGTTTTTCTGTCTTTCCCATCTTTCTTAGTCTTGAAGTACAGTGAATATAAAGCAAGAATCACTTCCTATTTTTCACATGAAAACCATCATCCAGCACCTGATTTGCAAGTAATTTGTGTTTAAATAAAATAGATCAGTGTTGAGTGGTAATTTCCTCTATGCATTAATTTTGCAGTGGCTTCCCACCATAACTAAAACCAACAACCGATGACAAAGCCTTCTCTTTTTTTTCTTTGCTCTTCCTTCTGCAGAAAGTGGGTTGCGACAAGGAAATTGGCTCCAATAAGGTCGAAGATAAGTGTGGCGTCTGCGGCGGGGATAACTCTCATTGCCGAACTGTGAAGGGAACCTTTACCCGCACTCCCAAAAAGCTTGGTAGGAATAGCACTGTCATGCATCTGGATAGAGTTTCTGTCATCTCTGGTGTTTCTGTCGTACTTCCCGCTTTTGCAGAGCGGTCAGAAATGCAACCTACTTTAAGGTGGCAAAACACAAGTTGTAAGCTGATAAGCAAAAATAGTTTAGTCCCTGATAAAGGAATGACATGTTTAAAACAGTGTACTATTTTCATCCTTTGAAGGACGTGTTAGAAACAAGCTTGATCAGTCAAGTGTATCGAGCAATACTCACCATGCAGAGCATGTTTAGTTCTTCTTTGTAAATGTTGAAGCCCAGCCAGACGATGTTTGTGATAAGCAGGGATGCACCGAATTTTGCTAAACAAAACCGAACTGTTCTTCTCACAGTGAAACGCAGAAGAAATCGAGGTACTTTTCTGACGCTAAGTGTAGCGTGCCTCTATCTGTAGGAGGACTCAAGGAAACATTTTTTTCTCACGTTAAAGATTAAGCCTTTCACAAGTTTTTCCTCTCAAACTTAAACACAAGAGTTTTAAATGGAAGTCTGAATTTCTGTGCATGCGAAATGAGCATATGGATCCTCATGTCAGATTGGGTTTTTATGATGCTTTCTCAAAAATTACAGCCCTTTAGTCAAATAAACAAATTAAAAATAAATTCAGCTGAATTCTGAACCAAATATGAAAATGCTTTGGCAGGAATCCTTATTTCTCATACCCTTTAAGTTGTGTGACTGAGATCCAGTGGAACATAGGATAGCATTCTGCTAGCTCAGAACTAAGAATGACCTGGTTACAATTTTCAGACTGCACTCTGGGGTATTTTGCAATACATTTCATATCAGTAATACTTCAAGATCTCCTTGGACTTCTTCAGACGTTGCTATTTCGTCAGTTACTTGTTAAGCCAGGGCAGTATTATCGGGTACATTTTGCTGTGACTATTTTGTATTTTAAGGCTTTCCTGTATTGCTTGTTTTGTTCTTTCTGTCTGGGGAACCTACTCAGGGAGGTGTATCTCCTGTATGACTGGGAGCAGTTATTTCAGGAATATCTGTCTGATGGAACTAGGTGTTTTGAGACAGAGCACAGAAAGGCTAAGGGGCAGATAATGTGAATACTGCATTAACAGTCTAGAGGCTGGTAATTGCCGCCGTGAAGCAAGCTTCATTGCAACATTAATATTTAAATTTGGACAGTGAGCAGACAGATAAACTTAGACAAAGATAAGTTAATGTGCGACTGGAAATAAAATACATAAAATATTCTGCTGAAAATACTTATTAATTATTACAAACCAGTTGGAAAAGTTTACTGATTGTAATTATCAAATTACAGTAGAGAGCCTTTCTGAAAGGCATGGTTCCCTGGAGGCTGATGGATTGGGCATGGAATAACGCAAGAATCATTCCGACTTTGGGAGTGATGGACTTAAGACTATAACTTGAGCCTCATATACAAGCCTGTGGGTTTCTGGAGCTGGCAGCTACTGTGCTTTTCTTAAAAAAAAAAAAAAAAAAAAGTAATCAGGAGAAATAAGTGCTCAGCCTTCTAAGAGCATTTTGGATTTTTTCGCTGAGAAAATTATTGGAAGTTTGGGGGCAGAGAGGATATTCACGTCACAACTTTGGATCCAGTCCAATAAGAACTTTCTCTAATGAGTCTGGTTTCTGTTGTCTCTACCAACGGTTTGCAGCTCCTAGCTCACAGTCCGTGGGCTGCCTAAGCCTGTGGTTTGGTTTACTCCTCGGGAGATGAACAGGGCAAACGAGAGGCCAGCAGAGGCCAAAGTACGCCCCTGACCCCGCCATGTTCTGGCTCAGCATTTCTGCCTGTGGCCCACCGAGGACCGCTGCATTGTCAGACAGGCTGACAGCACACGACGGAATGTTTGCACGGTATTTTCGGTGTCTGGAAACTACGACAATGCAAAGTGACAGGCAGTGCTAGGAGATAGTTCAGGGAAGACTGCTGTTAATCAGCCGCTTACTTGCAAATGTTTATGAAAGTGATAAAGTGTTTACGAAATGTTCCTTGTTTTACCCTAACTTTGGCAATCCAGTCATTAAAGAGACTAATTGACCTCTTCCAACAGGAAAACATTTAAGCAAGAGGTGCCAAAAAGAATTCAAGTTTCTGGAAAATGAAATCTGCAAGTATCCAACTTAAATCACCTACCTGAATTTTCACTGGTTTGACTTTCATTGACTATTAACATTTGCTAGATGTGTCTAATTCTGCTTGAAATGCATTTGAACACATAACGTAATTTTACGCTTGTAAAGACCATCTGGCCGACAAATGTAGTCAATGAAAGAACAAGACTTGGCTCCCGTAGCACTAATTACAGACGTTCTATTTAAGGGAAGACAAGAGGAGCGTTTACACTGCCCAAAGGAGCTCGCAATATTTCCCTTTCTGAAACAAAGGAGTCTAAAAATATGCTGGGTAAGTTTCAGGTGCTTGTAGAAAGAGAGGCATCCACGGCAACTCGAGGGTTCTTGCTGCAGTTCTCATCTCCGTTCAGACAGTGATAGATAACGCCAAATCAGGCAAAAGCTTTATGTTTCCTATGCTCGGAACACGATCAATGAAAAGATTGGCAAACGCTGTTTGCGCACTCACTCGTCAGCCGAGACCGTGATCCTACATGTTCCTAGCTCTTCTCTTTCTTCACTTAGATTTTCCGAGGAGCTGTAGTACGTCAGGTGCATGACAAACTACCGATGCATTCGTTAGTCCCAGAATCCCCAGGATGAAACAGGATTACTTAAATGCTACGTCTTGTGTTTGGAATGTACAAATAATAAAACTCTTGTCACATCTACACTGCTTCTATAGCAGGGCTAGATTGCTCGGGAAGATTGCATAGCAGAGTACAAAACAGAGAGAAACTTACTCAGCTCGTATGAAAGGGATCTACAGAGATTTATTGTAATTAAGTCTGCAGTTGTTAAAGAGAAAATAATAGAAATATGAAAATAGCGTGCACTCAGAGTGCTTGTGATGCTCTTGATTAAAACTTGATACAGAAGCATCTGTTGACAGGTCCCTAGGAGGGATGTTAGCCTTCCTAATGACAACACTTACTTAATGTTACAGTAATTACCTGTGGTTTGGACTGATAAATAATTGAAATTTATAATAAGAATTGCTTTCTTTGGGAACAGCTTTTTACTTTTAGCTGTAGAGAGTTGAATTCAGCCCCGTCACTTCAGCAGTAGCAATTTAATTGATGCGTTTTACATTCCCAGTTGTAAATAGTTTGGGTTAACTTCCATACAGACAAGCCTTTTCTGACACGTAGCGACAACACGCTGTACTACGCCCACCTTTCTCCAGTCTTTGATGTCTCAGAAGTAAGCAGACACACTTAAGACATTAACATCTAACATGGCAGTAAGTAAACTCAAATCTAACGGCCGGGCTGATGAGCAATTTGGAAAAAATAATCGGGAAGACTTGTGGTTTTCCCCCTCGTACGCTGAGGAACGTAGGAAACATATTTTTGCCTGAAGTGTTGATTGATACGGCCTGTAGCAGTGTAGCTAGTCAAGTGACAAATAGATTTGTAACTGCTTTCTCTTCTCTCCCTGACAGAGAAAAAACACAAGGAGGTCTTGTCAAATACGTTACAAAACTATTTGCTCAGTTTCTTTCTGACACTGCTTCTCAGTTGATGATGGATGCTCTCTTCTGCAAGTAGAAGCTGGGTCATGTAGTGCGCTCCTAACCATGGCTATTACTTTTTCTTTCCATCTCCGCTTTCTCCATTGACTACTACACATGCCAAAGGGTACCTTAAGATGTTTGATATCCCTCCTGGTGCTCGACATGTGTTTATCCAAGAAGACGAGGCTTCTCCTCACTTTCTTGGTAAGTGTTTCTCCTCAGGTTTGGCTTTGAGGCATGATGCGAAGCATGGGGCAGTCATGCGGAAGAACCTGAGAAATGAGATAACCAAGTTAAAGCGTTTGGGGTAAACATGTGCCTTCAAAATTGCACATTAAGGACTGAGTCTTACAGCATAAACTCAGCAAACAGACATTTACTTCTCATTTGAATTCTGCAAAATATTAAACTGATCCTAATTTGCATGTTTACTAACAAAAGATTGTCATCACTCATATTTAAATGGGCACTGCCAGGGTAAAAACGATGTATTCTATTATGTAAATTAAATTCAGTACCTTTAATTATTCTTATTTGCTGCAGATTGTAAGCAACAACTATTTTAATAGAAGGAAGATTGGGGAACTTGTGATATATTTGTAGTCCATTTCATTTCTGGTTTTTCTCACATAGGACAGTTCATACTGTTGTCAATCAATTTGTATCTTACTGCTTACCATTTTCTAACACTTAAGGGATTTTTAGCTCACAGGAGAGGGGTGAGATCTTCCATGGATTTTAACGGTCTTTTAATCGGTTCCTCACGTGCTAGGGCAGTGTCTGAGTTGTAAACCCTTCAGGCAGAGTTGGATTAGTTACTAAGAAGAAGTAGGAATAGAAAAGAAAAAAAAGAAGAAATCGTTTCAACTGTGATAATGTCAAAGGGGAAAACTTAGCTTTTGAGGTCCAAAAGCTTCATTTTGGACCAAGCGTAGCCTGATAGTAACTTTCAGAGAAGCATAGCTTTGCTTTGGCGGCAAGTGGCTTCGTGAAGCTACCCACTAGGTACTGCAGAGCTCCTGCATATGGATTACTGTAATCATAGGAACCTGTAAGATTTCTGCATAGGTTTGTTTTTTTTTTTAATCATGTTTTATGCTGCATTGGAAAAAGTTGTACAAAAGAAAAAGTGAGAGTCCATCTTTCAGATTTCTAACGTATTGGCTTCTAACTGGAGCATAATAATAATAATAATCCCCGCACTACGTGAATTCTAAGGTGTGGTGCAGGAACCCCAAACCAAGTAGTTTCCCTGGGGTTCAAATGCCTCAGCTCTTTGCTTACTGGTATTAGCATCTGGTACATACGTATGTACGCAAAAGAAACTGAAATGTGATGAAAAAGTTGTCATTTGCAGAATCTGAGGAAAATAAGAAAGGCACTTCAAGTCTGCTGAGGTGTCTGTTACACTGATAGGCATTCCCAGTAATACTGATTTTGGTCTTGCGCGAATAAGGAAGACGGGCAGTTCTGAAGGTTTGCCCTGAGTTCCTTGCTACTACCCGTGCTTCTTGGGAACTAGGGCTAGCGTGGAAAATGTGCGCATTACGTAGGAAGAAGTGCTTCTCTCTAGTTCTCTAATTCACGTGGATGAGGAGGTACAAAATTGAAGCAAATACGTGAATGCATCTGTCATCAAACTGGAATTCGGAGGCTGCCTGAGATGGCCTTGGGGGGCCTTTCGGTGCGTCGGGTTTTTTTTGCAACAGCCCTGCCTTCTGCAGTGTCTCCTGTCAAGTTGCACATAAGCTACTGTGGTTGCGGATGATACGACAGGAGGCACGACTGGCACTGTTTTCAATCCTTTCAGCAATTAAGAACCAGGCTACAGGACACTATATTCTGAATGGGAAAGGGGAGGAGGCCAGATCCCGATCTTTCATCGACCTGGGCGTGGAGTGGGAGTACAACATAGAAGACGACATAGAAACTCTCCACACTGACGGGCCCTTGCACGACGCAGTGGTGGTGCTGGTAGGTTACGTGTCAAGCAGCGGGAATACGGTGGGTTTGCCTTTTATAAAAAGCGCGTGGCCAGCGTGGAGCTTGCGCTGAGATAAAGCAGGGCTGTGTAAGACCTCTCTGAAAGACACGTGCCGACGAGGCGGCTGATAGCCCGAAGCCCTTTTCTCATTAAGCTGTTACCCTCTCTTGTAAACTGCTGCCTGGTCACGCAGCGGTAATACGTCAATCAGGAGCCAAATATTGCATTGTCGGACATCAGTGGGACGCTTCCAGTCTACCAAAAAGGGGCATGGCATGTCAAACCATGTCTGAGACCAGCCCTACTCTTCAGCCAAGTCAATGATGTGGCCACACTTTCCTTTCATCCGAGATGGTGGTGTCCTACTTGGCCAGCTAGAGCCTAGAAACATACCTCATTTTAAATGTCTCTCTGTTGATCGTACTGTTGTTAGTTCTAACTGAGAAGACAAAAACCAATTTTTTTTTTTTTTTTTTCCCAGTGAGTTAACTAGCAGTTTCCATGTTTCCCCTAAAAGCCAGGCCTTGGTTTCTTTACTTTGCAAAGTAATAAATAATTGCTCTGGTTTTGTACCACTGTTTACATTTGATTATTAATAGATCATTCCTCGGGAGAATGACACAAGATCTAGCCTGACTTACAAATACATCATTCACGAGGATTCAGTACCGACTATCAACAGCAACAACGTCCTGCAGGAAGAAATAGATACTTTTGAGTGGGCATTAAAGAGTTGGTCGCAGTGCTCCAAACCCTGTGGTGGAGGTAAACAGATGCTGTAGCACTTTCTAGTAATGAATGACAAATTACTGAAAGTGGAAGAGTAAAAGGTGGGGGACGTGCAGACTTTAGAAATCTTGGCCTTCCTTTTTTTAAAAACAGTTTGTTATTTTGGGTACCCAAGCCTAAAATATCTTAAGTGCCTGATTATTCAAAAGTGTCACACTGCCAGCCTAGAAAGAAAAAGTCCTTTTTAGGTGTTTAAATTCACTACCCAGAGCCACTTTGGAAGTACAGACTCGGACATTTATGCTACTGAGTGTTGACTGTACTTGTGGTACGTACATTACTCTTATGCAAAGATTGGGGAATGCAAATGTCAAAATAACTTCAACTCTTACATATAGCAGTCGAGCAGGTAACGTGTTCTGGTAGCAAAAACACTAAAATGAGACTTGGGTTCATTCCCAGGTTAGCCGGTGACCTGCTGCTTGATGTTAAGGAGGTAATTTCTCTCCTCTCTATGCCGTGATTTGTCTGTAATGCACAGGTTAGACTAAGGGGTTGTAACTGTCCCTTCTGGCCTGAAAAACCTATCACAGTGTCATCTTATAAATAGCATCCACGGAGCGCTGTGCAGCAATCTTGTGCCTGGCAACTGAACAAATTGGGAGCATGTTTAAATACTTCATAAATATCTGTCATGTAAAACCATTTAACAGACCATAAAACTTAGGTTTAAAGCAAAAATTCTAACAAGGGCCTGTTTTGCCTGATTTTTTTGAAATATTTTCCAGGGTTCCAGTACACCAAATATGGGTGCCGCAGGAAAAGTGATAACAAAATGGTTCATCGCAGCTTCTGTGAAGCCAGTAAAAAGCCAAAGCCCATTCGTAGAATGTGCAATCTTCAAGAATGCACACAGCCTCTGTAAGTATGTCTCGCATAAAGATGTAAATGATTGCTCCTTGTGGTAGGTGTGGAAGGTGACCCAAGCCAAATTTGCTAGGATGCTGACGGCTTTCTTGACTGGAGTTCCTGTGTTACGGATGGGTTTCTTCCACCTGTATAGGAATGCTTACTGATCTTACTGAGTGGTTTTGTCACAAAAATATTGTATACTAAGGGCTGCCTGACCTGGCAGTAGTTTGGATAATAGGTAAGAGTCGTGATGGTATCTTACTCCTTTTTACTTCCCAGCTGGGCAGCAGATGAGTGGGAATACTGCACAAAAACCTGTGGGAATTCAGGCTACCAGATCCGTACTGTGCGTTGCATTCAACCCCTTCATGACGGCACAAACCGCTCCGTCCATTTCAAGTACTGCAGCGGAGATCGCCCCGAGAGCCGCAGGCCGTGCAACCGAGTACCGTGCCCCGCACAGTGGAAAGCTGGACCCTGGTCTGAGGTAGGCAAGCAGCGGTCGTGAGCGAGTAACGTGCCTTTGCTAACATCTCCCAAGTGCCTCCGAAGTCAGAGCTGTGCCTGGGCTCGAAGCTCTGGACTGCGCCGGACAGTTTTCCAAAACCTGAAAATCTGCAGCAGGTAATGCCTTCCAGCTTCACGGGCTTCTATAGCTCTGGAGACTTTTCCAGAAACCGGCACGGAAAATATTCACAATATCACATACACAATCCTGCAAACCAAATGTTGGCGTTTTGCTTGGTTTTCTCCAAGTTTCCAACTTCTCACTTCCCCGCTTCTGAGGATAGCGTAACATTTTTTACCAGCTCGGACTGTTTTGGAATCACAGAGTTTCTGCAAGTGTTGATATTGTTATGATGACTTGGGAACAGACAGCTGAACCCTACAGCTAACTGTTAAAGAATTTACGAACGTGGCTTTCTCTAGGTTTGCTTTATTCACAACTCAAGACAGAGTTGGGCCACCACCGCAGTGAATGGCGCACTTCCAAAAGTTTCCAGATCTTATATACCCTTTTGCCACCCATTGTCCCAGTCCAAAGTCTCTGTAATTTTCCAGTCAATTCTCTGTTTTCATATCGTTATCATCCATCATCTTATTTCGTCTCTTCTCCATTCTCATGCCTCAGTTCTTCTGGGATTGGTGGTCACGGGCTGAAAGTCTCCGGTCACCATCATCACTTATCTTCTTACATTTCAAAGGTATCTATGGGTCTTCAGGAAAACTACTCAGGTTATTTTATTAATTAATCTTATTCTGAAGTTCATCACTTACTCTCACGTCTTGGGTCTAAGATGTATGATCCTTTTTTCTCTGTTGATTCAGCTTGACTGGATTTTAAGCCAGCCATGAAGAGGGAGTCTCAGAAAACAATTAAGCAACTCATAGATATTGTTTTATATGCACCTGCATTCTATTAATCTTCTCTAAACCAATTTGTAATCATTAGTTATATGTCTAATATGAATAGTCTTATGCAATAAAGCAACCAGTCTTAAAACAATGAGGCTTAAGGCCTAGTTCCTTTTACAGTTCCCTCCTTTTGTTTTTCATCGCACTCCTGCGATCTTATTGATAACTCCACATTTCCTTTTCTATCTTCTGTATTATCCTAGAGCTACAACTTATACAGCATTGAAACAACACAATCACACATACTACTATGATTATAACGACAAGTACTATTACAATTAACTTTTTCACCCAAGTGGCCAAATTTGGAAACCAAGATGTTAACCAAGAAAAGGTGTCAGAAAATCTCCAGGATGTATTATCTCTTTGAATTTGTTGCATCGTGGCACTAACCTCCCAAATTTTTTGGACATCTGTCATTAATTCTCCTGATCGATCAGTATACATACAGCAGCTGGTATTTAAGACAGTATAGACTCCACTTTGTGAAGCCAGAATCATGTCTAAGGCCATTCGGTTTTGGATAGTCATTTTTGAAAGTTCAGTTACCTCTTTCTGGAGAGTAGAAAGTCCACGTGCAGTTGAATTTGTTAATTTTTCAATTTCCCCAGAGACATTTAAGACTGTTTTCTCCAATTCACTTACTCCCAGAGCCGGAATCAGCCATCTAACAAACGAATGAAATCCTGTTGACCTTTCGATCAAGGGATTTAGTGTTCTTCAAATTCGAGTTAAAAAGGTTCTGTGCCATGTTGCACTTGAGACAGTTTTTGGATGAATTTCTAAATCTGTAGACATAACTCCTAGGGTACAAATTCCTCCCCAAATTGGAGGCAGAGCTTTGTAAGCTTTGTTTCCACGTAACCAAAAAATACCCAAGTCCTCAGGTGCTCGCCAACTTAAATGCAATCCTGAGCTAATAGAAGTCATGTTTTGGCATTGGGTCCAATTTCCCACAAATGAGTGATTTTTGCATAAGCTTTGGTTATCGACACTTGGGGCATAACATCTCTGTACACAATGGACTTGTGAATAGTCTCCTGAATTTGATACTTTAATTTCCCAAATTTGTTCTTCGTAAGATTCAGAGAAAGTAGTGTTAAACCAGTACTTTTTCCAATTTGCAATTCTCGGAATCGGAATTCCTACTAATTGAAATTCTTGATTCACTGTTTTTGGTAGAGCAACACAAATCCAACATTCACTTAAATTTAGATTATCAGTAAAAGATTTCATCAGTGACACATGCATATTATTGGTCTAGGCATTTTCTACTTGGTGAACGTCCCTAGGTTTCCGCACAAACTGTTTTGACACATTCAGAGATGACCTGTTATGATATGAATGGGGATAACCCATATGATGGTGCCAGAAATTCCCCCCAAAATCAAGTCTCCATTTGATTATTACAATCCTGAATTTAAAAGTAAAACGATTGCTTGATAAATAGAATCGATGACAGCACCAGTCTCTATTATATCATAAATTTTCCACATTTGATGGTCAAAGCACCATGTCCCAATTCCCCATGTTGGTTTCTGAAGGTGAATATGATATACAGGATAAGTTCGTGGAATGCCACATCCCCACCGCCGTATAAGAAAGCCGTAGTTGTCAGACCAAGTGTCCCACGAATCGTCAAATCTACTCCTAACATTGGCACAGAATTCAAGAGAATTGAACAGCGGATAAATAGGGCCTCTCTGTGCAGTCGTCGGATAACTACCCGAAAGAATGACCTGTCCAGGCTTTCCCTGTAAGCCTGTAATTTGGCCCGAAAGTTGAGAAGAACAATCACTATATATGATAACAGTTCTATTGGTACGGGCATCTCGATAGCGCAATGCAAATTTTGTCCACGAGGTGTCACTCCAGGGTAAAATACAAACAAATACAAAAAGGAGTAATACTTTACAATTGTCCATTACGCTTCAGATTCTTTGCGGGTATGTGAATGATGAATCCAATTTTCTTTCCCCAATACCTTAATGGCATAAAAAGAAGTTAGTAAAACAGTATAGGGTCTTTCCCATTTTGGTTCAAATCTGTTCTTTCTTTTGAAGTTCTTTATATAAACTTTATCCCCTGGTTGAATGTCATGAACTTGAATTTCAGGGCTTATTCCCTGATACCAATAGGCATGGTTACGCATTTGAAAAAAAGAATTTTGTAAATACAAAAGATATTGTGTTACCTGTTCATCTCCATCCAGAAGGCTAGTTTTTGCTGGCACATACGTACCTGCAACAGCAAGTATTCTCCCAAAAAGAATTTCAGCTGGAGAAACTCCAATTGGTTGCCTCGGAGTATTCCTAATAATCCCACAAAACCAAATTTAGAGCCTCAGGTCATTTCAAACCAGTTTGTTTACATACTTCCACTAACTTTTCTTTTAATGTTCTATTCATTCGTTCTACCTGTCCAGATGATTCCGGGTGACGTGGAGTACGAAATCTATTGAAAATTCCTAAAGAATTATAAATCTGTATCAGAATAGCAGCTGTAAAATGACTCCCTCGATCTGTATCAATCACTGCAGGCACTCCATACCTTGGAATGATCTCTTTCAACAAGACTTTTACCACTGCCTTTGAATCATTTTTCCTGGTCAGGAAAGCCTCCACCCATCCTGTTAACTGATCAACAATCACTAACATGTAAGAGTACCCCATTGTTTTTGGCATATCTGCATAATCAGTTTGGAGTTTTTGAAAAGGAAAGGTGGCCGGTGGTCTTTTCCCACCGGGAGGTTTAATTCGCACTGAAGCATATTGTCTGCAAAGCTTACATCCTTCACAAATTCTTCTCGCTGCTGCGTAAATTCCCGGGGCTGCCCAAAGTCTCTGAATTCGGAGCGCTAGGCTCTCCGGTCCCCCATGGGTCCTTTCATGATGTCACCGCGTTATCGGCAATAAATACCTTTTTGGAAGGAGAGGTTTGTTGTTCAGAATCCACTGCCCTTCTCGTCGCTGGGCTCCCAGCCGAGTCCATTGCTGCTGTTCTTCCTCCGGGAGGTCTTCATACAGCTTATTCATGTCTGGGAGCTCCAATGTTATCTCATGTTGTGACAGAGACATAACGGACACGACCTGTCGCGCTGCTGCTCTAGCGGCTTGGTCGGCTAGAGAATTCCCTTTTGCGACCACATCTTGTCTCTCTGTGTGTGCCTTCATATAAATCACAGATATCTCAGAGGGCAATTGGATTGCTTCTAAAAGGTTTTTGATGTGTTGTCCGTGAGCAACAGTCTTTCCCGCCGAAGTCAGAAAACCCCTTTCCTTCCACAAAGTCCCCGTAGCATGGCGTACACCAAAGGCATATTTAGATTCTGTATGAATGTCAACTCTGATTCCAACTGCATACTTTGCAGCTGTAGTAAGAGCAACTATTTCTGCCCCTTGTGCGCCCAAAAGTGCAGGCAAAGGTCCCGCCAGCAGTACCTGTGTTTCCGTGGTGACAGCGAAACCGGTACATCTTCGGCCGACAAGCCGTCCGTGAAGAGGTTCAAGTCGGAGTTATCTAAAGGTTGATATCTCAGGTCATCTCACGGCTTGCTGATTTCTTTTACGGGATTAGCACAGTTGTGGTTATCTTTTTCTCCATCAGAAGGTAAAGGCATTAAAGTTGCAGGGTTTAGAGTGTTGCACCTTTCCAATTTCAAATTATCAGCCAATAAAAGAATTATTACATATCTGTGCGCTCGTTGCGGAGACAAAGCTTTCTCCGCATATTGCTTTAACAAAATTTCTACCTCGTGAGGTACACAAACAGTTAGTGGATGACCTAAAACAATTGTTCTAGTTTTCTCAACCATTTCAGCTGCAGCTGCTATTGCTCTAATACAAAAAGGAGTTCCTTTAGTCGCTGGATCTAATGTAGGAGAAAAATAAGCAACAGGTCTCTCATGCGGTCCTAAAGCTTGTACTAACGCTCCCTTTGCAACCCCTTTTGCTTCATCACAATATAATCTAAAAGGTTTTGAATAATCAGGGAGTCCTAACGCCGGGGCAGATAAGAGTGCAGTCTTTAAAGTACAAAAGGCTTTCTCCCTCTCAGTACTCCAAGCGATTGGTTCTATTTCCTCATTTCGGGTTGCTTCACGCAAAGGTTTAGCTATTTCACTGAATCCTGGGATCCAAGGACGGCAAAATCCTACCTGTCCCAAGAATCCTCTCAACTGTTTCTTCGTCACTGGCCTCGGTATTTCTTGAATTGCTTGGACTCTTTCAGGGTCCACTTCTCGTACTCCGGGCTTTAATATAAATCCTAAGTATTTTACTTGCTGTTTGCAAAACTGCAATTTAGATGGAGATGCACGGTGTCCTTTTTTAACAAGTTGAATACACAGATATTCAGTATCTCGAATACAATCATTCTCAGTTTTACTTGCCAATAACAAATCATCAACATATTGCACCAGGACAGATTTTCTTGGAAAAACTAAATCTCGTAAATCGTTTTTCAGAATCTGGGAAAAAATCGTTGGTGAACTAGTAAAGCCTTGCGGTAACCTAGTCCAAGTAAGTTGCTTCCCTTGCCAAGTGAAAGCAAAAATTGGTTGGCTTTCCTCAGCAATCGGAATACTAAAGAAAGCTCCAGTAAGATCAAGCACTGTAAAATACTGCGCCCATACTGGAATCTGGGTTAAAATCAAACTAGGGTCTGGTACCACAGGGTGTGGGGCAATTACATGCTCATTTACTACTCGTAAATCTTGAACAAATCTATATTCAGGATCTCCATCTTTATCCATCCTGTGTTTGCTTACTGGCAAAATTCGGGTATTATAGGGACTACGCCACTCACTCAAAATCCCCTTTTCCAAAAAATGCACAATTTGTTTTTCAATGCTGGGAATGGCTTCATTTATAATCGGATATTGCCGAATTGAAGGAGGGGTCCCTCCTTTTGTTTTTATCACAACTGGTTCAGCAGATTTTAATAATCCTACTTCATCTCCTGATGTACTCCAAAGTTCTCTGGGAACTCCAGCTAATTCAGGTGGTATTTTTGAATCACTATGTTTTTGTTCTTTAAATACAATTACTTCAGAACCCATTATAATTAATTGGATTCCTGTAGGTGCCAAGGAGATAAACGTACCAAATTCCTGCAAAAGGTCTCGTCCCAGCAGAGAAACGGGAGAGTTTGGAGAAATTACAGATCTTCCCCAAACTAATTTTCCATTCAAAACAACTGGTAGAGGAGTGGACAAATATTTCATCTCTTCCCCTACCACCCCCTTTATCATCACAGTCTCATTTGACACCTGGGGGACTTCAAAATTTAACAAAGACAATGTTGCTCCCGTATCTACTAGGAAAGTAACGAGAATACCATTTACCTTTGCAGAAATCTGACCGCGCTCATCTACCTTGATTCCGACAGGTCCCATTGTTCCTTTTTTAGTTCCCAGAGAAGAGGAATACCATTCTTTACTGCAAATGAGGTCGTGGTGGTCTGTCAGGCGGGAATCCTCCTCGGGTTGCAACAGGTCTCAGCGGGCACTCTCTCTGTGTATGTCCTAAATTTCCACAATAAAAACACTCTAAAGAGTTAGCGTATTGAGAAACAGGAGGGGCTCTACCTTGCGCCCCTCTTCCCCTAAATCTTCCCCCAGTAAATCCCCGACCTCTCATTCGTGGATTAAAATTCTGAGTAATTGCTGCTGCTAACAATCCAATTTCTCTCTCCTTCTCTTTCCGTTCTCGTTTTAATTTCTCTTCTTCCTGTTTTTGTTTCTCTTCAACTCTCCCATCAAAAACAAAGGCAGCAATACTTAGAATTTTAGCTAATGTCTCACCCTGCCAGCATGGCATGTATTTCCTAAAATATTTATGTCTGGAGCAGATCGATCTACAAAAACACTAATAGCTAAAGGCTCCTGGAAATTGTCACGGGTCATGCCTCCATATTTCATCAAAGTTGCTTTCGATCGTCCCCAGTAATCACTTGGATGTTCATCAGGTTTCTGCCTACATTCTAAAACCTTTTTCCAATTAGTTACTCTCTCACCAGCTTGGCGAACCGCCTCTATTAATTGTTGAACGGCAGCTTGATGAGCCCTAGCTCCTTCTGTGGTTGTAAGATTCCATTGTGGATCTTGTTCAGGCCGTGGGTTTAACCCCTGGCCTCTCTGAGCAATTTCTCTATCCTTTTGAAAAATCTTTTCTCTTTCCTCTGGCTGAAATAATTCTCGCAGCAGAGTCCTCATATCATTCCAATTGGGGGTATAATCAGTGACAATTCCCAATAACAGTTGAGCACATTTTTCAGCATCGTCATGCAGCCGAGGCATCTTTGATTGCCAGGCTACTAAATCACCTTGCTTCCAAGGTTCCTGCCTCATTATTGCAGTTACTGGAGAAACTTCAGCAGGTGCACCCGGTCCTGCGCTCGGGTTTGGGACGTAATCCAAACGCTTTGGATACATGCCAGCACCTTTTGAGAAAAGCTCAGTTTCCTCAGCCTCAGGGGCCGAGGGAAGTAAATTTTTCATCATTTTCAACAAAGGATTTTTTTCTCCTTTGTTGTGCCCAATTATACCAAATATACCAATAATCAATATCTTGACTTCCGGAGTCTTCCAAATCCATTCTCAAAAATTTTTGCTTATGGGGTTTAAAAGTTCCCTTAGGAGGCCACCCATCCATTGGCCCTCCTCCTCTATTTCTCATCAGGAATGTCCATTCCTCTTGGCACAACATTATCAATTTCTTTTTTTGTAATGTCTGTGCCAAGGGTATCTTTTTCCAATTTTCCCAAAACCTCAGCAAGGGGCGTCCCCCTTTCAACGCTGGGTGCTAACCCCATTTTTCTTAACTAATTCTTGCAAGTTTAAACAAAAGAGTTTCCCAGGATAATTTTTGTCTGGAACTACCCGTGTCCAAGCCTCTTAGGTGAACTCACCTGATTATTTCTGCTGGCAATTGAGCGTTGGTAACGGGTTTGTCCAGAGAAATATCCCGTTGCTCTCTTTCTCTCTTGTGTCCTAGAGTCCCACCTGGGTCGCCAATTCTGTTAAAGAATTTACGAACGTGGCTTTCTCTAAGTTTGCTTTATTCACAACTCAGAGTTGGGCCACCACCGCAGTGAATGGCGCACTTCCAAAAGTTTCCAGATCTTATATACCCTTTTGCCACCCATTGTCCCAGTCCGAAGTCTCTGTAATTTTCCAGTCAATTCTCTGTTTTCATATCGTTATCATCCATCATCTTATTTCGTCTCTTCTCCATTCTCATGCCTCAGTTCTTCTGGGATTGGTGGTCACGGGCTGAAAGTCTCCGGTCACCATCATCACTTATCTTCTTACATTTCAAAGGTATCTATGGGTCTTCAGGAAAACTACTCAGGTTATTTTATTAATTAATCTTATTCTAAAGTTCATCACTTACTCTCACGTCTTGGGTCTAAGATGTATGATCCTTTTTTCTCTGTTGATTCAGCTTGACTGGATTTTAAGCCAGCCATGAAGAGGGAGTCTCAGAAAACAATTAAGCAACTCATAGATATTGTTTTATATGCACCTGCATTCTATTAATCTTCTCTAAACCAATTTGTAATCATTAGTTATATGTCTAATATGAATAGTCTTATGCAATAAAGCAAACAGTCTTAAAACAATGAGGCTTAAGGCCTAGTTCCTTTTACACTAACTCGGTGAACACTCGAGTTTTCTCTGCCCTTTGTATTCTCTTTATGTTACACCGCCAAGATTAGGTATCGGGCTACAGGAAGAATAAGTAGCAAAATTCATAATACGCACTAATAATAAATTTAACGTTACAGAAAGCAAGAACCAAGGAAGAAAAAACATCATCCTCCTCTGCATATTTCTCCGTAACGTCAGCCGTCACTAAAGTCTACTTTCAAAACAAATTGCTGGAATGTATAGCTTGACCTGTAACCCAACCTTGGGCTATTTTAGACACCTTAATTTTTGCACGTTGCTGTGAAAGCTGGATGTCCTGAATCGTCTTGTGTCTGTTTCGTAGTGTTCTGTGACCTGCGGGGAGGGAACCGAGACCCGGCAGATCCTGTGCCGTGCTGGTGACCAGTGCGATGGAGAAAAGCCAGAATCAGTGAGGGTTTGTAAACTCGCCCCCTGCAACGGTAAGAGAACGTCGTAAAATGACTGCAGTAGATGAGGGTAACAATTCCTGTCTCGGTGCAGCCTGTCTAGATAGCACAGTGCTGTGTAGAGGTGTTAGACACGGATTTCATCCTTGAGTGCACTCCAGTGAAAAATTAAGAGACCTATAGTTGGTCGAAATAAAAGCTAAGCTTTCTGTGAACTTTCTGTGTTAATGTGTACAGGTTTCTAAGATGAGGCAGAGCCTATGCTTATGAACAGGTAGTGTGCACACCAAACTTGTACTGTACTGTATTTTAAAGATATTACACTGTCAGGTGACAACCACACAGCACCATTCATCTCTTGCATGCTAGAAAATGCACGCCTTCCTGGGAGATTCTCCCCATTTTTTCCAGCTAAAAGCACCCTGTTGTTTAGTCCAGCACGTTACTGATATCGTAGCTCCAGGTAATCGGTGCTTCTCGCACGCCAGGGTCTCTCTTGTAACCATGCTGAAATAGGGGGTTTAAACACGTTAGCCTGAGTTGCATTTGCAAAAATTTGTGCTAGAGGTGAAGGTCAATCCAAAGTAAACCCTGTTCAGCCTCTAAATCCCAGCATAAGTTTTGCAAGCCTGCCAACTGAGGAAATGAAAAAAAATACATAAAAATGGAACCACATTGCATTAATAAGGTTCCTAGGAATCTCATTACATTGTTCTCATAGGATTTTTTGAAGAGACTTTTAAGCATTTTATGACAAAAAAAGCCTTTCTTCCTCTGGGTCCATGACTCTCTAAGATTTGGGGGTTATTTGTTTTTTAAATCCCTCATGGTGGTCCTAACACTCTGATCACTAGCTGGTAGAAACAATAGAGTAAGAGTTCTTAGAAGGCGCAGTGTGTTTTTGCACAGAGTGAATCTGCTTCCCACAAGTCTGGTAAAGGTGTCTGCTTTTGCTCTTGTCTTCTGGCAGTGAAAGAACTCGGAGCAGAAAATTGTGGGAGCAGTGGAGAGTTATAAAACGTTGTATCCACTAGGTGGGAGCAAATCACAATCTGTGAGACTGTAAACAAGTACAAGGTTTAAAACCCCATTTTTCACTGGTGATAAAAATATTGCTGAAACTGAAAGAAATCAGGGCTACATCTTTGCAAAACTATTCACATAGTTTTGATCTTGTGCTTTAAGCACCCCCTTAAAGAAGCTGCACTTTAAGCATCAGCTGGGATTTTCTCGAATACCCAGTGTTAAATTCCTACCTTTCCAAAGTAAGCAGCGCACCGTCTTTTTTCTCCGTGTGAGAGTACTACGTCTCTCTCACCATAAGTAATGCTCAGAGCCAAGTGCCACTGACCTGTAAGACCTAGGATCCGCTTAGGTGGCATATAAGCAATACATGGCCTTGTACGGGTCCTTTACAAACGGCGGTTGAATCGCCTGGGTTAACACTCACTGTATTTTAGGGGTTTGGGCGTTTAATATGCGCCCCATCTCGCCTGCCCCAGTGAAGGAAGGTACACTGCCTAAAGAGAGAGGACGCAGCAGCGCATCGCAACAGCTGTTAAAAAAACGTGAACTAATGGCCACCGATACCCCTGGCCTTGACGCAGCAAACTCAGCAAAGACCTGAGCTTTATGAAACCGCTGTGAGCTGCGAGGGCACGGACAGCTACATCCAGCCAAGGCCCTCCTGCCTGTGCCAAAACCGCAGGGTCCCCGTGGGTTGTCGACAACCCGCCTCCTCTATTTGAGCTCAAACCTCTCTGCTCTGCTCAGGGGTTTGGGCCATAACTTTTACCGAGCAGTGAGTAGCTGGCCGTATTCGTTCAGGCCAAATAGTCTCCCTTTTTTGCCACGCTTTTCTGTAGCGGTTTTTACCACGTTCTATGTTTTGGGAGAACACAGCTAAAATATCGATAGCGTTCTGTAATATTTACGTAGATAAACTCTTTATGCATGGTCATGCGTGGCATTCTTTTACTTTTAAATCTGCATAGCCTTGATTACTGTCTTGATTTTCAGGGCTTTAGACTTAGCGAAACGTTAGTCTATATCAGGTGGTTTTGACAAACGATTAACTACCTACCTGCGAGATTGCCGAGAGTTTAATCTTAATGGAGTCGTCACAAACGTTTGCCGCGGATGGTGCGATTTCTTTCGTGCTGTGTGGCATATTAGCATTTCTCTTCCATTTCATGAAAGAACATGTGTCTGCATACGGGAGAAGAGCCACGAGCTCTTCCACTGTATGCCTCGGTGGAGCTGAGTCTCATAGTGTGGAAAAATGAGGACACCTCCCATAGATATTTCACTCAATCTTTGTAGGTTTCTGTGATTAGAAGGAAACAGGAGGTAGGATTTTATCCTGCAGGTCCATAGCAATAATCTGAGCAGCAGTCATGTTTCTGTGGCTGTGCCAGATTAGAAGAATGGATGTTGTGGTGCTCAGACAAATAGATGAGCCACGTAAGAACCTGTATAGAACAGACCCTCAAAAAGTCTTTATACGAGCTGTCCCTGCTTTGCAACACAAGATACGGAATGAAGAAGAAAGCCCGTGTTGCTTTAAATTTTAGTCCCTAAATACCAACTTTCAGCGAGATTTCTCAATGGGATGCTGTCAGCAAGCAATGTACTTAGAGTTACAGTGATGCCTTCTGTAAGAGCTGTTTCAATTCTAAAATCTAATGTGAAAATTTTTTAGTTGATTTAAATTATATTCTAGTAGCTTCGTCTTCTAAAGATTCCCTAGGGAGCCGATACGCTTTCTTGTGTCTTCTGCTCTTAGCTACCATGAAGCAAGTAACAAATTGTGAGAAGGAGAACTTTTACCGTGAACATCAGCGGAAGGATACAAGCACTTACATACTGAATAGGAAGTGGTTGACTAGGTTGTGCAGAATTAACCTAAAAAATAAAAAAAAGGGATTATGTGAGTATACAGCTCCAAGATTGTACTTATGGAACCTACTGCAAGTAGATAAGTACAAAACCAAATCTTTGCACTATCACATGAGTCATGAAATCTAAACCATCACAACCCGGTATCACAAAAATTAACCGTGGGCAAAAAGGACCAAATAAGATGCATTGT
The DNA here is from genome assembly GCF_026419915.1 of Harpia harpyja. NCBI lineage: Eukaryota > Metazoa > Chordata > Aves > Accipitriformes > Accipitridae > Harpia > Harpia harpyja. The sequence goes on from NC_068941.1 coordinate 1,957,782, forward strand.
CACTACGGAAAGGCAAAAATAATTGTTTGGTACTTTCTGTTTTGGTTTGTCACTTTAGGTGATACTATTTGCTTTGACTTATGTACTGACGTAAATCACAGTACGTTAACAAGATGACTGCCATAATTTTCCAGATCAGGTGCTTTCGTTTACACAGAAGCACAAAGATTGTTCTATATATGATGCAAAGATTTGTGTTTCAATATTAGCTTTTCTAGTTTAGATGAATTATAAATATAGCCCTTGAATTTCCCATGCTAATTTCCTGCTGAAAATAGTCTTATAGTGCCTTCATGGAGTACGTATATTTCCACGCAAAGCTGCAGGTTTAATGCTAGGTTTTTCAAGAACCAACAAACATCTATGCAAGGAAACACGTCGGGATGAGGAGCAAAGAAAATTTTTGTGTTACGTGCTGCAGTCGTATAATTTGCTATTTATAAACAAGGTCCCACAACCCCACTGGTTTACTGAGTTCAGTGGAATTAAGCTGATTTGCACTGATGGAGAGGTTGAGCTGCAGTTAATATTTTAAAATAAGAAAATGGGTTGCCTAACATACTGTTGACGTGTGGTGCGGCAGCGTCTGTACGCAGGTGAAAAAACACCGCTGTACAGAAAGCTAATTTAATTGCAGAGCTTAATAAGTGGTGTTGCATGCCATGTGTTGCTCATGAAAATGTTGACTACGGAATTGCTAACTGTGAATGGAGGACTAGGCATGGAACAGATCTTCTCAATAGCTGGGGTTAACTTTTGGCTTTTCACCTGATAATTTTGCGTACTTCTATCTCAAGTAAAACCCATCAATACCGTTTCAACCAGCCGTGATAACTTAGGAAAATTCTGCTAATGGAAACTTTTTGCTGGTCTCTCCCTGAAGCGTTTGAATCGTTACAGGATGCACCCAGCTACTCATTTGTCCCCATTGCTGGTTCTATGTCCTGTGAAGCGTTAGCATGTTTGTAGGGTCCTGGTCTGATTCTGGAGCCCTGCCAGGGCCTTAGCGCCTGGTTTAGGAGACCGAGGGGAGACACAGACGCCCCGCGTTTCTCGAGAGCCCCAGTCGCGGGGCTGAGTCCTCCGTGGGAGAGCGACAGGTTCGGCTGGAACGCGGCACTGAAACGCACGGTCTGTTTTGAGGGTCCCTGTAGGTGTCTGTGGGGAGGCGGTTGCCCCTCTCTGCCTACAGGTCCATTGACTTGAAAATAGCAAGATGCTTTTCGGAATAGCGTTGACCCTGCTGCAAGGCTGGACGAGGTGACCTTCCGAAGTGCCTTCCTGCGTTACCCTCTTGGGTGTTCATGGTGCCAAGGCACGTGATACTCCAAACTACACAGATAATTAACAGTATAAATGAGCGGTAGGATGAGTTAGACACAGGGAGGAGAATAAAAAGCAAGCATTAAATCTCCTCATTTCAAAATCTGCAAATAGTGCAGCTCATTTCCAAATGCCTGGAGCCAACCTCCCATCTTCTTCTGTGGCTTGACACAGCTCTGCTCAGATACTAACTGAGAATTTGACTTTTCCTGTGAAACGAGAGTGAAGTTTTAATTTAAACACACATTCCCATACAGAATACCAAACTACGCAGGGAGCTTGTACCTTGATGTAGTCAGTACAACAGACTGCAAGATTAAGAACAGAAATTCTCAACGGTGCCACCTACTCATGAGAGTTACAAACTCTCAGTGTTTGTCCCAGTCCTGGTAACAGTAAAACTTAGGGCTTCACCTTTGAGCTCATGTGACAGTCTGAAGGAGACCGGCCGAGTACTGATGTGCTCTTAGCTCAATATCAAAGCCTTATTTTTTCTTCTGACTTCTTGCGTTACTGCTTTCCTCTCTACCAGTTTTGTCCAACGTGACCACTGCATCTCTGTTTGTGGAATAGACATCCAGCAAATGCTCAAAGAAACAGTGACGTTTTGGGGATCTCTAATAGATCTTTGACCTCTTTAAGATCTTTTCCCTGACTGGGAAAGGGAATGCCACACACTTAACTTCAAGGCATGTTATGTCTGAGCTATCTGTTAAAATTTTTCCATCAGTTCTCCAGTTACGGTTAGGTCACTGAAAAACTCCGACTTTATTCAAACAAAACTTTACCCAACTATAACATTTTATTTTAAGACATCACGTAAAAGGCATCTTTGAGAGGTATTGCTTGGGATTTAATTTCTTTAAGGGAAGATTTCATTGTTTTTAATGCTGTTGGTAGATAACATCCGCAGGCTACAAGTGAAGGTGATTTGGGGTGAGTAGAACCACATCTGGCCCGGTACGTGGGAGCTCTAGTAGATTAGCACTGGAAATTGTTGCCTGTGACCCTCCGCAAAGATAACGTGCCTTCCCACGGCTCTTCGTTTCTGGTGCGCGCAGAAGCCGACGTTGTCAAAGTGACCGCCGATTTCTTTGCTTCCCAGCTAGGGTTATTTTTTAGGGTGACGGTGGGTTCTGTCAGGGGATGAAGCATCTCAGGTTGCCTATTCAGAGTAGCCCATCGTTTATGAAACGTAGGCAGAGCTTTTATCAGTGCCCATCTAAATGCTGTCCTCCGGGTGTTTTGGTGCTCTTCGCTAGGTTTTACAATCAACATTACATCTGTTTTGCAGATGAGCCCTGTATGGGAGACAAATCTATCTTCTGTCAGATGGAAGTGCTTGCACGTTACTGTTCCATCCCTGGCTACAACAAGCTGTGCTGCGAGTCGTGCGGCAAGCGCAGCAGCACCCTCCCACCGCCGTTCCTCACGGAAGCCGCTGAAACCGAAGAGGGAGCGACGTTCGATCGGAGCGACCTGCCGAGGGCTTTGATGATGCCGACCCCTTTGATGATGCCGACCCCTGTGGTGCCCCGCTACGCACAGTTCCCACCTGGGAGAAGTCCTCTGGGCGGGCTTCCTTTCGCTGGAGAGAACGCCGACGCGCACGACTCCCCGGCCGACGCCAAGCCCAAAGGTGCTGAATTTCCGCAGTGGAGAGCTCCTCAGGCGAGGAAGACCTCGAGGCTGTTCGCTTTGCTACACCGGTCACCTGCCAACAGCAGCAGCGGTCTCCGTCCTCGTAACGCCCTCGCCTTGGCCGCAGCCGTTCCCGCGGTGCCAGCCGGCAACGCCACCGCGGGTGCTCCTTCTCCATCGAGAACCTCGCGGAAGGGCGAGAAGCACGCCGAGAAGAGATGGCCTTCGAGGTCCTCCACCGTGGAAAGATGAACGCGAATGCCTTGCGGAGGATGGCCGTCGAAAGAGGCTTTGTTTGGCGCTTTGGGTTTAATTTCCTTACTTCTGGACGCTATGGTGCACGCTGCTTTCCACAAGCGGGACGCTGCAGATCATCAACTCGTCTTCCTTGTAAATACAAAGAACGAGAAGTGCTGGTTCACTTTCTAGTTGCTCCCGTCCTCCTCCCATGCTGCGTTATCTGGCTACCTTGAACGCACCGGAGGAAAGCACCAAAGAATATTCCGAACGGTGAGCAGAAGTTGCTGAGGGCGTCAGTCGAGCTCTAGTACAGAAAAGTGGCCCCGACCTCAGCACTCACCTCATTATTTTTGGTTTTAAACACTTGCGTGTAGAAAATGCCCCACTACAAGAGGTACCAAACGTTTACAACTATACAGAATACTTTTGCAGTGGAACAACTGAATCCATAAGACTTGTTTTGCTAATTTATCTATATAAACGGATATTGTACGAGCAAATTTGCAGCTGTTTTGTAAATACTGTATATTGCAGAAAGTCAGTATTATTTTTAAGAGTTCTGTGCTGTCAGACAACTGTTTACCTATGTTGCATTCTGGACAATTGCTAGGTGCCTGCCATTGAGTACTGCCTTATTTACATTCCAAGAGTTGATTTTTAAAGCAGCATTATCATAAAAGGAGGAGTTCCCTTTTCATATGAATGACATCTGCTGACACTAGGAAAGGGCTTTTTTGGAGGATCAACAATGTGATGCTTTCTTTTGAAACGGGGGGAGAAAAGCGTAACCCTCAAGGTGTGAGTCTACTTAGAGCCACCCGCCCATTAGAAGTCGGTTTAGAAACTTTAGTGTAATTCCAGTCGCAGGTTGGAGAAATGATTTTACGTGCCTGTGGAGTGAACACCGACACCCGCGGCCTCCGCTGAGCAGGCGTTGCTTCAGTTCAGGAGTAGCAGTGCCGTCCCTTAAGTCTCCTTTTGCCGAAGAGGTCAGACCAGTGTAGGAAACCATGTATATACTGTAAGTAGTGTAATGTTCACGAGTCACAAATGAGTTCTGTTTTCCAGATGATCTGTTTGTTGTTTCTGAAGCTGAAAAAGCATCACAGAGGTAGAATAAGCGCTAACAAGAAGTAGCTGTGGCAAGACTTAAAATAGATTTTTTTGTTCCTACTGGAAGCATTGATTTAAAGGTGAGAGAGATATTTATTTTTCAGCATGGTTCACCTCAAAATCTTCACAACCACAATGCATCTGACTGCAATAACGTACTAGTAATTTATGTCAATAACCATCTTGTTCACAGTCCACCCAATCGCACTCTCTCCTGTGTGTTGCTGTAAAGTACTTGTATATAGGATTGAGAACTAAAGATATTTATTAAAAGTTGATTTCTTGATAGTATTTTATGTACTAAATATTTACACTACGGGCAGTTGACTATTCTTTTTGCCAAGATAAAACAGAGAGATGTAATTAGATACCTGTACATGCTATGTCATATGGATAGAACAGAAATTTAAGCTAACTAAACTACTGTAGAGAAATCGTTGATCTTATTCTTTAAAAAAAAAAAGTCTTATGACAGTTTTTTTATTACAGGCATCTTTAATTTCTAAATAGGTTATTAAAGTTTCACGTGCAATTTTTGCTTCCCTGTAAAAAGTCCTCGTGATCGACCCATTTAAAAGAACAGTGAATACGTACCTCTGAAATGCTATAAAAAGTAGGTTAGGACCCCGGAGATTAAATTCTAGAAACATGTGTAGTGATTATGCGGAATCACTAGGAAGAAATGAGGATGAAGATTGTTGTCGGAAGACTTTTAAAGTAAACTAGAATGGGGGTAGGTTAATCCCGTTCGGGGAAGTGTAGGGTCACGCTATGCAAGACGCATCTTACATCGTGATGTGTGTAATCTAACCCGCTGAAGTATTGACTCGACACCTCTAAAGAATTGCTGCTACCTTTCTGCAAGGCTTTTGAAGGTCCAAGAAACTAGTATTAAACAGATTGTACAGACAATCCCTGAGCCTCAAACAGACAAATAGGGTGTGTTTGTTCCTCTAAAATTCCCCAAAAGTCAAATTCTCTTTTCTGTCTTTATCTTTTACATATATACAATGTGGGTGTAGATAATCCTTGTACCTTTTTGATTTCTTTTCTACCAAGCTAATTTCTCTTTCTATAAAGTGTACACTACTGATACTGTTTGTTGTATTTGGGGAGCACGTAACAATAAAATCTTTAACATAACAAGTCTTTCTCTGGTTTGATTCACGTGGGAGGGTCTGGTTTTTTCATTTTTAAGTTTTGTCTTTTGCAAAATGACGGGCCGTGTGCTTTAGGCGTGACCTTTACCGTCTTGAAAAAAGTGCATTTGAATTAAATATTTAATTTGATTTTTAAAAACAGACATCCTGCTCTTACCATTGAAGAGTGCGGGCTGCAGAGAAATTGGGGGAAAGGAAGGAGTGCGTTTCCAGTGATCCACAGAATTCCTGGTACACGCGTGGGCGTCCAGATAGCAGCTCCAACCCTTTTGACAAGAACACGTAACTTTCGGGGCTTTGCTTTTTTGAGGCGGCGGTATCTGAGGCATTCTGTGCCAGTCAAACAGGAGGCAGCTGCTCTCCTGTCCTTTACCTAGAAACGTTTTCTGAGCTGATGAGAGGATTTCAGGTCGCTGCCGGAGGTGGGTCATTCTGGTACTGCTCCAAAACGGCGACAACAGTTTTTTTCTATAGTTCTGGTTACCCGTTTTCAAGAAGAGTAGACCCGGACCGAAACTTCTAAAGAAAAGCTCATCTGGTAAGAAAACAGGGAGGTCTTCATCTCAGAGGTGGAGTCTGGAGAAGCGTTGGGTTTCTAGCTGAGTCTGGAGAAGCGTTGGGTTTTTAGCTGAGTCTGGAGAAACTTTGGGTTTCTAGCTGAGTCTGGAGAAACTTTGGGTTTTTAACTGAGTCTGGAGAAACTTTGGGTTTCTAGCTGAGTCTGGAGAAACTTTGGGTTTCTAGCTGAGTCTGGAGAAACTTTGGGTTTTTAACTGAGTGCAGAGAAACTTTGGGTTTTTAACCCAGCAGAGGAGAGGCTGAGGGGGAGATCTAATTGCTGCATGTATGCACGTAGCAAATATAAACAAGGCAGGAAAACAGATGCCAGTGTTTATGATCCAGCAAGTATATACGCAGCAAGGAGCGACCTATGTCGTGCGTGTACCTCCAGTAAGGCTCTGAGAGCCAGGAGTCCCGCACGATGCACGGCAGTCTGACTGAGGAGAGGAGATTTCCACGCAGCTCCGCTGAGGCCGAGAGGTAAGCCCACCGAGTGGTAAGCCCACCTGGAGCTGCAGACCTACGGGGCATTCACAAACCTGCAAAAGAAGCCCGGCTTTCCTGCGGCAACAGCCTTTGCCTCTGCTACAAATACGTACGGTGGGGCACTACCTTCGGGTGTGGTGGTTTGCACCGGAATTCGCCGGTAGTATTTTGGTATTTGGTCTGTAATTATTGATTTTAATCGTAAATGGTGTCATGAAAAACGTTAAATGATGTTTAAAAAAAAAAAAGGCAAAACAGAAAATTAATACTAAGAGGCCAAATTTCCAACCCACTGCATTGACAAGAGACGTTTGTATCGCTCACTTGGGCTTCAGGTCTCAGCTAAACCTCTGGTTTACTACATTCTGCCAAGAATTACACTCTCTGAGTACGTTCTTGACAGTTTTAAGCTGGGCAAGTAAATCTGACGTAAGTGTCTAGTTGAACTCAAATTCTTGTAGAGAAGACCAATACTAACATTTCATAAGCAAGAGTCTTAAAAAAATTCTAAGATCCATCTAAGCGCCACTTGAGAGTGCTAAAAACCTCTATTAATCCAAGTTCAGTGTGCAAGCTGTTAGGGTAAATGGCTCGCAATTGGCAATAACAGCGGTTGTAAACTGCTCTCACTGGTTTTCCGCTTCTGGAATGGCTCACAGAACGGCAATACCTGAGAGGGACCGATTTTAATGGGAAACTGCAACTTCAACTGTTCTTGCAACTTCAACGTGTTGCCAGATGACAGCTTGTTAAAATACCGCTTAAAAAATTCAGCGAGACCAGCGGGTAGTTTTTCATGTGACAAAATTCAGGTGTTAGCTCTTTAAAAGTACTGGGGAGAGGTATCTTTGAAGAGACAGTTTGAGCCTGTCATCATTTGGATTGTAATTAAGGCAGAGATTCTAGCAGCTATAACCAGTATCTTAGGAAGATGCCAACCATCTGTATTCCACATAGAAGTAGTGCTTTTCAGGTTTTTAAAGTGCACAAAGAAAGGTCAGGCTTAGGTAAGTTGATACTAACACAGTGCAAAACGGATCTGGTTTCTTCCAGGGGCTTCACACATTCCTGAATTGTTCACATGGGTTTTTTCCTAATTCTCTGAAAGTAAGATGGTGCCCAAGGCAAGATCTCTTACGTGGCAAGTGTCGTATGAACTGGCCCTTATTAACTGCAGCGAAAAGGGGAAAAAAGTCTCTGTTTTAAATCTCATATTAAGGTAAGGGAGCGCTAATGGCAGAGTTGGGACCCATGTACCCTGCTGGGTTATTCAGCGAGAGCTGAATGTGAAGTGTCACCTTCTGGGCTGGCAGAGCGTGGACAGAGAGCTGCTGCTGCGACAGCGGGGAGGAGGCAGGCGGGAGAGCGGTGTCAGGTTTTCAAAACTGGGAAATCGGAGGTACGGGCAAGACCCAGTGCAGGAAGACAATGCTTTAGAAGGATCGGTCAGCAAAATCACATGGTATTATTCAGACATATAAATCACCTTTTGCCAACCCACAGAAATACCTGCTCTTGCTTATTTCTTGCGTTCAGGCTCTGAGCATTAGGTCTTTGTTGGAATGATTGAGTTTTGGGACCAGGTGTCTGTGCTGATACGGAAGAGAAATCCCCATCCCTATTGATGGAGGGTGTTGTTTTCTTTTCGTAGATGAAGATGATTTCCAGGCTGCTCTGAGAGAGATTTCTTTCCTTTTAGTTACAGGAATTTGTCACACTAGGTAACATTTTCTTAAAAAAAAAAGGCTGGGGGGGGAATTTACATTTTCTTTTTTGCCCTACTTTGTTTTCAGCCCACACCGATACCGTGCATTTCATTGAGAGACCCATGGATTACTTAGTCCCTGGGGGTTGCTTCTCAGGATCTTGCAAGGACCGTTTGCTTTGGAGTCAAGCCAAAAAACACACACCAGGGATGCTTACAGCACTTGGAGTTGACCACAGTTTCAAAAGAATCTGGCTGGCCTCACACTGAGCGAACTCCAAACTGGGTGGAATGGGTGACTGGAGGGGCGACTGGGTGCTACAAACCAGAACACCTGGGACAGAAGCGGAGACGTGATGCCTGTGGTGCTGCTGAAGGAGGCACGGTAGTTCAGGACGAGCAAGAGCCTTTTGTTTGTTACTTGGTATTAATTTACAGGGGTTTATGGCGTTTCTTTTGGGTACAATGCACAATATTTTAGCCTGTTACTTATACCCTTGTTCCACGTTGTGAGGGAAGTGCAAAACCCCTTTGAAATTTGATGGGTGATCAATCCAGAGGTACACGCATGTACCAGAACAGTGATTTACTCTGTAGGGAAGAGTCACAGGTACTCCTTTCCTTCCTTTTAGGATGACTGCTTTGCATCGAACATTAAGATTGCATGGGTGTTCATGAAATCAAAGTTATAATAGTACATTTAAATAAATTTAATTTCATGTGTTTCATGGTATGCAGGTCCCGGACCCAAATACTAAGACTTCTACCGCTACAGTCACCCTCAAAAGGGTGCAAGAGGATCTCTTAGATTCTAGTACCAATCCCAAATTACTTTACCACCTCTACAGAACCTAAGGCAAGTAATACACAGACCTTTCTACGCTCAACTTGTCCCAAACCATTGCTACACTGCTTTAAGAGACTAGAGAGCACGCCGCTTTCCACACAAGAGCTGCTCTATGAGACAAGACCCTTCACATAGAAACTCAAACACATTTTAATAACAGCATTAAAGAAAAAAATTAAAAGCCGAAAGTAGCAACTCAAAGTTGTCGTCCTTTTATTTCCTAGGGAACCTAGCGCACGGGGACAGGCACGCTGGAACAGATTGACCATGTAGCCCAGGATCTTCTTTCTGGCTGTAGTCAATAATGGACACTCAAAGAAAGAACGTATGAGCAAGGGACGCATAGGATGGCCGTCTATTCCCTGGCAGCCTTCTCCCCCCCTGTGTGCTGTATTCACAACCCGTTGCAAAATTCTGGTTAGTTCGAGTTAACAAATCTGAAAGTGCAGGACCAAATTCTTTTTCTCCAGTGGTTTTACATCAGGTACTCCTCAGATCTGACATCAGCGCAGGCGGCTCAAGTTATTTCAGTGCCAGCTGAGGAGGTTTATGCTTCTGAGGAAAAGCAATTGCTTTCAACATGTCTTTCTCTGGCAACCGGTTGTGTTTAACACGCTTCCAGGTTCCCGTGACTTGGGAAAGAGGTACTACTATAAATTGCTGACAACAGCATAAGAACTCTGTTTAAATCTGAAGAGTGCTTTCTGAGCCTAAGTAAATGCATTTTGAAAGTCCTAAGTGGCTTTCTTAATATCCCATGCTATTTGCAGTGGATGAGAATCACTCAGAGTTTTCCAAAGTGTCCCGATGGACTCAGCACGGGGAATGAGTCATTAGTGAAGAGGGGCTAAAAGCAAAGTTATCGGAAGTAAACTCCCTTGTGAGAAACACACAGGCACCTCGCCCAGACCTCTGCAGTCAAATGCAAGTGCGAAGCTTTCTCTCACCTGAAATAAGAAGTATGCGTGAAAGGCCAAAAGCATCTTTAGAGGAGCCTCAGCTTTTGCCTTTTGGGTGCTGCACAAAAAATGTGTATAGCTACATCCATCTCTTGATCTCTTCCTGTGACTTTCTTCCAACTCTGAGCCCTTGGCATTTTCCTCCTGAATGTGAGTCTGACATCACTGCGATGGCTGGTCTTGATTTGGGGAGACCTGGAAGGATACAAAGGTGTGAAAACTGCTCCTTTCAGGATCCTGAATACAGAAGGAGGAGGAATTGAGGGTGAAGACTGGTTTTCCTTCCGCCTCACTCCCTCTCTGCACTTCAATACTTCCTTCTGATTTGAGACTAGATCCTAGCTGTGTGTTTTCCAGGAGGAAAAAAAAAATCCTAGTTTTCCAGGAGGCGATGGATGGTGGTGGCAGGGGTTAGAGGCAGGCTGGTGCCCCGGGGGGGGACAGCTCTGGCAGCAGACTAGCAGGACTCGCAGCCTCTTTTCTGGGGATGCCCTCGTCCTCTATGCCTTAGGCTTCTGCCGTGCTCCGAAGAGCATCTACACGCATTCACGCCCTCCTACTGCCCCACGCAGCAGCGGGCGAGTTGGATTCAGAAGATGCTGTACAGTGAGTGCCTTGGATTATAACAAATATTCCTTCCTTTCCGAGACATTCACAAAGCGGGCCATCCCATCACCGCCACCCCTCCGAATCCCTATTCGGATTCAAGCTATTCCTATAGCATGACCTTTACCGTCTTGAAAAAAGTGCATTTGAATTAAATATTTAATTTGATTTTTAAAAACAGACATCCTGCTATTACCATTGAAGAGTGCGGGCTGCAGAGAAATTGGGGGAAAGGAAGGAGTGCGTTTCCAGTGATCCACAGAATTCCTGGTACACGCGTGGGCGTCCAGATAGCAGCTCCAACCCTTTCGACAAGAACACGTAACTTTCGGGGCTTTGCTTTTTTGAGGCGGCGGTATCTGAGGCATTCTGTGCCAGTCAAACAGGAGGCAGCTGCTCTCCTGTCCTTTACCTAGAAACGTTTTCTGAGCTGATGAGAGGATTTCAGGTCGCTGCCGGAGGTGGGTCATTCTGGTACTGCTCCAAAACGGTGACAACAATTTTTTTTTTTTTCAACTAATCCTATGCTATTCCTATTCAAGCTCGCTCGCTTGTGTGCACATGGGGCAGAACGGAGAGGAACCAGGAGGTCGTGTTTCCCCTGAAGATGGAGCGTGGCAGACTGCCTGTCTGCTGCCAGCAGCAAGGGAGATGCTCCTGGCCTTTCCAGGAAACCGGAGTTCATAGTGGGTGCGATATTGGCAAAGCTGGAACACAGAAGAGGAAAGGAGAAGGATAAAGGACGGGCCGCGTGCTGCTTTCTCCTTTGTATCAGTTCTGTGCCCCCTGGAGAGAAGCAATCAAGAGCACTCCTGTTGCACAGTAAGACATTTGAACTTCATCTTGAAGGAGTACAGAAACTCTCTGGCGCTGGAGCAAGCCGTCAGGCTGAAATGAGCTATGAGAGAACCGCGCTGGTGACCGAGTAATTGGTTCCCATCAGTTGAGAGAGGATTTCTGTGCAATACAGATTAGCACGTTTCCCTCTTCACAATAAAGTCATTCCTACCTTGAAGTGCAGCAAGGTGTCCTGGAGCGCCGTGGGTCAGGGCATCGTAGGACACAATCTCCGCAGTCTGTGACTACTCTGTGATTACGACGTGTTTATTCCCCTCTGCTATGAATATGAAGTACCGATACCTTTATGTTCCATAGTACTCTGGAAGCAGAGATAATAGTGTTTTGGTAAACATATCGTGGCTGTGGATGCGGCATTCTCTCTTTTTTTATGTGTGAAAGGCATGGCACCTGCAGGTGAAAATAAGGAATTAGAAAATCGGCATGTAGTTGGAACAGTCTATGCTACTGGAAGAAATCTCCTTTTCATATTAAACAATAAAAATGCAATCGCTCTGCATTCTGTGCATATTTCCTCCCTAACATGTTAGTTTCCACAAAAATATTTATGGATATTGCTTGTAAACTATCCAATAATATTTACTTTTATAAAGCACTCAAAACACACTTAAAAGAACCTGGCCTAAAAATACTCCAGATGCTGTGAAGACACTGAGTAAAGCATCTGCATTTGTCTTTCTTTGGATAAATGGTTTAAAGAAGAACCAGCATCACCGTTGCTGGGTGTGATCGCTCCTGAGTGTGTAAAATGATGTACACAGTCTGCCTGAAAGTGTTGTCAGTATTTGATGCTGCACCGGGAGGGGCTTCTTGAAGAAATCTTGTACACAGGCCTTTAGCCCAGAGGATGGGAGAGGGAGAAACCCCCCCACCCAACTCCAGAAGGCTCGGGCAAAGCCCCCCCGCCACGTCCCGGCTTCTCCCCCGGGATGGGGACGGGGGGGACGGCGGGTGGCTGGGGGGTGCAGGGACCGGGCAGGCAGGGGTACCCCCTGTATTGTACCCCACGTTCACACACCCTGCCCCGCTGCTGCTGAACGGCCTGGGGGGGGTGGTTGGGTGTTGAGTTGGTTTGGTACTTTTGTTTCAATCCAGACGGGAAGGGTGCTGAAAGAAATCCGCGTTTCCGAGGGATTTAACGCCGCCCTGCACGGATCATGCCCCTCGCTTGTGCCACCCCAGGTGAAGGGACCAGTCTGAACAAACCCAGCCCGTTTTTGAAGCCGGGGCAGCCAGCGGAGCTGGCGATGGATTGTTGGAAAAACAAGACCCCCCCGCCACCGTGACACATGGGGAAAGGGCACCCAGGGAAGGTGCTGCGGCGCTTGGGGCGTCATCACCTGTGGATAAAGGCTGTGGGAAAAGGGGTTTTCTTCTGTTGTTTGACATGTAATTCATCATCAGTACATGCCCCATCCCGCCTGCTTTTCGTGAGGGGCCAGGCTTGGCCGGAGGGGCTCCGGGCGGGCAGAAGGGGCCAAAGCCCCCGTCCTGCCCCACTGTGGGGGGCTGCAGGGTGACAGCACATGCCCACGGCCGGGGGAGAGGGCTGGCAGTGATGTCCCCCACCTCAGCGATGTCCCCCAACCTTTGCCTTCTTGTTTACATGTTAAAAATAAAAAATAAATGGCCAAAGAGGCACCCAAGCGAGGTGGCAGCCTGAGGCCCTGTCGTGGTTTAACCCCAGACGCCAACTAAACACCACGCAGCCGCTCACTCACTGCCCCCCCCCCAGTGGGATGGGGGAGAACATTGGGAAAAGAAGTAAAACTCGTGGGTTGAGATAAGAACAGTTTAATAGAACAGAAAAGAAGAAACTAATAATGATAACACTAATAAAATGACAACAGTAATAATAAAAGGACTGGAATGTACAAATGATGCACAGTGCAATTACTCACCACCCGCCGATCGACGCCCAGTTAGTCCCCGAGCGGCGATTCCCCCCGCCCCCACTCCCCCCGGTTTATATACTGGACATGACACCGCATGGTATGGAATATTCCTTTGGCCAATGGGGGTCAGGTGCCCTGGCCGTGTCCCCTCCCAACTTCTTGTGCCCCTCCAGCTTTCTCGCTGGCTGGGCTTGAGAAGCTGAAAAATCCTTGACTTGAGACTAGACAGTACTGAGCAACAACTGAAACCATCAGTGTTCTCAACATTCTTCTCCTACTGAACTCAAAACCCAGCACCGCACCAGCTACTAGGAAGACCCTCACTCTATCCCAGCCGAAACCAGGGGAGGCCCCGAGAACCTGCCCCGCTCTCTGGCCCTAAAAGCAGCCGGGAGTGGGGGGGGCACCCTGAGCGACCCCGGGGCGATGCGGGGGGACCCCGGCCAGGGCTGCCCTGCCTTGGGTTGGGGGCCTTGGGGGCCAATTTTTGCCGGGCTTTGTCCTTTTCCCTTTTTCAGCAGGTCAGTCTATTTTCCTGCTGGTTGTCTGAGTTGTTTGGCATGGGCGGGTTGAGGGGGCTTTGGTTTGGTTTGGGGTTTTTTTATTTGGTTTTTTAGGCAGGGGCTTTGCAGGGTCAGTTTTGCTGCCTCAGGGCTTTTCCCCATTGGGTGGGGCTGGGGGGGGGGGGGATGCTGTTCATTTCACATCTTTTGCACCTCTGCTTTTTGGTTTTGTGCTTTTTGCTTTCCTCTTTTTCCTCTTTTCCTTATTGCAGGGGTTTCTTTCCTTTTTTATCATCCTCTTTTTTATATCTTTTTTTCTGTTTTTTTCCTTTTTTCTTTTTCCTGCTTTTCCCCCTTTTTTCTCTTTCTAAGTATGTTTTTTTCTGGTTTTTTTCCCTTTCTTTTCCTCTCTTTTCCCCCCCTTTCTTTTCCTCTCTTTTTCCCCCTCTTTTTTTTCTCCTGCTTTGCCCCCAGCCTCTCGCCGGGGCAGCCCCACAGGTGTGGGCACTCGGGCCGATGAGAAAGGACCCACACCTGGGGTGGGCTTGGCTGGGGGTGGAGGGAAAGGGGGGTGGGGGCGGGCACAGGGAGGGGGTCGGGGGCTGCGGGGAAGTCGTGGTTGGGGCCTGGGCTTTTCTGCCACCCTCCCCGGCCCTGGGGTGCCCGGAGCCCCGGCAGCTCTCAGCCGCGGGGGTGGCCAGTCCCCAGCGAGGGCTGTGGGGGTCCCCGTGCTCGTGCCGGGTATGGTCGTTAGCTGTACAGACGCAGGCCATCTGTGAAGACCACCGGCAAAGCGAACGGCCCCTCTCGGCTCGCTGCGGCGTCTGACCGAGCTGCCGCCGCGAGAGAACCGGGCCCGGGGCCGCGCATCGGCCTCTGCCTCCAACCTCGGCCATCTCCCCGGGAGATCTGTCCACTTCTCTGTCCCGCGGGAAATGAAAAAGCCAACTCGATGGCGCGGGGGAGGGCAGCGCTGCGGGGAGCTGCCCCGCACACTGGAGGTGTGCAGCTCTGCGGCGCTGCACTGGGGCCGGGGGCCGAGCGGGCGGGCGGCGGGACCCGGGGCGGCCCCGGCGGGCGGGGGCGGGCCCAGGTCGCTGAATGGCGGGGGCGGGCCCAGGTCGCTGAATGGCGGGGGCGGGCCCCGTTCTATAAAAGGAGGGGGCGGGGCGGAGGGCGGAGCCCGCGGCTGCCGGGGAATAGAGCCCCGAGGGCCGCAGCCCGCTCCCGCCGTCCTCGCTCCCGCTCCGGCCCGCTCCGCTCCGCTCCCGGCGCCGGGTTCGGGGCTCCAGGCCGGGCCCGCGGCGGGGGCCGAGGCTCAGCGGAGCCGGAGCCGGGCCCGAGAGCGATCCCCGCGTTCCCGGGCCGCGCCAGCGGCGGCTGGGGGGTGCCGGCCCGGCGCCGAGATGGAGCCCGGCTCCTGCATTTGGGGGGCTCGACGCCAGGGTCGGTGGGCCGGTTTGGGGGCTCCGAAAGAGAGCTCAGGTCCTGCGCTGGGGGGGCTCAGGGGGTCAGGGCCAGAGCTGAGAAGTGGAGCCCAGTCCTGCACGTGGGGGCTCGACACCAGGGTCACTGAGCCGGTTTTCGGGCTCCAAAACAGGGACCGAGGGCTGTGTTTGAGGGGCTGGAAACCGAGAGCAAGTGCTGCGTGTTTGGGGCTTGAAACCGGGGTCACTCGGCCAGGTTCAGGGCTCAGACTCCGAGTCCTGCGTGGTTTGGCCAGTTTGGGGGCTCAGAAACAGAGTCGAGCCCTGTGTTTTGGGGTCCCGACACCAGGGTCACTAGGCCGGCTTTGGGACTCACAAAGGGGGAACAGTGCTGTGTTTTGGGGGAGCTGGAAACCAGGCTCATCTGGTCAGTGTTAGAGCTGAGAAACTGAGACGAAGAAGTCATCCATTTTTGGGCTCAGAAGCAAAGACCAAGTCCTGCATTTTGGAATCGTGACACCGGGCTCGTTTGGCCATTTTGGGGGCTCAGAAACAGAAACTAAAAGTCCTGCATTTTTGGGGTCTTGACAACCAGGGTCACTAAGCCAGTTTTGGGACTCACAAACAGAGACTAAGAAGTGCTGCATTCAGGGGGCTGGAAATTGAGACCAAGTCTTGTGTGTTTGGGCTCAGAAACAGACTATGATGTCCTGCATTTTGGGATCCTGACACCAAGGTCACTAAGCCAGTTTTGGGGCTCGCAAAGGGGGACCAAGTGCTGTGTTTGGGGGGGCTGGAAACCAGGCTCACCTGGTCAGTGTTAGAGCTGAGAAACTGAGACCAAGTCCTACATGTTTGGGCTCAGAAACAGACCGTGTCCTGCATGTTTGGGGCTCAACACCAGGCTCAGCTCAGAGACTAAAAGTCCTCCGTTTTGGAATCATGACACCAGGCTCATTTGGCCAATTTTGGAGCTCAGAAACAGAGACAAACAAAAAGTCCTGCATTTTGGGGTCCTGACACAAGGGTCACTAGGCCAGGTCTTGGGCTCACAAAGAGGGATAAAAAGAAGTCCTGCATTTTGGGGTCCTGACACAAGGGTCACTAGGCCAGGTCTTGGGCTCACAAAGAGGGATAAAAAGAAGTCCCGCATTTTGGGGTCTTGGAACCAGGCTCATCTGGCCAGTTTGGAGGCTCAGAAACAGAGATTAAGTAAGTCCTGCACTTTGGGGTCCTAACACCAGGCTCAGAAACAGAGACTAAGAAGTCCTGCATTTTGGAGGCTTGGAACCAGGGTCACTAAGCCAGTTTTGGGGCTCACAGAGAGACACTAAGTAAGTGCTGCATTTTGGGGGGCTGGAAACCAAGTGCTGTGTCTTTCTTTGGGCTCAGAAACATCCTGCACATATGGGATGTGACACCAGGCTCAGCTCAGAAACAGAGACTGAATGTCTTGCATTTTGGCGTCTTGGAACCAGGCTCATTTGGCCAGGTTGGGGGCTCAGAAACGGAGACTAAAAGTCCTGCGTTTTGGGGTCTTGGAACCAGGCTCATTTGGCCAGGTTGGGGGCTCAGAAACGGAGACTAAAAGTCCTGCATTTTGGCGTCTTGGAACCAGGCTCATTTGGCCAGGTTGGGGGCTCAGAAACGGAGACTAAAAGTCCTGCATTTTGGCGTCTTGGAACCAGGCTCATTTGGCCAGGTTGGGGGCTCAGAAATGGAGACTAAGTCCTGCGTTTTGGGGTCTTGGAACCAGGCTCATTTGGCCAGGTTGGGCGCTCAGAAACTAAAAGTCCTGCATTGTGGGGTCCCAACACCAGGCTCAGAGCTCAGAAACAGAGACTAAAAGTCCTGCATTGTGGGGGCTTGGAACCAGGGTCACTAAGCCAGTGGGGGGGCTCACAAAGAGAGACTAAAAGTGCTGTGTTTCAGGGGCTGGAAACTGAGACCAAGTGCTGTGTGTTCAGGGCTTCAAACTGGGCTCATATGGCCAGTGTTAGAGCTGAGGAAGAGAATTTAAGAAGTCCTGTGGGTCAGGGTCTTGGAGCACAGGTCAGGAAGCTGATTTCTGGGCTCCCAGAGAGAGACCAAGTGCTGTGTTTTGGAGCCCACACAGCCAGGGTTGGGGCTCAGAAACCGAGACCAAGTCATGCGTTCTGGGGGCTTGAAACCAGGCTCACCGGCCCCCACTTACAGCTGAGAAGCAGAGCCCAGGCCCCCTGTTGTGGTGGCTCGCAGCCGGGCTCCCTCGGCCGGTTTTAAGGCTCAGCCACCCGGCGCCCGTCCCGCCTTCGGGGGCTCAAAACAGAGCCGCAGCCCCGCCTGTTTGGGCTCCCCCCCGGGTGCCCGCGGCTGCTCCCGGGATCCCCCCGGGGCCCAGCTTGGCCGCGGCTGTGGGGGGACAACGCCTGCCGCCCTTCTCATGGCCCCGGGCTGCCCCGGCCAGGCGGGAGCGGGACCGGGGCCGGGCTCGGGGCACACACGCTGCCCGCCGAGCCCCCGCCGCCTTCCGCCTTCATTCCGCGGCCCCAGCCCGGCACCCCCGCCCAGCGCAGGCAGCGACCGCCGGACTTCGGCCCCGGGGCCCGGCCGCCAGTACCGCCGCTCCCGGGCCGCGGGCCCGCGTCCCGCCCGGGGAGAGGCGGACACAGGCCGCGCACGCCCGCGAGGCGAAAGCCAGGCCCAGGCCCCGGCCCGACCTCACCGCCCCCCGCGCTCCGCACCGCCCCCGGAGAAGCCGCCGGGCCCGGGCAGGGCTCCGTCCCCGCGTCCCGAGCGACGGGTCCCGCCGAGCGCCCCCGACCCGCTACCAACGTCCGCCGCGGTCGCTGCCGGCGCCGGTCTGGCGGCGGAAGAGGAGGTGAGGAGGGGCGGGGCCTCGGCGCGCATGCGCGGGGCGGGGCAGGCACAGGTGCGAGCGGGCGGGGCCGCAGGGCGCCTGCGCGGGGCGCGGCAGGCACAGGTGCGGTGGGGCGGGGCCGCAGGGCGCCTGCGCGGGGCGGGGCGGCACAGGTGCGACCGGGCGGGGCCGCGGGGCGGGGCCTGGGTGCGCCTGCGCGGGGCGGGGCCGAGCAGATTTGAGCCCCGGCGGCCGCCGGCGGCCCCCGCCTCTCGTTCCCCCGCGGCGGCGGCGGCGGCCGGGCCGGGCTCCCCCGGCGGGGCCCGGGGCCGCGGAGCCGGGAAGGGGCCGCGGGGTGCTGCCGGCGGAGGGGCGGCGGGGCTCGGGGAATAAAGCCCGGAGGGCCGCAGCCCGGCGCCCCCCGCCCCGTCCTCGTTCTCGCCCGCGGCCGGGCCCGCCCCGCCGGTCTCCCCGGCCCGTTCGTTCTGCAGCAGCGCCCGGTCCCCCCGGCCCGACCCCGGCCCGGCAGCGGCGGGGTTTGGGGCTCCGCCGGGCGCTCTGGGGACTCGAGAGCCGCGGGGGTCCCGGCCCGAGCCGGGCGTTTCCCCGGGCAGAGCAAGGAGCCCCGGGGCTGCGGTCGTGGGGCCGGGCCGGCGGCTGGAGCCGAGCCCGAGTCCTGCCGGTTTGGACTCAGAAACGGAGCCCCGGGCGGCTGCTGCTGCGGCCAGAGCCCGGGGGGTGTTGGTGGGAGTTGGGGGATGTTGGGGAACTGGTTTGGGTGTTGGGGGGGCACTGGGTGGTGGGGGCCTGGGTTGGGTGTTGGAGAATTGGGTGGTGGGGGCCTGGGTTGGGTGTTGGGGGGGGCACTGGGTGGTGGGGGCCTGGGTTGGGTGTTGGGGGGGCACTGGGTGGTGGGTGGGAGGTGTAGGGGCTTGGGTTGGGTGGTGGGAGGTGGTGGGTGAGGGCTGGGGTGGGGGGGGTGGGCAGGGTGCGTGGACCCCCACCGGAGGTGGGGGTCTGGTCGCGTTGGTCCCCGAAGCTTGGGAGGCTGGCATGCACCAGGCCGAATTAAACGTCTGAGATAGTCTCTGGGGGAAAAGGTGCTTTTCGCTGCGGGTTTCCAACTCTGTATTCAAGGGGTGTCCCACCCCCGGACCAGTGATTGAACAGTAAACACACGAGTCACTGCCTGTACAGTTATGACATTTAATATTCATATTCAAGTCATGACAGTGATTGATTTACGACCTTGCCAAAAGCCAAGATTGTTTTAACAAGCACAGGCTGGAGCTCAAACCAACTGGAGTCTATAACATGCTGGAGCCGCAGATGAACTGGAGCTGGAACAAGGCAGAGCCATCCATGAGCTGAGGGTGCAAACGAGCTGGAGCTGAAAACAGGGGGGAGCCGGCAGAAACAAGCCACCTGGAGCTGCAAATGAGCTGGATCTGAAACCAGGGCAGAAGCAAACTGGTGCCACAAAGGAACTGGAGCTGTCCATGAGCTGGACCTGCAAACAAACGGGAGCCTGAACCAACAAACAAAACAAACCAAATGGGGGCCCAGACAACCAACCCGAAACCACACTGACCTGGAGCCGCAGCAGGCGCAGGCAGCCCAGCTTCTTCCTGGGGCTCCGCTCCCGGCGTGGCTAGGGCTCCTCCGTCCGTCCGTCCCTGCGCAGGGAAAGATAGATGTGGGACAATCGGCTCCTGGCAGCGTGGCCGGGACCAAAGAGCCCCGGAGCTGCAGCTCTGCCCGGCCCCTCGGCAGCAGCAGTCCAGCACCGCACACCCACGAGGGAAGGGGGGGGAAACGGGGACAGGACACAAGAAACGTCCCATTTCTCCCCAGATCTGGCTGAAACCCCCCGCCCTGTGCAGCAGCAGCGGCACAGACGGACAACCAGCAGACCCAGACTGGGGACGGGGCCAGCACCACACCACTGCCAGTGGGGTTTGGGCTGCTGGGCTGGACCCCGACAGCACCGGTTCCCAATGCCCCTTGCAGCCACGGCCCCCCGAAACGTGCAGCCCAGACCTGCCCGGCCCTGGCTCGGCGTGGGCTGCGGGCATGGGGACCCCCGGGTCCCCACCTGCGCCCACAAACAGCCTCTGGCCATGGGGGGACCCTGCCCGGGCGGGTGCAGGGCCTGGCCCTGCGGCGCTGAGCACCAAGGGACACGCTCCGGGACCCCTCCTTCCCCGGGCGCCGGGATGAGCTTTCCCACACGGCATCGCCTGGGCCACCAGCACCAGGACGGCCGTCGCCCGGCCAGACCGGTTTCACCGACGGAGCCGCAGGAGCCGGTACGGGTCCCTGGAGCAGCCTCTGCTCCCACCGCAGCGCGTTTTGAGCTGAAAAGTTAGCTTTTAAGTAAAACGATGGCTTCACACAGAGCCCAAACCTCCCTGCTGTGGGATGCCCGGGAGCTCCCCATGCCCAGGGACCCCCGGTGCAAAGGCGTCTCCCCGCACGGCCGTGCCGTCGGAGGAGCCCAGCCGTCCTCTCCTTGGCTGTGCGGCCCCGGTGCCTCCTCCCGTGCCGGCTCCCCGCAGGCAGCAAAACCCGTCACCGCAGGCAAACCCCGCTTTTACGGGGAGCGCTCGTACTCACCCCGGGCTGCAGGCAGGCGTGCGAGGTCTGCCGGCGGCTGTGCGAAGGCCCCTCCGCGGCTTCTCCACGGCTGCGGCTCCTCCCGCGTCCCCTCTGCGGTGGGTTCGGAGGCGGACAGGAGCCCCTCTTGTGGGGGACCGGGCCGGGCGGGAGTCCGGCCTGTGGAGCCCGTACGGACGCTGCCAGTTCATGCTTTGAGCAGGGCTTGATCCCGCGGCTGAAATGGGGAGCTGCCGGGGACCCCCGGCCCCACAGGCCGAGCTGCAGCTGCTGCCCCGGACCCCAGAGGGTCGGTGCCCAAACCCACTGGGAAGGTCGCCGGGCACCCACGGCGGGTCCCGCACCGGGGGGGAGAGGGAAAGGGACCGCTCGCCCCCGGCTGCCCCGCGCGCCTGCCCCAGAGCGGAGGAGCGGAGCGGGAACCGAGCGCCCAGGATGGGGTACCCGGCTGGGAAGGGGGGCTCGGCTCCTGTCAGTGAATCCGCAACCGGCCCCGTGCCGACCCAGGAGAGAGCCTGGGACGCAAAGTTCAGAATCACAAGAGGAAATACTTATCCGTGCGCTTGAGGCGTCCCAGCCACATCGGGGCACCCCAAACGTGGGTTCACCCGGAGCTCTTGCACCCTTCAAACGTTCAGCTCATCACTGGCACGCACGCTAACGATTCGCGATCACAGAAAAACTCGGCACAGCAACTCGGTTTCTGCAGCGTTCTTGCTGCTTGTCTGTGGATCCGGACGGCCCCGGCGTCCGTCTTGCCAGAGTCGCTTCTCCGTGCCGCCAGCCGATGCCGGGAGGGTTTCAAAGCCGCGTCAGAGGGGCTGAGATGCCGGCGTTACCTCGGATGTCCCGGGGTGTCCTTTATCCTTCAGGGACGGCGCTCAGCTTCCACAAAGCAAAGTCCTCGTGTCCGGGGCCAGGCCGTCCTTCAGTTCTACTTAGCATGAACAATCCCAAGTAATAGAATGGAACAGAATGGAACGGAACAGACTATTTCAGTTGGAAGGGACCTACAACCATCATCCATTCCAACTGCCTGACCACTTCAGGGCAGACCAGAAGTTACAGCAGGTTGCCAAGGGCATTGTCCAAGCGCCTCTTGAATATTGCCAGGCTTAGGGGATCGACCACCCCTCTAGAAAGCCTGTTCCAGCGTTTGACCCCCCTCTCAGTAAAGAAATGCTTCCTTACGTCCAGTCCGAACCTCCCCTGGCGTAGCTTGGAACCATTCCCAGGCGTCCTGTCCCTGGATCCCCGGGAGAAGAGCTCAGCACTTCCCTCTCCACGTCCCCTCCTCAGGAAGCTCTCGAGAGCCGTGAGGTGGCCCCTCGGCCCCCTTTGCTCCAAACTAGCCAGACCCAGAGTCCCCAGCCGCTCCTCACAGGACATGCCTTCCAGCCCCGTCAGCAGCTTGGCTGCCCTCCTCGGGACGCATTCAGGGACCCAAACACCCTTCAGCCCCCGCTCTCCCAGTTTATAGTCGTGCCCGGGTGCAGGTCCCAGGTGCAGAATCCGACATTTGTTCTTGTTCCGTTTCATGCCGTTGACGACTGCCCAAGGCTCCCAGCGATCGAGATCCCTCTGCAAGACATCTCGTCCCTCGAGAGAGTCAGCAGCACCTCCCAGTCTGGCACCATCAGCGGATGTGCGAATGGCGCATCCGATTCCTGCCTGGAGATCACAGATGACCATACTGAACAGCGCTGGCCTTCGAACCGAGCCTGAGGCACGCCGCTGGCGGACGGTGCCCAGCCAGATGCAGCCCCGTTCGCTGCAGCCCTTTGAGCCCTGCCATCCCGCCAGGTCTGGCACCCTTCAGACGTTCAGCTCCAGCATGTTCGGCTCATCACCGGCACCGACACGAACGATTCCCGATCACAGAAAAACTCGGCACAGCAACTCGGTTTCTGCAGCATTCTTGCTGCTTGTCTGTGGATCCGGACGGCCCCGGCGTCCGTCTTGCCAGAATCGCTTCTCCGTGCCGCCAGCCGATGCCGGGAGGGTTTCAAAGCCGCGTCAGAGGGGCTGGGATGCCGGCGTTACCTCGGATGTCCCGGGGTGTCCTTTATCCTTCAGGGACAGCTCTCAGCTTCCACAGAGCAAAGTCCTCGAGCCCAGGGCCGGGCCGTCCTTCAGTTTGTTTTACTTCAGCATGAGCACTACCCACGTCTCCAGTAAAACCCCATGGCCTCATCGCTCTGTGGTGCAGAATAGGAACCAGTACAGATCAGCAAAGTTAATACACTTTCATACGATAAAGACCAACCGATGTCATCGTTAAGGAAGGGCATTTTCTTAACGCACCCTGGGCAAGGGGCACGCGCAGCACACGCCGCAGGTCCCCCCGAGGCCCCTCAGAGCGAGCCCTGCAGGGAGGCGTCAGCCCCCGGGACTTCGGCCGAGGGATCTGCGGTAGCCCCAGACCCCCAGGAGCTCCACTCCTCCCCCTCCCCGAGCAAAGTCACCGCAGCCGCCGCCAAAGTCCCCGCTCACCAGTGCCGGGAGCAGCCACGGCGTCAGCCAATTCCGCCGAGCCACGGCTGCCCCGACGCCAGCGGCCCCGCGAGCGAGCAGCCCTCGTGCCCGGCACGCAGCAGAGCCCCGCGGAGCTGCCAGAGCGCAGGCAGCGCGGCGACGGCAGCTACCGCAGCAGGGAAACATCGCGGCCGACAGCCAGCGCCGCGTCTGCCCGCGGTCACTTGCGGGCTCCCGGCAAAAACCCAGCGGCTGAGAGGCTGCCGGGTCAGGCACACGGACGGGAAGGGCTCGGAGAGGGACACGGGACAATAAAACACTCTTTTTGGGGCTGCGGGGGGAGAGAAAAGCATGGTAAAAATTAATGCACAAATGCAACGACTGCTGTGTGAAGTCAAGACTTTAACCTTTAATCTTAAGTTTCAACTTTACATCTCAACCGTAACCTGCGGCTAGCAAGCACACACAGGGGACTGGTAAACAGCTGCTTAACACATCAGCTAATGAACGGTGTTAAGCGAAAGGAAACAGAAATGCATTTAATTATACCCTTGATCTCACCAGAACGCCTACAGAAAGGCTGTTCTTGTTTGGGTGACCTGAAGAACCGCTGCAGCAGTTCTGGTCCCAGCCCCGCTGCCCCCAGCAGCGCGGGGGACGCGATCCGCCCCAGCTCCGGCCCCGCTGGGAACCAGCTGCAGCTCTTGGGTTTTTGAAGGAAGCAGCAGAGAGCATTCTTCAGAGTAACTGCCGATACCTGAAGCTGGGAACCAGAAGAAACTGTGGAGAAAGCCAGGCAAGGGAAGACAGGTGGAGCCGAACGAGGTGCCTCCGGCTCCTGGTGGGTCTCCTCGTGCCTCC
This sequence comes from Harpia harpyja, assembly GCF_026419915.1. NCBI lineage: Eukaryota > Metazoa > Chordata > Aves > Accipitriformes > Accipitridae > Harpia > Harpia harpyja. Next base: position 1,981,897 of record NC_068941.1, read on the forward strand.
CGTTACTCACCACGATTAGGGCGGTAACCAGCCTCTCCTCCCTGCGCCCCCTCTTTGGAGAGCCCCAGGAACGGCTGGCAGTCCGCCGGTCATCCAGTCTGTGGGTTTGGGTGCCAAGACCACGTCCCGGTGTCCAGGGAACGCCCCGCCCGTGCAGCCCAAACCGTCCTGGCCTGTCCGGCGCTGGAAACGGGGGTAGCCCGGAGCGACGGAGACAAAACGTCTCGCAGTCTGGGGTCTCGGCAAATCCAGCAGCACTTGCGTTACACGGGGACCACACAAAGCGCCCCAAAACGGCGTCAGCTCCCCCGAAGGGGACCTCAGACACGGCTCCCGGCATCGCTGCAGAGCCCGCGCCCACCGCCCCGGCCAGCCCCCGAGAGCCCTCCGGGCACGGCAGCACCCGCCGCGGCGGCCCCCGCCCCGAAGCCCCCCGTCCCGAGCCCGCGCGGGGGGACGGACGCCCGTGCCCGGGCCGCTTCGGCCCCCGGCGGGGACGGGCGACGGCGGCGGCTTTGGGAAGAGGGAAAGCGGCGGCGGTGCCGACGGCAGCCGGGCGCGACGGGGAAGCGGCAGCCGCCCGGCCCGGCGTGAGCGGTGCCCGAAACGCTGCCCCGAGAGCCGGGTGCGCGGGTGCCGGTGCTCTAAGGAACCCGGGACGCCGGCTGAGGAGCAGCGGTGCAGCCGCGTCCAGCCATGGACCCCCGCTCCGGTCGGGGACCCCCCCCTTCCAGTCAGGGAACCCCCCTTTCCAGTGAAGGGACCCCCCCCTTCCAGTCAGGGAACCCCCCTTTCCAGTGAAGGGACCCCCCCTTTCCAATGAGGGGACACCCCTTTCCAATGAGGGGACCTCCCCTTCCAGTCAGGGGACCCCCCCTTCCAGTCAGGGGACCCGCCTTCCAGTCGGGGACCCCCCCCCCCCTTTCCAGTCAGGGACACCCCCCTTCCAGTCAGGGGACCCCCAGTTCCAGTCAGGGGACCCCCCGCTCCCCGCCCATACCCGCTCCCCGCCGCGGCGTCCCGCTCCGTCCTCGCGAGGGCGCCCCCTGCCGGCGGCGTCAGGTACGGCGGGGCTTCTTAAAGGCTCGGGGGGGCCACCGCGCACCTGCTGCCGGGGCGGGGCAGGGGGGCGGGGCTAACTCTCGCTGTCCAGTCAGCGCTGCGAGCGTCACGCGGGAACCGCCAATCGTGAGCCCGGGCGGGAGTATATAACGGTCGTTGTCGCGAATCTGTTTCTGTCAGCTGTGTAGCTGTTCTTCTTTGTTTCGGTGTAGTCATATTATTTTTTAATTTTTCAGATTTTTTTGTGTTTTGGTCTGTAAATGTTGTGGTTGGAGTTTTGTTGAGGTGAATAATGTATTAGTTAACAAGTACCAGATGAAGTTGTGGCTGGGCCAAGGAGGTGTTTCTTCTCAGAGTTTTTTTAGGGGGAATGATTTTCCTTTTTATTTTAAAGGTTAGCCGTGTGTAGGCTTATGGAGTAAAGACTTTTAAAGTCTTTTTTTACCTTAGGATTTTGGGGCTTAATGAAGTTTTTTCTCCTTTTACGCTTTAATTTCTGATTGTAGTTGGGTGTGGAAGTTTTTTTGTGGGTGTGTGTTAAAGCTCTGGTGATTTCTGTGCTTATAGACTTATTTTCGTGAGGGCTCTGTGCTGAGCATAGTCTTTTGGGGGGAAATAATTTTTTTGGTAAGCTTTTCTGTAACCTATGGTTGTGCAAAGTTCTCAATTTCTCATTGTTAAGAGCAGGACTCTTAGTTACAATGAGGAATTGGTATTTGTTTAGTTTGTGGTGAGAGTCATGGAGGTTATCTTGATTTAATTCCATTAACTTTTTATCTTTGTTTGTTCGTAGCAGTAGCTTCATAAGTTAGATTTTTTTGACCACTGATGGGGATGATAGCATCCAAGCTATTTTTCAGGTTTGCTAGTGCAACGGGGAATTTGTCTGTTGTGGTAAAGCTGGTTTAAACACTAACTGTTATAAAAATTTAAGTTTGAAAATAAAATACCTAAAAATGTATAAGTATGTGTATCAACATGGTTCTATTTAAATAAAGCACCTATCACTGTGTTGACAAACATTATTTGGAACAACTCTGATGGCAGAGTGTTTCCAAAACCAATTTGCTAAACCATCATTTTCTGCTAATTGCATAGGGCATGTTTAATTGTTTGCTGCAGCTTCTGTGTTACTATGAGGTGTAATGCTGAGCTTAAATGAGGTGGGGTGCCTTTTAGGGAGTAAGTCCTCATGTTAGTATTACTCTGTTAACTTTTTCAGTGGAGCTCTCTAAGCCTGGTTGGAGTTAGTCATATGGCAGTATTGCTTGTATCATCAGGTTAGTTTGCTCAGTGCTGACAGGACTTCATTGGCAAGTGCTGTGTTTTCCAGAAGCCCTGTGAGAGGTGATGTGCAGCCTGTGAGCTCTATGTCCTTTACAAGTGGTAGTGGTGTTCACAAACTGCAGTGAAGTGTTTTTTCTGCCCCATGTCTTTGGCACTGCTGCTCTGTTGCACTCAGTTATGAGACTAGTGCTTTTTAGTCCTACTTTCAGATGCTGAGGCTTCTCTTCTCTTGTACCTGACTCAGGGAATGTTTTCCTAGGCGGAGACAGGGTGTTTAATGCCTGTGGATGAAATCCTGAATTTAATTTCAGAGGAGAAAATGTGCTTAGCATGTGAAAATGCTATGACACTTGGAACGAGCATGTACTTGGATTAGGTGCCTTTCTATACTGGTTTGCATATATAGTTATTACTTTTTGTTATTGAGGTTAGTAGCTGGAATGTGAGTTTTACTTTTCTGGTGTAAGCGGGTTGGCTGTGTCAAGGTAGGACTGAGTTGTGGCTCTCTTGTTCAGCTTTGGCTATCATGCCTTTGTGTAGGAGCAGCCCTGGTTTGACACCAACTTCAAGTACCTGCTCAGTTGTTTCATCGCTGACTTCTGTAAAATGTCTTTAGCAGCAGGTGCTGTGAGGCATTAAGAACTGCTTTTTGAGGATTCTTCTCCCCTTTCTCTCAAAATAGAGTGAGACACTCTTAAAGGAGTCCTTGAAGAGGGCACTTGATAGTGTTTTGTTGAGTGACTTGGTGTAGCAGGCTTTGTCCTGCTGCTAGTTCATGTGCTGGATATCCTCACAGGAGGCAGAAAATCTTGGGAGTGTGCTGGAGTATTGAGGCTACTAAGAGATGCCCTGGCCAGCCTCACCTGGTACCTTTACCCAATTGTCCTAGTTGTTGACCCAGGAGTTCCAATTAATGTTTGTCTTAAATGGCTGCCCAAACCTTGTTTGAGTTACCCTTATTCCCAACCAGCTAAGATGCAGTTATGCCTCTGAAGTCCTCTAAGCTAGGAATCTCTTCAATAGGTACATATAAACACAGGTTTACAATGACGTGCAGTATTACAAAGGTATTGGGTGCAACAATTGCAGCTGGTTTTCTCTTGCTTGAGGTATGTTAAAGTCTCGATATATCATGTTAAGCTTGTTCCTTGCTTTCTGAGGTTGATGGTTAAACTCACCATTTGAATTCAATAGTGAGCACCAGATGCTGATGCAGAACAGTGTGGGGTTAGAATTATTGGTTTCATCAATGTGTGGTACAAAGCTCATATCAGAGCTTCTTATCCTTGACCAGATCTGCCTCGGATGACTCACTTAAGATTGCAAGTTGTCTTTTGAACATTTATTTAATGCCTGGATAACTCAGGTAACACTAATTAAGAGTTACTTCTTGGACACAATACAGTTTTTCCTGCACAAAGACTAGCTGAACTGATTGAGGTAATACACAGAGATAATGCATTGTAACTTTTGGGTCAATATTAAGTTTTGTCAGATTATTCTTATTAGGTTAAACTTAAGCAATGTTATAACTAAAAAAGTGGGAATTGAAGTCCTGAAACATAATAATCTATGCTGCTAAAAAGGGTAGGCCTTGGTCTGACAGTAACTCTAAGTATTCAGGGTGTTCACCTGAACTGTTTAGTGCTGCCTCTGAGAGAAGTGGAGATGTGCAGATTGAAAAAGCTGTAGTCAAACCTCTTGGAGGCATTTCAGAACAGCTGTGCAGTACCGAGGCAGAGCTTCCTGTCTGTCTCCCAGTGGACTACTTAAACACTTGTTCAATTGGTCTGTAGGATATTTGCCTCGTGTGGTGCTTTTCCAACTGTTGTGACTGAGAGTGTGAGTACATCATCCACTTGCTAAGCAGTGTAGCTGAAAAATAAACCAAAAAGGCTGAGAGCTACTTCTCCTTTTTTTGTCAGGTTAGACTTGTTTTGTGCATAGCTATCAGTGGCATATTTGGCCTTTGGATCTAAGCCATCTGTATGATTTTTTGTTTTATTTCTCTTTTTTTACTTTGCTGTTGTGTTTCACTGTGCAGCTGGGCTATGAGTGCTGTGCAGTATGGGGAACCAGATTTTCTGGAAAGCTGATGATCCCTGTGGTGTGGAGAGAATCATGACTTGGTGCAGGTAGAATTGAGAGGTACATGGTGTTATGCTTCCAAGGGTAAGGAGAGAGGTTAACTTCCTAGGCCTGTCCTTCAGTTTATCACAAAATGATCTGAAACAAATTGATAGCTTCTCATGTGAAATGCATTCGAATTTATCTTAAGTTAGGAATGTGCATCTTTGATTTTGTGTTTGGAACAGAGTTAATATCTGGTCTATTTAAAGGAGCTATCATTGGTCTTGCATATATGCTTATGGAGTATGTGTATTTTTGAGATTTTAGACTCATTTTTAGGGATGGAAATAAAAAAAATGAAACACTTGCAGATAAGTATGATCATCATAATGCTGTTGTTTTTTTTCTGTTAAAGCAGGTGTCCTTTGTAAGTCTTACCTATTTGCAGGTGGTAAAAATCAACTTGGTGATTTGCTTCTAGTAACAGCAGTCAAAAGAACAGCATTTTTTCTAATGGAAGTCCTTGATATTGAAGTCAGTAGCTTAAGAAAAATGCGAGGATGCTAAAGAAGGTAGAGTGATGGTAATGGATAGTCCATTGTGAGTATTTTTGGGAGTCTCTCTGTGTTTGTGATCTAATGCTGTTCTGTCATTGAGTAATCTCATTCTGATTTAAAATGTTTTTAAACGTGTTGAAAGTACAAATTGGAGACTAGCAGACCACCTTATGTGCTAAGTGTCATTTTCCTAAGTGACTGCTTTAGGAATGTGTAGCTTCTGAAATATACAAATATTTAAGCTTACCACAGGAAACCTGCTTGAGAGTAGTTCTGTGACAGGAGTGTAATAAAATTGATATCTTGGTAGACTAATAGTTTTTTTCATTGAAGCTCTCAAGATTACAATGAAATAGTGTTCATGTACCACTTGAAAATCACTTAGCAAGATAAATGGTATAATTTTGTATATTTTCCTGCTATCTGCTTTCTCTCAATTATGTCTGTAAGTACTAAGGCTAATGCCAATATAATGTCTGTGTGTTGGAGCTTTCTGTGCTCTCCTGTATGCAGCTAGTCATTAACTAGAGAGACTTGAGAGATCATCTAGTGAGTGACATGAATTCAGGTGAATGTTGCAGGCACCAAAAGTGTCTTTGATCGCTGAAAGTGAGACTAGGGGTTCCCAGGTAGGCTCTAATACCATTTCACTTATTTCTTACTTAGCCAGAAATGATTGCTGTGCTGGAGAGCAAGTGTTGGGGGTGGGTAGTAGTGACAAGCCAGACTGAAGGCCATTTCCCAGTAGTTTAGGTAACCTGTGCTTGAAGTACCTCTAAGTCCAGTGTGCTTAGCACCTCTTCCTTTAGGTTTTTATGCACTTGGAAATATATTTCAGGCTCTACGAGTTAATTCAGTTAATTGTACCAGCTAGAGACCTTTTTGCTGACCTAAATGTGGTTTTAAATCCTAGTAGCACAGGGCTTGCAGTAGCTTACAGTCATAGAGTAAGACATTATGTGTTATCCTTTTCAGGGACTGCAGCTGCTCATGAGGGCCATGTCACCTGGAAAAGGTACTTGCTGTCAGCTCATTTTTCTTAGGAGGAGGAAAAAATCACTTTGCTTTAGCATGCAGGATTGTTTGAGACTAGCTTCATAAATGCTCTGTATTGTTATTAACAATGTTGCTTGGGGATGTACTGTTTGGTGTGCAGATAAAATCCCAGCCTGTGTTCTCCTGGGCTTGATATGCATTTACAGGAGTAACTTAGTCTGGGTATACCATCCATTCAACATTTATTCTACTGAAGACCCAGGACTGGCAAGTCCCTGAAGCTTGGGGAAGAAGAAATGAGGTAGAGGGAGAAAGATTAGGCAACACATCATTACTGCCTATGCTTTTTTTTCCTACCACTAGTTGCCACTGTAATGGGAAAAGACTTTGCATCCCTGCTGAGATGAGCTGATAAACTGCACTAGCTGTTTCTCAAGTGGGCGGTGAATGCAAGTCTACTGGTCACTTCTTGTCTGAGGACAGCACTACTGTTGTTCAGTTGCCATAACCAGCTTGACCACCAGATGTCTGCACTGAATAGAAATGAAATGCAGTTTGAGATAAACCCTTCTGAAAACAGAAGCAGAGCCAAGTGGCAGGGAGGGGAAATGTGAAGAGCATGGTGGGAAGGGCTTTCTCCCAGGCCTGGTCACCTTTGAGGCAGGGATGATTTTTAGGTCTTCATTGTCAATCTCTTGTTTCATGGTCCAGGACTAAGTTCATTCAGTGTTTGGAGAGTGGGTAAAATGTTCCTTCTGTTTGGGATGGGTTCCTTCTGTTTGGGATTATCTTGGTGTAGGACTCGGTGGGCAGACAAATTTGATATTGGCATTATGGGTTTATGGCTATTTAATCCATAGGTGGCAATGTGTCTCGAATTTATAATGGTTCAGGGCAGAGTGGAGTAGTGGGCTAAAAATGTTTGGGTGTTTGGTCATGATTGAAAGTGAGTGCCTGGACCAAAACAAAGGCTTGTTGTGATGCATGCAGATTTGGGTGGTATCTGGCCACGGATCTATGCAGCAGCTGGAGACTCTGCAGGTTTTGGTGCTGTGTATGCATGTAATTGGCCCAGGTACCTTTGAGCTGTGCCCCTTAGTTTCAGTTTGTGACTTAGCCTCCATCTCTGGGTCTTTGTTCACTGGCCATTGTGTCAGAGCAGGTGGTGCTTAATCCAGGAGCTTGCTGATCAGCTCAGAGAATGCAATCAGGCCCTGAGATGTTGTACTGGGTCTGCAGCTCCCTTGTGGCCTACGCCTTGCAGGAGAAAAGGAATGTATCACTGGAAACTTCTCTTCTACTTCATGTCCTGTAGTAGTACTATCTAGGATCGAGAGTCCTTCATACTTCCGTTATTTCTTCCTACCTCTTATTTTTTTTGTCACTTTTTGTTTCCTTTTAGTGGAGAAGTGTGCCTGCTTCAATGTTTCTTGCACTGCAAATAGAAGTGTATAGCCCTAAGATGTCTCAGCGTTTGTGTGAGCCCAGCTATTCTATCTGTCACCTGCTCTTGGTACAGACACCACTTCTCCATTTGCAATCAACTGCCTGAAGTATGGGAGCTGCACAGAACCAGGAGGATCCAGGTAAAACTTCTTTTTTTTTTTTTTTAAATGAAATAGGAGGTGGGTGTGTAGGCAGCTGGAAAGAGCAAGAAGACAGAGGTAGCAGGGAGAATTTCAGTGCTGTAGATCCCAACAGCCTTGCAGGGTGCTTGCTTGATTTAGCGCTAAGATAGATAGCCCGGTGGCATGGCTAGTAAGAGGCCACTGACCCAGCACAGACTTTGCAAGGCTTCAGGACTGACATGTATTGCATCTTCTTTCTAACTTGTCTTTGTCTGTGGAGCTGGTTTTGGTTCAACTGTAACAAGCAAAACAAACTGTAGCATTTTCTAATGACCAGGTGCTATTGCCTAAGCTGATGGACTTTGGTTTTACCGTTCTATAGCCTAAGTGTAACGAACTTTTATGTAGGTTGCAGTCAAGTGTATTGCTACTGCGTAGAGGGATATGTTTTTGGGACTTGTCAATGCCGTAGTGTACAAGTCTGATGTGATAGCAGGGGCCTTGAAAGACAAGATATGTCAAGTGGTGTGGAGTATGGGGCTGATAAGGCAGGGGCACAAGGTGACACTGGAAACCCTCGGGCTATAAACAACTCAAAGTAGTCAAGGAAATGAACATTTGGGAGTTGGGCAAAACAACTTCAGGAGTTTTGAAGAGAAGCAGGAAAAAACTTAATGTATCCCATTTTACTATGGTTTTTTGCGTGTTGTGGGCTGGAAGATAACTGAGGAGCAAGGCACTGAGTTAAATGTGTGCAGATAGCCCAAAGAGCACAGAGAGAAGATGATGCTGCCTACTTCATCTTTTTCTGGCAAAAGATTGAAGAGTGATAGCTTGGGATAACCTGTTTCCCAATTTAAGTCAATGACATCAGAATCCAGGAGTGGTTGAAGGGTAAGCTTAACAGCAGAGGAAGGGGCGGAATTTAACTTCTGTATAGCTATGTAGTTAGTGGCCCCAGGATTTGTCTCAATTAGAGGGTAAGATGGTACCCTGCACTGCAGGTAGCTTGTGTGGGCTCCCTGGCCTTCCCAGGCTCACTAATGTTGCTGGGTAATCCTGGTGACTGCCACAAACACAGCCCTGAAGAAGCTAATGGCTGTGTGCTATCTTTCTAGTCACAGCTGTGCTGTGTCAGTTGCTGGTACAAGGCTGTTCCCTCAAAGGTTAATATTTACACTGTGGGGGGCTTAGTATTTATAGGATTATTTCATCTTCTGTTTGGATAAGCATAAGAGCTTGTTCGTTATCCATTAGGTATTTGGCATACTGTGTCAAGCAGTGTATTTGCTTTGGTCCCCTCTTGGAGTTTAGCTTTTGGTATTACTGTATCTAGTTTTTCATCTACAGGCATGGAACTTGAACTTAAAAATGCATACATTGAGTTGTACGCTATATTAATTTTCACAAGAACTGATGAAATAAAGTTGCGGGCAACCTACTTCTACTTCTTTGCAGAACTAGCTGTAATGCTAGCAGTGATGTGCAAGTTGAAAAGAGAAATGAACATCAGGAGGCTGGAAACAAGTCCCAGAATTCTGTTAAAATAAAATGGGATGAACTTTTCCAATGTATTTGAAAAGGTTTTTTTTGGTTTTGCTTGAAAAAAAAATTTAAAAATGAATTTCTTCTTTATGTGTTAGGTTTTCTTTTAATGTACTTTTGGGGATGTGTTTACTTGGTACCCTGATTTGAGCTGCTGTTGGATGAATAGGCACCTTTAGTTTACCTATAAGGTCATAGTTTTAACTGCTTCTCACAACTTGTACTGTAGATGCAGTTCCAGTGATGCCTTACAGATGACTTGCGGTGTTCTTAAAACTAGTGTTTCTTCCTGCAATGACAGCTCACTTGTGGATGCAGCGTTTGTCTTCTGTGACATGCAATTTCTCAGCTCTGTAACCTCCACAAGGCAGAGTCTTCAACTGAGTTGTCCATGGCTGTGCTTAAGTGATGTTGCTGCTCTGCCTGACGTTGTCGTCTTGAGCAATGAGTCTCATGCTGTTTGACCTGTGTTCAGAAGTGAAGAGTTTACAGTGACAGGTTTGTAATCTGCTTCATGTTGCACAGACAGCCCTCAATGACAGGATGATTTTTTTTTGCTTCCGGGCTGATGCTTGTAAAGCACTGCAAGGGCCTTAGTTGCATAGGTAACAATATTTGATGGAAAAGCAAGGCCAGGGATGTTATGGCTTCAGAAAGACAATTTAGTAATTCTTTTCATTATATGGTATGCTGAGCTTGCACAACAGGCTGTAGTGCTGAAGTTAAAATATTACTCTTTCTGAAAGGATAGTGAAGTTGTCCAACTTGCATAGAAAAGAAAAAATTGGATGCAAAGGCTTGGGGCAGTTTGTAAGGTTCTACTCGGCAAAAGGAGCATGGCGATTGTTGCACTGGAAAACTCCAAGTTAAGTGTAAGGAGAAAAAGATGAAACAGTTCTCATGAAAAGGCTAACTTAGTTCAGTGGAGCAAAGGCTCTTGGGGTGGGGTGGGGAGTTGTTGCCTCAGCTGTCCTACATGCTTTAATTCATCCTTTGAGGCACCAGTGCAGTGCAGTCTTCAGCATTAGTACTTGCTGAATGACACTGATGCATCCATTGTGTTGCTGTGTAACTATAGTGATGTTGGGCTGAGACGAAATGTTGTGGGCATTAATGTGAAGAATGAAGCTTTTTTTCCTGACACTGAGAGCCATCGGAAGAAGCCAAGATGATAGGACAAGGACAATAGTAGAAACAATTTGCTAAGCTAACTGGTGAACTTGTTGGCCAACCCAGGGGGTACTGTCACTTCTGTAGCAGAAAGCCTAGCATGAGTTCTACAGCTATGCAAACAGAACAGGTGTAGGCTAACTCAGTCTTGCTGCCTGTGGTTACTGGCTGAGTCAAGCTGGCTGAAGGCTTGGAGCTACACAAACCTTCTGCTGTGATGCTATGCCTGCTATTTCAACTCTTCCTCTTGGCACCAAATGAGTATGACTCCTGGACTGGGTCAGCTTGTGACAGAGGCAGTGCCAGTTCCTGTGTGTTTGCACTGGGTGTTTGGAGGAGGAAGGGATGGGTTCAGAAATTGGGTACAGGGAGGTAACTTTCATAGAGAGTTTAAGCTTTGGGTTGTTTACATGCTTGGTCCTCTTTCAGCCACTGTAGAGACCAGTGAAATGGGTGGGTATGTAACTCTGTGTTTTGAGGGAGCACAGCTGCTAGCTTAAGTATGCTTTCAGCATATCCTCTGACTCTGCCTGGTTTTGGATCTACTAAAATATCACCATTACTAACTGGTGCTGAAAAGGTTTCCTTTCTTCTCTGCTTGTTAAATTTCAAGTAAGTATTGCATCCAGTGCATGCATATAACTAAGCATGTCTCCTGTCTTCCACATTTATAAAGTAATGATGGCTCTGGGGCTTTATGTGCAGAATATCAATGTTTTTAACAGCTACCAAGAAATCCTGCATGATTGTATGTTTTAACACTTGATTTAGCCACATGGTATAAATGTGAGGTGGTGACCTGTGTTCATGAACTGTACTCAGAAGGCTTTGCTTGTGCTATTGCAGTCTAGTTTAATAACTGAATCTGAATGTGACTTTCTGAGGAAAGTAAATAGGCTTTGTCCTCAGAGGAATAATTTGGTATTAACCAATGACTTCAAATATACTAGAAAACCATAAGTTCTGGATCTTTTAAACAATTGTCATGCCAAAATGTAGGCATCCCTACTAGAATATATGGGACTGACTATTGCTTTTTTTCTCTACTTCAATCTAGTTAAAATTATTCTGTTTTGCTGTAGTCATAGTACTTATATCCTGAATCAGAGTCCATCCTCTAATGTAAGCCTGCATTTCAAGTTTACACTAGTGACCACTTCTAGTTAACAACTTGGTAAGGTGCACAGCCTGGTGCAGGGTGGTTTCACAGATCATGTCTTTGCTCTTCCAGTCTGCTCCTCAGGGGTGATGGGACTGCTGTGTTGCTGTAATGACTGAAGCAGTTGCCCTTCATATTCTTCTCCAGAACCTGTGTGGATGAACAGTCAACTTAGCTGTGCAATGGGGTCATTCTGCTCTTTCTGAATGAATTGTCAAAGAGCTAATGTCTCTCCCCTAAACATAAGAGAAGCAACCTTGCTTACATGAGTTATGTTTAAAATGTTAGCAGATGTAGTTTTTAATATGTCAAACATGGATGTCCTGTTGCAAATTGCAAGTCTCATGGAAGTAACCCGTGTTTATGCTGTAGGTATTCTTTCCACAGGTCAGGCATAATTTGTGTTAAACATTTAATGGTTTAGGATCACTTCTGTTTTTCTAGATGGTGGTTACAGTTAACACAAACTCAACTTTGCTATTAAGTTTTTCAATATAAAAAAAAATATAGAAATGAGCTTGGCAGAAAAGAACCTGCGAAATAAAGCAGAAGTAGAACGCATGTAAGCAGAAACACAAAGAACAAGTGCTGCTGGACCCTGGCATCCTTGTCTTCTAAGATATATTTTTGTGATGAATTGAAAGGCTTTTTTCCTGCCTCTGGTGAATGGCACATATGTACTACCTGAAGAAGAAAATGTGGAGAGAGCAGCAGGCAGTAAGACAGTTTTTTAGATCTACCCTTTGATTCCAATTCCTCCTGGTGGGTCTGTGCTACTTGAAGTACAAAGAAAGCTCATCTTGGACTACCTGTTTGTTTGTTCACCTGTTGTTTAGCTTGAAAGAGACAGGCTAGATGTGAAATTCCAGCAAAGCTCCACTTGCTGTAGTGGCCAGAATGATAAGCATCTGAAGCTGTTTATTGCCCTTTTGTTTACAATCTTAACCTCAGTTGCTTGTGACTCCAAATAATCATACATCAGGCTTGCATTTTCTAGGTCCTTGCTTAAGGTTTTTTAAATGTTTTCTGTAGTTCAAATTTAATTGGAGGGTCTGTTCCAGGAAATATTTTCCCATTGTATAGACTTGTTTAAAAGTTCCCTTGCCAGAATAGTTGTGGTGAAAGAAGGAAAATGAAGATAATAGCCACGACTAGGGTGCAAGTATGCTTATGCCAAGCAGAGCGGTTGCTTTTTGGTGTTTGTTCTCCAGAGGTCTGGTTCAGTACTGTCTGCTCATTGTTGCTGCTGATGGCTTGTCCTTCAGGGTTCAGCCTGGCTGGCAGCCCAATGGGCTTGTGTTGGTTAGATTTGGTTAAAGGTTGAGTAGATAGTCTTTACTGATGGACTGGGGCAGGGGGTTGTGGTGATACAGAACCCTGGTGGTTAACTTAAGTGTCAGACCTCAATGGTATTTGATGAAGAGGTGGAAAATCCCACTCCTGCTGCGGATAACTTGTCTGCAATCACATGCTGGCTGAGCAGGATTCTTGTTGCACACTTTGTTAGCTCTGATCCATGAATCCTTTCCAGTCAGCAAGGCCTTGTTCCCAAACCTTGTCCCTGCTGCCATAACCTGGTAAGATTTTACTCTTCCAAGCCCCAGATGCTATTTTTATAGTCCCGTGTTCAACTCTTGCAACTGCCTACTGTGAACATCTTTGCGTTGCAGCTCAAAGTTAATGGCAATGTTCATTGTGTGTGATTTTTGTGTGTAACAAAAATATTTACTTCCCTACTATGTCAATTACTCTCAACTATTCCCCTCCATCCATGTGGTTTTCAGTTCAGTTTGTTTTGGTCAGAAAATGTAACTAAAACACAACCCTTCCTACTTGCTGGAGAACAAGTGTTTCTGCACAGGGGATGTGCATAAGATTTCTATTACGTGACAGGCTACTTACTGTAACCTTAATCCCATTTAATAAGATTAGTAGAAGCTAGTGTTCGTCTAGTTTGTCAAAAGGGGGAAGGCATTTAGGTACAGGATCAGGCATTTTTAAGTAATGGGTAATATACCAGTTGGAGGCCTACAGTGAGAGACAAAATAGAAAGGAGGGCTGTTTCACTTTAACAGCCAGCAGCTTGACAAATGAGCCTGTAATTGAAATACTTCACAGGAAGCAAGAGATTGAAAGAAATGGTTATGGTTTTATAAATAAATGGAAATTAAAGGGTGACTAAACCATGTTTTGCTTTGTAGTAGTATGGCTGTGTAGAGAGACTGTGCTGCAGCAGCTTTCAGTACTGAACAAAAGCACCAGTTGTCAGAAGGGTTAGCTAAGGACTTGCTCACCTCTCTCCTTAGCACTTTATGAAGGCTAGAACTCAGACGGCTCCTTAAGGACTGAGGAGGAGCATGTAAGGATGGGAATGTTCTGCTTGCCAGCTGCTGCCTCTTCCCACAGTTGTTCCTTTTGCTGCTGTCTTTTAATTGGTATTACATTTAAGGCTTAATTCTGAACCAGCAAGGCACACAAATAATCTTCTTCTGGTTCAGGTCCTCACTGAACTCTGTAACTGTTCACAGAATTAAAGGTGTTCATAAGCCAGTGTGTTCGCGGCTTCCGTCTTCCTTTCTGTGCTCTTCATTAACTGATGCTGGAGATGGGGGTCTGGGGTTTTTCATCTTCTTTTCTCTCTTTAAAAGAATGGTGTGGTAGCTGCCCAGGGTCTCCACTAGAAATCTCAGGCCTGTGTTTTATTAGCTGCAACCAGCACAAGATGGGAAACATAGGGTGAGCCAGAAAAGTGACAGCAAGATAGATACAGTGCCTTAGTGCATTGTGCATAATATTAGGTGAGGTATGAGGGGAGAGTTGGAGAATGTTAATGAATAGGTATTGCTTTTTCCCAGGTTGCTCTGTGTTGGTATAAGAAGAAAGCAAGTATGCACTACTTGTCCAGTTTCATTAGTTATGTGAATTTTGAAAACATGCAGTGCTAAATGTGGCTGGGGCACGATCACTGTCTGTGTTTTGATTAATCATTTTCTCCTTTGTTCGTGGGCCTTAGTACCACTCTCTTATGACAGAATCAAAGACCTGCCTCAGTATAATAGTGACTTTGATCACAATCTGGTGATGAATCAATTCAAAGAGGGGGGGAAGCGCAAAGAGCATCCAACTGAAGAGAAGTCTTTAGGAAATAAGTGCAATTAACTGACCATGTTTACAGGCATTTCCTTTAATTATCCTTCCTGTCATCACCTGGGCTGGAAAGACATGTATAGCCTCTGGCTGTCGTATGGAAGGGATGTTATATTTGTCCAAAATTTCTGAAAGGCTAATCATAAACACTCATTTTCTAACACGAAAGGTCATTTTAATTTTGCATTTTAAAAGTGGTTTTAGTGCATTTTAAAAGCATCCATGTGGTTATACAGTATTTACACTACAGGAAGTTGAGCATTTGCTGTATCTGCACAGGTCAGATGTATTTGAGGTAACAGAATGGGTGTCAACTGGCAAGGTATGAACATATTTCTGTTTTCTGAAATGTCTTGAAACTTTTTTTTGTCATGTTTTTGAGGTATTTATTTTCATGATTTCTCCCTACAATCTGTGTTGGTGGATTCTCTCACAGGGGGGGTTTTGTACTTTTTTTCTCAGCCTTGTGGTCTTGAATACTTGGGACAGAAAAAGTTCAAACACAAAAGTCTGGGATGTTTATTAAATTGAGTTGGTTGTAAGGAGATGCGTTATCATCAGTTTCACTGAGAAAGGGCTTTTGTTCCCTTACTGCCATACAATTTGAAAACTCCTCGACTGAAGAATCTCTGCAGAAGGAGGAGAAAATGGTTCAGCCGTGATTCTCATAGCACAGCTCTGTGACCAACCAGACAGAATTCAAAGATGGGTGTTTTAAAGGACTTGAAAGCATTTGAAGAAAGTTTTGTTGTCCCTTATCAGAGGGAGAATTTTTGGCTCACGTTTTGCTCGCTGATTTTGTCTTCCCATGTTTCTGACACCTTAGATTGTTGCAGCATGCTGCCTGAGCCCTGCACCTGGCGGATGCTCTTGTTCCTGTTTGCTTTGGGTTCAGTTCTCATTAAGCATTTCTTGTGGTCCGGCATACTAGGTATCTGTTACTTTCGCCAAAATAAAACAGCAAAGGACTGAATAACGAACAAGGTGGGGTATATAATGAAAATGGTTCTGTTAAAATTAGGCGAAAAATACAAAAATAAAATTTAGCATACTTTTTATGTCTGAAAAAGGTAGGAATGAAAATGTTGAAATAGGGCACTTTTATGTTTTATTTGGCAGTCATCTCATTTTTTATGGAAAAAACCCTATGGTGACAAATCAGAACGAAAGCGTGAAAACCAGGATCCTTTGATTTCTACAGTATACTTAATTTTATTTTTCTTTTTCGCCTCCCTTTCAGGACAGGAAAAATCACTTATGTCAGCACAGCTATGGTAAATACTTTGGTGCTTGATCAGCAAAACCCAATGCCCTCCCTGCCCCAACCAGCTGTGCTGAAATGGCATCTAGTTCGAATGATGGTATGGGTTAACTTAGAGGGAAGCTTTTACTGGATAGGTTTCTATTTTCCTTTCTGCTTGGGATTAACTCAATATGAAGATGACATTTTTAAAACTCCAATTTGGTCCTGCAGGTGTCTTCTGAAAAATGGTAGAAATTGAGAGGCATATGACAAAGTTAATTTTGGGTTAATAGGGGCTGCTCATTTATCACGAAGGATTCAGTACAACAGAATTTGCATTACAGCTTGCTTGACTGTATCACATCAGCCCAGAGGATGCCTCTGGGTGGAAAGCTTTCAAGAGCGAAATGACTTTAGAACTTCTGTGTGTATTTTACATGAGATGAAACTTTAGGAATTAAATTTAAGTAACGTTACAGTATTTATCTGTCCACCACATTAAGAAGCAGTCATTGTTCTTACTTTGTTCTTACATTGTTCTCACTACTTTCATCAATAGTTCTTGTTTGCCTAACAGCAGGCATACGCTTCCTCTTTGTGTACGCTCAGCATGTGTCTACTTTAACAGCGTTCCATATATCTGTACCTATCTATCATGGAGCTTTACCTACTGGGGCCATGTAGGAATTTTAGCTAATTGCTTTTCCGCCTCTTCAGTTCTGCAGACCCCTTTTGGCCTGAGGTGCAGTCTGCTTTGCACCAGTCGCACAGGGTGATTCATTCTTTTTGGTTTCTTGGCGGGTGTTTAAGCCAAATTCAGCAACACAGGTCATTAGTCATGAGATGATAAAGGGTCTTACTGAAATTAGTGGTAGCATCACACTACTTCTTTCCCCAGTGGTGATAATTATGTTCTGTGACACTTTCTTGAATCAGGTCAAGAGCCTACAGCTTGTGTACAGCCTTGCTGGCTCAGAAGATCCTCTCTTCTCCTGCTTTGTTAGACTCGGGACTTCCAGCATCTCCCTGACATGTCCATCGCTGACAGGTATACCCCCAGGTCGCTCACTGAACCCATCCTGCCTGTCCTCCAGCCCCACTTTTCTGTGGGACAGGCCTTGCTGGCTGCACCCTCAGGTATCCCCGGCTGCTGGCAAGGGGGGGCATTGGTTTTGAGGCAAGTGCCAATCACTGAACAGCAAGGAAGGGTGAGGGCTGAGATCAGGGTTATGGTCAGATGGAGATGAGTTGCGAAGCCTCCGGGAGTAGACTACAGGCCTGGTCAGACAGGGATAACTGCCTTCTCATTAGCTGTGCTAAGAGGTATAGGTTGCTAATTGTTGTGAAAGAGAGTCTGAGAATTGGTTTGAGGTTTTAGGACAGCAGGAACCCAAGTTCTCCGTTTATTTTCAGACCTTACAAGGATGACAGCTAATACAGGAATGGTTAACAGCCTCTAAAAAGGGCTTGATGCAAGCACCAGTCATGGGAAAACAGATACAGTTAAGGTTTGGTGAGGATTTGGGGTTAGCCACTGGAAAGAAGCAGGACAGAAGAATACCATTATTCGTTAGACTACTGAAGACTTATTGGAGGAAAATGAGTAATGGTGCTGGATGAAGTGATTGGCTTGTGCTTGTTTTAACACAGCTTTACATGTTACTGGGATCTTGTTAAAACTCCAGTTAGCCTTGTGTTTAGCAGCTGTGTTCTGGAATGCAAGGTCTGAGATACTTATCTCTGTGTTTCCACAACACCAGAAACAAGAGAAAATCTGGTGCCAGGACTGTGTCACATCAGGTTGCGTTTTGCTTTGAAGATAGAGGTCTCTGGACTGTTGTCAAGATTGCTATGAGTTTTTTGATGAGCAGCAATCAAGATAACAGGGAACTCTAAATTTCAGGTGCTAATTGGGACAATTGCCTTAGGTTAGTTTAGTTTGTGCCTGTAAGAAACTGGATTTGGGCTGGCGGAAGGTTGTTTCGAAAACAAAGGATGGAGTAAATCTGCTCCATGACTTTGTAATCCCTCTGGGAGAAGAATCAGTGCTGGTCATGTCAAGCAACTGTCTTGTAACTCAGTCACATGTACTTCACTGGATTATAGTTGGTGTTAAATTTAAAACTGGCATTGTGGTTTTGTTCTTGCTTAAACGGGTACTCAGGATGTCTGGACTGCCTCAGTTTGTGAAGTATGTACTGTGAAGCTGGGAGGTATTTGGAGAGTCTGGCTGCAGTTAGCTTTGTTGCATGCATGGATCTGAGGGCGTGAGAGCTAGGGTTACTTTAGGATTATTTTTTCAGTGTTAGCGATGGACTTGTGTTTTATGAGACCTACTTTGTTCAATTACTTTAACAGTGAGTGAGGCTGTAGGTATGTGAAGATGTTGGATTTGCAGCAGCATTACAGTGACGCACAGGAGGGACTGACACTGCAAGTGTGTTTCGGAAGCTTTACAGCTCAGTTTTCTCTTCATTTTTAATTTTCCTGGTGAAGCTTCTTTCCTGACGGGGTCAGAATCCCAGGGAAATGAGAAGAGCCATTGCCACTCAACACATCCAGCCCTAGGGAAACAAGCTGCCTCCAGAGAAGCAACAGTCACAGTTGTTATCCGGCTGTCTGGTGTAGGTGCTTCCCTGATGAATGACTTGGTAGAGGTTCTACTGAGAATGTGCTCTTGTCAGGAGAGGCTGGTCCTGCAGATAAACCTGCTTCTCTGCTTTTCCCGTCTGCTGGCTTTGGAGCGATGGAACTGTGTGAAGCTCCTGCCCAGAGCTCTTGTGTGAGAAGGTATGCAGGAGCCAAACCATTTTCTTTAGCGGCAGCCACCCGAGCTAAACCACTTCTGCAGAGGACTCAAGCGGGGGTCTCCTGCACTGGAGGATGGGAGCGCAGAGAAAAGGGGGCTGGGAATAGTAACAAAGGCCTCAACAGCCGGCTGTGGGCTATCTCACGTGCTCAATTGTAGGTATAAGCAAGAGCTGCAAAAGCCAAAAATCAAGCTTGTAAAAGTCTGAAAGTAAACTTAACGTGAAAAAAACCAAGAGGAGAAGAGAAATTGAAGTTGTGCAATACGGAGTTGGTAGCATGAAAGGGGAGTATTTATAAAACTAGATAAATATTTTGCCTAAAGTGATGTTGGTGGTCGGGTTTGGACTAGGCCTGTCAGTATTAGCCAAAAAAGCCCCCACCAAACCCCCCAAACCTAAATGGATGAGTCAAACACTTCAACAGAAAAACAAGTAATTAATTTTTTAAAAAAGAGGAAATGATTAGAAGTTGCTTATGATACATGGTTAATTTCCTTTGTAATTATCAACAAGGAAGTGTTTCAACACAGAGCATTTGAGTCAGCTTATAAAAGGAGCTGTTAAGAAAAGAGTCTGTGGCAAAATAACTCAGGTCTGTTGTTTTCTTGGGGTGTTCTGTTTAACTTTTTTTCCCTCCCATTTCTTTTTGCTTTTGTTCTGGTTTGTAATTTCCTCTCTAGCTTAAATTAGTTTTGTATGCTGATGTTAAGTAAGAAGCATATTTTTAGCGTAAATTGGGGGGAAGGTGTTCCCAACTGAATCAGGACTTTGGGGGTTGTGGAAGTCTGAGGTATTTATACGTGGTCAGAAATCCCTTATTCTTATGAATGTCTGGATTTGTCATTCAAGATACCCCGCTGAACATGATTTTTTACGAGAAGGTTCAGTGTCCTGCACATGGGAAGTTTCAGCTGCTCTGCTGCAGGTGACAGTGAGGACAGTGAGACATAGGGTAGTCCTATAGGTAGCAGACTTTGCACCTGGTTCATTAGCATTTGATTAGCATTGTCAGCTCCTGCCAGGTGATTGCTTCCCATCTGTCAGACTAGCTTGAACTGAGCTTGGCAGCTGGAACATCAGCTTGGATCAGTGGCTTCTGTGTGCGCTTTCGTGTCATTTCTCTTTTGTTCTAAATGGCAAGTGATAACATTTTTCCAGATTTTCACAACAGCCCTCACTCTGAAAAGGTAATTTAGTTGTGTTGTGTTCAGTGGGTTTATGCTGGTTTATCCAGATTGATATTCTGCCATTTGCTTTCTAAACATCACTGCCCACCCGTAATGTGCCCTTCCATGAATAGTCCGTGTTGTTCTACATGACTGCTTTGATTATGGGTCAGGTAGAGATAAGTGAAATTACTTTTTATTATCTTGAATCTTTCCAAGCAGAAGTGGGCCATTGTCTCGCTCCCCTGATAATCGCGCAAGGCATATGCGAGTAGCTCAGTGCTAGCAGAGTTCTCCGAATCATAATAAAGTTTGAGAGACTTCAGTATTAATAATAACTCTATTGCTACTTGATTGCAGACATTCGGCCCTACAGTTTGAGACTTAGGAGGAAAGAAAGGAACAGAAGCTGACTGAGGAAGAAAGAAAATGAATGAACTGAAATTGTGAGAGGAGGTGTGCAGTTAGGGCTCTAATAAGGCACAAAATAGCAAATCTAGCCATCTCATTAAAACAATTAATTACCTCCCACCAGTCTCTTGGAACTGCTGTTCTGTTTGTAATTTTGACACCTGCTTCCTTTCAGCAGGAAAAACAGTTGTCACTTTCGTATCTTTTGGAAGCTGTGAAAGGAAGGAAGGATTTTTCACTAGTTGGCCAGTTCTCCGCTTTCCCTGATTCTGTGAGCCTCGCTCCCACACCAAAACATTTGCAAACGACTCGGGGAGCTTTAGCCATCTCTAGTTTCACAGCAGTAGTCCAGTAGTCCTGTTAATTCAATACAGTCAGTAGTGCTCTGGAGCACCTGAGGGTTTGTTAATTCTTCTGAAATTGTTAAGTCTGAAGCAGAAACGTGGTGAAATGTCTTGTGGATTATTTGAACAGAGCTTCTTTCTTCTTTTTCTCCCACTTGAGCCTGAGATGAGTATTTGCTCACAAGCCCCAGTGCAATTTCTGCTCCCCTTGCACTTAGGAAAATAGCAACAGGACACTGACTGTGTGGGAAATATAGCTCCTTTAGTGCCTTTCACTGATGCATTCACAAACACAATAACAATTCCAAAGCTTGGAGGGCTGTAAAATTTAGGAATTTATTGTCAAAAATTTAATGAGTTAAATCTGTATATTTTCTGGGGCAAGAAGAAAATCCTCATTTCTCCAACTGTCCTGGCTCTCTTATATGCAACACGGTATCACCACCTACTAGAGAACTGCTGTTATTCTCGTATTCAAAATTTGTATCTTTTCTGTTTTCAGGTAAGCCAACTAATTGCCACGGAAGGACTGCTGTTATTCATTTTGCAGTCTTTTAATTATGTTGTATGATTTACTGTCAAGATTCTTTTGTTAATATGTCCTTGTTTTCTTTTCAAGCTGCCTTTGGCATATCTCTCCGGTGGCATGTTAAGAAGTCTGTTTCTGGCCAAAAACTCTCACAATAGCTGCTGCTTCCTCGTTTGTTGCACTTAATTGGTTGAAGTGACATTAAAATAATGGGGGGGGGGAATAAATTGACCTGAATGTTGAGGTGAAAACCTTTCTCTCTGTTTCAACTTATTTTGAAGTCTTGCAAGAGAACAGTTGAAACGTGATTGTAAACACGCTTTGTTTAACCACACAAAAAATACCCACCAACATACAAAAGTTTTAGGACTAGAAAGGGAGCAGTGTTTCTTGCAAGGATGTAAGACTCGCAGGACCAAGATGAGGGCATGCTGTGATGCAGATGACTGACATGTTTTGGGGTATTGATTCATCGCTGCTCTGTGGTCCCTGTTAAAGCTAGACTCAGAGGTTGGGGAAAAGTGAGCTAGAGCTGATGCGGGCATAGACATCTAGAGGAAGGACTAATTTTGCATTAGCTGCTAACATATTGTAGAATTGTAAATGAGAGGCTCTGTGGCAAGCTAAAAACTAGAGTTCAGAGTTGGTTTGTGGGGCATTGGGTGATTACTGCTTATCACTGAAAATACCACGCCTTGGGTGGGTAGGGCAAGATGTGGTGCTGGGCACAGCTAATGGATATGGTCAGAGGACAGATAAGGAGGCCTAAAGAGCACAGTTATTTCTTAATATGTCAGTTATGGCAGCAAAAGGAAGAGGTACCTTTGGTGATGTTAGATGTACTGCAAGCTTTGCAGAAGGCAAGGATTAGAGTTAGAATATGGTAGGGAAAGAACAGATGAGCTCTAACTATACAGCATTTTAAAGAGCTGGTAGATGCTGATGGAGTAAGTATTAGAATGAGTGAATGATTATTGCTGTGGATAAGGGTTTGGGAATGACGGTCTCTCTTCTTTGCTACATCTTGGGAAGCTTCAGGACTCTGATGGAGAATTTGTTCTCAGCAATGACACTCATTAATGATGGGAAAAAATACTCCTATCGGGGTTTGGCGTATTTGTGCGCACCTAGACTGCTGAGGAGACGAAGGGAAAGTGGGATTGTGAGGTTTGTTTGCAAGGCCTGTAACCTTTCAGTAAAGGCCAGTTGCCGCAAAGATCTCTTGTTCGAAGCAAAATTTGACCTCTCCCTGTGTCTCCAGACTCTACAGAAATCTTGACCTAGCAGTAGATTTTGTAAAACCAACAAGTGAAGATCTCTACTTACCGGTGCATCTTGTAATGCCCGTAGTGCTAGGAGGGACTCTGCGCCATGCCAAATTCCCATCTGCTCTGCTATCATTGGATTTGTTTTAGAATTGGAGCAAGTGGCTGTGAGTCCTAGAACTCGGGAGCCCTCTCTTCTGGTACCTCTTGCAAAGTCTGCGTCACTAAAATCAGTGCCTATTTTTGTGGTGTCGTGTAATTCATGACGAATTATGGGGTATATGTATATTGCTAACCTTGGTAGAAATTTAGATTTAGGTTTAGAATTTGGGGCTTGGAAATTTGGGGATGTTCGCTACAACATCTTGCAAAGCCTAAAGGACTGGAGTGATTACTGCTTTCAGCAAAGGTTATTTGTTAATATTATGTCAGATTTTCCTGCAGCCACGGGCAGGAAATGCAAGGCTTTGGGTTAGGAATTCTGAACGGAAGGGCTGTATGACCATTTATTTATTTATGAGTGTGTATATAAGTCTTCCAGGACTGGGACAAGGACTCTTGCTGTTACCGAGCTGTAATGGAAGTTGTTGCAATTTCAAGCCATCTTGTTATTTTAAAGGTATGATTATAGAAAAAATTTGAGGATATTTCAAGAGCTCCATTTGTAGCTGGATCTCACTAAAGTTGCAGCAATCAGGTGAGGCTTCTTACTAGTAAAGCCTAATGCCTTCTGGTCAGCCTAGCTGCGGCTGTAACTGTCACATACTGTTTGGGGTAGGTTTTCCAGGAAGCCGGAGGTAACTAATGGCTGGTGTTCTGGAAAGCGGGGACCGTGCAGTTACAACTTTCTGCAAAGCTGACATGAAGGCTTGTAAAGATAACACAAAGTTATTATTCTTGTGGGTTTTGTTGAGTATGTTTTAGTCATCATAACGGATGTGCAGCAAGGCTGTTGGTGGGGTCTGCTGTTCCTAAAGGAGAACATTTGTTCTGCAGTAAGAGAGCTTTCCAAGCTAAGGGCTCCCTTTTTTCTAGTTTTGCTGTATTTCAGCACTGTTCTCACTTGGATTAAATTCTAGGATCACACTTGGGGTCGGAACTAGGTTTCATGGTAAGAGGGACTGAGAAGCTATATTCCTAAATTTTGCATGATCTATGTGATTAAAATGAAGTAGTAGCCACAGAGGCTGATGGTTTCTGATAATTTTTTTTTCCAGTTACAACCAGCATATTGCTAATCCAGGGTTTCACTTTAGAGATTTGTTCTGGTTTCAGGCTAAACGTGCTGAAGCGCCTTGGCTGCTGCAGTTTGTAAAGCCTACAGAGGAAGGGATAGCACTTATCAAAGTGGCCTTTACTGCCTTCTAATTAATTTGGTGTAACCCCCTTGGACCATCTTCAAGATCAGAATTAGGGCTGCCGTTATGGTGAGGGATTGGTGGGTTGGGTTTTTCCTCTTTCTGTATTGGGATGAAACCGAGTGGTTTCTGGTGGGCTGTGTGCAGACTGGCCAGGTTTTAAGCCCAGGATTAGTTTAAGGGATAGGCTTAGGTTTTATTCAAGCAAGAACTGAAGTACTGTGTTTAGGCATATGAGGACTTCCTAATGCTGGTACTAGAAGAAATATGTGGCTCTTGGGGGTTTTATGCTTATATATGAGTAAAGGTTCGTGTTGATAGAAGTGACTGTGCTGTATTTAAGATTGATTCAGGTAAGGGTCAATGTTTAACTTCAGGTTTAAGGTTTGGGTCCACACACTGATTTAAAACAGTATTAGCATAAGCAATATTAACCAAATAATTGCTTTGTAAATTAGAAAATCACGAACAACAAAATCAGGAAATAACAAAGGTTTTCAACATCTGCAGCCAAGGACAGACGCTGCTTCTCATTTGAGTTAGCACGTAATAAATGCATAGTTCATAGACGAGACTCCAACTAATGTGTGATCGCACATTGGCACAGAGGGGTCAGCTCCTTGCACTGCAAACTATCAGCAAGGTTCCCTTGGTTTGGGTTGCAGTGGTGCAAGGGTGCTGCGTGGTATGCCTTAGCAGTCAGACTGCTGTTTACACTCTTTCCAAAGGGTAGGTTTCATAAAGATATGTTTCCTCCCCCCTCTCCCCCCCCCCCACCTTATGCTGTTGAGGTTAAGAACGGGAATTTGTTTCATCTGCTGGATGAGTTTGGGGGTTGCTTTTTAATGGAGAAGCTGAGTCAAAGACAGATGGCTGCATTTCGTTGCATCCTGAGATTTTATATCTCACCTTGAGATTTCCTCCCAGTATATAGCTGTTGTGGAGGATGATGTTTGCTTCTAAGTGAATAGAATGTAGACCTGGGCATTGCTCATGTTTTTCTCTCTTGTTTTGCCATCTGTGGGCAATTTGCTTTGGAAAAAATTGCAAAAAGCACTGCTGAAAAATAAAGTTAAAAACAGCTATCAGAAGAAATAATGCTATTTTTTTAGAGAAACCAAACCCGTCTGAAACTAAGTAAATTTTTTCCCCTGTATGGTAATCTTTAACATGATGCATCTATGTGAGAGGCCAATTTCAGGTCGGTCTGTGTTGAAGAGGATTGGGAAGAAGCGTCAGCTGCCAGGTAAAAACATCTCTGCTACAGAACAAGGGATTTGGGCAACTTTCTCAGCTTTCAAATCCTCTTCCAAATGCAGCTCCAAATTGCAGTTTCCAGCCCCAGCACCCAAACTCACAAGTTTTTTGGGGCTTTATGGAAGATGCAAGAGTCTGGCAATGCAATCAAACTTTAGCTTCTACCAAACGACAGCTTAGCTGGCAAGTTGTGCTTCTTAATTGTGAGCTGGGTCACAGATGGGCTCCGAAGCAGAACAATGTGCCCTAGAAAGAGTCTGTATCTTTTCCTATCTGTAATTCCTCCATAGGAAAAGCTTCTAGTAAAATTCAACAGGGGATAAAGAAAACAAATTTCTTCTTTCAATCTTCCTAGTACAGGAAAAGAGGAGGAATTGTAATGTTTCCTCTGCCAATAAATTGGATACTTTGGAATTTCCTATTGTCACGCTTAGCATCCATGTGAGGTAGTTTGCTTTAAACAAGCCTTTGAAACTCTAAAAAACATGTGGAAATAGCAGTGCTTTATTACGTAAAAGAAGAGTGGAAGTTAGCATATTCCCTGAGTATCGTGAGATTTGCTTTTAACTCTCACCAGTTTAATGGGGTTTAAACAATATGGGGGAAGGAACTAGATTTGGGACTTGGAACTAGATGATCTTTGAGGTCCTTTCCAACCCAAACCGTTCTCTGATTCTAAAGATGGCAGAGGAAACCTTGTTAGGTCCAGTTACGCACGTGAAGACAGCAAATCCCAGTTGCCTTATGCTTGATAAACTGGGAAAGGGAAATATATGTCGTCTCATGCTTAGAATGTAGTTTTTCACTGTCCCAGAAGAGACATCGTTTGAGGCTTTAGTGTGATTTAACTGGGTCAGTCATTAACTGCACTGGCCTGCAACCAGCCCTTTACTTTCCCAGTTACAGGTTACATCAGGCGTCTGGGCAGTCCGGGATGTAACCCGGGCAGCGTGGCAAGACGCGCTCCAGCCCTGCCGTAGGTGCGTGCTTCTCATCCCCAGCTCACACTGACAAACGAGCTCTCTCCTGTTGAAATATGTAATCCTAGGCTTGCCCTTTGTGCTTGCGGTTTCAGAAACGGAGAGCTTTGACCAGGATGAAGGGGTCAGAGCAGAGCCATCTGATGTACTGTGCCTCTGCCACCGAGCCAGCCCTGGTGTGAGCAGTGACACAGCCGTGGCTTCCCTCTCTGCGTCTGAAGGTCCAGGTATCTTAGGCGCAGACTTAAGGGATGCTCTTCAGTGCATCGGCTGACACGGTCAAATTAAGTGAAACACACTGGGAAATCCAGACATTGACTTCGGTGCTCGTTCCATGAGAGAAACGGCTGCAGATGAGACTAGTAAGGAGGTGGTGAGTGCTGAGAGGTAGCTACTGCCGTGGCAGGGCAAAAGGTGCAAGCTAGTATTGGTAACTGTGATAAAGACATGTACGTATCCGATAGGTTTGGTCAGTGCTAGGCAGCAATGTGTGTTTTTTACCTCACAAGAAAAACACCGTTTTGCAGTTGATGGTGCTAGTGATGATGAGTGAAGATGCTTTGAATCACTATATTTTTCCCTTAAGACTTTTCAGCCGTAATTGGCAAGTAGAAAAGAGGAAAATACTTGTAGTCTGAAAGCTGCTGGGTTTCTTTGGGCTATCATGTTGGAAGTCAAATTTCTGCTCTATGGGAATGAGTGCAGTAGACTGTGTGGCAATCACTGTGTCAGCTGAGGGTACCAAAAACCAGCTGATGATCTGCTTTTCGAGAACTAACCCTTTTTCTCAGGGCATCTTTCAAGATATCACTTGGAAGACTTAGTGCAATTACTTTCATGAAACCATTTATAAGTTTCTTAATGTGTGTGTGGATGCCTGTAAGCACAAGAACCTAATGCTACCTATGTTAAAGCTCAGTGCCAGCAGAGAATGTCTTAACAGAAAAAAGATGCTATAAATCTGAGTGAGAAAGCAAGCTATGGAGAAAAAAAGCCCAAATGATATGAAGGCAGCCATGCAAAACTTGGCTTTTGCTGCCTTTGGGTAAAAGGGTGTTCTGAAGCTGTCCCCAAAACAGCAATGGATGTGTACAGTGTGCCTTGTTCTTACGGGAAGCAGAAGCTGATCAGGATGAAAAAATAGACCTGTTCTTCCTGTGGCCTTTATCTGATGTCGGGCAAGTCTTGCTAATTTTGCAGGTATTCGGTGGCAACACGCTCGTCATTTGCTAGGTGTCTGAGCGAATATTCCATGGTCTGATTGACAGCAGTGAAGAGCAGTCACAGCTAAAAGTCAGTGGATACACTCCAAGCTGCTAAAAGAATAATAAAGAGACCTCTAAAGAAAAAGACCACAGGCGCTTCTGTCTGGATGCTTCGACTAGTGTGCAGATGTAATACTGCTACCGCTGTGCTTTGGCTCCTAAGCTACAGCATAACTCTGTGAGCATGAAATGATTAATGCTTATGGAGCGGTTGGATGGTGCAGTGCTCGCACTGTCAGAAAGCTGGCAGAAAAATGGACGCTTCCATATTCAAAGCAGGATTTTAATGGTGGGCAGAGAAGTTGATCCGACCGCACGCGCTGCAAAATGGCAATCGGAAAAAAAAGAATAATTAGATATTAACGGGGAATTATTCAGTGCACCAAAAGTGATAGAGAAAATAAGCTTGATTTGTGTCAGCAGGCAGAGTTACGGCACATATAGCTAACAGGAGACCATGTGGAGTTATTACCGTGCCCTTGTCAGCTCCCCTGATTTTTCTGACTTCGCACGCTTCCAAGAAAAAGGGGAAGAGCAGTTTGTGCGGTGCGTGCCGCTTAGGTAGGAGCAAATGAAAGCTTTTGTCTGAAATGCAGGATAATAAATGTGGTTAGGTGCACCTTATAACAGTCTTCGCCACAAGTTGTGATGCCTCTTCTTTTTACTCCCAGACCCGCTCATAAATTCTAGGTGTATTTCCTTTCCCTTTGCCCTTCCAGGTGTTTTTGGCCGGTGAGCTGCAGAGACTTTGTGTGCATGAGTCCATGTGTCAGGAGGGAGAAGGCTTTGCCACAGTCAGGCATGTGGGCCTATTTTCTTCTTCCTTCTTTCTGAACGCATCCAGGGAGCATTCCTTTCGCTGTGGGAGAATCGCTCTACGGGAACGGGTCCCTCTGTTCATTGACAGAATAAGCCGAAGCCCATCTGTGATATATAAATAAGCCTGAGGCTTATTTACCACCCTTACCACCGTTATTCTGGAGCAGAGGGGAGCCCGGCTTCTGTAACCTCAAATGGGGTGGAATAGCAGGCCTAAGTGTAGGTCAGCACTCTTCAAAGCACCGTG
The DNA here is from genome assembly GCF_026419915.1 of Harpia harpyja. Taxonomy (NCBI): domain Eukaryota; kingdom Metazoa; phylum Chordata; class Aves; order Accipitriformes; family Accipitridae; genus Harpia; species Harpia harpyja. The sequence continues at coordinate 2,010,152 of NC_068941.1, forward strand.
ATACCGCACGCTGAACCCTGCAACCCGTGGTCTGTTTGGAGGGTGGTAGAAAGTTTCCCTTTTCTTTTGAAGGAAAATTGATGACTTAAGTGTTGACATCTTGAAGGCGGTCTTTAGATGAGTTCCAACTGAACTCTTCATAGAAACTTTGTCGGAAGTTGAACAGATGCTGCGGTAACTCTAGTTCTGGAGGTCATTGCTGCTGTGAAACTCGGGGGAAATTCCTTCTGCTGCCTCCCTTCTTAGTGTTCTTCCTTCTGCTGCCTCCCTTCCGCTACTGCCCAGAGTGAGATTTATGTCCTCGGTAATTTGCTGTTGGAAGCAGTGTCATCACGATTCTTTTGAATAAAGCTAGCTCTCATTAAGTTGTCTGAAATTCATGCCCGCTAATGTGGTTTTTTTCTTAAGCTGTTACCTTAAGGTCTAATGTACAATGTCGTTAAGAGAATACAGTATCATATCAGTCAGTTTGAAAAATACATCGCATGCAGATTGCCTTTTCTCTAAAAGCTTGATGTCAAAATAGAAAATAATTGGCATCTTGCAGACATTTGAACCTTTGGGCTATTGAGCACAAAGGAGCACAAAAGCATTAGTACGTGTTTGAAGCCAATGAGAATTTCGTTATTCAAAGTATAGGCTTTCTTTAGGGTCTCTTACTGAGGGGATAAATATTTACATCATTTGTAAGGAAAGTAGGAAAAAAGCGTTCAGAATATATATTTGATTTGCAGACTAAAGTAGTAGGCATATTAAAACGGGGCTGATTTATGTGCTTGCTTATTCTTTGCAAATGAATTTGTTTGCAATGTTTGGGAAGATGCTACCAAAGTGATTAGTCTTTCTGCTCGGCCCCGGCCGTCATTACAGGAACACCTGCAGCTCAGCTACTCTGCAATGCCCTTGCTGACTTGCAGAAACCACTTCCCAGGCTGTGGGAGGGTAATTATATTTCCAGCCGAGGCAAAAACTCCAACCGAGATCAGTGGTCTCTCTGCATATTCTTACATTTGAGAGACATTGCGTAGGCACTGCATGTTCGTCGACTTGAAAACAGCCCCTGTTCCGAGGATCCTGCAGTTCAAAGAAACAAAACGGGACGAGAGTGCGAATCGCTGTCCCCGGCTGGCACAGGCAAGCCTGGAAGGCTGGGAGTTCTTGCCTGTCCATCATTGTCCACCTTGCAATGATCAGGGGATTGTCACCTGCGAGTGTGTCTCACGTGCTATGAATTGCAGTGGGAGAAGGACTGAGAGAAGTCAATCTTTTCACAGCTGCCAGAGAGAAATGTTCAGTTTCCTTCAGACCACACGGGCTTGAAACCTGTTGCCTAGATGAGAAAGGCCCTCAGCTCAAAATTGCATTGCTGGTGTCAAGGCACATCGGCTCTGGCTAAATCTCTCTCACGCACTGGGAGAAGGTCCTGGGTTTTGTGTGTGAAGCCGGCGGTGTTAGAGCCAGACTGAGCTGAGTTTGTGCGCAGAAATGCCGTACGTTGAGTCCTGTCTCACGTTCTGCGTGCCTGTGTGGTACGAGGCTCCTCTGTGATACTGCTGGGCTACAAGTCAACAGCCTGGAGCAGGCAAAAACATTTTTAAATGAGCACCCATAGAGTTTGGCAAGGACCGCAGAGGCGATTAATACTAGTTTGAACCTTTTTCCCCCCGAAAGAGTCTTTCTCCTCTCCTGTCGTTTCTCCTTTTTCCTGTCCTTTTGAGAAAGATTTGCCATGGAAGTCAGGTGTTGTGTGGCTTTTGTCCTTGCTCTGGCGTGGGTGTCGGAGTCTCCAGGTTAGTATTCAGCACTTGAGTTCTCCGTCGGTAAAACCGAGACGGTGATTATTTCTGCCTTTTCACAATGCGATTCTAAACAGCTTTTGAGATTTCAAATGCACCTCGCAGTAAATATAAGTACTTAAAGCGCACAGCATTGACTTACAGCCTGTGGTCTCTGGATAGGTGGAGGTTTGTGAGATCCTTGTGTGTGCTTCATGAAAGGTAACCCAGGAAAGGCAGTGCCTTGTCAGTAGGTTTAGTTTGGCATGAGGAGAGAGGCACCTCCACTGTAGGGTCCGCAAACCAAGAAATTTTAAAGTGTCCAGACTTACTTGTGGATGCACCATCTTTGAATTTGATCATTATGTGTCTCGTGTGCATTTGTATGTGTGAGGATTACTCTCATAGTTCTGTCTTTAGTAATGTCTGCTGCAGAATAATTGTTCTGTTAATAAGGTTTTGGTGATTGCTTACAGGTTATAGTGGAAATTTTGGGCAATGAGAAGCACAGCGTTTTACAGACAAAGAAAGAATAGATGAGTCGGGGAGGATGGGAACTCTGCACAAAGCCAGGAACAGATGGAGTCAGGTGGGTTCTGAACCCCCAAGGTTGGTGCACATGGAACAGGGTGTTTGGGCTCCCATTTCATTGCACAGGCCAAAGTGCTTCGCAAAGTGTATGTGAGTCTGTTTGCCTTTGGGAAGACAATAAAGGAGCTGTCTACAGCCAAGGCCCATACCTGAGCACATAATGACCGTTTCAGCCCCGTACTCTGTGTCTGGCAGCGGCTAGTTCCACTTGCCAGAGAGGAGAGGCTGTAAACCTTACTGCGGTACGCCATAGGCAACCTTCCCCCAACAGCATGATCTTCTCTCTCCACAGAACGCAGGGAAGGTCAAATCTGCGCAGTCGATGACTTGTGCGATGAAACGCTTAGCTGGCTCTGCTCCTTGCTAATGCTGTTGTTTAGACTGCTCGTTTACGAATGGTGTCTGTGCAACGGTATTGCTCGGTATGATTGCCATCAGTATTTCAATAGTTTGAATATCAAGTACCAGGTGTTCCAGTGGGGCTGGATTGCTGACCATAAGCAGTGAGTAAAAAGCAGTACAGAGTTTAATAATGTTTTCAGTATGTCTTTTTAGAAATGAAGAGTCCAGAAGGGAATTAGTGCGTGAGCTGTTAGCTGGCTAGGAGACTTGCTCTCATGCGTTAGTTATGCCCCTGGCTTGGCTCACAGTTTCAACATTCAGGATCAATTCTTGTTGACTCCCATCAAGAACTGAGCATAGCTTTTGAGGTGAGGAATATGACCCTTAGCTGCAAAAAAATCTTTGTGAAAAATGATATACCATTTATTCAATGTTTTAGAAGGAGCATTAACTTTTCAGGAGCTGTTAAATTCACACTGGTATTGTACTGTGCAGTTCTGAATAATGGTATCTGCTTGGTTTTCTACTTTGCACTGTTAACGTGCTCAGCATGTTTCTCGCTAATGGATTTTTTTTTTCCTAGCTGTATTTACGTTCTTATTTGTCCACCATATGCATGACGAGTTTGTTAACCACCCACAGGGTGGTGATAGGAATTGGCTCCTTTATTACTGTTTCTTGACAGGGCTCTGTGGGCTTGTGGGGCTTGTTAGGTTGAGTTTTTCTCTTTGCGAGGAAATGGTCATTGGCACCTTTTGCCATGTGCAGTGAGCTGTGTCAGCTGATTAAATTCGTGTAAAGAGGAAGATGTGCCATGGGTCTGTAGACTGCTGCAGGGCATACTGAACAGTGGGGAAAAAAGCACAGAGGAAAAGTTGAGGGCGGTGTGGAGGGTTGAACGTCCCGTGATGTTGCATAGCTCCAGCAGCGGCAGGACAGGACGGGTGAGCCTCAAGGCCGTGTTCGTGTGGGTGTCAGCGAAGCGGCTCTGGCAGAGACAAAAGACTTCTTGCATCCAAGACAACACCGGCCTCATCCCTAGCAGGAGTTTGCGTGGTGTAACGAAGCATGGAGGCACGCTTCCTTTCACTGGCGAGGGGCAAGGTGCCTTGCGTCGTCTTCTCGCACTCCCTCTGCGCTCCTCGTGTGTCGTGGTACCCAGCTGTTTGCCTGTCACATCGGGCTGTCGCAGCGCTCCAGAAATTACATCGTTCATGCTCTCTGCTGTCCTGGCAGCATGTTGCTAGTGCTGTGCTTCTTCGCAGCACTCCAATGGATACAGCACTGATTCTTGCCTGCGTAGCTCATTTCCCGAGGGTCAGGTTGAAGAATGCACTGGTGAAAGCTGAGTTGAGAGCTAGTTTTAGAGCTTGATGGCATCTTCTCTCACATGAGAGGAAGAATCTTGTGCTCTGTCTATCTCTCTCCTTTTTTCCAGATTGTTCGGCTGGCAACGCAGGATGACGCATGAGCTGCCATTGGAAACAATATACAGTTTATCCAATATACTGGTGTGTGAGAGCAGGGAGAAGGGAAGAAGCATGATTTTCTCCATGTCTTAAGCCTGAAAGGGTAGTGTCTTTTTTTTTTTCTGTGTTGTTCACTGAAAAATTGTGTGCTGTGTCATATAATCCTACCTGCCTAACTTTGCCTTGTAACAGTAGCAACTCTAAATGCAGAGGAAATGAGTGCTGCAGCTTTTATCAGAGAAATCTCTTTGGGGTTGTTAAATAATACAAGGAAGGGGTATCTACGAGGCAGATAAATAAAGACCTGTTCCAAAGCCCCAAGCAAGGCAGTGGGAAGGCACAACTCTTTCTCAGAGGCTTAGCATCTGCTGCTAAGCCTGCAGAGCAGTGAAATGTATTGCATTTTGTGGTTTATTTGTAATTACTGTAACAAGACACCTTGACTTGAATACATGGTTATCTGTGTATTTGGAAAGTGCCAAAAATACCCTGGCTGTTCTATGGCACGTGACCAGCTCAGGTCCAAGAGTTGCTTAAATCTTTGCTTCATTGAGTTTATGGAGGGCTAACAACTCCCTGCAAAATAAGGCTGGAGATGCTGGGGCAGATTTCTGTTGCCAAATTCCGTTGCAGCTGCTGAAGTATATATATATATTAAAAAAAAATCAGGGAAAGCAATTCCCCTTCCTCCTGCAAAATAGCTGTATTGTTTGGGTGAATGTGTAATAAACATGAGAAATATAAACAGTGTCATAATAAATGTAATTTTTGTTGTAGTCCTCGTGGTACTGTACAATCAGTTGTGGGGAACAGTAAACGTACCTGTTCTTTCTTCAGTGGGTAGGCTACTTGCGACCTTAGGTGAAGTACTGCTCTTACTATGTGCGTTAGGGTATTGGTAGGCAAGAGCCGTGTTCTCCGTTTGGAGGGCATCTGGGCAGCGGCTGCTTTTCCAGCCCGTGTTGGGATTTTTCTGGAGCAGAACCTTCTCTCTCTGCTCTGACTCAAGGCATTTGAGAGAGAGCCAGTACCACTTCAAGATCTGGCCTGGTAGGAATGTTATGAAGTACTTTGTCTTCAGACAACTTTATGACTCTGAGTATTTAGCTCCACCCCCCACCCCCCCCCCCCCAAAATTAGCAAGGTTTTTCAGTTGAGAAGGAACAGTTAAGACTTTGGATGCAAAAGCTCACAACCACAGACTTTTTTTTTTTTAAAACAGCCTTCACAAATCACATGAGACTTCCAAAAGCCTCCTACAAGGCAAAGCTCCTTTTGCTATCTCTATTTTTGTCCTTGTGCAACAAAGGGTAGAATAGAATGCGCCGTATTGCTATGCATCTACTTCACAACTATAGATACAATCAAATATGCGATTGTTTTTAACTGTGCGTTCCTAAACAGTTTAAGTGTGTAAAAATAATAAGCTTACTGCATCCAAAAGAGAATTGTCCTGCTGTGCAATTATTGTCTTTTTCCAGAGCAATTGTGGCTTTGTCAGAAATGAGACCGACTTGATTTTAGGCTTCAGGATAAACTTAGCAACAAGGTGTTCTGCTCTTCAGAAGCCTGTGTGGAACAATGTTCATCTCTGGCAGGACTTCACTGGTTTCTGTAGATTTAAAGCAGGAGTTAGTTGGCCTCCCATTGTTTTAAACCAGGTTAGGAGGTCAGCAGTCCAATGATAAATTGGATTATATGGTAAAGCACATGAAAATATATACACAGTTCCAGTGCCTTTGGTTTTCTTCCCTGAAAAACATTTCTGTCTATGCCACTTTATTTCATGGGATCATTGTTGCTGTGGATGTGAACAGTGCCGTGCAATATAGGCAGAAAGATCCCATGCGTGTGATTTCCATGGAAGAACTTGGTATATATTTTATAACCTAGTAATAAACAATGCTTACCCAGTCGTGAGTTCAGCGTCCTGCATTCCCTCCTGGCTCTTGAACCAGCAGAAAATAATTACTCCAAGTACAATTTTTTGTAATTGCAGGAAAGAGGACCCCACTATGCCCTAGGTGTCTTTGAGCACTTAGCATGCCTTGCCCGTGACCCTTCCTGACACCATGAAGCCGGAGTAGCCTGGCCCACCCTGTGTCTGTGCCTGGCGCTTTGGAAAATCAAGTGGAAGAGTTGAAATAGGTGGAATAGGGGAGCAGGAGGAAGGGAGGGGGTGCCCATCCTGCGCGTGCAGGTGGGGGCTGGCTCGGGGACCAGGGGAGGGATGCTCTCCCACACGCGCACCAGTGGCGCGGAATTGGCTGTTTCTCCGCGCGTATCCCGCGTGCGGGTCGATGCGGGTCACGACTGTCGTCTTTTCTGGTGATGAGGGACACAGTGTTTTGAAACGGAATCGATGCTTGAAGCCTGTCATGATGGTTGTCCGAAAAAAAGGCTTTTTTTGCTGCATATATGCAAACGCAGCAACCATCGCCCTTGAAACTCCCCAGCTTGCGCCGTTTAAAAGTGCAAGTAACTTATGAAACAGTACTATCCTGTAACAAACGTCTGAAAGTCTGTCTTAGGGAATGTGGGGAGCCTATTTAGTCCCTGAAACATTATCTTAACACATAGAGCTTTTTCTCCTGCTTGTTTTTTCACTGCCTTGTGAATCTAGAACAGACAGGCTATTTCCAGAGCTGCTCTGCACCTTCAGATGAGCTACATCAACTTAGTATAAATATTCCCTTTTCCCTCTCCCAGAGCTGGAGTTCAAGTTGTCGATGAGTTAATCATCAGACTCAAATCTCACGGATTAGCTGAGTGTGCTGTGCACACAGTCACTTAGCTTATTGCTCACACAGAGGTTTAAAAAGGGAAGGCCATACTGTGTATTATCCTAAATTAAAGCCTCTCTCATTGCCCATACTAAAATGAAGCTGATCATGCTGCAGTTTTAATCCACTCTCTCACTTTTTATTAGGGTCTTGTCTATTATTCTGCTGGCAAAGCTTTTTTAGACAAATATAACCTTTTATTTCCCAAGGAAGGTAAGCACGTCGGTCTAATTTGATTAGTTGCATCCGGTACCCGTTTAGCTGAAGAGGTGTGTTTTTTCTGTTCACAAGGCAGCAGTGGTTGTTTTGAAGAGCAGCAAAACTGTCCCCAATATTGCCCTTCTGGCCCGGAATTCTTTCTTTGTTAGCGTGACGTTTAGGGCCACGGAAAAGGTAAATGCTCTGTGTGCTCTGCTCATGCTGCTTAACGCTTTCTTGCTTGGACACAAGCTGAGCTGCTGTCCCTGCAAATGCCACCTCACCTGGGGAGTTGTGTACTTCTTGCAGCTATTTACAGCCTGAAACACAAGCCTTCTATACTGTTTCTGAGTGTTTTCGGGGAACATGCTTTAAATCCATCATCTGTGTGAATATTCTTATTGTTCCACACTGGCAGGATGGAGCCTTGTTGAAAGTTTAGGCTTGTCAGCTTAAAATTTTGATTTGAAAAGTCACACACACGCACACAAAAAAATTAATTTGTCAAACTGGTGCTTTCATATGCCACTTGGCAGTCTTTGTTTTCTATTTGCGGTTCTCATCTGTTTGTAGTGCAGATAATTTAACCTTCTAAATTCAGCCCAGCAGATCACAAAGACTATTACATGAATATTTATTCTTTATTTTCCTTTGTGATAGCTTAATCTCCAAACTGCCATGAGCAATTTCTTAATTTCTCTTTGAGAAAACCAAATTATACGGGCAGTTTGAAAAGACGACCATAATTCTGTTTTGAAAAGATAGTGCTGACAGATTAGTCTGCCTGTGCAACCTAAGTATTGCAATATCCACATAGCCTATGAGAAGACTAGCCAGATATTATTAGATGAAATGAAATTAATTCACTGAAGAGGTTTTCTGATTTGCAAATCAGTCACCAAATATCAGAGTTTTGCTTCAAATCTTTTCATGGTTTTCTGAAGATTGTTTGCATTATTTTGGAAGTGTAAATAGCTGGCTTTTTCTAACTGGTGTTTTAAATTTTTATAGAGTGACAAGTGGGAAAATGGGGGAAAAAAACCCCCATGATTGTTATTTGCAAATACTTTTAAGATCAGCAGATCAGTCACACACCCATGGACCAGGCCGGTTCGAGGCTGTATTTTCCACTTGGTAACAACTTCTCAATTTTTGTAATCTCCTTTTGAATTGAATCAGAATGAAAATGTTATTTTCAATACTTAATGAAATGAAAAAATGTCAAAATGTTTACCTTTCAGAAGTTGGCCAGGCAGACCACTTAGAAAATCAGCTAGTCTTCCCCTAGAAAGCATCATTCAAATCAGCATTTTTTTAATGAAATACTTCAACCTTAACAGAACACGTACAGTGAATTTAGGCAAAACCACTGCCTAGCTCTAGGAACAGAGTCTATCAAAGAATAAAGCTGTGGAATTTCTAAGTTTATTTAGTGAATTCATCTCAGCGCAAGCAGATAGTCTTGTTCATTTGCCCCCGTTATTCCGGCAATGTTTTGCTGTGCAGAAGGAAAGTCTTTTCCAAGTATGGCTACGCTTTTTAACCTGAGACATTTCCTTTTCATATTGAGTTGCAAAATCAACTACTGTAAGTGGAGCTGGTGCATTAACTTTCTACTTATACATGATGAGCATGTTAAAATTGTGATTTAGGTCACAGAAAAACAAATTTGTCTGAAACTTCCTGGCCTTCAGTTCTTATTCTAGGCAGTCATTGCAAAGACTAGAATAAATTTTCACAGCCGGAGAAGCCCTTTTGACCATCCAGTCTGTTTTTCTGTGGAATTACATAGCCTGCATAACTTAATCATTCATTTAGCTACCCTAATGCTGTCTGATTGAGCTAGACTGGAGCGTGGCCTGATGAGCTCTGGGGGAGCTGCCTCTCTGGGGAGGCTGAAGTCAAGAAGGACAAACATGTAAGATAGCGTGTGATGCTGGGGAGCTGGAGGCAATCAGGCACTGGGTAAAATCCTCCCATGACTCGGCTCCCAGTTTGAGGCGTTAGCTGGGCAGATGGGTCTTTTTTAAATTGCCTGTAAACATAAGGATTTTACCCATCGCTCTGGCTGGACATACTTGTTTATCGGCACTAAATTTGGCAACCAAAATATGATGTGACCTGTGCCCACCACTCATTATTCCCATAATAAAAATCAAAAGCAAATGTTGTTTTGGATTGAACAACTTGAAATAAATTCCAAATAAATTTTAGAAATCACGCTTTTCTTCAGTTTTTCTTTTTTTTTTTTTTTTTTTTGTTAGATAATGAAATTGTCCCTCTGGACGCGTGCTGCGTTCTTACTGCAATGGACTGTCAATCTGCTCAACTGCAGTTCTTAAAACTGTCATAGGATGGTAAGAGTCATGTTGGGTCTCAGATGTGTTGCAGTGAAAAAAATTAAGCCATGGCAGAGTGTAATGACTGGGCTGTTCCTATTTCTGATTGTTTCTTTCCATCTGACAGCTATTAGGCAGTAGAAGGCAGGCCAGGGAGTCCTAGGAAAGGAATTCTTTCTGCTTGCTCTGATAGTTAGTACTAGATCACATTTTCAAGTGAAGGTATCCCTATGCAGCCAGATGTACGTGTTTATTCTTTCAGCACAAGCATCTGTGATCGTCGATGCGCGTGGCAGTTTAACCCTCAGGTGTAAAACTAGTTTAACTAGCACTTAGAGGGCTACTGTGATTTGGGGCTGATAGTTCCAGCATCTTCCTTGCACGTACAGTTATTTCTCCTTACTTTGTGACAGAGAGAGGCACAATGGGCAGGTGACACAGAAACCGAGCTGGCCGGTTTTGGGTGCAGAGCCAGCTCAACCACCTCCTCGCCGCTGAAAAAGGCATAAAGCACCTCAAAGACACAATTCTGTTACTTCTTTTGTCCTCTAGCCCACCTAGGTGCCTTAAATTTCTGGGCGCTGCTAGCTAAACGTGTGCAGAGATGCCTGTTGTTGCATAGACCACCAGCTCCTTCTGTGTCGCTTCTGTGAGGAAAGCTGTTTTCTTTCCTTGCCAGTGCAAATTATTCTCAGATTTCCAAGAAGCACCAAAGCCATAAAGTATTAAGTAAAGTAAAGGTGACCAGAAAAACAAGAGAAAATAAAAGACATTTAGACTAGATTCAGGACTAGGCTAAGACCTGAATACAGCTGACAGGAGTACACTTCACAAAAAGAGGGGAGCTGCTGGGTGGGAGTGTGGCCATAGAGACAGTTGTGCTAAATCAGGGGATAATCTCCTGTAATAAGGTCAGAGTCTGTGCTGGAGCCTGACGCTTTCCCCGTCCTTTTGTAGCTGGTGCCTTCCCAAGTCCAGCAGTCCACAACATCACTACTCCTTCAAAGAGCCTTCTCGCGTATGCTCTCCTTCTCAGGCTGGTGCTCGGCTCCTGCTCTACCTTTCTAATATGTAGCTGAGCAGCATTCTTTGCAATTCAGAGCACGCTTCATCTCTCCTGAAACTCATTAGCATAAATTATTTGGATCTTAAAAACGTAAAGCCTTAATAGCTGCCAGTTAGTACTCTTCTCACTTGGAAGATTGGAAATAATTAGATTGCAGAAATGTTTCTTGAAAACTTTCCCTTTTTCTGCCTTTCTGCTGATAGATCTTCTGTTTCTGTTTTTGAATTTATGGGTATTCCCTTATGTCATTTCACCTGCTGCATGAATTCCTTACAGCTCCTAGCTTATGGTTGGTATTAAGATGGACGTTCCTCTTCTTCTGTTTGTTTAATGTACATTATAGCAAGCCAGTTATTTTAAGCCAGTCTGACATTCTTTCCTGAAAATGGACTTGTGCTGTTGGATATCTAGTCCAGTGTTTGTGAGTGAGTCTCAATTATCTATTTCTTTCCTGTTTGCTTTTTGAAACAGGTATAATAAAACCAGTAACATCTCCAGTATGTATCTGGACTTCAGTACATGAAGCTTATGAATGTTTTGTCATCTGCATGAAGGTCATCCAGGCTGTGAAACATTTCTCTCTATAAGTACTGGGTTTTTTTCCTCCCAGATGTTATAGAGAGATGTTTATGGAGGCTGTAATTCTGCTCCTCGGTGCAGTGTATCAGTCTGTATCAGATATCAGTTAGTGCCCCCGTCTGGCACTTACCGTGTCACGTTGTTGATTCACAAATTTCCAGCCTGTTGAGCTGTGAAAGAGCAGAGATTCACAAACAGGTAAAGCTCACTCTCACGCCCAGGACCGGTGTGGGGTAGTCAGGGTAGCAAATGGTTTTCTGTGTGTTTGGAGCAGAAAGCAGCTGAGCAAAATTCAAAGGGTTTCAAATTCTTAGCCGAAAACTTCCAAGATGGAAATTTTCCATTGGGAAACATCCCCGTGGCATGCCATAAGAACTGCAACGCAGGACTCTCATCGCCCTCGGTTTCTTCTTGAGGCCAGGTTCCTGCGCCAGTGCATCTCCCACAGCGCAGAAGTTGTCTCTGCCCTCGTTGAACCCATGGCAATGATGGCTTGTGACTACAGATGGGGTGTAGTTAGCAATTCTGCAAAATGAGGTCAACTTTCACAAAGCAAATATTTTATTTAACAAAAATCTCCTTTGCTATGAAAATTAACCTTGATGAGTACTTTCAGTCTACTCTCTCCCCATGCTGTTGGCATTCCCAGCTAGCACCGATCCTGTGAGCCTCTACCAGGGTGAGCTGGAAGCTGACAACCCTTTTTTCCCTCTTCAGTTGAGACTTTGCTGAGGTCTCTCTGGCCCCTGAAATGCAATGTCTACAGAGATGACTAGTGTCAGTTAATGAGCTTTATTTGCAGCTAGGAGGATTCATTTCACATCCATGCAATGTTTTTGCATCCACACGCACACATGAGATCTTTTTCTAGCAGGACTTTTGGACACAGATGTGCACGCATGTTATTATGTTCGTAACTGACTATAGTGAGTAAGTGCTTGGCGTTTAGTTTCTAAGAAATTACTTCTCCTCCTCCTGTCCCCAGATGCAATGGTCAGTGTGTAAACTTAACTGTTACAGATTCCTCCAGCATTAAAGAACTGCATAAATACACAGATGTCCTCTCTCCCGAATGTTTCTGGAGGTAGGATGGTAGATTGTAATCTGTCCTTCGGAGAAGATGTTGGCGCAGCATATAGCTGAATCTTGACAGAGGTGTTAGGAGAGCTATCATAACAGTAATTCTCATTTGACAAAAGAGGCTGAATCTTCCTAAAAGTAATTTTTTTCAATGAAAATTGCATTGTCCGTCCAACTATACCACCCCCCCCACCCCCCCAAAAAGAGAATGCATTAGGTTTTTAAAATTTATAGATAACATGTGTTAATTGTAAGGGAGAAACTTAAATTTCTCTTAAAGCACAGGATTTCCATTACACTAGTGTAAATTCAAACAGTCTGTACTGCAATTAGCAGTTCCATTATCTCCTCTTTACAATTTTCTCATTGCTGCTCTCACTTAAGTATTAACTGGGTACCTTAAGTGGCATGGCTTGTATCTGATTTTTCTCTTCATCTTCTCTGCAGGAACTGCTTGACAATTGCATACGTGGTTGGTTTTGAAGACTTTTTAACACTTCTTTTTTTTTTTTTTTAATTTAGAAAGGAGTTTAAAAATCAATAAGAGCAGCTTACAAAGCCAGGCTTCAGTGGAATATGTTTTTCTTTTGAAGTTAAGAGTTTGTAAAGAAATTGATGTTGTCTAATAGTAATTTAGAGGAAAACTATTTTATTTTCATTCAGTAAACAAAAACAAGCAATGGAAAAGCAAACAGAACACAGCGGCATCATTGCTAAGGATTTTGACACATTTATTACTGCATAATTCACTTTACTCCCTGGATATTCTGCTGGCTTTGGATCATTTCATTTTAATGACCTGTTTTTTCACTATCCAGCAACAATGTTTACTTTCCTTGTCAGTGTAATTCTGCCAATTAGCATTCTTTTTTTTTTTTTTTTCCTTACGTCAGCTTAATCTTTTATAACATTGTCTTTACCTTATGGCAGAAATTTTAGCTCTTTGCTTCTTATTCTCGGCAGAATGGGAGAGCAATAAGTGTCTAAATGGAGGGTGTGTGCTAAGTGGTTTTTGAATCATTTTAGTATCAATGCCTATGACAGGTTCTGTTTATTTTTCAAATGAGCCAGGCAATGAAATATTCAATTTTTGGAAGATGGCAAAATTGTACCTTAATACTTTGCAGTATAGCGATGAGTCAGTTGTTAATATTAACAGTACGCCTACAAATGCCATGTGTGAAAGAGGACCTCTTTCACTAGGCAACATACAGACGCCTAATGAGAAAGAGCCCTTGCACCCAAAATCTTCCGACGGAGAGGCCGCAGGTAAATTAACAAAGAGAGTGCCAGAGAGAACAAGCCCAGAAGAGACGTCACCGTTGGTTCAGAGTGTGCAGAGGGAAGGAGAAATGTTGGGAAATCCTCGGTTTGTTTCTCTCTAAAAAACAAAGCAGCATTGGGTTCTTTTTATTTGTCTTTTGGATTCTGAGCTCTTAAAAGTACACTTGCTTTGGAACTACTTCTACCAGGGGGACAAGTGTAAAGCAGGACACTTTAACGGGAGTCCCGGAGATGTGACATATTGAGGAACTCAGAGGTGATACGATACATGGACTCGAGTAATTTTTGGTGGTCAGCAAGCGTGTGCTGGTCATATTAACCCCTTCACTCACGGCTTTGTCCGCATGCACCTTTTAGTCTGAATGCCCCGCAATGTCCCTGCTTGGTGGGGTGAGGGTCCGCGGTGTCGTAGTGTGGCTGCGCCCATCCGTACGGTGCTGTGGTAACCACTGCTGCTCTTGTTACAGGTCCCGATCAGGTCAGAAGAAGAAGAGCACCTGCCCCGTTGGAGTTGCTCCAACTTCACATTCAGTTTCAGTGCTACAGAACAGAAACTCCGGAGACACCGTGTTTGCACTGGGAAGCCCTTTCTGTGCTTCAAGAGCTTTGGTAAGGAGAATCCAAGGCCAGAGTCCCGATATGGTTTTTCACTGAAAGAGGACGGCTTTCATCCTTTATTATCTCAGGTTTAAATGTTGTCTCCCTCCACCCAGCAGTAGTAAGGCACAGTGTGGGTTCTAGAGCTTGCCGACCATGTACTGTCCTTAAAACACCTGTGAATGGCATGAGACTTTCTCCAGGCTGTTGCACTTTTCTGCCAGAAAACAGGCAGCTGGAGCCTAAATCTGGAGTGCCTTGCCTGAAGGTGTACGGTTCTTGGCTGGATGCCACCAGGTGACCCAAGCGGAGCAGTTCTCTTCTTTAGGGAGGCAGAATTCAGAGATGCCTTCTAGGATAACTATAAAAGAAACCATTGGCACTAACAGGCCTAATCGGCAGTTTTAAAAACCCTGTGAGGAAAAACGTTTCCTGAAGAGATTACCTTTTATCAGCAATTAAAGAGCACGGTGAAAAGGAATTACCTCATCCTGTTTAGCCTCAAGTCATGAAGAAATTCCTGAACAGTGACAGCGAGATGAAGGCTGCAGAGGTTGTGATAAACTTGAAAAGGCAGGATGGAATCTTGTTTAGAGTACATGCAAATGCTGAAGGGTTATTTTTATGACATGGGTTTAGACAGAAGATGATGCCAAGTGAGTGCAAGTCCCCAGAAGAGAGCTGCTTGTGAGACTGAGAAGAAGGAAACTGTAGGAAGGAGAAGAATTCCAGGCAGCTCATTTCTGTAGTAAAGAGAGCGAGCTCAGTCCCAGAGGTCTGCGGTGATGGGACAGCAGGCTAAGTCACAGATAGCAGCTGGAGGGAGAGAGTCCTGGAAGTCACTGCTGATAGCAGTATCCTCAGGGCCCTGAGTGGGGTATCAGGAACAGGGTGTCCAACTATAAAATTCCAGCTTCAGGCATGGTGCAGGAGAGATTTTTGCTAATAAGCAACAGAAAACAGAGAGGGGAAAGCAGTTTTCTGACAGTGTTGAAACGCTGCAGCAAGGTGCAGGGCCTTTGTCAGCGTAGTTTTGCTTTGCTGTCCCTTTGTAGAGAAATTTTAGCTTTGTCACCAGCTGTGTGTTTCCTGCAATTTGTGCAGGAATCTGTTTCTAAGCAAGTGACGCTTTCTAAGCAGGTGTCCTGAGCCTGGAGGTCTAGCCCAGCACAGAAAGTTGTGGTGCAGCGACTGGACATAGGGAGTAGTGTTTTCCACCACTTCGAGAGAGCGAGCCTTACAATGGATTGGAAAGAATTTCTCTTCTGCAAATGCCGTATTTGTTCCTTAAGCCTTCCTCTCGCATCTCTCCAGGTAACTTGGCTGTTAGGGTAGAGCAGTGATAGTGCCACAGAACAAACACGTGTGCAGGCACACGCCAAACAAGTGGCAAAGGCTATGATTTACCATCCGTGGTGTCCCCTGATGTCTGGTGCTCCTGCAGTCCCTTGGGCAAATGAAATGAAAGCCATTCTACCAGCAGGACTCTGCCGTCAGCCTGCTTACCACCATACCCCGTAAACTAAAGAAAGCAGGCTTCGTGGGATCTTTGTCCATTACTGCCCGTCTTGACTGTTTGTGGAAGGTCCAGAGTGTGAGAGAGAAGAATATTTCTATTACTGCATGAAACAGCTTGTTAGAGATGAAGATTGAAGTCAAGGGCCAGAAATGCAGTCTGAGCCCTTGGCCGAGCTGTGGGAACAGATGTTTTCCTTCCGTTTATGGACCCAGGGTGCTGACAGCTTCAGAGGCACGTGTCCAGGGAGATGAAACAGTCATTATTTCCTTGGTGAAAAAAAGCATGCTGCTGAGCACTGCGAAGGGGAGATTAGAGAGTTATTTCTGTGTGGCATCTGCTAGTCTGGCACATGTGGCTGAAGACTTGATTTCTTGTTAATCGAATAGGCAGGAATGATGGATATCAGTTACGAGGTTTTTAACACCTGTAAGCATTGTCTACCAGATTAGAGCACAAATATTTATCTGGAGGCTTTTTCTCTGTCTTCAGCAAGGGCAAGTCGCTTCCAGCTCTTCTAAAGGTCTGTCTTGACCATGACGGTCCCCGTCTGAATGTCTGGAAGACCCCTGTAGTAGAGCAACACTTTGGGAGTGGGACATGGTAAGGAAACACAAGGTGCTGCTCCTCTGCTGAACTCCCTGCTCCACCTCCGCCGGCCACAGCTACAACCTACCCGGAGGGCAGGAGGAGCATGTTTGTGTGTATATGGTGAGGAGGGGGGAACTGGGGTTGCGTGGGACCCGGTGATTAATTCAAAGCTCAGGGGAACCGTTAGCCATGTGAATTATTTCAAGGCAGTACTGAGTAAGAGAGGGATGTGTAATCATGCCACCAGATGTTTGGTGACACCCAAATTAATTCACCTTTTTGGGAGGTGGTTGCTGTCACTACAATCCCCAGAACAGCCGATGATTCTATCTTTGTATCCTGACAGCTGTTGGAAAGCTCAGTATTTGCAAACTGAGAGCGTTTATCAAACCACAGCACAGGCAGCTTTACAGTGTGGGTAAACCACATACACTCCCTGGTTTTCAAAAATTTCTTTATTAAAATTGTGAAGGTATAGCATAGCTGGAGGAAATTTGCCTTCCTCTTTCTTGCTTTTTTTAATTCTCTCCTTTCACAGAAAACATGTCTATGGTCGTCTTTGAGACTGAAGACTCTAAGAAAGCTTCTTGCCCATGGTGGAGCAAATAGTTTTTATAGTTTTCAGGCAGTTCTTTCTGGTTGTCAGCTGCTGCTGCAAATTCAGATCAGAATGCTATACAGTGTATAATGCCAGAATGTATATAGTGTTCAGTTCTGTTTAGCCCAAGCTGATAGAAGAAATTAATCCCTGGAAACTGAAGCTTGCCTGATGCCAAGTCTAAAATATACCGTGGTGAGAAAGCAGGAGGTTAGAGAAATGCAAATACAGCTGTTATTTCCATGCCCTGTTCTTCGGAGAACTTATGTGTTGACAGGTGCATATCTTTTCCCAGTCATTTAGGATTTTTTTTCTTACTCTGGAGACAGAGCGATTTCTATAATTAGCAATCAAAGCATGGAAGGTGGTGGACCAGCATTTTTATTCTCACGGAAGCTGTCAGCTCGGATCTCCTCATCTTTGGCAAATACCGTACGACTACTTGTGTGAGGCACCAGCACCGCCACGCTCAGCGGGACTGAGCACCTGCAAGCCTTGCTGTGACCCTACAGCAGTGGGGGGGGGGGTACTTAGTACCTTGTCGGTATTGGTTCCTTTTCTGAGGAACAGTTCACAAATAGTTTAACATCTCGGTCAAACTGGCGGCTCTCTGTAAGCACAGCAGCAGAGCCGCAGTAAAAAGAAAAGATCTGAACCGAAAGATGGGCCAGGAGGATTCTGCCACAGCCTTGCAGTCAATCGCTTAATACCGTACTGTGGTGTGGGGCACTGATAAACAGGGAACTCGTTAAATGAGTTGTCTGCTAAAGGAATGCTGAAATAAAGAAATTCTCTGCATCAGAGGAGCCTTCTGAAGATGTGTCTGCCTGGGATTTTGATAAAAGTTCCCATGCTGTCTCTCTTATCACCACAGGCAGGTGAAAACTACAATGACACAGAATCAGTTTACTCTCACTGAAGAGCAATTTGTGACAAGATTTTCAAAACCAACTTGTGGCTAAGCTGCCTCCACGCTTTTGGAGCCTGCTGAGAGTCTCAAAGCAATGCCCAAGGAACAAAGCACCTAACCATTTTTATCACCTGAAAAGTGGGTGCAGTCATGGACATGGGCTTCTCCGGCATGATTCGCATCAGTGAGGTTACGAAGAATTCACGTTTGCAGGACGCAGAACTTGGCAGTTCCAGAGCGGTGTCTTTAGTAGCTGCAAAGAGATTTCTTTTCCATTCTGTTTGACTTGGGCAGTTTTCTAGGTCAAGTCTGCTCTGTGGCAGGAAATCCTTCACAGTTTTGATGGACTTTAGGACTTCAGTATTCTACAGTAATATGCGGTGTCATCTGATCTGCAGAATCAAAGCTTTAGGCAGAAAGTAACTTTATTTTCCATGAGCTAATGGACTGTGAAGAATCAGTTAGGTTTGATCCAGTAAGTACAGTTCAGTCTTGTTCAGTTTTCTCTTATGTGGGATAAAAACTAGTAGTAAATCTACCGACACCAGTTCTTCATTTGAATGCTGAGCTGTCATAAAAGCAAGAGAGATGTATTACACATGGACTGCTTCTGCATCTTGAGTTCCTGAGGCTCATGGAGATTGCCTATAATTTTACTTTTGGATGGGAATGGAAAGAGGTTTTGGCAAGATCTTTTTTATTACTTTTAAAAACATTTTCACTTGCTTGGACTATTGAAAAATCCACTTGCTGTCCAGCTGTTTTCGTCTCCCAGTTCACCTGTCTCTCCTCCTCTTCAAAGTCCTTTTTACTTTTTCCATAATCAAATAGAGTTTTTATTTGCAGCTCCAGGACCTCTAACTAACTGCAGCCTCCCTCATCACAGGTCTGTGTCATTACTCCAGTTAATGGATATATATGGAATAATAAATGGAATAATAAAAATACCTCAATGCTTCCAGCCCCATCTCTTGCACCTCTCTCACATCGCTAAGCTCTTTATTTTGCTTTTTGTAAACATGAACAGCTGCCAAATGCCTTCCCTCCACAAAAACCTCCCTCGGAAACTATTTCCCTTCTATATCCTTAATGTCAGCCTCTTTGTGCTCAGTTACTTGTGTTATCGTCTGCATTGTTTCCTGCTCTTTATTCTTCATTCTGCTTTCCTTTTGCAGTTTATGTCCCAACAGAGGTGAGTCACTATGAACAAGAGAGCTAAAATCCATCGGTTCCAAAACCACGGGCTTCTCCCACTTGAGCAAAGGAAGGTTCGCCACACCGTACCTCCCGTCACCCGCCTGGCTCAAACACTAGACCCTTAAGAGTGTGTACACGTTCCTTTAGACTGGTCTCAGCTTTCTGCCTCTTGCGCTAGATCTCTGTGCACACGGGCAGAAATTTAGGGTTAGCTCAGCTGCTCCCTTTCTATACCCTCTTTTCTTAAAAAAACAAACAAAAAATCCAACAGAGTTTACACTGACCTTGAAAGCTGATATTGTCATTTTGGCTTGAACTATTGCTCCTCCGTGAAATAGATGTAACTTTTTAACTGTTTGGGGGGGGGTTGGATTTGGGTTGGTTTTTTTCGGGCGGGGGTGGGGAGCGAGATTCAATAAGGGATTTATAGATTTTTTTTTTTTTTTCTTAACCAATCAGGTCCAGATCTGAACCATGTTTAAAGTTTAAACTGTTCCATATTTAAGTATCTTCCATCTCTATGTACCCTCCATGCAAAGAAAAGGTAATTGTTTGCTATCTCCTCTACAAGAATCCTTAAATATTGGAAGAATATTGTATTTTGTCCTTCACCCCTCTCCCATCTTCTCTTTCTTAGAAAGCACAAGTCTTCGATGAAGTCAAAGACTTTGCATGATTAAGGACTTCTTTTGCAGTGATACTCTCTAAGCCTCTTCTCCTCTCTCTTGCTGTGTTTTAGACTTCTTTTGAGTCTGTTCTCAGCTTTCTGAAATTGCAGTGCCCAGCACAAATCATACTAGTGCTGAAAGGAGTAGAATGATGGTCCTGATAATATTCCCAGCAGTTAATATTAGCCTTTCTTTTTGCAACACCACCGCTGTTAATACAGTTTCACTGCTCTCCAACCCCCCCCGATCTATTTTGCGATATTGTTATCTAAAGTAATCCCATGTTGTATTTTTACATTTCGCTTGGCCGTCTTCCATGCAACACTTAATCCTTGCTGATTTTGGACAATTTGTGTCTTTGAGCAGGGATGTTGTACCCTCTCCTAAAGCTAGTGTTGTGTAAAATAAGTTTCATTACTTGCTCTTATAAGCTGTTAAATGTTTTCAGGACTAAATCATTTCTGTAGTGAAGAGGATATTTTGCATGATTGATGTAATTGGTAGAAATATTTTAGTCTATTTGACCTTGGACAGACCTTGGTGTGGTCACAAATTGAAGCATCTTCCACTGAGAATGAAAAAGTGATAAGTAAGTTTTGAACACAGTTTTTTGAGTCAGTGTCCGGTGTCAGCGACTTAAAGTGATTTCCTTCACAGCACCCTTCCGTAGTTCACTCAAGTAAACAGAAAGCACTGTAAAATGCATACTCTTCTCAACACAGTTTATACGTGACCGTTTTCTTTTATGATGCAGGGAGGAGCAGGGGCAGGCAGGCTGTCCTACAAGGGAGGCAAGCTGGGACCCAAGGGTGACAGCGGGACAGGGACCTCCCAAACGAGGGCACGGCCCCATGGCATCCAAATGAGAAGAGCAGAGCTGGTCCTGCCCAGGGTCACCCACAGCCCGGGAATTGCCCGAGCAGCCGGGAGCAATGAGGAAGGTCTGACGTCAAGCAAGGTCGGTAAAGCCAGGTATGACATAGCACGCCCACACAGCGAGGGCCTGGTCCTGCGTTTAAAGGTGATTGCGGCGCGATGAGTTTGAGGTGATTCGTACTTCGCAAATCCCCGCTAGCTTTTTGGGAGGGTGGTTTTCTGGGGTTTTGTCACCTGATGCTATGGGGACAGGCAGGTTCTTTTGAGGATGCTTGGTAGATTGAGAACAGCTGACCACAGGACTGTAGTTATAATTAGAGTTTTATCATTACATAAAGATTTTAGCAAGCAGTGTAGCTTTTCGTTACACAGCATTTCAAGCAGTTAGTATAGCTTTCCGACTACATAAAATTTCATTTACCTAGACTTTTCAGTCACCTGGACCCTCTGTGGATCAGGTCAAATTCTTAATAATCAGCGTGCAATAAAAAAATCGTAATTTAGACACGGATTTTTAAAAGTACACGAGTCAATCCGCAGAGGAAAAAGAATGATGGAGGCGGTCTCACCGTACTCTCGCTGACGGCGTTCCCTGTATCGCAAGGGGAAGCGTGAAGGCCTTAGCAGTTCGGCTGCTGTTGGACCCGCTTCAGAAACCTTTTGGATAAGCCGATGTATTTATACCTCTCCGTTTGGGAGTTTGGTCTTTACAACGTCCATAAGTTACTAAATTCTGAAGAGGCTGCCAGACAATCAATACCCGAGTATTTCAGTTGCGGGTTGTAATGGCTGCGTAACGATCTTTATCTCTTCATGTCCCCTGTGTCCTGCCTGAGGACACGCTTAAACTTTTTCTTTAAAAGAGAAACTGAGGCAACACGATATATTGAGGATTTTAACCATATCCCTGTCATCTACGTACTTTATCTCCCTATTTAGTAATGTGCCTCAGCTTCCAAACCAATCTCTATTTTAACATGATCTTTTTCCTGTTCCAGGCAATTTCCTTTCCATGTCAGTAAAGAGCTTTTGACGCAACCAGTATTGGTTTCATATTATTCTTCATCATAGGGAAAGTTTTCTTTTGAGGCTATTGTCTCATCCATTAACTACCAACTCCCCTACACTTCTTTATTCTTGTATTTTTCCAAAGAGATGTTCATCCAGTTCCACGCGTTTGTTGGAGTTTTCTTGATCCTGAATACAGTCCAAATGACTGTTCTGTGGGAGCACTGCTGCTACAGGGAGTTAGAGCAGACATACCAGCAATTTATTATTCTACCTAAATGGGGACGCGTGCAGAGGGAGGGAGGGAGGAGCGGAAAGAAACTTAACCACAGCTACTAGAGCCTGTATGGCAGTATTAAATTTGGCAACAACAGTGTTGTATAGCCCGCTTGCCCTGCTGTATTACATCCATAGGCAGCATAGGAATGTCCAGTAAACCACGAAAAATAGAAATGTATTTATAATAATTTAAAACTGCTATTCGTTTGAACAATGCAGTCTATTTGCATTCAGAGCCTATTTTAAAAATGCTATCAGGCCCAAATGTAGATAAAGAAATATGCTTACAGGTTTCAGTTAGGGATGTGTTGACTTCGATTTCCAAGTTATTTAACAGTAATTTAAGATGTTTGTCTAAAAGCAGAGCAGTACAAGAAGATGAATCAATGGCATTTAGGCTAACGAGGATGCTTAATGTGTGGGAATTATAAGCATTTAGGAGTAATGTGACCAGGCAGGTTATAAAACATGAGACTCTGGAAAATTAGTACCTTGCCTGTGGCAAACAAAGGACGTTTGATTCTATTTGAGTTTGAGAGTGGAAGGCATATGTTTATTATTTGGGGTTTTGTTGATAAATGGTAGCCGTATCTGTTGTGCTTTGAGGTCTGTGGTCCTCTGAGCCGTGGGTTGTAACTCACGAACGCTACTGGTTCCGAGGACAAGCAAGTGGCGTTAAGTTGCCTGTACAGATCCTATATGAAAAACAAATGAAGTACCACCAGATACTTTGGTTTTTGAATCAGTCAGTGCTGCTGAAAAAGTCATTTAGGTATGTCTTAAAAGCCTGCTTGTGAGCATCCTGGGCATGAACAGTAGAAACCTAAGTAGAGACCTAGGCCACCTCCTGCTTTCTG
Organism: Harpia harpyja; assembly: GCF_026419915.1. Lineage (NCBI taxonomy): Eukaryota > Metazoa > Chordata > Aves > Accipitriformes > Accipitridae > Harpia > Harpia harpyja. The sequence continues at coordinate 2,032,755 of NC_068941.1, forward strand.
AAACAAAGCAGTTGTTGGAGAAGCTTGTGACTTGAGTAGATGTAAACCAGACACTTGGAGAGGGTTAAGGCAGGTCAGGTGTTAGAATAATCCGGAATTGCTGCTAGTGGGAGTTGTTCTGTGCTCGTGAAATGAGAGGAAATAAGGGCGTCTCTTGAAAACAGTTCAGTTTGGTAAACCTTGGGGGTTTATGATTAAACTCCAGCTACCTATTGAAAGTGCAGTGACGTCTAAACAGCTGTGCGGTTGTGAAGCCCATAACCAAACATGCTGACTTTTCATTAGTGCTACTGGAATCACAATAGAAGAAAAAGCAGTACATGAAATAATTACCTAATTGTGGCAAGGATTGTCAGGAATCCAGAGGACAAGCTGTGCTCACTGATGTTGTCTTACAAATGTGCCTTTTATGTAGGGCAAATGGGAAAATGTTGGTAGCTGTGTGTCCAACTAGAAAGTGTACTGTGCTCCTGAAAAAATTGCAATACTTCATGACATTCTGTCAGCCTATAGAAGTTTCTTTTCCTTTCGTCAGTGTCCCTCCAGTTCCTTCCGCAAAGGCTAATTACTTCATCAGACAGTGGTTCCAGGATGAAACGTTGCTTTTTAAACTAAGTTTTTAAAAACATTTTTTACATTTCGTGTTATAGGTAGTTACAGATCTGTCATAGCGGGGTTTGTTGTTTCAAGGTGGCATTCAGAGAATGTTCTGAACTTCAATTTTTAAAAAGCAGAAGTTTTAAATTTTGAAATTGTCTTACAAGCGTAACTTCTGCGTTTAGCACAGGCTAGTGTGTAGTGAAGGCAAACCATTTGATGCCTTTTACTTCAGCATCCTTTTCATGTAGTGAAATGTTAAGGCTGTCTTGAGAATCACCAGCTTGAGCCAAACGCTTCGGGGCATTTTTGTCTTCCTTGCACTCATTTTGAGTACATTTTTTCCGAGTGTTTTGCTGAACAGGGATGAACATGAGCATATACTTACACTTTAAAATATTCTCGAAACATTGCTGAATCATTTGGAAGCACAAAATGATACAGGTCGGACAGGATCTCTGGAGCTCATCTGGTCCTTAGTTTTAATCAGGAAAACACGTCTTTGGCAAAAGCTTTTTAAGAAAAAAACCCCACCTACTACAACAAGAAGGCTGCCTCAAGTATGAGCATATTAAGTATTACTCTAAAATCAATACATGGCATGCCCTGCAAAAGGTATGGCAGCCACACTTGTCTTTATGCAGCCCAAGATATGCTTGGCTTTCTGGGCTGCAAGCACACATTGCCAGCTCAGGTCCAATTTAACATCCAGCAACACCCCCAAGTCCTTCTCCTCAGGGCTGCTCTCCATCCACCCATCGCCCAGCCTTTATTTGTGCTTGGGATTGTCCCGACCCACGTGCAGGACCTTGCACTTGGGTTTGTTGAACTTCATGAGGTTTGCTCAGGCGAACCTCTCAAGCCCGTCAAGGTCGCTCTGGATGGCATCCCTTCTCTCCGGCACATCGACCGCATCGCACATCTTGGTGTCGCTGGCAAACTTGCTGAGGATGCGCTCAATCCCACCGTCCGTGTCGCTGATGAAGATATTAGATAGTATCGGTCCCAGTATGGACATAGCAATAAGCTTTGGGAATCCAGGCAAGGCAAAGTTTGACAGGCAAAACAGGTCTCATTTTCTCAAACAACAAGTGAAGGACAAAGGACTGGATGGAAATGGGTGCAGGAAGCGTGGAATTCCTGGAGCTCCGAAAACCTTTGTGGTGGGGTTTTCAACAGAGCACAACAGGATCAGGCATCCATATTTGATTAGATCCTTTGAAAATCCCGGCCTAGATAAAATGCATTATAAAAACCATCTGCAAAATCAGAGCTGTTCCAGCAGCTTTTCTTCCCATTACTCCCAAAATGTTCTCCTTATTTTCTGGTAAGGAACATAGCTGGGGACGACACAGCTTGAAAAGTTGTCAGTTTTCCTTAATTGTGCAAATTTGTCACGATCTGAAAGGTACTCCAATTTACCTGAAGAAGGACTGCGTGGAGGAATGACCTTACCTGGTATTTGGCCTCTATAAACCCTCCCAGGAAAAGGCATGGTGAGGCTCTAATCCGGTAGCAGATCTGTGTAGGCTCGTCCTTGCGCTGACCCCCATTCCTGACTCATTTCAGGAGCCTCGGTGAGATGCTTCCAAGGTTGCTCTCTGTACCTGCTGAGTTCTGTCAGATCGAATGGGCCCTAAAGGTGTTTTATCTCCTGCTAGTATTGAAATTGCAGTCTTTTTAGGTGACTTCTATCCCCCCAAATAGAATTGAGTTCCCCCCCAAAATGTACCACAAAAGCCATTTTTTATCCTTTATTTCTCAAATTTTCACTCCTATTTACTTCTCTAGCTGCAACAATAATTACTGTCACAGAATTAACAAGAGGGGCAACCAGAAAGGGGGATGAGTGGAATGTGACTGAAGACGTCAGTGATGACTTCTTGTCATTTGGGTAGGAACCAGCTGGCATTCAAAATGTCCAGGCAGAAGCAACATGAGTATCAACCACAAGAAGACCCAGGAACCAGTGAGTTCAGTTCAAATATTCAGACTGTATCACCAATATTTCAGTTAATGAGAGTTACAGAATAACGGATTGACAAGTTCGAGGAACAGGCTTACGCTTCACAGAAGAAGCTAAAAGAGTAGTACCAAGGATCCGTTGCCGAACAAAGAGAAATTCATGTTAAATCAAGAAGTGGGTTTATTGGATTAGTCTTGCTTTTGGTGGAGGACTTTTTTATAAATCTCATTAGCGGGTAGTTTGGTCTACAGATAAAATTATTTCTTAATGCAACAAGAGGGACACCCTCAGATGCACTGGCTCGGAGCTGCCCTGAGCCCCAAAAGTCAAACCCCCCGGAGGGGCCATACGCTCAGGGCCCTGGCCAGTCTTGTGATTTCCTCCTTTTTCCAGCTCCACAGTCTAGCTGGATGCTACAAACAGCAGCAATGTTTCCACTCTCTGATATCAGAAGAAAATTGTAGGTATTAACAACAACTAGCCTTACATGCTGAAACGTTACCGTAAATATTGTTCAAGCAACCCTGTTTCGGCTGCTCTGAGAGATTCACAGAAGAAAATGAATGAATGTTGTCCTCTTCATTAGTGAGTATCCGGAGTAATTGTATCCGAGTCAATAACTATAGTTCTGGTTTTCTCTTATGTCACAATAAATGGAAGGTAATCCCATTTTAATCACGTCTCTGCTCCAGCCCAGTTCAAGAGCAATGAGTCACCACGGACTGCAGGGGAGGTGCCGCTGGTTTAAGCTGGTAACGCGAAGGGCTGAATTTGCTTTCCTGCTTACATCAAACGTTCAGATATTATGCACGTTGCTTATCTCCTTCAAAACAGAAACATATTGACTTTTTTGTCAGAAAGGCCTTACAGAGCGTGAGTTTCACAACACAATAAACAAACTCTGCTAGGCATAAACTGTTTAGGTAGTTCATAGCATGTTTCACTTAATTTCGTCGTTGCAGGGCTCTTCTAGATCCTCCATTATCAAATCCTGCTGGTTATTCACCCAATTTCCTTTCTTAACTGCCTTCCCCTCCTCCTCAGCCTTTTGACAAGCTTGATCCTGGGGTGTCTGGCAGTTGGCAGCTGGCAAAATGGCATTGCTTTGGCCTCGCTGAGAATAGACTTCCCTGTGAACGATCTCCCCGGAGCAGAGCTGAAGCTTGAAGGCTGCCTGAAATCCTCGGCGAAAGTTTTCGTTAAAGAAACCGTAGATGATGGGGTTGATGCTGCTGTTGAAAAAGGCCAGCCAGTGAGCAAAGGGATAGATATAAATGTTGATGATCTGCAACTGGATATCCGAAAGGTCGGCGTAGTCGGAGAGCATCATCAGAGTCCACAAGGGGAGCCAGGACAGGGTGAAAAGCAAAGCCACAATAATGAGCATTTTGATGACTTTTTGTTTCTTCTTAGACACGCTGTGCCGCTGCCTCTGGCTGTGTTTTCCCACCACGGGCATTGCTGTGTTGAAGAGAGCAATGCTTATCCTAGCATACATGATAATAATGAGCGACAGGGGAGCCAGATAGATGTTGGCAAACAGAACCGTTGTATAGATCTTTCGCATTCCTGGGTCAGGCCAGTCCTCCCGGCACCAGTATACAGGGCGGGTTTCATTGCCATCGCCAAGGATGACCCTGAAATGCTTCTCTTCTTGTACCTGCAGCATGACTGCAGAAGGACACATGATTGCGATGGCCAGAATCCAGATGACCGCTATAATGGCGACTGCAGTTGAAATGGTCAGCTTCTGCTTAAACGGATAAACAATGCATCGAAACCTGTGGCCAAGACACCCGGGGACATATGTGGAGAAGCCATGTAAGGAAAGCTTAAACAAAGAGGCGAGCACACACACACATTTTAAATTGTATGTTTTTTAGAAAGTATAGGTGGAATCATCTCCTCATCCTGCATAAACCCGTGGAGTTGCATTTAGTTGCTCCATTTAAGAGCTGTGTTGGTAAAAACAATCTTAAAAAGTCACATTTGCTGTTAAAATTTCCTCATTTTGATCTGTCTCCGTATCAGCCTGCTGCTTCCACCACTTCATTTAACCAAAGCCGGTACTAGTGCCGCTGCTATCTAGCTTAATAGCTAAGGAACAAACCAATTCTAGGCAGCCAGGTGTAGCGCAGCTGTACCATCTTTAACAGATACCTGTGGAGGAGCAAATTGCTATAGCTGCTCTTTAGACCCGGCCACATTTTGTTTTGCTCAATAGCCTTAGGAGCAAAATACATCTCATGTATTGCAGTGTTGTATGGATTAATGAATCGGCCTCAGCATGGTCAGGTGGCCAGAGGGAGATGGAAGCGACAGTTTACAGTCTCTGCATCATCTTACCTGTCTACAGCAATAGCAACTAGAGTGAAGACAGAGGCAGAAACGGAGATTCCTTGGACCATCCCGCTCATCTTGCAAACCAGGCTCCCAAACGGCCATCCTGGAAGGACACAGAGAATTGAAATTGCCGCCATCCCACTGCAGCGCTAGGCTTATATGCATAAGAGGAAATTTCCACCCCAGAACTTATACATTTCTTTTGCTCTATCGGGCCATAGCAGGGGTTGGGGAGACAGAGGTCATGTAAACAAATGCTTTGCCAAACGCCTTGGGTGAGTTTCTGATGTTCCAAAAAACAGCAAAGCAAACGTTTGTGCTTTAACATCCCTTTAAAACGAGACCTCAAGATGAGAGAGGGAACTGACAGCTACAGTTGATTGTTCTCTGCGTCTGGCTCGTAGCATCTGCCACGTCTTCCTAAATGTACAACCTGGTAGTGGGAGAATCCTTTCCTAAAGGCGAGGGATGCGGAAGTCAGCAAGTACAGCCCCAGTCAGAAGGTGGATTAGAGGCTTGTCTTCCTCACCTCTGACTTCCAGCGACTCGAAATGCCTACAGAGCCCGCTCCGAAATACGCTCCCGGCTCTCGGGGCCCCTACGGAGGCCAGCGCTCAGAAATGCAGGCGAGTCCCCCTCGAGCCCTTTCTGCCACGTGGTGCGAACCAGCCTACCTGCAATGATGTTGTCCAGGAGGGTGGTGGGCATGCAGAAGATTCCCACCAGTAAATCGCTGACAGCCAGGTTTAAGATGAAAAGGTTTGTGACTGTACGCATGTGTTTGCTCCTCAGGACAGTAAAGCAAACCACTCCGTTGCCAACCATACAGAGCAGAAAGATCAGGAGGTAAGAGACGATGAAGACAGCTGCCACTGAAGGCTGGTGAAGGTAGAAGTCCACATAGGAGACGTTGCCTTCTAAGTAGAGGTACTTGTATGTCCCATTATAACTCAGCGCGTGAGGCCAATCGAATGAAGAGTTTGAGTCCATTTTCTTACTTGTGTTGCAACGTGCCTTAAAAGATATTTTTACAAAGGTCATTTTACTATGCTTGAAATCGAGCTGAAGAAATGTGACTAGTTTGGGTATACTGTGTGCTGAAATACATGCAAAGCTTAGGTATACTCATCCCTCCATGACTTATTTTAACAGTCCACGTCCTGAGCCTCCCCAGACAGGAAAAGCAACAAATACTATTAGTTTGATTTTACAACACAGGCGTACAAAAGTGACCAGTAAGACTGCTGAAGGTTTTGTTCCTTCTGCAGGCTCTATAAATTAAGTAAGTCCTCCTTCTCCCAAAGGAGAAGAAAGCCAGACAGGATGTAAACTTGCCAACCTTGTTGTGTCAAGTAAACAAACCAACAACCTGAACAGTTTATTTTGAGAAAAAAAAATAATCAGAAACCTTGAGAAATCCATTTACTCAACAGCTTGAGTAATCTGGCACTTAGGCAACAGTGAGGTTGCTGAGCCATGAAAAACAGTGATTAAGTTAAAGCTTTCTGAAGCGGCACAAACCTTTTGCCTGAATGTATCCAAATGCAATCCCATTTAATTGAAAATGAAATATTTTCATGTACAGCTGGTATTAAACCACAGTTGATTTTACTTCCCTGCTTACAAGCTACATAGATCAGGAGATGAGTCGGCAAACACGAAGGACTACGCTGTGTTTAAAACGTGCTGAAGTACAGGACAGTTGGATTCATTTCCTAGCTCTGCTACTGCATTCCCATGCCATCTTGGGGAACTCATAATCTCTCCATGTTGCGGTTTTCCTGCAATAAAACGTGAGTAATACTTTTCCCACGTGGTTTATTCACACTGTAAAGTAAATTCTTCCATTTTATATTTTATTAGATTACAGTTGGCAAAAACTACAAGCTTTTTCTAAAAGAGACTTTTTTCAAGTCTAAACTTTCTTGATATTGTGTCTTCTCAGTTTCAAGCTACAAGTATCTACACCTGCTGTGTTGTAGTAGCAATGCTTTTGCTGGTGTGATAGCTTGAACATATGGGACGCAAGACTTGATTCGACCGCTTGATGAAGCTGAAAGAACCAATTTAAAGCAGGTACAGAATTTTTATGCCCCAAACGTACTTACTTCCAAATTTAACGGATTGAGATGAACTTTGTAGGCCACAATCTGTTTTCTTGCCCTGTAGAACCTATAGTTATATAAGACACTGCACTGAAATTCTAAATCAAATCTTAACCATGACAAGCTTCTAACATGTATATTATACAACTCACACAGAAATGGTATCGGTTTACATAACAGGCCAACACTGGCATCTTGACATTTATAGCTGACACCAGATAACTTGACTTGGAAGCAGCATTCAAATTTTTTTTCCACATTTATTTTTATCTACCAGATGCCTGAAGAGGCAGGGGGATGAGGTGTTCCTAACTTAAGAGAACAGCAAAATTAGTTGGTGGTAGAAGGCATAAAATTAATGTATGGGTGTAGGCGCCTTTAGGACCTTTACAAATTCCTTAGTATAAATGAAATCTAAATTAAGGCACAAGTATCCAAATCCTGATGAGCTTGTATGTGAAGGAAGGAAAGCACTGGCTACACCTGTTTCCTTACTAAAGGAAACGTGGAGCGGGCCCTTTTTTGTGCAGCTAAGGTTTCAGCTGCCTCCCCAGATACCCGATGATGAGGCGTGTGATGGTTTTCCCCGCGTCTGTGGAGTAACGATGAAAGGTGATGTTCTGTTGTCACTCCACGTAGGGCAGGCCTTTCCCCAGGAAAAGAATATGAGTGTTAGGTACCAATGCTAAAAGGGCAGGTGGTGTTCCTTCTTTCTTCTTGCTGGGTTTTACTTAACAAGGTTTCTAATTTACCTTCTGTCTCTGCCTGTTGTTCCCTGATATAATCACACCTAAATCTCAGGAAAGCATTGGAGCTTTTCTATATTTTGCTTGTCAATGAAATTCAACAATATGAAAGCCTCTGCAAGTGTTTTACTTGCAGGTAGCAAGCGCAGTAAAAAAATATTTATTCTGATACGCCTCAGGTATGGAACAAGTGCAGTAGTGAAAACAACATCGTGTTCTGGTGTCTTCTGCCTTTTTAGAAGTCAACAGCAGTACAATGTTTGTCACGGGTCTGTATTTTTACATATTCATTAAAATGCCTGCATATTAAGGTAGGTAGACAAGAATATGAAATCTCTCGGAAAAAAATGGGTGCTTGTATCTTTTAAGAAAGCAGTATATACAAGCTAGCTGTAATAGTTGTATATTCTCTTTGGCTGTCCTTATGGAGAAAGACTGTTTCTTTACCTTTACTGGTTTTATCCAACATATTTTCAAAACGATTGAAAATATTTTTATTCAAATGTATTACATGCCAAATGTTTTAACTAGCCGGAGATCAGAGTCAACTGCTGTGGAAAGTGTTTTAATGCCAGTTTTACAAGATAGCAGGCACTGATGCATTTGTACACAAACATGCCCAAGATGAAGAGTGTTGGCAGAATTCAAACATAGGTATTTGACAATAGGAGTTTACACTGTTCCTTTAATCACAGATCTGGAGCTGTGCTTTATAAATCCCAGGAGATGCTGCGTCACTAAAACCCCATTTAAAGCTCAGCATCTCTCGCGCTCCCTCTTGGCCCGTGAGAAGAAATAGACTTTTTATGGCTCGCTTTCCTCGTCTTCCCCCAGCCAGTTTCTCCAGGGAGTAAGGAGCAGGAGCCCAAGCTCTCCCTGCCCGGGGAGATGGCCATCTAGATGAGAAGCAGAGCTTACCACGGGAGCGTCCTTCACTGGGGAAGGCTTGGCATGCTCTGCGGGATGAGGCCCAAATCTGTAACGAGGAATCTAACATGCCAGTGTTTGCTCTGTAGCTCTAAGTCACTTCTGAAGCTGCCAACCAATGGTATTAACCAAGTTAGAAATGCGAGGGCTCTTGCGGTCAAGCCTTCTTTTCCTGACGGCTAGTGATGAGAGTAAGCAAGGAGCTTGGTTTAACACAGGGGAAGTGAAATAGCAAGAAGCAGAGCAGATGGTGCCAGTAATCTGACGCTTGTTAGACGTTTGGAGCGAACGAAGCAAGGGATGGAGCTACACTAGGCTAATTGCTGGATTTCAGAGAGTAAATGCCGCTCTGCAAGAAAATGGGAGTTCTGCTCTGTGCAGAGTAAGCACAAGATTTGTGCTCTTGGTAGGTCTCCCGTCCGGTTTTGAAAATTTTGGCAAAGAGTAGCGATACACCCAATCCCAAGAGTTTGGAAAAAGCCAGGCCACCTGCCCCTTCTCATCCTCTAATAGAAATAAACACGTATTTGGCTCCTCTGTTTTGGCTTCTCTGAGGTTCCGCCTAAGTTCTTGTTCTCCAGCATTTCTCTGCAAATAGGATGGCCACAAATGTATTCTTTTTTACTACTACTATTGTAAATTAATGTTAATTTTCTTCTGTAATCCTTTGCTTCCCAGAGGTGGTGTTGCAAAAAAGACACTCCAGCTTGGGGAAGACAGCCTTTGCCTCACGCTGTGTTTGTTCCCAGTCCCCATGACCAAGAGGACCTGCGCTGTCGTGAAGCAGCCCTGCAGATGAGATAGAGGTGGCTTTCCTTCCTTGCCTTCTGTCGTTCGGCTTTTTGAGAGGTTGAGGGGTCTCTGATGGTATGAGGGAGAAGTTCTTTGTCATTCCATGCCCTGTTCCTCTGTGCAAGAACAGAGAAGGAATATCTGTGGTTCAGGTTTTATTGCTGCTTTGCACCATATATACACAACTGTTCATGGGCTACACTGGCTTTTGCGAGGCTTTTACGAGCACAAATTGTTACGCGGGTAGTACTAATATAAGGCTTTGGACCCAGGAGTACAAACCCTTGTGGGTCATTCCTGTGCAATGGCAGTATTCTAGTGAATCAATTACTTATAATTCTGTCCGTTAAGACAACTGAAATGGTACCTTATCACACTAAAAGCAGGAGGAATAATTTATAATTTTTCTTTGGACACATATCTTGGATTTTCTCTCTTTTTCTGACAATGTGTTGTAAAGCAACAGCTTTCGATCTCTTTAGTAATGAACTCTGGCATAGTTTTTGTTCGTAACTGGTGAACAAGAAGTTGCAAACAGCCTCAAGGCAAAACTGTTTGTCTTATGTAGTCTGATCACAGTTGCACTAATGAAATTTTGTAGCATTGTGGCTGTGGCAAACACAGTGAATTTGCCATACAAATACCGTAGCTTACAGGACATGGAAAAGGTACATGGATTTTTATCATATTGAAGCTGAGGTGGAAAAGGATTGGCTGGAAGGAGAAATGAAGGCAGTGCCTTGTGTTTTCACAAGGTACTTGCCAGTTAAAACAGACAGTGATAAATAATCGAGAGAGGCACAGAAGACAAACATAAGTCATCTAAGAAAAGGGAAAAATAATGCAATGCGTAAATATTACAAAATGATAAATAAAAGTAATTTGCTTCCACACGCTAATCTAATAAGGGCATGGCCTCACTACTTTATTTAATATATCAGGGGAAAATCTGCAAAGAAGTAAAGCAGGAGGCTCCACTAGTGAAAAACTGCCCAGTCCCACACACTGGGTTTTTAAACACATGAGGCTCATATACTGTTGAAATCCCAGTTAACAGCACCCATATACAAATATGCAGTATAAAGTCTTATAGCATAACCAGGACAATCTCATGCCACTGGATATGGAAAATCTATTTCCTGTTTTTACAGTAACAGTTCAAGGTAATTATGAAGTGAATGCAGTTATTTTTGTTGGCCACATGGAGGAAGTCTAATAACCACTGGAGCCAACCAACACTGCTTCACCTTTGCGCACAGCCATCTGGTTTTTTTGTCTTGATTTTTGTGTGTGTGAAATCTCATCACAGAATCCTCTGAGGCTTTAGAAGCTGAAACAAAGACAAGGACCCTTCAGAGACATGAAGAACAGAAGCTTGTTGTCATGGAAAAAGAAAATTTGATGTGGTAAGTGGTAAAAAAATTGTTCTTCCCATGTCCTGAGCTTTATACTCAGTAATGGGTCAACTATAGAAATTTCCTGGAGACCTTGGACAATGATAGCACCTCTGGTCTGCTGAAAAGTTCGAAAATCCTGGTTGCAAAATGCAGCCACTGAGGGATGGCAAAAATAGCAGTGCCTCATTCTGTAAGTGTCTTAGAAATAAGGGAGAGACAAATGCATGGATTATCCTGTGACGCAGTGGCTCAGAAAAAGCTATTGACCAAGACAAACAAATTGTTCTTGCCTAAAAAAAATGTAAAAAGATCAACTGTGAACATTCCCAACTCAGAGAAGTGCTATTAGCAGCTATTTTTAAGAATTAAGAGGGGCATGTAAAGTAGTATGAGAACAGGAAGTGGTCACAGGTGACATCTGCCTTAATGAAAAGTGATGGTTTTGGAGGAAGCAATAGCAGGGAAAGCGGTCCGATTGCCAGCCAGGCATTTTGGTTGCAAAAGACCATTTCCTATGGAAACCAGATTAAAACCAAAATGCTATTCGCCAGGGACACGCTGCACCACAATATGCTGCGAGGCAGGAAAAAAACAGGGGAACCACTGACTGTGTGGTAGTACTACAGACAAGGATCTGGGGTTTGTACCGAGCTACCAGCTCAACAGGAGGCAACAGCAGCATGACGTACAAAAGTGGCAGGCACCCTAACAGCACGTAAGCAGGACAGCAGCTTACAGAATACATGAAATACTTCCACGCTGTTCAGTACTCAGGGCTCATTTCGTTTGTCGTATTTAGTTCTGGTCGATTTAATTCAACGCAGATTTGGATCAAGCGCAGGAAGAAGGGCAACGAAGCTGGTGAAGGGTCTGGAGCACAAGTCCTGTGAGGAGCAGCTGAGGGAACTGGGGTTCCTTAGTCTGGAGAAAAGGAGGCTGAGGGGAGACCTTATTGCTCTCTACAGCTACCTGAAAGGGGGTTGTAGCGAGGTGGGTGCTGGTCTCTTCTATCAAGTAACTAGTGATAGGACAAGAGGAAACGGCCTCAAGTTGCACCAGGGGAGGTTTAGATTGCATATTAGAAAAAATTTCTGTACTGGAAGGTTTGTCGGGCATTGGAACAGGCCGCCCAGGGAAGCGGTGGAGTCGCCATCCCTGGAGGTGTTCAAAAAACACGTAGACGAGGCACTTGAGGACATGGTCGAATGGGCATGGTGGTGTTGGGTTGATGGTTGGAGTCGATGATCTTAAAGGTATTTTCCAACCTAAACGATTCTATAAGACTATAGGAAGTCACAGGAAAGACCAGAGGGCTCCCAAGTATGACCTACAGGGAAATATTGTAAGGTAAGGGATCATTTAATCTAAAAAGGTAAAATGTGGCAATATATTCCCCCATGTTGCTGTAAATTTCAGAAATACTTCAGCATAGCATCATACGTGTCAGTAGGTTAGACATGAAGGATGTATGTCTGCAGTTCATTGCAAGCAGGGCTTATCTTTGCTTTCTCTTCCAGAGAAAGAGCAAGGCTTCAGCAGCAGCCAAACACCAAGTTCCAGACTCAAGCTCAAGTACGTGACAGGCAGAAGTGCAGAAGCTGTCGCTAACAAACTGGAGCACCTGGGTTTGCCAAGATAAACGCCACAGGCAAGACAGCCTTTTTCCTAAGTCAAGATTCCATCAGAGTATCATTAACTTCATGGAAATTGTTTTAAGGTATGTTTTCACTTCATGTCAGCTTCCCATATAAGCAGAAGTGTTCAGTCTGTGTAATACAAGACTTTAACTTCAAAGTACAAACTCCGAGGATATTTATGAATTAAGGTAGCAGAACTTTAAGTATTTTATTTACTTTTTCATGCATCAGCATTTTTATGATATTTTATATGAAATACCTCAGAGTGTCTTCTCTCAAAATAAGCCCTGAATATCACATGGAAGCTGTAGGCTTTCAGCTAGGAAAAGGGAGCTGTGAAAGAAAAGCTATGCTAAAAATAGCAAGTTGCAATATAAATTTTTTTTCTTATTGACCTTTACTTCCATGAAGAAAAACAAGTATACAATGAGAAGCAAATCTCTCATTTTTAAATGAGCAATCCCAGGGAGACATACCAATCTTTAAGTTGCACACCGAGCTCTTATGAATGGACTTAAATTGTTTATCCTCTCCTAACTGTCATTTATCTGGGTAGCCTGAGCTGAGACCAAGGAAAATATTTTGTCAAAGGTTTTTGGTTTTTTTAAAAGATCTTAAACTTTTCCTATCCTGTCTAATTATGAAGAGCAATGCTAGCAGTAGGATTGCTATAATAAACAAAACAAGACTTAGTTGCAGATTATTCATCCGCTTGAGCTGGGAATATAAAACCTTTCACCAAAAAGCGAAATCTCAAATGTAAATCAGAAGATGCTAATGGAAGGTGAGGCATTCACAGCAAGTCTGTTACATTTCTCTAGAATATATAATTTTTCCCACCCTGCTTCATTCTTCTGACATTCAAATAATATGACACAGTTTTCCTGTCAAACATGGGGTTTATTACCACACTAAATGAGGAAGAGTAAAGCTGAAAATTTACCATAGCAAAACCTTGCTATAGCTAAGCATTTTCTGCCATTTGCTATTAGCTGACCTTAAGACGGTAATGTATGCATTTTATCCTTTCAAGCACATAGATGACTTCTACCAGTTTGCCCAGAAACATTCAAAATCTGAAGTATCTCATTTGGCTAATAGCTGAATATGGTGTGGAAGTTTGTCAGTTACTTGTTTTGCCTTTTTATCCATTATGAAGCTGTATGACATACTGCACAAGGAGAACAGGGGTTGATAGCGTAAACAGATACAGTGACAGTGTTTTTAACATGAGCCGAGTCCTTGGTTATACAGTAAAATGAAAGTTACCTAACACTTCGGTAGCAAAGCAACACAGAGAACGTGTTTTCTGCGTGCATGTTATATTATGATAGCTGTAACATAACATACATGAATTCTTGGAGAATTGGAGCTTAGGCTGCTTACCTATTGCTTGTCATTTTACCCCTATGGTTTTGCTTAATGCTTAGTCAAGCTTTAAGCTTCCGAATTTAACGTTTTTCTATTCGATGTGTCACAGGCTGTTTTAAATTTTAACTAAAATCTCAGCCAACTGTTCCCTGAAATGAGGTTAAAGTAAGACTTCCACACACAGGCACGCTTATCCAGCCATTTTATTAAGAAGCCTAGCAAGTCATAAGATTTTAGCTCACTTATACTTGGAAATGGCTTTTTCTCATCTTCAGAAGAATTCCCCCAAGACCACTCACAACCCAAGTCTTAAAGTTTTGCATCTATTAGTGGCCTTTTTGCAACTGGAATCTAAGGAGTCTTTTTAGCCTTAGCGCTCTCAGCCAGCAGCAGGCTGAGAAACAAGGATGGTACTACCCCTAATGCCAGCAGCACAGGTGAAAATAATCATAAGGCTCTCAGTTGAGTAGAGTGCAAGGAAATTACACAATGCATTCAGTAGAGGGCTTGGCCTGGTCACGATAACAGAGACTTACACCCAAGCTTTAAATTAATAGCTGCCAAGTCAGAAGCCTAGGACATATGAGAGAGAACACCTGTTTAGAAATTGGACAGAACCTAATTGAGAGCTATTGCAATTCTTACTGAGGCTAAGTGAAGGCATTAGAACACGCTTGCTGTGTTCCTGTTACGCCCCCTGATAGTGCTCTTGTTCTCTTGATGTAGTATTATACTGAAAACACAAGGACTCTGAGAAATCTCCTTTTGTAAGTTAGTGCAATTTACCTGGTGCTTAGGACACGTTCAAAGATATTAATACTTCGGGTACCTTCCCTTTAGAGGGTTCATCCCCACCTCACTGCATAATCTAGCACTATCCAGAAGAGTACTGGACTTGCTACGCTAAACAAGCCAGAATTGTGCAGAAAGCCAAGCGCACTCATTCCACCTCGCCTTTGCTATTCAGACATGCATTGAGCAGAGAGGTGATGAGTTTCTCATTAAATTAAGTGGGTCTTTGTGGCAGAGCAGTAAACCTTCAAAGAAAGCACTGTAGAGGAAAGCTAATACAGCAAGAGCAGCATTCTCCCTGTTCACCAGTACACGCATAGCTACCGAGTGCAGCAAGCATTACTAGTGTTTTGAAAGTAGGCTAGCAAACCTGTCAGATCTCTCTTCTCCTTCACTAATGTTGGCTGATCAAACATGTCCACTAGTCCTGTGAGCCAGACACCGAACATGACATGCTTGGCACCCTCTGCTACCTCCTCAGACCTTGCTTGTATTAATCCATTTTAATTTATTACTTGAATTCAGAAGGGAAAATAAGTCCCTACTTGAGAAGATTTCAGTAGAGTTAAACTATTTCAATTAAGTTCTCCTGGGATCCAATCTGTAAGTAGCAGCTTCCCATCTGTCATGGGTAAGTGGCCAGGGACCCCACTAAAAATCATCTGAACTGGTCTGAGCTTTTTTCACTGGAGAGATACTCCAATGAGCACTTAGCAGTAAGTGTTGTGGATTAAGCTATAGGAACAGTTAAATGGTCACTGCCGGGCTTTTTGCAGCACTAAATTCCCCACTAATGGGAGACCAGCCTCCTAAATTGCCACCTTCCAGCACAGCAGCTGATTTTTACCATCACTAGTCCTTTAATATTGGCTGGATGGTAGGCAGAAAGCTGAATCATCTGATCTTATGTGCAAGTTAAGACTCTGCACATGAGTCACTCCTTTTCAGAGCACTCAGGTAGAGATGACAGCCATGTCATTTGGAGTATTGAAAGTAAGCAGAGTAATTGGGGAAGTAGGTAGAAGGAGGAAGCAAGAGTAATCATAGTTTAGGTAGAAGCTGAAAGGTGGGACAGCCCTGAGATAGTCTCAGTGGAGAATAAAATTGGCAAACAAAATAAGCAATTTAGGACCCCATTGTTCAGGTTGCAAGTTAATTCACTAGGTAGAGAGAAGCAGGAACTGTCATGGTGTAGTTTATGCCTTCCCCACAAATGGGGGGGGCGGCCACAGAGGATGCTGTAATCACTGCAGAGTGAATGACCAGAACTCAGCCCAAGGTTCACTGACACCGAGTTATTAGTCCGTACAGAAACATGGCACGGACGTGTTCCATCTTAGTCCGCTGCAGAGCCACAGGCTGCCAAGACATATGGCAAAGCAATCTGCTCTGTATTGTGTCCTCTGCAGTGAGCCTCTGAGGAAGCAGTTACGTGCTTCCCCACCCACCATGTACTTGTCCCTGCAGGAAGCCCCGTTCTGTGACGTGGAATGATGCTGTTGGGAAGGCAGGGTCCCAAGTAAATAATTAAGCAGGTTAGCCCACTTTCCCACCCATCCTTTCCCTGCTCTCAACTGTTCCAGGCAGCTGAAGAGCCAGCATTGCCTCAAGCAAACCCCAGACAGAACTGGGAACAGTGCAAGTGGTTCAGCTCCCAAAACAGAACAATTTGCTCAGACTGTCAGAGTGCTCCTTGGATCAAACACAGACACAGCTGAAACAGGACTTCTATTTTAACAATAACACTTCAAAAATTCTGTCCATTTATAAGCCTTAATTCATGTTGTTTTGTGTCCAAGTTAAAAGTTGTATTTTATGGTAACTACAGAAGCCTACCGGGAGACAGGTAGTGCTGTGTGGGCAACAAAGGACAGCAAAATTCATGCCAGCAGAATAGGAACTGGAAATGCAAATGCAGGTAGAGATTACTGCAGCCAAGCCTCCAGGTGGAGTCCAGCATTAAAAATTCTGATCTGATTGGCCATCAAATCATTACTCTCACTATGGCAAACTCAGTACAAAACCAGCATTAAAAAAAAAAAACCCAAACAAAAACCAAACACCTCTATACAAGGATAAATTGAGAGAACTAAAGAATCAGTGTGCTTGTGACAGCTTCCTGAAGTGCTGTCCTCAGCCCAGACATCAGAACACTGATGTTTCAATCCTAACAGGACAGCATTTTTTTCATGAAACCAAGGGCTGGGACAATAGATTTTCGCAGTATTTATGACAACCTCCTGCGTGGCTTTTTAAACTCCATAAAAACAGAACTTGGAAAGATAAACGGGTTTTTTTATTTATTGTTTTATTTTACCCAGAAAATTGGTTTCTATCTGGAGGTACTGAAGTGAAGAATTTTTCTTGCCCTTCCCAGCCTCCTTTCTCCTACCTAAGAACATGTGAGCTGCCAACAGACAGAACCAAAACAATACCAATGCAAACAGCACATCACAAAGGTTCTTTGCACTAGATTATACGTATGCTTATTGTGAAAAATGAGCAAGAGCCATATAATTATTTGATTTATATCTATTTTAGCATGGAAGTGTTATTGCCCAATATGAGATAAGCATGAAAGCAAACAGAGCCCATGATCTGGAGTATATTTGTTTCTTCTCCTTAGCTGGAAGACCCACCTCAATACAATAGTCATGCTGAGAATCTCTATTTGGTCTACATACAAGAGAATACAAGTATTTTATTTACAAATCAAGGGGGAAGGGGAGTATATATCAAAACCAGGTGAAGCTACCCAATAAGCATCCATTTTTGACAAAAGCAATAGTAACAGGTCCAGAGTTATGAGACCAATACCCTCCTTCCAGATATTTGCTGTGATTACACAGAAGTCAAGGTGTGTGTGAAATACCATTAAAAAAAAAAAAAACCAAACTCAGCCTACTCCAAGTAGAAGTAAGTCTTGGAACAACAGCTACAAGCCCTGCTTGTTCTCAGCCAGGGCTTGAGCTAATGCTGCTTTTAGGGTGACTTTGTGTCACATGCAATTAATACCTGAAGTCTAATAATACTGACATAGTTTTGGAGACTGTAGCTCAAAAATACATCCTTTAACCCCCCCGCCCCCTACTGCTTGGTATATACCAGTTCAAACCCAGCCAGCTGCACGCTTAACATGAAACTAATTGTAGAGTTTACATAGTTTGCATTTTATATCAGGGATCACTAAGAGCTTATTACAATTAAATAGCATTTTACCTCCTCACTGAAGTTACCAGGTAGTGGAATACCTGTTTAGGCTTCACTAAAAATTAAACAGAACAGTCTGCCTCGACAAAGGGCAGAATAGGTGGACTACCTATGCAGCAAGTCAGTGCTAAATCCTTAACGCTTAGCTGCAACCAAAGGTCAGATTTGTCCAGAGGCACTACCTTTAATCTTAAATAACTGTATAGACTAAACAGAAGAAAAAACTCTCTACTCAGCTTATAGCAAGGGTTTAACCTGCATAGTAGCATCTCTCTACAAAGAGCTAATAGTCTGTAGAAGGACAGTAGATCAAAGAAGTAGACTGAACTCTTCCTATACCTTCCTACTTGCTAACTGTTCACTTCTATGGACTTGGCACACCAGCATCTACATCTACACAATTACTTTAAATACTCACTTACAGATTAATCCACCGATTCTTTCGGTGAGTTGCTCTATTCATCTGAATCCATTTAGTACCCTTGAATTCCCATTTACAGCCTCAGTGACTTAATATCATTATGCTCTGAGCAATTAACACCACTCAAATTTTGAGCCTCACCTGTACAACATAGATAAATACCTCTAACAGAGGTCAGAAATTTTACATACTCCTATCATGCCAAGAGGTTACCTCTCAGTAACCTGTGGGGTTCAAGCTGTCGAGTTTGAGGTGGTTCTCTGTCCAAACATAGGCTATTCCCCCCAGAGTCATCCATGTCCCCTTTCCTGTGTTTTTCCAGGTACATGGCATCCTGTCGGGATCAAGGGGAGTGCAACATGCAGCACTAGTGACATGGTAAGCTGTCCTGCTTTGTCATCTCCTCTTTTCTGAGGATCCATTTTATCACTGATTAGCATTAACATTATTGCACCAGGTTACCACCACCCTAAGACCTCATGAAAATAGCTACTGGAAACTACCATTGCATGCACCTATTGCAAGTTAACCGTGCATATGTATTTCAGCTCTAAAAAGGGTTTATTCTGTTTTGCCCCTGCACTCTAAGGTCTCCATCACAATGAACCCAAGTTCACATCTTGAACCAAGCTCTCTCTCCACTCCCCTAAAGCCAATTCTGTTCAACAAGTGATAGCTGAAACTCAAGTCTGTCATAATTGTTCCCGATAGCATTTGCTTCAGTACTCAAAGCAGCTTATGCTTAAGTGTAGTTTATTTGATGGGCCATTAAGCTGTCTTCATCTCCAAGTTTGGTTACGTACCTTAAATAACATAAGCTGTACCAGCCGTATCATAACACTGCTACCAGGAAGTTGCTATAACAACCTAGGTTTATCCACTGGAAGGCAGCAGCAGCAAAACAAGCACCCTCTAACCATATTGACTAGTAGCATTTTAACGAAACAGTCTCAGGATTGTAGGCTTCAATTCTAGGGACAGTTGAAGACAAACAGGACAGTAACTTTTCCCTTCTAAAGAGAGAGTTAATGATCTCCTTCAGGAGAGACAGTTGCTTCTCTGTCAATGCAGGACTCCTGATACCTTCCATTTACCATGCCAGAAAGCTGGAAATAGTCAGCAGGTTCAAGATAAGTAATCCTGCCACAAGGAGAGGTCAAGCCAAAATTTTCAAACACCTTATCCTTAAATTTTAAGGCCATGTAGGAAGCTATTTTAGCCTATAAAGTCATCTGTCATTATACAATTAAATAATCACCTCTCCTGGTTTAAGGGCATTAATGCATCTAATACTGGCATCAGCTACTACCAGACTACCAACTGTTAAATTTCCATATAAACAATGGAATTCTCACCCAGTACACACAAAGTCCTGCCTTCAGTTTGCAGGAGTTCAGGGTGTTCAGCAGGTCAGTGGGTCAAGGCACAGAGGTCCTGTTGGCCATGACCAGGTTAGACTCAGCCTACATCCAGTTTACCCTTGAGGTACCTCAGTCCCATGAGCAGCGACAGGCGGTGTAGACAATCCCATTCTATTTCTTCAGTGGCAATGGCTGTACCATACAGACATCCTCATCTAATGAAGAACTGCAAGTTCAGGGTCAGTTTTCACAAGCACTGTGATTCACATAAAAACTACCCATTGATATAGCTTGATGAGGTCAGATCACAGGTCACAACATCAGTAGAGCAACACCACAGAAGCAGTTGACCCAGGTCAATTCACTTAGAGCTTTGTACCAGCCTTCTCCCCACCTTCTCGTTCCTCCTTTATGGAACTCTGCAAGCTCATACAGCAGCAACAGCCACACCACTCCAGGCAGTTTGCTACCCACTTCTCTCCACAGCCCTCTTAAAAAGCCTGTGAGTACCTTTGCCTTTAGCACTGCTGTATGTCACTATATCATCAGCCTCAGAGTATTCAGCAAAAGTGCAAGTCCAGATGCAAACAAAATGAATGAGGGTGACAGAAGCCCATCACATGAGGATCTGCAGGATGTACACTTCAGTCTGAGGTCTACATAGTTAGGTTGCTTACCAAATCACATGGCACATAAATTCAACTTTTAACCTTCAGGAGTCTTGGATTTCTGTGGAAGCAAGTAAGTTTTACTGAGATGATCATGAAAAAAAAAAAAAAGAGAGATTAACATCAACACACCACAGAATTTAGGATGTGCAATAGGCATAAGGTGAACTAAGCCAAGATTTGGGAGGTGTCATAGCCATAAGGGAAAAGAATCAGATTGCTGCTCTGCCTCAAGCAGCAAGGACTGCAAGTAAGTTTACCTGGCTGAGATTATCCTTTTGAGAAAAGCAGCAGCACAGGTCTGTTCCTTTGGTTTGAGATGCCATCTTACAGGTACCTAATTGCAAGCCTCAAGAACTCCTTGCAGGGAGTTGCCTCCAATTAGTTAGCCTCTCTACAGCAAAATATTCAAAACTGATCCCATGGCATGTCATACTTGGCAGCCCCCGAGTATGGTTCAGATTTCAAGAACAAGGCACTAGTCTTCTGTAGATAGAGTTACATAACAAAAAGTACCTCAAGCTCCAGATACTTTTCTCCTAGTGGAGGTAGTCTGCTATTGATATAAAAAAAAAAATAAGAGCCTGTAAAACTTAGTCACTGAGGAAAAAAAAAAAAAAATGACAAAGTCAGCCCTTGGTGAGCTATTCTGATTGAAATGAGTAGTTCACTGGACTAAAAGGGGTTGTTCTTGACCTAAAACATCCCAAATGTAACTTTAGAGTTTTCATGTTGATTCCCTTCAAAATAACATTTAAATTCAGGTTGAGTTCTCCACTGTACATCTGTGCACATTTGCTGTTTGATCAGAACACAGTTAGACTGCTAGCAATAACAGAAATACAGTGTGGACTGTTAGAGGTAGAGCCAACACAAAACTTGTTCTAAAATACCATACTAGGCTTCCCGCACCTGCATTCACAGCAAAATTAACATAACACCGATTCCTGGCATATAAGTTCCCCAGACTCAGCAGGGCAACTGTGTTAACCAGCAGCATTTGACAACTAACCCTTACAACACGATTTCAGCCCTTTTAAATTGACAGCCATTTGTAGAGCCAATCTGGAAAAAGCAAAGCAAGTCATCCAAATGGCTCTACTCACCCCTCTTCCAGAGCAGTGCTCGTGGTGGCAAGAGGCTTATCTTCAAAAAAACCTGGAGCTCTGCGCAGGCATTAAGCAGCCAGCCCATTCAGATTGGTGCTTTCAGCAGCAGCAACACAGATGCTTTCCCCGATAGGACACAGTGGTTCTTGCTGGCCACACAGCTGCCTTGTCCTTGCTGGGGGGGGGGGGGGGGGGGGGGGAAGTCTTGTCCTGTGTGTGTCCCAGGTTTAGAACCCCAAAGCCATTTGGGCCAGAGGCATCTACCCCCCTATCCCCCCCCAGGACATGAACTGGTCAGTACTGCAGCCTTGCACTCCCTGGGACCAACTTAAGCAGCTTGCCAAGGGCGGGCAGGGGGGGCTTGCTTACCAGAAGGCAGATGCCTGGCATCACCAGGAGCCCCATGCAGGCACTGTTACCTCCCCAAGTAAATTGGGGCACCCCCCACACACACACCTCAGAGCAGCAGGGTCAGCATCCCACCTCGCAGACACAAAAACCTGTTGCTAACAAAGCACCTGCAGTTCTACCTCGGCTCCCACCTACAGCCGAGAGGGAGGAACAGCCCAACCCCAGTTCAAAGTAGCCCCCCCACCCCATTCACACAGGATACCCCCACTTACAGGTGCCAGAGCTCCACAGCAGCTGCTTGTTCAGTGCGGGGAGGAGGAAAGCTGCAGCCCCAGGCGCAGCAGAGAGGGAAGAGACCCTGCGGCTCCTGCCTGATGCAGGGAGGAGGGAGAGGAGGAGGAGGAAGGAGGGACTGGAGAGGACAGCCCAAAGCCAAGCTGCCAAGCCGTGGGGCTAGAGGGCTGTCACCTGCAGCCACTGCTGCCCTGGGGTGGAGGGGGATGCCCAGTTTGCGCATCAGGGCTGGGTTTCTTGCACGTGTTTCATTGTAGAGCCTCCCCCTTCTGCTCTTTTTGAGGCATCCCTTTGCCTTCGGAAGCTTGTTATCAGGGCCAGGGACTAACGGTAACCTCTGCAGATGCCAGCCCTCTGGCACTCACCCCCAGCCATTATAGCTGGGGAGGGGGGGAAACAGCCGTCCAGGGCCATCCCCAATGCACCGAGTGCTCCCCAGCACAGCATGCACCTCTCAGGCTCATCCTGCATGCTGAGCTACAGCATTTAGATCAAGCCTCTCTAGAGAGGGCAAGGGTAGCTTTTAAATCCACAGCAGGAACCAGGGAAAAAAATAACAGTCTATATGGCCCAGGTTAAACTCGTTGGCCCTTGTATCTGAGATGACAGTTTTTGCCTTATCTCCTTCTGCCTCCCCAAAATTCAAGTCCCACCCAGATCCCACAGCCAAAGTTGGTAATAGTCATCCCACCATGATCACTAGGAGCTTTCTCCCTCCTCATACAGCTAAAAGCTGGAAGAAGGGAATCTCAGGAAGGCCAATGACTGCCCCAGGCCCAATTTACATTTCCACATCCAGAGCAAGAAAAGAAGCTCCTGGGCTTTGACTTACACTGGAAAAAGCACCCCTGCTCTCAGGGGGTTCCTTATAGTACCACTCCATGGGGATAGGTTACCAAAACAGCCCCTTGATCTGAACTAGGCTTAAACAGGTAATAGAAACCTTGCTATAAATCAGGAGACCAAGAAGTTCTGCTGTAATCAGACTGGGTATTTCTAAACATAAGCAGTAAAGCAAAAGTTAACAGGCATGCTTTAAAATGAACATGCTACAACCTTATCGTATAAGCCAGTAGAAATAAAAGAAACATTCGTTAATTCACATACTGTCACTAATTCTGGTAAAGCAGATTACAATAAAACTGGAAGACAAACAAACTTAAACCTAATGATAGCAGGCAACAAAAGCCTCCCCTCCACATGCACAGCCCCACAGTACTTAAATAGGAGTCAAAGACATTCCAATAACACTATCCAAATAAAAGCAAAAATAAAGAGAGCAATAAAATAGCAAAACCAACAAACAAACAAAGTCAGAATTTACAACATAGCTACCACTGAAGTAAAAAATGAACCCTCCGGCCTGAGCTTAAATGCAGATCTGTGTCCAATGGGGAAGGGTGTGTGGGTGGTGGAGGCTCCAGGTGAGGCTGTCAAGGTGATGGGGACCTGGTGGGACACTCCGAATGCCTCTACCAGCAGCTGAAACCAAGCAGCTCTGACA
The DNA here is from genome assembly GCF_026419915.1 of Harpia harpyja. Taxonomy (NCBI): domain Eukaryota; kingdom Metazoa; phylum Chordata; class Aves; order Accipitriformes; family Accipitridae; genus Harpia; species Harpia harpyja. Next base: position 2,056,346 of record NC_068941.1, read on the forward strand.
TCTCCACTGACATCTCCCGTGTTGGCTTCCCAGCAAGGCTGACAGCATCCTGTGGAGTGAAGGGTGAGGCAGAAACATAATCTCTAATTTAGGATGTGTCCGAGTGTCTTCTCTGCAGTGAGGCGCAGTGAGGGCGAGCAGTGAGAAGTATGTGTGCGGTATATGTGCTGTTAAGAGAGTTACCCTCTGTGATCCATATCATTAGATCTATGTGGTGAGTTCACTCCTTGTTTTTCTCATGGTAATTCCCAGGCTGACAGGAAAACAATTGATGGGCACAGACTATGAACTGAATGTTTACTACTTGATTTGCCTACTGTCCTTCAAATCAATCAACAACAGTTGAAATTAGAAAGACCCGTTTAAAATAATAAATGTGGGGAGAGACAGGCAAGGGAGAAATGCTTTCAGCTTTTCCAGATCCCAGACTCATCCCAAGTACATTAAGTGCAAGTAGCAGGCTGTCACAATTTGCAGCCAGCAGCACGGATGGCTGTAGCAGAAGCGAGGAGGTCTCTGTGGATTCTGTACAGGGATGAGAGCATCAATCTCACACTTGGATTAGGTATGTGTATTTTGTTATACGCCTGAGAATACATCATGAGGCTTGTAACAATCCCATCTGGCCTGACGAAGAAAAAAAATAATCTGAAATTGGAAACACCTCATTCAAAAGAAACCTTTTCTGCCAGGAAAAAACTGAAATGTCCCTCTTCAGCTGGAAGTGCTGTTTTTGTGTGTCTGTGTACACTAAGATGTGCTGCTGCCTCGGGTATGGGAATCTGCAACCAGCAGAGCAGGATTCGGATTTGTGTCCCGGGTGAGCTGCTCACGGATGTGGTGGTGTGAATGTTTGCTTTCTTTGCCTCAGAATGGCTCACAAAGTGTCGATGCATCCTGGGGCTATCTTGTGGTCTAATTTCTTCTAATTTGTAAGTCTTTCAGCTGTTAAAGGGGAAGTTGCTGTGCAGGAGATGAACTATGCTTGGACTTGAGGTTATAGACTGGGTTTTGTTCTTGTAGGGCCTGAAACAGACTGTGACATTGCTGTTGCGAGGAATGTCACTGTAGACGCTTGTGATAGCTCAGAGGATAACGATCCCCTCTCCTCTGTATACCGGAGCAATCGTTCCTGAAATATATCCAGCTCAGGGTGAGTGCTTTTGGTTTCACCTTCAAATAGTGTGTGTGTGTGAGTTGCAGCTTGCCTGCTTTCTGTCTGCCACTGCGCCTGTTAGAGGGGGTTACCTGTTCTCTCAAGCACAGTGTCACAGGCATGCGTGCCACCGTTACGTACTGCGTGAGGACTGGCTGAGAGGGTAGGGTGGCCTTGGCAGGTAAAATAATAAAAATGGTATCAACCTTCATACTGAGTGTAAGGCCACGATTTATGTCGCAGCAATGACTTCTGTCTGTTAAGTCTGGGAGCTCATCAGTAAGAAATACCAGGGAAGAAGGAAGCTCTGGTTTTATTAACTCAAGGAAAGTAAGAGCGAGTTAGTAACTCAGTGGGATATTAGGACAACATGACACGAAGTATTTCTGATGGAGGTGGTGGTTTTGAAAGTTCCCCGGAGTATTAGAAAGCCTTCACCTGGAATTGTCTGCATTAGTCAAAGCCCCCACATTCAGGAAAGGTTAATTTAAAACAAATTCACGGAGATGCTGCTGAAGGACTGGAAGAGGATGCCCTTTGTAGGAGAGAAACTGCCAAGAGCTCCCCGTTGTGTAGCCAGTATAGCACATGCTGAGGCAGGATCTCATTTTTTGTTGTTCTTGAATCTCAGAAGTAACTACCAGGAAACAAAACCAACATGTTTAGCTACAAGAAAGTCTTGAAAAGGTACCTATTGGGTAATGAGCAAATTAGGTAGGAAATTAGAAAGCTTTTTCTTAGGAAAAACATAACCAAACAGTGCACCCAGATATTTTTAATATGGGATTTTTTCAGCCTGAAAGAAATGCTCCCTTGAGAATTCTCAACTCTCAGTAAAGCCGGTGAGATTCCTGTGCAGCCATCCTGACATGGTGGTATTCGCTGGGTGTGAGCAAATACGCTCTGACCTGTGCAGGCAAGAAAAGAGTGAACACTGGAAAAGGTTTCCTGAATGGCATTTCAAAAACTAAAACAGCCAGCTTTTACACTACATGCTTTCTTTCCTCCTGGTATAGCATAACTGCCCTTTCTCTCCATCTTTTATTAGATGAGAATTTAAAAGGAAACTGGTTTTGGCTACACTAATTTTCTATAGCCAGTGACAACAGCTGTAACTGGAGATTTATTTCAAGTCAGACAGGTTCCTCAGAGCCGGGAGAAAAACAGGCCTGGGCTGATTTTGTTGGTGTCTGGGGAGTACGGACTTTTTTAGGGGGGGGAAGAAATGAGGGAAGCATTACTTCTAGAAACTGAGTTTAGAAGCAGATATGCGTGCATTTAGGATGTAAGATGTAGTGCGACTGCTGGACAGCAGAGGAGTTTGATCTGAGACACTCGAGACCTTCAGCATTTGCCTTCATTACTGAAATGTGACGTTACTGAAATGTGACAGCCTTGAAACTTGCATTTCAGCTACAGGGAGACTACATCGGAGGTGCAGGTAAGCCCTGGATGCTTCCAAGCACATTTCTAAACATAGCATCTTAGAAAAACAGCTGGGCTTCAGCTGTCTGAACAGACAAGGGAGGACTGCTGTTGCTGGAAATCTGGCTGGAATGGGTTTTAGGCATGCATTGATTCCTGCCTTAATTTCTCACTATGAAAGATGTTTTACTGACTGACTGTGGCTTAGGAGGGAATGACCACATACAAAGCTGAAGCTTGCTGCAATTGCAAACCTGTCTTTGGGGTTCATTTCTATGCTTAACCTCACTTGTTGCAGACTGACACCAATCTGTAGATTGTTTCTTTTATCGGCTTTCTCTCATTTGCAGGATGGACGCATCCATTTCCGAGAAATACATATCTTGTTCTCCCTTCGTCAGTACAAAACTGACTTCTCTGTGCTTCTTTCTGCTGCTACACCGTTGCTTGAAGGTGAGGGTTACTCAGTTTTCATCAAAACTAACAGCAATTGGGCTTCCAGGTCCTCTGGGCAGTCCTGAAATGATTTTTCTCACAGTACCTCACTCCTGGTACAGCACATGTTTTCTCCGCAGGTTCTTGCTGGCTCCCCCACTGCCCCTGTAATAGATGCAGGCACGGCGGTGTAGCCGGCTGCCCTGGGATGTTGTTATTAACGCTCTGCGGGGTTGGACTCATGCATCCTCAGTCCTGCTACCTGGTAAAGCCTGCTTTGTCCTGAGAGCTTCCTCTCTTTGGAGAGAAGTGGAAGCTCGGGTCTCCTCTGCTCTCCGCTCCCGAGTGTTCCCAAGCGTCACGTTTTGTCGTCTCCCTCCAGCTTGCTGCCGGGTGTCACTCCTTCTGCGAGTAATGTGTGTTGAAAACGGGTACCCAGAAGCGATCTATCCGTTGGGTCTCTCTGCAACAGCCTGGGAAGGCCCCTCCAGCAGGTACTGCTTAACCAAAGGCCTTCAGCTTCGGAACACCCACCCGCGCCCTGCTTTTGTGTTCCTTAACGAGAAATCGGGCTCCGTCGCAAAAAAGATTTGGGGGTGCCGGGGCTGGACGGCGGTCCGGCGAGTTCCTCCTCTGATTTCCCACCTGCCTTCCTACGGCGAACGGGGGGAATTCGGGAACTGTGGCCGCTTCGTGCGTGTACGCCGTGGGGCAGGGGGGAATCGATCGCCCAGGGGAAGGCGCAGCACCGGCCGCCCCCCCCCCCCCCCGCTCTCAGCCGAGGGCTTTTGAGAGGGTACGTAGGGGCAAGCAGAGGCGGCCACTCCTCACGTTGAGGACAGGGAATTACTTATCAAAGGAAGGCTGACGGAGCCAAGCCAGCCGCGGACACCGGCCGGGCTGCGGCTGCCGCCGCCGCGGCGGGGCGAACGCTAGGCGGCATCACCGGGAGGGGGGTGTGTTCCCGCCCTTCCTCGCTATTGGCTGTTCGCCGCAGGCGCCGGCACCGCTGATTGGTCGGCGCGGGTCGCAGCCGCCCCCGCTCGGCATGGGTGTGCCGATCCCCCCCCCCCCCCCCCGCCGAGGCTTTAACAAGCCCCGGAGTTGCAGTACCGGACGCCGCCGGCAGGGGGCGCCGTCGTGAGGGGACCCAGGGCAGCGGGACGCCGCGGCGGGAGCGGGTACGGGTGGGGCGAGGGGGAGCGGGGGGTCCCTGACTGGAAGGGGGGGTCCCCGACTGAAAGGGTGGGTCCCCTCATTGGAGGGAGGGTCCCCTCACTGGAAAGGGGGAGTCCCTGACTGGAAAGGGGGGTTCCCTGACTGGAAGGGGGGGGTCCCCGACCGGAGCGGGGGTCCATGGCTGGACGCGGCTGCACCGCTGCTCCTCAGCCGGCGTCCCGGGTTCCTTAGAGCACCGGCACCCGCGCACCCGGCTCTCGGGGCAGCGTTTCGGGCACCGCTCACGCCGGGCCGGGCGGCTGCCGCTTCCCCGTCGCGCCCGGCTGCCGTCGGCACCGCCGCCGCTTTCCCTCTTCCCAAAGCCGCCGCCGTCGCCCGTCCCCGCCGGGGGCCGAAGCGGCCCGGGCACGGGCGTCCGTCCCCCCGCGCGGGCTCGGGACGGGGGGCTTCGGGGCGGGGGCCGCCGCGGCGGGTGCTGCCGTGCCCGGAGGGCTCTCGGGGGCTGGCCGGGGCGGTGGGCGCGGGCTCTGCAGCGATGCCGGGAGCCGTGTCTGAGGTCCCCTTCGGGGGAGCTGACGCCGTTTTGGGGCGCTTTGTGTGGTCCCCGTGTAACGCAAGTGCTGCTGGATTTGCCGAGACCCCAGACTGCGAGACGTTTTGTCTCCGTCGCTCCGGGCTACCCCCGTTTCCAGCGCCGGACAGGCCAGGACGGTTTGGGCTGCACGGGCGGGGCGTTCCCTGGACACCGGGACGTGGTCTTGGCACCCAAACCCACAGACTGGATGACCGGCGGACTGCCAGCCGTTCCTGGGGCTCTCCAAAGAGGGGGCGCAGGGAGGAGAGGCTGGTTACCGCCCTAATCGTGGTGAGTAACGGGAGGCACGAGGAGACCCACCAGGAGCCGGAGGCACCTCGTTCGGCTCCACCTGTCTTCCCTTGCCTGGCTTTCTCCACAGTTTCTTCTGGTTCCCAGCTTCAGGTATCGGCAGTTACTCTGAAGAATGCTCTCTGCTGCTTCCTTCAAAAACCCAAGAGCTGCAGCTGGTTCCCAGCGGGGCCGGAGCTGGGGCGGATCGCGTCCCCCGCGCTGCTGGGGGCAGCGGGGCTGGGACCAGAACTGCTGCAGCGGTTCTTCAGGTCACCCAAACAAGAACAGCCTTTCTGTAGGCGTTCTGGTGAGATCAAGGGTATAATTAAATGCATTTCTGTTTCCTTTCGCTTAACACCGTTCACTAGCTGATGTGTTAAGCAGCTGTTTACCAGTCCCCTGTGTGTGCTTGCTAGCCACGGGTTACGGTTGAGATGTAAAGTTGAAACTTAAGATTAAAGGTTAAAGTCTTGACTTCACACAGCAGTCGTTGCATTTGTGCATTAATTTTTACCATGCTTTTCTCTCCCCCCCGCAGCCCCAAAAAGAGTGTTTTATTGTCCCGTGTCCCTCTTCGAGCCCTCCCTGTCCGTGTGCCTGACCCGGCAGCCTCTCAGCCGCTGGGTTTTTGCCGGGAGCCCGCAAGTGACCGCGGGCAGACGCGGCGCTGGCTGTCGGCCGCGATGTTTCCCTGCTGCGGTAGCTGCCGTCGCCGCGCTGCCTGCGCTCTGGCACCTCCGCGGGGCTCTGCTGCGTGCCGGGCACGAGGGCTGCTCGCTCGCGGGGCCGCTGGCGTCGGGGCAGCCGTGGCTCGGCGGAATTGGCTGACGCCGTGGCTGCTCCCGGCACTGGTGAGCGGGGACTTTGGCGGCGGCTGCGGTGACTTTGCTCGGGGAGGGGGAGGAGTGGAGCTCCTGGGGGTCTGGGGCTACCGCAGATCCCTCGGCCGAAGTCCCGGGGGCTGACGCCTCCCTGCAGGGCTCGCTCTGAGGGGCCTCGGGGGGACCTGCGGCGTGTGCTGCGCGTGCCCCTTGCCCAGGGTGCGTTAAGAAAATGCCCTTCCTTAACGATGACATCGGTTGGTCTTTATCGTATGAAAGTGTATTAACTTTGCTGATCTGTACGGGTTCCTACTCTACACCACAGAGCGATGAGGCCGTGGGGTTTTACTGGAGACGTGGGTAGTGCTCATGCTGAAGTAAAACAAACTGAAGGACGGCCCGGCCCCGGACTCGAGGACTTTGCTTTGTAGAAGCTGAGAGCTGTCCCTGAAGGATAAAGGACACCCCGGGACATCCGAGGTAACGCCGGCATCCCAGCCCCTCTGACGCGGCTTTGAAACCCTCCCGGCATCGGCTGGCGGCACGGAGAAGCGATTCTGGCAAGACGGACGCCGGGGCCGTCCGGATCCACAGACAAGCAGCAAGAACGCTGCAGAAACCGAGTTGCTGTGCCGAGTTTTTCTGTGATCGCGAATCGTTAGCGTGGGTGCCAGTGATGAGCTGAACGTTTGAAGGGTGCAAGAGCTCCGGGTGAAGCCACGTTTGGGGTGCCCCGATGTGGCTGGGACGCCTCAAGCGCACGGATAAGTATTTCCTCTTGTGATTCTGAACTTTGCGTCCCAGGCTCTCTCCTGGGTCGGCATGGGCCGGTTGCGGATTCACTGACAGGAGCCGAGCCCCCCTTCCCAGCTGGGTACCCCAATCTGGGCGCTCGGTTCCCGCTCCGCTCCTCCGCTCTGGGGCAGGCGCGCGGGGCAGCCGGGGGCGAGCGGTCCCTTTCCCTCTCCCCCCCGGTGCGGGACCCGCCGTGGGTGCCCGGCGACCTTCCCAGTGGGTTTGGGCACCGACCCGCTGGGGTCCGGGGCAGCAGCTGCAGCTCGGCCTGTGGGGCCGGGGGTCCCCGGCAGCTCCCCATTTCAGCCGCGGGATCAAGCCCTGATCAAAGCATGAACTGGCAGCGTCCGTACGGGCTCCACAGGCCGGACTCCCGCCCGGCCCGGTCCCCCACAAGAGGGGCTCCTGTCCGCCTCCGAACCCGCCGCAGAGGGGACGCGGGAGGAGCCGCAGCCGTGGAGAAGCCGCGGAGGGGCCTTCGCACAGCCGCCGGCAGACCTCGCACGCCTGCCTGCAGCCCGGGGTGAGTACGAGCGCTCCCCGTAAAAGCGGGGTTTGCCTGCGATGACGGGTTTTGCTGCCTGCGGGGAGCCGGCACGGGAGGAGGCACCGGGGCCGCACAGCCAAGGTGGGGACGGCCGGGCTCCTCCGACGGCACGGCCGTGCGGGGAGACGCCTTTGCACCGGGGGTCCCTGGGCATGGGGAGCTCCCGGGCATCCCACAGCAGGGAGGTTTGGGCTCTGTGTGAAGCCATCGTTTTACTTGAAAGCTAACTTTTCAGCTCAAAACGCGCTGCGGTGGGAGCAGAGGCTGCTCCAGGGACCCGTACCGGCTCCTGCGGCTCCGTCGGTGAAACCGGTCTGGCCGGGCGACGGCCGTCCTGGTGCTGGTGGCCCAGGCGATGCCGTGTGGGAAAGCTCATCCCGGCGCCCGGGGAAGGAGGGGTCCCGGAGCGTGTCCCTTGGTGCTCAGCGCCGCAGGGCCAGGCCCTGCACCCGCCCGGGCAGGGTCCCCCCATGGCCAGAGGCTGTTTGTGGGCGCAGGTGGGGACCCGGGCGTCCCCATGCCCGCAGCCCACGCCGAGCCAGGGCCGGGCAGGTCTGGGCTGCACGTTTCGGGGGGCCGTGGCTGCGAGGGGCATTGGGAACCGGTGCTGTCGGGGTCCAGCCCAGCAGCCCAAACCCCACTGGCAGTGGTGTGGTGCTGGCCCCGTCCCCAGTCTGGGTCTGCTGGTTGTCCGTCTGTGCCGCTGCTGCTGCACAGGGCGGGGGGTTTCAGCCAGATCTGGGGAGAAATGGGACGTTTCTTGTGTCCTGTCCCCGTTTCCCCCCCCTTCCCTCGTGGGTGTGCGGTGCTGGACTGCTGCTGCCGAGGGGCCGGGCAGAGCTGCAGCTCCGGGGCTCTTTGGTCCCGGCCACGCTGCCAGGAGCCGATTGTCCCACATCTATCTTTCCCTGCGCAGGGACGGACGGACGGAGGAGCCCTAGCCACGCCGGGAGCGGAGCCCCAGGAAGAAGCTGGGCTGCCTGCGCCTGCTGCGGCTCCAGGTCAGTGTGGTTTCGGGTTGGTTGTCTGGGCCCCCATTTGGTTTGTTTTGTTTGTTGGTTCAGGCTCCCGTTTGTTTGCAGGTCCAGCTCATGGACAGCTCCAGTTCCTTTGTGGCACCAGTTTGCTTCTGCCCTGGTTTCAGATCCAGCTCATTTGCAGCTCCAGGTGGCTTGTTTCTGCCGGCTCCCCCCTGTTTTCAGCTCCAGCTCGTTTGCACCCTCAGCTCATGGATGGCTCTGCCTTGTTCCAGCTCCAGTTCATCTGCGGCTCCAGCATGTTATAGACTCCAGTTGGTTTGAGCTCCAGCCTGTGCTTGTTAAAACAATCTTGGCTTTTGGCAAGGTCGTAAATCAATCACTGTCATGACTTGAATATGAATATTAAATGTCATAACTGTACAGGAAGTGACTCGTGTGTTTACTGTTCAATCACTGGTCCGGGGGTGGGACACCCCTTGAATACAGAGTTGGAAACCCGCAGCGAAAAGCACCTTTTCCCCCAGAGACTATCTCAGACGTTTAATTCGGCCTGGTGCATGCCAGGCTCCCAAGCTTCGGGGACCAACGCGACCGGACCCCCACCTCCGGTGGGGGTCCACGCACCCTGCCCACCCCCTCCACCCCAGCCCTCACCCACCACCTCCCACCACCCAACCCAAGCCCCTACACCTCCCACCCACCACCCAGTGCCCCCCCAACACCCAACCCAGGCCCCCACCACCCAATTCTCCAACACCCAACCCAGGCCCCCACCACCCAGTGCCCCCCCAACACCCAAACCAGTTCCCCAACCAGTTCCCCAACATCCCCCAACTCCCACCAACACCCCCCGGGCTCTGGCCGCAGCAGCAGCCGCCCGGGGCTCCGTTTCTGAGTCCAAACCGGCAGGACTCGGGCTCGGCTCCAGCCGCCGGCCCGGCCCCACGACCACAGCCCCGGGGCTCCTTGCTCTGCCCGGGGAAACGCCCGGCTCGGGCCGGGACCCCGCGGCTCTCGAGACCCCAGAGCGCCCGGCGGAGCCCCAAACCCCGCCGCTGCCGGGCCGGGGTCGGGCCGGGGGGACCGGGCGCTGCTGCAGAACGAACGGGCCGGGGAGACCGGCGGGGCGGGCCCGGCCGCGGGCGAGGACGGGGCGGGGGGCGCCGGGCTGCGGCCCTCCGGGCTTTATTCCCCGAGCCCCGCCGCCCCTCCGCCGGCAGCACCCCGCGGCCCCTTCCCGGCTCCGCGGCCCCGGGCCCCGCCGGGGGAGCCCGGCCCGGCCGCCGCCGCCGCCGCGGGGGAACGAGAGGAGGGGGCCGCCGGCGGCCGCCGGGGCTCAAATCTGCTCGGCCCCGCCCCGCGCAGGCGCACCCAGGCCCCGCCCCGCGGCCCCGCCCGGTCGCACCTGTGCCGCCCCGCCCCGCGCAGGCGCCCTGCGGCCCCGCCCCACCGCACCTGTGCCTGCCGCGCCCCGCGCAGGCGCCCTGCGGCCCCGCCCGCTCGCACCTGTGCCTGCCCCGCCCCGCGCATGCGCGCCGAGGCCCCGCCCCTCCTCACCTCCTCTTCCGCCGCCAGACCGGCGCCGGTAGCGACCGCGGCGGACGTTGGTAGCGGGTCGGGGGCGCCGGGCGGGACCCGTCGCTCGGGACGCGGGGACGGAGCCCTGCCCGGGCCCGGCGGCTTCTCCGGGGGCGGTGCGGAGCGCGGGGGCGGTGAGGTCGGGCTGGGGCTGGGGCTGGGGCCGGGGCCGGGGCCTGGGCCTGGGCCTGGCTTTCGCCTCGCGGGCGTGCGCGGCCTGTGTCCGCCTCTCCCCGGGCGGGACGCGGGCCCGCGACCCGGGAGCGGCGGTACTGGCGGCCGGGCCCCGGGGCCGAAGTCCGGCGGTCGCTGCCTGCGCTGGGGGGGGGTGCCGGGCTGGGGCCGCGGAATGAAGGCGGAAGGCGGCGGGGGCTCGGCGGGCAGCGTGTGTGCCCCGAGCCCGGCCCCGGTCCCGCTCCCGCCTGGCCGGGGCAGCCCGGGGCCATGAGAGGGGCGGCAGGCGTTGTCCCCCCACAGCCGCGGCCCAGCTGGGCCCCGGGGGGATCCCGGGAGCAGCCGCGGGCACCCGGGGGGGAGCCCAAACAGGCGGGGCTGCGGCTCTGTTTTGAGCCCCCGAAGGCGGGACGGGCGCCGGGTGGCTGAGCCTTAAAACCGGCCGAGGGAGCCCGGCTGCGAGCCACCACAACAGGGGGCCTGGGCTCTGCTTCTCAGCTGTAAGTGGGGCCCGGTGAGCCTGGTTTCAAGCCCGCAGAAAGCATGACTTGGTCTCGGTTTCTGAGCCCCAACCCTGGCTGTGTGGGCTCCAAAACACAGCACTTGGTCTCTCTCTGGGAGCCCAGAAATCAGCTTCCTGACCTGTGCTCCAAGACCCTGACCCACAGGACTTCTTAAATTCTCTTCCTCAGCTCTAACACTGGCCACATGAGCCTGGTTTCCAGGCCCCCAAAACACAGCACCTGGTCACTGTTTCTGAGTACTAAATTGCAGGACCTGGGCTCTCTTTCTCAGCTCTAACACTGGCCATATGAGCCCAGTTTCAAGCCCTGAACACACAGCACTTGGTCTCAGTTTCCAGCCCCTGAAACACAGCACTTTTAGTCTCTCTTTGTGAGCCCCCCCACTGGCTTAGTGACCCTGGTTCCAAGCCCCCACAATGCAGGACTTTTAGTCTCTGTTTCTGAGCTCTGAGCCTGGTGTTGGGACCCCACAATGCAGGACTTCTTTTAGTTTCTGAGTGCCCAACCTGGCCAAATGAGCCTGGTTCCAAGACCCCAAAACGCAGGACTTAGTCTCCATTTCTGAGCCCCCAACCTGGCCAAATGAGCCTGGTTCCAAGACGCCAAAATGCAGGACTTTTAGTCTCCATTTCTGAGCCCCCAACCTGGCCAAATGAGCCTGGTTCCAAGACCCCAAAACGCAGGACTTTTAGTCTCCGTTTCTGAGCCCCCAACCTGGCCAAATGAGCCTGGTTCCAAGACGCCAAAATGCAAGACATTCAGTCTCTGTTTCTGAGCTGAGCCTGGTGTCACATCCCATATGTGCAGGATGTTTCTGAGCCCAAAGAAAGACACAGCACTTGGTTTCCAGCCCCCCAAAATGCAGCACGCACTTAGTGTCTCTCTGTGAGCCCCAAAACTGGCTTAGTGACCCTGGTTCCAAGCCTCCAAAATGCAGGACGACTTAGTCTCTGTTTCTGAGCCTGGTGTTAGGACCCCAAAGTGCAGGACTTACTTAATCTCTGTTTCTGAGCCTCCAAACTGGCCAGATGAGCCTGGTTCCAAGACCCCAAAATGCGGGACTTCTTTTTATCCCTCTTTGTGAGCCCAAGACCTGGCCTAGTGACCCTTGTGTCAAGACCCCAAAATGCAGGACTTTTTGTTTGTTTCTGTTTCTGAGCTCCAAAATTGGCCAAATGAGCCTGGTGTCATGATTCCAAAACGGAGGACTTTTAGTCTCTGAGCTGAGCCTGGTGTTGAGCCCCAAACATGCAGGACACGGTCTGTTTCTGAGCCCAAACATGTAGGACTTGGTCTCAGTTTCTCAGCTCTAACACTGACCAGGTGAGCCTGGTTTCCAGCCCCCCCAAACACAGCACTTGGTCCCCCTTTGCGAGCCCCAGAACTGGCTTAGTGACCTTGGTGTCAGGATCCCAAAATGCAGGACATCATAGTCTGTTTCTGAGCCCAAACACACAAGACTTGGTCTCAATTTCCAGCCCCCTGAATGCAGCACTTCTTAGTCTCTGTTTGTGAGTCCCAAAACTGGCTTAGTGACCCTGGTTGTCAAGACCCCAAAAATGCAGGACTTTTAGTTTCTGTTTCTGAGCCCCCAAAATGGCCAAACGAGCCCGGTGTCACGATTCCAAAATGCAGGACTTGGTCTTTGCTTCTGAGCCCAAAAATGGATGACTTCTTCGTCTCAGTTTCTCAGCTCTAACACTGACCAGATGAGCCTGGTTTCCAGCTCCCCCAAAACACAGCACTGTTCCCCCTTTGTGAGTCCCAAAGCCGGCCTAGTGACCCTGGTGTCGGGACCCCAAACCACAGGGCTCGACTCTGTTTCTGAGCCCCCAAACTGGCCAAACCACGCAGGACTCGGAGTCTGAGCCCTGAACCTGGCCGAGTGACCCCGGTTTCAAGCCCCAAACACGCAGCACTTGCTCTCGGTTTCCAGCCCCTCAAACACAGCCCTCGGTCCCTGTTTTGGAGCCCAAAAACCGGCTCAGTGACCCTGGTGTCGAGCCCCCACGTGCAGGACTGGGCTCCACTTCTCAGCTCTGGCCCTGACCCCCTGAGCCCCCCCAGCGCAGGACCTGAGCTCTCTTTCGGAGCCCCCAAACCGGCCCACCGACCCTGGCGTCGAGCCCCCCAAATGCAGGAGCCGGGCTCCATCTCGGCGCCGGGCCGGCACCCCCCAGCCGCCGCTGGCGCGGCCCGGGAACGCGGGGATCGCTCTCGGGCCCGGCTCCGGCTCCGCTGAGCCTCGGCCCCCGCCGCGGGCCCGGCCTGGAGCCCCGAACCCGGCGCCGGGAGCGGAGCGGAGCGGGCCGGACCGGGAGCGAGGACGGCGGGAGCGGGCTGCGGCCCTCGGGGCTCTATTCCCCGGCAGCCGCGGGCTCCGCCCTCCGCCCCGCCCCCTCCTTTTATAGAACGGGGCCCGCCCCCGCCATTCAGCGACCTGGGCCCGCCCCCGCCATTCAGCGACCTGGGCCCGCCCCCGCCATTCAGCGACCTGGGCCCGCCCCCGCCATTCACAGACCCGGCCCCGCCCGCCGGGGCCGCCCCGGGTCCCGCCGCCCGCCCGCTCGGCCCCCGGCCCCAGTGCAGCGCCGCAGAGCTGCGGCAGAAGAGCTGCGACGCCGTCCTCCAGTGTGCGGGGCAGCTCCCCGCAGCGCTGCCCTCCCCGCGCCATCGAGTTGGCTTTTTCATTTCCCGCGGGACAGAGAAGTGGACAGATCTCCCGGGGAGATGGCCGAGGTTGGAGGCAGAGGCCGATGCGCGGCCCCGGGCCCGGTTCTCTCGCGGCGGCAGCTCGGTCAGACGCCGCAGCGAGCCGAGAGGGGCCGTTCGCTTTGCCGGTGGTCTTCACAGATGGCCTGCGTCTGTACAGCTAACGACCATACCCGGCACGAGCACGGGGACCCCCACAGCCCTCGCTGGGGACTGGCCACCCCCGCGGCTGAGAGCTGCCGGGGCTCCGGGCACCCCAGGGCCGGGGAGGGTGGCAGAAAAGCCCAGGCCCCAACCACGACTTCCCCGCAGCCCCCGACCCCCTCCCTGTGCCCGCCCCCACCCCCCTTTCCCTCCACCCCCAGCCAAGCCCACCCCAGGTGTGGGTCCTTTCTCATCGGCCCGAGTGCCCACACCTGTGGGGCTGCCCCGGCGAGAGGCTGGGGGCAAAGCAGGAGAAAAAAAAGAGGGGGAAAAAGAGAGGAAAAGAAAGGGAAAAAAAGGGAAAAAAACCAGAAAAAAACATACTTAGAAAGAGAAAAAAGGGGGAAAAGCAGGAAAAAGAAAAAAGGAAAAAAACAGAAAAAAAGATATAAAAAAGAGGATGATAAAAAAGGAAAGAAACCCCTGCAATAAGGAAAAGAGGAAAAAGAGGAAAGCAAAAAGCACAAAACCAAAAAGCAGAGGTGCAAAAGATGTGAAATGAACAGCATCCCCCCCCCAGCCCCACCCAATGGGGAAAAGCCCTGAGGCAGCAAAACTGACCCTGCAAAGCCCCTGCCTAAAAAACCAAATAAAAAAACCCCAAACCAAACCAAAGCCCCCTCAACCCGCCCATGCCAAACAGACAACCAGCAGGAAAATAGACTGACCTGCTGAAAAAGGGAAAAGGACAAAGCCCGGCAAAAATTGGCCCCCAAGGCCCCCAACCCAAGGCAGGGCAGCCCTGGCCGGGGTCCCCCCGCATCGCCCCGGGGTCGCTCAGGGTGCCCCCCCCACCCCCGGCTGCTTTTAGGGCCAGAGAGCGGGGCAGGTTCTCGGGGCCTCCCCTGGTTTCGGCTGGGATAGAGTGAGGGTCTTCCTAGTAGCTGGTGCGGTGCTGGGTTTTGAGTTCAGTAGGAGAAGAATGTTGAGAACACTGATGGTTTCAGTTGTTGCTCAGTACTGTCTAGTCTCAAGTCAAGGATTTTTCAGCTTCTCAAGCCCAGCCAGCGAGAAAGCTGGAGGGGCACAAGAAGTTGGGAGGGGACACGGCCAGGGCACCTGACCCCAATTGGCCAAAGGAATATTCCATACCATGTGGTGTCATGTCCAGTATATAAACTGGGGGGAGTGGGGGCGGGGGGAATCGCCGCTCGGGGACTAACTGGGCGTCGATCGGCGGGTGGTGAGTAATTGCACTGTGCATCATTTGTACATTCCAGTCCTTTTATTATTACTGTTGTCATTTTATTAGTGTTATCTTTATTAGTTTCTTCTTTTCTGTTCTATTAAACTGTTCTTATCTCAACCCACGAGTTTTACTTCTTTTCCCAATTTTCTCCCCCATCCCACTGGGGGGGGGGGCAGTGAGTGAGCGGCTGCGTGGTGTTTAGTTGGCGTCTGGGGTTAAACCACGACAGCATAATATACGCACGCCTTATAGAGCATCTGAGCACAGGTGAGCGCACTCTCCCCTTATTTTGTTACAGCGAGGCACCTTGCAGAACCCAAATCCCAGGGGGTTCAGGCGCAGCGGGATGGTGAAGGCAGGTGCCCATCCCAGGGGGGCTGCATGTGGGGGGGGCACAGGCAGGAGGCTGCCACCGTGCCCGGGGGAGGAGGGCTGGCTGGTTTCAGCCTAGCACACCACCAGTTTTCATAATTTTTCACATCCCGTCCCACTGGCTGATGAGCTGTTAAGCATCCCCCTGGTTTGCTGTGATTTTACAAGCAATTATCTGCCATCTGGTTTAACCCATACCCGGGGTTTTGTCCAAAACAGGCTGAATAGGTGGCGATTCAACAGCAAGCTGCTGGGAAATTACAGCTTGACTCATACGGGGTAGTCACAAAAGAGATCGAATTTCTGTGTTTATACCCAAATAGCCCATTACCCAGGTTTCTTCCACAAGCACGCTGTAATCAAACCTCCTCTGATCTCTAATGGCCCTGAATCCTCCCTAGCATCCACACTAGGCCCATGTTTCTGGTTTTATTACTCCCCAGCTCCAAAAACATCGTCCCTGAGCTGAAAAGCATCTCAGCTGGCACCTTCGCCCAGGTAGGGCTGCTCACAGGTGAAAAGCACCTTTAATCCCAGTAAAAGCAAGAAAACCCATTTCCCCACACATCTGGATGAGCACACAGTGTCAGTCACCCCTGTTTTAACCCAGAGCCACCTCTAGACCACAAGTATCGCAGGACTGTCCCAAGAAACGAGCCCGCCACTGCAAGATTTGGAGGGTGGCCCAAGACTAGCAGCAACCCGCTCAAACGCCACTTGCTCCAAACAGCTGCAAACTCTCGGTTTGCTTGCCTGGAAAAAGGGATATTGAAGATTTGGTTGCTTTAGTCACGACCGAGATCTTAAAAAGCCCCAGGGTGGCACTGGTATGTCCGCCTGTGGGAAGCCACCCCAGAGGAGAGGGTGGCTTCAGCAAACACCGCTAACCCAGGGCAATATTTGCTAGATATTTATTTTGCGGCAGCCTCGGGCCGTGATGCTTGCCGTCTGCCTTCCTAAGGCTAAATAAATAAGCTGTTCCTGACCCCGCTGGCTCCGCAGTCCCTCTTTCCCCGAGCCCAAGCACCAGCCCGGCACCTTGCCAGTGCCACGTTACAGCACCCGCTGCCTCTTCTGCTGCAGATCCCGGGGAGCCGGGGGGCTCCAAGGCTCTGCCGTCAGCCCAAAGAGGGGAAAAAGCAACGCACGCTCTCAGAAAGCAGCAAACCTTGGGGCACGTGCGTGCGCGACAGCCGGCTGTTGCCGAAATCCGGAATAAAACTCCTTAACAACAATGAGAAGTTAAGAAGCGGGCACTCCTTTATTGCAGCGCTGGGCACACGGGGGATCGCTGCACCTATCGTGTGCATCTGTCTGGTTTAACTATGCAGGTTAAATGCACATCTGTTATACATATTCACGAGGTTTCCAAAAAATGTTATACATAATCATTAGTTTTCCGGGAAACTATTAACATATGTAAATGTCCTTTACGCAGGTGCATTGAAGGTCTCTGGTGGTCTTCAGAAGCCCTCTGGTGGTCTTCCATAGTCTTCCTCACTTGTCCGCTTCTTGACCTCTCTTAGGTGATTCTGCGCCGTACGATTCTCACCATCATCTATATTAGTTTACATAAAAATGCATACTATGTCTATTCTTAAATTTAACCTTTCTAATAACTGGTCCTTCAATCACACCGTCTTATTAATATTCTCATGTTAAAACAATCATTGGTTAATCTCACTTAACTCTACTGATTGGAATCCTCGATAATTAGATCGAGGTGGCAAGGGTAAGGGGTTTCCAAGCAGCAAACTGGTGTCCATAACGGTTTCCCTAGTTTCCTAAAACAAAACACTACAAACCAACAAATCTTTGTCAAAGTTTCTGTGGTTAACTGATTTTAGACAATACTTGAATTCTTATAATCACACATAGTACATTTTCTAAAGTTCCTATGACTGCATTTCAAACTTAACACTCCCATACCTATGCTTCACAATTTTCTACTTCTTAATCGAACCAAACTCTTTTATTTAATTAGATTTTAATTTCTTTATCAAAATATTTTCAACACGGCCCATCGGTCGTTTTTGAGTGGGAGTCACCCTGACCGGCGCAACAGGGTCACGGCGGAGCAGGGCGCTCCACCGAGTCACCACCCCGGGAGAGTTTGGGGTGCCAGCACCCCGAAAGCACGGGCTCCTTCTTCGCACGGGGGCGGGAGGACCGTTTATTGGCCCGACCCCACACGGCTTCGCGCTCGCGAGATGCGTGGGACGCTTGCCCCAGCATGTCTCCTCTTGTTGTTCACGTTGCGCCCATCACCCATCACGGGCAGGAAGACCCTGCCGGAGGTGCCGCAGCAGCCCATCCCCGTTTTGCCGAGTTAATGATTAAAATCCGTCTGGTTTTGGAGGTGCTGGCACCCAGGCTATGGCAGGCAGGCCAAGGATGCTCGCCCTCTGGCCCGCCGACGGGATTAATCATTCACACGGCAATCGGCACTACCTCCGTATAAACGCCGGGATGGGTTTCCCGGCGCCGCTTTTCGGCAGGAGGAAGGAGACCAGCCTCAACATGAGGGCAGCTCTCACCCTGCTGCTGCTTTTAGCCGCCGTGCGTGCTGAGCACCGAGGTAAGGGCATTTATCACGCACCTGGGGCTTTGGTCTCCCCCGGGGACGAGGGGTACGAGGCTGGGGTCTGTCAGCTCCGGCGGTTTTTGTTGGCCTGCCCTCTCCCCGGCCCACTGCCAAACTGCTGGGCAGGAATCAGAGAGAGGAAAGGGAAGGTGTGGGATGGTGTTTCGGTACCCGGGGTGCCCCTTCGGGGTGATGCTGGAGGAGCTGGGAGGGGAAAAGGCTGGGCTGGGGTCGGGGGCGGAGGGAGGAGGAGAGGACAGTGTTGCGGGGCCCGGCTTCTTCCCGCTGCAAGGGAAAATGAGATTTTCTGCCCCCCTTCACAAGCACCATTTCACTGTAAAACCCACCCCTCGGATGGAAACGGTGCTCTGTGCCACCCCTTGCTGCCTTCACAGCTCCGCAGGGAATCACCCACCTGCCAAAAAACCCCCTTGAATCTTACTTCTCCCACACCTCTTCACAAAAATGGAAAGAAATGCAACAAGTTGGCACTTACAGCAGGACCAAGAGCCGCTGTTCCTGCGAGGAAAGACAATTGCCTTTTGCCACGGCTTCCCCTTTTTTCCCGGTGCTGCCAGCCTTGCGAAAGGCCCCTCACCCTTGCTTTCCCACCAAAGCAACATGACCTTCAGTGTAACGGCACATAACCCCTCGGTTTTGGGGAGATGACCCTGCTCTGCACTGTAATACCGGTAAATACTGGTATCAGTATTTACCCTGCCAGTACCAAAGTCTAACCAATGCGGTCGGTAGCAAAAATCGATAGCATTTTTCCAGGGATGAGAGAGTCGCCGGGGATGTGTCCACCGCTGGGTGCTCCTGACCTCCATGGTCCTGTCTCCAGAGCTCCCAGCCCTTACGGTCCCCAAACCCTGCCAGAAAAACCGACACCGTGCGTTTCAAACGCACAGAAACGTCCATTTGGACGAGGGGCGGACGCACCTAATGTTTTCCCTATAGCTGTCCCAGCTACAGGGAAGGTTTTTCCCCCCCTGCCCCTCTCTTTGACTGCGGAGCTGGAGCAGCAGCCTGGGTACCGGCGGTGCTTCTCCGAGACCGGCAGCGCAGCAGCAGCCTTTGCCGGTCCGCAGCACCGTGCCAGCATCTCCCCAGGGACTACCACCGAGTCTGGCCTGAGAAAAGAAGCAAGTCTGTGAAAAAAGAGCAATCCTCAAGTGAAGAAAGCAAGAGCCCCGCAGCCTTCGGACCGTGTTTTGCGGCGGCGTAGCATCCCTCGCTCCCGCGCCGCTGCTGCTGCTGCTGCTGGGGTGGGAAGTGGAAAGCGAGAGCAAAATAGGGGGTCAAGTGGGAACAGGCTGTTCCCCAAAAGATCATTTTCCCTGGCAAAAAGCAAAAAACCCGAGTTATTTTCCATAGGAGACTCAATTAAGCAGAACCGTGCTGCTTTGGTTGTTTTTTTTTTTTTATCCCGCAAGGAGGAAGGTTGCTGGAAACGAGCTGTATTGCCACCCGAAGAGACGGGCATCGGAGGTGGTGCTGCAGGGGAAAGCATTTCCCCAAACCCCAGCCCCAGCAGATGCAGGGTCACCGGGTCCCGGCTCCCCAGCCACCACCCAGGCTGCACCCGAGCGAGCCAAGGCACAAATCCTGCTCACAAATCCTCCTTTTTCTGCGCTTACAGGTAAAGCTTATGTCCGGGACAAAGTCTGCCAGGAGTTCAAGGCCCTGGGGAAGGAGGACTTCCGAACCCTGTAGGTATTTTCTGCCGTATTTGCCCTCCCAGGACACTCAGCACCTAAGCCAAGACCACAAAAATTGCGTTAAAATGATCTTAGAAAGAGGAAGTTTTATTCCCTCCCTGCAAATGAGGACTCTGATGGCTCTTAAGAGCAGAAAAGTTTGCTTCATTGCTGAACTCCTCAAAACCCATTAGGTGCCTAAATAATTAGGAATTCTAACAGAGCTGGCGCATGATCCCCTGGGCAGCCCCCAGCCTGAGACCCGCTCTGGGTCTTTCCCGGCTCTTTTCCAAGAAATACGCTGCTATTTCTTGCAGCGCCGCAGCTGCTCCTCTCCAGTTGACGGTGTTAAACTCCGTTTTGGCAGAATGATGCTGCAATGTGATTTTTTTTTTTTTTTTTTTTTTTTTTTTTTTGGAAGAGAGAGAAACATGCCGCCAGCTCATCCTCTCCTTGCTCCTTGCTCCCAGGACCATCATCACCAGCAGCAGGAAATTCTCCAACGCCACCTTCGAGGAGATCAGCCACCTCGTCCGCGAAATCGTCTCCCTGGCTGAAACCTGCTGCGCCGAAGGTGCCGACCCCTCCTGCTACGATGCCGGGGTGAGGCTGACGGACCCCAAAACCAGGGCTTGGGGGGACGGGATGGGGTGGGATGGGGTGGGATGGGGTGGGATGGGATGGCTGCCGGCACGTAACCTCCTCTCTACACCTGCAGTCCTCAGCTTTGTCGGCCAAATCCTGCAGCGAGGGCTCGCCCTTCCCGGCCCACCCCGGCACGGCCGGCTGCTGCGCCCAGGAGGGGCTGGAGCAGAAGCTGTGCCTGGCCGCCCTGCGGCACCCACCCCAGCAGCTGCCCCGCTACGTCCAGCCCTCCAACGAAGAGCTCTGCCAGGACTTCAAGAAGGACCCCAAGGACTTCGCGGACCGGTAAGCCGGGCTGGGGGAACGTTGGCCCTCGGTTCTCGCCGACGGCTCGGTGCGACCGGCGGGCGGCACGGGGTGGTACCCGGAGAGGGCTCCCACCCCCGGGCAGCCCTAACGCCCCGAAAACCCCGCATCTATCCGCAGCCGGGCACCTCATCCCGGGGTGCCGGCTGTCCTCAGCCCGCCTCTGCCGCAGGTTTCTGCACGAGTACGCCAGCAGCTACAGCCAGGCACCCCTGCCCGTGCTCCTGGGCTCCACCAGGACCTTCCTCTCCATGGTCTCTACCTGCTGCATCTCCCCCGCGCCCACCGCCTGCTTCCTGAAGGAGGTGAGCCCATTCGGACCGCCGGGCTCGTCGGCACCGTGCCGATGGCCCGAGGAGAAGTGGCCGGGAAAGGCTGGCGCTTCCCTTGGAGAAACGGGAAGAACACCTCCACCTTCTTTTTGTGGCAGAAGCTGGAAAGGAAAACCCTCTCCCTCCTCACCCTGATGTCAAACCGGGTTTGCTCCCGCTTCACAGCGTACGGGAAGGACAAAGTCACCTTCAGGTACAAGGAGGGGAAAATGGCTTTTTCTCTCCTCGAACACGGGTCCGGTTGGGAGCGCGTTCCTATTTCGAGCTGCGGATCCTGTTCGGAGGCAGCGTTCGCAAAGGCAAATTTTAATTAAGATGCAAAACCAAGCGTGCTGTAGCATCCCGTGGAAACGCTCGGCATATAGCAGAGGTGCCGAGCGAGCCCCGTGGCTCCCCATCATCACCCTCCCGCACCTCTAGACGGCGAAACCCCTGCTCGGAGCTGTTAATAGGGGAAGGGGGAGCCGAGCTCCCTAAGCCCCCCGTACGCCTTGTGCCTGCCCAGCTACCTCACCTCGCTCGCTCAGAAGATGCCCAGCGCTTCCTTCGAGGACCTTTTCCCCCTGGCAGAAGACGCTGCCGAGGTGTTTTCCCAGTGCTGCGAGGCGGTGGCCGAGGACTGCATGCAGAAGAAGGTAGGGGAGCCCGGAGCCGACCCCAAAACCACCTCCCGGGTCACAGCAGGGGCTTAGCGAGCGAACCCCATCGTGGCGAGGGGGTCTGCAGCTTCGCTGGCCCCGGCAGCCCCCCGCACCCTCTGCTCCCCTCTTTGCAGTTATCGGAGCACACGGCCAAAGTCTGCGGCGCGCTGTCGGCCGGAGACGAAAGGATTGCCGACTGCTGCCAGGGGAAAAACCTCATGCAAAACTATTTCTGCATCTCGGCCTTGCCACCGGCGCCCACCCCCAAACTGCCGGAGGCGCAGAAGCCGACGAACGAGCAGCTCTGCAGCGAGGAGGGGGCTCGCCACGCCAAGAGGTGAGCGGTACCCACGGCGGCCGAGCTGCGGACCCTTCCTTCTCCCCTTGTCTTCGTTACGTGGTTTGATTATTATTAGGATAACCGGGGGAGCATCCTCTCTTCCCTCAGGGCTATCGCCCCCAGGGGCTGCACAAAGACGCGAAAAGCAGCCCCCATCCCACGCTGAGCCGCGCCGGTAACAAAAGATGATACGGCGACTCGTTTTCCCCCGCTCCAGGTACCTGTTTGAGCTGACGCGGAGGCACACCAGCGTCCCCGACGCCTTCCTCGGCAAGCTGTACGACACCTGCAAAAAAGTCAGGGGGGAGTGCTGCTCTGCCAAGGACCCCTCCGCCTGCCTGGACAGCAAGGTGAGCGGCGGGGTTGGCTCACCCTGCTCTCCCCCCCCCCCGGCCCTGCGTCCCCCAAAATCCCCGCAGAGGCTTTTCCCAGCCTGGTTACAGCCATCCTCTGCCACCCAGCACCAGCGGATGGCAGAAGAGCTGCCCCCCTTCCTGGAAAAGGCCAACCAGCTCTGCGGGCAGTACACTGAATTAAATTTCCTCGACTTCAAGAAGAGGTAAGCCTTCCTCCCCCCCACCCCAACTGGATGAGCAGGCGCAATCAAAATTTGGCCAAAAATTTTGAGGGTGCACAAACGGAGACGGTGGGTTTGAGCCTGAACAGCAGCAAAACAACACGGGGAAGCACATAACGCACCCCTTGCAGAGCATCCCGCCTTGCTCCCGCTGCCGTCCGCGTGTGTTCCCCCCCCGAAAACACCGTATGGGCATTTAACGCCCCCGGGTCCCCGCTAAAACCCACCGGCCCCCACACCGCAGGCTGCGGGAGAGCTTGACGCAGAAGATGCCGGACGCCAGCCCCGAGCTGCTGGGGCAGCTGGTGGAGCAGCGAGCCGACTTCGCCTCGACCTGCTGCCCGCCCAACTCACCCCCCCTCTACTGCGCCTCCAAGGTAAAGCCACGGCCCCCCCCGACACACCACCCCGTGCCGTGCCGGCGGCCGGCCCCTGCGGCTCTTTCCACCCCCCCTCGTTTTGCAGGTGAGCATGGAGCTGGGAGAGGCGTGCGATGGGGACTCGTGCCTGCTGAGCTAGGTGCCCAGAGGTGAGATGCTGGGGGTCCGACACGCCGGGCTGGGGGGGGGGGGTCTGGCATACCGGCATCGGGGATGGCTTCTCCGGTCACGCACAGATGGAGGGGGCAGTTTTGGGGCTGGGGAAAAGGGTCACGGCCACGCACCCGGGGCTGAGCTCTACGGGGCACGCAGGGAAGCGGGATGCCGAAAGGGAGTACGAAGGAACCAGGCTGGAGGACGCCCGGCAAGACGGCTGCTTCTCCTTGCACCGGGAGGGGAAGGTGCCACCGAACCCGCGGCTCCCTGCCGCCCGCCGGCAACACCGCCGATGTATTCCTGCAGCCGCAATAAAGACTTAAAAAAAGCACCCTCGCTGCTGCTGGCGAGGCTTTCTGCACCCCCGGGGCGGTGGGGAGGGCTGGGAAGGGGCACGGCCCCGGCTCTGCAGGCAGGAGGAAGAGGAGGAGGTCCCAGCTCTAGTCCTGGGACCTAATGGTCTAAAAAATTAAGCAAGAACACTAAAAAACACTCATCGAGTGCCCCCAAAGACGGCTCTCTGTGGGTATTTGGATATTCAGCTAGCTGGAGGCACTAGCCCATCACCGGAGATGGGGCGTCTGGGCAGCCCCGACTTCCCCGCTCCGTACCCCAAACTTGGCTCCCCGCGCCCGTGTGAGACCCCCGCAGGCTCCCCCCCCGCCTGCCGAGCTGAGCCCTGCCAAGCACCGGCTGAGTTTTGGGGGTGCTGCGGGCGAAGCAGCCCCGGGTTGGGAGGCAGGAAGATGGCAAGCCCAGCAGGGAAAACGATGGGGAGAATCCCGAGCCTAAATTTGGCAGGTTTTTTTGCAGGAGAACAAGATCTAAATATGCCAAGGAAAGCAGATAACCTCAGCGCGCAGAGCTGTACCGTGCAAAGATAAACCAGCAAATTAAAACAGCCCGTGCTGTAGCAATAAAACACGGATGAGCTGAAGCGATGGGCAAAGGAAAGCAATAAATGAAATAAAGGGATACAAAAGCAGCCATGCCCTTACCAACGGGGCAGAGGGACTCCATCCAGAAAGGGAAAACTCTGCGAGAGGCAGAGGATTAGTGGGCAGAATCAGGGGAAATCAATTTAAAGCTAATTAAGGCCCCAGAGTAATTACTCTGCAGACAGCATTAGCAGTCAGGACTTGCCGCACTCACCAGACCCGACCTCAAGGAAAACCAAGACAAAACCCCCGTTCACGTTGGTTCCCCTCTGTACTGGAGAGCACCAGTACCCCCCAGGTCTGCGCTCGGTTTCCCCACGAGATGAGATGGACTTGGCTGGGAGGGTGCGGGATTGCGTCCCGGGCTGCAGGCAGGTCGGTCCCTGCCAGTCCCCTGCCAGAGTCCCTCCGGCAGCCGCAACGCTGACAACCTCGTCTCCAGAAAAATGGGGGGGGATCGGCAAAGACCGTCCTCGTCCCTCCCTGCCCGGGAGCTGGTGGCTGACGCTGCTCCAGAGCCGCCGTCGTTGCTCAAAGCATTTCCTAGCAAACACATCATCTGAGTCCCCACCGTTGACCACCCGCCACCGTCTTACATGGTGCTTTTGGCGTTTATTTCCCAAAATAATTAACGGTTGGTTTTTTTATCCTCTTCTGTTGGGGTGAGAGACCTGCATCTCATTCGCATACTTGGCATTGCCAAGCTCAGCTCCCCCGGTACATCGATACGTATGGAGATGTGTTTCCATTTCAGCTTCTCGCTCGGCGTGGTACCCAAGGCAGCAGCTCTGGGCGCCAACCATGGTCACCACCGTGCCTCCGGGTCCTGGCCGGACAGAGGGCTCTATCCCACCGCTCCCAAAAAAAAGCAGTTTAGTCTGTCAGGCACAAGGTGTTAGGGACCAGCCCGAGCTTTCGCTCCCTTCCAATGTCACGTTTGTATCCGTCAAATTCAGGACGCACGTGGTAAGGGCTAACCATCCCAGCGACCTTCTGGGTTTCCAAGAAAAATTGGAGAAATACAATTAAGTAAGCCAAGAACATCTCAGCTGCCCTGTGCCTGTTTCTAGGAAATGTGCTGATGGATATAAAAAAAAAAAAAAAAAGGAAAATAAAAGAACAGCGCTTATTGTCGTTGCAGCTTTCCAGGCGAGAAGTGCGCACCGCGATGCCCCAAGGGTGTTTCCCAATGCCGAAAGCCTGGGCACGCTGGAGAGAGCAGAAGGCCAAGCCCAGGCTCTCTCCGGAGCAGCCTGCATCGCTCACCCCTTCCCACCCGGAGCACACAACTTTCGGCAAGGGGTTTGCTCTACACGTTTTCGGGACTAGGCATCGCTCGCTGCTGTGATGTCCCATCCTCTTGGCGATCAGGGGCTTAAAAAACCTGAAGCCCTGCCGGCAATCAGCCCGTGAAGCCAAAGGGCATAAGGATGTTTCGCTGCTTGCTATTCCCTTGCCTGCAAATGCACCCGGCCAAGCCACCCGCAGCCCCGACCAGGGGGTTTCCATCTGCCCGACGGCGGGTATGGGGGCTGCTGACCCCCACCGCGCTGGTGGGTATCGGGGGGACGCCGGGCAGGGCTTTTGGCCCCCGGCTCCCCAGCCCTTGGCACAGGGCTGGTCTGCCCAAACCCACCCGCACTTGATGTATTTTGACTCATAAAGCACGTGGGAAAACGCTGCCTACCTTGGCAGGAGGCTTTGGGCATCGACATGCACGCTCTGCCCGACGTATTTATTTACCGAGTGTGTTTATTAGCATTGGTGTTTGGGCTCCCCTGAGCTTTAATTCTGTATGGGAAAGCCTCATTCTGCCACATCGTCCTCCCTGCTGACTAATCAGGCAAGCGATCGCACCACACCATTAAAGAGATGGCATCCATTATTAAGGATTTCATTTTAGCAACGGGCTGCTGCTCTAAAACAGCTCTTGGGACCTTCCCCACGGATTCATCCCCGAGCCGACAGCCCTCTCCATCCCAGCCCGGCACGAAGGACACATCCCGTTCGCTTTCCACCAGAAGGTGCCCACGGTCGCCCAGGGAGATTCCACCTTTTTAGATGAAGGAGCTACGTGTTGGCACCACACCAGCAGAGAAAAAATAAACTCAGGAAATCCCCCCCTCCGAGCTCCTTCCCTGCCTGGGGAAAACAAAAACTTTGCCCGCAGCAGCCTGCGCGGCACCCGGGAAGCACCGGCCTTGCACAAGGCGAACGCACCGCACGATGGCAAAGCCTCTGCCGCTGTCACTGCTTACGTGGGCACCTCGCGGGGGAAGAAAAACCCCAACCCAAAAAAATAATCAATTACTGTTTTAAAAATAACCACCAACAAAAACACAACAATTTTTTTTATTAAAAACCAGTCGACTTCTGAGAAAGCCTGGGCTGGCTGGTACAGCAGCACATCTGCTCTCAGCTGATGCCACCCGGGAGCATCGACTCGGCCAGCAACGCACTCCCGAGGGATTCCCATCCAGCCCTCCGCCAACCCGGGCAGAAAGCACTTTCCTTTTCTACTCTTCATTGCTGTGGGGCTTTTTCGTTTGGTTCTTCTTTTAATTTCTTTTCCTGGGTCTCCTTTCTCCGGCCCTCAGCACCGCAACGGGCACAAGGCAGATTTGCCTCCTGCATTTTTATCTCGGCAGCTCTCTAACCCACTTCCAAACATTCAAAAGTAGTAAGGTCTCTATTTAAAAAAAAAAAACCAAAAACCAAAAAAAACCCCAAACCATTCTTGTTGCTCAGAGCAACCCTTCCTGGCCAGTCTGCCTGCTCATCCACCCAAATATCGGGGTACCTGGCAAACCTCAGGCCGCCTCCAGTGCCTTTCTGCCAAGTGGCTTGCAAAGCCCGAGGCAGAGCGTGCCGTGAGGTTGGAGCAGGCAACGCAACAAGGACTAATTAAAAAAAAAAAACAAAAACCAACCCCATATACCTCTGCCAGGCAAATACCATTCCCAAGCACAGCTGTCTCGAACTGTTAGTCACACTAATTGCACAGCTGGTACCGCAGTAATTAAGCAGCAATGCATTGCAGGCGCAGCAGCAGGGTGGGAGTAACATCACTAAAAGCTTCCAACCAGGGAAAGCAGGGCTGCAATGGGAAAAGCACGCTGTGAATTGCTTGGGGCACTAAAAAACGGTGGCTCTGAATAAAACAGCTCCCAGTATTTACCTTGCTGGTGCTCGCAACCCATCCAGCGATGGCCAAGCTCCTGCAGAGAGGAAAGCACGGAAGTGTTCATTAATTGACATGCAGCAGGGTGGGTTTTCGTAAAAATTGGTAAAAAACCCCCTCCAATCTTGCCACAGCGAGCCCTTGGCATCACCCAGCCTTTCGGGGGAACCCGGGGGGGTTTCTGCCTCCCTGCCAGGCACTGAACATGTGGGGTAAGTGATTTGTTCCTGAAGAGCAGGTTAACCCAGTACAGAAGTAAATAAGCTGACCAACTTATGTCTTTTTTTTTAAAATCAGTTACTAGACCCATGAAAACATTAAAAAAAAACCCATTAAAAGTATCAGTTTTCTCTGCCTCCGAGACCTGCAGGGCTGTTTGCTTTCCCAGTGACTCCTTTCCCCAGGCATTCAGACCCGAGTTTCAACTTCAGCTACACAGAAAACCAGCAAATAAATGGGCTCATACCTCCTTTTAATTTTAGTCTTCTTTTGTACTGCATACAGTGCTTTCATCAAAGAAGCAGCAAGTATTTTCCTCCCAGCTTAGACACCCCAAACCTCCCCCCCAAGAAACAAGCTCAGTAAAGGTTTCTAGCCAACTCGTGGATGGAAAAACAGCAATTTATGAGGGAGGGGACCAGCTCGCAGGTGATGCTTGTGCCACCCAGCTCACACCCAGGGCTTTCTGCAGCTGCAAGGACTAAGTCATTTATTTCCCCGGGGGATAATCCTGGCACCCCAGGGCAGAAGTAGCTGCCCAAAACATAGCAGAGTCCCAAAATCCTACAAAACACTTTCCACACTGACAGAATGGGAGAGATGCTGGACGATACATGGCTTTTGGTCTCAGTTTAAGAGCGTAGGGCTTGGTGCTGCCTAAACCAAGCCTGCCGGGTCAGGTACGGGAGAGCAGCAGCCAAGGGGAGAAGGCTGTGGGGACCTGCAGCTTGGTCCAGCACTGCCCCTGCATCAAGACAACACAACCCATATTCCTTACTAAAAAGTTAGCTCAAAATACCCAGTGTTTTAATGACCCCCATCTCCTCCTGTGGCAGGGAGGGACGGGGTTTCTGGAGGAGCTGGTGCCCCATTACGTTTCTCCATCACTGGGATGGCTGCTGGCGATGCTGGTGGAGCCGGAGAGGTGTTGATGCTTGCTGTTCCCCCAGCCCCACGTCCTCACCGACAGTTATTCCTGGCTAAGGAACAGCGAGCGCAAGAAGCAAAGTTTGGTTACGACAAGTTTCAGCCCAGAAAGCAGAGGTTTCTTGGAGAAGCCCAGGCCACGCTGGGCTCACCCTTACCTGTCCGCAGGTGGTAGAGCTGGGCAGGGAGATGCTGCGTGGCTCCAGGACCTCCTGGCCACCGTCCGGCCCCGGTCCTATGCCCGGTCCCCCAGACAAGGGGCATCACCCAAAGCCCAGGGTCCCGCTGCCCACCAAACGACGGGGTGAAGCAGCACCACGATGGAGCGCTCGAAGCCAGAGGCTCGCGTACCCGAGCCTCGCAGGACGGCTTCGCCACGCCGGTCCTTGGCAAACATCTCCTCCGGCTTGCTCTCACCCTGCCTAACGCCCGATGGCAAAGCGCCCGCGCATCTCCCGGGAGGTGGGAGGTGCTGCGCGAATCCGTCTCCCCGGGCCGTCCGTGGCGGTTGCACGCCACCGTGACGGCTCCAGTCACGTCGTGCGAGCAGTATCGACCATTTTCTAAACGCTTCTTCTGACGCAAAAATGCAGAGGCTGGTGCTTATCGAAGGGGAGACCCATGGGAGGACCACCCCCACGCCACAGGGATGTTGCCGGGCCGAGCGCACGTTAGCTCACAAGCTTCAGCGTCGCAGCGTCACGCAAAGGAATTGCCCGGTGGATAACGAGAAAAACCCACGTGAAAGGATGAAGGGGTTCAGAAGGCCCCGGGGGTAGCCCTGCTCCCATGCACAGCCCCCCAAATGTGGGAGCTGACGGGGGCTCGCCCCTTTCCCACCACAGTCTGCCGAAAAATTAGCCGAGGGTTTCTCTGAAGGTTTTCATCGATTTCCAACCCTGCTCTTTGTTTTGCTAGCCGTCTCAAGCTGTCACCACAAGTTATCCTTGTACACCTATGGCAGCCGGCGAGCATCCCTCCCCGTTGCCCCTGGAGGACGTGGAACTGGGGGTGCTGGGGAGCCCCGCGGGACCACGGCGGGGCACCACCATGGCAATCACCATCCCTGGGTTTGGGGTGCGAGGGGGCACACCCCCGTTACCGGACCCGTTTTCCACAATCTTGTCTAATTCCAGGTTCGACTCAGGGTCCTGCGGCATCGAGCCCCTCGAGAGCCTTCTCCGCATCCCAAAACGATCTTCGGGGGGGTCGGCGAGGGTGCCCTCGCTCCAACGTTGGGATCTTGGGGAAACCCCCCCCCCAAGCACGTTTCTGCTCATGCTCTGCTGCCGACGTGGTGCCCAGCAAGGAATGGGCTGAAAAAAGACCCATAAAAAAAAAGCTGCCGTGGGGCTGGGATTCGTACCTGGCTGCCGCCTTCTGTTACTGCCTCGTGCCCATTGACTTACGGAGGTGGGACTGGGGTCTCTCTACCTTTATTTGTGAACAAGTTCTATTTTGCTCCCCCGAAAGCTTCAATATATTATCTCAAGAGAGAGTATTTCTATCATTAAACCTCAGTGTTACAGCCACACATCCTGAACTCCTCTATGGTTTGCTAAGAGCCTTTCCCTGCATTTTTCACATGTATTTGTGGGACCTTTCCTAAGCCACCTCTCCCTCTGGAGAGCCGTCGAGCATCTTCCCTTGGAAATGGCGATTACAACAGCGATAAAGGGATCTCGATTCAATCAAACAAGACTGAGTATATAACGAGGAAAAACGAACACACACACACTCTCCCATAAATGCATAAAGTTACTTTATTTTCAGTATACATTTAATTTTGAAAAATATAAATGCTAAAATATCTCATCATCTTCATCTTTTGATTCCATAAAAGTCACAATAGAAAGCTTCATAAAACTGTAAAATACTATAATGTTATAAGGAATTTTGTGTTTTATATTACTGGAAAAAAAAAAATCATTTTAATATATTGAAATGTTTTCTGCTTTTTTTCCTTTTTGTTCCACCATCTTGATCCACTTCATTTTATACTAAGTTTTTATTCTTTCCTCCAAAGCAAATACAGACTTACGAGAATTAAAAACAATAATAAAAGTATCTGAAAGTGCGTGTTGATTCAAAAAAAAATAAAATAAAAATACAAAGACATATCGGCCACGATGACAAATAAGCGTGGGCTACGGAGGCAGACGGCCACCACATTCCCAGGGCTGGGACGACGCTGGCTGCAGCTGGGTGGCTGCCACGGGGTCCCACCACGAGTTGGGACCCGGTTTTGTTTTGCTCTGGGAAGTTCATTCCTCGACGGCCGCCTCGGATCGCAGAGGGCTTTGGGTCAGTCTCCACGCCTACGCCCAGAAGTGCTCACCCAGGCTTTTCCCACAGAATACCCAGTTCTGACTGAAAAGAAGTTTTAGTTATTTTCAGAGGTCTACGAAGCGCAGCGACACTTCCCTTACGATGCCCGCCGACGCCTGGTGCCAGCAGAGCTCTCGGTCGCTCTCTCTGCGTTGGGTTTTCTTTTGTTTTTTAAAGGAAAAACCAACGAAAGAGACACAACCGCCCATGAAGTGCTAGTGCCAGGCACCGGGAAAGGGAATATTTCCAGCTCCTGTCGCCGGAGTTGCGCGTTTTTCACGGAAAGCTACAGAAACCTTTGTCCTGTCCCTCCCGCAACGCCGCCCTCTGCACGACAGCTCCCTCGGGTTAAAACAAAAAAAAAAGAAAAAGAAAAGAGCAAGGTCTAGATCAGCAGTCAATACGTTTCAAGTACATTTAACACGGTTCCAAAGTGGAAGACCTCATTTTTGCGGAGAGGCATCGCCGGGTGCCAGCAGATGGGAAGCTGCATTGGTGTGTGCGCGTGGGTGCAGCACCCTGCCCGCCGAGCCTACCGGGAGCAAGAAAGCCGCTTCTCTCTATTCATCTGGTTTGATCTTTCCTCCCTCCGTTAACTGGGATTCCTACAAACCAAAGGTCTGGCCAAAACACAAGCAGCTCCCGCGCGCTCTGTAGGTGACGCTCGAGTCTGTTTGCCCTCTGGGAACCGGGGACTTGTGTTCGCTAAGGGATGGAAAACGTCGGCCGAAGCCGGCATTGCGCTTCCCAGGTTATCTGTCCTCCAGCTAGCATCACGGAACCGCTCCTTTTCTGGCCGTTCCCGACGTCTCCCGAGGCTTTGGGAAGCGGGTTTGGGCTGGGTGCCGGGGACGCCGATCCGAGAGCGGACGCACGTTTCGTGGAAGCCAAAAGCGAGAGCCCTCGGGAACGAGCGGGGGAATGTACGGAGGTGTGCGCACGTGCGGGCGCCTCGGCAGCTCCGTCGTCTTTCTGCAGCGATGACGGCTTGCGGCAGGTCGAGCTCAAACTGTCACGGTCCCTGTCAACTCACCCTTTAACCAAAACGCTGTCAGGAAAGTGAGGTGGCCAGCTGCTTCTACAGCACATCTGGGAAACAAAAGAATAGCCCTGTTCTGCACCTCCCGTTGCCAATCTGGCTACTACGAGTGAGTAGATGCTAAAATTTGGCATGTAAGGTCTCAGCACCATCGTGAAATTCTGTTTACTTAACCAACACGGACTTTGGTTTCGCAAGGACAGAAGCGGCAGCAACACGCCTGTCCTCTGCAGTGGGATTTTCTCCATTGGGGAATTAGCCCTTACAGCCGGGCTTTTTTTCTTTCTTGCCTTTTTTTTTTTTTTTTTTTTTATGAAGCTTTTAGTGTGTTACATGTAGTCCTCACGTGTCATCAAAGAAACGTCTCGGTGAAGCCCCATTTCCCAAACGCACGTTTCTACGCACACACAAGTACATACGTGTACATGCTACAGAGAGAAAAATCATCTCTCCCAAGGTGGTATTTGCTCGCTTGGTTTAAAACCAAAAGCACGGGCGTGCCCGTGCCTGCCCTGCTTGGTACTGACGCATCACCGCGTACGGATGGAGGGGTCTAGGACCGAGCAGTCAAGATTTAGGGTAAATTCTGTAGACGATGGTAAACAGATGTGGGATGCTAGAGGATGCAGATGTTTGTGAGCCTGGCGAATACGAGCGTCGGGACGAGCATCCCAGTAGGCCGTCTTCAGCTGTCTTTCTCCTCCATCGCGCCGTCATTGCGCCTGAAGCGCGCCCGGAGTCTTCTCATGTATACACATACGCACACGCGCACACACCGGCGTTTCAAAAGAAGTAATTCGAACAATACCACGTAGGAAATCAACAACATGAATACAATCAGCATCTGTCCACTGATGTCGGTAGCTGGTCAGCATTTCGCTTACCAACGTTACATTTAAGACTCTTCCTAGATCACAAGAGATTTAAGTTACATCCCGTCTCCTTCATAGTGAAGTTAAGATTACTTATTAAAAAAAAATAATTAAATTACATAACCCTAAGTAAAACAGATGCTTCAGAGTAGAAGGTGTTAATCAAACCGATCCAGCCCTATGCCATGTCCTGGAGATTGTGGTGTGGTGTTGTGGTTTTGTGTTTTGTGGTGGGTTTTTTTTTTGTTGGTTTTTTTTTTTTGTAAAAATCACATTATATATGGTACAATACATTTTTTACAGAAAGCCTGGCATCTAGAAATAAGAGGTAGAACTACTCATAACTATATGTTTCCTGCTGCAGGAAAAATTCATTTTTCTTTACAGTAATTAAAAAAAGGTTAAAAAAATTGACAAAAAAAAGTCATAGGTTAGGCCCCCATAATTTAAACAAAATAATCTAGGAAAATAACACTCTTCAATGTACCTGACGGATTAAGTCCATTAAAGTGTTTCTTTAAAAAAAATTGCATAGGAAAGGGACATTTCAAAACGCATGCTACAAGGATGGCAATGGTTTGTCTGTGCTGGGAGTGAAGTACCTTTTCCTTTTCCTTCCTGTGTTAACTACGAGTACAGGCTTTAAGAGCAAGTTAGAATTAGCAGCACTTTCCAGCATCTTCGAGCAGTGCAAGCGAGACATCCAATTAGCCCGGAGGTCAGTTTTGTTCTGCCAGACGACAAACAGACAAACAAACACACATGGATTCACGACTAAAGTAACGCCAGTTCCCCTGACATCTCCCGCAGGTATGGTTTGATATCCTTAATACTTCTGCCCTCTGCTTGCGAACGAGAGACGCGTGCACGACAAAGCGACAGAGAAGGCAAAACGAGTCTTGGTCGGCGTGGGAAAACGGGGTGAGGAGGGGTCAGAGGGGATCTGCAGGGGCAAGGGTGGAGGGGCAGCGCGGGATGTCTCATTTACCTATGCAGGCGGGGAGCAGAGAGCATTTTAATATTTGGCTAGTGACAAAATAAATTCCATAAAAGATTTAACAGACAGACAAATTACAAAGTAGTTTCTGTTCCCTTGCTCCTCCAGAAATAACCATTGTCTTCAGGCTCAAGTTCTATTCTAATTTGAGGCACAACTTTTACTGGAGTTCGTGGAGGGCTGCGAAGAAAAAGAAAGACAAGGTAAGCGTGGGGACTCCCTCCAGGCCTCTCGGCCGGTTCTTAACGTGGTCTGCCGTGCTCAGGACTTCTGCTAGCACAGCTTCCCAGTGACCGAATCCTGAAAAAACAGAATAATCCACAACTTGCAAGAGAAAAACCAGCATTTTGCAAACAAAACAGAGGGGCGACTGGCGTAAACTGGGAAAACTGCAGATCCTAGGGCTTGGCGGGACGCCCAACAGACAGCGTCACATCTAGAAACGGAACAAACGCTCGATTCCCAGGATCGGTTCCCTCGCATTAGCTCACACGATACAGTTTTCTGAAACTGGCAGCATATAGATACCAGGTAAATAACCTTGACAGGTGGTGGTAGCATACAGCTGCTCTTTAGATAAGGCCCATACATCACGTAAGATTATTTTAATGAGTTGGTCTGAACACTGCTCACGTCAGGAGGTAAACCCACCGATTTCATTGACTGAGGAGCTCCAAGTGTCCAGCACCTGTGCTTCGCACCAAGCTGTGGCAACACTCATATACTGCCTTTGAAATAATCCGGTTATAGCCATGGAGATTAATTTCACACACTCTCTTAAGACCTGGAAGTGTAGATCGTTCTTTGACATTTCAGAGGACTACTGCTGCCTTGGTTGAGATCCGACTCCTGGCGCTGGGAGGTCTGAGGTGGCCTCAAGGGGCTGAGCAGCTCTGAGAAATTGCTCCTTAACTCTTCCTTGCAGCAATTTAAGGTTATTATTTACTCGATTTTCCACCACACACATGGGAAAACGGATTACTTCCTCTTTGCAACATCCCGTTACATGACTGAAGGAAAGCATAACCGCAATTTTCTCTCACTGTCTCTCTCTTTTTTTTTTTAAAGGCTAAACAATCCCAATTAATTTAATTTTCCCCCTGTAGATGCGTTTCCTATACTCCTCCCAGTTACTCTGCGTTGCTTTCTGGCTGAGACCCCGAACCAGCCATCGGTACTGCAGCCGGGGTCTAACCAAGAACAGCAGAGTCCTCAGGCTCCCCATCCCACGCACCGTTAAGGCCGTGTTGGTTATCAACGTGGGATGCTACAACCCTACGCAGGGAATATTGTCAAAGTGCTTTTTAAGAGTTTCCTATGGGGGGGGCAGAAACTTTGCCTCGTTGACTTTCGGCGTACTGAGATGCTTTTGAGGAATCATTATAAAGTGCATTTTTGGGTGCTTACCTTGGCATGGCGTGTGACTGAAGGAAAGGAATTGTATCAGCACGACGTATGGCGTTCAAGGAATGTTGGTGATTTTTCTCCTGTCGGGGAGGGAAGAAAGTCTTGTTTGTCATTGCCTGCAGCATCGACGGCTTCTCAAGCCCAGCCTCAGTTTCTCAGGTACACTCTCATCTCTTTGGCAACGCTTTTTTACTGCTGCCTGCCTGCCAGGTGAATTTCACAGCTTGTAAATAAAAATACTTAATTTCTCTCTCTCTCTCCTCCGAGATAAAAACCCTGGAACTGCCAACACGACCAAAAGACTAACTTCCAAAGACTTTCACCACCTGTAGGTCTCGACACTTACCTTTTATCTACACCTCTTTAGCTACCCTGCGCTCCTCACTGTCGCACCCAAACGCCTTGCGAGAAAATAGGTGGTTTGTTGCCTGTAACGGCTCTCCTTTCCTGACCCAGCGTGGGAAAGCATACTCTCTGTTAATAATAAACCTATTCTCGCTATTGCTGAAGGAAAGCTAATGTTAGTAGTATTATTAGTAATATACTTTGAATCACAGAGCACAGTAAATATTTAAGGACAATACCACAGTGTTGCTGGATTCCAGCTACTTTTTCGAATCCAAGGGCCTGGTTTTCTTCTTTTTTTCCTTTTTTTTTTTTGGCGTTGTTTCTGATTAAAAACTAGCAAATCAATTACTGGATTACAGAAACGTACAAGTACACAAACC
The DNA here is from genome assembly GCF_026419915.1 of Harpia harpyja. Classification (NCBI taxonomy): domain Eukaryota; kingdom Metazoa; phylum Chordata; class Aves; order Accipitriformes; family Accipitridae; genus Harpia; species Harpia harpyja. The sequence goes on from NC_068941.1 coordinate 2,091,602, forward strand.
AACTAATCCTTGGCTCATGGGTGATTTAGCCTGTGCCGTGTCCAAGGGCATTCCAACAAACAGGTTTGCGGCAGAATTAACTTTTCCTTAACTATTTCAGCCTTAAAGATGCTGAAAACAACGCACCTGATCATAAAATCCCGTGTAACAACATTTGGGATGCAATTCATTTTTAGCACGTCAGGGCATTTTTACGGAAAAATGAGGAGGACCTGTTCGGTTGTCTGAGCCTGATTTTGCTCCTTTTCTTTTCCTTATTAGCAAAACACTGAGAATATCTAAATAGTCAGGGAAGCGTCTCTTTCTCTTTGGCTTTGTTTTATAATGCCAATCTTTAAGTGTTCCTGTACCTAAAAACCACAGAGCAATGCTTAGGATTTCCTCAGGTACCTAAACGCCACCGAAAGGCAAGGGACTTGGGTACCAGCTCTTAAACGCAAAGGAGAGTTTAAGGGTCTCGAGATCTGTGGGTTTAGGTCCTACTAGAAATCACCAGCCTTGCAGCAGTACTCATATATTACTATAATTCATATTTCTCCCCTCCCGTCTCACAACAAAACAGCGTATTTATCTCCAGGTAGCACTCACTGCTCATAGTATTTTAAAAAGTCAGCGTAAAGGCAGAAAAGCTAAGGTCAGTTGTTATTCCCGATTCCTCGCTTAAAAGACTATAACATGAAAAGTGAAAATGACTGAAAATGAAGATCATCATAATCAATTACAGATATTAACGTAAGAAATTGAAAAGAAACGGAATAGCACAAAAGCAAATCACCTAAGAAGGGAAATACGTTAATGGTCAACTGATCACTGCCTTGTCAGTTTAATGCGCAATGCGGATCAATGACACGCTTAATTACTCTTTTAAGCGCTGATTTTTGCAACTGCTTGGCACCTAAGGAAACAAACAGTAACAGGACAGCGATGCAGTTTAGACATGCTGCAAATCCAGAACACTAGGCTCAGAGGGGGGGAAAAAAAAAAAAATCAAACCATCAGCAGAGTTAACACAAAATGGGAAAGGTCAGAAAAGAGAGGAGGAGAGAGTGAGTGGCCAAGAGACCTGTTAGTAGCTGGATAAAAGCGCTTAAGCTGGAGGCACCAGAAGGAACAACATCAATTTTGTAAAGAGCAAAGAAAAAAGCTCACAAAACCAAAATCTGTCATAAATCAGAGGCCTGGAAATTAAAAAAGAGAAAAAAAAGAACAAGAAAAAGTACTTCTCAAGTAATAGAAAGCGTTTTTTTTTTTTAATTTAAAAAAAAAAATCACTCTAAATATATATATATATATTTTTGTACTGCAAGTCAGGCATGCAAGAGGTTAGTTCTACTCACTGTCAGCAGGTTTGCTATCACTTAGGAAAGGTTCCTGCTCCATGATGTCCATTGGTATTTTAATACTTGGGACTTTTTCTGAGTAGGGGCAGTCAGACTGTGAAAGAAACGTGTAAAAGGTCTTAGAATATTTTCACTGCTTGCTCTCTTATTGTCTCCCACAAATTAAAATCATGCTTCATATAGTTTCTGTAGGAATGAGGAAAAGAAAAGAAGAAAAAATAAAAAAAGCATCCTCCAGCTTAGTTGCCCGCTGGTTTCCACTGGTTCCCCACTGCACCCCACTCTCCCTCTTCCTTCACACTACGAGAGTAAAACAGATTTAAGGAACAATCTTGTGTAATCGTTATCTTCCCCTTTCCCCACCTCACCAGCTCCTTTGCCACCAGCTTATAAGACACCATCCAATTCAGCTTGGAGTTGGCTGCAGGAAATACAGATGCAAAAACGCTTTCGTAGGCAGAAATAGCAGGGCACTGGCTTCTGTGAAAGCTCATCAGAATGTTTTATCCTGCTGCGATTTCTCTCAGACCCCTTTTTTCTTCCCAATTGCTCTACAAGGACGAGGGCCAGACACGATATGGCAGAGGTTCCTTAAGCTGGACTGTCTCAACTCCTCCGTTTATTTGAATCGAGTCAAACCCAGTCTCGGTTACACCTCTATTTACAGTAAAATAGTTCATCAGATCCAGGGCCCTTGTAAGAATTTGGTACTCCCAGCCAGGCAGGAGGAAGAGCAAAGCGGTCAAGAAGAGGCACAAGTGCAGAGAAAAGCCGTACGCCGGCGTTTGGGTACCAGCACGATTTATACCCCGCTGGCTTCGATAATCCACCTGCTTATGCTCACGACAAGGTACTTGGAATTATTTTGCTTTTTTAAAATAAAACTAACTTCTCATAACCAAGGAAAGGCTGATATTGCATAACTTGGCAAAGGAAGTAAGGTGATAATTGCCAGAAACGTTAACGCATCTTTGTTCCTGGAGACAACTAGACACAGCACCGAGCATAATGCTGGGGTGGAGGGAGGGAGACCTTCAAGTCAGGACAGGAAAACATTACAGAGGCCAGAGAATCGCTCTCCCTGGATTTTTTTTTTTTTAATTATTTTTTAACGTAACTGACACCCAGTGCGGTATTTCACACTCCAATAGCAAAAAGCTTCCTCAGGAGGATTTTTACGAGGCTGAGGGATAAACGTAGCTCAAACAAAGGTGATTCCGCAGAAAAGCACTGAGGCAATAAAGCCATCTCAAGGTCCCCCATCCGTTTGGGGCCATGCTGTAAGCAGAGCGTAAGAGCTGGGTAACCTCTTGGACATCTTCGAAACGACAGCGTTTCAGCGCTAGTAAATAAATGTAAGAGGTCTGTGGAATGGCAATGCTGATGCTCAGGGTCTACTTTAAACTTCACCATCTAAAATGAACAGAGAGAGGGAAAAAGCATCTGCAGTCAGCGAAAATGCCCTGAAGGGGAGCAGAGACCATTACACAGCACTTCTGACTCTGCAACTAAATATACTAGCCCGAGATTTTTTTGAAAAAACTGTCTGGCCTTGCTTGGATACTGCATTTTTTGACATAAAATCGGAGAGAAAATCAAGGCCCTTGAGTTTTCATTAGGCAAATGCAGCAATTAGTTGCACTAATTCACACTTCGTAAAGACAAGCTGGAGGGAAAAATGGCGAGATTACTGAAAATCTTTCTTCGCAGCTCCTTTTTCGCTGCCCCTGATTGCTAGCAAAGCCCCGGTGCGAACTTTAGGCGAGTCCTAACTAGTGCTGAGAGCGGTTTCCACTAATGCCAGGTTTTGCCGTACTCATTCATCTAACACCACTTGCATTAGCAACACCCAGCAATTCTCTTTGCTGAACTCTGTTCGGTGTATTGCCTGCCACATCCCACACGACTAACTTTGTGGGGGCAGATTTCTGGAAGGGAAAGGGTGAAAACAAGCAAACCAGTAATGTCAAGTGCTTTACGTTCAGGAAGCTGGTAAAAGCAAGTGCTGAAAAAAAAAAACCCAAGAAGAGTTAAGAACCAACATTTTGCAGAAAATCTCTTACCCATTAGATCAATTACTGTACGTGAAATTAATGAAAAGCCTGAGAAGAGAGGAGATAGCTTAAAACATACCAGCGATACGGGAGCCATGGCTCGGAATAGGACGCTGCTGGATTCAAATTGGTCAAGAGGAGGGGATGGAGTCAAACCTTTGCTGACTATTCGCTATGTACAGTAGGGCGTTTTCTCTCATTTCAGTTTGCACAAAGTTACCTGCTGCAGGAAACCCTTGCCCTCAGCCTCCCAGGAACTGGAGGAATGACTGGAAAGGGGAGTTTGCTGTCTGAAATAAGAGCCAATCTTCCCGGCTGGGATTCAGCTTGATTTAACAAGGCGTGGATCCAGGCTACCTCCTACAACGCTGCGCCCTCACCTAAGAAATGCCTAGTTTTGCCTCTTGCAGTGTACACGCTCTACTTCAGACAGCATATATTCCTTATAGAAAGGCCTTTGCCTATTTTCTCGTCGGAACAACCTGACTTTGTTGCCTCTAACGCAGATCTGCAGAGGTGCTGCGTAGCTCTCACATTGAGGACTCGGGTTCCAGCTTGTCCTCCGCCAGGACTGAGGTTGCCTCTTCTGTCCTCCCAACCTTGAGCGAGATCAGGCACCGGGATGCTCTGGGGCAACTCCCGGAGCCGCCGTTTTCCTCCTGAAGACACCAGAGGTATCAGCTAACCCACAAGGAGGGCTCGTTTGGTACGTCTGCTCGGCGCAGAAAAGGATGCAGCCGATACCCAGCAGAAACCCTCCGAAGGCGCAGCGAGGCACAACCACCCCACAGCACCCGTGACCCTCCGGTTCGGCGGCAGCGCTGCCGCTTCCACGCTTTGTTGCGAGAAGCTCTCCGGGCAAGCAAACTTCTCGGGGAGGTCACCGTTACCCACTTCACGTCGACTCAGGAGGCGAGGGACCAAGCCGACCCGACAACCGGTGCCGCCGCCGCTCTGCACCAGGCTGCGGTTCAAAATCTGGGGGCTGTAGGGTCAGTGACCTGAGCGGGAGTGCTCCAGAAAGGGCCGCTCGACTTTTCCTGCCGCCTGCCTCCTCCCAGAGCGCGATCCCTTCTCATTTCTTTCTCCTGCCGTGTTAAAACGGATTTTTTTTTTTTTTTTTTCCCAGCTTCGGGCGATCCTACCTCTGCCTACATCACAGGAAAAGCCCTTCTTCACGAACCCTGGATGGTTACACGAGCAGAACAAGCGACACTGTGCTTACTGCTCTCCGCGTAGCCTAAAATTATTAAAGCCTAGCTCCCTTTTCACGTTGCAAAAGGTAATGCTGACTGAGGCAGCCAGCTCTCCAAAGGCAGTTCACACTTGCTATACAAAGTGCTATATAACCAGCGTGTTTAGCGCTTCGACATAAATTTACAGGATTTGGGTTCCTGCTAGACCTGGGTAGGAGAATGTTGAAAGGCACGAGGACTACATTTCTTCTTCTTATATATACCGTAAAAAATAGAGCAGTCTAAGGCACGTGGATCTGGTCTAGTCAGGTCACCGCACTTAGCAAAGACATAAGCAGCTACGTGTCACTATTTTAGGGCATGCTGCAACCCGAGGTAGGACCAGAGTATACTGCAGAAGCGCACGTATGCTTTGAAGATATTTAGGTCATGAGTATTATCAACAGAAAGCAGTCTTTCCTGCAATATGACAAGTCACATCTTTTTGTGCTTTTAAAAAGAGTAATTAAAAGAATATAAAAAAAGAAAACCAGAGTATGTTCAGAAATAACAGAGCTGCTGGCGAAAACCATTCTCCTCCTAAAACGTAAAAGACAATGACGGGGGAGAAAGGCGGAGGAGGGGAAGATGAACAAGACAGGGTGATGAAAGGCATTCTAGCAAAGGGCATGACATCTCAGCAGGTATCTAGGGCTCTTGTGGAAAGTGTGATTTCATTCTTGGCAATGCAAGTACCACCTACCACAGGCTGGTGACGTCTGGAAAAGGGAAGGCAATCTAGAAAAGAAGTTTTGTCTGGGGCCGACTTGCTGCAGCAGCAAAAGACTGAGCTGGTCGGCTTCCAAAGAGGCTGGGAGATCCCCAGCCCCAGAGCTGGCGAGGGGCATGGACCGTCCCCTGGGATTAGCTAGCTAGAAATGAGTAATTTGACAAGAGCAGAAAGCTCCTTACATCATCATTGTCACTGTCCATACTGCCCTTCTTCTTTTTCTTCTTCTTCTCATCCTCTTTCTTTTTCTTGTCCTTTTCTGGAATGACGTCGTCAAGGAAGCTTAAGTCATGCTGGGAGAAGAGGTAGTCCATGGCTTTTCTGACTGCTACAAGTGCCAGGATCTGAAAAGGCAGAGAGGGACTTCTCAGTTACATTTTACCTTGAATTGGGAACACTCTGTGCATTCCTCTTGATGTTGCTTCTTCACCCCACATGTTTTAACTCTGGTTGTAAATGAACACAAAGAGAACAAGGTGAACACCTGGGATATCTCCATCAACTTGAAAGTCTGAACTGTGACTGCTTCACGGCACAATAAACAGGAGCAACATACAGAAAGAAAATATGTAATCACTTAATATTCCTGTAGAGACAAAGGTCATCTTTTAACATCCAACTGACAGGCATCAGGCAAAACAACAAACAGAGAAAAAAAAAAAGACTATTTTCATTTATTTTTGGATTCAGCCTACGTACGCAAGTTCACAGGGGCAGCCTGAGTAATTGTCTTTACGTTTTTCTCACCACTTCCCCAGATATAAGAACTCTTTAGAAATTAGACAAAGGCCAAACCGTGTCCTCGAACTCTGCAGAATAAAGTTTACTAGGATTGTGGCTGCATGAAACTGGAGGAAAAGCTTTTTCTGTGCAAGACTGCCATCAAAGGCACTGGGAAAAAAAAGAAGGGACATGTCTGAAAGAGGTGTTTACATCGACGCTGGGTTGAACACCACCACCAGATGCCTACCAAGATCACACGTACACTTCACCAAAGGCTACACCGACAGACTGAAAGCTTGACTTGGCTACTAAAAGATGTAACCCACTCCCGACAACTGAAGACTGCCTTTAAGGTGAAGAGCTTGTTCCGAGCAATGATGATCAATGGCACAAACGATTCCTAGGAAAGGATCTCAAGCTTTGACTTGTGTAACTTAAGATGTCATTATGGAAGCGAGAAATTACTCAGGGGGTGGAAAGATGCCATGTAGACGCCCATGTTACGAATTACATTTGTATTAAAAGTGCTTTTCATTCAAAGAAACAGAGGTTTGGCTATTGGCTGGATCTTCACAAATTGGACGTTTATAGTCTTTTTGTTCACGAGTGCAAATAATTGAGGTTTTGTCATCAGACCCAGCTGTATCTAAGCTGTGACTGTACCTACACTGAATTTGCACCATTATAACAAACTTCAGCAGACCTGGGGCTCGCTCAGATTCTATTATGGGCAAAGAGAAAGAGCGTCCAGATCTTAGATTCAGCTTTCAACAGCAGTACAACACAGCCGTGAAAATGCAATGGAATGGCGTGTCAGTGGGAACTGCTGATTTTTAACGCCTTTATATACGAGCGTGTGTCCCAGCAAGAACATTTGGAGGATTTTTTTACTCGCATCATCTTTTCTCTCCTCGTTTCACCAGCATCAGAGAACAAATGCCTGTCCTTGTTCTGTTTTCTGCTTCCCCTCCTTCTCTCTCTTAAATAAGCACTGCAGTTCGTAAGTGCACCCGCAACTGAAATTTTACTTGTCCGTAAACCTGAAAGCAGGTGACATTAGGCCCAGATTTCTTAAGGGAGTTTCATAAAGCTTTGACTTTGCAGCAGTCTGACCCATCTCCAAGCCAGAGACCAGACTCGGCAGAACCGCTGTGCGTGCAGTTATGGTCCCACGGGATCCACACTCGATCCATTTGGCCCTATGGCCACCCTCCTCCCAACTGTTCCAGCTGAGCTACGGGTCAGGTGCAGAGGTGGAGAAGGATCTACTCCATGCTCCCTCATTTAGGGTCCACGTTCACAGGTTTTGAAGCCTGAGGCAAAGTGTACATATGAACTCCCCTTAACACTTGTCTGGTTTTTATTTGGTATAAGTGTCTAATTGTGTCCCTACCTCTAGTAATAATCTAAATGCACAGGAAGCTGCTTCACTCTTCCCCTTCCTTGATGTAGAAACACTCTATCAGACTGACTGCAGAGTGTATATTTAAGAAACAGTTCTTCTATGTGATGAACTTTTTATCTCTCAACATCCAAAATAAGTTTTCACACGACTCTGATATGCATTATTAGAAAGAGGACATGCAGCCTAAAAACTTACATATCATCCTCCAATGTGAAACACGTGTATCGACATTATTATCTTTTTACTCAAGTTCAAGGAAAAAGACATTCCTTTTTCTGTTCTTGATTTAGCTAATCCTTTCCCTCCATTTGGCACACCTCTTAGGAGTGAGCCTCATTCTTGCTTTTGCCAATTTGTGCTATTTAAAAAGCAAGGGAGACATCTTCTGTACGGTAATTAGCGTGGACTAGAAAAGGGAAACTACGCACCTCTCATTCGTTCGTGCAGCTCAAGGAGAAAACACTGCAAATCTAACCTTGGCAGCCAGGAACGGTCAAAGCTAACTACACCTTTCTGGCAAAAAATTAACTTTCCAGGCTCGTTTTCCTCCAGAGGATTTATGTAAAGGCAGCCACAGCAACGCTGACCCCGTGTAGTCCTACATCAGTGCCACGAATGGAGGCAGAGCCCCAAGCTAGGGATTTGACAGGGAGAGGCTGGATTTGCCTGTTCATGGGAGGGCATGACCGTGAGCGGAAGGCGCAGGCTGCGAAAGGGAGGGACGTGAAGGAGAACGTCACCTACCATGACAGGGAATATGATAGCAGCCACGGTCGACTTGAGGATCCAGAGGAGGGCCAGGCACACCACCTGCAGGAAGGTGAACAGATGGACCCTGCGCAGCGGGACGTGGCGCAGGTAGATAAAGTCAGGCTGGTGTTTTAGAGGCATCAAGAGCAGCTTCAGACGATCCATGAACTGGAAAGGAAAAGAAACGGACATTTAAATGACACCCAGGGTACACAAAAGAGAGATACAAAAGCATTATTCCGCCATGAAGTGTGGCCTTGCATCAACTTGCTTCCCTTCCACAGAAGAAACCCAGCAGAAAGCCCAGCACAGCTCCTCTATCCTGACTGACCTGTGCTTAACGCAGGATGGGCTAAACGTGTTAACTCAGCCGTCTCAAGTGAAGGTCCTAGGTCTACACTATATTCGGCAACTAAACAGAGACACAGGAGCAAAGCATCTCTCAGAGCAAAGCATTGTGGTGCCTTCGTTTTAAGGAGCAGGACCCCGTGTGCTCTGGTGATCAGCGTGTAAACCAAGGAACCAAGGCGTCGGTGGAAACTGCTCTGCTGCCTTCAAGAGAACGGGCCTGATCTGCTGCGGCTGCGGACACAGGGAATTTTCTCTTGAAGGGAGCACTTTGTTACCCACAAAACAGAGAAAACAAGATGAATGCCCAAACTACAGTCAGCATCAAACTCTGGGTCACTTCTGCCACCCTCCTCTGCCCCGCTCCTGCCAAGGAAAGACATTCAGCATTTAAAATCAATGGGTTTTTTTTTCCCCAAATAAATTGGGAGCAGAGGTCAACAGAGGTGAGGGCAGACATCACATTACTGGAGAACAGAAAGGCACCTAACCGAAGAGTGAGGAAGATGGGCCGCTTTTCCAGCCGTGTCCCTTGCCCCTGTGCTGGCCCGGACGGACTTGGAGTTAAACCAAAATCGGGATTTCTCATCAAGTGAAAAAACATCCTTGATCGGAGGAAAACAAGCTGCCCAGTCCCCTGACCACCTGGGCCGGGAAGCAGGGGAAATTCCCTCCAGGAGAACTGACCCCAGGGCGAACATTACAATCCCCTCCTTGTCCCCTGCCCCAACGCGGGGTTGCTGCCTGCTGCTGAGACCCTATTGATCTCACACCAGTGAATGAAAGCTGGGGCCATTTTAAAGAATACCCAAGGAAATTCTCATGGTGCTCACAGAACAGGCAGTCTTTTCCCGTTAGAGCCCAACCAAGCGCTAACAAGAAAGGCCACAATTAATAGGGTGCCAGAAAGCAACAAAACCACTTCCAGCTTCCTAGGGCCAATTACAGACACTGTGCTGTGAGAAAGGCTCTTTACGTAATATTTCCTCAACAACAAAGAAAGGGGCTTGGCTTCCCCTCCCCGGCGAACAGCAATGTTCCCGCTCGTTAACATCGCAGAACAACCCTGCTGCCGTAAATCATCTTCCCTTGTTTCCCTTCCGTCTGCGACGGACGCCCCGGCAGAGGACCCGAACCATCCCGGGAGCGAGCCCGGGGTCTCTGGAAGAGTACGCTGCCCTCCGCATCGCCGAGCTGGGGAAGAAGGACCCCGGGTCTTCACCAAGCACCCCTCGTGGCTTACGGAGCCCAGGCTCGGCTGCTCTCCCGCCGAGCGGAGCGTTCCCCCTTTGGTCTCAATCTCAGGACAGCCAGCCTGTGGCAATGTTTGTCAACAGTTGCTACCCTCCCCGGGGTTTCTTGGGAATGAAACGGAGGCGGGGAAGGAGAAGGGAAAGGCCGGAGGGTTGCGAAAGAGACCCCGCAGTGGTTAATGATCGCCATTTGCCGGAGAAGACCCGGCGGGGAGCCCGGTGCCGGCCGTCGGAGGGACTCACCTGCACGCCATTGAGGGACGCGACGCCCATGTAGAGGAAGACGCCGTAGAGCACGGGCATGGGAATGAACTGCGGGGGGGGAAGAGAAGAGAAGAAAAACTGAGTGAACAACCTCCCCACGCACCATCCGCCGCTAACACGCGGGAGGGGACGCACGTAATTCCTAGCCTGTCATCAACTCGAATTGCCCCTGCGAGCGCACAAGGCGCGGTAATAAAGCTAGCAATCCTTCTGCTGTGTTTTGAGAGCTGCCAGAACATTTGTGCAATCGCTGGAGGGCTGAGGAGCAGGGCAGGGGCCAAACACTCCCTAGGCTCTCCCGCTTCACTGGGACTTGGACGTCTCTCCAAGAACCAAAGGGAACGAAGCCAGCCGGTGCCAGGCAGTCAGCAAATTAAAGAAGAGGCAGGGTAAACGTGTTTCAGTAAGCTTCAAACTGCTTTTCATCTCTTGGTTTCTGGTGAGACTAGAAGCAGAAGGTAGAGAAGAAGAAAAGGCAGCATGATCCTGCGGTGCAGCCGGCTCAGTGAGCCATGGAAATCCATCCAGAAAGGCTCTTCTCTTGAGTCCCACCTCAGCGATGACAGTCACGCCAATCAAATCTCCGACCGCTCGGTCTTTCACTCACATTAATCCCTAACTGATCACAAATACGGGACCGTGAGTTACTTTCTTCGCTGCCAGGAACCGTCCTTTCAAACATCAGTTTCTGCTCCCTCAAGTGCTAAGTGCTGCTCATTCCTCCATCACCGGTCCTGCCACCGGGGTCATCTTCCTTCGGAAGCGAGGAAGGCGCACGGTAACAACACACACGCTCCCCACAACGACTATCTGTCCCTCCGACCTGAAGCACAAAGCTTTCCTCAACGGCAAAACCCCCCACGCCGCTTGCCAAGAGGGGGAAGCGCTCCTCGGCCCCACGGCAAAACTGCCCGCAGCCAGTGTGGCGTGATGTGAACGGGAACTCTTGGGCAGAAACCGCGCGCAGGAGCCGAGTAACGGCCTTTGTGCGATTTATTTGAACCCGAGAAGGATGGCAAGAGCTCGGCCGCCGTCGCTGAAGGAAAGCCCTTGTGCAGTGACGGGCGGCCGCCACTGAACGGCAGCCGTAGCACAGCCCAGGCTCCCATGCAACCTGCGGCCAGCACTGCTGCTGTAGGAACCGGTTGTCTTCCAACCTGTGCGTGTAACTCACTGAAGAGGCAAATAACACAGCAGTTATTCAGTGTTTTATCGTATTCCCCGCCGCATTATTCCTGGGTCAGAAACATAGCGTCATGCACACATCCCTGGAGGCCTTGATCCCAAATACATACGTTTCGTTTGGGGCATCCGAGGCCAAAGCTTCCCTGCCTACGTTTTTCCCTTCTCTCCCCTGAGTCTCATTCCCTATCACCTCCTGCGAGCTTCTTGATTGCTGATTCATCCTTCTGTTGGATTTATTTGCTTCCTTGAGTGACCTGCGGTGATATTTCACATCAGAAGCCAAATGTTTTTTCCGCAGCCGGGGTTCAACGGTCTGCCTTCACCGTGTGCCATCGCAGGGGGGGACGGGGAGCCAGCGCGTGGTTCACGTAGCTGTGGGCGTCCAAGGGATTCAAAGCCCTCACTGGATCTGAGGGATTAGACGAGACAAGATAACATCTCCCTCGGCAAGTTGGGTAGGAGGCTTTCAGAGTTTAGCTTTCTAGTTCCTTTACACTGCTCTCTCTCCCGCCCCTTCTATTTCTTTCTGTGTTTCAAAAAAAAAAAAAAAAAAAAAAAAGGCAAATGTTCAAATATTATTTCATCATTCCACAATAATTAATCCTGTAAATCATCCTTAGGTGAAACTTCAGTACATTATCCTGCAGAGTAGCAAGCAGCGCATTCATTTTGGAAGACTTTCTTTTGGCGAAGTATTCACTAACTATGGGGTTGCTGGCTCAGGCGCTCCGAGCAAACCTGCTGCTAGCCAACAGAATTAAAAATGTATTTATAGGAAAGTGCCTGTCATTATCCTAGCAGGGCTGAGGATGTTTCTGTGGAGATATGCCACAACTGAGCAGAAACATCAGTGACGTTCAAAACCAGCACAAACACCGCAAAACCCACAAAAAACAAAGATGAGATTATTCTGTGGATTGCCTGTTTTATTGAATTTGGGATCGTCAGTGTTCAATTTGCCGCTGGCATGAGAAGCCTTAAATGTTCTGCAACGCATTTAGCAAAGCGGTTCTCTTGAGCAGGAGACCCTGCCATTGGAGTTTGTTAAAGGTCCTGAAACACTGCCAGGTACTTCTCACTGGCACGTGGGCGAGGAGCGTGCCGATTTATCCTCAGGCGTCCTCCCGCGAGTATCTTCCCCATATGCGTTCTTAGGGGAAGCACAGACAAATAATTAATGAATGAAGCAATAATAGGGGAAATAATAGACCCCAGTGGAATAGAGAAAGAGAGATCTTGCAGGGAAAGGTCACATGAACTAACGAACAGAATTATTACGATCCGGCATTAAATGAAGGGCACGGAAATGCCTGTTTGTGCAGAGGAGGAAACTGTTACCATGACACAAACATTTGCTAGTTGTAAAAACAACCTCAGAAATCAAGAGTAGGAGCACACTGACTTTGTAAAGCCACTTTCTCCACTTTATACAAAGGCAGCGTCACTGCTCGCTGCCTGCCTCCTCCCTTTCAGGCTCGCATCTAACTGTGCCTCACAGCCCCCGCAGCTTCCAACCAAACCTCGTTTGCCTCCTCCAGAAACGCTTCTCCCGACGCCCCTCTGCTCCGTTACGGAGTTACGATGCACGGTGCCACTGTTTCAGCACGCATGTTACTGTTTTGACATCTTCTGCTCGTACCATCGGTCTACAGACCCATGGAGATGGACTTCTGCCGCTGACATCTCCCGTTGTACAGTATGCCTGCACTTGGCTCCACTTAAATCATCAACCCCGGAGAAGGCAGTATCCTCCACAAGACACAGATAAGCAGGTTTTCCAGTTTCATTTTACGATCTGATGATCCACTAAGGATGCTTTTCTCTGTGGTTACGTGCCAACAAATTTCAAGTCTTGCAAAACAGCTACCTACCTAGATTAAACGGTACATCAGCAGCCCATCTGTCCAGATCCTTGGCTAAACTCATACGAAAAAAAATGCAGGAGATTAAGAAATCACATTTAATTGCACTGCTTCCTCCAGAAATACGTTTTCCATACCGCTGTGCTGGGCATCGCTTCTGAGCGATAGAGGATGTGCTATTTTGGGATGATCCAGCCTAAAAGAGTCAAAATTTGATTGTTGTGCTGGCTTTTTTAAAAACAGCGAGGCAAGCTGCAGGAGCCTCGCACTGCTGAGGCGTGTGCCTTGGCAGCTGCACCAGGCAGGGTACAGCTCTGCTACGGCAGTGGCAACGGTGCCAAAGGTTTTTGGCTGAAACTGTACCCATGGACTAATACCATCAGCTGTAGGCTCTGCTCATTGCCACCAGTTCTGTGTATTCTCTCTCAACAAAAGCCCCTCCTCTCAGTGGGCCATGCACGCAGTCTATGAGCAAGCACCACATGAAGATTTTCTTCACATGCATGTGTTAAGATGTGTGCGCACTCAAATAAACGCAAATGTACTTTTAAAACTACATATCCATCTGTTAACCTGTGTCTTCCACATAGCAACTCTACTGCATTGCCAATCATCCTTCCGTCAAGCCACCACAGTAGGCTCTTAAGCTTTATCTGCAATATATTTTCCATAAAACAGAGGCACAGCAGAAGCGTTAAGACTGCAGAATAAAAGGAAACTTAACTTTATGCAAACGTGGAAGAAAAATCTTAAAATGAAAAAAATCACCGCTTCCAAGACCACCAGCCCTGAACTTTGTCACTACACTATTACTACCTAGCACACTACGACGATGCTGGTTTTTTCCTTCCAAAAGGTTTAAGCTTCCAGAAAACTGTAAAACTGCATCAGTAATTCTCACTGATCTCCTTTCCCACACTTCAACGATGAGCTTTTTTAGTAGCATAAAAACAGCCTGACGGTTGCTGTGGCCCTACTTCGGCTGTGTGAGCAGAAGGAAGCAGAAAAGGTGATGTCCTTACCTTTAGGATGGGAGCCATAAAGACAGACACGCCGGTCAGAATGAAAACGATGACTCCAGTGACTCTCTGCTCCCTGAAACAAAATCCCTAGGTGAGCAGGATGGCTTCGGCTTTCACTCTGGTTTTACTCCCTCTCAGAGTACCCCAAACCAACATAAAGCCTGACAACTCGTTCTTGCTGCCACATTTTCAAAGCAGGCTGGCAATTACAAACCAGCGGCATCAGGCAGGTATCTTGATCCTGACCGAGCCTCAGACACCTCTTTTTCCAAACACCGGATCGGTTTTTGTAGGCTGCCTTAGCTCCGCTGTTTGTGGACCAACAGAGTACTGCTACTGAGTAAGGAGGAGCGTGTTTACACGTGAAACATTAGAAACTGTTAACTAGCAATCCAAATTCTCTGCACGGCAGTATTTAAAGCATGCAAATAGGTAACAAATCATTAGCTCTCCACTCCTACATTAGCAGCATATTTCGAGTCCTGGTCATAGTACTCCAGCAGTTGAATAAATGGTCCAGGCCTCGGTGGGGTGCTGAACACGTGCCTTCATCGGCACCCAGAGCCGCTCCCTACATCCAAAAATACTTTTGCCAGTAGTATTTCAGAGTACTGAGAGTTAGGCCATTAAATTTCTATTTAGTCACCTAAACAAGTGGCCTGATTTCCAGAAGTGCTCCTATTGAAAGCACTTCAGACCACTTAATTGAGGCAACCAAACCCAGAAAAAATTACTTGATTAAGTAGAGCTGATTGCTCTAGGCATGACAGATTTACATTTTTTACCGTTATGTTTGCTAATGAATGCCTGTCTAATTTCCATGGATAAAGAAATCTGCAGTAAATTTATGTCCTTTCTCAAACACTGGAAAACTATGTCTGATCTGGCCGAATAAACTTTTGAGCAGTTACACGGGGATTTGTCCAAGGAATTGCCAGAGACCTGCGCTGCTCAATCTCACAGCCGGGTTTGGAAATACGAAGGAAGCAGCACAAAATTCTTCACGACAACTTTGCAGTGTCCAACGGGCACCAGAGCTCGCTCTGTTAAGCTTTGTGTATTTGGGGGGGACTTCAACGTGCATGCCCAAAGCAGACCGAGAAGTGGTCTAAGCTCCGGTGCGAAGTTTCCTTCCTTTCCTCCCCTTCGCTGCCACACGTTTGCACAGGCTCTCCCCCGTCTACAGGCACGCGCGTAGTACAACGGTTTTCTTCCTTTTCAAGAGAGGCTATTTACAAAAGGGCTACGCCGGATAAACTCCTAACTAGACATATCCTCTGCGGACAAAAAAAAGCTGTAAGGAAGCACAGCTGATCTGAAGATTTACAGCAAATCTAAGAGCTATTCCCCCTGAACCTCTGCATGTGTCCTGCTCGAAGCAAGACCATTTATAGTACAAACTGATCTTTGCAGGCAAACAAGGCAATTAAGGCCTTTCTGGTTTGACATACCTCACTCCCAAAAACTTGGGCTGTTCTCCAGGGGCTGAAGTTTCCGTCTCCATCTTCAAGCTGTCAATATGAGCAATGGAGATCACGGTAGCAGCAACATACCAGGGCAGACCCATAAAGGAGCACACGATCATCAGAATGGCCACCCAGAACAAATCCAGATGATATCCAGCACCTTTCTGTGAAGGGAGACAGACAACCTTCAGCTTCATTATTCTCAACACCTACGGAACGGCCAGGGCTCTGGCCTAGGGGCAGAAGCATACCAAACAAGCAGTGTTTCTTTCTACAGCATCTTTTGGCCAGCAGAAATCGTCCTAAGAAATACCAGAGTAGGACACATTGCTCCTTAAAAGGATGAACTACCTGCCTCTGCAGGGAAAACAGGTAAGCGGTACGGTTCTGGCAAGCTCTGAAAACAACAGCATACAGTAAGCAAAGGAGAGCAGCAGACTTGCAAGCAGTCTGGCAAAAGACCAAGCACCTCGCGTACACTACATAGTGCTTGGAGGTTGAGTTGGTACAAGCCCAGCCCTGCCACCAGTCAAATAGCTCTTTACAGAGGTACCTGACACAGCAGACCATGAGTTAAAGACAATCAGAGAGCACCACCTTCAGCAAAGAATATTTGGTGAGATACACATAATAGCTTGTAAACAGTATAAGCAAGCTCTCAATATGTAAAACTCTCTATTTTTTAAATATATATATATGCACATATGTATCTTGGTTATAATGGGTTTATAGTGTTCTGAAGGAGCCCCGCATTGCCTCTTGAAAACCAGAAATGAAACCCTATTATAAAGTGCTATTTTTATAACGATATCTTCCCATTTCTTTAATGAGGTAACACAGTGACAACAAGTCCAATGCCCAGCACCATCCCAACACCCTGCCGACTCCCCGCAGCGCGGATAAAAACACGACGGTCCGTTTTCACAGCACGAGGCAGTTACGGCAGCAATAGAGTTTGGAGAGGGAGAGCAGACAGATGATCATCTGCAAAGCAGGAGAGCGGCTTGCGACGGTGCGAGCCGTTTGTCCTACTGCTCTGCTACGAGTGCACAGGACTTCTTTTGATGCGGTGGGAGGCCAAGATCGGTACCTTTGTGTGCCGAGTCATCTCGCGTCTGTGTTCAGTGACAGCTTGGATGTGCACAGAGCTTTCAACACCCAAACGACCCTTTAAAACCAGCCTGAAGCCTAATTTTAGTTTCAAGCAACTGTTGGAAAATAACGCTCGGTGTAATGACTTAGTGAAGTCTACCTGAAAGCACCAAAACATGGTGCCTGCCTAAAGGTAACATTTGCTATTTGCTGTCTCAGAGCAAGATCTGAACTCCCGTATTTAGGAGGGGAAGCAACTGCAGGATCCCACAGTCGGGACTTGACAACTGGTCTGAGCCCTGCTAATCGCGCCTGGTGCTGGAGGCATCTTCCTCAACACCCAACCCTAGGGTCCCTTGGGGAAAGCAACAAGAACAGCTCATACCCTACAGAAAGGAGAAAGCTGCCCTCATTCTTTACTCCTTTTTAAAGACCTCTGATCTTCTATTTTTGAAATCCTTTGATGAACTAACACAGGAAATCCACCAGTCACAAGGGCCAGGAGAAGAACCAAAGAAACAAAAGAGCCACTAAAGAAAGGGATCTTCAGAAAAACACTAGGCAAACCTTTTAAGGCTTGCTATTTTAAAGAAGGTTAACCTTTTTTTAATCCTGTTCAATTTGATTTTATTGGAAAGAAGAAATGATCCGGACTTACTTGGTGACCCAGGAGGGAAAGCAACCCAGCTCATCTTGAATAGTCCTCATTGTTTTCCTCATACGTGCGCTGCTTACCTTGGCTGGCCGGCAGCACTGGGACGGGCACTCAGTAACACTCTGCCAATACTTTAGCAAGGCACTAGCAGAAAAAAACCCGTCCTTCTTTTGGCCTCCAGTAGATTTTGTGAACGGAGGTGTTTTTTGGTGCGGAGTAGCAGGATCGGACTCGAGAACCCCCAATTAAACAAAAGCATGTGCTCACAACCATAACAAAGGAAGCAGGATGTAAATTTTTTATATTAAACAGTACTTTGCTGGAGCGTTTACACTTTGTTACTAAAAAAGCACTCCCAGTGCTCATAGCATAACCACGTTCAGTGCCCATAAGCTGAAGAGATGAGGGGCCTTTTTTTCATGCGGGAAGAACAGTGAATATATTCTTCCAGTGATTAAGAACATGATACGTCTGCTTAGTTAGGTGCAGGAGACAGACCTAAAACTGAGACCACGTCCGTGATTAGCCTCACCCCGAGGAAGATGTGGGCACAGTATTGAATAGATCTGCCCAGATCTGGATGGCAAAAAGCGATGTTCTGACGGCTTTTTCTAAACCAGCCCCCTAAGACCATCAGCCAGCACGCACCACTGCGCACAACAAACCTTTCCCATTCCCTGTTCCCCTGACTTTCTCCTCCAGATCAGGATCAGGATGGTCTTAAATCACACGTCAGTCATCTAATGTCCACAGTGACCACACGAAGTGAAACATCCTCCTCTTTTTCAAGTAAAAGCTCCATTCGCATTTCCAACACCTCTCAATATAACTAATGAAGTGGGTATCTAGTGACCCAGCATTACCCATGTTTTGAGGGAGTCTTTACTCTCACGGGTTAGATCACTTGAAACGTGTCCTGTTAGCAGGAAGGGAGAGTCTTCTTTTACAGGAATTTAATATTTTTCAATAGAACTGACCGTGCAGAGAAAGGGAAAACCCTACAGGCATGAAAAACTGCATAGCGCTGGTCTGGAAAGTTTATTTTAAAAACATTACTACAGCCTAGGCTGTTATATGTCAGCGGATATGGAGCTCTTCTTTAAATAACATCCAACTGTGGCTATGCCCTTGGTATGTCCCAATCTCTTCAGCTAATTGCTTCTATTTTACAGCACCGTACAGCCAACGCAGCTGTCACACTTGGGCCATCTCTGGCCATACCCACCACAGGTGGGGTCCTGCCATCGCCCCGGCACCCCGAAACCTTTTTCGGAGCGGCTGACAGCCACACCGATGCGCCGTGCCCGCTCAGGGATGGTCACGACACAGAGACCTTGTTGTGCCGATGGCTGGGAACATCCGCCAACAATCGTCTGACATGATCAACACAGTAATAGTGGCTTGTCAGATCCAGAGAAACTTTGCCCGTTGTGATAAGGTGAGAGAGACTTTGGCTTGAATGCAGTTAACGCAGAGTGCTGTGCAAGTTAAAATTAGGTCCCGGCTCAGGTTAAAGTAGAGCTCCCGAGAGAGGAGGCCCTTCCAAGCTCACAGCCTCTCCCCACCGCAAGCCTCAGCTCCCAAAACCACGCACTCTCTGCAGATCCATGCATGACCTGGTGGACCCGCTCTGGCCACCCTCGTTTTCCCTTCCATGCTGATGCATCAGATTCATGAAGTATCCCCTTAGAGTCTATGACAGAAGAGCAGGGAGAACGCTGACCACAATCACAGAGCAACTTTCTCTCCTTAAAACCAGCAGCAGATGGCCGGGAATAGGCCCACGTTTTCGAGGGAGGAAGGTTGTAGGAGGAAAATTAGATGTTAAAAGTCATTTGACGCTAGAGGAGAGGTGTGAGTTAGCTGGACTTGAGTCTGGGACTAGTTTCTCTAGAGAACTATGGCGTGAAGTGAACGGCCATTTGGAAGCACCAGCACTACCAAAACCCAGCAGT
Organism: Harpia harpyja; assembly: GCF_026419915.1. Taxonomy (NCBI): domain Eukaryota; kingdom Metazoa; phylum Chordata; class Aves; order Accipitriformes; family Accipitridae; genus Harpia; species Harpia harpyja. Next base: position 2,110,941 of record NC_068941.1, read on the forward strand.
TTTGCCCAGCAGCTGTAAGGCAGCGAGCGATCAGAGCCTTCTGCTCGCCCCAATCATCTTTCCCAATGCCTTGTTGAAGAACATGCCAGAAAGAACGACTGCCAAGCATCCTCACTGGAAAGCATCCTATCCTTCCTAGGTGTTCCTTAACATCAGACCTGGGGACTCGTTTTAAAGAAATGAACAGTTTTGTTAGTATGTATAACCACATTTGCTGGACACAGTGGACAGCCTGTGTTTACCCTATGCAAGCAAACGTCCAGCATGACAGACATCAACTGTTCTCCCCAGTTCCTGACTGCATTTAACTGAATGATTTCTCATCTCCTACTGGAAAAGCAGAGCATGTCAGATGGACAAGTAAAGAGGACAAGCAAATAACTTCATGTTCATGGACAGAAGCGCACCCTCTTTCCTCTTCCAATTCTTCAAATGGCAGAGTCTTGCAGAATTACCAAGGCAAATGACACCGCTGGGGTCAGGGCTAGTAGATTCTCAAATGAACTTCATCCAGCCCTTTACCAAGGTTGACCAGTGCTACTACCACGAGTAGAGTTGCAGGCGCAGCAAGGTTCAGGCGGCAGCTAGACACTGTTTACATCGGTATTCTTTACAAGACAAGCTTTGACTAGCTATACTTACAAGTTTTCTCTGCCATTCTCCAACTTCTACAGTTGGAGGGTGAAGCTTTTGCAAGGAAAGATCAAAATATTGTCAAGCTTTTAAGAAACTTTCGGGTTTATGTTGATATGAAAAGGGTCTTTAAACAAAAGTTCTGCCTCTCGAAGGAGGGCTGCTCTAATTTCTTCCAGCTTAGCCACGTCTTTGCCAGATGAACAGTGGGTAGGATGCGATGGGTCTAAGTCCTTTCCTTCCCCTAGAAGGGAAGGGGTAGCTGGCTGGTTTTGTGAAATCTGACTATTCCTGGCATAGGACCTGTTTGCGAAGGAAAAGGGAGGAGCAATCCCAAAGCTTCTCATGTGGGAATGCTTCAGGCTGCACGACGGCGAAGCCAATCAAAATTATTAAGTGCTTACTGAACGAGACATTGCGAGTTAGCCCTGCGCAGGATTCTTGCTTTTGCAGGAGGGCGAATGCTGTTTGCGCAACGCTCAAGATTTTCAGCTGAATCAGCGGTCTTCCTGGCAAAACCTCTACACTAGTTAACAAAATAAATATTGCTGTTAAACACCAGCAGCGACGTTTCTGAGGTGGCAACACTGCCACAGGCCGTCCTCCACCTCTAGCACAGAAAAAACACCGGGCAGCTCTCTGCACGTGTGCAAGACGCAAAGCACACCCACCTTGAGCTTGTGCTCCTTCCTGTTGACAATGACGGCTGTGATTTGCTGGTCCATGAAGATGAGGATGGTCACCAGCAGTGCAGGGATGGCTGCTGCCAGGTACACCCACCACGGGTTCCCTCCGAATGGTGGGATAAACCAACCCCTCTCGGGACTGGTTGGCTTCGAAGGGCAAGGAAAAGAAAGCTTGCGTTAGAGCCGCAACATAGGAGCGATGACATCCTAAATACACTTGTACTTCCAGCAACGGGGCTACAGGGAGACACTTGACGTTTGCAACAATTTCATCCTTCCCACTAACAGCAACAAGAGGTTCAAAGTATGGAGGCAGGATTTAGGAGATCAATCAGCCGACCAAAATGATGCTAATAAAAAGGATGTAATCTGAGTAAAATGGTCCTTTCCGGATCGCTGACTACTTTCCTGTTTTGAGGACAAGTCACTTTATACAGGACAGATGGGTGGAAAAGGGAACCTCTTCCAAAGGCCACCAAACAAGCTGACGATGACATACCTTGAATTCACTTGGCACAAGTAGTTTTGGTGTGTCCACGCCTACCAGGGCATCTATTCCACAGAAAATCAAAATGGACAAGATAATGGCAAAGTCACTGATGAGTTTCCGGGCCTGAAACAGAAGTTGATATCATATCAGTAGTTAGCGCTATGAAACACCATTTCACCTATGCTTTAGTTTCTATGTGATTCTCCAGGCTTGCGTCTGGTGGCAATACAAGCTCATCGTTTCTTCTTTCATAGAAACAAAGGTGCGCATTGTCACGTCCAGTGCCATTTGCCTAAACGTGCCTTGGTACTTTCTTGTGTTGTCTGAAAGCCAAACAATTAAGCCTAAATGGAAGTATAAAAACAAGCCTAAGGAAAAAGAAAACTGCTTTTGTAAGAAACTCCCACATGAATTCTTCAAGGCAGTCTCACCGATGTTACGTTTGACAGCAGCCAACAACCGCTGGTACGGAGACCTAGTTCCTCTGCGGCAGCGTCTGAAGAGACTTTTCAGGACCAGCTTCCAATATTAACAGACAGTGAACATTTAAAAATAAACCTAAAAAAAATAGTGACTTTTTTTAGACATATAAAACATTGCCTCCTTCTGTTTGCCTTCTGATTTCTGATTCTTTAGGGTCCACATATTCATGTTTTTCTATGCAGAGCCACAGACTGCTTTTTTGACACGAGTCGAGCTTCTCATGTTATCACAGGACTCCTAAGGTATGTGGCTTTAACAAAAAATACTGCGTTATCCCCAGACTCCATTCTTTTCCTAGAGCTGATTTTGCAATGCAGATTGAAAAGGGAAGTGCAGGGAAAGGGAAGAAATGGTATTTTACACCAGACAATGGAAACAGTCACAAACTTCCCTTTAGAAGATGGGAAGACCCAAACTTCTACGACAGAGGAGATGTTCTGTGTGACTGGCAGAGATTACATGGTTTTCTGTTCCAGTAATAAATCAGCCTAAACAGACAGGAAAACTAACTAGGCTTCTCAGCTAAAACCTGAACATGTCCTAAGAATGCAACTCTCCTGGAGTCACTGGAATACGACAACCTAAAGCTGCCACTGGTCAGACCCCAAAATTTAACTGGGCAGGACCCACTGTGCTTGTCTGTAACTCCGTGATCTTTTCAGAGCTGTTGTTCCTTCCAGGTTTGCTGGGTTCACATGGTTACAGAGAAATTGAGCTGCATTCCAGCCTGGATGGAATTTGTTTCCTTTTTATTAAAAATAATAGAGGTTCAATTGTAACACAGCAGAACAGTAAACATCCATGCAGGATAAATCCCCATGTGTCAGAATGCCAAAAACAGGGGGCAGGTCTCGGAGAGAAACGTGGCTTTGGTACACATGGAAACCGCCAGCTCGCACGCGTGTCGTGGTAACTTTAGTCGGGGACACAAAACAAGCAGATGCACCTGAGAGGTGCATGTAAGTTGGCAAAATCTTGTTTAAATCAATGCAGAGGTTTTTCAGGTCATCCTTATTTTGCACCTGAGCCTCAGAGAAGACAGGGAATTTCTGCTTTAGGTCCCTACCGTAACAGGTAGACCAGGTGTGAACTGCAGTCAAGTTCAACATTTTGGCATTGATTTCCGAGTGTTTCAAATGCTACGTGGTAACATCAAAGATGTGTCTCTGCTCTCCTGCTCTACGCAGACAGCTTGCCAACCCGCTTTTACTCGGTGACAAAGCAAAGGGCTTCTTTTGTCCTCTCCAAATAGTCCCTGTGGCTATAAGCAGGGAGACTTCTGACATAACGATTAATAGCCCCTTTTGGTCATTTGCTCTCTGTGGAACGGCCACGCATCCTACCACAGAGTCAGTACATCACATTAAGCTGTGTGCCTGGCACCGAAAATGGCCAGCTGAAACTATATACACCCGAGGGATTCTTCTGATTTCTTAAGGCTGATAAGCTACATCATGGTGTATCTCAGCTTGGAAGCGTTGTCTTTGGTACCTTTAAAATCACTGCCACATCCCCACAACAGATTATGGCTCATTTTGGCTCTTCTGCTGCCTTACCCGTGCCCTCCAGAAACACTGAGAGAACGACAGCTAAGCCATCCCAGACATACTTGGTTAACCAGTCGCATGGTTTTATCTCAACCAATGCAACCTGCCTTCCCTGCAAAGCATTTCTCCCTGTGCGTGTGTGACAGCTATACCAAAAGGAAGGCTGATCTTTGCACTCTGAAAGAGTAAAGAAACAGACTGCTAGGGTGAAAGGAGATACTTACAGTGGTTGGAAAATAGCGACTGGTCTTGAATTTCTTCAGGGCCATAGAGCAGGTGTAAGTGCCAAAAAAGAGGATGAAGGACATGAGGGTGATGTCAGGGACATATTCGCAGTTGTTGCCCACAAGTTGTCCTCCATATTTCAAGCACTCCTTCGTTGTCAGAGATGACCAGTCAACGGTGGTGTTGTACTGCAGAAAAAGAGAGAACGTTTCCATAAAGCTGTGCATAAGCTGCTCAGGCTAGGATAGGAATGGGGACAGAGCATCAGGAAAAATACTGGGAGGAAAAGGGAGGCACGGTGCAGAAGCTAAAAATCCCTGTGCTTGTGTGCAGACAGAATGGATTTTAACTTGGACATAGGATGATATTACTTGGGAACTGAGGACGGTCTGGGCCTTGGAAAGAAGACAGAGATCTTTTGACCTCTGCTGTTGCCTGCCAGACACGCTCCGCATTGTTGGAAAGCAGGGTTTTGGGGGAGGAGGGCCGAGACGCCGAGATGACTGTTCCAAGAAAGGAGAGCCTGGAAACGCGACTCGTTGGGTTGTTTTCATGTCTCCAGGCCTCAGTTCAGTTCTTTGCCTTCCTTTTACGCGTGCCTCCCCTCTCCCGAGACTGACAATCAAATGCGTAAACCCACAAAACCCGAGAAGAGTTGTTCTTAACGGAACAGAAGCGGCAACGCGCGCTCTTCTCCTGACGGGTGGATGCAGGCATCCCGACAGCCGGCATCGTATCGGAGCTGGGGGCTGCTCATCCCTTCCCCGAGCGTTATTTTCTGTGGCGGGCAGCCAAACGAGGGGGTCCTCATTCCCAGCCATTCCAGAGGTAGCGAACTTGGATGCTCGGGGACCGAGGCCAGCTGACGGAGATGGGGCAGCGAAGAAGGCAAAGAGCAGCGAAGGGCACACGAGGTGCAGCCTGGCCGTCAGAAAACCTCGCTTCTATTTCTCCAGCCCGCGACTGACCCCCTCGGGGACCGTGGGCAATGCTTTTGCCTTCGGGTTCGTGCCTCGTGCTCCTGGTGCCCGCGGACAGCGTGCCCAGCTCAGAAACCATTCCCTTTCTGCTGGGCCACTTGACGGCACACAGGAGCGGCCACCACGTGAAAAGAAACACGGATGGGTGGGATCTGTGTTCTTCAGGAGAAAGCTGTTCCTCTGCGTCTCAACTTACTTCCCCTTCATCAAACACAAAGGTATGTGACCCCATCAAGCTCCGATTCTTTCTCCTCATTGTCCAAAGCTCACCACCGGAGTGAAATGTGGAAAAGCCAGGGTTAGCCGCAGAAAAAACCAAAGAATGGGATGGAAACAGGACCTTCCAAAGGAAGGGCTGGCCGCAACACTCCTACCATTACGGTCCTGGACACAAGGATCTGACTAATCCCCCGGGAGAACCATTTGCATCCTGCCAACGCACAGAGATCACACTGCAAGGAAGTGGCCGCTATTAGGAAGTAATTAATATTATCAAATTGCGCACTCGGTATTGTGTACGCGGTACTACGAGAAATCCTTGGAGGATCAAGGGAGCATGCCAAAAGGAGCACTGTCACGGGCAACGGGGGAGCGTCAGCGTGAGGGTTTTCTTCACGCGACCAATTCCCGATCTATTGGCATGGCCCAGCGGAAACACACGGCACTTACAGATTTCAAGGACCATATAATCGCCGCTCTCGCAAAGGGCACTTACCATCTCAGTAGAGGAATAGAACAACTCATCAGCTGGCGGCACCGTTGTCCTGTTAAATAACGAGCTATTAACTGCAAGAGAGGACAGAAAAAGGAATACCGTGAGCGTGGTGCCGAAACAGCTAGGAAGGAAAGCAAATTTCAACTATTAAATCACTTGTTAACTCCATCAAACTGTTTGCTCAAGTAAAGCGAGTCAAAAGTATTGTTTCAGAGTGACTCAAAAGCATCAATCATCAATCACTTAAAAAATGGAAAGCAAAGGCTACGAGAAACATAATTCAAACCTAACTGGGGTTTTTTTAGAGCTCACTGTAAAAAAAAAAAAAAAAAAATTACGGAAAACCAGACAGACAACATAATATTTCATGATTTTGCAGTATTTTTCTAATAATTTCTGGATTAAAATAAATATCCACAGACCACTCCTAATTATTAATTTAAAATTAATGCACAACCCCAAAGATATCCAGAAAATCAAAATGCATTTCAGAATCCAGCACAAACACATTTTTTGAGTTAAAAAACCAAAAGATAAAGAGTAACTAAAATCAACAGGATGGAGGTGATTTCTTTGAAAAAAGGGGCAGCATTCACTGTGACGATGATACATGTTTTCCTTTTGTTTTCATGGGATTAGAAATCATTTATTTGAAATTTCATTTAGAAAGGCAATCCTGCCTGAATATAGGCTTGTCAACTATGTCCTCATGTTTTATTTAGGTTTTGCATGCACTTTCATGTCTGGTAAGAATATTTAAGCGGTGTTAAAATACTGCATAGCTCGCATTTGTTTAGCTGGAGAACGAGTATGTGCATTTGTCTTTTATACTACTGAAACCACACTAGGGTCTAAATAAGTAGTAGGACATCTTTATATGTAGGCAATCTTTCCAGGGCCCTTGACAAGGAAGATCTCACAGATCGTGCCATTATTGCAGATGTTGCCACCGGCATCTTCTCTGCCAAGCTGCGAGCCGGGCTGCGAGGACGGAGCTGAGCCTGTGAAACCATGCAGTCCTTTTCTTGAGAGGTCAAAGTTTGAGAAGAGGTAATAAACGTCTCTCTTAGAGCGCTTTATGGGTTTTTTAGGATCCTCAATCACATCCGAACCCTCTTGGTAGGCTTGACAGATGCGGTAAAAGGCCTTTTGGATGGAGCACCTTGTCCCCTCTCAGCAGAAACGTGCAAGGCGGCCAGTTTGACGAGGGTCTTCGCACTCTCACGTCAGTACCCAAAAACTGCACGGAGCAGAGAGCGGCAAGTTGCAACCTCCTAGACCCCCAGCCCCCTCCGCTGCGGCTGCGGAGCCCCCTCGGCATTCCGGCACACTCTCCTGATGCTTCGCTTCTGGCTAAACAGTTGCTACGTGGAAGCTCTTGCTCCCGAAAGTGGACGGAGTGTGGCTTCGGCTGTTGGTTTTGCCTTTTAACTTCTTGACCCACATTATAAAACGGGGCGTGTTTGCTCGGAGACGCAGATTAGAGGTGCAAGGATCAAAGCGAAGTCCCCGCAGGACATACTAAGTAATTACTGCCAGAGCGCACACAGATCCTGTTGGTGATTTCAAAGGCATTGTTTTAAGGTCCTGCAGAAAGCGCGGTGGGGCTGGCGAGACGCTGCTCCCTGGCTTTCTGAGGCCTCTGTGAGTGGGAGCGCGGGCAGAGCCCACTGTGGAAACCCAGCAGTGCAAGCTAAGGGCTGACGCAAAAACTCTGGAGCCAAATCGTCATGAGACAGAGATTAAAACCAACAGTAAAAAGCCTGAATCAGAGCATGAGGGAAGAAGAGCCGGCTTCACCCGTGGCTTGACAAAAATCAATAAAGCTTCACCTGCGCTTACTTTGGACAAAAGCAAATAAATCTGCTCCCCTCTCCAGCACAACCCCTGGCAGCTTATCAACCGCTGCCTGCAATATCCCAACAGCAGCGGACATTATCTGCACTAGAGGAAAATCACTGGCAAGAAAGCACCTGCTACTGCATTACACTGTTTCCTAGAAGCAGGCACCCCCTTTTGCTAATCTGCCACGTGCATTTTTATTCCATTTCCTGATGCACGAGAGAAAGCTTGCGAACTTTCAGGGAGGAAATGTTAGCATAAAGGATAATTGACGTCCTAATGCTCTGTCGGTATCTGCTTACAAAAGCCGCTGCTGAAAGACCTTACAGTCTTGAGCTGTGTTTCAAAGACGTTCACTCCACCGCTGGGATTGCACCTTGCTTTGGGTTAAGTTCAGGTCTCCTCGCTTATCTTACGCTGTGCCGTCCTCCTCAGTGTGTTCACCCAGAGCCAAAGGACAAAGAGCCCACCCAGCTGCTGGGGCACAATTCCCCCTTTCCCTGAGCCCTCCTGGTCACTGACACCACGCTGAGCAGCTAGCAAATATCCCAGAAACACAAGAAGGATATTCTGCCTCTCCTCTGCCATCTTATATAGGGCTTTAAAAAAAATGCAAGACATGGAGAATAGGGCCACTTACGTGCCATTCGAATGGAAGCAGAACTAGACCAACATCCAAGGGCTTGCAGAGAGCCTACATTTAATGGCTAACGTAAGTACACGGTTCCTAGGGACCCAGTTCCCAACGCCTTTTGCACAGAGGCAGCTAGCAGCAACCAGAAGCTTTTCCTGTTTGACAGGTTCGTTGAGATAACCTGAAGTTTACTTTGAGCGCAAACCAAGTTTCTTGCTCACTCCTCATTGTTTGAAGGATCCTAGGAGTGGTCACAGCTTCCCTAATGGTACGAGCCAGCATACTTCTGTTTGGATTTGGGTTTTGTAACCTTTTGTTCCCGGCTGTGTTGCCAGATCTATACGTATGCTGGCTATACCTGCCTTGCAGCCCACGCTCTAGCGATAGGCTGAACTGTTGGATATACTTGCCTTCCGCTCCAGCGAGGACCTGTTTGTGCTTTCCCACCCATATATGCAGCCAGGAGGTGGAAAACCACCCATGTTTGGGTAACGCCCTGAATAAATCCAGCTCCTGCACTTGACAAAATGGCACAGCGGATACCAGGAGTGACCTGAGCACCGCGGCAGTGACCCGACCTCCACTTCTGCCCCTTCCCAGACTTCTCAGAGGAATGCCGTTCAGAATTAAAAGCCTCAGGGATGCAAGGAGACAAGGGTACAGAGACAGCTTCTCCACTGGTAACGATGCTCACGTGAGGAGTCCCAGGAAGGCTGGCTATAAAGATATTCCGGTTGGCACGTAGGGTGAAATTCACCCCTCAGCTTCAAAATAAGGCTAAGACATGATATCTGAAGACGACTGATAAAGAAGGATTAATCTACCTGTTTATTATCTGGACTGCGGCCCAACAGAAAAAGAAAGCAAATGCAATCTCCTACCTGCAAAACGGAGAGCTAATTAAACATTCTCTTACCTGGATCTAATGGTTCACAGGCACAAGAGTAATGTGTGATATAGTCCACCTTGAACTCAGAGTTGATCGGGTAATGATCTGCCAGCTTGATCATCTTCTTGAAAGCATCGTAAATGAAGATGAAGCTAATAAGGGAGGAAAAACCTTCTTCGGTGAATCGGGTGAAGTACTTGACCAGGAAGCTGGCATCAGTAGCGACGAGAATGAGACACTGGAAGGCTGACCAAAGGCCGATCCAGAGACGAAACTCCAGGTAGTCAAAATCGTTGTCTCTGCAACAAGACGGGGGGGGGGGGGGGGGCAGGAAGGGAAAATATTGGGGTTAGATAAATCCATGCAGGATCGTGACTTCTCGGTGAGAAGTGGTTAACGCACAGCCTCTGGGACCTGTGCTCATTTAGACTCAACGAGAGTGGTCCCAAGAGCTAAGCGAAGTTTTCAGCCAGCCAACTCCACAAATGTATGTGGTGCCGTTTAATAGCCAAGGTGGCAGAAAAGCATGCAGAAGTGATCAGTCTTTGCTTACGCCTCCACTAATAAATGTTACCCATGAATTCAAGCTTTTGCTAGGCTTCCCAGTAAACATCCTCCCTTGGCAAACAGGCACACAGCTGTAAAGGCCCAAACCTCCAGCTGTGCAGACCAAGAGCAGCTCAACGCCGACAGCTTTCCACCAGCTGAAGACGTAACCACAGCCTACAAACCTCCTTCAGAAAAGCCATCTCCTGCCCAGCCTCAAACTCGGGAGCCTGCATTTCCATCTCTCAGGCCCCTTGCACTATCTGCAGAAATCAAAATATCAGCAGGAGAAGACCACGAAGTACAAAGCAGAGGATGACAAACCCTGGTGCCAGGACGCGGCAGGCTGTGGAGAACAACGGAGCGAACTGCATCGTTCCTTCCCAGGAAGTTTGTTTGCGCCTTGTTTGCCGCTCGAGGCAGAGTCCAAAGGCTTTTAGGACCGAACAAATGCGAAAAGCAAACACCAGAGCAGAGAAGGCCCTGCCAAGGAGGTTACTGCCTGCTCTGGGGAAGGGAGCAGGAGGTGGTGGGGCTGGCAGCCCCAGCCAGCCGGTCTTCCCTGGAAGCCAGGAGCCCTGCGGTGCTGGAAGGACAGAGGAGGAACGGCAGTTTCTGCGGAAAGTCTCAGAGCAAAGTCTTGTTAACAGCGTCAGAAAGCTCTGGGGAGGGGGGGACGGGGCCCAGGACTTTATCCTCTCCTTCCCCCAACTACATCAAATGTTTTAAGAAAACCTGAACGTCTCTCCCTGTGAGCCTGTCTTTAAATAAAAAGCAGCAAAAGCCATCTTCGAGACACCTTAGAAATGCAGGCTACACCCGATAACCACCCACAGCTCTACAACATAACAGCAGAAAAGCATCTTCAAGTCCCTCGCCAAGGCACGAGGCAGACGGAGATTGCCGGACTGCCCCGCAGCGCAGTCCCTCCAGGCCTGTTTGTGGCGAGAGGACAGGCGTGCGTCGGCATCGGCTCCTCCAGAAAACCGCGGGTGCCTCGGAGAGGGCTTAGCTCCTAAAACCAGGGGCGGTTTTAGCTCAGCACCTTCAGAGCTGGCTACAGGCTGGTGCCTCCGTTTACCCAAGTCCCCGCTGCAGATGGACTCCCTCAAACCCTGTGCAGTAATAGTGAAAAACGTCCTTGCGTCTCCCACGTACCTGTTTTTACACGCTATTTCCCGGTAGACACCGTGTGCCGTTACACACCTCTACCCTTTGTCGGCGTCCACCCACGGTGGGCAAACTTTGCGGCAATTTTGCGCGGCGTGCCCCAGGCACCCACCCCACCGCCAGCAGAAATCCTGGCCGACAGCGGGGCTCGAGGGCAATTTTCTAGCACATGGGGTAAAACTGCAGAGTAGAGAACAAAAGAGCACCTCAACAGGGGGAACTACGACCTTGTGATTGTAAAATGGGAGAAAAGGCTGCAGGCCAGGCAGGGTGCCAGTTAAAGGCTTGCTGCTGGGCGGTGTCATGCATTTCTGTAAGGATCCTGGGTTGGATGTCGGGTAGGCTCAGACAGCATTGGGCATCTGTATTCAAACCAAGCCTCTGCGAGGCTTTCTCCTTATTGTAGGTAAACATCTCAGGGAGGGCTGCAGCCTTCTCACACTGAGAGTCTGACCTGGAAGAAGGGTAAGGAGCAAGGACGAAACAAAGTCATGATTTAGAAAAAGAGAAGGGAAAAAAAGTAAATAATAAAAGACCCCAGTGACAGCTCTCTGAAATATCCGGAGTCAGTGCCTGAGAGAGCAGGAGCTGCCATCCGTCTGACCGAGTGTGGAGAAGATGTCTGGCAGAAGCCCAGATGGCATCCTGACTGCACACCATTGAAGAACTTCAAAAGGTTTTCAACTATTTTTTTTTTTTTTACCCCTCAAAGTCTTGCAGCACTTCTGAAGCTCACAGAACAAGTGAAAAAGCACAGGACGTTTCACATACACAATACAACAGGCTAAGTACTTTTGCCGTGATTAATTTTCTTTCCGAGGTCTCTGGAGGGGAAACTTTTTCCCAACAGCCTGCTTCGGTGGCTGAAGGCAGAAGGGCTGGGGTCCTGATTTCCCGGGGAGCCCGATGCCTCGCTTCCCGCCGCTTCCAGCTTGGAAACCCAGACTCATTTCACAACAGGCATCGGAGAGACTCTGCACGGCAGCAGAGCTCACCAGCCGGGATGCGAGTTGACCCGGGGCGTCCTGCAGCATCGACCCTCTCTGCCGGCAAGGCGGCGAACGCCGCTCCTGCAGGCACCCAAAGCTAGATGCACGGCTGGGTACGCAAGGCTTTTTTAGGTGTCTCTCCGCACGCACACGCACAGAGTCAAAACTTTAAATGAAGCGGTAGATGGCAAGTCTTTCTAATTTTGCTCCCAGCAGGGAACAGGGTGTTGTGAATATGAACAACCACAAACGCATTATTGAAAAATCACAGTACTTGATTCCAATTTCCTTGTGAGAAAGACTCCCTCAAAAAATCCTGCCATTCTGCTCCAGCAGGTTGTTAGGACAACAGCTTCTGTAACCACCACCTCCTCCTCGGGTTAAAAATAACCACCTTCTCCCTCCCAAAACCGTGCAAAGTGTTTTTCCACCTTGCTTTTTTCCTTCCGCGTGCTGCGCCTGGGCTTTGACCTGCCCGCCAGATGCAAACAGCTATAGCGTGTCTATTCCTGGTTTTGTTCATTTATTCCAGTCGAAGAAAGAAAAGAAAGGTACCCCCTTCTTGCTCTGCTGCAGAGCTCTCGCCGGTCAGCAGCTTCCAGTTTCCCTCCCTGGGCTAGTCTAACTTTCTGCCCATTTTTTCTAGCCTCCAGCCCTCCCTGCCTATGCTCCAGTGGGGGGAAGAGACAGGCTCAGAGTCCATCTCCCAGGGCCAGGCAGGAGGGGACTGCATTGCATTTGAAGGTGCGGGTCGTCTCTCCATGGCATCCTCGACTCCAGGACGAACTTCTCCCCAGCTTGGCATGAATACGGCTCTGTCTAACAGCAGTCAGAGCGCGCCGTGAGGCCATTCGGGCTTCAAACCCAACAGTACCGGATTGCCGGTACTTAGCAGAAGCTCTGTACCTCAAAAGACTTCTCCAACATGTAGGGTATTCACAGGGAAGACATGATTATATGCTCTCAATTATTTCTGAGGAACTACTCAAGGAGATGAGATATAATGAGGAAGGAGACACAATTAAAGAACCACACATACACCATCTCTCCTGCCTTACTGCAACCTGCAGCCACGTTCAGCTTAATAATTCAAGAGACCTTTTCTAAAAATAACCACCAACGGCCAAAGAGCTGTTCCACATCACAGGTGACTGCTTTTGAAAGAAAGCCTGGTAATGCCCTAACTCCAAAAGCTCTTGGTTTTGCGTACTGAAACACAAGTCTCCCACAACTTGCAAGGTTGTGAACACTCCCTGATGGGGGAAGGGAGGGCTACAAGTGATTTGCGGCATGTTCTGTACAACCTAAAACGATCAGCTTGCAAAACACCGTCCAAAGTACCGGTAGTCCTACATGTAAAACCATCAATGAATATACAAGTAAAATTACCAATGAATATGTTGATTCCTTTAGGGATTCTCATTATATATTTTGCCAGCATTGCAGATGTGGGAATAGTAATTGAGAACGCCTAACAAAACGGGCTCCCTTTAGCTCCGGGTGTCAGCTATCATCACTGCATTAACGTTAACGTGGTGGGGAGAGAGCAGAACCTCTTTATACCAGCTAAAAGGAAAAAAAACCAAGAGCATTTAATGCAGCAAAGCTCCACCGAGGAATTCTGGGGACAAACAGAGATCGATAGCTGCTTCTGTCACAGGTACTTTTGCTTTTGTAAGTAATAGCGATTATTTCAAATGAGTACCTATTTAAGGACAAATTTTTGGTAACCCTGAGACCTGCGGGATTTTGTTAGTGAAATCACCGAGAGCTGGATTCCTTTCTTTGCTCCTACAGGAAACACACGCCAGTCGGGGAAACGCATGCAGCAGCTGGGGAGGAACAGCACACCGACTGTAACTAGTGCAAACTTCTCACCGAGGACAGATTTGGCCAAGAATTTCCAAGAGGCCCCAAGGAGATGCGCACCCACACACCGGGCAGCGCTCTGGGACATGCGTGCCTGTGAAAATCCCCGATGTGATTGCACTGCAATCTCAGCAAGGAACAAAGAGATGTTTCTTTTCATGCGCTAAATCCCCTCCTTCCCCACCGCTAGCCATCTCATTCCCTAGCTAGTATTTCATTAGCGTGAGACATTCCTCCCCTCCTCCCTCCTCCACCCTGGTACTTACTTGCTGAAATTAAAGAGAAGCCGTTCAAAGACAAGGACAGGTCCTGTGCTGCTCAAAATTGTGAGTGGCTGACCAGCAAAAAGGCAAAATATCGCGCCGGCGACTGCTGTGCCCAGAAAGCTCTCCAACACGCCCTGCGGTAAGACATAGGAGAGAAGTGAGTTCTACTGAATAACCCTTTCTGTTAACACCGTTGCAAGAAAATGAGTCGTTACATCAGCGACCGGTCGCGTGCCGTATGCCGATATGTCCAAGACTAAGGGCAGACCAACTTCTGCCCTCTCCTGCAGCTCCAGCCAAAGATGCGTTTGTCCCACACACTTACTCAGGATAACCAGCAACCCCCCCCCTTGTTATTTCTGAGGCCCGGAGTTTAAGAACACTATAGTGTATTTTATATTGGACAAGAGGAGGAGTGTGTTTCCAAAGTTTTGAGAACTCCTTGAACATCTCCCACATCTTTGACAGTAAAGACAGACGTTCACAGGGCATTTCAGGCAGAGCATGGCTAGAGGACGGCGCTGACAACATCCTCCGGGACAACGGAGGGTGCTCTTTTTTCTTTCTCCAATTGAGCAGACACTTTCTAGACAAACAAGATGCCTCTCTTTCAAGTAACTGTTTTACTGAGTGAGACACAAACCAAACAAGGGTACTTCATCCAGCCGTCATGCGTTGAGACCCAAGTTCATCACACGTCACCAACAAGTTAAAAATTCCGTATTTAATGGGCTCTACAATTACCTTTGGCATATGCGGCAAAGCAGCTTCACTGGAGAAGGATAAAAGAGCATGCTTGATGCATTCTTAGATTTTCAGGTCCAACTATAGCTGGACAATACCTACTTTTAAAATGCAAACTGTGGGTGAAATATAAACGGCAATAAAATGTGATTATTGCCTGAGCGTGCACCCTTCTACAAAAACGGCAGAATGCGCTGGACCTTGCTCTTATGCAAACCGATCTGTTTACACTCAGCTGAGTTTTAAAGGAACAACAAGAGCATCATCTTCTGCTGAATAAGACGTGCAGCCATCAGCATCACCCTCTCCAGGAATACTTACCCAGCAGCCAGGGGCAGATTTAGACCTAGGCTTATGTGCTTCGTTGTAGCTGGATCTGAATCAGCAGCCTCATGAATACTGCACATGCTGAGCAACCAGCAATTAACGGCACATGCAGATCCTTCTTTCCATCCATGACAAACTACGGGGTTGGGGCTGCAGTTTTTCTGACTTATCAGTGGTAACGCAAAGAATTTAAATTAAGTTTCGTGGCGCTCTTTCTTGGAAAGACCCGAGTTACTGTTTACACTGAGGAAAGTATATTCACACTATCATATGTCAAACTAGTATGTTACTACGTAGACCAGATCTTTTTTCATCCACTAAATTACTAGCAGAACTTTCTCTACAGCAATCATAAACTATTTTTCTGGCCACAAACACGATCTCGAAACACCAGCGGTCAAGCACTGTTGTTGCTGGGCGATTAAAGCAGCAGCGTGAGAGCTGCGCAGAGAAGCAAAAGGTAAGGAAGGTGTAAAAGCCGCCCGTTCCTGACACACGTTCAGTCACTCGTCAATCTAGACAAGCTGCTGTGGAGCGGACAGAAGCAACCTCGCCTTGGCAGGAGGTGACGGCCGTGGTCCTTCCCATTTCTAAGTGCCATTGGCGATGCCCATCGCTAACAGCCCCGGCCCTTGCAGGGATGGGGCAAGGGAGATCTGCTTGCTGGGACGCGAGGATTTTGCGGGTTTTGACGGGGGGCATGGACGGCAGCCTACGAGCCTTTGCTTTCTGCCTTCGGGGGACTTGCGAGGATGAGACAATTGCTCTCGGGGCAAGGAACGGCATTCGCACAGCTGATCCCCTTCGCTCCTCCCGCATTACTCACGGAGAGGGCCCTCGCGGCCAGCGCATCTGGAATCTCTTTTCCCTGCATTCTTCCACGTGTCTGTAGCTAAGAATAGTGCCTTTTCTCAGAAACATAAAACTCTGAAGGGAGCTTGTAAAGAAGCGTTGGCCGTGTCAGGCTCTCTGAACCGGGGCAGGCAGCACGGGACAGGCGATTTTTAGTGCCCGACCCAGCAGCAGTCACATAATTGTTTACAAGGAACAAGAAGCACGAACTCTGATGTGGTAGCCCCAAAACCGCTGTTTTCTATGAGGAAAAATGTCTGGGGGAAAACTTCTAGGTGCTGCTCCTCAGCTGTCGAAGCTGGCATAACGTTCCCTCGCGTTTCTGAGTATAAAGATCCAGTGCAGCTCATGTTCTGAGATGTCTTACAGAAAACTACACTTCCAAACTCTTTCCCGCTGCAGGAATGCGCAATGGTTTGAGCAACCCTCGACGTGAACCTGCGCTCCGATCCCACCGAGCAGCTCCCTGGAGGAACAACTTGAACTGGGCGCCCTGGGACGCTTCACTCCGGCTCCGATGATACAGGGGCATTTGAGCACGAAGAACGCACCGTTTTGCTGTTGTTCTGTTGAAAACCTGCAGTCAAAACCCTTTCCAGGCTCCCACAGCAGCCAAGAGACCTAATGCCTTTTCAAACAAGGACGGTCAATAAAGGTTTGTTGAAGGGAGATGGCAAAAGAAAAGCCAGTTACGCCCAAACTCTCTAAACCTCTGATCCACCAGTGAACTGTTCAGAAAAACTGTTGGTACTTCAATTTTAAACCAGTACATAAATAAAACCCGGTAAATTCAACTGGTCGTCGTATGTGAGAAGCAAGTAAACGTCAAAGTGCACAAATTAGAAAATAATAGACAATGTTCTCCTGCACTGAGCCTTGGCTACGTTATGGACCGACTGTGGGCGTTTGGTTTTTCTAGCAACTCAGCGATGATTTTCCTGCACTTTGCTCCACTTCTGCGAATTGAAGTTTAACGGCAAAATGGCTGGGGGGAGCGGGCGGCCGGGGGGGCACATCCACAGACACCCCCTCCTTGCTGCCAGTGCTCCTCTCTGGCTACAGCCCCAACTCCCTCCTCACTGAGCACAAACCCCTGAGAAGCAAGGGACAAAGCATTCGACAGGACTCGTGTGTTGGTTCCTTCTGCTGCTCCTGGAGTTTTTGTCATTAAGGGCCACGCTGTGTTTATATTTGCTGCGGAGCTTCCCCGTTACCAAAGCAGTACTCTTAACTGCAGAGCATCAATGGTCTCCCTTTTCAACACGGAGGATAAATCACTGAGCTCAAAACAGACTGTTCCTGCAGCTTTTGTCTTTCTAGGGACTTTTTTTTACTCCGAGCAATAGGAAAACTCGGACTGGGTTCTATCTACTGCAGACAAAATGACGGACTAAAGGCAACCTGTGTTTTGTCTTCCTTCTACCCTTCCCCCTCCCAGTGTGTCCATCCTTCTATGCAGCTCACAGTCTCAGACATACTTTGGCGAAATGAGACCGTCACGTTCAACAAATGAATACCATTTGAAATCAGAGAAAGGCTGCACACTCAAATATAATCCCACCGAGAAGGTTCGTGAGGTTCTTGGAAGAATAACCTCACCCCAGCGTGAGAGGTATTAAACAAGACACATTTATACATCAATCCCTGGCAGGCGGAAGGCAGCAGAGGGGTCCCCCAGGAGCACCGGGATTATCGGCTCTTCTCCTGGATGCCTACCTTCTTTTATCACCCCTCTCCTTCCCTGGTGTACGCTGTGGAGCCTGGCAGCAGAAAGCCTCCCGAGGAAAGAGGGGCAGCGGCAAAGAACGGCTGCAAACTATGAATGAGGCCGTGCGCGGCCACGCCGCCGAGCCAACGGGGCAATGCCAGCAAAAGGTCTCCCAGGGAGACTGTGCCTGCTGGTCCCTTCGCTGCTGGAGACGGGGACCAAAGGTGGGGATCTCCTCCCCTCGCAGAGCCCGTGCTGACGATCCAGCAGCCAAAGCAAAAGACGGCAAATGCGTGTCTTACTCCAACAATACGACCAAGCGCAAGCAACGGGACCGTCACTGCTTAACGGGGCAGCAGTTTTGCCGTTTGTCGGATGAATGGCGTATTTTCCAACTTCCTGAAATGCAAGGTGCTTCTTTTTAAAAAAACTATGATTTTTTTTTTTTTTCTGTGAGCATTAAGAAAGTACACCGTCAGTTTCAGTGGCAAAAAAATATTTTGCTACTTGATAATAAACGTTCATGGGATACAAAGGTAACAGAAAAGACTTTTGGACACAACAACGTGATTATGTGCATTAAATTTGGAATCAGGTAACACTTCCCCTTCCTTCCCCTACTTAAACAACTGTACCTCACACAGACACAGAGCAGACAGACTTTGCTCTGCTACTCAGTGACAGAAGAGTGATGCTCACTGGGGGATCCTGAAGGCCTTGCCATACTCTTACTTCCATTTGCTATTATTTCTCATTAACGTTGCACATCATGCATTTGTTCGCACGACTGCTGCGGACCTGAGTTTCGGAAGAGGTAAGCTGTATTTGCACAGGGGAGAGAGAAGTTTGGCACTCCACCAGCTACTGAATCTTACTCTAGCCTGTAATTTATCATAGGGAAGTGCAGAACTCTGGATAGGTGCCCCCTTTTTCTATGTTTGGTTTAATTAAACCCGCGTAAATTAATAATTCAGTCATTGTCACTATGAGCTTAATTATTGTTAGGAGATTCAACGTGGCTGCGCTGAATCTATCTAAATATAGCCTCCTATGTTTTCTTCCTCTTCAGAAAGCCAAAGGAATACTAAAGCGCACTGCTAGAGCATAATTCTGCTCCAGTCAAACACGAAGGACCTACAGCAGTATTAATACAGAATCCCTTTCCTTTAGACTTCATCTAAAACGGAGCCATCCTTTGAAGCCCCCACTTTTGCCTTCACCGCTGATCCAGCCTGTCTCTGGATATGCAATACGTTCTCAGGATCTGCTCGTCCATTACTACGAAATTCGTCTTTCTGAAGAACTCACATTTTTCTCCTGTGTCACATCTCCTAATTTACTCGCTTTCCTGTGAATCTTAGGATTTTCTTTTCACCAGAGAGGCAGAAGGCCAGGGATTCCAAGAGTCGCGCAGAGGATACAGTGCTATGCTCTGATGACATGGAAAGTCTGAATCAGACTTAGTAAACTTAATTGGACTGAAACGGTACAACCGAGACGCAAACACAGACAGCAGATCAGAGGAACTTCTCTATATGGAAGGAACAAGGACCTTCTCTGTCTCCTGGCCATCTTTCAAACACCATTTAAGGTAACTGCTTGTAGCTTGTACAATTTTTCGAAGGACAGCCGTCCAACAGCAGAGAAAGCAAGCCAACTTTCAGTGGAAACACAGGATACCTCTATTAATTGCACCCAGAATTCAAGCTTTGCTGGTGGCCAAACACCCCTCTGACTGTGGACAGCAAAAAGCAAATGACGTATTTGTTGCTTCTGAAAGTTCTTGCTAACCTGCATGTTTTCCGTAGCGTCACCAAGCAATCCTCCAAAAGTGATAGCGTTGGTCACTGTGGCCAGGTAGATGAAAAGAACGGCTGAAAGGGCTTGAATATTTAAAGCGTCGTAGAAGTCGCTGGCGAAGAATGGTGCTTTCCTCTTTATGTCTTTGATTAAGCCACCGCAGAATCTGAAAGGACAAGCAAGAGAAGACTCGTGCAAAATGTTTTACAGCGAAAGTCACCAAGATAAGTAATCAGAAACGTTGTCAGAAATGAAGTATTATCTGAAAGGAGTGAGATCATCACATTACATAATAGTCTTATCGCAGCTGTGACGGTCCAGGGGTATCACTGAGATAATGTTGTAAAGAAAGATACTATCTTGAACATGTGATGCAGCTGGAAAGAGAGCAATTTCAAGAACACAAGCCCTGCTTCTGCTGGCTGATGTAATAAAATATATTAACCCTAGTCTAAACCCCTGCCTAAGTTTCTCCACATGGCAGACACAACGGTTGGGTGAGCCAAACAATCTGCTAAGTGGAAAAATGCTTCAAACTGTTAACCAGAAAAAGAACTAGAAGTAAAAACGCAAGTAAGTGAAATCATCCTGGAGAACAAGAGAGCTCCGCTTGCAGACATATTCTTTTTGTACAATCACAGACAAGACAGTATTTAACTCTTACAAACTCCATGTGGCTCTGACACCCCCAGCATGAAAAATGTTTCTGTTTTGCCTCTTGTTCCCTTGTACACAGTTCACCACCAACGCCAGGACTGTTCAGACACGCTGTACGCAGAGAGGTACATGGCAGATAGGCACACGTTACCGTCTGACCCAGAATCAGGATGTATCGGCTGCCTTGTACGCAGCAATGGGCAATTTCAGACTTTCAGATTTTTCTCCTAGAATTCAGATGTTCTACTAGGACTTAAAAAAAATACAGACTGAAAGGGAGGGCGCAATGCCACCATGAAAACCTGTGTATTGACCCTGAAATGCTGCGCACACTGTTTTACGGTCACCTGAACTGCATTCCCACTCTGGTGGACTTTTTTACATGGCATACAAGCAGAGTAATAAAGCAGAGAGTAAGGCCTCGGGTTCTGTCACCTTCTGTATTTCTATCCCATAAATGCCTTCATCTGTGCAATTCAACTACAACGGGAATGTCTGGAAAAAGGAATGTCTCTGCTTTTGGCTACAGCATTTCCAGCAATCCGAATGAAAACGGTAGCTGGACCTCCCCACGTTTACATCCCTTACAGTTCGTCTGACTTCACGGACTTTCAATAGCCAACACCTACCTGGGCCTCCTTTCATTTTTGAGTGCCTCCTTTCATTTTTGAGTGCCTCATTTAAGACGCTTTATAATTTGCTGAGGCTGGATGTTCCGAACCCTTCGGTCTCAAGCTGGGCACTAAAAACCCCAGGACACCTTTTGGAGTCACAGCTCAACCTATACAAACAGCACGTCGGGATGGAAAACAGAAGGGGCGAAACGGTTCTGCAAGGGAAACGTTGCCGCCTCGCTCGGGTCACACCGGGCGCATCACGCTGAGCCGTGCGTTACTGACCTGCCGGTTCGTTGCAGTTCTTCACAGTCCCCGTGGCCCCCGCCGCCGTGTCCTCCATCATGAGGCGTATCTCCATTCATCTGTACGTTTTCTCCACCCGAGTACATGTTTTTCCTAGGCAAGAAGGCAGGCCAAAGTGAGGCTCGCTGCGTTGCCTGACGGCTCCACGAAACATAACCCACACGCCGTTCCTCCAGACCAGCGTTACACAGCCTCTCCTGAAGCCGCGTTGTACAAAGAAGACTAGAAGGCTGACCGGCTGGCAGCCACAGTGGAATGTAGTGTGTCAGAAAGACCAAGCAGGACCCCAAAGAGTCTGGATAACCGCTATGTGTGTTAGTATATGCCTACAACATCACCTTAAAGGGGACAGAATTGCAAGAACATCCTCCCTCCAGCTATTAAGACAGACCTGAAAATATTTCTCGTACTTTTTAAATACAGGCAGACAGATGCGGGTCACGCTGCAGTTGCTCAGTAAACCTGGTGTACCCAAAGCACCGGCTCTTCCCATCACCGTTTCAGCATTGATGCATGCTGTCCTTCAACAGCGAGCTACACCTGCCCGTCTCCTGCTCTTACCTTTTATCTGAAGAAGGAAGAGACTTGGGGGGCTCTATCCTAATGGCTGGATCCCATTCCCCAGGGGGGAGCACAATGACTTCGTCCAGAAACTCATCAATGCCAGCGATCAGGTCCTGCCGGTCCTTGGCTTTATAGGCAATGTCGTGGAATACCTGCAAGGAAAAGAGAGACGCCATGTAGTAGAGGTTTGCATTTTCTGTAGCCCAGACTTCAGAGGCAGCTACTGAGTTTTATTCTACAAAAACAATTTATTCATTCTCAAAAACCTCTCAAAAACTATCAGGACACTTGGCACAAGGATGTGCGACGCTGAGGAAAACCCTTTCCTTCGGTTGGTCGTTTAATGATAGAGCTTCTTTTCTTGCAGGCATTTCTGATTTTTAGCAAAATATACATTTCTAACCTTTGTTAAAAAAAGTTACTAAAGCAATTATTCATTTCTTTTATCGAAAGAAGTTCTCCTATAAATAAGGAGTTTCAATTATACTTTGAGAAGACGCTTCCACAAAGCCACAAAAAAGCGTGGATCCTCTTTTCCTACCTACTTCAGTCTATCAAAATATAGGATAGTTTTCAACCCTGTGACACAGAAACAATGACAATATTTATTAAAAAATAATAACAAGAAGCACAAACCAGTTTCACTGAAAGGCCTAGAATTACTGATGAAGAGCGAATGAGAGAAGAGAGGAAAAAGAGCATTAATGCTGAATTTTACAGAAATCTTTTGGACTACTTGGAGTGAAGGTGGATCACCACACGTGATAGACTTAATAAGAACAGTCGGTGGTAGGAAGGAGGACTTTGGGGCTATGGAAACTAGACCATTGCTCCAAGCAGTGGAATGACAGAAAACAGAAGAGCTGAGACTGGGCGAGCGGTAATTAAGGGAACCGTACGAGAGTAAAATAACATAAGGAGAAAACGAGAAACAAACATAATGTAAATCAGCCCCAGACGCGCAGAGCCCAAGCGACACTGGAAGAAAGAAGCCGTAAATGAATATTGAAAGCCCAGTCATCTCATTGAGGTATATGATTAGTGAGTAATTGCTAGCTACTCATGGATAATACATAAGCACTGCCTGAGCGAGGAAATGCTCTGGCATACAGCGCAACACACAACAGTATGTCCTGGGTGTAACCATTTCTGCGGTAATTACCTGGAGCATAGCTGCGATCGTGGAATGGGACACAAGGTGCACACCGCAACAAGATTAATTCAAAGATCAATTCGTGGTCTATTTGGAAGAGTGATTGCTAGCAGGAAAATACACACGATGGACAAAAACTTCCTACAGGCATGCTTTTAACAAAACCACGAAGCCAGATGAAATAATTACGTAAACAGAAGGAATTAGGAGGTGACATCTGGACATTACAGCTTTATGTGTATGCCCGTTCCTGCCGACCACGCTGGAGGAAAGGGCATCGTTATTAGCGAACGAAGTGAAACCCGGGAGAACCCATTTCACACAGGAGATGTCAAGACACCTACCTCATCTGACATCAGAGTGGCGATGGCTCGGCCGATCTCATGATAGGACTTTGCTTTGCCCTTCGGTCCCAGTAGAATGAAGAGAAATCTGACAAAACAACCAGATTGTTCCCGTTCAGGATAGCAAAATGGATCACTTATCCAATATCTAGACAGAAATTAAACTTTAAAAACTTGTGGCCCTTGTTAGAGATCCAGAGGCTGCCGGTGGCCTCCAGCTAACTTGGGAGTAGAGGTCATACTCTGCAGCCCATCATGCTTCCTCGGACAAGCGAGACACCACTCAGAGTTTTTCTCCCCAAAAGCCTTAAAAGTAGCCTGGAGACCACTATGGCCAAGTGCTATCACAGCCCTACGCAGAGGTCGCTACCATCCAGCAACCTAGACTTCAGGACGAGGTGAAGGAAGGACGTTCTTCCAATGCCCAGTACCTGGAAGGGAACTACGCACGACGGGTGCAGCTCCAGCGCGGAACGGCTGAGAATCCGTGCCCTGCGCACCACAGACAGCCCACCCGCCTCCGCGGCTCTTTATTTGATCCTATGTTACCGGCTGCTTGTAGCTGTTCAATCCTTGTCTAAAATAATCTGTGTTAAACGTTTCCCCAGGGCTACTCCAGTGCCATTTACGTGACAGCAGCAGTGATGCTAAAGAGCCGGGAGGGGACAGAAGAAGATTTAAGGATTGCTCTACTTGAACAGCAACAAGGGCAGGGACACACCTGAGCACCCTCTGCGCACAGGATGGACCAAGCGGGGCCAGCACAGCAGTGGGCACAGAGGGAAGATGCTATTAACTATCCACACTGCTCACAATAAGCTATATCACTCCCCCGAGCTATCAGATAGCGCTCCGCGTGCTTATTAATGCTCTGCTGGGGCCGAGATCTCTGTTACGGTTCAGCACCCAGCATAGCTACCCACATGTGAAGGGAAACCATTAATGTAAAATAGGGCTTTAGCTATAAATAATCAAGCCCAACTTGCATGCCCTGAATTTCCGCTCCGAGTGTACAATACATACCAGAGACCTGTAAGCCCGTCTGATGGCTTCACAGTCACAGCTTAATTCTTAAGCAGGCAACTTAAGGTGTAAACCTTTTCCCATGGTAGGCACCGGCAGCGAGGGTGACTACATCTACAAGGTATTAGGAGTTAATTTCTTACATCATCTTTTTGGGCAGCAACTATATCCAAGTCACTGCTAATGAGTTTGAAAAACACCATGATGTGAAACCTTCGGAGATCGGAAATTACTGCTCTTTATCTTTCCTGCCCTTTGTCAGTGCTAATGTGCTATGAATCAGGACTTGCTTACGTGACAACATGTTCTAAGGAGATTCCTTGAAAAGGCTATACAAGGAAAACGGATGCCTCTGCCAATAAAACTGTCCAACGGTTGTGCCAGAACAATGGGAATGCTGGTGAAAGGTGGCTGGGTTTTCCAACCTCTTAACTGACGCTCATTAGAAAAAGTTTTAAGTACGGCCTCAAGGTTGGATCTTCAAAGGTACCTAGTTCCTCCTGGCCTGGAATAAAACATTTAAAAAAAAAAAAAAAAAAAAAGATACCACCTTTCAAATAATACTTAATGCAGGGAAGACCTAAGCCTTATCTTAGACACTCCCAGTTCCTAAACTAAATTTCATATGCAAGGCCAAGGTATCAATGCTGAAATGGTAAAAGCCATTACCTCCTGCAGAAATACTCTTACTTTAAAGTTGATTTCATGCTGTAGACAGGTGCCAAGCTGCCAGCTACCTACTCACACAGCATCTACAGCCGAGGCTGTAGAAACACAAGCTTCCCATAAATCCCCTGTTCAGATTTGTCCCAGAAAAAAGATCTGGTTCGTGGCTACAGCAAGAAAATACATCTGTCTTCATGCTCACCTCTTCGCCTTGCCAACTGGCTTCTTAAGAAGCCCTGTTACTTCTGTTGGCCATCTTGCACAATGGCCAACGTCTGGTGGCCTGCGGGATTTCAATGGAGACCATCACGCCGGTGAGACGGCGTCGTTTCAAGCGTTCAGCCCGAGCTGGACTCTAACTAGCAACCTTGAGATAAAAGTCTCTCTCTCGCGCACATCGACTCATCCTTGCAATTAGCAACACGAGAAGTCACATGGCAGGAGGCCAACTTCTCCATTTCACCTAATTTAGCAAAGACTGGGAATTATTGGGGTAATTTTCAGCAAACTCCGTATCAGCATGTGTTTCAAACAGAAACACTAATAGCTGCTCAAAACAACTTGAAAGCTTCCTGAATTAAGCCTTTTTCCAATTACAGCTGTACCTTTCAATCAGGAATGGAAAATAAACACACTATAACCTTTGGTAAGTTGTCTCATCTCAAAACTTTTGCATTACTTCCAGTGTGAGTTTGGGTTAGCTTCAACTTCTAGTCATAAATTTTGATCGTCTCTCATAGCTAGATGGAAGAACCCTCAATAATTAAATTCCTTTAAATATCCTCCCCTATTGATCCAGTCACCCGTAGCCATCTGTCAGTTAGGCTAAGCCATTTGAGGCTTTTCTCCTCACTGTAGTCATTTTGACGGCTCTTCTGTGAACCTTCTGTGATCTATCAGTATCTTCCTCAGGGAAATCATCCAAAAGCTGGCAGTTTTGTCAGTGCAAATATGTAGCTGAAATAACCTATGGCTACTCAGGCACTTTATGTGAGCCTGCTTTCCTGAGAAAATCAAGGAAGGAGCATTAAGTCAGGGGACAGGACATCAGGTATGGACAAGCACGGGAAGTCTTAGGAAACAAGGCAGGACGTCAGGGAGAGCTGGGATTATTGCTGTGGCGGAGGGAAAGGACATGGCACATACTTCTAGGACACCCGGTTTCAGCGGTTCCAGCACTGACAGAATAATCTGCTATACCCAGGGATGGCCCCAGCCCTTTACCTACAGCATCACCCAGCGAAAACTGGTACTCGGACCGCAGCTCTTCCACCCGCGCTCACCTGCGCTCTCCGTCCCTAGAGCGAGAAGCCGACATGGGGCCAAGTTAAAGCGCAGATGACCGGATTGCTCTGGGCCATGGAGACACCCTTTTTGTTATTTGTCAACCTTTACTATGTTAACGCTACGTTGTCTCCAAAGCTGCTGATAAAATGTGAAACACAAAAGGATTGAGAGGTGTGACACCTCGCCAGAAGTACTTCTTCCCTTACAAGCATTAAGTATCATTTTAGATTCCTAAATCAAAATATCATGAGGTCCCAAGTCAAATGTCTTATAAAGTGTATTACATCCAAACAAGTACTTTCTATTTAAAAAATCTAGAGTCCTATAAAAAAAAAGGCATCAGGTTAGCAGGACAGGATCCATAAATACGTATTAATTGGCATTACTAACAGTAACACTTCCTAATCGAGTTCTTCATGAGGCTTTCGACTGTTTTACTTAAGGTTCACACGGAGGTGACTAAGCCATACACGCCTAGGTCATGTCCTCTGCTCTCCTCCTACCTCCTGGAACTTTCCCTGTGTTTCACGAGTTTTTATAAAACAACATTAAAGACAAACTGTTCCTCAGCCAACTCTTTTAAAACTCTAGGATGCAAATTATCCAAATATATTAATTTTTTAGAAAAGGTTTGTAACTTCAGAAGTTGCTGCTCAGCATTCTCCTGATTTTCCAGGGGAATGAGACATTTTCATAATCATCTCCTGGAATAATAACATCAGCTGGCTCTCTTCCAATGCATAACAGAAGTACCCGAATGCTCTTGCATTTACTAAAATGTTCTTGAAAACAAGCAGTTTGTGACACTTGCTGAATTCTTTGTCCTGACTGATTCAGCTCAGAATTGCCTTCAGCATGTAGAACGAGACCTTTTAAAGGGCCAAATATTATAAACACAAAACCATTAATGCATTTTAGGTTTTTGGACTAGATTATGTTTGTATGCATTTAGAATCATTTAGTTATGAATACTTCCACCTAAGAAAGCCCGCATTTCTAGTTGTGACATACTCCCTTCTCTTCATCTGCCAAGATGAAAGCCAGCACAGAATTCCTCTTTGCTGCACACAACACACGCTTCTGATACTTAACATTGCTAAGGACGCTTCAAGGCACAGAATGTGAGGTTTCACCTCGTATCCCTTAGCAAAAAAAAGTCTCTCTGAAGTAGCTAACAAAATTCAACGTTTCTCCCAAATGCTCTGGGCAACAGCTTACAGACAGGGCTGACAGTCCTCGCACCCAGGGTACCTGGTTTTGAACTTTGTATGGCAGCACAGTCAAAGCGCTCAAAATCCTTTGCTTCCAAGCTGATAATGAGCCAGAAACTCATTTATTTGTTTTCCTGTTTTACCTAAAGCACTATTCCTCCTGTCGTTTTTGCACGCTTTACCCTTCTTAAGCAGATGATGACCACCGGCTATGTATGATTCCCCTTTTAATCATATGGACTACGCCACCAAACCCAACAAGAATAAATTCATTCTCACAGCTGAGTAATTCCAATTCGAAATGGACAAACGTGCCCTGGCCAATGCATCGTAAACCCAGCCAATGCACCTCGAAGACCTAAACGTAGCAGCACAGCAACGCTCTGTACAAGCGCAGTAACCTGGCGTTATGGACCTAAGAACTTGCTATGAGTGAACACAACTCATGGTTGGCATGGACCTTGGAGGGAGGTGACAGCAAAGACCGCGGGGCAAAATTTCAACCTAGTTTGCCCAGGGAGGCAACAAGGCTTTACGTGCTATGCTTCTGAGAAATTTGGCTAGAAATCTCCATGAAATCAAACGAAAAGCACAGGTAGTGCTTTAGGAGTACCTTAGGAGGTACGGAGGTACGGAGTGAATACAACACAGACAGGCTCCAAAGTGAGTGCAGCACTAATATTTTCCCATCCATTTGGGGCAAGAAATCCCTAATGTCCATGACTATCGATTTGCCATACGGGGTAAGGGTCATCGTGAAAACTGTCCCAGGACCAAGCCTCACCGTCGTCTCTTTGCCAGCTGACCGTCAGTGTAGGAGACAAGGTCATCCCGTGTCCCGTGTCCTGCCTGCCCGCCCCCGAAATAAAAAAAAAGAAAAAAGAGGAAGAGCAACTAAAACAAGATTCAAGTTCAGCCTGCTCATCCGTGCCTATCTCTCAAATCTGGAGCAAGCAAGAGCAGCAGCTCCGTAAGGGTTAAAGGCACCTACACAGAGGAAACTCAGTCAGGTCCTGGAGAAAATGTTTCTATTTTTGAGAGGGCTGAGGGGAAGCAGTCCTTCTGCTGTTGGACACCATGTGAGATGCCTGCAAGGCATCCAGCATTCCCAGCAGAGATACATGCTGATGGGCTCGAGGGCTGAAAGAACAACCTCTTGATGCACTTTTCCGGCGGAATCCACGGCTTGGACCGCTGACGGAAGGAGCACAACTTGAGACTGCAGTAACGAAAGGAGACGGTGGAGCGTTTGGTCCGTCTTCTATTTCGCACGGGTGATCCTTCAAGTTTTGGGCAACGTACCAACACTGCAGGCTTCTCACCTGATGTCCAACACATGAACGCAGACAGACAAAGGCAGTCCTCTGCTGCCAGAGCTGCGATTTCCCAGAGCAGGTCCTTCTGCTGGAAAGGCTGCTATAAAGGACACAGCCCTGAAAACTATGCCAGTGCTGTAATTAGTGAACAGGACACACATCTCACCCTCACCTACAAAGAAGAAAAGATGCCTCTGCAGTTAAAAGCTTAAGCTAGGAGGCAAAGGAGGAGAATCTGACTCCCGGTTCTGCCACAGGCTTCCTAAGTGACCTTTGGGCAAGTTACTTCATTTCATTTGAGACTTGTAGACACAGGCAATTCCCCAGCACTACATATTAGACTGTGCAAGTCTGTACAGCTTATCTCCCCCCCAAATCTTTCCCTTGCTCATTCTTCGTCTTTCTTCCCCGTTGATGTTACATTAACGCAGCAGACCTGAACACGACTGCACATTTCTTTTATGAAAATAAAAAGCTACATCTATTGCATTGTCCAGGACAGAAACAGCCATACCCAAGCCACGGTGCCAGGACAGTCGCTAAGTGCTTGCCAAAATGAGGAGTTCATAGCACTGTGGAATTAAATTCAACATGAGAAGACCAAAGTCCTTACAGTGTTTTTCAATCTGATCGGTAAAAAGAAAACTCAACACAGTGAAAGGCTGGGATCTCTCTATACCGATTTCAGATCCCTGATTTTTATTACTAGGGCCGTATGAAAACACTCCACTGAGAGACTTTCCCTGGAGAGTTCATCAGTTCCCACTGATTTCTTTTAAGTAAAAATTTACTTTTAAGTAAAGGAAAGTGCCTGTCACCGCAGGAATAGATGGCCACGCGAAGACCACCTCCCCTCCGCGTTACAGGTCAGCACGCCCACAGCCCTGTGCCGAAACCTGGGTGTTTAACCCCCACCTGCCCCAGATAAAAACAACCTGCTGCTTTCTAAAGAGAGACACGGATGCGGGTCACGCTGCAGTTACTCGATAGACCTGGGTCACCATACTCCTGCAGCAACCCACAGCGCCGAAACGTTAGCTGTTTATTTAGAAAACCCAGGTGGTTTTGCACTGCCTGGCTTTGCTGGCGTGGGTTTGACAATTTTACCAGGAACTTGATAATTTAACAAAATAAAAGGAGAAGCCCCGAGGGAGAGAAGAGGGGTGGGGGCATGCCAAAGGCTCCAGCTCCAGCACCTTGCAGAGTCCGCGGGCTGTTCAGTGCACGTCCACAAGACGAACATCCTCCGCGCGAGATGGCCGAGACTGGGGGCTCACCCAAGGAGACGCCCCACCACAGCTCGGCTGAGCCCTGATGGGATTTCCTTGATTGAATTTCACAGGATGCAGCCATGGCAAATGGCTCTTCATTACTCAGGAGGGCCATCTAATGAGCCTCCCTGCTTTGATTAGGGCTAGCATTTGGTTCAGAGGACAGCAAATGGATAATACTATTTCCTGGAAAAAATGCTGGCACGGAAGGACGTATTGTCTTGATTAATGCTACTGAGTAATGAGGTCGTTCAGCAATCCTAGATGTAACTTCCTGCCTCCCACTACCAAAACAAACAATACCTAATTTCACATCTGCTGAAAAGCATTCGGAGATGTGTTTAAAAAAAAGAGCAAGCGGGATTAGACTTCGAAGCTGAAATACTGAAGTACATGGAGCTCACTAATGCTGAAGAATGCAGAATAGCCTTTTCTAAGATTAAGCCCCTTTTATCTCCCCATACTCCTACCAGAATACCCAGCGTGTGCAAACAGTTGTTGACGTCGTCATTTTAAGGAGCCACTTAATGAAACTCCCAGGAAATACAAACACTGCTGCATTACTAGAAGGCAATTAAACAGTAAAACTAGATCATCTTTCTCCTTTGTTTTGTACATAGAAATAAGGTACAGATTACAACAACCATATAACTTTAATTCCATACAATAGCTGTGATTCATTCCAGCATCAGTAACGCACTAGCCACGAGCTTTTGTCACAGTGCTACGTCTCTTCTCACAAAATACTACTTGCTATCGCCTCAAACCCTGCAGGCATTATTCAAATCACAACCTTCACTCTGTATTGAAAGCCCTTGAAACCCATCACATAAGATACGTATTTGCACATTAGCAGTGCGAAAGCTGCAATTTGAACTCCGTAATTACAAGCAAAACGCAAAGTAAACCCTTTGCAAGGTGATAGCAAAAGCAGCCAGAGCCCAGGAGCGCAGCAGTGCCGAGGAGCAAGGCACCGCAGAGCGTGGCGCTGAGCTGAAAGGGGATATTGCAAACCAGCTGCAGGCTGTCCACCTGCAGCCTCGCTCGTCCTTCTCACCGAAATTCTGCTGCGCTCCGTTCTTACTGCACTTCATTACCTTTTAATACTCATCATTTTTACAGTTCTTACCGCGGTAGGGTGCTTGTGTGTATATACGAAGCAAAGATATACTACTACATAATGCTCACATACAGCAGATGTTCTGGACGTCTATACCGGTAATTTTTCTCTACTCTGTTACATGATAAGCAATATGCAATTGTATAATTAAGGGTAATACTGTTAGGAATTCAAACAGGACTTTAGCTGTGCTATTCTGGTAGATTTATACACTCGCTGTACAGACAGTTATGCATATTCAAGCAGTGAATTCAAATATTTAAGAACGTAAGATACATTCATATCTGCGAGACTCAGATTAATTTGCAACATGACTCACAATAAATAAAATATTTATATGACATTTGTCTCTGAACCATTATGCATTACAAAGCAACAAACAGTGTCACCACCCCGATAGAACTGTATGCCCCAGTTTACCCGACTTTTTTTTTTTTTTTCGCCCCGGCAAGGCCAGAAATGCATCCTTCATGTAATATGAGGTTTTTAGAGGAAAAAAAATAGAGGAATCTGAGCTATGTACAGTGTGTCTTGGCGGGGGGGTAATCATAAGGGGCAGGAAAAAAGCCCCAGTAGTTAAATTTCACATCGATAGTGCCCTTTACTGCTAAGTTGTTAAGTTATCCTGTTTGTGCAACACTTGTGTATTTTACAGCTTGTATCTTATAACCAAATTCAGGACCTGAAAATTATTAAGCAGCTACGGTGAGTTTTGTTACTTTAAACCAATAATCCTGACCGTTATGCACGTCACATGCTGGAAAGCAACGGAGAATGCCGTCTTCTGGCCTGGTGTTTTTATTTTAAAAGGTGGAAAAGCAGTTTCCAATTCTCATCGCCTCCCTGGGGGCTGAATTCTCTTACCGGGTAGGGACGGGGACTTCGGTCAGAGCACCCAGCATGACCGCCTGCTGCAGCCGGACGAAGGCAATGAAAGGACTCTCCAAGAAGTCTACCTCTCCCACCAGCACGTTGGAAGCCTCAGCATCACGGGGCAATTTCTTCATGAATTTATTCTTCAGCTGCATCAGTCAAAGAGGAAGGAAAAGAAAATTAAGTCTCGTTAGGCAAGCAAACAGGAACGTGCAAGAAAATTTACCCAGTTTTTCACCAACATTTCCTCCTTGGTCAGAATATATCTTTGGCCAATATGTACCATCCCCACAGAGTCTACCGAGATAGAAATGCTAAGATCAGCCCCAGAAGAAGAAAGCTGACATCGGTGCTGGGAGCCAAGGCGACGCCGAGAAGATTATGCCTCTCGGAGCTGCTGTTTCTGTTTACAGACCTGAGGTGGTATTATTTTGGGGAGAAAAAGGCGCGCAGCGCTGAGGAGGACGAGTCGATCTGGGCAGGGTTTCAGGAAAAAGCGCTGCACCATTTCGCCGCCTGGCCATCCGCGCGACGGGGAAGGTCAGGCATTTTCTACGAGTGAAAGCGCAACTCCACGTTCTGCGGTCGCTGCTACAGAAACAACTGGCCCGAGGAAAACTAACCCTGAAGGACGGGCGCCGGGAGCTGGGCACCTGCATTTCGCCGCGTACGCGTCTTTTCAAGTTCCGAGGGAATGGCGAAGCTTAGCGCGGGCTTTTAGGAGCGCGTTTCCTAGCCTGTGGCTGCCCCCTTAGTGTAAAATTTGCTTGAGGTTGCCCAAAGCCGTTGTTCCCATTGCCTGCGCAGGCCAGCACAGGAGGAGTCACTGGGCAAAAGCAGCAGGCGTGCTGGCTTTGAAACTACGCTAATGGTCTCAATAAGCGTCTAGGTGAGAGGCTGGCTCGTTACCGCTTCCCACCA
Organism: Harpia harpyja; assembly: GCF_026419915.1. NCBI lineage: Eukaryota > Metazoa > Chordata > Aves > Accipitriformes > Accipitridae > Harpia > Harpia harpyja. Next base: position 2,143,662 of record NC_068941.1, read on the forward strand.
TCACTGCCCGAGCCCTCAGCCCTCCCGCAGGCTGCGGCCCTCGGAGCACAGAGGAGGGCACGGCCGAAGGGGGACAGAGGAACGTGTGCCATCATCAGAGACCTTCTGTCCAGGAGAAACCCCCTTCTCGATCCTTCTACAGAATGAATCCTGGATGGCTACTACATCCCTCACCTCCCCAAGATCCGAAGGAAAAGAAAGCCTTGGGAAGAAGTGAAGTGAGACGGGACATCCATGAAGAAGACAGAAACCAGGGAGGGTTTCCGAGGAAAATAAAAGCACCGGCCCTGGACGGAGAAGCCAAGGTTGGCGTGGGGGGCGATGAGGAAGAGGGAGGTTACGAGCGGCACGGCCGGCCTCCGCATGGGTCCGGAGCCAGGAAGGGTTGGGTGGCAGAGGGAACCCCCTCCAGACGCTCACCGTGTGGGCTCTGTGTTAATTGTTCCCCTCCTGACGAGGCTCCTAGCACTCTGCTAGCCCAGGTATGAATACTAAAGCAAGGGGGGGGGTTGTGTGTGTATGTGTGTGTATACATATTTATATCTCAAACCCAACTATGTCTCTGAAGAACAATCATATCTACCCTTAATCAATTTCCATAATTTGTACAACAGCAACACAACTACGCGTGCAGAAGTTGAGGGTAAGGGCACTTTTTAAAAAAGCATCAGTAAGCAGGCAGGTAGCAGTAATTGCCTGTCTTCTGTCTTCATCCTTTACTCTGATAGCACACAGAAACTCCCTCCTCCATCCCAGCCACATAACCGAAATACACGTAAAACCCCACCGCCAAAAGGCCGCTAATGACGTTGCTAGTCACAGCGTAGCTAAAAGACCTCTCATGTTTCCACCATCAATTAAGCATCCATTGCTTTATAATCAAGTTATGGCAGCCAATGTTTTACCCTGCCACAGCAACTCCTACCTTGATCCCAACTCTGTCCTGTATCCTGTAATACCCTGCTGTCAGAGAGAAATTTTAAGAACCTCACACAGAAGTTTAAGTAAATGAACTGTTGACATCTGGAATACATACATATATACCACTCTGCCTGATCCGTTCCCAGTGGCAAAAATAGGCACTTCAGCAGAGCCACCTAAAATCCACAGCAGCTCACCCCAGAGTCCGGCTCCACACGCTCTCAGAAGCCCCAAAGCACAGACCCTGACTGATGGTTTTAATATTTATGAACTAGAATACCTTAAGCACACAACAAAAAGTAAGGCGTATGGTAATTCCCCGACAGAATCTTCCTGTCTTTAAATTGATGCTGCCAATTGTTCACCACTTGATAACGCATGCCTTGGAAGAACGAGCAGATGACAAAACACTCGGACGCATGAGTTTTAGGGCCCCGCTCGGCAAAACCTGTCAAGGAAATCTGGTGCTTGTTAATGGAGAGCTCCTCTGTAACGAGGGGATTGTCTGTGGGGTGACAAAGCACTTAAGCGTCCTCCCTAAACGAGTACAGCATCCGCTGCTGCAGACGTGCACCCGAGTGGGGACAAAGCTGCTGTCAGGAGAAGAAGAAAGGTGAGATGCCCAGCAGCAGAGGAGGATGCTGCTCCTCAGCCCCCCCCTTTTCTAGGCAGCATGTGGGGGTTTTTTCCCCAAGCACCTCTAAGAGACACAAAATCCCCCCCTCTGCCAGCCTGCCAAAGCAAGAGTCATCAAAACAACCTTCACCACACTCACGGGAAGCTCTTCTCTCATGGCCAGTCTCTCCTCTGATTTTCCTGAAAGAGTCGTGTTCAAAAGTAAAGAAAGAGCAAACACTTAGAAACTTGCTAATGCTTTGAAACGGGCGTTTGGGGTTCTTCCCCCTTAACTTTTGGGCTAAGATACAACGTGGTGCCATGGCAGCAGTAAGGCACTGTGTGCTGCCGAGCTGCGTGTGGCGCAAGGATAAAAGCATAAAGATGTCTAACTCTTCTGTTGGAGAAGCAGAGCGACCTCCTGGGAAAAGGAACCAAACCAGCTGGCAGGCTTGCTCTGATAGCTGTTTATCCCCAAAGGCTCGGGTTACCCTTTTTAAAGGATGGTAAAGAAGAATATAAGATCAAAATCATTGTCAGAAAAGGACAGGTCCTTCTGAAGTGCACTCGGGTAAATCGAGACGATAGTATATGAAGAACTTGCGCATTTCAGCAAATATTTTGTAGCAAAAGAAATTCAGCAAAGACACCAACACTTCTGTCTGATCACTCCAGTAATCTCATTTTCTTACTCGCCCAGGCTATCTCAACATGTCCTTGCCATGATGCCTTTCTCGCCTTATTCTTTCTCCATACTCTCATGATCTTTGACTGCTCCTTTCTCCTCGGTAACATGAGCCTGAGTTGTTATCTGAGCTTTTTTTTGGGGGGTGGTGGTGCTTTTTCTAGTGTTCTTTCACACTGTTTCTACACCTTTGCCTTTTTCTTCATTAACAGCAACAACAGCTGTGCCAGAAACATGACAAAGGGAGCTGGCGAAGCCACCGTGAGCATACACCAGTCCGATTGCACTGCTCATCGTCAAGCTTTCTCATACTTAAGATCTAGATTTTAGTCTACCTGAAAACCAAGGCAACTTCATTTTTTATTTTAAAAGAAGGTTGTACCTCAACGCAAAACAATGTAGTTATTTAGTATATTGTATCATACTAAAAAATCAAGTATTTAGTAGAATTTCCTATTGATTTTTGCTGCCTGATGAATAAGAAAAGCACATGGGAACGTATGTATTTTTCATCGTATGTGGAGTTTAACTGTTCGTTCATGGCAAGCCCACCGTTAACTGTGGCTCTAAACATGGTGGTGTATGCATGGCCTCTCCTGCCTCCTCCAGCACCATTACACCCGGACTGCAAAGTGTTGCAGTCCCCATAGCATCACCTAAGGCAGCCTGTCACTCCAGAGTGGAAATAACCTCCGGGTGATTGATCTAGAGATAGCTACCCCAGTTCCTGCGTGGGGATAGGCGTGCAGTCATTTTCTGACTTGAAAAGGGAGAGCAGAGCAAGACATTCTGCTCCCGACACCTCGCGTCTTTCTGAGGGCTGTCTGCTCGCTGCAAAAGCGATGGGAAAGCAGCACCAGAGGAGCCGACGTAAGGTGAATCCCGGCAAGGAAAGGAGCGCTGGGACTTCGGTCACGGTATAAGCAGCGCTTCTAGAAATGCGGCAAAGCATCTGCTGCGTTACTGAACAGCGGAGCTCAAAACTGCAGGAAAGCGAGCTTAGAAGACGACCTATAAAGCTGTATTTATTCATTTCCAGCAATCCTTCCCGAGGTAGCCAAATGGTATCCCAGGTCCAATTCTGCGCTTATCACTGTTAAACCAGAGTGCCAGAAGAAATCTCCTGACCGGCATTGTTCTCATCAGCCACCTGCCAGGGTTGCTCTCATTTATACGTCTTCTCCCAACGTACAGCTACGGCTTCGTGCTAAAAATAGTTCCTTACAGCCTGAAGGTTATTCTTCTCATCTCTGCACCTACGTACTGTAATTGTACCACAGCGGACATGAGCAGGCTCACAGGGCTCTGCAACACGCATCCTCTAGCTGACAAAATATCAACTAAGTCCAACTGTGGGGAAATTGCTTCTGATTTTAAAACGCTGCAGCAGCAGCAGCAGCTGAGTTTAAAAAAATCAGCCTCTCCTGGCTCTTTTCGGGTATCTTCCTGGCACTTGAAATCTCTTTAGCCTGGCACAGGATCGCCTTTCTGCGAGGTTATCAGATTTGCTCAAGCAGGGCTGCTGCGCGGCTGCGGCGCTGCTCTTAACCCCAGCTTTCCCCGTAGAACCAGCAAAGCTCCCGCAGCCCTGGCCATGCTGCTGGGGGGCCACCGCTGCCCCCACCTTTACACCCACCCCTCCGTCCAGCTTAGCACTCGGGCTGCGTCCTCGCAGCCCGGGAGGGATTTCCGACTGTCCTCAGATCCGAGACGGCTTTCTTCTTAACTTCGGCGGCAGCAGAAGTAATTTGAAGTTGAAGGCTTTTGAAAAATCCTGCCCTTAGTCGGTTCCCACCCTGGGTGATCTTTGGAGGTGCTCTGTGTTTGTCTGGCTACGGGTGAATGGCGAGGGAGGATGTACTGCCAGAAACACCGACGGGGGGTAACACTCAACTCGGCTACGAATCCGTAACGAGCTTTGCCAGGCGACTCAAGGAAGTAGAAAAATGGGAAAAGTCTCATGAAAAGGCATCAATTATTGATTCAGAGGGAAGAAAACTGCTGGAACAATCCCACTCCTGCACGCATGAGTCAGGATTACCAGCAGAGAAAATATTAAATAAGCATCAAGGAGCTCTGTGGAGGAAGCCTGGAAAAGCGCTACCGGTTCTTCCACGAATCGTGTCTTGCAGGAAACTGGAGATTAAAAAAATAACGGGAAGGTGGCAAATCCACAATAAACGTTCAACTTCGCCGAACAGGTTGGTCGCACGCTTGCGCGCGTTGCTGAACAAGCACCGTGTTGGCCCAAACCCAGGTGCCTTTCTGAACCAGAGCCGACAAGCAGGATCCCCAAGTCAAAACAGCATGACTAATTTTAGTGGGTTTTGCTCCAAATGAGTTTTGCAGCACCACTCGCCACTTTCTTAAATCATTTATCAGCTAGGTGATGGGAAGGGTGCAGTCAGCACTTCAAATCCATTTTGAACCGTTCCCCAAAGAAGCTTCTGAAAGATTCGAGTCCTCAGCAGCACCCGAGAGCAGGGAAGGAGGGAGGGAGGCCGCGCAGCTGGAAGCACTATATTCACTTTCCCTGCACTCTGCTAAATCGAGCATCGTTCCAACCCGACCACTAATGTTATGTCAAAGGCCACAGATCTCCAACGCTGTACTTGCAAAAAGGCACGGCAACCTGAAAGTCACCGCTTTCCTAAATGTCTTTTAACGCTCTGTTATCATCAGCATCTCTTAAGCTTTATCGGAAATGAAAGCAATTCCTAAGCGCACACGGCTTTTATTGGATCTCTGCGGTTGCTCTCGGGCACGTTACTGTGCTGTAGGGCTGTCCGCCTTGCCCTCTCGCAGAGGAGACTGCTGCACAGCCTGCGAGGCAGCTCCCAGCCGCTGCAGTTTCCAGCCTGAAACGCAGGTGTAAAGCCAAGGCAAGAGACCAGCTCAGTGGGAAGGAGCAAATGCAGTCACCGGGGCCAAGGTTAGGTACGTGCCCCCGGACCTCCTGGCAAGATACTCGAAACCAATTTAAGGGACCAAGTCAGACTGATTTTCCTAAATCACTCAGCATCAAGTATTCTGTAGAAGACGGAAAGCTTCTTCCTTTCTTTTGGGAGCACCTAGCACAACCGAGAGCGTAGCTGCTCAACTACCCAGGGCAAGAGAAGATGAAAAGGAGCACTCGGCTGAACAAACGCACGGCTTCTGCCCGCCACCCCTGGCACACTCTGCGAAGTAGTTTGCAGGCTTGTCCAAGGCAGGAGAATACCCAAGGCAAGTGGAAACTCCATTAAATGAGTCATTAGCTGAAGCATGAGAAACACAAAGCCAACCCAAAACCCATGATACAGCACTAAAATTATAACTGGAGAAGCCCTTTAGCTAGTCACATTACTGTAATGATGCTCCAGTCGCTGCAGAACAGCCTGCAAGGAACACGTAGGCACTGATCTTGGGAAGAATCTGTTTGCCCTTATGTGTCATAGTCATATTTGATCACCCATAGCCTAAGGAAGAGTTACCAAACAAAAACCTCCAGCTGTGTGAGCTGGAGTTCAGTTAAAACACACCACCTGTTCAGGAACAGCCTCCTTTGAAATTGAGGTTACAAGCCCATGGAAGCTTGAAATCAGTTGCTCTTTGGGGTCCGAGCTCTGCAGCGTGCCGTATGGCATCAACAACTACCTCTGCCTTTGCACAGGACGCCTCGGCGCACCGAGCGCCGCAATCAACGCCTGTTGACTTTGGCTACTCACTCCATTAGCATTGCTTGGATTTAAATGCCAGCTGCACGGGGGGAGTAGCCCCGACGAACTGAGATGGGACACGGCTAGTCCATTCACATGCCATCTTACTCTCATTTTACACAAGGTAAAGCTTTTGCCGCTACGCCCTGTTTGAAAAATCAGCCCTAAGTGGAAGGAGGGCTGGGACAAAAGAAAACCTGGTAGTGAAGTGTGAGACCACGACTCGTTTGAGCTTTTCTGCTACGGGTAGAGCAGCTGCCTTTATGGGATATCGCCACTGTCCTCACCTGACAGCGCCTGCCAAGTGTGCAGCAGGGAAGCCCCCACATGCTTACAGCAAAAGGAAAAATAAAAGAAAAATGTTATTCAGGTCTAATGCCATTACATAGCTACAGCAGATAACCAATAATCCCCGTCTCATCCTTACAATAACAATATTAATAAAACAAAACCAGAATGAAAGGGCCATCCACTGACTTCACCTAAGGAAACTATAAACACATACTAAGTTCATAACCTGCCTTCTTCCAGCCGTGCAGGATCTGAAGTGCAAGCTTGAATTCCCCTTCCCATTAGCAGCATTTAGCTGCTACTGTCAGTGGAATTGAGCGACCAAAGCAAACGCCACTGGCCTGGGAAATTGAGAATGCTATCTATCTGGCAAATATCAAGAATAGAGTTTCCAGGCTTTTGCTTAAAAGCCCAGGAAGGCAGCTTTTGGCAGTCCCGCTCTGGGAAAGCAAAGCTACCAGGGCTATGCCATCCAGTGGGGAAAATATTCCACCCCTCCTCTTCTTCTTCATGTCCTTCATCATTTTACAGATCTCCCTCCTCTTCCCCAAGCCACACTTTTGCAGGCTGAAGACCCCTAGACTACACTTAGCATCTCCAACAGAGAGTCCATTCCAACCTGCTCTTTTTCACTCTACCATGTACCGTTTCCAAGTTCACTATATTCAACAACCTCCAGCACTGCACTATTAAAAATAGCCAGCGCTTGATGTGGGGACGACAGGGAAGGGAGGAATCCATGTGAAGGTTAGGGTATAATTTGGCTGCAGGCTCCAGCTCCTGCTTAGCCCCGGGTGCAGCAAAACTCAAAGCCACTAAATGCAGCTCTTCCCCCTCAAAGCACGGCAAAACCCGAGCATTCAAAATAACCGCTGACTGTACAGATTACCGTCACAAGCCTAACTGCATACGCGGTGCTTTGTGTAACTAAAGGAAGGCTTAACGGTCCCTGATCACAGGGAAAAGGGATCCAGCTCCCCAAACTCCTCTTACATCAAAGCCAAGCGCAACACAGGGGATCTCCCAGCGTGGCAGGCGGCACCAGGCTGCCCGGGAGCACGAACGAAGGCTCGGGAGGAGAACTCCTCTGCAGGTGCGGAGGGGGAAGAAGAGGTGAGGGCTGCATTATTTAACAGAGGCCACTTAAAAATTCACCGTCCCTTCTGTTTACTCTGCGTAGGGGTATGCGTGCTCACCTCCTCACAGCGTCCTATTTCATCGTGGGGGACCCACACGTGAGCACAGACACGCAGAGCTTTTGAACTTCAGAAAGGTTAATTCCCCCAGGAATTCGAATCTGCCCCTGTCTCTCTTTTTTTCTGTATCTGTTCACATATATGTTTAAGATTACCGTCCATGAATGCTTACCTCAAGGGATACCGTCAACACTCTGTGTTTTGTCTATGCACAGAACTCCACGACTACCCACGAGTGCTTTAGAGGTGCGCTGCTGATACACTGTGGGGAGAAATGATGCAAGCAAAACTGCTCTCTGCACCACGAAAAAAGGTCTGAGTAAATGAAACTCCAGTTAACTAAACTTCCTAGAAACTTTTCCTTCCCTTCAGAAAGGTGGCAGTGGTCTGTGCTGGAAGACAGTCATTTTCATTAGAGCTCCGTGGAGTGAAAGTAGGTCATCCAGCCTGACAGACCTAAAAATTAGGAATGTCTGCTTGTGACGGCACAGATGAGGAACAAACAGGAAAAGCAGCAAATCGCTCCCACCATTAATCACTGGACTTCATTCCAAACAGTGGGATCCCATCAGCGCCCTCCCCGTCCATCGGTCCCCCAGGAAAGGCAAGAGGGTTTCTCTCAACAAGGCCAACTTCTCTTTTAACTTTAGAGCTGGCTTTGGCACAGATTCCCTGTTGATATGGAAACACCGGTTTGAATAAACAGTGCACACACCACAACAAATAAGAAGGGTTTTGTGCCTCTCTCTGACTGACCATATTCATTCAGAGCCGGTTTTTGTCCCATATACGAGCCCTTCAAAAGCGGAGATAACGCCAGGTCAGTAAACTCCCCTTATATCAACATATATTCCTTTCCTATATGCTACTGCATCAGCTCAGTAATAACAGGTCCCTGATAAAACAAGTTTTCCTTAAATGTCCCCTTTATTCTACCTCTTGAGCGTTAAAGAAATCCTTGCGATTCAGCCATTCGGAGCTGCCAAGGACATTTTAAGAGAGCACGGCCAAAGGATTTCTCACGGGAGGAGGGACAGAAGTGGGAACAGCAGTGGGAACTTCCCCGCCTTCCTACGGTCCACTTGCACTACGGCAACAAAGGGGCTGGTCGAGCCTGTACTTGACTCTTCTCAATCACTTTGGTTCACAGATAAAGCTGTAAAAATAATTTTAAATATTTTCAAGTTATTAAGACTACAGGAATCAAGAGCTAACTAACAATCCTGGCTCTAACACCATAAATGACAAACTGTCCCCTGGGCATTGCAAAGACGATTAAAACCTTGTCCTCCCCAAAAGGTTGCTCAAACGGAGAAGGGATGCAGCTGCGGGCACGGTGCGGCTTGAGATGTCTTGCACGGGACAGGCAGAGTGAAACTCCAAGGTACGTTGCCAAAGGAGAGCTCAGCCCAAACACGGCTTCAGCAATACTAAGTATAAGCAAGGCCACTAATATTTCCACAGATTAATCATGTGGGGACGCTTTTACAAACATCCTCCCGAAGCGCTTGTGACTCTGATACTGCAACTACAGGCCAGCGTGTGGCAGCGTAGTTCGAAACTGGCTAGAAAGCTGAAAACTGCACAGAAAATCCTACCTTGATGCGCACCGAAAATAAAGAAAGAATGGAAAAGTAACACTAGCAAAACGCCCAGGCAGCAGCGGGCAAGCAGCCGTTGTTATCTGTGCCGGCAAAGGCACGGATAGTGAAAAGCCGGGCAACCAGGAGCACAAAGCCAGCCTTCCCGATGCAGGCATAACCCACACGTAGAAGTTTCGCCGGTGTAGCCGCATCGGTGGAGAAACCCCTGTTCTCTTGGCGTACACAGCTCACACCAGCAAAAGGACGGCTTCTCGTCAGTACAGGTCTCCCAGTTAGGTGCTTCCAGCAGGTACGGGCTGTGAGTCTGCCGTGCGGACTTGCCAGCACGGCATAATTGCACCGGTAAGCCCTTTGACCTGCAGACGAGCTTTTAATAAAAAGAAAATCAGAGAGGAGCGTGGGATGCCACCAGCAGCAAAGCGTGAAGTTTGGGATGTGCCGGTGCAGGCTGCCCAGCGCTCTTCTTCCATACCCCTGTTCTGGGCACCCTCTTTGACAAACGGCTGCTTGCAAGCTGGCAGGAATTCAGGCAAGAGCAATCCAAACTAGGAAGCGGTCGAGAGACATAAATACATCAGAAAAGCTTATTTGCATTAAATATACAGAAGATGTGTAACTTGGCTAAGATGCACCTAAACCAGCAGAAGCGTTAGATCTTTTCTAACTCTAGCTGGTTGAACCATCTACATGTACATACACGTGTACGTCCCCCTCACCTGCCCCGGGTTTACTGGATAACCCGCCAGAAGCACCCGCTTTTTCTAGACCCATCTCTGCTGAGGACCAGGTTAGGGTAAACCACAAGGCTGTCTCTTCTGACAGCTCAAGAAACCTTCATTAGGTCTTTCAGTTTGCCGTTATCTAATACGGTGTTAAGCAAAAAACTCGAGAAAACGGCTCAGCCTTCAAGAGCTGGAGGAATCCTCCTGCCCTGAGAAGTCCTGGTCTTTCAGACACCGCTTTGGTACCCCTGACGTATCTGGCAACAGAGAGCTCAGAGCCCAGGAGAGAGCAGGAAGCCTAGACGCTGATTTATTAATTGGTAAACAGAAAAGAAAAATAAATTGTCCAAAAGTGCTGCCGCCGCTGCCTCTGCTCATCTATCTAGCTGCAAATGACCAGTACATTAACTGCAGCCAACACCTCATAAAATAAGACAAATGAAGGCAAATCGCTTTTCTGCATTGCTACCTCAGAAGCAGCGTTCTGCCAACACAAATGCAGTGCATGGGAACACACCTCCTCTTCCCTAATTATCCTTATAAACTGCCAAAACGTCAAACAAACCCAAAGCAAAACAATGATAAAACAGCCAAATCAAAATTTGGTGGCCTTTATTGAAGCTATTTATCATCAGAGCAGTTTGAGTCAGGGCCCTGGCGTCTTCCACAAGACACTGGGGATGCTGAACCGGTCTCTTTTGCAATCTCCATGTAATACAGTCCAATGAATCAAGCCATCATTCTCACAGCAGAGAGGAGTCGGTTCATGCAAATTACCTGACTTCAATATTCATAAATAATACGCTCGTAACCACGCATAGCTGTTTGGGTGCTCGGCAGTGCTGACAGATACGAGAGTGGCAGGAGGAACGAATCAAAAGCCTTTTGTTTAGCTACAGGGAGGGCAAACTTCCCACACAGGCTGGAGGCGGAAAGGGAAGACTTCCTTCGGAGCTCCCCTTTTTGTTTTCCAGTTGTTATACCTCCTGCAAGACAGCGTGTTTATTAAGCGTGGCGGTGAAAGTGGGAATAAAAGCCTTCTTCCCCTCTTCACTTCTTCCGCCACAAACCTTCGCCTCTGGTAGACATCATTAAATATCCTGTTACGGCTTTTTATCCCAAGAGCTCAGCTGGGAACCTGATGGGCAAAAAGCTTTGTAACACTTTGGTGATCGTCACCAGATCCCAATGCCCCGAAATAACAGCATAAGAGTAAATCAAGGCTGAAACATCTCTCGGAGAAAATACACGTACTTCTGCTCCACCAGAAGTTCTGGCTCGCTGCTGCCTGCGGATGCTCTCTACAATCTGTTCTACGCAGGCAAACGCTGTCCAGACAGCACAGCCGCATCGGCAGAGCTTTCGCGTCCACACACTGTGCCGCCACGGACTGTAACCGACTCTGCGCTATCAAAATAAACAGTAAAACACTGTCCCATTAATTTCCCTTTCCACAGACCACCGGTCGTGACAACCAGCCTAAGAAAGCAGCTGCTATATGCAGTCGAGGTAGGGGGGCACTGTGTTTTGTCTGTCACAGGCACACGAGATCCAAATCACTATTATTGATGCAACTTTGTGATGAGTGATCCGCAGTTAAAGATTTTCTGCAAACTCCGCGTTTTGGTAATTGGCCCTTCCTCTTGTTGTTTCAGCTTTACAATCACTTGCTTTCCATGAATTAAAGGGGAAAAAAGAGTAACGTGACATTTTGAATTCAGCAGACATCCCAACCTTACAAGTACCCCAGGACTTTATTACTTTCAGATTTCCGCATCATTTTGTGATGTCACGCGGTCTTACTCTGATGGCAAAATTATTTCATCCGGTCTCAAATATAAGGGCGAGAACTACACAAAGCCAATAAGTGTCTTCTAACTCCACCATCTTGCACGAAGCAATTTCTCCTTTGCCAAACCTGCTAATCTAACTGCTTATCACACGTCTGTAAACACTTTTATGTCAGAGGGGAAAGCCAGAATAAAGAGAGACATTTAAGTTATGGTGAGAGTTGTTTGGGGTTTTTTTTAGTGAACAGCAGTACACTGGAATTGTTTTCAGAGGGCAAGACACCAGTAAAGGCTAGTGCAATGATCTCAGAATTATCAAAGAACAAGCCAACCACATAGGTCTTAAATACTGCAGCAGGTTGGCTGCAGAGCGCTGGCTTTGTACCTCCAGCCCCAGCTCCAAGCAGCGCTCGCCCCAGCCCTTGTGCGGCCATCCCGTCAGGCAGCGCAAGGAGCAGATCCAGACAAAAGTTAATGTAAAAAAAAAAAAATTTAAAAAAAAAAAAAAAAAAAAGCCGTCATAAAATTACCAGTGCCAGGGCCAGTCATATGTAGAGAGCAAGGCCAGTGGAGAACCTTTTGGAAAACCCCCATCTCTGAGCATAGCCTGTGTGTCTCTGCTCTCTCCCTGCCTTTCAGCCAGCGAGCGTCTTCCCCTTCCCCTCTAGCTGATGGCTCTTTGCCCTGGCAGCGAGGGAATGGGCAGCACTTTTTCGGCCGGTCCTTTGGAAAGAGCCCGAGCATCCTCTGTCCTTTCCTGACTCCAGCCTTTTCCAAGAGGGATCCTAAGTTCATTTTCTTTGTGAAGGAGCTTTATGGTAACCTAGTAAGAAGATTAACTCTATAAAAACAGTATTAAGAAGGCAAAGAGTATGAGAAAAACAAAACAAAAGCAAGAACAAAGTATATCCAAAGTAAGCACAAAACCATCCTTTCCCTAAGGGTAGAGGAACCAAACTCACACCGCTCAATACAGGTAAATCTGAGTGCTACCTATGATTTTAATAAACCCGTATCTCTCCTTACTACCACTGGCTGTACTCGTGTCAGCATGTCTTGGGACCGCTGCAAACATTGTCCCTTACTCTCAGTGCTGTCTGTCTTCCAACTCCTCTTTGCAATCTGCGAGAAAGCCACTGAGCCGAACGGGACATCTAACCAGGTTCAGCGCCTGCGTAGCGAAGCAAAGCCCAGCTCCTCGTTATACAGAGGTTGCAGTCACGGGAAAGCTGAGGGTTCTTGTCTTCTCTCACTCCTCTTGATCGTCTGTCGCTCCTCTGTCCCTGGAGGAGGCCAATCCAATTGCCACCACCTCCGTCGTGCATTTGCCTTTGAAGACCGGCATCTTTCCCGATTCCTCTGCAGGGCAGGACAAAACACGCCCTTGCAAAGCTCACGGAGGATCCTCTGACAGATCTTCAGGGAAAACCTAAGCACGTCCAGTGCCCTCTAGTAGACTCCACTGCCACTCCTTCGGCTAGATCCCAAGCAATTTTAACACTTCTCCACCCTCCTACGACAGAAGCGCCCACCTCACGCAGGAGCTGCCACGGCACAGATGTACGAGAGCACAAATGCATCTGCCCCAGCTTAAGCCTCTTCACAGAGTTGTCTATATTAGCAGGGCTTCTTCGGCAGCTAGCAAGGCAATTGCCCAAAAGGCAACCGGCCCACCCGAAACCTGAACCGACTCTGCAATTCCAGCTCTCCGCAGGGACTGAAAAAGCAGCTCAGGAGACCAGGCTCGACAACGGGCACCTCGAAGAAGTGCCTATGTTTGGAGGGATCAATCTGGGCTTTTGCCTTTGTGGCTGAGGTCCCAGCTGCTTACTGCCCCTTAACTGGATTATCTAAAAAAACCCACCACAACCCAAGCCACCTGAAAGCAGCCTGGCCCAGGTGACCACGCTCAAGCACTCCTGCCAGCAACAGGCCAGCTCTAAGAGGCGAGAGAAGTGGCCAAGCGCGTTAGACAACACGCCAACACATGCCACTCTTCTGCGTGGAGCCTTCCCCCTCCCCGAGTGTCCTCTTCTGACCTTCTCCGGGCTTGTTTTGTTGCCTCTAACCTCAAAGGCTATCCTTGGAAACCACCAGTTGTTGCAAACATGGAACTGAATAGAAAGATCCAGTACTCGCTACTGGTGAGGCAACTGCAGTATGCCAAGAGATCTGCTCCTGGTTTGGCTCCACAGAGAACGATGATCCCAAACAAAGAACGATCGGGGTCATACAACGGGAGACACCAGTTTTCCACTTGGACCTTACAACATCAAGGGGAAAGGAGCAGGGAAGCCACAGGTGGATGCCCAGGACCTGCCTGCTTTTCCACAAGTATGCGAGGGAATTGTTGCTAAGCAGAGACAGAGCATCTCAGGATGGAGAAAGTTAAGTCTCACTGGGGCTGGAGGCTGGTAGTTGGGTAAGAAGACTTTCCCAGGTAGGCTGAAAGTACTGGAAGGTATGGCTGCTTCAAAACGTTACAGCTGCTTCCAGCTAGAGGAGTAAAGGGCAAGAGTACAGGGCAAGAGCTGTCCTAAGGCACGGTCCCGTGTCCCTCTCCACGTTGTCTTGTGGGTGACGATCGCAAAACCTGCCCTGCCAGCCTAAAAAAGGGAGGGCTTGAGGTCACGCTGCAACTACAAGGCGCTGGCCACCAGCACTGCTCCAGGAAGAGAGACAGACAGAAACAAAAAGAAATAAAAGGGTAAAATCTTCTGAGGAGCACGTTTCACAGTCTGAAGAGAGAGCATCCAGAACCTCTACGTCAATTTTACTTAGGTGTCTTTCTGCTCCGTAAGAACCTACTGAAAGACAGATTAAAGGAGTATCCTGGCTATAATATCGTTACACTGTTAATTGCCCCCTTCCAATTAGCATTAAGGGTTGCAGCACTGAAAATTAAGGATGTAGGTAGGCAGGAAAATTATTGAAGGTATACAGAAGTTTGTTCAAAGCCTTTCTTCCTTTAAAACACAGGCACACAATACTCTCCTTTATCTTTGCAAAAACAGTGATCGATGAAAGAGCTTAGGTCCCGGTCCTGCTCCCAGCAACTGTTATAAACTGACTTCAGCCTGTCGCAGTTCTTATACACACACAAATAAATAAAAAAGGGCATAGCCTCTTTCTCCAGCAGACTTATACCTCACTATACAGCCTCATGAACTGTCAAGCTTCCAGACTGGATCCCAACATAAGGAAAGCCAGTCACTCTGCTGTCAAGGCAAGAAAATCCGTTCTCCTTCCAGCTCCTGTTGTCGTAACACGATGGATTATTCCCTTGCCTCCTGTGTGGCATGCTAAGTTCTGCTCCAGAAAGCTGCCAGGCATCACTGCAATTTCACAAACTTTATCAGGACAGGAGTTTCAGTCAATCAGTAACAAAAATTGAGATCTAAGGTGATTTCTCAGGCCGGCTTCGAAAGGCGTACGGTACAAGGGTTCCATTGTGCAAAGTTCATCAGCGGGACACGGGCTAATTAACTAAGCGGCTTTTTGGAACTAGTTAGTTTTCAAGTAACGGTTTTCGCTACAAACAGTCAGGCATTATCCGCACTGAAAGTTAAAAACTTTGGAGCGCACTTCCAAACTGGATTTATTAACAGATTTCACTATTAGCACTACCGAAACATCTATTTTTATACCAAATTCTACACAAAAAGCCTATTATCTGTATGCATCCAGAGACATTTCAGCAGGAGGGGCAACTGAGACTGCACTACCGAGATCTACGAAGCCTGCTGCAACGTTCAGACCCAGTTTTCTGCCAGTCTATCTATAAGACCTCAATTATAATGTGATTAAAAATATAAAAAACATAGCGGTCTTTCCAAAGAAAAAAAGCTATTTTACAATCCTACTCTTTCCCCAGCTATGGCTGCATATATTAAAGGGAACAGGTATTTTGCAAAACCAACCAACCAATACAGATGTATGCTACAACTTTGCATGACACTGAGGTCAATGCAAAACACATTGCCCTCCTTCTCTTTCCGTGAAAGTATATTTATTTATATAAATATATAGATTTATTTTTTAAATATTTAATTACTCTGAACTCACTTGTCTACATTGATTGTGTTGCTGTGTCCCTTTAAGGCAGAGTTGCACTTACAAAAGATTGCAACCAGCCATCATTTGAAGGACTAGAGTCATTCTCAGCTGGCCAGCATTACTGCGTTACCCAAATAATTTTCCAAAGTAACTCTCATTTGCATTCAGAATAACCATGGGACTACAGAACACTGAAAGACATGAAAAAAAAAAAGATTCTCCGAAAGAAACAGTCACGCTTTGAGAATAACCCACTTTTTGAACCGAGACAAAGGTTTTTTTGAAATGTGCACAGAGACCTTATTCAGACACCAGTTTTCTAAGAGCTGAAATAAACTCACTCTTACCCCTCAAGACTCTTCAGCTCTCGGAACGGACGAGAACACACACAAAGACAGCCCATACGATATACCGCAAACATCACCCTCGTCTAAGGGACTGGTCAGATTCATGGATACTTGGCACTAAAGGCCAATTTTAACTTTATTACTCATCTCCATTTTGGAGCTGTTCTTCCACGGTTACCTCTCTCAGCACAGTTGCCTATCTGAAGCGATGCTCAGTTGCACAGGGTGAGGCAGCATCTTCTATTCCACCAGCTCCCGTCGTAGGGACGCATTCCCATGAATGCTCCTCATCTACCCCACGGCCCTTGCGAACACACGCCTGGAGAGCTGCAGGACCTTAAGTTTCTGTGCAGACCCTTGCCGTAACCCCTGAAGACCCTCTTCTCAGCAGGAAAAGGATCCGACATACATCAATATCTGGGTATTTCCCCTCCTTTCTCAAGTATCAGCAAGATGCCACGTACGTGGCGTCACTTGCTTCAGGCCTTGCAAGAGTTTAGCCTGCTGTTTTCAAGGGCTGGTGCTTAAAAAGCGGAGGATCCAGTCACAGGACTTGGAAATACTCTACTCACCTTGCTCGCCCTTTTCTTCTGCTTCAGTTTTATGGCAGAGAGCCCCTTTCCCCAGCATCCAGCTCCTGACCATACGCATCACCGAGCGAAGTCGGAATCCGAAGCTTACCTGATCTTTCTCGGGCTTGTCCGAGATGTCATTCAGACTGGTGGAAGTCAGGTTTCTGTGAGTCATGGCTGGGCTGCCTGTAAGAACAATGTCGACACCAGTTAAAGCAACAATTTCGATCCAGTCAGAAGAACACAGAGGCTCAGGCTACAGCAACACCCTTCCTTGCACGAGGGAGGTTAACGTGGGGAATTTAAGACCCTGACAGGCTGCTTTCTATGACTTTACGTGGCACGTGGGCTATTAAGATGCTAACGCTTCGTCGTCTGTGACCCGCAGCGTTCCCATGACTCTCAGGACAACAAAAGAGTCTAAGGACTTTCCAGAATTCCTGCCCGTGGGAGAAAAAGCGAAGCAGCAACAGGCTGCAGACACTGATGCTGCCGGGTCACCCAGGACCCAGTCTCAAACCCACCCCTCGACAGGGCTGGGACCCTCGCGGTCACCCCGACCTGCAAACCTTCACCTTAGCTCTCCTACGTTGAAGGCATCTGCCCTACGCTCCTCAGCATCCCAGATTTTGGTACGCAGCTCACGCAGGGAGGGAGGCTGGCAGCTCTTGGTCCTTCGGAACGGCCAATAATTAAAATCTACCTTTCGTCAAGCAAGCTCATTAACTAAGCTCATGAACCTTAAGCGTTTTACTGATTGAAACAACACGTGCACCGCGCTGATGGGCCAAAAGCCACCAATTCCTGACACCAGAGACCCCAGAGAGATGAAGAAAACCCCCAGAGACGAAGAGCTGAAGCAGTTCACCTCCAGTTCTTTTTCCAAGACCAACTGCTCGACTGTAAACCTGACACGCTGGCATTCCAGCACTGCAAAACAGCTAGTAAGGAGCTGCTTGCTCCCTTATGGACTACTTAGCCTACTTCTTCTTGCGTTCTCAGAGACTAGCAGAACATATGGAAATAGTTCTAAAGAACTTGGAAAAAGCCCCATGATTTCAGAATTCAGTTCTACAATCCCACTAAAAGCATTTGTAGTTAAAACTGAAGAAACTCAGAAATAGCCATAATTGTAAAAGAAGAAAAAAAATTAATTAAAAAAAAAATAGAAAAGACAAGACTTCTGGGATGGATACAGTATCATAAACCACAGCAGTCAGTATGCATTTTTTTTAATTATTCTGAAATTTTCCCATCCCTTCTCACCCACGCTCGCAGGAACCAGAAGCATAGCAACAGGAGCTGTTACCACAGAGTTTCTGACCATGAACATAACTGGAAAGACAGAAAATACTCAAAAAGAAATGGCACTGAGGCATTTCCCAACTTAGGCCATATTTCGAGACAATATTGATTAAACTTATGCTTTGATATTCATACCAAAATAAAAGTCCAAGTTTTCAGTGTTCATCAGCTCCCAGTGCAAACAAGCGCTATAATAAATCAGCATACCGAGCAAAAAAAAAAAAAAAAAAAACCAAAAAAACAAACTAGGAAGAAAAAGATCTGGACTCCCGCAGTTGGGTTTTCTTTACAATATATTCATCATACGTGGAGTTAGCCTTAAAGCATTCTTTCTTACGAGCCGCTTGGAATCACAATATACCTGCTGTGTGTTACTGTCCCATCCAGGAACGGCAACACAGCAAAAGCCAAGCACAATTAGATAAATCAGATATTATAAAAGGGGGGTCCCCAGCTTTTCCTCTTCCTGCTGTTATTGCGAGCCAGATTTAAGACCTCACCTATCTCTACAAAGTTTCTACAAGTGTGTTTACTCATACAGTGAGAAATGCCACTTGGAAGACTGGTTTAAGCTACATATATTAGTAACCATTCTCCTAATTAATTATGAGCAAGCCAGAGTTAGAAATGTCTACAAGTTTTGATTGAATGGTTGATATGAAATCTGTAAGTAGGAGATAAACACATAAACAAAACAGGAAAAAAGCGATCAAACTTGCTCAGGTATGTTGCGTCTGTTACACGGTTTAGGCATTACTTTGTTCGTAACACCTTCTGTGCTATGAATATTTAATAAATGTTTCTATTTGGTAAAAAAACAAAGCTGGACAAAAAAAACCCCAAATAAACCCAGGTTATTGTAATCCTGAAGCCCCTTATTGAAACCCAGGGCTCCTTTTTCTTGTATGGTGCAATTAGTTATCTTTTAAAGGTTGCACAGACAGTGCCAATTCTGGGAAATCTTTGACAAGCACATAATGTACCCGTAAATTAAAATGAAAGATTGAAGCTCGATGCAGAGACACACATGGCTGCTTTGCAAATCTGAGCCAATAATATCAAATAAAGCATCAGAGAAGCACTTTCTTTAAAATGCGAAGCTTGTTCACGCTGATAATTGGTGTCACGCAGCTCAGTGAGTCAAAGCAAAGTTCCTATCGGTTTCTATTACCTGAGCGCTACCGAGTGAGAGAAATTAAACAAGAAAGTCTTTGGCAGAGTTAAACAGATCTGGAGAAGTGCAGGGACCTGCAGAGATGGGAATACTGGTGGGCTGCTCTCTGAGCTGGGCATCCCACACTGCCCAAGGCCAGCTCACGGCTTTGGGAGAGCTGCTCTTCTGCTGTGGATGGTGAGACAGCATTGCAGAGATGGATTTCCTCTTGGTCAAGCCTTACCGTGAGACCTCTTGAGTCCTGGCACGGCTAACGACTCCAGCTGAGAAAGAACTAAGTATGGCTTCCAAAAAGCCTTGAGCAAGGGTGGAAAATGCTAACGATTTTATTTTATACAGTTGTTGACTGCTGTTTCAGTGCATTCTGTTCAGAAGAGCTGCATGACGTAGCTGTAGAGAAAGGCACCTGCTGAAGGTATCCCTTCATTTTCTGCAGGCTGCTTTGGTGGTTTTCCCAATTTCTAGGTCCAGTTCTGGAGTAAACGGACTAAAATCAGGGCCCACAGCTTTCACAGCTGATATTTTTCCAGATTACAACATTTGTTTGCTTTGTTTGTTAGATGTCCAAGGCCGAATGTTTCTTAGGAGATAACTACCCTTCTTTCTAGAGAAAGCAGGTAATGACTTTATCGCCTCTTGCTAGCAGCCTCTTCCTCCCTGCATGATCAACATAACCACATCAAACTCACAGCAGCTCTTCTCGAGGCATCCCATATTTATTCCAGACCTGGACAGACCCACGTGCCAAAACACTTGTCTGCCTTTTCCAGTTCTACCCCTCGATTTAATAAATACCACGCTTCCCTACAAAGACGACCTTGACTCTACTCGAAAACCATCACGGCTCCAGCAGCACTACCACTACGAGGCTGAACAAGGACAAGCGCGTGGAGCCCAGAAGTGAGGGACAGCAGACAAAAACCCGTACGAGCAGCAGCACGAACCTCCGGGCAGAGGGCTCTCGGGAAACTCCTCTTGTCACAGTAAAGCGTGTCGGATGAGGAACGTCCCCCTCCATGCCCATAAATCCCTTGCTGGCAATCCAGCACTGCTCCGGTATTTTCTCTAAAGAAACTGCTTGTGCGATAGCACTCCTATTTCAGTGAGGGACAGAGCTCCTACCAGGAAGGAGGACCAGAGCCCGAGAAGAAAGCAAGCCTGCACCTGCAGTCGTCCCTGAGAGTTATCCCCACAAAGTCCTGTGAGCACGTTAGCCATAGCTCCAGCTTCTTGGCACAACACACCGACCTTACTCACACCCTTTTTCCGTCATCAGGCTGGCCTTGCATTAAGAGATCTGAGCACCAGGACTTTACAACGTACTCTTTGTTCTTTGGAGGTGGAAAGCGTCTCACGATCCCAATTCAAATAGGGCTCTCCCAGGCTAAGATGATTCGTATCTCCATCTCCTTGCACGAAATTCTACGCTTAATGCTGACAGCCAAAACCTCTTGAGCGTGTAAAATGTGACTGTTCTCCCCTAAAGTTTGGTGCCTGTGCATATCATCTTTTGAAGTTGCCTTACAAGGCCTTCAAGTTCAGACTAGTTCCACTCAGTACTGGCTTGGACGATCTCTGCAACACAGGCTGGAAACCACAAGCTTCACCTTTTACCAGCTTTGCTGACCTAAGGAACTTGACAGTATCCCAGGCTGCATTTAGAAGTTTTCCCCAAATCCCTGAATTTATCTTGACTACCAAGCAGTGTCACTAACGGAAAGATGCCGCCAGAAATGCAAGCCGCGACACGTGCAAAGTTGGCTCAAAAGCCCTTTGGCTTTGTGGACGCCGTGGCCCAAATCTGCACAGCCTAAATCCCTTCTGCCTCAGGTTCCTAACGGCTGTGCACCTTTGAAGACCCACAGCCAGGAAGGACGTGTCCAATACTCATTTTTTTATGTTTGTATAACAAGCCCGCTTGTAAGAGCGACTCTCTGCAGCAGACCGAACCATGTGGAGGTTACGGTGACACGAGGGCATCTCAGTCTCTGGGGTAAGGCTAGCAATACCGCTTCTGAGTAAGACCTGAAAGAGGGGGGAAAAAAAACCCCAGCCTTAAAAACCTGGGAGTCCGCAGGTGAGCAGCTTCTCTGAACCGAGAGGAAATACGGGAGCAGAAGGAAGCAACAAACCTCTCAGCCTACAAGCTCTCAGAGCCCGGGACGAACCAGGGGAGTGAAAAGTTTCTGCTGCCGAGACCTCAGCCGAAGACTTTGGCACACGACGTTCACCCTTACGCAGTCTGCTAACTAAGGATAATTTCCCGATTCGGGCCTAATTTGTGGTACCGTCTCTCTGGCAAAGGCGATGCGAGCCTCTCCTTAGCAGTGCTCGGTCAAGTACCGGTGCAAGAAACAAGGCAGGCAGTCCAAACCCCTCCGTGTTATTATCTCGTGCTACTAATAGGCTCGATAGTCGTCTTTCACGAGGAATATCCTGAAATTGAGATTTCTGTAGAGTGCTATGGCCAATAAAGCACGTCTCTGTGCCATCGGTGCAATAAGCCGTGCCTTCCCGGGGGAACAGCACGCTCCTCTGTGACCAGGACGGCTCCCGATGAGTAATGTTTTACAAAGGATAATCGGCGAGAAGCGGGGCCTGAGGAGAGCCCAGCTCATCACTGAGAGAGACAGCTGGCGGGGCCTGCTAGCTGCGTGATAAGGGGAGCCTATTTTTGCATGTTACATATACGGAAATTAAAAGTATTTAAGCTTGTTGCGTTTACAATACCGCACTGGTGGCGAAATTCATGAAGCCCTTTTAACAGCCGAAGGATACTGCAATAGATGAAAGAAATGCCACTAGAAGGCTGAGGAGGGAGACCACCGCCTGACCTACCTGTTTCATCCCAGATGAAGGAAAAAAAGCAAACCAGAGCGAAACAGAGCAGCGGGAGAGCATCAGTGGAGGGTAACGTGGACAGCCAGAGCAGCAGCCATTCCGCAAGGCACACGTTCGCAGCCACCCCACTGTTAACGCAGCAGCGAGCGTTAGGAGACCGGCTGGTGCGAGTGACCCCGTTCCTCTTGCTCTCGTGTCCCCCAGCCCACCCGCCCTTACCCCTGCCCGTGACTTACTGAGCCATCCCACGCTGGGGCTGCGCTGCACTTGCATTTCATCGTCCAACGTACGGGTTGCGAGGCAGGGCACGGAGCTCTCGAGGGGGCTGCGTGCTTGTACGGTGCAAGCAGGAGACAGTAGCAGCGGCAAAGAGGAGGAAGAGAGCAAAGTTGAGAAGTCAAAGAAAAAAAAATAAATAAAAAAAAAAACGCAAGAAAGAAACGCTCGAGCAATTGCACAAGCAAGCCGGGTAGGAGACAGAGTGTTTGAACAGTCGCAGTTACACGCGAGTGCACCTTTCGGTATAGTTCGGCGACCAAAGTGGTAAGCCCGCTCACTTGGAGCGCGACATCTCCTCCGTAGCTCCACCTTTCAGTGTTCAGTTGGCAGGTCTGGAGCCAGTTTTCCATCCCTGGTGTCTAAAATTCAGGCATCTTAGAAGCGGATTTCAAGCACCTGAGTAAGGCAGCTGCAGTGCCTGTTGTGCTCAGCAGTCCTGAGCTGCGGTGCGGTCAGTAAGGACGGCAGACACACAGCGCTTTTGAAAAAAAATCAGGTTACGTCCCTGTAGGAGCCAACTTTGAGCATCCTGACCACGTACCGCACCCAGGCACGCCAGTTCGGGCTTGGAAATGCGTACCGTAGTCCACAACACTGCAAATAATGCAAACAGCTGAATACATCGGTGGGGTTTTTCCAAGCATTCCTTGAAAAATATCTCATTTCTGACTCAAACTTCTCTCCTCCTGTGCTGGTATTATTCGGCTGACGCCATCATTCAACTCTCTAAAGGGACTGAGGATGCAGTTTGTATGAAAAACATTTAACTGAATAAAGCTGGACTCTAACATAGCATAAAACCTTTAGAGGAGAAAAGTTTTCATCTGTTGCTAGCTATCCTTCTCTCAGTGCATCAGCCAACGCATTGCAGACAGCCTAAGTGTTATTTATTTTAACTCAACTGTTTCCAAACTACGCTGTCAGCACAGCGAAAATAAATAACGTTTGTGAGGTGTTTGGGCCGCGCAGACACCACTCGCGTGGTGATGGGTAGCATGCCATTATTTACGGCGGTTAAACACTCACGCTTAAAAACGCCACAGTTTTCTACAGCCTCTGCCAGCTTGGTTTTAGTACAGTTCGACCACTTCTCTTCCACGCTTTTGCCAAGGGCTCTCGCAGGTGTTAAATTATACAAAATGCTGGCAGGCAGGAAACTTTTGAACAAAAACGTCAAAATGCATAGCAAATGTCACCACCGAAGCACTGATAAACATCGATTAGACAGTCCTCAGGCACCTGCATAAGGAACGGTGACCACGATTCTCATTTTATACAGTGGCAAACCCACGGCAGACCTGCGTTACAACCCAGAGGTGTGCCAGCTGGGCAAGGACTGCTGGAGAGCTGCTAGCGTATACACGTTATTTATTGCAGGGCTTCACGTCAAGTGCTGCACCCTGTGCCAGGAAAGGACACAAAGAACTCTTAGAAAAGCCAGACAACAAAACAAGACACACAAAAAACCTGTCAAAAAACCCTGCAGGAGTTCAATTGAAATGTAAAATCGAAATGTCCTTGTTGAACACTTCATACAGCTCAACATTCTACCAATAAAGGAAACAAAAAGGGAGGTGTCTTTGTAAGGTAACTCTGAGTAATCACTCGGTACAGCAGCTTTGTCTGCTCGGCTTTTTGATAATCATCTTTTTCCTGCTGAATGGACAGCAAAGGAGTGTTTTGATTGATCCTCCTCCATCCGATGTCACACAAGCAACTACCGTCTTTTGCCCAATTTCTTTCCCAAGAGCAAAAGGATTCCTGAGAAAACATCCTCCCACAAGGATGATCCAAATATCAATCTTTATGACGCAGCAAAGAATAAAAGGCACGCAGCGCACACCTTTGCCGCTCAAACGTTCCGTGCTTCTGCCGATCTGATTGCTACCGAGTCTTATCTTCAAAAAGAGCAGTGAAATGAAAGAAGGGGGCGGAGGATGACTGTGCTACCAGGGACCACAGAGCCGCAGTCATCCCTGGTGAGGTTTGCCAAGGCAGAGGGAGCTGCCGGAGACGCTCAGGGATCGGTCACGGTGGTTGCAGGGGCGGGAGGTCAGTCACCGTTTCTTGGGTTGCTGAATTTCTGCATGCATTTTGCGTAACTGCACAGGGCTCAGTCATCTCAGAAGGTGGAAATAAGAATGCGGCGATAGCCACAGACTGGGGTGCTTTACAGAGAAATTCCCAGCAACGCACAACGGAGCGAAAATGCACTCCTTTTCACAGGCGAAGCCTTAGCTACTTCTGCTCATTTACCTTTTTTCCTGCTTTATGCAAAAAGAGTATCTTAGGACACATCAAGAAGTTTTAATTACGATTAGACATAATCCCAGAACAGGAGTTTATACAAGCTTATCATGAAGCTAAGGAAGGCACAGAAAATTTTAGAGCCCCTAAGATTTAGTTATTTAAGCGCCCTGAAATAACTGAGATACCGGCACCTCAGTACCTTTGAGAACTGTGGCCCAGGGGATACTTCCAGATTTCAGACATAACAAATGCCCTTGAAGAAATCTGTCATAATTTAACTTGGGTTTTAAGCCTAACTGCCCTGAAAAAAAAATCATGGGCAGAATCCATGCTAATGACATTATGCTAAAGTGTTTCCTAAATAAATGGTTTTGAAAGTGATTTAATACGATTAGGTACCTATCAAAATCATAGGTTCCAAATCAATTGTGACTGCCCAGTAAGAGCCAGTAAGTTGCACAGTATTTTTACACATAACCTACAGCAGGGTCTGGTTCAGCTTCAGCAGAGATCGTTTCATTAACGACCCTTAACGAACACGCAGTAACTGTGCCCATTAAATGCGCAGGGTGCTTTGTAATTTACATCCACGCGTTTTATGGGGAAACTAGAGGTGAGAAGTTCCCCCTTTTAACAGTGGCCGTGAGCGTCAGTCGAGCAGAGAGCCAAGCTGCTTCCCAAACATACCAGCCCCTAAACCTATTTTGCAGAGGTGAGAAGCAAGCGATGCACAGAGGGGCTGCCACTCTCAGGAACCCGGCAGCAGCATCAATATTGGATGAAAGTTTCACTGACGCTGAAATGAAAGGTAGACACTGAAAGGAAATACCTACCTGGAAAGAAACGCTAAGGAAATTTATGAGCGCTTGGGGCTGATGGCACTTTCATTATTGTGATTAGCAATGTCGAGAGACAGCTGCACTCCTGTTGGCTTCATTAAAGTTGAATTTGTCTAAAGGACAAATTCTACCTTTAGAAGCACATGAGAGGCACTCATTGAATTCCAGGGAGCGTGGTATAACTCGATCAAAAACGTTCTGGAGTTACTTTTTCATTAAAGTCTAAATAATAAATAACTGTAACAACTATTCATGAAGTATTTCCCTTTGTATGTAAGTCTCTCCCCCTCCTGAAGTCTCAAAGCACTTCAGCTGTCAGGGAACATAATGCATCATATATTCTCATAACACATGCACATCCCAGGTGGGGAAACAGAGGCAAAACAACATGAAAGGAGTGGCTGAAGGTCAGCCAGCGGGCTAAGCAGAGCCAGGAAGGAATTTCTTGAGAATCAGTCCAACTGAGACAGGACCTACACGGACCCTTCGAACAAGAAAAAAAAAGAAAGAAAAACGAAGTCACCTAGGATCTGAGCAAAGGATGCCCTTAGCCATGAAAAACAAGAAGGGGCTGGAGCGAGAACTTAGAGCAACGCCCTTTGTCAGCATCACCCTTCCCAGGATAAGCATGCTATTATTTTCTCTTTAACCAGCCCTGAAAGTCTAGCTCCATACAGCGAAGAGACAGGGCTTACCGTCCAAGGTATGGTTAAATAATATACTGAGCGTGATTTACCTTCAAACCCTCTAAGTAAGTTTTAATTTGCCTTTAACACCCTGAGGTTTTGATGGCTCCTCAAGAAATGACTTTAACTGCGGAAAGGAAGAATTTGACATTTACCAGCTGCTGAAAAAGAGAGGAAGCCGTTACAAGCATACGGTGCAGTAAAAACAGATGCGACACAGAGGTGGAAGGTGGATGCACGCTGTAAACAGCCCATTTTAACCCCTTCAGTCGAGACTTTTGTTGTGTCCGAAGGAGGCACTAAGCATAGCCATGCCATACAGTCAATCCTAAAGGTTTCTTTACATTTCTACACTTTAGGAACTCACTGAGACAGGTACTCAGAATAAAACACTAAACCTGATTACTTGTTCAACTGTAACATCAGAAAAAAGCCTATCGTTGCCCAAACACAGAGGCACTCCCAACAGTCAGGAGTCTACCGGCTCGTCTCCCGCGCAATATGAGAGTGGTTAGGTCTGAGCGTGGAATCACGAGCATGCCTGGAAACATCTCTCTGTGTTACCACAACCCTCGGTGTCGCAGTGCCTACCTGCGGGAAAGGGGTTTGGGGCTGCACAAGGTGACACGTGCTAAAGACACGTCCGTCTTGTGTTTTGCCTCCCATACAGCACAGCTACCGTCCAGGACCCTTCTCCTCCTCAAAGCAAACCTCTTCATCTTTTCGAAGGTCCAGAAAGTGTAGTAGTCACGGAGGTGGTAACTGGTATCTACAGATACCACCGCAAATAATGCTTAAGCATTTTACCTGCAGCAGCCGTTTCCTCCCTTTAACAGAAAGCAGATGCCTCCAGTACAAACAGTGGGGAGGACACAATGGAAAGCCCCAGAGCGTGTGCTGGAAAGAACGTCATTTCATAACCCCAACCGAAAACAAACACGAGCGGCTCGCTGGGTGCCCAGTCCGGACCCGACTGAGGCATCCTCCCGGCATCTGAAGTGCCTGGCTGATTCAAGGGCAAAAAACTGAGGCACCTACAAATTTCATGCCTGAGGCTAATGGGAAATGAGCGGGGGGGCTTGAGGAGCAACGGTTACCCAATTAGCAAGGTCTCTGCTCAAGGCTTGTGGGAATTTGCAGGCCAAAAGCAAAGCTTGGCGATGCCCAGAAGCACCTTTCCCCTCCCTGGGGAGCGCTCTGGAAGAGGCTTTCTTTAGCATGTACCAACCACTTCATCTGGCCACGCTGAGCTCCTTCCCCAGAACTGGAATTTCTTTACGGTGCTCTCCAAAGCACAGTCCCTCTCTTTGCTCCATTGGACTCCTGCAGGGATATTCACCAAAAAGCTGCACACCCAGCTTCATGTTATTGCACCTTTCTGTTATTCGCTTAATCGCTGCATTATTAAGGCACTGGTACACGACAAGATGCATCATCAAGAGCAATAAGTATTCTTCACATGCACATACACACCTGCTGCAAAAGCAAAGGATGATAAAAAGTAGGAAATATTAATGAAGTATGACAATAGGTTAGGGAGAAATGTTAGGGTGAGTTTTAGAAGCAGAACACAGAAAGCTAAGAGGCCTTAAATGTAGCAAGAAGAAAATAATTTCTTTGCTGGCTTTCGTTTCTGGGTATTTTAAAATGGCAACTTTTAGACAAATTCCCAGACTGTAACAGGAGGCAGTTGAGAGAGCTCCAGGACATGACAATAGGCTTTCTCTTTTTTGACTACCGCTAGTAAGAAGACTGCAGATCTTAATGTATGGGTAAGTACAGAGTCACTGCCAAGGCCTCTATAGCTGTCTGCATCCACGCGCACACATGCATTTACAGACACCGCTATACACATGGCACTATCTACTATGCCATTTTTAGGGAGAAAGCGACATATTCACAACATACGCCACAGAACAATTTTAGGAAGAATAAAGCAAGATGGAAATCAGCTTTACCCACACTGGACAATGACTGTATGGCAATAAAATGCAAGCTAGGCGTTACTATATACGTAATTTTTGATTACGAGTGCCATTGACACCATCTGTTACAGAAATCGAACGCGCATCAAAGCTTCATCTCTGCCCAAACGTTTCAGATCATTGGCCTTTTAGGTTCAGGCACGGTTGGAGCTTTTTGTAAATCTCTCTTTCCTGCCGTCGTTCCTACATCATCTCCTACAGGCCAGCTGCAAGAGCATCTCTC
Organism: Harpia harpyja; assembly: GCF_026419915.1. Taxonomy (NCBI): domain Eukaryota; kingdom Metazoa; phylum Chordata; class Aves; order Accipitriformes; family Accipitridae; genus Harpia; species Harpia harpyja. The sequence goes on from NC_068941.1 coordinate 2,171,741, forward strand.
TGCCTTTCCCTGCGCCTCCTGCACCCTGCTGCCCGCCTGCCACCTCCCCTCCTCTCCCACTCAGTCCAGTGAAGATACGGTTAGAGCGATGTGCCACGGCCAAAGCAGCCTTCAGAGCCCACCACTGACGTGCCATCAGCATGGGTCTCGCTACACTAATCACGGGTTAGAAAAGCATCGTCAAGGCAACGCAGTTAGTTTTCGGCGGGCAAGTTTGGTGGGTTGCTTTAAAAGGGAAGGCTATAGCCAGTTAGCCTCTGCATTACCATTATCGGGGTTGGTAAACATCCTACTTGCACTGGAGACGGTCTTTCCAATGTCAGCCAGAGAGCGCAGGTTGGATTTCTTGGTCTGGTGCCGGTGCTTCCTGAGCAGCGTGTAGGTGACTTTGTCCTTCAGTTCCGATTTCAAAAGCCCCGTCTCGATCTGATTGTCAACGATCATTTCTGTCGCACGCAGAGAAAGGGGTGAGGGAGATGAGAGGACAATTAATCACAAAGCACAAAACTCAGCTGCGTCAAGGGAGAGCAGGGGGAGAGAGAGGGATCATTTTCACCCTACCTTTTTGAAGGATTTCCTTCCCATCTCAAAACCACCGCCGGATTTCACCATTTTATTTTCAATGGGAATCTCTGTTAGACATTTCTTTTGAAACGGAACATAAGCACTTCCATCCAGCAAACCCCATCAGCCACCGACACGTTACCTATTGCACCGAGACTCCCTTCTGTTATTTTCGTACACGCCACTGGAGCCTATTTCAAATCCACTGTCCCCAGGATAAGATGGTTCTCAGTTCAGAAAGGGAATCTGCTCTGACCCTGTATTTTTGTGAAGAAGCTGCAACTACACTGCAAGTTCCAGTACGCTCCCAAACATACCACGGTAAAACTTCCATCAGATTCAACAAGGCCTGAGTTCACCTCGCAGGCCCCCAGTAAAACCTAATCTAACAACAGGAAAAAGTCCTGGAGATGAGTAACTAATTAAATCACTCACTCTCAGAACTGAAGTAAAATGATGGCATCTACAAAAGGCAGAACTTGCTCCAATTGTCACAGGATGTGTTACGCAGTTTGCTTTTAACTGAATCAGCAGGAAAAAAGGCTCCCAGCCCACTGCAAAGACTTCTCACTTTCCATCAAATCTCTCCTTTCTGCTCCCCTATCCCAGAGGAGAGAGAAAAAAAAACGGTAGCCAGATTTATTAAGAATCCCTATTGTGCGTTAAATCTCACATTAAGTTGTTCCCTTGATTACTTCAGTTAACGTGCTGTCCCCCAAGGGAAAGTGGCAGCTCTTATTTGTCTACCGGTAACTTTTATTTGTGCTAATAATAAGAGTTATGGGAAAGGGGAGGCAGAACATGCATCACATTTGCTAACTCAGTGAGTCGGAAAGTCATCCTCTGTATGCTGCCCAAAAAATTAATGCCTCTTCAGATTACTAGGACAAAAAGCCTAGTTCCTCCACCCAAACTCAGAAAGGGCTGATTATATATATATATATGCATGTAGGTATGGTTACACAAAATGTTTGGCAAAAGGTTTTTTTTTTTGTAAAGTAAGCTTTTGTTGTTCCTATTTTTTGTTAATGATTTTTGGAATACTTCCTTCAGAACAACATGGCTGTCCTCATCAAGTTTATCCTTCTCCATCTGGCAAGTATTTCTTCCTTTCCATGTTTCTGATATAACACAAATCAACAAAGAGAGCTCCCCGAGTTTTCCTTTCCTGTGTGTCACTGCTAGACACCAACCAAGTGATCACGATTAAATAATTCTGGAAACCACGTCTGCAGGCTTCTTGGACATCCCTATCTATCTGATTAAGGACACAGACCAGCAAAAATACCCCACTCAGGACAGTGGTACAGCAAGAGCAGCCACTGATTCATAATTTAATCTCCCAGGAATCTGATTTAATTTGGGTGTTGAAGAAGGATATTGAAGGTGACATCTTGAAGCAACTTCAAAAAGAAATTTAATGTCTGAGGGTTAAAGTTGCGGACCACTGACATCAGTGGCTATCTTCCGAAGCACGTTCAGCTTCAGCATAAAACCTCAGATGCTTTCGGTGGTGTTTTTTTAAACTTTGCAAAGCTGTGCATTTGGATGCACAGACACTAAAATAAAGGAGGATAAATGCCACCATAAGCACCTACAAAACAGCTCAAAACTCTGCAGATAACATCAGAGGCAACTTTTGTAATTCCAAGTCTTACCAACTAGTGCAACACCTGATATTTGATCATTTCATGCCAGGACAATTTTGAGCCTGCTTCCTGAGATTATAATTCAAAGCACTGAGTTCTGTGGGGCTTTTATTTCATTTTGCTCTTCTACACCTCTTCACATAATGGCTTCTAAACTCAGTGTTTTGGCTCAATGTACCTCCGCTGAATGGCTCACTTCAAAAATTTATTTTTGTAAGCCTTCTCACACGTCATCGGGAACACGGTACAGCTCTCAGCAATGTCACGGAGTGTCATCCCCGGCCACAGCTATTTTGACTGCAAAAACCATCGCCGTCCTGTTCAGCAGAGCGAAGCATCAGCCGGTACTGTGGCTGCTCTTCCCTCTCCTTTGCCGGAGGGGAGCAGCCCGTCCTGAGCAGAGCCTCACCTGCTTTCGGTAGCCCACCCCGGGACCTCATCCGAAAGCAGCCTGCGGTCCGACCGCGCGGGCCAAAAACTGCAGTCGTTCTGCCCAAAGAGGTACTTGCCGGGTATCGCTGTCCCGAGAGAGCTGGCCTTTTACATGCTACGTTTCTGGGAGTGAACATAAATGAAGTGAGTGTATGCTATTCCTTTCACACACACGTAGCGATATCTTAGGATATAACTGAGGAGATGTACTTCAGGATCCAAATGGTTCTATATGATCACCAAAAAACAGTTCAGGGTAAGCACTGATTATCCCTGAAGTCAGTTCTTTCGCTCTTCTTCCTGAATTGAGAAGAACTCCTTTCCTTTATCTGTTACCCTTCTGCATGTACTTTCTAGTCTTCCCTGTTATTCCTTGGAGGATTATTTCTTTATTTTCCTCGTTTACTGAAAAAGCAGTGCTTCTTCATTAAAACCACCGGCGAAACCACGATCAGGGTTAATAAAAATTTGTAGGGAAGAGCTGAGGCAGCTTTACTTACCCACCACCTGCGGGAGAGAAGAAGCCTCCATATCCAGCATTATCGAGCCTTTCTCTATACACGTCCTTAACTCAAACAAGCTGTGCAGGGACAAGGTGGCCACGTGAGGTTTGCTCCATCGCTCCCCACCTTGTTCTACCTTCTCCTCAAACTTGATCCACCTACGAGAGGGCAGAGCAACGAGACTGTGTTAAAGCCGTCGGCTCCTTGCGGACACCCGCCTCTGAAAGAAGCGAGGCAGCTGAAGCGTCGCGGCACACCGACAAGTTCAAGCGCACGCGTTTTCCCACACGTCTCCGAGGCCGTGAATCCGTGAGCAAGTTGCAAAGGCTTAATGAATTGGGACGTGTCAGCTGAGCGGCGATAATGCTCTGCCTGCTTGTAAGCTATTGCAAACGTGAGGTAAAACATGTTATCTTTGATAGCTTTCACCAAGACTGAAACTAAGGCCCTTAGCTGGTGTTTGCTCCGGGCCAAGAGTACGGAGGCAGCTTCAGCGACTCAGCCGAGACCTGGCCATCCCCTCCCCAGTTTGCCCACCAAGTCCCTAACCCGACGCCGCATCAAACCAACTACAACAGCTCGACCGCCGCTTCGCCAGACCCAACGGAGAGAAAGTCAGGTAACTACATTCACCCTGAAATAATCTCAAGTGAGAAGGGCTGAGCACCACAGCTCCACAAAAAGGAGGGGGCGGGGGGGGGGGGGGGCGGATAAAATCAGCATTTCTGGAAATAAGTTGACTTGTATTCGAGTATTCAAATCCAGCCAATAAAACCCGAAAACTTCAGCCACTGCCAAAACTCAGCAGCACCGAATAACCCTGCCCCGTGCCCACAGGCTGGCATGAGGCAAAGAGCAGAGGAGAGGAGCGCATCCCAACCAAATCGGAAGACGTTCTTAGCAGAACAAGTGAGGCACCAAAAGAAAAGACACAAATTCAGCAGCTCGCTCTCTCCCTCCGCTCTCTAGCCGTTGTTTAATGATTCAACAAAGTAGGTCTGGAAAAAAACCCCAAAAGCTCATCTCTAGTTGAAGATTAGAGCAAAGGTTAAAACCCGTTCTGTCCAAAATACTCTTTACAGCCTAAACCCACGTCCCAACAGCAGGCGAGCAGGTCTCCCCCCCCCAAGCGGTGGGCTGCAGCCCACCTCCACCTCCAGGCTGGACCCTGCCCTTGGCTCCGCAGCCCCCAGCCAGGGCTCTGCACGGGTGGGCAGCCCGGGACGGAGCGAACGGCTCCTTCTGCGGGGCCGGAGGAGATTTCACCCGGCTCGTACCTTCGCTGCGCCAGGAAAAGGAAAAAAAAACGCCACAGGCTGTTTTTCCTTTATTGCAGCACCCGGCGAGGGCTTTGGTAGAAGCTCGGAGTGCAGGAAAAGGAAGGTGTTTTAAGAACGTCTAATGGCAAAGCAGAAGTGCTTTTTAGTCCTGTCTTGAGACGCTATTTTGATGTAGGTGGAAAATGAAAATTCCAGTGACTAATATAAGGGGATTATTAAGACAAAAAACACACACGTAAAGGTAAGGAAGCTCATAAATTGGTTCAAAAGAATATTACTAACACCAAGTGAAATTATATTTAATCCTGAAAAATGTATTACTTGAGGATTAATCAATTATGCTTTTCAATTGCAATAATCTCCTCTTGAGACTTTTTTCTTTTAAAGCTGCTTTTTAACTCAAGCTAAAAGACTGAATTTGATCTCAAATTAACAAGGTTTAGTTCACAAAATCTAGGTACTTCTTAGGACACCTACGGGACACGGGCAGCTGCAAAGCTGTGAATTTCAAAGGCTATATGTTACGTGTGACTGAGATGCAGTTTACCCTGCAACAGCATAAAGGCTGCAAATTACAAAGCGTTTGTCTTTTCAGTGAAAGCGTATTATTCACAGCTATCAATATTTGCTATCTGTTTACTTTTCTCACTACAATCCACAATACAAATACAATAAAACAAATATTAACTTGCAAACCTGTCTGAACTATCACCTGCTCTATTCAGCGCGGTCCCTGAAATAACTCTTTTCCTAGGGAGGGGTCATACCCCTCCGTTTCAATGGGAATTCGTTGTCAGCGAGCTGCCTTCCAAACACCCCGAAGCAGCTTTAGACACTTGGTTCTTAAGTCCCCTCCGAAGCCCTGGTGCACACCAGCTCCTACGCAAACCAACGTTAGTAGTCAGTTAAGCAAAGCTAGCCACGTGGCTTTCCATACATTTAACAAATGCCTTGTTCTTTATGTTGGTATTTTTTTTTTACAAAACCTGCTTCTGCAGGACGGCTTGCTCACAACTAGAAAGTTGCATGGGCAGCTGCCGAACACAGGAAAAAATTGCCGGACTTTCAGGGTGGAGGCGAGTGGAGAGTGCAAAAGAGACAGCCGCAGGGTTAATGCTTCCTATCGCGTGAATATAGAATTGTACAGCTCTCAACAGAGCTTCCCGAGTGTTGAAAGCAATGCTGTCTGCAGCCTAGCTGCAACGTACTGTTTCAGGGCAAAAGATTATCTCCGCTGTTAGTTGAGAAAACAAACAATCAAATTACCTTCCTCATCTCCATTCCGCTCTGTTCGTGACATCTGCATATTCCTCCTGTCTGCCAGCTGTACTTCACTTGCAATAGCTAGTAAACATTCCTGTGACCACATTAGAGAAGCAGCAAGGTATGACATATAACACCCACGTTCTGTTATGCCTCTTGGGCCCTGGAAACTACGCTGACGGCTCCGGCGAGGCTCTCCTGGCACCGGGGACTTCTGAATTCAGGTAACTGTCAGCATCGTGGCTCCCAAGGGCTGACACTTATGAGAAATATCTGCCACCAGCACACTTGGTTGCCTCCAGAATTACACCCTGCGCTTCAAACGCGCGTCTGGGAGCCGACGGTATAGTCAGTGTACGCATACTGTGAAGACGGCTAGTATCTCTGCTAACCAAGATGCAGGAGCCATCTTTTTGGGGGTTTTAGAGCTTCAGAAAGGACTGCGTAAAAGGCGTGTTAATATTACAATGTGTAAAAGGGTGAAGGATATAAAGGTACTGCCTGACAGAGCTTATATAATAAAAAAAGACCCTAATAGAAGATTAAATAAAAAACCTATCCACCATCCCACAGTCCTTTCATTCCTTTCCTCTGTAATCCCATGACCTTTCCACCATCTCCCTGCCTTGTAGAATGACAATCCCCACACTGTGCCGGACACATCTCGGTCCCCAAATGTACTGTACTGAGCCTCAAAACAGACTGGTGGCCTCCAGCCGCTTCAGGTCTTTTCCTCCTCCTAGTTTGCTCCGTATCCTGTAACTACCGCTGAAATGCAAACATTCACAGCTTAGTGCAAGAACTTGTCCATCCGCACCACCACGTAAATCCATTACGAGCGCCAACAAAATGAACAAGGAGCACCCAGTGACCCAAATCTTGAGGTTACCTTTTAACAGCAATAAACCTTCCCTTTTACTGCTCTATTTCTAATGCATTTACAGGGCTTTGCTGTGAAACCCGGCGTACGCTAAGGACGTTTTCCAAAACGGCCCAACACCGTGACGTGCTAGCAGGCAACAGGACCGCGCAAAGGAGTATGACATCCTCAAGCCCTGGTCACGGGCTGACCTTACCTACCGTCAGAAACGTCACCATGGACAGGGGGACAACTATAGCCCATTTACACCGGGGTTGCAACGCAGACGGCTGAACTCACATGAATCAAGAACCAGGATGGGCAACGAAAGGTCCTCTTCTGGAAACATCTTTTAATCGGTAGCTTTAAGGTTCCTGCCAGAAATTTTCCGTGACATGTACCCGTTATTTTTCTATTGACCAGAACGGCTCTGGAAGGGACGGTATTATTTGCTAAACCCTTTTAACACAAACACTTGCCTGACAGCTTCCGTGCTCTTTCAAGTCTTAGACCAAAGAGCTGCAGCGGGCTGCAGAGCTGGCAGCTCCTCTGCCCGCCGAAGCACAGAGCTGGCCAGCCCCAGCTGGTCTGTCCCGCGGTAGGAGCCGCTCCATAGCTTACAGCAGGTTTTGTCGTGCAAGATTAAGTCATTTCAGGAAGATACCGAAAAATCCTGAACAATTGCGAGATCGCTATCAACAAAATAGCACGCGAGTCAGGAGGTCGGGCCACATGTAGGAATTACACGGTGCCTCAACAGGGTGCTTAAGGCATGTAACATATACATGTATCCTTAAAGAGAGAGAATCATATATACAGCTCCACCTAGCACTTCTACCAAAGATGTGTGAAAACACATAAAACCAGAAATCATTTGCCAGAGAAGAAGACAGCCTCCCTTTTTTTCTGCAGGCATATCCCACAGTAAGGTCCCTTGAGCGTAAGAGCGGAAGGCTCCTGACAAACATCCCTCAAGAAATAGCAGTGCTTTGTGATCTGTCACGCAGGACACAGGGCGTCTTTCTTCTGATGGCTGACTTTTGTGGACTTAAGGAAAACAGAGCTTCACGATATTCATACTATGAAGGAGAGGCTGAAGAGACTGCTCGATTAGAAATAACCACACTAAGGTCTGAATCGTGAAAAAGCTTTAACAAATTGTCATTAAAACCCCTGCCCAAAGACCTATGCCTGGACAGAGGAAAGCATAATTTGCTGTAAAAAGCAGAGGTGGGCGGTAGAGATGACAAAATGCAAGTACTGAACCAACGATAAGAGGGAAGAAAAGCAATAAAGGGAGAAAAGGATGACCAACAAAGTAAGAAGTTAAAGGGTAAAAGGTGAAAAGTCTTTAAACAGGCTCTCCAAGTGACCAAGAAGTAAAAATAAAGAAAGATAAGGGGGTAAAGGGGTAGGTGGTGGAGCAGTTCATTAAATCGCAGGTAAAGAAGATTAAGGTAACCAAACAACACGGGCTAACTATGAGCACAGTAGGTGCCCTTTAAGACTAGAAGGTGGGGAAAGAGCTTAGCCCAGCCACAATAAAGGAAAACGAAAAGCCCCAAGTTAAGCAAGGGGGATTGGGAATAGGGAAGGTAGAGCCCCGGACTGCTCTCCGGCTGGGTGAGCACCTCTTTCTAGTGGGACGTTTCAGGCCCTCACAGCAACCAGACTGCAATTAGGGGTTTACCTTTCAAGGCAAACCCAAGAAAAATATTTTTACTGTATAAAAAAAAAATTAAAACTTTATAAGGCCAGAGGCTAAACAGCAGCCTTTAGATCACGAGTCCAATCCAATGGCTCTTTTGGTGGTGTTCAGAAATAAACTATATGTAACTTTTGTCAACCAGATCAAAAAAACGTGCCAGTTTCTTGGCATGGTTTTTTGACCACGGTTTTGGCACGGTTTTTTGACCAAACCAACAGCAGCATCAAAGAAACAGGCAGAGAACCTAACCAAGAAACTCAAAGAGGGCAACCCAATCCAGCATTTAACACACACCTTGAATAATTTCCTCAAAACAAAAAACCTTTAGGTTTTTTTGCCTATTTAAATCGAATTTCATCAGTAACTCGCTAGGAGAGGGACACAGCCAAAACTTCCCAACTTGTGGTGTGCAGTGGGGTCAGGCTCAAAGCTACTTTTGGGCATCAGAATCGAAGTAGTTTTGACAAACCTGCAGAAGCTTTATTCAGGCACCGATTTCTGACAACTCTGGCCAAGACACTGTCATTCTTTGCAAAGCACTGATATGCCCACACGTCTGTTGGCTCTCCATAGGCAAACCATTCAAATAAATCTGGCACTCTGTTTCTTTCTAGTTTTTGTTTTAAAGGAATACTTAAACAAATCCTCAAATTCTCTCATTTATCAAAGAAAGGTAATTTGAACTATACAGGCTCCTTTCTGTGGATTCCCTGAGCGATCCTGTAGCACAGATACTACCCCAATTGAACGTTAAAAAGGGATTTCCCACGGGGGTCCAGTGCAGCCGCCCTTCCCTTTGGGGGTAAAGGAGAACCAACTCACCTCGCAGTCTCCTTCCACTCCATCTCTTGTCCATCGACGGCCAGAAGCTCATCCAGCTCTGTGAAGAGCTGCGGGGGTGCCGGGCTGTCATCTTCCTCTCCGAGGATGAAGCGGATGCGTTCAGCAGCGGGGGAGACTGCAGAGGTGAAAATACTGCGGTTAACGGCCTGAGAGATGACCAGGGACGTGCGGCTCCTCTCCTTCCCCTTCTCCCCAAAGCCATTCAGCTGTTTCTCCAGGCTGTCTTTTCCATTTGACATCCTAGTCGCTGCGGACGGAGGGGCGTGAGCGAGGGTACGTCTATCTCCCTCTCTCCCCTTCCTTGCCTCTCACTTAACTTCTTGAAAGTTCAAGCTGGGAGTAAAGTTCAGGAAAACTTGCCTCTTCCTACAGTCCTTAACTATGTTACAGCAATTTGCAGCCCTTGTAAAAAAAGCGCTATCAAGCTCAAAACCAATATGCTCTATGGTGCGTGCCCAAGGACCTTTCGTACTCTGATCAGCTGAGATCCTTCGCCCCCTTTTTTATATGACGTAAAACCGGTTTCAGCCAAACTATTTTGGGGCTTGCTGTGACAGCATCCCATGGCTGGCTTTCCCCTCCCTGCCACCAAGGCTGGGGCTCCCATTGGCCTGCAAGGCAGGCTGTAACCTCCCCAGACCTACTGCTGGGAAACACAGGAATATTTAACAGAAAGATTCTCTCATCTATACATGAAGAATGCGACCCCATGCATTTAGTCAGGCACCAATGCACTGAAAAAAAACATTGGGGAAAGACTGCCCACTTAGGTAAAAGAAACTACGTTCAACACATGCTCTCTTGATAGTGCAAGCAAAGTTCATTTGCATTATTAGCTCAAGAAAAACTGGCAGCAACCCCTTCCCGATCGAGAAACAGACGCAATTCAAAATTAAAACCCGAGAACATCGCTGTCCACATCCCAAGACCTAAGGGCATCTCCCAAAGGCAACTGGAGCTCATGCCACAAGAGTCACCTTGCTGGAGGACTTCTTGGGATCTACAGTTTTTCCCCGATCATATCACCCTAAAACGAAGGTGTGACCGTGTGAAATTTTAAGACAGACATCCCTTCTGCTGAATGTTTATTAGCATTAGAGTTAAACAGCAGACTATGAACTTTGAACGGTTCTGCTAAAAACTCCTTTCTTTTCAAAAGATCAGCTGTCTGTCTGTTGCAAAATAATTAATTACACCAGGTGTCCAATCACCATTGATTTTTCCAGGGTAAACAAAGTCTCAATTTGTCACGTGAAAAAAGGAACCAGTAGGAGACATGCCCTTTCCTCCCCTCCCCCACCTCTTTTTTTTAATGAACCGTTCATAGCTTCCTTCTTAAATTACTCAGAAAAAGTTGAGGCAAATTAATTTCTTCATCAGTTAGGGTGATGACGCTTTCATAATATAAACTGGATTTCTTTTCTATCGAAAGTATACATTCGCAGTCATAAACGCCCTTGCAATTCCCTGGGCATCCAAGCACATTGCCCCGCGCCGGCTCTGCAACTCAGGCAGGAGGGATAAGAGCGCAGCGAGCCACGCGTCTGGAAAACCCTGCAGCGCTCAGGCCAGGACGGTATCGAGAATACAGCCTGTTGGGCACCCTAGCACCTACCACTCTTTTGGCTTTGAATGTTTACAGAGGAGCCACGTGTCCCTTCTTTAACATCCCCACCCAGCACCAGGCAAGGCAACCTCTGAAGGGGTCTTCGGAGCCCTGCACGTCCTGCTAAACGGGCTGGAAAGTGATTTCTTTCTCTCGCTTCAGCGGGAGCAGGGACGTTTACACGCTCCTCCTTTCTCCTTTCACGAAGTCCTCAGCAGCGTTGCCTTTCATCACAGAAACGCAATCCCATTAAGAAAATCTATAGAAGCCCTGACCGTCCCTTCGTAACAGTCCACCCTCCCTACCTGCCAGCTAGGTAGCGTCTCACCGCTCCTTTCCCAAGCTCATCATTTCAAGGGTGCCGTTCCGAAATCACAGTTACCTTAACCACGGCTGTCTCAGAACCTGTGCTTCAGCAGCCTTCCGACACAGGCCAACTGGTCTGTGCCTCGGCCGCTACATCACGTAAGCCACACGTCCCGCATCCTTCAGTAAAATTCCCAGACTGGCTACGCAAAGGCTTTTGCGTTTCCCATCGGTCCTTCCTTTGAGAAAATCCATCGCCTCCCACCAAAACAAAAGCTTTCCTTTGATACTCTCCTAACAGGAGGGAAAAATATTGCTGAGCTGAATTTACAGACATTTAGTTATAGAAAAATACACATTAACCCTCTTGGTAATAAGCACTTTTATATAACCACTAGTTTCGACAGAATTTATCTTTCTTCTCAGATATACTTCTCAGAATCTGTGAGGTGCATAATGAGTATTTGATTATTTGACTCGGATGAAACAGATGCACTTCACAGAACAGTTCCAAAATGTATCTGCAAACACGTAACTTTGCGCATGAAAATTGTCCTTGCAATTATAAAAGCAATTTGGACTAAAAATCTGCATCTAAAAGACATTTGAAACAACCATTAGTATAAATAATTAACATTATCCTATTCTAAAAATGCAATTAGGCGTAACACTTGAGCTCATCTTTACACAGTCAGCCCCAATCAACCACTGGTGCCAGAAGCTTGTGCTGAAACCAATCCACCCGAGCATCAGGACACAGGGTTCAATTTCTCACCCATGCTTCAGGGCAGAGATCTCTCACTAGGTGTACATAGGAAAAAATACCTATTCAAATAGAGGCCAAAGATTCAGCTAAGGCCTTTAAATACAGCGAATTAAAAGATGATGCCTGGCCAAAAGAACACAAACCAGCTTATTGCGTGAGCCCGCAGACGTCCATGAGCCGCTTCCTCATCTTCCCTTAACTGGTTTGAATTTTGCTGAAGACCACCACCGTCAAGCCATTGCCGCTCTCCAGCCGTTTGGTGGTTTCACAGCGGTGGAAAGGGCCTGGGGAACTTAAGCTGGACGACTACAGGTCGTGGCTGATGGTGTCTGAACTCTGCTGTCATCCTCCAGATGAAGAGCAAGACCTGCTGGCAGAGTACCCGCAACGTGCGCGTTCCATCACCTTCCCTCTCAATCTGCGCTAATGGCTGTCAATACCCCTTTATATTCTGAACAGAATTTAAATAGCACAGCTAGAAAAGCAATAAAATCAATTTACATCCTATCGCTTCAAAACGCAACGTGGAGCACAGCAAGCGGTTGCTGCATGGGGGAGCCTGTGAGAGAAGTGACTGTAGAGCTTCTAGAGCTGCTGAAGGCATCGGTTGCAGCCGATGGGAAAATTATCTCTTTTCAGTCATTTTGACGTGGTTTTATTACAGGGAAGTGTTACCCTGATACTCGATCCCATAACACGGTAACTCCACAACCACCCACAACATTTTGCTCGCTGAACTGCATCACGAGAGGAATTACAGAAATGCTCCCACCAAACCTGGATGTGCATCACACGTCACCCCTTCTTTCTTTTCTTCTTTCTTTTGTTTTTTGCTAATTTCCTATTAGCTGCATTTAGCACAGATGATAAGGTTCAAAATCCAATTAAGGAATTTGCTGGGTCACAGGTCTCCTATGGCTTGCTTTACCACATGTTCTTTATTGCGATTTTCTAGGTTAATGGGCCGTTTATGGGTTGTTTATGTGCTCTCTTTAGCAAGGAGAACATATTTTCATCTTAATCTCCGGAGCGAACAGTGTGTGCTCAGCGCGGGGCGGACAGCCGAGTATCAGGCTTAAGAACCGGAGAGCAATTAACCTGGGGGCTGAACTCTGCAGACCTCCCCCTGCCCGACCTTTGAGCACCAACCCCGCCAGCCTGCCCCAGCCTTGACCATCACCTTCGCCTCTACCTAACCCGTCCAGTTTAGGAGCTGCTGGAACCAGCACCATTCACGACAGGGTCGGCTGCCACTGCTGCCAAGCCTTTTTAATGTTATTTTCCTTGCTGTCTCATTCAAGAAACAACCTGATGATCGACAGACATATGTAGCAGATAAAATGCTAATCCATGGATTTAGATGGCTAGGATTATATTTTCTCCTGAATGGGAGAGGAATTAAGGTATTAATTGCAGATGGTAAAATGCTCCAATGGAACATTTAATCAGAGGAATTGCCATCCGTAAGCGACACCTCTTACCTCCCCCTCTTCCCTCTCCTGTTCTTGTGTTCAGTCACAAGCGGTCCATGAGGCGGCTTATAAAATACATCACTTGCAGAACCGAATGAACACATCAGCAGTTTCTCCGAGTTCAGTTCAGGCCAATTACGAGTACAATTTATACCCTCGGGTTCCCAAAGGCAAAATCAATCTCCATCAACAGAGAGAAATCTCAGGGAGCTCAGAAATAGAGAGAGACACATTCTAGCACGACAACCTCAAATCAGCCGCGGCTGAACTTCCTGGCCCGACATCGGTCCCACTCCTGCCATCGCCGGCTCCGGTGGGGAGCCCTCCCTCGCTGCCCGGCGCGATGGAAGAGCAGGCGCGGTGCCTGCGGTGCTCCCTGCCACGCACGGAAACGCCGGGGGGCTTCGTGGTATCGGCGAGTATCCTAAAGTCACCTCCTGCTTCAGTGCCAAGTCACGAGTGCCTCGCTTGTCGTGGGTGGAAGATGGTTACAGCCCGGCTCTCCCGGTGTACGATGCTGCCTCGGGATGGGACGACGACGACGACTCATTTGTGTTGGCGTACAGGTAAAACAGCCTCTTCTCCAATCGACCGACACCGTTTTCCTCCTGTTTTTTCAGCTTGCTCTTACCAATGACACTTCTAAATACCCTTGGGACCTGCACCTCAGTCAACCGTTTCCTCCATTCAAGGCCAAAGAGACCATCGAACGTGAAGTTCTCCGTTACTTGGAAGTACATCGGCAGCTACAAAAATCCCCAAGAGACGTGGTGTAAATCCTTCCTCAAAGCCAGCGGTAACATTATCAAGGAAGGCTATTTGTCAAACGTGCTTTCCAAATACGCTTATTAAAATAGGACATGATTATACTCCCATTAATTTCCGGGGTTGCCCTCACTTAGCCAAAACTCGGTTCAAATCCATCTGAAGTCAGAGCGAGCTCGTTAAGTGAAACACCTGTGCAGGCACTTTTATCAGATTTGAAGTCATTCTCTTTCCAGTTTAGCTGACTTCACTTCCAAAATTAATCCATTACCCAAAGCAATTTTAATTGTGTGTTAATGTCAATACAAGACCTTATGCAGTTTAATCATCTCCCTTAAGATTTATACCTTTGATCAATCACCATCCATTTTCCTGACCCTTCTTGCATAGACAAGCCGCAGATTTCGAGCGTTTTTAGATGTAATTCAAGGCCCTATGTAGGGTAAGTTTCTGCTAAGGATAACTGATGACAAAACCCCATGCTCCAGCCAGCATTACCAATGAGAGCAGCAAACCAGGCAGTTTCACTCTTCTAATTCCCGTGATAGCAACAACCCCTTCTCCATCTAGGCTTCAGGGCTCGCAGATCACAAACGGTGAAACACAAGCACAGAACTCTGCAGACTACAGACAGTGCAAAACTGCTCCGAAGGACAGAAGACTAGAAAAAAAAATTGCAGCTCACTTGAATTTTGATTCTCCCTTCGTACAACTTCCAGCTGCAGGGCAGACTGTGGACACTTACTATCTCCCGTTGATCCCCTTTCACAACAGGGATGTCATCAGAAGCAGCAGTAACCTGGGCCAGCGCTGATTACACATCGCTGATAAGACCAGAAAATTCACGCTATCTTGATTTGGCAGCGAGATTCTTGCTCTGCATCTACCCGGCTTGATTAATATAGGCAAGAGCTAGTTCAGTTACTCAGTTTCGCAAAAACTGCGGAGGAAAGCTTCTTGATCAAGACCAGGGTAAGAGCTGAGCGAGAATGCGAGACGAGACTTAAAAGCACCATCTAAAAGCAAGCAGGGAAGACTTTTATGGCTCACAGTTTTACCAGCTTCCTTGAAAGACTAACCCAAACTGAGTGACACCTAAAACCAGGAGTCACTAAAAATCATCGTCTTGGACATCTTCACCGGTTCATGTACGGCATCTGACACACCAAGCCAAGGCCACAGGGTAAGGCAAAGGATGCGCTCTCAGTTTACAAGCAATACTGTTCAGCATTTCTGGAGCACTGCTCCCGTTAGGGCACGGTGCACAGCCTCTCCACGCTATTCTTGCACCTTTATAGGTAAGAACTGTTATTCCCATTACAGAAGAGATAACGATCAAATTAGGTAATACCGATTTCTGCAGAACAACCCAGGTGAGAACTGATTTCCTGATTTCCCCAAGTGCTCTATCAAGTGAAAGCATCCTTCACCGTCACTGAAGAAGTCAACTGCACGAAGATTTACGCGTGACATCTGCTTCACAGAGATGCTTGCACCCGAAAAGGTTGCTCAGTGACCTCACATGGGGCCTTTCCCAGGGTCTCGCAGAACCCACCTCTGGACAATCAACTCTCCGGCTAACCACTCTTAAGCACACCTGAGGGTTTCTTTTTTTCCTATTTTGTTTCTCTTCTTAGAGAGAAAAACGGTTACTTTTTGACCCTGCGCTCGGTGCTGGCTGGCCGTAAGGCAGATTAGACTTGTCCGCAGGCAGGGCTTGGCAGCCTGCAGGGAACACGCACCGCGCTACCCAGATCTCATCCTGGGCCATTTCTTTCACGACTATGGGGTGCAAAAGCAGAGAATGCTATTCAAGCTGCTTGATCCATCTTGAAGCAAATATCCCCCACCCCTTGATCGTGACCCTTTCCAGCACATAATGAATAGCACTGACTGCCTCTTGAATAATCCATTTTTTTGCTGGACTATTGTACTGCATGATTGTACACGTTCTACTGTAAGCTCCTCTGCAGCATGTGGCATATATTAAGCCTTTGATCTGCAAAAAATCTTCAGTATTAGACAAATGCTTACTAATAACATATTCTCTCAAGCACCAGAAGAATGGCAGCTTTTACGTAACGATTTGCTGAGCATTCTCAGCTCGCTTTGTCTTCAGTGCTGTTGAGATCACCTACAAAAGTTTTGTCTACAGATATTTTACTGAAACATTCCTTGGAGATACAGGAACAGAAAAAAGACCCTTCTTCCAACAATGTCTCAGACCAACTCGTCTATAGCAGACAGCTCATGTGGACAAGGTGTGCTATGTGGACAATCGGTCTGGCAACCTTTTAAACAAAACCAGCATCGTCTAATGAAACAGTCAGTCAGCCTTAACATAAAAGGCACTGCCTAAAAAAGAAGAAAGACTGCTAATTCCAGCCACACGGTTATAATAGAGAGACCGTTGCACGCTACACCTCAAGTCTAATTATGAACTCTTCCCAACATTGCTGCACTCGAGAGAGGCTGTCAATAACCATCTTCAAAAATTGCCTCTTTTTTTCAGCTGCAGACAGTAACAATACTATCTACATAACACGACAGGAGCAGAGGCAGCTGCATATTCCAAATGAAATGCATTATTGATAGCCTCCCACAGATACACGATTAGCAAGTTGAGCCAGAATATTTAATATATTAACAACGCGAGTCTCTGCCTGCTCAAATCAGTGCAAGGCTCCGCTGATTTCGAGGGTGCAGAATCGGGTGTACGTGGACCACGCAATTCTCCGTGGGTATGCTGTAGCTAGATGCTAATCAGCAGCGGCTAGCTTCCAAACTGCTAGAAAAACAGGACATTTCTCTTCATCACTTTTTAAAAATTTTCTAGATTCACTGAGTACCATTTTTAATTACATCAAAGGCAGTGATGCCTCTGACACCTATTTTTACCAAACAACTAGCCCGTGCTTCTGTACCATAGCCTTTTATATGCCCTGGCACGATATGAACTACGTAACAAGCAATTCATTACAAAATCTGGTTATCAACAGTATTTTTTGACTAGTCCTGGAGGTCAGCCATCTTACTGCAAGTTGTGTGAAACTGCTACAGCAGCACATTTTTAAGGAGCTATTACTAAGCAGTTGCCAAAAAGACTTTAATAAAGAAAAAACAGCATCTAGAGAAAGCCTGGCTTTCTTCTGGGCTTTGTAACATTTCCCACTGTCACACAGATATGGGATGCTGTCTGGCATCACACCTCCTTTGGACCTGAATAACAGACGAGTCTCCAGTTAAACCATTTAGCACCACAGTGGCTGCCATATAACAAAGTTCAAAAATTGCTCCCTAATTCTCAGTGGTTTTCTTTTTCTTTAGCTTTTCTCTGTTTTCCTTTTTAAAGCAGTATGGCTTTCACAGTCTCTTGCAGAGATGCGTGTTGTTTACCTCTCTGGAATCCTGCTGAGGTCCTATTCCAGCATCTTAAACATCTTGATCACATTAGTGATCATGCACAACTCTCCCTGTACTTCCACCGGCATCAACAGCCCAACGTGGGCACAAAGCAACTGCTCAACATAAACTAGCACAAGAGAAGATTCCTGTTCCTCTGGTGAGCAAAAAAAGATACCATTTTCTTTTCCAAGACTGTAACGTGGCTCCTTCAAAGACAACTGTAAAGCTGTTTTGATGTATTGCAGTCCCTGAATAAGTGTTGTCGTTTCCTTCCATCAGCTACAAGCCCTCCTGCCAAACCATTAATTCAGTTTACCGCTGATCATTTACCTGTGTCCCCTTTTTTAGGCAATGATGAGAGTACGGTGACAGTTTTAAGGACACAGCTATAACAACTGTGGGCTCTTTTTCTAAATTTAAGCTTCCATGCAGCGACAAGAAGAAACTTCCCTTCCCTCTGTGTGCTTTAAAACCAGCCCTCCGGGTGGAATAAACAATTTTATGCCTATTAAGCTCTTCTCACAAGCAGGGTTTCATCATTGCCTATTTGTCCCGTTCAATCAATCTCCACACCAGCCCTGTCCACTTCAGCACTTCTAGAACTCTTCTCCGGCGAGGGCTCGACAGAAGAGAACCGAACCGCAGAGGAAGGAAGCCAAGCGCAAGCGTGCGAGGATTTTCATGGTTTATTCCGGCAGCTTCAGTGCGTGCCGAGCCCTTTGTCCCACGCGCTTTTCAGCCAGTGTCTCCGGCTGAAATGGAGCCCGTCTCTGTTGCCAGGCAGTATTTCAAGGAGTACCGAATGTCTCCGGCATCCAACGCTTTTTGCTTTCAACTCTTTTCATTCTGCCCCCTCTGTTTTAAATGTTGCCAAATACTTCGTCCACTTCAGGCACTGAGAGAAAAGCCCATTACCAGTCCTTACAGTCGTTGCAGGGGACCAACGGGTGTACGAGAGCAAAATACACGCACCGAGAGGGTTCTGCAGGTTGTTATTTCTTCGCGATCACCTGCCCCGCTTCAAACACCACGTAGGGGAGAGATGCCACAGGCTCCCATCAGCCACGAGGCTCAAAAGCACAAATTACCGCTGGGGGAGAGGAAGGAGGGAGAGCTAAATAAATGAGGTCTGATTTTTCCATTGCCTTGCACGCAGGACCATTATTTACGAAATGGGTATCGATGGCTGGGTTGCATCCGTGTGCTGGGTTTCACTTGGCACGGGCTTTTAAGTGGCGGGATGAAGTGCCGGGGGTCAGCGACCGAAGCTGGGCACCGCAAACCTGGCAGAACACCTACCAAGAGAAGCCCCTGTCCAGGTGAATCTCATTTTCAAGGCTGACAAATACTTCTTCAGCATCCATAACGCGACCTTCTTTTCACTGCCGAGCGTAAAACCATCAAAGGCAGCGTTCCGTTACCAGGCGTCATTTTGAGCAGCCGTGAATACTGCTCTCCTGCTTGGGTTGAACAAAATACAGCAAAGGGGCACTGCGGCGGTGGGCAGAGGGAAAATGAAGATAAAAAGAAGCATGAAGAGGCGTCTGTTACTGCTATAACTAGAACTGGTCCTCACTAGAGCTGGCGGGGGATGTGGAAGGCACTCCCTTTCTCCACGTGACGGAGATGAGCGATATGGGTTGCCTGTTCTGAGCAATGCGTGCCTCCACACTATAAGCATTAATGTGTGAATTCGGTAGCCTAAATCCATTCGGAGCTTAGGAGGCCACTTCGCCTTGAATATCAGCAGGAGTAAGGCGCCAACCTCCTTTAAGATGCTTTGAAAAAGCTCAGCTTTTCTTTTTTTTTTTCTATCACCTCCTGAAAAGCTTCTTTCAGTGACAAACCGCCCTTTTGGCTCTTAAAGGTTAACAGCCACTTATCTAAAAAGCTGCAAAGCCAGCGTCAGAATTCAGACAATGCTTTCATTGACTTGGAGAGCAGCAGGATTTAGCCTCACAGGGCGGTTACAAAACCAGTTAGTTTCATGTTTGGATGTTGGTTTTCCTCACGCTTCCCTGCTGCGGCAAAGCAATTTTGATGGAGTGGATCCATCTCTTCAGACCTGCGCTTTGGGTGACCGCATTTATTCCGTATTTTAAATCCTGATAAAAGCCCGCCCTCAGCGCTTCCCTATCTCGGCATCCCTGGACATGTTACGATCATCCTGATGAAACTGTCACTGTCTGTTAGTAGCGTGGCAAAGCGAAGCTTTTGGTGGATAAATCACTTCTCTGAGGGCATTTTCTTTTTCTCTCCGAGTCAAACCAATTCCAAAAAGGGCTCTTACAATGGTATTTCAGTAGCAGAAAGAGCCTATCGAGATACAGACACAATAACCGGTTTCGTTCCTGCCTTTAAAAATTAACCATCATTAACTTCAGGCTCGGAGTGGCTCCAGGCTGCCAGCAGCACACTCCTTCCAACTGCCTTCCCAGAAAGAAACTCCTCATTCAACTTGTTCTCAAAAGCCCGGTGACATTTCTGCAGCTCTTGCTCTTCACCGGTTTCCCCTTGCAACAGCAAGTGGAGTTCAAGCTTCTGGCTCCTTTTTACCCTTAGCTTCACAGACTCACCCCCCACCTCCTACATGAGCATGAAACCTCCACAGAACATAATTATGCTGGAAAAAAACAGGCTCGTTGGTTCACAGACAAGGTCTGCGCCTTCAGATGTGCCCCACTGCTCTGAAGCAGAACCCAGACGGACCAAGACCCGCAAACCCATCCCTCCATATAAGAAAAACTCAGTTGCTCGGTATCCCTCGCACAGTGAACTCGAAAGGTTGCATAGTTAGATCAGCTGCTGACAAGAGGCACACGTAGGTCCGTATTTTGAGCCATTTTCTATAAGCTGCCAAATGGCAGATGATCTCTCATTAGCGAGAGGGAGGGAGGTAGACTGTCAGGCTATCACGCAGCAGGCATTTTAGCAAACGTCAACAGCAAAAACAAATGTTGGAGAAAGGAAAACAAGTTGAGACAAAAAAGTTCGTTAAAGAAATTTTAAAAAACTTTAAAAAAATCAGGAGGCCAACGAAACGTTCATGAAAAGCAATGTCAGGCTAGCAATGTATACCCTTACTTGGCTGCAAGTCAGCTGGCCAGATATTGCGGTTGACCTTGGCGTCTACTGCGCAAGAAGAGGAAAGAGCTATTCTCATCAGACTCCAAAGTACAAGAAGGAAAATTGACTCAGGCAAGGCAATAGCTCCGGCGGATTTGCTAAGGACTCACCTATACTGGAAGGTAGTTTTACTGCTTTAAGCAAATTTCTGTAATTCAATCAACCAAATGTAAGTACAAAATAACTCCTCTTTGGGGAAAGGAATACAACCAGGATCTATACTAGCAAAACTGTGTGCAAGAAAAATAATAGACCGTTATCCAATGTATTTATACAGCAAAACTAAGCATACGCCAGCTTTCAGTAAGTGACTGTACTGTAATTAAGATCAATATACTCAGGAAAAGGACACTGCCAAAACTGAGGAAGGAAGAAAGCTAGTTCAAACAAACCTAACTTTTTTTCACTGAAAAACAAGAAATTTTCTATCTAGAGACGCATTTGGAGAGTACTTTTGGAATGCAAAGCGAGCCACACAGAGATAAACTTTTAACGAAACAACAAAGAGGCTCTAAAGCAGTAAGGAAGCACAAATACACAGAATAAGGAGGCAAAGCCCCACTTCACTGTACCACTTAGGAACATCTTGGACCAACACAAGCCTAGGTCAAAGCAAAACTAGCAAACACGAAACATAAGGAAGACTGAACCAAACACTGGAGAATAAGTATACAAGGCGTACGAGGAAAAGGAATTATTTAAGAACATTAGCAGCAGGAGCTTGAGAACCAGTGGGTGAACTGGACCACCTTGGAGCGAGACAGCCAATTAAGAGGATTAAAGATTTTGCAGAAAAGCAAACCAGCTTCTTCGTGTGAAACTTCACCACATAGGTGGGTGGAAAGACACTTAACCTTTTTCAAAGGCTAACGTGTGAGGCAGCTCAGACACGAAGGTGTCTGCAGAAAGAGGAATAAAAGATAGAGATGAACTCAACAGCAGTTGAGTGGCCAAGACCCGCTGCGCTCACACCTCACAAGACCCTGTCCAGCCTCGAGGTTCTAGCGAGGTCTGAAACATTTCGTACAGCCTGAAACCAAAGAAAACAATAATCAATCCATGAAATCACCATGAATTGGCACCCAACTAGTTAAACACACTTTACCACGGGATACCACCTACTGCAGCAGAAAGAAGCAAATCATTTTATCTGATTTCCATTTCTTTCTAGACTCCCGCTACCGCCCTTTGGAGGTTTTCTAACACTGTACAGTTTCAAAAAGTGCACAAGGTTAGCATGCCTTTATTTTTCTTCCACCACTAAAAACACAGCGAATCTGAGCTGCCACAGCCTGTTTGGACTTACACAGACCGGGGCTGCTGTAGTTAAAAACAAAACCATTAGCAGAGTTCTCGGAACCAAAGCGCTACTTAAGCAGATTTTTTTACTTCTTTCTTGTAAGCTCCTAAATGCAACTTTAGCAATTATTGGTTTATGTAATTGCCTAACATTTAATGTTTACAGCAACGTTTTACAACTAATTTACATGTAGTTCACTAAATGCTTTAGGGTTAATTGGTCTTTTGTCGTGCATTAAGTAGCTTGTTAATTATTAGACAGTTGGGAGGAAAAAACAAGTAGGAGGTCAGTTTGAGGATGGCTTGGACTGAACAGAATGGCTGCTTGTAATTAGCAAAATGCACGGGGGTGATTTTTGCATAAGCATTGACCTTCCTAATGGGCAACCCCACATTTAGCCCCAAAGCAGGCAAGCCACGAGTGAATAGTATATTTTACAGGATCACGTCGTCCCCTTTGTTCTACCTATGAGAAGAAGGATACAACAGGACTCATTTACTGACTTCGTTGCTTACAGCATGTGCATGTGAGGTAAAGATGAAACCATAGGAGAAGAGAGAGAGAAGATGCAATTCCTTGTGCTTGGCATGAAGAACGTAACAGGGAAGACGGACATTTTTAAACACACTTCAGACAAAATGGTTGGAACACGGAATGCGAGGAGGATCCAGAGGGATGTTTCCCTGGGCCATCCCTAGACGACCAAAATCAAGCACCCACGTTTCCCAGTTTCTCGATTAGAGCACTCCCAGGGCACATCTCAATACCGTATTGTAGCAAGAATAATTTTGTACCACCTGTGCTAAAAGGGAAGCTGCAGGACAGCTAAGCACCGTCAGCCCAGATGCATCCAAAGAGACCAGAATGATTCAAGAGGGGGAAAAAAAAAAAAAAAAATCAGCGTGCCTCCTTGGGGCTCTATTCCACTTGTATTTCTATCTAATGCGAGAGTGCTTTGGACATGGTATCATAAGTTAGAAACCAGTATTAATATCTTAATTACCAAGTTGGCCCTGCTTTGAGCAGAGGTTTGGACCAGATGACCTCCATAGGTGCCTTCCAACCTAATTTATTCTGTTCCATTGGTGAACTCCACATATAGCTTATCTCCACTCCAGTTATCACATTTGCTGCCCAAACGTGAGCGCTTTGCCTTGCCAGGTTTTCAGAACAACTTTCAGTAATAAAGAGAGAGTGGAAACCCCATGACCTGCTTGGCATCATGGTCTGGAAGTTGAGAAGAGAAACTAAAGCAACAAAAAGCCAACCCTGTGTATTAGAAGCATTTGCAAAAAAACGCATCCAACTTGAAAAATTTATGTGCTGTCTTTTCCATGCAAAGCGTTCCCATGGCTGCTCCTCACCAAGTGCTCCAAATCCAGCTTCTTTGGCTTTTAGTTAGATGGAGCTATTACTAACCATGTGTCCTGTGACAGCCCAAAATGCCTCATTCAGGAGTCCGTGCCCAAATTACTCTGGATGCTGCACAGACATACTGAAGTAAGCTGAACGGAGACACCAAAAGCCATTAAACCAAACTGACTGGAAGCTTGGGTTTAAAATGCATTAGAGAAATCCCATAAGTTTCTTGCATGGATATTCTCATTCAGAATCGAAGTGACCTTTATCAGATACATCTTGACTGGAGTTATTACATACTGAGCTCCACAAAAGATTCTTTTTTTCAGGACCCTCTATGGTAACTAACTCTTTGGAAACACCAAGGGCTGCCCCAGCACAACGGGTCTGACCCCGCGTGCTGTCCTTCAAGACCGGCCAGAAGAAAACATCAAAACAACTCCAAAACAACATGCTTCCTCTGCATTCAGGGAATCGACCTTGACCAACTCAACATGGAGTCAAACTCTACCTGTACTTTTCCAATCCCTCCTCAAGCACAAAAAAGTGGCCTCATCTGCAAAAGCACTGAGCACCCAGCAGCACAGCTGGCCTTAAGCAGTGTTCAGGACTTAAAAAAACCCAAGAAAGACGGGGGGAGAAAAAGAGAACAAATCAGCCAGGTACTAGTAATAATCTTATAAACAACTTGGGATGGAAAGGACAAACCACAAATGAGCAGTGTTTTCCAAAACGTATCCCATCAAAACAGCATTTCCTCAAATATAAATCGCTTTACAAGTACTGATCTCCTTAGAGTCGTTAAATGCTATCTTTATTTCTTTTTAATTGGTCCCACTGCATTTCATATTGCTTTTTGAAAGTATAGTAGAAGTATATAAACATGATCTGTTGAAACACTGAACTGTTAAAATACAGGAATTAAAAACTCTGTGGTTTTACTGTTGCTCAAATTTCATTACCCAGAAATAAGGAATGTACTTTTTAAAAAAAAAAAAATACTCGATTATTAAGAAAGTCTTAGTGTGTGGCAAGGTTCTGCAAATGATTAATTATTATAACTCAGCAAGGGGTGCTGCTGCTTTCCTTCTGACCCCAGGAACACGCACACACTCCGGGTGGGTTTATGAATAGCAATGCGGAAACGTCACCCTTCCTGAGCTTGAACGCTTTTTTGCTCCCGGCGCTTCGGCCACTCGTTCCCTCGTCCCCGCTGGGATCAGCAGTCTCTGCTCGGACCAGTCCGTTTTGCAGATTCAGCTTAGCGCACGGCTGCGAGACCAGTTAAACGGCCATGAAACCAGTTAGACGACCACAAAACCAGTTAGATGGCCGCGACGGCGAGGGCAGGCGCTGCCGTCGGGAAGGTAGAAAGGAGTCGAGGCGCAACGGGAGCTTCGGACGGGAGACGTGCCCCCAACAGAAACCTGAAGTCGAAGTTACAAACCGCCCCGCAGAAGCACGCCCTAAGCGACCTCGGGCTGCGCTGCCGAAAGTTCACAGCCCGGCAGCTGGGCAAGGCTCAGTTAATACCGATATTCAAAGGACCCTGTCCGGGTGCCAAGCACACAGTTCGTATGACAAGGGTCGCTTTGTCTCCCTCCACCTCCCAGCACATGGGAAACTTCAGAAATTCCCTTGCCGAGGAGAACAACTAAGCTGAGCAACTGGGAATTACAGGCTTTCAAGGTTGGTTTGCTGCTGGAGCCAAGACATATTTCCAGTGCTTCTCAGGACTGAAAACAACCTTCTACTTTTAATGACTTGCCTTTTATCTTTAATAAGGGATTAGGAGTTATTTTTCCAGCTAATACCTTAAAATCCAGATAATCATAAAAGCAATCAGTAATACCCAGTATATGTTAATTACTCATTTTCTTCTCGTCTCTCGTTGGTGTGCTGTCACTCATGTACATTAATTTGTCTATAATAAGGCTGCAAATCAAAATCAACAAAAGGCTTCGGGTCCTCTGGGGAGTCACAGGTTTAGACTTGGGGGATTAACAACAGATTATATCTGCGACGACAGCGAAGAAAACAACATTATGGCCAACGATGTGCTGAACTATCCAACCAGTCATTTACCTACGCCCGGACCTGCCATCTCCCTGCATGCTAACTTCCCACGGGAGTCAAACAAAGCGCAAGACTGCTGTAAAATAAGCTAACGAGGCACTGGACAAACTTTTCAGCTAGATGGCAATAAGGGGAGTCGAATGCGTGCTTGCCAAGTTATTCCCAGTGAAATGTGACCCTAAAATAACTTGTAGTTTTCCATAATAGGCTACAGAGGCCTTTCCAAAAGGAATCTACAGGATTAGCAGGTGTAGAAGCTTTACATTCAGGAACAGATGGTGGCAGAGGGAAAAACTGAAGGTGTTGCAATAACGACGATAAACAGCACACCGCTCAAGCAGGCAATACCTACGACTGCGACAGATTTGAACGCATGGGATGTCTTTAAAAGACAACGTCCAGCTACCTATACCCTCCTGAGGACATGGAAATGCAAGCACCCGGGCAACTGTCTTCTACCTTGGTTTATGAAAACGCTGGACCAAACGCTGCTGCCGACGCTTCCCGCTCTGCTGTCTCAGCTCGGGAAGGTCCTCACCATCGATAGCAAAGTACCATACAGCTGCATTCAGTACAGTTCCCAAGGCCTGCTTCTCAAGTACAGAGCCGCTGACGAGCCATTTCAGCTAGCGATGCGATTGATTTTTACAAAAATGGTGGTGCTGGTAAGCTAGAAGCTCTCCAGAAATTGCTTTATACGAGTTTCCGTCAGTGCCCCTAGCACACAGGATACATTACATTCGTGTCAACAGCTTGCTCCCACAAATAAGGGCAATTCTTTGGCAGTAAGAACTGGTTCGGTTCAAGCAACAAAACTGCCGGGGCTGGACAAAGCTAAACCCCCTGGCAGCAGCCATCGTCAGGAGAGGAGTCCATCAGACCATACGCTGCCCCTGTCCAGAACGCCAGCTCCTCGGGTAGCAAATTGTCATGTTGCGTGATGATCCGAGAGACCCGCAGGACTGCCTGCACGCCCAAAAGCTTGTCCTTTTTTCCAAATTTCAAAGAGTCAAAGCCACGTGTTTGAAAACCCCTCCTTTTGCTAGAAATGGTATCATTCCCCTTGAAAAGATGCCGTCAGAGCTACTAAAACTCAACCTTTTACATCAATCAAGGAATAGTACAACTAGCCTATTTATCCACACCTTTCCTTGCACAAAACAAAAGGGTTTCTAAATTGGAAATACTTACACTTTGTGACAAAGCAGACACCCAGAAACTAGACATTTGCATCTCAGAACAGGAATATAATGCGAGACTGAAGAGAAAATTGACATTTCACAGAAACCTCCCTATAACTCAAAATTAAGAGGCTAAGATCTTGGTAGGGGGGG
This sequence comes from Harpia harpyja, assembly GCF_026419915.1. Taxonomy (NCBI): domain Eukaryota; kingdom Metazoa; phylum Chordata; class Aves; order Accipitriformes; family Accipitridae; genus Harpia; species Harpia harpyja. The sequence goes on from NC_068941.1 coordinate 2,198,357, forward strand.
AAAAAAAAAAAAAAAATCTAACACAGCACAGATACCGTAACAAGGAAACAGCTTTCACTGCTCACAACAATAGCATCTCTGCCATAAATCACTAGTCAAATCCCTCTCTTCCAGATTTTCACCTGCAGACCACAGAAATATAGATGAGCCTATGGAAGAAACCTCTGGAAATCATCTCCTCCGACCTGGTGGTGAAAGCAGGGCCTTCCATTAGGTACCCAGGGCCCCATCAAGCCGAATCTCGAACATTTCCAGCGAAGGAAACTGCATCGCTTATCGCTCCAATGTTTGTTCTCACGGTGAAGAGTATTTTTCTCATACCCAGATGGAATTTCCCCTGGAGCAGCTCATGCTCGTTCCCTCCGGTCCCATCACTGTGCAACCTTTTGAGGATCTCTGTCTATCGGAGAGACAACGGGCTTCACTTGCCGCTCTCCTAAGAACGCTACAACCGCACGGACGCAGCCAATTCAGGCCAAGTTTCAGGACTGCCCTTTTCTGTCCAGCCAAAACCTAATTCCACTTTATTGCTTGGTTCATTGCTTTCTTCTTCATAACCCAGCGGCGTGCGTGAAGATCACAATGATGTGCTTGTCCGACATCCAGTGCGAGTTCTATTCAAGCCCTGCTCCTTACGCCCAGGCTGGGGGCGGGAAACGCGGAGACGAGTCCCTAACGTGGATCAGGACTTCGGATGCAGGCTGAACTGCTCCTGGGGAAGACGAGAAGACTTGGGAGGCTTCAGCTACAAAATTCAAAGGCCTTTCTACTGCACGTGTGCAAGCAGGCTTTCACAAAGCTCAGAGTTTTGGGTAGTTTGGACAAATTTTCAGCTGGGCAAGGACTGGCAGACGCAGCCAACTGTTCTCATTTCAAGTGTCTGATGTAAAATGCAGGTGGGATCTAGCTTCCAGAGATGAGCATCACTAGAAATTTGTTTTTTTCTGTTAAGTTCTCTGAAACTTCTTCTAGAATTTTAAATAGAAATCTATCCCTACTGTCCTTCCCCCTCCTCTTCCCCAGAAGAAATGTGAACTCAAGGTAGATACTTAAACAGAAAATTCAAGTCCTAATGATTACATTTTGGCAAAGACACAAGCAAGGACCTTAGATTCTCCATTTTAACTGTTTACGTGCTATCGCGCAACTATAAGAAAAGAGTCGAGAAACTGTTTCAGTGTTATGTTTAATGTATAGGTGGCTAAGATGCAAGTAATCTACCACCCAAATGCTTCAATACTGATTGCCTTTGCTATGACTTTATGGCCCTGTTGAGTTTATCTTCCATGGCCCTACAAGTATCGGTGTCCAAGGTTTCCCTGTTCACAGAAGAGTATTGCACTAGCAATTCGTAGTTCACTGGATGCCACGAATTCGGAGAACTTCCTGGATCTATCAGAATATGATTCGGGCAGCAAGGAAAAAAAATGCAGTAGCAAGTATGAATGTACCTACTTGTAATTACATATAGCATTTACGTTCTGCCCTCTGTGCAGTAATTTCTTCAATTGCCTGAGTCCTGAATAGCTTAAAACTGGCTGCTTTCATTCAGTTTGCTTTACAATTCTAAAACCATACATCATGTAACTTGTGGGGAGGGAAACAGCAAACCGTGCCCTTCAAAATTTTTTTTTCATATTGCCGTGGAATTTACACTATGCAAATTGAAGCACTCTGTGAACTTACGACAGAACTTTTTGGAAAAGTCATAAGTAATGGCTTTAAAAGTCAACATAGGTGAGACCACCAGCATCCACCTTTTCTACCGTACAGCAGCAATAAAGGCTTATCAGAAGAAAATGCTTAAAAACAGACTTCTGGCGACCCTTCCATTGGGCTTTTTAGCATTACAGCATCCCTACGAGTGTAGACCAGGTGAGATGCTTAGCCAATGACTCATACCACAGTTATAAACATATCGGTACTGACAGCATGCGCTACCAGCCTCCCTGGGAAACAAGTTCTGATGTGCTGGGTTTTATGTGCCTAACTAATATCAGCAAGTCCCCAAGCCAGGAGCGTAACAAAATACTGAGAAGTAGCAACCACGCACCGAGCGCACACATAAGCTCCGCGCTAGCCAGAAATGACTTTAATTAGCTTGTACATCAAAACCAAACTCTCTCCATCGTATGTTTTCACGTTAACGCGTCTTTCAGTTTCAAGACTGTAGCGTTTGAAATCCCAGCTCTCTCGCAAACACGCGCAGCCCCTGAAGTTGATTTCCTGATCCCTCAAAACACCTCCCCGCCGTAATCTCCGGAGTCAGCGCTCACGTAACACCGGGAATCATCTGGTTCTCGGCTCTATTAATAGAGACTCTGCCTGCAGACAGCACCCCGGGTCACGTAACGCTGTGTGCGTTCCCTCTCTGCGGACGGAGCGTGACGTGCGGGTGCCTGCTTGTGCCCGGCCAGCATGAGCCGGCAACCGCGGCATCGCGGGAGCCCGCGCGAGATGTCAGCACCCGCTGCTTTTCAAGCGAGAATACCGAAGTCGTCAGCTGTCTCCTGCAGGAAAAGTACAGAGACTCGGCCCTTTTCTGCAGTAATTACGCTGCTGATATATACGCGCAGATGAAAGGGAGCAAAACCAGCTCCTGTTTTCAAATGCAGGTGACCATCCCTCATACAAAACACAATTACGCTGTCGGTTCCTTCAAACCCCAGTCACAGCCTTCAACACAGTTGCGGTTTTGTACAGATGACAACTCCACACGTTTGTTTTAACTTGCCTAAACAGAACTCGCTTTTAAAACCTATCTAATTTGCATACAGGCTATTTTTTAAGCTTCAAATGATCTCAATCTTACCAATTCATCTTATACTTCAGCATAGTTATCTTCCCTTAGGTCTCGCCCGTAGCTGCTAATGCATCAGCTACCTGCACGACGACCAGACAGTTCCTGTTTTCTTCAGGCCCCTACTCACAATGTTCACCGTTTCTTTCTCATTTCCTCGGAGCTGACGTAGCATTTGCTAACTGCAGCGGTGCGCATTCTACAGTGCAAGTCTCAGCTTTAGAAGCCCTGCATTAAAACAAATAAAACCGCAAAAACCAAGTAACTTTTTCAAGTACCTTTACATCATGGCCACTCAACGCATATGGTAAAATCAACTGGAGGGCTGAAAAAAAGGGAGATGCTGGTGAAGCTCTGGAGCAGGCCAGTCTGTTCTTTCGTAGACTTGTGATTAACACACGATTTTGGAAGGAAGCAGGTAACAGGAGAGGTAAACTGGCCAAGATCACCCAGAGCGTTAAGTGATAGGGAGCCAAAAATGCAACTTGGCTCGCCTGACTCCACTGCAGTGTCCTCCCCGTTCGATTATGTTGCCTATTAGAGAGCCATGGTATGCTGATCCTCTTCTCTTGCCTGGAATATGGTTTAGCACAGGACCCAAAATGAATTCATCTCCTACTGGGTTAAGGATGAGTAAAAGTGGAATATACAGGGGGAGGGACAAGAAGTTGCAGCTCTTTTTTGTTTGTTTGTCAATGTCCTAGAGATTGTTGGTAAGAAAGAAACTCGTTATTTATCTACTTGTGTCCTTTTCTTGGAAGTAATTATATTTTTAAGTGGAGCATGCGATTTTAGGGACAGGTATGAAAAACAGAAGTGGTTTTTGTGGCACTGGAAAGCTTCTGACCTTTCCCTTTCGTTTCAAAGAACTGTAGGAAACTCCTGGGGAATGACAGGAGTCTTCAGAGAGGTTCTCCTCTTCTGAAGACATGCAAGGCAAGTTATTCCTTTTCATATTCCATTTGGCAGGCAAGAGGAATCGCACCTTGGAAGTGATAAAAGCAGTGGACCCTCACACGACAAGAACTCAGCTCCAGCAAGTTGGAGAATTATTTTCTTCTCGCGCGGATGCGGAAGAGGCATCACAAAGTGAAGCTTCTCTTCAAGATCCATGACAAGGGCTGCATGATCAGACCGCCAAATCCCAACTCTGGGGACTCCTGTCAAACCCAAAGAAATTGGGGGACCTCTGCAGCCACAAAGCACTCCTGCTTTTGCTACAGAGGCCAGGCGTTTCTCCGCTGACTCCCCAACCGCTACGTACCCTTTAGTTATCTTGGAAGGTCACTTGTGATGCCACAGGACTAGAGCACCAAATCCTTACTTCTTCAAGACAGCAATACAAAATCCGTCCATATTTTGGTCCAATCATTTGCTTTTCAATACTTTCTTAATACTGATTTAAAAACTAACTAATGAAATGAAGACCCGAACTGTACCGTAATCTACCAAGAACACAACAACTCGTAAGAGAGCACTGAATAAAGAGCAGAAAGTACATGTTTGATTCCAAAGACTAGGGCAAGTCAAATTGCTTAATCCAAGTGAGAACCACTAACTAATGATCTCAGCCAAGACTATGCAAATGTGCTAAACTAGTTTTTGACAGCAGTACCTTCTCTAGTGCAGAAAGAATATTACTGTAAGATTATTAAATTATTCAACTCATTAAAGAAATTAAAGGGGAGGTGACAAAACAGGAGAGGTTGTTTATTTCTTCTGAATTCTGAGCTAAAAAGAAGGGGTAGGAAGATGAGATCTAAGGAGAACGGGGAACTCCACTAGCTCATTAGCTCAGATAATACCTCCCTGGATTCCTAAAGTGATTTCAACTGGGAGAAAAAAACCCCAAACACCAAAACCCTCAAGTAGTTGCATCAATACAAATAAAGGTGGCCTTCCCCTTGAATGTTTTCAACTGAATTTCAGTTTCCATCCACACAGAATTTGACAAAGATGATATAAAAAGGTAGCCTCTCAATCTCCGGCCAGATACCAGCACGAACACCTGAACTTGGACATCTACAGGGAGCGTTTGCAGGCAAGCAGAGTGTGCAAGTTCCTAGGAGAGTCAAAGCCAGGTTAAACAACAGAGTTGAGGGAGCGATCCGTCAGCGCAGCCAGAAGGTACCTGCTTCAGGGTCTGCTGAATCACTCCCCAGACTTGACTGTGCAAGTTCGCTACATCTCCAGTGACCATAATGGCAATTTATAAATGCCTGTAGTGGATGCTGACACCCACACAGAGAAGCCTAAATTTAGGTGTTTGTGTTCTTCTGCCTCCAGTAAATAAAATATGCATTGGTTCCTACCTTCAGATGCACAAAAACTAAGATGCTGAATGCCTGTAGATTGCATTACTGAAATAGAACAAGTATTTATAAGTGTGACTTGGCTAGCAAAATAGAATAAGAGATTCAGTGTGAAAGAAATATTAACAGCAAATCAATCATTGAGAATCAACTTCTCTTTAGGAAATCATGAAAATTATATAGCCAGATTAAAATCCATTATTTAAATTAAAGTTTCCTACTTGCTGATTCAAACCACTGATGACACCAAGATTTTTTTTTTTTTTTTTAATTTTTATTTTTTAAGGCAAACCAGTCTCCTTGATGAACTGTCTCATACACTACTTCGGCTGCTGACTTAAATTCTCCAGAGTGCGATGCACATTTTCATGGCTCCAGGAGAAAAGAAACATTACCCCAACCAACAAAGGCAGGAGCAGTCTGCAAGCGAGAGGCAGCACTGAAGCTGCAGAGTGGAAAGGAATTCATTGAAAATGTGTAATACACAAGCCAAGACACAAGACACACATGGATCCATCTCAGCCATTTCATATTGCAGAATTTTAACAGTTTTATTTGTGTATGCAAATACACACACAGAGAAGGGATTTAAAAAAAAAAAAAAAAAAGCTTGGCTTAAAGCCCATTGAACTTTTAAAAAGAGACAGGAAAATTACGTTAAGAAATATGCGGTTGATTTTCAGGGAAATTAAATTCCCCACCTCCCCCTGCCCCCCAGTTCAAAGTATTTGCTTAAAGCTATATGTAAAACCAGAGAGAGGAATCTCCTCATTTCCCCAGTCCTCTACAACAAAGTGTTGGGCGAACCTTGCCAGGGATACGGCTAAGAGCAACATGGATACGTGTGGCTGAAATCCCCTTTCCAGGAGCCATCGTGCCTTGCTACGTCACTCAGGCTGAAGTTTTGAAGAAGGAAAATGAACTTTTTAGGGGGTTCACTTATTTCAGAGTGACCAAAGACCAGCAGTTTGCTGCCAGAAACAAACTGTTAGACCCTTGTTACGGCAGTTACTGAGAAAGGAGCCTAGGCTATTAACTTGAAAATCACCTCCTGCGAAAGGCCGCACTCATCTGTACAGAGGAAATGTTACCAAGTCTTCGCTGCCTTCTGCTTTTAAAAGAAGAGTTCAAAGAATTTTGAAACCTTGACTGATGCAGTAGCGTATGTGAAGTCAAACTGAGGACAGCTCATGTGCTCATATATCAGCATCAATCTGTTTTCTTCCCCTGAGTTTTTAGTAAATGGATTTCATGCCGCAGCAAACTCGGAATAATAATAGTAAAAAAAAAGATAACAGAATAAACCTGCCAGCAATCTGCTGCGCATTAACTGCTGCACTCGGACTCCGCCAGCACCTCTTCCACCCATGGGCTGCAATATGAACACTGTGCACTTCTCAATACCCCGACCTTGTGGAGAATCCTAAGGACAACTCCATCAGATGGAAAAGTAACTTCAGAAGAAACAGGCAGGGGCTGTTTGCTACATGTTTCCATCAAACGCATTAAAGAAAAGAACACGTAGAAAAAAACCCCAGAAGCCGTTTTCCAGGTGTTTCTCAACTTTGTGGCAGTCGAGAAGCCACGGAGAAGCAGACAGCTCTTTCAGATACCTGTTCCTTCAACCACAACCCAGGTTCTTCTGCTTGATTTTGAGAGGAAGTCAAATGTCCGCCAACAGCATCGCGTCAAAGATGGGAATGGTTCAATTCACTGCAGGTTGACAGACAAAGGAGGACCCGGTCTAGATAAAAAAAAGCTTTTCTTCAAAACACGTTTGTTTATCCCCCAAAGAGACAGGAAATTGTGGGCAATAAACCTCAAGGATTTCTCTTCTGAGATCGCTGCATTTGAAAGCTGTCCTCAACTAGAGATTCCCATTTTAAGCACATGCTTTGCATAACTGAAAGAAAATACGTGACCTTGATAGGAAGCAAAATATTTCTTGCAAAACTTTTACTCTTCCTCTTGCTATGGAAAATCTGTCTGCTCTTCCCAAATGAAGGACACCAAACCCACGTCACTCGAAAAAATGTCACACCCAATTTCATCGGAGGAGGATGTTTTTACAAGCACCGACCTCATGTTTCTGAAGCCGTGGGCTTCCAAGAACAGAGCATCTTCTCTTCTGCACCAAGTGCTGTCTTGGCTATGTGGGCTTGTAACAGGCGCTCCCTTTCCAGCGTCAGGACAGAGAAAGGCACTGCTGCGGTTTGACGAGGACAAGCTCCACCAAGCAATCCACGTGTGGGAAGAGGACAGTTCAGAATCACCAGCCAGAAGTGCGAGGGACCCTCTGGTTCATCTCCACGTCAGCCGTGGCCCTCGGGGAGGACACCAGATGCCCCTGGTACCGTCCTAGCTCATCCCAGCCAGCTTAAGAATGAAGCTGTCCTTGATCGCAAGAGCAACATACCTACAGCAACACCAAGTTCGGCTCAAAATGAACTTAGCTAGAACTAAAGGCTTCAACGGCCCAACGCAGGAGACCCACGTGAAGCTGCTCTGGTATGAGCCAGAAAACCAATCTCGCCTCCAGCCCGTGCCTAAGAACACGGTTGGTACATTCTAGGAAATATCCTTCCCTTTTTTTCCTGCAGTGACTACTTTCCCCCACCAGAAGGGATTGCAGAGATATTAAAAAAAAACACCACCACCACAACAAAGGTAAAAAAGAAGAAAAAAATAAAGCCCAGAATTGCACTCTGCAAATGACTGCCTAACAGCAGAAAGCAGATTAATCAAAAAACGCATACATACATGGGAGCAGCATGAAAATGAATTGCAAGCATACTGCCCGGAAAGTGTATACGTAAAGCTGATTAATTTCTGCGTGCCTACAGCTAAATCCACATGCAGGTCCTGGAAAACCTGGGACCACTCTGACTCTGTGTGCCAGGGGAAACAGAGCACCGCTCCCCTCCCCAGGTCATCGTAAATGTGGTCTGGTCTTCAGAGAAGTTACGGAAGAGGACTTGCCACTCCAATTTCCTTGCTTTTCATGGCATAGATACATCCTGGGTTTAAATGTTTTTCTTACGAAATAACACGCTTCTCCGTGCAAAACCTGAAGCAGGCAGATAACCCTCTTGGATAAGCACATAAACAAGTATGCGTGCTGGCTTACTTCTGGGACACTTCCCAAGTTCAGAAATACTAGCGTTCGGCTTCTGTCTCCAAGATACCATTTGTCAAACAAAGTGTTGCTTGCTCTCTGCTAAAACACCGTATCTCTCTTGCCAACAGGCAGGGCTTTGGATATGCCGCTGAACTGCTGTCTCCTCTTTGTTCCTCCCACAGACTAACCCACGAGAGACCAGAAGTCCCTCCCGAGACCCTCAGTAGGGGTACTACTTCTCCGCTTTTTCCCCAAAGACACATGCCGACGTCCACAGCAGAAGGATCACCTGCAGAATCCACATTTATGCTGGAAAGAAAGGCAGGAGCTACCGACACCCCTTCTTGCACAAATCTCTTGGGAGGATGTTCTTCCACCGCTTCTACATCAAGGGCATTTGACAGTGCATCAAATACCACCTAACGCTGTCCTACACCCGTGCAAAGGTCTCGAGCTCCCTTAAAACTTGTACCTAGGGCCTCTCCTCTTACAACCTGAAGCTACGGTGGTAGCAGTGTCCAAATGATCAACCCCTGCCAGAAACGAGTCGTTGACAGCAGCGGCTCCTACGCATGCCGTGCCCAAATGAAAGCTGACCAGGCAAAAACCTTCTGCCTTTCCGTTTCTTACAAGCACCGAGTTGAAGTGCTCGCAAAAAAGCACAGCGTCACCACCACTTCCAAACACTCCAGACAAGTACAGGCAGCAAGTGAAACCGCTTGCAATAAACACCGTAAGCCTGATCCGCACAGACCCACGGTCAAAAAAGATGTAAAATTGCAGAAGATAATCAAAGGCGAGGCCTGTGGCTGCACATGCTGTGATGTTAGACTTAAACAGACGCCATTTTTAAACGCACAAAACAGTTCATAAATGTAACCCTCACCAAAAAGGACTTTAAAAAAAAAATTGCTTGCCATGAAAACCAGAAGGAGCTTTAAACGCTTCTGAAGAGCTGCATTTGCTAATAAATATTTCACAAGTAGGAAAACGTGGGTCATTAAAACACAACGTCTGTTAAGGCTAGTGAAAAGCCAAAATCTACTGATTTTTGTACCAGTGGTTCAACCAAAAGACAAAGTGATGACGATAAGCATAAAGTCTTGAGTGAAGTCATTGAGCAGGTGACTTGATTTCTGCAGTCACTCAGACTCTCACCACTGAGTTCGCGGAGAACAGAGGTAACCCCAACCCTCAGGGCTTCCAAAGCTTTCCCCTTGAGACCTCATTTCCAGATGAAACCTCAGAGCAAATCAAAACACCTATTTTCAAAACGTGCCGAAGACCAGCAGGCTTCAGCCAAAAAGGAAATCAACTTCCTAAGTCTTCAAATTTCAAAGTAATCCAAGAGTAAATACTGTACTTCTCCATATTAAGAAAATGGGTGAAAAGAAATAAAAACGCCTTTTCTGGTCAGTCTCAGCCTCACAATCCAAAAGTTGTTGTAAAATAATCATTACCAAGGGTTCAAAAATCACGAGCCAATATAAGCATGTATCAATGGAGCATTTACACATTTGTTAGATGAAGTACTACACAGCATTCCTGCAATCTATAAACACACGATCCCTCTTCTCTCCCAGAAAGCAATCTTGTCTGTAACTCATTATATGTACATATTAATATTACTCCATCTTTTGATAGTTCTTTCTATCTTCAAAGCTCTTCAATTTGATTAAAGCAGCCACATTCTGTTTTGACAACAGGAATGACAGGTTCTTCCCCAAAGCACTGCACCTTCCATTTCTCTGCCCTGTTCACTTCTGTGCCAAATTCCTTGGCAAAAATGGCTATAAACATAGGAACTTTGATCAATAGGTTTTTAGCCATTAAAAGTATGCAATAACCGCTGCGGAATGATGAAGCAAATACCCTAGTATTTTTCCATTTGTAAAAAAGTACACAATTATGTTAACAAATGACAAAACTATGAGATTAGTCACAGGACAGTGTTGAAAAGAGTCAAGTCACAAACCTTAGATTAGCTGTAGATATAAAGAAGTCAAACTAATTACTCTCCCAACCCTAAAATAACATTCAACTGCACTTGAGAGATATCTACGGTCTTCGAAAGCATTCAGAATTAGCCATGGAGAGAGAATTAAGTCGCCTAAAGGAAGGTCTGTTTCTGGCACAGAATAGCAGTTTGGGAAAATGTAAGAAATGGATCCACCAGACTATTTTTTACTGCAAACAATCTATAAATCCTCTTCTCCAGAAGGGCAAAGAAAAACCCCTTAGTTTGTTAATAGGTATTCTATCCACTTTCAGAAAACAAGGGGAAAGAAAACACGTCCACAGCTTCCCAAACACTGCCAAGTTTCAATTAGGAGCCTACAGCTCCAACTGTTGTGAAATATGGGATGTCCTGAAAGTCAACACTTTCCACGGACGGTACCAGCTGCAAGCTGTTAACAGCGTTCAAGTCCTCCGCGGGACTTGGCTTCTCGGTAAGGAATTAACGAGGATACGGTTTGCTAAAATCTGTTTTGCTCTAGAGACTGAAGAACGACATTACGCAAAAGCTGGGTAACACGACCTTCTTCATTAGCAAACCTTACCCGGTCGCTGTCTTTATCAGCTTCTTAGTATTTAACCCTCCAATAATGAAGACGCACCTTTCACTCCTTAAGCGTCGAAAATGCTTTATATTCTGCAGGCACACGTTTCAGACAAAAATCCACATGTGTTACCACTTTCACACGGAAAAAAGAGCATATTTTGAGACTGGAAATGGAAACGAAATACAAAGGAAATGTTTGCTGGAGCAGCACGAACACAGCTGTCTGAGGCAGCTCTAGCCAAAAGCGTTAGCAGGGTGGCAGTGACCACCACCAGCTCTTGCTGGACATTTTCCACGTAAGACGGAGTCAGCGCAGGACCTCCCAAAAACAGGTGGGAAGAAGCCTGGCTCACTTGTGACTCAGGGAGAAGGTCAGCAACTGCATCACCGCTCCCAAGGGATACTCGGAGCTGCTCATCGCCCTGACTTCGTCCAACTCGAGGAAGATCCCAGCCCACAGGGATCTGGCCACTCTTTTACAACCCCTTTTTTTAAAACAACAGGGAGAAGCTAGGAAAACACCTAGCATTCAATTCAGTGACAGCTTACCTGGCATTAAGACAAGTAAAAATAATAGGGAAAATGAGAACGCTCCTCATAAGTAATGCTGGGAGAAGCAAGCCCTTTTACATTACTCTACTTACAAAGGGAGACCAGGGTGAGCTATATAGAGCACGCTGGCAGCTTTTCAGTGAAGAGATAGCCCTGCTTATCCTCCCAGGATCAGTTTACAGTAAACTCCGGTGGGGGGGGAAAGCTCTCAGCAGAGCCACGCTTCTGGAAACCTGCACAGCTCCAGGGTCATCCGGGGCGGTGGGTGACAGGCAGGGAATTGACAGTCAAACTCCGGTCCCATTTGTGCTCCGCTTGTCCCACTTGTGAGAAAGGAAATTCTTCTTCGGTTCTAAAACCCTGCGGTCATTAGGAAGGGCGCTAAAGAAGAGGCGAAAGGATAGTGAGAATCTATACCAGAAATAGTCATCTGGCAAAGCCGCGCTGCTTGCATCATCCCACTGCGGCAGAGCAGCCGAAAGCGCTCCCTGAAATCTAGCCCGCTCCTAGGTTTCCCCCGGCAAACTATTTATATCAGCAATCCGCACAGCGCTTCAACAGATGCTTAGCTTTAAATATGGATTTAAATCTTCTTGAAAACAGCCAGGCTAAATATATGCTTTAGGTTAAATTTGTTCCTGGGTGCTGTCCTGAATCACAGCTCTCTTGCTGCCCGCGCTGTCCCTATAGGTGCTGACAGAATATGTACTGGCAGCCCGTCCCTGCACCGCTCAAGTCCCTCCGATCGTTACGGCATGGCACGACCAAACCCGAGGAGATGACGATGCTGGAATGTTAGCCCTCTTTCCACAATGAAAGGTCCAACAATCGAAAAATGCTCACATTTAACCCCGAATGTGGTTTTGTCTGCAGTTGGAAGCTTCTTATTTATTGCCAAGGCATTAAAGGAACCCACAAGACAGAGAGCAATCTCATTTCGAAGGCAAACAATTAATTAAAAAATACTGCCTGTTTTACATATACATGCATATATATTTTAAGTAGACCAGGTAAAAGAATTGGAAGTCTTCCCTCCTCACCACTGAATAAAAGTCACACTGACACAGCTGGAATGAAAACCAGATTCAGATTAGTAAAAGGACTACAGCACCGTTTATTTGTATAGATCCCAAGGCCCTAGATCTTTAGCAGTTACCCTGTTACCTCCTTCTCATACCCCTGCTATAAGGTTATCCACACATGACACGCATCATTTGTGGGAGCTGCAAGAAGCTGCAAAACCCTCTCGGCCAGGCCAAAGGAAAAATCACTGAAATGTCCCCTGAAATGTCCCGTTCGACGACTACTCTAAATTAGGAGTTTAGAGTGTGAGCTTGGTATCTGAACTATACAGCTGAAAAAATTTAACTCAAAAAACCACATGAAAAATTTAAATCAGCATATTCTGTGGTTACACAGCTGTTTCTTTTGCCTCCAATTAGCAAACGTGATTCTACAAGACGTAACAGTCGTTTATCTGAAACAGTCCATCCCCAAATAATCCCCATTTCTTGAAGCAGACATGAAACAACTGTTCTGGATGGCACTACTTTTCTGCCACTAGGAATGCGGAGTATGTTTCAGCCCAGCTTTAATGCAAAGCCTAGACTAATCCCCCTAGAAAGCTTTAGCTAGACTTTGCCAAAGGAACAATTGTTGCCGTTAAATAAGTTTATACTGTTTGGTGGTGAGCATTTTCTTTCTGCAGAGCGAGCTCTTATTCCCACGATGAAATGCATGCCGGAATGAAGTCACTTGACTACGTTTCTTTTTTCTATGGACTCATCCTTCTGAAGTTTCCCATCCTAGGCAATTTGCATAGAAACAGGCTGGAACAAGAAAACCATGATATACAAAGTAGGCAGAACAAGTCCCAGACAGATAAAGGGAAACCCAAATAAGAGCAAGTCCAACAAAACGGGGTCAGACATGTTCTCTAGGAATACCCAAAGCGCAAGGAAGAGTCAGCGCCCAGCTGAACATTCAAGTCAGCATTCTGCCTGCGAGCGAGGAGCAAGAAGCAGACTTCTTCTTCTCTTCAGCGTCTGGAGCCCAACAGATTTGCAAGACGCCCCGGAAAGCTTTTAGAGGCCCGAGGACCAAACGGTCAAAGTCACACGTTGAAGTCCTCCCGCGTCCATGAAACCCCTCCCTAGCCTCAAAGTTTCCATTGCCTTCACGGACTGGAAACCACGCAGTTTTGTGCAACCTCTATAAGCGCACCTCCTCGTCGGGGGCAGATCTACCCCACCCACTCAACTGCCCCCCAAACGGCTCCTGAAACCCTGTGGATCTACCACTTGCCACCTCCCGGGTTTATTCTTTCCACGCAGCGGTGACGAGCCAGTCTCACCATCGCCCACAGTAACCACAAAGAATTTGAAATTCCCACAGGACACGGCTACCACCCTCTTACTGAGACGCTACCCGTCGCCTCGCGCGCCGCATTCAGCCCTTGGAGCGTGAATGAAGGTGCAATGTCACCGCAAGGACACGTGCGACAGTGCTGCCTGCCCCGAGCTCTTCAAGCCCGTCTTTATTTCAGACAGGGGATTCACAGAGGCTCATCACTCTCTGCTCCCGTACAGTTCGTGGAGAAAGAGTCACTCATCTGGACTGCAGGCCACAGCAAAACCTTAATTTAGCTTCTGCCAGTCTGTGTGACACCTATCTCTGCCCAGATTTGGTGCAGGACACTTAGTAAGTGTCTGGATATCTAAATCTTCCATTTTCAGTATAGCTTTTCTGACCTTTCGGCACAAAAAGCCAAGCATACCAAGTTTCGCTGCCCACAGCAAACTTTCCCGATCGCTCTTTCCTGTGAGTGGCGTTGTTTAGTGCGTGTCCTTCTTTCTTCCTGACTGATGACTCGCATCCTAAGAGCTACTTATCCATTTTAAAAACAAAAATAAAACTATCCCCCAAACCCCACAATGCTATCAGCACTCTACAGCCAAGGACCAAATTGTTACCGTGGCACCGTAAACTTTTGTAACTATTTCCTATATCGTGTACCTGAAGTTGATTTATTATCTGTATCATCTATCCCCCCTGTGAGACCACATTTGCCCAGCTCCCCCAGGGCCAGGCACTCCGAGACATACTTCTATCACGACGGGTGGCTCTCTGAGGCTGAACGTACAGCTGACTCACGGTGGAGCCTGGCTCTTCCCTTTTGTGTGCGAATAGCTTTTGACACCTATGGTTTCTGCTTTGTTTTGACCTTCCAGCATCCTTCCACTCACCACTGCTTTTAAATCGGGACAATCGCTTGCTTCCAAGGAAGCGAAAGCGCAGATTTAACAGCCGCAGCCTTCTGCTGCCGATCCCAGGTTCCCCTAGCAGAAGTGCAAGTACAAAATAAGGACACACACTTCACCTAGGAAAAAAAAAAAAACTCCCACGTAGCTTCAACGCAATGGAGCCAAGTTATTAATCAGAGTCTGAAACCCAAGCCTAATAAGTCACATCGTTATGAAACTGCTCTTGGAGCATGAACACAACAGAGAGTAACTGCTGGAGGTCTCCACAGATCAGGACGCCCAAAATACCTCTCCTTTCATGCACAGCCGTGCAATTCACAGGGTATTATATACCCACAGCTCAGAGCTAAATCAAACACCCCTCCTCAGTTGGATGAACTCAGTTCCCATTACTATATTTAAATATCAAGGTCTCCAGTTGGAAGCAAGACTTGAACGCAAGCCCAATACCACATTCAGGTTGAGACTAGTCCATTCATCTGTTTCTTTACAAACAGAAGGAAAGGCTCTGCTGATTTATGCATACTTTTATTTCCATTTAACTGCTGAGGTCTACGCTACTTTTCCAGTGAGTATACAAACCATAAGGCAAAACGCACCAAAAGGCATCTGCCTTTTTATAGACATAAATCTGGCGACACAAGTACAAACACATCCATAAAGAATCGCTTACATTTTAGTTAACAGCTGCTTTCCTCTTCAGCTTTCAGATGACCAAGCTCTTCCCCGACACACAATTTTCGTGTACTTAATATCATTATTTTAAAGTTCACTCAGTGGGTAAGAAATCAGCAAATACATCCAAAGACTCTCTCCTGCTTGAACAGATGTTGGATCAGGATTCAAAGCTGAGCAGAATAGCCCAGAGCTCTCAGAGCTTTCGTTTCAGGTATCATACAGATTTATTTTAATGAATATACCATTTTTCTGGGAAACGGTTGACACTAACAAAGAAGAAAGGAAATAATTTGCAATGATTAATGGACCAGGGCTGAGGCCTTTTCCACTCTATCTTGTTTACTCTTCAGGTTTATGACATTGAAATTTCAGTGTTGTTCAATTTCCATTTCCTTTGGTGGTGGTTCTTTGGCTTCCTCCAGTCCTTCAGGTCACAGGTGAAATAGTTCATTTTGGCTTATCAGAAAGTCAAAGAGATAAAAGAGTCAGAAGAGATAAAAGAAAGGCAGTTCTTGCCTCTCGGTAAGTGGTTGTTTCTTCAAGGCATTCTTCAAGGCATGAACACGTTCACAACACAGCATCTGCTCCAATGCAACAGAAACTTCAAAGCAAGTTCACCATCCCTAAAATAACCCTGGCAGAAAGAGGAACCCAGGAGTGGGTCCTTGGACAAGACCCACAGCTGCAGAAGACTCAGCCTGAACAGAAGTCTTTCCTCAAAAGCATTTGTAAGAGCATAATGAAGCTTGTATTTTGTGAATGATGACAGACATGTATTTGTTTTAGGGTTTGCTCTTATGCAAGCTAGAGCTCCAGCAAGGCACGCACTGGAGCGATATTCCGTAGGGAGGTAGAAAGACCTCTGCTATCAGCAGGGTATTCTGTATACGACTGATTTACTTTTTATTAACACTCCCGTTCTGTCATACCAACCTACTGGCATCTGAGTAAAACAGGTTTTTGGCCTCGAGATCTCTGGTTCACCCTCCACTCACTTCTTAATCATCTAATTCCCTAACAGCTTCCTTGTGCAATCCAAATTATCCGCATTATCTTTGTGCCAGCCCGATCTGGAGGAGGAGATAAATGGGGGGGCAGTGCCAAGAGAAGACGGGAAAGGGCCCAGAAATGACTGGCATCAGGGAGAAGGGAGCAGCATTGCGGTTCTACAGACATCCCTACACCACCCGCCACAATTTTGCTAAAACGTCCATTGATCCTACTCATTAGATCAGCAGCATCTGCTGCCATCCAGAGAGTAGCCATCTGCGCACTCATTTCCCAAACCCACAATCCCAACCGGAGGAGGTTAGTAGGTCAGGGGCAGGATTCTCTGCACCTCCTGGGATGAGAGGAGACTCGGCTCCGTGTCGCGGGAAGCCCCTCTTTTACCCATCCCTACCCTCCAACACTTCCCCTGCCAGCTGACCTCAGCTGCAACCTACGTTTCAGTCCCTCCAAAAGCGGCTAACCTGCCTTCTTCCTAATGCACAAGCAAGAAGTGATCGGCAAATCTACAAGAGCTCTGCTGATGGATAAGCAGATTTCAGAGCGTGGAAAGAAAAACAACAAAAAAAAAGGACACCAGCTTCAAGAATAACTAGTCTAAGGATCAACATTTTAAATGGTCCCAATAGGAACAGTTCAATGAGATACACGAGAGCCAACAGAAAATACGCAGTGGGGCTTAGAGAAAAAAATCCACACGTTGCTTATATTTACATTAGAGGATTTTGCACAGAGCGTGCATCAAGACTTCCGAAGAATGAAGCGACGATTTTCAGTTGTCACGGGGAACAAGATCTTACCAGCTCACAGCTCTATTTCCAACGTTCCCTGTAGTGACAAACCTCGAGCCTGCCTCACGCCTCCCTCCATCTCAACGTCAGTACCTGCAGCCATCGGAACCCTCTTCTTTCTGTAAGTCTCTCTGGAAACCAAGCTAAGTGGAGAACTTGTAACTTGCCTGATCAACTTGTACTCCAGCCAGTCACTTCTCTGTCTGGGGCGATAATGAGTGAACAGTGACAGCAAAGAACATCTCCTATACAACATTTCCACCAAGTGACTAAGGATCTCAATGATAGCTACTTTTCCTCTCTTTGTTAGTACAGTACTTGCCATCCCAAAGCATTCTCCTCCAAACAGCATCCATGCTACCTACACCTACAAAATACATATACAGAAGCGATATGACACCACTGCTGACCAGTTTGCCGGTTAATCAGCAAGACAGAGCCTCGTTTGAACAAAGCCATGGTCTCTGGCAAAACATGAGTCAGAAAGCCCACTGTATGAAACGTCGTGTGTGAAACATAAGGGGAATGTTGAAATAGCTACCAGGCTCAGTGGACAGGTCCGGAGTACATGCTTTGAAGCGCTCCAAACTCTTGTTTACATATACACAGAGAGAAACCCAGAGCTTTGGGATGGCTTTTTCCCACACTGTCCAACAGATTTGCAGAGAGTTTAATCCAAAAAGGGTAGCTTTACAGTACCAACCATCACCTACACAATTCACCCCTTCTCAGCCATAGAAATGTCTTTGGCTTAAAATCAAAATGCTTCTAAATGAGGGGGTTTTTTTTTTCCCCACATGGTAAATTCCTTAGACTTTTCTGTCCCTTAGCAGTTTCACGTGAACACAGAGAACAGAATTAGGCAAAGAATTAAGGTGGCTTAGGTAATTATAGCGGCACATGCTATCAGTTCAAGACAGAAGATTAGCACAGCGAGCTTCCAGTTAAAGGAGGTCTTCCCCTGTACTGTGAAAGGAACTGGCCTCTTTTTTGCTTTGTCTATCTAAAACATGAACAGTGTACAGTGTCAAAGTGGCAATATATACACCATAAAAACTTCCCAGAGGCACTTTTTCTGGTACTTAAAAACTGAAGACATTTCAAGACGAAGTTGAAGAACCACTTTAAATCCACAAAGTAGACAGCTATGCACCCTGTGGCTTTAAACCCAATGTAAAGTTTATATTGAATTATTTTCCTCTACATCTAGCATGACTAATTGTGTCACCTTTGGCCAAGGGAGATTTCTAATAAAAACTGCCTGGTAAAGAAAAAAGCAGCAAAGACCATTCTTAATCAAAAATGGCTTACTTGTAAAGCTGCAAGCAAACACGCAGTTAATCAAGGCAGAAGTGACCACTAAATGAAAATGCTTTGGATCACTCATACCTACCACAAAAGGAAGGTATTTTGAGACCAATTCACCACTTCGTTTTGCAGGTAATTTTCTCCGTTCTGCCCAGACCACATTTATCAAATGCACAATACGCAATTCTTACTATTTTATCTCAAACTTCACAACAATTAATTCAATATTAACCAGATGGGGTTTATCATTTTAACTCCCCTCTCAAGGGGAAGTTAAAGCTATAGAAGAATCTTAACTTTCACTTAACCAAGAAGTATTTGTATCAGTTCTTCAAATCGTAGAGAAAACAGATGTATGACTGGAGTGCGACAGCATTAGGGTATCTAAACCAGAAGGCCAGCTGAAACAACACTACTTTTTTATTTGTACTTCATATTCAAATTAATTTTGTTATTTCAGGGTCACGGATTTTGATCACTTGAAGCTGACAATAATGTAAGTGGAACTGCTCAACACCTCTACCATCTATACTGGTGTTATTACCATGGCAATTTCTGTGTTTTGTTTTTTAATGATGAAAACAGTGGAGGCGGGTTTTAAAAAATACCTGAAGAGATGACACTGTGCCTTTAAATGCACCACCCCTAGAAATAATCCTCATCAAAAACACATTGTCATTTCTCTTGAGAAGAAAATGATCGCATTCATTCCCTTCTTCCACTGCAGTGGCTGCTCCTTTCAGACACATCCAGAAATCTCCAAAAGCAGAATTCAGACCCAAACAATTTTATCCTGGCCTCTGCATGGGTGGAAAATTCTCTGCTGTATATTCACATTATTCTGGGCCCAGGCGTTTGCGATGGTTTCACAGGGGCACATTGCAATGCTGATTTTTTTAAAACTTTTTTTCAAACTGGAATCGCTTCTCAGCACCAGTCTGACTGCATCACAACCAAAGGAATACTCAAATCCTAGAAATACAAGATGCTTTCTCAAGCCTACACGACACACCCCTAAAGTCACTTCAATAAACCTTCATAAGCCAGCAAACTCTACTGAAGTACCTACCAGCCTCAACGCAGTTAAAGGCAACTAACACAAACACCGAATGACATTAACACTATTTGAAACACAATACACAAGCAAGAAATAAGTGAAGCTTGACTACAGCATTTCAGTCTACACCGCTGATTTCTTTTGAGGAACCACGCACGATCGCAAAGATAGGGCCGGTTTTGTTTGCGTGGCTAAAGAGCCATTCGTTTCCTAAGGACACTTCTGTGGCACTTCAGAGGCTGGGGAATGCACGGAAAAAAACTTAAAGAAATGCTGCCAGAAAGAAAAAAAAGTGACTGATACTGGGGAAAGGAGAAAGATGTTGGAAGCAAGCTGAGATGTTCCGCCAGGGAAGGAACTTGGTGCACAGACACTTGTGCTCACAGCAGCTTGCACGGGCCTTGCAGCACCTCGACTGCTTGCAGTGTTCAGGGCGAGAAGTCGTCCAAGAGATGGAGTTTTTACCCCCTTGGTTTTCAGCCCCTCGTCCTCGGACCCTGGTACTGGTGGGGAGAGCTCCAGATGTCACAGCCGAGGAAGAGAGAAGGTGGAATTCAGGGAGCAGAGTCTGGAGCATCCCTTTAGGCGGGGGGGCTTTCTCAAAGCAAAGGACTTGCCAGAGCGAGATGCAAAACTGTGTCTGTGAAGAGTGCCAACCAGAGAGGATAACGTGGGAAATGCTGTTACATTAGGATGAGATTTATTTTCACTCACACGAGATCCCTGACATAACTGTCCCTTTGAAGACTTTCAACACCAGGCTTCCAGCACTTGCCAAAGGCACACAGGGCAGCTGGTGGCAGGGCAAAGCTCAGACACCACGTGCCGCGTCCCAACAGGTATGCACACGTGTACTTCCTACGGGTACTCAGCTGATGCCTAAATTTAATCAGACCTAACGTGCATATAACTTTTTCAGGGACAACTGCTTCTTTTTCCCCACCCTTACTCTCAAAAACAACTTCAGAAATGACCCTGACGAGAAAAATCACAACTACCATACCTTTCTGGACAGGAAAAGAACTAATCCTCTGCACCAGAGGCACTCGGTATTTGCCTTAACAACCAGCACTGCCAGGAAAGA
Source organism: Harpia harpyja (assembly GCF_026419915.1). Taxonomy (NCBI): domain Eukaryota; kingdom Metazoa; phylum Chordata; class Aves; order Accipitriformes; family Accipitridae; genus Harpia; species Harpia harpyja. Next base: position 2,218,891 of record NC_068941.1, read on the forward strand.
TCACTTTGTTATTGTGCGTGGGAGTCTCAGCATACACCTACCGAGGGAGGAACAGTTTTATCACACCTACCCAAAATCCGGACTTTGCAAGGGAATAAAAAAAAAAACCAAAAAAACAACTTAGCTCCTTTCCCAGCTGTCACAAGCAAGGAATGAAAGTTTGGCAAAGATACAAGAGTTTTGCTCCATGTCAGAATGAGATATTAAAAGCACACTTCAATAATTATTTTAGAAAACACGCCGAAAGGGGGAAAGGGGAAAATATAACGGGGGGGGGGGGGGGGGGGAGGGGGGCGGGTGCAGGCAAGAGCAGGGTAGCATACTTGGCAGCGATAAAAAGCTGTACCGTTTGCTTACCTGGAAACAGGGAACAAAAAGCAGCTGCCTGCTCCTCTCAGCCTCCCGAAAGCAACTTGCCTGCTGACGGGCACCCGCTGGCCCACTCGCGCAGCTCGGCTCTCGGGACTGCCAGCCTTCAGCTGCACAGCAAAGGCAAACCAAGAGCACCAGGCAGGTTAGCACCGTTCTGTGCTGTAAGCCCAATTTCAGCTGTGCATGTACCTAAATAAGGTGGATGTTATGCGTAAGGGAAGCGCAAAGTGTTTTAAAACAAACCTAAGTGTTCATAAGAAGTCCTTATGTGATCGGCATATGCACAAGTCAAGTTAAAAAAGAAAAAAACCCAAGACTTCAGTCAAGAGATGTTGCAAAGAAAGCAATTTTTTTTAATTAGCTGTCTGAGAAAAACCCTGTACTCTTGCCAAGAAGAAAAAGAAAGCCTTTGCCTAGGGTGACAGCTCACATCTAGACCCAACCTCACCGTGTCCCTTCATCCTACCCGAGTGTTTCAGTGGGAGCTGTGAGTCTTTGCAGTTAGAACAGAGCCACGGGAACAAGCGGAATACCACCCGGACCATCTCCCACCGACGAGAGCTGGAGTAATTAAGGGGTGAAAGGAAGCTGGGTTTAGCTGCCGCTTGACATACCTCCCTCCTACACGTGTCTCTTCTCTATCACTCCCACACCTACAAGATGCCACTCGGCTGCGTCTTCAAGGCACCTCTCCTTACACCTCCTCTCCCCATCTTTCCTCCGGATTTTCTGAGGTCCCGGCCTCTTCCCTGAACCCACCCCTAAACCCCAAAATAGCCATCTTGAAACCTAACGCAACTCCAGGTTTGCATCCCCTGCAGTGAAAGGCGAGGGAGCTTCCCGACCCCACGCCACGAGGCAACCTGCCGGGGATGGAAGGGGTCCTGCCTTGGAGGAGCCTGACCCACTAGAAGAAGGTCCCCAACCAAATATTCAGGGCCGGGACGCAGTCAGCTTTACCCTAGGTAGTCAGCCAGGTAATTAGCGGTCTCTCCCCGCGTTGTGCAATCTCTCCTTCGCAGGCTGCGAGCTGTGTCAGCAGGCAGAGCTGACCTCCTCGCCTGCCCCTGAGCACCTTCCCATGCCCTTTCCCATTTACTCAGCCAGCTGCACCCCGACAGCCTCTCCGACGGGCCCCCGGCTATGCAGAGGGCACGTTTGCAATCGAAGCAGTAATTATCCCTGCGTTTACCTCTGCCGCTGCGCTACGCGTGACCTAAATACACGACTTGCGGCATTAGAGGTCGGAGGGGCAGAAAAAGGCGTGCTTCAGCTGAATCCGCCACCTTGGACCGATCCGCTAGCCGGCCGTGCAGTTCTTGAAGACCAAAATACCAAAGATTCCCCCTTACATTTACAGGAAAAGTCTCCCTGACCATCCTCCCTATCTAAAATATTAATATAAAAACATTAAGCTATTTGGCCAGCCTGCCCGGTATTTTTCAAAGGCTTTCCACACCGGTCTGCCGTCGCTCTTACCGTTGTGAGCTGAAGCTAAAAGCTTTTGGAAAATCCCACCCCATGTCTTGAAGAGCCAGGAAAGAAATTGGATTGCTGAAAAATCCACCACCACTAATAGAAAGAGGACTCTTGGCACGCCCCGACTGTGCTGCATCTGCTCCACTAAGTAGGTACATTTATTTCAATCCTGTAGCTGTCTCTTGCTATTTATAGCTGCTAGCTTAATGAACTTTCAGGGTAGACACCAAGCCTGAGCCCTCCTAAACTGATGTTTAAATATCCTTGTTGAATTAATTCAATCTCATTATGGATAGACTGTTCCACAGTTGGACTGGCAACTTCCACTCCTCACTGGAATACAACTGGGATGTTCACCGTAATACGGGGTCTTTTCCTGCAAGGCAGGCACTCTCAGTTGGGAAGCAATACCAGAAATTTACTTCATAGTAAACCAGATGGCACATCAAGAAGGTAGGAAGACCATTTGAGAACAGCCAAAGAGATCACAAACGCGTTTTTGAGAGACATATGATTAAATAGCCACCTCACACTCAACTTCAAGACAAACAGGAGGAATTCTGTAAGCGTCCCCGGCACAGACATTTTGACAAGCAGTCTCTGGCTCGGGCTGCAGGCAGGTGTACCTACAGATCAGGCACGCTGCATTCTCCTCAAAATGCCGTATCATTTCCGCAACCCTGCATGCAACTTGTTTCCCAATTTGTGTAGAAGTGCTCCTGAGAAGAGGCAATTTTGTGCCGGAGAGCTGCAAAGCTTGCGCTTTGTAAGGAGAGGCATGCCACAGAGAGCCTGGAAAACCCCTGCCGAATGCATCGCGGACATCAGACGGATTGCATTTAAAACTAGAAAGAGATGGTTTCCACACCAGTGGGCTCAAATTGCTTTTTCCACGAGTGGTTTCAAATAGAGCCTTGTCTCTGTTTCGGAGGCCGTCTCTATTCCTCAGCTCATGCCAGGCACGAAGGCTCGCTCCGTCCCCACGGGTGTTTCCCAGCACAGCCCTCAGCACACATCTGTGGATATTTTACCTACTGTGTTTACAAGCAGACTTGCCTGCTTCAGCACCCCATTTAAGACAGTAGATGCGCAACGTTATTTCAGGCCTCGTGCGAGTAAACCCTTCACAAGCACCGATGTCGAGCAAAGGGGCAGACATGCATCAAAATATGATCGTTCTCCAGAAATGCGAAGGATGAGGTGAACAGATTGTAACTTAGCCGCTGGTGGGATGGTTAGTGATCCAGAAACACCCGCATCCATGCTCAGGTCTCACAGATTTCAGCAGGAATTACCGACCTGACAAAGCACTTGGAGAACCAAGAGCACAAAGGAATCAATGGGCGTCTCAGCCCCATAGGTGGGCCTTCGTTTCTGATAAAGATCGTGGCGGTGAGTGACAGAACACAGGAAAAAGCAAGAGTAGCTTGGCCTCCGGCGATACCTGGCTAGCACCGTTCAGAGATACTGCACTCAGACAGGTGTTAGAAAACTATTTTAGACCCCCGCACAGCACCACTTAGACCCACTAGAAGACCTGAAGAACCTGAAAGGACCAAAAAACGTACTCGTTAGGCAAGAAGCAAACCATAACGTAAAGGAAACTGAGGATACTAATGCCGTCAACTTCAGGGTGTCCCGCAGCAACCAGAAGCAACACACAAACTGTTGTACTTGGATTAAAAATGAAAAAGCCTCCACTTAAGCGTGGTGAATTCACGCTACAAGACTGCTCACCACAACATCTTTTACATTGCCAGCCATCTCGATAAGCAAAGCACTGATTAATCAGTTTTAAAAAAACCAAAAAGTGCCAACTGATGTTGCAGGATCTGTCAGGTTCAGACAATCTATTAGAGATGATTACAGTTATCTCTCCACGTCAAACATCCTCCTCAGCACTACATCAATGCAGGTATCCAGCAGCAAACTCCTAGCACGCATACCCAAAATTGACAGCAACCTTCAAGCAAGCAGGATTCTCTAGAGTTCCAGCTTTCCTAGCCCCAGAATACACAGAACTTACTTTTGACAGAGGGCTGCATTTTAAATTAGAATTGTTAAAAGGTGCATATTAACCCATAGTGAGGGATGATGCTTGGCGATCATTAGAGGGACACAGCGGTTGCCTACATAGCAAATCTGATCCATCCAGATCAAACCTCACCTGCAGTGGGAGAGATGCACTCCATCCAGAATGACAGCACAAGCCTCAAACAGTACCTTAATTAAATGACTCTGCTGCAAACGTTTTCTCCTTCAGCAAAACGCTCCTCTTAACCCACATCTGAGGGCTCAAGAGAGGTTTTTTTTTTTACTAAAACCTTCAAGAACTACTGCTGGTGGGTGGAAGAGGAATTTCTCTGAGCAAACTGCAAACCTTTACAAACCTTTGATGGGATGACATATCAACCCTTCCCTCTCTCTTGCTATACGGGTCCCCTAGATACTACTCCAACAGACAGATCCAGATTTTCAACCTCTTTTCCCCATTTCTGGTTTTGTGTCCTGTAAACAGGATCGTAGTTACGCCCTTCAACTGGTAAAGAAAACCTTCCGTAAGCTTAGCCCACATGTGACCACATGCAGAAGAGCTGCAACTAACTGTGTCAAATGGAAGACGGCCTCGGCTCACAACCACTTATCCCTCCTTCAAGGTTTTCCAAAATTCAGATTCTGCAGTTATATTTATCCACCTATCAACATTTTGACTCCTGACAAAAATCAGGTTTTACTCTCTTCATGGATGCAAGCGCTAAGAAAATTCTATTACAACATGCAGTTTACTAGTTTCATGGGCCCCTCATTACTGCTTGTTGCTTTTGGGTCCCAGTACCTTGCTGAAGCCACTGCCAAAGCTAAGTATCAGAGTCATTTCTGAAGCCCAACACTGCATGGGGCAGAGTGCCCTGAATGCCCATTTCCAGTAAACTATGAACACTGAATTTCCTTTCCTCCCCCTCCATTTTCTTAAGCGTTACGCTGAGTTTAGACAAATCTTTTGCTCTGGCAACAAGAATTTTTCAGACCCGCAAGTGGTTTTAACAAAAACAGTCAGTAAACCATACAGTATTGCAGCAAGGCTCTACACCCCACAACTTGTGGGATAAAGCCTTTTTACTTGGCCAATAGCAATAACATATCATTAAAGGAAAAATCTACTCTTACAGCCCTTCAGCAAAGGGAACTCCCGAAGACTCCCTCTTGGTCTTTAAAGGCAGGGCATTTACATGTACAAATATGTGCTCATATGCATGTAAAGTACTACACTTAGGATGAGGATAAAGACATCCCATGTTTACAACTAAAGAGCAATGTCAGCAGGCAGCTCACCGTCCCATCAAAGCAAATTCCTTCTTTATCCTGTTTCCACGTAACATGGTTAAAAATGAAAATGGAAAGAGGCCGAAGTCAGGCAGCCAGCGAGACTTTGTGATTCAGAGGAGAAAGACCTCAAGAATGTAAGATGCTGCAATCCGCTTGCCTATGGCCTTCTTTCCATAAATTGTGAGCGAAAGCTCGCATCCTCCTCAAACTTGCAGGCTGCGTTAACAGCTCTGCAAAACGTTACAGAGCAGAAGAGTGAGCACCGCTTCGCAATAACGCGGGGCACAGAAGAGCCATGCCCACACCTTCTCACCCTGACTTTTTAAACCGAGAAAAAGAAAAATTAAGAAGTGCTACCTCCAGTTAACTTCCCGAAAGCAAGGTTTGAGGATGTTCATTGCTAGCTAGCTTTAAAATCACTCCAAAGAACAGAGAATTTTCCATCTTCTGTTACTTACATTACTAGCATCATTTCTGTGATTATTTTGTGTAGAACACCTTAGGGCTTGAACTGAGGTGTAGTACTGCAAGTCTTTACTTCATAGCTTATAATACTAGTCCTTGACTACACGTGAAACTCCCCAAGATATTTTGGAAGGAGACAGGTATTTTATATTTTGGGCTTCTTGCCCTCCATTTGCTTGGAACCACCTTTGCCTATAAAAGGACTTTTACCCCAGCCACCGAATTCAGAGTCACGAATACACACAGGCAGCTTCTTACTTCCCAGAAACCACAGGCCACGCACAGATCAAGTGCACAAAGATGAGAATTTCCATTCTGCCAACGAATCCTGTATTTTTCTACTTCTGTTTCTTCTGACATGGTAATCGCTCACATCAGCCCAAGTCTGTACCCCATATTCCAACCACTTCTGTTCTAAACGGGCTATCGGAGTTTCGAAATAGAGAGATTCACCTCTTCGTTAACCTGTACCTTCTGCACGTGCAGTCTGTCTAAGGGGCGCAGAGCTGGGCCAGGCCAAGAACAACCCAAGCAAGTTCTGCACAAGCACAGGCACCTCTGCAGAGCACCCCTTACCGCTGCGTACCTGAACACGGTGTCTGCACGCTGCCTGCTGCGACAGAGCTCACCCAGAGACACGATTTCTTTGGGTTTGAGCCAGGGAGGTGAGCCACGTGAACTTGGAGGGCAACCAGACAATGAGAAGAAACCCCTTCCCAGATCAAGCACAGATGCATTTCCTCGTGGGAAAATCTCCGCACGTCTGTAGTGAAGAATGAGGAAGAGGGAAATGGATTCCGATCGCGGCCCGTCCCGAAGCAGAAACTTGTATGTGCCTTCCTTGTTCCTCCCTTGCCTTGTTCCTTGCAAGTAACAGCAAACTATACCATCCGCTTCATATAGAGATAAGCAATCAGCCGACCGGAGGAGGCAGAAGCAGGCTGGACGCCTCTACCCGTGCCAGGGGACAAGCCTCCTCCGGCGTTCCACTATCAACTCTCTTCTGGGTCCAGCCGAGGCTTTCCTTCACCCCACAAAGTGCAATAACCACAGTTAACGATAGACCAAAATACTAGCGGGTCGATACTCCAGCCATTAGCACTACAAAACTCAATAAACCTTCCCTCTGAAAACCCCATTTTACCCATCGCCTCTCAATATCCTATCCTTCCCCTTCTGCAGTGTTCTGGCAGCACGTTCAACTGTTTTCCAACTCTTAAGGTGTGTTTTAGGCAGATAAGAAGAGGGTCTTTAAAGCCCACTTACTAGTAATACAATAATAGATACTTTTTTTTTAACCTCAAAAATACTTGTACGCCAGCGCGGATGGATGGAAGGTGCAGAATAACTAGGGCTAAAAAGTGTTTCCTTCTTACTGGTCCTAAGTGGAAACCAGGGCCAGGCTGGTTAAAGGAGGTGCTTTTAGAAATAAAGTGCTGATACCCTTCAGCTGGAACACGGATTTGTAATAGTCTGCGGTTAAAGGAAGCCACATTTCTGCTAGCACCAGTGTCAGCAGTCCTGCCTGAGAACAAGGGTGTGAACTCTAATTTTCTCTCCGAGCCCAGAGACAGCCCCTGCAGGCCTGGAATATACTGAAAGGGCTCTGCAGAGGGAACATTGCCTTCAAGCCTCCTCCTCAGCGTATCAGAGAATATCCCTGTCTGGATTTTTGAAGGAGGCATCTTTCCCAAGCAGTAATTTACTTAGGATAAAACATATCTGTACATGTTGAATTTCCCTAACTCTCTCCAGATGCCAGAGCTGAAGGTTGTTTATAAACTACCAGAGTTTGGCTTGTTTGACTGAACTGGACACAGATTAAAAAAAAAGGATTGACATTTCCAGACTGCACCAATTCCCCAACACAGAAGTGCAGCTAGACCGGTTTTGAACTGGAACAAAACATTTCTAGGGAAGGTTTGCATTTCTGGACCTGTTTACTCTCTTGCCTATATCCACAGACATGTTTCATCAGGTTCGTTTGTTGTGGGACAAGCGGCTTGACCCGGTGAGTCAAATCCAGATTTGGTCAAAATCTGATTGCACCGTTTTCACCGAAGCAGCTGAGAATCATCTTCAGGTAAGGTATCTAGGTTTAGGCTTCACAGTCTTTAGGGACAGATCAAGAAATACAAGTGATGTATCAAATCAAAGCTGGCTCAAGCTTTCAACTCAGTACAAACAAAGCTCTCAGTATACGGAGACAAGCAAGCAGTTTCCTAAACTCCTAGGAACTATTTTAACAACTACGTTATTAAAGATTTTGCAAATCAAACTTTATATGCTTGTCCTTGTATTTGAAGATGAAATAAACTACCAATTACATACAAGCTGAACTCACAGTGTCTAATACTTGTCCAATTTAATAATTGCAAAAATCAACAAAGAGAAGGAGCTATATAAATTCTGGATTTTATAAACTGAGATGCACTGTACCTTTCCTCAAGATGTTTGGGTTTTCTTCATGTAAAATTGGATTTTGCTTGCTTTAAAACATAGTTAACAAAACAGAATATATGAATCAAAAGTCTTCCAATCCTAAGGAAAAGATTAAAACGTCCTCCAGTTCAGTCCCTTCATCTCACCAATGACTACATAAACAGCACTTTCATTTTATTATCTCATTAAACTTGCATACATCTATCACCTCCTCTACAGCCTTTCTGAAGGCAGTGTCCTACACGTTATATTCACAACCCAGTATTCACCAAGCCTTGGTCTCTGACGGATACTTGAAGCATGCGTGAATCCAATCCTGTTTTTTAACGCTGAGCAGAGTCCCTGGTTACAGCCAGCCATCACGCAAAGTGGTGTTATGCAAAGGTCATTAACACAGCTGTCCCAGCAGTCCTTAATCCTGGGAACTGCAACACCCTCCCTCTTCTATTCTTGGGTCCCTTCACAAGAAAGGCGCTGAGCCGCGTAAGACGGCACAGCGGACTCAGGATTTCCTCTTTCCTTGGTGTCCACCACTTCTTTTTTTTTTTCTCCTCTTCTGATGACATGGAAACACTGTGTACCCCACACACATAACCCCCATTTTTAAAAAGGGGAAAAAAGGAAGACCTGGGGAACTACAGGCCCGTCAGTCTCACCTCTGTGCCTGGCAAGATCATGGAGTGGATCCTCCTGGAAACTACGCTAAGGCACATGGAAAATAAGGAGGTGACTGGTGACAGCTAACATGGCTTCACTAAGGGCAAATCGTGCCTGACAAATTTGGTGGCCTTCTACGACAGGGTTACAGCTTTGGTAGATAAGGGAAGAGCAACAGACATCATCTACCTGGACTCATGCAAAGCATTCAACACTGTCCCGCACGACATCCTTGTCTCTAAGTTGGAGAGACATGGATTTGATGGATGGACCACTCGGTGAATAAGGAATTGGCTGGATGGTCGCACTCAAAGAGTTGCGGTCAACGGCTTGATGTCCAAGTAGAGACCAGTGACGAGTGGTGTTCCTCAGGGGTTGGTATTGGGACCGGCACTGTTTAACATCTTTGTCAGTGACATTGACAGTGGGACTGAGTGCACCCTCAGCAAGTTTGCTGATGACACCAAGATGTGTGGTGTGGTTGACGTGCTGGAGGGAAGGGATGCCATCCAGAGGGGCCCTGACAGCCTTGAGAGGTGGGCCTGTTCGAACCTCGTGAAGTTGAACAAGGTCAAGTGCGAGGTCCTGCGCATGGGTCGGGGCAATCCCAAGCACATGTACAGGCTGGGCGATGAGTGGAATGAAAGCAGCCCTGAGGAGAAGGACTTGGGGGTGTTGGTTGACAAGAAGCTCAACACGACCCAGCAATGTGCGTTTGCAGCCCAGAAAGCCAACCGTATCCTGGGGTGCATCAAAAGAAGCGTGACCAGCAGGTCAAGGGAGGGGATTCTCCCCCTCTACTCTGCCCTTGTGAGACTCCACAAGTCTGGAATACTGCATTCAGCTCTGGGGCCCCCAACATAAGAAGGACATGGACCTGTTGGAGCAAGTCCAGATGATCAGAGGGCTGGAGCACCTCTCCTGTGAAGACAGGCTGAGAGAGTTGGGGTTGTTCAGCCTGGAGAAGAGAAGGCTCCGGGGACACCTTACAGCAGCCTGCCAGTACCCAAAGGGAACCTGCAAGAAAGCCAGAGAGGGACTTTTTCCAAGGGCGTGTAGTGATAGGACAAGGGGTAATGGCTTTAAACTGAAAGAGGGGAGATTTAGATTGGATGTAAGGAAGAAATTCTTCCCTGTGAGGGTGGGGAGATCCTGGCACAGGTTGCCCAGAGAGGTTGTGGATGCCCCATTTCTGGAAGTGTTCAAGGCCAGGTTGTATGGGGCTTTGAGCAACCTGGTCTAGCGGAAGGTGTCCCTGCCCACGGCAGGGAGGTTGGAACTAGGTGATATTTAAGGTCCCTTCCCACCCAAACCATGCTATGATTCTATGATCCAGCAAGCCCCTGCAGAGCTGGCCTAGCTCTGACAGATGCAGTCCCTTCATAATCATCGATCCCTCTAAAATGACCTGAAGCATGTTAGACCAATGCTCACTCTCTGGTTGTCTCCAACCTCTGCATTTCACTTCTTGCTCAGTTTCTGTTATTTTTTCCCCCCTTTCAAAGAAGAAAAGCGAAATCCCAAACTCCCTCCTTCCTGGCCACTCTTCAGCCACTGGCCAACTGGCACCGCTACTCCGTAGCAAATACCTTCATTCTGCCCCACTCTACTAAACCACACAGCCCTAACAGATATTTCAGCTTCTGATGCCACATACTCTCTACTGACAGCTGTCTCAAATATATGTAATGTATTTCATTTCAGCTTTCTCCCAATTCCATTAAAACTGCTGTTCCAAATTCCCCAGTTCTTTGTTTCTTATATTCTTACTCTTTTGAAACCGAATTTGAGCCACATACCCTTCATTCATTTACTATTAACAGAAGAAGATTGAAAAAAACAGGGTTATAACTGAGATTGCTTGCCATGATTGCCAGTAATGAATAGCAGACCAAACTGGTAAGCTTTGTCTGAAGAGAACTAGTCTTCTCTTGGACACACTTGCCATGCCTGAGAGTGAACACAGCAGCTGGATACATGGCGCACATAAGCCATTCAGACCCTCAAAAAGCCTTCATCGAAGTTCCACTAAGAGACATCTAAACCTGGAACAGTCTGAATATCCAACAACTGTCTCAGATCAGCAACCACCTAAGAGACAGAAAACGAAATGGAAATAAAGAGCCATTTATAAATGATGGAGAACGTAAAAGGCGGAACAGCAGAAATTTCTGAAGGAAGACTGGCATTACTACATATGCAGAACTAGAGAAGAAAGGCTTGTTAGCAAGCAAAAGAAGTGTAGGCAACAAAAAACTCTGGTCAGCTATGAAGACAAGAGTTTCAGAAGGGACAAAAACCTGGGGATATGAGGCAACAGGTAATTCAATGTTTGGAAATTCAAGACAGTAATCTGAACTACTCCTATCCTTTACAGTGTTCTAAATTAACTGTGCCAGCTCGTAAAAAGATCCGGCCACCAGCGTAAAACAGCAAGTCCCTGCAAGAACCTGGTAAAGTATCTGGATACATGAGACAGTGAACAATACAGAAAAAGTTACAAATGATGTAGTATTAATGCTATCGCATGGGACACCTGGAATATTGTGTGGTATTTAAGTGATCCCACTCTGAAAATATGTAGTGCAAAGAGGTCAGGGTGGAAAAGACTATGGGAAAATTCTCAGATAGAGAGAGATGAAAAGAGTGCACATTTTTACGTGCAGATAAAGAGTAGACAAGAACATACTAACCCGTAGAAACAAAAGAGGAAAAAAATACCATTAACCCTTTCTCAAATGACACAAAAGAGGAACAAGGATGAACAAAATGAAAGGCAGTAAATCAAAACCTGATGGAAGAAATAGGTTGTCAACCACGGGCACAATTAGCTTGTGGAAACAACTCCCCTAGGATATCGATACATCCGGAGGCCAAAAAGGAATTTCTACAGATCTGGTCACCTGCACACCAAACAACAGAGACGTAAATATAAAAATTACACTTAAAATATCTAGAGTTCTTGAAGACAGGTGATTACGTCTTTCGGTGTAAAACCAACTCCTGGTTTCTGAGCATTAAGTAAACTTCCTTGGAACAACTAGGGAACTAGAGCTACGAAGAGCAAGTGGACTTTGTGACTTGCCTTCCTTTCCAGTTGCTGCTCTCTGAAGTATCTGCATCACCAAAAGTAACAGGCCCTGGGCTAAAGCCATGACTGATGCGACGCTATGTTACTGTCTTTATATGCAGCAACTATCCAGCAACATAATTTCAGAATGAAAAATTCACATATTTTTTCAATCAAAGATCAGGTCGTATGACCCATGCTTGCTCCTCTCTCTCTCTCTGGAAGCATTTTCCCCACTTACAAACAAGTTCTTTAATGAAACTCCAACCATCTGGAATTAGCCTCAATCATCTGATCTATATCACATCCTGGGCTGTTCTCTTATATTCAAACCTTGTTAGCATGTTCCCAATCTAGCAGGCTGTCACCATCTCTCTCCCAGTTCTATTTAAGCAGCCATCGCGCAGAGTTCAGAACAACCTTGTGGCCAACAGAGAAGACAGCAAGAGGAATGGGACTTTATGACAGTCTCCTATGATATTACCAAAGAGCTGCATAGTGGTGACGTTAGATAAAGGTCTCTCTCCTCTGGTTAACAATTTCAGTATGAATGGAGGTATAGGGCATCCAAAATGGACCTCATCTGCCAACCAAAATTCAGATATTCAATCCCTACAGATACTCAAACATACAGTAACGCTACATTTTATTATTATTTTTGTTTGCAAAACTTAAAACTGGTTAATTACTGAAGGGAAAAGACTTACTAGCACCACAAGTTATAGATACAACGAAGCCAAATCCCAAGTAGGTATGTTTCTCACAGTCTATAGCAGTGGTCTTGGTGCTTCTCATCAACCTGCTCCTGTGAGGCCGTTTCTAGCTGAAACCACGGGGTGCTTGAATTCTAGAGAGGGTGCACATCCCGAGAGCCGGGGCAGAAGCTGCAATAGATCTGTCTAGGCATCTACTCAGTCTTTGCATCTCCTTGCTATCTCTTTACACCCAGTGTCAAATTGCTTTTTAAAATTTGGCCTGGTCCTGGCTGGCATTAGCTCAGAAGCAAACTCAGGTGATACGGAGGGATGAAATGTCTGCTCCAGCCTGTACCTTTTCCAAGCCACAGCAACCATTCAGCAGCTATTGATTAAGACTACTCTGACCCTGCAACGTGAGACAACTGTTTTCGTGGATCCGGTTTCCTCCTCCATGATCAGATCAGGAGCAGATCGCTAGACAACAGACCATTGTAGTGAGCGACAACTGAAACCAGTACTTACTGAGCGGTTTAAGGATGCTGCTGCTCGTCTCATCAGCATTTTCTACGTCTGATTTGTCGGAGTAGTTCTCAGAGATTTTCTCCTTTTCCTTCTTTTCTTTGTGCCCAGGTCGTCTTCTGTGACGCCTCCTTCTCCTATAGCTCTTCGGCACGTGGACCCCAATGTAAATAGTGTGATGACCTAGGGAACACAAGCACAGCAAATATTAATTTCGACTGCATCACTGGCCAGTACAGTTCATGCTGCGTTTCATTCAAATAGGCAAGCGAAGTATCTTTCTTTGCTGACCTAACATTAATTAGTACTGCGTTTCTTGTCTCCAAACGTGAGCTAGGAGCTCTTCAGCTACCATTTGGAAAAGTATTTTTTGTACAATCATTTCTGAGAGTGCATGCCAGTGCGGACTCTCTGATAATTATTCTATCCTTGTGACTCATTTAAAAATAAAAATAAAAACCACAGAAGGCCATCATATTCATTTTGCAATACTGAATACAGTGCTCTTGAAAAACAGTCTACAATAATTTTTCCATTTGTTTTACCAAATACATTGGCTGGGCTTAACACCTACCTTGTGCAAACAGATCCAGCTTAATTGAAGAGCTTAAAGCAACAGAATTTCCATCACTTGACTATGTAGTTCATTGCAGAACAAGTGTCAAAGTACCATTAGGGTATTGTTATAACACAGCAGATGAGGAAGGACTGACTAAGATAAGTTACTGTAAACTCCTAAGTACCTGACACTTTACAAAATAAAAATTAAGTAATAAAAGAGTAAGTGCCAAATTTCATATGTTGACTGTAAACACAAAGTATGCCTTTTCCCCTTCATGTAGACTTTCATTTCAAACTAAAGCACTTAAACTACACTTGCCAATTGTTGTCTTTTTGATGAGTTCGATAAAAATGTTTTATTTTCAGGGCTTTCTGCACTTCTACCAACTTGGGATAAGTATCTTTATATATAAATATGTAAATATCTGTGCCCGGATAATTCAGACATCTAACTGCAAGCTTTGAAAAACAGCTCCTCCTGATTTAATGCTTGATAAATGACAGCTGTATTTTATGTTTTTGACCAAATTTGGTTTCCCCACTCATGTCTCAGCGTAGCCAAGCAGAGAGTTTCAGATAAACACGCATGCCGTATTACCGACTGAAGTACATTTATCTGAATGAACGAGCCGCGAACGCACGTAAGAACAAATGTATTTATCTGTAGGTACAGTCATTTACTTCTGCTCACAGCGGAGCAATTCTGCAGAGCTGTCCCTCTGCGGAGTCACTGCCTCGGTCGCCTCGCATCCATCTATTCTTAGCCCATGCTTACACCTTGCGTGAACGCATGGCTATTAAAAGCCCACGCAAGCATACCAGATGACACATTCAAGAGAAGGCAGAGGCTGCAGCTTTCGGAGAGTTGCACTCCATCCCGCAGCACGCTGCCACCCCAACTCATTTGGCCAATGCCTCCCCAGCGAGAGGGCAGACCCCCCCGAAGGGCAGCCCTCAGATCCCCGCTTCCATGACTGCTGTGGCTTTCAGGTCCAAAATTTCACAGCCAAAATAACCCCTCAGTCCCAACTCCAGCCCCTACAGGTATCTGCCAGAGAAGTTATTTAACCGACAGACTCTCTTGAAAGGCGCTCCACAATGTGGAACGGCATCACTCCTGAAACCACGGGAACTTCTGTCAAATGGGTGGGCACCCAACGAGACGACGGCGTCTGAAGCCAGACGAGATGTGCTTCTGTGTCACCGGACACGGGGCTCTGCGATGCCTCTCCGTTCAGCTCAGGGCTGCGTCCACCTCTCTTTTGCAGCAGCCATACACTCCCTTTTGCTCAGGAGTAAGAATTAAGTCAAGCGAGTAACAAAAGTCAGGCTTCACTTGATAAGAGTCACACGCTTGAGAAAGTTAGAGAGACAACTGGCCCTGGCCACCGACCCATCTCCACCGATTTTCCCTCATTACGGAGCATGCATTGCTCTTTCCTTTCACCTGCAAGCTGCGCCTATTATTACTGTTTATTTTTTGGCAGCATTACTAGGCTCCAGATGAACCACCTATTTGCACGACACGGGAAGCTGCTCTGGAAATGCTAGTGCCACAGGAGAGCCAGAGTCTGCAGCCACCAGTCCACTTCACCGCTAAACATGCATCTCTAATTCCTCCTTATGATAAATCTAATCTCTGAGACTGAACAACTGAAAATTGAGGCACAAAATACCCGATTTCCATAACAAACTGACTTTTCAATGAAAAACAACCCCGCATTTGCCATTTCGAACTCCACACACTCTTCAGGCCAGCTGTGAAGTCTGGAGAGCCCTTCACCTTTTTCGCATGAGTTTTCATACTGAAAGCATCTGAGGTCTTGTAAAAAGCTGCTTGACCAGAGTAGCCCTCCTTGACAGCAACTTTAAAATAGCTAACTGAGTTCCCCAAGGGCTTTGCCAATAACAGAATGATGAGCTGTATGCAAGGACGGGGCCAGAAGCTTAAGAAAATAGCTCATGCCCTATGCATACTACACTGTCTCTCATAGCCGTCTACACAGGTGCTCTATAGCCCAGCAAGACCACTGAGGTATACAGATCTCCAGCAGCAGCTCCTTTGAAAAGCAAACACAGAGGATAAACTGGAAATTTTAAATGCATGCTCCTGTTGAGTTACTTAAGTATAAAAAAGCATCTGAAAAAGGCTTTTTAAATACCGCATTCTTAATTCTCAAAGACCAACAATATGAAAAGAAAAAAAGAATTCTTCTCCAATACGATCACTTGAAAAAATATGTTCATCCCCAGACTGGCAGTAAGTGTGATACATTTTGGCTCCAGAGTTATTTGTTATATGGAAATTGTAATAGAAAGCGGAGGCGTATAAAGAAATTCCCTTCTCACTCGCAGACATGACGGTGCGACAGCGCCCGTGATGGCCCTGAAACGGATCCCATCATCGTTCTGGCGGCTAGAGTGCTACAGCAAGTTCAAGTTTATGTACTGGTGGTAACTATGCGGAAGGCCATACTAAATAAACAAAACAGTTAGACAGACATAAAGATATATAGTGTCTGTGATATCAAGATATAAACTAACAGCGACAAAGGGCTAGTGAAAATCTCTCCGAGTGAAGGTACAGTTACTTTTTAGGCGGTATTACCTAGGCTGAGATATTAAAAGTTCACCACTACTTGCTCATCTCCTGCTGCTGCCGCGCGCCAACAGCTGTACAACTGTCCGGTACAGCACCAGACACTGATAACTCGCCATCTCAGGGAGCAGGACACAAAAAGAAACAGAAATCCGCCGTCAAGCAAGGTCCAAAGTCAGGCAGGACAACAGGGACAGAAGAAAAGGGACCCGTACCTGCTGGGTGCCAGCACCGCGATCTCCGAGCGACGGGCTCACGCCACCGAGGGAACGGCGAGAGCTGGAGGCATCTGCAGCGAGACCTTGCAGATCAACACCTGCAGGTATGATCGAGCTCTGCCGCCACAAAGGAAACCAGGAAAGCTGTTCCAGCAACTGGAAACATCAGCTTTACCATGGCAGATGGCATAAACGCTGCATAGGGACAGAGAAGGGGAAACCTTATCTGAGCACGAGCAGGAGCGGTAGGGTAGGGGTGGCCCCAGGACAGACAGGGCGGCGGGAGCTCTTCCCGAGGGATTTTTCGAGCCAAGATTGCGTAAGGATGGGGCGATTCCAGTATCTGTCTTAAAACAACGTCCTCCTTTGAATCACTAATTCTGTGGTCAGCTTGATAATAGAAACACATCATAGTAAGCCTGTAGTCTTAATACTTTAATATGCTGCCAACAGAACTGGACAATCTCTTTAATCTTTTGACCACGTGTGCACAGTACAGATTTTGGTAACACGAAGCTAAGTTGTATATACGCAGGCTAACAACTGCATTACTTAGCTGCTTTTCCCTATTCTGCAAGGAAGAGAATTACTTCATGTTGCTTTTTGTCTCCCCCCTCCCCTCCCCATCCCGCCTCCCAGCCTGTTCAGGGAGGCCAAGCAAGACATTTTCCTTTTCTACGTACTTGAAGTGCTTGGCATCTCTTTATATTGTTGCGAATGCTGAGATAAACTTCTAGGCTCCCTTCCCAAAGCGCCTGGAAGGAAACAATTGACACATACTCTCAATGCACTGGGTTTCTGAGACATTTCCTACTCACCGGGGTAACAGAGCCTTTCCCATGAGAACCATTGACTACAAATGGTAATGCCTGATAAATTTAACGTGACACACATGCACTGCGCTATTACCCTACGGCTTGGCGGAGGGTGGGAAGCACAGAGCCGAGTGCTAAACTCCTCCTGGGAATCCAGGTCCCGCTCAGCCCTAATTTTCTCTTGTACACCCGACACGGGCCAATTGCTGGTTTCCTCCTGTGGCCCCTACTGCATTCACAGCCTTTTCTGGGGGCTGCTCCCATCGCCCTCACCGCTCTCCCCCAGGAAAATGATCAGCCTCCGTGGGCACCTCGTTAAACTTTAGAGCTGTTTTGGTCGACCAGAGGCACGTATTTCACAACACCGAAATCCCGTAGGTAAGATGCGCAGCAAGACCTGCAGGTCGAAGTGGCACCTTTTCTATTCTGAAGGACAGCGGTGGGTCGTGGCTTCCTTGAACTTACACCTGCTGTAGGTAAAACTTTTGAAGTTAGCTTCTTGTGCCTGAGGAGAAACTTTACTGTGCACCAAATTCAGAGCAAAATCGTTTCATCTGATTATTAATAGAGCAAGAAGTAGTCATCATCAGAGAGGTATTTTTTCCCCCGGAAAAATTTTGGTTGAAACCACATCTTTTGCTTTATTAAGAGCTATTAAAGAATAGCAGCTCATGATTCAGAATCCAGATTTAGAGTTTGGGCACAGGAGACTCCCTGAGTCAGTTTTACCGGTGAAAACCCACTCATGTATTAGCAGATTTAAGTTCTGTAAAATGCAGCATTCCCTCCCTGCCTGCAAGAATATCTGTTCATCTCTTCTCGCCATCCTGGCCAAAGCACGGTCATCTTGACATCCTGGGAACGAAACTATGCGAATCTCACGCCGTGCACACCACAGCAGCTCACACGCTGACTCTGACAGCACGTGCAGAAGAAAGCAGCTCCAGGCACCCTGCCTCAACGAGTCAGGCCCCCAAGCACTACCGCCTCCGCGCAACGCCACGCTATTTCTTTTCCGAATTATTCCATTTAAGGAAACGTGGGGGTTAAAGAAACGTAAACGTAGGAGGAAAAAAAGCGTCCTGGAAAAATAAAACCAGCAAGAAATCTGCAGGCTTGAAGTTGTCTGACCTGGTAAAGCTTCAGCTACCTGTTAGTTCCACGTATGTGTTTAGGTAGCCAGATGTGTGCGTTAGCATGGCCTGATCTCACCTCCTACCTATACAATCCTGGTCTCCTTCCTTTCAGGCGCTCGCTCCCCATCGCCCGCTGAGGTTTGCAGAAAGCTTCACAAGGCTTTCTCGGTAGGAAAAGCCAGCACCTGCATCAAAGACACCAGGTTCCTATACCTCTATCCCCATAATTCTGCCTAGGTGTTTTTTGCAGTCGCTGTGGCACAGGGCTGGAATCAAACCTGAACTGCCTGTCAGCAGGGATCCTTTTCTGTCCAAGGAAGAAAGGACAGCAGTTGTTTAGAGACCGAGGGGCAGGGTGTACGTGCAACGCACGCACTAAGCGGCTGCCCTGCCCACTGCCAAGCGAGGGGGAGCGCGGCTGGGAAGGAACCAGGACAAGCTTGGCATCGTCAGCCGAGGGTCTGGTTAAATGTACGTGACGAAGAGACCTTGGGATCTGCCTCCAGGAGAAGTGTGCTGGCAGCAGGGCAATTACCCACTCTCTGTGCAATCATTTCAGCCCCCAAATTGCACGTCCCCAGGCCTGTGAAGCACCAGCCATCCATATTGTTCGGAACATGAGGATCTATCTGTGCTACAACACAGGCGGCAAGCGACAAAAAACCTCTCTATAGAGAGAAATTCATAGTTCAAGTGTTGTTTCCCAAACTAGTTCTGAAACCACATTTGCCTTAAAGAGCGTTATCACTTCCTACCACATCCTTGGTAAGAAACCAGTTCCTCCCAGAAGAATCATACAGAATAGACCTGATGTGTGATGCACCTATGGAAGGTTGTAAAGCTCAGGTTTCTCATGAAGTTTGAATTGAGGTGATTCTGGGGAGCTTCATCCTGCAACAACAGTCTTTCCACAAAGCCTTTTGTATTGTATATTTCAACACATACATGTAATAGATTATCAGTGACCATAGTAGTAATCCAAACGGAGGGTACTACCAGAAAACCTGTGTTACAGGGAATGCAAACTGGAATCATAGCCTTAGCATGAGGAAAAGAAAAAAAAAAAAAAAGAAAGAAGAAAAAAAAAAGGTAAATCAGCAGATACAATTAGATTATCTAAGTGTGATGATACCTTTTGTGCCTGAGGTCTCTGCATTAACATGGACACTGAGCTGAGTCTACAGCTTTCTGCAATCTTAGTGCATGACCACGTGCAGACTTCAAGCCTGACACTGTGTAAGACTGAAATTCTTTTATCACTCCAGATATCTATAGCCAAACAGACAAGCTGAAAGAGATTATTTATGATGCTCTCCATTTTTAAGCACTAACTCTTTTAAGGAAACGGTGACAGTGCAACAGCTTTTCCTTAGCAAAAACAAAACTTGGTCATTTGGAGAAAGGAGCCGAAAGTTACAGGATCAAGGGATAAAGTCTGCCTGGTGCATAATATCTAAGAAGGAATCCCTTCCACATGACCAGGGTTGTTGAGACTTAGAGCCGGTCAGACTAGCCCATGAAGAATCTCAGACTGGCACCTTAGAAGGAAACAAGATCAAAACCTAACATTAAAAATTTATAAAGCAATGAAAATGAGCGGAGTATTAGCAGTTTTCACCTGGCCCTTGTTTTAACTTTCAGGGCTCCTTTCCGAAGAACCGGGAGAGTCGCATTAAAACCCATCAGGCTTGGACAGGCTCATGTGGTTACAACTGACATGTCTACACAGCCAACCTCTTCTCCACAAGCTTTGGCCACTCGCACCTCCTGCGCTGGGCAGCCCTGTGTACCCGGGCTCTCAGAGAAAACAGGGACAGATATTTTGGGCCACCCGAACGAAGGGCTTCGCTCAGGATGCCCCTGCCATTTAACTTTGGGGCATGGCTGACCTATAAGAAGACCCAGGCAGGTAAAGTTGTGCCCTTCTCTGCCCGTTTCCATAGCCTAGCTATCAGTCTCATACCTGGACGGACTCGAAGCACAGCATACCCCCAGGGCGGGGAAGCTTTACGTATTGATGTGGCTTCTGACACATCCCGGGAGCGTATGGCTTTCACTCTTTACCACTAATGAGCTGCTAACGTTATGAAAACTTGCTCCATCGCGATGTCTAACATGTAGGAATCTGCACCGACCGCAGCTCCGAAGTCACACGAGACGGGCAGGGGATGCAGCCCGCCACGTGCTTCGTCAGCAGAAGACGGCACGGCACACCTTTTGCGGCCGAGAAGAAGGTGCCGGCGTACCGCCAAGCGCACAGCGAGACGTGGCACCAGCCAACTCGCCGCCGGGAGTACAGCCGGGCTAGCGCAGCTTTTAGCGGCTGCTTTTCAAGCAAACTTCTCGTTCTGTGGGAGAATCGAAGGAAATACATGACATAAAAAGCCGACGGCCCAGAAGGACAAATAAATCACAGGGATGATCCATTTTAAAGGCGAGATACTAAAAGTAGCACTAAGCAAGTCCCAAACTAAGCCCTGCTTAGTTTCAAATCAGCTCAAGAAATAAGAACAAAAGGCCACACCGTCACGTGCCCAGCGCCCTTAACTCTACCTGATTTTAAAGGGGTTACAGGTGGCAAACACCTCCCGGGACCGGTGCTAGCAGAGGAGCAGGCAGAGACCCTCCGTCCCGACCAATTCCACCTTCCAGCGTACGGCTGCGTCCCTGCACAGCCAGGCAGGCGCGGGATGGGGGACACAGCCTGCGCGACACCCCGCTTCGGAGAACTGTTTGCACCCGTGGAACAGGAACGAATCTCCCGTTCGCTCCTACGCGGTCATCATATTTCACCTGAAAATTTCCCAGGAGTGATGTGAAAGAGCATTAATTTCCACCCAGATGAAAACGCAGGCCACAAAAACAACAGGCAGACGGGAACACTTCCAACGATACACAAGGAAGGTGTAAATTCTGGGTAGGAGAACAGACATGGAACTTCACAAGTCCTGGCAGCGAACACGGCTGGTTCATGCGTTACAAACAAGGAACACCATGATTTCCCCTAGCACTGTGTGAGAGCTAAGTACTATTCCCATTAATGCATATGAACACAGACACTGAAACTCAAAAGAAAACAAAACAAAACCACAACCAATCCTCTAGACGGGCTCACCCCTCCATCCCCACAGGGTTTTCAGAACATCCTGATATTCAAGTGACTGATTTTCCAGGCGAGTAAAAACTTACCGATCAGGTAAACAGCAGCAGAAGTCACTGAGCACTTTGTTGAAATCTGGGTGGAATCTGAACAAGCTAACATACCAGTTGGAGATAAATCAGATCCAAATCCCTCCTGTTCCCCACAGCAAAACAGCCCTGTCGAGCAGCAGAACCACAGGAAAGATGCATTTCCCTCCAAAGAGAGGTCAGCCTGCACAACTGGACCAGGCTCGGCTCTTTGTGTCACGGGAACGATTTTATTAGCGCGGAAACATGCGTGTGTGTCTTACAGCGGTGACGCCTGAGCACAAAATTACGTCTCTGCGAGACGTTCCCCTGAAGGGAACCCGAGGTCTTTTGAGGGACTGAGCGCAGACTGCCGCAGGACCAGCAGTAGCAGCAGGCGGATGCCTGGAGTCGGACAAAGGATGCCGGGTAAGAGACTGGCTGGGAGAAGCAGCAGAAATCATGGCTGTATGGAAAAGACCGGAGTAAAGCAGCACAAGTCTGTAACCAGGCGGCTGAAAAAAACTGCGATCGGGAAGGCCCGCAGGCATAAGGGCCTTTAAAACAATAGTAGTATGCAATAAACTAATTCTTCCATGGTATGTGGCAGTTGGCCAAAGAAAAGGGTCACTGTGAATCCATCAGGTGATGGGACCAAACACTTGTAAAAGGACAACCATAAGGGTGAGTAGGAGGTTCGCAACCTAATAAAAGCCATCAGAAGAACAGCCTGCAACGACAGAGATGCAGTAAAGGGCAAAAAAGAAGACAGGGGCTCCGAGAGAGACAAAACCCAAGCTACTATGCAGCTGACAGACGAAATAGGAAGGGACAACAGATTAGAAACAACAGGGCTCTCCTCTATTCTGCCAGCTCTGAGAAAAGAGCCCCAAATTCATGGCTAAGACGAAAGTATTCAAGAGAGGACCCAGCATCAGCAATGAAGATGCAGTTACTTAACTGAGCAGGGAACTTGTCCAAAGATCGTTTTACGTATTTGTATTACTGCTCTTCACATCTTAATGGGCAGTCCTTCACTAAAATCACTACAAGGGGCAGGGAACTGAGCTGCGTAGGGGAAGACAGCATGTAAATCAGAGAATTTTTTTTTCCTTCTTTTGTAACATCAGGCTTCTAGAACTTCAATATCTACAAAAGGTCAGTTTTATCTTTACATGAAGTGACCTCTGCAGTCTTTAAAAAGTTCCCACGTAACAACGCTATAGTTAGGCAGAAGGAAAGTCTTCCTAGCCATCTGTCTAAAGCTTGCACTTCTCAATTTCAAATGTACGCTCACTTGCTACCCCTCGATGACCCAGACTTGAACTGCCAGATTCCTAACAAGATTCAGAGGCTGCTCCCGTGAAGCATGTTTAAAAGGTGAGTTAGCACTGTGCCCTGAAGAACGGGACGGCTCTAAAAGACGGAGCTCACATAAAGTCAAGTCAAGAATATCTAAACAGGAAAAGAAAATGAAAAAATAAAAAAATGAAATGAGGTCTTCATTTGATTTCTTGAAGATCCTACAAGCCCTGTTTGTTTAGAAGGAGCAGACCAAATCAGTCACCAAAAACCACGCTAGGAATTGCTGGGAAAGGATCAGAATATGAAGCCCAGAAGACACACGTTGATGACAGCTATCAGGTACTGCTCTGCGACAGGAAAACATACGGAAGTTGGCAATGAATTAACGGGTGGACATTGTTTAGACAGAATAACAAACGTGTTTGGGGTATTCTCACTGAGCTTTATATAAGCCATTGCGAAACTCTTACCCACAACCCCATAAGCTGCTTTTCTTTCTCTCTTCTTTGGAGCTGCGAGAGGTTACAGAAGCCACCAAACCTGTCCTGCTGTGATCTGATCTAATCTGGCCAGTACTGCTTGGATTCCAGGGAGAGAAAAGGAAGACTTAAAAACCCACGGCTCTGGGGAACAGGGCAGAGGAGGGGAGCCATGCTGGACTGTTTGATTTAAGTTTTAGGCCAAGCTGCTCTGAAGCATGCTACCTCTGGATTTTCTGGCATGTGCCTCAAGCACTGGCCACGGTTCCTTTAAAATTATGTCCGCTTCCAAAATGCCCCAAATGACCACCCAAAATAGTCCACCTTGGCTGAAAATCTTGGCCTCGTTTTCTGTATTTCCATCTCATTAATTACCAAGGCTGACTAAATGGATACCAAGCTGTACTTGGCACTATTAAGTTCACAGATGCAGGTAGGTTTTAGACCACCCTCCAATATAAGTAAGAGCTGTGGTATAATGACTAAGGCATCCAAGCGCTGCCCCCGTTTCAGAGAAAGAACCTCAAACCGCTTTCTGGGTACCAGAGGCTGGCTGCTGCTTTACCACTTGCGCACAAGCAACAGCAAGGCACATCGCTGAAATCTGCACTCTGAACTCTGAAGCAAACACCGTGGTCTTTTTAGAGCCTGAACTCCTAATCACCATCAATGACTGCATGGAGTAGCACATTGTCGAAAGCCTGAAGAACAAACAGCAAAGGCTGGGCACAGGTTAGCAACAAAAACAAGATATAGCAAAGGCTGGGCACAGGTTAGCAACAAAAACAAGATATACAGCTGCAACCTGCCAGGCAGAGATCTACCCAAACCACCACCCTGTTTCCTTGGGTTTGCAAAGTGCCAGGCAGCTCACACCAAGTCCTCAAAACTGCCCCGCTCTGCAGTACTGCATCACGAGATGGAAAAACAGCCCCGCTGTTTTCCGAGGCTGCAGTTATAATTAAACATATAGAGGCTGCAGTGTGTTTTATGAAAGGCAGACTGCGGCTGGAGCCGGGGTTACTCGAAGGCCGAGCTGCTGCCAGCAAGGTAGTGCAAAGGAATGCAAATAACACGGTGCTTGCCGGCGGGAGCCCCGTTCACACAAAGGCCTCCCGACACCTCTCCAGCAGCACAGTGCTTCCTTCGAGGAAGCGCCTGAGCTTCCCATGCCCCTTCTCAGCCTCTTTTTCCTGCTAAAGAAGTTCTCCCGGCATCGCGCAACCAGACAGGAACATCACGCAAAAAAAAAAAAAAAAAAAAAGGAAGGGACAGAACTTCGCGAAGGCTGAGACGATGACCGAACTAGTGTACGGACTGCACTTATCCTAGCAAGCTATAGAAACAACCCCAGCATCAGTTTCCAGATTAAGCCCAGCTCCGCTAGTTCTGGGCGCGCAGAGAGGGAAGGACACTCCTGATCTCCCTAGCTACACAAAGGCTGTGACTGTTTGACGTGGCCGAGCTTGAAGGAACCCAACGCTGACAGGGGGTCAGGTATCTTCCACTTTCTGCCTCAATATCTTTCCCTGCTTGCCAAGTGGGTTCTGTCGTTTACCTTCGCTACTTCTCTATGCCTTGATTTATGGCATGGAGTACGCCTCTTTAAGACCCGTCAATTCAGTGAACAGGCAAAACCCACGACAGAGTTTGCTAAATACAGCCAAACAGAGCAAACACTGGCATTATACGTTTTACAGCTGCGACTGGGCCTCCCCAATAGATTCTGCGTTACCTTTTAAATTTAAATATCCCAGAAAAATTCAGGAAGAGTAATCAGCACACCTGGGCCACACATCTGAAGACTTGAGCAAAGACTGTATCGGTTCTTCAATATCCACCCTGAACTGTCATATCCAGTATTATTGTACCTTAGAAAAGAGCTGTTGGGCAGAGGAAGGTATATTCAGCGGGTGGGAGAAGACAGTCAAACAAGCCTGGACTTGAATCCTAACTGAAATGACCCAGGAGAGGACCAAACCATCACGCAACCAGCAGGTGCACAGCTATACACCAGCCTGCACGCATGCTGATGCTGAGCAGCGCCTACACAAACTGAAGGACGAAAGAAGAGAGGGCTTAAAAAGTGACCTTTGTAGAGTCGTTATCATGAGCACACGGAGACAAGAGAAGCCCATGCCCCTGGACTGGACTACTGCGCACCGTCCAAGCGCCTGCTCTCTTTCGGTAAGGACCAGCAGCTTCAGGATGGCTCCGGTAACTGAAAACATTCACTCAGAGAAGTTGCTCCCATTAAAGGCTGTAAGGTGCCAAGTGAGGGCCATCTTTCTAATTAGCATGGCCCTCAGCAAAATTAGTTTCACCGCCAGGTCAGAGAGCTGATGATGGTTTCTAAACCCATCAGAGGTGGAAAAAAGCCAGTCACTGTCAAAATGGTATGGAAACACCTTCCTTCACTGCCACGTACCTTACGCTCATAGCATGTGTCGGTGCAAAACTTATCATCGCTTAAAAGAAAACACAACCTTTCCTTCGCAACGGGCAAACCTCATCATATATTGACTCAGCTGTTCTTATAACATCTTCTTGATTTCTCCTGCGTGCACAGCCAACTTATCGCTACCTTACGTAAAGTCAGTTTATCACCATCTGAACTCGGATTGCAGTTTTTCTCACAGAGCCTGGAGTAGGCGGGCATCAACACCTTCTCACACAACCCCAGCAACTTTAAAGCTCACGCTGATTCCTGACAACAGACGACAGATGTCGGCAACGACCCGAACCATATCCCATGCAATGATGGGGAACACAGACACCTGCCGGAACTTGCCAATAGTAAGCACACTCATAGATTTACTAGCACCAAGCTAACAAATGACTGAAAAGTGGTATTACCTTAAAGACAAAAATTTCTGAACAAACCACTTCGTGAGGGATTCATATTTCACAGACCTCACAGCATTTGTACTCCTGACTTAATTAACACACACACAGAAAAACCGCTCCCAACTCTTCCCTGGGGATTTACCGTATCACCAAAAAGTCTGCAGGGAAGTCATAGCACTAGATCTTTTCATTTATGACAAGCCAGTTAACAGCACATTTCAGTATCCTGCAAAGCGTCGTGGAGAATTAAAGCTGGAGGGAAGCTCATCTGCAATCTTTCATCCAGATACTTCAAAGTTGAGAAGATCCAAACCACCCGTCTTGTTTTTACTAGCTGCGCGGGGCAGCGTTTAGGTCCCGATCTGTGCCTGCCATTCCCAAGCTGTGCCAGCTGCTGTACACAAAGAGAGCAAAAAGGCAGTGCCGGAGTCCTCATTGTTTTGCTTTTTTTGCACGAGCAAAGCCTGACTCAGTTTTACCAAAGCAAAATACAGCCTGCTCTATCTCTGCGTATAAATTAAAGGTACCACAGAATATTAATGAAGTACATTCTGTGCTGAGAATTTATCTGATTAATTTTTTAATCATATTTATTTCAGAAGCCATTAAAAACTCTAACTGATACGAAACAGGTCTTCCGGTTATTTCTGAAAATGGAGGTCTGCCTACAGTCAGTGATCAAAAAACTGAAGGTGGGGATGAGAGAAGAAAAAGAAAACAAAGTAAATGGGTAAATACAGCTCATTTCTCCTACCTTCTGCCTGCTGTTAATAAAGGTAAAGATTTTCACAGTTATCTTTGCCCTTTCAACCTCTCTCCTCGTTGATCCAACCATCAAGTAATAATCTTAGGCTTATGGCATCACAAGGCTTTCTACCAGCAAAGTGCAAGGACACAACAGGGTCGAGAATAGAAAGCAAGGAGGAGGAAAGCGTGGGGAGCAATCAGCTGAAATGGAAAAAGTAGTTACGGAAAGTTGTTATAAGATCCCTGGTTTAGGCTCTCTATATAGTAAATCCCATAACGATAACAGGATCCATGAAAAAGTTCCCACTGTAGCAGCATCTTTTCGTGAATTCACTCCTACAACAGTGGTATCTAAGCAATACTCCCGAGACCTTTACTTTGCAAAGCATTTGAAACGTGGGACGAAACACCCGACACGAGTGCTGGTCCCCGTCTCCTAACACACGCAGCCAGAGCGCTCCTCCGGTCTTCCAGCAACAGAGTTGTCAGACTTGAAATCAAGCATCCTCCGCCCCACCATGAAGTCAGGGCGGCAGCAAGCCCACGGGAAGTTACGCTTAAAGAGCCAAGAATACCTTATCTCAAAGGATAAGGTGGAGCTTTACTTTTCCCCTCTTGCAAAATTGGTTATTAAGTAATCTGTTTATGTCACACATACCAGCACTCCTAACAGTGGCATTACAGCAATATGTCATTACCTTCAAGGAAAGGAACGTGCAGTGCTCTAAATCAATGGGAATGGTTTTCTCGCACAGGAGGTTCAGCTTAGGGCAGTGCCTCTTCCTGATTTCCCCCCAAGAAAGCCTACATTTTTGCACTTGCTTTCCTTCCACACTCTGAACCGGACCCAGGATCTCTTGTCTCGCCCAAGTCACATTTCTGGGCACTTATGCGCAACATGAGCGACAGCCAGCAAAGCAGCTCCTCATAACTAACACGTACGGAATTAATCAATTGAGCCCTCTCACTGATAAAAGACAGTAGGGGGTGAGCTGGAATGGAACAATTTTTGAATGTCAACAGCTGATATCACTCATAAAATAGCAACGCGTTCCAGTGTAGGACCACCGGACCGAGGTGCCATCTTAGAGAAGCATTAACAATCTCTGGAACCGGGCCAAAGGGACATACTTTTGTCAGGTATGTATGGTTTCTATTAACATTACATTTACTCAGCAAGGGCATGACCGACAATTGCCCCAAGCTGAAAATGTCTCAGCATCTGACTGACCAGAAATGCCTGTTTTTCCCCCTCCTTAAAAAGTAAAGTCCTTCCCTCTCCCCCACACCACTACATAATCAAATTAGTGAGTGAGATGGTAATTCAGAGCTGCTATCTCCATCTCATAGACATAATACGAGGTCATCAGCTACTGATAAAATGACACCAGGCTGTTTCTCTCTTCTTGCAAAGAACATGCAAAAGAGGGATGCTCAAAATGACAATTTTAAAATTCTGTCTTCATCTCTTTGAAATCAAACCCACTCACAAGCAATAAAAGCAGCCTGCTTTCTAAGCACCTCACAAAGTTTTGCAGGAGGGTTTTCCCGTCCTCTCCTGCAAACTCCTGCAGCTGGGGAATCCCCAAGTCCCACTGCCCTAACACTACGCTATCAGCTCTCTTGTGATAAAGGTTACAATTCCCCTTTCCCTAGCAGAGGGGAAAGAAAATGGTCTCTCCCCTCTGCCCAGGGCTTTTTTTTTTTTTTCCTACAAATTTAGTGAAATTAAGAGTAGCTTTAAAGAGCCTTCCCGAGAAATTTGATCAATATTGACTGCTAGGTGCAAAAAATTATTGCGAGAGGAATGGAGAGAAGAGGCAAGAGAGGCAAACAACTTCATATGTATGTTGTTTCCTCGCTAAAGTAGGCTAAAAATAAAAATTATCAGAAAAATACACCTGGAGGTGACAATTCTGCTCGCTGTTAACCTTCTTCTACAGGGGATGCAAGTACTGTAAGCCTTTTAGAAAAGCAAGTTATAACCATACCATGAAAGCGGCTGGAGTAACGGAGAGCACTTCAGAGCTAACACCTTCAGGTCTCCAGACGAACGCTCTCCTCCTTGAAACCACTCCACTTGCAGTGCAGAAATCTAGCAGCAAGACTTAAAAGCATCTGCACCAAGGGTCAGCCAAAGGTCTTCAACCTGACATTTTAGCCCTTCCATTGGATCTTAAACTGAAAGAGCGTAGATTTAGATTGGATATAAGGAAGAAATTCTTTACTGTGAGGGTGGGGAGGCACGGAGGTTGCCCAGAGATGTTGTGGATGCCCCATGCCTGGCAGTGTTCAAGGTCAGCTTGGATGGGGCTTTGAGCAACCTGGTCTAGTGGAAGACATCCCTGCCCATGGCAGGGGAGATGGACTAGATGGCCTTTAAAAGGTCCCTTCCAACCCAAACCGTTCTGTGAGTCTACAGTTCATTCTATACACGCAGACTGTGACTGCACACAGGGTGCATGCATGCGTAACAGATACACACACACATTAAATGTACTTATATACAGGGCGCCCATATGTGTAGAGAGTTAGATGTAGCTGAGGACATGCACAGAATCATAGAATCGTTTAGCTTGGAAATCTTCCCCTCTAAGGCAAATAAGATCTCTTCCAAGTGCCAAAGCCTTTAATGATTACTTGCACTGTGGCAACAACCCCGAATTTGCCAGGTACGCTATGAATTCAAGGCTGTCCCACTCCAGAAGAGTGGAGCGAGTGGCTGAGCAGCAACTCACCGACCGCATCATACACGCACCATACGCGCACGGTGACGCTGACAGATGCTCCCGCGTCAGCGCTGGCCCCACCACAGACGGCAGCTCCTTTTGTGATTTAGCTAGGTCATTCGCAGAAGCCTGGCAAGAATCAAGGCGCTGCCTTTAGCATGAACAAGGGAATTAGCTGGTTACACAGCTCCAAGTCTCTCCGGAGGCTCAGACAAGCAGCTACAGTTCTCAGAGGCCTGTCGTCCGCTATCAGAAATACTCGTTTCACCTCCTCTTCTCCTTACCCCGGCAAGATGAACTGCAGCCGGTCTGTTAGCCCAATGAAATCAAATGAGGCTATCTACATTGAAACAGGGAGATAAACACACCGCATGTACAAATATTACTTAATAGCATTCACCACAACCTTTTTCACAGCACCTGCAGACAGTGAAAAGGACACTCCCGCACTGCTCTTCACAAACAACAATTTGTTTTATATTCCTGGAGTGTCACGCATGGGCAAGACACACCACAACAGCATGTGGCAACATTTAAGATACTAAAATGTAAGGGATGTTCTCCCTCTCTCTCCTCTGAAATGTTTCTACTGTGCCAAAGTGTCAATTATTCTGCAAGTAAAAAGCTAATACAAAACACCTGTCATACTGACCCCGCAGACGGCAAATGGCCTATTTAAACCCAACGTGATGATTTATAGCTACTGAGCACAGATTACTTCATACAAGAGAGGAAAAAACCACAGGCTTTCTCATGGAAATGTCTGGTTTGATTTGCTGGAAGTGTTCTAATTTATCTTTTTGGAGATTATTTTCTTTCATACTGCTTGATCCTTTACCGTCTGTTACCGGTGACAATGACATGGCTGTAACGCCGCACCTTTCAAAACATTTTAAACCGAAAAGCCACAGCCATTTGTTTGCAAATAGAGAAATTAGAATAAAATTACATACCTAAGTCAAGAGGGGAAGGATAGCACCGTGAGGTGAAATGCTGGCCTCCTTTCCCTTCTAGGTAGAGTCCGTACCCTATCGCCCTTGCCTCCTTCTCCCCCACTAGTTTATCAAGCACACAGTCAACTGATCCTCATAAAACAAGAAAAAGAGAATTTGCTGCAAATAATTCATTCCTATCAGACTAATAATTGTCCACAAACAACCTTGAACTAAACTCCTTTAAATTCCTTTTGCCTTTGGGATTTCACAACATTTTTAGTTAGAGAGAAAACTAAAGCACTTTCAAAGGAGTCTACTCTTTTCCTAAAAAGTGAGGAAACTGTTTGCTCTGTTAAAAAGTTCCTCTTCAAGGGAAAAACCTTCTCTTTACGCCTCCTAAGGCATAACATCCACTTGCCGCCTTATGTCCACCCCCTCAGTACAAATTCTGCTGGTTTTTCCAGTTTGCTTCTCCATCTGCGACACCTGCCACCGTATTCCAGCCCTTCCAGGTGCAGTAGTGATATGCAAACGTTGCCAAAACTATATTCACAGAGGAAAGAAAAACAAATAGCTCCGATATTTCACAGCCACTATACAAGACACAGCAAAGACGATCTTGTGGGAAGTGGAAATGCGTGCAAGCAGCATATAACGAAACATTCCCTCCTGAACTGAAAAAAAGGGTTTCTTTAAAAAGTCAGTTCCACCCCGATCAAGCTTACCGGTGTTTCAGTCAATTTTAGGATTAATTACTCAACAAAACAAAGGCACCTTTTTTCTCTGCTATCCGACTGTGCCTATTTTACATACGAATGCAAATTGCGAAGGCACCCTTTCTCCCCAGCAGCCCAAGATTTCTTACCTTCCACTTCTTCTTCATCACATACATGTTTAAGGAAGGAAGCCCCTCTATCCAGTACTGCCTCGTCCTCCATCCTATAGTAATAGAAAAGAAAAAAGGAATGCTCAGACTTCTCCTGGAGTGAGCTATTTGAACCAGCCCAGGTCCTGGGCAGGTTAACTTGCAAGCTGTTGTTCATGTTCCTGTGGGCACTTCTGCTCTCCTTCCAGTGCCTGCTGTTCCTTCATAGAGCTCCTTTCAAATGGCGATCGCTTTAAGCTGGCCTCACGTAGCTCGAATTGTAACCTTGAGAGGACATCAGTGGTGACAGGTGTGAGAAAGGTAATCCCAGCTAGAAGTCTGTGGGGGTTTTTCCTGTTTCTTGTTTCTTTTTTTTTTTTTCCTCCTCCTTTTTTTCCTTTTTTTCTAAAAAGGACGTCTAGACACACAGGCAAGTTTGGGACTGTCTACACAATAGCCAAGAGTTTGTGGAATTCCAGTTTCCCTTTAAAGTTCTTCTAAAAGACCTCGGCTGCAGAACCACGTACACTGGCAAGCACGCACACTACACGCAGACATCAACACGCGTTCGAATGCACAGTGGGAGACCAGCCTTCAGGCAGCCTCTTAATACCAGCAAAGCACACTTGTCTGTTGGGAGGCAAGCTTTGTGTCACATGTTGGCCTTACAGAAATCTGACATACGAGGATTATCCCGAGACCGAGCTACAGTAAGTCAGACCATCACGGCAGTCATTTATGTGTGTCACCCATTCATTCATCCATTTGGGGACGGGTTTTAGCAGTTGCCTTCTCTCCCCTCCCGTTTTCTCTCCACCTCTTATCTGCTTCTCTGTTTAGAAGAGACTCCTAATTCTACGCCCCTGCCACAAAATTCCCCCCGTGGCGCTGCCCAGAACTCAGGCTGCTGTATTTCACCTACAAAATAAGACCCTGCACGCTTTCCAAGGGTTTACCTGCAAATTGGCCTTTGACAGGTAAATACAAAAACAGTAAGATAACAAAGAAAAAAAATCTAGCTATATTAAAGAATCTCCTTTCATATTGCTTGGAGGCTAAGCACACATTTGCTGCCCTGTGGAAGTTTTCTATCTTAACACAACTGGAGACTGAGCCGGTAACCTGTTTTCCTACCAATGGCAAGAAAGAGGCATATGTGAGTAATGATCGAAAACCAACACCTTTTCCTTATATTCCCTAGACGGAATAGGGACAAACTCGGTACAGAAAGAGACAAAGCCTTCACCACTTCTTCACATCCATATCGCTTCCACTTGTGATCCCACAAGATCCTCCAAGTGCAGTAGCAGCAAACAGAGTTTTTTAAGGGCACATTCAAACTCGGGAGAGTATAAAAACTAAACGGATGAATACCAAGAAATCAGAACGAGTGAGGGTATCTACCTTGCATGTCGACGCCTACCTGAACAAAACAAACAAACAAACAAATTCAGCCACAAAAGAAAGTACCAGAGCCCTCATTTTCTGGCTGCTGTGCTACTACTTTCATTCTCCCATCTTTGCCAAGTTTTCCTCCACCTCAAGCGCCTTTACTAGCACGCCGTTGGCCCCATCCTTGGCTCTTAGTCCGCAGCTCAGCTCCCATGACCGAGTCTCAAATACATCACGGATAAAAAAGAACAAAGCAAAACAGGACAGATTCAAACCCACTAACTAAGCATATGGAAATACACATTTTGCATTTGGATTATGGGATGGCAGCAAATAATACTGCACCGTCCCCAGAAACGAACATGAGCATCAGCTCCTAAGTTTAGGTCCAATTCGGACGTTTGAAACGAGGCCCACCTCCCCTTCACACAGGCTCTTTCTGCCCGCAAGGTCTACCAGAGATCCAGAAGCTGAAGGATTTGAAAAACAAATTTCTCTGACTTGAGAAAGGTACCATTCCACAAGTAGCTGCTGCCCTGCGCGAAGGGGTAGGACGTGCTTCTTGCCAATAAACCACACAAAGCCAGCACTCAGGCACGCACACAGAAGCCTTCTCTGAAAGCTCTGGTTCTTCATTAAATTATTCAAGACTATTTACGCATCTTTTCTAAGGCAACAAAAGGGAATGTATTTCATGGATGCTTTTGCCCGTTTGCAATGGTTATGAAGGCACACGCCGATGCTTTTATTTTATTTTTTTTTCCCCCCAAAGCAGCACAGTAGCTACTTGCTATAAACACAACTGAAAACATCTGGAACAGATGGGACCGGATTTCCAGCCCGAACACAAACCGCACGCACTTTATTACTCTGTAAAGTCTATTCTTACAGTTTCACGCACAACGTGCCCCGGCGTTCACCTCCATTCCCCGAGCACCGACACATTCGGGCCCCTCGGCACGTGCGTATGTGCGCAACCACAGCTGCGCAGCGCGCAGCCCCTGCTCCAACCCCAGTTTCGAAGGCCAGTTTCCCCATACCGTCTTCGGCAAAGGCAGCTGAGAAGCAACAGTACAGGCAGGGTGGGGGGGAAGAGGGAGAAAATTGGGGAAAGGAAGGGAATAATTTCCACTGCCTGCAAGGAATACAGCTCTGAAAATTCACCGGGTGCCGTCCACTGAGTAAAATCTCTGCTCAAATTCCCCACCACAGCAGTGCATCCTCTCAGCATCATCCTGCCCACTGCTGTGCCCCGCTTGCTGCTGAGCATCCAAGGCAGCACCTTGCCGCGGGCGGCAGGAACGGACCCCCCCGCTTCCCCCCCCGCCCTCCCAGTAACGGCACCTTTCCTCCCTTGGATCACTTTATCACATTTAAACAGCTGCGCTTTCTAGCTGCAGAGGGTTGGAGAACTGCTTACGACACATGGCGAGGCTGATGCTTTCCCCAGAACGCGTGCAGAGCGGATCCGAAGGAGCTGGGGGGTTTAAAGGGCCAGGAATAGAGCTCGGGTCGCCTTGGCACGGCGCCCCGACTCTAATCCGCGGGAGTTTAGTGATTAGACTCCCAAGCGCCACCTCCCTTGACTTGGTCTTTTCTGCCCTTCTCGGATTACTGCAGGATTTCTTCAGGCCAAAATCTAGCAAAAAACCCACATCCTTTATGAATTGGCACGGGGGAAATATTTCAGCCCCCCTGGGATTTTTCAAATAACATGAAATGGGAGTTGCAGAAATGAAAAAAGAACAAAAACAAAACCAAAAAACAACCAACAAACACCGCACACGTGAAACAGCAAGAAAATCTCCCCTTGGGTCTTCAGGGGAAAACTGGCAGGGTCCTACCAGTGAAGCACTGCAGCAAGAAAAGGTATTTTCACCATCCCATGGAGGAGACACACACACTGGAGAGAAGAAAGGGTGAACGTTTTTCTTAGGGCCTCTGAACAGAAATGTGCCTTAGTTTAAGCCTGGTTTACTAGCTCCTCGTAGTAAGGTAAAAAGCATGGGACATTCAGACACTTTTTATCTAGATCCACATCCTCATTACTGCTACAGCAAGGTTTTGGGAACAAACCTAAAAAATTAATTTAAAAAATTGGGTTTCTATTTTCAGGGTCTAGATCTGAGCAAGTCATGTACTCTGACAAAATATACTCAAGTGAAAAAATATGAGCTGCTTGAGTAATTGGCCTCTCTGGGTAGATAATTAGATCGGTACCAAACATTTTTAGAAATGACATTATGTGTCAACAGGATATTAACAAGAGTCACACATAGCCTACCCAACACAGCATACAACTCAAACCTAAATTTGCAGACCACTCGCAGATACAGCTCACAGAAATATTCTGCCAGACTACTCAGAAAGAACAAGACCAATTTAATACTAACAGGGATCCCAGGCTTCATAATGGAAAGGAAAGTCAGTATAAAATGGGTGAAAGTGAAGGAAATCAAATAGCACAAAGCAGAAAAGAAGATGAAAAGTCTATTCTCCAGCAAGCAGAGCACACCCTGAGAAATGAGCAAGTACGTTTGCCTCTCTGCTCCGGGTAACTTTCGAGGTTTCTGAGCTTTCAGCATTAGCACGACAAACCTGATTGGGGTTCTAAAGGAAAACTGCTGTGGCTCAAAACCCAATTGTTGGTGATAGGCTAAAAAAAAAAAAAAAAAAAAAAAAAAATTACTTAAAACTCCTTGTCTCCTTCCCTTTGCCTACCCTTATCTGACAGTCTCTGTTTTGCCCATCACAGTGTAAATTTGTCCTGCAGGTCTCCTCCTTACAGCACCGAACACTTGCAACACATCTTCCGAGCAGTCTAAAGCAGCAAGTAACCTCAACTTTGCTGTGCCCGGTCCTAAGCGAGGCAGAGACCCGCGGCCAGCCCTCCTCTCCCTCCTCCCAGCTGGAGCCCTAGGAGATGGAGTGCTGCCACCGCCCGGCCCCGCCAGTCATCAACGTTGACAGTCATCAACGCCAAGCGCTTTTTATAACTTTGTAATTGATGACGGGAGAAGAGGGAAACGAGCGTTCGGCATTAATAAAGCAGAAGGGCTGATGCGGCAGCGCGAGCTGTTGCGTGGGGATGCAACTCGCTGGAGCGAAGAAACGCGTTAACGTCGCTGGAGAGCAAGAAAGGAGAGTTATTACTTGCTGATAAGCTTTTACGATTCTGCCCATTTCAAACGTCTTTTGCAATCAGGAAGAAACTCCAGCAAACTCTGGAATGAACAAAGAAAAAGAAAAAAAAAAACAAACAAAAAACAAACCACGGAGCCAGCTCTGTAACTGAAACAGCATAATGCAGAGCCCGTGCGAAAGTCACATTTATAGAGCAATCTTTTTGCAATAAGCCAGGGCGCGGAGTGTGTCAACGGCTTCAGGGAGGAGAGAGGATTGCGAACATTGGGTCACAGAGCAGCAACGCCTGCCGGCCGAAACAGCAGCCCCAACAGCCCGGCTCCAAAAGGGGTCACGTCCAACCTGCTAACCGAAACGTGCCTGCCCAGCCACGCAGCGCAACAGCTCCTGCTTCACAGCTCTTCCAGGCAGGTGTGCGGAAGTTCGTGGGAAAGGGGAGCGAAATAAGATCTCCCCAAGCGTGCGGAATCAGTCACCCTTGTCTGCTTCTCAGAGATGGCCATCGTTTACCCGTCAAGACTTTTTCCCTCAGAAAACTGCTATACATGAAGTGGAGCGGGAGCGCAACGGATGGGGATGCTGGAGGAGAAAAGCAACGAACACAAGCGAAGAGCGCACCGGGCATCGCTGGCTGAGCTGTTTGGCAGGTCTCGCAATCCCACAGGGACTACACCTGAACCCACACACAAAGGACTCCTGCACCTCTGCAATTCCCCCGCCCCGCTGCCAGGAAAAATCTCGGAGCGACCCATGCGCACGTACCCATCGGCTGCGGTTTTGCTGCTGGTAATCACGACTGGAGCTGGCGACAAGAAACGCGACATGGCTCGCCACGAGGTGCAAGAGCCTGCTCGTGACAACCGAGCCGGCGTTCAGAGTCCTTCACCGGACTGAGATGCGTCCTCCACCGCCAACGCTACTTGTGACAAGCAACATCATTCGACCTTCGACGACAGACGGAGCGACGCAGCCATCAGCGAGGCTTGGAGGCTCACAGAGATGGGACACGCGGAGCCTGGACCTCAGTAGAGAGAAGAGCCACCAAAGGCTTCCCCATCAGTGACAACCGGTGCCTTCACCAAGCCACCCAAGCTAGATGCCAAGCGTGTGTGCATGCGTGCGTGTATCCAACAGGTAACGAGTCTATAAGCTAAACGGGCTTCTTCTGTCAACAGGCTGTGGAGAGACAGAGATAACGTTATTTCTTCTCTCTGCAACCTGTGAAGCATTCAGATGCTGCGACGATAGCGGCCAAGTAAAGAGGAAATTAGGAAGGAGACTTGGTCCCAACTGATGCTCTCACAGCCCATACGCAAATGCTTGAATAAACAGACCTCATATGACCGATTCCTTTTTAGGGG
Source organism: Harpia harpyja (assembly GCF_026419915.1). Classification (NCBI taxonomy): domain Eukaryota; kingdom Metazoa; phylum Chordata; class Aves; order Accipitriformes; family Accipitridae; genus Harpia; species Harpia harpyja. Next base: position 2,256,221 of record NC_068941.1, read on the forward strand.
CTAGATGCGTTTTGTTTTTCTCGCATACTTGCATATGGGCTCCATCACACCGAAAAACGAGCCTCTGACTGTACTCAGCACGGTCTGGTTGATGCACTTTTAGAACACATTGCCAAAATTTATCTTGGATGCATTTTCCCCCGTCAGCTCTAAAACAGCATTTATTTACATGCTTTCTCAGCAAAAGGTTGTACTCACCAGGAGCAGATGAGGACAGCAGGCTCTGCTTTCTGCAGAAAGAACTTGCACTATAATATTTTTTAAATTTATAATATTTTTAAATGCAAACATAAACCCAGCTTCTTTTAAAATAACTCTCTATAATCAACAGGGAACTAATACCCAAGATACTGCTTTGCACAATGCAATCCAGTAGAGCAGATGCAGAAGGACTCATCTCAGCTCTTCACCCTCCTGCAGACTTGTTGTCTGAATGGAGAACGCCATTTCCCTCTCCAGAGCAACGCCAGCCATCTCCTGTACAGAACCGCGAGACAACTGCAAAAGCTACAAGGCTAAAATCTGCAAATGCAAGCAGGGTGCTAAAGCACCATTTTTTCTGACAATGTAGGACACATAGGAGAAGGCTGGAACATACACAACCTCGAAGGAGCGTTGCCTGTTCATTTGGTTTGGGCTGTACTTTCCCTTTTTGCAGTACCAACTCTGAATTTTCTAGTTCCAATGAACGGCCAGCACGCGTCGGACCACGATACATGCGACACGGTTGCTGATTAATTGCACATGCTGTAGTGAAACGAGGAGGAAGCAAAAAGTAAGAAAACTTTGCAAGTTAATCATCTTATTACCAACTTACAAGCAACAGCACGTTCTGGATTACCCGTCTTTCCAAAGGGCACGTGAAAACTCAAAGGTTCGCTGTCACTTGCTCGTGTCTCTCAAGCATGACAGTGACATAGGCCTTTCATTACCTGACACTGAAGCTCGTTTGTTAAAGGGGCTTTGCAGAAAGAACGTGCAAAACACAGGGTAAGCATGCCCCTCAACAGCCCACATAAATCCTTGAGGTTACGCTTCCCACCATCCCCTCCCTCGAGGTCCTTTCGTGGAAGCCCACCCAGGTCAGAGTTATGACAAGATGGCACATGCAGGAAAGAAGCCGCTGGCCCAGCCCGGCGCGCTTTCGCACAGACTGCAAGAGCCAGGCCAGGCAAGCACAGCTCCCGTGTCGCTGGCATAGCTTTGTAAAGCTGTACGCATCCTGCACCCATCAGTATGCTAACATACTCTTTGCATACAGCTACAAGACCGCTTTTCAGATTGCATGCTATTTCACCTTGGTTTTTTGGTTTTTTTTTAAACCACTCTCAAGCTCAGTATGTTCTTGAGAATAAGACATTTAAATAGACACATTCTCTCAGTGCTGCTTTGTCCCTCAGAAACCTCCTTTCTGAGAGGTTGCCTCCCCATCAGCATTTCGGACGGTGTTTTCTGTAGGCAGCCATTTGCCTTTACGCTGCTGCCCATTCATCCGACTCAAGTATCTTCCCTGTCCACCGACAGGGTGGTCTTGTCAGCAGGTTCCGAAGACCTAGGGGAAACCACAAACCAAAGCTACTGGGTGCCTCTGATCAATCGGGCAGCAGCAAGTAGAATACAAACCTCGATACAGGTTATTTGCTTGAAATGTCTCAGTCACATGGATCTCACTCTGGAAAAAGTAGCCCATTTGTTCACTAGCACTGTGCCATGCTATTTAGATTACTCTAAGTGGGCTTAGTATTAATGAGACATTTTTGAAAATGTGGTTGGGGGCAGGGACTTCTATTGGGTTTGGTTTTTCATAAATTCCCGATTAAGTCATGTCATTGTTAATGTGAAATGCCTCACTCTACAGAAGTGTTCTCAGGGATTGAAATTAAGTCCCATTATAAGATTTAAATACGAGTCTCAGTTCTTGACTAAATCTTGTTTTCAAAATCTCTTACTGACTGGAACGTCAAGAACCTAAAAGTTTATCTCAATTCACAGGTGAAGCCTGTGATAGCACCTTCCTGAAACCAACTTAAGAATTGTTTGAATTTATTTTGACAAAGTGAGTTCTACCATTTGGATTTCAATTTAAATCTCTGACAACTTCAGAAGAACTCTTCAACCTGCATACGTTCCAAAAATGAAATAACTACTAGGAAAAATAATCGGGAGTGAATGAAATTGAAGCTTTCTTCTGCACAAACAATCGAGCAACACTATCAAAACACAGGGAAATACAAGGGGGATATTGGCACTGGACCCTAGGGTAGGTGTAGCAATTGACGCCATCGTTTTATTATGTTTAGATTGCTTACCATAAAATGACACAACTCTATAAAAACTTGACAAAGTCAGCTGCCTGTTTGTTTTCATTTCCTTCGCTTAAGGGAAACCACGGACCTGTAACTGGAGACATACCAGCAAGGAGAGGTCTACATTTCATTCAAGCTTAATTTGAAAACTAGAGCTTCTCAGTTAAAGCCCTCTCTCCAACAGGACATGGTGAACCTCTGCAGCCGAGCACCTGGTTCCTGACATCTTCCACATACGTCTGCTATATTTGATGTAGCTAGAGCCAGGAAAGGGTATAGAGACACTCTGAAAGGAATTCAAGATTGCACTTACGCAGGAGCTTTATGAGATCAGCCAATCAACGGGAAGAAGTGATTTCGGCCTGCAAATATTATATCTGTTTGAGGCTAACATAAACCAGGCATTTTTGTAGTTTAATTTGCTGCAAAGCATGAAATACAAATCGCAAAAAAGTTTCCTCTAGAGGCAGAATGCTGTCAGGTTTTAAACCCACAAGCAGTGGTGGATTTTTCCTAAAAATTATTATTTCAAGACAGCCTGCGGGATCTGATTCTTTTTTTTGCCATTTATTACCATGACAATGTCGTGTCCTGCAGTATTTTTGTTACAGTTCTACGCCTTACAGGCAACTTCTTACTCGACCACGTTTTACACATCCAGTTGGCTATCCCGACAATGTTTTTGTTTTGCATACTAGTAGAAAAAAGAACAGAGTTCAATTTTGGCATGAAAAAGTTCCTAAAATCCCCCACCTGCTTCAAAACATTCGCTTGGGAAAAAAGGCTTAGCAAATCCTTATTAGTAGTTTAAAAAAATGGGAAAGTGGCAGGAGGAGAGAGTGCATTTCAGGAGTGGACTAAACAAGAAAGCTAACGTGAAAAGATGACTTCAAGCCATACAGCGTATGTTTGCCCCACTTAAAGAAAATTAGGCAGTGTACAACAGATTTATAATTTAGCGCATGACTTGAGGCTCAATAAACCTTAGATGAAACTGCTCCAGAGGGCTGATTTATGAGAGCATTTTCATGTGCTCTTCAACTAAATCCGTGTCTACTTAAAAACAATCCTGTTTTATTAAGTAGTTGCTCTTTGTTCAAGCCTCGTGTAAGAGCTCTTTTCGAGAAATCTGTGCCGAAGTGTATTGTGTCATAAGACTAGGTATCACGGACTAAGAACTGCCTGCAATATTGCAAGCATGCATTTCACATCGGCTCAGCGCGCAACTTTAAAATGGGGGGAAGACTTGAGAAGTACGTAATAGACAGAGGATCTGTATACACCTATATATAAAAATACCCAGATATATAAACCCAGACAAAGAAACAGCAATTGTGGGAAATCCTTCCAGCAACCGCTGAATATTGCCTACAGAGAGCCTCAAAAGGCAAGGTATGGGTAGCTTGGATCCGACACAGCGTTTCCTACCTATAGACAAGGATGTTAAAGTGGGCGTCTCAGTCCTGCCAGACTGCCTTTCCAAAGAAAAAGGTTATCTGAAATGGGAGTTCCTCGGTTTAAGTGCATTTCCCACTCAGCGAAAGAACAGGCAGTGTGTACAATGTGGGGTGGGGCAGCACACCCAGTGGCACCATTAACCCAGATCTGGTTTTCTCCTGGGAGAACAATCCAGCACTCTCAATCCCCGTTTCCCAGCAAGCCGCTCCTGCACTCGTCCTCCCATGGGACTGTTTTGGGGGAAAGTCTCTTCTCCGTAACAATAACCCCCAGCACACAAAATACCCCCAATTAACACATGTGTGAGACCAGCTTAGATCTTCATTTCACTTCTGTAATTAGAGTTTGGAGCTTTTCCCTTCCTTCAGGCTTCATGCTTCCGAATGCACAACTCCTAGAGCTGCACATTTTCCTCCCCATCACCTCCCCAAGCATCTCTGAGATGCTGAAGTCATTCTAAAAGCATCACAAAACTCTGGACCACCAACATTAATATCGAGCCTGAGCCAGGCCAGGCCCCAGCCAAGCACGCAGTACAGAACGTATGCTGGCTTTACGCTTTCTGCTGGGAGGAGGACAGACAATACCTGATCCAGCACAAAGCTCGACTGGCAAAGGCAGAAAGCCTGGTTGTATAAAACGTTTTGGACACATCTGAAGCAGCCAAGGGAGCTAATGCACTTTCAGCACTTCACAGAGTGCAGTCACAGCACATCTGATCCAATTCTCAGCGTTCTGAAGTGATAAGCGGTTTCACGATATGCTGGTTTCAAAAACATAATCCAGCATAAAGGATATTTTTAACATGGATGATTTCAGTAATCTGCTTCAACACTCAACCTCATACACAGTCCATGTGGCACAAATGAGCGGCACAGAATGGCGTGACACGAGCAGGATCTTCCTGAAGCATGCTTATCACCAAAATCCTCATGCAACTACAGTGTGTGCCGTCCAGCTATAGATTGAGACCTGGAGAAAGTACATAACCAAGAACAATGAGTATGTCAAGAGTTTTATTTGATTTCTAAATAGTAGAGACCTTGGGGGCGGGGAGAAGGAACTAAAAAACAAAAAATCAATCTCTGCAAACTGGTTACTAGATGAAAGTCCCTGTAAGATTATGTAATTTCTACAAATTAGACAAGTCACTCAAAAGTAAGAAGGGATGTGATACCATTTGAGATCACATCAAAAGGAGTGTGATCAGAGCACACAGCTGTGAAACTCATAGAATCCTAGAATGGTTTGGGTAGGAAGGGACCTGAAAGATGATCTAGTTCCAACCCCCCTGCCACGGGCAGGGACACCTTCCACTCGACCAGGTTGCTCAAAGCCCCATCCGACCTGGCCTTGAACACTGCCAGGGATGGGGCAGCCACAACCTCTCTGGTCAAACTAAAACAGAAGAGGCAAAGTCACCCAATCCAAATGTCAGCATACACACATAATCCAGGCAGAGGAAAGACAACTTCTCAAAAAATATTAGGCAAGGAAGAAAATGAGTGGGCTTTCAGAGACTAGAGGGCTCCAAGCTAACCTCATCCTCGCTGGAGTGACAACCGCTTGTCCAGAAGACTTCATAGCGACTGTTCCCCAGGGCAGATTGGATGAAATCTCTTCTGAAGAAGGTCACTGGCATTGGTCCCGGTGCATGCATAAAATGCTAATTTAATAATAGTCAATCAAAACTAATGCAGACCTGATAGCCAGAAATGCAAACAGCCAATTTTCAACTAAACGCCCTTTTTGCCTCCCCCAGCTGCACTGGGAGGGAAAAAAAAACACTACCCCCCCCACCCCCCCAAAACCCAAACCAAAACACAAACCAGTGCAAGTTTACTGAAGATGAAGAAACAACATTTCCAGAAAGAAAAGGGGAGAGAGGAGAAAAATGCAAAACCAGATTATTTTAAAGCCATGTGAGAACAAACTGAAATAACGAAGCATTTCATCACTTCCACCAAATTAAGCTCCAGCCAGAACAACAGAAGTAAGTCACAGCCCACAGCACCATGAACCCAGGGGGCCATTCTGTCTCTCAAGAGCACCAAGTGCTCAGCAAAACACCGATTATGCCAGCACAAGCCCCAGAACCCAAAGGATGCAGGTCCCTTACAAATGACACCCACGAGGATCATTCAGCAGAAATGTGACTGCAAGCGACGACTACCTTCTGCATCGTCACAGCAGACACGCGATCCTGTTCAAGGAGAGCAGTCTATTGTGCCTTCTGGGGGCTACGATCAGGCTGCTGGGAAAAAATCACGTATGTCTGATCCCTGGCTATCGCTAACCAGACTCACACCCACATGCAGGGAAACTTTTCTGCTACTCAAAATTTCGTATCGTGGTATCAGAGGGGCAGGTTCATATGTGGTTTTGCCGGTATTATCGGACAAAGACAACGGCTGTCGTGGAGCACCAACGGCCGCTGGAATAAAAGACGGTCTGGGGGAACCTCACTGCCACGTCCACTAGCCTCGCAAAACAGCTCACGCACACACTCGCTCCCTCGACAGCACCTGCAAAGAAAGCAAATGGAGATTTTGTACGCTTCTCAGTAAAATTCCCTGCAGTGGGCAAGAGGGAGCAGGTCACCGGTGTACGGAGCAAAGCACTACCTTCGGACGCCCCTTGCCCTTCCACGTGCTCAGCTGATAGAGAGATGAGAGTAACGCATTGCAGCGACCTACCTACCACCTTGACTTCGAAGCGTGGTGCCAGTGAAGAGCAGACCAAGCCCGTGACCTTTACACTCGTACCTGCAGACTATCAATTAGCCATTAATAAGAGTTTGGCCCAGACCAGGCAGGGGCACATGATTGCCTTTTTGCTGCATTAGTCAGCGAACAAAGCGATACAGGTTCTTTCACCACCAGGACACCAACTTAAACAGGAGGAACACGACACAGCATAAAAGCAGAGAGGTATAAGCAGACAACGCGTGATCCTGCATAAAGTCAATCCATTTAGAAATGTTAAACTCACTTTACCAGCAAAATGAGTTTGCTACGGGATTGGCATTTTGCTTCATGGGAGAGTCATGTTCTTAACTTGGTTCTAAGTGCCCTAAAGGTGGATTTACTGCATCCTCCAACCACCGCCAAGAGCGCATAACTGAACTGCTGAGCAGGCAACTCCCAAGTTTTAACAAGACTGTCCTCTAGATGACATCCATTTAAGGGAAGCCCAAACCAGACTTACTCGTATCAGCCTAAAACAAGGCTGAGAACAACACAATAATCCAAGAGCTGAAAAGCAGTTTCTTGCCAGAAAGTGTTCATAGCCACTTCTTATGAACTCCTTTTTAGTGACCCATTGCAATGGAAGAACAACTTGTGGGGAAAAAAATGGTAGGAACACAGTGATGCTGATAAGCAGCACCGTTGCAGGAGGCCCTGGGTCCTCCAAAGCAACCTAAAAACTAGTGTAACGACTAACGAGCTTGTCCAGAAGATGAAGCAGATTTCTGGAAGAAAAGAGAAAACAGGACTTTAGCATAGGTATTTCTTTCAGACAATGTCTGAAAAACCTCACCTGCTCTAGGAATGGACTTTGAAAAAAAAATCATTCTTCTGGACAGAGACAGCCTAAAAAATTAAGACCACTCGCATCTTCCGTTACCAAAGGAAGGCTCCTCACGTTACTCAGACTCTTGCAGCACTTTTACAGCCACTCAGGCAAGTCTGTCACTAGAATGAGTTCCTCTCCCTGTATCAATAGCTGGCTCCTTCTGACTCCAGTAACACAGCAGGGCACTAGTCCATAAACATGAACTTCCCAGACATCCCTAAAATGTGCTCTTCAGAAAGGAGAGATTTCCCAGGTTCCTGTGCAACTCAGCCCTTTATCAGGGAGGGTTTCAAGCCACGGCATTTTAACACGAGCAAGCTATATAAAAAAATGTTTTATAGCTCCCTCGTTCTCTTTCCTCTTCTTCCCGAACTCTCTAAAGTAAGAGTTCCTACTTCTGCTTTATGAAGCACCTTCAAGAGCCACAGTTAATGTTAACACACTCCACCTAATATACAGCCTACAACGAAACAACGTACAGGTTGATGTTAAGTAGAGCACGAGAATTAGTGTGTGGTGCCCATGAGAGTCAAGGTACGAAGGTAACAGGCCAGGAATTGCATGCGAAGATCTGATACATGAGCATACCGGACCAGGCTAATTTGCGCATGCTGATCGCCCACTGTCTGCTTTCATCCTCTTTTTCACATGCATTTGCCTAAAAAAACGGAGGCAGCCATTCTTTGGGAAGAAACCTCAGAAAAACAACTTTCTGTAACAGGCCCCAAACAGTTCTTTGCTTGGGTAATATATATACATAAAAGCATAACAGCACAAAGCAACTTTTACACTCCTTTTCTGACTGACAGGGCCAAGGGAATGTTTTACTGACCTACTGATTTTTAAGAAATAAATAAGTAAATAAAAGATGAAAATCAGTTCTGCGGTTCGGCCTATCAGGTGTGGCCACAAAGCAAGCCAGCGTGTCTGGTGATGGAGAGGGCAACTCAAGGCAACATGCGTGGTCAGCACCCATCGAGCATAACCTGCCCAACTTGGCCATCCCCTGGCCACTCCATAGCTGTTCCGATTCGCCCCCAACTCAACACAAATCCTTCCGACCAGTATTCCTGGGTACTATATTTACACCAGTTGGTATTTGCAGATTTCACCAGTCACCTTTAACTAGAAATCTCCGTTCCAGAAGAGGGTACAACGGTGGCCAACTCCAGCTAATTTTCAACAGAGTTTGGATACCAAGCTGCCTTTTGTCCTTTTGGTGATAAGGGCAATCTCAGTAAGCAAAAGAGATAAAAGGTGCTCCTCGGTGACTCTGACCGAGTCACACCCGTCTTAACCATCAGCTGCAGGCACTTTCTTAAATACAGGGTATAACCACCTATCACTGAACCCAGCTTGTGCCCCTTCATGTAATCACAAATTTCTTGGAGACACCTGTTAACAAAGACCAGCTTTATGCCCAGCATCTAATTGCAACATAGCTCTTTAAAGGTATAAGGAAAACAGTCTACAGTAATATTAAATCCCAGTTATCTGCACCCATTATCTTGCATTTTTTTATTGCTAAGTGGAATAACTGGTCCGGGAAGAGAGCCAGAAAAGTTGGGCCGATACCACAGTTCAAGACTCCTTTCATAGACATTACTGAGAATTTTAAAAGTAAGGGTCATATCCAGAAGCGTGCTGACCTCTTCATTAAAAACACGAGGTGCCTTGACTGAGTTACAAGTCAAGCCCCCCCCAAAATATTCCCACCCCCCCAGAAAATACTAAGCTGTTTGTAACGCAAGGTTATTGTACCATGAATACTTAACGCAAAGGTGTCTAATTCATCATTTAGAATTAAAAAGGCAGAAACAGGTTCAAGAAAGATGGCTTCATTTGTACAAAAGTAATTACAGAAACTTTCAGAGTTTGCAGAAATCTCTATGCACTCCCACATTTCTCCACCGCTGAAGGCTCAGAGGACATTCAGGTTACTTGCCGGGAGATATATTTTGAGCACGATGAGCTTAAGTTGGTTTTGCAATGCTTTTTAATAAATTAAGTTGTATACCTAATGTTCAGTGAACTGCATTGGCTCTGGGCTCTCCCAGCTTGATCTTTAATTCGAGTAATTATTTTAAAAGCTGGAGACATGAACTCCCTTTATTCAGTGTCTGGACAGGATTCTGACACCGTAAGATACAGTCGGGGTTTCCACGGCATTGTTTTGCAGCGTATTCCCTTTCAACAAAAATTATACATTACATTTTTGGCAAAGAGAAGAGATGGGTGATCCAAACAAAACTTGCAAAATACGGAGGTTCTTCTTCTGCAGCAATTCCTGCTGTTTCACCGTTTTATTCACAGGTCCAGAGTGGCCGTCCCAGGTCACACTATAGTATGATGATCACAGTTACGTGCCCACTCCTTTAATACAAATAGGAATAAGCCATGAAACTGAGCAGTCGGAGCATCACGGTTGTAGTTCAGTGCCCACAATAGTCAAGGAAGGGTGCCTGGGCTTGCCTACATTGTCAGCGAAGCACGGGCCCGAGCCTACGCTCAAGCCCAGACTTGCTCACATTCTTTCCATGCTAGTAGGCTCTCAGGCTTACCTTCTGAGCTAAGGTTCAAAGGTCTGCAAAATTCAAGGTCTACCTCAAAGCCCAGCAGACCCAACTTTTCCTTCTTGCCACTGGACACGAGCGAGGTCCCATGCAGAAGCTAGCATTCTCTAGCGCAGCAGCAGGAACCGCAAGCCGGTCTCGGCAGGCACAGAGCACGGGTGCTCCCCGTGCAAACCACGAGGCTTTGAGCCAGGGAAGCTCTGAGCCGTCGGGCTTCACACACCGAAGCCTGCTCGCAGACCTTCAAGAGCGATAGCGACGTTGCCAGGGACAAAGAGAGCTTGGCGCAAGACGGATCCCTCCTCTCCTTGCAGCCCACTCGGACCGTCGCTCTCACGCCTTCTCAGTCACGCATCCGAGGGACGCGAGTCATCTGCTGAACTGCGTCGGGTACTCAGCCTGCGTTTTGCATTCTAGGCTTAGCTAAATTTTCTTCAAATGGGTCTTTATGTTTTCATCCATGTAACACACCGTTTAAAAGAGCGCTCTATCTTTTTGAATGGTTCTATTTTCAGTTTAAATGTTGCACAAAACTTTATTTTAGTTCTTTTTTCAGTTACACAAGCTATTCGTATTAAGCAGAGCAAAGCATCAGGCAGATTAATGCATTATTAAAGGAAGCCTTTCCCAAATTCAAAATGTAGAAAAGGCACATACTCACCTTTTCCTCTAAGCTAACCGAAACACTTATTTTGTCTGACAGGAGAACGCATATTCAGGACTCTTGTTTTACCCTAATAAGGTCTCAAAATCCACTTCCCTAGGCACGGTTAAGTATAATGTATACCATTCGCTGAAGGCCACAGAAGGCATTCTCAAAGCTTGTATGACATGGAAGGTATATGTTGTGGGAGACGGACCGCCTTTCCTTCTAAAACCCAGCTGCAGCTTTTCAATATATAAACTGATCACTTGCCATTCATAAAAAGGTAGAAAACATCAAATACTATTTTATCCTGAGTGAGAAGCATTTACACAGTTACGGGAATATCTCTCCATATATCACATTCCTGCAGAAGTACTTCTTGCTCTTAAGCGAGAATAATCTTTTCCTTCCAAGCACGTTTTGGTGATGTATGTGTCAGTAATACACTGGAGACAAACTCACCGTGAAATGGAAAGCATTTAACGTTAGCACTCTGCTAACAACATCTGTCTATTCAAGATGTTTTTAGTGATGTCCTCCAAGTGAAGTTCCCCTCCAAGAGAAATATTCTATTCTAAATACATATTCTATTCTACAACCTCTCTCTGACGCCACCCTTCAAGTCCCTATCAAAGATGCACTGAAGACTTTGCACTGATCTTCAATTGATTTCCAACCCCACCCCGCAAGCACCTTACGGTTGCAATCTAGACTTTGCTCTTACACCCCTCTGGCCCCGTCCGATCAGTTCTCTCCACTCGCTGTGCTATCTCAACATGCGTTTCTCCTGTTCGTACCACTGGAGCTACTGACACAGGACTCAGCCCAGCACAGCACCTCAGCATGGCCTTAAAGGTCAATCGGTTGAATTGCTTCAAGGCCAGAAGTCACCTGTGCTAAAGTGCTTTGCGGGATTAAGGCAACAGCCCCACAGAAATGAACATCCCATGAACTGTAAGAAAGGTACCAGAATCGGAGCCCGCCGTACCGTCAGGAGCGATGGAAACCACGCTGTTGCACTCCGACGGCACGGCTCCAGATTTCCTAGCTTTCTCCATGCACCGATACAGATGCTTACTGCACTGAAACTCCATTCACCTCAGCGTCTTTTTAAGCTTACCTATCAGCAGCATCACAAAGGCACCTGGCACTGCTTCCGCAGAATGCCACGTTCACACTTCGCCTGGGACAATGCTCCTCAAACTTGGTTATTACTCACAAACCCAAGCCTAATAGATCATGAGATGTTAAACAATTTATGTGGAACTACTCCCGGGGCACTACACGCTGTATTGTTGTGCCATTAAGGCTTTGGAACAAAGCTTCACTGGGGACAGAAGAGAACAAAGTACCCATCCATTTTTTCACTGCGATTATTGTTTCTGCCTAGAAAGACACACAGGCTGGTCTGCTGAACAGGGCTACTGTTCTTCAGCTGTGCTGTTTGTCTGCTGAACGCAGGAACTGTCAGACATGGAAGTGATAATCAGACTATTCAAATTTAATAAGAATTTGGGTAAAATCCACTTCATGATCACCAAATTTGCCAACTATGAGACCTAAGCAAAATTTGCATGTACAGTTCCTGTACATGAGAAATACTTTCATTCAATTCTAGTGCAACAAAGCAGGTTTAATATGCTCAAATGCTACTTTTCCTTGAGCTACTGAGCAACTATTACCCAACCTCATTCCAAACACACAGTCATCTCATATTTAGCAACCTTGATGAAAGATTTTTACGCTTACATATAAGGGTTGACAATGCGTCTGAAGTGTCATAAAGTCACAGGTACAATAAAAACAGTTAACTTTTGCAACCTTCTGTTCAAGGTTATGAGTTGAAATGAGACACACAGATCAGCAAGTCTACAAGAGGTGATTAAAATTAAGTAAAAACTTAAAAAAAACTTCAGGTGAAAATATTCTAATCTTCACATTGCACACACCACTGAAAAAGACAGGCAAGTTCTATTTCTGCACTTATGATACAAAATTGACAAAACATGAAAATTTTAATAAAGATCATTACCTGACATGCAAGACTCTAGTTGTTGTCTTTGATTTAAGATTACACATCCACCTAGTCATCAAAATAAAAAAGCTGGCATATTTTGCTCAGATAACAGTAGCAGAACAAGACAGAATATACCACAGGAATCAACTTGAAGTGAAAAAAGCCAAAAATTTGTCGGCACCTGCAAACCCATCAGGATTTCTTGCATCATACCAGCTGTATTGGGTTTGCAGGGCAAGGTTTTGGTAGCTGGGGGGAGGCTACAGGGGTGGCTTCTGTGAGAAGCTGCTAGAAGCTTCCCCTGTGTCAGACAGAGCCCATGCCAGCCGCCTCCGAGACGGACCCGCCGCTGGCCGAGGCCGAGCCCATCAGCGATGGTGGTAGCGCCTTTGTGATAAGGTATTTCAGAAGGGGAAAAAAAATTGCTGGGGCACAGAAATGGCAGCCAGAGAGAGGAGTGAGAACATGCGAGAGCACCAGCCCTGCAGACCCCCAGGTCAGTGCAGAAGGAGGGGAGGAGATGCTCCAGGCGCCGGAGCAGAGATTCCCCTGCAGCCCGTGGGGAAGACCACGGTGAGGCAGGCTGTCCCCCTGCAGCCCAGGGAGGTCCACGGGGGAGCAGATATCCACCTGCAGCCCAGGGAGAGAGGACCCCACGCCGGAGCAAGTGGGTTCCCGAAGGAGGCTGTGACCCCGTGGGAAGCCCGCGCTGGAGCTGTCTGTTCCTGAAGGACTGCAGCCCGTGGAAGGGACCCATGCCGGAGCAGTTTGTGAAGAACTGCAGCCCGTGGGAAGGACCCACGTTGGAGAAGTTCATGGAGAACGGTCTCCCGTGGGAGGGACTCCACGCTGGAGCAGGGGAAGAGTGTGAGGAGGAAGGAGCGGCAGAGACAAGGTGTGACGAACTGACCCCAACTCCCACTCCCCGTTCCCCTGCGCCGCTGGCGGGGAGGAGGGAGAGAATTCGGGAGTGAAGTTGTGCCCGGGAAGAAGGGAGGGGTGGGGGGAAGAGGTTTTAAGATTTGGCTTTATTTCTCACTACCATATTCTGATTGCATTGGTAATAAATTAAGTTAATTTGCCCTAAGTCGAGCCTGTTTTGCCCGTGACGGTAATTGGTGAGTGATCTCTCCCTGTCCTTACCTCAACCCATGAGCCTTTCATTGTATTTTCTCTCCCCTGTCCAGTTGAGGGGGGGAGTGATCGAGCGGCTTTGGTGGGCACCTGACATCCAGCCAGGGTCAACCCACCACACCAGATCATCGTGATAACTTGTGAAAGAAAGTAAAATTAAATCTCCAGTAGGGAACAATCACATAAAATTTTAGCCTGTTTCACTAGTTACACAGATTAGCAGCAGTCACCTTTCGCAGGTTAAAAAAAAGAGGTACCATTCCCACCATGGCCCCCATAGTTCTGAGCACCGTTTTCCACCCACAATTATTTGTGTCCATAGCTGGACAGATAATGGAAATATCCAAGTTCCAGATTTAGCGGTAGGAACACTCAAAACAGATCAAAAAACAAAAGTTCCAAACTACCCTCAAAAAAACCTTTAGCAAAGAAATCTGTAGCTAATGGAAGTGAAAAACTGAGTAAGCTGGAAAAGCAGTCCTTGAAATATGTCTAAGAAGGAGCAACACAGAGAAACCTGCTCCAATTTATAAAGAAATGCAATTTGTTTCACAGTCTCTGGCTGGATCCAAGCTTTTCTCCTCTGAAACCTAGACAAAATATTCACTCTGGACCATACCTTGCAGGAATAATTTGTTTACAAGGCAAGGAAAATTATGTAATTCATCCAGCCAACATTTTATATTTCAGTATATTTTAAAATACTTTCATTTATTACGGTAACATTAGAACTGAATTAGAATTGAAACCATTTTTATAATTATTGTTAATAACAGAATAAAGTTATTTTAGTAATCCTCAGTCTTGAAGTCATTCGAACAGTTCCCACCACCATCAAGTTCAATTTTTCAAGACTCACTTTGAGATGCGAGATGTATGGATCAGTACTTATGGAAGGACAATGACGGCTTATTTCAAGTCAGATTTAATACAGAGTATTTAGCAATCATATATTATATAGTACCAAAATAGTAATATGACTGTTCCCCTATAAATGTAGTTATATAATAAAGCTAGGATTTGAAATGCTGTGGCTTGGAAGATTCCCCCCCTACACACACACACCCCCCCCAAAGGATTTCCTTAGGAGTAGTAAATACATAGATTAGCCATATTCTCTCTCTCTCTACACACATACATATATATCTAAATAATACACACGCGCTTTAAAAAAAAAAAAATAATAAATCCCCCCTTCAGTCTTTGTTTTACTTTTGCAGCAGAATTAGCTCTGCTAACAGCACACATTTCTGGAATTCAGATGTTGAAAGTTCATTTCAGCCGCAATTTAAAAGGATTCCAATTTTGGTGATGTCAAGTTATCTCTTCTGATTTTTCTGGTGAGAAAATCTGTTAAAAATAGGGCCATTTGCAACTTCCTCCAATGTGCTCAGAAGGATCAGTCATACTCAAACAGCATGGATCACAGCTGACTATTGTATGCTCCGAGTCCCGCTCTCCTTTTATTTACATGGCTGTAAATTTGGACAGAAATCCACAATTCCAAAACAAACAGAACTGAACGCCAAGAACCGAGATGTAGGCTTCTCTGACTTTCTGCTATTTCTCCCATAAAACCCATGCAAATTCTCCCCACTGATACTCAGTCCTTCAGGCAACTTCAAAAGTTCCTTATGTGAAAAACTAATAATCGCAGGAGAGTAATTCAAAGACATTTCTATCTCTGCAGTTAATGGAATTAGACAATTGAAAAACAAGAGGACAAACGATACCATGGGGCTTCCCGGCTCAGCAGGTCACCGTGCAGCCGCTCAGTTTAGAAACACCTGACGCAACGGACAGCTTGCATTCTCCTACACCCCAAAAGGCTAGTGCACGGTCTTGTACTAAATGCTTTTATTTCATAGGAGGTATTTTCATCGTAACTAAAGCGACGCGCTAATTTTCCAGGCTTAACAGTTAACTCCACGTCACAGTATCTTTGAGCTCAATCTCCATGCAAGCTTTTACCTGAAAGTCTGGGGCCACTCCTTGAAGCCACTATTCGACATTGAGTCATCAAGGTCTAGAGAGACGATGGTAGAGATTTACCCGAGAGCAAGCACTCCAACAGGCTGTGGTACAGTTTTAACCAAGCGTTTTTAAAGTTCTGTAGCTTTTTACTTATGCCACGCACCGTTTTATCACCCAATTACGGGTGCTGTAATTGCCTTCAACACTGTCCGACAGCAGTAAAGAGCATTCCTGCCACAAACTGCGTACAATCCCGAGCAAACTCAGTAGAAACGAGATGCTACGGCAACTCAGAGCTCAAGTGCAGGGGGGCAGAAGCATTGCTTTGAAAGGTTGCAGGACTTCACTGCAACCTTGATAATTTTATTGCTGAATTTTCATTTCAAGCCACACAGTGAAACATAGTCAAGAGAAAAAGACCTCTGCCTCCCCATTCAAGTTCTGTTATTTAGAGAGAGCACAAAAGAGAAGCTTTCCTTCCACCACAAGTAGCACAATGACACAGAGAGACGCTCCTTTACCAATATTAACTGTAAACTGCTATTACTGGATTTTCAAAGAGCACTCCCTTTTGAGCCTTCTAAAAGGATTTGAAGCCGGAAGCAGCTAATTGACTTTGAACAAGAAAACCTGATAGTAGTTATCAGAACCCTTTTAATTTGCTCAGAGCAAGAGTTCAAATTCTAAACCTAACGCACAAAGAAAATACGTGAAAGGCAGGTTGCTGGAGCGTGACAAGGATGCTATCTCACTAAGGCAATGAAGTCATTTTTACCAGCGCCACAGAAGAAACGACCCGATGCCACAGCACCAGCGTTAGAATGCTGTGAACGCTGTTTTCAACAAGGCATCTTTAAACCCCGTCTAAAGTCCTCTCGTGCTCCCAACCCATAAGAAGGAATTCGAGCACAAACCAATAAAAGCTATGCTATTTTTGATAGGGACACGTATAACGAGATAATAACATAAAAATAAAAAAATTAAATTTAAAAAAAAAAAAAAAATCGGAAGACTAGCAAATCCACACTAAGAGATCGGCATACAGGCACGCAGGAGCATCACTTTCTGTGCCCACAGGAATAAGCGTTTTCACGCATCCACCTTCCTGAAGCAGCTATTTCATCCAGTATAGCTTTGCTCAATCAACACAACACCTTGCCTCTGCAACTGCTTCTCTCTGGCAGGACAGCATCCCCGACTCTGTCTAAGAACTGCTACCTGAAAACAGCTGTTTGCAGACTTCTTGCCAGAAGAATAAATACAGGTTTGCTCTTTACTCTCTCGCACAGCAGTTTTCACTCACAACCTTGCCCAAAACACCTTCCAGCTTGTTATTTAGGACGGGTCTTCAAGGTGGCAGCGCAGTTAAAAATCCTTCAGAAAGAAACACAAACGGCTTCTCCACCGTTGCTGGAAGAACACTTATGTACGTGAGCAAGGCGCCCTCTCTAATAAGTAGGTAGATCAGAAAACAAAGGAGTTACAGATTTTCCCTTCCCACAGGGATGGTTTTCTTTCAACTGCACTTTATGCACAAATTCAACCTTTTCTTATCAGTGTAAGACATCGGTAACCCACGGATTTGCCCGACACCCACAGTAGGACTGCGAAAGCGCATTTTGAAAGCTCCTCTACAGAACTCCTTTTAAAAACCTACTGTGAGGAGTACCACAATACAACACCAGTATATGAGGGTGTTGTCTGACCGCAGAGGAGTTTCAAGATTTCAAATCGTAACCTGCCAGTTTAAAGGAAAAATCTTCACAGTTACGAGCTGCAGAAAACCCTGCCGGACCTTGCTGGGAGCTGAATGGATGCGTACAGGGTGTTAACTTGCTAGGAATGCCCTGTGCACACAAATGAAAACTTCATCCCTCCTCCCCCAACTGAAAAAAAGAAAAAAGCCAATCCGTAATTCCTTCTCACCCCGCTTTCAACTCTGACCAGCAGCAAGACACCACGCTGCCAGTTCCTCCTAGGCTATCGGTCATTCCTCTACAGTTGCCAGCCCCTTGAAATCCTGGAAACGCAGCTTAGAGTAGCCTCTTCCTTCAAGTCCAGCCACTGCTCTTACAAACACGAAATTCACACTCGGCAGGAACAAAGGATAAGTTACAAGCAAATCCCTCCCACAATATTTTTTTGGTAACTTAAAAGTCTGGGTTTGCTTCATGTTTGCATCTAATGGGGACAGGGGGGGAAATCACAGAAAAAGCATCACTGCAGATTGTACCAACGTTCGCCCTTCAGACCATACTGACACTCACACGCATGTCAAGTTACTGAGAACTAAAATCACCAGCTGAAATAAAGCCTTGCAGAACTGAACTCTGCAATCTTCTGGCATGACAGAAGTCACTAGGAAAGGTCTTTCAGCACTCGCTTCAGCACTGAAAGGCACGCAAGAGAAGAAAGGGCACAGACTGTGACAAATCAGTTGACATACGTGCAAGCATGTGAACAAGCACACGCGCACGGATGCAAACAATCCCATTTAATCATTCTGCATATGATTGGAAACTATTACGACAAAATTAAGTCTGTCATGAAGTAGTTGCTGGGGTTTGGGAGCCTTAAGTGTTGGGGGGGTTTTTGGTTGGGGGTGGGGGTGAGGTCGCTATAGCTTGCTCTTAATGCACAAACAATTTTGTTTTGATTATTGACCAAAATAAGAACCAGGCATATTCCTGCAGACTCTCACATCAGCAATTAGTAAGTAGCAAATTCTATTCCCACACACAATATGCAACTCTGCACATTTTGTTAAATCCAGCTAGCCAAGTTTCTTCGTTTTTTTTTTTTTAAATAGAAAATATGTACATTTCAGGAATAACCAGAACAATAAAGCCACTAAGTAGCTAGCAGCCTAAGCACAAAGTCACATTTAGATGCGCAGTAAACTGTACCTTCCTGAAACAAAAGAGAGCAAGTATCTATCATAGCATGGTTTGGGTTGGAAAAGACCTTAAAGATCACCTAGCTCCATCCCCTCCTGCCATCGGCAGGGACACCTTCCACTAGACCAGGTTGCTCAAAGCCCCATCCGACCTGGCCTTGAACACTTCCAGGGATGGGGCATCCGCAACCTCTCTGGGCAACCTGTGCCAGTGCCTCACCACCCTCACAGGGAAGAATTTCTTCCTTACATCCAATCTAAATCTACCCTCTTTCAGTTTAAAGCCATTACCCCTTGTCCTATCACTACACGCCCTTGGAAAAAGTCCCTCTCCGGCTTTCTTGCAGGTTCCCTTTGGGTACTGGCAGGCTGCTGTAAGGTGTCCCCGGAGCCTTCTCTTCTCCAGGCTGAACAACCCCAACTCTCTCAGCCTGTCCTCACAGGAGAGGTGCTCCAGCCCTCTCATCAGCTTCGTGACCTCCTCTGGACCCGCTCCAACAGGTCGTGGAGCCGTTCTGCGACGGAGCTGATACTGTTAGGATTTGCCCTAGGGCCCAGCCTTGCTGCTGTTCATGCCCCTAACCTGACTTACAGGCGCAGCTCTAGGGAACGATGAAATAGAGCTCCCGCCGCACGCACAAAGCCACGCTCTCCTCGGAGCGCGGAGCCTGGCACCTTTTCCCACACCCTCACCACCAGGAAGCTCTCGGCACATTTGAGTACACCGGCTCCTCCTGAATGCAAGTACTAAAAGGATGCGCTCCTAATGAAGGGGAAGTCCGTTAGTAATTAATGTTGTCGTAAGAGAAAAAAAAAAAAAAACCCAAAGGTATGTGAACAAAAGGATGATTAAATTCTCATTTCCATGTTTGCTCACGAGTAGAGCAGCTCTGGACTGCAGTGCTTAGCAGGAAGCTTACCAACGGGGAAAACGAGCGGCGAGGAGCTCGTCTCGGCTAACAAAATATCCTCACACGGCCACATACCAGGTGGAACGCTAAAAGCTCGAGAGGAAATAGGAAGGGTTTCCTTGGAGCGGCTGCTGCTGACAACTTACTGAAGATAAATTGAAACCATTAGAAAAGTTTTCCAACGCCGTGAAGCGTTTTTTCAAGTTACCCCCAACTGCCGAGCGCCAGAGAGGGGCACCTATAGAGACAAACTCCGTAGGAAAAGAAACCGGGGCGGGGGGGGGGGGGGGGGAGAAATCCGCCTGGCTGTGAAAGCTGTGGCTATCTCCACTCCCCGCGGGCCCACCCCACCGGCCAGCGACAAGTGTCCGGGGGTCGCCGCTCGACCCAAGCCCATCCCCGGTTCGGCTGCTACGGGAAAGCCCGCCGAAAAGGCCGGGGAAGGAGCCGAAAGGGCCGGGCGTGTGTGTGTGTGTGTGTGTTCCACCCCCCCCCAAGGTGCTCACCTCCGGGGCTCGGGCTTGCGGCGTTCCTCCAGCTTGGCGGCGGGCGGGGGCCGCGGGGCGGCGGCGGGCCGGGCGGGGAGCAGCGGGCGGCGGGGCGGCTTCAACGCGCGGTGCGGGGCATGGCTCCGCGCCCGCCCGTCGAGCTCCGTCTGCCTGTCCGTCTGTCCGTCGGCAGATGCAGAGGCGGCCGCCTGCCCGCCTCGCTACCGGCTGGAGGCTTTCGGCCGCCCGCGGGGTGAGGGCGCCGGCCGGCCCCGGGGGAGCGCAGCGCCCGCCCGTAAGGGGCCGAACGGCGAGGCGGAGCGGAGCGGCTGTGCTGGCGGCGCCTTCCCCGACCCGCATTTAAAGCCGCCCGCAGGCTCGGACGTCCCCTCGCCCGCTCCCATCCCATCCCGTCCCATCCCATTCCCATCCCCCGCTCCCCCTCCCCGGCCGCCTCTCGCAAGTCACGGGGCCCCCGGGGCGGGGAGGCCGGAGGAGGAGTCTTTGCGGGGGCCGGGGCTGCCGCTGGGGGCTAAAGGGTTCGGGCGGTTTTCCCCGCCCCGAGCCGCGCCGGGGCAGGTGGCTCGGCGGCCGGGCGGCGGCGGGGGGGGGTAAAGGAGAAGCGGTCGTGCCCCGCCGACCCGCCCCGCAAAGTGTGCGAGCTGTCCCCGGGGGGAACCTCAGCCCCTCTTGCCAACACCGCGGGGGGGGGGGGGGGGGGGCTGGCTCCCCGAAAGCCGCGTCTCGTCGCTTCTGCCGTCAGCCCTTCTCTCGCCGGGTTGGGTTTTTACAGCTACCCCCCCCCCCCCCCCCGCACGCGAAGGCTCCTTTCCACCGCCACCCTCTTCCTCGGCCCAGGGGATGCCAAGCTGCCAAGCGGCGGATGCTCGCGGCTGGGATACGGGGAAGGGATGGTACGGCGGGGAAAGAGCGGCCGGGCCCCCACCAGAGCTTGTTCGTGGCCGGCTGCGGGCTTCCCGAGAGCGTATCGCACTCCCACAGCAGGAACCCCACCCACTGAAAACACACAACCGGGCTAGCATCTTGGCCAAAAGCACATACTACAGAGGAGGAAAAAAAAAAAAAAAAAACAACCAAGCAACCAACCGGGAAAAATGTAGAAAACACCATTGGGTCAGCTCATTATAATTTTGCAAGCAAATAATATCTTACGTGGTGCTCCTCCTTAGCTTCCAGCATGACAAGGCTCATCTACAACCAACCGGTCTTTGCTGCCCGCGTGTGTAATCGCCGTGGCCCACCCCCCCACCCCCCCTTACACACTTCTGTTTACACTAATGGCCCTTCAAAAAGTTCTTTCCAGACCGGTGCTGGAAGAGAGCACTAACACCAGTATCCCAAATCTTGTTCAGTAAGCTGCAGCTCTTGTGCTCAGCTTTACTGTCCAGGCCAAAGTGACCGGATCCATACAATGTTTTTCAACAACGGGGCTCTGCAAACGGCTCACAAGAAACATGGCAGAACAGCCATCCATCCACGGAAAGGACATGGATGCTCAGGGGAACAAAGGAGACTATTGTAGCTCTGCAGAGGAAAAACTCCACCTCTTCAGCAAGGTTTAGGATTACCACACGGCAACTGCCTCTCCAGCCACTCCTCAATAACCACGCTCCGCTTTTGTCACCCGTCGCGATTTTGTATTAGGGAATAATACGCAATCCATTGGACGGGAAAAAAAGCAGCAGCAGCAACAGAAACCACAGCACTTACGGACTGGAGTGAGCCCACTGCAGAAGCGATCTCCCTGCTGAATTCCCCCTCTCCCTCCCACTGCTGTCACCCCTGTGCTTTCCCCAGCCCCTGAGAACAGGTAACTGTCCTTCAGCCGCTGGGCCCTCACCCCCCCTTTTTAATCCTTTTCCTGAAAGATCTCAGACCTATCATCTGCATGTGAATTGGTCGGGACTTGGGCTCCTCTGCTCCCTTTAATGGATCAAATTCCCTTTGGTACCTGTTCTTAAACAATCAATGGCTTTCCAGTGGGTCACTGACAGCACAGCGATGATTGTCATGGACCTCAGCAGCTGGCTCTTAGCTCCCTATTTTAGTAACAAATCTAAATAACTCCCATACCAATTCCATTTCCTCACAATTCATTGTAACTTAAAATACTGTCATCTTAAGCCTATGCGCTTAATTTTCTGGCTAAAAAATGTTTTGACATTACGATGCACGATTGTAAGTCAGTCTTTAAATATACCATCACTACATTTAATGATCTAAAACCCAATCAAAACCATTTCCAGGAGTCCTTAAAACAAGAGCCAAGGCAATGATCTCGAGCAAGTTTGAAAATGAGTACACTCTACGTACAGAGAGACACCCAAGTAAAATGACCTAATAATCCTGTCATTGTGATCGACAAAATAAAAAAAAGCATCAGCTAGAGCCGACTTGTCCGACGCACTGTATATACGTAACTTTTGGCATTACTTATGCACTCTGGCCCGCATACTCCCTCTTAAAAGTTACCCAGTCATTTCCAACATTTTTTTGGATTCCATGAACAGAGATAAGCTCGTCAGTCAGGACTAAAGCCCGCTAACTTTCCATTCACCGCACAGGCAATGAAGAAACAGTCTTGTTTGGGAAGTCTTCGGCTGGCTGTTTAAACCTGCCTTTCAAGTCTGCTGGCTTCAGCCCCGCGCACAAAGACTTTGCAAAGAAAAGGTGTGCCGACGGCCTTCGCTAAAAGCCAACCTCCCACTCACGACCCAGGCAATAAAAGCCTGCCTCAACAATGGCACAGGGCAGGATGTCGCGCTCAACTAAACGTCTGCTGATATCCAGAAATTATTTTTCTGCCTTCTCGTCCAGCGCACAATTTTCCTGTGCGGTCGCACAAGGTATCTTTGTCAATGACAGCATTTGACATGTATACAGATAATGAGAACGGCCAAAGTTATGACGGTAAAGATTAGAGGATACATAAACGCACATGCTCAGTGGAACTGGTAGGGTAAAACTTTCCCTGTGGGCAGGTTATTCCATAAATATATCTTGCAGCATTTCTGGTAGATTCCTCAGAAGCCACTCATGCTGACCACAGCGTTGTCAGTCAGAGGCGACGCTGAACTAGATGGAAACTGGCAGCTCCTGCATTTCCCGGGTTTTGTGCAGACTACAGAGTGATAAAATATTTGCATTGGACTAAGTCAGGAGTAATTCTGTCTAAGCCAGGCAGTTTCAGAGGATAAAACTGTTTCAATAGAAAGAACTAGGTGCAGAGAGAGCACAGTTATACTTGTCTTAGAGTCTTTTTGTATCTTTTCCTTTGTTGGCAAATCGTCAGTGCCAAATGATAATTCACAAAAGCAGGCTCTACCCTGGTCACGCTTGTGCATGCAAGTAATCCTCTTTACAGCAACAAAATCAATCACGCATATTTTCAGGACTCAATCCTTGATCATGGCTATTCTTAAGGACCTTGAGTTTTCAGGGGGGTTATGTTTTGTTTTAAAAAGACACAGGTATGCAGCTCATTCTAGCTGTTGAACTCAATGGAACAAATTCCTGCGTTACATTACTTAGTATTACAGCTGAATTAGTCCAATAGCGCTGACTTCTAAGGTCAACCACGAAAAACAATTCTGTAGCTCTCATATTTGGGTTCCCTACTTGTGCTCAAGTCACCAAGAATCAAGACTTGCCCGTCCTCTCCATCCGCTTCCCAGGAAACCCAGGCAGAACTCAACGTCTCAGCAAGCATTACCTGGTAGCTGGTTATTAAAGGTCTAATGTAAGTAAACCTATTGGCTTTTGAAACTAGATTAGCAGGTTCTGCATTTTCTAATAGTCCTGCCTCAGTTAGCTTTGGAAACAACATTCAATGGGGAGCTGGCATTTCAGACTCTTGTAAGAGTCCTAATTCAGCCCCCCTGCCCGCCTGCCCGCTCACTGTGAAACCACATGCAGGGTCCAAAGCAGCAAACTGCCAATTCCCGCTGACTTCCCCTGCACTGGGGCTCACACTTTTATCTTTTGAAGGAGGCAGGAACAGGAGGTGCTGAAAAACATTCAGCTGAGGTAAGGCAGAATCGAATGCTGGAGGCTTAAGGGGTTTTTTTGCGATGTATTATTAATGATAAGCACATCAAGCGCACATCACGGCTGTTTGAGAGCAGTGAGCAATCCTGGATCGCTTTGATAGCCATCTAGGCCACAACAGTCCCTGCGTTCACGTCAAAAGGAGAAGAGAGCTATGGGGATTTCCATAGTCTGGGTCGATTGCTTCTGGTACCTTCCAATACTCCTGATAACTTCTAATAGCACAGCGTATTCACCTGATAACTTCTAATAGCACAGCGTATTCACCTCAAAAGCTTTTTCAGTAGATCTCAAGTTAAGGTTGGAAGGTTAAACACTCGGAGATCGGAATATATGAAAATTAAGTGTTGCGTTCTACTTGACCGGGAAACAACACAAGTTTGTGCTTTGCACAAACCGGTAAGCACGACCTGCCAGTCTCTTACCAGCTACTACTTCCAGGATTGCATTTTCTCAGACTTTCCTATTTTCTTGCAAAACCATCCCTTATCTTTCCAGCAAGAGCAACTCCTCCACGCACCCAACTGCCGTGCCTATCGCGCGGAGTAACAGCAGGACTGCCGGGACACCCCGAGCTGCTCGGGGCCAAGAGAGCAGCAGGAGCGGGCAGGGAGCCTGCCCGAGGCTGCGGTGCTGCTTGGGGGCCCTCTGCTGGAAACCTGCCCCCCCCCCCCCCCCCCAGGCCACAAGCACCCCCAGATCAGCAACCCCGCTTCCCCCCGGGAGAGCGGGCCAAGCTAACTGATTTCGTACGCCTGAAGCTGTGTCCCGCTCCGTGCTAGAGGGCGCGAAGCCAAACCAGTCTTTGGTCAAAGAGCCAAAAACACAGGGCTTTGTTAAAATACAGAAAGCGTGTTTGTTTATACACCCACAAAAACCACCAGAGCATAGGATGCTGAAACACACGCTTCCGCCACCTACAACTGTTGGGATACTGAAACAGCAAATACTCACCCCCTCTAGAATGAGTAAAGGAGAGGGCTAAAGAAGAACGGAGCAGCACAGCCGACTGAAGCACTTCTGTGCTTTCGAACACACTGCCTCTTCTCTGCTTCAGGGCGAGTTCATGCGGAAAGCAGGTCAGAAGGGACACCCATTTTTTTTCACGTCTCGGGACAGGAGAGAAATCGTAGGGCTGAAGTCAACCCCCTCTAGCACAAGGCTAATTGTATCTACGTGAAAATGGGGTAAAGAACTGGAAGCACTTCTCTGCTGTATGACAGATACGGGGGGGCTGCTAATGAGAGGAGCCGTATTTACATCAGGAGGATTTTTTCTTTTCCCAGTTTCTCCCCCAGCTGTCATTTAGATGAGTTTCTTTCTCTTCCTCATTCCACAGCTATTGGCATCCTGGGCTAAAAAAAAATCAAAGCTCTGAGAGACAGGCCGACATGCCCTCCGGTCCTTTTGTATAGCACCTGTACTGTAGTCCAGACTGATTCTTCTGAGCACCAAATCCTTATAAAATATTAACCACCATCTTTATCAAAATCCTCCTCACTGTGTATCAGCTTAGGAAAGCTTCTAATATTTTATGGCTGACTGGAAGGACATGGAAAAATCCAACCCACTCTCAGTGTAAGGCCAAGTCCACCAACATGACTAGCGTAGACAAAACTTGCAACTTACTGTCAAAAATCAGCAGCCCCCGCAACGAGCCTTCTTACCCTCTGGTTGAAGATGCCTTCCAACAAGCAGACGGTGATAGGCATTAGGGTTAGGAGGCAACGTACACCCGGAAAACAAACTCTGCCTGCTTCTCTAAAATTGAATCCTTGCCTCCCCTACACTGATAGCATCTGGTCTTGAGCACTGAATATCCTGCAGGAAAGCACAGCCTGAATAGCAGGTCACTGTGATCCTCTTAATTCAAGACTACATCTTTTCCTGATGCAGAAAAATCCCAGCTGGATAGAGGATACAGAACTGTGCCCGGTTGCCAAGCCCCCGAAAGGTGGAACACGCTAAGGTGATTCTGAAACAGAACTTTCCTTCCAATACCATTGTTTACAAGAGAGAGAGAGGATAGCTTTAGGCTTAGCTAAGGGATTCAAATCCAACAGCTTTCCAGCTGGTAACATCCAAGACCAGATATTACAGTCTTCTTCAAAAGGTGCCCTATATCTGACAGCCTCCATCAAGATGAAATGTTCCGCAGGGTTTTGGAGATGCCCAATGGCAGCAGCAGGAAATCCAAAATACAGCATGCCACGGTAAAAAGCCACTTCCTTGTGAAATCCCTCCTGCCGGGGAATGCTCTCTTCACAAGGGGAACACATCCAGAACTACGCCACAGGATCTGAAAGGCTTTGCTTATGGCTGAATCCGATGAAACAGAACAAAACTTTTTTTGGTGCTGTAAGCCACAAACTGAGTATTTATAGCGAATGCCTTTGATAAACACACTTGTCATCTCAACCACCATGAAGTCAAGGTATGGGCGGCTCCCTTTTCTTCGCAGTGCAGCATCAGTAACACAGGTACTGTATTGATAAATTACCAACTTCCCTACCTAATCCAACCATATATACACCTGAGCGTCCTTCTCAGGTGACGCCTTGTGATGGAGGTTTGAAAAAAAGCTACCAATCTATCACAACAGGAAACTACATAGTCAAGTCCATGGAGATCTATATTGCTTAGCTCCAGACAATTAATCGTTAATTCATTTCCAGTACTGTTTAGGTTATTGTCCTTGGAACATTGTTTTTCCCTTACTTAGCCAATTTAAACAACAGATATTCATCTAAATGTTTCTTCTTCTTCTTCTTCTTCTCAGCTCTTTGCCTTTAACCATTTTTCTATTGTAATAATACAGACTCTTTATTCGCAGTGAACAACAGTGTTTCCATTGATTAGCTTTTAAAGTGTTGCCTAGGTCTCTCCCCAGGGGGGCCCTCTTTTGATATGGAGAAAAAGGCTACACGGGACACAGGAGCAACTGGTACTTGCAATAAGGTTAAAGTAACTCGATCATATTTTCCCTTCTGTCATTTCATTTATAAACTCCAGGTCATTTTCATGCAGGACACAATTAATAATGCTATATACCAAAGGTTGGTTTGGTTTGTTGTTTCAATTTTTTTTTTTTTTTTCCCTTTGGGAAGGGCTTCAGTTTATTATCCCATTATCTATTCTGGGTGACCAGAAAAGTTTGCGTTTCTTCTCAAATGATTAAACAGCGGCATTATCATTCATTACTTTGCATTTTCACATCTCTTGCTCTTTCTCTACTCTTTTATATAGACATATCCTAAACAAAACATTTTAAAACAAACATTGGCGGGTCACACTTAGCCAGAAATTTGTGCTCTATAAATAAAGCTTTGAGGACATAATGATTTTTAAATCATTTTTTTGGTAATTCCAACAGAAACAGACTATTTTATAGCAAACAACAATTCCCCAGGGGCACATGTAACTCCAAAAGGTCTTTGCCACTTTAGGACAGTCTGAAGAACAAAGCGTCCTAGGCAAAAAAAAAAGCAGAGTGAAAGTGAAACCGGATAAATGTGTTGTCAAAGCCAAAACAAGTCGACACCCCCCCCCCCCCCCAAAAAAAAAGAAACCCTGCATGAAATGCATTTGCTCTTTTTCACTCAGGGATGAGCACAATCACAACAGAAACAATCACAACTCTTATTAGCAAAGGGTTTGCCCTTGTCCCTCTTGGGCAAGCAAAGGCTGCGCCCCAGCAGCCGTGACACCTTTGTTACTGTCACAGGCAGCATTCCTACAAGAAGTTTTAGGTGCTAGGGGACTATTTTTGCAATGGGAAAATCCTGATAAAAAACCACTACCAACAGCTGCCCTCTCTCATCACAACAGTTCGTGAGGGAGGGGCACTGCTGTTGGAGCCCTTCTCCCATCATCGTGCAGTTTTAAGAAACGCGGGGACGAGGAAAGGGGAAGCAGAACACAACGCTGCCTGTGAGATGACTGCTCTAAAGCCATGAGGCTAGAAGGGGAAAAGCATCACCAAGAGCTGGCTGCTCTTTCAACACCCTTCCCAGGCCAGCAGCCTCTTGCTACAGCAGCTTCTGCAAGGTCGGGCAGAAGAGGAGCAGCCCCCAGTGCGTAGCCCCAGATCTTAGTGATTCATCACAAAGGACGGGAGAAGCAACCTGCGCTGAAATCACCCAAGGACAACGCGCTCCATCTGAAGACCTTTGGATAGATACCTTTAGGTATGAAAACCTTCCCCGGCCAACCCTGTCGGATATTCTGACCGTCGTTCCCAACGTTCAGCAATAGCTGAGCTGTGCACTTTACATAAGGCAACACCAGCGAGTTCAGAGGAACTGCACCGAGGAGAAATCTACCCACAAGACCTGTTGCCGAAACCACCTATTTAAATACCTCTTGCGGTTACCTGCAGCAGCAGTCCCTAAAGAAGGCTGCAGCAAACAGCCCACATCAGAGCAAACCCCTATCTCCTCTCCATGGGAAGGAGGCAATTTGTTGAGCCGAAGTTCAAGGGCAAGGACTGCCTGGTGCTCTGCAAGAAACGGTAAGGGCAGGCAGCGGAGCCGTGTTGTGAAGCACCTCAGAAGCACTAATCTGCAAGAACGGCTTACGGGACCAGGCTGCCACGTACAAGAGAGATGAAGTATGCGATTGGCCTCAACTTCTACAGGCTTCCAGTAAGCCAAATAAATTCAAGGCATATCAGCTTAAGACTAATAGAAATTAAGGCACTGTATGAAGTAAAAATGTGCAGGAACAATATCTTCTGCCTTAAAAACTAATAAACTCAGGCTTCACCTCAACATTTATGTAGCAACAGGAGACGACTGTCTTGAGACAACATTCTTTTCTGTGCGCTTTACGGGACTCGGGGCACGACACGGTATTGACAGATGTGAAGGGACAGCATGTTCTGGTGGAGCATTGTAAGAAAATAGTAGTGCTGTCAAAGGGCAGGCTTTCATTTTATGCTTACACAACACCAGAATATTTCCTTTGGAGAATCTCGCGTATCATTTTATTAACACAAACACACGAGGAATATCTCCATCTCTCAGAGCCCTGAACTTTTTGCCTGCGTTTCCCCCCCACGCTCACAGTCCCATCTGAAAGCTCCCATCCTTCCCCACCAAGGGAGAGGACATCCTCAAGGCACCTACCAGGTCTTCCTCCGAGACCAGAGCGTTTTCTTACAAAGCTATTCTCTGCAGCGGAGCAGCAAAGAGTTGCCTTCCAGGGCGTGATTTTGTCTTCATTTTCAGCCTTGCTTTTGGTGGGGAGATGCAGCCCGGGGCATTAACATGCTTTGTTTCTCTACTGCAGCGGAGACAGCGTAACACATGTCCAAGCACCGCTAGTATTCCTAGGCCTATTGTGCAACTATTCCAGGTGCCACCTATGCCCTAGAAGTGGCATTAGCTCAACCTTTTTTCCCCCTGAAATGTATTAACACTTAACATATATTACGGTGACACCCCAGAAGGGTGAGGGTGCCAACGTGGTTCCAGGCGTGCAAATGCAGAAACAAACTCTCCGCCCGGAGCATCCGCTTCTGGGATGCCCTCCCTGACACAATCCAATGGACAAACCAGCTCACAGAGAGCCGCTGGCAGCCAAAGCCAGGGTAAAACACCCATCCAGAAACGGGAGCAAAGACAACACCAGGTTGTGAGTTGATTGCTGGGTTCGACTAGGAAGGCAGGGCAATGGCGCTTGTGTGCCAAGGGGGCCCCAAACACACACCGTCAAGAAATGTCTGACTAACCCCTCCCGTCAGCGCAGAGCTGCTTCCCATTGCCCCTCAATCAGTATTTTACAATTCCCTGCCTAAAAGGAACAGGGACTGTCACTTGGGCCGGGCCAGGGCGGCCTCCTGATCCAGGATGGCATCAGAGGCAGTGAGGACACTGATGCAGCCAAAGTCGGGGGAAACCGTACTCCCATCGCTCAGGACAACGTCTTCTGGTCCTTTCTTTCTACTTCGGTGCCTATCTTACTTTGTGAGGTTAAATTCCAACTTCCTTCTCACATCAAGACTTCTTACTGAGTTGATGGGGAGATTCCAAGGGATATTAATTGTTGTTTGAAATCACTTCAAAGGACCTTTCTTCCCCCTCTTGTATTAATAGCCGGAATGAGGAAATTGGTTTGGATTTCATATTTACATCTGCTCCCCAAGTCTTTGCGCATTTCAAAAACCCATCTCAAACCAAGCCTGTTTCTATTAAAAGGCTCTTAACTCCACACAAGCGCTCACACTCAGTTCCCTTCCACTTCCACACATATCTATAGCCCTGCGTTCCAACTGGCAGCCAGAGGTGCCAGAAATAACCACAAGAAAGGCTGCCATGAAATCTCCAGCCAAGTTTTGAAAATCCAAGCACTTTACACAAGCATCTATGCTTAGAGTACTTCATCTGAAGTCAACCTGAACTCGGTCTTATAAGGTTTGCATATCACAGATCAAATATCAAAAAATGTAAACACAATTACTTTTTTTGCATAAAAAGATGCAGGAAAACAGTTGTTCTACAAGCCTGTTAATGCATACTTCTAAGAGTCTGCTGATGTTCCTGCCCCACTGGTACTAGCTAATGGCTGGTTTTCATTCTTAAGTGGTTCCCCCCTGCCCCCCTTCAAAGTCTATGCTACACTGATTTTGGAAACTGGGTCAAAATGCAATTACTCCATTCCCATGCTTTGGGGTGGGGAAAGAAAATAAAAGGAGGAAGAATGGTAAGAAGAAATACATTGGCTGTAAGCCAGCGTTACGCTTCTCGCATTCTCACCTGTGCTACAGCCTAGAGCAGCCCTGAGCGCTCCCACAGCAAGTTGTTGATCCACACCGAGTTGTTTCCCAGCAAGGGCGGCAGGGAAGAGCATGCTTTGTCCTAACGCAGGGTTTCCTGGCCAAACCGTGGCCACCCCTGCCCTCGCATCTGTGCTGGAGGATGGGAGCAGGCACAAGATGCAGCTGGTGACAGGGGAAAGACCCAGAAAGCGGGGCGGCAGTTCCCGCAGAGGACAAGTGAGGTTTTCTCGGCAAGCGGCAGTCCCTGCCCTGTGACTCTGGGTCTCGCAGGGGAAGCTGTGGCAGCCGGCTCAGATCTCCAGAGCTCTCCCCCAGCTTGCCGTCCCCATCTTTTCCTTTTCCTGTGGCATAAGCAATATATCCCAGTATTTTGGTTCCCCCACTCCGCTGAAAAGCATTTGCAGGTCCCAAACAGCTAGCGGGCCTTCTTGAATCGAGAGCTAACCATCAGCTGCCTCCTACGTGACCTCGCTTCTCGCCGACTTGCATTTTGCAAAGTCACTCACCTTCTTGGACTAGCAAATGACATTACTTTTGCAGAGATATCAGCGGACTCCCTGCATTTTCCCTCTCGCCTGTAAGTTTGCACACACCAACTATTCATTTACTTATTACAAGAAATCAGCTTTACTAGAGGCATCTGCTTTTGGTGTCATCGTCTAGTACTTCGGCTGACAAAACCTAAACTCTGCTTTCATGTGTAAACATTTTCCACAGGAGAAGGAAAATATTTGCTGTGTGTTTAGACATGCCCTTATTATTGTCACACTTACAACACAATCTATCATACCTTATCAAATTGCACATCTTCAGCATGCAGATGGTTTGTGACAACATGTTTAGGAGGCTTTCAAATATGGAAAAGGGAATGACTCAAAGACTTACTTATTCCACATCTTCCTAACTAGGTCTCTCTGGGAAACACAGAGCCCATTATACACGACCCCTGTCTTCCTCTGTCTCCCATTGTTTCTTGTACACGCAGTTATCACAAACCAATTCCCTTTGCTGCTCCGCTCCCCGGCATTGTTTTCCACAATTCTCAGAATATCAGTTCCAACTCTGCAGCATTTGCTGGCTCTGATCCCAATTAATAATTGCAGGTTAGAGTTGGGTAGTTATGGCTGCAGATTAAGGCCTAAAAACATTCAGCAGTTTCCGAGAGATAGACAGACATACAACCTTTCTTTTCCTAGCACCGAACATAGTTTATCTTGCTATCATAACGTTCCAGGGAGATGTTATGCCACTTATCTTAATGATTTAAACAGATCAAAAAGTTGGCTCAGCAAGAGCATTTGCCACTGACAACAAACCACAAGCCTGATGTTATCCAAGAAGTAACTGTAATATGCTAGCACAGGCTAGACAGATCATACACAGGATAAAAAAAATGAATTTTCATTAAATCACTCTGTAATCATCCACATAGCACCAATTAAGCAAGCAATAAATACAAGGCAAAATGGACAGGTTTCCACTGGACATTTGTATGCTTTCAAACGTGTTGCAAGGCACAGGATTTCACACCCACGTGAGAAAACTCGAGAGCTTGCTTTCAGTGGACTCTCCAGCTCCTAAGACTGTCTAGAAAGCGCTCCTGCACTACAATAAGAGGATCTGGTGCAAAACACCTTGCACCTGAAAAGAGTCTTATACTGGTCATGTCCTGTATCAACAGGAAAAACTCTGCAAAATACCAAGTCTGCCATGGAGGGAAAAGGAAGCGTTAGGATTTCAGACTGGAAGTCACTGCATCCCTCCTGAATGATTCTGCCTCTCGGTGTCCAGTCCCGAAGAAGGCTGCCCAGACCTACCTCCAGTCCCTCCACAGAACCAGCTGTTCCATCGGGTTCCTTCAGCAGGAGGACAAACAGTAGTTCACAGCAGCTCCCCTTCCACATTCGCTCCAGCTCAAAAAGAGAGGCAGAGCCCAGCAAACATTGTCCAAGCTTGGAGGAACACTTTTTAACTTCAGGTCTGTTATGACATTTACTATGGCCCCCCTTCTTCCCTCCCCTCTGCCCCCCCAGTGAAAGGGATCAAAATAGTTCCCCCCGGTGACATTTTCCTTCATTTGACCAATCGACTGTGGGAGCGTCTCCCTTAAAGCCACTGAAAGCCAAGCAAGAGCAGCAACGCCAGCCACTGTTGGGGTGAGCGCAAAAGTAGGGGCAACACCATGAAAACCTAACCTTTCTGCTGCTGGCAAAGAGGGCATGGGGTCCAGAACAAATAGGAATATCCCACTACTACAATTTGCTTTGCATACGCCTGAGAGTGTAAGCGGAGCCCTTCACCTAGTGACATTGTAATTAATACGTGTCAGCTATCTGTCTGTGGTCCAAACTGCCCATCTTGGGGCTGACAGGAGCTAGTCTGGCCTTCTCTCCTGCCTCTGGGAGGCTTTCTCCAAGCACCTGATCCTTCACCCCGCTCACCTCATTTAATCCCTTCCTTCATCTATTTCTCCTGGAAACACGGTCCCTCAGCAAGCCAGCTACGCTTACTTCTATCTACGCCCTTCCCCATACTCCTGCCGCGGGACCCCACCACCTTACAGCAGCATGCACGCGTACGCACGAGGACACAGAACACGATCGTAGTCAGCTTCAGGCTGCCAAGAAGCATCAGCGATAACAAATTTTGCCGTGCTGAGAAAGGAGGGCTGCGTCCAGCTGCAGGTGAAGACCGCATCGCGCCTGCCACCAAAAAAGCAAGGAGGGAACGAAGCAGAGCTGGGATGGGGAGCCAGGAGAGTGGAGCTTGCTCGTCCCCTTGCTGAAGGAGGAAGAAGTGCCTTGGAGATCAGTAGTGGCCATCCCACCCATCCCTCTGTGGTAGGGTGCAGCGGCCGGGCTGCCTCCTCAGGGAGTTAGCACAGGCAAATTGAACAGCAGGGCCACGCCGGATTTGCCACCCCCAGCTGTCTGCTGCGCTAGGTAACTTCACGTCTAAAACCTTTGCACGCATGTTTCCATGCTAGGAGAAAACCAGAAAGAGTCTTCACAACCAAGGGGCAAGCAAGAGGACAGAGCCTCCTTATTTTCCTGATGTACATAAGCATTGAAGACATTGGGAACCTCCGGGTTCGGCGACGAACGCCACAGCGCTCCTGCCTTACATCACTCTTCGTGGCATCTGTACTTGCCTGCATCCTGGTTCTGTACCCAAAAGCAAGGACTTGGCTACTGGCTCAAAATGCGAGATGTGCCTCCACGAAAATTGTATCACAGGCGCTAAGATGGATAAGATCTTCCAGGTATATTAACTCCCCACAGCCAACTCTCTCAGAACACAGAGTACACCATACTTCCAGTTCTACCTAAATCCATCACATACCTTCCTTAGCAGTTACTTCTCCTGGTAGACAAGCAAACAGAGCACATTTGCCTTCCTTTTCAAGACAAGTGTGTGAGATAAAATACAAAACTCGAAAGCTATTCCCAAGGAAATCCCTTCTCCCCTCCATCTTGGGACACTGCAAGTCTTCCGGAAAGTATTTCATTTCCAGCATGAATCAGCTCAGATCACGTATGGCTGAAGTACTCTTTTTTTTTTTTTTTTTTTTTTTTTTTTTAAAGCTGTTGAAGCAAGTGTAGCTGTGGTAACGACAGCTTTGACTATAGCATTTGGATATTATTGTGCAGAACTTGCCAGCACCCTGCTTTGACTGAGACCCTGCTGTGCTGTACAAAGACAGACTCAGAGACAGCCTCTGCTCCAAAATGTTTAGTATCTAAGCGGACGAGGCACACAGGGGAGGTGCTATCATCTGTGATTTATGGATGGAGGTACAAAGAGGAATGGATTTACTCATCTGCCATCTGCCGCACAGAGGGAATGAAACCAGCTTTAGCCCCACTCCAGCACCTTACCCATTTTCTTCTCATCCCAACGTACCTCCAGACAATCGAAACTCATTATTAGCCTCCAGTTAAGCCTCGGAAGAGATTTTCCTTCCATAATTAACTCTTCACAACACTTACTTTTTCTTGCTACCTTTCGCTAGGACTTTTAGGAAACAGGGGAAACAGGTTTTAAAACTTTTAAAAAATTTTTTTATTTAAAGAATGGTAATAACTGATAGAAATAACATTCAGATCAGCATGTTAACTGTGCAGCGCAGAAAACTTTGCCTGTTTTTTGCCCCCAGAATTGAACCAATGGATAGTTTCTACAGGAACAGAAAAATTCAACAGGTCCGAACGCTGTGATACAAGGCCTTTTATTTACAAAGCTACCTAATATGTAGCTCCCCTAAGCAGTGGCAGAATCAAACAAGGAGATAGCTTTTGTGCTTACAGCTTCAAGTGTCTTTCAGTACCTGACACAGAAAAGCTTTCCTTCTCAACCTCACAGGGCGACCCTATCTATCTCCAAGCCTATTGTCTTCTGACCGCTTTTCTCTCTTTTTTTGCTGGTTCTTTTGCTTGCAGACAGTCCCAATCCTTCTATTGCCTCATTTCTGCAGTTCGTTAGGCCAGTCGCCGTACGTGTTCTCTGAGCCATTCTGGCTCCCCCTCAAGCCTGGATGCGTAGCTGTAGCCCCCCAGAAGGATTTCTCGTCTCCCACAGCCTACTTACATTACAAAGTTTAACAGGCTCCTTCCATGTATCTCAAGTCTAATGCAGCTCTTAACATGCATCCCCTTCCTTCAAGGAGGTTTCTCCCAACCCCATTGCTACATCTTCCCATTTGAAGCTCTCCAAGTAAACCGCCAAACATATCAACGTAAGAGTAACTGAGGAATAGAAGCTGCAGTGCCAAAAAACAGCAAGCCTGGTTTTGGGAAGCATTGCAGCAGAACAAGAACTCCACAGCCACGCAGTACAAAGCACCAGACCGCACAAGCTCACCCTACCGATGCAAGATTTTCAGCATTTTATGGAACGATGTTTATGACTGACTAGGTATCATCTCTTCTGCCATAGCCAGCTCAGTTACCATGTGCTCTAATGTATTCTGGTTTACGAAACAGAAACATGACTGTGTTTTCATACCTGGTCCAAATGAAGTTGGTACTGCCAAATTATCTGATAACATACAAATCTGTTACACCTGAACACGTAACCACAGCCTGATAACTAGCTTGTCAGGTTATTCTGTTTTGGTTTTTTTTTCCTTTGGAAAGCTGGAATGGCACCCTTACATTAACTTGTACTTAGGAACAAAGCCAAAGCAATACTGCTACCAGTCCAAGAACACCTAATGAAGAATCGAGTTGTGTTCAATTCAAACGTACAAGAAAAAGGAAAAAGAATGAAAAAACATAGAACAACAACACAGCAGAACATTCAGCAGTTCTCTCTCCTTGAAAACGTAACAGTTTGTAAGGATTTCGGTACATTGGAAGGAACTTACTGTTGATGTCATTAAAACTCTGTTTGGAAGGGGTAATATTCCAAATTCAGTGTGCAGCCATCAGAGAAACCAAGAGAATTTAAAATTCTTCAGCTCCATGGAAATTAATACCAGGTAGGGGAGCGTGCTTTAAAACAAACCAAGCTATTTTCAACTGCGTATTAAAATGTACATTTCTGGCTTCTACAGCTTGCAAGGTTTTCAGACAAGGAACAGGGCATACTAAAGCACACTGTGGCATTGGACGCTTGAGAGATGTGCCTTTAAAGACAAATTGCAGAAGGAGATACAAAGGTTAAGTGAAAGCTAATTCCTTCTCTTGAGAGCCTGCTTCACAGCACAGGACATACAAAACCTGTCCCTGCTGAGGCAGGGCATACACCAAGTGCCAGGAAATAGGTGTGAAGCTGCAGCAGGAATACACTCTGGAGGAGGCAGTTGATCACAAAAAGATGTGTTTGAAAGCCAAGGTAGAACTGCTTACGTAGCAGTTCACCTGCTCTGCCTTAGGTAAATTCAAGACGCTGCTGCCAGTTCCTCTTTCTTCCCTACAAGTGACAAGAAGAGAGGCGGTACCAGGCACTCCTTTTCAGAGATACACAAGCAGGCTCCCCCAACTCAGCTGCCTGCGTTCAGCAACAGCAGATGCCAGCAAAAGCAGCCCTCAGCCTCTCTCTTGGTTACTCCCTTTGAGAATTGCTTCCTTCTGCTCCTTTCAACATCAGCAGCCCATCACTCCCACCCTGCAGAGATGCCAAAAAACTGGAGATGGGAGCAGACCGTTCCCACCCAGAGTCCCTAAGACCAAGCGACGCTAGCCTCTAGTCCACGCTCTGTGCCCAGTTCTGGGGTCTTTTCTCCAGTGCCCTCTTTGGGAATAAGGGAAGAAGCTGTTTGCACCACCCCACCTTGCCAAGCCTCTGGGCACGCTCCCAGAGGGCTTCTGACCTGTCTCATAGGGATGACAGGCTGGAGTCAGACCACTGCTCAGGCCAGTGCCATCCAGCTACTAGCTTTCGCCGCAGGTCACTATCGTCCTCTAAATCCCTACTAAAAACATGAGGAAGCAGAACATTCTCTTGGAAAAGACCCAGTTCAGTCCTAAACATATTTGTTCAGAGGTGTTTCAAAAAGAAAATAATAATAATAATAATAATAATAAAAAATCTATTTCGTCTGTTGTAATTGTTGAGGTAGCATTGAGAATCTCTTTAAAATGCACTATTACCTCCAAATGTTATAATATTACTAGTTTATATATATCCTGTCTACAAGTCTGAAGACTTGTACCATGCACTTGCTGAACATATTTTATTCACCTGATTTTTGGTCAGTATTAAGGGAGGGATTGTCAAGAGCTCTGAAGGGGACCTGTCACCATTCCTGCAGGATCAGAGACAGGTAATTTAAAATGACTTTGAAGGATGCAGAGGTAGGCTATTAGAGATGACTCAGAGGCCCCCACTGAGTCCCACCACAGCAGTGAAGAAGACATGAAGGAAGCAATCGGGAGGAGAGAAAGCAGGGATATAAGGCCTCAAAATTAATACTGGTGAGGAAAGGAGGTGAAAATGGTATACAAAGAAGTGGACAGAACATCTACACTGTAAGTCATAGCTTCTGCTTGCCAAAGGAGGGTACTCATCGCAGCCCTTCAGAAACAACAAAATCCCCTATGGGCTGTAGGGTTTGCTCTAGTTCCCATTAGGGTCAGGCATCTGCAGCTGGTATTTATAGAAATGCGGTGTCCTCACCCCACTGGCTCTTGTCTAATATTGCACGCATTGCTTCCCTCTGCTTCCATTATCTCAGATTACATGCAGGCAGTGCAACGTGATGCACTGAGGAAAATGACACTTTGCCCAGCTAACATGCTACCAGAGCTGCCAATTAGTCCTCTCAAATCCTGCGTAGCGATGACAAGCTGCTTACACAAGCCCTGTGTAGCAGGGGATGGCAGAGGCGCCTAGTGGCTAGGGCACTCCTCTGGAACCGAAAGGATGGGCAATTTATTCCTGAGGATGCCACTATCCTGCTGAATGGCCTGAGCAATGGCATTTTGTCGCCTATGGCCTCAGTTTCCCTGTCTGAAGAATGAGGATAAAGGTCCTAAACTCCTTTTATAAGGCATTTTGAGAACCACAGAAGAAAATAATTCATTGATTTGTGTTATTAATACTAAGGAAGTGCAGAAACCTGCCCTTCAGTTGTTTTGCCAGCGGGACCAGGATTTCACTCAGAGGCCCTGACATGAATTTCAGAAAACACCGCTGAGTTGCCCAGAAACCCGGGTCAAGTTTCTTAAACTTCCCTATGCTTTAATTTCCATGTGCAAGAAGCAAGGAGAACTTCCTTCTCAGAGAGTCTGAAAATTAAGGAACACAAAGTTCCTTAATTGTCCTGAAGTGGAGGGAAAGTATTCCCAGCCATGCATTTCAGCCATTCTGGAAGGAAAGCTGTGCACAGCCTTAAAGGTGCAGGTTTATTTCCTGGAAAACTTGACATAATTGATCGATTTACAAGTTCAAGGCTTTCAAAATGAACCCTTTAAGAATTTTCCTGTTAAGATTTTTCTTCCTCCTTGCTTTGTTTTTAGAATGCTTGAAGAGTCTAAGGCATCAAGTAGTAAACAAAATTAAAGACTTAGGTTTATTTTTTTGAAAAGCTGAAAGCAAAAAGCATTATATTTGTCAGCATATTATTGTCACTGCAGATTTTAAACAAGCTACAGTAGGCAGCAGATAAAAACAGCTTGACAAACCTCACGCATCAAGTTAAAAATATCAAACCTCAGGTTTTGAAAACCTTTGAGCTTGCTTTTTCAAGAGGAAGAGGAAAGCACTGTTTCAAAGAAACCAGCTATGCTGACACAGGGCTCCGGCCAGGGAGAGAGCAAATGCATTACCGTCATTTATTGGTCTAAAGGACTGTCCCAGTTGAACTCATAGACCTGTTGTGCCTTTGGTGGGAGAACCCCTGCCTTCAAGAGCTTATAGACAAATTAAGCCTCAACAGGGAAATGACAGGAAAGGAAACAAAGACAAGGAGGGATAAAGCATCATGTATAAGGAGTTCCACTGTTCCAAAAAGATCAGATCCCCTCATTTTAATTCAATCAGTACTCTGTCCACACCACCAAGTATCCAAGAAAATTCTTTTACCACCTGAAAGCACTTACTATTTTTTCTATTACTCCTCTGGGATTTCTATTTATCTTTTATTGTTCGCTATTCTGACACATTGCAGACCACTGACTACAATGCGATTTAACAACAACAAATCATCCAGTTATGTACTTACAAGATGATTTTTTTTAAGCACTTTCTTTGTGATAGAATCACAGACAGAAGAGACACAGGAGACTTACAGCTAACCATACCACAATACATGATGTCCAAAATGACACATTGTTTAAGCAGGTAGTTTTGTGAGACCTTTTTACGTAACAGTTTTCTAAGACCTATTTCACATTCAGGACATAGCACGGAAGCTTGAAATGGCTCACCCTCCTGTACAACCAGAAATTTTGTCAGAAGTTCCTGCTTTATTAGCTACTTTGCCAAGTGCCCAAATATCAGCAGAATACTTGCACGTCTATGTATTTCAACACTTCTTTGTGCACAGCTCTGTAGGAGGGCATTATGCTTTGAGTACCATACCTACGGACTCTCAGAGACAGGTGGCATTTTGTGATTCTGTTGTAAAGCAGCACCAAACTCACGGACCATGTGCATCGTTCACTTGAACCAAAGAGAAATCATCTACATTCAGACTAAGTAATCACAACACAGCCAAGCCCTATTTAAATGCCTATCAATTGATATCCCTAGTTCAGCAGACCTTTGCTACTAAATATGGGGGGAAAAAAAAAGCCCCAAACCAAGACCTGTATTACTAAGCTAGTAGTACCCTTCCACCAGTGCCATCCATCTTCTTCCATCTTCCCTCCAACAACAACAAATGACCTGATCACCATGCTTTGTTCTCTTTTCCCAGCTGCTGGCAATGAAGTGGGATAAAAAGGAAGCCCAGATTCTACTAGTTTCCTGCAAGAAATTCCCTCTTTCCAGTTCTTACAGCCTTACTGCAAAGCTAGGAGCAGAAAGAGCATATTGGACTGCCCAAGGGATCTGGTAAAAAAGCACTTGTTAAGAGGGCCTGAGCATTGCAGATGGAGGGGCAGGGGAGAAGGACAACGCAGCCGTGAAAATAATCTGCAAGGAATTACTTCCTTTTTCAATCCGATGTAAAACAATTGCATCATCAAAGCTGCAGGCCTCCCTGCTTTCTCCTATGTCAGTGATTTTGCCCATTCAGTCCTCCTCACCAGCGAATGGATGGAAACTTTCAAGCTGGACAGACTGCAGAGGTCTCTTGCGTTGTTTTTCTCCCCTTTATTAAGCATGGCATGTATGTGATTATGCAAGAAGAGCTGGACAGAAACGGTACCTCCCGGGCTGTAAATTATTAGCCAGTCTCCTGTCTTCCGTGTATCCCATCCACATCTCATTCCTGTGGTCCTCTACACCCAAGTATTTTTTTTTTTTTTTCCGTCTTTGTTTTCTCTTTCCTTCCAGCTACATGTACAAAGTTATACTCTATCCTTGCTGGTATCATATTTTTTCATAACCTTAAAATTTATTGCAGGAGTTGCTGCAGGATCTAATTAAAAGCTATTATAATTAGCTCTGTAGTATTTCTTCTCACACTTGAGCATGAGTAATCAACTAAAGACGCCAAAACTCAAAACACAAGGGAATTTATTTGTGATGCGAAGACATAAAAAAGACTGCTTCCTCTCTGAGCTGACACCCAGTTGTCACATTTGTAGAATTGTCACCGGAACACTGTAGAATGT
This sequence comes from Harpia harpyja, assembly GCF_026419915.1. Classification (NCBI taxonomy): domain Eukaryota; kingdom Metazoa; phylum Chordata; class Aves; order Accipitriformes; family Accipitridae; genus Harpia; species Harpia harpyja. The sequence goes on from NC_068941.1 coordinate 2,297,269, forward strand.
TACGTGCCACAAATGTCACTGGCTGAAGTAGCCCCGCTTCAGAAAATAGGTTTCATTTTTCTGAAGCCAAGGAACTTGACCACGGCTCCTTTCAGTCCTGCTGTGCATTATTAAAAGGTCACCAGAAACAAGAGCTCTAAAATGGTGTCTGCAGTTCTTTTTAACGGGATCTTTCTCCTCCTTCTCGTATTGAAAAGCAGTGAAGTTTAACTCAATTTAGTAAGCATTATCTCCGAGTCTGAGTTGGCACCCAGTGAAATAAGGGGGGGAATTAATTTCTCCTGAAATCACTTGAAATGCTTTGCTAACTCAGACAAGCACCAGGTTGAAAAACCTGCCAAAGCCTTTTCTTACTAATCAACCCAAGCGTTGAGATTACTCCCTCTTACTTCAGCTTGAGTGGCAAGACATTTTCAGTGGTGATTTAGTGGCTTGCTGGAAAATCCTCCCTCTTCTGTCAACCTGCCAGACTCTCCAGTTGTTGACCCTGAGAACACAGTACAAAGCTAATCTATTTACCAAAGCACTTTCCCCAGTGTGGGATGGAGTAAGGTGGGTCTGGAAGAAGAATAAGAATAGGCAGTTAGGCAACGAGGGAGCACTGCTGCAGGCATGAGTGGTTTATCTTCTGTTTGATCTCTTCTGCTAAGGGAAGACAAGAATGGACGTAATAAATCTGCATAAATACACAAAAGAAACAAACAACTGTCACGAGTCTAGGGTGATTTGGGAAGTAAAGACAACTCTATTTTTACCTGGCTGCTCTGACAGAGTGAAAAATTCACATTAGAAAAAGCAGTCATCACAGAGAGTGATCATCTTTTTAAGATGAAGCAGCAGCATCTAACTAAACAACAAGACGGAATAAAGTAAGAAAAATTATTCAAAATTAAAAAAAAAAAAGAAAAATCTCCCATAAATATTTGTGTGGGAATATTTCCTGAGGAAGCTCTCCAGACTCCTTTGTGTGGGAAGAAGAAGAAATCCTTCTAAGATACCATGGGATCAAAAAAGTGTGCCATGCGTGGAGATTCCTACGAGAACTTTTGCCAGTGTTTTAACTAGGATGCCTATTCCTTCCTGCCTACGTGGCTTTAGTGCTATGGCATCCTCTCTTTTCCTCCACTGTCAAGGTTCTTCATTTACCGGTGTTTTGCTCCCTAGCACATGGCATTTCTGAGACTGTTCTCCAGCCTCAGATCTCTACCCCTCCCCGGATCTCTACCAATGCCACAATTACTTCCATCCCTTACCTATAAACATTACTTGATCTCTTTGATAGTTATGCCATGTTTATCCACCACTTGATCTTCTCTGATTGTATCATAGCAACAGACAATAGTTTATGGAGGATATTGTGCGAACACTCTCCAACAGAGCACGTCTATGAGTCCTGCTGGTTTCTTGGGTAATGTTACACTCTTTGGAACAATAATGCTAGTCAACAAGTTATCCTAATTTTATGCTAAAATTAGAGCAGTTGAACATTATTTATTTCGAGTCCACTGGTTTTATTGAATACCAGGAAGCAGCGAGAATGTGTCACAAGCGTTGCAACACATAGAATTTCATCTACAACATTCATGCAATACCATTTGCAAATCTGAGCAGTCAGAACAGAAAACTCTACATGGCAACCACACAAAGTAAAACCTAAATGTGCTCACCACATTCCTTTGTCTAAATACTTTTGTAAAAGGGAGACCTAAAACCTTTAGACTGGGATTCAGAAGAGCTTCTCTGAGTCATAAAGAAAACCACATTCAAACAAAGACCCCCAAAGTGCTACAGGAAAGCACAATCTTTCCTGTCCCTAGATAATTTGATAAAAACTACACCACCACCTATATTCAGCCATCGCACTAAGATCAGTAGCGACAGGCACATTACTCGCTGTCCGTGTGTCAGCATCCCTGCCACAGGTATAAGGACGATTCAAGTGTCAAGCCCTCTCAAAACCTTCCTGAAATTGTTATCATGAACGCAGCACAAGTAATCTATAATACTAGCAGAGCTGTACAAGCATGAAAAGTGGCAGTTAAAAAAAAAAAAAAATCAAAGGGAACTTAAGTGCGGGGGGTGATTCTTGCTTTTTAGGGAGATCAAGCTCATCATCCTTCTGCATATCCATTTCCCACCTTGTGCCATCAACCAACTTATAAGAGAAGTAGGTTTTAGTTAAGTCTGAGGGAGGATCTCTCCCAAAACTTCAAGCAAAACCAGGAAGCAATATTTATAAGGTGGCAGCCCTGTTCTCCTTTGAATTGCTCTGAACACACTTAGTGTCATTAGCCAACGTCCTAAAACGTGAGTCAGTCTACCTCTCAGGTAGCTAAATTTCTCCAAAGGCAGTTTTGATCACCAATGAAACAGTCTCTTTTATTGCTGCTGAAGGTGCCATATTAGGAAATAGCACTGAACACAGCTCCCATGGACTTAAGGAAAAGAGATTTCATATCTCTCTTCCTATGTACAATGGCGTAACACCGGAGTCACGATCCTATACGGAGGACCGCGCTGCAGCTATACAAATTCCTCCAGTGAAGTCCCAAACTGCTGCAGTTTTTGTAGCAAGCAGAACAATTCAGACATTTCTTACCAAATCAGTTAGGCAGGTATGATGCTTAAGTAACGTTTAGCATCCACATTTATTTTGTGACCAAGCATTCCTGGAAGTGTTAAAACAACAGCCTGTCTTTGGCTTTTTATGGAGAAGTGCCTAAAACTACAAGAGTATCCAGACTTTGCAGTTTTCTAACCTTTGCTGGTAAAGTCCCATCAACTGCTAAGCAGCATATTCCGTCTCCCTTGACAACTGAACCATGTTCTTCAAAATCTTTGCAAGAGTCCCTGCTTACAGAAGCAGTCCCAGTATCTCTCCCGCAGGTTCTAGGAGAGATCCTGAACTTTGGCTTCATAATCCAGTGTTCTTCTCCCTCATTCTGTAAGGGCCCGCTTACGTCTGGCCCCTCTTTACTGACTTCTCCTCTGCCTACCCTGAGCAGGCACAATCTGGAAAGAAAACCTGATTCCTTTTTTCAGGGTTTAACCTTTTCCTATGTGCTTCAATCTGGCCAGATCTCTATACTCCATCTAGTACTACAGAAACACATTCTCATATGCAGCATCTGATGCAGTCTCTTGTCACCAAACACCAAATTCCTCCCTGCTCCATTCCTTTCCCAATTAATAAATTGATGGTGACTTAATGGAGCAGGCAAAGAGGAAAACAGTTTGTCAGCCCTAAAAAAACCCTGTAACTTCTCCTTCAACTCTGAGTGCTTTAAAGCTTCTACCATCATTGTGCACACCAACTTTGAGTACTGCTTGCAGGGCTTGAAATCAGATCGAAAACTCACTCAGCCCGGGCTGTGAAAAAGCAGGCTTTTCTTTTTCTGCCCTGGCATCCTGTCAGTAACGCAAATAAGATATATCTGTAGTACAGGAGACAGAAAAGAAAAATACAAGTTGTTCATTCCTGTAGTGGCTTTTCAAAAGTCCATATGGCCTTTCTCAGCGAAGAGGTAACACACACACACCCCCCAGATACAGCGAGTAAGATGAAACATTTGCCCGCATCCAGAGTTACGTTACCTACCTCTTAACAGCTGCAGGTAAAACAGCAATTACACTGTAGACCTACTACAAAAAGTGACAGTGGGAGTGGTATCTGCACAGAAAGAACTGGCCGCAGTTACAGACCGGCACCTGACTCATACAGGGCACCATACGGATAACCTGCAGAGTACCAGTCACTGACCTATAGCATTTATCACCTTGGTTTACAGCATGATACAACAGAGGGTGTAGCTGCATACATAGGGACCAAAAATGTGTTATAATCATGTGATTATAACATATTTTATAATATTATAACAAACAACTGACAAACATTCATCAATATCCTCAGCTAATTTTCAGCTATCCTTCCGCTAAGGAGGAATTAACTTTATTAGCAGAAAAGAGTTTTATTGCACTCGAACATTATGTCCCACATTGCCTGAGCCCACTGAGGACAGAAGTAACAAAACCTACCGTATTATATATTTTTGGCTGCACAGCCAGTTGACAAAAAAAATCAAAAAAGGCAAAACAAGACCAACCCAAGTAATCTGAAATTAGATTTCTAAACTTAAGACCTTTTCCAATCTACATAATCATTAGTAATTTTCTTATTTCCAACAGGAGAAGTGAAGGTTTTGTAATAACAGGTTGCGCTAGTATATTCAGATTTCCTGCTGTTACTTAATTTTACTTGCTTGAATAGGTCACTGACTTCTATATATATTATCTATATTTCAAATCAGAATGTAGTGGTCTCAATTAATTTTCAAATTAGCTGCTAATATTTAAAAACAGAAGGGCCCAAATATATAAAATACCCAGGCACGGATACATGCTTGCCCATTTAGTTTCTTCAACGCACACTTTCTTCACAGCGTAAAGCTATCAATGAGATTCCTGATTTCTGTTGTTTTCTTCAGTATGGATTAGCATGCAAAGCGAAAAATGAACTTCTGACCATTTTACAAATAGTTTGATAGATTTCTGTGTCCATTGCATCACTGTGATATTTTATAATACACTATATCCTCCCAAAATTATATTTTATAAGACCAATATTTACCATTTAATTCCTTGTAAGGTAACAAGGTACCCTCTAAAGCAATACATCCAAAGATGTACTGGACCTCAGATTTGGTCACCTATCAAGAAAAACCACCTCTCTGAACTATACTGAGGCAGGAAGGAAAGTAACGAGAACTCGGAGGCTTAGTCCCAACTTACCCTGCTCCCCCCGCACAGCAGCGCAGTGGGGAAGGGGGCAGGAATGTGCCACTAAGGTCAGGGTGAGACCTTCTTTTTTGGCGACAGTATAATCTTAGATCAGGAATATCCCATTCCCCTTCCATCTTTCTTACTAAGATCTCATGCTATCGGCACACAAAAGGGGAAGGAAAGGTACTAAGTGTTCAGATGCATTAACTTCATTTTACGGGAGAAGCCACTGAGTTTCAGACTGTGTAAATAAATACCTGACTGTTATAGCAGAGCAAGGACGAGAAACAGATTCTCTGACACATTCTAGAAATAAACATGGCTGTTCCATCTCCGTTATCAGATGTACCTGATCTGAGTCTCAGCAGGGTCCACTTTTCTAAGCAAGCAACATCATGTCTCAAGATAACAGAGCTCTCGTGACCTTTATTGTTATTACTGTTATCAAGGATATCAACAAATCGTGTTTCTTGGAAGCTCAGTTTGGCTTTGATTTTCTACTGGAGCAAGGATTCGGTTTTTCCTTTAATTGTTTATAGATGCGGGGATCAGCTCTTTTAAGGTGTTTCATGTTATGACTTTTTACATAGAAATAGACACTGACTCACTGGAAGAAGACAAAAGATGAAGAATCCGAAAACACCGCTGTTAGTACTACTAGCTAAGCCTGCACCACCACAGTCTACAGACGTGGAATTGTAAGCCTTGGAAATACTTGTTAATATGTTAGTAACCCTTCGCTTTCCACTTAACCGTCATCCTGAACACATTCAGTCCTTCAAACCAATGAACACATAGACACAAGATGAATTTTCTTCTCCACTGCAAACAGGTAAAATCTCGAGGACAGAAACGCAGCTCCAGTGCTAAGGATATGTTGGCTGCATCGTCTCTCCCATTAAAAGACTTCACTCTAAACACCCAAAACAACTCTTAAGAGACACATTTTCCAAGCAAGCAAGCAATTGCACATCTGCTCAAAAGGTCTTTTAGATACCCATTTTTCTACACTGCGAGAATGAACACCAACTACGTTCCAAACCTTCAGCATGTTTAAATGAGACCCACCGGGAATGCGTCACTTCTTGATAAACCACGCTCCACTTGAAACCTCTGCTCAAGGATCTACCATCTGCTTGCCAAAGTCGCCTCAAGCGGGAGGAAAGGGCATTCCCAACACGGCTCTGGGACTTTAAAACACATCCCCAGAGAGACGGAGGAATAGCTGTGCTCCGGATGGGCTATCTGATGATGGGTGTCTGGCCTCCCGGTTACTCCCGGTGGGAGAAGGCTGTCCAAATCAACTGTCCGGGGGGGCTGCCCGGCACTGCCCCAAGCCCCCCGCCTCTGCCCTGCAGCACCACGGCCAGCGCCGGAGCCCCCAGGCCCGCTTTGACGAGCCACCCCCTGCCCAAGCAAGGGGGAGGCCATCGGGGGCACGGGGGATGCTCGGCTGGGCTAGGAGCCGAGGGCTGGGCAGAGCTAAGGTTGTCCTGGTCTCGGTCAGTCCAAGCGCTTCCGTGTGAAGCGCGGGCTAACAAATCGAACGTTATAGGGAACGCCGAGACGGTTTGCGTCGTCTTGAAACTTCATTTCCATTTTCCGTATGTCACGGAGTTTCCCAGATTTGCTTTCAGCTGTTTGCCTAGATCTGCTTTAAGTCATTTGCAACTTAACAGTACTAAAGGATGTGGTAAAGGTTGAGCTGGATGTCATAGGCCTGAAATATTTACGGGCTTCGTATTTATTACAGATCCTAGGCCTCCAGCTTCTCCCTTTAATGATAAACATTATCAACATTCAGACAGGAGAGTTCATACCTACCTCAAGTTAATAAACCAAAATTATCACATTAAGTTATAGGTTTCTTTATGGTTTAATGGGGTTTTCGAATATCATGCAAGGAAGACAAATTTCATATTGCTAAGTTGGGGAGTTTATCTACTAAAATAGAGTCACTAAACACCACGTTAGAAAGAAGTCATTTTTAAATGCAGTTGGCCGTATATTAAACAACACAATTCCTGGGAAATTCTAAGAGTTTGGTGAGAATAGTCTGCATCGTGCTTACATAAATAGATTTAAGCTTGTATTTATATGCCAGTCTGATTCTCAAAAACAGGCAGTTATGATGTCTTCATCCCGTAAGTAAATTCGAAGTTAACTCTGGGCCAAGTTAAAAAGAGAAATCAAAATTAGCCTTTAGAACTGAAAGTCACTTTCACCACTACATTTTTATACTCTTTGTCTACATTTTGGGCTGTAATTTCATATTAGAAGATACCGCCTGCTGAAAAGCAAGCTTCAGCACAGTACTTTGTCCTTCCTAAGCCCATCCTGCTGCTCATTCCCTGGAGAGCTCTCTCATGCTTTCTCTTCGCTATTCTTGCAGTAAAGCTCAGCAAGCAAGCAGGAACTTGGGCAGAAGATTTTTCCTGCATGCAGCTTACACTGCAGAAATGCCTGCGGTAACCTTCCCAATGACCCTCATATGCGCCTAGGCATAGCAGAGTTAGATTCCCAGCTATGTTATTTCTATTCACACTTTCCTAAGCGTTTACTAACTTGGGAGAGCAAGGCCAGCACTGGCAGAAGTAGAGGAATGCCTGTTCTGGGTAGCCACCAGGTCTGCAGACACCTGCCTGGCAACAATCCCTGTCCTGCATGGCTGGCATCACACCCCTTTCTGTACTGGGGTTTAGCATGTTACTTGTCTGTGCATCAGCTCTTCCCACCCAGTGTCTCCGGGCAGCTGTCAGTGGATCTTCCCAGCCACGAGGCAGATTGCTCTGCTGCTGGGATGACTATCTAATGATAGGCACTCGCAGTTGGCAAGCCGTTGGAATCCCACAACAGAACTATAATAAGCACAGGGCATGACTAAACCTGAAGTGCTGTCTACTTTTCCAGTGGCATCGTGCCATAACCCATATGTGATCAAGAATTTAAAAAAAATGTGACCCACATCCTCTTTCAATTCCTTACCCCTCTACCAGCAGCATCTCATCACCCACACAGCTCCCTCTAGCCAGCAATTCAAGTGGCTTTGGGAAGCCGTATTGTACGGCACAGATGCCCTCCCTGCAGGGAGAGGGAGACAGAAATGCGTGGCCCATGACCGGCATATCATGACACACTCTGGCTGGGAAAGGAAAGGAGCAGGGCAAGGAAAGCAGGTTTACTTTCTCAGTGTTATCTTTCGTGAACTAAACGTGAGACAACTTGAAATTCCGTCACTAGAAACTACAGTGAGCTCATTGCTATATAGTTGATCTCGCCCTAACGTGAAATCAGCATTTCTGCTTGGCTGAGCGGTATTTTTATTATCCCACTGCCACTCTGAACACACCATATTTCAAACTTGTTCCCACAGCAACTTTAAGGCACTCTCTCTTGTAGTGAGACATGCTGGCTTTATTTGCAAGGTCACAGAAGGCATAGTGACAAGAACGCACGTAGCCAAAGTTTCTCATCTGAGAACGGAGAAAACAAAACTAGTCGACAACTAACAGAACAATACTGCTTATACCACTAAGCACTGCTCTCTTGCAGAGAAATAAGCCAAGTTTTGTCCGAACACCACCAAGCAGGCAAAATAGCTGGCAGCACACTCTAAAAAGCATGAAGAGAGCGACACCTTCTACTACCTAATCATTTACTTTCAGCTCTATCATCAGCCCCCTGGCTACCGCTAGCTCCTAATAACTTTCCTAAATCTTTGCACAGACATGAACAAGGAAAGCTTCAAGTAGTCAGTCAGGAATTTTTAATGAGGAATGCCAGGACTGTGAGCTGAAAAGGCAGAGTTAGCTCTTCCCTGAATGCCAGGGGGCAAAACAGCCACATGTGACATCCTCGACAGCTTCTGCGGAAGCATAACTGCATCTTAAGCACTCCATCTCGGGCAATGAGCTAGCCCCAAATTCCTGCAGTAAACGCTTAACCCTCTGTCTTCTCAGCTTTCACAAACACTCTTTGTATTCAAGTAATTTGCAAATAGTTAGCCCAAACTGGTGGACAACAACAACAACAACAACAAAAGAGGCAGCAAGCCAGTCCTTAAACCAACGCATTCTGCAACTTAATTTTACAATCCAGAGGTCACAACAGTCAGTACCCTAAAACTTGGCACAAAGTGGTGATGAAACAGGCACATGCACGTACGTAGGCATATATACACAGATACATACTCTTTTTATGAGAACAGCAACAAAATGAAGGAAGAAATCATTCCCTTCTGAAGTCACACACAGTTTATTAAAACTGGATTTTGGAAGCATCCCAATTCTAATCTTTTCCTCTGAAAGAACTCCATGCCTTAAACATATACAGTATGTCATAAACACTATTTCAGTTTTCCTTTTAACTCGTAACCAGGCAGGCAACTAGCAATGGCCCTATTTAAACACACGGTAAAGGGCAGATAAAATGACATAAAATGGCCTGTTCAATGAAGCCCAAAGGTCAAGTCAAACAATACACTTAATTTGCTGGTTTGGTTTTTTTTAAACATCAATAGGTTTTGAAGAAGTGTATTCCCCTTCTTCACTTCGAGAAAGAAAAAAAGAGAGACCCTTTAGGCCATCTCAGATTGTGCGCCTGAAAGCAATGGTACTCAAAAGCGCTAATCATATTAAAAAACCCCTCTTCGCCAACATCTTTGTCACAACACTAGAGCAAACTAAATTTTGAAAACTTTCTGCTAAAAAGCACTTTCCTTCAGGACACAGCTTCAAACCATCACCTAGAGCCAAATATAATCGCAGGGTCTTCTTACTTTGAACCCTCACTCCGTGCAATCCCTGATCCTAACAGTGTTTGCCTCAGCAAATCTGAGGCTCCAACTTTGCAATTCTGTTCCTCCAGGCCAACAATGGGAATGAAGTCGGACCATGCAAGTCTTCACAGAGCATGGTACCGCGTTTCTCTGGAATGCTTGTTTTGACCTCAGTAATGACTTAAGCTGTACATACATGTAGCTTTTCTTCTGGACTTATTACTGCTTACCTCTAGAAAAGTCTGTGTGTAGACTCCCTCCTACGGAGCACGGATACACATGCTCACTCATGTTCTCTGGGATAAACTGTCTTCCTAAAACAACTTCTGATTTCACCTTCCTTTTTAACTCTTCACTGCTGTTTTGATTTTCAGGTGACAAGCTTATTTGAAATAAAAATTTACAACATAGTGAAAGCTCAAAGACATTGGTTTAGACCAAATCCTTACCTACTACCTTTTGGGTTTTTTGGGTTTTTTATCCAGACTGGTGGTGGTGCTTACTTGTTTGCTGTTAGAACGTTTGCTTGTTAGAACGGTGGTTCTATAGCCATTATGAATACGGTCTCCCAAATGCTCACAACTAGCCACACTACTTCAACTTCCCCTTCTTGACCAGGAGGCACACGTTTCTCTCAAAATGATATAACATTATTACATATCACCACCATGCTCGTCAGTCTTGAATCCCAGACCCTTACCTTTTTAAAAGACTAGTTTTCTAGTGGAATTCTTTAACAGTACAAGTCATGCCTTGTAAGTAACCAGTGTTCTTGCTGGCAAACCACAAGACAACAGCACCATCCAGCGGCCCCTTCGTCAGCCAATGCTTTCAAGAGCTATGAATTAATTCTGAGTACCTCTCCAAAGGGGTGCACACTTTGTGAGGCTTTCCCAAAAATAGCAAGGTACTTCAACTCCCTCAGTTTCAATCGCACAGGTTATTTCCCCGAGAAAGTGGGACTTCATTTCCAAAGGGCATAAATGCCAACAACACAGATAACCACAAATGATGGTCATTTCTGAAATTTTAGGAGTCTCCTGTTTTCAGACAGCATTGACTTTGCTTTCCACAGATACCCCTTGCATATTCTCCCGTGGCCGAGGCCTTCAAACCATTACTTAATACAGGTCAGTCCAACAAAAAGTTCCTATATCTAAGAGCTGGCACGCTTCCTCAGCAGTCTCCCAGCGCGAGTTTTGCAGAGAGAACCGCATATGGGTCTGTGACAGTGGTGCTTCGTGTTCTTTGAGAAAATTACCAAGAATAATCAGGCAATGTAGTCAAATGCTTGTGAGCCACCTGCAATTGGTAGTGGGGCTGTGTATAAATATGACCCATTATTAAATAACGTAAACAAAAAGTTGTGGGGAAAAAGACTATCATTTAAGTGAAGCTACGTGTTAATAGTTGTTTATATTAAAAAACAAGTCATGCAACATCAGGCATCTCCTCATATTGCATGATTCCACAGCTGCAAGTTTTACAGAATCCAGCGCTGACTGACAAAGAACCTAAGCCCATGTTAAAAGGTACATTCATAACAACTAGAAACTAAGTTAAGAAAACAACAAACCAGACAGCTTCCAACAGTTCTGAGGTATCAGCCGCTCCCTTCATCACTGAAGACCACTGGTCTGAAACCTGTTGGTGACCAAGGGAACTTCCACATTGGTCAAGAGCTAAACGGCATCTCAAATACAGAATTTTCCAATCTGCTGGTCCCAGAGTGCTTCAGACCACAGAAGATCTTAACCGCTCTCATCTCAAGACAGAGAGAAACACACTAATTTTCAGATGACACTCCTAATGTCTGTGGTATAAACTGTTCCTTTTTTAGTGTGGGACAGTATTATCCTTTGAGATCAGTCTTTTGTGGGCATCCATTCAACTGCTTGGCAGCTGGGATGAAAAATCTAAGGAGTCTGTATCCAAGCTCCAGTCATTCATCAGCTGTTTGCATCACACCTAGCATTACAGCACATCTTAGCTGTTACCTGAAACCGTAGTAGGAAGGGAAGTTTTAAACAGCAACATGGCTTTTGGAGCTATCACTGTTTCTGCCTCACTACATGGTCTCAGGAGACCACCTACACTTAAGTAGAACCAGTCTGCTTCTGGGACTTTTTTGTTCCAAAGCTTGGACTCCATCAGTGGGACATCTCCTTTCTCTGAGAGGCAAGTTTCATTTGAGGTCATCCAGTCCTCTCCGTGGTGAACCCACACAATGTTTTTGCAAAATAGTAATTCCAGCTTGCTTATGCTGCTCTACTTTCTATAATTTACCTCGGACAATGGGTTATCTCTCTGATCTTTTCATGGGTGATGTAACAGCATGTTGAAGGAGGATCACTGTTACACTAAATTCCTCCCAGGTGCCTTATAATTATAAGGCAACAGTCACAGGGCTATAGCAATAAAAGAGAGGTTAGCTTTAGTTAGTTGAGCCAAAAAAACCCAACTCAAAAATAAAAAAAAAAAAGAAAAAACCCCAAATGGCAGGTGTATAAAAAGCAGGAATAAACACTGTACACCCTTGTTATGGAAAAAACTGGCATGATCTCATCTCAAAAGGGATTTAGGTGCTTAATTGCCTCTGCAACCAATTCAAACACTCAAAATTCCTGAGTCTGTGAAGGTAAGTGCACATTTAATAATAAAATGTTCTTTTACCTACAAGAAAGACTGTTTTAAAAGTCAACTGTAATTAAATGCTGACAGGTGTCTGAGCTAAAACCTTTTGTACCAGTAGCATGGACACAGTGTCCCGTTGTTAACACTACATGTTACACTCTGCAGGGACCAGTTTTCCTTTTCTTCTGTGGCATTACTCAGGCATAGAACAATCCGAAAGTCTAACCCCACTTTCCTTGGGGTTCACGGGACCGCAGAGGTTCTTCTCACAAGATATTTTCCCACCAGCCTACAACCCAGGGCACGCTTGCTCAGCCCGCAGCCAAATCCCACGTGCATTGGAGGATGTCTGTTTACCTTGACACTAGAGAACCAGTTTATGTTGTTCCTCTCTTCCTGTCATACAACCACAAGCTGGAAGTACCCAACCAAAATATTGCCATGTGTACAGCTGAAGCATCCATTTGTTGTGGTTTGGTCAGAAAGAAATGACCACAGCTGTCGCTGTGGTCTCCCTCTGTTACCTTTGATGCATTCCTGCTCTTTCTTTGTACTTCTGGAATAAGTCACCTTTCAGCTTTACAACAGCATACGCTGGAGGATTGCAAGAGTCTCAGATACTGCCAGCCGTACCAGGAGCTGTACAGGTGCCTATGACAAATAAAAGAGATTATTTATCTTGTGCCCAGAGGCCTCTGAAAGGGCCCATGGCCAAACTGCAGCAAAAAAAGGACTGTTAGTTGCCAGGTGAAACAGTCAGCAGCCTGGCTGAGCCAGGCTTCAGCTTAAAACTCTTCTCAATTAGCTGCACAGGCCCTGGGGCTCTGCTGAAGGCACATGCCCATCAGGACACCAGACCATCTTATTATCACAGAGCAACAAGAAGATTTCTTTCCTCTCTGTGGCCAAGACAAGCACCTGTGGGACTTGATGAAGGCGGTTAGATCATCATTGTATCACAAGCACTGGGCTTCTGCTCCTACCTATCCTTGCTTATACAGCAAATGCCACACACACACACACACACCCTTTCTTAACAAGTAGGAAAGGGAAGGACTCTCAAGGAGATGGATGAAATCAGGTGGTTTGTGCTGCTATAACTTCAAGAATGACCAGGGAGACCAAGGCTATTCTGGCCATCATCAAAGCACCAGATTAGCCAGTCTATTCCTAAACCTCTCTCACCGGAGAAAGAAGGAAGTAAAAGCAAAAGACAAGTCCTAACGCCGCAGTAGCCTATTGGAACAACACAAACCCACTGCAACATGTGCACACGCCCAAAACTGTTTAACCTGTGGCCAAATCTAGGAAATCCAGAAGCTGAGCCCCAAGGACAATTCCCAGAAGGATCAGCACGTCAGTAGGGGAATGATTTTCAGGAGTAAACCTCCTTCCACCTAGAGCACACTCTGACAGCCCTTCCTCACACAGTCCAGCTCTCCAAGGCTACAGAGAGCAAGAGCATCCTCACCAAACAAGATTTGCCTGTAAAGCCCAGTTTGCTGAATCTCTCAAACGCTTGCTTAAGGACTGACCACCCATCAAAACTAAGAGCTATCTGCTAGCATAGGAGTTAGTGCTGGGCTTCCCAATCTCACTGCCTTAGTCAAGCTCCCTCTCCTAAAGCTGAGCTTCCCTACTCCTGCCTGCTATGCACAACACCTGGGCAGGCTGCCTGGCAAGCTCCAGGTACCTTGCCTTCTCTCCTGTTTCCTGTTCTAGGCGTGAAGCCTTACAGCATACAGAGCAGGGGAAAAAAGGGGGACGTGAGCATTCAACCATTACTGCAGAGTGCCCTCTTTGAACCAAAAAGATAGCACACATCACTGTAGGTCACCAGAGAATAAGAATGGAAAGTGCATGGCAGCACTACCGTGGAAACTAGCAGCAAACAGTCTGGCATTCAAAAAAACACAAGATTTATGTCTTAGGTTAGGACTGACCGAACAGGAACACGCAGATCCGACCTCCTTAGCTTGGAGCAACGCAGATCCAGAGCTCGATAATCTATTCACGTAACAAGTGAATGAAGACATTCGTAGCCCAAACAGGAGTGCAGGGCAGTTGCAAAGGGCCCAGGGCAGAACTGACACCCTCCACAGTTGGTGCAGTTGATGTTCATGCAATACACTGAGCACTTTTGAGGCTTTCAACTCAGGGGGCCTGGGGTAAACAGCTTAGCTTGCTTTCCATTTTTCCTTTTCGCCTCGGGATACCTCAAACTCAGTTTGGCAAACCCCAAAGCTCTAAACAACCCCAGAAAGACTCTTTACTTCAGTCATCTCTTGTTGCAATGGCCTGGGTATACAGCCATGCTTTTGCTACTATGCTGGGTACCCTAAGTACCTGCGTTCGGAATCGATAAGGTGAAACTGTCTCAATGCAACAGCTTTTTTTTCTCACCAGAGTGCTGGTAGAGCGCAGGGGTATACCTGACTCTCAGGCTAACTGTGCATGTGTCGATAGCATTGTAGAAAAGTCAGGGTAGCTCGCTGCCTCAGCAGGAAAGAGGTGGCACAGAGAGCAGACGTGGACAATGACACCCACTGGTTCTCAGTCATCTGGGACGGACACGAGCTGGCCAGATTTTTATACAGAAAATATTCAGAAAATCTTCCTACATAAGAAAACCAAAACCCAGACCCCATGTACTAAGAGATTACAGGAAAGGCTACCATGAGACAGCAAAAACTGAAACCATAATTAGCTGTTAGGATTACTGAGTAGTAACTATGTTGTGTGGTTACAGAGCAATAACCCACGTTTGGAATCCCTGACTGACTACAAACTCTGCCTAGATGCTGCAGGCACATTTTTTCATAAACGCGACAATACCTAGAATCTCCTTCTAAAGCCCATGCAGAAGGTGGCAATATCTGTCAGGGGCTTAACAGGCACCGCTGGGCAGGAAGCATTTCTGAAAGCCCTGACGACTTCACCTTACGTGCTCACACAGAAGCTATGCTCCTTTGCAAATCCAAGCAACGCTGAGAAAACAGACCGACAGTTTACACAGAGAGGTGTCAAGCGAGTTAGGTGACATCCCCTGATGACCAAGTGGCACAGGATTAAGTGCAATCACACACAAACCTGAAGTACGAGTAAAGAATGATCCCGGACTATGCTAGGTTAGGTGGAGTCAGAGACAGAAATGAAATGAAGCATGTTAACGCAGGCTGCATTTTTCTTCTAAGACAGATAAGAAGAGTGCTAGAGGGCTCTCAGCAGGGAAAGAATACGGTTGGCTTTGAAAAGTTGTGAAATCTTTGCCTATTTCCAACCAGCTGCCTCAGTGATGGGAAAGGATGAGTAATTGTTCCTGGACTGGAAGGAAAAAATAATCAGCTTTCCCAAATCATTATGGAAAATAAACCCAACAATAAGTCATATAAAAACATGAGCTGCCCAACAAACCTCAAATGACACGGTAAACTTGATGAGAATCTAGTGGAAGAAGGAAGCCCTTTTTGCTACTGTCTAGCTGGTACCCAAACATCTAGTAGAGTTGATGGGAGTTACCCGAGTCATGATTACACCATTTTATCTGTGGCAAGTAAAAGGAAGAAAAACCTTTTGTGAGGAAGGGCTCAGTAAGTCTCTTGGCAGAGTCCCCACTTGAGACCACCAAATATAACCCCTTCGATCCCAGAAGGCCAAATTCCATTAAGATGTCAAGCAAAGCCAACAAGTCACGTAAAACGAAGAAAATGCTGAAGGATGCAGGAGGGTGGAGTTGCAGAAGATTACGAAGGCTGCTGGGTGCCTTCATAACGAAGACGACAAGGAAAATTTGAACCTCTTAACAGATACAACTCTGCGCAAAAAGTAAATTCTGGGCTGCGAGCGTATGAGAAACTAGTTCACTCGAGCCGACCTATGATCAGGCCGAAATCCTACTAGTGACTGTTTCGATGGAGCCTGTTCTATCAAAGGAAATGCGCAGTTCAGCAAAGCTACTTTTAAATTCTTAAACAGCCTTTTAATGACTCTCTACTGCCTCTGAACTTGTTCTTTCAGCCACTCAAAAGACATTCATCTAACTCACACAGTGTTCAGCTTTAAACAAACAAATAGATGAACACTGATAAACAATTTAATTAGAATATTGCTGCAAATCACTGGAGATGGGAGTTGTGGAATGTTACGCCAGGGGCAATGACCACACTGCTGTGGTAAGCAATTTGTAACAGTAGTTAGGACAAGAGAAGAAATCAGAAATGGGGCTGGGGTGGAGATTTTCACTAGGCTCTAGAAAGACTCCCTGCTCTACATGAATTATAATCAAATCCATTAATTACGAGGAAGTCATAATGCCCTTTTCCTTTTCTTAGGTGACATCTAAACATACCGAATTCCTTAGCGACAGAAGAAAACCAAAGAGCTCTAGGGTGAAATAGATCTCTAAATAGTATAGCAATGCATATTTCAGAAACAAAGGCAATTTTTCTCCCCATTATTTATATTTGCAGTATATTTTTCATCTGAGTATCTGAACAATACTGTTTTTACATTCCTAAAGTAATTTTTTTAAAAAGCAGTAAGAGTCAGCCCAGTTGTGCCCCTCGTGATGTCACTTCTGCTGGAGCAGAATCTGCCTGAGGGTGGGGGAAATCAACTTTCTCACAAAACAGAAGTTTAGACACATGCTTTCTTCAAGAAGCTGTGCTGTATGTTAAACATCTCATTTCTCCATCTCCCATGAGTGACTTTTAAAAACTGAATACACTTATTGTCAAACCCATCAGAATTAAAATACCGAGAAGGGGCAGGGGGGAGAAGAGAAAAAACGCGCAACTCCTATCCAAAGCACAATACAAGTACTTCAATTTGTACAAGTGTCAGAGCAAGCCACCACTCTAATCCCTTTCATTAAACATTTACAGAGAGCTCATCTGCATATCTCAATCTCAAGCAAACAAACCGAAGTTTGGAGTCAGATGTTTTTAGCTGGTTTAGAGATCACTTTCCCTCTCACCCCAGCAAATTAAAGACATGAAATAGAGTTAAGAGAGGCTCAAAAACACTGTCAGGTTTGGAACCAAAAATTACTCTTTTCCAAGTCCTTTCTGAGCATGTTCTCCTAACTGGGAGATGCTATTAAAAAAAAAAAAACAAACCACCATCGCACACTAACTTGATGGGCTCCTCTTTGACAATACGCCACATGCTAGGAAAAAAAAAACCCTCATTCTCTTACAACATGTGCTTAACTAAGACCTAGTTCAAATAAATAGCTTTGCCCAGACCTTTACACTGAGGCCAGGTCTATGCTGTGAGCTAACTGTCAATACAGCTACACCTTGCTTTATGCCAGCAAAGGGCTTGTAGGGTGAATAGAGCCTTTCCTGGTGACAATGCACTCTTGCTACAAGAACTTACTCCAGTCTTCCCAGGCAAAACCTGCACCGACAGAAAGATCTTTTTAACCAAAATAACTCTGGCAGCAGAAGACACAAGGCAAAATAGCCTGCCAGATTTGTAATGACCGTCTTCATTCTTGAACCTATGTTTATTTGGCAGAGAAAAAATATCAGTGGATCTGCTTTAAAGCAGCTCTGATTCACTAACTCTATCAAGGTGTATAACGCCTGACCCTGCTACCACCGCTGGAGCATCGAGCCCCTTTAAAACTGCTTCTTCCTACTCGCATTACCCTCTAGTGGCAGCACTGTCCTATCATCTCCAGTGTCTAGCTATGGAACTGATATGGCACAGCATGACAAACTTCATCGTCACTGTAGGCCTATAGCAAGTGTCCTTAGCCCCATCGGCCATTATCTACAAGGAGCAAAACACCAAACACTCACCTTGGTAAGTGGCCCAGGGCACACAAACCTACACAGGTAGAGAGAGAGAGAGAGAGACAGAGAGAAAAGCAAGGATATTAAAACTCCTCAAGGGACTCACCCTCCCATTTAATTTTCTTTCTCCCATCGTTGCTCCCACAATTGTCTAGCACGCAGGAGCCAGAACAGAGGTTTTGCTGTGTCACTGGCAAGGCAGGAACTCAGCGCCCACCTGCTCTCTGAATGCCGAAGCTTTGGCAATTGCTCAAGGTAAGAAAGGTTAGCGGCATAGATCATTCTAGCTGTAGCAGTACCAGGATTACCTTAAATTGCACTCTGTCCCTGTTTCTTTCTATGAAGTACAGGTTGTAAACTTGATATATTGTAAAAGCTCTTCAAGCACGTCTTTAAGTGGCACTTTCCACTTATTTGTACAGTTGTCTTCCACAGAAGAGGTTAATTTTTATCCTTCAATTCTTTAGGAACAACAAAAAACCTTCACCGCTGAACAGACCTTTCAGCATTGTACTTCCAAACCTGGAAGTAAAATTCCATCAAACAATTTCCTTCTAACATCTATAAACCTACGTGGTCTAGTCTCTGCTCGACTCATTCACTCTGCACGTTACGTGACATGTTGTGCTTTATTCGGGTCACTGCCCATTCCCACCCCTCGCTCAGTAGTTTCAATAAGGAACGCAGTATAGTCCAAACCAATAGTTCAAGTCCAAAACAGATTTTGTTCCCATCTCCGAAGTCCAAGGTCACTCAGGAAATGGACAAACCACTCCACACTCTGTCTCAACTTAGTCCTTTCTAAATAGGGGTGTAATACTCCTTCTATTTGTCATGTACTGTCACATTAGCAGATGGCAGTCTCAGTAACTCCTTAATTTAGGTTTCAAAAAAACCTGATGTAGGTTTCAACACCATTTTTTGAGCTCAGCTTTGTTACTGTAATAAAATATCATACTTCCTTTACAAATATATGAAACATCTCCTAACTAGTATAATGCACGTTTCATTGGTCATCTATGTAGGTAGCATGTAGATGATAAAGTTGGCTTACTCGGACTGTACCATTTCAGTGTTCCTTAGAACACCTTTGGGGCATTAAAATAAGACATTCCTAAAGTAATTACTTTCCGTATTTCTGGTTTAAGGGTCATATAATTTTCCACACACACATAGTAAAAATATCTACTAATTCCATCACTTCCGACACAAATAGCTCCTCCCCCAGAAAACACCAAACTAGTTGTAACTGTCTACAACACTAACTCCAAGCTGTAAGGCTGCAGACTCCTCAGGCCAAGGGCCAAAGGATTTGCAAAAGGTAACAGAGAAAGCAAGCCTTCTCTCAGGAAGCTTACATTGGTTCATAAAAGCATATCACACCTGTAAAGGTGGTCTAAGCCAGCGCTAAGAACTGCTAGTCCACAAGTTCCAAATCTGCCAGCCATCATCGGCCTCTCAAAAAAGCTAAGAACCTTCATTTTGGCCACCGAAGGACAAAAATACTACCATCCTGTGGACACAATTCTCCTCTCACATCACTTGTGCGAAGCAGAAGCGAGTTGATGAAATGCTGCTGTTTGGCGAAAACAATGTCCACATCGTACACTGCTGCTGAAGCAGAAAGAGTGTTTGTTTTACTGCTGACAGCATAGCTCCGCTAGCCCCAACCGGTGTGTGCAAGTCACTTGAGTCTTATTTCCTAAGACTCTCGGTGGATTTTGCATGCTACAGAGATCTTAATGGATTCCATGCGGCAATAGCCTACTTCAAAGCTAGCCTACAAATACCTCAATCTCACCCTGGATTACAGCATAGCTATTTCCTGTAAGGACAGAAAGCCTCTCCATCTCTATTTAGGATCTCTGTTTCTTGGTTTGATTTCTGTGAAACTATTTTGAAATGAAGCTTCCAATAATGAACATGAGCCAAAGATTTAGTCCAGAGCACCTCATTCTCTCTCATATCCTGCCAGACGAATAAAACTGTTGAAGTCATATCAGTAAGAAGAGAATCAGCTCTACCATCTGAGTATCTCCCTTTCCAACATCTGTCTGCCTCTCCAGCTTGTAGATCGAACTGGAGCACTTTTAGCAGGATTGTCCCTGGACCATTTGTCAGTCTCTGTGATACCAGTAAACAACTTGTCTCTCTAGGTCTGCAGATTTTTAAACAGAAATCAATACATGAAATACCTGCACAATTGTAGGCTACAGCCTAGCACAATTAAGGCTGTACCTTAGACAGTACATGGGATTTGCTGAATACCATGGAGATAGTCTCGATTTACAGTGTGTCAGGACAAAATCGGATCAATACTGCAGACTAAAGGCTTTATTTGCCTCTCACTTGCACTCAGCTTTCTCTCACTCCATTCTTCCTGTTAAATGGTTACCAGCCTTTATATTACCCACCCTGCTTCTGCTGCACCAAAACTCTTTAACTAGAAGTTATTCTTCAATGCATACATTCTTCATCTTTCTCCTTTTTTGTGAGTGTGCAGGTATTATCATCAACCACATATCAGCAGCAATCATCTCCTGGTCACTAGTTTACCTGAGTAAAGACTGACAGCACCTCACCATTGTCATCTGAAACCCCTGCTACCAGGGCTGACTACACTGCCTTTTGAAGCAGTTTCTCATCTTCCAGGGGTCTTGAATTTGTAGTCTGCCTCCATTGCCACAGACAAAAGACTGCAGAAATCACATTAGTAGAACTTTTAAGTGCAATCCCCTTTTTCCATATCATTTGACAACTCCCATGAAAGTATTTCTACCTTTTACATCTCACAGATGCACAGTTTTTGCAGCATCAAGCAACACTTACAGAGACCACATCCCGGCTCCTGCTAGTGTTACATCTTATTCAGGTAAAAAGATGCACTCTACTCATTCGTTGCCTGTTTACACCTTCCTTTTCATTTCAGGTATATCTATGCATTAATTATGTCCGGATTTGTAACAAAATTTCTTTCCCTTAATCTCTGTCTCAACTGCCTCTCTTTAAAAAACAGTCACTAAGATCTTCCCTCTCGCTATTTCCATCTTCCCCAACCATTCATATAGCAGATAAAAGGTTAAAAATACGGAACAAATCTTAAGGCACTCCTTGCTATTAGCAGTACAGGTGCTACCAATGAGTCATGCTCAGAAAAGCAACCTGTCCAAGACCACATACTGTCAGCAACAGTCACAACTAGAACCAAGGACTTTCAAATACTAACACTTTTGTTATTATTTCCAATTAAAGGTGGTTTTACAAACAGCACACAGTCCCCTTAAAAAAAACCAACAAAAAAAAAAACCCTAAAACCAAGCTACATACAGTCATAATAGCTATTGTTTAACCAGTACTGTGATCTTGCAACTATTAACATAGGTCAGAGAAAGCACTGAAAAACAAAGGTGAAAGTTACATTGGGGGTTACCCCAGCTCCCAAACTGATGGTGTTCATGAAGAAGCCTGCAGGGCAGATGCCCAAAATCTAAAGCACAGTATTTTCTTTTGTGTGCACAAACCTAGGAAACCACGCTGCAGCTGAGGTCTTCTGGTAAATAAGGAAAGCCGACTGCATTTTATACAGAGTCCTAGCACGTTATTCAGTGTATAATAGACAAAATACACTGGCAGCTCATCAAGTTAACGGGATTCACAACAACTGACTTCAGCAAACACAGCAGAAAGGCAGGATGTTAGGAAAAATCTTGGTAGTAACATTAGCTGCTAGGCTTTCTTGCCTAGAAATCCATACACCGAGTTGGTCATGGCAGATAAAATCAAAGAAATAAAGCTGCCTTCTACCTCAAATAAAAGGAGGGATAAAAAAAAAAAAAAAAAGAAAAAGACACTTTGCACAGAGTAATGCTTGAAAAAAATCAAATTACTTGCCTTTTCCAATGAACATAAAGACAGACTATAAAGACTTTTAGTAAAACGTACCAACGAACAGAAAGCCCCAAAACGTAACACCCTGAAATCAAGAAGCGGAAGTGGAAATCAGTACTTACATTAAGAGGCCGAGAATTGTAGTATGTACATCCAATTTCAAGACCTTAAATACTTCCTAGTGAAAAACAAGATCATTCAATGGACATACTATTCCAGCCAGCAGGAAACGTTGTAGGACAGATCTAATACCCTACAGAAATGTCTTCCAAGATCTAAAGCAACTACAGCTATCCAAGATAAGGATCAGTACGCTAACAGCCAGTAGTTCAGCCTAAGTATACAGGCTCAGGCTGCAGGAGCTCAGGAGGCGAAATGACAGACAGAGCACTGCAGGTATCATCATCCAATGTATACGGTGTTCTAAGTAAAAGAAATGCAAAGGGTTCAGTCCATGGGTAGCAGCGTGACACATGCGG
Organism: Harpia harpyja; assembly: GCF_026419915.1. Taxonomy (NCBI): domain Eukaryota; kingdom Metazoa; phylum Chordata; class Aves; order Accipitriformes; family Accipitridae; genus Harpia; species Harpia harpyja. Next base: position 2,319,627 of record NC_068941.1, read on the forward strand.
AAGGAGAATCAGGTTATATTCTGGTGCTAGAGACAAGCAGAGTAGAAGAACAAGCAAACAGAAAAAACCCTCAAAGACAGCGCAACAAACGCAGAGACAAAGAAGATTCCAGACAAAAAGTGACTAAAAGGAGGGTTCTGCAGAGGGACTTCAACAGATCCAGAGACCTTCAGTCCATGCTCCACAGCAAGAAGACAGAGAATTGCTACACTTTCAGCAATGCTTTCTGAGCTAGTGCCAATACGATTCCAGCTGGATTGTAAAGGCAATCCCAGAAGCAATGCTAACAGTAGTACTTAAAGCCAAAAGTGCACCCAGATGCTGGAGGTCTCCTCATCTGAGAGCAACGGGCAAGCGCAGACCATCAATAAAACATAAAACTAAGATGCATTATCACTTTGAGTGTATCATGGGTGAACAATCTTGGGAGAAAAGGAAATTTTCAGACAGAAAGAGTTAGTGACTCATCTCTGGCACGGACAAATTCTATCAGCCCCACTGCATGCATAGACTAAGTCATTAACAGATATCATGAAAAGCCGTTACTTACATGAGCTAAGTAACTACAAACGTGATCAAGATTCTAGCTCTATCACACAAGTCTAAGCATGCAATACAGCCATAAGACTTGGCAGATACAATTAGAAGTAATTTCTAGAGCGTCCTAGGCCATAGCATCTTAGCATCACCAACGATCAGTCCTGCCCATACTAAAATTCTGAACAGGATGGGAAGCCACAAGCAGCAGTACAATCACCCACTAGACCACAAGTATCACGCTGTCCTCTGAGGAAAAGGCTAGTCTTGTGCATAAGCCGTGATTACATTCAAAGGGGACAGAGAATAAATCTCAGCAGGTAAGAAGTGAAACTGTGAGATCATGATGTACTTCACAGCTGAACGTCTACGAATAGTAGGGGCACTCATTGGCTACAAAAATCCGATTGTAAGTGTACACACAATAGCATGAGGCACGCTGAAAATAGAGACTGCCCGAGAAAAGGAGGGCTCCCAGCCTCAAGGAACCTCAGTTAACTCTCCAAGACCTAAAACTGCTCAATTCCACAAAATGGAGCTATATTCCTTTGTCACAACACACAGCAAGTCTACCATTCAGAAACCAGAATGGTTAAAGCACGCTCCAGCAAGAACTGCAGTTAAAGCAGGCCTTGAAAGCTACAGCAGCCTAACAAGCTATCGTCGGGCTGTGGCCACAGCACACCGCAACAGAAACCCCACTTGAACAAGGTTTTTAGTCAATTGACATGATGCCTATCCCCTAGACAATAATAAAACAGAGACAGCAAAGAAACTGTTGACAGGGACAAGCACACATGAAACACCTACCCAACTATGCTGGACCATTGCAATACACCCTCATGAAACAAGCAGCGTTGCATATCAGGAAGGGATACCTAAAAAGTCAAGTCCTGCTTTCTATGACAGCGGGTCTTCTCCTTCCGAGGCACAGCACAGCCAGGACACAGGCAGCCGATCCAGACCAGCAGTCTGCTGCGACAAAACAGTCAATGACCCGAAGCCGCTGTACCCAGCTGGGAGGATCAGGGTAAAGGCCGTGAGCTAGCCCCACAGACAGGACAAAGCCAAAGGTGCAGTGGAAACAGCAGAGAGCAATAGCTATCGTTTTAAGAAATCAGCAGAGGCAAATCTGAACATAATTATGAAAAAAAGAGCACACTGTCAGCATACATCCATAGACAGTGCTGAAGCCAGGAGCAGTTAGGAAGAGCCCCAGCAATCAGGTGGGCTAACACAGGAGAATTGCTCAGAAGAGAGGACTAGAAAACCTAAGATACCAAACTGGAACAGAAGCAGAAGCCACATCCTCAAGTAGGCTGCATACTAGTAAAATTTTGGCTTTAACAAGTCTGTTACAACTTGTATGAGATCATGTTTTTAGTAGTTATTAAAAGACAAGTCACAACAACTTAGAAGGAAATTGGAGAGAAAAGCACAAAATGCAGGATAGAAAAGTCTGGAGAAAGCACAGGAACCAACTCTTGAACTGCAGCGGCAACATGTTTGTAAATAACTCTCAGGAACCAACTGCCTTTTTCCGAATCTGTCAGTACTATTAGTCAGCAAACATACATGGTGCAAGCTGGACTACCTTAACATTCTGGAGATACATATGCGATGTCCGCCCTGCCTAAGACATTGGGAAGAGCAGTCAGCAGAAATGCAAGAAATGGGCAATAGCCTACATTCTAATTTAGCATGCACTATATTCTTATTTACACTGCTATCATATTATTTATACCTGTAGATTGAAACCTAGACCTAAGAACAATGTAAGTCACCTACACGCAACAGCCTAGGCTCTTAGGCTCTGCACATTCTATCGATTTTACACCCACGCTGAATATCAACGTAAGGTAAAATCAATCACTTCACCACTTATTCCCAGCATGGAAGCCACGCTCCTTGGCACTACTGGATTTCAATCAGAATTTCAGAGGAATTCAGCCCAGTTCAGGCTTATATTTGGCACATCAAGTACTGTCCGTGGCTTCAGTTAGTAGAATTCACAGTTGGTTTGTTTTCCCAGCACACTACCAGCATTAGTACTGCTCACTGTCCGCGTTCGGGCCCGATAGCTCAGCGCTAGAAGATTGTATCGCTCAGACACATCAGGATTAGTGTTATTCATGCGCTAATATTCAGTCACAGAACAGAAACAGCTAGTGGCTGCACGGAAGACCCTCTGGTGGCAAACCCCCTCCCATTAGCTCAGCCTTTTCTAGTCTTAATCCAAGGGGGGCTTGCTTTATTCCCCTCCCTCCAGAGATCAAGATTTATCTCATTCAGTAGAGTATTTATTAATCAGTTTAATGTTTTTGCTCTGGCAAAGCGAGGAAGTGACCTCTTCCTCCTTTACCTTTTCCAAAGCCATTCACTGTTAAAGCACTAATGCCCTTCTCGCAGCCAGCTCAGCAAGCGAGAACTGAGGACACAATGACCTCGCGTGGCAGATTCTGCACATAGCTTCGCCAGTGCCACCAGCTACGGGGACTGCAGCACAGTTTTCGCCATCAATTTTTATTACAAGATTAAATTTGTAATAAGTTTCCTTTCCTCACAAAGGGTGACAGTTTTCAGTGGCCATGTTTTTCAGTGAACTAACTTCAATGCGATTGATGTTGCGCTGATGGCTTTCAATATCTTTTAAAACAAGTAAGTAATTTCTATTGGCCATGAATCTGGGCCAGTGACCCCTTTCATGAGGGCATCGAAACATCGCAGTGAAAAATCTAAAACCAAGGCTGCCTTCATTCTCAATTATTTAATAGAGCACTTCAGACCTACACAACAGCACATCAGCAGGCTGGGAGGATTAGTCAGTTAATATTGAAGACACAGGGAGATATCAACATTTTAAAGGTGAAAAGACTGAGGCAAAGAGTGATTTAACTCAGTCACACAGAGAGTCTAAACAGGAGCTGGGAAAACAACCTTGGAGTCCCTACACCTAGCTATATGCTGAAACCTCTTGGCAATAGCAACTGCACACTTTTTTTTCCTAAAATATAACTTAATTATTACTACATACATGCTTCCCTGATCTGTGCTTAACAGTTTGTCGTTTCTCCTGTGTTGTTTTTACTTCACAAATAGATTCGTGGAGTCTTTAATTACTGGGAAAAGAACATAATAATCTCAATACTAATCACATTTCATATACAATTCCATTATTATGAAGTCTCCTTAAATGAATAGAAAACAGTAGAAAGAAGTAACTGGCAGAAAACTATAGAAAATTAAGTTCTAGCTACAAAATTGGTTGCTGTTCTAAGAAGCATTTATACTAAGAGAACTTAAAATCCACTACGCAGTAAAAAACTACAAGGACTGAAAATAAAATGAGGCAATACTATGTCCATTGCTCACATGTGTACTTGCATAGCACTTTAACCACTACCAATCGGTATCTTAATCTGTATCCTAACTGGAAAAAACGCAACAAAACCCGCATACCGATTTTGTTTCCCGATCGTGATGACACTTGATTAAAACAAGCAAGCATTTCTAGCCAGTTCCATCAAAGTATCTCTTACCCAAGGGAAGAGAAAGGGACACAGCGCTCAAAGGCTGAAAAAACATCATCACCAAACAGGCGATACCAATTCAGAAACCTTCCGTATCTCTAACAAGCAAAAAACCAACACAACAATCCTGTTTTGTGGTAGCCCGGGAATAGATTTAAGCAAAGAAAAGAATACTGACAAATTTGAAAGTCTGAGGTACTGTTAGAGCTGTGAGGTTTAAGCTGACGCACAGGCAGAACAGTCTAAGGACATCTCCGCTTCTGTTTGTGCTGCGTCTGTCCTACATACAAATCACTGCAGCTTCATGCACTTCAGCCCAGCTATTTTCAAAGCCCTGAGAAGCTTGGGGGCCGGTGGGGTGTGTGGTTTGGGTTTGCTGTTGTTTTTTCTCCACAGCAATTAAAAACATTCTAGTAATTGGTCATGACTTTGCTCCTTCAAACCCAAACTTGGCAGTCAGAGACTTTGTAAAGCTTTCTGGAACGGAATGCAGATAACCTGCCACAGAATTTCTGTGTGCTGTGTGATGGGTTTAAAAAGAAGTCTTTATTAGAACTCAGACGTGTTTACTCCTTGCAATGAGCACTGTCATTCCAATTCCTGTAATTAAATCCACAATTTTGACAGCTGAAACTGCAGGAATAATTGCACTGTTGGTCAAAATAAGTTGTTACTGTTCAGACTGTTGCCAAGAATGTTTTAAAGGCTTCTACTATGTGTTTCAAGTAAATCTGAAATGAATCTTCATCCATTCCACCTCACTTCATTTCTGGAGCAAAGATCTTAAAATCTTTCCTTTTACTAGGCAACCTTGAAGTCCAAACCATGACTTTCTACCATACTATTGCTACATTCCGCTATAACATAAATATTATACAAAACACTTCCACTAATCAGTCAGTTATACATACGTACAATACATTTTATATAATCCTGTGTCTCTATCCCATAATCTCGTTTCCCACACATGAAAAAAAATCTGAAGCCGGTCATAGTGTTTCAGAAATCTTAGACAGCTTGTACACAAAATACACTGAGAATACATAATCTTAAATTCATCCATTGTACTAGTATTATGTACCAGCAATCTACCACATTATTTCTTTCATGAGACAAAGGAGCCAACACTATTAAGCACTGAAAAAGTCTTTGCAACCACTTTTATTTTTCAGTCAACGGTTAGAGAACGCCAGCACAATTCCAACCACAAAAGAAGAAATTTCATCTCAAATTAGCAGGTAACAGAGGCACCACTGTACACAATAAAATGCTTTACAATAAAATTTTGCATTCAGAAGCCAGCTGTGCAATCATTCAGAAATGTTTAAAGCAGAACAAAGCAGCTCATAAAACACAGTACTTGAGGTGTGTACCCTGTATAGTTTATATTTTCTGCACCTGAAACAGAAGTGGCTCAGTTAATAAAACAAGATGCACTAGAACAGCAGCTACTCCACAAAGGTCTCCCCTTCTTACTACAAGAAGATGAGAAAGGACAGCCTACTTCAAATATTGCAGTATCTTGTATAAGCACCCAGAAGGCCCAGTAAACAAATGGAGAAGCTGGAACAAAAGCAGGAAGCCACCTCTGACATCCGAAAAGTGATTAAGGAAAGGTTTAGGGACACGTCATTTACAGATGGAGGCCATTTCCAAAATTTTCTTCTTCCTTTTACGGTATCCATCAAGCAAACGTACTCCTCTACAGGAAAAGAGAACTTACCAACAACAACAAACAGCTCTGTTTTATTAGGAGCTTAAGAAAAAAATTGGAAAGAAAAAAAAAACCCAAGCATGCTAGAAAATGGAAAGCCTCTTAATATCCTAGCTTACAGTGCACGATGAAAACAGATGTAAAAACTCATTTGATATCTACAGAATTTCAGCCATATTTGGATTTGTTTCAATTCAGTGTATTCTGTGAAGAACTTCAACTATCAAAATTGTCAGACGACGTCGTTTTTATACCTTACAATACAAAACTCCAGGTTATATTAAAATTCCCTCACCGGCAAAAACGGTTTTTACTTTTTTCTTCCTCAGAACAATGAGACATCCCTTACAAATCAATTCCACTAAAAAAACCACACGAGAGATCTAAAAAACTACTACCTTCTTTAAAATTAAATAGCTACCGGGCACAACATAAATTAAAAAATACAATAAAATATTCTAGAAGAACTTACTGGTCTGATTAGAAACAGGCGCAATATTTGGGAACTCTCACAATTCTAGTATCTTCAGAATTTACGAGTGTTACTTAATATAATACTGAACAGACCTACTGATTTCTTTTATAACTTCCCTATTCACAAAGTTTGTTTGTTCCTCACAATTAAATCAACAGGATTGAGTCCTGCCTCTCCAGAGGCCTTCTATAAAAGCAGAAGCTGTACTTCAGACTTTGATCGCACAGATGTTTGGAACAGTTTGACTCTGCCCGCGCTTCAAAGAGGATTATAACGTGCTCAAAAATTCTTTGACCTGCAAAAAGAAACAAATATTGTCAATCAAACTAAGTATTTATCAACAGAAATATACAGCAACTACATTTACCTCTCCATTGCTTTATGCTTTACTACAGCGTACAGAAACTGGAAAAATAATCTTAGGCTTGGCTATGCCATTTCTTGTCCATCAAGAATTTTTTCAGTCATGGTACCTGTAATTTAGCACGTGCCGTGCCAAGAGAGATGCACTGGAACAATGCTCATTTCTCCCATGGTCCTAAACTACAGCCCTACATCGCAAATGAATTATCTTAAAAGCAGGTCTAACCTAAACATGAGGAAGATAATGACCGCCTCAAAAGACTGTCATTTGGAAAACATCATGTCACACCCACTACCAGAACACCATTCACATTTGATGTCAGTCAACGACCCAATGCGTCTAATTAGTACGTTCCTTGGGATTTGAGGTTGGCAAATAAATAATAAAACAATATCTAGCAAAACCATAGTACTTGAAAAAATGCAATACTGTACAACAATGTCATAAATAGTTCAGCTACTGTTGAACTCCATTTCCAGTATTTAAAGAGTGGCTCAAATGGCTATAGCTACCTAAAAATTATTAGTGAAGTTCTGGCCCATAGAATGTTATCTAGGACCCCGCATTGGAAATCCATGATCCTCGGTACACAGAGTACCAAGAGCCAGGACAGCACCTCAAATAATCCATGCAATTGCATGAGAATTGGATCCAAAACAGGCAGCGAGCCAAGCAGTGGGCTAGCAGTACACTTTCAAGTGTGATCATTTAAGACAAAAGCTTAAATTCAGGTCAGTACCAAAGGTTGCAGGAAGACAATGCGCCGCAAACGTGCTTTTTGCCACCGGCATGCGTGCCTTTTTGTTGTGCCTGCTCCACTCCCCCTCCCCAAAAGTAAAAGAGTAATTACTCCCTCCCTTTAAAGGGAAGCAGTAGGAATAGGTGGCAGCGAGGGCCAGGCCACCTTTTTTAAACACCTTTTTTAAACCGTAACAACCCAGCGGATACAAGACCCAAGGAATACAGACAGGGCCTAGGCACACAACTCCTACCTCAGTTTCAAGAGCATCCTAGCAACTACGCTGTGATGCAGTCTGAACTGGGAGCATTTTCCTCTGCCCACTCCAGCTAGACTACTGCATAGAAAGGAATCGACAATTCACTAGAGAACATGGTATTATTCTTTTGGCAGAGGCTCTCATACACAGAGAGCATCTGTAAACGTTTTGTCCAAGTTCTTGATGTGAAATGGGAACAGAGCTTGGATCACACCCTCCAGCTGTGACCCTTCCCTTCCTAGTTCAGTGCTCAAGGAGGTGGAAAAAACCCAAGAGAGCTCAAATCCCTTCACGTAGAGAAGGGAACGCGTCACCGTGCCAATACTCTAACTTGAAAGGTATCATGAGAAAGCCACCCTCCACTTTAAAAAGTAGCAACAGTAATACTGCAGGATGAACCCTACCACTATTTACACACTAGGCATAGTTTCAGGACAGGTCTCTGAAAGCGAGCATCTCATAACAGAGAAGAAGGAAGCACACAGGTTTTGGGTCCCCACTGGACATAAGCATACATTAAAGGTCAAAGCACCCAGCCTCATGAAGAGTGTAGCAGTTCCGGGACTCCACTTAGGAAATGCCAAAAAATAAGGCCAACACAGGGCTTTAGGCTGTTCCCAGATAACGTGACAGCTACACAGCAGTAAACTCCTCTGAAATCCCTGTTCAGGTGCCTGAGCTTGGCCTTATCTCATGGTGCAGATGGGAAGCATATTCGCTCCACAGCTGCAATGTCCAGTCATTCCATCAATTAACAAGCTTTAAAAGAGCAAAGACCATGAAGGCTGTTTTTAATCAGGTGAACAGTTCTACTTCACAGCAGATAAACTGAGATCAAAGGACAAAGCTGCTTTTCTCATGAGGTAAACAACTTATTTCCAAAGAGCAGAAAAGAGTGCGCATACCATTGCTAAGGTCTGTAACTCGTTGCAACTACTCAAATAAAAGTCAAGTTGTCCTCAGCTGAATCCCATCAAGACTCAAATACCAAACACCTGAGCAGTGAAAATGTTGATGGTTTGACCTAGCTTTAAAATATATATTAGACCTTTTTGTGCTAAGGATTAGATCTTCTCAATGCAAATAGAAACCTCCGCTTGAATTCTTTTTATATCAGATAGACATTTTTTCCATGCCTTCAAATAAAACTAAAAAATACTTCTGATTTATATTCCGCATTACTTCCTAAACAAAGTAGGAGGCTACATTTGAAAAGCACTCCCTGAAGTTTCAGACCACAGCTTTTGAGCAGGATCTTGAATAACACTTTAATAAACACAACTGAAGGGAAAAATTTTAATGATAGTGCCAATTTAATAAACAAGACTAAAACTAAGGAGTATTGCAGCAGACTGTAAGACTGTTCATTATCTGAACGTAGCTCCATGACTCAAATATTTTAGAAGGATGATCATACAGTGAAGTATATTTTTAGAGTAAAGGATCCCTATTTGCATTAGCTATACCGCCCTTTGCTGTGACATGCTAACCACAAGAGAGGACAGCCCATATTCTCTTTTGTTTAGCTAGAAATACCTGCAAAACCTAAACCAGTTTGCCATTGGCTCACTGCTTTGGATCAAAATTCAGCTGCAGGTTCAGTAAACTCATCCTTCAATTTTCCGTTGTAATGGTTTTGTACTGTACTTTCACAGTAGCCAGCACCAAGGTTCTTTTATTGACCAGCACTGTAGGTTAGACACTTTCACAGCTAATAGAAGGAAGACGTTACCCCAGACATCCAACTCGGACCTGTGCAGCCTTCTTTCTCTCTCCCTCAACAGCTACCCTCATCCTCTCCCACCCCCATCACATTTCTTGGCACACCTGCACAACGTTAGAAGCAGGACATAGCAAGTAACAGGTCTTTTAAACAGTTGAGGGTTATTTAAATTAGAAATTTTATTTGCAAACAAAGCTACTAGTGAAAGTCTTCTCCAACAAGCCTGGGATATTTCCTTCCCCTTTATCTTTTTTTTTTTTTTTTTAAATCGAAAATTAATGTAGGAAATAGCATGAAGAAACACAGGTTCTAAGTCTAGTCTGACTTCAAAGAATGCTACACTTTGAGATGCAAGAAGTATCCTGAAGTCATTTTGACATGCTGGCAATAAACCTAAATCATCAGTTTGTTCTGCTTGTGAAATTTTACCTTTTCAGTCATGTGATCATATCTGTCCTTTTTGCCTTTGAAGTCTTCATTAACATCCAATGTTAAAATAGGTGTTTCCTGTAGATATTCAAAATCTGTTCTGTATTGGGATAGGAACAAAGGAAATATTACTAGCTAGAAAAAAGTATACATCATTCAAGTCTCTGTTAGCATTTTCATTGTTAAGAATCCCATGAAAAGAACTCCCCATATAAATTACAGCCATGAACTCTGAATATAAAGCCGCTTGAATTTACAGTGTGGCTCCTAGGATGTATTACTGATTCTTGAACATTCTGTTTCCCCAGCACCTAACGTTAAATTCAACTGTGTACTAAAATTAGTTCAGCTGAATCCTCTGCTATTCAGAGCTCTATGTGAAGAGAACTCCAGGCATATTGCATGTCCTAGCAATAATTAACGTGCTGTAAAGCCAGTGCTACTAAGGAAGTATAGACAGAAATATTCCTGGAGTTTAACTTTATCAGTTATAGGAACTGATCATAGGAAAAGCTGAAGTTTCACTGGTAGAAAAAGCATTATGGAACATCCTTACAAAGATTTACCCATCTTTAAGTAACCATTAAACAAACCCTACCTCAGTGTCCTATGCTGAAGCCAACTTTCATGTTTGTAGTGAAGCTTCTCCAGATATTCAATGGGAATTTCTTGCTCTTCATCTCTTCCACGCAAGTAAATCCTATTTAAGCATTTCTAAAGGTAAAAGATATTAAAAAAAAATAAAAATTGGTTGTTTTTACAGACCTACAGAGGAAGTCTAGTTTGCTGAAGGTTTTTTTGCCAACCCTTCCTACTGTGCTCAATATGCCACTCTTTGCCAAAGAGGAATATTCAACTTGCTAACTATCTTATGAGCACAGAAACATTATGTCATGTTCAGCTGACGGAGCCCACAGACTACACGCAAAATCAAACAAGGACCCAACGAAATGCATCACATTATTTCTCCGCTACAAGGAAAGGTCTCAAATAAGCTCTTTATTAAAAGAAGGGGTACCAGCGTATTGCATCAAAACAGCACAGAAATAGCCATTTGACATGATAGATAGGCATTTCAAAATCTCATTATCTATTTCTGGCTCTTAGGAACCCAATTTTCAAACGTACTAACTCATTTGTTCCTGTCCTGAACATATCCAAAGCCTCAATAACAAGCCAATCAAAACTGTTTAAAACTGTTGTACTCTTTTAATTTAAATACACATTCTTGACTTAAAGACAAAAAAAAAGCCCTCAGTAGTGAGCCTAATAAAAAAGCCCTCAGAGAAACTCTAGCATGTTACATTACACAGTTGTTTACAATAACAAAGTTGAAAGCATGACACTTGGAAGTAAACAAGTATGCTGGAAGTGACCTCTAAGTCAATTACTGCAATTAGAGCTCTTCTAAACTCTTAAGTTTTTCTCTTGTTCGTGTAAGTTTCATACTCAAAAGATATATTCATTATGTTGTTCTCTCCTTTTAAAAAAATATTAGATGCCCAAAGATCAAAGCATTGCCATAAAGCCTTACATACAGTAGGTGCATTCATCTGGCTTAGCCTCCATTGCTCCAGCTGAAAGGGCTTCACACTCAGCCCCCCCCAAATCAGCAGTGACATTAACTATAAATTGTTATATCTATCACAACAATGTAACTAAATTGTTATATCTATCACAGCAATGTTCCTATAGCTATTTTTTATTTCCTTTTTTTTTTTTTTATTTCCAGTGGTATTTTCTAGTTTGCTCTTGTCATATGTTCTGTTTTTATAATTAGAAAATCATTATCATCACATTTTATTTAAAAATACACAGGCTACATTTGAAAGAACATTCTTTTTTTTAAGTATTTCCAGACTGTATTAGTCATAACTCAAGTATTATAGTCTTCAGGGAAATACTACAATCTGAACTGAACTATAATCATTAGGACTCTTACAGTGAAAGATAAGGGAGAATTTCTCAACTGTTTTCTTGCTTGAGACGTTCAAAGCAATCCCTGAAACAAAGATGCACTGATATGCAATGACACACAATTGTGACCTTACTGGAGTTGACTGCAAGCATATTATTCTTTTATCATAAAAAAGGTCTAGAATCCTAGTTAAACCCTACATTTTTTTAGGAAGAAAAAAAAAACCCAACAACTATGAAAGCACAGACAAACACCAAATATCACAGGCAAGGCACAGAACATGTACTCTCATTCTCTGTGCGGTCATAAATTTTTATTCCTCACCTCAGGAGTGGCTCTGAGATAAATGATCCCATCCAGCGCCAGGCTTTGACCAAACTGCTTATTCATCCAGTCATGCCAGTCTTGGTAAATAGTCCATTCAGTTTCATTCATGCAATCAGACTCATATAAATTAGCTGCAAATATATATCTGAGAACACAAAATAGTTACGTAAACAAAAATTAGCTTCAACACAATTATTACTTTGTTTGCCTGAAGTATTGCACAGTAACTAGAAAAGAAGATAAGCATAGTAATTCTGTAACTTCTTTGATGTATGCTTGGACTGGAAACAAACAGCTGGTATCCCCGTCCTGTAACTATGTCCATTGCAGTTGCCCATAGCAGTGTCCACAAAAAGCAGTCACATTTGCAGCTCAGGTACCTGTTCAGAAATAATCTAAAAACCACCACTGGTTTGTACACTGTGGTCATTTATTTACAATATATTAGAACACAGTGAATACCTAAGGATTATGTGATGGGATTTAGTTATCAAAGCTAACCTTCGAATCCAGAAACAGAGGGTACAGCAATAAGAAATAGCTAGACCTGTTTCAAGAAGCATAAAAGAAAACAAGACTAAGTGACAAAGAAAGAAATTGCTCTTGACTCTTCTTGATGCCTACGCACTTCCCTCTTGTCTTTCAAGGGAAACGTGCATGCACAAATCATAAAAAAACCTACCCACAAAGAATGAGAAACTACACATATCTTATCAAGGTTATACAACAAAACTATAAACCCTCAATCCAGTAATTTTACTTCGCTGTCAACAACAATATAAAGATAACAAACCACTGATTGAGGTTATTGTGATTGAACAGTATGAAAAATTATGACGAAAGGAGGTACAAAACTCAGTCACGCTCTGCTTTTTATTTATTTACGCATTTTACTTAGGAGAATTTTGATCTTTGCTTTACGAACTTCAGTCCAACATACCTGTCACTGTAGACGGATCGCTCAAAGAAGACGACGGGATTCCCTGCTTCTTTGAGTTTGCCATCAAGGGATCTGAGCTGAGCCCGGATCCTGCTGAGACATGCATATGTCTGGAAAGTGAAAGACCACCTCTCTGGTTTCTCATACATCATCCGAAGCACATTTCCACCACTCTTCTGTGATTCAGTCAGCTCCTGGTTTTAAACAAATACAGTGACCCTTTAAGATGAGAAGGTGGGCGACTAGGGTAAAACAGCTCTACTACATTAAAGCTGTTCAGCCTTTATGTCAGGTTTACAATTGCATCATCTACCTCTCAACCCTATTTGTAATACAAGGCATAAATGCCAGTAGTGTTATTCCTCCTATGGCACTGAGCTGAGCAAGCAAATCTCTGCAACCTACAACGTCAAAATGCTCAAGTACCAAAACATTTTGAACACTATTTACAAGCTTTAATAAAAGAACAACATCCTATCAGTACAAAAAGTCAACAACATGGTAGAAAAATCAATGCTCCTTTTACTCTGACAAGTGTGGGTTTAAAGTTGGGCTCGTTTTGTTTTTCCATCTATTAATTACAGTTCCTACGGTAACAGCTGCTGATGCAGCATCTTAAGGTATGATTATGCTCTCGTCTTACCTGGGAAGTTCAGAACAGACTCCACCAGGCCAATGATCTCCCTCAGCACGCGAGCACTGCTCAAACACCTCGAGCCCGCCACTAAAGCTCATGGAAATTGAAAGCTGTGTGCCTCAGTTTTATTAGAAAAAACAGCCTACCAAAGATGACTGCTTCTGTCTGAATCTTTTTGCTACACTAACACCAAATCCAAATATTGACATATTTTCAAAACCTAGAGGTAGATGTCAAAACCTAGGCGATACAGTTAAGATTACGGAATTCCAGGTTTCATCCTCAGTAGAAGTGAGCTAACCATACCTACACTAGTAAACCAAACGTGCCCAGCACCACGCTCTGACACTGTGGCCAAGCGGCACGCAAGAGCAATATCCACAGCACTGAACTTTCTAAGCCTCCAAAAGGATGTAGGTACACGCAGCGGACTTCTAGCAGAGTCCCCGGGCTACCCTACTGCCCAAACCGTGCCTGGGAACTGCTTGGAAGAGTCCTAGCTGGCACAGGACAGAAGTCCGCTAGGGACAGGGGACGCAGCCTGGTTCTGCTATCTAGAACGTGCCCCCCTACTCTCTCGTCAAGTAGAGGAGATGCAGCTACAGTGACCTTTCACAAGTCACAAGACCCTTATTTATCAGTTTCAACAGTAAAAAATAAAAGATACAAAACTGTCCTCCAGAAAAGATTCCAATATCCTTGAGAAACACTGTATTAAATAAATAGCACAGTGCTAAGCCATCTGAATTATTACAGGTGCAACTTTCGTAAGAACTAACAATTACAAAAGCACTAAGTCTTACCTCTTTCTAGGAACTTCCCAAATCTATCTATCTTTTTTTTTTTTTTTTTTTTTTTGGTATTGTGGGACAATGAAAGTACCAACTTTATTAAAGGCGGAAAAGTGAAAGTCTGCTTTTTGGTATTAAACTATATTTTTAAAAAAAGCAATCATTAAGATCTTGAATGCTGATAACTTTTCTCGGAAAAGGGGTAAAAATAGGCCTGTTGTTTGGTTTGCACAATATTCTTACCAGAAACAAAACTGGTGTGCAGTACTGTGCTGTTTTACAGCAGCTGTTGCTGTTGCTGTATGAATTAGCCAATAGCAAGGAGAACATTACAAGCTATTGACAATGCACAGAAGACCGTAAGAGATGCCTACAGACACACACACAAACAGCTTAACACACCAAGTACGGTCTTGTCTTTAGGAACCTTTTTTGAAGTGTTTCCTGACTAATTTTAGGAGTCATATATAATGTCATATTTCTGCAAACCAGCCAAAGCAAAAGGAGAAAAGAGCAAATTAGCAAGTCCAACTTCGGGGACAATTATGACGGATTTGAAATTTTGTATTACGCTTACTGGACCTGACTGGGAAGCAGTTAACTTGCTTCGTAACAGTCCATACAGTGACATGTTTTGTGTTTGTGGCTAAAACAGCATTAATAACACACCGATGTTTTGGCTATTGCTGAACAGTGCTTGCACAGCATCAAGGCTTTCTCCCTTTCCCACTCTGCCCCCCGAGCAAATGCGCTGGAGTAGACAAGAAGTTGGGAGGGGACGCAGCTGGGACAGCTGACCCCAACCACCCAAAGGGATATTCCACACCATAGAATGTCACGCTCAGCAATTCCCCTCAGGTACTGGAAGAAGGAGGAGGGGAGGGGGTTGTCTTCCAGGGTAGCTGTTGCTCAGAGACTGGCTGGGCACTGGGCTGCTTCTAGGAGATAAGCCATTTCCTTTGCATCGCTCCTTTCTTATCCTCTTCCCTTTGCTTATTAAACTGTCTTTATATCAACCCATAAATTGTCTTGCCTTCTTTCTTCCTATTCTCTTCTCTGCTCTGCTGGGGAGGTGAGCTGGTGTTTCTGTGGGTCTTTAGCTGCTGGCTGGGGTCAACTCATGCCAGTAAATTAAAAAAAAAAAATCTTTAACTTGAAGTTCAAGTATATTAAACTAGCCTGTTAGCTTAGTTCTTAAAACTAAGGACTTTAGTCTGGTTTTGTATTTGGATTTACTTGATTATCGTGAAGAAAGAAAAAAATAAAAGAGAGCTAACACTGAAAAAATGTAGCTGAGGAAAAATTAGAAACAACACACCTCCATTAAAAGTTTACATTTATTTAAGGAAAATACGTTGTACTTTTTGACAGATCTAAAAAGAAAAAAAAAAAGTCTTCTACAGTTCATCAAAAACTGTCTACACAGTGATGACTTTGGCCACTAGGTAGCATCTGGATTGCCAACAGAATCACAGGTAGCTGACAGAAAAAACACCGCTATAAATGATTTAGCAGTAGTTCATTATTTCCTAGACATTTTAGAGGACACCTTCCAGGACACCTGGACAACCCTCTGCTCTCACCTGGTTAGTTCACAGTTGCTAAAAAGTAACTTCTGCCTAACTTTTTTCCACGCCTTGCTTTTATATGTAAAATAGAACAGGCTTTTACCGCTTTTATAATTTATATCCTGATGTTGAATAACATTTACTCTATAATACACCAAGCAAACTGGAAAACAGGAACTCAAACATTGTGCTAAGAATCAGCAAAAATGTTGCTATGATGTACATTTTCTAAAATACCTGGTCTATCAGATATATTGGTTTTCTGAAATTTGAAGAACATTTGACTGGGTTTTTGTTTGGTTTCTTTTTTTTTTTTTAAAGTTTCACCTTCGTTTCCTTTACCATACCTCACAATCCTCTTCAGAGTTTTGCTGAACATTGCACCATCTAGCTACAGGCTCAGGAACAACTTCCCATTCCTCATCAGCTTGTTTGAGAATATTCACAAACGTCGATTTCCCTGCAGCTGTAGAAAAAGCATTCAGGAAGAATGGCAGTCAAAAAACATCAACAGCATCATTATTTAACTACTATACAACTCTGGTTTCAAATCCCATAAACGAGTCTCCCAAGTACTTTTGACTTCCTGACAAGCATGAAACACAGAGACCATTGTGCACCACAGATCATCAATGAATTGTGCAACTGGGTTTTTCTTTTTTATTTTGTACGGCATGACACCAATAGCCATCTGAACAAAAATCAATAATGACAAGTCTCAGCCCAGATCAATTACCTCAGTTCTAGAAAGTTACATTTGCAACTAGAACACCAAGTCTTAAATTTTTAAAGATGCTTAGTGGTCCAGTCTCAGGCATGAAGTTACAGTCTTCCTAAGGTATTTTAGGCAAAAAGAAAAAAAAAAAAAAAAAAGCAAGCAACGACAAAAGAAACATAAAGCAAGTGATGGTTTCTCAAATGAAGATACGAAGATGCATTACTAATTACTTCCTACATCACGGAAGTCATTAATCTGCCACCAATTAAAAAAAAACTCAAAGAAATTTTAAGAAGAGATATTTAGACCTGACAGAGACCGAAGTATGTATCAGTAAACAAACTGACACCCTGGCAACTCCTATCCTTCTAATTTTAAGCACAGCCCCTTACCAGAAAAAAAAAAAAAAAAAAGGGAAAAGCATCTTATTATAAACAGCCGATAACTTTTCTGCTCTTTGCAACAGTTAAACAGGCTTCTCTTATTAATTAGTACGAGTATTGAACATTACGAGTTTGACCTGACCGTCTGCGTTTACACAAGTGTTTTACACTACAACCGGGAAAGGTGGGGGAGAAGTCCTATCCAGGACTTCCCTGCATCTTTAAAAAGGTGAATAAGATAAAAACTGTAATAGAAAGCTTCACAAGCACACGCGCCCCTCCCAGATCTCGTCATTTGTATCGCATTAATTCCTACGGTAAGTATCTAAAGTTATTCACTGGCTTGCTCCCACAATACAACCCGCCCCGCTAACTTAACGTCCCCCAACCTGCCTAAAAAGCCCTTTTTTTTTTTTTTTTTTCGCAGGGGAAAAAGGCGAGAAAAACCTTGTGGAAGCGCCCACGCCGCCACACGCTGCTATGGCGGGAAGAGCCCCCCGGGCCTGAAGGGGAAGGATGCTCCCGGCCTCGGGCGGGGAGGCCGCAGAACCGAGACCACCTCTCCAGCCTCCTCCTCCTCCTCACACACACACACCCCCCACACACACACCGGCCCCGGTGAGGCGACGGGCCCGCCGCTCACCGATGTTGCCCTCGACGGCGATCTTCTTGATCCTGCCGCCCTCCAACCGCCCGCGCTTGGGAGGGGTGGCCATGGCGGAGACGAGGGACGGCTCTGCCGGAGGAGAGCGGGGACGACGAGGCCGCCCGCCCGCTTAACGGCCGCAACGGAATTAACCGCCGTCCGTCCGTCCCCCCCCTTCGAATTTGGCGCCCGCGGCACCGCCTACGGGTGGCCGCCAGGGCCAAGAAAGAGAGGAAAGGAAAGGCGAGGCCCTCCGCCTCCCGCCGCCGGCAGGGCGGGCGGTTGAGCCCGGCGCTGCGGAGCCAGGCAGAGCTGCGGCAGGAGATGGCATCGATGGGCGGGCGGCCACCCCTGCCACGAGTTGCTCGGTTCTCGGCCCAAAGGCGAGGCTTCCCCCCCCCCCACGAAACGCAGGGGCACCCGCCCGCCGTCAGAGCGGGACACGAGTGACGCAAAAGCCCTCAACCTGCAACCCGTTTACCTTAAAATTCTTCCAGAAGACTCTCAGAAGTGACAGGGAGGTCGGGTTTGAATTAGCGCATGGCCACTTAGTGGGAGGGTTCTTGCTGAAAAGCTCGCAACAGCCTCCGAACCCACGCTCGACCATGCGTTTCCCAAAATACCGTTGCGGCGTAAGACCGTTTCGGTTCCCGAAGGACCGAGTTAAACGGGAAAAATCCTTAAATCTACGAAAGGGGCGCAGGCAGCGAGGCCGTCGTGAACCAACGCACCCTCCTCTTGTGTAAAACCGCGTACGACGGCCGCAAGCTGGCAATGCCGTCCCAGACGAGATTCTCTTTGCACGGTCCCTCACCCACCACCCCCCCCAAGCCCAGATTTGTGGGGATTGAAGGAAAAGCAAGATTTTTAACCCCCTTTCCGACCTGAGGGCACAAACCGCTTTCCAGCTGCACGCGAGGGGTGACTCACCGAGGGACGGGGTGCTTTGGAGTTACGGGCGTGAGAGGAGAAGGCGGAGGACGCAATCGGATGCGGATGGGAGGGTAGGAAACCTGGAGTGCTGCAGCTGTCAGGGTCACAAGAGGCTTTTAGGAGAAATAAATTTAAAAAAATAGAAAAAGGCACCTGTGCTGCCGAGCACAGCCAAAAACGAAGTCTGTATTTTGTGTGAAGCTGGAGACCTGAGACGGCAGAGCGCTTACGGCTGCGACAGGACGCCCTCCTCGTAGCAAAGCTTTCAAAACCGCCCCGGGGATCGGCACCGAGACGCAGTTAATGCGATACTAAACTTGTTATCGGACGTCCCACACCGAGCTCCGTCCGTACTGGGTAAATTCAGGTCATGAAACAAGGAAATGAAAAGGGTATCAGGTTGTTTTATTGCTATTGTGTCTGCCTGCAATACAAATATTCACAAATTCAGACAAGACAATTACAAAAATCTAATTTGTATGTGTAATTTGCGTATGTGTACAATATACAGGAAAAAAATCTATCTACAAGTAGAAGATAATTTAGAAACAAGTTCAAGAAGGAAATAAAGACAATCATGGTCAAACATAGCTATTTATTTTCTCTTATAAACAGCCTTCAGTTTCTTATTGAAAAAAAACCTAGAATTTAAATATTTTGTCCCATCACATACAACAATCTGTATACATTATTTACAACTCTCAAATAAACATGTTGCAGATTTTCAGACATTCAACTTTTTTTTTTTTTTTCATCAAAAGCTGTTCTTCATTTAAAACTAAAATACCAATCAAGTGACTACAAACTGAAGCGATATTGGCACAGTTAGCTTACAGTAAGGGTTCTCATCTTGCATTTTCTATTTTACACCGCATTTTCTCCCATACATTTTAGGATTCTAAAGGAGGAGGAAAGGTTAGTGTTGCTTTCATAATATCCTTTTTTTTTTTTCCTTCAAAAATGGCCTTTTATTGAAACCTCATTCACTTTTATTGCATTCTTCTCTCTCTTCCATTGCACATCAAGGTATGTGCTTCTAGGTACTAAGCAACACAACCACAGCATACTGAAGTAGTAAAACGGCCATGAAAATAAGTGTTCCCTCCGCGACATGTCTCTGAAAAATGTCAGAAGTTGCAAATGTACAAAAATAATGAGTATAGTTTAGTGGCTATAAAAATTAATTTCCCCTAAAAATACAATACTCTATGAACAATTTAGGGAATTGGTTCTTCAAACAAAAACATAATTTGATATTTACCTAGACCGCAATCTTAACCTGGCAAGAGGAAATTGTAAGAAAAGCAGGAAAATAAAAAGGTTTAACCCTTAAAATAACCAATGTTAGTCTCATCTTAAAAGAGAAGATATCCAGGAAAAGATGACAGGCATTCATTAAACTGCTAGTGGTTTTAGTAGTGCAGTTTGGAAAAAAGACAACTGATACATCAGCAGTGAAGGAAACAAGATTCAGTGTAACAGGGAATCTTTCAGTGAAAGAAAAGCAAGGAGTCTGTGTTCGTGCTGCAGCTTTTTAAATAGTCCAACTAAAAGGGGGCGGTTTATATACAGTAATACAGCACTCTGGCAGGTAGGAAGGCGGGAGAGGGTAGCAAGGAAAAGAACAACTATCCAAAAAGGATGGGTTTATAGTAAAATTGTGTTTGGTGATTCAAGAGAAGGGGGGGGGGGGGGGCGCGAGAAACAGAAAGGAACAATCCAAAAGGTAAGTAAAGTCCATAGCAGCAAATAGGTATCCTTACCTGTTAAATGAGTGTCAGGGACACTGGGAGAGTGTTCCATTCCTAAATACTGAATAAGGACAGTGCTCCTCTATATCTTAAAGTAAAAGCAAAAGTTCAAAGCTCTACATTGCATAGTAAGCAGTAAAAGAAACTTGATACTTGCAGATGGGCCACCTGCCCCTTGAAACCTGTCTTCTCCCTTCAGCTACCATTCAGCTACCTGCAACAGCAGAATGTGGCATTTTTATTTTCTATTTGCATGATTAACTTGTATCCCTGACTTGAATTTGAAAGGCTTGAAAAACTATTTCTGCAAACATCATGTATCCACACCATCTAAACACTGTCAAGATTGGCAATGGTGGCCGAACTTGATGAACTTAGCAGAGTTTGCCCCATCCTGTCTCGAGGTAGATGACCTCCTGAAGTTACCACCCAAATCACTGACAAGGTCTAATACACTGGTAGCTGAAAAACACCACAAACCACAGAATTTCAGGACCCTATTACAGTGGAAGGCCTCAGCCAGCGCTGGCAGCCCAGCCTGGTTTAACCCCACCAGCACCTTCCGCTCCCAGTGACAGCAAAGCTCAAAGTTTTTGTCTCAAAGCGCTCGTGACACAGAACAGAGTCCGTCTGTAATGTGGGTCTAGAGCAGCGCGGGGTTTGTTCAGGGTTCATTTCTCTGTGTTTTCTCTGGGGGGGCGAGGGGGCGTCCTCCCCCTTCCCCCCAACAAATGCACTATTTTATAAACACATTCACTGGATGGAGATTCCATTTGTACAACATGGCAACTTTTGTTTAGCGTTTCAATGTGCCCTTACTTCAAGAGTGTAAACACACATCAACATCTGGTCCCACATCTTTTTGAAGAAAAAAACAATTAAAAAGCTGCAAATATAAACAGCACAGGGATACTAAATCCCAAACACTGCATACATATCTTCAATGTTGTTATTTTCAAGTGTTGTATAATTAAACAATGTGTTCATACAGCTGTCAGGCAAATCATGATCTCCAAGCTTTTATTACATGCCTAGAAACTATTCTGTAAAAGTGTTTTCTACTGCCAGATACTAAATACAAAAAATATGCTATTCACGCAAGACTTTTTTTTTTACATAATACATTCTAATTGGCTGAACTGCAGCAGATGCCTCTGAATTTCTAGAATTGGCTAGTTAAAAACCAAACCAAAAAACCAACAACAACAGAAAAAACCACCTTTCAGAGCAGAAGTATGCCAACAACGAGAACTCCCACACTGATATCACTCCACACAAATCCTCGCTTCTAAATATTTTTCTTTTGAGTTTTGTGCTGGTACATGACACCAAGGCAGCGAGACAGCTTTAAATCTAACAGAGGATATCTCCTATTTAGCACCTTGGAGCAGGCTTCTGCCATTCTCACTCTCGTGTCTTGCTGCGATGCGATAACAGGAGCTCTAGTACTGGTTAAAAGGCTCCTCTCCAGTAAGCGCTATCAACACAGTGAACATGCACACACAGCAGCCTCTTGAGCAGCACTGACTCAACTCAGCAAAGAGGTTTTCATTGGAAAGTTTACAGGATTTTTAATATCAAACTGCATCCGCAGCACTCTTCACGCCTCTGTAGCTGGAAATTTTCAGTCATTAAACACTCCTTGGATAGAAGTATGCATAAAAGGCTGTGTGTCTAAGGTCACGTTCCTAAATTCAGCTCCCTGCATGACTGGACTCTGTTTAAAATCGTGCAGTTCAAATTTGGGAGTTAAGCTGCTTTTGCATAGTCAGGTGGACGCTGACCGCTCCCGTAACACTGAAAAGACGATAGTCTTTTGCGTTTTTCAGTCCTGAGCTAAGAGAGCCCTCCAACCCTGCACCCAAAGCTAGCTCTGCCACCCTACTGCTGCCAAACCAGGCTTACATAGTCATGTCCACATCAGATGTCAGGTATGCTACTCAGTTAAAAACAATCCTGCAGCTGCAAAGACATCACAAATGATGCACATGGTCCGTAGAAGTACTGCATTCCCAGCTACCTTGTCAAACATACCATACAGCCCATAAAAAGGAGAGCACCTACCAAAGGAACGCTTTTTCTCCAACCATTCAACAGGATGGTACTTGCCCAGTCCAACACATGGGATATTTTGCCCACAGGAGCTCCTTCTTTCTTATCAACCCATTACTCAACTCCAGACAGCAGCATTTAGGTCCTACAGCACCGAGTGACTCTTCCACTGGCCAACAGAGTTACATGAGGAAATCCAACGTTTGCCAGACCAAGTTTGTCCTACGAACAGTAGGACTGACAAAAGCATTGGGATGAATACTGCGGTCATAGGCAACTTGGCAAAGGAAAGGAAATTGTGCTCGTGCTTCTTGTTTGCTTTTGGCTCTAATTTTCTTATGCCTTGTGCATATTTTTCCAACCCCCAACTCCCTGAAGAGGTAAGAGACATTGAGTATCTCCCCTCTTTTCCTCCCACATGTGGGTATGTACACGCAAGAGTCAAAATCCTTACTGGCTGAGAAGGGGTAAGACCTTACTCCACCCTTTTTAAACTAAGAGTTGGTTAAAACATTTGAGGGAAAGCTCTCTTCGCATCATCAGCTTGATTCAGTGTGGACTGTGGTAACTCCAATCCAATCCCAACACTCAATGTTAAGAAAAACACAATATAAAAGTCCTTTCCTTGGACATCCACACATTAAGAAAACTTGGTAATTCTGTATGATATAAAAAAAAGCCGAAACATAAGGAAAACTGAAAATTTCACTTGTCCTTTAAGCAGATTGTAATGGGCTATGACATTGATCTGCAAAGGAGCCAAACACATTCTACATTTTCTTGAACTGTAATGAAGCTTCGAATGAAACCAAGGACTGTTTTAATTACAAATGCTAAGCTGCAGGTTGTTCTGCAAGCAGCCTCTGTATCTAACATCAGTGTAGCCAAACCTAAATTCAATATGAACACCACTGCATGACCATTCTTCACTATGCAACACTCCACATTTCCATTTCTAAATAAAAAGCAGTGAAACAAGTACAAAATACCAGTTTATAGCTCAATACCTCAATACTAGGTTTTCTCAGTTGTTCTCAAGTGTGTTCGGGGGGGGGGGGGGGGGGTGTTGGAGAGAGAGAGAGAGACAGACAGAGACAGAGAGAGACAGAAGAGGTAACAAAACATTAAATTGCTTCTCCAGGAAGCAGCTGAAACAGACTAGGAAATTTAACTCCATTGAAGATAACATAGGTCTTAAAACAACCTTCAGAAGCTTCTGAAATAGACCATTTTAACTCAGAAGTAGCAATTCTAGTCTCCCAAAAATGAGTGTGCTTAGATGTTTATTAGCTGGCTATACTAATGGCCACTTACATATTTTGCAGGCTGCTGCACAGTATTTTCCACTTTACTCAGCATTTTCAGTCAAGCAAAGGTGCACAAAACATAACCTCAACTTTTCTGTTGCATGCTAACCTTGGCTTCGCCTGCAAATTTTAGAGGCTCAAGAGTCAGTCTAGCGTACACCAGCCACTCAAACATCTTCATGCTACTCAGGTCTAAAAATGGTGGTTTTGCAAGGTCACAATCTATCAAAGCCTGGCAACATTGACCACCTGGTGTACTGTATTTGGCAACTGCTGATATCATGAGATAGCACATTGCAGAACCCCATACAGATTTCTTTGAATCCAAAATACAACGGCTTTGACAAGATCCGTAAATGAACAAGACAGCTAGTCATATGGGCTTCTGCAATGGGAAACCTGACTGATACAGTTGCAGCATAAATTTCCAAGTCATCATCTGTGGATCATCCCAGAGATTACCTTCTCACAGGTGATTCTCACTTCTGGTTTGAGAAAACACAAGGCTAGAGAGGGAAAGACACTAACCCAGGTGGGGGAAAGCCACATTTTGATTAGGTTATCTCATGGTCCATGAAATTATATTCCCTCCAAGATGCATTTCCTACCACAGAAAACACTAGCCACCAGAGCTCCTCCACAGAGCCAGGTTTTTTGTTCACAACTTACAAACGTCACTTCACTAGTTATTCTTCAAGCCAGATTTTTCTAAGTATTACCCCAGTGCATTTTTTTAGATCGAATATTTTCCCTAACTGTATCTGTGCAAACTAACCGTTCATTTGGCAAATGCTAGGAAACTTAACAGAAGTGACTGACCCAAGTTGATGCTTCCCTGTTAAAAAAATAAAACCAACTATGAAAAGCCAAAACCAATGGCAACAGAAACGTAACTACTTGCTAAGCACAGGTTCTTTGTAATTTTGACAACGCCTTCATCATTTCGCTTTAGCAAATAGAACTTCACCATTGCTTTTCTTTATAAGAAATATTTAGTTTTGAAAAAATCTATATTAATCTCTAAAAAAATAAGACAAATATTTGTATTAAAAGCTGGAGATCATTGATTTCAGTAAGTTATGGCTTTTTTTAGTGTAAGCATATATATATTTTTCTAAAACAAGTATCAGTAAGTGTCCTGGGTGTTAGTTCATATTTTCTGTTTCCAGCAATGTTCAGTACTGTATGTGCTTTGCACCTCAGAAGTGAGTCTGCCAAGGCACTTAGAGAATGTAAGCAAGTCTTTTAGGGACTTCATGAGAATGGGCTACCACTGACACAATACAAGAACCCATCCACCAGCAGAGTCAATCCCCCAACAAAGCATGTTTCCTTTATAACACTCAGCACCTGCTAAAATTCCACAATGAATAACAACAATCAAAAAAAAAAAAAAAGCTATTTACCACGTGTCACTAACAGGTAAAAGATTTCCCCTAATAAAAGCACAGAAAGTAGATCTTGGCTGCCATTAGTAACAGCACAGGTTTTTGTTTTGTTTTTTAAAAAAACAAATGAACAAAAAACAAATACCACACGCTTGCTTAAAGTAACAAGTGACTTCAAGAAACGCTCTTCCTTTTATCTGTCCTTAGAGGTGAGTTTTTCAATCAGTTCTTGAAGTGGTGCAAGTTCTCTTCTATCAATAAGGTTGAATTCCTGTAACAAGGATGAGGAGAAAGACATAGATACAGAGATTTATATGTGCAGCTCAGGTGAGAAGTCTTATTCAGATAGAAGTTATTCGGTAGTAGGCTCTTCGAGTCCAGGCTTAGCCACTACAGCATTTTCTGCCTGTCTGACGTTAGCTGAATAGCAGTGTTCGACTGCCGAAAGCTTTTTCCCCCACATAAAGGAAGGAAACGTAAGAAGATGCTCTTTTATTACAAGGGGAGGGGAGGAATGTAGCTCTGAAGCAAGCACACTCTTTTCAATCTAGCTTCAGATGCCGTCCTCCCTCTTTCTTTTGTTAGGAATTACTGTTCTACTGATTTATTTGGTAGGGAATACTTTTCAGTATTCAACTTTGCAGCAAACAAATACTTTGCTGAAAACTTTTCCGTTCCCTGAATGCTTCCAGCAGTAAATATACATAAAAATGGAGTAAGACACTACCGTAGGGTCCTGGAGGTGTTGACTCTCCTACAAATACACCAGCTGTTACGAAACTGAAGGGGCATTACTTTGATACACTACTTTTTCCAGAATATAATTGAAACCATAGCGCTCCTGCCACACTTACCTGAACAAAAAATATAAAGTGCTTGAAAGAAGTGTTAAGGTGTGCCTCTTCCTGTAGCTGGATCACTGGATCAAAGTGCTGGTGATAAATGTGAGCATAAACTCTGAAGAGACGCTTTAAAATTGTCTTTGCCACTGACATGAAATTCTTTGGGAATGGTACACCTAGAAATAAGAAAACAGATGGCTTATTTTTAAACGCCCATGCCATGTTCATGTATTTGGAAAGTCATTATAACCCAACCCTATCTCTTGCACAAGAAGGGCTGTTCCATTTCACTCAGCAATTCCGTCTGTAAATCACACCATGTAGTTCGGCTGAAGGACAATGACAAGCTCATTCAAAGACCGGAGGGGAGGCTTCCCTCCCTTCAGTAGACCTGTGGCTCCTGAACTTTTTCCAAGACAAATCTGACCACATTTCTACGCTGAACCCTCCTAGCTTCAGCTTCCAGCTACTAAATCTTGTTATGTCTCAGCTCAGTTTCCTGAAGAGCCTTCTCTGATCAAGAGTCTTCCTCCCTTCTGGTAGGATTCAGATACCCAAACACAGGTTATCTTTATGTGCTTATGGATGCCCCCTCAGTACCTGCCTGGTCTCTGACGGCCAACGCAGAAAAGGAGAAGTCTCCTGCAGGCTCTGAGTCTCACAAATGGCTCTGTGCACGTGTCCAAGATACCACAGGGTACTCCAAGGGACACCAGATACTTTTGTGTAGGTAACCAAAACCACCTTTGGTATCAGCCATCGAGTTTTACACTTCTCTCGGCTAAAGTGAAATCAGAAATAGGCTCTCTTCCACCTGCCTTGTGCCCAGCAAATAAGACTCCTGTTTCCATCCTGCTCATCACCATTCCTCAGCCAGAGGCTACTGCTTTCTTAACCGCCTGCTGAGGTACTCCGAAACATGCTCCTTTCAGTCATCTCAGTGAAAATGACCCAGGACAGGTAAAATCAGTTTCAAAAGCAGATCTCTGTCAGTGCACAAGTTTTATTAAAACTGGTTAGGAAACAGCAACCAGCTACTGGGAGCAATAATCTCTTTAGTTGACACATCCACGGGCTAAAAAAAGATATGTATCAACCATCTAAAAAGAAGATTAAACCTGTCTAGCTTCTCATCACATGGCAGTTTTTCCCAGTCAGCTTAATTCTTTTGCAGTCTTTCCAATTGCTGAAGTCCTGTCTGAAGGCCAGAGGCACAAGCTGGATGCTGTAGGCCAATCATGATCTCATCAATGGTTTAAAACCCTAGCAAATTAAATTTTCATACTCCTACTTAAGCTTGCCCTGCTTACACGTACATAATTTCTTTCACTGGCTGCTGCATTGCATGGGTAGTTCATATTTAGTTGGTTATTCATTGTGGTCTTTAAGTCTCTTTCTAAATCGCTACCTTTCAAAAATACATCCTGTTAAAAGAAAAAAGTCTTCAGCAAAGTATATGCTGCAGTTACAGGAATCGAGTCCTCATGTTGTCTTTTGAACACAACTTTAATATTAACTGTAACTATTTAATATCATTCCTATTAGTAGTTGAGACTTCTACCCCAGCTCTCAACTCTACCCTGAAACACCAAAACGAATGCCATAGTTTCCGAAGAAACCATGCTCGCATCTACTGAGCAGGGAAGATTCGGCTCTTGTCACTTCTTCCCAAACTAAGCAACCTTCTCTGCGTATCTGCTTAACTCTAAGTAAAAACAAATGCCACTTGATTCTGACAGGTGGCCCTGTTTCTCTGAAGAGGCTTATTGAAAGTGTGTCAAATGCTTCAGAAACTATTCACAAAATAAAAGCAATTAAGAGATCTCCCTTTTTCCACAATGGATCATAAGCCTATGAGTAGTGGTGTACTGGAAAACTGCCAATTAGCTTTAGAACAAATAGTCCTTCGTGCCTCTAGAAGCAGGGTTTTCTTCTCGTTATCGTTTCCGAACTGGTGGTTGTTCATTATTTTCCTCTTGCTTTTCTGAAACAAACCTCTTCAAAACATACATCTTTCATCTTCACTTGAAAAGAAAAAAAATCATTAACTTAAGATCAAAGATGCAATTCAGCTTCTTTGGAGGTAAGGCCTAGGAGAAGTTCCCCGTGAGGACCAAACATCTTTCCTGCATCAAAAAGCTGCCGGTTTGTACCAATTACTGGCTGTAAGGTTTTGAGACCCTCTGCCTTATTTCTAAGGAAACAACCCACTGTTCAAAATGAAAAAACATCAGATTTGATCAACACAGTCAGTTATTAAAGAGAAACAGTACTTCCTGCATGCAGAATTGTGATAGATGTTTATTAGGAGAATTAACACATGGATTAGAGTTCATGTGCTACCACAAATTTTACCTTAAAAGTGCCTTTATATGTATAACGTAACCTTTTAAAGTTGCCCTACTCATCAGTCGCTTAGGAGACCCTTTAATGGTACAAGACTTGAATATTCCTGTACAACTGTAACCCAAATACATTGTTCAATTTTACTTATTTACTTTACCTATTTTAGAAGGAAATAGCGTTTCATCATCCAGCTGATCCTGGACCCAAGTCATCAGGTAATCAATGTACTTTGGTGCAGAGCACTTAATTGGTTTCTTTATGTTTGTCCCATCTGCCCAGTGGTACTCATATCTGGGTTGGGACGACAACAACAAGACATTTCTTAACACAAGTGAATCATTCATATCAAGGCCTGGAAGGTTGCTCTTCCTGCTCCACTCCCCGTACTCCTACACCCTCCCACAACCCTTCCTTGAAACCAAGGTCCAAACGTTCCCGACTCATCTGCAGCTGCTCTGTACCCCACCTCCCCAGTGCAATCCTGCTTTAGCTGGACTCTCTTCTGAAGTCTGTGAAAGCCTTTAAAAACTTCATCCTTTATAGCACAACTCAATTCATCCTCAGTTGCAACGCTCCTGCCAAAATGCACATGGCAGCCTGCGGTCAAACCTAAATAATCCCTGTACATCAAAAGATGCTGTATGAGTAGGTTTGCACACCCTGAAAGGCCAACAGATACTTATTCTTTTTTAAACCTTTCTCCCCCTCCAAAAGAAAAACATTACCACCTGTTGAAGTGAAACATCAAAAAGTTACATGAGATTCTCACACAAATAAAAGCTAAGCTCCAGGGCTCACATCGGTGAAGGCACCTGACCGACCTCTAATGTGAAATTTCACCCAATGAGCCCTAGCAATGGGCTTCCCTTCACCTCCACTGGCAGAGAACAACTGCACAGCGAGTGGCAATGCTCAACATCTGCAGCAGCTGCCAGCCAGACACATTAGACCAATAAAATTTATGGAATTTCTTTACATGTAAAAATATTCTTTATAGATATTGCGTAACTGAAGACCAAACTACATCAGCTCTTGCCAGAGATCCCAAACTATGATTGTATTAGAGACACGGAAGAGATTCAGAGGTGGGTTAATGCCAAGGAATACTATTACAAAACTGAAAGCTGGTATAAAGTGCCTTTCAGCTAAGAGTCAGAAGAAAACTTCTACACGAAATAGTCCTCCTTAGAAAAGGTTGGTATCTGAAGGTCTAGCGCTACCATGCAGCGCACCAAGATTCAGAAGAATCTGTTTCCAGTTATACCACTGACCCACTTGACAGTTGCAAGCCAGTAACTGTCTTTTAGCGTAATTCTTCAATCTGTAGGTAAGGTAATCACACCTTTACAAACCACTGACATGACTACACAACAGTAAAACGTGTGCTCTTTTTATCCGTTTCCATTCACAGAGCTAGTAATGTTGACATCTTTTACGTAGCACATTTAATGAGCAGATTCCAGCGACATTCATTTTACAGTTATCATTTTAACTTCAGGAATTTAAAAAGCCATGGAAAAATGTATTAAGCAGCATCCATTTACAGGCACAATCAGACAGAAACAAGTCCTCATTAAATTAGAACGGAAAATTAGATATTTTGACCGGCTTGCGGAATGCAACTGACACAAGTCCAGACACAGGAGAAGATGGCTAATCTTTCAAACATACAGCTTAAAAAAAACAAACATGTTTAACATTGGGAGTCTGAGGATATAAGCTTTCAAGTGAACCACAGCATTTCTTTCTTTGTCTTGCTGAGTACAAATGCATGTATCTTAATATTCCTTGCCAATCCGTAACATCTGAGCAGTTTCTTCTCATCAGCACAGAGCCGTGCATAGCCCTCTCTTTCAGATCTGAACACAGCATAATCTCCTATGTCGGTTTTAAATCAGCCAGCCTTGCTCAGCCAACCAGCATCGCTATCGCTATAGCAGAACAGCTATCTGTGGGGCGAGCGTGCTGCCAAGCCAGAAGCAAAAAGGACTGCTGAGCTCTGCACCTCTGAAATCATCCCAGAGAAACAAATGAACAATGATTCAGACTAGCTGCAACACTCCTCTTTTAAAAACATAAAATTTAAAAAAATTAATAAACAAACAAAACAAAATATACAAGGAAAGCGATGTCAGCTCAGTCATGCTTTTACGGGAAACATAGCCACTTCATCTACAAAGTTTTATCTCAGTTCTTTTTTTAAAAGAATTAGAAGAGACATATTTCTTCTTTTCATGGAGGATACTATGCTCAATTTGGCTGTTATTTCTTAGTACAATAGTAGCTTACCACAACTTTTGGGCTGCAACCACCACGGTTTAAACTTTCCCTTGCTATCTCCAATTAGGACTGTGCAGACACTGGAGAACGTCATCAATTTTAAAGATCACACACATCATTTTTTGAAAAGCTTAACTGTATCTAATAAATCTGCCTTCTAATTTTGTTTAGCAAATTCAGTTTTGTCAGAACAGTAACTGGGAGAACATTTTCACAATAAACAAATTTTAAGAGTAATTATGAGCGTGCTGCTCACAATGGTATAAAAAGACCCCATTTTTATAATGGCAACAAATCAGAGGGTCTGAAAGCATTTAAAAATTGCTTCTCAAAACACATGCAAAAATTCCATACTTGCTGAACGGACCACAAAGTGTCTGGATTTCTGAAAAATCAGTATTCCTCAATTTAAGAGGTATTAACGTAGGACGAATATCAACACTTAGCTGAAGTGCCAGGTTCAGTCTGGAGACACAGAGTAAGACAACAAACTAAATTACATGCTAAAAATCTCGTCCAAACAACATATAAACATAAGAAGCCTCCCTCTTTCCCCACCCCCCAACACTATGGGTTAATTCTGCATTTTTTAGAGGAACGAATGCCATAGAACGTCTCTTTAAGTAACACAGCTCTTAAGAAAAAGCAGATCTATCCCAACAAAAATACAAGTCATACAGAGTATCTGAAAGTATTCCGGCAAACACCCCGTGCTCTATGCCGTGGGCATAATGTTCACGGTTGTTCCTAGGCTGTCAAAAGGCTTGGGGTTCGCCAGGGAGGGGAAAACAAACTCTTCCTACAAGATTAGGTACATCACCGAAAACAAATCAAGAATCCTAGCCCAACTTCTTA
The DNA here is from genome assembly GCF_026419915.1 of Harpia harpyja. Lineage (NCBI taxonomy): Eukaryota > Metazoa > Chordata > Aves > Accipitriformes > Accipitridae > Harpia > Harpia harpyja. Next base: position 2,351,079 of record NC_068941.1, read on the forward strand.
AACAAAAAAAGATAACTGAACACACATAAAAACTCCCACATATTAGTCATTTGAACTGCTACAGGAAACGAAGGGTAAAATCACATTTCTAGCTCAAGCTTGTGAGCTGTATTGAGTTTGTTCCAGGCTGGGCTTAAACCAGGGCATGAGCACAACACCTACAGCTCTGGTGATAGAAACAAATTAACCTTATCGTGGTATGCAGTTCCTCTACAGAAAATACATTTTTTAGAAACCTCTACAGTTTAGTGGAGGTTTTTAAGAGCAAAACAGGACAGAGCAAGAAATACACAGTTCATTTAAGCAAGCGCAGGGGAAAAAGCTAAGAAACCCTAACAAGTCTGGTACAATTCTCTCATACTAATAAACACAAGTTATTTGCCATGTATAAACAGAAAACCCAACTATGCTTCTCACACTAGAAAATACCCCTAAGTATAAACCACCACAGGACCAGATTCTCTACCTTGCAATTACATGTACATGGCCAACCCCCCCCCCCCCCAACAAAAACCAGCTTGACTAAACTTAAAGCTGTTACCTTGTCCAACACCAATAAAATGCAGTGGCTCAGCAATGCCTTTTAAAAGATTCTCAGACATTTATTTGGACCTATCAACTCTAAATCTCAGCAAAACTGTATTAAATCAGAGAGCTGAAAAATATTTACTCTGTTTTGTCCCTCGGTCATCAAGTGACACAGGTGCAGAGTGGAGTATCACAAAAAGGCAAAAGGATTGATATTACTAAGAAACACAGGCTATTTCAAAGGCCTGATTACATTATTTATTTGGTTTTTTTGCTGCAGACACACTGGGTAGAAGGCAGCATGCAAACATGCAATTACACCGTGTTACACCCCTGTAGGATTTATGGGAGCTGACCACTGTGGAGAGCCCAGCTATTCTGATTTGAACAAACGAAGACAGAAGCGCTGTGGACCAAGAAACCTCAGGAAAATCAGAAGGATGTTGAGAATTAAGAGTGAGCTTACTGCACTCGCACAAATGCCTAAATATGGATTTTAGAGCACCAGTTCACACATCCAGCTTTGAAAAATGCAGCAGCCATGTCCCTCCTTTGTGCTCTTTTTGAGGACTTAGAACCAGGGAGGAAAATGAAGAAAATTCCTCTCACCCAGTGCTGGTTAATAAACATATTACTTCTATGCAGGTTCTTAACTTACTATCATGCCTGTTGCACTCATGGTGATACTGCAACTGATACAAGAATAGCAAGAAGTGATAACCAACCAGGGTTTGTTTGGTAAGAAATGGTTGGTCTTTGCTGAAGTGAAAACAATGGAACATTACCATAAGTAATCATATGTTTTGGAATAAACCAGTACTTTTTTCAAATTGTTAGACAACGAGCTGCACAGCAGGAGAAGGAGATCTGTTCTTGACCTTTACGTCAATCCTTAACTAACTCAGTGTACTAATAATCTGATAGGAGCTAAGTCAGCAATCCTTCCAACAAAGACAAGTCCAGAAGAAATGAAAGTGATCCCACAGCACACAAAGATTAACCTGCCTCAGCTAAGTCCTTCTGTTAAGATTGCTACCAAAAAGAGCCAGTTGGTCACAGAACTAGCCATACAGCCCCAAGCGTTTGCTTAAAGGTAGCCCTTTAGAGAAGACAACCCTCCCTGTATCAAAAATAAAACACAAAAAACCAGACATGAACCTAGGTGACCTGTCTGTTGCCAAGGGTCTTTTTTTCTTTTTTTTTTTTTTTTTTTTCTTTTAAAGGGGTTTTAAAGGCAAAACACTAGTACCAGGCAGTGGATACAGGAAATATCACACTTCTGCTCTGGTTGCCCTCTCACCTAAGACATTTGGTTTAATTTTTCCATAGACTGGTACAAGCTTGTCAGTTGTGCTATGAAAATTGTGACTGAGCCACGACCAGTTCTCAACAGCTACCTGTGTATGCACCAGCACCTTACAACCCTTTTTTAATACATCAGCCATAAACACTTTTCCAGTGGGAATGCAAAAACCAGACTTCAGAGCCATCGAGTGCTTGCTGCTTTTGGTTCTCTCCAGCTACTCACGCTACGGCTGTCCAACCTGTTTCAAATGACCTTATGTAAGTCGTTTCAGAGTCTAACTCATACGCTTTTGTCTGAAATAGATGAGGATGCAATACTGGTGGTAGCTCAGCCATGGATGTGAGCAGACAGCAACCTTCAGCCTAAAAGCACTTATGAGCACCTAAGACTCAGTGCCTCTTCAACCAATATAGCTTGAGCCAGAAGAGAACAAGAAAGAGAGATAAGAAACAAAAAAAAGAAAAATCTGTAAATATCTGTGTTTTCATGCTGACAGGTTTTCCAGCAGTACTTCCCTGGAAAAAATTTTGCCAGCCACCTTTTAAGTGAAAGAAAGCCACACTCACTCAAACTAAAAAAACACTGTAGACGCTCCACTGCCGGTCAGCACCAGCCTCACAAACGACCCATTCCTGTGCCTGCCAGGCCTCGGCCCCTCACGTGCACATCGGTTTCCGATCCTTTCACAAGACCCATCCCTGAGCATGGGTGAGGGCTGCAGAGTTTCGGAAATGCTTTACAAATTCTAGGGACAAGATCACCTAACTGAAACTTCAGCAGAACACATCTTCCAGCCTCTAGCATCTCTTTTCTACCCTGCTTCATAACTATTTGAGTAAGACATATATTTCTGTCAACGGCTATCAGTCTCTTTGGAGAGAAATAAATTGTTTAGTGTGGCAAGCAGACAGCTAAGGCTTTAATAATTAACCTCCACCCCCAAATAACTGCTTCTCAGCAGACAAACAATAAAGCAAAGAAATATTTTCATGCTCTTATTTAATAAATAAGAGTCTGTTCTGCATGCCAAAGCACAAAGCAGACAATGGGCTGTGTTATTGCACAAGCCTATCCCAAAGTTCTTTTGCATAATGGTAAACTACTCCTTTTGTATTTTCACCCCTCCCCGGTTTGCAGCAGCAGGTCTGCCTGCCCACACTGGCTTTGGCATTCAGCAGCATCCATGTTTAGTTTAAGAATGTAGCACCAAAGCTTTTCTTGGTCCATCTGGCTGCTTTCGCCTTGCAGAGCTCCTGCCCTCTCTATCTTGCCTTCCCAGCAGCACCCTTTTGCACGTCCTCAGCTCCCCACCACAATGGCTGGCAATCACTGGCTTCAGACAGTAACAACAAATGTCATTATAAAAGGGGAGGAAGTGGAGGAGAGGATTGCTTTTCTTTATTGCTTATTTAAGATTACACAGTAAATTAGAAGGAAGCAGTGCCCTCCCTTGCCACTCGCTTAGAAATACAGGTATTTTCCTCTTTGGATGACACTAAGCAGCTGGAGAGCAAGAAAAAACACAAACGTTGGATGTCTGTACAAAAGCAGAAGCAAGAATCAAAGAAGTGAAACTTAACTGAGGGACAGGGTAGGGGATCCTTATCCAGACTACTGAAAACTGTAGACAAGTTTATTTCTGCAATATCTACTCAAACTCCTAAAAGAAATATTTTGGTAAGCCCTAACTGAACGCTTCCATATAAAAACTTCAAATCGTAATTTAAGAAGTCCTCATTAACATTTCAGAAAAAAAGGAAAAATAGTTTTGATAATCGTTTTACTTCCCAGGCTAAAGAAAAAAAAAAAAACCAAAATACAACCAACCCAGCAAAAAAAAAAAATCCCCCCGAAACACCCTTCCGCTCCCCACTCCCTTAACAAAGGTTCAAATTTTTTTCTCCCTCCACAGGTAACAAGAGAAGACATCCTTTCCGCCCACAGAGGTTACCTTATCTTTGGCACTCAACTGAGCTAGTCTCAAGTTTTCAAATGCAAAATCATCTCAAAAATTGCACACTTAACAATGTGTAAAAAATAATCTTACTTTGGGCCAGCGGACATCACAGGGCAGCTCTCCTCTGTGCAGAAGTCCGTAATGGTTCCATAAAGCATATTAATCTGGTTGAAGAAGTCGACAGCTGTAAAGCATTTAAACCATCAATTAACACTCCACAGTGTAACAGCAACACAAGCTTCCTATAGCCTTAACTGTAAAGTGCACACTGCTGAAGAGGGTCCTGGAATATATTTTCTGATTTGTTGTTATTGCTTTTTAAAATGTATTATAAAGGAGATGCAGAATACAACCACCAACTTTCTGGAACAGCCTCTGGCAATAACTACTTAATTGCTCACTGCAGCAAAATCTTCATTTGAAAGAAGAAAAGGGAAAGAGAAAGCCGAGTTATTTCTTTTTCTGAAAGTCTGGTGCATTTTATTAGAATCCCAAATTCTACTGGCAAGTCTGGAATGAAACAACTACAGAGAGCTGTTACTCATTAGGTCACACTGACTTCCCTCAGGCTTTGTATTCCACAAGATTATCTTCTCAAAGAACATGTCATAGAATCATAGAACAGTTTGCGTTGGAAAGGACCTTAAAGATAACCGCCCTGCCACAGGCAGGGACACCTTCCGCTAGACCAGGTTGCTCAAAGCCCCATCCAACCTGGCCTTGAACACTTCCAGGGAGGGGGCATCCACAACTTCTCCGGGCAACCTGTTCCAGTGCCTCACCACCCTCGCAGTGAAGAATTTCTTCCTTAAATCCAATTTAAATCTACCCTCTTCTAGTTATGTTACCATCAATCACTACCTGTATGGGAGGTGGGTACAGAAGTCATGACATAGGAATAGTTACAGTGCCAAGCAACTTCTGTTCCTTAGATTATCAATTAACTACCACAAATCAGTATTTAGCCCACAATGTTTCCTCATTATAAACTACCCTTAGGGTTTTGTTCAGGGGGGTTATTGCTTAAGTTTTGTTACATCTTTGAGAAAGCCAGAACTTTTTTTTTTTAATGGTCTACAGTTGAATTACTGAAATAAAAGGCCAGAAGTTAGCGTATCTAAATACTCCCACAGTTCTTACTACTTTAAATAGATGCTTGATTACTTAGAACTCTTTGGAAGCAAGGCTCTTTTTCAGTAACCTAACAGCAGGTTCTGTTCTTAGGAACTGTGGTCACTGTAATCAGTTTATAAAATCCACTTTACCTCTCCTCAGTGAATGGCCCCCCTTGCATCTGTTGGGGAGCACAGCACATTACCAAGGTATCAATAGATAAGTTCATCTTTTCAAAATGTCTTTCAGACAACGGATGTCATGAGTAAAAATTGAAAGGTAACCAATATTAAGCACTAGGAAATAAAAGTTTAAGTAGGGTGGGTTAAATTCTTACAAGTGTGGCAGAATTCAACTCCTCCTATTTAACCACGGTGCTTTGCAAATTTAACTATTTCACTGACACACCCTTACCCTGAAAGGAACCATATATAACATACAAATAGATTTAATGCCCCAGTGCCCAGTCGAGGCTACATTGCTTCTACTGCTAAGAGCACTGGGCCTGCCACCTCTGACAACAGGAGCCTTTACAGCTAGAAACTTCATTTATGAATCATGTGTGCAGAGCTAGTCCTCAGGATGAGAAACCAGCGTGCAGTCTGTCTGGGCTCAGCATCACTTAAAACTTACTTTACTTCAGTGCTACCTGTGTTATGCCTGCAATTCAATGTGCCAGTGACAAACTGTTTCTTTATTGAGACAGATTTCTGGAATTCTGAAATGAAACCCCTTATCAGCAGCACTGACAGTCTAATCGTGTCACCAAATAGCCATGTGTCATTCAATTTAGTGTTCAGGTGACAAACAAAGCTCTTCATTCTGAACCAAGAGTGAAAGGTTTTCCTGTGACCTGTCTCTGCAGTAGTCAGACACATTTGTCTTAACTTTAAAAATGAGTTTAAAGAAATGAGTTTGAAAGAGAGTTAACACTTGCAACACTGAATAGTCTCATACAACCAATCTGCAGGACACTGTGGAATTAACACTAACAATGGACTCCTCTCAATCCAGTGCCATGCCAAAGAGAAGCAGGCATTTTACTTGGTAGCCTACCCAAATTTGTGTTCCTTGCTTAACTCTATTACAGAGATATACAGTTCTGCTGTAATGAAATGGAGATTGACATCCTAAATCTAAGCACTAGCAGATACCACGTACTGTGAAAGTAACTGATGGCTGAGGAAAGGGAGGGTTAAGTACTGCAGCTCCCCTCACTGATTTTTCCAGAGAATAAACATCAAAGATTATTACACGAACATCATGGCAGCAAGTTACAGCTACTGTTCAGCAGATGCAGGATACGAGCTACAACTGCATCACGCAACTTCCCAGGTATCAAAAAAGGGAAGCTAATAGAAACTGGTATGGCATGCACTCAGCACAGCTCATCTCCAGCAACAAGATCATGGTTTTTTTCCCCTGCACAGCAAAAGCAGAAAACAACAAAACAACATTGAGAAAGGTTGATAAAAAAATTATAGAGGACCAGGAGGACTCCTAAAGCTTGTTTGGGTGGGGGGAGAGGGCAGTTCTCACCAGAGGCAGCAAGAAGTGGTTATACACAGCCCTTGTTTCTTAAGTGTACACAAGAACTGTTTATTAAGTTTCCATTCCTTGCTCCCAGTAGAAACCACAGCCCAATGTTTGTTTCAAGGCAAGTATGTTCAAAAAACCCACACAGACTTCGACAAGATGACTGATTATTGTGAATTCCACACTTGCAAGTCTCAAAAGGCCATGAGACACACCACCCATCCACCAAAGCCAGCAGCGTGTGACAAACAAGAAAAATCCAAGAACCTCCTTTCCAACACGCGTAAAGCTGTACAGCGTCTCTGCATATTTTCATTTCCTCTTTTCACTCATTGTTCTTAAGTTTCAAGGGCTTAGATTATTTTTCCCAAGTGCTTTTCTACTCGAAGAAGTGCACACTGTCTGGTGTTCTACTACAAAAATATGGGCAAGGTATACTTCTGAAATTATTTTTTAGTATTTTCAAACCGAGGAGATTTCAAATGAAACAAAAACTGATTACACACTTCTCACCTTTATTTTGAAAACATATTTGAAAAATCTACATGTATATCAACTCATTAACATAAGACATCAGTAAGGCTAAGAGTTGAGCAAGAAGTAGAAGAGCAGAGCACATTTGCTCCTGCGCTCTCACTATGGTGAAGGACAAAACCAATGACATTGTCACACGTTTTATTTCCTTGTTAGATCTCTCAATCAAAAGAAGGGGCTCACAGCTACCATTAACTGGTACTAGGTGTGGTAGAGGGATGCTGTAAATGAAAGGACCATGTAATCAGTTAACCACTTCTAGACAAAAAATTAAACATTTAAAACCCACTATGCTGCAGGAGGCATGAAAGAGGACCATTTCATTACAGAATGCAGCTGTTACCAAAAGGCAGCTCCCACTTTTTTGTCCAGTGCTTCGCTGCCTTTTGCCACCCAGCTAATTTAACAGTTAAATCATTTGGGAAGGGAAAAACACCACTGCTACACAGGAAAAGAGAAACATAGAGTGGAGGAACCACCAAAAGGGAAGGATGCCAACAATATCTGAAGCATCTTTAGTAATGCTTACTCATAAAAAAGGGCGGGCTTTTTTTCTAGGCAGCTTTGCAATACAGTGTGAATAAACTTTTATAAAGAACAGTGTCAGCAATTTCAACATTCCCTGGGAGCAGTGGCAAGTCATATACCAGAGCGCTGTGTGGCTAATTAAGAACCGGAAGGTTGAAGCCAGTATGACAGTTTCACTTCCCAAACAAGTCAAAGAGCAAGAAGAAATAGACAGAACCACATAAACAATTAGAAGACATTTATCTTGAGTATAATTTATACTGCAATGCACAATCAATACCATACAATCACGGAAGCATGCCAAGCCAAAGACACAAAAGATGAGAAAATACCCAGACAGGGCACAGAGTTTGTGGCAGCCGGAACTCTGCACGGGCTACGGAGCATGGTAGGACTTGGGTTAATCCATTCTTTAAAAGCAGAAGGCAGGCAGCAAATTCATGCAGCAGGGAGAGGAAGGAGGAGGAAACATGGTCAAGCAATCAGAAAACACTAACTTGGGCACCATTGTTTAGCCTGACCTAGCATGAAAGGAGAGAGTTAGGACAAACAGCTTTAGAGGAAGTTAAAATAATGACATCAGAGACTTGCCAGAGCAAAGGCTCACAACTTGGTTGAAACAAAAGGGAGGAACTAACTTTAGCAAAATTGCAAAGATTGATCTCTGGGTTTGTTAAAGGCAAAAGGAAAGCCAGGCCATACACGTGACTGTAGTCTTTAGCATCTTTTAGACCCAGCCCTCACACTTAGCTAAATTAAGGTTTTATGCCTAGTATGTAGAGGCTTGACTATACCATTGGGTAACAACCCTAGCTGAAAAAGCGCTAGATTAAACATATTAAGATGGCACTGACAGGCTACTTTCTAAAAACAGCAGTGACATTTCTACTTCAGCACTTGTTTGTGATCAAGGGCTCAGACTTTAACCACTAAGAATAAGAATTATTTTGTTAACAGGAACATATTTTTGGCACAAGATTAAGGAGTTTTTGTCTCGGTGAGACACTCTGCATCTGTCAGCTCTAAATGATACAACATTCACCTTTCCCAACCGCAGCAGTGGTGCAGCCAGGAAGAAGAGCCTACCCCACTAGAAAGGAGTACACAGTTGCTCTCCCACAAGCGTCAGCCCACATTCAACACCCCCTTTATGAAAAAAACGTTAGCTAACTTACTGTTAACTGCAACCCATTCATTTAAGTCTTCACCCTCTGGAAGCATAACGGCCATCCGGAGATTACCGCTTCCAAGCGTGGCTTCGGCATGTTTTAGCAGCTCATACTGGTGAGACCCCTCCGGAATATTCTTCTTTGGTTTGAAGGTTTTGGAAGAGCGACTACCACTGCAAAAGGGAGAGGAAATATTTACAGAACTTGTGGAAAGGGATGGGAAAAGGAAAGGAGCAGACAAGTCACGCATAAGCACAGGATTAACAAATACTTTCCCCGCTCCTGTATTTTCATGTCGAAAAAGCGTATTCAACAAAAACTGGGACGCAGAAGTAACAGGTGCTTTGACTTGTTTAAACAATTAAATGATTCTCCACTATCCTGCCTTCTCATCTGCTCAACCTACTGTTAAGCCAGCTGGATAATTGGGAACCCTCAGACTCGCTCTCCTCTCTCAGCAAACTGGATCATGGTCAAGACCAAAAATATTTCCTTCCCCAGAATCTGGACAGCTACATATCGAGGACAGCAGCCCAGCCACACAGAAACCTTATTTAGTCTGAACAGCCCTGACGCTTGTCATGTTAATTAAACATACTATTTATTTAACAGAAAAACCCATGTTCTTTTTCTAACACCCACCTTCATGAGACAGGAAATGTCACCACACATGCACAAGTGTAATAAAAAGGTAGGTATAGCCTGTTCAGACCCGTCTTTCCCAATCGAGTATGATCTGTTAAGTAGTTACTATTAATTCCTCAAAAACAAGCTGCTGTTATTTAGGAAAGCGTACTTTCTGCAGGCCTAGCCGATTCAGAATATTACCTTAGCTACCAATATAAAGTAGCTTTTCCAGTATCTGGTATTGTTTAGGAACTTAGTTTTTAAAATACAGTTGCTCAGAAATACACAAACGCTTTAGCTCAAGACTGATACAATACCACATTTTCCACAAACTTTCTATGTCATTTTCCCCTGGTTTCACAGCATACATACCTTTCAGTCCACCAGTCTGGCAAGAAATAATGACCGCAACTTTTACAACTTTCATATAAATCATTTTCTTACCTATAATTTTGTTTGAAAACCAGGGACTGACTTAGAAAAAAGTGTAGACATTTGAATTTTAAATGATGGCGGTGAGCCTGGATGGTACATTAACCCCTCACATGTCAGAAACATGATGTGTAAAATTAAATATTTGCAGAAAAGTGTCAAATGAGCCAATACTTGTGAATGTTTTAATGTATGAGCTGAGAAAAGATTTCGGTTGGAAAAGGAAAACTGAGCTCTGAATTCCAATGGAAGAAAGTGGAAAGATGTGAAACCCAGACAGCAGAATTTTCATTACACGTATTATCCAGTTCTCATTTCTTTATATAAAAGACTTTGCCAATTTTTCACCATCTCTCTACAGGACCAAACAGAAATTCTTGTAAGTGGGGCATAAGGGTTGTCCCCAGCTCACTAAATACGTAACCTGCATATGCAAGTGTTGTAGCTTATCTTTGAAGCAATGCTAGTGTAGCTACACTGTCACGCAGAAGCACTCTAAAAAACTTAACTCTGCATCTCATTTTCCCCACCACACCATCAACAGAAGATTAACAAACAACACTCGCTTCTACAATCCCGAATGCCAACAGCTGTAGCAGAGACACAATGTGCACCAAAAAAACACAACAAAAATTGTTCTTGCCGAAACACATAACGGCAGGTGATTGAGAACATGTCATTTGCCAAGCATATGACAAAACTGCCTAACAGTTCATTAGGTCTCAGTTTAGACCCGAACAAGAGCAACGAAGAAGAAAACGTACTGAAACTGGACATAAATAACGAGTTCCCCAAATTCTTTCAGGCAGGTAGCAACATCTTTGCAGGTGCATCTTTGGGTATTGAACAGATCCCACAAGTCCAGCTGGTTCGAGATTTACATGGTCCCGGTCCTACTCTGACTCTCCCTTGCTACAAAGGGGCAGCAGCATCCTCCCCCTCCCGTAGGCCTCTGGAGTAATCCCGTTTTCTAACCCTCATAAAGAAGCACTTGGCTGGGCTACCAGAGATCGTGGGATGATACAGTTGAATGGGCCACGTACATTCACACAGACACCAGAACAATACTAATGCAGTCAGCTACTAAATGCAACAGAGCCAGCAGGAGGAAGAGGAAACATATGGCTCCCATCTATCCTGTTACAGGACACTTCTAACATGCACCCAGTCATTTGCATTTCACCCTAAGCAAGGATACCAGATTCAAATCTTAAATAAAATAATTGCCTCCCAGTGGGAGTGAGAAGCCTTTGTGGCTCAGGGAGTTCCCTTCACCTCCCACCCCTCCGGCCACCTGCATTTGTTACCAGGGCAGGTTCAAACCAACTCTAAAGAAAAAGCAAGTGAAAAAATCCTAGCAAACAAAAACCCAAATCTTTTAACTGACTGCTTAAGAGACCCAAGTTTTTCTCTTCAGGAACTAATCTACTTTATAGCCACTGTGCCAACACAGGGGGTAAAAATACAACTTAAAACATCTGGCAATTGCTTTGGTGTATGGCTGCACAGACAGGGCTGACGCAAGGTAATATTCAGAACAACTGAAGAGCAAGAGAGACTGGTATTGTTATCTTTCCACGTGTGTCAGTGTAGGCAGAGGAAAACCAGCACATGCTAAACACAAGCACAGCACTTCCTAAGTCACTTGCAAGATTTTGCTGTCACTCCATGCTAACTAGCCATCCTAACTCCTAAGACTTCCGTGAAAAGGAAACCAAAGGTTTCCACAGGCTTACCACCACTCCAAAGCTCAGGTCATTCATTCTTCATAAATAAGAACGGAAAGTAAAGAGATTCCTCCCCCTGCCCCCGCTGCTTACACAAAATCCCTAATTCCTAGAACTTAAGTCCTCCTTTCACCATGTTTCACAACCTAACGTACACCAGCTTCTCTTTTGTAATACTGTCATTTTCATACAATGATGAAGACTGAAAAAACTTAACTGCTGTAACTGGTCTGGCGCAGTTGCCCAAGGCAAGATCTACAAGTTCATTATAGAGACTACTACTGGGTGCGTGGAGCTCCCCGAGCGTGATGACAAAAGCTCTATCCAGACAGAGGAAGCACTTACCAAGAGGATTCAGATCATGAAGAGCAGCACCCACTTACAGCTTCAGCAGAAAATCTTTGTTCAGGAAAAGAAAGTGGTACAGAAACATAGGAAGCAGTAACTGGAAAAAGATTATGAAATAACTAAACCAAGAAACTGTTTGGATTTTAGCAAAAAGGGTAAGCCAACGGAAGGCATGAGAGTTCGAGAACAAGGCACAAGGAAAGCATGGTGAAAGAACTCCCTAAATAAAACAGTTTATTTTGAGAAAACTCTGGGTAGGAGTTCACACCGTATCCACCCCAGATCCTGAGCTTGTTGCCTTACAGCAAACCAAGTCATTGCAGATCTGCTGAACACCCATCTTCCATGGTCAAGGAAGCAAGAGAACGCACAACATACTGGAAAATTGTTAGGTATCACTTAATCCCTGCTACCCCCCTTCCCAGAAACAGGGGGGTTCTTCCCATAAGCTGGCAAAAACTGTAACAACAGAATACACAATGATTTGGTCTCATCATCTGTTCCAAATACGCCATTCCATATTGGCCGCCACTACCTTTCTGATCACTACTTCTCAAATTCAGCACAGCCATCCTAGGACAGCAGGAAGTGGTCTCACACGAAAGTCAGGCAGGCATCCAAAAGGAAAAGTAATTAGGATAAATGCAGGCTGCTAGTTGTCGCATGCTACGGAACTATCTGCAATTTTGGCAATAGATTATCAGAATTCCATTCATTTATGCAGTTCATTGTATGTGAAGCCAGTTAACTGCAAGCACTCCTTGATACAAATGAAAGTTCAAGGACTCAACAACCTGGTATGGCTTCTCTAAGCCAAAACCCTCGTAGGACATGTTTGCTCTTGAGAAGTCTAGTTATAAATGTTGCTGCAAACATTATTTCAACTACCTTATTAGTTCAGAAGCTCTCCTATTATTTAACCAAAAAAACCCATGCTCATTTATTTATGCCTTAGCACCATCAGTTAACTACCCCTTTAAATGGTTACCTTACTAAGTAATCCCACTTCCTCTCTAAACCCTGACCACAGCAGCATCTTATTCCTGCTATCCTGCATTACGATTCCCAACACTGAGCTGAAGGCATCTTAAAAAACCAAAACAGATAAAGAATGATTTTTTTTTTTCCAATTATGTCAATCTGTTACATGTGACAGATTTAGAAAGCCTTCTTGTTCCAGGCCTATTTCCTTAACTCCTTGAGCATTTGGTGAAAAAAGTAACTTCGAGAGTTCTGTCTGGTGGCCAACAATACACACAATAATAGATGTCTTGATCAAGTATGACATTTTATTTTCACCTACATTCCGTACGTATTGGGTTTGCATGGCAAGGTTTTGGTAGCTGGGGGGAGGCTACAGGGGTGGCTTCTGTGAGAAGCTGCTAGAAGCTTCCCCTGTGTCAGACAGAGCCCATGCCAGCCGCCTCCGAGACGGACCCGCCGCTGGCCGAGGCCGAGCCCATCAGCGATGGTGGTAGCGCCTTTGTGATAAGGTATTTCAGAAGGGGAAAAAAAATTGCTGGGGCACAGAAATGGCAGCCAGAGAGAGGAGTGAGAACATGCGAGAGCACCAGCCCTGCAGACCCCCAGGTCAGTGCAGAAGGAGGGGAGGAGATGCTCCAGGCGCCGGAGCAGAGATTCCCCTGCAGCCCGTGGGGAAGACCACGGTGAGGCAGGCTGTCCCCCTGCAGCCCAGGGAGGTCCACGGGGGAGCAGATCTCCACCTGCAGCCCAGGGAGAGAGGACCCCACGCCGGAGCAGGGGGATGCCCGAAGGAGGCTGTGACCCCGTGGGAAGCCCGCACTGGAGCTGTCTGTTCCTGAAGGACTGCAGCCCGTGGAAGGGACCCATGCCGGAGCAGTTTGTGAAGAACTGCAGCCCGTGGGAAGGACCCACGTTGGAGAAGTTCATGGAGAACGGTCTCCCGTGGGAGGGACCCCACGCTGGAGCAGGGGAAGAGTGTGAGGAGGAAGGAGCGGCAGAGGCAAGGTGTGACGAACTGACCCCAACCCCCATTCCCTGTCCCCCTGCACCGCTAGCGGGAAGGAGGAAGAGAATTCGGGAGTGAAGTTGTGCCCGGGAAGAAGGGGGGGGTGGGGGAAGGGGTTTTAAGATTTGGCTTTATTTCTCACTACCATATTCTGATTGCATTGGTAATAAATTAAGTTAGTTTTCCCCAAGTCGAGCCTGTTTTGCCTGTGACGGTAATTGGTGAGTGATCTCTCCCTGTCCTTACCTCAACCCACAAGCCTTTCGTTATATTTCTTCTGCCCTGTCCAGCTGAGGCGGGGAATGATCGAGCTGCTTTGGTGGGCACCTGGTATCCGGCCAGGGTCAACCCACCACACCATAACACAATTAGCTCTATCTGTGAGCCATTTCTCCCGAGATTTTAAAATGCTCCGAGCAAGCAGGCAGCACCTGCCTTTCCCTGTTAAGAGTCTCTGAACAGTCCTTCAGTTTCAAAACATCACATTAATGCAGAAGTGAAAGGGGACAGAGAAAGCCTCAGAAATGCCACACTGAAGATCCCATATTCCTGGACATAAAAAGGCCATGAAATGGGGAACACGTTGCATCATCCCCACTATTTGCCACAACCAATTTCTAGACTTTCAAAAAGAACTGACTTCTCACAAAATTCTTGCAATTCCAAGGACGTTTTGCTCTCTTCACTCCCACATCCAACATTTCTAGCAAATTATGGCCTTCTATTTTTATAGGTAAGTACAGCTACAGCAGTGCCAGATGCAGTTCGACCCAGTACTAAATCAGGAAATGTGTTTAAAGCAATTGACTCACTGAGCCGGGATGAGTCTGGAAGCCTGGCGAGGAAGCCACACTTCTGAGCCACAAGCAGCGCTTCCCACTGTCAGAAGCCCACACGCCACTTGGCCTCACAAAGACGTCACAACTTGCTTGTAAGCAAGAACACAACATTTCCTCCAAAGCTGTAATTTTATCTAGTCATCTGCTGACAGGGAGGGTTTTTAACGATGCAGATTATGCAGGCTGTTCTGTCTTAGGTTAGCAAGATAATGTTTCCAGAAGAAAGAAAAATTTTCAGGCATCCTGCTTACACCACACTTACCAAGCTGCCTCAACAGCCCACTTCAGCTTCAAACGCAGCATCGGCCGATCTTTTACAATCAAAGCAGCTAAATATCCAGGCTAAACTCGTGCTACACTTCTTGTTAACTGCAGGAAAGGAGCCACTTAAACCTTCGCGCTCCTAAGAGAAGCACTTTGGCTGTCCTGGCTTAGACCTCCTCACACCCAACTATTTGCGTACTGTAGTCTTTCAGTGGAGCTTTTCACCTATTTCCATGAAGTCTGCCGCTATCCGGGGAAACTTGAATTAGAAGATAAAAGCTTAGGCTGCTTATGCATTAAACTTAAGGCTTCACAGCTTGTTCTTATGACAAAACCAACCTCTCACCACAGAACCAAGCTCTTACCTACTATTGCGTCTAGCACGTCTCAAAGCTACAAGCAAAAAAACCTTGCCCGGAACCTAGCGTGCTTCACAATCAAACACAGAGATGCAGATCAAAGCTCAAATCCTGCCTCTACCCAGGCTGCCAACCTATCCATTTTGCAGCAGCAGCACAACCTAAACCACTGAAATATTAACAGTGCTCCAAAGTCTTCCTCAAATTCCTCTTGAGCAAACACAACCAGACCAAGTTATCCCGTAATTCACTGACAATTCATTACGGCATCTTTAACTAATGCAGTACTTACAAAGTAGGCGATTACTATGCCATTGGCAAAATGGAAGAAGGAGAAGTAGAGATGCCACCCTGGAGAACATGTAAGAATCTGAAAACCTTTTTTTTTCCCCTGCACACCTACTTGCACATCACGTACCAAACTGACATGTTTTACAAGAAATTAAGATTTTATTTTAAAATATCACACGCAGTCAACTTCCACAGAAAGTATAGAGACCACTGCTCCTCCTATCTGTTTCAGGCTACCTGTAGGCTCAAGAACACAGTGCTGCAATTACCATAAATCATTTCATACAGGGCTCATCAGTGGACTGTTTTATCAAACACTGGAAAGGACAGAAACCTGCCCTGGGGAAAAACAAATAGAAAATGCTGCAGTGACGCCGTTCTCAGGATACACTTGCCACCTATATTCTTCTAACTGGTATATAATGCTGAGGCCATGGGATATCATCTTTCTTTCTTTCCTTGGGGGAACGTGCGAGTCACTAACTTCTGCAAGTATAACTATAACACTCAGTGCCTGCCAAAAGCGTTCATCACCATGGTCCAACTGAAATAAGCCCTTCAAAATATTTGGAAGTGCTCAAGAGATTCTGAAAAAGCCAAACTCGAGACAGTACGCAGAACGTTTACCTGGGGCATGGTAACTTTTCATATTTCAACTCCTGCTTTTTCATCTTCAAAGGCCTTTGCAAGCATTAATTAATGCTCACAAAGTATCTTTGAAGTAGGCATCATTAGCATCTTGTTAGACACAGGGAAACTGAGGCAGCAACTCACTGCCAAAGGCCAACAAGTACATTTATCAGTCCCCAAGTTTCAGTTCTCTATCTCCCCATCTCCCTTCTCCTGCTGCGCCTCTTTCTAAACTCCCATACACAGAAACACTGTAAGGTGAGAACCAAATTCCAAAGCAGCAAACAATTCAAGCCTTCAAACAATAATATGGGTCTTCAAATGATAACATCCTGCTAAGAACAGACACATCAGAGTATGATCGTGTTAGTGTCCAACAGCCAACACGTTGACATAGAAATTTAAAGGTCAAGCAACTTTGGGGAAATCAAATCAATAGTTCCAGCATTTTCCCCATGACAATCACAGCATCAGGACAGCAGGTAAACTTAAGTTAAGTTGTACATGTTCGAAATCTGCACTGACGAAGATTTAACTTGAGCATTTCTATTTATAAAAATGAGTAGTCACAACATTTCTGTTCTGAAGAGAGTGTGCGAGCCAGGCATTACTTTGTTCAGCTCTTACAATACCAAGAAGTCAATTATTTCCAGTCCAATTTCCACTCATTAAAATAAGCCTGTCTCACTCAGTTCACTTAAATTTGGAGGTAACAAATCCAATGTAAGAATTCAAGAAGCAAGCATTCCACAATCTTGTGTTCCTTCGATGTCCTACCACGCAGCAGGTCTCAAGACAAATAAAAGTAACCACCAACTCAGGACAGAGAAAGACGGCCAAGGAAGCTTCAGTCCCATGATCAGAGGTTACAGGTCCAATGGGCCAGAGAAACGAGTGCTTCTGCCAGGCTCTGGGGCAGGATGAGAGACCCCAGAGCCCAGCTATTCAAGAGCTATAGACAATTTTGCAAATGCTGTTCTGCTCCCCGCGATTACTTCCCGTGAAGATGACTATGAGACCCCTTTAAAAGAACGGGCTAATGGTTTTACATGAGATATGGTGCTATCAGTCCAGCCAACGCGAATTCAGAAGACTGAAGTGCTCCAGGACAGTACAGTACTGGGTTACAACTCGACATTAATAGGTATTTGAAGGCTGTTCAACACAATCCGAGAGTTTAAAGCCAGCAAGCATATGGCTAAGTAGATACTCTAAGTGCACAAGCTGATAGCTCTCACCCTGAAAAACGTCCCTCTGTGTAAATTCTTCAGATACAGTCACTGTATTATTCTGAACAATAATAAAAGCAACACGCTTTTAAAGAGCACTCCCATCTAACAAAAATAACTTTCACAAACATTAAGCTATAAAAAGTACAATTTTCTTCACATGGAAGGAAATACAGACTCTGCCAAGATCACTAAGCAAATCAAAGCAGACCGTCTGGGAAAGAGTTAAGAGCTGCCAACTCCTTATACAACATAGCTGCTCTCCCAAAAAAAGGTAAGGCAGTAGTTAGAAAGCAATTCCAAGGCCCAGGGTTTTTGTTTTGCTTTGTTTCTTTGTTTAGGTTTTTTTTTAAGGAAGAATCAGTTGCACTGACTTGAAAAATTGTCACAGGCACATGGTCATTCCTATAGAAACGAAATACATGTTGTTTAGTGTTTATACACTCTACTGTAGGAAACAGTAACTCAAAGTACTTAAATCAATGGCACACAGCTGAAATTTCCCCCTGTAGCTAGTATGAGATACAAGAATAACCTAAATTGCCTACTACACCTAGAGTAAGTCACTGAAGTTGGAAATATCAAAGGTAAAAATGGTGAAAGTACAGGTGCCTAAGAAATTATTCTTCCCAAAGCTAACACTGCACTTGGTAACGAGGCCTCCACTTTTATAAAGAATGTCTTTGTGTGGTTAACTCACCTATTGCCTGCCCAAGCCACAGCCAGTTGCCAAGGCTACAAAAGCCCGGTGCCTCGGAGCCAAGTTACTTCTTCCCAGATTTCAGCATGCTCCTTCTGCAGCACTGCCATCAGGCAAGCGGTGTGGAGCATCTTCAGGAATAAGTACTCGACTCTGCCAAAGAAACAACTTAGGCTTCCAGACATCTCTGTGCAAACCCATCCCCGTCATATTCCCACAGGGGCTCCTGCTCGCTCCAGAACCGAATTGCTTCCTACGTTAAGCTGTCCTTTCAGACGCCTGACCCCCTGTTGCAAGGAAGGGTGCTTGCTTTCTGCCTCCCAGTGACAGGCTCTCCTCACTCGCAGGCTGGCGAGGAGGCCCGGCCGGACCTTCCCCTTGGCCAGGCGCCCGGCGTTGGGTCGGGGAGAGCGGCTGCAGCTCCTGCCCGAGCCCACGGCCTCTCCGGGGGGAAGCAGGCAGGCCCTGCTCCGCTCAGGTCCTCTCCTTGCAGGGGCTTCTGCTGAGCATGGCAAAGCTGCCCGTGGCAGCCGCTTCCCCGCAGAGCTCTGTGGCGGTTTGTCTGGTTGGTTCCCCCCCCCCCCCCCCCAAAAAAACTCCAGGTCCTTGAGCTTAGCAGCTTAACAAGAAATTCAGATTTGAAAATAAATAAATAAATCCCAAGGTAACAGACACAAAACACAACTTTCCACAAAAGGCAGGGGGTCCTTTCAGAAGAGAAAGGAAGGAAAAAAGCTTAGTTTCAAACACCATTTTTTTTAAGTACTGAATACCACTCTTTAAAAAAAAAAAAAAAAAAAAAGCCACCAGCAAACATGAACCAAAAAGTTTCCTCATCTGAAAAAAAAATAAAGGTATCACAGACTGGGGGAATTTAAAACAATGTCCTTATATTTCAGCACATGGAATTGACAACGATGGCAATACAACACAGGTTATTCCTAAAAGAACAGCTTCTTCAGATGTCTGGAAATGGAATACATACAAATCCAGATAAAACCCCAAATCCCACTTTTTTCTTGTCAGTGAAACACTGTCATTCATCCTTCCTCATCCCGCCCTTTTTCTTGTCAGTGAAACACTGTCATTCATCGTTCCTCATCCCGCCCTTTTTCTTTGCTACACCATGGAGAAAGTTCAGTTTGCTGTAGGTTTTTCAACCTGAACATGCTTCTCAAGGGTTATAGTGACCATTATCATTATAACAGATTTGAAGCAGTGCCTCCTTCTACCAGAGTACTGACAGTGAAATAGGTATTTTTTTGAGACTTTTAATTGTCTACCCATCAAGGCAGGGACTAAGATCTGGCTTCCCCTTCTCGGAAAAATAGCTGTCTGCACAGACTGAAGTTCCACACAGGATGGTATGAGAGGAGGCAGAAGAAAAAGTCATCATCTCACCAATAGCTCTTAAAAAATACAGGTATCATTCTACACAAGATACTACATGTTAAAAGAGCAGAAGTTTATCAGATGATTCACATCCAGTAAGGAGAAAGTTATTTAAGGTAGCCTTAAGGAATGGTTTTGCTTTGGCTTGTCCCAACCATCACCACCCAGTTTTGAAAGCTGTCATAACACGTACACATTCTTAAAATACTTTTTTTCTTCTTCTATACATACACATTTTAGAGTCAGTGAAATCAAGCAAATGCAGGATTTGTCCAGCAGAAGTCAGATGCTCTTACGTGCACCAGAAGAGAGCTGAAGGCAAGCTTTTGCTGGCTAAGCTATGCCTAGGGGACAGGTGACTGGCCCTTGGAAACCGGCCATTTAACTCTTCCCTCTGAGACATGCCATTGCTCACCCTGCAGCAGCACACTTGGTGCCAAATCCACAAAGATGTTAGGTGGCCGCAGACCGTTTTCTAGCCGAGCCAGGCACCTATGCTCCTCTGCGTCTCTCCGCCTCCCTTTTTCCATCTGCAAGCCCAGAACGTGCCTGTAGACAAGGGGAAGGTATTATGCTACAATGCTCATGTCTACTACAGCCCAACCCATGTGGGTGGCTATGGTGTTCCTGCTGTTTCACCAGTTGGATGCAACCCTTCTCTCAAGTAATCACAATTCCTAATCCAAGGAGCAAGTAAGTGTCCAGAACACTATTCTGTAACCAGGAAATCATCATCAGTTTGCTATGTTCACACACAAAATAAATTCCCTTGTTTCATTTACAACATATTCATTTAATACACTTTCATCCTCTGGAAAATCCTCAAAATAAACAAAGCAAGTCACAGTTGCCCTCACTGGATACTAGCAGAGCTCCCTCTGTGCACTCAACAACACAATTAAGCCAATTCCCAGAGCAGCCAACAGTTGCGGAAGTGACTCAGCTCCTCCAGCATTGTCCTCTGTAGGACTAACAGCAGTGCTGGGCAATGCAAGGAGAGGGACAGGCCAGAGACACAAAAAGAGGTATACAAGGGTGTCCATCAGAGAAAAACTTAGATGAAAAAAGGAAGAAGTACACATTCAGCCAAGCATGCCCTACTGACTTGCAGAGACAAGCAGGCAGACATGCAGACCACAGAGGAACTGGAACATGCCCGTGGTATAAAATCTGCAGCCTCCCGAAAGGCTCACTCTGCATGTTTTATCAATGTCACTGGGCTGCTGCTCCCACGTTTCTCCACAGACTTTTTCAAAAGGTTTAAGACTACCAAACATCACTTGAAACAAGTTTTCACTCCAATTCGCAAGGACGAGGCTTTTAGCAGAGACCCAAGCATCTCCTCTGCATGTTCTCCTCTGACATCCATTTGAAATCCTGTTACGTGAGAGGAATCAAGATTACCCAGAATGTTTTGCTGCACGCTCCCGGGTATCCATCGACTACCTTGAGGCAAACGCAACGCTGTCTTCACTCACAAAATGTCTGTCTGATTACAAACAGAAATTAGATTTTTAAGAAAGCTGAGGACTGGTCTTGGCTGTTTTGTTAGGTTCTTTCTCTCAGATCCAGGTTCTTTGACTATTTTAATACTAACATTTACTGTGTACATACACACACACATATCATGGAACTGCAGGGCATAATCAAAACCAGATTTACTTCTGCAGATTCTAATATCCTAATATTCATGTACTATTTCTTCAAAAAAGCAGGCTACCAGCAGCTTTGAAGAAGGAAAACATGAAGTATTCTTTCCTCTCCAACTGCTTTGTTTTTTCCTATGGATCACTGAGATGGAGTTTAGTATCTTTATCATTTCAGTCACTAATTAAGCTCTCTGCAAACTGAATTGCACTATTTTCTCACTAATGTTCCCCTCTTTTCTCAGGACACCCTTATTTCTGTCAATTAACATTAGCTCGCTTAAAAGGGAGGGCACAGCATGAATTCAAACAGAAGTTAGAACTTCATCCAGTTATGCTTCAAAGTTTAGTTTCCACAAAGGTTCAAACCTCGGTTTACTTCATGAATGTACCTAATAAATCATTCAGTAGACATAACTACACTTCTTTTGTAAAACCTGCCCTTTCCCATACATAAAACTTGGCACTAAAAAGCCATTTGAACACTTATTTCTGCTGTACATGAGTGTATGGCGCATTTTCCTTTGGAGAAAGAGGATTCAATCAAGCTGTAACTGGTAGACTACTGAAAGAAACTGAAAGGTTGCTGAAAAGGATGCCGTACGTACCCTGCAGCAAGGACTGCTGTGGGAAAACTCAAGCCACAGAGAATGCAGTTCTGCCCCGTGGCAAGCAAATTCAGAAACAACAAAGTCAAGTGCTTGTGACAGACGATTATGTAACATTTGTTAACAGAAGTATACCTATGCACTCCATACCCATCGAAACCTGCAGAAAGACTCAAACCTGTGAATTTTGCAGTCCGAACCATCTCAGATGGTCTCCCTCTAATTTGTTATATGCATAATGAAGACGCAGACCCAAGAGCAAATGCAGAAAGAAGAACATCTGCGTATTTGGGGGAAATTCTTAAAACCTGTCACTCAGATGTTTCCAAGAAAATGTTACGTTCTAAAGGAAAACAATTACACAGAGGGAAAATGCTCAGTAACACATGCGGGAGTGAGGATGACACAGCACATGTTATGCAGATGCATGGAAACATGAAAAGCAGTATTAGATAACTCAGACGTCATGCAGAACATAAGGGAACGGAGCAGGTTTTTTTTTCTCTTTTTAAGAGGGAAGCAGTAGCATTCAAGTCCTGGCCTGGCAGTCAAAGTGAACACCAACAAGAGAGGGAAATAAATCAACCACAGAATACGAGCATCCACAGATGATCAGAAAACAAAACTAGCAAGTACCATTATGGATGCAACTAAGCAAATTATAAAAGAAATATCAGGAAATATATAAAGCTACACGTCTGGGTTACTTCTTTCAATAACACACCCGATCGCATCTAAAGAAAAGATACTGGAAATGTTAATAAAGAAAGAAGGTTTACTAAACCATTTAAGCAGGCATGAAGGAGTTCAAGATCTTTCAACAAGTAACTGAAAATATCATTAAGTGGCCTGGAGAGCTCCAGCTTGCCTTGCGCAGCCTTGCACACTGCCCGTCCCATAAAGCATCATCCAGCTTGTGGGGCAGGAGGAAAGGGGCGGGGGCATGTCAAATAAATAAAGCAGGTGATTAACAGTATTTGCCTACCTATGATTTCATTGCTGTAGTACTTTTTTGATTTGATAAAACAAGGACAAAAGTATCCCATACCAAAAGTATACGCTACTTCCCACAGCAAACTGTTTCCCCTGCTACAGAGATTTCCTTATATTCAGCTAAATTCTCTTCATGTCTTTACATTACTAATGCCTGCTGCATCCTAAACCATATCTGCTGCTAACAGTCACACCCTTTAAATACATTCAAGAAAGCAGGAAGCAGCGCTTTTCAGAAAGCGGTCTACAAGCCATTGAGGATGGTAAATTGCAGCAATAAAAGTTTGGCTCCAGTATCAAATTAGATCCTTACTTATACACCAAATATAGTGCTTGGAGAACATGCCTCAGAACATGGATCGTTTCCCAAAACGCTGATCAGTGCTTTTGAAAACCAATGCTTTATGAATGACTAAAGCAAATCTAGTCATACAACCTAAGAAATCACAGCAGGGCATTTGGAAAAAAAAAAAAAAAAAAAAAAAAAAAAGAGAGAGACTAAACAGTTTAAGACCGTCTTCAATCCTTTTAAACACAATAAAAAGAACAATCTGTTAATGAGTTTAGGAAAAAAGCAAGTTAAAAAAGAAGAAACTTAACTACATTTTAATGGGGGAGGAGTCACTTTAGCACTTTATAAAAGGCTGTCTTTTATTGCAACCCCCACATAAAACAGGCTGATGAGATGAACATGGCAAATGAGAAATACTTGGCAACTTCCCAACAGAAAACCTCAAAGCATACATGTAAGATTACACTTAAACTTTGATTAATAGGTAAAACGAGGTCTGAATTCAGCAAACAACAGAACAATCATTAGAAGCAAGAAATAACACAGAGAATAACAGGAAGATGAAATGGACAGGAGGCAGTAATGAATAATCTACCAGCTTTCCAAAAATACACTGCATTACCTCATCACCAAGTATTTCTTACACATCCCCCATATTTAATACAATCTTTTATGTGCTGTGTGTAACTATCTTCAGTAAAATTTGCTTATATCTTGCAAAGTATCGTATTGGGAGAATCCACCTATCTGAAGCATCTGAGGGGGAACAACAGCTCCTACACACACAGGAGAACATTTCTTCTGAGATTATTTAACCCTGTGCATTTGAGAGTTGAGTCCACAGTCAGTTTAACTGTTCTATGGTGAATTTAAATATACAGGTTTTTCCTCTTTTCCACTCACACTGCAGCAAGAAATTTTAAAAAGAGCTGTCAACCACAGAAGTTGGTTGGACATTAGAAACACTTGATTTTTTGTAAGTCACGCTTCAGCATTAGAAAAAACAGTATTTTGTTACCACAAAATATGACAAGTAAAAGACATAGTAATGCCATTTTGATTCCTGGATCTAGAACTCTCAGCAAGTCCCTAAAAGAATTGCTCCATTCAAGCAAAACCGCGAATGTGCTACTGAAGTTGGTAAAAACACAATTAAAATACCAGCTAGCAAAACAAAATATGGGTTATTTTATTAAGGTCAATATAGGAAACCCACCCAATCGTTATTTGGGTTGAAATTATTTCTGTATCAAAAATCAGATGTCTCAATTTTTAGCAAAAGAGGAATTTACCAAAGCTTACTTAAGCTCGTTTATTCTCTTTGTCATAAAGAAAGGAATTAGTCTTGTGAGAAAGACAACAAATCCAGGCATTATGAGTTCTTATCCGCAAGACGGTCGTCTTCGCTGAGGAAGGGATTAAGATTTTGTATGTCAGGAGCGCTCATATCTCTAGGACACAAGCAATTAACTCTGGAGGTAAGCTACCAAATTCAAAGTGCAATGACAGACAACCCCCCAAAAAACCCAAGTATGTGGAAAAGAAGCAAACTTCAAATAAAACTCAACTGAAATATGGGTGGGATCACAGGAGGTATGTAAGAATAACAAAAGGAATGGATTCCTGCCAAGGAACAGCTGTGAACTGGAGAAGGAAGAGAGGAAAGGGTGAACAAGATAGAAGTGTCTTCACCAAAAAAAAAACCAGAAGGGAAGTTGGGACAAGAAGCTATGGTCACAGTCGGATTTCAAGATGAATGGGAAAAGACAGAACAAAGGAAGAAAGACCATTTACATTTGCAAGTTATATCAGAGCAACCAAAGTCAATGTTTTGAAGGGCAAGGCCTAAATGGACCAAAAAGCTGCACCGACTCCCGAAGAAAAAGAGAAACGATGCAAGGGAAGAGTGAATGAATTCACTTCCAAGTACTGCTTTTAAAAGTTTCAAGATATATTTTCAAGGAAAAAACGCCCGTTACCTTCATGAATTCACAGTGGGGGACTGTCTTTTTATTAACACAAAATTACCATCTCATACGCATGAATTTACTGTCTGCTGACTCAGGCTACATATTCAAAATGGGAAGCAAAGACTTGAATTAAACGGAACATGTCCAAGATGCACACCACTTGTAACTACACTGTACAAAACTGGGTATCAGGTTGTGGAAGGCATACACTTACTAAGCTAGCTAAGAAATAAAAAGTCATTTTGAACTTAGTATCCAGGGTCCAATTTAAGCTGCACGGATACATGCCTCTCCAGACAGCCAATCCCCAGCTCTCATTCCCTTCTTTGAAATCCTTTCACCAAAATATTGACCCAGGCAGCAGTGCCCTGGGAAAGCATCTGACAGATCCACATGCAGAGTAACCACCATGCTGGCTCTGGGAAATTATGTGAAAAATTATAAAATGAACTTTGTGGTTACTTCTTTATGATCTGCTTTTAACTGATCCAGAAAAGCTGCACATACATGGTTTTAGATAACCTAGCATCGTGGTTTAACCCCAGCCGGCAACTAAGCACCATGCAGCCGCTCACTCATGTCCCTCACAGTGGGATGGGGGAGAGAATCAGAAGGGTACAAGTGAGAAAACTCGTGGGCTGAGATAAAGACAGTTTAATAGGTAAAACAAAAGCCACACATGCAAGCAAAGCAAAGCAAGGAATTCATTCACCACTTTTCATCGGCAGGCAGTTGTTCAGCCATCTCCAGGAAAGGAGGGCTCCATCATGCCTAACGGTGACTTGGGAAGACAAACGCCATCACTCCAAACATCCCCCCTTCCTTCTTCTTTGCCCAGTTTATATACTGGGCATGACGTCACATGGTATGGCGTATCCCTCTGGCCAGTTTGGGTCATCTGTCCTGGATGCATCCCCTCCCAAATCCCTGTGCCCCTCCAGCCTTCCTGCTGGCTGGGCATGAGAAGCTGAAAAATCCTTGACTTAGTCTAAACACTATTCAGCAACAACTGAAAACATCAATGTGTTATCAACAGTCGTCTCATACTGAACCCAAAACATCGCACTACACCAGCTACTAGAAACAAAATTAACTCTATCCCAGCTGAAACCAGGACACCCACCTGGTCAGAATGTACTGTAACTCTGGAGGGAAATTTATAGTACCCTGCTCAATTTTAAAATTCAGTGTATTTCCTTCCAGAAGGGGTAAATGCAACAGATGTCTTCCTCTGGAAGAGAGCACCCAGAAAACTTAAAAAGATAAATCATTTTCTTGCCCTTATTTGCCTCATAGAGACTCCAAAAAGGACTTTTGCAGATTTTCCTCCCGAACGCTTTCAGCGCCATTCACCTAAGTTACTTTCCCATGGTACAGCGTGGTCCTTCACACCAGCACAAATATGTCCATCACAACCTCTCTTCAGTAACATTCACATATCACACAGCAGGTGAAGTGACAATACTGACAGCCAACGTTACACTAGTGCCACAGAAGCGCGATGGAAGTGAAAGGGAAGGAAATGCTGTGTTTAAAAAAGCAACACACACAGAGACGACAAAGCAAATCACTACATCCTGATAATCCCACCTCATGAAATTTACAGGCTAGAAAAATTTTAAAAACTCTGTGAAAAGCAATTAAGTTACATTCAGTTACAGCTGAAGATAGATTCTACAGCATTTGAATATATAACCCACAATCTCCCTCTCTGTGTACTTTAACAACAACAACAAAAAAAAGGACAAAACCCAAACAACAAGTTCATTGTAGCTCAACTCTAATGGGAAGTGGCTTAGTTTACAAATGGTAAAAGCACCGTACAGCATGTCCTGCGGTTTAGGTTGATTTGTGGGTCAAAGGCTTATTGATAGCTTTGGCAGCAATATCTTTCTTGTTGCTTACTACGGAAGACTTAAAAGTGGTGTAATTAAATGCAGCTACTTACTTCTCTAAGAAGAACAAGCAGTTTCATTCTGTCAGCCTTGGGCACAATAACATATTACCGCACTTGCAACTCTTAAGCCACCCCTCAGTGGACAAATGCTTCTAATATTTTATCCTTTTTCAAACAAGATAAAAAAAGACTAGATATCTTTCAGGACACGTACAGCCTAAGATGTAACTGTGACCCCTGGGCTGTCCTTACCATGGATGTCTGTTGCCATGAAGAGGTCCTAAATCCAAAGCCTTCACAGAAAAACATCAAATCCTTTTGGTGCCTTTTCAAGAATAAAAACCAAGCGCCTTCACACGTGCCTAAATCCTCCCCTGAAAGCAATCCTTGTTCCACCGCTATTCTCATCTGACAAATGTAAATAGCTAATTGCATAGGTTCGCTTACATTGCAAACACGAAGAGGAGAAACAAGGGAAAACAATTGTAGCATAAAAGCAAACAATTAGGAAGCAATTAAGACCGGACATCACCGCGATGTAGTAAACACAACTTTCACACCAAACAATGCCTTTCTTCATATGATTTTTTTTTTCTTTTTTTTTTCATTCCAAAATGCTTCTATACTGAGAAGGAAGCATCTAAGAACATTTCGAAGTGTCTATCGCTTACTTCATCAATTACATGTTCCCCAAAACAGAGTATTAGTGGCAAAAGTTTTTTTTCAAATGCAATTGCAAGCTCAGACATCTTACAGCCTGAACTGGTCTGCACAGCTCTGTTATTCCAAGGCAGACTCGTTCTTTCTGAAATAAAAGCCAGCACTCAGCTTCACAGCCCTCTACCTCCAAGCTTACCGATAGGGCAGCAACACTCACGCATTACTGGATAAAATTTATCTCTATGTCATCGTACGCAAATTTGATCAGCTACTTTTTGAAAGCGTATGCTCGTTTACCACGACAAGCAGACGTTTCGTCAAACTCATCAAGAATGAACAAAGCCACTGTCAGAGGAATGGCAAGAACTCAACTACCTAAAAAGGTAGTAACACACACAGAAAGCCAAATGAAGTTTGAAGGACAGGGTTGGCGAAACAGCTAAGCTTATTCAATTGCCAGTTTGCAGAGAAAAAGGGAGAAGCCTCCTCCCTGCCTTTTGCCATGTCCAGACACTCCTGCTGCTTCCATTATTCTGACAGCATCCCTCATGTCACTACACAATGACACCAAGTAACTAAATTAGCAAAAAACCTAATCCCACAAAAAAGGAATTCATAGTTTTCTGCTGGTTTAGCTTCTTGAACCAGCTCATTAGAAGGATGACAAGTGCCTCAGTGAGCTTAACCCTATCAGCAAACTGCACCCTAACTGTTTTGGGGTCTTCAGGGAAGGTAAATGAAGAGGGAAGCAGAGTGACAAGCACTTTAAAAGGCCTTTTTCAAGAGAGTTCAAGAATTGTAAAAGGAATTGTACCACAGGCAGCACAAGAGGCAACACGAACACCTCTACCTAACTTTTTCATTCCCGTGGTTTCTGGAAGCTTTCTGTTCCTTAGTGCTCACTGCTTTCAAAGCGAGACCAGCTGCCAGCCAAGTAACAAATCTTTTGATAGCGGGCATTTCAAAACAGGAATTAAACACAGAGTTAATACTGCAAGTGAACTGATGTGCTTCAACAACATTAAACACAAATTTCAGGTAAAAGCACATATTTCTACAGCCAGTAATTCAATGACTCATAGAATCATTTAGGTTGGCAAAGACCCTTAAGATCATGGAGTCCAACCATTAACCTAACACTACCAATGAAAGCTATAAGCAGCTAAAAAAAAAAAAAAAAAAAAAAAAAGACCAAAAAACCCCCCATTTTACTTTCTGTGAAGTTCATTGTCAGAGCTGATTCCATATTAACTCTACCTCTAAGGAATCCTTTTGCTTTCCTCAAAACTCAAAATTACTGTTACCAAGACTTAAAAACCAAAAAATTCTTTAAACAGTTGGCAATAACTTTGCAGTTCTCTCTCCAATTTACTCACAGACAAACTCAAGAGACATTTCATTCCTGGTACTCTGCCAAAAAAAAATTAAAAAAAAAGAAAAAAGAAACCAAACGCATCCCTAATGGTACTGCTTAAAAAACACGTTTTGCAGTAAGGTAACACATTCACGTGTCGAGAACCTCTACCCTGATCTCTACTCTAGGAACACAGCCTGCGCAGTAGTATTACACTAATCAAGCTAAAACTGAAGAAAACCAGTACCTTAAGATACAGAAGAAAAAACATCTGAATGTTCGACAAGCATATACTTCCCGTTTCTAACAGCCTGTGAATGCCTACACGTTGATTTTCAGTGACCGAAATTCCAGTTTAGAAGTGCCTAACAGTCTTCTGTAGGAGTCCTTGATAAAGAGGAGATAAATACCACATCTCCAACTTTCAACTACATAAGGAGCACTCACGAAATGCTCGGTTGCTCTCCAGCTAGAGTAAGCTGAAAAACACTGCCCACTGTAGAAACTGCTTTCACTTATAAGTAGCAGCAACTCAGCATCTAGGAAAGGTGAAGAAGGGGAAACAACAAATAGCCGTGATGTTCTTCAAGAGCAGGAGCAGACCGGGAAATCAGGAAGGCCACAATGCTTGTCTGTCTGGAAACAAACTGAAACCAGCTCTGGTTTTGGTGTTACTCTGCAAGAGATGTAAGGAAAAAACGTCACGTCCCACTGCACTTTCTGCATATACATATACACACAAACTATGATTTTACTTAAATTAAAAAAAAAAAAAAAAATTAACTCACACGCACCATCAGAAGAAGCTGCTATGCTCTGCTGTGCTGTATAACAAGACGGAGAAGGAAGAGCACATCTTTCTCCCAATCTGGTTTACAAGTTAAGTTTACATCGATCCATAAACATATATGCCCCAGAAAACAGCTACGGGTCCTCACCCTTACTTGCTGTTTCAATCAGCTCCTGGTCTTTCCAAGTCTCATGAGTTACGACTACCTACACAAATGTCATTTTAAAAAACCATACGCTGGAATTCTCTGAGAGGGATTTACCAATACATAGAGGTTAGGTTGGTTTTTTTTTTTAGGAAAAGACAATTTCACAACTTCAATAATAAAACTTAATCTTTTCCTTTTAAAAATAAATGGTTTTCATCTAGCTTTTTTTTTATGTTAAGTTTTGCCAGCATAGGATAACACAAGCATGTTACCATATGGCACGCCTACCAGAACTATCTTTAATTTTTTTGCTTGGAGATGTAAGCTAAAGTACCTGCAACTATGCTGTAATTTCCTTTTAGAGAGAACTTATCTAGCTGATATTTTTTGGAACTGAAGATATTTTCTAGTCCAATTCTCACTTTTTAATTTTTTGTAAAGATTCAGGATAACCTATTCAACCATTGAAGAGGTTTACGAAGTCTTTTCAGAAAGGAAGAAACAAATCAGAAAGAGAAAACAGTGGTGCTGAAAATAACAATTGCTGTCAAAACCGAGCTGTATTAATTCAGTAGCTCGTCTCACAAGACAGTCTTTTTATAATGTTACCCATAACCAGAGAAGACAATGGTCTCCCTTGATTTCCACCCCCACCCCCCCCCCCATGTAGCTTTATATGTCACTGGCCCTGGCAACAGTGAAGAATAGCAATGGATTTGTCAGCGGACAAGGACCGTGCAACGGGCCCGCGAGGGGGGCCCCAAGCACCCTGTGTTATCCGAGCACAATCGCCCTGTTATTTGACAACAAGCAAGTCTGCATGCAGAAGACAGCTTTTGGTATCGTACTCGAGTGTCAAACTGACAAACTACAGCCAAGTTACTGACGATAAACCTGCACGATAGCCAATTTAGAAAACACTTCTAGTCTAAGTGCACAAGGACAATCTTCACCTGCTGCATCTTTATCACGAGTTCAAAATTGTGAGTCAGTTCACAAAAAGACAACCGTATCACTGAGGCAGAGAAAACAGCATGGACACAAAAACAACTTGGCTACCTCCACACCAAGGAAACTTTCGGTGAAAAAAGGGGTGAAAACATACTACGAAAAACTATGTAAAAAGGACTGTGAAAATGTGGGGGGTTATCAGCTCAAAATACAAGTTTGTACTACTAAATCTGTAAAAGCGTAAAGATAGCCAACCGCTACCTTAGAATAACTTTATCAAGTTAACATGAAATTCAAGTTTGACAAAAGATGATGCTAACTTTCTGGATACTTAAAAAAAAAAAAACACACCAAAAAAAACCCCCACCAAACCCTAACTATTTGCCAGTTACATAGAAAGTTTCCCTGGTCTCCCTGAGGCCTGCCAGGCATATTTTAAAATTTCTTTTTTTAAATCCATTTCTAGACTGCAGATGAGCAAATTAGGTGCCATCTACAACACTCTGCCAACAACAGCTGAGACAGCTTTGCCAAACATTTCTAGCTTTGCCATGCAATAACTTCAGTTTCAATCTCCGTATTTCACCCAGCAGGACCACTTGAAACAATGCAGGTAGGGGTAAAGGTTTGCTTTCCTAGGTTTCAGAAGAGTCTGGAAACAGAAACAAGCATCTCATTATTGCTTGTGACAGAAGGTAGAGGGTTTCATGCTTTTCCGTTACCAGTTAGCCAAATGCTACGGAGAGGGAGACTCTCTAATTTACAAACCAGACTCCCAGGACACCACTGTACTTGAAATCCTGTCCCCCCTTCTCCATTGCAGCAGCTGAGAATTATGAAGGAGGGGGACAGCTGGGCTTCTCATTAGAAGCACCGCGCCTGAATCCACCGACGGTCATTTGTACCCACCTCCCATTTGCAGCTTGCACCCTGCAGCTGATAGGTGTCTTTCAAAACCTCTCTTGGGGTAAGGCAGCACAAGCGCAATGACAGGCGAGCTGGTTTAGTATGGCAGAGTTAAAAGATAAATGCAATGGAGGGATTTAGAAGGAAGACAGCACCGGTGGTGTCTCCATGAGAACACAACTTACTAGAACGCTCCAGCTCCCAAGATAAAGTATCTTCTCTAAAAGCAGACTACGTATACATCTGTTGGTTATCAATATAAGCCTTTAACAACTGTCAGATATTATGGCAACGGTCCCACTAACTGCTCGCACGTAACTCTGAACATGCAAGAACACTCAGCGGGGCGAAGGCCTTAGTGGAGCTTGGCTCGGCAAGGGCGCCTTTTTCAGCTGCTTGGATTTCCCTTCTTTCCCTAGAGCACATCTTCACTTTAATTAATAGGTCACTGAACCGGTTTACGTTAATTGTCAGAAGTACCTCGTCTTTGTTCCCAAGGGGAGGGACCAAAGTTCATTCAGTTGTTGTCGACGATGCAAAACTGCAAAACGTAAGGTTTTGCGCACACCCAAATCGCCACCGATTCCTAAGGGAGCTTTTTTATGCCGCAGTAAACAACTGCCTTCTCATTAGCAACGTGCACCCCGCCAGCGATCCCTCGCTCGCCGGCTCGCTGCGTTCGCACCAGATCACCCTCAGTCATCTGCGCAACCATTACCTCAACCTGGAATTAACTTTTAAACGCTGCTGCTCACCAAAGCTGCGTCAACGCCATCCAGTTTTAACTTATCTACGGCAGATATCGCTACGGGCAGCAACTTCTGCCCATAGCCTCCTTGCTGCGAGTAAGAAAAAAAGCATCGTGAGGAAAAGGGAGACTCCAAAGATGGGTGCCTTCCCGCCCCCCCAAAAAGCGTGCTCTCGCCTTGCCAGCGATAAAACCCTTTGGGCTTGCCAACACAGCGCCCACCGCGAAGCTCTCCAACGACCCCCACTTAATTGATTCGCCCCGCGTGGCTGATTTTTAAATTCGTGTCGTCGTCGTCGTCCCCTTCCAGACACCCCCCCACACCAGACACCCCCGGGGGAACTGCCGCCCTCCAAACGCCCTGGCGGCCGGCCCCGAGCTGCCGTTAACCCCCAGCTCCCGCCGCTGAGGTGGCGGAGGCTGAGGCGGGGGGAAGGCGGCCGTTACAGCCCTTAGGGCGGCCGGTTGTCCTTCTCTCCCCCCCCTCGCCGCCTACCCCGGGGGGACCGGTGCACAAAAGGGAGAGAAAGCGGGCAGGGCGCTGCTCCGCCGTCGGAGCGGGACGGAGAGGAGAGGTGCGGAAAAAAAGAAAAAAGGAAAAAAAAAAAAAAAGGCGCCATGCCGGCGGGGAGCGGCCGCCCCGCTCCCTCAGGGCGGTTGGGGAGGGGTGGCGGGCGGCGGCCGCGTCCCCCCTCGGCGGGCTGCCCTGCCCGGCGGGGCGGGACGGGGTAGAAGAGGAGGAGGAGGAGGAAGGGAGAAGGGACCCTTCTCCCTCCTCAGGCAGGAGAGCCGGCGGGAGCAGGGGTAACCTCCTCCCCGCACGACCGCCGCGAACCCCCTCCGCGGTTACTCACAACAAGAAGCTCATGGCGATGGCGGCGGAGCGGGACCGGCGGCTGCCTGGGCTCGGCTCGGCGCGGCTCGGCTCGCCTCGGCGCTGCTCGGCTCCCAATGGCAGCGGCGGCGCAAGGGCGGGCGTGTGCGGGGAGAGCGCCGCGGGGCGGGGACAGGGCCCGCCGCCTCCCGCCGCCGCCACCCGCGGCCCGCCCGGCCGCCATCGCCCCCAGCAGTCCCCGCGGCCCGCCTCGGCGGACCTCCTTCCCCTCACGGCGGCCGGCTGTCGCCCGTCCCCTGGCACGGCTTGTCCCCTCTCGGAGATTCCCCCTGTCCCCTCAGACAGCCTCGTCTTCCCGCGAAACGGGCACCCCCCTTGTCCCTCCGAATACCCCCTTCCCCACACCAGGCATCCCCCACCCGCACCCCGCGGCGCCGCAGGCCTGCCTGGAAGCGTTTTCCCCCAGCTTTGGGTGACCCGAAGGGAGCGGAGAGCGGGACACGGCCTCCCGCCGGCCATTGTCCTCGGGTAAACCTCCGCACCGCTCCAGGCCGCAGCGTCCCGGCTGTCACCGGGCGATACTTCTTGGGCACCGGCATAACGTAAACGCTGCTGACAGCCTTTAGGTAGTCCCGGCAGAGAAATCCCCGTGGTCTTCTAGCAAATGTCACAGCGGAGCCGTGAAAAGTGACTGAGCAACGGTGCGGCCCGCCAGTATTCATCCCTCTTCTACCCCAAACTGCCTTCTGTGGAGCACGCCTGCGGGGTACAGGCTTGCTGAGCGGTTCACTTCAGCGTGTCACGCCAGGGACTACTCAAAACGCATTACAATTTCATTATTTTTGCCATCCGGGCATCCTTAGGCGGTCTGTCCTCATTCTTCAGGTGCACGACAAAGGGGTTCAGGCAGCCAACCCACAGATAACCACCACGGTCATAAAAGGAACAGGGAGATCGTAACTGGCATCTCTGCCCTCCTCACTGCACAGTCGGACCCTTTTTAAAAGAAATGTGTCAAAATGGCTTTAATGTTTCAACACAAATGTTTGATTTGTGAGCAATTTTTAACTCGGCTGGCTAGGGCGAGCAGTCAGCTAAGAAAGGACACCCCTCAGAAGTGAAGATAAGGCCAGCTGCAAACTACTGAGGTAAAGAAAAATCCAGATTTTCTTACAAACCCTTGGCAGGTCCTTCCCCTGACCCCTGCCCTGAACCACCTCACCTTGTGTGAGCACGGTTAAAAACTGCACGTCCTCCCGTTTGTGGAAATACAATGTACAGCACAGTCAGAGCATCATTTCAGCATAAGTTTTCAAATAAGCACAATCGCATCTTTGCTGGCAGCGATTGTCACGCGGTGTGCTCTTCCCAGGCAAGCGGGCTGTTCCATGAAGTGCAAACCGAGGGCGCGCAGTTTATCGCAAAAGATGTCCGGCAGCTCATTCGACACCAGGTGACAGCTGCAGGCTGTGTTTTTGGGGTCTGGGGACTGTGCTCTGGGAACCCCTACCTGCCGTTCTCAAACCAGGAACAATGCTCTTAATTTTTGGGTTTGTCTCGGTCAGTTTATATGTTCCAGGGGAAACAAAGATAGACAGCAGCATCCAGAATGCTTCAAAATAAAATACTCCTATCACACAAGGACCACACGTTCCACTGTAGATTAGCCACATCCAAGTGCCACCTCTTTATGGCAGAAATTACAATCCCAGGGTGTAATTTCACGTGAAAATCTGCCTCCGTTTAGGTCACTAAGAAGCCAGCTGGATTTCGGAGAGGGGCAAGGACAGGCAGCACAACCCCCAGAGATTCCCTCCTGCCCCAAGGGGATTCTGCGAGCCCTGGCACCCCCACAAAGCGCACGCTGCTGCAGGTAGGCCAGAGGAAAACCTGATGGACTTTCAGATTCGTTATCAGGCAAATTCAGTACATCGAAGCATGCTACAATCCCGCACAGCGTTAAGTTTCTGTACGGCACATAAGGGGTTTCAGCTTTAAAGCCTTATGTGGCAACATTGACAGTCATCTGCTTCTCTCATGTTTTTAAATGCTGAAGCTGCATTTTCTGCTTTTCTGGCTCTGTCCTTCAGACCAAGTCAGAATGCCAGGTCAGTGCATTTCTACGTAAATTAAAATTACACTACTGTTTTTAGGACACTTTTAAAATCAAGTGTTTTACTGGGCAGCGAAGGCGTCATTAAAAAGCATTTCGTGACGTTCGCAATTTTCATTTTGGCTGTATTAGTTAAAGCAGGCATGAAATGGGTCTCAGGGCACTTTTTAACAGATGCCGTCAGAATAAGTTGGCCACGTAAATCAAACTCAAAGAAATATTGCTGATCTTTCTGGCACATTCATGTTGGGACATGAATAACCTCCGTTCTCTGTTCCCACCCATACGCTTCCTTCTACCCACAGAATGTTTTATTTTAGTGGCAAGTTAAAATTAAATGTCTGTTACTGCAGCAGTCAGTACGGAATACTTGGCCCGGGCGGCTGTCAGGAGAAATGGTTATGTAATGTGTACATTTTATGTCTCACATTAGTATTGGTCTATTCGGCATGGCTAAGGGTCACATGAAGTGCTCGCTTCAGACGCTGCCGATACAAGGGACTGGCAGCATGCTGCAGACTTACGTAAGAGTCGAAGCGCTCAGTCGCTCCGGGAAAGGCACAGCAAACGCACCCGTGGCCTCACGTCTGTCATTTTGGTTTATCCATTATACTGTAGAGCTTAAAGAATTACTCTGAAAGGGCCCTCAAGCAGACAAAAGTGCTTCGGTCCTGAACTGAAGTTTCCAGCGTTTGCAGCACAGCTCAGTAAACGCAGAACATTCCAGCGGAAAAAAAAGTTCAAAAATTAAGATCACAAAAGTTAGCATGTGTATCATCAGGAACACACAAAAAAAAGGAAGAACAACTTTGTTCTGAATTGTAAAGAATACAGTACGTAAACACTAAGCTCTGTAAACATTCTCCCAACATTCTAGATTAAACCGATAGCATCCATCAATTTCTTAATCATATTTCTTAATACTTGTTTGTGCGTTACGGTAAGGGATTTGATTTCTGAACAAGTGAAACACGTAAGTATAAATATCACATCAAACGTGTGGTATGTACTTGTAATTATTCTCTACAAGAAATGCGAGGCATGAAGAAATTACAGGAACTACGAGGTGGTTATACGGTGGTCCTGAGAGTCACCGTAATTCTGGAGCTGGGATGGTACAACTCAGCAGCCTTGTTATTGCTGGACTGTAGACAGAGGAATAAATTTAGCCCTCTGTTGCCTTCAGGGCCTTTTCGGTGCTCAGGTATGCGTCATTCCTGCTACACTTTAGTAATAATGTCTCAGAAATAAATTATTCATGTAGGACCTGCTCCACAAATCTCAACGGTGTTTATGGTGTGTACACCATCTGCAGGGGTGTTCATGCTACTTAAATTTCTCCATGCAAACTATGCTCTCCTGTTTTCCAGAGTTGGTGGGCTCGCTCAGGCTAAGTGCACTATCTGCCGCTGAACGCTGAGATAGTTGCAGATGAGCAAGTGTGTTAATAGGCTCCTCTTTCATAGAAAATGGCGGAAGCCCCAGTGCTCGAGTAACTTAAAGCTAAATGAATAATTTTGGAAAATACCACAACAGAATGTAAGGTCAATTTTTCTTGATGACAGATTACGCAGAGTGATAAGTAATGTTTCCCAATGTAAGATAAGCATTTGTTTTAGTACCACCTCAGAAGATTTTCCTTTTTCCTCTGATCAAGGTAAAGAATAGCTGGTATTAATTATTCGTAACAACAACCTGTTTAACATTCGATATTGAAAAAGACATCTTCCAAGGTAGGTAAATCTAACTTCTTGGTCAACAGCAGTACAGAGGGTCATCTCCTCTTTTTTTTTGTTTTTACTTTAGGTAACAGATTTCCTCTCATAAGTTGACTTCGTTCAACACCAGTTCTGTCGAGTGAATAAATGCAAATTCTATTGTCCTAGGATGATTTTTTTTTTTGCTGGTTTTGATCATAGGTGCAGAGGCTTTGATCTCTCACGTTTGCTAAGGAAGGTTGGAGATTCCTGGAAAACTTCAGTGCCAACAGGTGCCCGACAAAATGGTGCCCTCTAAAGGTAATTCGCACACACTGACAAGCTACAAGACAAACAGCGGTGGGACATTTTTTCCTGTGTTTGGGAAGCAAATATATTGAAGGAACAAGGGGTGGAAGACGTGCATCTCTTAAAGAGACTCTTCCATGCACCCTGCTTGGTTCACAAGAGAGGAATGCACATCACATTCCCTTGGTCCGTATGATTCAGGGATCTGTTTATTCAATTAAATTTAAAGCATGCAAGCCAATCTAGATAAAGATAAGTGTTCAAGATGAATTCCTATAGTTATCTTAATTTTTTGCTCCTATAAAATTTGCTTGCTTGTTTAAAGAAGGTTTTGAAGAGAAACCTGACATGTAGACTATGACAAACTGGGATGTGAACCACTTGAGCACTGAGGTCAACATTCTTTTGAAAATGCGTGTAATACATGATTTACCTTGAAAATTCAAAAGAGTTGAGAGTGCTATTGCCAAGAGACTGTGCTATTATCAAGGTAATAGTCTGTCACATGAAAGTTTGTTACAATAAATAGTTTATAAAAGCAAAAGCCAGCAACGAGATGACTTGAAGTAGGCTGTTAACATTTTCAAAACAGTGATAAGAAACATCGAAGGCTTCTGAGAAATTAATGGGTTGGCAGTACTACAAGTTGAAAGACTTCTGTTGCAAAACCCAAGGCCGTATTTTGACTGGTAGTTTGCAGTGGCTTGAGATTGCAACTCTTACTCGGTGATCCCAAGACTAGAACTACAGCATGCCGGACAGAAGAGAAAAATCCTCCCTGTCGTGGCTGTCACCATCTTCCTGACGCTGGGGTCCCCATGCCAGGACAGCCTGGCACACCCTCGTTCTGAACAACGGCTCAGATACCTGCCTAAATACCCTGGGTCTGAGCCTCCACAGTCTCCCTTGGCTTCCTCCACTGTCGGGGTGGTTTTTTTGGCTTTTCTCTTCCTGCTCACTTTGCTTGATCCTAAAAATTTTTTTCTGGCTTCAGCATGACCTACTTTCCCCACGTGTGCGCTCACAAGAAGCCGATGCCGGCTCTTTCCCCCGTATCCCTTTTGGATGCGGCAGCAACAGCAGGACTGTTTCACCATCAGATCGTCCTCGCAAACAGGTTCAGCCAGCACTGCCTGCCTCTGCTATGTAAGACTGCCAAGCCAGGATGGCAGCGAGGGGGAGAAAATCAGCTCTATGCTAAAAGTCTACAGGGAAGGGGTGTAAAAGGGTTGTCGTGCTTAAGCCTGACTTAAAACTTTACGTCGCAACCCTACCGTGGGTTTTTTTTTCCTTCCTGTTTCGTTTGATAGAACAAAAATTACATATGTATATATAAAAACGTTAGTGGTGACAGAAAGTCTAACCGAGCGTAAGCCATCAATAACTTGCCGTGGATCCCTGAACCACGCTTCCCTCCCCAGCTGCGGCAGCTCCCCCGCCTTCCACCTAACGCCCCGTTCCCCGCAGAGCCCGAACGCCCTCTCCTCGCCGACGAGACAGCCCCGCCGCCTCCCCCCTCGCTGGGGACACCGCTTCGCCTCCTCCTTTCCCGCCTAGCCCTCTCCGACTGGAGAAGAAGCAGCAGCAGCCCCCGCCGCCGCCCGGACAAAGGGGTGAGTAGCGGCCGCCTGCCCGGAGACCGCGACGCGGCGGGCACCCCCGGCTCCCCCCCGACCCTCCCCGCCCCAAGGGCCCCGCAGCCGAGCCCTTCCCCGGGCCGCCGAGCACCCGGCACCGCCGGCGCCTCCTGGGAAGGGGAGGCGGAGCCCCCGTCGCCCATGGCCGCCGCCGCCGCAGCGCGTCGCGGCCTGTCCGCCCTGCTGCTCGGCCGCCGCCCGCCGCTGCCGCCCTGGTTGCGCCCGCCGCCCGCCCGCAGCCTCCTCACAGCCGCCGCCGCCGTCCCCCTCGGGCCGGGGCCGGGCGCGCCGCGGGCTCTCCCGCCGCTCTGCGCTGCCGTCCGCAGCTACAGTCAGGTAGGAGCCGGCGGGGACGCAAGCCTAAAATGGCGGCGGCAGGCGGCCCGGGGTGTGTGTGTGTGGGGGGGGAGACGGAGGGGACCCCGCCGGGCCGCAGCTGGGCGGGAAGGAAGGAGGGGGATGGCGGCCGCGGCCTGCCGCCTTGCCCGGTACGTCGGGGCGACGGCGAGCCGTCGGCGGGGCCGGAGGAGAGCGGCCAGAGGGGCGGCGGGGGCCCCGCGCCCTCATCCCCCGCCGGCGGGGAGGCGGCTGGCTCTGCCCTGGCTCCGCGCCGTCCTCTGCCTCCCCCCGCCCCGCAAGGCCCCGTTAGCATTGCAGCGGCCTAAAAAGCCGAAGGTACCACTGCGGCAAGCTGCGTGCTTCCACTTTTTAATTCGGGGGGGGGGGGGGGGCTTTTTCGTTTCTTTTCGGTGACAGGTCACGGATGCGCCGTCCCAGGAAGGTCACCTCTCAGAGCAGGAACCCGAGTCACCCAAGGCAGAAAACGACAACATCTTCCTCATCAGGGCGCAAGGATTCCCCTTCTCCTGCACCGAGGAAGACGTGCTTACCTTTTTTGATAGTACGGGAC
Organism: Harpia harpyja; assembly: GCF_026419915.1. Classification (NCBI taxonomy): domain Eukaryota; kingdom Metazoa; phylum Chordata; class Aves; order Accipitriformes; family Accipitridae; genus Harpia; species Harpia harpyja. The sequence goes on from NC_068941.1 coordinate 2,391,042, forward strand.
TTAATTTTCCTGCTTAACTGTTCGGTGTGGCATTACTGAACCCTATAGTTAATGATTAGTTAACAGAAAGAAAATTTAAAGACCCCTCGCAAGAGAAAGATGAGTTTTTAATATTGCTGCAAAGTTATTCACGATTTACACATACCAAACAAATAATCAACTTCCAAACGGCTAGACAACGATGAGAAACTCAACCTTATGGCATTTGACATTAAACTGAGCAAGTCTTTCCCTTCTTAGTCGGTGTATCCACAGTGCAGGCACTCCAGTTCAAAGTGGTTCCTTTAGAGATCATTATGGTTGGCTTTTTCCCTAACTCCCCTCTTTTAAACAAACTGGAGTGGTTTTTACTTACTAGTTTAAACGTCAGTGTCACTTTCTGAGCCTACTTAATAGGCTTGTGCACACCTTTGCAGGGCTGATCCCTCCATACTGTAATATCATGATGCATCCTTCTGGAGTAGACTAGACTGTCTGATCCAAGTTTTTAAATGGTTTAATAACCTGCCGAAATAAATAAAGTCAGTTTGAAGTCCTAGGCGAAAGGAACATAGAGCAGGCAGAGTATAGCTATAGAGACTGAAAGGCTGTAGCATTTGTTCTTGATTTCAGATAACTCAGAAACAAGTCTACCAACAATTTGAGTATGTACATTACCCAGTTACACATCTGTGGAAGCTAATGGATGTCAAAGGAGTTTCTTATCTGTGATAAGCACTGTGTGTTAAGAGTTAAGGTTAGAAATAGGGGTTTCTTATCCTTTGCTTGAAGACAGTGTTTTGCACTGCTGAGGGGGATAGCTGTATGCAGAATATTCCGTTTTCATCTGCGATCAAAAGAACCCCATGTTTGATGCAGTTGCCTATGTTTCTGTATCGTGTGTTCCTTGATTTCTAGGCTGTAGAATTCGAAACGGTGAGAACGGCATACACTTCCTCTTAAACAGGGATGGGAGACGCAGGGGGGATGCCTTGATCGAGCTGGAGTCAAGAGCCGATGTCCAGAGAGCCTTGGAAAAGCACCTGAGGTATATGGGCCCACGCTACGTGAAAGGTGGGTTTGAAACTGCAGAAGTTAACTTTGGAAGAAAACTCATGATGAAGTGAATAAGAACTGCTTGAATAATGAAGCGGGCTGGTGCCAGGGGGGCAGCATGGAGACCTGCAAGATGTAGAACAGAGCAACAAATTAGCCAGCAAGGCACCATTAAGCCAAAACTTTTGAGGCTGGACAGGAAAAGCCAAGCGGCTTGTGTAGCGAGGGGCACCGTTGCAGGACCAAAGAGTACGGGGGTGGGGGAAGAAACATTATGAAGTTTTGCAGGGGAGAAGGAGTCTGCCTTAGAAGAATGCCTGCAGAGTGTCACCTTCTCTGTACCATGAGGGAAAATACGTTTTGTGCCTGTTTTCCTTGCAGTTTTTGAAGTACACGATAGTGATGTAGCGGGCTTACTACAAACTCTGCGGGATGAGTCACAAGCCATAAATGATGGAGTTGTACTACTCAGAGGCCTTCCATTCAGCTCCACTGAGGAGGATATTGCAGATTTTTTCTCAGGTAACTCAGCCTAATCTGTGCTCTTCAGTTACAAGGGGTTTACTTCTTGAAGGTGGTGCTTAGATAGGCTGTTGTTCCTCTAAGCAAGAAAAGCAAAAGCACATACAGCCGTGAACAGTATAAGGAGTTGCTGTCGCCCTACAGCTAGAAGCAACTAAAGCTTCATGAACAAGCTTTTGGCCGCAAGGTTTTCTTGCGCCTTTGACTTTCTGCACGTCTAACCTAGGATCAGCGCTTGCAGCACTCTTTTTGGGGGTCAGTGGAAGGAAAGGGAGGAACCTAAATCCTGTTATCTGTAATTGGAGTGCTACCAGTGCATAATTTGGCAGAGTTGAGAAGGGCAAAAATGCCTGTATGATAGTTACAGTACAAGTGAACACAGTATGGGTATTCACATCTGTATCGTCATGACAGACCACATATGCCAGTTAAAACTGTTAACAGCAGTGGTTAGGGTTTTTTTTGTTGTTGCTGGTTTGTTTGTGGTTGAGAAGGTTAACTGCACCCGTTCTCAGCTGAGCAAGTACTGCACAGTGTGTGTGCGCACGCTCATGTCCCACCTTCAGTGCTAGAGCAATCCAGGTGGTTGCTGCCTGCATTCATTAGAAAGGAAGCCTTTCTAGGTTTTGCAAAATAAATTGACACTTCTTTAGGTAAAGCTTAAGTTGTAGACTAAACTAAAACCAGTTTTTCCCCCCGAACTTCTTCCACTCCAGGTAGGCGTGCACAGCGTCCTGTAACACTAAGGCTCATAATAACCACCATCGTGCCAAAAGCAAAGGCCACAGCTAGTAAATTTCTCAGTTGATAACCAATAGCTCAATATGTTTAAAAGCATCTAGTAGCAGAGTTATCATAATGAGATGACTAGGGCAGCATTGTGGAGCAAGTATTTCCATTTCTTCAGCAGCTTGGGGAGACCCTTTGAGAAAGTAACAACGTGCAAAGAGGTACACAAGAGCGTTCATGAAAAAAAAGAAAAGCGTAGCAGCCCAACCTTGTGTGCGCTCTGTATCGTGTCAGATATAACTGTTTACTGGATTACAGGCTCCCCAATAAGATACTATAGAGCACAAAAATAGAAGTTCAGTGAATTTGACCTGGGTTTTAAAGGGATGCGAAAAAATTACCATAACAATAATAGAAAATTTCAAGAACGTTTGTGCTCTGGATCTCCTTATTGTCTAGAACTTGGATCCAATTATTATTTTAATAGTTACTTGAAGCCTCAAGTCCATTCATTATTGGCAGTTAAGCCTTCTGTGTAAACTAACTTAAAGCAAATAAATTGGAGTTTAAAAAAAAAAGTTTAAAAAAAAGGTACGTAGGCCAGCATGAGCAGTTTTTTCTGAACTATTTAACTGTCCAGTTAGCTTGTCAAAAAACAGAGGAGTAAGGAAAAAGATGTCTCTCTGAGCTGTGGCGGAAGTTCCTGACAATGTAAATGCCTTTTTCTCCCCATCCTTCTATAGGTTTGAAAATAATTGACATAGCTTTCATTTACCGGGGAGAAAGAAGAACAGGAGAAGCTTTTGTGCAGTTCGCAGCTCCTGAAATGGCAGCTAAAGCCCTGTTACGACACAGGGAATATATGGGAAGTAGGTAGGTACTTCACTGGGGTTCACAAGGGTAGAAGAACATGGTATGAAGCATGCTGTGTGATTTACGGCTTGCTTCTTACCAGGTGAAACAGCTAATTTTAGGCTTACTCACATTATTTTTAAGGAAGCTTCTGCCTTTATTACCCGTAACACATAGAACTCGGACTTTAGATTGAAATTTCAGTAGAAATCATAGCTAAACCTTTCTCATTGTGGTGTCAGACTGTAACTTCATGGCTTAAAACATTTCTTTTTTTAACAGCAGCCTCTGAAATACTCCGTAATCCAAGTTTTACCTCCTCTGGTGATGTTTTCTTTAGAACCTTGGCAAAACTGGAGAAAAAAAGATGAAGCCTTTTGCAGGCTTCTGTGCACTGCAAGAGGCACCTTCAGCACTTGCAGCTTGGGGGAATTTGGGCCTCTCAGAAAAAGCCTCAGATCTTTTTAAGTATTCCTGAAGGCAGTCTCATCCCAACAAAAACGGGGCGATGACATTCAGAGCAGGAACACCAGATAGACACCACCCGCCCAGTCACAAGTGCTCTGGGATCCTGCGCCTCCCACAGACCAGGTTCCCTGGTGCTTTCCGCAATTTTGGCAACCCTCGCCCTTCCCTTCAGCCCCATATCAGGCACGGTCAGCGTCTCCACTTGGAGAGCTTATTGTACAAAGCACAGCTTACCACTCGGCTCTGGCTTGAATCCATTCCCCATGTTGACTGCTGGCCAGCCCCATACAATTGTCCACCACTTTGGTAACCACATCCACCTGGGCTGTCCTCCTTCCTCAGGAATCCACGTTTAACCATTTTCTTCCAGAGCACTGAGCCCTATGCCACACACTTACCTCGCAACAGCCTCTCTTTTCTCAAGCAGAAACATTTGCCACTTTTTCCCAGAATCATAGAATCATTTAGGTTGGAAAAGACCTTTAAGATCATCAAGTGCCTCTGTTAACCTAAACAGTGCCAAGTACCTCACTAAACCATACCCCTGAGCACGTGGCTTTTAAATACCTCCAGAGCTGCACTCAGGAGGGAAAAAAAACCCCAAACAACCAAGGTTGATTTTACCCTGCTGAGATTTCTGTTTTTCCTTTAATAACCCACTAAGTTCTTTTTCTGAACACCAGGTAACAAAAGACTTCGCCAAACCTTACCACTTCTCCCACACAACACCTACTTCCCTTCTTTTGTTGCCTTGCTTCCTGTTCCTAATCTACATGTCCTTGTGTTTGTCCCCCCATATTAAAAGAAAACAGCTGCTCTGTAGGTGTGCCCAGTAATTGAAATAACTAACACACTTCCCTATCCTCCAGTAGAGATTAATTAATTCTCAATCTGCCATTAATTTTTTCTTTGTCACAATTGAACAAGAGCCAATCTGACTCACCCACCTGAGCTCATATACCTCTGTTTCTGTGTGATTAGCCAAGAAATTGAGTGGTTTCCAAAACTGCTGTCAACTTGCTGTGGTTTATTCTTCCTTGGCTGTCAATTTTATCCAGAAATGGCTTTCAGCTGTGCACAGTACTGAGCGTGGGTTCGTGGGGGCTGAGCTGTAAGCTCTGTCAGCCTGTATGTGGGGTTACTTCCCTTACTCTGGCTGCTCTCTTCAGGCACGGAGGGAAGCCTCCTCACTTGGATGTCCGTATTCTCTTCTTCATCACTTTATTCCTTCAGTGCTGTGGAAATCGCCTAATACAACACTGCTAGTTAAATTTGTGAGAGGCCCAGCTGGTACAGTTGCCAGCTCTCTGAAAGATCAGCACAGGCAGCTCCGAGTTAAGAGGTTCTGGGGCGGGCAGCTAGAAACGTAAGGCATTATAATTTTATACTTTGACTAAATCTGTGAATAAGGGTTTTTTTTTTTTCTTTCTGTGGTGTAAGTGGAATCTTGCTAGAGTCCCTTAATGTTGCACGACATCCATATTGGTGTGTTATATCCACAACTTTCACACATACCTTATTACATTTTATCCCATCAATTTCATAGCCATATGTAAAATCGTGCATCTCCAGTGAAATCTTTAATATGACCCTGTGCATCTTGTGGGTCTGGCTATTCCAGTAATCTGTTCTGGGGTTGGGTGGATTTTTTTTTTTAATTTGGGGTTTGTAAAAATTGGAAAGTGTAATTTGCAGAGGTGCAGTGAGGGGAAAACAGCCTCAGATACAGGACTGCTCAAAAGGATGCATACTACTGAAAGAAATGGAAAACATGTTTCAGAGGAGGTAAACCTGTATTTTTGCAACAAAACAGAATTTTGGCTTGTAAGTGATTGGTATTACTTCTGCAAGAACTTTGTGTAAGGCTGTAAACCAAAGGCTTTGTCCAGACCAGACTGGTCATCTGTCTCACAATACGTGGGTTTATACAGGAGAGTGGCTGTCACTGCAAGTTGAAAAGGACTTTCATAAACATAAGTGTGCAATTTAAGTGAATTAATTCTTCAAAACCGTTGCATGCCATACCGTGGCTCTCATACCCAGTACGTGAGCAGAGCTGAGAGAGAACGTCCTGAAGGTACTTTCTCAAAACCTTGAGTTCTCTGCGGAGGTGCAAGATGTGCCATGTAATCTTTTCCTTTGAATTCTAGATATATAGAAGTGTATGTAAGCAGAAAGCATCACATGCAAAGGCATGTGCCTTACGACAGGCAGATGGTGACCTACCCCAAAGTAAGAGAACAAGAATCCATCTTTGAAGAAAGGGGATTCAGCGACATGGGAGGCTCTGATGCTGAAAGAGAAAATAGTGAGTCCCTCCCTGTCGTTCGTGTTCTTTGAGGCCCCTTCATTTTACCCTGATTGTCTGCTGTGAGCGTGACCCCAGCTGTCTACAGCTGTCACATGAGGGAGGTGATAATTGCAAGCATTAATGTTTTTTTTTTTTTTTTCTTCCATTCCACAGAATTATGCAGGGAAGGAGCAGGTTGCTCCAGGCAGGTTGTAGAATCTAGTAACAACTCATCACCACTGCACTTTGTCCACATGAGGGGTTTTCCTGCCCAAGCTAGTGCCCAAGACATAATAAATGTGAGTAACAGTAGCACTATGAATGAAATTCAGTTGTCATTACCAATGCAAACCCTTGATTAATTGTTACAGCTGATGTGACTTCAGATTTTTATCTGTATCTGTGTTAATCCTCAGTGCTGCCTGGTTTCGGGCTGAATGCATTTGGACACTTGAGCTTGCTCAGGGTTACAGGCTCCCCAGGGCAGCCGTGGCCTCGTGGGCACAACTGGGATATGCTCACCTCCATAAATAAGAACGGATTAAAGCTTGCTGGGCTGTCTTAGCATCTGTCTTTTTGACTCAAGTAGTCATTTATAATCTTAGCTAGATTTCAGAGTAGCTGATTGTACAAAAATGAATTTCAGAACCTTCTTAGTATCAATTTTACTAGTATACAGCATTGCAGAGCAAATGTACCTGTACATAATGACTTGACGCGTACAGAACACGTGTGCTATGTGAGGATTTTTGTTCCTGTCAAGAATTACTCTGCCAGGAGCTCACAGAGGGTGGGAGGCTGCGCACCGTGGGACAGGTGACTTGGGTGTGCCTCAGCTTCACCCAGACAGAGAAGGGGAGCCTTTTGCTACTCAGTAGCTCAGACTCCCCCATAGCTGGACAGGCTTTATGAGTAAAACCATCAATTTTCTCACTAACGGGGTGCGTTGCTGTTCTGTTGTTTCTTTCTCACCAAACTCTCTTTTGTTTTCCTCCATTTCAGTTTTTTGCTCCACTGAAGCCCACAAGGATTATGGTAGAATACGACTCCCATGGAGATGCCACAGGAGAAGTGGATGTGCATTTCGAGAGCCATGAGGATGCAGTCGCTGCAATGGCTAAGGAGGGGTCACAGCTACGTAAGTAACGAGGAGGGGGTCTTACAACCCCAAGACTCGGCTCCTTGGCTATTTTGGCACAGCTTGTTATGCTACCGTTAACATCCTGTGCAAAAGGATCATCTTAAATGTCAATTTCCAAATTACCCTATCATGACGTTGGCTTTGCGCAAAGAAAAAAAGTAACGCATGCAAGTCACTGAACACAGACCACCTCTCACATTGTTCCCCAGAGTGCAGTGCCATTGAACTATTCCTGAATGAACATCCAAAGGCAAAAGACAGCTGCTAGTGACAGTGGCACGGTCTCCGATATGGTAAGTGCATCCTTCTTCTCTGTTGTTCCTGTTCCATTTTTAGCAACACGCACCTCAGGCTTACAATTTCTGATACTTGGGATTTCATCTAGCTTAAAGGGTAAAATTTAGAGCGGCTAAAGGGGATCATCGCAGCTCATCTGAGGTCAGGCATCAAGCCTGGACCCTCCGCCTTGTGAATCCAGAGTCCACGGGATCAAAGTCCTGTAGCAAAGGGGCAGCAGCTCCTTTCTGAGGTTACAGCCGGAGCCGGCAGAGATCGCAGCGCTGCCCAGATGCTGCGCAGCTACGCAGCAACTTACCCTTTCACAGCTGAGACCTGCTGGTGTGTGCAAGAGGCTTTTTTTTTTTTCTTTTCCTCCCTTTAAAACTCTGTGCTTGTGATTGATTAAAGGTTCTGAGGGGACTGTATTCCCTAGCACAGAAGAGGAAACATAGCTAAACATTTTCCACAGCTGTGGATTAACAGTAATTGGTCTTTTGGCGGAGGGAATGTTACTTACAATTACAGGGAATGGAGTGTGACAAAGTAACATTCTTCAGGTTATTTTTTTTTCTTTTTTAATCCATCCACTCTTTGAAAAGCAGGCCAGGAGCCTGGCTCAGCGTGGTAGTCAGCATGGTTTCAATGCCAACAGGTTGTAATGTTTTTCACAATGTTAACTTGGGGGGGGGGAGGCGTGTCCTGTAGTGGGGCAGTTTTTGGTTTTTTTTCCTTGCACAGAAAGTGTGGGTATCTCCTTGACATTTACAAAAAAAACCTGCAGGCTGTGTTGGGTGCCAGCAGGATGGAGGTGGCCCTCCTGCAGAGGCAGGCACAGCCTGGCCTGGCAGCTTTTGCTGCTGAAACATCATCAGATCACACTCCTTTCTGAAAACACAGGACAGCCCCCCCTGCTGCAGAAGAAGGGTTTTCCAGGTCTACAACCCTGCGGTGGAATGTTTGTACCAGGAAAGAAGTTTCCTGTGACCTTTCTGGAAGGCCCTGGCCAACTTGTAATGCTTCCATGAACTCCCTTCTGAAAGTGGGGGGGGTGGTGGTCACTGCTCCCCAAGGTCCTGGCCCCCCCAGCTGCAGCAGGGAGGGCAACCCCCACCCCAGTGCCCTGCAGCTCTGGATTTTTAATCAGGCCAGGGATAAGCTCTTGCGGCAGATTAAAGCAGCACACCTAGCTGCGACCTGCATCCCACACGGCCTCCCTGCCACCGGAACATCCAGAAGTTTCCGGCCTCTGCGCTGGGACTCGGCCCCAGCGGAATTAAACACCTCCCCACCCCATGTGGGGGTGTGTGTGTGTTGCACAGCCCCACGTGAAAATGCCTCACCCGCTGTAGCTGTTTTTGTCATCTTACCTTTTTTGGTGAGATCTTTCAGTATTGCCAAATCCAACTATTCTGTTACTGGAGACAATAATTCAGAATAAAATGCAGTGGGGCAGTGGAAAACGGGAAAGTAGTAAGCTGCAGCAAGGTAGTGATTTTTCTTTTTCCTCCTCTTTTCTTTTTAGGCTAAAGCGAACACATTCCGTGGGTATGAGCATAAAGATCCAAGTACAAGTGTCACTGCTCAGTAACAAGGATAAACTGTGTAAAACCTAGTTTAGTGTTGTGTAAAAGCATGTAATAAATTGTGTTGACATACTGTGGAAAGATTGTCTGTTGCAAAACCAGAAGCAGCTATACTGCAGGAATGGCAGGTGCTGCAGGATGGAGCAGTTCTAGTCTCCAGCTGCGTAATGGTGTACAAAGCGTTAGTAAACCACCAGTATTTGCAATTAATAAAACCAGAGCAATTTAAGACCCTCACACACAGAAGTCAGCAGGGATACCATGTAGTATAGCCAATACCTCATCCCTCCTACCACGCTTCTCTCAATCTGCGTCATCTGTCATCCGTTACTGGTTTTGAAACACTTTCATACACATAGCCAAAGCAGAGTGGGACGGAAAGACCACTCGGGACACGGGATACAGACGATCCAAGTTTTTATTATCGTGTGGAACAAAATTAACATCCACAGAACTGCCCTCTGCTCCCCACAATCCAAAAGTCCAGGTGTCAACCCACACTCTAGCGTTACAAGCAGTACCTGAGCAAACACGCCTTGAACATTTGCAGCATCACGAAGCGTAACACGCACTACTTGCAGGCAGAGACATTCACTGGAGTCTGAGGCAGCAGGAAAGAGGCAAGTGCTGACGCAGAGAGCTGGCAGCGAGCACAGTCTCGCTCTGACCTTTCTAAATGCCGGTTTCCATTTCAGCCGCCAGAGCTGTGTTCTGAAGGGGTGGGTTTTTTCACCCTCATCCCTGCTCGTTCGTAGGCATCTCGCGTGACTTCCGAGGACCTGCTCAAGAGCTGTCCTGCTTTTCACATGAACGACAGTCACAGCCTTCACTTCCAACAAGCAGAGTGGCAGCCGCTCCTGCCGGGACAGCCAAGAGCTGGGTACAGGTCACAAATAAGCTGTCGCTTTGGAACTGCAAAATGCTGGACATACCGGCATTAAAATAATTTACAGTGAGGGCCCTGCTTCCAGTTTAATCCTCTAAGGTGGGAATTGCTTGGGTCTCACTTTCTCCTTGTGGGATAAGTCACACTGGGTTTGGATGCCAGAATCTGAAAGCTCATAGATGTGTACAGGATGTACCCAAAAAACCCCCACTAAATTCGGTGTCTTCTCCATTCACCTCTGGTGTCTCACCCATCAGAGCAGTGTGCCCACACCCAAGTTCTAGGCTTTTCGTATTTCAACGCTGTTTACAGCTAGAAATCTACTTTAAGGGATAGCAGCAAGGAAACCTCTCTGGTAACTACCACAAGGAGAAAAAAAAACCAGAAAAACTATTTAAAGTTGCCCCTCCTGCGAAGGGCTCTGGCTCTTAAGGGCACCGAGAGGAGCTGGAGAACTTGGGTGGCTGAACACGCCGAGGCCTAGAGGGAACTAGAGGAGAGTAAGTCCTGGTACAAACTAGCACCAGCCACGTAAATAGCCTCAGCTCTGACACGCTTTTTAATGCGGTTCCAGCCAGTCTAATGAATAGAAAATCCTCTCCGAGGAATTAAACCGCTAACCCCTAATAAAATCTGTACACAACCAAATGCATTTGTCACGTATAAATACATTGGTTTTCTGTGGACTACAAAACATTCTGTGGTCTTAAAGACTGAAGTAGGCTTCCAGTATAAAACAGACCAAACACTACTATGACATGCTATGTGCTTCATGAGGAAGCCACCACCGCTTTTTGGAGTAACGTAAAACTCCTTGAGGTAACAGCAACAAATAATGATGTAGCATGAACAGTGAAACCTCTTTAAACTATGTTTCAAATTAGAATTTCTAGTAGGTGAAAAGCATTCCAATTTCATCTCACTTTCATTTTGATCTAACAAAAAAAAAAAAGTGAAATGTCAGGTTTATTACAATGACTTTTCCATGTGCACAAGGGGGAGAGGTGGATCAAAGTGGCCCTAAACCTTCTGCGTCACGGTGAGGATTTGGTATCTAAATACTTGGGAATCCAGTTCGTTCCGTTGCCACACCAAGATGGGAAGTACAGTTACACCCTTAGCTTTGGCCACCGTCATGTAGTCACGAAGTCACAGTGAGGGTCTCTGAGAAGAAGGTCAGAGATGCCTTACGGCACTTCCGTGCCAGATCAGCGCAGGTCGTCAGTTCTCGCATTGTGCGTGCCTCAAAACCACCTACACCCCCCCCCCCCCCAGCCCCTAAAATACCTAAGGAGAACTTTCACAGCTTTGTTTGGTTTTTAGATACTGATATGCACAGCAAGCCCACGGCCGGAGGGCTGAGCCAAAGAAACGAAGCTAGAAGGTGTTTATTGGTGTCTTACCTGGCCGCCTTACGCCCGGCACTGATGCAGCACGGCTGAGCGAGATTGTCAAAGGCAACCGGGAAAGGGGAAATGGTATTTCAAGTGCAGCCAGACATCAGGATTAAAAATGCTCCCGTTCTGCTTTCAGTGAGCCTGTGCTTAGCAGCAGCATGCTTTCACCCCACACGCTTGAGGACGAGAACGTTCCCGACTTGCACGCGCACGTACACAGCTCTTATTTGGGTGGGGGCTCTCTGTTCTCACCGCGCCCCGAGGCTGCTCGGGCACACCTTGGGGCTACTTCGCGCGACATTCCCAAAGCAGTTGTCCCCAGCACAAGCTCAGGTCTGAGAGCAGGCAGATTTTTGTACGGGGAAGGCTCAGGCTGTTGTTTTAGTCACAAGAGACCGTAAACACCACGAAGCTGCTTCCCCTCTGACCTCCAAACACCACAGGCAAGTGTCTTCTCTTCACATTCCCCCCCAACAACTCCAGAAACCGTCATCAGCTACAACCATTTTTTGTCACCTCTCTCTGCAACCCGTCCCCTACAAGGGACTTATCGAATACTGCTGGATGAGCTGCTTGTGACAGGGATTGCAGACGTGCTCAGGGTTAATGCTAGACGGGAGAGGCAGCTCATTCGCTGAACAGGCTTCGCAGAAGATGCCACCGCAGTTCTTGCAGATGTTCTGGAATGCAGGAAGAGGACAGAGAAATTAAGAAGATGCTCAAGGCACAAGCAACACAGAGAAATTTACTCTCATTAACATTCAATCAACCCAAATCCTCTGCTGGGCTAGAGAAAGATGCTCCAAAACTCCACTCTTGTCCCCTCTGAAGACCCTAAGTTTGCTCCTGGGCTCAGGACCACTTTATAGCAAAGCTCCTTAGGTCAAATGAGAGTGGGTGAAGACTTATAGTAAAGCAGGTCAGAGTTACCAATAACGAACCATTCGAGTTTTAATTGGCTCATTCTGCTAGAGCGTTTTGTCACAAGAGGTGCACGTGTGTATTTTGTAGCTATATAAATACACTGGAACAAGTAGTCTTGCCCGAGATGAGTATTTAAATGTGCACATGCATTTGGAAACTTGTTGCAGTCGGATACAAAGCTGCAGCATTTGCTTTGCTTTGAACTCACGTGTTTTCTCAAGATAAACACAGGGGAGCGGGAAAGCCTAGAAATCCTACACAGATTTCCCACATGCGTAACAGGAGAGGTTCATGGGTTGATTGGGGGGGCAATCGGGGCCCCCCCTCACTGCCTGTTCTAAGCATCATGGTACGGCAGCGCTGGGGAGGAGAGGGCTGGCTTCTGACCGTGTCGAGGAACGCCATCTTCGCAGGCGCTGCGGCACAGGCTGGCTTGGGAGCAGCAATTTACTCTGGCAAAAATCGCCAGTTGCCAGACCTGTCTCTGTGCCAGGCAGAACTGCAAACCCAGCTGCAGCTGGGAGCCCCTGCCCGGAGGAGCAGCAACTCATCACCGGTCACTCGGCCAGACACGGCCTCTCCACGTGAGCCTGAAAGCTTCCTGGTCAGGTAAAGCCTCGCTGTGCTCCACAGCCCCCCCCCCCAAAAATTTCCCAAGACCTATTTGGAACCACGATACTGGTTCACCTTTACCCAGGTGCGGAGGTCAGAGCCCTGCGCGCCTTGTACCGGGCAGACGGCCATCCTGGCACTGCCCGAAAGGACTGCTCCCTGCTCCCTTTTGGTTCAGGTCTTGGCACATCAGCTAGGGGAAAACACAACCCGACATCGCCTTCCAGCTCTCCCTAAAGTACTTGCACCACTGTGACCAGGACGCCTGCTGCACTGACAGCAGTTTTATCAGCGCCTTGACTCGTTTCCTTGCAACCTGCTCCTGAGCATCAGTGGAGGAAAGCATCTGGATGAAGGCAGCACTCCCACTGAACACCCTTTTCGGTAACTCTCTTGTACTCCCTCTAGATTCAGACTGTAAAGCAGTGAGAAAAGCAAGAGGGGCTCAGCCACAAAAAAAGAATAAAAATAAAGAGAAAAAGGCAAGGTGGCTTAAGTGGAGAAATAACAAACAAGTGTTAACACCTCCTATTCTCACTTCTGATTGATCCCAGAAAAAAAACCCCACTTAGCTAAAAAGGGAAGAAGCTGCTAAGGGGAAGGGAAACCGAACCATGGAACACAGAGCAGGGTGGGGAACCCTCAAGCGACCACTGTTTAACAAGTTTACTTTAAGGGTAAAGTGGACTTCATAAAAGGGCTCATTCCTTTGTCCGAAGTCACCAGTAGGAAATCTGTGCTATTCGAAAATGAAAATCAGAGGAAACGCACATTCACCACAAGTCCTCGGAGTTACCTTTTTTTTGCCTCGGCTGCTTTCTTCCTGGCAGAGCTGGCAGATCTCAGTGTTTCCAAGTCCTGACAGCTGTTCCTAAACCCCAAGTAAAAACCAAGACATTCTGCTTTACATGCTTCTTTACATGGCACCTGTATTAGAGCTCTGCGGCTGGTCTGCATCTTACACGACAGGGAGGAAGATTTCACACGCTTGTGTTTTTAACCCCTCTCTATTCACAGCACGCGGTGCGGCCGCACAGGACCACCGTGCATTTGCAGGATGATCCACAGTTGTGCTGGCTACACCACGGGGCGGACGGGGGAGCTCGGCACGGCTGTGTGAACCGAGAACCACGCAGCTTGATTTTCAGGCTGAGATCAAGGCTGCTGGCCCAGCAACAAGGCAGGAACTAAACATCTTTCTCACTGTGAAAAAGCTGACATGCAGAAATTCCCAGTAGACAGGACACAAGGCGAGGGTTGCAGCATCGCATTGACAGTTAGGGATCTAGCCGTGCTTTGCCGGGCACCCGGGGGAGAAAGAATGGATTCTGGTCAATTTGACATACATGAAAAAAACCCCAAAACAAACCAACTGAGCAAAACACCCCCTCCCTCGAGCCTACAGAGCAACCGGCAAAACCCTAGCCCAGACCAAGGAGGTTAAACACCGCCATTTTCACCAGCACTAAATTATATTACGCTTCCATTGCTCTTTTTAGACAACCTAACCCAGGCAAGGCATGGGGCAAAGGAACAATAAAAGGAGTTAATATCAGTTTGAAAAACAATCTGCTTGTGCTGAGGAGGCAAAAAGAACTCACGTAGGTGCAGCAGTGCCAGCTAAAAACCTTTCTAATGAGATAAGCAGTGCTTTTTCCACTAGGGAACAATCGCTGCTATGGAGTCTACAGACAAATCCTGCCACCAAGGCAAAACCCGAAGGACAAACTTAAGGGTATTTGTGCAAGGAAGATGCTGCAGCGACCCAGGAGCTCCCTCAGTTCCCTTGCCCTTCAGTATTTCAGTGCAAGAAAAACCATCACCAACCTGCTCTTCCTGTGTGCCGCTCAGTAACCTACAAGAGAAAAACACTGTCACTTGGAGTTGGCGCTTCAGTCACTGCATCATTTAAGAAAAACATCTGGTTCTTCAGAAAATTATCAGAAAATTCCCTCATCCTGTTTTTCAAATCCCACCCATACAGATTTTTGGTTTTGTTTCTTCAAAACCATGCTGCCAAGTCTGCTCGCATGAGAGATGAGACGTTCATAAGCTTTGTCAAATAGTGAAGCAAAGAGGCCGTATGTGACCGGTGCTGTTTAGACATCCAGCACTCCTGGCTAAATGGGAAGAGCAGAAGAAAAACTTGTAAAACGCCTTCAGAAGAGCAGAGGAAAGGAAGCATGAACATAGAAAAGACTGTTCAGATGGTACAAGCACAGCTTAAAACTAGCTTTAAACACGTTACTGCAAAACATTTGATCCCCTACAACAGACGTGTTTTGAGGCCTTCCAGAGAAATCAGCAGCCTGACGCTCGCGCTGCTTAAACACTCAAGGTGAAACAGGGATAAAGAGCATCTAAGGCCTGGAAGGTTTTTAATATCTGGTAGAGCAGAGTTGAACTGAGCTGATGCTATTTTTAAGGCAATACTTTTCTGATTAACTTTATATTGGCATTCAGCGCACTGTGTCAGAGCACTGCGCTTTTTCACTGACATTCAGAGTACTCCAAATAGGCTGTTACCATCTCTGAGCAAAGCCCTCATTACAGAGCTGTTCCCTGGGGCTTTTAAAACATCCTTTCACATTTAAAACCAAATCTGAAACTTAGCTTTCAAATACTAAGCAAATCCTACAACAAGAATCCTCCTCTGCAATATTCAGCTTAGAAACATGCTACCTGAACTACATTTTTATACAACCATCTTCTTGAAATATTATTTCAAGTTCCCTTTCTCCAACAGCTTCTATTCTTTTCCAGAAGCCGCTGTTTATTAGCTCCAAATGCCGTTGATCCACCAACCCTTCTCCTTTCCCTCACCACCAAAGATAACTTCTTTGGACACGAGTACCAAAGGTCCAGGTCTCTGCAACATTTGGCTTATGAAGGCTCACTGAGTAAGAAAAATTAGTAAACAGCAGATTTATATAGAAACACGTTCAAGGGTAAATGGGGGGGGACAGAGAGAGCTTTTCAGATCCAGAAACACTGGTGGCAAGCAGTAGAACCTCATTCTTCCCTTTGAGAGCTGTGAAAAAGCAGCAAAGAGACCTCAACAAAGGGCACAAGGTTGAAAATCTGTCTAGAAAGGAAAGTCGCACCATTCCAAACTTCCCGTCAGCCAAGAAATTAGAGAAGGGGAAGCAGAACTTAGAAAAGAAGGCAAAAAATGAGATTTCTTTTCTTCCGTACTTGTGTGGCAGGACACTGTTCTCCTCTCTCAGTGGCTGTTTCAGTTTAGCTTTTTCTTCCTGGATTTTGAGCTTCCCATCCTGCCAAAAGGAAACATTTACCCATCAGTCAAACTATATGAAGACTCCAGTTTCACCCCTGCCACACTGCCAAGGAAGGCTTTACATGGCTATTTCAGGAATACTGATCTGCACCTCCTTGGCACAGAGGTGTATTTGGACACGTGAAAGCATACAAACACCAGTCCACCCCAGGAGCAGCTCTACGTGCTTTCCTTTTGCTGTGAACAACAAGTTGATGTCACATTTTAGAGATGGACTCTTAAACATGTCCAACAACCTCCTTTTACTGGTAGGTACAAGAAACTTCACAGTCACCCTTCTTTATTTTAACAGCAGAGGTTAAAAAGGCAGACGGCCTGAATAAGCTTTTTAAAGACTGATCAGCGAGACAAATCCGCTCAGCTAGGAAAGGAAACAAATCTTCCCCTCCTCCCCAGCTAAGACCCGGGTCATAGCGCGAGACAAATGTGTGTAACGCCACACTGAAACACGACTGTCAAAAACCAGCCTCCCGCCTGCGTGGTAAGCGCTGGCAGAATCACCCATGTGTGCATTGCTCTCGAGTTGCGACTACCATCTCAGCGGAGGTCTTAAAATTTCTGCAAATGCAAACTTCCAGTGGATCAAGCACCACCTACAAGTTTTGTGGCAAAAGAGAAGTCCATTCTGAAATCGCTTTTTTGCACGTTGGCCCATTTGTTCCTAGTGGGAGCACCCCCCTCGTGCTACAGCGCTCGCCTATGAAGTAAAGGAGGATAACCCCACACAGTAACCTGGTCTCAAACGCAGGGACAGGCTGTCAACTAAGCAGCTATTCTGCCTTCCAGAGAGCTAACCAACTTTTGCTTAAAAGATCAGACTAACCAGTTTTGGGTTTGGGGGTTTCTTGTTTTAATTTTTACTGGCCAACTGCATCGCACTTAGTTCCCAATTCCTTCTACTGAATTATAGCTATTCCGCTACAGCAAATGTGACTTCTTGACAAATGACTCATGATGCGTAAATAACTTCACTGAAATGAGGTGTAATATTGGTTAAAAAAAAGAAAAAATTGAACCGATCAAGCAGCCCAGGGCAGCCCAGCAAAGGCCACTCTCAAGTGCAGCAGCACACATGAGAACTGTGGAAACAACTTCTCTTACTTCACAGCTCTCAGTTACAAGTTTTGTTCTCCAAAGCAACTGTTTTACTGCCAGTTCCCAGCAAAAGAGCCTGTTTCGTTATACAGAAAGAGCTGCAGAGCAGATTTTCACTTTCAAAGGCAAATTTACTGCTAAAAAGGGAGTTTCACTCGGGGGCTACAAGTTTGACTCTCGGGATGAATGCTGCTCTTTACTTGAAAAAACACTGAATTCACTGATGCGCAGCACTAGAAGAACACTGAAAGTGATTTGTGGTGCCCTCGAGAGATTATTTTGTCTTCCAAGTTTTACTATTTACCTCTTTTGGGAAAACTTCCCTTATTATGATGCAAAAAATAACAACGAGCAAGTTTGCTTTTCATAAGATGTAACATGTACAGCATCTCTCCTGCTGTAGTACATTTGGTTTTATTAAACTAGTAAAGGAAAACCACAATCACAGTCAAGATTTTGTCAGGCACCCAGCTTGGAAGAGGAAACCAGTGTTCTGCAATGAAGTGTAATGCTTGCAATATTTTTGTGAGGCTCAACTCAATAAACTGCCTATTTCGCATGTGTAAAAAATGTTCCAAAGCTCATTTTGTTGGGGCACGTTAACAATATACATTTATTGCCTAATAAAGCTCAGGAAAAGCAAATGAGCAAAATGAAACTATACTTCAAACGCAAGCCAAGAATAAAAGTCATATTACCTGTCTTAGCCAATTCTTTGCACCTTTCTTGTTTTCTGGGCTGCGTTGGTGACTGTGTGACCATCTGTCTCTTTCCCGCTTCAGTTCTAGTTCAAGGTGGCTCCTAGAACATCGAGGTGGAATTGTGAAAAAAGGCTATGGTTTCCTTAACACTTGACGTGGAGCGCTAATGAACTATTTAACCCTCTCTTTACACTAAAGCAATTGAACCTCAACTCAAGAGCTGAAAACCACTTCTTTGAATAAAAAGTTGTCTCGCAGTGCGTTAAGCCATAATATGTCAGGATGGAAAAATCTAGAAGTTCTTCATCTAATTATAGCATGATTTTGGAGGAAATAAACCTGTTGACTACGCCTGCAAGTCCTTAAAAAATACTTCATTATTCATCTAATACAGAACTGTTGATTAGTGCCCTGTTCAAAAAGACATTATTCTTCAGCACGTCAACTGCTACAGGACAGGCTCTGAAACCAAAGCTGACGTCCTTGACCACCTCCCAAAGCCATCCACACAGGATGGATGGGACCGTTCCTCCCCGAGAGCTGCGACAATTCTTCTGACACCTCACCTGAAAGTGGGGCTTGGCCCTTGCGAAGCAACCGAGGGCTCAGGCCGAGGGCTCCTCGCCGGGAGTACTCTGCAGCCTGCCCTGCTGCTGACGCTGGCTGAGCAACAGCACGCGCGCAGGTCAGGACATGGGCTTGAACAGGCGAGGCGAGCCCAGTGGGCTGAAAACAGGACGCATATGCTGTTTTACGGACTGCAATCAACTCCCTGGTCTAGCCTAACCTGTAACGAAGGGGTGGCACATGCTCCTTCCAAGACTGCTAAGCAGTCGGGCCGCTGATACGCGCTGGTACCGCGGCTTAGGCTTTTCTGTCCGTCCCGCGCAGCATGTGCTGCGGTACATCGAGCCGGAGGGAGCAAAGACGCGGCTGAGCGCAGCACATTCATATTCGGGAGGACTGCTAATCAGCAGGTCAAGGACAGACGAACAAGCACATCTGAGGTCCCTGACGCTGCCCGAAGCAGGCTGAAGAGAAGCATGGCTCTAAATCTAGCTGCGGGTCGCAGAGCCTTTGCTCTGGGCCGCCAGAAAGCTCAACGCCTCCACGACCGCAGCCTGCCTGCACACGACAGCAACAAAGCTCTTGGGGCACGCGGACCGTCAGGGACTGAAGCGCTAGAAACGCCCTCTTCTGAAAGCACTAAGGGTAAAATACGGTAGCTGCCGTAGGGAACGACCCCTGCCCCAAAATCAAAGCCTAGAAACCGCATACCTCCCGGTAAAAGTAGCGGCAAGACTTGTACTATAAAACGTTCAGAATCCTCACTGCTGTTAAACCCGCCATTATCCATTATTACCTTGTTAGTCTCCATACCGCTCCAACAGTTTTTTAAATAACTCGTTATGGCTACAGCCTCGTTAACTACATAGCCTAACTGAAGTGAGTAAAGCTGGTGGAGTCTTAGATCTAGAAATTAATACTTGCCCATGTTGACATTTAAAAACAAACCAAGCGAGGGAATTCTTGTTTGTAACTTGATTCAAAACCGACACCCCCATGAACACAAAAAGCCGTGTCTCCTCTTAAGGGAATATAATTCAAGCAAGACTACCCACCACTCACTGCAGCACCCACCAATAACCCAGTGCTTGAGAAACTCAGTTAAAGCAAGCAGTACAGCCTCCCAGTAAAGGAGATTCAATCATTTTCACACTGTCATCTCGATTTACCTCGAGTGAGAAAGGAATCAGATAAAGTCCGACTGATGCAAAAATAAACCAATTTGCAAACGTCCTCCCCAGGTAGCTACACTAAGTAAGTTAAACTGACTCAGTGTAAGCTGCATATGCAGAGAAGCTGCATTCCCCCTTTATACCCAAGAACACTGCTAAGCTCACCCAGGCACACCCAGGACCTCGCACAGATTTCTGATAAAAGCCATTTGCCAGTTTTCTGGGTAGCCTCTGCAACTTTTTGAGAAAGTAAACAAAAAGCTGTGCCAGGAGGGGAGGAGGGAACAAGATAAAAAAAATAATAAAAAAAAAGCATCCAGCAATGCTTCCACACAATTCATCCCAGTGACCTTGCAACAAACCAAGGATGCATCACAGCTGCAGGAGAGATGCTCTTCTATTTTAAGATAAGAGGATTTCTCTGTTTTCCTGATACTGGTAAACTGATGACACTGCAGAGGAAAATATGATAGCTCTCGCCAAGTTCTCTACATTTGGCTTCCAACTTTTTGGTCACCTCCCAGCAAAACTCAGACCAGTTTCAAGTGGGGGGGGGGGGGGGGGGGGGAATCACAGCACTAGTTGCCAGACTCACAACCAGGATTGCTTCCCTTGCTCCAGACTCTTCAGCATTAGCTCTAGGCAAAGACTTATCTGCTATATCCCTGCCGGTGAGCAGCAAATTGTTCGCTTTTAGCGTTAGCTTTAGATTCCAAATGATGCTATTACAGCGGAAAGTCTGATGCAACGCTGGACTTTGGAGAGGTCAGCGTTGCTGTCAGAGACCTGACTGCGCTCTGAAGCACACATCCAGCTAACTCTCATTCCCTAGAGCAGGCTAACCTGCAACACGACCTCAGTGTAGACTGAGGATCTATCCAGCATCCCAAACAAGTTTTGCAGCTTGTGGTGATCCCTGTCCTCCTGCATCTCCAGCACTGCCGGTTTTCAAACGAGACGCTTATCGGCAGATACCCAACAAATCTAACCGCAGCGCAGAAAGCCCCCACGGGCATTTCCATGTTCAGAAAAATATCCTGACATTTCATTTCCACCCAAGAGTTATTCTGCTGCCTGCTTCTGGTATTCCACCGCCACATAAGATTGGTACTTTTGCTGGTGGTTTCCGCTGACCACGTAGCTCTTCTGCATTTTCTTCCAATCCAGTTTTTCAAGTTGTAACTTTAAAAAGACATGCGTGTTAAAAGATTTGCCATCTGACAAAGCATTTCACCTCCCCAGAGCTAATGCCTGCCTGGCACCTAACACGCCACTTGTCTCTCTCCGCCTCCAACCCCCTAACCTCCTTTTGCCATCGCCCTGCCTGCTTTCTACAACACGGTAAGAACAGCCCAGAAAATAGACTAGAAAAGGATCTCTTCACCGCTGCTTGGAGAGCTCTTCCACTTCTAGCTGGAGGCTGTTGATTTTGTCCCCGAACTCCTGCTTGAAGAGACGGTTGTCCTGCTGGGCCAACTGACGGTCCTTCTCTGCCTGTCGCAATCTGGATTTGAGCCACATGAACTTGTGATAAAAAACAAAAGCCATGGTGGGGAGGAAGACCGAGTTTAACCAACAAATAAAAAGCCCAGTGAAAAGGTAAAGCCAAAAAAAGGAATGGTAAAAACAATGGAAAGGAGGAAAATATTTTAAAGAAAAGCAAAATGTAGGTGAACCAGGCAGAAGCTCTGATTTTCAATAGTTTTTATTCTATTACTACAGTTTACAGCCATTAGATGAAAAACATAAAACATCACTTTTATCCAGATTCAAAGCAAACCTCAAGTACACAGAATTTTAAGTCAAATTTGATTTTAATTTACGTTACATTTCAGCTTTACACATGTAACTGGAACTTGCAACATAGGTTAGCTACTATATTGAGAATTAGTGCATTTTCCTGGTCTCTTCCACGGACTGACACATCGGCTCAAGCGCCCAGGCATTAGTACACCAAAGCATTTCCACTTTGGGCCTGACATCAGAAATGGCCAGATCCTTAATTCTGTCATATTTTAGCATTGCTGTGACAGCAAACAAAAACAGCCCAACCCCCTATTTCTACAGAAGAAATCTGGGGAGGGCAGGAGAGTTCACTGCTCTAATTAGCTGTTTAGATGCCTTGATGAAAGCTTCCACCTTTTTATTATTATTTTATTTTTCTCCAGGTAGTTAAAATGAGTTTCTAGTAAAAGGTTACTGAAGGTTAAGTTTACACTTTCAAGCGTGCGACTTGGGCATCACGTAGAGATTTAAAACAGGTCTCCAAGTCCGCTTGTGTGCGGGAGTCCATTAAACAAGCTAAGCAGTGGTACACGCCTGCGTACAAAAGGACTAGGCTGAGCCTCACACATTTTTATATGTACCTAGTGAGAATCAATAGGTGTTCTTTCCCCAGTTGTGATTCAGTCACATTTGCCGCCCGCTGCCCCAAGGAGCACTGTCCCACAGGACAAAGGGAGAGCTGGCACCAAAGAATTTTTACAGGCATCTCACCAGAGCAAAAAAACCCTTATTCAGCACAGGAAACCCCCAAATGTGATCTTCTTGGGAAAAAATAATCTTTAAGAGCATTTATAACCTAAAGCCTGTGACAGGCCAGCACGGTGAATTTCTGCGGCCACAAGGAAGAGGATATTAGTTTGTAATAGTCCGGGCTACAGTTACTTGAAGTTTTGCACTGGGGTGTTAAACTGGCAATTATTTTTCCTATTGAGAGCTGTTTCCAAGCTTTAGCTGTTCTTTCATTAGCAAATTCCATTTGTATTGAGCAACAGAAACTCAGAAGCAAATAAAAGAAGTGTAATGGTAAAAGGCAACTCTTCCTGTTAAACCACTAACTACTCAAACAAGGAATGGTCAAATACCAAATTACCATTTCCACTCCCCACCACTGCAGATTTTGTTCTTTTTTTTTTTTTTTCCATTTTTGTTTCTTTTAAACACTAGAGTATAAAGATCAGATTATTTTTTGTAAAACGTGTAACTTCCCTTTCTAGGAAGAGGAGAGACCTACCAAAACACCTCTCCTCAGCTTCCTTCAGCTGGGAAGAACCGCAACGTACGTCTAGAGGGATTCATGGCAGAGGTAGAAGGCAATGCAAAGATAAGGAGGTTTCCACTGAACTTACCACTCTATCATGTTACTCTAAGACACCTAGCTACTAATTCTGGACACATGAAGTTTAAAGGAATAAGGATAAGTCCCCACCCTCCCACCAAGTCACTAAGGCAAAATCGTTGCAAGCAGTCTCGGTTACAAGAGGGCTGGTCTTCACGGTGATGAGCTATCGAGTCGCGCCCGTTTGTCTTGGACTTGGGGCTGAACCCACAGAACAGAAGTGAACGGGTAACGGCTTGGGGTACACACACAACTACTTTCAACAACTTCCAGGGATGCATTTTTTCGCCTACTTCACAAAAAGGGTAACACAGAAAACTAGTTGACTTTCCAGAGCTGGCCAATCTGATAATTGGCTTGACCAACGCACCTAGTATCCATGCATGTTGAAGACTTGTGCTGCTGTATACGGTATGCATCACCGGGATGTACAGAGCCACATATCTCCCATTCCTTATGCTTTTCTGGTGTGTTTATTGGCCAACTCATTGGTACTTTAACACAGTTTAAATGGCAAAGTTAGGGATTTTTATACCCGACTCTAAATCTCTGAAGAAAAACTCACTGATTTTAAAAATTCAGCAAATTCCAAATCAACTTTAGGTGACAATTAACATTTTAACAGTTGCTTTTAGCAATTTGCAAGTTCTCCCCTCATAAATGAGTTCTGATGTCAGAGCTGTGAGGTGACCAGACATAAAAATGTCTAATGATGCTTCTGGATCAGTTTGTTTGCTGCACTATTTAAGGTTTTTGCCTGTTTCACCAAATCCTTTTCACTGTATAAGTAAGGCAGAATGAGGATAATGAGAAAATGGAAAAATAAGAACAGCAAGAGAAAAAGAGCAAATCAATCAGCTGACTATATATCATAAAACATTTTAAAATACAAATTTTCTATGAACAAAATGACCTTTTTTATAGAGAAACATTCAGAATATAAACCCTAAAACGAAAGTGTTAATTTAGTGCATCAACCTACTCATTAAATAAGTCCCAGACACGTTGGTGAGAGCTATGCTTCCCCCTGATTTTCTCGGAGCTAGCGTGACAGTTGAGGCAATTCACAGAGACTGAAGTTCCGAACCTTTGGCCAAACCACTGTAAGGCCTGGCTTCGAGAACAAGACTAAAGGGAAAAAGGAGCACTGCTCCTTCTCAAATCAATCTGACTTTGATGCTGAGGCCCTCCTAATTTCATGAGGGTTAGTAACATGAGAGCAACATGGTCATTAGGATGGAACTTGTCCCAGTCCAAATGGGTATTATACCTATGGGCTATCTTTATCAACTTCTAGCTGCCCTCTGGGCTTCCTCCGTTTACTTACACGTGAGGGTTTTTTTTCAAGCTCATGTCCCTCAGAAAGTACAAGGCTGTTCATAAAGAGAATGGTTTGATTTGGGGTATTTTTTTCACAAGAGTACCAGAGAGATCTGGAATAACCAAGAAGCTCTGAGCCTGGCCTCTGCTGCACGCTTGTCCTTCCTGCTCCCACTGTAATACTGTCATTAGCAGTCAAGCACTTCTCTTAGTTCGTATTTCTATTTTTTATCAGTGCTATCAGAAACAGTGACTAACTTGTAACGAGCAGATAACATACAAAAGTGCAGCTGATACAGATAAACAAAGCTCCTATATTAGTTACTGGTTTAGTAGTATATTCTTTTCTCATGGAAGCCCTCCTGAGCATGCAAAACACTTCTCCTAACAGCATCTCAAAAACTGCAGCTCTCCTCATGCAGCTCCGTTTAGCATGGCTAAGCAGAGCACTCGGACTCTCGCCTGGTCCATTCAGGGTCAGCGGGACACTACCGCTAAAATACACACATGATTTTATAATTGCAAAAGTTTCATTTTTTACCTTTGTTCAAGCTGTTTGATGGTGGCAGCCATCTGATTTGTTTTTTCTTCCAAACGGCTGTTTAATTCACTCTTCTGTTTAACTCCCATGTCTGAACTCTGGAAAGAGTAGCACCGTGTTTTTTTGTAAGTAGCAGTAAAACCTAAATAACCCACACTAAACCATGTGGCACGTGAAATAAAAGGGGCAGAAGCCAAAGAGGTAGGAGAAGATGCTCAAAAACAAATGCCAGGTGAATACTGCAAGGACGAACATCTTGCCATACAGGTGTAGGCTACATCTGGACCCCACAAAAGAGTAATACCATAATCAATGAAGCTTCCTGTATAACACACATTAATGCAGTACCTGCTAATATCCTTTGACTGTTGTGCACAGAATGATTGGCTCAAGGAGAGCAGAAGCAACTCTCTGCAGTTCTAAAATTTGTTTTATGATTTCTCTCTGATCTTTTTGTGTTGCTCTTTGTCTTAAGAGTCCGCTTTTGTCATCACACAGTAATGGATGTATTTACACCATACGCCTTCAAATACTAGATCGTACTGGAACAGAAGCTACCGTAGCTCAGTTTTTATACCACAAGAACACAGAAGATGCTTTCCCCAGTCAAGCACATACAGTTCTGTATCACGAGTCTTTCTTCAGAAGAAACTGCATTTTCCTTTAACTTCCACCACATTCAATTCTTGAAGTACTACAGCTTTCTTGCAGCAAGACAGAAGTATGCTACACAGCCTGTAACCCTTCCACACCTAGCACCTTTTAAATAGATAGGGGAAAACAAGAGCTATCACTTTTATCTGGAATTCACTGCATTTGGTTTAATTATTTCCCTACCTGCAGCTTGAAAGACAGTTCATGCTTTAGGGCCCTGAGATCGTCCAGTTGCTGTCTGAGCGCCACCAGTGCATCCTGCTTCTCGCAAACATCTTTCTCCAGCATCTTCATGGCTAGCTCCATCTCCTGTCGCATCCCGATCTGCACCTCCAGCTCTTTCTCCACATCCTGGAACGTACGGATCAGTCAGCATTACCAGCCAGCTCTCCTCACCATCCACAAGATAACCACCCTTAACTGGTGCTCCTGCCAATGCAGTCACTACCTAGAAGTGTGCTGCATTGCCACAGCGTCACAGTTACAGATCTGACCCATCAAAGACAATGAAGGACAACAAATCCACGTCTTCAGTCCAATATTAAAGCAACGTAAACAGCATTACCAGCAAAGAGTCAGAAAGTACTATATAGGCCCATCTTTGCGATGGAGGAGACTAGCGAAAAGCTGGCAGACTTTATTTCCTAAACACATTCTGGTCAGGCACCAGCTGAACACGCTATATTGAGTAATGCTCAGAAACTGGCAATATCATTATCTGCATGGGGACCACGTCAGACCTAGAAATGCAAGTGCGCCGCTCATTTTGAGAAACAGACCTCAAACTGATCAATAGAGCCACAAAAGTAACATCGCTTCTGACAAGACTGTCTCAGATCAGGCTGTAGCAGGCAGGCAAGAACAAAACAAAATCCCCCAGCCAAATATTTTCAGAAATGATTGACTGACATGGAGTTACTATGTGAAAAAGCCATTTGCAGTGAGCTCCGAGCTCATGCAGTCCTTACCAGCCGCAGCTGAGTCTCCTCCTTTAACTGTTTTCGTGCCTCAGTCAGTGCCTGTCCATCAGCAGTTCTGTCTTTAGTGACCTAAGGTAATGAAGACACCCAATGAACTTGTCATTATATACTACTAACCCTCACATTTGCTGATTATTTGCTTTTCTCACAACTTCAAAAACAAACTCTGCAACTATCAAAGCGCAGAGCTCCATTCAGTTAATAGTCATTTCACATGGAAGCTGCATGCTGCATTTCCCTGTTTACCGAAGTGCTTAGTGCACTTTAATGGATATGAATTAAATGGACAGACTGCCTGTTTTCAGAACTTTCACAATATACTAAGTATGGTTACAAAGCCTCAGAAAAAGATCTTATGGGTTTTAAAACTAAAACCAGATTCTGCCATAGTTCCTAGCACTTTCAGTAAATCAACAAAAAAATATTATAGATCCTGCCCTTTGATTTCCAAAAAGGATAGCATTTTGGGCCAAAAAAGCAGAGCTCCTACATCCATATTTTTCTGCCACCCCCTCAGTAAATCATCCTTCCCTTCCTCTGGTCCCTTCTGACGCCTCCACCCAGCAAGCCAACACCACGCTGCGTTAGCTCTTGGCTCTGCGCACACTTGCAGTTTAATCGGCTACGGCCAGGCAGGATTTACTGCGGCCAGGGTCCATCTGTTACCCAATGCAGAGGACCCACCTGGAGTCACTCTTCTCTATGGTAGTTTTTGTGTGAGATACATAAGGAAGTAAAGCCTCTTCCAAACACGGACTTCTTGGTTGAATGTGGGCTGGGATGGCCCAAAAGGTTCAGTCATCATTCACACACAGACACACACACACCAACCTTACGATTGGACTCTAAGATGTAAGAGCTTTCTTCTTTAACCCGTTCCATCTCTTCTTGCAGTGTAATAATCCTGTTGTTTGCAACTGCAAGCTATGAACAAAACAGAACAGCAGTAATGCATCAGAAACATACTTGACCTTTTTTTTCCTCTCTAGACACATTTTCTGAAATTTTTTTTTTTTTTTTTTTTTTTTTACACTCAAAGTGAGAAAGAAAAATATTCAGAGTGGCAAAAAACAACTCGGCCTCTACTATAGAGAAAGACTATCTGAAAAAGCATCAATTATTGCCAGTGTGATGGATTTCCAATATCAGCTAAAACAGGCTTCCCAACCTATTTTGGTTCCTGTCTTTCAGTAAAGTTATTGACCTCTTCAGGTCTCTACCTGCTAGACTCAGTGTAACATGCGGTTAGCGCAACTCAACAGAAATCCTCACTCCATTCCCCTTCTCTTGCCAAAGACAACAAAAAGGAAAAATGCGAGCACATGCATGGCAGCTAAGTTTTGTTGACTTCTAGCAACTGAAATATATTACCAGAGAAGGAACACTTGCGTCTGTTTGCTAAAGCTTCAGTAGTTTGGGTACACTGCTAGGTAGAGCATCCAAGCTGTAAGATGCTCAAGCATTTGGGCAGGACAAGTACGATGAGAACTCATCAGGGGAGGAAGATTTGGCTGGAAACAGAGAATCAGTAGCACACACCACCCTTACGAGACAGGACATCTGCCTCAGAGGAACTCCCAACGAGAGATCACCGCAGGCTAACAGATCACTTTGAGTGTACGGTCAAAGGCCAAAACTCCTTCCGGCTTTGTAAATCATAACTTACGTAAGCCTTGCACACAAGAAAAGTTCAGTAACATTCCAAGAGATCAGCAATGTTATTAAGTGAGAAACCCAAATAGAAACGGCCCTGACAGAAGGGTGACACTCTGGTACAGCTCAAGCCAAACACACAAATTGTTGTGACGTGACACAGTTCATTAACTACGTCCTGCAAATAGCACTAGTTGGCACAACGTGTTCCAGCGTCACTTAAATTCTTACTTTGAACAGCATGCAGACTTCACTAAGATACAAGCAAGTAAATTATTAAAAATAAAAAAATACTTCAGTCAGCATTGCAATTAATCTCATGGGTACCACGCCTAATGGGCACAGCACTGATACTCTGCAGGTAATAAATCAACAGCCACTTATTATAGTAGCACTGAGAAAGGCAGCCTCTACTGCAGACCACCTTTTTAAAATTAAAAAAATATTTTTGTTGTAAAAAACATTTCTTACTCCTTAACTGCAAGAGTGGATACACTAATTTCCATCGCTAAAGCTTCTCATCATTTGGAATACATCCATTAGAGTAAATGTTCAATAACCAGACACACAGACCTCCTTTAATGAGGATGAACAAGCAAAAGAGAATTTCTATTTCATATTTGTACTGCAAGAGCGCTGACACATCCCAATCCAAATCATTCTGCTGAGCTAAGTGACATGCGGACAGAGATACTGTAAAACTGGTAGGATGAGACCTACTATCGCCCATTTGTCAGGGAACTGACCCCAGAAGATTTTATTACATTTATGCCATTACTAATGAACTGCAAGACCAATTTTAAAAGACAGATCACACCTATGACTCACGTACCAACCATTTTTCATGCTCAGTCTGAACGTTTTATCTATAATGATAATTTTTCCTTCATTTCTTGCAAATTGTGACAGGCTAGAGAAAAAGTTATTGAAACACTTCAATTGCTATCTTTACACTGCACCTGCCAAAATAAACAGACATTTAAAAATGTCTTTGTCACGTCTGGACATCTTGTAACCTACCTCAGGTGTATGGCATTCGAAACCACACTCACTGTACAATTTATTGTGAGACATTTTCCAAAAATCAGAAAGCACTCGAAGACTTCAGAGGGATAAAGCGTATTCAGCAGCTTTTGGTTTTTAACATAAATATTTGGTTGTTTCTCCACCTCATGCTTAGTTAGTAGCAACAGCCAGTGTAATTCCTTGGCAGGTCAGTTCTTCCAGTTCCACCATTAAACACTCATCATTACGTACAGCCGAAATCTGAAAATAACTTCTCTCTTTCCTTTTTAATCCAAAAGGCCAAAACATCAGATGATTTTCTGTTACACTTACCTCCTCAGTCAGTTTAGTGTTGGATTTTTCTAAGGCATCCACCTTGGCCTGTAGGTTGTTTACTGTAGCACTGTTGGAGAGAAAAAACCCTACAGTAATTCCTTCTTTTTTAAAATCCTGTTTTCTATTTTGTTACACTATATAATAAAGAATAAATCAATCATGTCTTACCTTAAATGTCTATTGAGTTCTTCTACATAGTTCTTCTGGTCCAAAATAGCAGTTATCTGTCCATCTCTGGAAAAAAGAAGTATCATTCAGCTCAACCATTTGGATTCAGAGAACTAAAAGACACAATTGAAGGTCTAAGAGGAAATGCGGCGATAGAGCCTGCATATCCAGCATCGGACCAATACCCTAGGTCTCCATGAGTCTATGTGATATACATGAAATAGTAAAGCCGAGTTACAGCCTATGCCTTCATAACCAGTCACTGTCCCCTGACTTCTCAGAACCTGCAACCGCTACAGTTACCTGGATGGCTTTCAGGCATTTTGCGACACACAAAACAGAATGATTAAGGCAGACAACATTTCAAAGAGTACAGCAGTATTTCAAAGAAAAAAAAATGGTTTTGCACTACGTTTATATTGGACAAGAGTCATCTCGCCAAAATCCGTTCAAGGAAAACCGTCAATAAATGCATGTTTTGCATGCACTGGCAGCAGGAAGTGTTAACTGAAGAAAAGAATGTTCCTGTTCCAAAAATGAAACTATAGATAAAATACATGCGATCAAAACACCTGATCGTGAAGGATAATTATTAACTATTTATCTGAATTCAAACTAGCAGGAATTCCTTAGAAGGAAGACGTACTCTTGAAGAACATCAGAAAACCGCAACACCCGATCCGTGTGTCAGTGCGTCCACGCTGTATTTTTCAACCGCTTGCTCTGACCGTTGCACAGCTCCGTTTGTGTATGCTGGCACAAGTACTTTAGGCTATTATTACAGTTATGATCTCTTCCAACTGGAGATTTTTTTTTTTCCTAAGGATGTTATGGTGCCAAAAATCAATGACTATCCTGCTAGCCATACAACTGGTGAAGGCTACTAAGCTGCTTACCGAAAAGGCTTTAAAGAATGGCAGACCTAACTCAGCAGAGGGTCCCTTTTAAAATATTTTTATCTTCAATTGCCAGTTAAGGAAGAACACACAGAATTTCTGGGAGACTTTCCCCTTCCCCTGCCCCCTCTGAATATTTCCAGTACCTTATTTATAGATTATGGTTTATCATAGAAGAGCAATTCAGTCTAAGTAGCTTTTAATTAAAAACGTAACAGCTTGCAGGGCAACCCGGAATACTTGAATACAAGTTACCAAGAGGTAAGAAGCAGGACAATTGTGCGTGTACCTACCCTTCACTGCCTTTCGTGCTGTTCCCATCTTTCAAATACATTGAGAAATCAATAACTCCAACCTAGAAAAGAAAAATTTGCATTTTACATTACATACTTTTTCTAAGACTAAACACTGTCCGTAGCTGTGAAAGTTTAGAGTCATTCAGTTAGAACATCAGTAAATGTTATATTATAGCAAGGATTCATGATACCAGTAATCTACCCAAAATTAATGAAAATATGGTGTATTTCAAGCAAAAATATACTAGGAGAAGCAGCAAGTTGGCAAGCTAGTCTTAGGACATAAGGACAAAACATTACCATCACCATATCTGCATATACACTGCTTATGCAAGCTGGAACACAAGTGCATACGGGCTCATTTTCTGTTGTTTAACAGCCACAATGATCTCATCACACAGCATGAGTGAATTAACAGTTCTGTCCATTTCTCCCCTTGTTTTGGCTAAGTCCTTCCCCCTTTTCACCTCCTTTTTCATATACCACGTTTCACTCCGCAGTGACCTGTGTGCAGACCATAGCAAAGCATAACAGCAAAGAGAAACCCAAAATCCTGAGTCTGATCTCAGTGTCGCCAGCTAACCGAAGACCACGATCATTATTAACAAGCTTATATTAGTCTTCTATTACATATAGTAACAAACTTGTATCTCAGTTGATGAAAGTCCTCTACAATGGAAAATTCTTCCAATTTAAATGAGCAGAAAAAAAACATTAACTGAATACCCAGTACCTGCGAGTCCAGGTCTTCTCCTTTCATGCAGAAGTTTGCATCGATGACATTCAAACCTACTAGGAGGCCAGCAATGATTGCACCTTCTTCTTCCATCATCAGTGCATTAGGCTCATAAAATTCACTGCACGGCAAAAGACGACAAGTGTCGCACCTTTAAAGATCAACTAAAACGATATCAACTAGCATGGCATCCCTGCTATTTCATACGCCAATATAACGCAAGCTCAGCCTTAACAAAAACCCAGGCAACGGCACGTAGTCCACACCGAAATGTACTCCTACGTACTATCAATGTACTCCTGCTCTGACTGAACACATCTCTCTTAGCACGGTAAGTCTTTAGGTGAGGCGAAGACCCAATAAATAGGAGACCTGGTCCCTCACTGTTGAAAGGTGATGGAAAGTAAGCACAGTTCTTGAGTAACGGTACAGCATGCTGAAGATATAAGACGGGGGCTTAATATCAGAGTTTAAGTAGCATACTTCTACTACTCTGTTACATACAGTTACTAACACAAGCCACCGTCACATTTTCCAGTGGACGATACAAAGTTCTCCTTTCTAACCCCAAGTCAGCTACGGATTTACCCAGACAGCCAACAGAAACCTACTTGTTTGAGTAAGGAAACTCCAACATATTTATTAAATCCTACTGCTTTACACAGACATAGTAGTTCAGATCCATGGACTTTCAGTTAAGCTACAAAATTATTGCTGTTTTATGCCTGGGAAGCAGAGATACAGAGAAATTAAATTACTTGTTCCAAATCATATTGTAATGAAGTGACAAGGTCAGAAATAATTTCAGGGCCAAGATCTTGCAAACAGAGAATGTTGTATCCCCTCTGTACAAGTATTTCACCCAAATCATCTCTTCAGAACCTAAATTTGTGTTTATTCTAATGGATATTTGAGACAAAGCGGAGAAATAACAGCTTTTGAATTAAGAAAGAATACTAAGCACTTTTAAGCCCTCAGAGGAAGCTCTGCATTTCATAGATATTACTATTTCTCAAAAAAAGTACACGCATACTTTACCATTTGGGTGTAAAAGATCGTAAAGATCTTACAAGAGAGCAGAAGTGAACCTAACCTAATCCAAAAGCGAGCTCAACACTCACCTGAGAAGATCCTTTCTATTAATCAGGGCTTTCATGTATTCTGAAAGTTTCTTCTGCATTAGGGCCAGGCGAAGCCAGGCTCTTCCTCTACCCACAGGTGTCCTACAAGGGCCAGAAACAAAACAGTTACAGACATACTGCAATGGACTTTCACACACAGCTCTAATAATCCCATTCTACCTAAAGTTTCTGCATCTCAAAGATAGAGCTGGCGCTGATGAAAATAGGGAAATACAAGGTATTTAAGTGCAAATAGTTACAGACAAGTTTATTTAAGCAATCACTGCTTCCCTCGTAACTAATTATGTATTTGTTGTTATACTAAAAATATTTCCCTGACTTTACCCCTGCTGGATGCCACTACACAGACAGATATCAGCTGCTTCAACACATCACCTTCTAATTCAAAATCAGTTTTGCATAAAGCAAGTCAGAATAGCATGTGTACACTTCAGTTCAGCACAGATGCCCAAGCACCACTCCTTCAGGTAGGTGTTAAGTTGGGTGAGAATCCACAAAGACAACTGAAAACACAAATTCAGTACCGTTCTCGTCAACTATTTTGCTCATTAACACACTCATAGGATGCAATGGGTTATAGTCACAGTCCTTCCCCCTCTGTTTCTCCTGGCAATCTGAAGCACGCAGCTTTAAAAATACGATAACTGATATGCTGCATCACAGCTCTGGCTCATCTACCCTGGCATGCTGGCCAGGAGCCAGTACCAGATGCTCCAAAGGAAGGTGTAAATCCCCCGCATTGAGCAGTATTCTGATTAGAAGGAAATTTCTTTTCTATCTCCAGCAGTCAGTCAACTGTCTTGTACCAAACAGCACGTGGGGCACTTCATTTTCTAACCTTAGCTGGTATAAGCAGCAACTGCCCATGAAAGTCATCTTCATTACTCCCCATACTTGACCTCACTAATACATGACATGGCATTTCCCAAGGGTTAGTATGAATGCAAGATTTAGAAACTTATTCCAAAACTGTTCTTAACTGCAATTTATTTAATGTTTCAATATTCTTTTACAACAGGAAAAGGTAACAGGAGCTCTAGCACAACACTGTTGGCACTCCACGCTGGTCCCGTAAGCTGTTCCAGGAGGAGTCCTGCACACATCTCCAGTAAAAGCACTTGTCCATACGCACATCACTAAATACTAACCTGAAAGAAACTGTTACTGAATCTATTCATCTCTTCTTTCAGCAAAGAAGATTTAAGCCTTAGTCTCGCTGCTAATACAAAAGCTTCCTTACACATTTTTCTATTCCCCAGGCCGAAAGCCTCTTACAGTTCCTTTTTAGCATGGAATAAGCAAACCTGGGTGTGATGTCTGAAACGACCATGAAATTTTTAAAAGCGATATATGCTTAAAGTGGTTTTTTTCCTCTCCTCTTTAACATCAACTAGTATCTTCTCCAACTTGGTGACTGAGCTTCCCTTTTACACAAACTCTACCAGTTTACCTGAAATCATTTAAAAGAAAAATTACCTCTGTCAGCCCCAAAACTATTTAATCTGTAATCACCTTCCTTCCAATTCCCTTCCTCTTCAGTCTGACTTCAGAAATAAGAGTCAGTAAAGGCTTTTCCCATTCCTGAGACACATCGTCACTCGTTTAGTGCTAGCAATAAACGTGCTATCGCCCATAAGACCCCATGCACTTAACGCAGAAAGAATATATCCTATCCTCCCCTTCTGCAGATCCTTGATCAACAGTAAGAGAGTAGTGATCCATTTTTAACAGCAGAAGGTGGCACAAGTATTCCTGAAGGTTGTGTTTGCCCTTCCTTCCCTTCTTCAGGATCCTTCTTAAATAATAAACGTATGACGTACTTGTGCAGTAAAAGACCGTACTTACTTCAGCCCTGGGAGATCCTTAACACTTGCTGTAATCTCTGCAGCCTCAGGAACAAGTTTTTCTACTAGTTCTAGAGGTCCCCAAAATGACTTATTTTGCCCAAGAAAAGTCTTTTTGGCTAGAAAAGAAAAAGATATAAAATGAGCCTGTGAGGCCTGTGCTGACTAAATGCATTCTCAAACATGGTCAGAAGTAAATGAACAGTAGACAAAAACTGCCAGAAAGATTCTTCTGAGACTGCTGCTGGGCAAGTACAAAAGATGACTTTTTATGCCCGGGCGTGGCAATTACTGGTATCGTTCAAATAAGGCAACAGGAGCTCGAGGCAGATGCCAGAAAATATTCCATACATCCCCAATATGCCAAAACAACAACATTCAGCGATAACCAGCAACTTAGATTCACTGCTAGAGGTCAAAATTTCTACTAGGATGCTGCCACTGTCCCTAAGTTACACTTGAAGTGTGCACAGTAATTTTCTCTTGCTGACCATCACATTACAAGAAAAGGACCACACCACTTTGAACCCGCTCCTTCTCCAGAGCTGCTAGGGGCTTCTCTGTGCATCCTCTCCTCCTTCAGAAAAGCTTTCTAGTGACTCCTACATACTAAAACTAGAAATTAATTTTCTTCTTCCGTAGTTCTTACTGCTACTTCACAGCAGCAGTGAGAAAAACGAGAAGTCTGTTAACTTCAAACTTATGGCCAGCAGCAGGGACACTGGCAAATGGATAAACAAAGAAGCTGAAGAATATGAACACTTCTCCCTTGCACAATGTTACCCTAACCAGCACAGGAATTGCTTCTGTCACACAAAATGCTGAAAGCACAACTACTAAAGAAGCATGCCAGGATGTACGTATGGGTGCTGACAAGGCATTTAATATCCTCTGCTTTTCATCTCAAGCTACTATCACGCAAGGGCAGCACATCAAGAAGGATAGTCTGGTACTTGGCAATTTTAGTTGTGACTCCGTGTTATATAGTTAAGTATATGCTCTGCTTGCTATTTTAAAAAGCAGCTTACAAGATACTAGCTGCACAAAGCAAAAATCCTGAGTTCTGATAGAACTATTGAGAAGGGACCTCCGTGTTGCAGTTCCTCTTCCAGCAAGAGGACCATTGCATCCCTAAAGCATGAGGAAGTGCAGAAAAAAAAAAAAGTCTTGAGTTTGCCAAGGAACTAATTTTATCAGTGATCACTTAGCTATACTTGAGTCATCTGAAAAGATGTTTTAAAAATGGCAAACACCTGCAACAACTGTGAACTTTTCACTTGCAGTGTTATACCCTCAGCAGATTTTTTTTTTGCCCTTCCTGTGGTCTGTCAAGTCCAGTGCGATCACAGCAGCGACCCTGCTCTGCCTCTCTTCAGTCTAGTGTACATTACAAAACTAGATTTTTAAAACAAGATTGCTCCTTCTGGCTGCTACGCTATGACAAACAGCCCAGGAGGACTCCTCTCAAGCAAGGTTACCTTTCAAGCCATGTTTAAGGCAATGTTCCATCACAACGAAGAACTGCTGAAGAGGTGCATAGTCCGAGTCCAGTGTCCTGCCCAGATTAAGCGCCGATTCAATCAACCCCTTGATACTCAGTTTCGCCATGTTCATCAGGTTCATGCGTTCATTAGCCATGAGATAATTAGGATCTATAAAAAAAAAAAGGAAGAAAAATACTGTTGAGTAACAAAAGCTATTTTTCATACAATGAGATATCCTATCTCTGTCTTTTTGTTCCTCAGCTTTGAAGACATTTTTAGGGGCAGTGACAGTTTCACACGAAGCCCTCTCTTCAGGCCTTTTGTTGAGAAAAATCGAAGTTAACTAGCATTTTATGGCCGAAGCCACACTGACATGGGAACAGGCGATATATCACATAAAGGGTGTCTCGATGCTTCAAATAACTACAAAAGCTTTAAATTTTCAAGAAAGAGAAGTTTGAAGACAGCTATTAATGTTGTGCTTTACATCTTGACAACTCCTTACTGAATGTTACAGCTGTCACTTGTTCCAACTCAAATCCCCAGTTACATCCAGCAACTACAAAATGGTAAAAATTCTCTGTTTGTGATTTGTTCTTCCAGCTAAAGATAACCATGAATGCGCTCACACTTGATCCACCAACGTGTCTCTATCCAGCCTTGCATCTCTCCTTCTCAGGTTTTTTTTTTTTTTTAAAAACTTGGATGTAACATGGAGCCAATTCCCACCTATCTCTCTCCATTTTACCAACACTACTGTTTTTTACCACTGAGGGTAAGGAGGTGATCTCCATGGCTCCTCCGACAGCTCGCTCTAAGTCCCAACATGCACAGATCTTCCAAGACTATATTCTTCCTCTACCATATTATAAACATTCAGACCTTTATTACTTGCTAGTTGCTTCTCGTTGCAAGAAACAGATACAGACATCCATTTTCCAACCTACACCCTGCCTGCAGGCCTCCTGCTCCCTGACCGGTACAACGTGCCCATGCCAACACCCATCCTTTCACAGCGTGCCTCCCTTCCCAAACACCATCAATGCATTTCCAACACCTCAAGAAACAACCTCATTTACAACAGTACTGTCCCGTAACTAGCATGAAATTGTCCTATGTCCATAACTAATAGAGCGCGCTTAAGCTTTAAGGCTGGAGATACAAAGTCATAGAAATTCTGGCTACTAAAATGAGGTTGCATCACTTGCAAGTTTTCTGTTTGTATCTGTTCCACCTGCAATCTCACACCCAATTTTTGAGCTCAAGTTCTTCGGCGCAAGCAGTATCATCCCTCTAAGGCACATTTATTCTAGGGCTGCTGTAAACAGCCACGGACCCTTGAACCGATTTGCCACCCTCACGAGTGAATTTATTACACCAGAAACACGCACAGAGGACATCTAAGACTACATATCTAAGCGCAGGGTACACATTTTATCTGCTGTACTGGCAAAGCATGCTTGCATTTAGCAAAGAAGTAAAGCAAATAAATATCGGAGACTGAAAACCTTCAGTTAGAACTAAAGGAGATATATTTCTATTTAAAATGCAGGGGAGCATGTAGCTAAGTTTGATGAAAGAAGCCATAAAAACATCTAGAAATCTAAGCGGTGGAAGAATGGCTGTTCCTGCTGGCTCTGTGGAGTACCACCACCCAGACCCACCCAGCGATGCTCACTGCCATCGGGGTCTTCTCAAGCTCTTTTTGACTGTTCAGAGGCTCCGTCTCTTCAACATACAGACAGCTGAGATAGGTTCCTACATCTCTCCTTAAAACATCTCTCGTGGTGAAGGAGGAGGGAAAGAGGCAACCCTCACCCCCAGTGGATCCAGTCCCTAAGTGAAGTCTTGCAGAAGTTTGGGGTTGTATTCAGCAGGCTTGCCACCGAGTAAACATCAAATTTCTACTAGGCAGGTGGACTCTGGATTGTTAAGGGTTCTCGTCCTCTTGTCAATACAACTGTGAAGAACGATTTCTTGCAATTTGAAATGCAACTGCTTAGCCAAAAGAAGCCAAGGGGTATATTCTTTTGAGACTACTGCAGTCTCCTATAGGACTCGTCCCAAAGATGCAAGTCATCATCCCGCTTCATCACGATGACGACACTGACAAATGCAGTTGCTTGAATACAAACTCCTTGTCATCGCAAATGTACTACCGCTGCCATGAGGCATCTTGTCAGCACCCACCAGCCAAAAAGACAGCAAGGAGCAAAACTTCATAGAACCATAGAATCACGAAAAATCACATCGTTCCCACTTCCAATCTTCAATATCTCCTGCAGGTTGAAAAGCACTGTAGGCCCAGCAGCCTGTAACTAACAGGAGTAATATTTGATTTCAGTAACCTATAGCTGAATCCAAAATGGGCAAGAAGAGCAACTGCTACTGTGCGATTGAGACTCCTTATAGCAGACAGAAGGAGACACTGAAAGGCACCTCAGGGTTGGGAGACGAAAAGCAACTGCTGAGGTGGAGACACAAACATCTTCCATCAAAGAACCTGAGAAATTATGAAAGGGAATCAAAAGAGAGCATTTGTGGAACCTGGGAACACAGGCGGATTTGCTGAATCTGCCTCTGAAGCACACCACGAGCAGGTTCCCACGCCTCCAAGGCTAGCCAGCACCCAGGCTGCTGAGGTCTCGTTATTGCTGCGTAGTTTTGGGTGGCCTGTCTGCCAGAGGACAGGCTGTTTTTATCGGGGATGCTGCTGACGACTCAAAGAAATACTCAGATCTAGCACTGTGGCAACGGTGCTAACGACCCTCGAGCACACATCATTAACGCTGAGGGCTGCGAAAAAATCCACAGTACAGGGAGAGTGATGGGTCAGGGCAAGTGCCACCATTCCAACCTGGTACCGTGGCTGCATGTGTTTAGTCTCTCCAAAAGCAGCTCAGGACAAGGCCTCTCTTATCCCCTTTCTTCCCCAGGACAAAGCAGTACCAGAAGTCTCCTCCTCTAAATTTCACTGGCAGCATCCTGGCAGCTACCGCACTGAGCGGCTCAAGGAGGGTGATACAAGATGCTTTACATCTTGCGTTGTGAGAAGAACAGAGTGGCCTTGTTACGCTGACTAGTGGTGGATAAGAAAACCTGTATGTTGCAAAATGTATAAGATAACAGAGGAAATTGCTTTTGGTCGACCTTGCAATTCCCTGGGAAGATGAGAACCTTAGGCGCTTTTAGATAATTTAGCTTAAAAGCGTCAATATGGCTTGTGTTAAACGAATGAAAATCAAGAAAAGATAGATATTAGAGTTACTAATGAACATTCTTTATGATAAGTTGTTTCAAAACATGTGAAGTGTCCCACTGCACAGAATCACTAGAAGAGGCTGAACTAGCGGACAAGTGAGGAAGACTATTGAAGACCACCAGAGAACCTTGAAGACCACCAAAGACCTTGAGTGCATCTGCGCCAAGGACATTTTCATATATCAATGAGTTCCCGGAATTCGGATGAATATGTTAATTACTTTCAGGAAAAAATCATGAATACGTATATCCATTTTGTATATAATCACAACTGTTGAAAGAATTGGTATGCACAATAGGTGGAGCGATCCCCTGTGCACCCAGCGCTGCAATAAAGAACGCCTGCTTTCTAAAACTCCAAAGTTGAGTCTTAGAGAGCTTCTGAAATACTGACTTACAGTAACAGTTTTGGCAGCCCAGATGGGACCCTGCTCCTGAACCTCAACGGATCCGGGAAGGTGCCTGATGGAGAAGGGGAGCATACAGACAGCACTAAACATTGCCAGCTGGAATTGCCATCAATGGACGGCCACGGGTTTAGCTGCGCTCCAGGCCGCCTCAGCTGCCAGACAAATGCCTTCTTGTTCAGCGAAGTGGCAAACAAGTCCAGTTGTTCCTGTGCCTCCACCCAATCTTCTGCTGTTGAAGGACAAAGTGAGCAAACCCCCCTCCGAGAGTTTTGTTTTACTAAATGTACACTCTTCAAGCACCGATTGTCTTGGCTCACATCTTACAAAAATGCTGAGATTAGGCATTCACAATTTATTTTCATACTTCAGAAAACTTCAAAGTACTCACTTAGGAATGCAATTCTCATAGCAGCATGGGACTGGAGAAAGATTTAATTTAGTGGGTGATTTTTATTGCCTTTGCAGAACTACCACTATTTTAAGCTGATAGATTTGGCGTGTACATTGAGCAGATTACCTGTTTGGGGATCTGCAATCCATTTTATGATTTGCAATGTAGCTAACAGTCAGTCACCATTACTAGGAATGCAGACTCAGGGAAAAATAAGTCAGACAAAATACTACACACGATTGCAAAAACTAATTTTTGTACATGCAATTACAAAACCTTCTGTATATTTTCTTCTGCCTACTTCTGCATAAAACTAATGAACAACACCTCTCACAGCATCCATCACAGTTGCCATTTAAGAGTATACAAACATCGCTATAGCATTTGCTTCTACCGCAGGCAACTACTGTCACAAAATTGTGCTTTCCTTCGGCACCATGATTCAAGATCCACTCAGAACAAGGTTATCTGGTTAAAAACCATCAACCTGCTCCCTCAATCCTCCCGGTAGCACAACTCCATCTACAGTATATCTATGCTTCTGACCGAGACAAATAAACCAGCAGAAATCACTAGTAGGTTTGAATTATCTGAGGCAATTTTTATATGTACCCTCAAAAGAGTATGGTGCTGTGGTAAAAGAAACAAATAGACTTTTTTTTTTTTTTTTTAATTTAAATACATTCTGAAGTTTAGGTTGAACACGATTGTTTGCCTGGCCAGGTTTGGAAGAGAAACTCCTATGCATACGCACCCTTTAGAAAAGCTGAGTGTTTGCCTCCTGAATACATCTAAAAGTTATAAGACCTGACTGAAACCTTGTTAATAAGCACAGCTTCTTTTTCTCCTTCCCTATCAGGGCAATAGCGATATACAGGAAGATAGAGAGACCTCCTCTCCTCTCTAATCAAGATGTTTCCTCGCCAGCCAAGGTCCCGCAGCGGCGTGCCCCAAGCAACAAAGCACTGCCGCAGGACAGAGCATCCTGCGCCCGCGCCCCGAGCGGCTCAGTGATCCGATCGGTAGCAAGGCAGGCATCCAAAGTGACTCTGCTTAGGTGGCAGATCAATTGCTAATGCAAAATTAAAGAAACTGTACGAGACAACTGCATGGAAAATGTTACTTTGGCTACGGTTATTAGCTAGTTTGAATTGTGGTAGAGTCCAGGGACACTGCTCCGAATTAGGGTCCTACTCCATTACGCACTCACAGGAAACCATACACATTTCTTAAGAGCATCGAGAGCTGCTGCCTCACGCAGACCTATACTGAGGTCAAGGGTACGCTTTCTGAGGCAAGGCGCACGGTTTTCCACGAGTCGGAGAGGTCTGTGACTTCTGTGTGTCAACTAGGGTTAATACTACCCTAATTAAAAAAAACAAACACAAGCAAACAAGAATAACAGAGGGGCACATGAAACATGTTCAAGACAAGTAGATTCTTTCAACGCTTAAGAGCCAATGAACATCTGAGCTCATGAAAGCACTAAGGAAAAAAGAAAAAGCAGGCCTATGCTTTCATTTAAGACTAAAATGTGCAGTCACAGTCTAAAGAACTGAAAAATGTTTTCATGACATTAACTAATTAAAGGTTTCTGCTTCGTTAGTCTGTTGTGAACGATGGTGCTCTGCATACGCAGCTCATCTAAGATTCTCATCTTGCAAACCAATTAACTATTATATAGTATGAAACTGGATAAAATCCCGAAGATGTATTCCAAAAATTAAATCCTAAGTAATTTATACCATTGTTATATGCTCTGCAACATATAGACCTTTAAAACTGAGTCTAAAAGAGCAGGGTAAGCAAGCAAAGACAACTTTTACACAGTAAGACTATCCAGCTGGCTTTAAGACAACCCAGACACTTTCTGCTTTGACAAGTCTGACCCTGATGTGCAATTGTGATTCTCAGTTTGAGTCAGTACCTTCTCCAACTTTCTCTTTCTGCCTCTAACTGCAAAAACTCTACCTGTGTTTTACTATATATGCCATGTCATAAACCTTAAAAGGTTAAATCTTGGCCCTTAAGCTTTGCCTTTCCATGTGGTTTGGATTTCAATGGAAGTAATCTTAAATTCTCAAGACACTTTGCTATTTAATATTGTAGCTTCTACAAAATAGATGCGTTTTCTAACCAGCAACATCGCACATGGGATTTAAGTGGTCATGACTGAACTGGACTTGCATCGCACTAGAATGACGGGGTTAAATAATCAGCTCATCCGACTGTCTCCTTAAAACACTCCCAGGTTTCTAAAGAGGTAAAACTGTGCCATAATCATTGACACGCTAACAGCATGAAAAGCAAAAGGTTCCCGAAAAGCTTCCATGAAGGCATTTTCAAAAGCATCCAAGAATCTCAAGAATCCTGTAATTTGTTTAAAAGGTAAAATATGTACCTAGGAACCTAAAAGTCAAGGAAAAAGTCAACGCAATACTGGATCTCAAAGGGTTAAGCTGCAACTGTGACCTAAGTACTTATCACGTGGTGACAATAAATTTTATCATTCCTCATACCGAATTTTGCTTAAAGAATTAAGAAGAAACTACAATAAAGCTAGAACTTTGATCAAATGCAGGGAGTCATGAAACACTGTAGACATCAACAAATCTGCTCAAAGCAATGCCAATTAATTAGTACTTCAGCAAGGCTCCCCATGTACTGAATCCATCTTATATCAAGAATACAAACTTAAGGCAATCTGAAATTTAGAAAGGCTGCTTCTGTGTATGGAACAGAAATGGCATCTTGCAAACAGTTCATAATGTATTCAGATTAACTGAGATACGTTAATTGTGAAACGCTTGCCTTCAAAACAAACCAGCCAGCTGTCCACAGTGCACTGAGTTTCAGTTAAGCAAATTCACATTAGGAAGGACATTAGTTCCAGCTGCTCAGACTATGAAATCATGAACACATATATAATTTCAAATAAATGTGGAAAGCAAATCCCTAGTTATATTAAGGACTTTCATAATTTAAACTGGAGTTCAACATCATCATGTATTTTTTAAGCTGCTTCTATTTCCTGACATTCCCTTACATTGAA
Organism: Harpia harpyja; assembly: GCF_026419915.1. NCBI lineage: Eukaryota > Metazoa > Chordata > Aves > Accipitriformes > Accipitridae > Harpia > Harpia harpyja. The sequence continues at coordinate 2,433,883 of NC_068941.1, forward strand.
ATGCCTCATCTGCCTTCCAGCAAGGCAAGCCCCTGACTACCACCTCAAAGATGAGGTGATGCACATTTTGCATATCATGCAAACGCTCTCTTAAAGGTAAGAAGTGATGAAAATAAGTGACATGGCTATTCACAAGTGAAAAGCAGAAGCACGTCTGTTTCTACAAAAATCTGTCTTATTCCACTAGTTTTTTGCTTCTATATTCAAAATTCAACCTGTCTACTCTGAGGGACTGGGGATAAACTGGAAAGCAGCTGGACTAAAGCCACCTTACAAAAATGAAATTGGATTTCCTAAGAGTAGAAACATTTTCACAGAGAGCTTAAAAGGTTGCTTCATTTGTTCTTGGTATTATGTCTTTAATGTTGACTTTTCAGGGGGAAAGCACACTCCATGTCAAACATCCATCCGTCTCTGATCCATCGCTGAGAGCAGTTTCCTGCACACACCAGGCATGTAAGAGTTTAAAAAAAAAAAAACAGAACGGGGTGGTGGTCACGGGAAACAATGATACAAGTGCAAACAGACAAGACACACATTTCAAATGTATCCCACCCCAACAAAATAAATGCAAAAAATCTGTTCAATGTTTTAGGGGGGAAAAAAGCAAGTCCCAAACCCTTTTTTTCCTTAAAGACCACCTTGGATATGCCCTCGGCCAGAGCTGCTAGGGAAGCAGAATTAGCTGTTGTGCCAGGAGAGAGCACATCTCCCGCGGCTGACGAGAAGGCTGCTGTGTTTACGAGGCCACCAGGCAGAAGCCCAGGCACGTAACCAAGCACAACAGTTAAGAAAGGCACCATCCACCGAGGATGACCAGTAAGAAATCAGTGTAGTTAATGCATCAAAACTGATTTTTGTGCACGACACACCCTCTTTAAAAAGATATATAGCATCTGAGTTTCCAAATATAAATAAAAAAACATTTCGCTATGTCATGGTTGATTTTGCTTTTTTCTTCTCCCAGAAACCTTCTTAAAACTATTTGCACTGGAAGGTTTTTCCTAAGTGAGTCCCAAACCTAGCTGCATTACTTTGCCATCCTTAACTATTAGTTATTATTCTATTAATAATTGCAACTACATATTTTAAGACAGATGTATCCTTCACGGTGTTGCTCATGCTTTACCCTCTATTTATAACCCTGAGTCCATAACATAAACCCGCTTCACTTCACCAAGTTTCACGTTTAAATTGCTTATCTGTGCTACAAAGAAACAAATGCAGCTTTTGGTTAACATGCTATCGGTGAGAATTAGACCAAAAGTGAATAAAACACTGGTAAGAATACAGCCACCATGGGATCTGCAATCTGCAATACCTTCAAAAACATTCGATGCACAAATTGGCAAAAAGAGATTTAATGCACCTGCTGACCTTACTCCTTTGGGATTATCAGTACGAGAATAACAGGACTTGGGTTCCTAAATCTTCTAGATATGAAGAACCCCAGCTTTAGCTTCTAATTTGACATTGCCATTTTAAAAGAATTTGCCCTGTATGGATAAATACCCCTAACCATCCTTCCCCACTGACATCTAAATTCTTCCTAATGATGAGCACTTAAAACTTCTCAGCCACAAAAGGTAAATTCCCTTTTTCCCTTGCTTCCAAAAAGTATAGTAGCCTTTTGTGTTGCAAACACTTTCATCCCAAGCATGAACAGTTGTAGTCATCAAATTAAAAATTTACTTGAGTGCCTGCTGAATTGCGGATTCAACTATTTCATGCTTGCACCATTTTTAAGAATCAAGTAAGAAGCACTACAAAAAAAAGTTTCTTATCCATTACTTCACAAGTTTTAATCAAAACTTGCAATACAAGTTTTAAAGTCACTTTTGCAAAGTCTCAAACTGATACATAGAAATACTTCAGAAAATCTGAAGCTTCAGGGTGATTTCTGGGTTTTTTTGGTTTGGTTTTTTTTTCATTTAGCTTCCATATATAGCTGCAACCTTTTAAGTTGTGTTTATATCAGGAGAGTAATTGCCACAGAAAGCATTTAACTTAAGTAAACTAGCCCCTTGTCGATTCGCTTTTTCTATCTCCACCTGAAGTCAAACTACCCCAAAATTGTTGAAACACTTTTTTGAACAACATTGTATGCACATATTTTCAAAAGAGAGATCAGTAACAATTTAGAAACTCGAACTGATCACATGGAACCTATGAAGGGGCTGATAAAATTTAGAAGAAAAGCCTTCACAATACCCATTTTAAATGTAAATTGATACAGTTGCAAGAGCAATACATACACTGGAGTGATCAAAGGCATTTTCTTTAACACACTAACAGCAGAAAGCAAACATGCGCACAGAGTGCAACTAGTACAGCGTGTTCTGGCTGCGAACCTGGTTCAACTAGACAAGCACGTTCAGAAAGCCACAGCTCTTGGCACTGGAAAGGAAAACTGTATTTTGCACTCAGGCTCAAAATAATAAGGCAAAAGCCAATCATTAGTGGAAATAATAGCTGAAAGATGTTGGTGTGGCACGCACCTTCAGTATCATCACGCAATTGCTCCACCACATCTGTCAAATCCTCCCAAGAGTCTTTGCAAACAGCAAAAAGAAAGGAAAAGAAAGAAAATGTCATGCAAGCCATGATCTAAAGGAAAGATTTAAAATCAAGGTATAAGGAAAGGATAACTGAAAGGGAGATTTGCATAATACAAGACTTAATTCATAGCGGCAAGAGATTTGCAAGTCAAAAGGGTTTATTAGTCTGCACAAAGCAATACAGCAAAGCGTTTTTTTTCCTGGAGAGTCAAATTAAGGTAGGCTTCAGTAAAGCTTTAGAAGCTTTGTTTCCTTCTGCATTAAGACAAGCAACACGTTTGTAAAGCACATCCTAAAAAGAAAAGCATTGTTTTGTTTGTAAGATCAAAGCACTAAACTTCTGGTATTTATGCAACGTCAGCATTTGCTTCAATTTCCTCCTACCCAGCCCCAAAAAGAACCCCCCCAACAGGGAAATACAGCCACACATGAAAAGCAAGCACGTTTCAGGACAAGGACATACTGAAGACATTTTAAATAAGGTTAAACAGAGCTTTAACTCTGTTACGACCATACTCCAAACGAAAAGAGTCTTGCAGAGGTGATCCAGCTGAGCTTGGACACAGGTCACAGGTTTTATGTTGTCATTCTGATGATGATTCACTAAGGCCTCGATGAGGAAAACACCTCTATCTCCTTGCCAGGAGCCCACAGATGGCTGACAGGCACGGGGAGGAGGTCTGCATTCTGGGAGAGGAGCAGGCAGGACAAGGAAAACTTGTTTCAGCACACCCACTAATTCCCTGGTTCCAAACCCAGAAAAGAAAGCCAGACGAAGCCCTGGAGGGTCTGAACCCTGTGGGATTTTCAGCTCCCTACTTACATGCCTGCTCTCCCCAGGACTAACTTGCAATCGGTGGAACGTCCGACACACAAGAAAGGCTCTGCTCTGCAACGCTTCACGGGCCAACCGCACCAAAGTCCTGAGCAAAGTACACACACGCTACCGGGACCTCCTCCCTCCCACGGAAAAGCTATGGCCAGCCTCCTCCTGCTGTAGGAGCCAGCGCTGGCTAGCAAACAGCATATCCAGTCACTGCGTTTGAAGACACACGCACACAAAAAAAAAAGCATTAAGTACCAGTACAACTAACAATTCAACTGATCCCCAAAAGCTTCCTATGCTGCAATACCGCTGACCAACTGTCTTCTCATCCTTTGAAACCGTTTTATTCACATGGCTGATTTTTAGTGATCAGTTTTCTTCATAAACCAGAAGCTCCCTTCTTCCCCTATGGCTAAGCATTACTGCAATATTGAGAACAGCAGAAAAACCACCATTCCTTGGGTCCTGCCCGCGTACCCAGGTTGAAGTGATCAACTGCTTCCCATTCAGCACGGATTTCTCCTCTCCTTGTCAGGGGTGAAGAGGGAGGGAGGGACAACAAGCACAATCAGGTTCACCTACCTCTGCTTGCTAGGAGCAACGGGGAGTTTTGCTTGAGAAATTCCCTGCTACTGCAAGAACAAAGCCTTGGTGATGCTCCCCCCGCCACCAGCGTCCCCCACATGCAACGCTTCAGGCTTCTGGTCTTTTACTAGAGGTGTCACAGCTTTCTGTAGGTTCAGGAGACTTTTTGTAGCTCGCAGTGCAGTGACGGACCGACATGTCTCTGATGCTTTCCTGGACCCTATTGCACTCTTACCCTGGAGTGCTACGAATTGGACTCTGACTCATGGGTCACCTTCACCCCTTTCCTTTTTTTTTTTTTTTTTAGGACTTAAAATGCAGACGTTAGTATGATTAAGATATTCAGTATTTGTAGAAAATGCTTTATGTAACAACGCTACATAAACAAGCTAAGACAGCTAGTATTTTCTAGCTGTATTTCTAGCATTTCTGAGAACGAATGAGAACCTAGCTGCACACGCAATGATTTAACAGCAGTTTTCATCACCTGCAAAGATCAGAACCAGATTCTGATCAACCCAGCATCCTTATCTGCACACTGAGATTGAAGCCAGACATTATCACTGAATAGTCTGTTATCTAATGCCAAGGGTTTGGGTTTTTTCCTTAATATAAACAGTGAACAACATCTCATAACCAAAAAAAGACTTACAATTTGATTGGCAACAGGGACAGAGAAAATTGCCAGGCTTCCCTTGATCTTTCACGTGACATCTCTCACTGATGTTGTCACTTCAAACTCCTCCCTACACGTACCACATAGACTCCAATGATTTAGGAGCTCTCTACCCCTCTAAGCCTCTTTCTTTGCTCAGCTCCAGATCCAAAAAACAACCAAGACCTCCAGCCTACTATGACAGCTGTTAACAGCAGGTAGTGAGACTTATACACAGAACAGGTTTTGCTTTCTTACCACTTTGACTTTTTATTTTTTTTTTAAATCAACTTAGGAAATCACTTCACACTTCACTGTATTAGGTCAGCACAGTGCAAGCAGTCCGGTACCCCACCTCACATAGCATCTGGGCTATGTTTCACAGAAAGGTGCGAGAAACCTCACACAACTGTGCAGGCTCTATCTGGACAATTGCTACCCGCTTGACCGTAAAGCATTAAGCCGTTTTTTTTTTTTTTAACCCTTAGCAAACGATTCACGTAAAGCTTACAAACAAATGCCCCGTGGAGTCACAAGTATTTTCCTCTATTATATCCCTACAGGCAATAATCCTATCCTCTTCCTAGCAAGAAATGCCTGCAGGAATTGCATGAATTTATATTGGCACAAAGGTACCACGGGATTTGTACAAGTTTAGAGGCAAAAGCACACATTTAATTAGCACTTTCTTTCATATTTCCGTTTGCTTTTTCATGCATCTAACTGCGGTTTGCATACATTTCATTTCTTGTTTTTCATTTTAGAGTTTTCCCCACATGTCTGGAATTTCCACCAAACAACAGTGGGGGAAAAAACCTTAAGACACACACATCAAACAAAAAAAATAAATCACAAAAACCTGCAATTTGATAGTTTCCATGCACCTTATCATCGTACACCTAAGACAAACTCAAAAATGGAAAAATATTATGGAAAAATATTAAAGCCTGTAACACATGCATACCAAGTGTAGGAAACACGATGACCAAGACTTTTAAGTCTTCATAAAACGATTACCTCGTTCCAACTGGATTCCCAGGAAGATTAGTATTATGGAATTGATTATCCCACTGGAATAAATACAAAAGCAGGTTCTTTACAAATGAACTGGAATACTTATTATCACTAACATATTAGTCATGAAAATCCCATCCGTTATTTTAACAATAAAGTTTTTGAAAGTTACTCTCTTCTCCGCTTCACTGACACAGCAACAGTGTTCTCAACCGGTTTGCCTACAAGAAACAGTCCGGCAGCAGCATGGGATTCAGTTTGGGCTGATTTACCCAGTTTAGCACTGGGGCAAGAAACCTCTGACAGCTTCAGCAAAGGGACTTAGCTGCTGGGGAGCAGTGCACGTTTAGGCACTCTTACTACCAGCCACAAAGTCTATCAAATCCAATGGCAAATAAGGTTTACCAACGGATTTTACCCTTTGCTAACAATTTAAAAAAGAAAATTAAAATACAAAACCATCTTAATGAGTAGGAATACTAATCTATATATATGAAGAAGCAGCTTCTCTGTTACAATTTTGCTCCTAGTAAAAATGCTTAAAAAGACGTGGCAATTAATGAACAGTGAATGATTACATACAGTAAGAAAACAAACAAAAACTTTCCCTCCTAACTTTATCTTCCTGAATTTGCTCGTATCTTAATTTTTGGCTTAGTATTTCTCACAGACAGAGGCAATACCTAACAGTTACATTGAAATTTGTAACAACTTCTGCAGGAGTAAGGGATATTGCCAGTGGATACACTTTCCCATGCAAATTAAAGCTTTTAAAAATAAACCCTGGGAGAACATAACAGCATAAAAATTATTTCATGCTGCTATTAAACAGAAAGAGTGCTTCATTACTTATTTTTTTTTTTTAAGATTGAATTTATTAGCCTAAAATAAGGTTGGGAGTAGAAACCTTTATGAATATTCCAAACTACCACCACACTTCTCCAACTCCCCTGCAGCTGTGTGCTGCAATAACAATGCTCCTACACCTCCTGGCAGCCCCCAACACAGTTGTGAAAAGGCTAAAGTCCAAAGGCAACACTGCTAAGCAGTGAGCTGCCACACTGCTATACAGTGCTGAGAAAACATTCTACACGAAAAAGCTGAGTATATGAAGATTGTAGCTTCTCACGCTGTGGGCAGGACGGGGATAAAAACAGCATCCAATTCACATTACGGGGTTTTTGAATAGGTGTCTCATGAACAGAAACCACCAAAGGTTCCCAAATATACAGCAGAAGTATCCCTGGGATATTTTAAATAAACCTGAACAAGCACCAAATGTGTGCCCTTTACGAGAAGTTCCCATAGTCCGGAGCTGCACGAAACCCTACGTATTCCCCTTCAAATGCCGATACAGAATGCATTCATAGAGAAATAATCTGCAATGAACATTATCACTTCAAACACAGCATCTTAGCCTATTCTGGGCTACCACCTACAAGTAGACTCCCACGATTTGCAGAAAGCCTAGCAGCAGAACTGCAAGTTCCCCAACACACACAGCTTCCTAGGCCATCAGTTTTCTGTCCGCATCCTCTTTACTTTTATTAGTAAAATACCTTGTGAGTGCAACTAGGAGGACGGAATGCTCCAAACTTCTTATATAGCTATAGCATTTTGTCATGTGTAAAGACAGATGCTCAGAACAAAGCAATGAGTCCACACATCCTTTTTATAGTTTACAAGCACGGTATGAGAATCAAGTTCCTCCAAAGACAGACTAAATAGGTCAGGAACTTTATTTTTTTTAAAGTCCAGAAGTTCTTAACAAATGCATAAGGAGAAGCTGAGATGTCATTAAAATAACGAAACAAAAAAAAAAAAAACCAGAACCAATTTTGGGAAGTGAAAACTGAGACTGACACAGAAAGTACGCGGCCACGGTGAAATGTCAGTTATTTTGCTTCGGCTGCTGTGAAAGGCTTGGCACAAATCTGTTCGGTTTTGTACAGATGCTTACAGAAAACATTAACTCTGTTGAAGAGTTATAAACAAACAAAACCGCAACAAGACCAGGGTCCCCACGTTCTGTTTACTGATAATGAAAAGGGTTACTTTTTAAGCTTGCCCACAACAGCAGTCAAGATAAATACTAAACACATCAGCAGCTGAACCCCAATACCAGGCAAGACAACTAAACTGCATTCAGTCAACGCACTTGTGTTAAATCCCCTCTGCTCCTGCCTGGTAATTTGCCAAGATTGGAAAAAAGTTCTGAGGAAAGAAGAAAAAAACAACTACCCATACATTTAAAATAAGACCTACAAAAGTGCTGACAAGTTAGTTCGGACTGAACAATAAATGCTGGAATCAGGATGATGATCAAGTGAATCGAAGCAAACCAAACCAAACCACAACCAAAAATGCCAAGCAAAAAGGGTGGCTTTCTCCCAGCCTGCCTTTTTTACCCAACATCTTTCTTTTATCTAAGCCCTGATATTCAAAGCACTCCAGGAACTTCCTTTTTCCTCCAGAACGGGAAGAAAAGACCACTCCACCGTGCCTCGTTACCACGCCTCAGAGTACCAGGAGTTATGGCAGCACTTCTCACGTGCACTCAAAGGCACTTTGAAATTTAACCATAAGTGAAATTCTACAGCGACCATCAGTATAACCGTAACTGACAGCTCCCCTGTCAGTTATGCGTCATTATGCCCTAGAGAGAAAAAGTATTGCCTGTGTTCTAGAGAGGGATGCTAATGGAAGAAATGCTGACACGTGCTCTTTAGAAGGCTAATTATAGGATTATTTGTCTGATTTGAACTTTTAGTCTGCTGCTCCAACCACTTGCTGGTCTTTTTTGGGCCAAAGCATCCTACAACAGCAGTGAAAGTGAAAAGAGCTTACTGAGAAATACTGAATATGCATGATGAATTGCATTCACATAATTTTTTTTCTTCCATTAAAGCTAGCACACTCTCCTTCATTGTATGGACAAATATTACTTTTATCATTAAATGGAAACCTATAGTCACATTATTATATTTATTTAAATTGCATTATCTCACAGTTGTTGTCTTAGGAATGATAAATAATACACTTAATAAGAAATAATTGAAGTGGTCAAGAAAGAAAATTAAGTAGATGCTGTTAATATCATTTGCAAATCAGGTGGATCATGAAGCGTTGACAAAGAAAAGGGACCAGCAAAGAGAGTTTCAGCATCATGCTCAAACACCTTGCAATCCAAAAATCGAGGAAGCGACCAGACAGCCTGCAGCCTACAACACCAGGAACAATCTGTGCAGAACTTTCAAAGTAGCTTAAGAAAAAACATTTTTAAAACCCCACTACATAAAAATCCCATCTCTAAATGTATATGTACAGAGAGAGAGCCTTCCATAAAGAATTAAAAATCAGTCCATTCATTTCACCCTGCAACTTCTGTCTGGGAAAGCTGTTTTCAAAACAGGAAGGCTGGCGTAATGGATACTAAGAACGCTCAGCACACCCATTCTCCCATTCAAGTCCTGCTGAACCAACGCATGCCCACCCGCCAGTCCCAGCTATACTTTCAGAGCAGGAGAACAAAAAGGAGAACACCGAGTGCTTCGGTGCTGCTGCTGCTGCCGCCTTGGGGAGCCTCCGCTCTCCTCTCTCACCTACAGCTGTACTTCGCTGACACCACTGACCTTGCTTCCTGCAGCGAACAGTTAGTTTTATCTATTTCCTCTGACCACACCACGCACATCGACTCAATCCCCACGCTGCTATCCCACACCTACCTCCTTTGTTCTCTCAGTTAATGCATCTTTATCCAGCATCCAACTGCCCAGAACTGCTTTGCCTCAAATCACAGCACCAACAGTTTGTGCCTTCATTATAAACTGTGACAATTGACTGCAATATTTTTAGGGTAAAACTGTTATGAGATTTTTTTTTTTTTTTTTTTTTTTTAAAAGGCCACTGTCATCACTCTTGTTTTAACACGTCCTACTCCTCATGCGGCAGCATCAGGGTCACAGACTGACATGACCATTTTTCCTACGCCACAGACATTTTGACATAAGTTAAGGCTTGCACTGCGCCAAAAGAAATAGCAGTCACAGATCTGCAACAAACTGGGAGGAGATAAAAAGGAAAAAAAAAGAAGTACTGAGGACTCAAGAATCCCAAGCGCACGCTCCATTACACGTATAGGACAAGTAAATACCAAACGTACATCATGTACATTAATGGTGTAATCCCACCCTAAGTTTTATTCCTGTCTCCGCATGATTACCATCAGGCATTTCTGTATGTTGCAACTGTGTGCAGTCACATTGAATGTTTCTCCACAACCAGTCTGTTTCCAGAGGGAAATACATGAGTAACTGCTATGGGAAATTTCTCATTTAGTTTGGCACTTAATAGTTTGCACAGAGAAAAAAAAAAACAAACAACCGAAAAACACCCCAACCCTACATTTTTTTCGCTCCTCATTTTTCACTTGCCATCTTAGTTGACATCTAAGAGGTTTCTCTGCAACATTTTTGAATCATTACCCCTGAGGGAGATAAGCCTGCCCCCCATTTCCCAGATCTGACTTCATTTAGACTGAACAAGCTTAAAAGAGCAAAGAAAACAACTCTCAATTTTAATTTCTTAATTACAGCATTGAAAATATTTATAAAAGTTCAAAATTTAAAACATAAACCAAGATTAGAGTAGCCCTGGCATAGGTCTCACCCTAGCCTTACAGGGCACTCGCACACTCTCTTTTTCTCTGAATTGCTTCAAATCAACTGGAGGGCTGGGACATTGTACTAATTAGCCTGAGGAGCTTTTTAAAACTTAGTCTTCCCTCCCCTTTGGTTCAGGGTCAAGTGTCCATCTTCTCTCGGTCATTTCCCTTTATTCACAGCTCATGACAGGATTCAGTATAAATACAGTAAACAGGATGTCTCCTCTGTCCCTGGGGAGATGACCATCTTTATCATGTCACTTTTCAGTACATGCTGTCTGGATTACATGACCTAACTGCTATTCAAAAGATTTATGACCATTAACACACTGTAATTCATTTATCTTGCATATCATTGACTTGACATTTGTTCTATTAAATCTGGTCTCCAACTCCTTCAAACTTTTGACCCGTTTAGGGGTTTCTGCCACCATACGTATTTTCAGAGGTACTTTTCTGACAAGAGACTAATCTCAACAGTTTCTGACAACACCTGAAAGGTCCCTGCTACTCTCAGTACAGTGTTTACAGCAGATTTGTTTTGTAACAGGAAAGGCACGAACCATGGAGCAATTCCACCTCCCCAACAGTTTGCTTTTCCTGTTCCACATTGCTAGAGAAAACCTAAACCAAAGTAACAGTTACCAGGGTTTCTTCCTAGGTGTGCTTTGTTCTCCTCAGACCAATGCAGCTCTATACCAGGACCACAGTTCCTCCAGTAGCACAGCCCAGTACGGCAGATGAGCCCTCGTATCACACGGTTCCCTCATAACTGAACAGCTCTGTAGCTCACCCAACAAAAACAAGGAGATTCTCTCCCCCTCCACGCAAACCTAAGTGCCAAGAAGTTTGCCAATTGGCAAATCAAAAAATATAACTAATAAGGTCATGCTGCTTCCTTAAACTGAAGTGTGCAAAGAAACATGGGAAAATACTTGAACAGAAAATGAAGAGAACAGGTAGAATCTGAAGGATGACTCAATAAAGACTGCAATAGATTAATGGGCAAGAGGTATTTGAGCATTGAGAAGAGCATTTGCTTTTTCTGAAGAGCTATACAACTTCTACTAAGGACATTTTACACAAGCATGTGTCTGAAACTAAAACTTTTAAATAAAACAGAAAAAAAAAAATCTGACCTTAGCTACCAAAAATGATACTATGGAAAAGATAATTTCATCTTTGCATGTTATAAACATACTACTCCAATTCCCCATTTTAGTACAAATAGAACAGGATTTAGAAAAAAAAAAAGGGGGGGGGGGATACTGTATTCTTGACAGTTGCAAGTAAATCCAGATCATACAGTTATCACGTGTATTCCTTCTGTTCTCAATTACGAGCTGGTCCCACAAGGATTAAAATTTCCATTGCTCTAACATGAAGCTCCTCATGATTATTCCAAGCAGAAATTTAACATCCAGTAAAACCGTGCAAGGCCATTTTGCATTTCAGAACTTCTCCCCAAAGTTGAGATCAGCGTACAATCCCACATACACATGCACTCTTGAACGTGCAACAAAATACAATCAAGGTGTTTTTCACACCTCAGTCCCTAAAGATGCCTCAATGATCATTATACATATTGCAAACAAACAGGAGCTTAATAGCCACTAGCGTCACATTTTGTGATGCCTGCATAGCACAGTAAAGTTCTGATTACCTAATTAAGAACCACTGTTTAAAATAATTTTTTCTAAGCCAAGCAGATTTACAGTATATAGCAAAATCAGCTTATTTTCATAGACACAGAGGTGTTCCAAACAGTTGAAAAAGAAAATTAATTGCTTTTATTGTTAAATTCAGCATCCATGTTACATGCTATATTGAATACATGTAGGTGAAAAACTCAGTAACTATACTAATGCGTTTACCCTTCTGCTACATGCTACTTTTAAATGGAATAAAATTTAAGTTTTGCTCAGAGTTACGCTCAGATACTCCAACTCTGTGGCAGGAATGGAATTACTCCAAATTTACACTGTTTCATCTCAGATCAGAATCTGTTTCCCAAAGTATATTGCCTTTGGCTTAAGAAGTAGCAGAATTGGGCTTGGTTTTACTAGAAAACATTACCACCACAGGAGGATGCCTACTGTTTTTAAAATGTCAGTGACTAAGACTGTGATCACCACTGTGCCCTTCCGTTCCTAGCTCCCTCCCTGTCCCTCCAGCTCCCATCACAAAATTGGCCTCAAGTGGGTTATTCCGGTGAAGGCAAACAGACTCCTGAGGGAAAGGCTGACAGCAGGTCTGGCCTCAGAAATAATAAGCACCAGCTGCAGCTTTTGCCTCTCTGCTTGGGGAGCCCTTGCAGCACCATCAGAAAGCACAACAATCTGCCTCTAGCTCTCTCTAACATCCCAATTCTAAGATCTGGCACCATTAAAACACTTCTTCTGATGCCTCTGTCTCACTGGAATAAAAACACAGTGTTCCAGTGAGGGATATCAAACCAGAGCAGATAAGAATCACTTACTTTAGCCTCCTCCTGTATGTTTAAACTGTCATTCCTAAGTAATCTGCTTTAAAAAAAAAATCAACAAAAAAGAGAAATAATAAAACTAACTGCTATTAACAAACTACTTATATTGGAAGGAAAAAAAATGTGCTGCAGCTTCTTGTTTAGTGCAATTCAGTTTTCTCAGGTATTTTACTTTTTTTGCCCTAGCTTTGGTATACCTACAAGTAAAAAAAAAAAAGCACCTTTAAAAACAGCAAAGTGGAAACTCACACCATAGCCAATCTTATGAAGAAAAGCTTGAAGGCGTAGGGCCTGTAAGACAACCCAGCTGAAAAAGCAGGGAACCCAGAAGAGTTGAAGCTAGGGACCACCAGTCTCCCACATAATTTAACAGCTAAGTCATCACAGGGCGTTACACGAGAGCAGCCCAGCAAAAGCGCACAGCAGTCAAAATTCTCAAGACTAAAATCTTATTTTCCCATCGCATTTTAAACCTTCCCCAGCCCACGTGCTGTTCTGTTCTTGACCCTCTGTCTTCTCTTTTTACTTCCTCGCTGCCCAGAACTGTTCCCTTCCTCTTCTCGCTATGGCACCGTAGGCTGGCTTGGCAGTTCTGGGATGCAAGGATGGGTGCAGATACCTACTATGCAAGGCTCGAGCACAGTTTCTGTTCATCCTCAGCATGACGGGTGCACGGTGAGCAGGAGGAGGAACGCACGATGGCTGCTTGTGGGCTGGGGGCGTAGCAGATTACAGAGCGGAGAGACCAGACGCAAAAAAACTCTCGGGAAGCAGCAAGAACTGAGGGACAGCAACTGGAGGCTTCAAATCCTTACTTCGACAAGCTGTCGGATTTGCTACTGCAATAGATTATCTTTTACATGTCTTGATTTGTAAGGAAAAAAAAAAATGTAATCTTTTGTTATGCCTTTGGCACAACTCCCCCCCTTCTTCATAATCCCCACCCTACGTTTCTACATCAGTTTTATAGAGGCATTACAAGACACACCAGCTTCAGCTCCTAGGTCTCCTGCTTTTCCTCTCAGACAAGTACTTGGTGTCCGCAAGCCCCGTCATCCTTTCCCCTCAACCCGTGCGTACACCGAGGAGACAGCAGCAGTGCTGATGCAGTAACACCAGTCCGAACACTAGGGATAAAGCTGTGTCAGCTTTTCTATTATGAACACTTTTTCCTGACCTGATATCTCTGTTAAAAATATGACTTCAGTCCAAACCCTCCCCCCACAAAACAATCAGTCTTTCTGCCTCCCAACAAGCAACCTTAATTTACGAATGTATATATATCTCCATAAAGGTCGTTATGATACAGTTCTCTTTTTTTTTTATTCATTTTTGACATATGAATCAAATAATATGCCAATAAAATGAGCAAATACTATTTTCTAACCCTTTCTGGTACTTGCAAGGGAGCGACTGTAATTACAGCTTTAAAAACAATTCTTTTTCTACTTTTGGGGAAGGGTTAGTCTAGTATTAGTATTTGAATGGTTTACATAAGCAGGCAAGAATGCAATCTGTACACGTAAGGACACATATTCAGCATATTTGAGAAAGGCAACCTAGAAAAGCAACCCTGTTACAGACACTGGATTCATCCAAGCCTACCTTCCCCACGAGTTTGCTCAGAGCAAGGCAGCGAGCAGAGGGAAGAGAGACACATACAAAAATAAGGATCTAAAGAACTGACTCACAGTGTGACTGAAAGGTTTTCCAGGCTATACTATGAGAAGAGCCCTAGATTGCTTGCAAGGTCATTTACTAACTACAACATGACAAGTCAAAAGAGTAGTTAGTATTTATGAGAGAAAGAGAGAGAGAGAATATATAAAAATCAATCCACCTACACTAGAACGTACTATTAAAAAACCCAAAACACTGAAGCCCCGAAACATACAAGTAAGACCAAGCAAGGTCTGAATAAGCCTGTGCCACATACAAGAAACATGGGAATTGGAAGTCAACTGAACTCCTGCACCCTTGGCTCACCCTGTACTCGCTACTCTGGTTCTGCTTTCCTGAGCCCACAGCACCTCTGTGAAACCCTGGGACATGCTTCAGAGGGAGTGTCAGTCTCTGCTTTTGAAACCTCTGTTTAATTTCCCACTGTGTAAGTAAGTATTTGGCAAGCAAATCCAAACCCAAGGGCTGCTACCACTGAATGCAGCTGTCAAATGGAAATTAAATTATCACCTGGGAATTAATTTTAAAGCTCAAATCCTCACCACAATTTAAGTTCCCTCATCCAGCAGGACAACAATATAGTAAGACATTACTGACTTGACAAGCCAGCAGCAAACGGGTCAAGCGAGACTACTTGGTGGAGTCGCACTTCAGTAGTTACTGGAAAAGGGTCAGACACGAAAAGATGGAGCCCCCTCGCTGTAAGACCGAAAGATGCTCGGCATGCAGCAAGGGGCACTCAGAACCTGGCAATGTTGGGGACCACGGGAGCACTGGCTAGCGTGCAAAATTCCTACAGACATTCATCGTATCTCCTTCTTCCCCACTTTTTTATTGGTAGACCAATGTGTGGATGTCCTCTTGTGTTTTTAGTACTCACAAAGCTTTCAATCCTCATTTTACATGACCTGGTATTAAAACTGTTTTCACCATCAACCCACATCACAAATCCTTTTTCGAGAAAAAAGCAAGATGCGTTACACCTCCACTTTTCAGGCTTCCAAGCCATTATAAACAACGGCACGCTTAACAGAAGCGAGCTGCAAGACTTGTGATGGTATTATCACCTGACAATAGGCATAACTGCGTAATCACTTGGGGCTTTCCAAAAACTACCCACTGACCGTACGCAGACACACATCTGTGTTTTGCCACTATGCTCCACTTGTAAAAGCTGACAGCTGACTAATAGAGCCGTAAACCCTGTTTTAGGAGTAAAATCATGATTAAATGTGTCACTGAGCACACGTTGTGGTTATCTTCCTTCCTGAGAGATACAAACCTGATCTTTCCAGATAACTCTTAAAAAAATACTAACAATTAAGCACAAATCTGGCGCTCTTAAAGGGGTGGATTACCAAAGACGCAACAAATTCTAAGGGCAATCTGAAGCACCAATTTGGCTTTTTAATATGCCAAACGGTGTCCAGGCTCCCCAGGCAGGACAAGAGCCATCTCGTCCCGGAGACACCCCCTCCCAACTCGTGCAGCGTTTCTAACACTGCGATGGCTGCAGGGATCCCGAGGCAGGGAACCGGACCGTACCTTCGTGGGTCGGCTCTGGGTCGGGTGTCAGCGAGATGTCGTCCAGCTCACGCAGGCAGAGCCATTCTCCATCCATCGACACTCGGAATTTGCAAAGATAGATGGTCTCCATGGCAGCCTGAGTGATCTTGTCTGTGGTGGGGGTTGGCATGTCGCTTTGAGGCGTCAGAGCAGACATGATGACTCAGCTGGTACAACAACAATGGGGGGAAAAAAAAATAAGAACTAAAAAGAAAAGCTTTCTGAAGAAGAAAATAAGAAATACCTTGCTACTAAAGGACAGATACGCTCAGGATCGCACAGACTGCTCTGGCCTTTTCATATATAAAGCAAGGTAAAAACGCGGCTCCTTCACGCTCGTCTCTTCCTCCCTCCTCCTTTCCACCAACTGTCGTTGTCTTCAGCTATGCTAGAGGCTATCGATCCTAACCAACCACAGAAAACCTGGCTTCTGCATCAAAGACAGGAGGGGAAAAAAAAAAAAAAGGTAAAAAAAAAAATTAAAAAATAAAAAGCAGAAGAAGGAAAAAGAATGGCTTCCTCTGATGATTACCCAAGCAAAAACAAAGGAAGAACGTAGAGCCAGGTATCCAGGTCTGCTGAAATCAAACTGCTGGTCTGGTCCCTTTCTTCCCAGATAAGCCAGGACAGCGAGTGCTGATAGGATTGGTTGTGCGCAGTAAGCAGGGTGTTGACCAAAATGGCTGACTAATGAACTGAACTGAAAATTCAGGCTCATGTGATCAGCTGCTCTGAGCGTAGGGCAAGCAATTCCCAGGATGCTTCCTAGATGCTGCTGATGCAGGGACGGCAATTAGGCTCTCATCATCCACAGCACCTTCTCATCAGGCTATGCTAGTCAATTTGTGAGCAAGCATAACGCACCACGCAGATTTCTCATCCGTCTCCCCCGAAATACTACAAAGGAGCGCAGACTAGCAGCGCGAGGAATACAAAGACACATTTGTATTCCTTTCACATGCCTGGATGTCACTACATGAATTACATAAGTACCTTTGTTTTCACAGTAGGCACGCAAGTCGCAGTTTATGTTTTATTTGCTGTGCAACCTTCTCAAAGGATACTTTTGAGCTAAAATTTCCCACGTACCAAAAAATGTTAGGATGGCTTTATCCTCTCAGGGAAACGACGAGGAAAAACAGATCTGGCTCTAAGCACGCCAGTGATCGAGGATTAAGCTCTTTTAGGAGGGCACGTGCGCATGGAAGAATAATGAGGGAGAACACCACAAACATGTACAGCTCCGTGACTGAATCTCACATTTTTAAAACCTCGTCTGAACTGGTACTGCTCAGGTGAGGCTGGTGAAGAAGTACTACCGCTCCGCAGGCAGAGAAACAGGCTTTCCATCTCTCAAGAATAAGATGACAGCACTGCGTTGCCCTGTCCCTTCCCGGCCGGCTGAATCTCCTCCGCGTCCCCAACCCACACAGCCCCACCTCTAGGGGACAAGAGGTCCCAGGTCAACAGACACCCTTCTTATTCCCGAGGTCACTATTTAACCAGGGGACAGGACGCGATATCACCACCCACTTCAACTACGCTATCAGGCAACAATAAATTAGCTTATCTTACTTTATTCCTGCATGGCTCCAGTATATTTGTGGAGAGCAGATGCGTAGCATCCATCTGAAATGGATGCCCAGTCCCCCTCCACGTAAATTTGGAGAAGGCTGACTGTTCACCAGAACAGTATATTGACAGAAACATAGGAAAGATTAATGCACGGGACCTTAATTATTCTCCACCCTTCTTCTTCCCTAAAGAAATACTCAAAAGGATGTGTGTCTATTTCTTAAGGATGTGAAATACAAAAACGGATCACTTGATACAGAATTCAGCATGCAAACGCATACAGCTTTTGGAAAAAAAGCACCCATTATGTAAAAAAAACTCATAAAGCTGGAAAAAAAGGGGCAAGAGCTGTTATTTCTAACAGGCAAGAGGAAGCAGTTGCTTTCAGTGCAAACTTCCTGCTTGGTGCATAATATTTTGACTCAGCAACTCTTTCCCCCCATTAGACTAAAACAAACAAAGAGCCATGCAGCGTATTATTACAGTGATGCAAAGGAGAATTATTTCACAAACGACAACAGTTACTATTGTTCCTTCTCCCTAAGAGAGAATGGGGTTTATAAAGCCTGCTGACAGCATTTTAGCTCATATGATATTTATATATCGTTTCACCAATGACAGCCTCTAGTTTTAACATTCAGATTGCACCACACTCTTAAAACCAGTGAAAGTCACCATATACAAACAGCTCCAGGAGAACAGCTGTTCACTCTTGCTAACTTTTTGAAAGAGACTAAACAAACAGCAAATAATCAAAATAAACCCTTCAGAATCAACAAAGTACCACAAGCTGTTGTGCAAGCTATTATCCAACATACCTAATTATCAGACAGTTTAATTTTTTTGTTTTGAAACAATTAGAAATACAAGCAGCATTAGGTGTAACCCTGCAGCTCCCATTTCACAACACCCGTCTTCAACTGAATTCAGCACCAGCAAGCGAGCCACATACCTGGATCACAGTGGTGGTCTGTTCAAAAATTAAGTAACTGTTCAACTTCAATTGGTTTTCTTTTATGCCATTTGCTGCTGCTTAACATGAAGAAACAAAAGAGGCCAGTCTGCCCCTTCCGGCTCAGTTATATTTTTAGGCTCCTTTATGCAATTCCTGCTGCAAATACTCCATAGGGATATTTAAAGTACTTGAAAATTTTTTTTCAGCTTTGATTAATTTCAGTTTATTAGTACGTTTTGCCCAAAACAATGCTTTGGGCACAATATTCCACCAACAGATTCTGAACAATCGACATCTTAAAAGAAGGTGAGCTACCTCACTTCTGTAAAAGCGCACCTTTTACTCCTCTAAGAAACGGAAATGATATCAAGTATGCATATGCTTAGAAACTCTGACGAGTTCTATTTGATTTTTTTTAAAAACAATAATGACAAGTTCAGAACTTAGTTTTCAACCCAATTTGTTTTTTCTTGCAGAGGTTTCATACGGGTATTTGAAGACTTAAGAACTCTTTAACTGTCCAGAAGAGGCTGTAATCTCTAGGTTCCAGCACACAGCTGAATTTATACCTACAGTGTAAAAATAGAAAACTTGCCTTTCCAATAGAGCTTTCAGGGTAAGCTAAGCCAAGTAGAAACACCGTAACAAGAGCGGGTAATGTCCATATGTCTGTTACAGTATTATGGGAAAATAAAAACTCTACTCAGAAAAGGAAAACAAAAAACCACCCCCCACCCCCCACCCCCCCCCCCCCCAAAAAAAAACCCGAACAGGAATTATCCTATGACTTACTGACCTGCAAGACTTTTATCACCACCTGGAAAACACAAGACAAATCTTCCTCTACCCCCATCCCATGCCTCAAAATTATAAAGCAACGAAGCATCTTATAAAGAAAGAAAAGAAAAGTATCAAATACTTGTATCTTCATAAA
This sequence comes from Harpia harpyja, assembly GCF_026419915.1. Lineage (NCBI taxonomy): Eukaryota > Metazoa > Chordata > Aves > Accipitriformes > Accipitridae > Harpia > Harpia harpyja. The sequence goes on from NC_068941.1 coordinate 2,453,379, forward strand.
GCCTTTGATAAAACTACCATGCAACTCAAGGCCAACTGATAAAGCTCCATCAGGGTTCAATGAATGGTCAATGGACAAAAGAAAACCAAGTGTAGGTATAAATGAAGAGGACATTATTAACCAAGAGCCGCTTTCTCAAACTCAAACAAATCACGCAGCCTTGACTGGTCTTACAAAACCCTCATATTAGCCACACTTCGGCAAAAGCGGATAGAGGCTTTGGCTAGATTACAGAACAAGGCAGTTTTTTGCAAAAAAGTTTTCAATATAAAAAGAATCAGAAATTGACTGTGTTGGAATTTTAAGACTCACCACGTGAAAGCAAAGCACTTCATCAGCCACTAGTATTTGAAAGCTCAGCTGTACTGGAAGTATTTTTAGTTTCAAAAGCTGAATAAATTAGAATTAATCTAAGCAATAAAACCCAAACAAATTCCCAAACAACCTTTTGGACTCCAGGGGGCACCTTTGGGTGTACTTTTACTTCCAGTGCCAGCAGGCCGGGCCTGTGAGCAAGCTGAGTTTCAATCATTAGGGGGGGAAACTTTCCTGATCACTGCGTAGAGATTGCAAAGCAGCTGTACAGCAAAATGGCAAAGTTGGCAGATGAGATTATTGCTTCAGATGACTGTGCTGCTTCTGGTTATTTAAAATCGCAGGAGACCACAGAACCATAAAAAAAAGCCACCAATACTATACAAATGGGAACCACTGCTGAAGGAAACCGTCCGATGGTAACAGCTCAGATGCACCGCCGAGCTCTAAAACAGCTGCTCAGCATGTCAAAGAGACTACAATGCTAGAGGTAACTCCATGCAAACAGGATAAAAATTATGAAGAAACACAAGCCTTTATATCACAGTCTAACACAAGCATGAATCATGAGCAGGTTCTTGCAAGTTTTTCTAAAGCCTGTAACCTGTTTGCGGCTGCTGTATCAGATTAGGCAGCTTGACAGTCTGGTCCAGTAAGGCAGCTCCCACGTTTCTAAGTGAAACAATTCCGATCTTCCTGTTTTCTGCCTATGCTCTTGCCCGACACGTGACAACCTCTTACTAGCAAACCTGTGAACATGATTTTTGCTGTCACGCCCTCTTTCTTTCACTTCAGCTTCAACTCCGCATCCATATGCTGTCCAACTACCTATTGGTCCTCTCAACAGCTGTACCAGTTGTGACAACTAGAAAAACAGCATCAGGGCTACGCCTGGTACAAGAGCCAACGGAGCTGCTATTCCACAAAGCACAGGCTCACACTCTTCCAATAGCCTCTCTCCAGGCAATCTGTTATGTGGAATGTAATCTAAAAAGATAAAATCAGTAACAAAGCATCTATGTTGAAAAGTCTGTTTCTGATTTTTCTGCCAGCACAGATACGTACACTACCTCAAATAACAGTGGCACTTTGCTAAAAACACGAGTGGACAAAAGAAAGTTTAACAACCCAAAAACCAGTGACACAATTTCTTAATTCCTGGATTAAGTGATAAACTGGTTTTTGTCTACCTATTGTGAAATACACTGGTATTATTTAAGGATTCAAGTAACTCGCATAATTGAGGGCACAATTAAAAAAGGGGAAGCAAAAGTCTACTTGAAGTGTCATGATACCTGGTAGGTTTTCAGTGGGAGCAAAGAATGGTTTGGGGTTTTTTTTTTTTGTTTGGTTGGTTTTTTGGGGGGTTTTGGAGGGTTTCTTTGTTTTGGTTTGGGTTTTTTTGTTTGGATTGGGGGTTTTTTTTGAGACAGCATAATCAAGTTGCTTCTACTGTATTTCAAAAGTATCCTAAGGTTTTGCTGCAGCTTAGCATGTTTAAGTAAATCTTCTTGTTCCTTCTGCCTGTCTGGAACCATCTGTATCAAAAAAGCAGGTGCTGCTGGCATGAAAAGCTTTTACAGTCTCCTTCCCTTAGCAGCTCTCACCTTCACCTGATGTTTGGAATCACCTCATCTCCCTTACCTCGTAAATCAGAAAAAACAGATAAGGTGGAGAAAGATTAGTTGCAAGGGAGAAAAAAAAAATATGTCTGAGACAAAAATCTTCTATAGAAAATAAAGTTGTAATAGGAACACATTCTTAGGATTTTGTTCTTTCTTACCATATATTCTTCATTTACATTTGTTGCTGGGCTTCAGGTCACCAGCACTACAGGGCTTGCACCACTGCCCTGGAACACAAGCATCATGCCTCCGCCTGGGTGCGACTAACCCTTGGGTTGACTTCTACAGCTGGAAGCAAGAGTTGCATGCAGAACCCCATCAAGTGACCCCTCTCCAGGAAAACCCTAACACAGAGCTATGAAGGCTGTCATTGGTTCACAAACAGCAAACATACTTTTCCAAATTTTCAAATATAAAATTAAACAGCTGTACAGTACCCTTCAATCCTGTGGCAAGACCTCTCTCTCGAGAACAGTTTAATGATTGCGTCCTAACAGGAAAAAAACCCAAAACTTTAAATAAATCTCCAAAACATTCTGAAATACTGGCTTTTCAGTATATTGGTCCCTACCTCCACTATAACATGTAAATGCCAATACAGAGTAATTATTTTCATTCCTACTCATAGAAACGACAGCCTTCAGGCACTGAAGGGAGGAATTTGTGATCCAGCAGGAAACACCCTTCACTTAAATCGCTTCTTTCAGTTTACAGCTACATAAAGAGGGATTAGTATTCACAGAGCATATCAGGTTTTTTTAATACATGCACAAGATGCAAAAATAGCCTTTTTCACACTCCTCAGTTTATCTTAACTCTAAAAGCAACTCCAGCACTGAAGAATCAAGGGGAGCAGACATGAACAATCACTTCAAATACTATTGCAGAATAAGGAGAAGCAGATCAAGAATTGTCGATGCTGAGCTGTTATAGGTTATGGCAACCTGAAATCATGACACATGAGAAAAGCCCATGAAACAGGGCTCCACAGGCCACCGATGGGTCTCCCCAGTGATACCAAGACAGACATGACAATCTTTATAACCCAGACCACGATTAATGCCGCTGCACCTCAATGCTGCACAGAGTAACGGTTGTTCAGAGGCAATGACACCTGCAAGGCCACATACCCTACAGGTAGCCAGGATTAAGTCTGGAATTTAAGCACACAACATCCTTTCTGCTCCAGACTGAAGTTCTACCCGCTGCTTTGAGGACAACCCCAAAGCAACCAGTGAAGAAGGAAGACTGTGCAGCAGAATCCACTGCTCCTGCTGCTCAATGATGAACAAATGAAAGCTGCTTTTGCAGGCATGAGAACTGCGGGGAAAAAAACAAAAAAAACCACTTGAAAATGCAACAAAAAAACCCCAAGGGATGATGAAAAAAATAGATTTACAGACAGAGTTTGCCCCAGGAGAAACAGAGTCCAAGACACCATGCAAATACATAATGATTCCTGTTCCCTTCAGACACTGCTATCACTGCATCAGTCACTCAGTTACTGAGCGGGCTTTGACAGACGATATTGCACAGGCAGCTATTACCTCTGACACTGAGAAAAACATTTTTATACACATTTTATAAGGCTTTTTCACAAAGCGCACACAAATAGCCACTGCAGAGTAAGGCTAACATGGGGGATAAAGCATTGCTCAGCCAATGAGTTTTTACACTAACTCCTTGTGAACAAACGCGCTCATCTCAATGCCTCAGTTTCACCACATCTACACAGAAGCCTTCTTACAACCAAGTTTGAACAGTGAAAGTATGACGGCTAAGATACAGTATTTTTCTTCAAAGGTTTCTTTTCTATCAGAAATAGCTCAATCCCTTGCACGCACATCACAGGACTACAGTGGGTAAAGATTTCCTATTTAGGCTAAAAAAAAGTAAAAATGAAAGTTTTGACAGGAAGCTATCAGTTTAAACGACAACTCCTCGGGGAGGGAGTTTTGGACTGAGGACAAAAGTTTGCAATCAGACACAGCCCTTCATGTAGCTCAAAACAAAGTTAGGTCATTCCACCTGCTCTTGGCATTACAGAAATTGGCTTCTTACCTCACTGCTTAAAACTCTGGTGAGTAACGGCTTAAATAAAGTGCATTAGCTTCAAAAGAAGAAGAAAAAAAAAAAAAAAGATACCCATCCCAAAATAATCAGCTAACATGTGAGTGAATGCTCACCTGGGATGTAAACAGAAGGAGACAAAGCAAAGGCAAAAAGCTCGGTCACCCACACCCTGGCCCAAGCCCAGAAGATAAAGCTACTGACTATTTTCAAGATGGATGGATGGAACAGGCAAGATCTCTTGTATATGCACCCATACACACAGTTTTTGTTTTTAAAACACACACAACAACTACTTCACAGTACTCCAGCTTACACAAAAACACCACAAGAACGTTACAAAGAATCTTAGGAAGCCGAAAACTATTTGCCGCCCCACACGGGAGCGCACACATCACCAACGCACTTCAACCTTGTCAAGCGTCCAGCCCGCAATGCCCTCGCCTTAACTTTGTTCTCTACGCCCAGCACCAGCAGGAAGCCCGAGCGGGTGTTTCCCACCCCCAAACTACACCCCAAGGCCAGCTTGGGAGGTTTCCAAGGGCGGCACAAGCTCTTCCCAGAGGAAGGGGTCCAGAAAGAAGTCTCCGTAGCGCGGGTTTTGCTGAGCCGGTGGGTCAGCGCTGCGCACCAACGCATTAACGAACCACCTCCTTCCAGAACGCTCCCTGCCCCTTCTCTGGCCAGCTCACACACATGCTGCCAGGCGAGCAGCCAGGCCACCACGACGCCCCTACGAGCCCCCCTTCCACTGACGCCCCGCCGGGTGAGGGGGAGTTTCGGCGAGGACACCCCCGTTTGCAGGAGCCCGGGGCGTACCGTGGCGGACTCATCCCTGCCCAGAGCCGCTCCCCCCCAGCCTGCCTTCAAGGCACGGCTCGACGCACCCTCAGGCGGGCGCCCGCAACCCAGGAGGGAGGCGCAGAGCTTCCCCACCGCCGCCCCTTCCTCGCCTCGCCAAGCAACGGCGGCCCTCGGCCCTGCCACGACGCCTCCCGGCCGGTTCCCCACACCCTACCCCGCCCGGAGGGAGACTCCCGCCCGCCGCCGCCGCCGCCTCCGCCGCCTCCGCCGCCCGGGGAGGAGCCCCGCGGCTACTCACGGGTGCCGGGACCGCCGGCTCCGTCCGAGCCCGGGTAGCTCAGCACCAGCACGGGCAGGGGGGACCCGCCGCGGGGCGCCGGGGGTCTCCACACGCCGGGCGGCGCGGCGGCGCCTCCATGGCCGGGGTAGAGGAGGAAGAACGGCGGCGAGGCAGGGGGCGCGTCCTCCTCCCCCTCCTCTGCTGCTGCTGCTGCTGCTGCTGCCGCCGCCGCCTCCTCCTCCTCCTCCTCCCCGAGCTCGGCCCGCCGCTCCATGGCGGGGAGCGGCTCCGCGCCGGCCCCGTCCCGGGAAGTTTCCGCCAGCGGCGGCAGAAACGACGCCCGCTCCGCCTCCGCCATCGCCGGGCCGGGCCCCGCCCCGGCCGGGAAGCAGGGCCGCGGCCGGCCTCCTCCCGCTCCTCCGCCCCCGCTGCGGGAGGGGAGGCGGGCAGGCTGGTGCCTCCTTCTCCCCCGGCGGCGCTGGGACGCGGAGCCCGGCGCTGCCGTTCCAGCAGCGGGGCTGTGAGGGCAGCGGCCCTCGGCCGGCCCTTGCTCCCCGGGGAGCAGGTCGCTCTCCTCCGGCCCCCGGCCCGGGCTGGGGCGGCAGGCCAGCGCTCTCCGCGCAGGTTGCCTGAAGGATGGACCACGACAGGCTGACAGAAAAAAAAAAAACGGGTAACCGGACTGTGATAGGTGCCGGGCTCCGGGCAGCATGGAGAGGACCTTGTTTCCACCCCTCCTCGGAGAGGGGTTGTTTTTTTCCTGCCTCATACCCTTAACGCTTTCTTTTTCAGCACTGCCAACTCGTCTGTTTCACACTTTAAGAGAAAACAAAGACAAGCCCACCTAGTCTTCTAGCACGGGCTTCCCAGCCCTGCTACACACACCAGCTGGACCACTGGCTGTGGAGAAGCAGTTCTAAGCAAGACACCATCCCACCACGTGTGATTTCATGGTCTTTCTCTACACCGAGCCAGAAGGAAAGAGGCAGCAGCCCTGTGCGTGTGGCGTTACCTTCACAGGACCAGAGCCTGCACAGGCAAACACACATTTTAATCTTAGGAAAGCACGTTCATACAGCAACCAGGGAGTCGGACTCCCACATGCTGTAACTTGACCGTGAAGCGAAGCCACTACACCATCTCCTGCCTGCCCCTCCTCTTGCCGAGGGCGAGATCTCATGGACAGCAGCGTTTCGGATCCTTGGATAAGAGGTGGCAATACAAGGTCCATACACTTTCCTTACTGTTAAAACTAAGGAACAGACCATACCAATGGGCATTTCACTTGGGAGATTGTCTTTCCGAAGACAGTAGTAAACACTTCTCATAAAGCAGGGCAATTCTCATGGACTGTAGCGTTGCCAATGGGCAGGGAGAAAGAACGTAAATCTGCCAGTTTTTAAAGAATATCCTGCATTCGGTGCACTTGGGTTAAGCTGAAACATGTTGCTTCTTTCTTTTAAAATCTCACATAAAACTTACAAAACCAAAGCTGTAAAGGCAACTGCTTCCTGGAGACTGCTTTTTCCAGTGCTGCCGCAAGTCATGCAACATGTTGCAGCTAATTTAACAGATGCTTTAATCCGTTTCACAAACCTCAGAGCTGAACGTCTGAATTGCTATTTGCCAGTGCTAGTGAGAGTAAAACAACGTCCAGACTGTTGCTGGCAGAATATTATGGAAGACAACTGGGAAAGCCCTGACAAAATTTAAGGCAGCAGCAGATGTGTTTCCATGTGAGTTATTCAATGTATTTTCCTTACCCTGTATAAATAGAAACGTCAGGTCACGATGCAGAAAGCATTGTCCACCTCCCTGCCACTGTAATTTTTCTGCCCAAGCTTCCAAAGACATGCCTGTGTGCTTTTTAAATACGAATCATTTACGTGCAAGTGCACATGGGACTGACTATCTCTTGAATCACCGTGCTCCCAGCGAGCGGATGGAAAGGACGCAGGGGAAGGTATCTCCATGGCAGTGCAGAGCGATTCAGGTGAGGCAAAGCTGTTGCCTGAGCACTTGAGTCCTAACCTGCATTAGGTGCTGCTGAGGCAGACCTCACCACCAGTCCTTTCTGAGCAGGGCAGCTGGTACTTGCTAAGCAGGAGCCTGGCGAGGACGAGTGCCACCCCACAGCTGAAGCACATCACTTGGCAGTGTCAGCACCTTCTCCTGAAACACTACTGGCAGAAGGAAAAAACCCAGCGTTAACCATGACCTTGCTCCACTTCTCACTTATTTTCCTGACCATCATCTGTGGTCCTTCCCCTATTTCGCATGTGTCCATCTTCACAGGGATCTTCAAAACCTATTTACCACCATGGATTTCCCTTCAGCACAAAACATCCCTCTAAGAAGTATTTCTTAGAGCAACCTTACATTGCATCCCCCCACCCATGGCATTGATAATCACAGCCTTCCCATGACCGTGCATACTTAAAACCATACAGGAATGAGCTACTTATGGCTTTGTCCAATCTCTGAACTAACCAACTGAACATAATGCCGTGTTTAATCTTTATTAAAACGGGCTGGCACAGCAGTCTGGGGAGACACGCTGTGCCATCTGCTGGCTGCCTGCGCTGGGCGTGCTGATACACTGCATTCCCTCCTGCCTTAAGCCCAGCGTTCCTGGGGAGTGCATCCATAACAGCAAACTAATTCATTATTACCCTTATTTATTGCTCAGATGGAAGTTGCTGGAGTTTTGCTTACAAGCTGCCTAAAGCTTTTCAAGGGAACACAAAGCCGCCTTGGATACTTACAGCTTGCCTGCAGATCTGCAAAAGATCCTCAGCCCTTCATTTTTGCACAAAGCACAAAATGTGCACGAGCAGGTGCTGTAGTAATGAGATCAGTTAGCATCTCTGCTGGATATTTTCCGCATCCCTCGTGATGCCCGTTACGCAACACCATTCCTCCCCAGAAAAAGCACCTAAGCTGCTTCTTTTCCCAGTACGTTACCTTCTACCGACTTCTCCGCAAAGCCTCAGGAGTGTAGCTCAGTGTTATCAGTGGCATCCTCCATCGCGATCCCAGCGCGGAGTTAATAAAAGGTGTAGTTTTAGGAAAAGCTCTAGTTCCCTCCTTGGTAAGGCTAGGAGCCACTAAAAGCCACACATTCCTCACTGGAAAGAGCAAGCAGCTAACACTGCTGATCGCCGCTAACAGTAAGGGAGAATAAGTAAGCACAGGTGAAGGACATCTTTATCCCCACAGCTAATAGGTTACACATCTCACCTGAGGCCATCAGCTTACAGACAGCATTGCTCAAATGAGAAGACATGTTCAGTGATGTCTTCAAGCAAGCCTCAGTTTTGCCTCGCTGACCCAGGCAGTTTCATGGAGGGGTTCAATTCCCAATGCTTTGTAGCCTGTTTCTGTGGAGCAAAGTTGTTGGTTTTTTTTTTTTATTATGCAGCGTTTAACTGCTGTTTGGCCTGTAAGCAGCAGGGGGCAAACAAATGCAGGGCCATTAAAGTCAGCAGAACTCGTCATTTCGCTATTTTGTCCTATACATTTATCTACCATACTAGAATCCCCTCCAAAATCAGCATGCATAGCTCCACATCCCATGGATCGGGGACATACAAGGACTACAAAAAGTCTCCTTACTTCTGTTCCCAGCTGTCCAGCTTAAGTTTATCGTTTTTCTACCTCTCCCTTTAACAATCGGCTTTGAAAATTAACAAAACATCCTCCAGTCAGCAATTAACAGCATGTTCCTGACAGAAACAGGCCTAGGGTATAAAGGTTTACATCAAAAGCTATGGAAGCACTTTTCACTTGCAGAAAATGAGCACCTGCATGTTTGAACTGTAGCACCCAGCCTGTCACAGGCTCAAGAACGCATCCTCATATTTTGGCTTCCCCCAAGACTACCACAAACGCAAAAAAAATCCGGAACAAAACAAAACAAACCCAAAACAAGTCACCTAGATACACTAGTGCTTCCATAACATGAAATAACATCTCTTGACAATTATTCCCCTTCAGTGATTTCACATGGGAAAGAGACAGTAGTACTTTTCAGATGCTACTGGTACACAAATCAAGTCATGACCTCCCTGAAACCTGTCCCAAACACAAGTGCAGGTCTTACCTGAGACAGTGTTTGTGAAAACTTTTAAGGAAAATTGATCAGTCATTTTTCCTTTACAGCCTGAACTGGAACTGGCCGCTCACAATCAGCTCCCAGCAAGAACTTCAGTGTGGGGTTAAATGCGTTTTCCCATCAGAAGGCATGGAAGTAATCGAAACATTCTGAAAGTTTACTCTCAAACTGAAGACAATGTTACGTCTTACCCCTTTGTCCTCTATCAATGCTACGTTAGACCTATAAGAGCAGACAACAGTTAACGTATTTATCATAGCTGAAGTTGATGTATTTATCACAGATAAATAGCAATGCAATCCAGGAAAGTCCTTGCTTTGCTTCTCACTGAATTCAGAAGGAGGGGAAACAGTATCTCAGGCCTCGTGGGATTTAAGTAATAGCTTTCTGCTTAGTTACAAAATTATTTAAAAGAGCCTAAAAGTAGTTAGTTCTTAAAAGGTATGAGCACAAGGAGGAGTTAATCAGAACAAGAATTGGAGAAAATATCACAACCATATGGATCTCATTCTGCAGCTCACCACAGAAAAAGGATGGACCAGGTCAAGACAGTAAAAAGGAGAAGGCAGCAGTGACAGCTGCACAAACCCCATTCTCAACCTGCCCTCAGGAGGTCCCTCCATCCCATCCCATCCCATCCCATCCCATCCCATCCCATCCCATCCCATCCCATCCCATCCCATCCCATCCCCCCCATCAGTCCCGCACAGCCCATTTCATTCTCTTCACTTGACAAATCCCTTGCAGCTTCTCAAAGCCAGTATTTACAGTATGGAAAGATGACAGCATCGCAACAGAGGAAAACGCCTCACGTGCAGGCTGGGTAAGGAAAGGGCCCTGTGGTACTTTTAGAGGTGGCACCTTCTGAAAAGCATCCTCTGCAAAAAAACAAAGAGCACCCCACCCCCAGTCTTCTCAAGGATCAAAAACCACAATATCATTTATAAAATTTTTATTGGATTCAGTAGTGCTACTCGCAGCTCTCTGAAACAGAGAAAAGTAAGTATCATTTAAGCTTCCTGCTTTTCTTAACTCCTGCGCGAATGCCGGACAGTTCCCCGGCATATCTGTGCAATTCCCTCCGAACTTCACGGACCTGGCCCTTGCGGCGAATCTTGGCTCGCCGAAACTTCTCCCGATGCTTGACCCTGGGGTTGCGATCGATCTTCTTCCTTCTGGGTGTCAGGCCTTTGTTCTTGATCATCTGATAGGTCACACCTCTCTTTTTATTTGGATCCTCTCCTTCCAACACCGCTTCTTCTTCAAGCATGTCTTGGTCTTCAGTTCTCTTCCTCTTCAGTTTCAACTTCTCCTCCATCATCTTATAGTATTTTAGGGCAGACTCTTCATCCAGGTCTGACTCATCTGACGGTTCAGCAGCAGTAACCCGGCCATTAGCAAGCGCAGGAGCACGTTTCGATTTGTTTTTCTTAACGTCCAGTGGGAGGAACAGCGCAAACTTCTTCTCCTTCTGTAATTTGTCTTCCTTCTTATCATAGTAGTTTTTCAAAAGCATATGAACTTGTGAGGATAACTTTTGATCTATAACAGCTAGGTCATTGATTATATTCCTATAAGCAACCAGCCGTTCGATAACGGGATGACTGTGAACCGGCATCCTCTTTGACTTCAAAACCAAATAGAAACTGATATTGGCACAGTAATTCAAGTAGAGATGATACTTGGTCTGCAAATAGCGACTGCCTTTCCCTTGCGGGATAGTGCCGTTTTTGACCATTTGCAGCAGTGGGTGCAGTTCGTCCTTGAGCTCCATTAGCTTGACTTCAAAGTCCTCAATCAGCTGCAGGAGCTCAGGGGACTCCTGCTTCAGTAGCTTCAGCTGCTCCTTCTTGGAAAGGGCCTGCAAATCCTTGTCAATCTTCTGCCCCTTGTCGTCATGGGTTTTCTGCTGCTCAGCCAGATAGCCCTGGATCACATCCAGCCCATAGTCATCCTCCCCTAAGTCCTGCAGCAACCGCCTCTGGATGACTTGAGCCTCCTGCTCCTCTTCCTCCTCCTCAGCGTCGACTTCTTGCTGGCTACGCTTGCCCTTGGCCCGTGCATCGCTCCCATAGTCCGTGTCGTAGTAAAGCTGCTTGCGTTGGCCCCAGGAGAGCTCGTGAGGGAGCTTGGTGTCCCGATGGCGCTCCTCCAAGTCACTCCCCATGGACAGCTCTCCATCTTCATCTTCAACCTCACTTCCCTCCTCCTCGCCTTCTCCATCCTCCTCCTCCTCACCTTCTCCATCCTCTTCTGCGCTATGGTCCACGTAAAGATCCACCCCTAATACCTCCTTCTCCTTCTCCTCCTCTTCTTCCTCACCGCTTCCATCCTCCTCGCTGTCCTCCGGCAACTGCAGCCCCAGCACCTCCTCCTCCTCCTCCTCCTCGCTGTCCCCGGCCTCCTCCCCGCTCTCCAGGGCCGCCATCACCGCCTGGAACTGCGCCTCGTGGAAATCCTCCACCTCGTCCGCCAGGCCCTCGGGGCCAGCCTGGCCGCCATCCTCCTCCTCCTCGGCGGGCTCGGGCGGCGGCCGTAGGACGGTACCGCGGCGGGTCCTCATGGCTCCGCTCTGGCTCTTCCACCGCCCTTCCGCTTCCGCATTCGAGTCCCTTCCGCTTCCTCCCGCCCCCGGTTCCCCCTCCAGCCGTTCCGGCCCCGGGGAAGGGCCCGCCGTAACCCTCGGTGCCGGGGGCGGGCAGCCGTACCGGGGGTACGTCCCCGCTGCCGCCCGCCCCGGGGCCGGAGCCTGCCCCGCCGGGGAGAGGGCGGGGCGGGCTGGGCCCGGATTTTGGAGAGAGTAACAGGGACCCGCAAGGAGCTGCGTGACCTGTGCAGCCACTTAAGCAAGGATTTTTCTCAGTCGTGGTGGGTATCAGCATTGCAGAGTGCCCCGCGGAAAGAAAAGAGTGCTTTTTTTTCTCCTCGGGGGATTCTCTTCGCCTAAAAGCACGGACGCATACAACTGCTGTCTGTAATCTTATAACAATGAGGAAATTAAAAAAAAAAAAAGGGCAAGATAGAAAGCGCACCTGGCATCTGTCCCCTCATGAACTGAAACTTCTTGTTACTCAGTTCCCTACAAGGAAATCAAACTTTCAGAGAGAAAAACAAGTATTTGAAAACCTCCCTGGACACATCTGAGGCACGTACATTAACTCTTGCACCTCCTTCCCTCCACCGAACGGCATCTTTACAGGGATACGGGCATCTCCACAGGGATACGGGCATCTCCTGGCAGGATCCGGGCCCGTTCTAGAGGCTGCAGGTCAGCCTTCAGGCTGTACGGCGAAGGCAGGCTGCAAAGCCGGGCTGCTGCTGCTTCGCCGTCCTCTCTGCTCCTTGGATCAGTCCCTTTACGCCAATAAACAGATGTGTCCAAGGCATTAGTAAAGGAGCAATTCTGATTTTCAGCAGCTGGGGACCCCTCATCAGCGGGGTTTTTAAGGGAATCTGTATTCATTCATGTTTGCGTTCTCATCCTGTATTTTTGCTCGTTTGTGTCTGTCGTCCGTCACAGAGCGCACAGCCCAGGCTCCCACCATTCCAAAGGGAAAATCGCATTAATACTGAGGCACATGGAAACGGTCTGTTTTTAAGCAATGCAGACAGCCGTGCCACAAGAGCAGAGGGCAGCACAGTAATTAGTTTAGTCTGAGCTCAGAAACCCAGAGCCTGATAAATTAAGCATCCACATGTCCCAGCAAGAGGAGTTCTACACAGAAGTAGTGCAGGTGCTTTTTTCTCACCACAGAACAGGTGCAATTTTATTTTTAAATGCTGCCGTCCACCTTCTTGTGGAAAAAGACGTGTCAAACAAATAGTAAGGTTAACTGAAACAGAGGTGGGGTGCACATCTTTACTCACTTTTTGGTGATTCATTTGGATTCTGGTAGATCTGATGGCAGACAAGTCTCACTTATGAGCCTTTTTTCTGACATGCTTAGCTGTTCTACATAGTCACTGCTGCGTCAAAATTTTCCCTATATGCTCTTGCACCAAAGATAGGTTTTGCCTCGGACTAAGACACCTTTTCCAAATCTGTCCATGCCAATTTTCAGATATCACCTCCCCTGGAGACAGACCTATATAAGAAAGAGCAACAAGAATAACTTAGTTTTGTTAAGTGAGACATAGCATTCATTTAATTTGTTAGTCACACCTCGGTGGAAATTCTCACTTTATACTAGTTGGCCACTAAAATACAGACATCTCTGCCCATCAGGCTTTGTAATCCTGCTGCTTAATCCTACTGGGTTTTGTGTGAAGTCTATCCAGAGAAGTCTGCAGGCAATTTCTGTGCAGTTAAAATTCCAGGTAACTTTTGCAAGTGTGACTTACAAAAACCCAGGCCTTGAATGTGTCCCTGACCCCAACAGTTTCCATCTAACTGCCCTCACAATGTAGTGCCCTCATTTTTTTAAGGTCTGCTCTTTCAAAATTCAGGGCCTTAACGAGAGACCAACTTCCACTTGGACTTTCACGGATTTAAATGGAATTAACATGTTGTCTCTCAGTCCGAGGTTAATTTCTAAGAGCAGGAAAGAAATAGCGTCTATAGACATTTGAAATTCCTCCAGGACTTGCTGAAAACATGATCCACTTTTGGTGAAGCTGGAGATGACCTCCAACGTGAGTTAGTTCATCCAGCTAGCAGAAACTGCTCAAGCCAAACCACACCAGTTTGCTGTAAGCATCAGTAGAATCACCGCTACCAATACAATAATCAGTGACTGCTGCAGGTCTGTTTTAATCCACCATTTTCTTTGCCTCTGAATGACAAACGAGGAGGAAAGCAAGCCGTAGAACAGACTGCTAGCGGACGGTGTGTTATCTGGAGATACCCTGTGCCCTGGTAGAGCTGTCCTCCTCTCCACTCCTTACCCAGCGTAGCAAGGACAGACAAAGACACAACTATTTTGCCTCACTTCAACCAGGCACCTGCCCAGCTTCTCACCTGGAAAATCCTAATTCAGCATGTCCAGGGCCAAGTGGAGGCACAGGATGAGCGGAAGGACACTGAGACTACAAGGCTGGTTCCCATTTTTTTTCAAATTCTCAATTACCCCTCCGCTAGCCTCTGTCTCACAGTGAGGTTGGAAGTCTAGCTCCCCACTCAGCTCAGAATTTAAGCCTGGGGTGATGGTTTGCCAGCCCCTTGCCAAACTGCCACAGTTCTTTAACGCCTGCTTCCCCAGATAATTTTCTGTTCATTCAAAATGTCACACAGTAAAAAGGGGATAGTCCATAGAAGTAACAGTCCATAAAACAAACCTCCCTCTAAAGACCTTGCAATCGAGAGAGAAATCCTCAGAGACACGCAGGTGGCTGAACGGGCCTAAAAATAGCTCTCGTGCCACCACATACAGACCAAAGGGACTGTATGCAGACATGTAGATTTAGCAACCGAAATTCAGATATGCTGATCACCGGTAGTCAGGAAAAACCACTGAAATTAACAGAATCACACAGAACATAATTCTGCTCAGTCTCTCCCTTCAAGTTTCAAACATACTCATGGATGCCTCTGCTTGAATTTTACCAGTGCCATATTTTTGTCAGTGCAGTTTGGCAAAACAGACCAGAACCGGCCTCTTTTGCATGTGCTTTATTCTGCTGCCTGCATCCCCCCTTCTGGTGTATTTCTAAAAAATCTCCTATTGTGTTACAAAAAAGGTGACTGAAACAAACAGTGCTTTAGATAGACACCCCTACCACCCCATGGTTAGCCAGGTCTATTTTTAACCTTGTGCAAAAGATGGGGGACAGGGAACATCTTGCTGCTGCTTCAGAGGAGAGCTCCACCAAAAACTCTGTTGGCAATACGTCCTGGGGAGGGGAAAAGGAAACAAAATTTTTGCCCCCCTAAAGATGGAGCCCTAGTAAGAAAACAAGGTTTGTAAAGAAGAATTAGGTCATAAGCCCTGCTATGAGCTAAGCTTGCACCCATCAACCCCCTGCACCTGCCGGGGGGAAACCTTGTGTGTGAGCGCTGCTGATGCAACACAAAAGCTCATTGCATCATGCAACTGCCAGATGAGATGTTTGCGCTATGAGAAAAAGATCAGGACACAGATTCCAGGCTATTTGAGCAGCTCTAGGGTTAGGGACCCAGCCAGCAAGGTCTGAAGAAAGGGAAGACAGCCTGTAAGGTGACAGGCTGCCCTTTCAGGAGCTGGGATGCTTGGCAACATTGCTTAATGACGTTAGCTTCTTGAGAGCTTGGCACTAGCAACCAACCCCAGGTGAGCCAAGGGTGGCACAGGCTGTGTGAAAAGCCTGTATCTGGTCAGCGGGCTGCTGCTCTGCTGCATAAGGAAAAGCTGCAGAACACAGGGAGATTTACCACGTGCTGCTAATGTTAATTGAGACAAACACATATTGGAGGTAGCAGAAATTGAGGAAACACTGATGCGATAACACTGGGTAAGAATGGGCCTGCCAGCATTGTACTTCGCTCTGCCTCCCCTTTTGTCCCCTGATGCGGGTGTTTGGAGGCCCTTGCTAAGACTGGGCTTCCCTTAAAAAGTGGCCTTTTCTGTGCAAGTCACATACATATGCTACAGAGAGAGCTCTGGTCATCGCAGGTTACATTGCAATGTTTGTTTTTCAGAGTTACACAAGTGATCCCAAATCTGTGACAAAAAAATCCCAGGTCCTCCCCCATACTCCCACCTTCAGGAAAAGTCTGCTTGCCCAGTACTTCGGAGAGTTTGCCTGGGACCTGCCTCAGAGCCTTTCATAAACCACAAATCCCATAAAGTCCCTTTTCCATTCATAAGGAAAAAAGCTTCTCGATGCCGTGGGCAGAGCTGGAGGAACAGTTCAGCTTTGCCACAGACCTGCTGTTGCTTTGTCTCTTTTCCCCCTCCCCTCTCTCATCTTGTTTTGACTGCAAGTTCTTTGGGGGCAGGTCGAACCCTTAATAGAGGCTTGCACAGAATCTGGTGCAAACAGGATTCTGATCTTGAAGTGTTTTTATACTACGAGTCAAGTGATCTTTAAGTCTGATTTCTCAAAACTAGGAGCCAGAGCTGTTGCCCCTTGGCTGTCTGGACACGTTCTTACCTTATGCTCCTCACCCCCAGGTGGGAAAGTGCCACTGGCCCTGATGGCAAGCTGTCCCCTAAGGACCAGGGCGGTTTTGCCCTCCCTTGCTCTTAGCAGCTCATGGCTTGTTGGTGATTAACAGAATAAAAATGCACAGTAATGGTGCAACTCCCTGCCCCCCTTCACCTTTGAAAGCCAGAGGTCTTTGCACGTTGAACATGCCTGGTTTCAGTCCCCAGCCACATTTTCCACAGTGTCAGTGCTAGCTGGCTGGGCTGTTTATTTTAGGAAACAAATAGCCATATCATTTGCACACGCCCTTATAGGCAGACACCGGCTCTCCACTCGCGTTCTTCAAAAGAAGGGAAGGCAAGATGAAGAGCTCTTTGTTGCTGTGCGTGGCCTTGGCCGTCTCCTTGGGGTTCATCCTTGTGGCAGGTAGGTGATAAATGAAGAGCGTGGAAAACTGCGCTTAAGATATCAGTGACGGGGTTTGTGCGATCAGCCATTAATTATTCTAATACCCAAAAATCAGACCTCAAAGCCTGCTCAAGCAGTCATGCTTCAGTGGTACTTGGATACCTCAGTGTCTGCACCACGGAGCTGTGTGGTTGTAATCGCTGCCTTGAGAGTAAAGAAGCGATGACTAGCTGCAAATTTAAGACTTGATAATTACGCATTTTTGATCGGGTTTCTGAAGCAACGAGCCGCAAACATACATGCTTGCTTTTCTGCAGTGCTAGGAAGCTTGCAAGACTCTTACCTGCTAGATTTAGAAACTTCTAAGATCTTCCCGGTAATCCTGCCATATAGCTACAGCCAACTTATTTCTGATTAAAATGTAGTTTATCATATAACTCCACTGAATTTCTTGGAGACTCTTGATTTAGACTGAGATCAGACTGTCATTCCAGCACACTCCAAAGCGTGGTTTGCAGGTAGCAGATACTGAGTATACTAGTGCCGGATCTCTATACGACAGTCTAAAGTCATCCTCATTCACACGGTGGATCTGGTCCGCAGCATTAAATCAGTGCTTAGGAATAATCATCCCAACAGCATGGACAACAGTATGCCTGCATTGCCTCCAACTTTGGGGAAAGGGCATCTTATCGCCTACCCAGGCAGGTCCTTGGCAAGTACTGCTTCCTATGAAAAGTCACTAGCTGTATAATCGATTAGCTGAAAAGGCAGAAAATGGTGAGAAATACTGTGTCGGTTCAACGCAGAACCCAGTCTGGTTTTCCCCGTTCATACACACGGCTTAAGAGATATAGACACACGTAAGCAGCTTAGAGAGGAAGTCAGATTAGTTACATGCAGCCACAGGAGTTCTGTTTGTACTACTTCTGTTGAAATGAACGTATTTTGGGGCTAATTGAGCCTCTTCCTTCTTTAATAAAGTAGCCACTTGGACCTGCAGCAGAGTTTGAACAGATACTTTTGGAATGCATTTGCTTCTTTGCTATGCTGCAGCTGGATTCTGTTGGGCTTCACAGTGTATTACAGGACAACCCAATATTGGAAGATGAGAAATTTTGTGAAAAAAATATCCACGTGAGTGTTGAGGAGGGAGGGAACACCATATTGCAGTAAATCATGCACCAGAAAATCCAACCTAGAGACATTTAGAAGGGCATTAGGAAATTTTGTATTTAACTACCTTTTCCCCAAAGGGACTTTACTGGGTGATACATGGAAGAATTGCTGATAAAACTCTCTTTTTTGGAGCTTTGTAGTTTTACTTTAAAAAAATATATGGAGTACCTGTATCTTTTACAGTTACTGAAGCCAAGAGTATTACACGAGGATTTAAATCAGGACAATATTTTTATAGTACAGTCAAAAAACCCCTGCATATTCATAAAAGAGTATGTTAATATAATTTTAGGAGATGAATTAAAGCCTGCTCCCCAAAGGTTTGGGGACAACTCCCAAAGCCAATAGGATCCGACTTGAATATTGGCTTTGGATTAAGAGCTTCGAAAGAATTGCATACAGCATTAGATAAAATACAGTGACAGACACCAGAGCAAGGTCTATGTGAAGGAGAGGAAGCTAGAGACTTTCTGTAAGACAAAAGAAAGGCCAAGACTCATGGAGGCAGACACTAAAGAAGCTTGTGTAGTAAGCTTCTGCTTCAGCGGGAAATGTTCGTGTTGCATGATGAGTTGGCAGAGAGGAAGCATGCAGAGCAACAGAGATTGGAATCGGGGGTACAAAGAGACAAGCACCGTTAAACTCCAAATAACGACCATCTCCATGTGTCAGACAGGATTATGTATTTCTGCCTTGGTGGGGCACAGTGCAGTTGGAAGTATGACTGGACTTGCACTCTACGTGCACATTTTGCAGTGGCATTTGTTCAGCTGGCCAATTGTGCCAGATGCTATACAAAGAAATGCTAAAAGCCAGCCCTTGCTCTAAAGGGCTCAGTGGGCACACTATGGCAGGATAAAGAAAACCTGAGAGCAAGAGAAAGGGCAACATCTTCCACATGCCTGTAGTGGCTTGCTCCACTGCCCAAAGCAAGGGATCAAAGTAATTTCCCTCCTAACTGAGAAACTCCACAGTCAATCTTCTTCAGAAGGTGTTCTGCCACCAATTGTCACAGAAACAGCATTTGTAACTAGCAGGTGAATTGTAGGGTCGGTCTGAGGCATCATTTTACACGGTTTTGGTGCCTTTTTCACAGTTATGGGGCCTGCAAGGTTCTCAGAAAATAACCCAGTGGAATGGAAGCTGACGAGACCAGCATTTTGTAGGGGCAGGAAGGAAGCTCCAGGAAGCCTCAGATAGAAAACCTGGAATACCATTTGCATTACATTGTATGGACTAGATACCTGGGGGCTCTGCCAGTCAATACTGCAGAGGACCTGACCTTGTTTGGTCTTGCAGACAGCTTCATGTGACAGTAAGCTGCCACCAATAGTGGCTAACAATCAGAAAACTTACAGTCCAACTCGGGAATCCACGTGCTGCTCCTGGATCCCAGCTTTCGTGTTGCTCCCACAGGCTTTGAGCACTACCCCTTTTACCCTATAGTAACAGGGTCTGTTGCTCATAAAACCCAGCAGCTTGGGACATGGAGATTAAGAAAAAACACAGACATGAGCTTATGCAATATGTGTGTCTGCTTCCTTACTGATCCATGCTTTGATAACTTAAAGAAATCCAGCTATTAGGACCAAAGCTTTTAAGTCAAAGTGACTCTAAAATCCTCCACAGACATGATGAACACAGATGTTTTCAGCCTGTTTCTTCTTTCTCTGCATGGTTAAACCAAGGGACAGGCAGAGTAGGCAAGTCTCCAGAACTGAAGGTCCATCTGAGCCCAACATAAACTGTCCCAGTCTTAAAAAAAAAAAAAAAAACACAAAAAAACCCCCGCTAGTTTTGGTACTTCTAAGCAGGCTGTAGGTGCTGTAGGAAAAGTGATGCTGCAAAGCAATGGCTGTGAATTTGATTTTAGCAGTATTTAGAAATACAGAGTGTAAAAACAACCACTTAAGAAGGGTATGACTTTGTGTGCATATAAAAGCAAGGCTGGCTTGTTATGGGTGAAGCAACAAGAGGCTCTGGGTTGGGGAAAACCAACTAGCAAAGAACAAGCTGTTTCAAATCCATCTACTTGCACACTAAGAAGGCATTGCACACTACCAGGAACATTCAAAAAGCTCCTGGGTGACAGATGGGATGTTTCACCCTATTTTGACTGAGTTTCATATTGAATAGTATGCTAAAAGTGCGGGAGACATACCCAAGCTGGTTCTTCTCTATTTGAGTAAGAAAATCAGGACGGTAGTTTTCCCTGCAAACCACAAGCATCATAAGGGCCCCTTGCCTTTCACTGCCAGGTTAGCAGGCTGCCTTCTTGCTGGGTCCTGTAGTGCTTTTTACCATCTGTTCCCTCAGGCACCTGAAGGACAATATACCACTCAAGGAAAACTGACACATCTGCCACATTGGCAAGGTCAGAGACATTTATTTAAAGGCCAGACCCAAACTAGGGTTTAGACTCCTAGAATAGTTGTGGTGCATGATAGAGGAATTGGGTAACCTCCCCTGTCAGGGTAAAAGCAGCAGTTGAAGAACTGCCAGGTATAGCTCGAGGCTTGCAAGGGGACTTTCTTCCCATTTCATGAGAAACTCCTGCATGTTTGCCTCTCACCAGCCACACAGTGTGCGTACTCATGGTTTTCTCCTTCCCAGTCCCATCGCCTCTACATACAGAGCATACAGTAGACTGAGCAGGGAAGACAGCTGAACTCATCTTTGCGAAGAGGGTCATTTTTACCTGTTGCAACCTGGACTTCAATCCATGCAGACACCATAATGGTGCATTTCTGGCATTCTCATCACTTGGCTTTCTGCTAGAGCAGGTTTCAAGGTTTTTCTTCTTGACCCAGGGACTGCATATCCTGTGCTTGCAGGTTATTCACAGGACTCTGAGAACAAGGAATATGTGCTGGTCAATAACAAGTGTCAATGTGTAACAGTGACCTCAAAGTTCGTCCCCTCCAAAGAAAATCCTGATGAAGAAATCCTGGAGAGAAACATACGCATCCTGTAAGTGGCAGACACATATTACATGGAGATGGTGAGCAGGAGATGAAGCGTTATGTGAGATCCATTTTCTCTGCATTGTTTCCCATGTCCTGGCATTGATGAAGTGAACTGTTTTTCCCATGGGCTGCTTTCTATGGTATCCTGGAATATTTTCTTTTTCTTCATGTTTTTCTAGCTCACATGAACCTATCTGGTGTTGGTCCCTTCAGATACAAAAGCATCTCCATGTTTTAAGCGGTCCAGTAGTAACTTTACAAAATAGGCTGGGGAGGTAGAATAACCTTTCTACTGTTGATCTAATCTGAAACCAAACTGGGCCCATGACACAGGCCTTACTTACCGATCAGATAGCAAGCCTGCTATTTTATAGGCTGGGAAAACTAGTTAATGCCTAAACTATCAGAAAAAGATTAATCCTATGAGGCAGACCTCAGTTCAAGAGTAGGATTTTGTCCTCTTTATTCACAGAAACCTTACAGAAGTATGCGTGTCTCTTGGAAACATGGACCAAGTTCAGGCTCAGAGCTGCAGTTCTGGTAGAGCTTGTAACAGGAGAAACACTAATTAAACATCTCTGTCTATGTCCTGCAAGCCTCTTGGGCATCTACCAGCTCAGAGTTTAAAAACCAAAACACAAACCAAAAAAAGGATTATCAGCACTGTCACCCTGAAAGTGGCACTTTCAGAAATCGCTGCAGTCCTCTTGGGGAAGGTTGTTGCCTTTGAGGACACAGAAGGGCCAATATCTGCCGTTCATGGGCTTTGCTGTAGAGAAGGGTCAGAATAGAAAAAACCCGAAGAACAAGATGAGGGTTGAGAATTGTTCACAGCAGCCTAGTCCCCTGTTTAATACGCAGTTTTCATGAGAGTGATTCTCTTCCCTCCATTGCAGAGTCCCCCTGAAGGCTCGAGAGAACATCTCTGACCCCATGTCCCCACTCAGAACCACTTTCGTCTACCGCATGACTGAACTGTAAGTAATTTTATTTATTAAGTTCACTTCCTAAGATTTAACCTCCCCTGCAGCATTGCCCGCAGCAGCTCAGAAATGTGCTTGAAGGCCAGTAGAGAAGGTGACTCAGGGTCACAGAGGAGAGTTTTCCCCACAGAGCCTAGCTTTCATATTCTGTTGCAAGCCAAGAAATTGTTATCTCTGTGATTAATTCACATAAAAAGGTCTCACAGTTACAGAGAATGTTTCATTCTGACCCCTGTTCATCTCGAATGTCTTAAATATCAGCAAATTACACATTGCCTGTTTAACCCTCCCTTTTAGAGACCAGTCTTGCCAATAGCAGTTTGACAACACTAAAAGCATCTGGCTGGGAGTTCCTGTGTAAAACCTAGAAAGGCCACAGTACTCTCCTAGCTACATCTGTAGATCAGCAAGGGAGATTTGGGTTTCAGAGGGGCATCTTTTCCTCACAACTCTTAACACTTGTTCTATTCTCCATGTCTTCCAGCTGCAAAAAATGCAATCCTGTAGAAATTGAGCTGGGTGGTGAGATATACCAGGCCCAGCAGAGCACCTCCTGCAACGAACCTGAAACCTGCTACACTTACAACAGGGACAAGTGCTACACCACAACCTTCCCATTCGTTTACCACGGGGAGACGAGAGATGTTAAAGCAGTTCTGACGCCAGCATCCTGCTACGCCGATTAGCAAAAGCCACTGCTATTCTAATGCCTCATTGCACTCAGTGTTCCTGTCAAAAATACATGTATAGCACCATAGTACCTGGATGACAGTGTCCAAAATATCAGCTCCCAGAGTAATGCCAGCTCGCCTCTTCATATCATTTTCAACATCAGACTAGTGCCATCTCCCAAGAGCAGCTACTGGTTGTCATAGACTGACTCTGTCCTCATATTCCTGGAACATATCTGCAATGCCATTATTATACATCTCAGATGTTATCACACGATACAGACCAGATCCTCAGCAGGTATAAATCAGTAATTCCCTTGAAGTCAAGGAACCTGTCTTTTTGACAGTTTTCCACCAGTCTTCATCTAAACAAGGCTGCCACAGGCCTCAGCAGGAATGTCCGTGTACTTCCCTCCATGAGCAATGTAAAGCAAACCCCTGCACAACCTTTATACAAGACCCTTTGACTATAGTAGCAGAATTTGTGCCATTATTAGAAGGCTGTTGTACAATCATATTTGAGAGAAAAGATGGGGGATGAGACCAAGAATTCAGATTTCAACGTTACTTTACAATTGGGCATTCTAGACCCTTCTAGCACTTTGACAACTGCAAGCTTCTAGATCTCACTTACATTTAGAGAAGATCAAAACACAGCGCTACACTGAATGGTTCTGCAAAGTTGCCAGGCCCTCAGCTGTGCCAGGAATAGTAAACTTTTCTAGGACATGTTAGTTATTTCACTTTCCATGCTTATTTACTGATATTGCTGCCTTCTTCCACCCCTTATCCCAGTTCAATTGATGAAAAAAAATCAAGTTGGCTCGAATTTCTTTTCTTATTCCTCATTTTGCATTTAAAGCTTCAAGAAATTCTACGAAGGTGACTCAATTGCTAGAGCAGGACCCTAGTTAGGGATTCATTCCTTCTTTCACACCAGTAGTCTTTTTCTTCATACAAGAAAACCTCACCAAATACGGGAGCTGATTCTGTATTCCACCTTGCATATAAATGCATTACACTCGGTATTGCTCATAGGAAACATCATGTATGAGTGCATAAGCTGTCCAGCATTACATTTGGGATGGCTGGTATGTTTCTCACTGTTGTCACAAGTTGATTGTAAAGCCTTAGGCTGTTCTGAAAAATCCTTATCTGGCTTCACGCATAATTGGAATAATAAAACAGCAAAAACGTTACTTCCATAATTGTAGCTTTGTTAGTGAAACATCAAATAAACTTTTCTCTGCAGCAGTCTGTGTTACATTCCAGTTCAATAAGAACTCATAAGAAAAAGCCAAGTCTATAAGCATATTCTTTCCTCCTTCACAGTGAAGTAAGGAGCTCTCCCTAAATAACTGCTTCTACTTACAGGCAAAGCCTCCTGAAATACTGGGACAGAAACATTATGATGCACTTGCACAAACTATGACAGATTGAGGCTGAACTGGTTTATGATTTTAGGATCAGCTCCGCATCACTGAGCTGCTTCAAGGCCCTGTGAGTCAGTGCAGGATCACTCGCCACTGCAACAAGTGCCTTCAACATAGGTTTGTCAGGGGCTAGTCATTCATATGCAAGGTTTCTGTCCTAAAGAAAAAACAATCTTGTAGAGGCCAAATTTTGAAGACTAAAAGAGTAAAGAGGACTGAGACATAAATTATTCTCATGTTACATCAGAGTTATGGAAAATGAACTCAGAAAAAAATCAATTTTTTTCCCTCCTTCATGCAAAAAGATAGCCAATTCAAAAAAATGCAAAATGCAAGGGGAGGCAAAGAGACTTCTGCCATGTACTGACACAGCTATTAGTATTTCAGTGGTTAGGTACTAAGCTCACTGAAGTTTGTCTCAAAGACATTTTCATCTTGAAAGTCCTGGTGCTCACCAACCTAGGAGCTCTGTGATGTTAGAAGATAGTGAGTCACGGTAAGGCTGCATTTCATCTCCCAACACAGCTCTTCAGTTTACAGCCACAGGAACTTGCCAGTCCTTGGAGCTCTGCCTCTACTCCTGAACTGCGTGCCTAAACGTGAAGTTTCTACATTTGTTTGTACATCCTGTTTTAGAGACAACGGAAGGTTCACATTTACTCACAACGGGACTGGAAATCACCCTGCAGCACATCTTGGGAGTCCAGCAATGCCAGCACAACAGACTATTCCTGAGAAGCATTCAGGAAAAAGGAAATCAAAGCACAGACTATTATCCAAGCAGCTGTGAGCAAGTACTTGCTTAGATAATCTTGGGCAGAGCAAACAGCCACTGGGAAACAAGAAAAAAAGTGTTCGGCAAACTCGCCACATGCTGTTCAGCTTTATAATAAAGCAGGATTCGTTCCCCCCGTCTTTTGTCAGAGAGAGAAGCCTACGCTGACAGCCTTGCCTACCCCTTGGTACTGGATTGTGTTAGCTGGGTTTTAAATGATAACTCAAAGCAACACAGCAAGTTAAATCAGGCTCTGAATCCTTACCTGAAGACCCGGACAGTAAAATAGGAGCAAGTGAGGCCTGCTTATCCTTGAGAGCATATACTGGGCAGGGTCTGGGACCTTCTAGCCCAGGGAAGAGGATGGAGGAAGACGCTAATGGACGAGGGAAACTCCCTTTGCTGGAGGTTGTCTTACATGCGCCAACAAAACCATGTCCCGCTTTGAACAATCAAGTTTTTCAGACTGTGTGGCCACTACTTCAAAGTGGGATTTTTTTCATGAGTCCTAATGTTGGGGGTAAGAATGCCTCCCTTGGTGTGAACTCCTCTGTTTTGTTCTCTAATTTACTGTGGTGGGACAACGCTTCCCACTCGGGCTGGCAATACTTTCCTACAAGCTCCATCTTTTTCTTCACAGGTCAGGTTGGTTCTTTAGCTGCATTTAATGTTTCTTGAATAGTTCCTCTTAGTGCATTTAAGCTAAATGTATTTTGTCTCAAACTTGTAGGAATACATTTGTATTTTATCTCCTCATAAACTACTTCTAGACTTAATTCTTCCCACGTCTGTCCTCCTTGCCTAAATACTGTTCTGTTGCTTATGCAATGTTGACTTAAAGAGGGATTTCTCACTAGTTTTTTTAGAAGTCCTTTTTAAAGCATGGAAATTTATCCTCATAATCCTGTTTCCAGTTTGACCAAAAGTTTTATTTAGCAGCAGAAACCTCAGAACATCTCAAAGCTGAGCTAAACAAATCCTTGAGCTCAAAGACATTGTTTTACAGTAGGGAATTCAGCAAAGGAAGCAGCTTATGACCGTAATCAACCAGGCAAAGCTGCAGTTAAACTCACAAATAGGCCAAAGGGCTATGGGACAGCCCAGTTCCTGCGCTGTAAAGGCTTCAGCTGTCTTTATTAGGTATTTTTGGTGCAGCAATAGATAACAGGCTATGATTTTTCGTGGCCTCACTATATTAAGTCTACTTTTGTTAGCACAAGGTTTGTCCATGGTGGGATCTTTCTGCAGAAGAGTGTCACTTTGTACACTCTCAGGTGGAAGGTTTCATTTTTTCAGTAGGTATGTAGATTGCAGCCAGTTACGCCTTAAGGAATTCAGAGATCACTTTTTCATATTCTGTAAAGCAGCAAGCACAATGTGGATGCTTAAAAAACAATAAGATTTTGTGGACCAGGGTCTTTGACTAAGCCAGCACGTTACAGCACAAGACATCATCAGTGCCTTCTAGGCAAGCCCAAGCACTGCTAGGCTAGCCAAGTGGTTTGTGCCTGGAATGTGGTAGTCTACATTCCATTGTCGAACTACCTGACCATTTCAGAAGTAACTCAAAACTACCTTTAAGTTTATTCTAATGGAAGAATATTCCTTTAGGAGCAGCTCAGCTACTAGCTTCTATTAATCTTAAGATAATTTAGAAATCTGTATTAATTCACGGTCACGAAAATAACTTCTCTTATTTTGTCGTATCTCTTCAGTCACTTCCTTGCAAGCTTTGGATGTCTCCTCCGGAGCTCTACTATCATTTCCCACAGCCAGCATTTTCAGAAGGAACTGAAACAAAAGATTTAACATAAGCATGATTAACAGCCTCAAATGACTCTTAGAGAGCAATTGAAAAAAAGATGAAAATATGTAAAGGGAAAGGGTCAAAAATCCAGCACACATATTGCTCAGTTGCAGCTGTTGCTTATGATATGAGATCAAACTCAGTGAAGTCCCTTCTTAGGCATTCAGAGGTTAAAATTTGTTTTGCACCCACAGTTAACATTAGCACTGGCTTCTGCACATGCTGATAGCACGTAAGAATGTCAGCCACGCAAGCTGCAAAGCTATGCGAGTCCCAAGTGTACATCAAAGTACCTGTTCACTTGCTCCCAGGATGCCACTTTGTACCAGTCCTTCACATGAAGCCTGAACAGGGGGATCCCAGCACCACTTTCAAGACACCCTGCTCAACCGAGCCCCAGCTGCCTTCTGAAGTCCCATTTGCAATTACACCAGTTCCTTCCCTCCAAAAGCTCCAACACAGAGAAGAGAGAAGAACCGGAGGTCCCTGATCTAGGCGGTTTTACAATCAGGACCTTGGGACAACACAGCAATAACCACGAGCACATCAACACAGGGACACAGACAACACCCTCAGCAGATTCCCATGACTCACCCAAGGCTTTCTGTAGCCCTTTCTTTCCAGGAAATCCTTAAAGGCCTGTGTGCTGTGGAGCTGTGTGACTTCCATCTCCTGAATTTATTTCCACCATAGATGAAAATAAAACATTCAGATTTCATTTTTATGTACAGGTTCCACGTGCCTAAAGAAACCACGCAGCATATATCTGTCCAGCTCTCACGAAAACTTATCAACCAATAAGTATTTTAACTAACAGCTCTAACTAGTTCAGATTTCATTTTTTCGTTTCAAAGAAATGAGGTTGCTTCGTGAATGTGAAGTTGATTTTAGCAAATTATAACCTATGAACCTGTAATGTGATGTCCTGTGCTACACAAAGTCATTTCCACCAGCGTCTTTGGTAAGGAAGGCAGGAAGGGTTATTCTTCATTATCCAAGTAAGCACACCTACCCTCGATAGTCTGCACTCTATTCCCTGGAGGGGCTGGATAAAATTAGGTGGATTATCATTCAACGGTAAGCTTTGCCTTTATTTTTAGGCAGCATTAACAAAACCATAACCTTTGCCTTTGTGTTCTTCTGAGCTCAGCTGTTCCCAGGCATCTTCTCTGCAAAACTTCCTCCTTTGTTTTACAGACAGTGTTTCTTCATAAAACAGGAGTGACACTTGTCATCCAGCTCACCAGCCCTTCGCATGTGGCGTGATTTTAGTCACACGCAACTCCTCAGTTCTACTTTTGGAAGGACTGCCCTCTAGAGCATGAACGATGTCTTCCCTTTTTACTGTGTAGTAAGTGTGAAGATGGAGTAGATCTTTTTTTATAAAGAGGAAACTAAACCTACGTCTAAGTAAACCCAGCAATTGAAGAACATGCCTGGTCTTCAAACTCCTCCTAATAACACTTCGTACCACAGCTCAATCCAGCACCTTTGTCAAGATAGGTATTACACTCAAATAAAACCAAGATAGAAACACCCTAAAACATTCTGAGGTATCAATTGCATATGAATGTATTTCTGCCACATATGATACTATGAGCATTTAAGAAACTAGATTTACAACAGCTACTTCAACTAAATCTTGCTTATTTGCCTTGTAGAGCTATTGTCCACATATAGGTGCCATGAAGCCGCAATCTAATCCAAGTGAATGAGCTTGTTTGAACCAGGGTTTCTCAGCTTGCATAACATGGTCTGTTCCACATCTGTTTGTGGCTGTCAGGCACAATGCAGTACCCAGAGACATTCCCATTAGAAAATAGTCTCTCATAGCTATGTCACAAAAGAACATTATCACTTTTTTTTTTTTTTTACATTCACCATACCTTTTCAGACCGGTTCTTTGCATTCCCGAGGCTGTTGATTGTTGCCTCTGGAGCTTTTAATGGTTCATTCGCTTTCTGTTTTCTCCATGTTTTGGGATCAAGATACCACACTCCGTATCTGATCTTCTCCCATTTTGTTTGGGAAAGGACCTGCAAAAAACCACTGTTGCAGTGTTCTTTCATCATGTTCACAATTGTCCCTCATACCACAGGCAGTACAGACACTGTCACAGAACCTGAATAACACCTCTGAAGAGTCTACCAGGGATGATCTTGTACCCTGCAACTATACAGTACAAAGGTGGTGGGTGATGAGAACACGTGACTAGAAATTTTTTCCCTTTGCCCCCCACAAAGGCAAACAGTATTAAAAGCTACTTCTGGAAATCACTACCCTCAAGTCATCTGACCATTGTTTTTTTTTTTTTTAAACTGTTTTTTGTGAGAACCTGGGAAGGAAATCTGTGAGGTTCATACTTCGTGAGTCAGAGGCTCAACGAATGTTTTTTTATTTCAAAATCAAATTTCTGAACATGGAAAAAAACCTAGCTACAGGGTTGAAGAAATGCAAACTTTCAGTTAAGCCAGAACTGGCCCAACTTCCACCTCTTACCTAAAATCCTGTAGCAAACATTTTCCCTAAAACCCTTGTTAAGAAATACTAGTTGTTTAGCTTAAGTAAATTTTAAATAGAATTAATCACTCACAGTTAATCACTTACTTAGCATTAGGACTCGGGGGTCATAGCATAATATTGCGTGACTTGGTATATTATTCGTTTAGCAATACTTAGCATGAGTAGCTACATTTGCTGAAGCCTTAGGCCACAAGCTGTTAACTTTCACCTAGATTTGCTGAACTTTTACCTACTTAAGCAGAAGACCTCCTCCAGAGCCAGCACAAACCAGAAGATAAGGAGGCAACAACTGTCAGCAGAAGCTGCAACTCAAGAGGATAATGGCCTGCTTGAAGATGGTAAAGGAATCCAATAAGGTGTTAGATCGCAGCCCAGAATCACCATTGGACCAAACGAAACGTGAAGAACGCATGTGGGGTGGGTGCGTACATTGTAAAGTTATAATTGCCCAGGGATTTCTTTGTTCAGGGTCCCTCTCCAGAGGCACCCAGCTTTAGCTGGTTTTTTTTCCTGGCTGTACCCTTTGAATAAATTATTTTTTCATAAGATTTGATGCCTGAGACTCTGCTATGGGAAATGTAGCGTTCGAAATGCGAAGACCCTTCTTTAACAGCCTCCTCCAGTTTTTACCTCAACCATATATGGCCTTTGAGTATGCATTCGATGATTAAAAGAAAATACAGCAGGAAAAGCAGGTAATGGGAAAGGTAGGGACTGAATGGTCATTGCCCTATGCTTCAGCTTCTAGTTGTTGACACCTACACCAGTCCCTCTGCTCTCCTACATAAGAGCCACAGATACACTCGGCACTGAAGACTTCCTGAAGCTCCAACTGCAACATCTAACAAATCACGTCTTGAGATGGGTCAGACATGATGTCCTTCACCTAATCCAAAGCTCACACAGTATTCAACCATGTTTTTCTGTTGATTTCATTGGCTTTGGATATAGGCAAAACCACCAAGAATCCTTTAGTTTGACCAGCAAAGACTGTATGGTTGAGCCCTAAATAATACTCTTGTGGGTCATTCTCCTATTTCACTGCACTGCTGCATGTAAAAAAGTAACCATTATGGAACATTTCCTTTTTCAACTGCACGCTGGATCCTTAAGATACAATTATAGAGAAATATCAAGTGCTCCCTGGAAAAAACAGGCTCCTTGATCATCTCCAGCAGGCACCCTCCCCCACAAACCATCCAAAACAATTAAAATTTTGCAAATGTAAATGTGGGCTCTTTTACCTTAACCTGGCAGGAAAGGCTCCTTAGGTGATGAGAAGAACTCCTGACAGCTAACTGGGGAGGTGAAATCTCCTGGCTCTTTGACTGCTCTGCTTCCGCAGTGTTGAATTTCACAGCATGGAAAGGTGAAGGGACAGTGGCCTCCCTTTCACAGCTGGTGTTGAGCAAGCTCACCAGGGTATCTTCATCAATACTGCAGTTCCCTCCTCCCTGGAACAATAACCCAAGTACAGTGTCAGAATGGGGAAGAAAGCAACATCTCATTACTAGTATTTTCTTGCATGCATTTCTCTCCCCGCTCCCCTCACTCCAGTCTATAGTACTGTTAAACTCAGCACCACAGTTTCAGCTGATCTACAAGTATGCTTGCATTAGCATCATTACAGTGATGAGAAAAGCACAAAGTCAGCTTGGAACCAACACATAAATTGGTGTATTAATTTCAGATAAAAGGGGACTGCTCCAAGGTGAGGCAGTTAAACAGTAATTTGGACATGGATGACTTCCCTGGAAAAAAACAAAAAAACAAACAACAAAACTTTCTGAAGCAAACTTACTTAGCAATATTTTTGTATAATGATACTTATACCTTGCTTTACATTTTAGTGGGCTGAGCCCTATTAGTCACAACAGGACATCAGAGCTGAGCGTCAAACAAGAAATCTTGGTTTTGACTTTGGCTCTCAGATTCACACATCCAGAGCCACATTTCTACTTCTTAAGTCCAAAGACATTTAGCCTAAATGAAGTAAATAGGTTTCTAGAATCAAAGAGAGCAGGCGGTGGCAGTTTTGGTTTACTTACCAAAGACATAACCCAGTCACAAAAATGCTTGGTTACTCGCTTTACGTGTTCATCAGGGGGAATGAAGTCAGTTGGCATGGCCTCCTTTTCTCTTGCTGCTACCTTCTTGGAAAGCCGTGTACACCGGTTTTTGCCTCGAGACTCTGTGCCGCTGCAGATATTAATGCAGTACAATCTGAGACACCCTTTGATTAGCTGCAGCAATAGCCGTCACCACACAGTCAGTATTAGACAACAGCTGAAAGCTGGATCCTGTGTTTGCACATATGCCTTTGGATCACCGGTGGTGCAGTTCACCACAGGACATAGCATGATTTTTGCAAGGAATAGCTTGAGCAATTTGAACCAGTTGCTAAGACCACCTTCACAAACAGAAGAAAGGGCTGTACCTGCTATATCAAACAGCGCAGTCCCAAGGTTTGGACGCAAGGCTTGAAATAACCTGCCACCTTCAAAATAGAAAATCCTAAAAAATTGAAGCTCAGAGCTGTACGTGCCCATCACTCTGCCTTTCTGCCATTATTAAAAGTGCTTAGGGAAGAATAAAGTGACACTGCTTATTTTGCCTTAGCTATTTCAGCCTGTAAAACTAACCACCAGTGAGGCTGCCTCCTTATGTTTCTGTATCAGTCAGAACTAATTCTGACTGGTCTCTGAACAGGTGATGGGATATCAATCAATTGATGAGTATCATTGAGGAAGGCAAGGGAACTTATCTTTTAATGAAAACTACTCCCATGACAGATTGATGTAAGTTTTAATTAAGCGCTTAAATTCCATTTTCCACTCATGACAGAGAAGGGGGCATTCGGAGACATTTTTGTTGCTGTGTTCATGTTGTCCAATACTCACTGTACTCGTGTCTCAGCAGCTGTTACTTTGCTTTGCGTGTCCTCCGTATGATCCGGCACCTCCTGAAGGGGTTGGTTCTCCTGTTCATAGTCATTGTAGCCAGACTTGCTCTTCAAAAGCATTTCAGGATCCGGGACACCAGCAACCTCTCTCAAGAGCTGCAAGCCAAGCAAAAAGACAGCCTGTGTTCAAAAATAACCTCATTGGAAGAAGTCTGCTTGGGGGCTGTGGGAAGGACTGCCCAACATGCATGTCTCCTTGGGTCTACTAGCAGTTAAGGCAGTTCATAGTCCACAGGCCTCAATTTATAGACCTTCTTCAAAAATCTCTAAAGCATTAATTGCAACTCAGGCTGCTTGCTAGATCTGTGAATCATGCTGAAATTCTAGCCTCTGCAATCTTCTATGGCAATCTGCTGTACCATACACAAAGTTTTCCTTCAGCTGCTTTTAAGTTACCTTTCTTTCGGTACAATCCCTTGTTTCATCATTCCATTGCCCCAGCAAAAGCAACCTGGGATCGGGGAGAGCTCTGCTGTTGCCTGGTCTCACAGAACAGAGACCCAGCTCCCTTTTCTGAATTTTAAGGCTTCTCCCAATGAACCCATCCATCATCTTACTGCATCCGAGCCTTAGTTAGACAAGGCTAAACAATACTAAGGGGCTTCACCCCATCTTCTGTAGCATGAAGCCTGTCCCTTCCAAAAGTCTCTGAGCTCTCCCGTTCCTTTTGAGAGATACTACAAGCAAAAAGCTTAATTTTGCCACTGTATCTGGTCACTGTCCTCCATCTGCAACAACCAAACAAGCATGTTCCAGAAGTTCCCATCCACACAAGAGACAAGGACCTGCTAGCTTTTGCTTGCATGAAGCAAAGAAAGTTGAAGAACTGGAAACTGGGAAAAGAGGATGATTCTGTAAACAGGCTGAAAAATAAAGGTAATGAGATATACTCTGCTATCTTGGGCATATTCCTAACTTATCAGTTCTGATTAGATTTGCTTCCTGCTCTATAATGTCTTTTTGTATCAATGCCTGGTGATAGCTTAGCAGGTAACGCATTTTCCGTAATCTGTTGATGGCAGGCACTAGATTCCTCAGTTAGCCCATTTGTAATATTGTTCCACAATTAACTCACTGACAATTTGGACCTACCGACTAAATCTAAGTTACCTTTAATATTAGTTGCCTTCTTTTTTCTTTGGAAAGAAACACAAGTTGCTGTGGGTTTTTTTTTTAATTGACCACAGTAGCTGCATGCTAGGTTAGTCTCCCGTTCCAACTCTCCCAAGAAACAATGTTTAAACAGGATTACAAAATCATTACCTTTGTGGAGATACTTTTTTCCAAGCGTGGGTAGAGAATCAAGGGTTGCTGGTTCAGACAGCGCTCTATCTGTGCAACATAATCCCTCCTGGCTTGCTGCAGTGGGCTGAGCTTGGAAAGACAGACCTGCGTTTTAGCACACTTCTTTCTTTTCTTCCATGGGACTGTGGACAAAGATTTCAGTGTGCGGTTTTGAAGGGTAATTGAGACAGGCCGCTTTCTACCGTACACAATCATGTTATCAGATGAAGGAGGAAAGCCATCTCTGAAGTCATCTAGACCTTTTTTCAGGAATATCCAGCGCTGACCATTAAGGGAGTCCGAGAACCTCAGTCTGCTTTCTCGAAAGTCCTTATAAGACATTTTCTCCCTTCTGTAAGCAAATTACATTAAGCAGAGCTTAAAGGCTGTATTCTAATCAAAAAGACTCGAGTACATTTAGAGTACAAGTAGATATTCAACTCCAAGCATGTTTACCCACACTGGCCAGCAGTTTGCTGCTACTCAGCTTTTGAGAAAAGCTTATAAAACACTGACTTAATCTGTATGAAGGACACCCACCAAACCCCAGCATTTCCAGCTCTCAGAAATCCTGGCATTTCAAAAATTTGTTTTTAAATCAAAAATTGACAATGTTATAGAGGTTCTGTTTCGAGACATTTATTTTATACATATGTATATTGCTTCAATGACATAAAAATATTTTAAAGCTGTATGTTCAAGATCACCACCGTTCCTTACAAATGCTTCATTTCAGTTGACCACAACTTTTCCAGCTTTCAGCCAGTCCACATTTCATTTGTGGCCTACCAAATTACTTTAAAGTTGCAAGAAGGACTTAAGAGTTGGTAGTTGAACCAACCTTCATTTTCCGGAGCTTGCAGATACAGCGTCCAACCTGCTGTTTCCAAGGTGGTTCAGGTTGTTGAAGGGGACACTGGTAGGAGGCTGGCCATGGCAGCCTGGAGCAGGCAAACCGGAATAAGAGACCCTCTGACTGTTTGCTGAGAAGGTCAGAGGCTGCATTAACTCCAAGGTGGCAGCAATTTTTACCTCCAAACACTACCTGAGGAACCCCACGAGCATGGTAACAGAGTGATTTACAGTTATGAAACTCATTTAAATCCTCTTTGATCTGTAGGGATTAAATGTAGGACAAGAAAGTAGTGACTTTATATTTACTGTATCTTCCCCAGAACAACATTGTCTATGCTATGGGAAGGTAGAGACTCTGCTACAAATCTAATGGCAAAAAACAAGACAGGCATCACTAACCCCCAGCCATTCTGCATTTTGCACCCTATTTTCCTCTGTTTCACTTATTCTTTGGATGCTAGCAAGGCATTTCTTTTTTCTGCCAAATCATTGGCAGCAGCTGGGAAGTCTGTCTATTTACGGTAAGTGCTGAGATGCTGCTACAAAGCCATGCACAAGCTAGTTTAGATTCCTCTCTAGTAACATATAGGCAGATCCAGAGATTTTCAGCTACACAGCACAGGTGGATATTTCTTTCCAGATGCTCCGGTTTCAGGTGCTAAGCAGAGCGTCCAAATCCTGCTGCAAAAAATACCACCACAGCCACCTCTGCAGGAGCAGCCAGGCCTAGGAAGGTCAGTGCACACATGCCTATTGCACACTCTTTGTCTTTGTGTGCATTTATGTCAAAGCAACACGGCCCTGGACACTGTGGAGACATCTGGTCAAGGCTTTATCTTTTTAACTACAAACATGAGCTAATACTTAGTCCTAATGACTGCTACAGCCCTGACAATACCTCCATCTTTGGTCTGTCTCCTGAAGTATAAGAAGGTTCTGGATACACAGCACAAGTTCTTGGGTGCCCAGGTGAACTCTATGGCTCCTTGTCTGCAAGACTGTTAAATCCCCACTTTTAACTGACCCCGTCTTTTACCTGATTTCACAGTCACTGTCGTGGTTTAACCCCAGCCAGCAACTAAACACCACGCAGCCGCTCACTCACTCCCCCCCCACCCAGTGGGATGGGGGAGAAAATCAGGAAAAGAAGCAAAACCCGTGGGTTGAGATAAGAACGGTTTAATAGAACAGAAAAAGAAGAAACTAATAATGATAATGATAACACTAATAAAATGACAACAGAAATAATGAAAGGATTGGAATGTACAAATGATGCGCAGTGCAATTGCTCACCACCCGCCGACCGACACCCCGCCAGTCCCCGAGCGGCGAATCCCTGCCCCCACTTCCCCGTTCCTATACTAAATGGGACGTCACATGGTATGGAATACACCGTTGGCCAGTTTGGGTCAGGTGCCCTGGCTGTGTCCTGTGCCAACTTCTTGTGCCCCTCCAGCTTTCTCACTGGCTGGGCATGAGAAGCTGAAAAATCCTTGACATTAGTCTAAACACTACTGAGCAACAACTGAAAACATCAGTGTTATCAACATTCTTCACATACTGAACTCAAAACACAGCACTGTACCAGCTACTAGGAAGACAGTTAACTCTATCCCAGCTGAAACCAGGACAGTCACAAATACCGTTTACTTAGCAGACTTCCACTTGTTAATAACCCCTCCAGAGCTTGGAGCAGCTGCCTGACTTGAGACAGAGACCAAACCGAAGCTCAAGAAGTCTTCTGTTGCTTCAGGCCAGCCTGCCCACATTCTGATGTGCTGTTACTCACTCTTGACTTGCTGTCACATCCACAGAATTCACTTCTTCCCCCTAGATTTCATGCTTTAAGTTGTACATGGTACTACCAGGTCAGAGTGCTCACCATGCTTGTGTAGGTAGTTTCTTTTTTACCTCAATTGGCTTAAATGATCAAGTGGCAACTGACAGGTATCTTAAATAGCTACTTTCAGTGCCTTAGCAATATAGTCCTTGCTTGCTAAAGCATAACAAAAGTGAATAGCCTAAAAAGTTTGTGTAAGAGGAGATCAATGTACTTGCAATGTCAAATATTGCAATATCAGTACTTGCAATATCACACATTTTATACAGAGTTACTCAGGAATTGCTTAATCCAGAGGCAAAATATGTTCTAAGAAGGTATTATTAAGAACTGTAAACAGCTAAGTAAGTACCTACCTGATGTTTTACCGCTCTGACAGTGAAGATACCATAGGGAAAAATAACATCTTACTCTGCGTTAACTGATGTAGAGAAAGTTACCTCCACAGCACTCTGCAAGAAAATTTCCAGATAATCAGAAAATGTGAAAAATCTGCAAGAAAATCTGTAGCAGCTAACACTTCAGCAGCGTTGCCTCAGACAAGCAAGGCACTAGTTTTAAGTCCCTACTGGCATAATACACTAGGCATGTTTGCAGTTGGTTGTTGTGGAAACCGGATTCACAACTCATTATCTGCCTAAAGCAAAGGCTTTCTTCACACACAGAAACATGCAGAGAACTCCTGGGGACTGTGGAGAAAAATATTGGAATTAAGGCAGAATTTTATTTTGTCACAACATATATGCTTATCTTTTCAACACCAGCACTTATTTATGACTAAACTACCAAAGTCTTTCTGCTGCTGAAAGATGGTGCAATACACTGTTCAACATGCCTTTACTAAGTGTTCTTTAACATTGCTCTCCAAGAAAAAGAAGAAGCAAACATGGGTCAGCTCTGGTGGTATCTCTTAACTTCTTGTGGGTTTGAATGATGACACAGACTGGTAGATGAATTCAAAAGGAATGACTTGGGACGACTAGAGTACACTGAAGTAGCTCTCCTTAGCAGCCTGTGGAATACATTCTGCTAATTCCTCATCCCATTCTCATTGCCCTGCCTAAGCATACTGGGTATTTTCTGTGCACACTGGAAGCTCAAATGAAAGCATTTACATAGGTGGTGTCCCAGTACCTGTACTGTGTTGATATTCTTTCTGGCATCAAAATGTGTTTGTGCACCACAACATGCAATCCCCGCCACAGTATTGCTTTCTTCCATGCCGTCCTGGACAATAAGAAAACAGTTAAAATCAAACTGAGCAGCACTTCAAGGCAGCTCAGCGCAGCCTTTGCGTGTTACTTCTTCAGTCATACTGAGAAAGAGTGACCACCCACTGGAGGAAAGGGAGTGATTTTGAGGCAGTGTGCTTTAAGGTGAGCTCTGATCTACACCTCATACCAAAGCACTAGCACACTGAGGTAGAATATTTTGCTAGTCTCCAGCAGCACGTCAGGCAGCAGGGTACCTTTGTCTTGGGCTGTAACCCAGGGAAGGCAGAGCCCAAGTGTGACCAGAATGACTTTTCCTCAAAGTTGCAAGGGTGGAGGGAATAGAAACTTCTAAGTCTAAAAAGCAAGTCTGTGAGAAAGGGTGAATGGTTAACGCTTAGATAATCAAGTGGTCAGTTTGTTTGGCCTCAAGAAAACACACATGAAGAAAGAGACTAGATAAACAAAGCTGAGGTTGTTTGGCACATTGTGTGTATATGCACACATAGATAGAGTTAATAGATGTATTCACCGAGTAGGTGAGAGAAACAATGAGTCTCAATTCTCAGTAGTGAAATCCCAGCATGTCAGGTCCTAGGTAAACAAGTATTTAATGAAATTATATATAGCTATATATACGTAGTTAGATTTACTTAAATATTTCTCTTGCCTATTCAGTTAATACTGTATTATTTTACACAGAGCAGGACAGTTGTCCCGGAAGAGACAGGTGGAGAATTACCTTAAAATATACCAGAACCCCATGGCTCAGAGACTGGGGTCTCACTTCATTTGCCTGAACGTGGCAATCTAACGCTCACAAAGATGGTTCACAGTGCCAGCAGACACGTAACAGGGACCAGGAGAAATCTGTACCACCCTGCCCTGGCTGCTGTAAGCCAGGTAGGACACCCACAGATATCTAAGCTTGTCTAACTGAATTAAGCCTCAACTTTCAGCTCCTGTCCTACCACACCTTTCTTGATTTAGGACAGGAAATTTTTTGCTTTATGGAAAGTTTACAGAGATATGAGAACAATGACAAATATAAGTCTTCCAAGTACTTTTTTTTTTTTTTTTTTTGATAAAAACCCCAGTATTGGGGCTTGTAGCACCAAAGCCTACTCTCTGAGATGGTTTACAATCTGTCCCAAAAAAACCAGGTGAGAGCATATCAACAATTGACTGAGGAGCATAAATCCTACAAGAGGTCTTGACATATTCATCCAGAAAACGGTTACTCTAAGCCAGGTTACTTCTGGGGTAGAATAATGACATTTATTGCTGACTGCAGCTCTGTTGTCCCTCTCAGGCTATCCAGCACAACCACTCACTAAGTTTTTTGACTGTGTGATGTGTTTCCTGTGATGGGCACAAGCCAACAGCAGATTTCAGCGAGCCTGTCATAGGGACACTCTCAGACTAGTCTTCCTTAGAAGGAGGGATCAATCTTTAAGTTAAGATTGTACCAATTTTGGCTTATGTTCACAAAGGAAACTTATCAAGAAGGATTCACTGTAGGATCAGGAAATACTCTTGCTTTCTTGCTTGTGCTTTTCCTGACTTCAGTCAGGAATAGTCATTCTGGATCATGACCCAAAATAAGGACCACAAGTGTGCAGCCTGGTTTGCGGAAACAAGATTACCAGTCTGGGTGGCCTTGCCAGGCAGATGTAGCAGCCTTGCGAGGACTGGTGGAACCTCCCAGTTGATGCCGCCACTCCCAGGGAAGCTGTTCCAGATGTGCAAGGGAGCAGGACATCCTCACAGACAGACAGTGGGGATCTGCCTAGAAAACCCCATGGTGTAGTGTAAAGCTTTCTTTTATTAGTCAAGTGCAGTGAGGTCTATCGAAGTACCTAATGGAAAACACAAGGGTCTGAAGGTGGATTTTTTTTTCAATTATTTTTTAAATACAGCCAGGTGGTTGTCTTGACTCTTACTTCTCTCATCTACAGCTCAGATCTGCACTGCTTGCACTGAAGACAGATCCATATATTTCCAGGGGCTGTTGCAACAAAGCAGATGACTAACAACTCTGAAGAGCACATTCCTGCAATATCTCTGTCATGCTGAAACTCGTAAGAAGGAAGTCTGTACCAAAGCAAACCACCCAGACATAACAATGCTTTAAAGTACACATTCATGTAATGTGTGCTTCCCCTCAAAGGAACACAAAGTCATTTTCCTTTTTGCCCTTTCTCTTCCTGTCAAGTCCTTCATTTCTGCACAGTGCAGAAATACAAGGAAATGCCCTGGAAACCCTGTTGTGTCTTAACAAACAAGACTAATAAGCCTTTCCCCTTTCTTTGGTGAAAGAACACACCCCACCTTGCACACCAGGTGGCAACACTGGTACAGATTTGCCCCAACTGCAAGAATGATGCCACCCTTTTCCAAAGGATGCTGCCCTTGCATAGCATCTGGCATGTTAATTATCAATCCCACGCTTACTGGGAAGCTTGAAATATGTGGACCAGGAATGGAATTCAGTCAAATTGAACTGATATAAGTAAATAGTCAAAGCAATTTAAAGAACACAGCACTGATAGGTAGTGTCTTGCTCCTAACAGAACCAAGATGTTTATTTCCTTTTTCTTATGACAGCATGACGACTGAATAATTCTGGAAAAGATGCCTGACCAACAAATCTAAAGAAGGGTTGAGTATTACAGAGGTAGGTAACAAGAATTCCTTTCATGCTTTTACAGCCAGAAAAGGCAAGTGTGCAATAGAACCTCAAAGGATTGCAAACTCAGGGTTAAAAAAGCATTGTTTTGCTCCTCAAATCCTCCAGATCCTTGTAATTGTTAAGACACCCATAAATATATCAAAACCTTGGAATACCGTAGACCTCCAAACCCTGACCGACAACTGGAATCTAGAAACAAGACAGTTCTAGATGATAACATCTTGTTTTAATTAAGCACATGTAGGGCCTGAACACACTGGGTTAAAATCTTTAAACTGTTGACTCTCAAACCCATCTCAAAACTTGAAAACTAAGTCAAATAGTAAATATGAGCAGGTTTCTCATCCTGAATCTGAATTACAACATGTGTGCTTACTGCCCCTCATTCTAACAAGTGATGCTAACTTGCATTGTATTTTTAGGTTAGATAGAATCAGACATTGGATTCTTTTCTTACTGAAGTATTACCACTCTTGTTAGCAGCAGCCAGACCAGAAGGTAGACTTGTAACTAAGTATATAGACTCAGTAAATAGAGAGTGCAATCCAAAAAGACACACTGAAGAGGTTTCCATTAGGCATAAGACACCTGGGGATTCTCTTATTCATCAAGCTGATGGCAGAGCTTAGGAATAACGTACAGCACAGGTTTAAGACAGCTGTCACTCCTGGTCACTAACAGCTTTTTTTAAAACAAGGAAAAAATTAAATCACAGATACATCTCAAGTGTTTGTCTGCATGGCTAGCTTGCCACTCACAGTTAAGAGTCTGTGGCTTTTACCATATACAATGCTTCTCACACCAAGCAAACACTTTAAAAAGGACAGCTCTAACTTAATTGGGAGGGGTGAGGGGGATGTTTACCACAGCTCCCCTGTGCTTACACCACCCCACTAACGTTTCTTGAGTTGAGTTCTCAGCCTTCTCAACAGAGCAAGTCCATAGTCAATGGCCTAGTTGCCGAGAAGGCTGTTACTTAGCACTGGTCCTGTGTAAAATGGCTGGTGAGCATTTCTCATCTTCAGAAAGGATGTATGGAGAAATGTTTTCCCACATTTTGGGGCAAGCTTTGATACCCTGGGGCTGCAATGGAACAAAAACCTAAGAGGCTAT
This sequence comes from Harpia harpyja, assembly GCF_026419915.1. Classification (NCBI taxonomy): domain Eukaryota; kingdom Metazoa; phylum Chordata; class Aves; order Accipitriformes; family Accipitridae; genus Harpia; species Harpia harpyja. The sequence continues at coordinate 2,494,351 of NC_068941.1, forward strand.
CTTTGTTACTCTTTCAGCAGTTAATGAAACTATATTAACATCATGGATCAAAGACTGAACAAAACTGCTCAAGACATTAGCAGACATAGCACTCAGGATGGAGGATTAGCAAGCTTTTCCAACCCTTGCTTCAATGCTGAAGGTACTTTTTTTTTTTACAGCCATCATGTTTATACAACACAAGAAGGGCTTGAGAGGTGTGGAAAACCACTTAAAACAGAAAGGATTTGCAATTGCTTCACTACAACTTAGAAAACTCTCCCTTCAGCACTATACTGCCATCAGCTAGTTTTGGTCAATGTTTTTGTAAATCAAAGACTTAAAACTCAGCTATGAAGTATAGTCTGAGAAGGTGAAGTTGGAGTTGTTTTCCGCTTCTACTCTGTAATCCTTATAAGACATTAAAGGGTATTCATTTAAAAACAATACTTTTGGGGTATTTAAGCAATCTTTAGAAAAGAAGTTTGTCATTTCAAACAAGTCTTTGCTAGTTGGGTACTACTACTACTCAGGATATACTGTTTTTGACCTTTAAAAATGGATTTGCAAAAAACTTACTGCCTTCAGATGGTTCAACGCAGTGATATATTTGTGCTGCGAGCAAAGGAATGCCACCACATGCAAAGCTAAGACTGAAAATCCTCTAGTGCCACACAGATTGCTTTACACCAGCAGAATCAACTGGGATTGTTATTCTCCCACTAGAACTGCAAATGACTGAGCATTTTTCAAGACTATTATTCTAACATCACCCTATTTTGTTGAATAAGAAGACACAGTTACTATGTCTCAGTCTGCAAATTATTTGTGAGTCTGTAACATAATCCAGAAATAAATATTTGTGTTGGGCTTTGAGACTTACTTTTTTTTCTAAAAGAAGAGCACTGACCCTCTTCTCAATTACAGAAATGCAAGAATTAAGTCCAGGAAGACAAATTCTGTGCAACAACTGAAGGCCAAGAAATCACATAGAATTTAAGTGAGATGTTAGCCATCAAATACACTATAGGAATTTAAGTAAAACCTCCCAGACATTCTGAATACTCTATAGCTCTTGATGGGATAGAAACAGGCAAGGGCTGACTACAGCAAGGTAAGCTGTATTTTTCTTCTTTTCCATTATTGCAGTCCAGTACAGAAGTGCTTTTGCCAAATCCATCTAAGGGCTTGCAGGCTCTGCTGCTTGCAAGAGGAACCATTCAGCTTAAAAGCTCATTTAACACAAAAGCACGAGAACAAGCATTCATTACATAAATAACCACTGACCTAGGTAACCTGGTAAGACAGAGAGAAATCTAGGTCTGGGCAAGACAGGAACCCATAGCTGCTCATCTCCAAATTCCCAACCTATAATCACATGAAATTTTACTCCATCCATGAACACTGCAACCACAAATACTACTTAATTCAATAAAGAAGTTAGAAAAAAATAATTTGAAGAGAAACATCTTAATGCCTTAATAGTGACCTAGATAACATCTTTCCGTCTTTTCTTTAGTTTTTAATAGAATCTAATTTTCTAATTTACCATAAGAAGAAAAAACACTGCTTGAAATTGAAGCATTTTAGGATTTTTTTTTCTAGGACATAGTTAACCCATGCATCAACTAGGCACAAAAGGGAAAACTTTAAAAAGTTACCATAGAAAAAATTTTTACAAGAAGCTTTTAAAATATTTTTTCCATACTTAAAAACAGTTTAGAAAAAAAAAAGGAAAGGAAGCCCAAGTTTATTTTCTGTGATCCCAACAACAGCTACCCTCATGTTTTGGAACTTTATATAAAAAAGGAGAAATATTTTTTAAAAAACAGTTCTTTACCTTGTATTAAATATAAACCACAAAACACTTGAGCTCATAGTCCTCGGGGAAAAAAAATTAAAGCTTATCCAGTTCAAAAACTAACTCAAAATAAAAAAATTGTTTTCATTCTATAACACTACCAAAGGATTATTTCTGCAGAATTCCCTAATACATTAATTAATCTTAGTCATAGCAAATGTGTGATACCCTCCGTAACTTCCTTCCAAAAAAACCCCCAAAATAAAACTTGCACTTTTTTCCTTATTAGAAAAAATAAGTCTCACTAAGAAAATAACCCCACCCACAAGCAAGAGCAGGTAGGTTTTTCCCATGTGAATTTAAGCATTCCTGGCTTGATTAGCTCATGGTAATTAGACCAATGAGTGTGCAGGAGGGAACAGGCTTAGGATATAAATGCTCACACGGGGCACTTTGATGAGTAAGTGCTTTCTTTTTGTTTGAAGAAATCAAGAAAATAATAGAAGACTTCTTAGTTTTCTTTGAATATAAATAGATTTTTTAAATTTAGGTTTTATTTTATGCTGACTGAAAGTTAAGTATATGGAAAGGGTTTTTAATGTTTTATGTTATCAGGAAAAAACTAAAAAGCAATGAAATATTAAATGTTATAGCAATTTAACTTTTGTACTTAATAAAAGTTATTAAAAAGCAATATTGAGGTTTTTTAATTGAACATACTATAAAGGAAAATACTTTAAAACTTTCTAATGTATGTTAATTGTTTTAGTGTTTCTTAATATGAAAAACAGTTGAAGTATAAATAAGAACTTTTCAGGCAAGTTGCCTTCAGATGTGGTAAGTCTACTTATTGCTTTTCAACTCAAAAAATTACAGGTTTTTCACTTTAGTTTCTCTAGTGCTATGCAAGAACTATCACCTTTGTAGAAACAAAAGCTTTAACATTGTTTCTACAGAAATATCAGGAAAAAATTCATTGTTTATCCTGTTAATGTTTTAAGATAATGGGAGTAAAGATGGTTTTTTGCATGGTTGCTTTTAACAACACAATTACTCTTCAGTTTTATCTTAAGTGTTATATTTCAAGTCAGTGACCTATTCCAGTGTTAGAGCAGTTTAGTCTTAAATTTACCTGTTTTTTGACTGTTAAAGAACAGCTGTGTAGTTCTATTTTTTTACAAAACCTTGTTCTATGATGAGATATGAGTTAAGGGTGCTGAGATGAGGGTTTCCCAATGCAAGTGCAGGTACAAGCAATTTATTTTGTCTGACTTCAGGACTATGCTGAAGTCTTTAGCACAGCAGAGATGCTTAAAAGCAGAAGCTAAGTGTTGTGGCAAGATGCTAATGAAAAACCTAATGAATAAATGGTAATATAATTATATGAAATATTCAAGTATTCTTTTGAATAGTAGAAAGCTTGCTTTTGTCCTAGTGAGTTAACAGCCTATATACTGGTTCTGCTTTTATCTTTGCAGTCATCTCAGGCTCAAACTGAGGTAAAGACCACTTTCTTGATAGCTGTGTAAGCATTTAAGGGATCATGTACTCTTCATGCTCTAATTGGCATAATTGAGATACAATATAGCCTACTGTCCTGGTTTAGACTGTCCCTTTTAAAATTGGCTCCATCGAAGTGTTTGGGAAGAAGAGCAGGTGGTAGAAAACAAACTATTTTTCCCTTATCCTCTAGAGGATTAAGCTTCTTAATCCTCAGATCCTGATTTTTTGCCAGACAGGGACCTCTGCATGTGGTAGCAGTAGGCATTCATGAAAAGGAAGATATTCATGGAGAGCTTTCTGGCAGCTTGATAGTTGAAGACCTCTTAACTGCTACCAGTAGTAGCATGCAGCCCTTTAGGCTTAGGCTATGCTCTAGGGAGCGTCTGTACTTGATGTAAGTGAAAATTTGTTAATTCCCCTGTGAACGGGTGCTGAAAAGAGAGGATTAAATGTCTGTTATGTATATTTTTTGCACTAGGACTTTGTGAGTGGGTGACCAGAAGAGATGTTAAACTACCATTGCAGGTCTGCAGAGTCCCTGCCAGCAGCAAGTGAGCATGTATTTCCCCATCAGGTCTGCACAGCTTTCTGACCAAATGCTGAGGCTGTGCTTTATTTTCAGTGCTAGGACTTTCCTGGTACCTGCAACATCAGTGGTGCCTAACAGCTGGAGCATATCTTGGCAGACGTGGTGCATGGATGTGCTTCCTACACAGAAACCCAGCTGTTTTAAGGGTTTTGGAAAAGCCAGAACTAACCTGCAGCAGTAGCTTCAGGTGGCCACTGGCAACCTGTTAGAAAATATGTACTTAGGTGGTTACAGCTGGCTGTGATACTCTTACCATCATGATGAAAAGCTTTTTAGTGAGGAAAGTCTTGACTCACTTGAAATGAGAAGTAATATTTGTAATTTTGGACCCTTAATAATGCCATTTTTAATCCTTAATTTTATTTTGATATTCAATATCTGGCTGTATATAAGACTAATTATTGGATAGAAGTTACTTAGTAATGCTTTATAAGCATACTATATAAAGTAATTATTAAAATCTTTGTTTTCTGATGTAAATAAGCAGTTACCTAAAGGAAATATAATAAGCTATACAATTGAAGAGCTAAGCTTTCTATTGACTTGTTTTAAAGGTAAACTAAGAAAAGATGCTGAACGTGAAATTTTTTTATCCTTGTTGAGGTTTCACATTTAATGCTAACCATTTCCATACACTCATCATTTGATACGTATTATGAAATCATCTTGCTGAAAACAGGAGAGGGAGGGAGTATCACTGCGAAGGAGTTGTACACACTGTCCTTCTGCACTACTCAAGCCAGAATCTGTCCTCCCTTACCCTGCATTATAAGGGCCTGAGGAAAATAACCTGTCAATTAGATGGTGAACTACTGGGGAGGGAGTGAGAGTGCAAGTGTGAGCTATTGGTATTCAGCTGCTCTCTCCGTTAGAGCAAGGGTGGTGAGTGTCATTGCCCATGTGTTATGGGTCTGGCAGATGAAGAGGAAAAGGCAAGGTCAGGGGGGATAAGCAGTATGTGGTACCACAGATGAATTTTTAGCTCTTTCTCCTATTGCTTTGTGCTTGATTAAATTAATCAGGGTGTGTACCTCTCATCAGTTGTCCTGAGCCCTAATGGTGGTTGAGCACTGTTCATACAGAAGAATACTTTTCCTTGCTCTATTCAAACTGGGACTGACTTGACTTGCATCTGGTCCATCAGAGCTCGCCCCAGGTGTTAGCCCCTTGCCCAAATCCTCCCTTCTTTTCCCAGGGTATATGCTGCATGTAGAGAAGCATCCTGATCTCTTGTGCATTGCTGCATACTTCTGCCAAACCCTTCCCCTGTAACTACCAGAAATGTCTACTGTCAGCTCCTGCTGTGCATGTCTAGCCTTAAGATTGGGAAAGCGAGGATGTTACATCCTCAAGGAAAAGATCTGATATACCTTGCCTATTGTTTTAGGCTGTCTGTACAATCAGGTTTGTCAATGCCCTCAACATTTACCACATGGAGGTAAATGAGATCTAACCCCTCCTGATGGGAAGGAAGATCAGCATGCAAGTTTCATGGTGCTTTTATGAAACAAGCTAAATCCCTGTGTTGTGGAGTCTTTGCAGCACTGATCTGTTAGCAGCCGCTGTCCAGGTTTTTCCTGTTAAGGGGGTTCATGTAAGAGAAGTGTTGCCTTCTCCTGTCAAAAGGTTAGCACCTCTGTTGCCCTGTGGCAGAGATATGATCAGTACAACTGTTCATTGCCTTGGAACAGCTGTGTGCCGAAGTAGTTTATTGGAGCTCAATGCAAAGTATTTTATATCAATAACATAATTTCCATTATAAGTCTGTTAAGTTTTACCAGGATCGAGAGTAACTTAGCACTGCTGAGGAGTAGGAATAGTAATACTAGTGTCAGGCGTCGTTTTATTCGTATGCCTGGCACGCATGTGACCCATTTTCAGTTTTATTTAGCCCACTGTCAGTTAAGTGGATTAAGTGTATCCCTAGAAAAGCCTTTAAAATCCAGCTTTGTTAGAGAACTAGCAACACTTTCTGCTTTCACAGCAACCTCATATCAGTTTTATTAGGCCATTTGTTCAAGCGAAGAGATAGTGACTCTTCCGAATGGCTGGGTGAATCTCTTCCCCCTGCAGCCTGCTGCCCAAGTATGGCTCATCTCACCATACACAAAGCACTCTGATCTGCAAAGGCGCTACTCTTCCTACGGATGAGTGTGACCCTGTCTTGGGGTTTTGAACCAGAGGTGAATTGTTAGCAGCAAGCATGGACAATGCTTTTACATGCTTAGTCCTCAAACATACTTTGATTCTTAATCTTCAGTATATTTCAACACCAAATGAAAGCAAGTACTCAAACCTACAGGAGAAGAGCTGACTGAACAGTTTTGTTTCTTTTTGCTCCTCTTTCTCTGGCAATGTAAAGTGGTCCCTTCCTAAGCAGTATGGAAAGTGAAACTGGTATGGAGGGGTTTTTTTGATTGTTTGTTTTGACAAGTGAGTGGCTTCATTGAAAAGGGAATCCATGAGGTCAGGTGTCTACTAGGATCTCTCCTCAGACTGTGTAGTCCCTACTTTGTTTGGTAGTATATTACCCCAGACGAGTAAGTATGGAGTAGGGAAAAAAGCTTGGACTATAAATACATGCTGGGAAAGATCTGCATAGTTTTTTTCCCTGACTCTGGGAAGTATTCAAGAATACTACCGAAAAGTTTTTATTCTGACCATCATAAATAAAATATTTGTTCTTGTTTTCTGCTCCATGCTTGTGATTTTCACTGTAATTCAAGGTAAGAGAATTTAATGTATTTGTAGCACTGATCAAGGCTGATTTGTATTTACTTATGATGCTTCATAGAACTGTAAAGTTTGGTTGAAGACACATAAATGAAGAATTAACACTTCACTGTTAGGTCTAAAGCTGTGGTTTCATGTAACTATTCCTAGGGCAAGAAATCAGGTTAACGAGATGCTTACCTCTTCACCCCCATTTGTTGGCTATTAGTTCTTCACCCCACCTCTTACCCCATATATAACTTGATTGCTTGTCCAGCCTGTGACTGTAAATAGAAGTAATTGGTTTTGTAGGAAGACCCAGGAATGCAGAGATGATGGTAGGGTGAGGTATTTTTTTAAAAACTAGTTTGTCTGACAAAGGACCTATAAGTTTAAAGTCTAACTTAGGTTTAAAAGAAGCACTGTATTTGTCATGTTATTTCCTGCATGCATCTAGGAGCCTGGTGAAAAGGCAGGGCATGTGCCTCACCAGTCACGAATATGGAGCAAGGTCTATGTTGGAACTACCCGTGGTTTTTTGGAACAAGATAAGGTCTCTGGGGTTTCTTTTTTCTAGGGAAGTTGTATTCCCAGGGAGCAGAGTGTCTCTGCATCTAGAAAGGTTCCAACTTTTGTCTAGCTTTTATAAAAAGTTTTTATAAAAAATTGGTCTGTTTCTCAACAGTGCTGCCTGTGAACATATTGAGATGATGCGAGTATAGACATTACCTTTGCAACTGCATATATTACATAAGAAGTGTTGAACATGGTATTTGGTTTAGGAAAAAAACAAACAAAAAACAACTTAAAGGCTGGGCTTTGAAAGCTACTGCGATTTAGCTGGGTTAGAACTCATAAAGCATTAACAGGACTTCATGTTTTGTCATTAAATAGTTTTTCTAGTCAGGGAACTTGTTACAGAGTTGGAGCCCCAAGGCTCCATATCCAATCGTTGACATGCTGAATATGACCTGCCAATACCTAGCATAGGACTTATTTTCTTTGGTTTGATCATTTTAGTGCAACAGTGAAGCGAACAGCATAGAGAAGATGCTTTTGAACACCAATTCTAGGCAGGTAAAAGCCCCGCTGAAGGCTTTCTTCATAAACAGGTAATGCCTTTTTTTTTTTTTTTTTTTTGTAAGTTCTTTTCTTACTAGTTTTGGGCTCACTTGAAGATTTCACTTCATCTTCATGTCCCAAAGATCTGCTGCAGGAACCCTGGGCACTCCAGCTGGAAATTGTAGTATGAGGGGAAACCTACCCAGGCTGCAGACATATCCATTGCCCTGGGCATAGCATGGGGTGCAGTGAATAGACCAGGCTTCATGGTCCTCATGCATGCTGCTCATGGCTGTGTGAGTCAAAACACTGAGTTGTTTTAAAGTGCTGGAGTGGGGAACCAGTGCTGATGGTGTTCTTTGCTTTGCATGCTTAGGTCTTGGCAGCTTGTCTGTAATGTGTATTTGTGGCATCTGTCACGAGCAACATAACTGTTAAGGACCAGATCCAGTTCCTCAGCAGTGTTGCTGCACCGCTGGCAGCGCTTAGTGTTTAAAAGATGACTTTTTCGTGCTGAATTAGGATACGTGATCCAGCTAGGGCGAGTGCAGGGTCACTGCGCTGGAGTGACATGATGCAAACGAGGGGGAGAAATCGATTGGAAAACTGCAGAGGAGGAGGCTACGTTCACCAAATCTGACTCCTGTTGTGTTTAACTTTGACGGGGTTGCCCGGAGCCTTTGCCGGGAAGGAGGAGGAGATGCCAGCAAGGAGCTGCTTCTCTGGCCGCTTTCCCCTTGGGATGGCGGGAGGAGAGCCGGCGGGCGAGCCGCTGCCGGCAGACCCCAGGGAGCGCCGCGGGGAGGACGTGCCTCTCGCAGAAGTTTGTCCCTTGGCGGCGCCCGTCGGGTCAACATGGCGGCGCCCAGCTGGTTGCTCACGTGTTCCGGGCAGGAGAGGCAGTGGTTCGCCGCGTCCGGCTCCGAATCGGGGTCGCCATGTCGGGCCGCCAGGGAAACAAGCTGCCCAGCAACCTGCCCCAGCTCCAGAACCTTATCAAGCGGGACCCCAATTCCTACACCGAAGAGGTACGGAGCCGGGGGTGGGCCCTCCGGGAAGCGGTGATGGGCCGTGCGGGTCCGGGGGGGGGGGGGGGGGGGCCAGGTGTTGCTCGGCAGCCCCCCACGCCCCGCTCACCCCCGTGTGTGGTGTTGTGCTCAGTTTCTCCAGCAGTACCACCACTACCAGTCCCATGTGGAGATTTTCACCTTCCAGCCGGACAAGCCCAGTAAGGAGCTGGCCGAACTGGTGATGTTCCTGGCGCAGGTAAGTCGCTGTCCTTTTGAAAAATAATTTCGGGGCTGGCTTGCTTCGGCAGCCGCAGAGGCTTTGCCCGGAGCGCGATGGCCGTGGCGGGTTTGGCGCATTGACCAAGGTTCATGCAGCGGTTTTGTCCATTTCCAGGCGTGCGAGGTGTTTCTGTTGGGCATTTGGTACAACTTTTTAAAAAGGGATTTTTTTTCCCAGGGTCGTGAGGTGACCCCGGGTTTCCGCTAGCGAGTTCAGCTGGGTCTGTCTCTACCTAGGTCGCGCACTGCTACCCAGAACACATGGCCAGCTTTCCCCAGCAGCTGAAGGAGCTGCTCTCCTACCACCATACCGTCCTGGATGCCGACCTGCGCATGGTAAGGCCTGCACCGAAGCACGTTTGGGGCAGACGGTGTCTTCTACGTGCGAGACCAGAGCTTACGGTTTGCTTTTCAGTTTTCTAACAAAGATGGAGACTGGAGAGTATGATGAAATTTTGGTTCCAATTCCCTGTTTTTCTCTTACAGACGTTCTGTAAGGCTTTGATCTTGTTAAGAAACAAGAATCTAATAAATCCAACGAGTTTGCTGGAGCTCTTCTTTCAACTGCTGCGGTGTCATGATAAGCTTCTACGAAAAGTAAGCCGTGCTTACAAAAACGGGTCTTGATTTCCAGTGGGTTTTGACCAAGTTGCTAGAAGTAATGCAGCGCTGGCAGGCAGCTGTTCTCCTTTCTTGGGTAACTAAGAGAGTTTAAAATAGCTCTGCTTTTTCAGCGATTGACAGTGCCAGAGGCAAGACTGGATCTGTGTGTTTGGTTAGTAATGAAGCTTGCTGCTGTAATCAGCTTTACCATGCTGTTGCAGGCTGTGGGCCTGTCCCGCATTTGGAATTGAGCAGCTTGGATGTGTCTGCAGGTAAAAACCACAAACACGTTGCTGTCAGAGCAGGCTTTACTGAATTCTTTGTGAGAACTTCTCACTAAAATACCTAAAACCAAACCAGCTGCTAGTTAAAGCCGTGTCTGGGGTTTTCTGCCATAAAAGTGAAAGTACTTGCTTTCTGCCACCAGGATTACTGAACTGGCCATCAGAACATGCCTGAAAGAAGCAGGAGTTTGTTTTTTTTTAAGCAATACTTCGTGCTGTTCATTTTCCTGGCTTACCGTTCTGTAAATTAAGTATGCTTTTCATAAAAACACATAAGAATAAAGCATACATGAGACTTTACAGGATAACTTCTTGTTGTTTTTCCAAGTGTAACTTAAAGGAGAAAATAGTGTTCTCAGTGGTGATCAGTTTGGTCTCATTTTAGTACTTAGAGACTTTGGGGTAATAGTAATGTATCTGCATTGTTCTCCGCATGACTTGCTTAGGTTACTCCCTATTATCTCTCTGTTTACAGACTTTGTATACTCACATCGTGTCCGACATCAAGAATGTCAATGCTAAACACAAAAACAATAAAGTAAACACAGTAAGTATTTTAGCTTTTAGATATACTTCAATTTACTCTCTTGATATTGCAAAAGACTTCTAATAAAAAATGTTTCCAAACTTCATTCTTAGACACTGCAGAACTTCATGTACACTATGTTGAGAGACAGCAACCCCACTGCTGCCAAGATATCTCTGGACGTGATGATTGAACTTTACAGAAGGAATATTTGGTAGGTCTGGCAGGCTCGTACTTATTCCCCCTTTATCGTGGGGCAGCCGTCCTGACATCACTCATGGCACGTGGTGCAAAATGTAATGCTGCGGGGCTGTGACTTAAATATATTTATCTTCTTTGTGTTCCAGTGGGGCTGTATGTTGTGGCATGTAATTTAGCTGGCAGGAAATACTGTCTTGCATGAATTTTAGGAGTTATTTAGGTTGAATCTTTGACATTTTAGTTGAAACCGGTATGTAAATCATATGTATTGCATTCAAAACAGAAGTGGTGTGCAGCTGGCTTTTTTGAGCTTTTGCATATAAAAGCTGCTAATATTGGCATACAGCTTGTCCTGTACAGTGGAAAGAGGAATTTTGGTTTTGGTTTTTTTTCTTGTTTTTTAAACTCTGTAAGTTAATTCTAGAAGACTGATCTAATGGGTGCTTTGAGTTTTGGCTCTTTTTGTGAAGCTATAATATAGCTCCTATTTTTAGTAGATAGCCTGAAAAATTGTTGCCTAGATAAGTCTTGAAAGGACTAGAAGCGCACCGAGTACTCTCAGTTGCTGTCTTGTACCTAACATGTTGCTGAATTCTTCTGTTGTGTTACAAAATGCCAGAGCAGATGTTACCCAGCACTAGATTGCATGAGAAGATGGTAGTCTCTTCACTACCGCTTGCTGCTTGACTGTAAAAACATGTTAAAGACTTTTAAGCGGTTCAGTTTGTAACTCCTTTGCTTTACTTGCTTCTTGCACAGAAATGAACTGTGTAGAGAGATACAAATGCAAAACATGATACTGCTGGTGAGCAGAGTGTTTGCTGCTTATGTATCTCCAGAATAGATTAGATTATTACGAGGGAGAGAAAACATAGAGTGCTGAAAAATAGTGTTGCTGAAAGGTAAAGACTTCTGCAGTTTTACTAAGTAGGTTTTTAAGTACGTGAGACTTGGTATAAAATAAAATTATTTCCTGCAGCTTTATTTCTTATAAGTCTGTATTTTTAGAGCATAGTTTATCTCAACTATCCAGTTGATTTCTGAATAAGTTAGAATTCTGCACTGATTTTTTTTTAATTTTTTTTTTTTTAATCCTGGCAGGGGTTTTATTTTCTTTTTATCAGTGGAAAAAGTGGTAATCTGTCTTCAGTTATTTTACTGGAGATTCTTTTTTTCTGTCCCTTCAGTCACAGCATGAACTAGATGGAATGCAAGTGTGTCTGTCTATTTAGATGAAGCTACTGCTATGTTAGAAGAATAAAAGAAAATGACAGAAGCTTAACTTCTTTGTTTGCAAATCTACTCGAAGTGTTGAGAGACTTGACTCTAATGAATCTTCCCAACTGTTAGGAGTCACATTTCAAGAGACTTAATTTTCTGAGGATGACTTGAAATTGCCAAACTTAATGTTTTGCTTTGTTCCAGGAATGATGCCAAAACAGTAAATGTCATCACAACTGCCTGCTTTTCCAAAGTGACAAAGGTGAGAACAGAAATCCCTTGATGAAACTGGATTTTTCTTCTGGATGCAACTTTTTATTTCGGTACTGTAGTTGCTAGCAGGCTTCACTGACGATTTGTCTTCTGCTTGTTGTATTTTCAAAATGCCACTTGTGTTGTGGGAGGAGGCGGCATTTGGTTCTTATGTACAGAGCAGCAGAATTGGAAGCTTGTCTTTTAACAAGTGCAGGCTGGTGTGGGGAGGGTACGTATACTTCCCACTGCTGCTCAGAAGAGACTGTCACAGTTATCACCTCCTCGTAACCAGCACCTTAAGGCGCTCATTTGTTAAATGTGGAGAGAGCTGCTATCCTGCCTGGGGCTTGCGTAAATCTTAGGCCTTCTGTCATCTGTGTCAGTTCTGCAGTGCTGGAGGTTTTAAGGACTTGTATTATGGTTTCAGGTAAGTTCTTACATTATGAAGGTCCAAAAGGTGTTCCATTCAATAAAAACCCAACTAACCAAAACTAACAAAAAACCCCCATCAACAAACCTGTATAAACTAATAGAAGTTTGGAGTTCTGAGCACTGTCTCGGGTATCGGTTGTGCTGGAGTTCCTGATAATGTTGGCATGGAGCAATTAAATTGAAATTGCTTTGCAGAATGACGGAAAGAGAATTTGCATCTTTAAACTTGCTCCAGGCATTGTGGAAGCCCAGCTGCTTTTTGATTCTTTGTGTGCCTCTGACTGTTGAGAATGGGCAGCAAATATTGACTGTGTCTGTAAAACACCTGTGGCTTTTAGTCTGTGATTTGTTTTGCTTTCTGTTCATATCCATGCCTGTTAAAAAATTGGGAGAGTCTTCGCATGACCTAAGATGTGGATGTATGGCTGTTGTAAATACTCTTGTCAGTTTGTCCTCTCCTACATAAACTTGGCTTTTCAGGTATTAGTTGCTGGTTTGAAGTTCTTTCTTGGGAGAGATGAAGATGAGAAACAAGACAGCGACTCAGAATCTGAGGTGGGTGTTGTGATTAAATCTTTTTCTCTCCGTTCTTCAAACTCTTAATAGGTCTGTCATCCTAGTGACCCTGGCTCTGCCATCTGTCTGCTTCTGTGTTACTTAGTTTTCCATCTTTTTTCCTCTAGATGTTTCTGCGCTTTGCAAAAAAGTTTAGTGTTTTTGACAGCTGGCCCCAACTGATAGCAGGATGCCTTTGCTGTCTGTCTGAAGACTAATGCTAAGAGCTCCTTTGCTTTCCTCTTGTTGTGAAGGAAGCAATTAACTTTGAAGACCTAAGCAGGGGCTGGTCAGTCTGTTTCATGAAGATGTGAATTGCTAGATGTGTATTGTAGAGTTGTGGGAAGAGGCTTTCACCTGGTGTATTGGAAGCTGGTTTAATTTTTTAGCTGTCCGTTTTGTCTTCAGTTTTCCCTTTTGTGCTCCACTTCCCCTTTGTGTACAAATGAACGTAATTCAGTTACTTTGAGAAGGCTGATAACCTAGCAGGATTTCAGTCTAGAACCTCCTAATACAGGATATCAATATTTGTCTGTGACTGAACAATACTCTCTAATTAACCAGCTGTAAAAACTACTGCGTTGATATGCTGTTAAGTGTTTGTGATCTCTGTTGCATGTAGGTGTGTGGCTACTTTTATGGAATTGGTATTTTAAATGCTAGTATTTTTGTATGATGAAATTTATGAAGAGAGAGAGTTTTCAAATATAGTGCGTGATCCTGAAAAACATTGATACTTTTTGTTTCTCTGATTCCCATTTGAAGCCTGATGTCACCTGAGTCTTGTTTTCCTTGCATTCTTTCTCAAGGACGATGTTCCCACAGCCAGAGATCTGATGATGCGGTATGCAACTAACAAGAAAACCACCAAGCGCAAGAAGAAACTGGAAAAAGCAATGAAGGTCCTCAAGGTGAGGAGGGTGGCGCCTGACTTGCCACTGTTTTAGCTTAATCCTTCAAGTGCAGAAATCCTGTTGTTGCCCCTGTTGACTTAGCTACGTTTTGTCATCCCTTCTACGTAAAGGTCCTCAAGTGTTCTAGTGTCTATTGGCCAGGCATATGCCATGTTTGCTTGGAAGAGAGCTGTTCTGAAACAGACTTAATCTAAGTTGTGGATTAGTTCTGCTCTGGGTACCCTTTGTGTGGTCCCCTGCTTTAAAGTATGTGGTGTCTTGATAAGTAACTTTTTAATGCAGCTCCTGTTGCCTCTTAAGTCAGGTGGCAGAAAACCCTACGCAGTTGAAAAGAGTGATAGTTTACTTGTTAAATTCGAAGTGCCTCTTTTTGAAAAGAATGGCAAATAGCAGCTTTTAACAGCAGCCTGAAACTGAAGCACTTGCAGCTTTTCAATGGAAAGAAAAAGTCTTTCTTACTCTCTTTGCCATGCAGAAACAGAAGAAGAAGAGCAAACCAGAGGTGTTCAACTTTTCTGCTATTCACTTGATTCACGATCCCCAAGGTAAGCATGCATTGTATTTTGTCTTTTTTCAAGTTATGTGTTAATCCTGGCCACTGAAGCTTAGATGCAACTCTGCAAGGAGAATGAAAGTGACAAGTAGATACAAATGTGACAATGTGACACTTGCAGTGTGCTTTATCCTAGAGTTTGATAGCACTTCAAAAAAGTGACATCAATCCTGTTGTGCTTGCTGTAGTGGAACATATGTAGATGGTCAGACAAGGAACAATATTATATCATCTGGTTCAGGTTGCTACAGATGGGATGTGGCTCTCTACCTCTTTCTTGTATGTGCGCAGGCCGTAATTTGGTGAATGGGGATTAGTTTCTCTACTATCGCTTCTTCTGCTTACCCCCTTCAAAAATGTATTTCTGTTACTAGTCTGATGTTCGTCTAATAACATGCGACTTGGTCTTAGTCTGATCTAGTGAACCTCTGGGGATTTTGTTCTTCAGATGAACCCAAAATGTATCTAAAATCTAGCTTTAAATACTGACCCTGTGCTTATGATGTTGTGGAACTTCTGTGCATTTTCCTCTCTGCTGAACCTGTGCACAGCTTTAGACCTTCTAGGCTTGTAGGAAGAAGAATAACCCATTGAGAGAAGTGCTCTGGCCACCTTGAATTTCTTCTGTGCAAGGGCACTGGGGCTTAAAAAAACCCAACCAAATCAAACTGCCTTTTTTAAACTAATCCCAGCTGAGTTCTGCATTGTGCTCTTTAAGTCTACCACAAATCTGTTATTGTGTCTTCTAGACTTTGCAGAGAAACTGCTGAAGCAGCTGGAGAACTGCAAGGAGCGATTTGAAGTGAAGATGATGCTCATGGACCTAATATCTAGGCTAGTGGGAATACATGAGGTACATACTCTGATAATTTTCTAATGGTCTGATGGTAGCAAGCCTGGTTTGGGTGGTGGCATGCTCGGGCCTTGTGCCTCTGGAAGATGAGGTTTAATTTTCCTCTACGTTGAAAAGTGCAGATGTATGGTCACATAGTTGCCAGTGGGCCTCATGGCATGGCACAATGGCATAGACTTGTGCGGTACTAAGGGAGTTCTGCTAGAGAAAACTGTTGGTCTGGAATAGCTGAGCTGTCTCTAACAAATAGAGGAGAACATGTCTTTTTCAAGACCTGCATGCTCCTGGGAGGTTCTTCAAAGGAGAAAGGCTTTTCAAAGGAGTCCAGCAATTGCTCATCAACAGCAGTTTCTGAGGTGCAGCCAAAGTGTGATCAAAATTACTGGAGTCTATTTCTGTTTTGGGAGAGAAGATTGTGTCCCCAAGGCAAAGCGAAGCAGCATGTTGTAGGATGATGCAGCAGAGTGCCCGAATTTGAATTCTGTGCAGTCTGAGAAGAACCACTCTGGATTTCACAGAGTTTGGGATTGAGCCTGTATATCCTTTGTACAAATCATTTCCTCATCTCCATGTATATCAAACTCAAGGCAGGAGAATGCGTCATGCAGTAAAATCCAAGGCATTTGGAGAGCACGCTGTATAGAATCGTTGATTGTTTTACAGCGTATCTGCCTATGAAGGTGATCTCAAGTTAAAAGACAAGAAGCTAATCTGTTACAACTTCCTTCTTGCAGCTTTTTCTTTTTAATTTCTACCCCTTCGTTCAGAGATTCCTACAGCCCCATCAGAGAGGTAGGTAGCTACTAGTAGGTAACACTGCTGGTCCGTCGTGTCACATGTACAGTCAGTTCTTAGAAGTGGTGCTGTGAGTGAGTAGCAGTAGCTTAGCAGGTAGTAGGAAGTAGTAGTCCAGACAGTGTGGATGAAGGAAGTAAAAGGCCCTGACTTCCAGAAGTGCAAAGCGCTTTGGACTTTTATGGAAGCTGTGTGCGCTCAGCGCTCCTTAGTTAAGCGTTTGAGAAGCTCTAGCAATGGAATAAACAAATCTCCTGAGCCCCTAGTTCTTTGCAAATCCTGACTAGTTGAGCAAAGCATGACTGCCTTTTGCTGCTTTGTTTTACTGGTGTTTCACGTTAGTTCTAGAGCATTTCTTTTTGTCTTAGCTGGCTATTAAGGGCCTGCACTGCTGGTGGGGTGGAGACCAGATGAGTTCCTAATGCTTGGTGGGAGAGGAGAAATAGTTGTCCCAAATAACCTCAGACTGAAATGGTTTTGAGACTTAGACTGAGCAGCTTGTTGAGTTAGCTGTTTTGGTGGGTGCGTTTATTGGCTAGAGTAAGCTGCAGCAATACACTTTGGCATATTCTTCCCACTTTTCTTTTCTTCCAGAAGTGACAAAGATTCTTCTGTTTGCTGCACAGGCTTCACATCAGCTGGTACCACCTGAGGTCAGTACCCACCTATATCCGGTGATGTTAAAAACGGACAGCAGGCCAGCGTGGAAATATAACCGAGTGCTTTCATGGGGAGGGGGAAAAGGGAATCTGGTCAAACCCTTTGTCTTCATAAGCTTATGGTAATTTTGGCTACTTCTGCAACTTCCAAGGGATTGTTTTGTATAAAGGGTATGAAAAAAACCCAACTATGTCTGATGCCTTCATTTCTGCAAGAGAATTTGTGTCTAGAAAATATTTGCAGGCTATAGTGACAAGTCCTGAGCTCTATCTTTCTGTGAAAAGGGCTCTGTTGTCTGTTAATAATGTGTAATCATTTTTACCATTTTATTAAGTATGCATTAAGTTTATATAACCTTTTTTCTTACTTTCAGATTATCCAGTCAGTGTTAATGACCATTGCCAACAACTTTGTCACTGACAAGAATTCTGGGGAGGTCATGACCGTGGGGTGGGTAAAGAATCTTACAAAAACTGCAAAACTCTCTCAATGTGGACAAATATTTTTCTTTTTTAAACCACCTGCAGCTTAGTCCTGTCATTCATACTACGCTTTCAAGAACCTGCTTGAATAAAAACAAGTTAGGACAGTATCTCAGCATAAACTTTCCTTATTTTTGGCAGTGTTTTAAATTCCCTGGAATGATGGGTTTCTGTGCTCAGTGCTGTGACTTAACTTTTCTGGATTTCGTGATGGTGTGGGCTTTTTTGCCTTCTAGTTTGGCCTTGTATTTTCAGCCTTCCTGGGTATTGTTATTTCTACTTTGAGGGCAGACCTCTTGGCTATGAATTAATATATTTGTATATACTCAGTGAGTGGCTAGCAGCATACTTCAGGACTCTTAACTTAAATGTTTTGTGGATGAAGTTTCACTACTGACAACAAATTTAAATGTTGCTTTTTCTGACTGTAATGTACTTTCTTTGACTAGTCAGGAGAGGTACGTGTGAAAGCTCTGGTGTAAGTGCAGTAGAGAATGATCAGTAAATGTAGGAGAGAGCTGAACTGTCCTTGAAGCACTCAACAGGGGCAGACTATTGTGTGTAGTAGACACGCTGTGAATATTTTGTGAGCTATTCCTTTTCCTCTTGGCATGGTTTTAATCCAAGTATTTAGCATACTAAGTGTGTGCATGAAGGTGGTTTAAAAGGGAACTTGTGTGAGCCCGTGGACTTCTGTTATCCTGTCCCTAGCCTGCTCATTGTTGCCTCCAGAACTGTTTCTTGATATTTTTTTTTAATTTTTTTTCTTGGCCTGGTGATTGACTTCTTTTCCTGTCTGCCTGGACCCAGACTTCAGTTGCAGGCTCCTGAGGCCTAGGATCAGACAAAATAATGGCTGGAGAGTAGAATATGGGCCAAAGATTTTGGAGGGTTTTGGAGAACCATGGCACGGAGAGCTCCTTGTGATGTTCTCCTCTGTTAAATTAAATGTTGTATAAGGTTCTTCAAATTCCAGATAATTAAGTCTATTACTGGGCCAGTGGGAGTGCCTCTCAACTGTGGTGTTCAGAATATAATTCACTTCCAATTTTTTTAGAATCAATGCAATAAAAGAAATCACTGCGAGATGTCCATTAGCCATGACTGAAGATCTGCTCCAAGACCTCGTTCAGTACAAGACTCATAAAAATAAAAGTAAGTGTATTACATGGATATGACTTTTAAATCTGTATTCTCCTCTATCATCTGGTCCTCCATTGTTACAGCCTTCATAATAGCAATGTCTTAATTGTTTTTTATGTGAGCTGAGAGGTATCATTTTCAATATGTGTGTTGCATATCTCTGTATTTGGAGTGTATATACATAGGAGACAAAACAGTCAAGGGTAGTTAGGGCAGGGGAACTAATTGACAAAACTGAAAAAGGGAAACTGCTTGCTAATAGAGATTGAGCCCTAAGGAAGAGCTGAATCCTGCATTGGAGAAACCTGAGGGAGCTATAACTTCAGAAAAAGGCATGAGCAGGCTGTAAATACTGACTATCTGAGTGGGCTTTCATTTTGCTCAGAATTATGCTTTTCTGTACTTATTCCTGACTCTCCTTTTTATTTTTCTGGGTAGATGTGATGATGGCTGCGAGAACTTTGATACACCTTTTCCGTTCTCTGAATCCAGAGATGCTGCAGAAGAAATTCAGGGCAAGTGTTATTTCATGTGCATTGCATTCACCAAAAACATAGGCTCATGTGCTCAAAAATGATGAGAACTGGTCTTGTAGCCTCTTGAGAATGAGGTGGAATCACGCCTGCCTTCTTCCCCTGCCTGCTCCCTTGCTGCCTTTTGATGTGGTGCGCTCTGATTTCAAGATTTCCTTAGTTCAAATTTATCAAACTCATTGACAGCAGGATCGTGCTACAGAAGCTTGACTATATTCCTAGAGCTTGTTCAACTTTTTAGTAATTCAATATTTCTTCTTATTTTATCAGGCAGAATTTATCTTTCCCACCCGCACTCTCCTCTCCACAAAATTTTTTCATGGATTTGTGGGCATTAAAATAGCAGCCTGCTTAACGTGTATTTTGTTAACTTACAGGGTAAGCCTACTGAGGCCTCGTCGGAAGCCAGGATTCATGAATATGGAGAACTGGATGCCAAAGATTATATTCCAGGAGCAGAAGTATTGGATGTCGAGAGTCAAAAGGAAAAGGGAGGAACCCAAGAGGAAGGTTGGCCTTTTTTTTTTTTTTTTTTTTTTATTTTACCACTTCTATTTTGAGCATCATTGTCACTAAGATTTTATTTGGACATTAAACTTGCTGTTTGCACATTTCGTTTGCTGCTGTCACATGCTGCATGGCTTGCACATGTCTGTATTTGTCCATTAAGAAGCACTGATACTATCTCTGAGTAAGTGCAATTTATCTAGTGAAGTTTGTTACTGTGTGTTGCTTTGTATGATAGACACTGAGGGATGAAAAAGCAGAAGGACAGACATTGTACGGCTATGAAACTTGATGTGTTCAGTTATTACTAAAGATAAGATTTTGTTGCGTATTATAAAACACTGGAATAGTACTTTGAAATAGTATTTGGCTTCTGTAATTCACTTCCTGTGTAAATGCTCCACACAACCTGGAACTCCTGCCTGAATCAGGAAAAAAAAGATGGGGAGGGACTTGAAAATCAAGCCAGAAGAGTTTGGCAAATCAAGCCTGAGGGCATTGGAGGTATAGCAGTGGAGGTGTTTATTCCTCCAGTACAGCCTGATGCAACATGTTTCTTATGCACATGAATGCAGCGATTAGTATAACAATCTGCTTTGGCTTCTGAAGCTGATAACTTTAGCACATGAGTCAGTTTGAACAACGGTGAAGAGCAGCAATGCATATACAGTAGAGAGTAACTTAGCTATAAATTGCATTGCATTGCATTGCTTCCCTCCTTGGCTTAGATGGCAGGGAGCAGGGAACACCATTACTGAACAGTGTAATAAGGATTACCACCTGTATTCAGAGACTGTCCCAAATGCACTTTGTTTTGAGGATCTTTAACTTCAGATGAGAGTTAAGCTTTGCAAAGCGTAGCAGTATGGTACAGCTGGCTGAGACACTGACTTGTTGCAAACTGCTTTGGGTATTTTCTGTGCTTGGGTTGGTTTGGAGTGAATGAGGTGTACATAAATGCATTTCCTGTAAAGGCTCACGTCACTGTTGTTCCAGGTTTGTTGAAAGCTCATAATAAATAAATGTATTAAGGTGGCTGCAGCTCACCGTAATGACAAAATACACCAGCTGTTTTCAGCGGTCTGTTGGAGGGGGGTGTGCGTGTGTTTTCCAAGACCTCGCACTGCCATATGCAGTTATCACTACAAAAATTGGTGTCTGTAACTGAATGCGCATGTGACGTGGGCTTGCTAAAAAATCCAAGCTGAGTTTTTTTGCACAGCTCCGAATCAGTTGCAAGCCAGACGGAATTTGGTAGTTGAACTTGCCAGTGGGAAAGCATGGGAGCTGCTGGTCTGTTCAACTGTGGATGTCTTCTAAAAATCATTACAAATAGTGATCAGACGTATGAAGTATCTTATGTCTTTGTAATGTCTATGTAGTTCTAAGGCTGGGATGCCGAGACCCTACAGCTTGCCTGTTTGGTAAGCGTGTCCCCGGCATAAATGCAGTTAGATAGGTAATGAGAGGCAGTGAGAGCTTGTAATCCAATCTTAAATTATCTAAAACTGAAGCACTTAAGCTGAATCTGTATTAACAGCTCTGTGCATTTCTTCCCCTGAGCAGATGGATGGGAAAGCGCTAGTCTGAGCGAGGAAGAAGATAATGAAGATGGAGAATGGATTGATGTGCATCACTCCTCAGATGAGGAGCAGCAAGAAGTAGTGAGTTCCAAGTGTCTTCTACCCCAAATACAAATCAGTTTTGTTAATAGCAGACCAGATTCTCTGGCTCTGTACCTTTGTGCATCTGCTCATAAATTAACTAAACACGGCTGAGCAGTAAATTGACCAGAATCAATGAGCCTGAAGTACTACTTGTGCTGAAATATGTGTGTTGTTAGGGTGAGGAGCAGAGGTGCGGGATTTCTGTCCCAGTGCTAAATTCCTTCAAAGGAATTCCTTCAAAATAAATGGTGTTTACAGGAGTGCTTTTATTCACTCTGAAATCTGGAGTAGATGTGCTTCTTTATTCTCATACTACATGTTAGATGTAAGACTATGAAAATCCTAACAGCTGGTTGTAGCATTTCCCAACAATATCGCCCCTACATTGGTATTTGGGAGGCAAGGGTCATGGATTGCAGCATAGACGTGGTTTGCAAAGCTCTAGATGATTCTTCTTTTGTACTTTCTTCAAAAGGCAGAGAAGGTGAAAAGCATGCCCATAGAGGAACGAAAAGCCAAAGCTGCAGCAGTCAGTACAAGCAGGCTGCTAACTCAAGAAGACTTCCACAAAATACGTCTTGCCCAGCTTTCCAAAGAACTTAATTCTGCACCTGGCAAAGCTGCAAAGAGGAAAAATATTGAAATAGATGAGGAGGAGGAGGAGGGCAGGTAGGATACGGACTATTAATGCGTGCTTTCTCTTCCCTATAATTTGTTGATACAGCTTTTAATGGCAGCAGGGCACAGAGCTCTGTTGTTGTTCAGTGTCCTCTGGTGACAGGTGGCAAACAGCCACACAGCCTAGAATGGATCCTGGCCCAGGGGATTTCTTTATACCTGGGAGAAAAGACAAGAGGGGATGATGGAAGCTGAGACTGTTTTGCTTGTTCAGACCAATAGGCATGTGGGTTTTTTTTGTAGCAGTAGTTGCATGGTTGTATCTCCAGAGTTCCTTAAACTTTGTGGATAAAGCAGGACTTGAAAAACAGTATTGAGAGACTTTTGTAAGGGTTGTCCCAAGCATGAGGATTAGCCTGAGAGAGAAGAACAAGAAGCGCTTGTGTGAAAGTTTATAGGAAGACAATGGCGTAAGAGATGGGTGAGAGACAACGGGTCAAGAGGGCATATTGTTTTTCTTGCCAGATGAAGTTTTGTGTATGATGGCCTTTTGTTGGATTTTTGTGTGTGTAGGGGAGAGTTGCTTTCACTCAGAGATATTGAACATCTGCATAAGAAGCCTAAATCAGACAAGGAGACCAGGCTGGCAACTGCAATGGTGAGGAATGGGGCTATTTCATATCCTCTGTTTTTCTAGATTTGGGTTTGGGGTTGTTTTTGTCTCCTGCACAAGGAGGAGGTGGTGGGGTTGCATCTGTAAGATGGGTGCCCAGCTACCATCTGTGTTTTGAGAAATGTTTTGTATAGTTTTTTGCTGTTGCATCTTGGCTGTAACAAATAATCAGCCTCTTGCTGGTCACAGGTGACGATGAAAATAGACACAGCCAGTTTTCACTGTGACTTAAGAAATACAGCCAGCATGGAAGAACGCATGTAGCATACATAGAAAGTCATCCTGAACCTGGATTTATTGTTACTGCCACAGAACCTGTCACCTTCAGCAGCTGATGTTAACTGTAGGGAAAGGAAAATGATGCCCTATTGTTATATTACATTGTCTCTTCTAGGCTGGAAAAACAGACAGAAAAGAATTTGTGAAAAAGAAAACAAGAATTAACCCATTTGCCAGCTCTTCCAACAAAGAAAAGAAAAAGCACAAGAACTTCATGATGATGAGATATAGCCATAGCGTCCGGACAAAAAATAAGCGTTCTTTCAGGGAAAAACAGGTAATATTTAATGTTGAAAATAGATGGGGCAGTCTGAGCAGTAGAGATATAATGCAGGTGAAGTGCTGTCTATCCTGTGCCCTAACTCATTGCTGTTCACTTTGATGATTTAGTAGCTGGAAAGGACTGTGGGCTACGTGGCTTCCCTTGAATCCTACCCCAGAGGAGGTATATCAGAGATCGTGGTGGTGAAGAATGCTTTTGTTGGTCTTTTTAATATGCATCAAGGACCAAGCCCTGTTGCAAAGTCATGTGTAGGTTAGGAAGGCAATGATTATGTGGTTTGTTTTCCTTTATATAAATTAAAGGTCATATTAGGATTCTGCCTATAACCCTGTGATAGAAGAAGTGTTTCCCTGATATGGAGGAGCTGTTTTTCATGACAAGCTCTTAGTGTGTTTCTTCACTCTCCGTATTCTTTCTTTGACCTTTCTCCTGTTACCGTCATATTATGGACTTGTCTGTCCTGGCCTTGAGGTCATCTAATAGCTTGTCACAAATGTACTTAAAGCACAGAATAAATGCTATTTATTAGCTATTTGAAACTGTTTAGGAAAAAAAAAAATTGCTTCAGTTTAGCCTGTGACAGTAGTTTCACAATATGCTGCTCTCAGCGGTGAAGCCCCTGCCTTCTGCGCTTCCTCAGCTATAAGCTTGGCCACAGCCCTCATGAAAGGGTCTACAAGCTACAAACATGTATTTTTGGCAGTTCAGTTACTGTGTGTTCCTGCAGGCAGCTGTGCCAAGGGTAGCTGAAGGGATATCTAAAAGGCAAGGCAGAAGATTCAGGGCATGACTTTGTTCTGAAGGCATTGGGCAGGGAGCCAATGTGGCTCCCCCAGGTGACTGGGGTTAGATGAGCTGGCAAGAATGGAGTGTGGACAGGGAGCCCCCCTGCTCCTGTGATGCACCTCAGCTGGGGATAATGACTGAGCTGTGTGTGGCAGCTGTTGCCAGAGCATTGGTGTAGGCATATTGCCTTGCCCTGCTGTATTTCACCTTGGCAGGGTAGGTCTGTGCTAACAACAAAAATCTGCCTTAAAACCCTTTTATCTAACCTGGCAGATGGCCAGTCTAGGGTTTTACAGGTTGTTATAAAATTGAACCCCTTTGAACATGTTCCAAGAAAAACTTTAAGAATAATCCAATTATGCAGGGGTCTTGTTTTTGTGTGGTGTAAATTTTTGTGTTTTCTTGCTAGGTTCTGTCTCGTGCTAGAGTGCACTCGCATGCTTCTTTTACAAACCCTCCTTTGTGAGTTGCTTCCAGGATCATATCATTAGTATAATGTATATTTGTCTGTGATTTGTTGCCTTAAAAGCAGCAAGACTGAAACTGTTCATAGACTCAATAGAGAGAACGTGTCTTAAGTGTTTCTGTTAAATAGGAAGACTTGGACTTAACATCCTCTGTAGTCTTCTTACGTGCTATCATTCTGCCTCACACCAAATAAGGCTGACCACATCAACCCAGCTCTCAAAACACACAAAAAATGTTGCAAACAAACGATCCAGGCACTTCTAGGAAACTGCTGTTTACAATGATACCTATACTTGGCTCACTTTTTAGAAAAAGCTGTCTTGAACGGTTTCAGTCTTCACTCCCAATTAATGTTTCAAGTTTAAATGTACCAGTTAAAAAGTGAAAGAAGAATTTTTTTCATACATTTTTCACTAAAGTTAGGCCACAGCATCAGTTCTGTTGACCGTCATTTGGAAATAACTGCTAAAAGTGGGTTCGAGTAGTGTAGTTGGAGGATACTCTGTTCTGCTGCCCTCTTTGGTGGTAGAATAAAATGGAGTTGTCTATAGTCCAGAACTAGATCCCCTTACCAACTAAAACATGTCTGAAATACACAACAAGATATCTTTAGAGTGATATGGCACTTGTAAAAATTCCATCATCCCTCCTTCCCCCCTTGAAAAGAAGCTTTGTAATACTCTTTCAAAAAATGCCATTTAATCCTACGTACCTCAAAGCTGGACTGAAGTTTTTTCTTGATCTCTTCTAATTCAATAGGAGTCAGTGGAAGAACAGTTTATGTTACTCTCATCTTTTTCATTATATAGGATTTGCTAATGATATACTGAAACATTTCAATCTTTTTGAAGCCCAGCTCTTTCTTTAATTGTACTATCGAGTTTAGCTAAATAACTACAGCATTTCTGCCACTGTAGTCATTAGCATTGGCCAGTTACTGTTCCCAGTGTTAGCTGAAGAGCTGCTGTTAGTGGTTTTCTCTGAGGTTGAAGAAATTGAAGGGGGTTGTTAATGTGATAATGTTGTTGTCTCTTTAATTAATATTCTTCTTACCTGAATATTGCACTCTTGTTTCATACTTAGCTGGCTCTTCGAGATGCACTTCTGAAAAAGAGAAGACGGCTGCTGAAATAACGAAACAGTAATGGAGAGAAATGATTGCCCTTGAAGAAATAGCCCTAGAAATGCTTATTTCCACCCACCACCACCCTGAAGGAAAACAGGGACTGAAATGCCTTATGGATTTATCTCTATTCTGTTCAGAATTACACATTGAACACTTCCAAGCTGTTGGATAGTGTATCTGTAGGACAGACAGAAGAGGCCTTAATCCTTGTAGGATTTTGATTTTTTTTTTTTAAACATTCTAGGGTAGCAGGCAATTATCTTTTATTGAATATAACTTACAGCTGGTTTTGTATGTGTAAGTTTTAAAACATAAAACCTTATTGTAAAAATATTTTACTTGAAGCAATTCCAGAATAGGTAATTGGAAAGAAAAAGAATATTCCGGCTCAGTCTATAAAGTATGTGTATATAACGTCTGTGCCTGTCTTATGGATGTGTTTTTACAGACCGAGTAAGCCATTTCCTAAGTGGCTGTTTTCCACCTGTATAATAATAATAAAACCAAATCCTTGTAATACAGGTAAGTTCAAGTGAACAGTTAGGGGGAAGAACAGTTTCATTATAGTTTATGAAGAAAACAAGAATAAAATTAATATATGGGAGATGGTTTTCATGTTGCAATTTAAATAGGTAGTATCGCATGCAGGAGAAATAAGGAATCTTATTTTCTATATCAATGCGTCTTGTGGTGGGACTTGCTGGTGTCTGGTTTGTGAAGTATATATGAGAATAACATGCATCTGTGGCTTCCTTACTTCAAAGGTTGAACTTGTGCTTCAGCCTTGACCTCTGCTGGGCCCGTTAATGGGTTCTTTGTTCCTTACCCAGCCGTCTGTTTTAATGGAAACATGAGGGAGCTATTCATACCACCCTTTGTCAAATTTTGTTTGAAAGGGATTTTCTTGTGGGGCCGAAACAGGTGCCACATGCACAGTACAATGGAAAAGCCGTTGGTGGGGTGTTTTTTCCTTTCTTCTTAGGAAACCAGCTTAATGTTTATATCCTACATGGGAATTCACTCAGCTTAGGTATGTTTGTTATGTTGAATACACAATTGTATTCACTTTAATTATGATTATTTGTCTTGTATGTGGGGTTTTTCGTTTGTGTTTGTTTTGTTGTCATACCTTGCTTCCTAAAGCAAAAAAAGCTTATAGAGGCTTCAGGCACATAGGAGATGAGAACAAAGTAGAAGCTTTGTATAACTTTGTTAAATTCAAATTCAGTGCTCCTGTGGAGGGAAGGGCAGGGATTGCTACTTGGGAACGATAGCAATGAACTGGCCTCGTGGAAGATGTGTAGCTGAGAGCTGGACAGGTGAATGGATGCAGAGTGCAGGGATGGAGTGTGGAGCACGGGTTGAAGTGACCACAGTAAGGAGGAGATGGGGATTACAATACACGCTTATATAAACCCCTCCTTCCCTATTTCCTTTTTTTCCCTGAACAACTGTGCCCAGTTTCCTTTTTATGTGCATGTATCCAAAAACTAAGGACGTCTGAGGCTGAAAGGGAGAGGCGGTTATTTTTTTTATCCTCTGAATTTAGAACGAGTGTATTGTCTCCTCTCTTCTCTTTTCCCTCTGGTTTCCAGGCTTGCAGTGGGGTCCAGCAAGTAGTGAGCTATACCCTGTTGCTGCCAAGTGGGTGGCTGTCTCCTCTCCCCTACTTGTAAAAATGAGAGTGTTGGACTGCCTCTTCTAGACGATTTGACAAACAGAAGCACAGGGGAAACGAAGCATAGGCGTTAACCGCGGGTTTATACCTCTTTTTTTGGTTGTGTTTTCATCGCGCTCGGCCCTCACGTCCTACCTCTGCTCCCCCCTGAGCTGCCGCCTGCAGGCGGTGGCCGCTGTGGGCGGTGCTGTGGGCGGGAGCTGCGGAAGTGGGGGGGCTGCGGTGGGACGCCAGCCGTTCGCCGTGGCGGGGCGAAGAAGCGGTGCGGTGGCAGACCGGGAGTCCGGCGGCGGCGCCGCTGCCGCCCGCAGTTCGCTTTCTGTGAGGCGCCGCGCCGCCATTTGCCGAGGGCGACCGTTACGCCTGGCGGGGGCCGTCGCGCGAGGAGGGCGGTCCCCGCCCTCAGCGCCCTGGGCCGCCGCCATGTCCCGGCCCCCTTCCCCTTGGGCCGCCCCTGGCCGGCGGGGGTGGTCCCTGCCGCTGAGGGGAGGGCTGCGGCCGGGCTGCCCGGCGGTGGCCGCGTCCAGCGCCATGGGGCGGGCAGCGGCGCGGGGGCGCCGGCTGTGGGGGCGCCGGCTGTGGGGGCTGCTGCTGGTGTTGCCGCTGTGGGAGGCGGCGGTGGTGGCGGCGGCCCCGGCTCGTCCCGCGGCGGCCCCGCTGTTGTGTAACGTGAGCCTGGACAGCCCCGCCGAGGAGCGGTGGCTGCCGGTGCTGCGGCACTTCGATCCCGCTTTCCTGCGAGCCGCCGTCGCACGGGTCATCGAGTGAGTGTGGGGCGCCGGTGGGCCCCCCTCCTCGGGGACGGGGAAGCCCGGGGCGGGGGGTGCGTGTGTGTGAAATGGCCGCGGTCGGGGTGGAGGGAGCCGCGCCGTGCCCGCCGGACCTTCCTCCCCGGTAGAACGGCGTGAGAGTCAGCCCCGGTCCCCGCCGCTTCTCCCGTGGCTGTGCCGGGAGCGGGCCGGGGCCCGCTTTTCCCTTCGCCCCAGCGCCGTGGAGCCCTTGTCGTCGTCCCCCCCCACCATCCCTCCCCGCCAGACCCGCTGCTGCGGGACCTGGACAGATGGGGCGAAGTGATGCTGCACGGCTGCTGAACTTCTCTGAACTTAAAAATTCAGGGTTTTTTCGAGTCTTAACTCACTACTACTGCATTGTGCGTAGACTTAGGAACCTGGCAGATGGACTGGGGAGGATCCCTGGTAGCAGTAAAAAAACCTCACAAGTAGGAAGCCTGCACCAAATGTTTAGCTCGGGTTGCGTGCAGGCTTCTTGGGGAACGTGCAGAAGCCGATGAGATTTGGTGAGCAGTGGGATGCAGGGATGTCTGATAACAGTGTGGCAGAGGCTGCTAATGGAGGATCAGCATCAACTGGGACAGGCAGACCGGAGAAGTAGCAGATCTCTTGAGTATCTGACTGCCAGGCTTAAGTTGCAAACCTCTATGTCTCTTTCTCAGCTAATGCCTTGAGTATATTTTGCAGTGAAAGCGTACCAAAATGGGTCCATGAAGTTATTCGGCTGATAGCAGCAGAATTGGAGTTCTTTATGCCGCAGCCCTTTGCGGGGGAAATTCTGGGAATGTGCAAAGCACTGGGAATAAGTCTTGGGGATGGAGTCCTACTTAACTTCGCCTATGAATCTACTGCGTAAGTGTCCGGTACTTACAGAATTTGGTAGAAACGGATGTAGAGATTCATTTTAGTTCAGCGTGGGAGAACGCACAAAAAGGCAGGTGAAGACACGTGGCAGGTGATTTGCACTGTTCATTCTCGTACTGTTTCATGCGTTCAGCTGGAAGGTTTCATTCTCATTAGGCAGTTTGTATCCTGAATTGAACGAGAAATACAGAACAGTATTTTTATTTGTTAATAAAGATAACGTGTAGCTGTAATGTTTTTGTGTATGTATATCTGTGTAAATGTATAAAAGTATGAAAATAATTTCTGATAAAAAGGAAGGGCCATCCGTTCAAAGTATTTGGGTTCATTTATTTTCGAAGATCACGAAACATATTCTTTTGTCGTTTAAATTGTCGTACGTCACCAAAAAGGAGACTAGAAGAATTAGGTGCAATCTAATTATTTTAACCGTTCATCTGAGATAAAATTGCTTCCAAACCATTTTCTGGGTGAATGTTCACAGTGACTGTATAATGTAATTTTTTAATTTGTGCAGTGGAAAATGGATGTAGTATCTTCATGACAGCAAACAAAACCTCAGTGGGAAACAATACTCTATTTCATTGTCTTTTTTTTTTTGCTCTAGAAGCATGTGCAGGAGAATAATAAACGCTTGGTGTTGCTTGTGAGGATCCTAAAAATATTTCTTTGTATAGGTTTTAATAAAAAACAGGTGTATACAGCCGCTTGTACGTATTTTGATTATTATTTTTCTTAACGTGTGGTTTTTGGTTTAAGTGATTTTTTTTTTTTTTTAAAGGAGTAATATTGGATAAGATAGTAATTTAAACGCTAGCTTGCTTAGTAGTTCACAGAAGACACCATTCTCAGCCCTGGTAAGGCCCATGAATTTTTAAGTTTTTCAGCTCTAAAAGATACTAAAGAAAAAACATCAACTGGGAACAAACTACTTGTCTGTAAAAATTTTTTACCTTTACAGTTTTGAAAGACAGTGCTATGCATCACTGGAGTGACAAACTCATAGCTCCAGAGAGAATAAAGTTTTAATTCCCTGCTAATTCAATACACTTCATAAAAAAGCCTGTTTCAACAAAACTGAAATTGTTATTAAAAAAGTAATTTCAGCACACTTCCTGTTCTAGAGAAGAGGTTAGACTATTATTGAAATGGCTGACGCTTTAACAACAACTGATGCTTTCAGTTTGAAAGGACTTTGTTTGAACTTTTTATCTAGTTGTGATTAAAAATATAAACGGGGTCCAAATTGAAATGAAATAATCTGTAATAGTCAAAATGAAATCCAGAAAGTTTCAGACTGATACTTTGAGGACATTTTTAGATGTCAGCTTTTCATCTCGATTTAGAAGTAAAATGAAATAATGAAATTTTGCCCAAGTGGAAGCGCTGCTTCCTACCTGGTCTGTAATATCTGTCCTGATATGGACAGTAGTGCAGCTTTTGCCTTTCTGAGCCAGGTGGGACCTGATAAGTATTGTACAGTTTTGTATGTTAGACTCTCTGGGAAAGGACTTTTCCCTTATGGATATTGTGCATAAGTCATACAGAACATTGTAGTGGTGTGTAGTTATGCACAGCTTCAGTCAAACCATCCTGTCGTGTTCCCCCCCCCCTTTTTTGTTTTTTTACCCAATTTGAAATTAAATCTGTAAGAAATTTTATCAAAAAGCACAGGATGAGACTTACTGTCTCAGGTTAGGAAGCATAACTGTTAACGATACAATGCAAAATCCCATTTGTATGCTTACATTAGCAAAATACTTTGCAGAAGATAAAATCACTTATTCCTGAAACGTTGAGCTAGTTCAGCTATAATACTGAAAGTGTTGTCATAGCTTTTTCTTAAATCATTCTTTCTCCTTGTTGTTTTTGAAGGTTCTGTACTAGTATTGTCGCTCAGGATGACAAGGGAAACATCTACCACGGTCGGAACTTGGATTACGATTTTGTCGATATATTAAGCAAGATTACAATTGATGTGCGGTTTATAAAAAGTGGGCAGGTATGATCTGTGGCTGACATGGCTGGGTGGTATTCCGTGAAGGAACGGGGGGTATGGTCGTACAGCTGCGTAGGCAGTGGGATTTAATGTAGGAATGTGGTCCCATCCCAAGTTTACTGGATTATTAGAGCACCACAGTCACTTTAGTAATGTGGGATGAATGCTGGTTTTCTTTGTTTTCTGGACATCCAGTTTGTGGTGATAAATTGGAACAAATAGAACTGCATAATCTAGTATATCAAGATTGTTATTTGGAAGGAGATGTTGAAAGAAGGAAATGTTGCGATACTGAAAAAGAAAAGAAGTACTAGAGAGAAGAGATCCATTTTGGCAGGGGCCAATTCTAAGGCTTTTTTTCAAAGGCCTTGTTAATTTTCATGGCTGATGGTGTATTTTAGATGAAAATTCCCAGAAATGAACTAGTTGCTAGTGCAGCCCTTGTTAGTGTGGTTTTCTAAATATTCACGAGTCTGTTTTGCAAATGGAGAACTTTTTGTTTGTTTCTTGTTTGGCTACTCGCTAACTTGAGCAAAACTTTTGTAGCAGTTAGTGATTGTTAACAAATTAAATGCAGTGAATTTTGGTCCTCAGAGTCTTTTTAATTTACTTTGCAAGTTTAATTTAAGGCAAAGTGTTTTATAGCAACTTATGTATGAAAGTCACAGAAAAAAGTACAGGGTGCTGCTTCAGAATGTTGCCTATATTTTTAGTAGTGTTCTGTTCCAGAATGCTAAAATACTGCATGTTTCCTGGTTTCAGATAGCATATCAAGGCACCACGTTTCTTGGTTATGTAGGCTTATGGACTGGACAAAGTCCACACAAGTTCACGATCTCCGGTGATGAACGAGGTAAAATAAATCTGTCTTCCACACTTGACATTATGTACACTATTTCAGTTGATTGTTGCCTGCTCTGGCCCTTCTCTCACATGCTCCGAGAGGGAAAAATACACTCCAGGTTGCCAGGAAGGAGCTGAAATTGAATGACTTCTCTGGCCCTCAGGGAGTGAAAGCACACATACTGCCAGTTTTTGGCTGCCGCATAGGAGAGACGCATTTGTTTGTCAGCACAGTGTCATCTGAGCTTGAGAAGTGTCAAAGGAGGCAGAGAACCTTGGCGAAAGCTGTAAGAGACAAATTTATGTGGTCTGTTCAAGAGACACAATTGGAGACGGCAGAGTACGAGTTGAGAGAAAAAGATGCAGTCATGTATAGCAAAAAAACGGCTGCTTTCCTAGTTCTCTGTCCCTTCCTCTGTGTTCCGTATTTCTCTGTCCCCGTAAGGCAGCTTTACAGAGAGGATGGGAAGAGAAGCAAAAAATGAGAGATCTAGGGGAAAGGCAGTAGGACTTGAAAGAATGCATGGAGATACTGGAAAGGCAGCTGAGCGAAGATCTGGTAGTAGAGGAAAGTTGAGAGATGTCACTATGAGAACTAAAACTGGACAATAGAAGGGCTTGTGACAGTCAGGAAGGCAGAGGAAGGGTCACTGCCTTTTCCATCAGGGCTTGAGTTTCATAAATATTGATAGGTGTGTCCAACTCAGAGCTTGGGTTTGCCTCTTCCATCCCTTCCCCCACTCTTTTTTCTTTTATTTTTATTTTTTTAAGCAGCAGACACTTTTTGCTTGTGTTTATTAGCTGTTTGTTAGAACTGGAAACAGTGTAGTCCGAGTTAGAACCAACATCTAAAATAAATGTTTATTTTTCACTTGTGATTGTGGTAAGCAAGTTTTCTTTTTAATCTTTTAATTAGACAATCTTCTGCTTTCAAAATTTTTTTTAGATGTTATGCAAATACTATTCACTGTATAAATTATATACATATTCATTATCTCTGTGAGTAGGGATTCTGCTGTGGAGCACCTGCACCTTTTGATTCCTCTTTCCTTTGTTAATACTGCCTTGTTGCATTTGCTAGATTCTTTCCATAGTTTATACTCATGTATTTTTAAGAGCTTGCTTCTGATGCTATTGTAGTTATTTAATCCTTTCAAAACTGGAGTGTCCTGGGCTGATACCGAGAGATGCAAACTGCTTTTAGTTCATACTAACATCAGCTTGGAAATAAAGTCTTAGGTGTATCGAGTCTGCAAAAGGCTTGATTTAGAAAATCTTGCTGACCAAAGTCCTATGTCTGTGAACCAGGCACAATTTGGGGACATAACCAGTGCCGTCCTGTTCTCCCTGCTGTTTCTCAGCAGTGTGCTTCAACCTCAGTATAAGGATCATCTGAGACAACGGTGCGGTGGTTTAGTCCGTGCACAAACCCACTCTGTTCTCCCGATTCTGATAGAGGATCCAAGTACTGCAGACTTCTGTGTGTGACGGGCCCCTCTTGTCCATCAGGAGCTGATGTGCCGTCATCCACCTGTGTGCCTCGACTTCAGTCACTTTTTAACTAGAGAGAATAGTGGTTCACTCAACTCGTGCTGCGCTCCTGTAAATCGGTTGTTGCTGACTGCTTGCTGCTTTATCTGTCACCATACAACTGAACTAAAAATTTGGGGAAATCAGCATGTGAACTATGGCTGGAAAAGGGGATGACTTTAAATGAGAGTGAAGGTCTATCAAGTGACAAGCATATGGTTTCTGCTGGCTTTTTTGGTTTTGGCATATGAATAATTTTAAACTTGACCTTCTGTTTTTCTTGGTTCTCCTAATTTTCTCCAGTGACACAGAAACACCATCACTACCTCTTTTTTAGCTGTTTCATGATCTCTGTGTAATTCTTCCTGTTGTTGTAATATTTCAGTAAGGTGAATAATGAGGTGATTAATGCAAATATTTGAGCTGACAGCTGTAGAATATTATATCATATGAATAGCTCTCCATTCCTTTTGGAAATATGTGTTACAAAGTGCTAGTCCCTGTTACAGTTACCTTTGACTCTTCATTGCTTATCATTCAGCTATGAATAGAAACGGTTTAAAAACTGAGCAGCTAGCAAGTTATCTAGATACTCACTTACTGAGAGAAATGTGATAGTTTTTGATTGAAATTGCTAGCGCTGGCAAGTTGTGAGAGATACTGTGTGTTCCCTGTACAGTGCTGAACACTGTCGTCTTTATTGTCCACTGTACCTCAGACGCCCTACCATTTTATGGCACCGTCTTCTGGCACTGGTCACAGGAACATTGTACCTTTCAGAAGACCCCTAAAAGCTAAGATAATGATCGCTCCTGTCATTACAGGTCTGAGATGCTTTCTGGAAAGCAGGGGTGTTAATCCAGCTGCCGTGGTCGAACTTCGGTTGGGATTATGTTGTGTATTTGTACTTCGCCTGGAGTTTCACCTGGTCGTTGTGCTCTTTGTTAGCCCTTCTCCTGAAATGGTGACATTTTATGCTGATAGGTAGCTGCCCTGCCCTGAGAATTTAGCTTTCTGTGGTACTTCAATATTGAAATCTAATGATGCAGAAAGCTGAGCATTTGAAAAACAAATGTTGTAAAACGAGGGCTTGCCAGGGTACGTTAGCCTGGTTATGCAGCACATCCTGCATATTTTATGTATAGATATCAGTAAAGTAATACAGTAGAAAAGGAGCACTGTCAGCATTCAGTGTTCTAAACAGTGTTGATAAGCTCAACACGGTACAGAGGCTCTGACTGCTTTCAGGTGGCGTGTGCTTTGTCAGTTTGATATAAGCTGCCTAAGTTTGATGTTTTGATGATAGTGGTATAGTTAGAAAATTAAAGAATTTATTGCACCGCTCTTTTGTAATACACTAGAGGGAAAGATTGCAGAGCTAGAAATGGGACGTGGAGAAGAAAGGAAGGCAGGAGGATAGATTTCACGGAGCGTACGTAACATGCATGTATAGTAGTTTCTTTTTTTTTTTTTTCTTCCAGCGGGTGGTAGATGGTGGGAAAATGCAATAGCTGCTTTTTTGAATCGGAATTACCCTGTCAGCTGGCTTGTCAGAGACGTAAGTGCACCGAGTTATTTTCTCGTATTTCACAATGATGTCATTTTTACTTACAAACTCTTAGTAAATTTGATGTTCCAACTTGTAGTTTCACAGAAAATTCAATAAATTGATAAGTAAATGCATTTCATAAGAGGAGATAGGTATTGTCCCCAAATTGTGTGATGTGTATGAGAGGCAATTCCAGTCTTTCGGGGGGGCAATCTCTAATCAATGCCAAAAGTCTTTGGGAAGCTGTGCAAAGACTTCCTTCCTAGGCACTATTTCAGCAAGCTATGATTTGTAATTTAACAAATTCAGGTAGCTGCACTCTTAGATGGTTAGTATCTGACCCAGTGGTTATTTTACACTATGTTTGGTAGGTTACCATATTAAAAATGCAGAGCTCACTGGTGAGCGGAAGGAGTTAGAATGGTATTTTGTATGGCACATTTTATGAATACTGTGTTAGGGTACTACTAAGATAAAACAGGTCTGCTGCTTCTCAGATTCTCGAATTACAGTAAACATGAATGGTATGGTTTGCAGGTAAACTCAATGCAGAACTGGAATGTCTACTGGAGACTTTGTTGTTCATATTTTTTGAGTTTGAGATGTAACTACTAGCTGCAGTGTTGCTGTCAGAAATAATTAATTGTTCTCCAGGGCTTTCCTGTCTTTCTGAACAATTTTGTCTGATGCTTGTTCTCCACATTTGTTTTTAGTTCCTGCACAGCATTCATTTTTGAACATGTACTTCAGTAGATTGTGGCCCTATGCCTGAAAATAGTAGCTTCATTGGCTGTGGTGACTGTCAGATTATGCTAAGTTAGTCACCTGGTTATGGCAGGAGAAGTCAGGCTTGCTGTAAGAAATGCCTCTGCCTTATTCACCATTGCTACCTAACTCCTCTTAAACTACTGGCAAGACAAAGACATGGAGTGGTTTTTTTTTTCCCCTTTCATTCACTTTCATCTCTCCCACTGTTCACATTGAAGGACTTTGCTGAGGATTGAATTTGCAGGGTATGGACATGCCTCTCTCTTTTGAATGGCAGATTTTTTCAGCTTTTTTCACTTTATACCATATACATATGTGTACATACATGTGTGTCTATATGTGTATGTATATTTACTGTTTTCTCTGAATATTTGCAAAGCTGGGATTAATGAGTTCATTTACTAGTCATATGCATTTCATGTTCATATGCTAGTCAGTTTGGAAGACTATTTTCAGAGAAGTATTTTCAAGCAGCACTTTACAGTCAGTTGCCATTTTCGAAAAAGCCAGACCTTTTCTTCTTTTTAAGATGTTTTTGTGCTTGACTGTGCTCTGTGATCTTTGTTTCACTGCAATCTCCTTTTTGCGTTAGACCCTGAGCAGAGCAGAGGACTTTCAGTCAGCTGTTCTCAGACTAGCTGGCATCCCCATCATTGCTGAAGTTTACTATATTGTAGGAGGCGTATCACCCAAAGAAGGCATGGTCATAACGAGGAATAGAAGAGGGCCAGCAGATCTCTGGCCTCTCGATCCTTTAAGTGGAGCGTAAGTAGAAGAAAAATGTGTTGTTTTGTTTTTTCATATTCCCTCCTGAGCGATGGGCAGGGTTAGCGACACAACTTTCTTGAGAGATCCAGGGCATCTCTTACTAATGCTTACAACCGGACCAGGGAAAGCTTGAAAGCCTCTGAAAGGAACCCCAGTTCCTTCTCTTTGAGAAGAAATCACACCACCTTGTTCAGGTTGGGGCAGTCCAGAGAGTCAAGGGTGGAAAAAGCATCTGTATGTGTTTATTTTTTTAGCCAGATTCCAAAGGAGACCAGACTTCAGGACTTTTCCTGTCTGGCTGCCAAGTATTGCACCGGTAAATTCAGCAATTCCAAATTAGTTTTGACCCAATGTGATAGAAGGGTTGAAGGCTCAAAAATAACTGTTCCTATCAATTCTGTGAAATCAGCAGCTTAATATATGAAGGAGATCCTAAATCATTGCCCTGCACTGAAAAACGTCACTTAATGCATACAGTCAGGCAGTAAGTACTGGCTTGGCAACGGCCAGATGGCCTCTTGGCTCTGTGTACTCCAAACTGAATGCTGCAGGCTGCATCGTACCATACCCATAATCTTTTCTCTGATCATCTCTTTAAAGGTCTGATCTTGCTTTTATTGTTGTCAGTAGTAGTTCTGTCACTGATGCCAGCAGGAGTTCAGAGGTCGCTCCTTTTTCATTTGTGTTCAGTGGTTCATGGTCAAGGCTGCTGTTTATCAACATAGGGTCCCTTGGGCTTGCAAGAGTCATAGGAAAGAGGCTTCTGAGGGAGTTTTTTTTCCTTTTGGCAATACAAAGATGCTGATTCTTGGCCTTTATTAATTACCTAATGATTCACCTTTTGTTTGCTTTTATGTTTGTGTGTTGTGTTATAGGTGGTTTCGTGTGGAGACAAACTATGACCATTGGACTACCCCTCCTCCTTTTGATGATCGAAGGTAAATTTAGTTTGGAGCTCTGTGGTGAGCTAACACTTTCATTTTGAAAAAGCTGAGAGACTTGGGTGTTCTCTGAGCAAGCGTTAGCTCGTTGAGCAGGCAGCTTGTTCAGTTTCTGTAATGCCACTCAAAAGGGAACAGATCAGGTAAGGAGCAATACTCACATATGCCAGAGGAAAGTCTGTGTGGCATTGAGTGGCATAAAAGATGAGAAATTGCAAGGATAAGGCAGGAACAAACAATTTCTTTATAAAGAAAAGTTTAGTAAAAGTTAAAGGATTTAGATTCACAGTGAAAAAGTATTTGATGGCACTCGGAAGGTGCTCGCAGACATCATACAATCTTTAGGCTGTGTAGTTTGCAAAAAGCAGATTCCCCGTTGGTCTGTACTCAATGGTGTATTAATAGAGCAGCTTCAGGAATGTGAGACTAGATTCAGTCACGCGGAACTCTGGATTATTTTAGGCCAAAGCAAGCATTTCAATGTAAAGGCAATTTAGTGAGAAATTTTTCACATTGGTGCTTTGTAGCCTTTGGAACAGTAAAGTGCGTTTAATGATACTGCATTGTTTTCCTGCAGAACTGCAGCCATCAAAGCTCTCAATGCTACTGGACAGCAGAACATCAATTTTGATACGCTCTTTAAGGTATTTCTTTTAAATTCTGCATTGTGACTTTGATTTAAAGTTCTTTTTCAAAGCAGAAGTGCAGTTGCATTTTTGCCAGTGATTTAAAAGCTGTGCAAGGAGGGCATGCTGAAAAAGGTGTGCTGCACAACCATCTCTGGAGAGCTTAAGACTTACAAGTTTGTTAAAATGTTTCTGAACTCCCTTGCATAGGTATTTCGTAATAGTCTGCCAATCCAAGTGGAAAGTGCTAGAGGTGAATCCCATCATCATCGTCTTTGTGCAGTTCCTTATTTCAAGCACAATTATAAATATTACAGCAGGCAGATAAAAGTGTTAGACACGAGTGATATTTACCAGTTAGTTTTGAGAAATTACATGTTGCGTATTTCAGAGGCCTTTTTAAAAATATTTTTGTAAAAAGGTCTGATGCTTAAAAAAAAAAAAAAAGGCAAGAGAAATCCTTGACTTTGCATTATTCCTTTTCATAACTTCATCCTACTGCTGTTTCTAAATAGCCTTTTAATTCCCTCTTCATTTACCAAAATGACAACTCTTCAAACTTTCTGTACAGGTGTTGTCAGTGAAGCCAGTCTTAAACAAGTAAGTATTAGATTTAGAGATGTTAATCAGTGCCTCCCGCCACGCCTCAGACCACTTAAAAGTCAATTGCAAACTTCCCTAGGATCTTCCTATGTGTCTGTCTGAATATCTTGCGGTTTCCCAGCTTAGATTTCTGCTTGTGCACGTGGCACTCTGTTTTCACTTCCACAGCACTCTTCCTCTTTGGTCTGGCACTCTAGCCAAGAAACTATACTTCATCAGGCTCAGTCTGGTAATGGGAAGTTCCTTTGTAGTAGTGAAACAAATGACTGCTTAGAGGAGCAGCTGGACTTTCTGCCAAGTCATTTGTGCCTTTCACTTTTGGAACCTTTGGATTTGTGTTAACACTGAAACTGGCTTTCTCTGGAGTTTCTGATGTAGCTCTGCTTGACATGTAAAAAGGAGAAAAATAGTAAATGGGGACATAGCTTTTAGGTGCCATTTACTGGATTTTTGAGAGAGATTAATTTCAGTATACCATTATTGTTCCACAGATTGCACTTTTGCAGGCTATCCTGTTTTGTTTAACTTTTATGTGGAGCTCAGTCTATTCTCTAGATCAGTCATTCACATTAGAGCTTGGCAGTGGCTTCTTCAAAATTAGTACCAGGACTTCCTCTCCTGTGTCTTACCAATGTGAGGAAATTTGGAAAGAGATGATTATATCTGTGTGACTGCTAAGATTAGCGATACTAATTTTTTAATACAGTGATCAAATGGATGTTGAAGTACAGTTCCCTTGCTGTACTAAGTGGAGGGAGAAAAAAATGCTGCCATCAGCCTTCATTTTTATCAGTCTCTCCCGCTTTTTCTCACCCTTCTGTACCTAAGCAGAACATTTGTTTCCACTAAAACTTGTTTTGCTGCTTTGCTAGTTTTATAAATTAATCGTCTTGCCTTTGGAATATCACTCACTCACTTTTCCTCTTTCCCTACCAGTAACACAGTGTATACCACAGTAATGAGCGCTGCACTTCCAGATAAGTACCAGACATGGATCAGAACTGTGGAGTGAAGAGGTGTAAGTAGCATGCTGGTACTCCTAGCTACTTGTACTCAAATAAAAATTTCAGCTGAAGAGTCATTGAGGGACAAAGCACTGCAGTGGCACTCAGGTGACCTAGTCTGAATTCCTGATTCTCCCCTTGGTTTGCTTATTGACTTTGGGTAAATACCTTCCCTTGTTGTTTCAGAGATAGAGTTAAGTATTGACTTTCTTTGCAAAACTCTTGGAGATTATCTTAGGAAAAGTGCTTTATCAGAGAGGAAGGGGTGGGTGGTGTTGAGACCTAAAGGTAGAGGTTCCCTCTGTGAACATTTTAGCTATTATTTTTACCAGTCCCACTTCTGCGATATGTTTCACATGTCTCCAGGTGGTTGACTATGACAGGAAGCTCCACCAGAGCGAACTGCATCCCAGCAGGACTGGGGGTTGGTGCACTCGGCACCAAGAAAGATCAAGCTGAATTTGTGACGGCCGCTCACAGGCAACTGAACATTAGCATCTGTTGAGGGTTTTGTCCTGTGAACTTGCAGAAAAAGTCAAAGTGCTTGAACTTACAAGATGCCTCAGGTGGTAGCTTTAGTGTGTTCAGAGAAAGATACTAAGTTATGTTTATTTCTATTCCAAGAAACTCTGGTTGCATGGTCTCGGCAGGAGCACAAGAAGCTGCATTCCAGTTTGAATAGGTTTTTAAACTCTTACTAGTGTTGTATTTGTAGCAGTTACAGTGGACATTTGATTTTAGCACGAGTAATTCCTTTCTTTTAGAGATTCTGAAGAGTTGTTTGTTTCTTAGCTCCACACGAACCTGTGCTTTCTTATTTATCTATTTATCTGTCTTTTTATTTCAACAGGCAAAATGAGTGAAAAGCTGAAGCTTTCCAAGACCGGCACATGCTTTTAAAATCAGTCTCACAAGCAGTAGAGTTGTTTTGGCTTATTAATTATGTGAACCACTCAGGAAATAATAATAACTTGTTAATTCTTTGAAGT
Source organism: Harpia harpyja (assembly GCF_026419915.1). Lineage (NCBI taxonomy): Eukaryota > Metazoa > Chordata > Aves > Accipitriformes > Accipitridae > Harpia > Harpia harpyja. The sequence continues at coordinate 2,534,656 of NC_068941.1, forward strand.
GTTGCAGATGCTACTGTTAATGAACCGTAATGGAAGTTTGATTTTTATTGTAATTATGTTGATGTTCTAGCAGATGTTGATGGCTAAAAATTGCTTTTACTGTTTTTGGAAAGAGTTGTGCAATTCGAAGGTACTTATGTGCTGACTAATAAATAAAAATTTCATATATTTTGCATGGCCTGTAGATCTGACTATAAGTAAATAAAAATATGCAGCTGATCGCTTGATTTTTGAAGACCTGTGGTGTTATTCCTAATGTCATCATACTTTTCCCTGATCTGTGAGGGTCTTGTGATCATGAGCCTAGCAGGGTCAGATGCAGCAGTTATCTGCATGCATAGCCGTACACTACGGTGATTTTATTCATCATAAATAAGGAGGTGTGATTATACAGACTTTTTTCCCAACAGATGAGAGAAGCTTGTGATGGATAGCAGTGAGATTAGAAAGGGGATGGTTTTCTTTTTCTAGGTTTGAAAGTTGCCTTCAATAGAAAGTTTACAACTAATTTCTATAGCGCTGAGGAGTGGGGTTTTTTGTTTGTCGGGTTGTGCTGTGACCGCATGTTGAATTCAGGCACTTCTCGGGAGCACCCCAGAAATACTGAAGGGTTTAATGAGTAGAGACCAGTGGATACCTTCACGTAAAGCTTAGAGGTCCCATCCTCCACTGGACAAAATTCCTGCTAATGCCAGTGAGAATTTTACCTGAGAGAAGAAGGTGTGATCAGAGTGTTAGGTCACAGCACCACTTCCACATACGTGCAATGTCACCTCCAGTATTTGCGCACCAGTTATGCAAACTGTTCCTGAGAGAGCTTTCTGGAGATGTGGGCCCTTTATCTCCTTGCGCTGAGTCTGGCTAAGTGTTAATAACCTACTTACCTGCATCCTCTACTACTGCCTGGATAAATGTGCTGCAAGCTTTGCCTTGACCCAGTTTGTACAATGATGTTAGCAGTCGTATGTCAGAATGATAAAATTGAAAAACGGAGCGTTCCGGGAGGAGGATGTAAATAACAGCAATCACGATATCCTTGAGATTTCAGAATGACATTGCTTTAATTCACAGAGCAGGCACTGACTCCTGATCCCACCAGGTTTTCTTTATGTAACAGCCACCCACAAGTAAAGACAAAAGGATCCTTACAGGTGTAACTTCGCATAGTCACCTTGACCTTGGCAGCATTAGGCTGATTATCTTCTGGCAGTGGTGAGCCCAGGCTCTCAGTGGTATATAAATTCAATCAAATGTATTTGTTTCAACGTGTACAAATGGATCTGGAGTGTATAAATACTTGGTATCCGTAAATATTTGGGAAACAATTGTCTGCTCCTGTTGTTTTTGTGTCTCATCAGCTGTTCAGAACTTGCTCAGGCCCAACCACAGAGCAGATTATGGAAATGTGGGGTTTTCTGAGATTTAAACAAGAAAGGGAACTAGATTTGAAGAAGTCTGATTTTATTTTGTTTTGCTTTTTTTCTTTTAAATTATTTTATTAAAGAAAACCTTGCATTTCATCCGTTTATAAACGTTCAGACAGCCTGATTGCCAACAAAATAAAGCCTTTATGCCAGCTTGAATACTTTTTTTGCTAACCTAAAGGATACATAACTTTATGGTCTTAGTTTAATGACAAGCTAAAATACAAACACTAAGAAAGTGGTAAATGACATGTCTTACAAACTAGATGACTGAACCTGTGAAACGTGTAGAGCTGCTTTTGTGTAGGAATTTAAAGTTGATAAAAATGCAGAGAGACAGGATTATTAATACTTTAAATAAAACCATCTTAACAATGCTGGAAACATTAAAATGTTGCAGTGATTGTTTTAGGAGGGTTTGGGTGTTTTGTGGGATCTTGTTTGTTTTTTAAAAAAGGAGGGTAATTTGTAGTTATTTGTATTGCTTGCTGATCGTCCTTCTGTTTGAGATTTCATCTGCTTTGTGTGTCCACTTTTTAGAGACTGGGAAATAAAATAGCTTTTCTGCTTTCTCAAGCCCAGTCAGATTCATGATTTAGAATTGTTAAGTAATTAAATAGAACTAAGTTAAATACACTATCGTTGCTTCTTCCATCCTTTTGTTTCTGCAGTACAGATTCCCTAGCTACAAAGCCCAAAAGATTTTTCTGCCCAACATAGGGAATGTGCGAAACCTTCAATTCTTTTTCCTCCAGAAGTTTGCATTTAGCAAAAGGCAACTTGAAAGTGTGTAAGCGCCGACTCTTGGCATGAGAGAGGCCAAGGTACTGTATTTCTCATTCATAATCCTCTTCAGTAATCCTAATCCGTTTCAGATCTGTAGCCTTTCTTAAGCATCACATGGGAGAGGATTCTTAAGGCTGCTCAAAACAACTGTGCAGTAAATGTATCGAAGGGTCTGCACTTGCTGCAGAACAGCACAAGCATTCTATACCGCAGGTGCCGAAAGACATGGCACTTTCTGCTGCGTGCCCGAGGGAACAGCTTTCTTGATTATTTAGATTCTGAGGAGGAGTTTCTGAATCTTATCGAGCAACTAACTTCAGAGATTATTGATCACTGTGGGTACTGAATAGAAACAAAAATTTAAGAAGTGGAGAGTTTCTGTTGTGTTTATCTTAATAAATACATGTTCGAAATTGGTGGCAAGGTAAGTTGCATTTTCTTTTTATTTCTCTGTAGCAATGTGTTGTGTTCAGAAGTAGTTACTCAGCACCCAGAGTTTGAGGTGAAATATCCTTTTTGTATGTCAAGCTATATAAAACTGCAGTTGTGAGTTTTCTGTCTGAAATTCTCCTTCTTGGCACTGCAGTAACTGTGCAGGTGCAGAGGTCAGTGCATGTGTAAAATAAAACAAGCTTCACCATCTCATTTCCAGCTACGAGATGTGCCGAGTCTGATGTACACGTGGGATATACGTAGGTATTTACTCTAGGAGGGCAAGGCAGGATCATCACTTTCCCTAGCGCTAGCTACCATTTTTATTCTTGGGAGAATTTTTTTTTTTTTTTTAATTCATCTGTAGCTCTTAAACAAACTGTTGCTGTTTTTCTTTTAGCAGAACTTCAAATTTCTGTTCCCTTTGGACATCTCATTTTCAGTTTTTTTCCTAGTTAACTTTCAGAAAGTGTTGTATCCTCTCATTGCCTTCTCTATTCTGCTCATCTCTTCCCTCAGTTGTTCAGATGTCTATAAAATTGTCAAGTTAGTGGGGATTCAGTTGTGCAACATAACACGTGAAGCGTGTCATCTTTCCTAGGAGCGCTGTTGTTTTGGAGTTAGCTTCACGTTCACTTCAGCGTTCGTTGCAGGCAGCCTTCAATTCATGGGGGTGGACCACCAAATTCTGTACAGATCTGTAATGTGGACAAGCTCAGTGATGTGACAGAGTGTGTAGGATTTGATTAAAAATGCTGTCACTTGCTTTGGTTTTGAAGGAGTTAAAATAATATTTACGGTAAACCAGGAAATTGACCTAGGCTTTTGCTGTTCTTGTTTTGGGCTGGTTGACACAAATGGATTTGTGCATGTTTTCCTTTAATGAATTTTATTTGGTATTGTAGGGTAGTATTAAACAAATTGGCAGCTTGTGTTTTAAGTGTCGCAAAACTGAGTATATTATCCCTTGGCTTGGGAGGTGTATGTGGAGCGTGGCTGTTACATGTTTCTCCTGCCTTTAGAACGCTATCTCTGGTGGAACAGAGCACGTGCACCTTTCCTGTGCGTCTGTGGTCTTCTACTGAGGCACTGAACTTTGTTGTTCTGTTAGTTGTCTATGTCCATGGGTGGTTCTTGAGTCCACGCTTTTTTTGGTGGTGGTTTAGTTCTGCCCCGGCGTAAGCGCATACAGCGGGTTTTATCAACTCACTTTACTTACAGCATGCGTGTTTGCTAGCAGATGCTCTATGCAGCGGTGCGTACCAGGGGAGAGCCTCATATGGATGTATTGCATCTTCTCAGAAGGTGTGAGGAAATCCTGTTTTAGAGGCCTTCTAGCTGCACCAGAGAAAATGTAAACATCTCCGCTGGAGGGGAACAGTGGCCAAGAGCAAGATGAGAAAGGAGCAGTTTGTAGCTGACTATTTCCTAGCTGCATCATTTCGTCTCACCTGGTTGTTTAATACAGCCTATATTTGAGATGATGCCACTGTTCAACTTCATCAAGTCTTCTAGGCCGTGTCTTTGTGGGCCTCTCTTCCTCTTCTTTTTCTTGGGTACAGGAATTTAGGAAGGGGAGGGGTGCACGTCACTGCTGGGTGGATGAGAGGTGCTGAGCAGTTGGACTGGCTCTATTTCTTCCTCACTCCTCCCACCCTTGAAACAGGTTTGATTCCATTGGAGTTTCTGGTTTACTGCTGTGCACTCCCTTGCTCAGGCTGTGTCCCTCAGAAAAACGTGAGGGTAATGAAGTGAAAAAGTTTGCAGCTCCAAGAATTGCTTGAGAGAGGCCTGTCAACAAGATCATTCATGATAAGATAAATAGGTAGGTGCTGTTGCCTGTGCTTGCTCTTTGCAGGTGCTCTGAGGGCACACTAATACTAGACCATCCCTCGGTATGGATGGCCAAAATTTATGTTTAAAGTAAGGCTCTCCAAATAACAAATGCTTGTTTGTTTTGCAGGGAAGGAGGGAAATGAGGACCAGTTTTATTCTGTCTCCAAAGGTCTTGTCAAATCCAAGGTCACATTTTATCAAAAGAGATAGGCACTACCCCCAAACACATCCTAAGCAAGCAAAGTACCTAACTCTGTACTTGAGCGCTTGCTTCAAATTTGTTCTCCATTTTTTAGAAGTGATCTGGAAGTGTTCTAGTTCCTGAAAAAGGATTTTTTTTTCCTCATATTTGCATTTTTAAGGGTATCTTTAAAGGCACTCACCTCTTCCAAAAAGCTGAAGCATCCGTCTTCCTTTGAAGCTGGTACTGTCAGGTTCCAAAGCAGCACTGAAGATACGTCTAGGCGCACAGGCTGTGTTGACCCCCAGTGTGGAGGAACAGTTGTCTACAATAACCATGTTTCAGGGTTTTTTTTCTTGGGAGTGGCTTGAATCTGGTCCTGTGGACGGAACTCCCATTAGTAGCTGGACTGTGTCTTCTGGTGTCATTTTATCTGAAAGGAACCTGCGTCACGGTGTTTCAGATTGCTCTGCGAGGTTGTACCAGGATGCAGTAAGTAGAGGTGCTTGGGGAGGATTGTTTCTAAAGCAAGCTCCTGATACAGAGTGAATCATTCACATCATTGTTTCTCTGGACAGCTAATACTTGCTGAAATCTTCAGATCTGTGTCTTTGAAAATAAATTTTTGTTTGGATAGCGAGATGGGAGTTAGAAGGCTACACTCAGAAATTCTGAGCTTGAAAATTTGTTTTTTCCTGAAATGGGATTTGCCTTGTACAGGAGGTTACAAATAAGAGCCTTAAATGCCAGGGATTCTGATTTTTGTGTGCAATTGTCCATTTGAGTAGTTAATAATCTGAAAAGTTGTCAGAGTACCTGCATTATTTAAGCACAAAGGCCATAAAGCACCAGATATAACTGGGCATAATTCAGCAGTGATTTCAGGCCATTTTTGACAATGTTATGAAATAATGTTGTTAGAATAAAACTAAAGCGATTGGTATTTTGTTGAGAGCATTGCTGCATATCCTCCTGTTGGGTCACCCAGTTATTGCGAAGATGCCATTGCGCAATTTGGCATCCTAGGCAAGGTAAAGAATTTCAGCATTTCACTTGCCTTAGAAACTTTCCATGCTGAAATGTTGTTTAGCACAGTTCATCTTCCTGAGCAAACACTGCATACATGCACCTTATACAACACCAGACGTGCTCCTTCAATTAGCATTTGTGCAGATCTGTAGCTATTTTGAGAGGAAAGACGTGGGTTAGGTGGAAAGAGATTGAAGGAGGCAAAAGGATTGTGGGAAGCGAGAAAAGAAGGACTTTTCCGTCTGCTGGGGAGAACTGTCTCTGTAGTCACACTGTCCTGACCTTTCAAAATCCTTTGAGCTGTGGTCTCCTGCTAGGACCAGGCTTAACATTTTTACAGGTGTTTATTTCCTTCCCTTCCCTCCCTTTCACAGATTTCTCCTCCCCCAGTTCTCGGTTAGAACAAGAATCTGTATAATTCTTATGCGATACAGCCTGGGACCGCTTTGGCAGTAGTACGTGATTGTTTTGGGTTTTTTCCAGAGAAAACATGTCCGACTGCGAACGACATTCTGGTTGTCCTAAAAGTGAGAGATTTCAGAATTTGACCTAATCTTGAGATAGGATCCGTTTGCTCTGACCAGAGCTTTCTGCAGCAGTGAGGTTACAAAAGTCTGGCTGTCCTGTCCTCTTATACTGGCCAGGATCTGAGCGTTTGATGGTATACTATGCTCCCACACTCAAGCAGATCCACAAGGTGAAGGAAAGCAGCGTTTAACAAAGCTGATTATTTTCTTATGATAGCTAATTGTTACTTTAGACTTATCTCCCTCTAGCTGTGGCACTGCAAATAGATCTAAATACCATTTGTGTGCTCATCCCTCATAATGAGAGTTATCCTTCACAGATGGCTATATGCATGAATATTTGTCTGCATATGCTGATTGTTAATGAATCACCTTAATGACTTTTATGGTTCCTGATCAGTATTGAAAAACTTTTTTCTTTTTTTCTGTACAGGGTATGAATGCCTCCCACATGCAGTCATGTGTAGTATTTTAGCACCTTTATCCAGGCGCTTCGGCTGTGCATGAGGAAGCGGGGAGGTAGCATGAGGATTCAGACATGTAGTCTGCTCTCAAAACTCAATCAAGATTATTTTATTGTAGCATCTGAAATGAAAGTTCAGGTCAAAGACTCCCATATTGCTAAGAGGTTAGGAGCCTCAAATTAGGCATGTGAGGTACTGTGAGAGTACATGAATGCCCGATTTAAGCATCTATCATACAATTACAGTACCTAGATAGGCAATCTCTGCTATTTTTATACAATTATGAAAGGTGCTAAAAAGATTCCTATTCATATAGCTGACTCGAAATTTGAAACAGTACGACAGAAATCCTCACCTCAGATTGTCTAGAAGACAACAAAGTAGCTGGAAAAACCTGGTAGCAGAAGATGTACTTGGGCGCAAGACAGGCCATCTGCTCGTTGATCTTAATAAGCGTTAATGTATTTAATTATAGATTCTCGGCACTGTGGGACATGTTGCAGCTGTTTTGATTCTGACCGAATGGTCTTTCCTGCATCTCTTTCGTGGTTTTGGTGATACCGTGCCAGTCTGCAACGTTCTAGGAGCATTGGTTGGAGAACATGGGATCTGGTAGTTCTGTAAATGCCAACTACAAGTACTCCCTGCAGAAGTCTGAAAATGGTGAGTGATTCTTTGAAAAGTAAACTTTTCCCGTCTGCTCCTGCACATGCCCTTGGGAGGCTGCAGTGGATGTGTTTCTTTTCTGAGTTACCTGGTTTTCTTCATAGTGTTGAGGCAAGGTTATGTCTTTCGGTATCCTGTGACAAGGAGTCTCAGCTGTCAGGCAGAAGACCCACAGGCTTGAGAAAAAAAGAGCTGTTTAGACCAGGATTAGATTAAATTCAACCAAAACCTGACCAGGAATGAAGCAGCAAAAAGCAATTCCATTTGTTAGAATTAACATCTGACGGATTAATCAATTGCTGGCTAATGCGCGTGTTGTCACGTGCTGACAGCGAGATGATGGATGGTATCACCCTGCTGCTTCTGGTGGACTCTCTTTTTAAAGACTGTGTTAGCGGTGCAGGACTGATAAAGCAGAAGCATTAGCAAAGCCAAATATATCTGGTGCTAAAGAAGGTAAGATGGTGTGGCTAAGAAAAGCTGAAGAGCAAGAAGTGTGCCTTTTTTCTAATTATGTCAGTGCAATGCTCTTAATCTCTGCTAATAATCTAGACTTTTTTATGGCTCTCGAAGCTGTAATGATTTATTTTTATGAAAACCTTGGTATGATAGTATCAATTTTTTGGGTGTGTGCTTAGGTCGGCTATGGAACAAAGGGAGTTTATGAGTGAGAGTGGACACATAAGGAAGTGTAAAAAAGTAAACAGATTACTTTGCTGTTTGAATCATTCAGTCATCAGCATTGGCAGAACAGCAGTATGGTGCAAACTGCTTGCAAGTGCTTTGAAAGGAAAAATAGTAATTGCATTTAGAAGTGAGGAAAGCAGGGATACCGTTGTGACTCAGCCTTTTTCGTTTGTAATTTTTCCTTGTTGAAAAACTCCCACCTTTTTTTAAGTAAGTTAGACTTGTCTATTGCCTATAGCACCAGAGTACCATGGACTTCCCCACGAAGTTCAGGGCTATTTTATGATAATGGCTTGTCTATAACAAATGAAGTGTAATATAAAACTAGTTACTTACTTGAAACTCTGCATTAGATCTTATACCTCATCAACAGTTTCCCATGAGACTAAAACCTCTCCAAATGTCTTCAATCTGGTTCTCAAAATCCTTCAGATCTGCTGATCTGGAGCTAATTAGGACTGTCCACCCAAGTATAACGTGCCAGGCCGTGTCCTGTCCGCCTTGTACAAGGCCCAGAGGCTGTTCCCGACGGAAAGTGTAGCCAGCAGAGCTCTGTTAAACCAGCCCTGCACTTGAGTGAAGAAGGGGATGCGGAACCCAAGAGAGGGTGCAGACTCCCTGTAAGCTGATGTGTCAACTATACTGCTAGCGTGAACAGGCATGTTTTAGTTTGAGTGCTGCCACTTTGGCATGCCTTCAGTAGCTTACATGGTGACGTATGATTCAGTTTCCTGCGTGGATCCTCATAAAATGCAGATAAATATCTTTCTTTTCCTTTTTTATTATTTTTTTTCTAAACTAGTACAAACACTGCCAGATGAAACTCACCCAGGTAAGCTGGTAAATTAGAATACCTGGCTTTTTCAGTTGCAGAGTCGGTCTCTGTAAAAGTAGTGTAAAAAACCAATGCCTTGCCCATTTGGAACTTAAAATGCTGTAGATGGGGGTATATATGCTCTCTGTGTGCTTGATAACGAGTCTTTCATAGATCTTATTTTTAATGTTCAAAGGATCTAGTTTTCATCGGTATATGTGGAGTTGTAACTATGAATTTCTGCTTGGGATTCAGTTGAAATACATCTGACCCTTACTGCAGTAATTGGACATTTATCCACTGCTAACAGAATGCAAGATATTTAGAAGTTGTTTATTTTAGAGAGTGATTGTGACTGTGATTCTGGTTACGTGCCTGCCAAATTACTGTACAGGGAGTAAGGCAGCTCGTGTTGGGTCTGTTATAAAGGAGGCTTGAAGAGGTAGCATCAGGAGCACCAAACTGCAGGGAAAAAAGTCAGCCTTTTTTATTTTTTCATGGCCCAGCAGATCAGTAAGCATTTTTTCAACAAGATATAAGGCTCAGGCAAAGAATACTTAAGTTGTTCTTGAATTAAGGCTAGCCAAGTCTTACCTTCTTGCCCATGACTTCACCGTGACTCAGTTCCTCAGCTGCACAACAGCAACAGCTCTTCCCTTTTTGCGCTCTGCAGCTCCTAGTGCTGTAACAGTAACATAATTTAGAAGGATTATTATTTTCAGTAGGTAAACCATCAGGATATCTTATTTAGGTAAAGGTCAATGTTTCCTGCTGAAATACATGAAGGGTGGTTTATGTTACATAATTAATGCAAGCTAATCGAATTAATGTGATCTCTTTGTCTCTTGCCAGTACTTAGAAACCTTTGGGGTAAGGGTGGGGGATTTCCTTCCTTTTATAAAGCTTCTCCACCCCCCACACCCCATTGCTCTCCCTGCTTTGGTGAATGCGGTAGTGCTCTCTCACAAACCAGATGCCAAGGGAATATGAGCTTCTGCAGCAGGGCTAACTCTGTAACCGTTGTCTCCATTTGATTTTGAGGCCAGCCTGTAGACAGAGCAGTCATCCCTCCCTCCCTCAGCTAAAGATGACACAGAGAAGCATCGTTAGAAAATGTTTTAAGCATAGGGCTCTAGGGTAGGGCTCCAGAAATGAACAGGAAGGGACACAGAGCATAATCAAAAGGAGATGCCAAGTAGCAGAGCTGGTTGGCAAGGTGCCGTAAAGTAACCAGGCGGTCCAAATGGGGTCAAAACCAGCTAAGGAGGATGAAATTGTTTCTAGAGGTACATAAAGTTCTGTGACAGAACTTGAAAAAGGAAATGGGAAACTGCACCAATGTACTTCACTTCAAATATGCACACACCCATCTGAAATAATCTTTTAATGAAAAACACTGGAATTGGGGAAATGCAGAGGAATGGTTATGTTTTAAAGATCAGGGCGAATAGGCATCATTTGGAGGGAAGAGCCTGGTGCCAGTTCTGGCTGTGGATTGAACCATGACCCAGCACCTGGAAATTCCTTGCATTTTGTTCCTTCTGTGTCATTAAGTGGCCAAAGATCTGTCTCCCTCTTTTCGCTGTGGGTGTTGATTTTGTCTTTATTTTATTCCAAAATAATGGTATGTTAACATTTATGCTAGAATAGATCCCTTCTGAAGTTTGTCCAGAACTGCAAAAGCTGAGGTATTTATTTGGATTCAAGGAAGGTAGACAAACCCCGTATTTTTAAGGCTCTGGAGGGGGACTCGGTGTCTTGTTTTACCCCAACTCCTTGTGTGGCCTCAGTCATATCTCTGGTTTCCTGAAGCCCCAGTACCTAGACTGTAAGACAGACAGGAAAATAATCAACGTAAATAGAAAGGGAGAAAATTGTCTATTAATACTGAAGAACGTGTTTGGATCTTTAGGCCGTAATTGCTTGTTGTTAACTCTGGTGTTGAGGAGCCAGTAGCGATGGTTAGAAGTGCTTCTGAGGTCTCTGGTCAGGCAGGATCAGATCAACCTCTTGCAATATGGTGAAAAGAAGCAGGTGTTTTGTTATCCTTAGTATTTAGGCATCAGAACACCTTTCCTGAAAAACTTGCTCCTGAAAAAGAAGGATGCTTTTCAATTTTCAGGGTCGGGAAAGGAGCGGTAGCAGGGTACTCAGCTGCAGCCACTCCAGCTCACCAGGTTGGTCCTGGTTTTGTCCTCTAGCTTTCAAGGCAGCCGTCTTGATCCAACAGTGGTATCGGCGCTACGTTGCTCGGCTGGAAATGCGCCGACGTTGCACCTGGAGAATCTTTCAATCCATTGAGTACGCTTGCGAGCAAGATCAGATCAAGGTAAGGTGCCAAGGATAAGAGTATGTAGGAAAATACATAGGAGGGTCGTTTCTGTGCCACAGACTCGCTCGTTTCTGGCTACTTGCTGGCAATCCTGTAAGTAAGTGCTTCAGTGGCCCAAGGACTGGGTTTCCTGCCCATTTTTAGCCCATCGATTTCCTGCCTGCTTATATCTGATGAAACCCTAAGTAACGAGTCTTGAAAGAAAGCCGTAAGGACCATTTAACATTGTTTTTCCTGAGTCTGAACACAATAGGCAAGCCTAGTTGGTTTGTTATACTTTAACTTCGATTAATATTCTCTTATATGGTTGCCTTGCTGTCAGGCAGGGAGAGGGAGGACTTATAGGTGTACTTCTGCCTGTATGGCTGAAGGTAAAGCTACTTTTTTGACTTCATCACAAGATATTCAAAACTAGAATTGGTATACTATGAGAGGGGCGTAGATAATACTTCCAGAAAGAAGAATCATGTTAAGTTGCCGCTCTGCAGAATTTCATTCCAGGGTGAATGATGATGGGCTCTCTCTCTTCTTGCAGCTTCACAACTTCTTCAGTTACCTTATGGACCACTTCACGCCAAGCAGCAGTAAAGAGAGTAAGTTTCTATGTGCCATTTGTAGATGTGGCACCAGCAGCTCAGAAGGTTGCACCCTCTATTGATTCTTTGCCCATTGCTGGTCCTTTAGGATGGCAAAGGGGGCCAAGAGAGTCTAAAGAGCGATGGCATCAGGAATTTGGATAGGGAGTGAATTGTCTGGAGACTGTCAGAGCTGTGCGAGGGATGTGGGGCAATTCCTGCTCCTTAGGAGCTGGAAGGGGGAATAAAAGCTCAGTATGTTTTTTTTAAGAGCAGTATTAGAAATCTGCCTTTTTTCAGTGATCCCTGGTGACCAGGGCTTTGCAGAGCCCATTTCTGAAGTGAGAGAATCCATCTTTAGTGAACTGTGCTCTAGGGTATCTACTTTATTTATATTTAGTCTCTCGCTTATAACTGGGGGGGGGGGGGGGGAGAAGTGCTGTAGGAACCAATACAGTATCTTCCTGAATCAGCAGAGAGCATTATATGTTATTTCTTAGTGCTGGGAACTTGCTAATGAGCTTAGCTCTGAAATCTGATGGTAGTAAGTCAAAATTAACTATTTCCTTTGCTGACCATAACCTGCTGAAGTCCTCGGTCCTTCCTTTCAAACTGCCAGCCTTTTTCTCAAAACCACCCCACGTATTTTACCACAAAGCTCTGTTGAGGAAGATTTTTTTTTCAGTGTCTGTATAAAACAGGACAATAATGTCCTGTTCCTTGAGTTGGGCTCTGAGACGTTACAGCAATAAGAAAATAATGCGTATTTATACAAATTTTGTGCAACACTGAGAATGTAGGTGCAAGCTTAGAAAAAACAGTTCCTTAGAAGACAGTTCCTTATTATACAGTTTGCTTTTGCATGTCATTGAAAATAAGACTTCAGTTAGCCACGGCAACCAGTGTCCATCTGGATTTACCAGAGTTTTGGAGAAACTAGCATAGCTTCCAGCGCTGCCTGACACGTAGCACATGGAAACTTGTCCCTGCAGACTCTTCCCCACTGCAAATTCTGTAGCGGTGTCAAACTAGCAGCTAGCCTCTGCTGCTGTCATTGCTCATGAGCTCTAGCCTAACCAAACAGCTTTTTATTTAGCAAATTACTAGAATGGTGTATTGAACCAACTTAACTTTTTCTTGTTTCTTTCTCTTTTTAAAAAAAAAACAATCAAACCGACCAATCTGCCATCCAGGGGATTTTATCAGTCGCATGTTCATAAGTGGGGAAAGCTTCAAAGAGGCAGAGCTGGAAAAATACTGTGACTATGAATCCCTGGAGGTGCCAGACTCCTACACTGGACCCCGTCTCTCTTTCCCGCTCCTTCCTGACCATGCAACTGCCTTGCTGGAAGCTTTCAAACAGAATCAAGTAAGGATCCCAAAAGGAACCATGCTTTCCCCTTCTCTGCACAGGGGTGTAAGACAGATATTTGGTTTTAGCCTTCATAACAAGCTAAGTTGATTGGAGTATAAAGAGCTGGCAGGCTGTTAAGCAAAGGGGGATGGAAATGATACGGAATTTCCCCCTGCCATAGGAACTTCTTTCCTTTTTGAAAATGCAGTTCTGACAAAACTGAAAACTCTCTGTAGGTGTGTGCCGATATTAACCTGAATTTCGTTTTAAAAGGAAAAAAACCCACAATAGGCTATGTTGAAATATTCTGTCATTTTTTGTTGCAATTCCTCAATTTGTAAAAATGTATAGAACGGCCCAGATGGAAACAGCTGATTAAAATTATGTTTTGTGCCACGCAACTTTGACTCGTATGTAAAATGTAAAATGTGAGGTTTTTGATGAGGAAGTCCAGTACCAATTCAGCAGCACTAACAAGCCAAGTCCTCGTACAACTGCAGTGTTCTGCTGCCATCCCTCAGTCAAGGTGTTGAACTGCAAAATAGACCAAAACATCCCTTCTCCAAACAAAACGACTTCTAAAACAAAGGTCTTTAGTGTCTTGACTAATATTAAATGCCTACACCCCAGCTTTGAGTGAACATATTTCTGCAGAACACATCGCAGCTCAGGGCCTGGCTTAACGTGGAGAAGGCTAAGAAAGATCTAGAGGAGCAGCTTCTTACCTGTGATACTGGGCTGGAATTTCTGCTGCTCTAGGAGGTGGTGTTGCCCAGCAGATACAGCCTTAACCACAGGGTGCTAGGGCTTTTTGTTTCTCTTGCCAGCCCTGCCAGTGCCAAGGCCGGGCTGCTTTTGGTGAGTCTCTTCCATCCTGCTGTTCCCCAGTATTTGCGTCATCTTGTTTGTAAGCCCATGGGTCAGCACCGAGTGTCATCCCAGTGAGAGTTTGTGCCATCCAGGCTATCGTGGTGGGTCCTTGGGGCCTTTGCAGACAGAGCTGCATTGCTGCTCAGAGGTCACCGATTTCCTGCTTTAATCCCTTCGCTTTCTCCTAGTAGCAGCTCCACGCTCGCTATGTCTTAAACCTTCTGCATGAGACCAGGAAGCACCTCAAGCAGTTGCCAAACATCAGTCATGTCTCCACCTGCTACAGCGAGGAGATCACCGTGTGCGGTACGTCTGGGTGGGAGGGCACTGCGCAGTCTCTGGGGCAGAATGCTCACATGAAAGGGGTGGGAAAGATATAAAATGGTAGTGTCACCATGATGTCCTCCTCTGTACTGTGTGTGGAACACAAATGCAGTCTATAAGGAAAATGTGTGTTGTGTTGAGAGGCAACTGGGGCTGTCTAAAATATCCGGGTTTACCCTGTGATGCTGTATGATGTGAGCTGCTCCGAAGACTAGCCTGGAGACTGGAGGGAGCAAGTCTGCATCATGGCCCTATTTCTGCTTGGTCTGCAACGAGACGGGGGTGTTGAGGGAAGGTGGTTTGTCTCTTCGTAGCCTGCCTTTGGCTTCCCTGAGAGATTTTGGAATACGTCATTAACAAACCCTGTCCCTAGATGGTAGCATTCAGTTTGGCTTAGCCTGCTGTAGCAGTGGTGATGTCACGGTCATTATAAAAATGCAAGGAGAGGAGGAGGTATAGATAGAAAAGATAAGGATGTACATTTGTCTAAGGGAAGACGAAGGGTGATAATGATGGCCTGTGGCTCTTAAAATTGTTATACATTACAGCAAAGATTTAAAGAATTTTTCAACTGGAATTCAAATTTGTCTTTGTTCTGTCACCCCAACCTTGGAGTCCTTTTACCAAACGACAAAAACTGCACCCAGTCCAGGACTGGCCTCAAAACTCAGTCATTTTCTGTCCTGTTTTGTGGCCTGGGATTATTTAAACGACAAAGTCCTGGAGCTGTTTTGGCTAAGTCTTCATTACCAGCAGCGCATGCATTCAGATCCAGAATACTAACACGTCTTTGTGTCCTATCAAGTAAATTCGAAAGCTTTTCACCATTATTTTCCTACTAGGAAAACAGGACTAATGTTTAAACTTTGAGATATTTCTGAAAAATGTGTACTTAGCATAGACTTTTGCATGCAGTCACCTTCTGGAAAACAAACCTCTCTCTCCAATATCACTTTAAATGATAATTTAGTTTGATTATTATTTTGTATGCAAAGCTTTCTCCCATGTAATGATCAAAGTCAAAAAGTGTCTTCTGTCATGTTGTGTCACCCTAAGAGATAAATGAACAAAGCTTCTGAATCAGAGTCTTCAGAAGCTGGTGTAGGCTTTTTGCTGTCCTTCTCAGGCTTCAGCTCAAGCCTTTACATCATGTCCTTTTCCTTCGGGCACATTGCCTCAGCGTAAGGAAACTTGTACCTTGAACTTCCCAAAACATTTCAGCGGTCATTGATTTATAGAGCAGATACTTCACAGGAAGCTATTTATTGGTGTCTTTTTAAGTTAAAGGTAAACATAGTGTGACTTTTCTTTTTGTGCCTGTTAGGAGACTTGCACGGCCAGCTGGATGACTTGTTCCTCATATTTTATAAGGTAGGCACCTTATTTGGAGAGGGAGGCTGGCCAGGCATTGTGAGAAGTAGCGCATGGGTCATGCTGTGAAGTGTTTGCAAAATCGGGCCCTTCACGTGTCATGTGATTCTTCAGGTCGATTTGATCGGTTTTAAATGGCTTCACAAAGCAGCAGCTTATTCTCTTGCTGACTTTGAAATCTGATATACATGTACATTTGGGAAGTGCCAGTGGTCATTTTTGTAAGCGCTGATACGAATGGCAACCCTTCCTGCCTGCCAGCTTTCACTTTTCAGTGCATTTGCCACTGGGACCCTACAGGATAAAAATAAAAGAGTCAGGGTCTATTGTATAAGGTAACCTGGGATAGGACTGAGAGAATGTGCAGCTGCGGGGGGGAGGTATATGGAGATCACGGGGAGGCCTCTCTTGTAACATCCGCCTGTTCCTTGCTTTTACAGAATGGCCTTCCTTCTCCTTCCAAGTCCTACGTGTTCAATGGGGACTTTGTAGACAGAGGCAAACAGTCCCTCGAGATCCTCATTGTCCTCTTTACCTTCCTCTTGATCTATCCAAAGGAGGTTCATCTCAACCGCGGGAACCATGAGGACCACATGGTCAATTTACGGTATGGGTTCTGTGCGGGGCTGATTGCGATGTCAAGGGTGTCACTGCGAAATCCCACTGAACTTCCTTTCTCCTGTTCCTTTAGTTATGGTTTCACCAAGGAAGTAATGCAGAAATACAAGGTAGGCATATGTTTGTGTCTCCTTTACCACATGAGACGTGGACTTTGAAGGCTTGATGCTTCATCTTTTCCTTTCTGACCTGTCCTTCTAGGTGCATGGGAAGAAAATCTTGAAGATGATTCAGAATGTCTTCTGCTGGCTGCCCCTGGCCACCCTGATTGATCAGAAAGTCCTCATTATACATGGGGGCATCTCTGACACCACTGACCTTGACATGCTTGAGAAAATTCAAAGGAACAAAGTAGGTTTTATTACCTAGATATTGCAAGAAACAGCAGTGTTGCTGATTTGTGGTGAGGAGCTTATTTCTACATGTCAGCTTGGCTGTTGATGAGACAAATCTAAAGGATGGTCTTCCTAGACAAACTGTGTTTAGTCACAGGCTTGGAGTGGATCGCTTTGGTTTAATAGTGTGTGAGCAGGAGGTGTGAAGGGAAGAAGCATTCTTGGCTTCTGGAAGATATAAGGATCGTAGCCAGGGAAGTAGGGGGAAAGGGCATGGGTAAATAAGATGTGCTGGTGCTGACTGTAAAAACACAGAGATGATGAGACTTTGGCCCACAGTTCCTTAGTCTGTTTTTCCCCTAGATTTCCAGAAGGATTTTGATAAGTCGTTTAACTTGTCTCTGCCTCACTTTCTAGTGGAGAAATACTACTTCCCTTCTCCAAATGTAATGACAAGCACTGCATCAGTCATTAGTCCTTCCCTCAGTCTGCCGCCCAGTTCCCGTTGCAGATGAAATCCAAGTACTCTACCTTTTGTGAAATGTCTGAGCAGCACAAAGTCAACGAAGAAGAGATAGATCTGTAGTCAGGATGGATGTGGGGCCCCAGCTGTAAACCAAGAATGGCACATCCGAGAGGATGGCACTAGTAATCTCCCACAATTAATCAGCATTTGACGGCAGCAAAGGGAATTGAGGCTCAGAAGCTTGGGTCACTTGACGGCCTGCCAATGGAAGATGTTAGAGCTGGAGATGGAGGTTTCCAAGCGGTGTGACCAGCTCTCTTTTCTCTCTTTCCTCTTTCAGTTTGTTTCTGTATTAAGAGGGAAGAAAAGAAAGGAGTCGAATAGAAATGTGGAAATACAGGAATTAAACGGGGAGAGCAAAGTAGAGGCTGACCCAGCAGGGAACGAGGCAGCCCCCAGTTTATCTCTGCAGCCCCGGCCGGCCCAGGCTCCCAGCATGGCCAACAGGCTGGAGTTTTCCAAGTGGGTCCGGCAGACGGTACAGGAGCAAATCGAGTGGTGCCGCCGGCTGGTGGACATCAGCGAGTCGGAGTCGGAGGAGCTCACCTACTCCAGCGTGGTCTCCTTGACGGACTTGGATGGGCCATGCTGGACTCGCCAGGACGAGTGGAAGCAGGTGAGTAGTCTAAGCGGGGCCCTGAGCTCGGTGGGCTGTGGGTGCCTCCTGCAGGTTTGCTCTCTGTTATGAGGAATCTCAGTACAAAATACGTGGCTTAGTGCACAGACCTCTCTGCAGAGAGATTTTTGCTGCTTCATATAGTGGAGTTAAGGAGCAACTCAAGTGTTGAAGTGCCAGTGGCCAGCCTAATGGGGTTTGTGCTATTTTGGACTTACTGCTCTGTAACCCAAGACAGCCTGGCGTCGATCATTCAGTGGTAAGCTGTCAGGAAGGGCTGTACCGTGAGCTCGTGATTGATCATTGCTGCTTGGGGATGTTTCGTTAGATATCTGCACTACATCCAGCCCATCCTGTGGCACGGTTCCCTAGCAATTGAAGAGCTGCGCACGAGAGTCATGTAGGAGAACGTAGGCTGTGTGCAAGACTGGCGCTAGCTGCCGTTCTGCTGGTGCCTTTCTCCTACCCTTGCGAGTCAGTCTCTTCACTGGGCTTTTGGCTTTCTGTGCTTAAGGCTCTGTCCCAGCATTTGCCCCTAGCACAGCACTCATCCGTTGTTGTACAAATAAAATTGCTGCTTAGGCACAGAGTGGGGCAACAGGTTTTCTTGATTCACTGCAGGGGAGAGAAATAATAGACAAGACTGATGGTAGAGCCCAGTGGTTATATGGGTTATCTGAAGTCAGCTCTGTAGGTAATGAATGAGCACGTCATTCGCTAATGAGTGAGTGGTGATCTTGGGTACTAAGAGCAGACTGAATTTGTGGTTTTAGCTAGGCTGCACTGTGAGTAGATTGCTAGGCAGGTCGGAGCCTGGGAACTTGGTTTCCTGTTTGTGTTAGACCAGTCTGTCTGTAAGCCCCTTCTGTGCGCTCTGAAACCATTGTTACTTCATGTTACATATGACATCCTGGCATTGCACACCTTATCAGCATAAAGCTATATATTAAGGTCAGGGTTAAAGAGATTAAACTTTAATCCAAATAGTGGTTACTGAGTCAGCATTTACTTACATTTCTGGAGGCTGCGGAATGTCCTGGCTAGAGAGCAAAGGAGTTTAATACTAAGCTGGCTCACGGCCTCAGGATCTGCTGGGTGTTCTTGCCCTGGGACCTGGTTTGGGATGGAGGAGGACAGGCAAGGCTCTGAAGTCTTTGAGGCAGCAAAGGGAAGGTTTGTTTCAGGCTTGATTTATGGACACCCCTCTTCCCCCAGGCACTTTGGGTGTCCCGTCCCTGTAGCTCCAGGCCAACAATATTGTCACCTCTGTGGTGGACTAGGCCTGTGACAGTCCTGCGGAGAGTATGGTGGTTCAGTTGGGATGCAGGAAACATCTCTGTTTCCCTGCACTATGGTAATAGCAGCAGTCCAGGGAGGGATTCAGAGATAGAGCTGTATTTGCTTAGTAAACTTTGATCGGCATTATCTGTTGGGTATACTTTACTCAGTGAACTTTTCCAACTCTTTCAGATTTTAGACATTCTCTGGAGTGACCCCATACCTCAGCAGGGCTGCAGAGTAAATACGGTGCGAGGTGGTGGCTGCTACTTTGGACCTGACGTGACAGGGAAGATCCTCGAGAAGCACAACTTGCAGTTCCTCATCCGCTCCCATGAGTGCAAGCAAGAAGGCTACGAGTTCTGCCACAACAGGAAGGTCGGTGAGGGGGATAGCGTGAAAGGATACTTGGGTTTCCATCCTGCCAGGGTGGGGTTTCTGTGGTGGCTTGTCTCAGCTCTGCATTTCTTCCAATGGGGCTTTGTTAAGTAGGTACAAAATCGTTCAACAGCCTTATTGGGAGTTACTGAAGTGTGTTCCCAGCCGAGGTGTCAGGTCAGGACAGTCTGGAGGCACCTGCTCTGTTGGGGGCATCTGTTATGCAGGCAAAGCACATCCTTGTGCATGGTAGCTGAGAAAAGGTCTGAACCCATTCGTGCTATTGACCCCTTAATGCAGCTGTTTCTGAAGATGATGTACAAAAGGGTGTTACCAAGCTGCTGCAGCAAAGTTTTGCTCTCAGAAGATTCACGGTCACTTCAGTGACTTCAACAGGGGCAGTTTTGACTCTGCTCACTGCAGTGGAGAGTGGAAGGTCATCGGGAGAGGTACAGTGAAATTGCAGAAGCTCAGTGTGTGGCCAGATCCATGTGAAAGCAGTGCCGCCCTCGAGGAACTCGCACCTGCAAGGCTCCAAGGCCAGCCGCTGCCTCGGTCTTCCTTTTCCACGTAAAACATGGTGCTTTCACAGTCTGTTGACTCCAGATGGGATCGGTTGTGTTGTTTTCACTGATACATGTATATATAATAAGAGGATGTATGTACTGACTGTAAATGCCTCTCTTTTTTGGGCGTTAGGTGCTGACCATATTTTCAGCCTCAAACTACTATGAGATTGGCAGCAACAGGGGAGCCTATGTGAAGCTGGGACCGGACCTCGTTCCCCATTTTGTTCAGTACCAAGCGAACAAGACGGCCCATACTCTCACTATGACCCAAAGGCAAGGCTTTCTGGTTGCTCTGTGTTCACCAAGTCAAAATTCCGAAAGGGAAAACTTTGGGAGCTTTGAGAAAGTTTGACTCTGGAGCTGAACTTTCACAGCTTGATTTACTAAACCATACTGCGAGAGGAAGACTCAGGCTTTGTGCAGAAATTACTGAGGGAGGCTCAAGGGTTGAGGAGGGAGCGTTACAAGATGAGCAGGGGACTTTTTCACAGACTGCTGATTTTTCAGCTTCTCTTTTCAATGCCAAGTTTTAACTTTCAACCCTTGCTGAGGTTCACTTCTGCTTTGTTACTTCACAAATTGATGCAGTGATTGATTCCAGGCACGCAGTGCCTTGTCATGAGCATTGAGATGCAGCTGTAGCTGTGCAAAGCAGTTGTGCGAGGGAGTGGGCAATGCACGGACAGGCCAGAGGACTGGGAAAGTGCAGCTTCTCTTGTGCTTCATCGCAAGTCCTTAATGTGCTTCTCTCTTTTCTGCATCCTCCAGAATCAGCAGAGTGGAGGAGTCAGCCTTTCGAGCCTTGCGGGAAAAGCTCTTTGCTCACACTTCAGCCCTCATCAGCGCGTTCAAGGCCTACGATAAGGACAGTACAGGTAAA
Organism: Harpia harpyja; assembly: GCF_026419915.1. Taxonomy (NCBI): domain Eukaryota; kingdom Metazoa; phylum Chordata; class Aves; order Accipitriformes; family Accipitridae; genus Harpia; species Harpia harpyja. The sequence goes on from NC_068941.1 coordinate 2,555,528, forward strand.
TCTGAGCCGAGGGACACTCAGGTTAATTCCCTAGTAGGATAGGATTGAAGCGGCAAAGTTGAGCGTGTGCCTGGTCGGGAGACTCCTCACTGATAGTTGTCAGCGACTGTCACAGGTGGAGGCTGTGCCAGACCTCGCCAGAGCGTTGGTCCCATCTGCTGTTATTCAGTGTCTCTGTTGGGAACCTGTTAATGCGTCAGAGTGGCATTATAACTAGGAGGTGTTGGAAAAGCAAGATGTGATTAGCCTAATGTGTAGCAATTTAGGCTTGGTGCTAGGAGAACCCTTTGGAACAGAAGTATTGAAGAAACATTGGAAAAGACGACTTGGAACATGTCTGTCGTGTCACTTGGGAAGGGCTGGGTGGTCTCTAGAGTCTTTTCAGCCCTGGACTCTAAAATCACTGGGAAGAGGAAAGCGAGGGATGTCGTCCGTGGTGGCAGCCTTAAGGAAGGAGCTGAGAGTTCATAATTCTCTGGCTGACAGGAGTGCTCTGCTGGTGCAGTGACCAAGATGTGTTGCTGAGATCTGTCCATCTGTGGGCTGGGGGAGAAAAGGAACACAGCATTTGGAACTGCTTTTTTGTGGGTAGGAACTGCTTTTTTGTGGGTAGAACTGCTTTCTTCCCTGGCAGCAGAATTGTTCATAAAAGCCCAGTTCAGCTGTTACAGCAATGGCTAAAGTAGGGGCTTTTCCGTGTTCCTGGGTCACTGAGAAAGTACTAGTGCAGTTGTGTAGGCCATGATCTGCAGGGTGACCCTGGCTGTAGGCCACAAATTTATAATGAAATATCCAAAGCTGGTGTCTTCCCATTGTTCAGATGTTTGCAACCCCATGGCCCTGATTTGTTGCAATGATCAAAAGCCTGCTGAGGCTGGGGGGAGCAGCAAGTGCACTTGTGCCTGCAGTGGCTGATTTCTGTACAGCCACGTAGGCTTTCTTCCTGTACCAAAGCGCTCAAGTATGTCATGGAGAAATAATGCTGTTGCTGTCAGCAGCACAGTAGACTGGATATGCGTACTCATCTAGGCTTTTTACGTTGCCTTCATGTGCTTTGAGCTGCTTATCTCTCAGAGGTCTCCATGGCTCTCCCTTTTCCTTACAGGAAGAATCACGCTGAGCAATTGGGCGATAGCAGTGGAGTCAGTCTTGCACTTGGGATTGCCCTGGCGAATGCTGAGACCGCAGCTGGTGCGCAGCACAGCGGATGGCATGCTGGAATACAAGTCCTGGCTCGACGACTTGGCCATGGAGCAGCGGAGCCAAGAGGTAAGGACTCGACCCCTTCCACCAAAGCATGATGCGAAGCAGCTCACCAGATCCCCGGCACATGGAACCAAGTATGGTACAAAAGCAGAGTGGATAGGTCCTGTATAATCCAAAATCGTACTGAAGTCGACAGAAAAGCTTGCATGAATTCAAGTAGTCCAGAGGCATTCAGTCCATCGTAGAAATAGATGATGCATGTGAAATCAAAACCTAGAGGTAGTTTTGGATGCAGGCTTTTGAGTAGGAGAACTATATTCCATTCTCTGAGTCACGGTTTCTTAATTACACCCAGGAAATCTAACTCTGCAATGGTTACAAAATGTAGCCCAAGTCACTGTCTTCTCTGTTAGCCCGGAAAATCTCTGGAAGCGAGAGGTTGCTGATGTGCTATAATGCAGTTGCACAGAGGGTCCAGACATCACAAACCCGTTTCATAAGGCACACATGATGCAAAGTGCATTGCTGGCACACTCTTGAGAGCAGTAAATATTTTCATTTACGGGAAGGTCCGCAGTAACTGCTTAGGGAAAGCAGAGCGCTGTCAGAAGGGTAGAAGGAGTGTGACCGTGTTGTCTTTCAGCACATCCAGTCGAGCTTGCTCGAAGTCATTTATCGAAACAGATCCAACCTGGAGACCATATTCAGGATCATAGACAGAGATCATTCAGGTAAGCAGGTGTGCAGGGGGTGGTGGTCACTGCATTGTATTCCATTCTACTTTTGGGCTCCCTTTAGTATGTACAAAGGCATTTTTATTTAATGGTTTAAGGCTTAGGTCTTTCTCCTCCCTCAAGAGCTTCTGCAATGTCATTGCACGTTTCCACAACCGTGATGCATTTTGAAGTACTGTGTGCAGTTCAGGTAGAGAATTAATAATTGTTTGTTCCGGAGGAGTTCAGCAGAACAAAAATTGTGATGAGAGTCATGACAGTAATGCAGCGTACGCGGGATCTTCAGTGTTACCTGCTTTCAAGCAGCCCTCTCTACTACATTACTGCGGGAGAGAGAAAAAACAAGTCTTTGCCTTCTTTTGTTTTCCCAAATTGTAATATGTCTCTTTAGTTCTTTAAGTTGTATTTTAGCCAGTGTTCTCCATGCTGGGGAATTCAGTTGCAGCATGTGCAATGTAGATTATGAGTGGTTTCTTTCCTTCCTTCAGGGTACGCAAGTGGCAGGGGTGGGACAAGAAATCAAAGCTGAGCAGGGGTCCCTCCTTGCATGCTGAGCGGTGACTGACTGGCAGCAGTGCCCGTGGTGACCTTGCGCTGAGGTGGCTGTGCTTTCCTTCTCCACAGGTCTCATCTCATTTGAGGAATTCCACCAAACCTGGAAGCTGTTCAGCTCCCACATGAACATTGAACTCACGGATGATGGCATCAACGACTTGGTTCGCAGCATTGATTTCAATAAGGATGGAAACATTGACTTCAACGAGTTCCTAGAAGCCTTCCGCCTTGTCAAACAGTCACAGTAGTGGGAACCTGGTGAGGGTTGCCACATCCAATGCCTTGACAGTCTGCGAAGTGAGGGGGACCGCTTCCTACCTCACCGCAGAGCGTGCCTGCAGATGCGAAGCAGGAAAAGGGAAGGCAGGTACGCGTAGCACTTACTGGTTGAAAATGGCGAGCGCCATAGCCAACAGCTGTGATCCATTTGGGGAAGGTAACAGGTAAAATAGATAAGCTGCACTTCCATCTGGCCATTTTTTAAAAGGAGTGTTTTAAGTAGAAATTCCTGCTCAAAGAGAAGATGCAACTTTGTTGATCTTGTCAATGCATGTGATGAAATGTTTCAGGTCTGTTCAAGTGTAGTAAAATGGAAGTAAAGGTATTTCTCGTAGGTGGTTTTTTAACCAGATAGCAACTGCTAGAGCACAGTTTTCCTTTTAATACACACTTTTTTCTGGAGTGCCAGTTCTGGGCTGCTTCACGCCTTCTCTAGTTTGTCAACTCTGTTGGGGGTATTGCTGTCTGTTTCAGCAATAATACCTTCTTCCCCTCTGTTGTTACTTTGCTGTGGTACATTTGTTCTGTAAGTTGGAAGCTACTAAAGCTGTCGACTGGAGCAACACTTTGAAAAAACTATCCTCTCAGACATGCCAAACTGGTGCTAGCCGGGGAGGCTTTTCAAAGAAATCTTTTGAGACCAGTTCTTTTTCAAAGGCTAGGGTAGTAGGTCAGGTAGGCCCCTGCGAGAGTGCCCATGCTGTGCGTTCAAGGTATTTTCAAAACATGGTACAACTAGAGCTTAAAAAGGAGGGGGGGGTGCATGGGGCAGTGAAGTGTTTACAAAGAAAAAAACCAATGTATTATACTCATACATGCAGCATAGTCACTCTGGCAGGGGCATGATGGTAGAAGTCTTCACTTAAACTGCTACCTTGGCCCATGAAAAACAGAATTCTAGCCTCATTCGATTGTTTAGAACAGCCCCCGCTGGAGCGTGAATGGCACATTTAAGATACTTTAATAATTGGAACAATGGTTCCAAAAATAAACTTATCCTTTTCCCCCCTTAAGCAGAGTTCCACATATGCTTTTTTCAATTGTAATGGAATTGTACTTCCAAAAATACTCTTTCTGATGCACAATACAGGCTTCAGCATGCTGAGGCTGTGTATCTCTTTTTCTATCTTTCAAATTTTGTGAATGGAAGTTTTTTTTTTTTTGTGTGGCTAATGAACGAAATGATTTTGTCACTACTGTGTTCAAGGTGTTTCTGCTCTACAAACTCCTACTGCAGAGCATAATGTATTTTTGTTTCAGTTATTTTCAGTGATTTTTGTAATGAAGAAAAAAAAAAGGCAACCTCGGGGGGCGGGGAGGTGGTGGAAAAGCTGTCTCTCCCATTCGTATAGTAGCCAACTCCTTTGCAGTACTTGGTACCAGGTAGGATCTAAGGGACAGGACCTTGTGTTTTATTTTGGCAGCAGCTCTGAGGCATCGGGTTTGATAGCCTGTTACCTGCAGTGGGTGGAGAGTGAAGTGCATTAACACGGAGTTGTTAGCAGTTTCACTGCTTTGCTGATGTAGCTGAGAAAGAGCCAACAGCATGCACAAGTTATTACAAAGTCAGACTGAATTTATTACTCTCCGGCAATTAAAAAAAGGCAGAAGACAACATCTAGACATTCTGTTGTTATTTAAGGGGCAGCAAAGCTTTTTATAATTCACATCTGTAGAGTGACAAAATATCACCTTCCATTCCTTGCAGTCCAAAGGAAGGATAGAAACTGGAAACATCAACTTCCTGCAGCTTGCCCCAGTAAACTACTGGTACTGCAGAGACCAACATAGTTATAGAGACATACATATCTGTAATGATTTAAATTAGGTGTTTACATAATGATGTTACTTGATTGTTTTGACAAAAACATGAAAACAGGCTAAGCTTTCCACAAACCAAGTCACAAGTGGAACAATTCCCTTGGCACTGCATTTCTAGGACAATGCTGTTGTAAAAAAAAAAAAAGGAAAAAAAGAAAAAATGTACAATAGTACATATAGTTTTATAGTAAAACAGTATCTGAACAGATTCAGTTTTCCTTCTTTTATTAAAGCATATACAGCTTTATAAAATATAAACCTTCCAAAGGTCAAGTTCAAAAGCTTAGAAGAGGCTTTGCTAATTCTAAAGATTTATAACAGCCAAAATACCATTGCTCCTAGAAGATACGTGTTTTATTTTACCTCAACAGTTTTAGCCTTGGAAGGTGAACCACGAACTTCAGTAATGTGTTCTGTGTAAGCCCAGCAGCATCCACCACGTCAACTGAAGACTCCTCCTCTGATGGGAATGCTCTCGTTCAGCCCATGTTCTATAAGTTTGATGTCTTCCAAGTCATCCTTTATAATGCTAATGAGGTGACTCAGGCCTTCTTGCTGCTGCTTCAGGTGCTGCACAGTTTAAAAACCAGCATAAGCATAGCGCAACTTCACAGATTTTAAGCAATATTTCTCAGAGGTGCCATGGCTGGTGGCAACTGCAGAGAGTGGTTTTGTACAACACTGATGCACTGTCACCGAGAACAATAAAAAGGACTTCATCCTTTCACAAAAACATGACATTCTAGATACATCTCCCAAGTTAGTGCATAGCTGACTTAAATTATGAAGTTCAAAGAGTATCCTGGGATTCTACCCAATAATACTTACTTGCTTGATTTCCCTTAAGAGGTCTGCATCTATGTAATAGCGCTCTTCAGCCCGCACTGCTCCAAAGTGGTTTTGCATCCTGATTTGGGACATGAGCTCATTCAGTCTGCCCTGGGAGGAGAAACAGGCTTAAATTAAACACAATTCATTTACATCTGTCACAACTCCAGCACGTAGCACTCCTTGAGTCACCAGGGCAGGAAGCATTGCCGCTCATTCTGTTTTTAATTTTTTTTTTTTTTGGAAGACATGCAAAGGGCAAGCAACTCCAATACTTCTGAAGACTCAAAAAATACTTAAATATCTATCAGTCATGCAGCAAAGAGCATGACACAACAACCTAGTAACACTGCTGGACTTCTCCTCTGAAAACTTTCCACAACAAATGTATATGCATGGTTTGGAAAACTTACATTTTTTTGTGAGGATAAAACAGTTGTTGGAAAAGTTCTACTAACTGCTCACCTTGAACTGCGTAGGAGCGTTAAGTTCACACTGAATTGTATCTAACTGTACACGAAGCTGCTCTTCGTCTGCTTGAATGGCATAACCGCTTTTCCTTTGGATCTCCTGCTTTATTAACACCTGCAAAAGAAGCCTTTGAGGTTCATTAGAGAAGACTTTGCCCATTTCTTTCCCCACTAGCCCATCCGCATGTCTCTCATCAGATATGTTCTGTCATTTAGTCTGCTGCTCCGAGACTTCAGGGCAGTCCCATAGCTTCTGAGTAAGTGAGAGAAAAGGTTCCCAAAGTAGCAAGACATGCTGCGCACCTGAAGCCTTCCCCAACAGCTCTGCCTGGTACTTAAATCAATAGCATTTAGATGAAGTCAGAATTTCATCTTCAATGTTGGCCATGCACAAGACTGCACAGGTCATCCTGCCCCCTCTCAGTTTGTCGTCTGGCACTAGACTGTGTGTCAGCATGAGTTATTTAGACTATCCACGTTACCTGTAATGTTCTGTGAGAAAGCGCCATCAGTTTCCTTTTGTACTGTGCAATTTTTGCCATAGTAGTTGTTTGGTTTTTCTGCAGCTCACTTATATCTTCTGATATTATCTGCAGAGGAGATGGAGTCAGTTGGAAGTCATAAGAGTTTCTGGTAACAGAACACATTAGTCCTGATTTGAAACAGGGATTTTCAAACCAGTACTCAGTCCAGCAACTTAGCGTCCTCACTAAAGATGCTTCCAGAAAGCTTTTTGCTAGACCTCTACTGTTCTGGTTTCTATTTATTTTGACATGCAGCTGGCATTTTCAGAAGGCATCAGAAAACTGGGTGCCTAAACTAGAGTCTGTGCCAGTACAACTCTATTCAGCTGGTTTGAATTAGCCCATAACAACACAGCAAGGTTGAACCTGAAAAAAAAAAAAAAAATGAAAGCCAAAACACACTGCTCAGTTTTTGGCCAAAAGATATAATTAAGGAATATATTAAAAATTAGTATTGAAGAGTCACAGCCCCATGCACATGGTTCCAGTTTCAGTTTTCAACACACAGGAGGCATGGGGGGAGGCTCATTTAATAGCACATCCTTTATCAAAAGCAAGCAGTCATGATCAAGATGAGAAGCCTTACATCTAATCGAGTTTGATGCTGTTTGGTCATCTGATCTTGGACCTTCAATCTTCTCAACAGTTCCTTGAAACCCACCATTGGCACAGGAATAAGTCTACAAGAATACAAATATTTCTTACAACACATTTTTATATTAGACATGTGGTATGGATTACTAATTATTCATATAATCCAATACAAAATTACAGATAATCTTGGCTTATTATAAATTAAGATAATACGTAAACATATCTTGTTTCGCTAAGTTCTAGAGTCGTCACTATTCCTAACAACCTGTTTCTTTTTCATAAAGACATCAGCCAAAGTTATCTGTAACCACTGGAGGGTACAAGGGTACATCACTTTAAGCTGCAGGAATAGAGAGAAAAAACCCACGATGGCTGCAGAAAGTAAGTCACAACAAGTAGTCCATGGAATGGATGACACCACAACTTGAAATAATGCAAGTAAGGCTCTTTATCCTGACAAACCTTAAGGACCTAAATAGGTACAGGGATTAGACAGGCATTTCTAGTAATCCTCACTGCTCCAATTGAGATCAGCACTTAACAAAGTTATTTTCTAATAAGTGTCTTACAAGTTACCTGAAGGGTACTACACAATATTATATATTTCTCCCCTTTCCTAGTCTTTTTGTAATACTCAGATGGACTACTAGACTTACTTGTCAGGATCAGGATTATCAACTTTGGCTTGTTCCCATATAATAGGATCAACACCTTAAAAAAACCAGACAAACAAGTTTTTAGTATGGATAGATCTGAATAGATATCACATCTTACAGCTGTTAAGCAGGAAAGATACTAGGAAATACACAAACCCTATGAACTTTGCTAACCTGAATGACTGTTATACAAATTAAGGTTAATTAAACAAGGGTATTTCTTAAAAGTCTTGGTCCTGAACTGTGGCAGTCAGTTCAGTCCAAAAGGCTGTCAAGCACTTCTACTGGTTTGAAAGCATGGGAAAAGAACAACCCATAGGCAATCAAATCAGACAATCCCCAGATCAAGGGGAAAAATTCCTGTTGTTTCCACTGTATGCTACACTTGGGTCATCTTCCCTCTTCAAGTTGCTTATTGTATTAAAAAAATAAAAATAAAAAACAAAAATCAGTGATTAAGTGATCAAAGTACCAAACTAGTGGGCAAAATAATCCCAATAGGAATTACCATGGTTCCTAACAAGATTTGTCTAAAGATTTTATCTGTTGACAGAAGAGTTGCTTGTTTTGCCATGAACTGCTTCATCAGGTAACACCATAAAATAAAAGCAGTCTAATTGTACAGGTACATCAACCTCATGATGCAAGTTATTACATCCTCCAAACCTCACTGCAAATCAAATCACTGTATTAAATGCACATACCTAGGTATGCTGGGGGAGGGGGGGAGCAGGGAAGACAACACTGATAGGGAAGCAATTGACTTTCTGACCAGAAAGAGACATACCAAAAAGAGAAAAAAAAAAAAAACAAAAAACAAATTGCTGGTAATTTAACCATTTCAGGCCAGCTTAAAGAGGAGACCAGAACAGTTAGCTACCATAAACATTTTCACTGCACAACACTCCAAGTACTTCCTCATAAAACCTATTGTCTTCATACCAAAACTCATTTCTCAGGGTGTGACTGCTTCTCTGGAGCTCAGCACTAACACCTCTTCTTGCACATCTTACTGCTTGATTAGCCAGCCTACAAACTCAGCTTCCTTCTCAGTCATGGACTAACGAGCTGTGCCCAACCATCATTACACAGGCCCCCCCCCTTTTTTTTTCATGTATAAGTTGAAATGATTTATGATGGCTAAATCATATAGTATGGTGTTGTGTGGCATATTACTGGTAAATAATGACTGTCTTGGTAGACTACACTGCACTTCAGTGGGAAAACGGGCTGTAATTAAAACCACTACATCAGTATGTCAGAGTGCCTTGGAAACTCTTGTAGTTTTAAAAGGTGTTTTCCAGTGGGGCAACACCTGCATTTTTCCCAGAGACCCAAAAAAGCCCCAAAAGAGGCCCAACTGCACCCCTGTACAGCTCCAGACCACATACCGGCAGGAGGGTTCTGCAGGAGCTGTTTGACTTGTGCCGGGGAAAGCTCTGTTCTGGCCATGGAAAGGCTGACCCCCAGCTGCTGCAGGGACGATTTAATGTTGGCTTGTTCGAAGTGGGCATAGAGAGTCGTCGCAGGAACTCTCCTCGAAGTACCGTTGGGCGAGCGCTCAACAACATAAATGATCACTTCTGTCCTGAGCAAGACAAAATGCATACTGTCAGATAAAGATCAGCAGTGTATAGAAACTAACATGATAAAGAAGAACCTAAATCAAAGATACCACTTCTTCCAGCTGATTGTTAACTTACTTTAGCTAACAGAAATACAAAGTACTAGTAAGTGCAGGGTTTAACACAGCAAGGCAGAAAGAGAAAAGCTGTAAATACCCTACAAAACTACATTCTCCCCCCCAGTTTTAACAACCGTATTATATGATGATACTAGTACTACATTAAGAATAACCTAAAACCTTTGGCCTTTAAAACAGAATGAACAACTGTGGGGAAGTAAGAAGCAGAAACATCAGTGTGCTGAAGTACTTCAGGCAGACTAGCCTGAGGCCCCCAAACAAGTCAAAGCAGACAGCACTCTGATATAACACACACAGAATGAGCCAGCTCAACTAGCCTTGGAACAGCTTTCCCACCAAAACAACCATCTGTGATACAGAACACTGCAAAGACACTGTTACTATACACCCCAATGCCCTTCTGCCTTATGCATGACCAAGTGAAGAATATCTCACAGCTCCTACAATACTAAGTATTTATCCCACCCTCATGGTTAACATCCTCATCTCCAACTTCTGCAGCTGAGCAAGGTCTGGAGAAGCCTATTTCCTGAACAGAGCTGAGGTTCTCAGCTGTGCACTCCAGCAAAAGCAAGCAGTAACAAACAGGAAAGATACTGGAATTAAGACCTTAAAAAAAAACAACATGAAGGAATGAGAGACATGAAATCAAACTCAGGATGAACAGATCTAAAATCAAGGAGAAAGGGAGACAGAGCAGACTAAGCGCTAACCCTTTATAGCATGCAATACCGGATAAAAAGGCAAAACCATGTAAAATTCACATACTGGTCATCTGGCATCGTTTTAACACCTTCTACGTTGACAGTGAGGGTCTGGTTTCCTCCCAGAATTTTGTGTAGTGATTCTACGAGCTGCTGCTGCTGGCTTCGAATATCTACTTCTTTTCTGTTAAAGACCAAGACCACGAGGCCATCTTCATCTTTGTTGTTGGGCATTAAACTGTAACCCACAGCCTGCAAATGAACAAACAAAAACTGGTGATATATTACTTAGCAAAAGCATATTTAAGTGGTGTGAAGGTGAGGGGCAAAACCCCTCAATTTTTAGAGCAACTGGTTCAAATTTTAAGTTACAACACATTCAGAGATGCAGAAACATAAAATCAATCCCCTTTTAAAACATTCTCTCACAAGACCACCAGTAGAGTAGCTTATGAAACAGTTCAGATTTTTACAAGAAGTTCTCTAAGTATCCATTCCCCATCTTAAAAAAAAACAAAAAAACAAAAAAACAAAAAAACCCAACAAACTATGGATTGGGAGATGCCAACTCAGCAGGGTATTTATGCTACTTCAGAGCTGATAACAATCAGGAACATTTTACAAATTTACACTTTTTCTAAGTTGCAAAAGGAACCAGAGGACCAGACCTGAATATAGAAAAATTACTAGAGTTTGAGAAAAATTTTACAACATTGCAAAACAGTTACTGACATAACCTAATTGAAAGATAAGCCAGCCATAAATCTTTATGGATCTCTTAGCATTTTCCTACTGTAGATCCAGACAGTTTGCCAAGCAGTGCAAGTCAAAACACGGACACAGTTTTTCTACTAAGACATGCATCAAGTAAGCTTCTCACACCAGAATTTGGGACAGCCAATTTTCCCTGTGTTAGCAAGTGTCATGGAGTTTTTTGTACAATTGCTTATAAAGTTTAACGTTATCTTTATCCTTGCTGTGATAAAGCTGTAGGTAAGGTTCGATGTTTTATTCAACATCATAATCTAATACAGGAACACTTGCTGCCATCTGTGCTAAGCAACAGCATGCTTTCCCTGTTTGAAAAAAAACCAATCCTGTTGGCTCCGGTGTAAACTCCACATGACTTGTAAGAAAGATCTAAACTGTTAGCTCATTATAAGCAAAAGCAGAGCAGCAGTCTTCATCTCATCTTGCCTATGAACTGTCACACCAACGTATCACTGGTGACACGGTGGACAGCGGGTGCTTTTTAAGGCCCTAACACCCCATGCATGTGGGTGACTTCTGCCTCTACCCTTCTGCAAGTTCAACTGAAGAGAGAAATGAGCTGGGGATGTGCCCAAGAGCCTGGTCTTTGTCAGCAGAAGGTAATTCTCCATGATGGTGAGCCTCACAGAATCAGCCTTCTTTGGTTGGGCCGTGCTGTCATGGAACACAACAGTGACAGCTAAGAAATAATTTGGGTTTAAGCACATGCCTTTCACTTCCATAGTTGTGAAAGAGGCCCACGCTGTGGGGAAAGACTTGCCAGTACACAGAAGACTAAATCTCATTACATGCCAAGTAGTGCTAAGACCACACAGACATGACTCCTCCTGTATTTCTGTTTTAAATAAATAAATCTTTCACTATTTCTTTATGCAATTAAGTATTTTCAAACTATAACAGATTTTTTACTTTGTTGTGGTCCTTCAAGTGACAGCCTGTATCACATAACCAAGGAAAGTGTGCTTCGAAGGTAAGAGCTGCATGCTTCTCATTTGTTCTAGAGCTGGAATTGTGTACAAGTGGATTCCCTGAATACCTGTGAAACCCTTTGGGTAATGCTTCATTCTTATCAGGAGTCTGATGCTTACAGAGGCAATAAACCAAACTAGCTTACGATCCTTTGCTCCAATACCTGTGCCATCGACTTCTCCACTATTTTTCCTAGGCATCCACCACTGCTGACATATATCGAACTTTTCAGTATTTCACTTAAGGTACGTGAACTTGTAATGGCATTAGTAATACTCAAGTCACAGGGACAAAAGTAAACCTAGTACGTGGCATTGTCTAGCTTGAAAGGAAAACTTCTCCTTTTGGTAAACGAAACTCTAAAATAACTGATTTTCCATCACACGACTTACACTTTGCAATTTTTCGAAGCCCAGAAAACTCTAAAGCCGTTTCAGGCAACAACTTACAAGAAAGTAAGCTTTCAGGTGCATTATCAATAAAATATTTAAGGTAACACCTAAGAAGGTAATGCAACAGAAGCCAAGCATTTGTTATGCAAGCACTCAGTTGCGGCAAAGATTTTATAAAAGTGTCACAATGTGCATAATCAAAACTAGTCTTAATTAGGTATTAACCTACATTCAGGTTAGAAAGTTTGCACTTCAAAGAATCAGTTTGGCAAAGGAGGGTATCACCATGCCTGACCCAAATCCACTTTCAAGTCTGCAGCTTATCAAGAAAGTCAGCAGGCGCGAGATTTGCAGAGGATGTAAAGCCACATATTCTTTCTTGACATGAAAAGCAAGATCTGGAACTGCTAACAATGTAATACAAGGAATGGAGTCAGCTTCAGCACCGGCAAGGATAAAGTAGAGGAAAGCTGAAGGCTGGTGTATTTAAAATGGTATGCACACGCCAGGTTCATAGAGGGTTTTTCTAATGTAGGCAAAGCAATGAAGACAGACCCTGAAGTTCTTATTCCAGATGTTAACAGTTTCTTTCAGATGTGAAGGTCATTTTAAGTAGTTTCTCTAATACTGTAACCTAAACAAATACACATTAAAATTCATTTCCAGAGATCTGCTCCAACTACACACGCACTAGCCTGAATGCTATCGTATGAAAACATTAGTTTCATGACCCACCTAGGCACTCATTATGTAGTACCTCAACACCACCCAGATCCCCAGCATCTATACATCTTCAAACCTTTTAATTAGCATACATCAGTTGTGTACATAACCTGGAAAAATACTGCTTCAGAATACTCTTAACAGTTACAAAATCTGATTCAACACTCATGAGACACTCAGACACTCAGCAAGCAGAGTAACTGCCTCAGAACTGTTTGTGGGCCGTTGAACAATTCCATACCTTAAACCTGCAAAAGGGATTTTCCTGCGTGAACTCCACTGGAGCGATGTTATTGTTGAAGTAACCTTTGCCTGTTCCCCAGAACGCCTGAAGCTGATTCCATTTTGCCAAAATAGCATCTCTCTCATCTCCTAAGAGTGTCGGAGCCGAGAGGGCACTGGCTGTATTGATGAGCTGGTTTGACTGGGCGGGTGTCTGAGCAGGCTGGCTGAACAAGCCGCTTCCTAATGCTGTGTTGGATGAAGAAAAACAAATGAACTCCTTCACCAACCAAGACAGACGCGCTTGCTAACATGTACCATCTGCGTATCATTCCTATCACGTCTTTTCACATTTTGAGAAGCAAAATAAATGCACAGAAAAAATAAATCAGTATCAGATAACGTTTTTTAAAAGTGTCTTTTTACACCCAATCTTCATCAGCAACAGAAGTTCCTGAATGCTGAGTTAGAAGAAAAGATGTATTATTTTTTCTTTAAATGAGAAGCCTATATTCACCCATAACATCATCCGGCACCTTCGATTTCTAAATCTGAAGGGTAGATTTGTTATTATAATTTCAATGGACTCAGAGCCTGCTGCTGGTCATTATCCAACTCACATTTAAACTAAACTCAACGCTGTTTTTCTCCCCTTTCTAGTAATGCCATGAATGCCAACATCAATTCTGTAACTACTCTTTCTACCGCTGCCAAACCAAAGGGGTGAATCTTGTCGGGAACTAAAGGGCGAAGCTCAGAAATTTGCTTGAGCTGTAGTTTAAAGAAAAAGGCAAGGGCTGCAAATGTAGGCATTTCAAAAGCCAAATTTCTGAGAAGTCTCCATCAATCAAGCAATAAGTATAACAGCCTCCTTTTACAGTATACTTCCATCCCAATACTTGTGCACCTGTTGCAGTCTTATGCTTTCAATGCTAAGGAAGGGGTAAGCCAGGAGAAGGCCATACTTACTGGTCTGTTGCTGCTGGGTACCGAAGCCTCCAAAGCCTAGCCCAGTTCCCAACCCACTACCCAAGCCAGTTCCAGTTCCTGTGCCAAAACTAGTACCAAATCCAAAGCCTTTGTTCTGGGTAGCACCAAAGAGTCCTGGGGAAATAAGCAAAGAATTCTTGAGAAAAAGAGGAGAGAGTATCTGTGCAATCCAAAACATTGTTGTGAAGGGCTGATGCCCTACGGTTCATTCTAAAGCAAATACTTTCAGACTTGTACTCTCTTACCACTGGTGCCTGTATTGGTGGGAGCGGAAAAACTAAATGCTGGTCCCGCAGTGGTGGTAGTTGTCCCAAATCCTCCAAACGCACCTAACAAACAAAGTTTGCAAGTAAGGCAGACGGCACATTGTGAGCGGCAGTTGTGCATAACATGACAATAAACTGCACACGTCAAAGGGTGTTATGAGAAGAGATGTTGACAGATGGATGTATTATGTTACAAGCATGTAGTTCACATAGATCATGGGTATCAAGTTCATTGTCTGAGGAAATGGGGGAGAAAACATGAACCAGAAAGCCAATACATCTACAGTGTGTCAAGAAAGCAAATAAAAAAAAGCAGCAGTCAACTAACATCCTGTTCCTCTACCAGCAGGAAGTGCTTTCCTTAGTGACAGACACAACTAAAAATAGTATTTCTTAGATTCACTCTCAGGAATACTTCTAGTCAATGTTGGTGTTAAGTGTTTAATAAACAATCTGATGTTTTATGAGCTTTTTAAACATTCTTAACCTCTTAAGAGCAAAAATAGAAACAAATCAAGTAAAGCCTGAGGCTAGGGTACACACAAGTGCTGTGCTTACGTGGGAATGCTGTCACAGCAACGATTTCTTTCTACACACAGGTAAAATCCTACAAGGTGGGCTTTTTTTAAGCCTAGTTTCCCTATCATCCCCCCCATTAAATCTCATTTTGAGGTTCAACCACTATCAGAGGAAGACGGACACAAAAGCAATCAGCGTTCCACAGATTTTCAGGACGACCAGTCACTGGCTAGTAGGAGCAGACCTAAGTGAAGGCCCAAGCTCCACAGTGTGAGAGAAAGCCCCAAGAAACCCATCTTCCCATTCGCCCCCTTAGAAGAGGTGCCCCAATGCAGGGCAGCTGTGCTGAGACAGGTGCTACCAGCCCAGACAGCATCCCAGTACATGAGGCTGCACAGGTGCTGGATGCCACCACACCATCACTTTGCTACGGTGGTGCCAGTGCATCATTGGCCCAAGGTGCAGCCTGTGGACTTCTGACTAGCCCTGAAAAAGTTCTCTCTGTTTCAAGCTGTTCTTACATGTGTTCAAATGAAGAAAGACAGTCTGCTACAAAGGATTTGTCAAAAAGACACTGCCATTGCTGACTCACACATCAATAGCAAAAAAAAAAAAAAAAAAAAAGGTCTCTTTAGACCTAGTACACTTACCTTCCTCTTGTATACATACAAAATAAACAGCTTAAACCAAAGTTAACATGCGATCGCTTTTGAATGTGAGCAGGTGTAAGAAGTTGTTCCCTGTAACATTCAAGTCTCAGTCCTACCGGCGAGTGAGAAACCCTAGCGGGAGTACCATCAGATGACACAATTTTTTGGTAGTTTTGTACTCACAGTAAATTTAGTCATCCTCTCTTGAAAAAGGATCTAAGAGTGCAAATTGCTAAACAAAATTAAGTATCCAAGTTCTCTTCTGGAGTAGTTCAAATTCAGCTAAAGAAATACAGCCCAATAGCATTCATACCAAAAAAACCCAAAACCAGATCCCTCGAGTGCACAGAACAGGTAAGAGTATGCTAAGACAGGGAACAATGACGCTGTGGAATGAATATAATTCCTATACGAGCAGCGGCAACAAGACCCCACGGGCTAATTCTACACAAGTAAAAGCATTAGAAATCCATACAGTTAAGCGTTTTTATATGAAATGGAAAAGATTTAACTTGAAATTTTATCAGCTGATTGCTCAGAACTGATGGATCTACATGGAGCCAAGAACGGTTTTCTTAATCAATACCCAGCACCCACATCACACACAAGACCCTCCCACAAGCGTAGAGAATCTCTTAACGAGAGCCTGGGATGCGTGCTATTTCAGGGTGCAGAATGGCATTTAGGAAACAGAGATCACAGCGAGGGCTGGTCATTTTGTGCTGATCGTATAAAATTTGTTTCTCCACAGAAACTATTGAGGTGTAGTGCATTCATGACAGCCAACGGAAGGCCAATGAGGAGACACAGGGGTAGATGAAAAAACATGACTGCAGTAGTCCAAGAATCTCATGTCAAGAAACATGGCATTAGGGACCAGCTCTGCAATTGTTCCTGATTGCCTGGATCTGAACGGGGAACTGATGTTGCCGTTTTGCTAGGTAATCGAGGCTCAATTTTAGACTAGGTCAGACTGGTAGGTTACCACAATTCATTTCCATTTCAGAGACTAAGCATTTGGTACATGGTTATTTTTCCTCAACAGCTATTTCTTGAGAATTTAATCGGCAAAAAACCCCTACAAGCCTATGGCTCTCAAACCCATTCCACTTTCAGAGCTTTTATCTCCAGTCTTCACTGGATATGAAGATTAGTACTAAACACAGATTCTCAGTTAGGAATGCAATTCTTGGACCCCTGCTATTAACATTTATTACAGAACAAGTATTTATGCATTATCTACCTGCACTTGCCAGACTGTTACCAAAATTGAATGGTGGAGTTGAGGTAGTGGAAACACCGAAATTCCCAATATTAAAATTCACTGCAGGATTAGCAGTTAATCCGAAACCCCCAAAATTAAACCCACTGGCAGTGGAGTTTGTAGTTTCAAGCCCACCAAATCCTGACAAGCGGGAAGCAGAAAAAGAGCAAGGTAACATTAGTTCCAAGTAAAAGGTAGGTTCAGGAAAGAAAAGCTAAAAAATTTTTCCATCACCATGGACAAGACAGGCATAGTTAAAAACAAGAGTAAGATATTAACTGGCATTAAACATTCTTTATTGAACACAAGGAGGACAGTTGAAAGCTTCCTGTTTAACCCACTCTCCCCACATCACTGCTGTGAGCATCTTATTTTTCAACTATACTGCATATAAAGCCGCTAACATTTTTCCCATCTTAGTTCAAAGCTATACATGAAAATATCCACGTGATTCAACATTCCTGTTAAGAGTAATTTTTAACTGCCTAAGACTGCTTGATACAGCTGCCTCTGTACTAATGTAGCTGATAGTAGCATAATTATTTCACATGCTATCAGGAAGGCAAGAATAAACTATCTTCATGCTAATACCATACCCACATATGAGCAGTGATAGCAGAATAAACACAAAATACAACTCCAGCAGCTGAGGCACAATGCGTGCCTCAAATACTCCAGGGCGGACTTATTCAAGTTATATTTGCAAAATCTGTGTAGTCCAGTGCTTGCTGGTAACTTACCAGATGCATCCAGGTTTTCCAGCACTAAGAAAAATGCTAATACAGCAGCTCTCCGACTCCCTCCCCAGAAGTAGCTGAGAACAGGTTCATACTAGATGGACAGACAGGCAACGGGCAGTCCTGGGGTGTGATCCCAGAATTCCCTCTCATACTGCTCTGCGAGCACAATAAACCTTCTAACAGCATACAAGTAGTACAAGATCATCTTTTACTTAAGATGGGGCCAGAAAGTCTCTGTCTAAACCAGCCAGAGTCAGAGTGAAAGACCACACAGTATAGTCCAGGCTAACTACAGCGAAGGTGAGCCCTGTCCAAAGGACTTACTGTCTGCTCTAAAAGCCAACAAAGAATTATTTTACTAAGTGAGAGTAAGGAAGGCTCTGGCTTACATTTCACCAAGACTGACAGTCCATTGACAGCAGCAAAACAGTAAGAGGGAAAAAGTCCTCCTTCCTTCACAAGTTAAGCACTATCTTTTACACTGCTCTAAAATTAATCTTCCAAGAGCATCTCATCCAAACAGGAACATTACTGCAATCAAAAGCGATGATCCGAGTGACCTGGCAGCATTAAACAGGCACCACCGTGCATCACCCCATCACATGCACCCTCAGAACAACTGACTCTTCTTTCGCCAGCATCAAGACCTGGACACCTCCCGACACGGACCCGCCACCACCGTGCAGTAACTGTTCACGCGGGAGAAAGACAAAAATCCAACAAAACCCGGCCGGTACGGTGGGGACAGCGTTTGACCGAAGGCGGGTGGGAGAAAACTAACGGGGGGAGCTCGCTCGCATCTCACCGGTTCCGCCGAGAAAAGGCGAGAGAAGACGGCCACGGCCCCGGCCACACCCGTCCCCGCCAAAGCCCCGCCGAGGACAGCTCCGCGCGGCCGTGCCCATGGCGCTCCGCACTCAACGGAGACCCACGGATACCGGGCTTCCCGCCGCCGC
Source organism: Harpia harpyja (assembly GCF_026419915.1). Lineage (NCBI taxonomy): Eukaryota > Metazoa > Chordata > Aves > Accipitriformes > Accipitridae > Harpia > Harpia harpyja. Next base: position 2,574,066 of record NC_068941.1, read on the forward strand.
TGAGGGGCTGCGGATAGCGCTGGGGGGGGGGCACGCGCGCCCGGCCGCCGCTGAGGGGACCGCGGGTCTCATTGGTGGAGGGGCACGCGCCCCTCGCCGCCGCTGAGGGGGCCGCGGCTCTCATTGGTGGGGGGGCACGCGCCCCTCGCCGCCGCTGAGGGGGCCGCGGCTCTCATTGGTGGGGGGGCACGCGCCCCTCGCCGCCGCTGAGGGGGCCGCGGCTCTCATTGGTGGGGGGGCACGCGCCCCTCGCCGCCGCTGAGGGGGCCGCGGCTCTCATTGGTGAGGCGGGGGGGCACGCGCGCCCAGGACCGTTGGGGCTCGGCTACGGCGCCGCGAAGAGGGAAAAAGACTCCGCCCCCCCCGGCTCCTGCCGCCACCCGGTACCCTCCGCGCTCACCGGTCGGGTTGGCGGCCCCGGCGCCCGCCGGCGCCCCGAAGTTGAAAGCCATGAGCTGCTCTGTTGGCGGGGCGAGCGGGAAGCGCGTGCAGCCCCCGGGGTGGTCCGACCAGAAACAAACCGCCGCCGTTTCCGGCCGCTGCCGCTAAGCGCTTCCGGTTAACGCGGCCGGCAGGTTATCGCCGCGGGCCGTACCACTACGCACGGCTGGGGCGGGGGGAAATGGGACACCATCCCTGGCGGGGGGCGGGGGGGGGCGGGACAGTTAAAAAAAAAAGGGCTAAGAAACCCAAACAGATCTTCCCCTTGCGTCAGGAGAAGAAAACGTGCTGCTTTTGGTTTAACAGAGATTTAAGAGAATCTGCCGGGGAAAAACAGTCAGGGGGCAGAGCGGAGGGACCGCAGCGATTCAGCAGGGAAAATAAAAGCGCAGCTTAAAGCGCTGTATCATGTTAGAGAAACATGAACAAACAGCGATGCAGAAAGGCACAAAGCTTTAGAAAAAGAACAGCTCTGAAGGGTGAAGTCCCACGGACGGGTTCCCCAGAACCATTCCGAGGGAGCCGGGGCGTGCAGACACCAGAGCGGGCTCTGTCAGGAGAGCAACGCGGCTCCTTCCACTCGAGGCCCGACGAAGAGTCGTCAACACCCAACAAAAATCGGGGTGTATGGACTCAAGAAAGAGATCCGCACGGCTCTACCGTGCTCGTGGCAGCCCCCACGCAGCCCCAGGGTCACTCCACACCTGCAGCGTCCCCGGCTGAGGAAGACCCCTTTCCTACCGGGGATCTGCCTTACAATGGAATCGGCAGTTTTTCCCTTGTCCCCTTCCTGACACCGCTAATTTGGGGCCAGGCTGTCCCCGCTGTAGGAAAGAAAATCCACTCGACTTTCCCTATGTGATAGGTTCTTCCCTGCAGTCGGCCAGGGAAGCACAAAAGCACTGAGGCGGCTGTAACACCAACATATCTGGCATCTGGAACGTGGCAAGAAGAGCAGTATCTGGGTAAAAGCAGAGCAAAGAAAGTTCCCAAAATGTTTTCACAGAGTGTCACTTTCAGCCTGGCCTCCCAGAAAGCAATATTTTGGGGACAGGGGGGGGCTGGGAGGGGGGCACGGAGAAGAGGTGACAGTTTGAGCCCACGATGTCAAATGGAGTGGTTGCTCCTTTGAGACGACTGGCTGTAGGAAGTTGCGATGAAGCTTGTCGTTCCCTGGGCGTACGGTTGCAGTTCTCAAGGCAACAGGCAGGCGAATGTCCTGCCGGCATCTTTGTCCTGGGTGGAGGTTTAGGATACCAGCTCTGGCCTTCTGCTGAGGCAAACGCCTGGAAGAGGCAAAGCTGCAACTGCAAGACTGCAAGGACCTGGGGCTGTGCCAGGTGCTTTTAGCTAATATAGTTAATAAATAATTGCAGTCACCATGAAACTTCCTGGTTGGAACTGGCTCCAGATGAAGAAAACCGTTGAACAAATCACCAGCTAGGAAAAATAACCCAAACCAAAACAATGCAAAAACCAATGCCTCTATTTAGAAGACAATAATACATTTTTAAAATATGTTTCGCTATCTAGATCTAATGGAAATACTTCTCAGTGAGAATATTCTTTTAATTGGGGAAAAAAATACTTCTGTGATTTTTAAAACGAGTTTCCGCTGGACAAGTAAAAAAAGTGTGATGACTTCTCAGGGCCCTATACATACCTTAACATGGAGGTGTGCTTTTATCCTAAACAGCAAATGTAACTGCCAAGTCTGCATTCACATTAAACCACACAGCTGATAACTGTGACACAAATACCAGGGGAAAAAGAACACCATTTTTGTACCCTCTACCATCAAGAACAATGTCGTGTTGTGTTTTCTATTTTAAGTTGAAGGAAAAACCCAAAACCTTAAGGATAAATGCATCGCTAACATGCAACGGGATCCTGTGCAGAGTTAGAACAGTTAAGAGGTCTGTACGGAAAAGCATTTCACTCAGTGTTTTGGATTAGTTGTACAAATCAGTTTTGTGAAAGGACCAATGACATTAATAATAAACAGTCAGTGCATACTGGTAATAAGTAGCGCGCAACACTTTACAGAAAAGACAATACTAGGCCTACAGCAAAATAGTCCGTTGTTCCTGGGCGATACAGGAGCCTGCTCTCTTTCTAGAAGGGTACTTCGCAGCCCACACTCCTAAGGCCATTTGCAAGTCTTACCCGTGTCGTTTCTGTAATGAGTCAGGCCATTTTATTTTCGCTGATATAGTGGTTATGATCGTCTATGGCTGTCAGTGCAGGTACAAAGAGACTGCGGGGTTGAGAAAAGCAGGATCTCAAGCAGTTTTAAAATGTAGTTTTAATGTTGTAACTTAGCTGGTAAGAAAAGTCTCCTCCCTTGATGACAGTGCAGATTCTCTTCCATCTCTATACCACAAAAAGTTATACTTGACATGATCGTTTCTCCACAGTGGACAACGCTGGGTAGTGGTAGTTGGTATTAGGTCAGCTCTAAGAGTTTATTCTCCAAGCTCACATGTTAAAGAAAATCTACTAAGACGTCCTGATGAGTGGGGACCTTTCATCTTCGGTACTCTGAAAGAAAAAAATCACAACACAGCAAAGTTCAGTGTGGCACATTACAGCGCTTCCACAGTGGGGAAGCTGGATCGCCGAGACTCCAAACAGGAAAGGAAAAAGCTCTTGGCTCCTACTTCTAAGTACAATTTCCTGCAACAGAACTAGCACTGCACCAAAAAAGCGCCAGAGGGAGGACAGTGGCTTGGGCAGGGACCTCGGGCTCACTGTAGCACCTTACAGATGATGGCAGGCCATAACCACCCCAGTGGGAAGGAGAATCGGAAGGAGAGCTATAACTAGCTGAATTACTTTTGTCTGCAGGAAAAGCAACACAAGCAATGTAGAGAAAACATGGAATTTAGGTGTCCCTTTGTCGTTTTAATCCCTACGCAGTGTTCAGGAACATCGAAGAGAGCTGGTATGAAGCTATACATGTAGGGTGGGGCACAAAAGCCTGGGACAGGGGCCTCAGGCAATGGGACCGTTTTGACTGTCTAGCTGAGCCTGCCAATAACACAGGCAGGCTCAAGAGCTCAAAGCAAAAAGCACCAGTCTCTCTTGTAAAGGAGCCTGAAGTACAGTCCTGAGAGCATCTGCTCGTGAAACGCTTCCTGGGTACGCAGAGAGAAAATCAAGAATGAAGCCGAGAGAGCCAAAGATCAGCTGCTCAAAGCCACTGCTCGAGGAAAGGAGGCTGCAGACCTCACCACCGAAGGGCCGCCACTGCTGCCACTACCGTCACACCTCTAGTCCCACCGGAGATGTGACGGTAGCGGGACCCACTGACCCAGATGGGTCCCAGCGACTAAGACAAAGCATACGCACAGTGTGGCTGGGTGCTCTGGAGGTAGGTGTGAGGGCGCTTTCTCACACTGTTAGGAAGTATTTAGGAAACATCATACAAGCAAGACCACACACTAAGATCACAGCAACTACAAGGAGGAAACAGCCTACTAGAGTACCCAGTCTATTTCTCTAACCAAAGGATCCACGGTTTGTCCCACCTGAACCCGACTGCCTTGCCTATCAGGGTGAAATTTTGGCATCAGCTTTCAACATGGCTAGCAACATTAAGGCCAGCATGTCATTTTGTAACAGAACTTTTCATAAATAGACATAGAAACTAGTACTGTCTGGATAAAACTTCTGCATGCTGTTGTCTGTAAAATTCATCTGGTTTTGGTCATAAATATTCTGAAAAATAATCAAGTGGCACAACACAATTGTTTCTACTGAGAAAGCTGTCAGATTGTCGCTGACTGAATCTGTCCATCACATATGGTGGACTTTTGCGTCTTATCCTTCAGGGTCCTCTAGACAGGCTGATTTTTTTTTTTTTTTACTGCTGTTGGCAAAGGAATTAGGCACAGAAGATACAACCTGCCTTACCGTGTTTCTTATATTAGCTCCATTCTTTTGCTTTGGTGCATTTATTCTGAGTCTATTAAAACTTCCCCTCCCTAGAAAGGTCATTTTAAACAAAAACAACATATAAAAATGTTTGTGTGCAGAAAGACACAGAACAGGTAAAATCAATGAAAAGAAAATCAAATACAGGCAGACGTACAGTAAGCAAGGTCAAATTCAAATGCTGCTTACCTCTTCACTTATTCCCCGGGACCTGCACACGAGCACAATAAAAACAATCCCAAAAACAATTCCTAGAGCCATGATTACGAAGGGGATTCCAGTTACAACACTGGCTTCCAGCAGGACGTGCTTGAGTTTGCTGGCAGATACTTCATCAATCAGAACACTCTGGAGCAGGGAGAAATGAAGAGAAAAAAAAAGATTTATTTTTGTTCTTCTTTGTATTAGACTGCTTTACTTTTGTGAAGGGTAGGGAAACAACACTCCCACAACTCTCCACCTCTGCTTCATTGCTTCTCGATATACCTTTCCTCTAAGAATTTTTAGCTCTCCTTGTGTGGCCAGAGGGATCATCTAGTCTGCCACTTTCAAAAGAAAGTAGTGATTTTTAACTCTCAGTTTAGGAATGGAATAATATAGGCCTGGAATAATGGTGTACGTCATTTAAACTAGTCCCCTAGAGTCTTCCCTGAATCCAATTAATTCAGTGATCCAACTACAGCACAGGAATATTCACAAAAGATGACTCAAAAAAAGATGTGATCTTGTGAACTCCCGCCTTCTCAACTGAGCAGCCCTTTTCCTCACGGCCAATACCTCTGAAATTAAAAGGACTGTCTGACTGAGAGTGTTTTGCAGGGCTGAACTTCGTACTATGGTCAACAAGCAGCAGGAGGATGTTAGTTAAGAAACAGCAACAGCTTCCTACCTATCACTGTATAAAACAAAACCAGCATTTTCTTTTCTGGTTAGCTCAAAGACAGTATTTTTGCAAGCATAAACATACCACAGTGCTGCAAAGAAATAACAAAAATATTTACCTCGTTTATATACATCACTGGGAAAATTAGTGTTCGGATGTTGCCTGTTTCACTGTGTAAAAAAAAAACCCAATAAAAAATTATGGTTTTGCAACTTTTCAACTTGAGGGTTCTGAAGACAGATTATAATAGAACAATGAATGCAGAAACTGTCCCTAAAAAACCTCTGGGCTGTTCCTTTTTATTGTTGATTTTCACCTCCCTACTGGAGTAGAACAATCTCAATCTCCATGATGAATAATAAATTCTGTTTTGGGAGCAATGGCGTATTTTGGGACTTGGTAGAGAGAGGAAGAGAGGGATCCATAAGAGGCTCATTAATAACCGACTGAACAACAGATTTGTGCCAGTCAGCAGGAATGCTAAGCTAAGCTGATGTTGAAGGTTACTCATATTTGTAAAACACAGAAACTATTGTCCAAGCAACATGCGCACAACAGCACCCCCGACATTTGGCGCACATGAAATAACAGCTTACTCCTAAGTTCTGTTAATGTAACAGCTCCTGGGCACTAGAAAACAAGGCGGTGCTATTCTGAAGAAACATCACCGACTCTCCCAAGAGGATCAGGGAGATAAAATACTTTTTTAGTTATATAGCAAAGCTGTGCCAATAAACGTCAGCTCAGAAGCTGAGTGGGAAGAATAGCTATCACACAGCACTGGTGACAAATAACATGTCAGAAAGGCACAAGATGAACGGAACGGTATTTCTGCACAACTGAGCTGCAGTTTGGGGACATCCCCCTCAAACTGGAAGACCCAGAAAACCAGGCAGGATCCACTTGCAACCAAGAAGAAAAGGGGCATTTTACTCACATGTTACTTGGGATGGGACACCGTTCCCATTTGCGGGGTTGTACTGACTGCCAAAGTTGCAGTACAAAGATTTCTCTTTATCATATCAATGCAGTCACAGGCAAGGTACTTCCCTCCAGCTGATCAAATGAGCCTTCCTTCCTGAGTTTTAGATAGGACTTGCCTATTGTCGTGAGACACACCACTAGGTCTATTTTTTGGGCTTGTCAGGGAAAGGCATGGGCAGCCCTGTCTGGGGTCATGCCATCGCACTTGGTTTTCATGTGACCACTGCTGAGAAATGATGGTAACTCCAATATTTTCGTCTCCTAAAAGCTGTGAAGAGTAGCATGGCATGTCCTCACTGCAGTGAGTAGCCACTCTCCGAGTTCTAGCTGCACTCTACTGTGGCAGAACCTCGCTCGGAGCAAACAAACCAGTGTGATATGACTGATGCCACCACAAGCATCACATGGAACCTGTCCATAACACCTTGGTTTTCTTGAATACTGTCTTTACTCTGCAGATGGAACTGCAAAATCTACTTGACCTATGAGAAGAGAGGATACTGCCACTCGTAGTTGAGATTTGACTGGATTCCTCTCTCCCTTTTACTTGCTCTCTCCAACCAATATTCCATCTGAACACTGCAGACAAATTCATTTTGAGTATCAAATCAGATCTGAGATATCCACCCCGCAGCAGAGAACACTTACAAAAATTCAGGTAATTTTCTGACGTGAACATTGATCTGCATCCGCTTGGCTCCTTGCAGGACAAGCCCTGTCAGCTGAGGAATAAAAGAAATCAGAGTGTCAAAAAAAAAAAAAAAGGGGAAAAAAAAAAGAGTAAATGTGAAATAATAGGAACTGGGAGAATACAACCTAATATTTACACTGGTGTGGACTTGACAAGACAAGACAAGACCTACTTAGGGTTATTATTTATTTCCCTTCACCAAGACACTCTCGTTACTCATACCTACATTCCAGTCTGCCTCTTAATTAAGGCGATGTGAAGAGGCTGCAACAGAGATAAGGGTGCCATCGTGCTGTGCTGTGCAAACTTACAATTACGCTACAGAGAGATCCCCTTTATTCCAGATCCAGCTGTAGTTTTGGAAAAGGCTACCACCTACAGCTCTTTGTTCTGGTTTCTGAGTACTGTTGCAGAGACTGCAATCTCAGCCACAAGACAAACCTTTCTTTCTAAAGGGTGAAAAACAGATACTGACGCAGTCAATCGCAGCGTACGGCCAGAGAGACAATGAGCGTGAAACACTTCTCACAGTAATGCCACCACTACAGTAAGAGTTCCAATTGGATGCACAGGAATATTTTCCTCATTCAAGCAGCAAAATTTAGTCTGGAGAGTGAGTGGGAGGAGGGAGGCGCAGAGCTCATTTTAGGGTAGTACAAAAAAGGCCAGGTAAGTAGGAGCACGGTAACAGGAAGAACCTGGCACCAAACCAGATACCAAGCAGCGTCTGCACTAGACCTTAAGAGAGGAACTATGCAATTTCCTCCTGCTTTAGCTACACATAACAGCTTAATGAGTCAGAGTAGTCTGTTTCTGTAAACTAGGCAGGTCATGGTTTTGCTCTTTCCGTCGACCTGCATTCCCTATGTGTGGATGTAGAGATCAGTGTTGTACTGGTTTTAGCTGGGATAGAATTAATTTTCTTCATAGTAGCTGGTATCGGGCTATGTTTTGGAACTGTGATGAAAACAGTGTTGATAACACAGGGATGTTTTAGTTATCGCTGAACAGCACTTACACAGCCTTACGGCCTTTACTGTTTCTCACACTGCCCTGCCAGTGAGTAGGCTGGGGGTGGTCAAGAAGCTGGGAGGGCACACAGACAGGACAGCTGACCCAAACCAGGCAAAGGGATATCCCATACCATATGACATCACGCTCAGCGATGAAAAACTGGGGGGGGAAGTTTGCCAGGGCTGCTGTTGCTTGAGGACTGGCTGGTGGTGACCAACTGGCATTTTTTTGCATCACTTGTTTTTCTTGGGTTTGTTTCTCTCTTTTTTTTTTTTTAAAACTTATTAAAGCGTCTTTATCTCAACCTAAGTTTTCTCACTTTTACCCTTCTGATTATCTCCCCCATCCTGCTTGGCGGGGAGGGAGTGAGCAGCTGTGTGGTGCTCAGCTGCCTACCGGGGTTAAAGCACAAGTATAAAACCATGGACCATCAGTTGCAAGCTCCCTTTATTTCTGACATTTCACGGTGAGAATACCAACAACTCTGTAAACTTCTATGGAAGACATAATCACCACGCTTCTGCATCTCTCCGCTTGTGGCCCCATGGTATCTAAACTGAGTCCAACATTCACTGAATCTTGATTTACTCTCTTGGTCCACATACCTAGCTTCTTCAGCTTGGGGAAAACACAGCCAAGATAACACTCAGATGGTTGGGATGACAGGGTGAACAGGAAAAGTAGCCTCATCTGCTTCTAAGACATATTTTAACCCCTTCATCTCAACATTACCAGTCTGATGGCATCTCTAATTGCACAGGTACAATGGGAAAAGAATTTTAATTCTTGCTATCCAGCAAAGTTTGCTCTATACAAGCAAACACAAATAGATCAGTTCCACATAAACTAGTACAGCTTCCTTGAGGTCAATGGGACTATGTCAATACACACCATCCAGAAGGTGACCTAAACCCACGAGCTTGGATTCACCCATATAACTCTTTAAAAAAGGCTGCACTTACAGGATTGATGTCCAGAAACGTCTCATGATACTCCTTTTTTGGATGCATGCCCTCTATGTCCTCTACAAACTTTTGATCTGCTTGGTAAAAATGTGGAGCTGATAGAAATATTGGAGCACCTAGAACGTGAAAACATAGAAAGTCACCACCTAAAAAAGGCAGAGCAGGATGCAAGGAAGTCTTTGAGGACCTCAAAATTCTTCCCACTGTGCTATTTACAGTGAAAGGAAAAGGCCATTCTGGAGCTACCGAATCAACACTCCGAATCCCTGTCTTCAGAACAAGCCAAATTTTCTCTTGTGCAGCATCAGCACAGCTTCATGCCTCAAGCTTGCATGCTGTTCTTTTGCACTGTTTTCATTCAACTACTCAGATGTGAGAGCTACCTGGAATAGAGCAGAGGATAAATGCCCAAGCTGTTCACTGTGGATCCTGGTACTTCCTTCTGATTCCTTGATTGAAATCACTGCTAGAGCAGACAGCATCTCACAGGAACATCCCCACAGATCACTACTGCAGTTTTACAACCAACCAATCACTTGTTGGTGACCGATTTCACTGAGCACAGTCATACCCCTACAGCCTCACCAAACTGTCCTCATATATTTCAGATAGAAAGGAGAAATACATTCCCCACTGATGTTCTTCCAGTCTGCTTCCACCGCCTGGTAACATACCTTGCTTGCAGACGCTGACGTTGAGGACACCAGTGCCAGGGCAGTTTCCTGGTGGCACGCAGAATCCAGCATTGTCTGGGTTAACCGTCGTGTTGGCAAACACCATAGCAGAGGGCACAAAGCGGTAGGTTGGGATGCCTGCAACAGTTCCTGAGCTGTCATACACCAGGTAAAGAGATCTGCAAGGAAGAAAAGCCAGACCCAGATTTGTTAGTCTTCAGCGAACACCGACACCTGCTGCAGATGTCTCTTTGCTGATGCCTGTGTATCAACTTATGTTTACAATAAGCTAGAGGTTTGATTTAAGCCCATTCCAATGATGTTCTGTATTAAATTTAATAGGCTTTTGATCAGCAAATATGCATCTTGTCATTCTGCTGCTGCACAAAATAGATGATCCTGCGCCAGCTGTGCTGCTCCAGGGACACTGACGCCTGCCTTCAGCATTTCAGGGTCTCACTCTGTTGCTACTGCGTGTTGTATGAGACAGTGCTGGTACGCTCTACCGAGAAGGACAAGGAAAGGAACACAGTCGTGGAAAGCAGAACAATTTGGCAAGTCCTGAATTTAGTGTAACACGCATCTGTATTGATTTAGATAGAGAATTTCAGATCGGTTTTGTTCTTCACAGACAGGGAAATGGGCAAGGGAGGAGACAAGGTGGAACCTAAGGAAGGAAACACCAAGATTTCCTGCATCTTCTCGCATTTCAAACAGCATTATGTCAAGTCATGAATCTCTGAAGAGGGCAATCTGGGTTCTCTAAAAAAGCAGGGCACAGAGGAAGAGTTTGGAGGAAGGAAGCTTCGGGCAAGGTTCATATAAACCCTTCCATTCCCCTCATTACTAGCCATGCAAGGCAGTCCAGTCTGTCTTTCCAGTCATCTTCCATATTTTCACTTTATCTTTATTTTGAAGTAGCACATCCTTAACTTGATGCAGACTGGGGGTTTTTTGGTGTAACTCTCTCATCCTCCATACCATGAATAAATGCAGAACACTCATACTGTTAAATAAAAACACGTGAGGAAAAACACCAGCCTAATAACGTGAAACCTCAAGAAGAATGGATGTAAATGCTCTGCTTTAAAGTCTGAGCAACATTTTCTTCTCCTTACCTGCAGAAATCAGAAGAAAAGATATAAATGTTCTCATCTTTGCTAATCAGCGGGTGAAAGGATGTCCCATCTGTTCCATTGATCATGTTACACGTCTCTGTTGTCCACCAGCTCAGTGACCTGAAGAAAACGAAGCAAAGAGAGCAAGGGTTAAAAGATCTTTGAGCAGTGGTCAGGCGATGCCAGCTCACGGTCTAAGCAAACAAGAATCAGACCTGTACAGAGCTAAGTCCTCTTGCCTCAGACCCGCTAACGAAAAAGGGTACTAAAACGGGTTTAAATTGCACCTACAGCTTCTTTAAACTGGCGCCAGGCAAGCAAGAATAAGTCTGCAAGAGATCCTCCCATATATGTAATTGCTGGCAGATGTTGTGTTTAATGGGAGAGAGATGCTTTAGGTAGTTCATCTTTGCCTTCTTTGTAACACACGCTGCTCGCTGAAGCAGTGTTAGATACCCAGGCACAGGGTGTCCCAGCCTTGGCTCGGGGTACAGAGCAGCAAGGAAGGGTGGTGTCTGGGAACACTGGCTGTTGCGATGCGGGAATAGCATCCCCACAGGTGGCTGGGATGGGTGTCCTAGAGGAGGGACTCGACTGCCAAGGAGCAGTCAGGGGTTCAGAGGTGAGTATTCACAGCAGTCTGCTCTGTAAGGGCCGGGGCCTGTCTTCCTTTCATAGTTACATGACACATCCCAAAATACTGGGGGGCTGGTGTGAAGCTACAGCTGCTAAGAGCCACCACCACTATCAGAATAAAAGGACTCTTTTTTTTGTAAGCACTGCTTATGTTCATCCAAAATGTGAAAAGGGGCAGATTTTGACAGACACCACACCACACTGAAAAACTTACTCTTTTCCTTTCCATTCCACAATCCTTGAGAAGTTAAGGTAGTCCGTTTCCCCACTTAGGAAAACATATTCTCCATCATCGGTTCCATTCATCTGCAAAGATACATGAGTTTTTAATCACTCCACTCATTCTGTAACACATGGTTGGTAACTACAACAGGGTGGCAGGAGTTTAAGCTGTCATCACTTTCAAATCCACCCTAGGAGTGATGGACTCCCCCTGAGGTAAATGCAATTCATTAAACTCTACCTTGAATATAAATGAGGTGGAAGTGACTGGGCTAGATTCTTACACCACCCAAGCGAAGGAAATATAACATTAGATTAACCTTTTTTTTTCCTTTGAAATTTGCCACTGAAAAAAACAGCCCTTAGCAAAAAAATAAACCCACAGAAAATAACCTGAGCACTGCAGCTGATCTTCAGGAAACAAGGAGTCCCCACAGCCCAAAACAATGTGCAACCAGAAACACTGTAGAAGCCAGTAATGGCTCCAGCACAGAAATAACATGCAATTTCAATCAATTACTAAAGAAACTGGTCATGAAATTTTTCTAATAGTTTGCACAACTGGACCCACAAAGCCCCTGTTAATCAAGCGAGCACAGACAATAGCGGTGTGGTTTACGGCCACATTTGGGAAGTTTATCCATACCTGATAAAGGGAAGTGAGATAAAACACTCACAGCTGTGCTACCAGCCAGTGCCTAGATACAGCAAAACTGAAGAGGGAACATCCTTTTGCTATTCCTGCAGCCTACCTCGTGGCCTCAGTCCAGGCACATCCTTCTCAACTGACTGGTGATGTCAGTCCAAACTCTGTAGCAATGACATCATTCCCCATCTAAAGCATCAGAAAGTCTTGCATACCAGTTACCTTATTAAAGAAACCAAATACTGGATCGATCTCAGGATGCAAAAGATGAATGGTTGACAGGAGCCTGTCTTTGTAGCCCCACAGTAATTCATGAACGGTGCGAACTGTAAACAGGGACTCTTGGTACAGAAGCAGCAGCACCTCTGTGGCAAACTGAAGAGGGGTTGACCTGGTCCACTCCATTGCAGTCTGCCAGGGGATTGGAATAAGAGAGCAATGGTCAGGTTTACTGTAAAATAAATAATACCAGCTGCATACAAACACAGACACATTTCAGCATTGCACATGTTTCAACTGTTATTTTCAGTTTCATTATTTCCACTCGCGGCAAGTAATGTGCTGGCTAACAGGTTCTCCAGCTTTTCGCCCACAGGGACCTGCCCTTGCAGATTCCCATTCAGCCTGGCACTGGCACACAACCAGCTCAGTTCCACGCCATTAACCGCCATCGTCTTTAAGAATGGATTTTAAGTGAAATGTGCAAAACGGCTTTATAAACAGCCTGAATTTCACAAGTATATTATAGCTGGAGACATGCTTTGAATTTCACCCTTAGGAAGTTATGGTTTACACTTTTAAAAGCCATTTTTAAAAAATAGCCATTTCTCCAAAATGCAAACAATACCAAAATATATTTCCTTTCAAGCTCACATGTGATTTTACAACATGTCTTTAAAAAAACAAAAACAAAAGAAGGGAATATTCCTTGGGCGAACCAACCTGTAGTTCTTCTAGTACTGCCTGTTACAGTACATCACAGTCAAAAATCTGAACAAGAGATAATTCTTACCACCACTCAAACGCCTGGGAGGAACTGTAAATACAGTGACTGTATTGTTTGCAACTTTCAGTAAGCTGAGTCCTATCTATTACTATAGACTGTACATTTACGTATTCATTCATAAAATCAGACGAGACATTTTTGGAAATGCTGGGGAAAAGGTAGAAATGAATGTACCCTGTAATTGAAGTCAATTAAACTGCTATGGGGAGTAAAGGCTTAGTTACACAACCAACAAGTATTTTAGTACAGCCTAATTTCCTTTGGAAGGTATGACAGCTTTAGATCTGCTTGTTCTCATACTATCCCTCTGTGAGACCAAAAGTAATTGTCTGCCTCTGATCACCAAAATGAGACTTTCTTTGCAGAGTACTTTCACCTAACACAGTTTGGGGGGTGCATGTTTTAACTTCAATTTTATTCTGAGAGCACCTTTTTATTCAGCTGTATCTGAAACTCCTCTGCTATAATTTTTTTTTTTTTTTCAGTTTGAGATGCAGACTTGGAGGCAATTTTGACAAAAAAACCTGCAAGCATTCCAATCTTTCTCATTCAAAATCAGAGCTTCTCCTATGCATTTCACCTCACTAATTGCCTAGTTTCACTTACTCATGGAAACCCAACAAGCCTGATTTCTGCTCATCTCTGAAGTGTGTGTCAGCTCTCAGCGCACAGGTGAGGCACTAATACTCCAGAGGCGTATGGCGAGGGAGGAACATAATAAAAAAACCCCACAACAGTCCAAACCAAAACTGAATGGAGTATCTGCCCCGGACATAAACTGCCTCTCTCGTTCTTCAATCACATTTATCTACCACAAAGGGAGAGACAGTATGAAGCAACAAGCTGCTAGTTATAAAGGATGATTTCCAAGCAGAAATTGAAGAGAACTCACCACTGCAGGAATATTAACTGTTCTAATCAGGTCCACTTCAGGATCTCCAACTGACTTCTGAGGTTCAAATACATACGTCTTTGGATTCAGAGCAGATACTTTGGTACCGTTGTCCAAAAACTGAACGTGCACTCTTGGCCTGTATTCCCTGAAAAACAAGAGAGTTTGTTCTCTAAGCAAGTTAAAAGAGTACACGTAACATTAATTGCAATTAACTTCCAGCTATTCTACTGCTTTGAGCACATAAAGGGGGGGATTTTCAGTTCGTTGGGAGCAGATTCATTTTTGCTACTTCTGCTGTCAGCAACCGAACTGCCCTTTGTGTCAGTGTAAGCTGAATCAGACCTCACAGGGTGCTTCCAAAAATGCCACCGCACATGTTAATTGTGCTTTATATTTTTGCCTCGTTTTTAAAAACCTCCAAGGAAAGAGAACAATTTCAGACAGTACTGAAGGATTTAGAGGCACTCTATATGGGACTGCTCCTGAAGTACAATTTAAAAATGATACTTTTGCCTCTTTGCTGCAGGCAAAATTCACTCCCAGGCAGAACAACATGTAGGCTTCATGTAAGCCTCCTTAACCTGACCTAAGAACCTACCAGAATCTTTCTGCTGGCTTCAAAGTACTTTGCACTAGGAATTCTGGGCTTACGTGTGACACTACCGCACAACAAGCCTCATTTTAGCTCTTTTCCTTTAATTATCAGGCAGGAATCCTGGACACGACAGAAATTCAACTGAATTTTTGCTGTGAACTACTCATGGCCTGGGAGGTTGCTTCTGTCACTGTCTAAGCACTCAGACAAGTAGCAAAAAACTCAGGATTGCTGACAAACAAGTGCAATTGGCAAGAAACATCAAATGCTACCTGCTGGCCTGATGAGTATGTCAGATCTTAATTACTCTGAAACACTTGTCATAACCATAATTCAGTCTGTTGCCACTACCATTTCACAAACAAGAAACATAGAGTTCTGCAAAACTGGCTGGCTCAGGCTCAAAATGAGCTCTACACGTGTCTTCGGCAAACCTGAAAAGGGAAATGGCAGGTTGCCTGCTCGTGGCATGATCCTTTTGGCATACACATGAAGTGAAATGCACTGTATTTCGTAAGTCTACATTCACTCAAGAGTTTGTTGACTTTTACATTGCTTTGCTTCCTGTGTAAATTTTAAGTCTCAAGATGTGAAGGTCAATTATTCTGCAAGACCCTGTGCTATGATGTTTCTTATTCATTTCAGATCCTAGATCCTATCCTGGCTGCACTAGATCCACCAGTGCAGCTTCATGACAGGCTGTATTACTCTGGCTCAGTCTTTCAAATTGAAAGCAAACTGCAAAGGCCCATGAAACTATTCTTGTCAGAAACCAAACATTTCCCATTTTCCTTATACAAATAGCTTATCTACCACTCTTCAGCATCCCCTACCACCTAGGAACATTTTGGTCTGGCAACACTTCCAGCCTGATTTGGCAAGAGTCTCTTGTACAGCAATCTACTTTATACCCTAGGACTTGAACTGAGGGGATGGAAATGGACAGTTGTGAAGTGCCTTCCCTAAAAATAGGCCAGAGTTAACCTGAGAAGCCTCTCCAACTCTAAAAGGGCCGGAGAGGAAAATAATACTCCCTGATTAGGGATACGAGTAGGAGGATCTCAGATGTTAAAGGCAAAAAGCTGTAAATGTGTGCAAGACCAGACAATATTCAAGTGTTCTTTGGGACTCAGCAGGCTTGGGCAGATAAGTCCCTTGCACTTTATAATTAATTATTTTATATGCTGCAAATTCAACTTCCAGGATTTAAAAATACAAGCACTACTACGTATTTGTTACAGACTCTATGTCTGCGTTAACTGGGTTTGAAATGTGTGCTGGTCAAAACTATGAATTGCAGGAAGAATATGCAGGAAGAGATTGTATTGAGCCATCGCACCTCCTCTCTGTTCCTCATTAGATTATTTTTCTCTGCTTGTCTGGGCCAGTTCACTTCCAGCCTTTCTCCCCAATACCCTGTTTTATAAAAACATTGAGCCATGCACTTCATGTCAGGGCATTTTAGGTGTTCTGCCACATGCTAAACCTAAATGGGTCTTTAATGCTTTGCTGCATGGGGCCTGTGAGACAAACTCGGTATTTATTCCCTGGCTTGGTATTTATTCCCTGGCTCGAGCATGCAGTATGTCTGCAACATCCCTCCCTTCTCCCTCTCCTCCCACATGCCTCCTCTCTTCCCCCACCCACCGCTGACAGTCTGGTACAGTCGGCAGCGACAGCTAGGCAAGGATTAAAGAATCTGCTGGAAAAGAGCACTCCACTTGCTAACTTTCTTCTATCAGACAGAGCACAGCACAGTGGAATCCTGTTCAGACACGTCAAAATGAGGCTAACCAAACAAGCCGGAAGCAACTGAACCACGCAGCGCTGGAACGCGCATCCTCCCTCCCTCGCACCGCAATAAACAATTCGGGGAGAGCCTGCATCGCCTGACCCGTTCACAGCCAGCCTGTGGTACGTTGCAGGGGAAGGCTCTCCCGGAGAGCCACAAACCGGCAGCTCAGGCTGGGCCTCCCCTTGGGCACAGCCCAACCCAGCCAGCTACACCGCCAGCCCCGTCCATCCCACTGAACTCTTCCATGGATAAGGTGCAGCTCCACAAACCGGGCTGTGCGTGACACCCAGAAGACACTCGGAGCTAAGAAAAGGGAAAAAAAGAAGATAGCAAAGGGGACTGAGTACCAGGGTGCAGAACAGCACGGGCCTATGTGGTTTCATGTAGCTTTGTTACACCCAGAGCTGGCCCTATTTATCTTCCTGACGGAGAGAATACACTGCTGACTAATTATCAGCATTACACTACAGAGACCTGAAGAAAAGCTTGGGAACTTGAAAGCTTGTGTATCTTTTCTCCAGCTCTACTGGTTTATCTAATACAAGGTATTCTGCCAAGTACCACATGTAGTTTGCCAAGGCTAAACAGACACAGTACTGAAATACAGAGGAGACAGGGGAAAAGATGGATGGCAGAGGGTGAAGCAAAGCTGAGGTGTGGGAGGAAAGAAACAGAAAGGCAAGACATACTGCAGAGACCAAGGCTACCACAAAGGCTCTCCCTTTTATTCTATGGTATTTTTTCAAGTACTAACAACCAGATTCTGATAATTTTGCAGCTTAGGTAAAGACAGCGTCTTCTGGCACTGAACCGGTGCCTGGTCTGAATAAGTGTGTGTGACCAGAAGTGAGACTGACGATGAGAAATCAATGTCGTAATGCCTCCTGCCACAGGACTGCTCCTGGTTTCCACTGCTGCATGCCGCAGAGCAGAATGAAGCTCTGAGGGAAAACTCATTTGTAAGGTGACTTTAAAATCTCTCCACGTGCAGCAGACTCAGACTGTTCAGTGTGGAGCCATACCATGCAGAGGGAGCGTTCAGGAGGCTGGGTAAGCTCCAATACTGCATGTGGCCTTAGTAAGTCCGGCTGTCTGTAAAAATGGTAGATATGTCTGAACTTAAGTAGTTTTCATCGTGAGGGCTGGCTGAAGAAGATCCCTTTAGTACCACTCTCTAACTGGTTTTCTGGCCACATTTTTACCGATGTGAATTGTGCAACTTCAACTAGGAACTAATTTCTGAGTGAACACATGAATCATGCTTTTATGCAACACTCCTCTCCCCAGACTCTCAAACATCACCCAACTGTTTTTCCTCTCATAAGACAGTAGGCCAGGATGAAAACAACTTCCTCTGTGTTCAGCAGCTGAGGAACAGCAGCACACAAGCAAAATCTTGCCCAAAATCTGATAGAAGTCACTGGCTTAGTCTGAAACTGATTGCAGGTTCTCTGAGTGTCAGTCTAGTTGTACTGTCTGGGTGGTGTATGACCATGCTCCCCTGAATAAACTTTTACTCACACATTAACAGCTAGGTTTTCTCCTAGAATGGAATCCCAAGCATTCTGGACCCCACTTTTTGGCTTCCACTCATACCACAGGTTTAGTGAGAAGTGAAAATAGTGAAATGGTCCTACCGGTACGTGTATGGCCCTATTTCCTCTACAAGAGGAGTATCACCTTGAAGCACTTCTAAAGGATTTGTCACATTAAAAAAGTAGAACTGCATGTAGACTGGTGGAGGAGGATCCTCCCAGGCTTCAAAGGTTTCCGTGCCATTTTTCAGTACTGTTCCCTGAAACAAGAGAAAGACAGATTAGCTGTTAACAATGGATGCTGTATGATGTTTATAGGAAAGAGAGGAATTCTATGCCCTCAGAACAAGCACAGGCAATAGAATTCGAGACCCCAATTCTACAAATGCCTACAGATATGTTTTACTTTGAAGCATCTCACTAAATATCAACAAGATCAGACACATGCTACAATGGCTCGCAGGCTAGGGGCATACATTTGTAGGGTTTGTTGTTCCACTTCTTCCCACAAACACTTCTGTGATCCTTTGGCATTTCCTGTGTCAGCAAAACCTAACCTGGTGTAAGATACCATGAAACATGCCAACATTACATATAAAAGTGGAACTCAACAGTGGGAGGCCACGAAGTCCTAAGAGAGACCTCTTAGGAGGAACAAGGCCCGAAAAGAAGCTTAGATTCCTTGTGTTTGTGATTTCTTTGCCTAAGAATGTCAGATTCCAACACAGCTGTGAGATTCTGTCTCCAAAGCAATTAGACTTTGTTTTTCAGTGCCCTGTGAGAAAAACCTGCAAGTGGCAGAAATTGCTTTCATGTAGGCATACTAGGATTCATGCCGTTCTGAGGTCTCTGAATAGGGCGAAGATTCTTCGCCCTGTCTCTTTAATTACTTTCCTACAGTAATGAGAGCCCATGCATCTCCAGACCGATGGAATGCCAGTCTATTTTGTAACCAATAAAACATGGACCTACAAAAGAAAAGCTATAAATCATTATTTTATGACGGAAGCACTTAGGTAATGAATCAGTAATTCCTTTACCTACCAGCATATATACATGTTATAAGGAAAGTCACAACCGTACCTGTATGTAGCTCCATTAGAAACATACAAAATAGGTTGCAACACCTCATTTTATTACCATTCCATTTTAGAGAAAATTCACGCCAACTATAAAAGCATCACCACCACCACCACCAAAATCAAGACTTTTCATATAGTTATAACACTGGTACTGCTACTGTGGTAGTAAAGAAAAATTTGGCTTGCAGAGTTGAATTTTCAGGAATAAGCACAAAGAAAACTGTATCTCTGAAAACCGTATCACCTGTAGGCGGAAGAAGGGGAGAAGGGGAATAATTTGCAATTAAATGGGTCTCACCAACACTTGGTCTTTTTATTCTTCTCAGAAAACAAGTCAAATATTGTAAGTGCAGCCTCAAAAGCAGGGCAGACTGGACAGCTGCCATTTCTTGGTTACTGTTGATGGGGCCTTAACTTTATCAGCCACAGTTGCCTCAGGACTCATTCTTGGCCTTCCCACTTAAGGAGCTGTTTTCTCTCCATGTAGATTTTAACTTTGAATGATTAGTTAAAGAGAAGACTGTTTCAAAGAAAACTTACTGGCAGGAGCTTGGAATGGCAGCAGTATTGCTGAATAGCAATGAAAGCCAACCCAGCTGGTAGCATTTCGCAGTTGCAGTCTGCTTTCCTCCGAGAATTTCAAACGACGTATTCTGTGCTCACCACAAAAAGTAATATATTTTAGACATGCTTCAGGAGCTTTAAGCATTTCTTTGGAACTACCAGCACCTCGTATGTACCATTTCCTACACAGCCCAATGCTTTCGATCCTGCTTTCTTGCGATCTACGCCAAGGAGGCTCATTCCTGTATTCAGACAGAGCCCTCCTGAAGCTGGTTTGTAGGATCAGGAACAGAAAATCTCCCCAAATCAGGCATACCGTTTCCATGATGCCACCATAAAGGGCTGGGAGTGAGACAGCAATATATTTAAGACACCTACAGATGACCACGATAGTTTTTCTCCATATGCAAATGACCACATTACAGAGTCATTTATTTCAGAGGTGGTGGCGTAGGGAACTACTGATGTCTGCTCCCTTCCTAAATCGCATAAAGCTCACATCTCTCACGTGCATGAAACACAATGAGTATAAGCTTGACAAGGATGAACGGAGTAACTATTGCCTGTCTTGACCTTAACCATCCATATCTAGGAACTTGAACTGTTCCCTAACAACTACTAAGCATATTCAGGACACCCATCTATTGCTCAAATGTCTCTCATATGAGGCAACTGAAATGAGAGATTATTACTTGGTCTAAATGCGCAATGTTTAAAAGAACAAGTGCACCCTGGTCATATTCATTCCAGTTTTAGGCTCCAGTCTGTCCTTTATGACAGAGGGATCAGATTTACAATGTGCAGGGAGGCCACGTTCGCTGTCCCCCTCTCCTGAGCTAGACTGAAAACAAGAAGCTCCCGAAGTCCATGTAGCATCGCTAAATGTAATGTGAGTTTCTACCACGCTCTCTCTATATACACATATGCATCAGATTACACGCAAAGAGCATTAATAAGAAGGAAATGATGGAGCTTTTCTCTGGCAGGTTGGTTTAAATACAGGATCCTGAGATTCTGAAATCGTAAGTGATCCCCTGGGAGACGGTCTACAGAGCAAAAGGGTAGTGAAACAAAGTCATCCGGCAATTTATTTCCTGGATCTGCATGACACCGTTTGGAACTCCCACAGAAATTATGTCTATTTATAGCTCTGTACAGTGACAGCCCCAGCTGTAAACTCAGATTCACAAACTTCTGAGCTGGATTCAGATAGACACCCGTGAAACTCTCAAATAATAAAATATGGTAAGCTCTTTTCTTCTATTTTTCACCTAATGTTACATGGGATATTTGGGTCTATCACATGGTATTATACAGCCTAGACCTGAGAGAAAAATACGAGCACATATTTTTGAGCAAAACATATGTCCACATCCCTCAGCTGATGGCATTCGAGTTTAGCTCTGCCGACTTTCCTCCACACCAGAGTAGGATCTGATGTTACACGACTGGGATCGCTTGTTTTTTTGTCAGAGCTTGTGTTCACTACTAGGTTGGGCAGGCTGCAAGACATTAGATCACAGGACTGCCTTTTAATCTAAAATATGTAAAAGATACAGCTCCACTGTAGTTATTGCTGCTGTACTGTATAAGGCCAGAGAACCAGACCTTTCCTCTACCTATATTTATATGCAAGAACAAGAGACACAACTTAAAGTATTCAGAGACCTCCCGTCAGACACTAGTCTTGCAGGCAGTAGCCTAGAGAGGCCTCAGACTCAGAGATCCTGTCTCAGAGAGATACAAGGGTGTACCTGCTGCAAGATCCCAACCTAAAACCAGTGGACAATACGATCTCCTGTCTTCACTCAGAAGCACAGCAGGGATTCTCCTTGCCAAGTGGAGTCCATACTCATTGCAAGTGTACCAAAGCATCTTTCCTACTGATTTTATTTATCATGCCAGTCCTGAATTTGCAGCTGTCTCATTTGCTGGTGTTCCCTTGTCTTGACCATGCTTCACACAAAGGAAATAAAAAGCGAGCTTCCCGTCCCAAAAGTAACTGTTACCGGTAGTGATGGTGGGGGTGGGAAATGGTACTGAATATTCTTGGAACCTACACAGAAAATTAAACTTCCATTTTTTTTCCCTGGAACTGCAAAATGTTCTAATTCCAAGACGTATTTTTATGTGCTCATTTATGACAGAATTTAATTGCAACTTTTTAAGACAAGTGATAGGGTAAGCTTTCAGACCAACATGAACAGACTTCTTTGACCCTGCATCTTTGGAACGGTCTGCGCAAAAGGAGCATCTCAACTGATCCTTTATCTAAGCCTCCACACTAAACTGTGCTGAGAGCTCTAGTATTTCCCATTAAACAACAGCAGCAAAAAAAGATCAATACATAAACTAAATCAAGGGACAAAATATCTTTCCTGGCCTTTTGGGTCCTAAACACTCCAGACAATCCAGCTCTAGAGACGGCTGACAACAAAAGTCCAGTGAAATTTCAAGGAGTTAGAAGGCTAAGTGTTTTCTAAAATTATCAGTGTAAGGTATGTGGCATAACAAAAACACTTGAGAACTGATTGCCCAAGTTTGGAATTAGGTGCATAGATCAAAGGTTGTTATAATCATAAACTGCACGCTTATGGCGATAAAATACATAACCATATAACCAACATATTGCATAAGGCAAACACTGCTAGCAGCTAGGAAGGCCTTTCTCCTGTGGGCAGCTAATTCATTCTTGTTCATTACAGGGTTTATTGCCCTTATTTGATGGAGTTTCAGGTGCTAGCCCCTGACAATGAACAGATCTTGGACAAGTTAGACATCTGATCTGGCATAGCACTCTAATTCACAAAAAGCCAGTAAGACTGATAAATAAGACAGAGAGTAAGTTGACAAGATTTTAATGTCTTCTGGGAAAGGTGCTCCCACTGTCCTTGTCACTAAATATCTGCCTGCTGATTTTCAAGGGGATGTGAAGTCTGACACCGGGGTGGATTCCTCACTCTTCCCACAGCCCCACCGTATCCAAGAACAGACTTCCCTTTCCCTGCCTTTGGCTGGAAAGGATGCAGCACACAAATCGCCTGCTGAAAAGCCAACCCATCCTCAGTGGTTCACAGGTCCTGGGTTTGGACACACAGATGCTTCAGCTGCTCCAATATGAAGTCTTCCACTTCAGCTGTAGTTGAGACTGCAAAGACAGCTCTTCACTCAAGTCAGCTCTGTTTCAGGACTGCTGGAAAGCTCTCAAAGGAACATGAACTACCTGTCGTAAAGGCAACCTCTTGCCCCTTCTGCAACTCCTCCAATGACAAGGAGGTTGAGGAGGCTAAGAATGGCCAGAGCACAGATGACATTTCATGTCCAATGCCCCTGACTGCAGAGCAATCGGAGATCTGAAAAAGCTCGAGCCTTGTCACATTTCAAAGGCAAATTGAGATTCGTCTATTTGTACAAGATTTTCTAAGCTGCACACACGGTTACACAAGAGACAGCAACTTTCCAGACTACACACAAATGAGAAAAAGCTCACGTGGGGTACAGCACATGTGGAAAACAGCCAAATCAGCAGAGTGATTGGGAGCACAATGCTTTGGGGCTGAAAGCCGTACTTCTGCAGTTTGTGCGTGTGGCTCCTGGAGAAGGCCAGGAGGGAGTCAGCAGCTAGTGCAGGGAGCAGGACGCTTGATTCTGTGCAATCCAGATGCACGCTAGCACGAGCTGAAGAGCGGTAAGCAGGAAAAGACTGAGCTCTGGAAACTTTATCCTGCATTACTGAAAGCCCTGCTGAGTGAATACCAACTTACTCTTACATAATCAACCATTAAGGGTAAGGAGCATGTAGCTAAGAGATAATACGCATAAGGAGGATCACGCCTAATTCCTGACAGTCCTACACTCTCCCACCAAACCATTTTTTTTTTGGTAAGAGCATGAAATAGACTTGAAATTAGAACTTCTGCTGTGATGCAGAGGATGACAGACTCCTTTCCAAAGAGACCTAAGATCTGGGAGATGGAACTGCACATGCCTATGCAAAGCTGTACTGATTTGGCTTGGTTTGCATACAACTTTGCATACATTAACAATCACATCCCTTTACACCTGGCTTTCAGACTGCCTAGAAAAGGTATGGGCTGACCATCAAATGACTTCAGGATAAACCATCCATCATCCATGCGATGCTCCAGCACGGCAGAGGCACGTACCCGAGAACAAACACTGCAGGAGTAGCTGCATGAGCAGGTCCTGAAGAGCAGCTGACACTGGCAGGCTGCACGACAGCTTACCCTATGGTAGCCTTTTTTTTTGGCTATCCCCTGAGGTTTACAGGCACACTTCAAAGTGCCACAATTTGCTTTAAGCTGACTGCCAACCTAAAATTGCACTCGCTAAACCAAAATGATTTAAGACAATACAGCTTCTATGTTAGGAAATGCTCCCTGTCAATACCCCAAAGAAAAGAACAGTACATTGGTTAGGATAGCACAGGGGATCAGCAGACTTTGGTCACCAGTTAGACAATAGCACTGGTCAAATCCCTTCATTTGTTAGCACTCTTGGTTTCTGTCAGAATAACAGAGAGGATGATATTCCTCAGACTAGGTAGATAAATAATTGTTCATTTATATGCTTCACAGGTATTTTAGGGGAGTTGCTAACACTAACACAGTTGACCCATCTCACTGGACCACCGGATAAACGCAAAGAGCCAGTATGAGAGGAACAAAAGCTTAGGCAGACCACGAACGGTGAAGGGCTCTGCATTCATAACAATGCCAGGATGGGTGTCTCCAAAGTGTGCTACAAGCAGCCTTCAGCAACCGGGTGAAATGCCTCTCTGTCATCACCTAGCCTGGGGAACTACCATGTATTTCGGCCCATAGCACCTCTAGCTGTGCTTCAGAGGCAGCAGTAAATGGAGCAGCAGAACAAGCTACTGTATGAAAGCTGTAAGAAATCTATGACAGGGATGGCAAAACAGGAGGGGTGCTTTAGGTGTCCCCTGCTCACCTCATGTGCTGCCGCTCTGGAGAGGGCTCCTCACTACAGCTGCTGCCCCACAGCCAGTAAAGCTGCCTCAAGAGAACTGATTTTTACTCGTTATTTACTCATTTTTTACCGAGCCCAGGCCCAGTGCAGCCTGAGCTCCATCCCGAGCCCCAGCCTAGCCGGGTGGTGCAGGGCAGGGGGGGTTCGCTGCCCAGGGATGCTCCTGCCCTCGCCCAACCACGGCTGGTGCAAGGGGGGAGCCAGACGATAGCACCCGCCAGCCTCCTCCCTCCCCTCCCTCCCTCCGTCCCTCTCCTCCCCGGGTTATTCTGAGAGGGAATAAACCGGTCAGGAGGGATCGGGGTGGGAATCGGGCCGTGCTCTCACCTCCTTCACCTGCAGGTCCACCACCGTCTGGAAGACGTGCGCTACCAGCAAGGAGATGCTGGCGATGAGCAGCGTCATGGCCAGGACCCCCACGGTGACGAGGCACAGGGACTTCATGGCTGCTGCCGCCGAGGAGGGACACAAAGCTCCGCCGCCACCGCCGCAACCGCTGCCAGGCTCCGGGCCGGGCGCAGGGGGCGGGCGGCCGCCTCGCCCCGCCTGCCGACGGGCCGGGAGGAGCCGCCGGAGCCGCCGTGCCTCCCGCCCCGCACGGCCACGGGGCGGGGGGGGGGTCCCGGCGGTGGGGAGCCGCTGCTCCGCCGCCGGTGGAGGGGCGGGAGCGAGGGGAGGGACCGCTTCTCTCCCCGGGGGGGGGGGGTGACCCAGGGCTGGCAGGCCCTTGCTCAGTGCATCGGGTCGGCCGCCGTACCTGGCTTACCAGGAGAGAGAAGAACGTATGCGAAAATAATGTGGTTTTGTTCCTGCTTGCAAGACGAGTTCCCGCTGGAGCAGCCGAAATCTCGCCGTCTGCTGCGGAGGGACCTGGCAGAGCGCGTCTCTCGGTGCAGCAGGCGTCTTTAAAAGGATTTCTGGAAGACGAGCAGAAAACCAGCTATTCTCCAGCAAGATGGTTAGGGAAAAAAACTTGCAGGGAACGCGAACTGCCTCTAGACTGAATTAAGCTTCACCGGGATGAGATTCTACCATAATTCAATACGGTTCAGCTTCCACTAACACAGTTAAGCCACTCCAGAGAACCAAATTGATGTACCCGTTTCTCCTTCAAAAGACAGCGCGCACTCTTGCTCGAGCTTCCCACCCATGATCGCCGCCTGGTGCAGTGCTGGCAGGAGGGAAAGATGCCTGCAACAGGGGCTTTCCCAGCAGGGGCTGGTGCGCTAATTGCTTTCCCTCACAGCCTTCATATTGCACAAAAGGAAGGAAAGCCTCTGCGATACAGGGCTCCTGTCCCATAACCATAATCGAGCTGCCAGCAGCGCTAGCCTTTGGAAAGTCATGAGTCAGTTCCCTCTCCTCTTGCCCTGCCAAACCATGAGGCTGGCAGCTTCCCACCATCAGCCTGATCCAAATAATGCCTTCCCTAGAAGAGAGCGAGCGGACCACCAGGTGGGCTTCCTGCTAAGATAGACTGAAGCATTTTCCTTTATAAATACCACTTCCTGTCATTGTAATGGCAGTATCAGTGTTATGTTACTATGGGCATTTTCCTTTTGCTTATGAAAGGTTATGAAGTCACATTTCACAGTTGTTTGGGAAACTAGAATTTTTGTGGTTCCACCCATGCAGTAAAAAAAAAGAGATTGTCCTGGCAGCTTGTTTTTATTTAGATTCCCACCCCGAAGTGGTGTTCTTAGCTCTGTTTCATCATCATCTCTCCAAAAAGCAAGCAACAGAGTAAACAATTAGAATCCATTTTTGAAGGCTAATTTAACTACAGCAATACAATTCTCCTCATGGAAAAAATCTTCCACGGGAATTCTCTCTCTGAAACCATAAACCTTCCCTTTTACCGTAAAATATTGGCCTTTGGTGGGGACCAGCTGTAGTGGCCATTTTTACAAGCAGATGCCTCCTCCTGCAGCACATTAGACATATTTTCCATGGCTGCGGAAGCAATGGAATGGAGACCTCTTTCTCGTCCCACCTAAAGTAGTTCAACTGCTCTGTGACTTCTGCTTTTAGTGAGGATATCCTGATGCATGCGCTCCAATGTAAGTAAGCAGCCGACCAGGTCCATTGTCTCGAAATCAAAGATAAATACAGAAGAACAAGAATAGACAGTAATTCTCTAGTTACGCAAAGCCATTTTTATCATAACAACTTTTCACAGCCATGAAGCATTTTTTATTAATGATATTAAAGAACATGCTGTTTTGTCTGAGCACCGAAACCGTGGAAAATCAAAAGAAAGGCAGGAATATTTAAGGAATTCCAGCAATCTGAGATGATCTTAAATGGGAGATAAAATTTTTTTTTCAAAGGCTAAATTTGGTTTCCTACGGCAACGGATACAGGATTCTTGCAGCCCATGGGACCACTGAAATTCTTTTAGCTGAACCCTGGCATGAATATTTATAGATCAAGCAATGATTTCTGCAGAATTTTGGTTTTGCTTCATTCAGTGTTTTGGCTTGTTTTTTCATAAAAATCTACCCATGTGATGCACAGAACCTCATTGCTTCTCCATACAGATTTTCTAGATTCTCAGTGTGAATTATCTTCTTTTTTGGCAAACAATTTTGGCTTTGTAAATCAAGAAACTGCTTACTAGCAGTGATATATTTAAAACATTCCTGTGAAGAGTGACTCCACCTCTGAAGTGCAGCATGGGAATGCAGTGGGTGCACTGCTGGCTCAAGGCACAATACTGTGCCATAATTACAAGTCCCTGAAACAAGCAGAGGCGTATCTTCCCATTGCAAAATCACGATGATATTACAAGGGAAAAGGCAGATAAGGCCCACATTCAGGAAAACATGGAAATGTGCTTACCCAAAGAAGTCTTCATGTCCTCATTCTTTTTCCCTTCTAACCCCCTTCCATTAATGTTCCCTCTTCCCAATCCTTTAACTTTTTTACTATTTAGTTTGCCATTCCCAAGAATCTCTGCCACTTAAAATGACAGTATTTACAGAAGTTCATGACAGTTACTCTGCTCATGTGCTACACCATTGTCTTATCTCTATTGTAAACTCTTGGCACAGTTTTTTTTCTTTTTCTGTTGTTGTACAGAACCCATCACAACTGGGATCCCAGCCGTGGTGGGCGCTTTACACTAACACCATAAATGCGGTGAAAATAATAGGCAGATCTTACTCTGTAAAACATACCAGTTGCCAGCTCGCATGCTGGGGCCTCACTGACAATCGCTTAGCAAAAAAAAGGCAAGTTGATACCTGAGACAGGTTGTCCCTTCCCTGTTGAGTGCCATTCCTCACGCTCGATGGCAGACGCAATAGGCCTGCATGCACGATGTCGGGATCTGTAGGAGAGAAGCACATCAAAATGGATGCATGTTGCCAGCAGGATCCTTTTGGAAATGTAAAGTTGCAAGGGGTGTGGAGGGCAGGTAAATCAGAGAACATTGAGCTGTTAGGGTCTGGAGAAACCAAACTGTAGGAGAACACACCAAGCAAGCAGTCATGGAGTCTGCCACAGAAAGCTGCTGTCTCTTGTCTTGCCCCCATCACCCACATATACTGCTGGGCTACCCTAGATTTTGCAGTGTCTCATGATGAAATGGGCACGCTTCATGCTCCCAGGGCAATAGTTCAGGGCCTCTCCTGAGATTTCCGTGTGGTGAAATGATTTGAGAACCCTTTTTTAAAAAACTAATAGTCCTGTCCCATGCACTAGGAAAATCTTTAAGAAATATAAAAAGTCATTACTTACTGAGGTTGTCAACGTGGCTTCTTCAGTTTGTGTAACAACAGTTACTTAGCTCCTTGGGGTCTGTGTAAGGAAGGAAAAGGCTTGTCAAGGAAGGAATTAGCAAATCATACAGCACAGCATCAGCCAAATCAGAACAGATGCCAGAAATCCTTAATCCTGCTCCTGTGGTTTAGTAACTATTAGACCTTTTTTTAGTGAATGTTTTATGTTGGCCACAAATGCAGGGTAGGAACAGCAGATAGGAGGGGTAGGATATTTTTCATTGTCTCTTTGTGTGCATCCATGTCACTTCATGGATCTGTGGTCTTCGCCACCCAAGACAGGAATCATGCTTGTCCTTACTTCAGACTTTGGTGCTACAATCATCCGTCACTGTTGACAGACCTGTTCACACCAGGTCTAACTGGATCCAAATCTTGCATTGCTTCCTTTAGGAGCTGTGACCTGAAGGCATACAGAGACATGAAACAGCCTTTCCAGAACCAAGTATAGTTTCATCTCAACAGTGAGAATGCAATTGTAACTAGAAAAGTGTTTTACTTAATAAATACTCCTCCAGTTTCTGTCTTACCTAAAATTTTGGTAGACTTGTTCACTCATCTCCTTCTGCTGCATGATGTTTGCAGTCTGGCTTCGTCTGCGTATCTGTGGTGGTCTGTTTACTTCCATCTCCATCACCATGTTTCTGAATCCCACCCCTATTTTCCTCTGGAATATACAGCAGAAGAAATTCAGACGTAAATATTACAGGGACTGACATCTTCTATTTATCACGAATGGTGCTTTTACGAAGGTGGGGCATCCCTCTCTTTTGCATACTGTCAGGAATTAACCCCTGGCTGCCATTTAACTCAGCCCAGCTCATCAACAGAACATAAAACATATGACAGGTAACTTGCAGGTCCTTAACATTTCAAGTTTCCTGACAGCTCCCCACAAAGAGCCTCTGCTGGCTGGATGTTTCACAGCATGGGCCAAGGAGGACAGCAGAAGAAGCTTTACATGCCAGTACACTGCTAGTCTTAGAGGAGCATCTCTTGGGAAACACCCAAGTGCATCAGTAGCATACAAGGAAGATGTTTTCCGAGACTTTGCTCTTCTGCCTTTCATGCGCAGCTAATACACATACTTGTCATCAATGAATTTACACATACTATGTATGTTTCTAGTACTGTATGCGTAACTGATAAAATAATAATCTAATTATAAGATACTGATTTCAGCTGAGAGTTGAGAAATTTCTGAAAGGTTTGTAAGTGGGTAGCGATTGAATTTCGCTGTACTCAAGCTTTAATTTATTCTTCCCACACAGAACAAATTAACTGCTGGCAGGAAAGTAGTTCACTATAGGGCAGAGCTACCCTGCAATTACTAGGTTCAACAGCAACCTCGAGAAGGTCTGTGAACAAAGCTGCTGCTTGTGTAACAGCAGCCTTTGCTCTTGGTTTAGCTGCATAGGGATGCACACGAAATAAGTGCATTGGACAGGCCAGGCTGGGATTTGCATTCAGAACACTGTTTGACTTCTAGGTTTGGGACAGTGACTTTCTAGGAGATGAGAGATTTGTCTACAGCACTTGTTTTTGCTTCTGAGGAAGTTAATTAATTTTAATTGTCACGAGAACAGCAGCAAAATTGTTCTTCCTTCTGAAATTTGGTCCTGCTTGACTCCCATGTTATTGACACTCTCCAGCTAAATAACCATAGTCCTCATGAGTTGTGGCCACACATACACACACATACCTCTACATGCATGTCGTAGTTGTGATATAGATCACATAGTACATTTTAAAATTACACATGCACAACCATATTCTTCATAATCTGAGCTATACCAAAATTAGCAAGTGCAGCAACTCACACCCATCAGCTACTGCTGGTTTGGTTTGCTGCTTCCCTGACTCATCAGCTGCTTCTGCATATAGAGCCTCATGACTCAGAGGTGGCAAACGGTGCCACTTTCGTAGGAGGACAGAGCATTGCTTCAGGCCACCTTTTCCTTACTGTTCTTTTCACCCAGATTTCTCTCCTCACTCAACTCCACTCTCTTCCAAACTTCACCCTGAACCTAATCAGCCCCCATTCTCTTCTCCCCACCGCCTCGACCACTGACCCACACTATGTCCTCTTTGCTCAGTTGCACATCTCGTTTTCACCACTGCCACAGAGCAACGCTAGAGCCCTCACTGCTGAACTACGGCACTCTCAAGCTGAACGTGGCCAAGGAAACATGCTAGGGGATGGGGGATAGATGAAATATGTTGTGGGGTGGGAGAACGCCACCAGTGGCTGTGTAAGACAGGCTATGACTTGCACTAAGCTGTGAAACGGAGATCTTGCTAGGAAATGAAGGAGAGGAAGCTGCAGGGTATGCGCTGGGATATATATGGGAGACTCTGGCAAGTGGCACTGTCTGGATAACCTAAACAGCGTAACAAGTTTGCTGAGGACCTGGCTTGCAGTGCCAAGCCCATCTAAACAGTAAATCTCCTACTGTCAAAGTTTACTACCTTAAATCAAGTTATAGCTGCTAGACTGCATATTCCTCCAATGCAGACTGCATCAGTCAAGAACAGTATCTTTTCAAGCACTTGATCTTATACTCTTGTGCATTAAGTCCTACTCTCCACCTGGTTTCTTCCTCGAGAACCCCTCAGGTCATGGGAGGAGCCATTATGGGTTAGACAGCTAGAGCGCAAGCAGACTGACAGAACTTCTCCAAGCCCTCAGTTTTCTATACAGTCCTGAAGCAGCTCCAGGACCAACTAGGTTTGCTTGTTCTGTTGCTGATGAGCACTGCAAACAGCCTTGGACACCTGGGAACACCCTCTGCACGCCAAGAGACAAGCACAAGTGCAGGAGCACCCAGGCAGGAACCAAGAGCACACCTGAAATGTGCCCATGATGTTCACAGCAGTAGAGCAAAGGAGAACCTGGCTGTGTTGACACAGGAAGAGGCCAGCCATAATTCAGCTCAGCTTTCTTACCTGCAAACAGCAGTGAAGGCAATGTGTCACCTGGCAGGGCTCCTGGCAGACCTGGCGAGCATGGGCACAGGCAAGAGGAGTGTGTGGGGCACGTGTCCCAAGGACAGAGCAGAGAAAACAGAGAGCCTGGGGATGAGTTACGTGACCGAGAGCATCTCTTGGCCCTGCAGGCAGTTCTGGATGCAGTCTCCTAGTGACATGGAGTCTACAATTTCAGCCTTTCTGCAGCAGGCAGCCAGGGCCTCATGGAGTAGAGCTGTCAGGATGAGTGCAGCTCCGTGGTGAGTGGGAGCAAGGGACCCAGGGAGGTCTGGTGAGGACCTTGTGCTCCTTTGTTCATCCGCCTCTCTTTCTGGCGTGTTCACTCTTCCCTCCTGGAGCTCCAGATGGAGTAGACCCACACCCATCAGAGTTAGCAGGGTCTGGACCTGAATTTTTCCCTCTTAAATGTGTAGTGGGAAAACAGGCAAAACAAGCAAAACACTTTTCTCAGCCCCTGGCTTTTAACCTAGTCCCTCGCCTGGCTTCTGAATGTCAGCATCTAGCACAGCTCCTTTCTCGCACCCTGAGACCGTGGTGCCTCAGTGGTCCTGCATGTTTGGTCCTCAGCTTTGACTCCAACCTGTGAACTCCCCTGCCGTGTGCCGGTTTCACACAGGGCAAACAGTGGAGGTAAACTGTCACAGCACAGGCCAGATGGGGTGAGCCTTTTATTCCTGCTTTCTTAGTACAAGCAAAGTAAGTCTTAAAACACACTTCTTTATAAAGCCAGTATTTCCTGCGCTAGCTAGAGTTTTTTTTGTTTCAGGTACAAGGAAAAACTGTCATCAAGATGCTTGCCAGCACGCAGCACCAGAGGTTCTCAGATTCGCTTAATGGCCAGTGCTGGCGACTCTTAAAAAGCGGTCTGGATGATTTCAGAAATGGCTTCCCTCTTCCATGTGATAACATCATCATCCGTAGCCCAAAGGGGCTTTCTCCCATCCTGCTACAGAGTAGATCCCACCTGGCTCAACGAAAGGCATGGAAAACATCTGCTAAAAGCAACTGCAAGCTCAGGTCAAAGCAAGAAGCCAGGAAGGATTTCATGAAGGAGATGGACCACCACCTAAGCCACCACCCTCAGTTATTTCACTCTCATTTGAAAGACAGCAGCTTTCCAGAGGTAAAGACATATAGTTGTTGTTATTCTTCCTTGAAGTGAGTATCCATCCAGCACTTGAAATGCAAAACCAGTCCAGGATTGTGTTCCCCCTTGCCTTATAAATGCCCTGCCCCTCATTATTACTTACAAACAGGAAGCCAACAAAGCCTGAATCACCATAAAAATAAATCCCTGATCTTATTATAGGGAAAGCTATAAGGAGCTGGCAGTTTCTGAGACACCTTGCTAACATGGTCAGATTAGTCACACAGGTCAGTTACTGAACCAGTGTCACACTTTCCCATCAATATAAGACACTGGAGAGCAGTGGCTTTACTCTCCAGTCTTGAAAACATCTCGTGATAACCCTGAACATGCCAGAAATAGTAAAGAATCTCTCATTCAAACAGAATAAATGGTGATCATATACTTTTTCCTATATTATGACACAGATGCCTCCTAAGAAAGTGATGATTATAGTCTACAACTGTCAGTGGGACTTCAGGGCTGAAATCCCACAGCAGTGGATGAAAACTCTGGCCCCTGACCCAAGCCCTCTGATTTGACAGGAGGTTTGTAGACAGAAAGTGCCAAAGTGCAAAGCAAAACACAAGTCGATTTATTCTGTAGTGCTGCCAAATGCATCTGTTTACTTCGGCATGTGCTGGCATGAAGGGAGGGGAGGGCGAGAGAGACCTATTATGTTTATTTGCCTCATTTTGGATTCAGCCTGACTGAGCACAGTTTCAACAATCCATACCTAATTTGAAGTGAACTGTACTACAGAAGGCACATTTAAAATTAGCAAACCAATGGCACAGGTTTCCCTGACCTGTGAGTCATATTCCACATGAATGCCACTCCAACATTACAAAGGTGAAGGATGCTCCACTGGAATATGATAGGACAGACTCTGGGGAAGCATATTTGAAATGTGTTGTTGCTACATCCATGCTCAGCGCTCCACATTATTCTTCTTTCCAAGTCAAAGACAAACTTCCTATATACTTCTGAGGGACCAGGTGACTCAGTACTTTTGAAAATCCTACTGCAATGCTCCAGGAGTCTCGTTTTTTTTCTTTTGTTAGCCTATGCTCAACTTCTTATTGATCTGAAAGAATTCAAGAGCAGATTCTGGAGCTTAAAATGTATGCTGCTGCATTAAAACCTAGATGCACACTACCTCTACATATTATTTTATTGAGGAAAAGTGGAGGTCTTGCATAGTAAGCAAGGGATTTTTACAGTCTCTGCTAAGTGCAGTTGACTGTGCCTGTGCATTTGAGCGAGACCGCAGACTTACAATCAGTGTCTGCTTTGTTTTGAGCCTGTCTTATGTCACAGGCTGATATCTTCCCTTGTTCCTGCAATAAAAATAGGTATCAAAGGCTGCAATTAGATGATTTTGCTGGCCTCCATTACATTATTATTTACTCAGGCGATCAACTAACTCTAATTAAAATTCTGAAATGTAAGTATCTTTTAGCAGGCGGTATCACTGGAGCAAGAGCAGCACAGCTGAGCTCTCTGGAGTCTTACCATGCACAAATCCTGCAGTCTCAGTCCTTAAGTGCACCAAACTTATCGGCACAGATTAGGAAAGAGACCAAAATGGCTCACATTGAGAGTCTCTTCCTGATTCCCAATGCCTATTGCACTTAAATGCACACTTGGTACGCCCAGAAATAAGGCCAGAATGAGTCATTCTTATTCCCTAGCCCTACTCCCGGCTAGTCAGTGGCAGCCGTTAGTAAACAAATGCTTTATATGTCAGCCTTGATACAAATAGCTCGTGTCTACCAGCTTATACAATGAGGCTGTGTGTGTGATAGCCCTCGGCTCCTGTCCCGGGGCAGGGCAACACTAGCTAAAGGCATGATAGGCACTAGCTTCCCTGGAAATGTGCCAGACGGTGAAGGTCTTAAGTGACCAATGTACAAGGATGGAGGAAACGATGTTCTAAGAGCCCACACCAGGGAGTTAAAGAAATGGGAGGGCTCCTAGGGGCCTAATCCTGATAAGAAGCCTATGGCATCTCCTTCCTTAGGATCTGTGCACATGCACAGATCTGGAAGGAACTGTTCCCTTCAGGGATGTAATCCATCTCCCAGCCCCACTTGAGGAGGTGCAGAGACATGCTGCAGAAGGTCAGTGGCTCAGAATCACTGCCCCGCAGTCCGCCTGCTGAATGCAAAGCTTTGGCACCACGATGTGATGAGCACCCAGGCTTAGCAGGATTTTTTTCTAGTACAGTAAACAAAGTTCACCAACTGTTGGGAAGGGCAGGTCGCCAGCCGCCCTCTAAGGGTACAACTGTTCACAGCTGTTGAAGGCAATGCTGTGTTCAATTATTTGCACCATTTTTTCGACACAAAAATGGCACTGAGAAAAAAATATTGTGGGGGAAAGGGAGGGTGAATGCTGCCCAAGAACCTGCTGCACTGCCTGTCCACCTCCACCTTCCTCAGGAAGGCAAACAACCCAGCACCCTTTTGCTATTTCTAGGTCCGTGCATCTTGCAGAATCTAGCTCATCTGTCCCCATTCCTTGTCAGAACCTGGGCACCAGCCCCAGTGCAACGTTGCACTTTGTTGTGCCTGCCAGCCTAAACTTTGAGTATTTAATACCTTGTGGCCAAAAGCAATGCTGGTCCCTAGGATGGGAACCTTTAAGCTAGACATTCAGCACAGTCTGCAATACCTTGTGCAGGTTAGCTGTATCCCTTGACATCGCAGTCAGGGCAAAGCAGGGAATACTTTGGGAAAGCAAAAAAAATCACACCCGTAGTTGGCTCTAGCATGTGACCTGGGTCTCAGGACGGAGTCACTGTGTCAAGTGTTGCTGGCTTGTTAAGCACAAATTTATGGCTCATGTCTTGCCTTTTCTTCTAACATAGTCATGTTAGAGGAAAAGGGTGGGAAAAGACTTTGTGCTTTCTCCTGTCATCAGACCAAAGCAGCACATGACTAAGTGACCAATGACATCCTCCTCCAAACATTTTACTTAGGAAAGAGGAACTTGCGGGAACAGGTTCAGAATAGATGTCAGCAAAACTGTATTTCAAGGCACATGAAAGATTCCTGTTGCTGCCTTATTTATATCCCAAACCCCTTCATTTCACAGTAAATAAACATCACAGCTAGGCTCAGAGAATACGCATGGGATGCTCCAGCTGGAAAAAGACATTTGCCTGTAAAGCTTGCCGACACGGGTAACGTACTGTAAGAAAGAGTGTAAAACAGTACCACACTCCACACCAGCTCTTTGCTGAGTGTCCTCTCAGAAGCTGTTCTTTCCCAGGAGCTAAAACCACATTTCTGGTATTTTCTCAGAATCAACTGTTTTCTCTCTCCAGCTTAGAAGATTATACCTGTCAGCTACAAACACAGATGTCTTTTTTTTTTTTAATCACAAAACTCAAGCTTGTATTTGTTTTCTCAGTGCTCTTCAGACTTTGGACTTTGATAAATTTCTGTGCTGCATTTTTCTATGGGCCTGACAACATAAAGAATCTACAAGGAAGTCAAAGCATAATGCCTCTAGGATGTTAGACGACCATGAGAGTCCATCAGCATGAATTTGTTGGAACATTTTATTTATGATTCGATTTCTAAGAGCTACTGGGTACCACAACTTCAGTGAACCCTCAGACGAGCTTAAGACACCTAACATTTCACAGAATTTAGCCAAATATATTATACACTGTTTTAGGCTTTTGGGTCTCTGCTGCTCCCCGTCACTGGCAAAATAACATAACAGAATAATGTCGTCTTATTGTTTCAGTCTATTCCTGTACGGTATACTGACCCTGCCACTCTGCTGCATGGAGAACTTTCACTGAAGAACAGAGGCATTTTGGGGGGGGTATCTCATTATGTCTCTAAAGAGTGCAGAGATTAAAATACTGTGCACAGGGAGATATACTTAATTGAGCAAGATCTATAGATCTGCAACTCTGAACTCTTTCTACTGGGCTCCAGGAGGAGATTTTCACCGGTTCAGTGTTTCTTTTTCTCTGCCTTGCAGTGTCTTGTATTTTCTCCCTCCTCCTTCAGATCCTTAGAAGGGATTTGATTCTAACTTGGGAGGAGGTAGAAAGCATCAGGCACCAATCATGAAATGGCGCATGAAATGCAACTGTACCAGCCAGGGAAAAGGAGAACAGAGAACAACGAAACAGAAAGCATGACTTGCAAAGAGAGTGATTAATAAACTGAAAAAGCTGGCAAATAATGGCTCATGGGAAACAAATCTATGAGGAAGAGGGACTTAGGGAAAGCTGTCATTCCTTGATATTACTGGCACAGTACACAAGTTCAGAGAAAGCACAGGAAATGCAGGAAGAGACTGGCCTGAGTAAGCAGTAAGCTCTACCTCAAACCCGAGAAGGAATTCCAAGTCAGATTACTACGGGTAAGTAGGAAAGAATGGCACTAGATCTGTTAGATGTTCCGAGTCAGCTAAGCAAGGATGAAATGCATTATAATATGGAAAAATAGTAGAACAAACTCAGAATCACAAGCTGTTTCCTTGAAAATTCATGGAAAACTGGTGTACTTCCAGAGAATCTTTCCAATTTGCAGACGACACCCAGTCAGAAAACACTACAAAGATGCTGACAGGCTTCAAATGGATTCAAAATGATCCTGACATGTTGGACAAAACCTGGAAAATAAGGGAGTGCAAAAACAGGGCTGAATGACTTCTCCTAATCAGAACTCAGCTGCGCAAAGACCAAATGAGGAACAACTGGCTAGGCAGGAGTTCAGCAAGGGAAGGATACAGGGATTTTGGTAGATAGTAAATGTCAGCAACGTCCTGGTTGTGCAAAAAAAGGAAGCATCCTATCTTGAGAACAAAGATGAACATGAGTGTGGAATGATTGCTGGAAGTGACTTATCGATATGACACCACCCCCACTCCAAGGGAAGGTGAACCTCCAGGGTGGAATACAGTGGACATGTAAAGCATCGGTTCCATGGTACTTCCCTAAGCAACATAACCTGCAACTTTAGATGTTAGCAACACCAGGGGAGCTTGGCATGCTGAGTCTGAAAAGTAACATGGAGGGTGGAGCGGAGCAGAGACGCCACGGCCAGACTCTGTGATCGCAGGGATAGGGAACTGGAACGATAGGAACGAGAATGGTTGGTCCCTGCATTGAATCCACTGAAGCAAGGAGGTAAAATAATCGGGGTTCTATCAACCTAATGCCCTACTTTTGATTTATATCACACGTGCCCAGTAGGGGGGTACTGACATGTAACATCATGTCCTTTGGGTGAGCTTTACTCATTATAATATCATTATAATACCAAAACACACCTCCATCCCAAAAGCTAACCACCTCCAAGGTGCAACCACCCCCCCACAGAGCATGAGCTCTGAATTTTTTCTAGCATACACCTTTAAAAGCAAAGCGAGAGAACTTTATACCAATCGAAGTAAAGGTATGTATGACTAAAGCCACTCAAGCTCCACCTAAAAAGAAAAATAGTATAAAAAGGCCCCAAAAGAGGAAGACTGTTAGGGACGATACCATTATAGACAAGTCGGGAGGACATTGCTGACTTCTGGGACCAGTCGATGGGCTGAGCCGCTCTTCCCTCGCATAGGGACGGCTATTGGGTGAGATTTGAACA
Source organism: Harpia harpyja (assembly GCF_026419915.1). Lineage (NCBI taxonomy): Eukaryota > Metazoa > Chordata > Aves > Accipitriformes > Accipitridae > Harpia > Harpia harpyja. The sequence continues at coordinate 2,612,272 of NC_068941.1, forward strand.
CTCAGCTGTACCGAGTGCTTCCCTGGGAAACTTAGAAATCTCTCTATATAAAGTCACTTTCTTTTTTTGATTTCGTGCGCTGTATTCAATATTTGCACATGCTTTGCAGACAGTGTATTTATCACTGGCAATAAAAAAGAACCCGTACTGTTGCTTTAATAAACTGCACTGTTCATTAATCTAGTCGTGATAGTTCGTTAACGCAACCAAACTCCCTGAGTCTGGTAATTCTCATGCGTTGAACGCGGCTAAGCTGAGAGCGCACTCTGCTGTAAGTGCATCCGTCATCGTCGTGATAGTTACGTGACTGGACTTATAGCGCTGAATTGGACATTACTCAGAAACTAAACCTAGCCGCCCCCAGCTCCCCTGACATCTGAGGATAAGCTGGAACGCAAGGGGGTTTATTTTCTGCCAAATTCCTTTACCCTTTAACGCAACACATGAGATAACCCTCTGTACTTCTCAGCCTGGATAAGACCACCTCTGGGTGGTCTGTGTCCCAGGTTTGGTTACTTTTCTTTAAGAAGGACGTAAACAAATTTAAAAAAAACCGGGGAGAGCCACAGGAATGATTGCACACCTATGACCAACATGCCAGGATGGAGCAAACTGAGTTTCTAATACACATCAGAGAAAACTAAGGTCATGCATAAGAAGCTCCAATTAAGTACAAGGGTGATAAAAAGAAACTGGAAATACTTTGCTTCCCATGTTGCTTTGGGACAGGGTAAGTGAGCAGAGGGGGAGTGGACAGATTTAGGTTAAAAACTAGCAACACTTTTCTAACAGAAAGGACAGTTAAATAATGAAATACATCATCCTGACGGCTCTGGTTTATCCCTCTTTTAAGATCAACTTACATAAGCATCAGCAGGTTGACGTTGTCTTGTGGCAGAAAGGTGAAACAGACCAGCACTTCTTAATTGTTAAGATAAAAAGAGTGTTTGAAGAAAATCTACGGACCTTCTTGTATTTTACAATTATTTTGGTGGCTATGAAGAATCAAGCCCTTAAGATATAGCTCAGCTTTACTGTCTTACAATACTTTGATTTTACTGTTAGAATTATAAACGTTCGAATTTGTAACTGGCAGTAGTTAGCAACCTGTGCCTGCTGACAGGCAGAAACATATTTGCCATCCATATGCGTGTTGGAGGGGAGGAGGTTAAAAATTAATACCTTTATGGATGACCTCCAGGCCACCAGCAGCCTGCAGACACCAGCCCTAAACTGGATTCCTGAGGTCCCTTTCAGCCTATTGCCTTTGATTCTTGGACACAAGGAAAGGCTCTGATGGTGCCTGGCTTTCCTTCACCATGACTGTAAGCCATACAGACACACATGCTGATTCATTATGAGAAACAGCTTTTCCTCCTTCTTCACTGGCTGCCTTCCAGGTTTTAACAGCTGATAATGTAAAGCAGGTCTGGCTCTGGGGTATTCTCATTACTAACCACTCTGAAGGCCAGTTCTGAGGACGGCACTCCCACCCGTTCTCATCTGCCTGTTTCTCTGCTCTCCCTACATTCTTCAGTGTCTTACTGTAGAAAGCAACTTTTTGGTCAGCAATCTAGGACAGAAGGTATGGAAAACACCGCTCTTGAAAAGCTAACAGCAACTGAGAGAAACTATCTCTTCCCAGTCTGGAAACGAAGAGCTTTGACTGTCAGACATACTCCTCATGTGCCACCTGCTGGCTACTGGGAAATGTTGCACAGAGAAGAGCGTCTAGTGTTCATAGCCGAGATACTTGCAATTAATACGGGAAAAGGATGGTACAGAAACACAGTCAGGGTTACAGTTTCTTCCCAGAGTGTGATGCAGACCCAAAGTATATGAATACTTTGCCCTTCCCATTTTTCTACCTGATTGGGTGGGGACCCAATGCAGAAAGTGTCAAGCAACTGCCAAGAAAACCTCCACGGCAGCAGAGTCTTGAATGTTAGATTTTTAACCTGGCTTCTAGGGAAAGCTACTTTAGACAAAGCTTTGTGAGCTATGGTTAAGATATCTATGAAATGATGTTGTTCCTATTCCCATCTCCTTTTCGCTCTGCCTTTGGGCACATCTTCTCACTGGGGACAGGCAGAAGAGATGAGTAGGATACCTTGCTTCTGTACTTGCTTCCACAGTTCCATCTGTACTTCTCCCTTCTCACTATATCCCTACTTGCCTTCCTCCACTCTACTGTGCCTTCTCTTTTACTACAGAGGTATATTCCCAAGCGAATCTGACCATTTCCAGTTAAACTGTCTACTCCTTTGGCTGGAAAGAAAAAACAACTCACTAGCTAATGGCTGGGTTAGAAAACAAGAATAGCAGACAGGACATGTCTAGTATTCTTCACTCTGAAAGAGTCAATGGTGCTGAACATGATTATACCTTACAGCTACTGCAAGGGGTAACTACCGAAGCAGACTTACGCAGCACTAGTACTTTGTATCTGCTCTATCAATAGGAAACACGATTAAGAGAGTTACTACACATTATTCTATATTTTTTAGGAATCGCACCAGCCCGAAGTTGTTAAGAGTAGATATGGCACCCTGGTACCGTGACCCTAAAACGTGGAAAAAGCAAAATGTGGGCAAACCTTTAACGGGTCCGAAAGAAACAGGCAATGGTGTTCACAGTTTTATGACACCACCCATTAAGAAGGTACCATAAGCACTGTGTACCACTGACACTGACCCCAGCGGAGTTAATGACTTACAGGGCGTGTAGGTTATGGGAACATGCCTGTGCCGCACTTGCAGCAAGAATAAGAGGCATAATATCTCTTACTATTCACCTGATTGGTGACAATTACTGCTTGGTTTTTGCCTCTGTGACAGTGAGAATCCACAGTGTAAGGCCTGGCAATGAGCAAACTCCAACAGCTCTTATTATCAGAAAGCTGCTACCTGCTTCCAACCTCACCTGTGACCTGTTCTCCTTTCCCTCCTCAACAGAGCTCCATAAAAACACCACTGGGTTTTTCACACATGCTGTCCTTGTGCTCAGGAAGACCTCTCTGCAAACCTCCGTAAAGCTTCCCCTGCCAAACTCTCATTATCGAGTTGTCTGTGGAAATTCCAGATGCCCCGACAGTATGGCCACAGGGAATAAGAGGGCTCCTTAATTTGTATTTCTTTTGTACTTGTTCATGTTTCCATTTTGTTCTAGCGTAAAACTGGAAGAAGTACTGCACACGCACAAGGCTTGTTTAAGAGCAGTTCTCTCTAACATCCTTAATACAGCCACTGTGGATACCACGGGATCAGACACTGGCCAGGCTCAAAAGCGCTCCCGAAATAGCGTCCCCTTAACTGCCACCGTCAGAGCCAGCGTAGCAGGAGAGATGCACCACGGGTCTGATCCAGCTGGGCATTTCTCACTCGCTCTGAAGCTACAGCTGAGATTCCCTGTCACCACACTAGATGGCAGAGCTTACAGAATAAAATTCAGAAAGTTCATTTGAGACAGTGCACGTGGGCCACGACTTCCTAACAGCTATGGCTGTAGAGTTGTTTATAGAATTGGAATATAGAATTGGAATAGTAAATATCCGGCCTACTGTCTTGGTTTTGAAATGAAAAAAGGTGGCAGGTTTGAGGCTCCTGATCTTAGGGCAGTCAGCTGGCTGGTAATTCTGCAAAGTCACATGTAGCTTTCCAAGATACGGTCCAGCAACTGCTATCACATTTACTGAATAAACAATGGTGCAATGAAGCCTCAATGTTCACAGAACACTAACTTCCAAACTAATGCCACATCAGAAATGCCTGCATGAACAAACTAAAATCTTGAATTAATTCAAAACAGAATTGTGTCCCTGAGACTTTGAGAAACTGTCTCCTTGCCCCTTTTTTGTACTGTCGCTCTGTTTGGTTCCAATGAAAGTTTTAAAAAAATACGTTACATTTTGGAGCTTTTCTGTTAATCTGCTTAGGAAATTCTCTTAGGAGGCAGAGGTCTCCATGTTCTACAGGATATGAGCATTTCAGGAATTCCTGGAGAGGAAGGGCTACCAAAAACCAGGGGTAAGTTACCGTCTGCAACGATCTGTGCATTTGCTTCAGAACAGGAACCTCAGTCCTCAGCATCCTGTGAGCTCTTGGGCTATGACTCTTCTCTTCTGTCTAGCATCTCTGCTTCTAACCCTCAGTGAGTGATCAGTGACTCAGGAATTTCAGCCTTAGTATTCGCCAAGAACCTTGTTTTAAAAAAAGGAAATAGAAAATAAATTAGAGACATCCTAAGAGAAGTTCCAAAGCACAAATTCGCTCCTACCGGGACAGGGTATCATTGTTACAGCCATGACCGAACCACCTAAAACTAGTTATATCCAGCATAACATCCACCCATGTTTTCTCCCCTCTGTTGGCACAAGTATTTGTGTGGATGAAAAGAAACATTTTTTTAATTTTCTGTGTTAACTTTCAGCTGGATCAGTTACCTGATCTGACCCAATTCAATGGTCACATGAAAGCAAAGGCCTGCACAAAACAGGCAGTGAGGACAGGGGAGCCAAAAGGTCAGATAAGTCTCTTCTGCAACAGTGTGGACTTATGCTGGACTCCGGTGCAATCCTACCAGGAGGTTTGCAAATTATGAAGCTCTTTCAGGTCCTGCCACCCACTGCAGCCTCTGCAAACAAGTAAACATAGGTAAAGCTGAAGCCCTTGCTCACAAAAACCTCCCTCACCTCTGAACTGTGGCTGCTCCACAGCAGATTACAAGGATGGCCCTGGTCTAGGAGACCACAGCACTCAAAGTGCATTTGCATCACTGGATGCTGATGGCACCTGGAATCGACTGGGCAAAAATAGCACGTGCCCTCTGGGGACTACGTAGGACTTGAGTGGGAAACTGGGATCTGGATTACAGAACTGTCCTTTCCTGCCTGGCTGTGTGGCAAGCTTGTCTCTGGTGGCACCTAGGTCCTTTGCGACTCCCTCTTTTTATTATCATTCAAATGCATTACTAGTAACAACAATTACTCTCTGAGTACTCAAAGCAATCTGTGTGCTTTGCTTTAGTTTCTTCTGCAGGTGCTGGGTGAAAGAGAGTCTGGCAACAGAAGAGACTTGTATGAGCATGGAAGATGAACAGAACCAGAGGAGACCTTTGCTCTTTTCTTGCTCATTAAAGCAGCACCCTGCCTTTCATCATGCGCATTTTCGTGCCTTCAAAATAAACTGTTCCTTAAGGATTTCTGTAATAGTCACTTCTAAGCTGTGTTACTTTGGTGTCTCTTCCTTCCTAAGCTGTTCTATCAAATATATTTAAGAAAAGAAATACTGGGGTTAGCAGCGCTAAACACTACCTCTTCATCTGTGCTGAGGGCTGGCAGAAGGATGCTCTTTTAGTGTAATGATACAGTAAATAATGATTTTTGCCTGCTCTGCTTCAGGGAGATGACTAGGAATTTTAAATTGCAGTACATGCATACTAACAGCAGTATGTAGGTGCCCTAACTGATAATCCCAGCTGAGCAAGGTGGTGTACAAATACAGAGCATAGGACTGTCTCTGTTTTGAATGCTAGAAAAAAGGAATATAAGTAAACTGCGAATATATCTACTAAGCAAAGAGTTTCAGTAGTTAACACAACTCATTACTGTCAAGTGTCTCTTTTAAGTAGGAAGGCTAAGCTGCACCTTGAAGTATCAACAGTGGTAAAAGAGAGTGCACCCAAACCCACATTCACTGAGAAAATGCCCAGGCAGGTCCTAGCTTCTCAGCTCTTTTCTTTCACTGTATCATTGAGCAGAAGATCTGAGCAGTGCCTCTGAGTTTAGCACATGCCCGAACGCATCCCACACATCAAAGTACCAAAATAGATATTTTTACTTAAGCACCAGGTCAGCACTTTGTTGGGGAAGGGCTTCAGAGAAAGTTTCTTAGCTACTGCGGTAAGCAAAGAAAGGAAAAATACTTAGACCATGAATTTTGTGTATTCACACAGGCCACCATATGCCATATCAGCCAGGAAACTTCACCGCAAAGCCTGCACACTTGTGCTTCTATAAATTCGAATGACATTTACTGTCCTGTTAAGCTGAGGTAGTACTGCTCTAAATGACACTGAAAGATTAAGAAGTTCACACACTGGAAATAGACTTATTGGGACATCCACTTAGCCATTCTCTTTTCTAATGAGATAGTGGATAAAATCTCATCAGTGGGCTTTAGAAATCAAGTAATGACAACACCTTTGTTCAGACGAAGAGAATGGATTTTAAAAAGGCAGCAGTCAAATCTGTATGGAACTGCCTCCCTTAACTCCTTCTCTGGTGTTAATCTTTGGTGTCAATGATCTACACTGATAAACATTTTTATAGCGTGTCACTCCAGAATTACCAATTCAAAATACAAAGTCATAAGCTGCATTTACTAACTTTCTTGAGTTCCTAGTAAGATTTATCTGTATAACCTTTTAATTTTGAAATAAAATTTGACATTATCACTTCAAGAGGAAAATTGGGTAGTAAAATGAAGGCAAATTAAAATAAACATCAAATATCCTCTGCACTAATGGACTCTGAAGTCCCGGTAGTCAAAAAAAGCTTCTTGAGCATCGTATGGAAGACAGGAGGGCAGGACAATGTTAAGAAATCCAATTGTAGTCGTTAGAGTACGATGCAGAAGTTACAAAATTAGTAGTGAATTCATCTCACTTCTCAGGGATACGAGAGAAAGCCTGAATTTTCATCAGTACAAGCATTAAAAGTAGAAGCCGGTACCCTCAGCACACCCCTGCTAGAGCATATCAATCTAAGGCCACCAGTACTGCTAGAATTAAAACTTCATAAACTTCTGCAGTTACTATGGCTCCAACGCTTGCTTTCATACCAAAATAGGAAGGAAACTCAAGCATTCAGTCCTCAACTTTGGTTTTGTTGTCGTGTCATCTCCCTTCAGTTTTGCATTATCTGTCGTTTAAAACCCCTGCAGCATGGCTACCTTGTGCAGAGTGCCTAGCTATAGAGACAAAATGAGGAAAGGGGGGGGGGGGGGGGGGGAAGGGAGAGATGGTAGAAAAGGGGCGGGGGGGGAAGGAAGAGAAAGCAAGCTTTTCAACTTTTTCTCACCTAACTTCGGACTTTTTTTTTTTTTTATTCTGACCTCCCTTTTCCCTCCCTTCAGCCGCCCCCGCCCGCCGCAGGGGGCGGCCCGACGGCCCCGCCAGACGCCGAGGGGAGCCGCCTCCCGCCCCGGGGGCGGCTCCTCCCCGGGGCCGGTGCCCGGCTTAAAGCGGCGCCGGGGGTGGGAGCGGTGGCTGTCCCGCTGCCAGCGTCCGGCCATGGCCCGCGACCGCGGCCCGCCCGTGCTGCGGCAGCCCGCCGCCGCCTCCGCCGCCGCTCTCCCCGCCGAGGCCCGCGGCTGGGGCTGGCTGGGAGCGGGGCTGTGGCCGGCGCTGGTGGTGGGGCTGCTGGCCGCCCTCGTCGCTTGGCTCTGGTACGGCAGCGGTGACGGGCGAAGCGAGGAAAGCGGCGAGGCGGCGGCCGGGACGGCCCCGCTGCGGGGCGGCGGCGAGGGGCGCCCGCAGGCCAGGGCCGAGCCGGCGGCGGCCACAGGTACCGGGCGGAGGGCGGGGGGGGGGGGGGTTGCGGGGAGGGAGCCGATGCTCCGGGGGTCTGGTCTGCCCCAGCCTGCCAGCGAGGAGTTGGGTTTGCCGCCGCTAAGCTTAACTGCGTTGCTTAAACCATGCCTGTTCTAATGAAATGTCATTTTTAGCGGATCTTCTGGCGAGCGGTGAGCAAGTGCTGCTGGAGGCCAAGGCTGCTGCCGTGTCCAGCCCTCGGAAGCCGGGAGGGGATCTGGCGGCTGTACCAAGGAAGGAGCTTAATCACGTTCCAAGTGGTGGAGTTTCAGGCGGACCTCTGCAGATGGAGCAGCTGCTCCCGAAGCAGGGTGCCACCGACTCCAGGGAGCAGCCAGCTGATGTGCGCGGCAGCCAGCCAGGCGAATTGAGACCCGAGATGGGACAGGCAAGCGACGGATGGTGCGTGATGAACTTGGCAGGAGCCTCTGATGATGTCTGTAAGGACAGAAATGAGCAGCAGCCGGGTCAGCCAGCTGAGAGCAAAGACTTGGACCATGAAGAGTGGGAAGTTGTTTCGGAGCACCTGGCCTGGGGGGAGGCTGGCAAGAACGGCAGCATGGAAGATGCCGACAGCAAGGAATGGGAACAAGGGGACTGCTCCGATGGGGACTTCAAAGCAAAGAGAGTTGCAGCTGTGCCCCCCATGTTTCAAAATATCCACGTGACTTTCCGTGTGCACTACATCACACACTCTGATGCTCAGCTGATTGGTGTTACTGGTGACCATGAGTGTCTTGGCCAGTGGCACAGCTATGTTCCCCTCAAGTACGACAAGGATGGCTTCTGGTCTGAATCCGTTAGTCTGCCGGTGGACACCAAAGTAGAGTGGAAATTTATCTTGGTGGAGAATGGGAAGGTCCGACGTTGGGAAGAATGCGGTAATAGGACCCTAGTGACTGAACATGAAGATCAAATTGTTCATCAGTGGTGGGGATACCATTAATGAGATATTGGAAGCTGCTTACCTAATGGCAAACCTGCTTAGATTAACCACAGGGCCCCTAAACTTCACCCCTTCTTCAGTAGGAGACCTTCTCAAGTGCAGAGCTCTGTTAAGTCCCGTATCAAACCTGGTTAAACCATGTGAGCAGCAGATCTTTGCCATCCCCTTTAGGAAATCCATTTGGCAACCTGAGAAATCAACTTCAAATGCGTTCTGAAGATGTGCAAGGTAGGCTACGAAGGCGTGAGCAGCGTTCCAAGCAGCTGCCTGTCCAGGTAAATCTGGACCCTGGACTTGAGTTTGTGTTGCTTTGAGTGGGGCTAAGGATGCATCTTTGTACCGACTGCTTAGGGCTTTTGAAGCATACTAGGAAGTGTGGTTACCTACACTGTAATAGTAACTTAAGTGTTTTAACTTATGTAATGTATTAAGTAAACAATAAACACTTTGAGACTGACAGTCCGTTATAACTTGACCAGTGAACTGACTCATTTTAATAACTTCGATCGAAGTGAGTTACTTGACCTGAAGTCTTAGTGCTAAAGAATTCCTGCCAAGTGGCTGGCGCTCTTTGGAATAACAAAGGTTTAACCCCAAAGTACTTCATTCTCTAGTCCCTGCTCTCCAGGAAGCACCTCAGCTCAAACGAAGGCTTGGCAGATAGGTCCCTTTTAGTCAGATCATCCTGCTGAGAGGAGAGCAAAGGTCAGAAAGGACTGTCTGGGCTTAATGAATTACTTTGTCAGGGTGGGAGCAGGCTTTAAAAAAAAAAAACAAAACAAACCTGGACTGCTGTGATGGCAAGGGAATAGGATTCTCACTGAAATAGAGATAGGTGGCATATTCTGTCTACCTAGGAACAATACCACAGTATTGTTAGTGATTACTTAGCTTAAGTTCGGGTTTGTTTTTTTTTTTTTCCAAGACTAGCCTTTCAACACAAATTTCGTTTAAGTTGTGGCCTTCTAGTAAGCCAGATAAAGTAGAATGCTTCCAGCTTCAACCAGTTGGTATTTTTTACATGACAGAACCAGAAAGCTGCTCTGCTTGCCTGCTTTTTGTATTTTTGGTTACAAATACATGATGCCACTTCAGCAAGCTCTTCTTTCCATAATGAGGAACCTAGCTCTAGCTTGCAAATATCCCTCCCCTAGAGTGAACTTGGTCTGAAGAGCATAGCTTTGTAGGAGTTCTGAAGTGCATTAATTAGCACTTAGGTTTGGAACATTTGCTTCAAAAGCATACTGCTGATCTAATTGCCTCTGCTAATTCTTTCCTGCTTTGCATGGTGGAGCAGTCTGAGTATGTGAAATGGAATGGGTTTTGGTGATAGACTGGAAGATGAGCTTCAGAGGCTTACCTCCTGCATCTAATGGTTAATGGATGTGCAGTTGGTGGGATAATAGTTGAGCTACTGTGAAGAACAAGTGTCTGAAATGTTGCTACTCGGACTTCAGTACCAGCTGTTTCATGAAACAAATCCATTGAGAGTGGGCTGGGCCGTCTGCTCATGCAGGCATAGCCACAAAATAGCTAAAGAAAATCTTGGGGGGGTGTTGAGGGGAGGGTGAAGAGGGAGAAAGACTAAGGCAAAGGAGCAACTGCATTGGCAAGCTGGAGTTCTCATGTAAAACAAGCCCCCCCCCCCGCCCCCAGCAGCTACTATGTGGCAGAGCAACTTGTTCTGTGGGTCAGTTACTTCTACAGACACTAGCTTTGGTCTCTGGTTGTCTCAAGCAACCTGAAGATTCAGATGAATAAATTTAATTCCTTCAACAGACCTTTTATAGAAGAGAACAAGGGAGGAAATGTGGGTGGGAGCTAAACTCAAGACTGACTGTAAGCTTTTTGTTAACTGCTTGTCCAGGATGAAAAGTACCCCTGTAACTACTTCTGCATGAGAAGTACTGCAGGTCTGGAAGGAATGTGGTATCATTTCTGGCAACTGACTCAAAAGGGAAAGGATGGAGCTGACAATTCAGCAGGTGGTTGATGCTGCTTCAGTGATCTTAAACCCAAGTGCATGTGCACACACTAGTCCTCAACTCTCTTCAAGAGGAGACTAATATGGGTCTTAAGTTACTTACTACATGAACTTAAAAGGAACATAGGACATAGTATGCCCAGGGTTGAAAAAGAAATACTAACATGAAGCTCATTTCATTTTAGGGGCTACTACTTCACTGTAACAAATATTTCCACCGTTTAATTATGACTATGATTACTGTGTACAAACAGAAAGCTCTTAATTTCTGTCCACCTGCACCAACAGTGAGTACACAAAACACTTGTATGGATTTCAGTCAGTAACTTACAGCTTTAACTGAATATCGCGCTGGAACTAGTGGCTTGGTACCTTAATTGCATTTTTTTGCACTTAGCTTTTCTAACAAATTTAAGTGAACAAAATCCCGAATATACAGAGGTACAGTTGAAATAGAAGTTGATCTTCAGAAATCACTGAAGTCAAAGCAAAACATGTTATTTCAAGCTGTTTACAATTATTTTTTCACATTAATGCAAGCTCTTCATATAGTCACATATTGTCAACATAAAAAGCACTTGTCCAAGAGCCACTGCCATTTGAGTGTATTTATACATACATTGGAGGCTTGTCTGAGAAGATTAACTGTGGTATCAGATTAAGATATTCACTAGAAAGCCACTTAACCTACACTAGAATAGATTCTCTAATGCAATGATGAAAATGTTTCAAACAGAATAACCCCGAGAAGTCTCTCAAATTAAGAATAATTTTTTTTTAATTAAACACCCTGCGCTTTGATCCCACAGACAATGCATACAGTCCTCATGATTGCATCATCTTGCTGAATGATCAAGCAAGGTTTCTACAAAGACCTGCACTGCACTTTTGCTATAACCTCTGAATTATTGTGCTATTCACATCACTGCTTGCCCAGCAGGGCCTATGCTATGTAAATTAAATGTTATTTGTATGGTGAAAGAAGGAACTCTGTATTATTGGAGGAGCCAATTAGTATTTTCTCTAAGTTTACAGAGATGATTCCTCATTATGGAACAATCTATTCACTCAAGCGTGAAGGTAGACTTAAAAGTTGCCCTGCTGCATAAAAATGATTATGCTAGAACAGGCTGATATCCAACTAGTACAATGTTCTGGCTGTGAGACTAGTGAAGCTACATGTGAGAAACAAGTTCCTGTTGACATTCCTATGTGGATATAACAGCCTAGCAGCCCACAGCTCAGGATATCTAAAAGCAAATAATAAACCATCTCACTCACAGCCTGGCAAAGCCAGGAAGACTGCAACCAAAGATCTACTTTTTAAGTTCACTGGCTCATGCTGCTGACAACAAACTTCTGACAAATTTGACAATTTGATTACTTACAGCTGAAATGCAATTTACTCTTATTTGTGAAGTAGTTTGGTGTACAAATGCTAAATGCTGCACCTGGATGGCAAGCTGAGCAGACAGCCTGAGGCTGGAATGGGTACTGGCCGTAAACCAATTTAAAGTCACATACAGGAACTTGCATTGCAACTTGTTTGCTTCCTATTCGCTTTGCAGGTGCCTTTGTAAAAACCATGCCCACCCCACATGCTCTCTGGGAGTTAAACTTACTGTTTGGAGCCTCTCCACATGATCCATTCAAAAATATTACACTGGTATTAGGTTTTCTCTTTAGGGGGTTGGTTGCCATCTGTGGTGTCCTGCTGTGGTCAAGATTTGCCTAACAGTCCTCCTGTCATCCACCTGTATGACATGGAATAACAAAGTGCTATTCATGCTGCAAAGTCCAGATGTATAGAGCTGCTCTGGGGCCCACAAGTCTGTGAATCTTTTGCTTCCCCAGGCCAATTCTTTGCCTTCTGCTGGTGGCAGGGAGGAAGCCCAGACCTGTTCCCAACTCCGCTAGATTCCAGCACGAGGATGTTAAGCTGACTTTTTGCTTGGCAGATCTCCCTTCTCTCTGGCTACTTGTACCTCTCCACCTGCTCCCCTCTGTTCACAGGGCTGCAGTCTCTTGCAACTCTTCTTAGCTTGGCTCTTTGAATGCAACTGAGAGTGTACTTTTCATTGACCTTTTCAAACCTGCTGGGCTATGGAGTGAATACGTGCTCTCATTCTCTAGATCTCGCCCTTTTCTTATGAAAACTTTGGTAGATCTGTCAAATATGTATAACGAGTCCAGACTGTGATACGCAAGCCATCTGAAATGATCCTTTCATTTTCAATGCAACCAATTCCTAGGAAAGGGGAGACACCTTTATTAACATTTTGACTAAGCCTGCAACACTGTTGCCAAAAATGACAGGACCAGTGGAAAAAAATTATTAGGAAATACAGAAAATTATCTAGATTAAATCAAAATACTGTTATAACTGAGGACACCTTAGGAACAACTCACTAACCTCTTATCACACAACAAGACCTCAAACTAAAAAACCCTCAGATATGATCTACTCTGAATACAGTCCTGTACCTTCAAAATCAACAAAACCAAGCTTGTATCTGCAAGGCTTGTGCTCATGAAGCTACTTTTGCTGAGCCGCAGCTACAAATAATTTGGACAAAATTTGGGTAAGCCCCTTGAATTCAAGCAGGGCCTTCCATGCTGCTACAAATCCAAGGCCATAATTGCTTTTCAGAAAACAGATAATGAGGAAAAACACTAACGCTAGTGAAGCTGCCCCACTGGCACCTCTTGCTGACCCTGGGGATGGTCTACTTCTTGGTGCTCGGGTACCAATTTATTGCAAAGGGACATCTTGCCCCTTGTTTTGTCAGTACTGTTTATAGCAAGGACTCCCCTCCTACCAGGCCAGCAGCTTCCTTGATCAGCTTCTCAGACAGCCTTGCTAGACTGTGAAGGGGCAGCACTATTAATCTGCGCTTCACAAACAGTCCCCAGATAAAAATCAAATGGCAAATTCTGGAAAAGTACTCAATTTGGGATGAGTACAAACTTCATCCTCCCCTGTCTTTTTTTTCCAACAACTATCTTGTTCCCTTAGATATTGTCAAACACTAATGAGGCTTTAAACATCAATCTGATACTTTGGTGATCCTGTTCATCTTACTACTTTGGAATTGTTTTTAGCATTGGATAGTCTTTTAACTCTTCTAAGCGCACAAAGTCATTTGCCCTCTGCTGCAAAATCCTCAAATGTCAGAACACACAGGAGGTTTTAAAATAAATTCAGGCGTGCTCAACATGTGTTCCTGTTTAGTACTAAATCTTACACCAGGAATGGCCTTTGAAAATATTATTCTTACGCACTTGTATAATGGGAAAGTTGTCTGTATTGGTGACTCAACTGAAGAGCATTTTGGAGACCAACTGAAAGTAATACGCCCAGCTAGTTCAGCAAACTCCCTAAATACCAGGCTCCACCACCCATATTAAGTCATACTGTTATAAGGAAAAAAGTCAGTATAGAGTCAAAATGCATTTTTTTCTGGCTAAACTTCACCTATTCTTGTTTTTATAGAGGGACACAGATTGAAGAAGGACAAGAAGTCCCAAACTAGGCACATACACATCCCTCAGCTGCAAGTCTAAATGCGACTGTTACGCTTACAAAGCTAATCCCAGTGCAGACTGTGGACTCTCCCCTTGTACTATGAATCAAGCCAAATATCCCAACAAGCAGTGTAAATGACATAAAAAAATACTACTTGATGAGTCCATTCTGCCTAAAGGAATCATAGTATAGGATGCAATCTGTGCAGTCTTGCAGTTGTAGGTATGTGGTTCAACACTTTATCTCAACATTAACAGGAGCCATGGGCAGGTTTCCTGCTTTTATTGGAAATACTTGGCAGTGCTGGGACATCCAGATGACTTGGAATCTATTGAAGTAGTAACATGAAGTATGGAGGGAAGGGCAACGAATTTATTTTAGAAAGGAAAAAAAAAAAATCCCAACAAACCATTTCAAAACTAACTTTGTAAAAAATAGGACCTGAAATGGCGTGCAAGATCCAGAACACATGGAAGAAATGCTGGAACTTGAAGCAGCCAGCAGTGCCCTGTGGCCAGTATTACTCACAGCACACAGCTATTGAAAATGTCAGTGAAAAGAGTCTGTATTTAGATGTATTTCTACTCCTCTGTACTTCCCACTCATTTAAAAACTGTAAAAAGTGTCATGGTTCCAGGCAAGAACTACAAAATTGTCAGAACTTTTATTATTAATCTTTAAAAATATAACATATTTTAAACACAATGTACATACGTGAAAGTAATCACTAATTTATACGGTGTCTTCACTTTGATAGCTTTTCCTCCTTTTCCTTTGCTTTTTCTATCTTCATTTCCTGAGTTCTGATCACTGATGACACGGCTGAAAATAGCAGCAAGAATGGATTACCTGAACACCACCTTATGTTAAAATGATTGAGGTCTCAGATGCAGACATCTAAAGCTTTGTAATATCTTCCTGCGTGTTACACTGTATGTATCAAGCCCTTATAAATGCAACTTTAGTTTGCAATTCTTTATACGCAGGACCTTAACAGAAAAGATAAAGCTAGTTATAAACAGGCACCACCTCATCTGCGTTGTGAAGCCAAAGCACCAAATGCTGGAGAGTGGTGAGATGCTACTGACTTCAGAATTTCTTTTTTCGGATGGTGTGAAATTAGTACCTTTGGTCCAATGGTCATGGAAACGGGTTTACTTAGTGTGTACATAAAAGGCTTCCCCCCCGACCTTGTATATGCTAACTCTTGATACACTGCAGATATGAATATGTAATTTTATGCGGACACAGAAAACAAGCAAACTGAAGATGTTAATGGATGGCAAAGAATAAAAATGAGAACACTTACCTTACACTTTATATATAATTTGATTAGTTTTGCCTAAATCAGGTCACTTGTATGTCCCTGACACGTGCACTGTATGACGTAGGGAAATAATTATTTCCCACAACTATGCAGCGAGACTTAACAGGGAAAAGGGGAAGCAACTGGAATGTGCAGTAAGAAAAAGTGCAGATAAAAGAAATTCCATCTCACTTGGCATCCCGCCATCACAGGAGTTCATGTGCATTTTACCAGTGACTTCAAAGGGAGCAAGAAGAGAACCTGAAAAGTTCTCCATCATCACTGTGGTCATCTCAGATTTAAAAAAAAAGTTGAGCAGGAAAGGCTATGCTTCTGAGGCCACTGCTGGGAAACTATGTTTTTGGAGTCCACTGCTGTCAGAATATATTTGAGTTTCCATGAACGAGTCATCAGCTTGTTAAAAAGTTCATTTAATTGGACATGACAGCACACGAGGGCACCCTTCGCCAGCTGCCATGTTTGAAATGTTACGGATCTTGAAGCTTATTAGAGTTAAGGGGCTGAACAACAGTGCATTGTGGAGTTAATCTAATTACTCTCCTAGGAGCAGGATAACGTAGAAGTGGGTACTGCTAGTAAAACAGTCACATCTAAACTGACCTCATGCAAAAACACAGCTAGTGCTTTGGCAGGTAACAAGAACAGTTTCTGGAGACTGTGTTTTTTTAAAATAAAACAGGAATATTTTTTGTAAATTCTGGCACCTTTGTTTTTTATCTGTAATGATTCCACCGGGTTTTGCAGGCTTTCCTTCTTGTTCTGTAGCCTCCTAGGTGTATTCTGACTAGTTTCCATGAGCTGAGAAGCTAGTGAGAAAATTATTCATCAGTATGTTATCACAGATTTTTTTTTTTTAAAAAAAGGTCATTACTAATTATTTAAACATTCCATCTAAAGTAAAGTTCTTAGAAAATAAAATTTCAAACAATAAAACTTCCAGTAGCAAAGAAAATGAGTAAGACGACAAGGTTATTGACAGGAATTTACACTTAGCGGTACTTCTCTTTAAGTGAAAATACAACCGCATTTCTACTTTGCCTATAAATTTCCCCATTTGGGGAATAGAGAAAAAGTGCTTAATGTTACTAAAATAGTGTTTATGCCCACAACGTCTAAAGTCCCTCTTTGCCAATAAAACTGCAAGGGTTGTACAAAAGAAAGCAATAGCGTCACTTGCATTTTACAGATGCAAAACTAAGGTACAGAAAGATGTAACTTACTCAAGCCAGGAATAAAACCAAAAATTCTAACTCTTTTAAGATCCAGACCAGTGCAGAATTCAACTAGCATTGTGCCTGTCTGACTGAACACTAACACCCACAGATCGACATGGTCATGCCAGTACTTTACGAACAACTATGGTCTCCCACCCTGGAGCTTCTTCTGACCAGAACTTGGACTGTTTCCTTTTTGTTACAGTCATCAATTCTCAAAAAGAGGCAAAAAAAAAAAAAGGAGCCAGAGATGGAGGTAACTGGCTGACCGGATTAAAAAACAAAGCAAAAAAATCAAAACACAACAAAAAAAGAGTGATGCCACTTATCTTTCTCTTTGAACTGAGCAATGACTGGCGACTGGCTGAAGGTTACACTTGTGACCTGCTAGATTTCCTGTGGCCTACACGGAAACAATTTGGGGTTTATGTCCAATTGCCGAGATGTCCACGCTCCACCAAGCCTGCGTGTTTCCTAAAACACGTGCAATCCAGAACCAAGGCTCGCAAATTGCAGGGACGGTTGCATTGCTCTACAGGTACAGAAATTTCTATGTACTCACTCACATAGCCAGTTCAGCACTTTGATGGGGAAATGCCACGCACATTTATGCTCTGCTTACGAACAGGCATTTCTTAGTTGTTAAACATGCATAAAAACACAGATTAGCTAACAAATATGCACTTCATCTTTGCACAGCCAGACAGCCAGAGGAAGCAAAGGTCAATGAACAACAATGTTCATGTTCTAGTCAGGATGACTGCTCAGCCCAGCTGTTTTAGGTACCACTCTGCATAAAGAGAAGATCCTGATGTTTCTAAAACGCAAAAGATAAAGTGACTGAGGAGAAGTCTGCGTTAACAAAGTAACAACACAATACAGACATGCTAAAGTTCAGTTGAAACTACAAAAAAATCCCACCTGAGAAGCAGGAAACATTAGTCCTTTTGAACTCCTTGGAGCTATGGTTAGATTTTTGCCTGTACCAGAACTAGCTTAGAGCTAGGTGTTCAGCATCTCTATTACACTCCTACCTGCAGTGCTTATGTGCCCTCTAAGACAAATGATGTTTTCAGACCTTGCAAAATAGAGAAATGTAATGTTTAAAAATGGTTTTTGGTAAGTATACTTGAAAATTTAGTTCCTTCCCTGTTTTTCCTATTGCATCTACTCATTTTGGGGTCTTTCTGCCACTTAAATGTAATAAAGCAGTCCTGACAGCCTGGCTCGCTGGCACGTAATTAATAGACTACCTTGAAAATGTTCACCATCCTCACACGTATTTTGTGATGCAGGAAAGCTTATTTGTATCGCTTAAGAGCTACACAGATGCGGCCTTACATCAAATATTTTCAGTAAACCCCAGAACTTTTCTACGTGTGTTACAGGAGCCACAACAACTATTACAAATATTAGTATTAGGCAACTGTGTTGCCTGTTACTGCAAATATTGATGTTAAGCATCCCTACAGTCTATTTACTTGAATAAAGCAATTTACCAGTTTTTAAATTTAGTGGTGTATGGAATTTATCTTCTCTTTGTATGATACATTAATTAGCTGCTACATTTTACTCACAACTCATTTTTCACAGAAAAAACCTTCTACTTCAACAGAATTGTGACAGGGCGAAGGCAGTCTGATGTAAGCAAGAACAGGTCACTGTTAGGTAAGTGTGCCAGAACCATTAATGCAGTGCTTTGCAATAACCATCAGTACATTATGTTTCAATAAATCTGCATACTATAACTGCACTTGTTGGAACCACAAATGGAAGATCAATCCCGTGTCAGCGCCGTACGTTTGAGAATTGCTGGCATTTATGTTCAGCAACATGAACGGATTCCATAAGCGACGTATTACGAAGGTACATAAAAAATAAATGCAGCATGAAGTACAGGTACCACAATCATAGACGGTAAAAGACTGTATCAGTGAATGATGGTGGGACTCCAGTGGTTTCTAGAGAATTGCTGAACGGCTGAATTTAACCTACAGTTTGTAACTCACTTGCTGTACTGGCTGAGAAGAGACCCAGCCAGGCCCTTTGGATCAGTAAATGGGACCGGGCTTACTTATCTGGAGGACTGTAACTGCACCCTCTGGAGAGCCAGCATTCCTTGTGGACAGTCTATGCTCTGGTGAAGCGCTGGGGCCAGCTGCAAGGTCATCGGGTGGAGCAGTTAACAGCAAGTGCACTGGAGACCTTTCTCTGTATCTCTCCTCCCGAGAGACCTTCTTGGGGGAGGATATATAACGAGGAGCTGCTGAGAAAATGGATGCACCTCCTAGGAGATATCCAAGCAAAGAGCAGTGAGCACACACCTGAAAAGAAACCCCCACAGCAGCTTTGACATTATTTCTTGTAACAGTTACAGGGCTGGGTTCCCTTCATTGCACTCTTTCGTACTTTCCACTCCTCATTAGTAGCCAAGGTAGCGGGAGACTATAGCCTCTTTGCAAAACATGCTTGTTTCTGTTAAAGTGATTGTCATGTGAAAAATGGCCAGTAAGCCTGCCTAGCATAAAGTAGGGCCTGCTTTTTTCTGCTGACTACTCGCTTCATGTTTACTTCCAAAACAGCCTGATGGGAGTATCATAGCTGCTAACAACCCAAGACTCCCCATACGTTACTGATGACTTGGATCTCATTACTTAGGTATAAGAAGCAGAAAAAAACAATGTTGCTTACACAGGTCTGCCATTTCCCTCCTTTCCAATAACTGATTGATATGCCTTGAATTCCTGGCAGAAAGAGAGTCATAAGGAAAAGAGACAAGATATGCATAGAAATATGCAATCAACGGATTATGTAACATGTTTTCGTATGTATGGCACGCAGTGTGTGTGTAAAATAAAAAAAAAAAAAAAAAAAAGGTTGCATGCAACTAATGAGGGGAAGATTTACTACAATTCTCTTGTTCTTCCCATAATCTGTTTTCTTACTCCTAACACCCCTCCTGGGACGTCTTGAAAATAGTTCCCAGGGTTTCTAACAAACTCCTCTTCAACTACTTCTCAAGTCTTCTATGTAAAAAACGCTACTTGCAGCTATTTTGGAAGCTAGGAAAAATCCCTGGATGTTGCAGTAGGTTTGCTAGAAGGCTGACAGTAACTACCCAGGAGATTTTCTTTAATACTCAGAAATATAAGAAGAGGACCCATAGTAGTTACTCCTCAGGACAAACAGAGGAGTTCTAGCCTCTCTCTGAAGCACAGTGGCTTAAATACTAATAGAGAACAATTAAATATATCAGCGTCTGCAGGCAATTTTCATAGAAAATTCACAGAATGGATAATCTATGGGCAAGAAAACAGAAGGCAGCTAAGACTAGTACCTTCAAACCCTGATGGTTAAAGCCATACCCTTTTATTTCTGTTAGGTTACTAAATTCATGTCACCACATCTTAAAAGGTACTGACCACCCAGTACTTGGAAGGAAATCAATGAAATCTGCAATGACCTGATTCCTCTCAAAAGCACATCCGTATTTAGATACCTGAATACAGAATTCAAGAGCCTAAATTTAGGCACCAAAAATATGACAATATTATCCATGCTAATTAGACAAGACTATCGCTATTGATGAATAACTATCACAGAAGATAGCCATTTTAGGTGTGCTGGTATCAGCCTCCGTGGAGCTGGTTTGCAACAATATACAGATTTTGCGTAAGTGCAATAGAGACTTTGCAACAGCACCTGCTGAGAGGTATCTGAGTAAATGACCTAAGAAAATATACTGTATCTGGACTACATTTTTTGTAATATTCTGTAAAGTTCCAGTTTGACATCAATATGGCATGTTCATCCTCAAATGCAGCCAATGAAAACTTACCAAGGGATGTAATGCCTTGGGGCTGACGATCCGCTGTGTGTAAGCATGAAGGATCCCTGCAAGCAAAACGATGCCAAAACTTGCATTCTGCAAGTATTATGCTAAGTTTTGGTAATGCTAGCTAGCCTCCACAGTGAGAATGTGAAGCTCTCATATGTAATCTCCAGATCTTATACATGTAAATTAAAAGCAAACAATGTAAATAAGTTCCAGAGCTCACTCTTAGAGGGATGAAAGTAACATCACAGCTTTTGGTTTTTAATTCCCAGGAAGCTTTCAGCATTATGAATAAAACAATACTAAGAAGCTCAGGACTGATGTTGTATTAAAAGCCTTAGAAACTGAATCTCAAATGAGTACTTCAATAAGCAGGTTACTCAGCTAAGTGAAAGCACTTCTCACTGTCCGAAAGTATCCTTTTCCACAATGCTTTCAGCAGTAGAGTCTCTAGCTGCAGTCTCCCTGCATGGAAAAACATATCGCCATCAAAATCACAGCAAAAGCCGTGCCAGTAGGATTGGGACATTTCACATTTTTAGAAGCTAAGCTTGTTTTTCAAGCAGAGTGCAATGGCAGCCACATTCTAATAGTGAAGCAAAGGCATCGTAAAATTGTTATACGAGTTCACTAAAAGAAGTCTCTTAGAGCTGGAGTGAATTTAGACTACTGAAGTAATGGGTATCTTTGGGAAATAAAGGACTAGATTCATTATGAATACTGGGTATTTATAAGGATGGAAAAAAGACAATAAACTTCTGCTTTAGACAACTAATGCCATTGCAATCTTCCTTCTGGTTACTCACACAACAGTGCTTCTATTTAACTTCTTCAGACCACCTTCCGGTTATGAGGTGCTTTTTAGCCCATACCTCACCTAATAGCATCAGATGACTACCGTAACGTAAGTTCTTGCCTTTTCCAGGTTTGGATCTATGTCTTTTCTCAGGCACTGTAAATTCTTCAAGTACAGTGGTATTTGATGAGAGAATGGAAATGGGTCATTGATTAATTTCCAAAAACCAGCTACACTCATTTTAAGTATAAGCATCGAGAGACACTCGGAAGTGTTCCAGAAAAGTAAAATCTTGCTGAATTTTATGCTGACCTTTTGTAGAAATGCTCCATTTCCACCAGCAGCTCTGCTATTCCATCTGAATGTACACAAAACCCCCCTGCTAAGCATGCTTGAAGCATAAAAAGTGCTACCTTTATCATACAAAACCTTCTTGCTCTATGTCAGGCTTTCTGGGACAACCTCAGCTTTAGAACAGACAGAAAAAAAATCAAGTAAGACTTCACAGCAAATGGCGCTTGCCATTTGGCATCTTATATTTTGATACGGTAACTCTGGATATAGCACAACTTTTGATTAAGGTACTGGGAACAAAACAAAAATAAATAATAATAATAAAACTTCATCTCAGTTTTCACAGGAGACAATCAACAAAATCTACCTAGCAGCACCTTATTCCAGCTTTCCATATACCACTTGCGTATCTTTTGGTAAAGGTCCTCTATTTAATTAATAAAGTATCTATTTAAAAGGAAATTCATTAACTTCTGCGGACTTCAGCAATGTCCTGTGGATGTCATTACCACACTTTTCTTTACAGAAAATGCCAAGGTGACGAACGCCTTTTGGTAATCTTTCTCACTTGTTTAACACCGATTCTGTGGTACATAGAAACACAAGCTTTGGAGATTAAGGACACAAACCTGGTGAATGTATCTTATACATCACTACTTCATTGAGCTATCTCAGAATTCTGATCTACAAGGAACTTCTAGTCTTTACTAGAATATAAACCATTATTTTCTTCCCAATTTTTAAATACATTTTGTGCAACAACTCTCTTTTTATTTCTCACAATATTGTCTATATCATCCTATTGTATTCACTCGATCAACATCTGTATCTCTGTTGTCCGTGACCTTTTCAGAAAGGTGATTTCTCACCTCTTGCAAGGATCTGATCGTAGGCTGAAGACAGCAGCGCATCCTCTACTCGCACCGTCTCTGTGTAGAAGGATGTAGAAAGACAACATCAAAACTAGCACTACCAACAGCACTGAGATAGTCACGTACTTTGACAGTTTTGTATATTGAGGATTGATTAGGTGTAGGATTCCCCCATCCTCATTTCAGCTCTGCAAGAGAACACTGTTGCAAGGGAGAAAATTTCTCATAAAATCCACACGGTCTGAACCATAAAAGCTCGCACCCATATGTAGGAAAGAACAATTTCTCCCACTGCCACTGTAACCAGAGAACATAGGCAATAATCATACAGTACAGGCTGGCAAAGCACACAGTTGACTGTCATGCCTCCAAAGGACTCTATCTATGATAGGCAAAGTCAAGGTAGGAAGAGGCAATACATTCACTGCTTAAAAAAATCAGACAGACAGACCAACTTCTGTGCATGAACCCTTTTTCCATTTGTGAAATAGAAGCTTCTATATTTAAGCAGTCAAAAAATTTGCATGTTGATAACAGGCAGATCTTTTTTCAATAAAAAGACCTGGGAAAAGCAGAAAAACCCAGAATACATAGGATATTGGGACTGATGTTATTTTTTTCCACCAGTATGTATTATGGGAGAAGCGTCACAGTTTAAATAAATTTAATCCTAATCAAAGTCCATGAATTATTTTTTCCTTTATGAAGCATCCTTATGTTCTGGATTAGAAACATCAGGATTTGTGTTGTATTGATTTTTCAGCTTCACGTGCCACTGTCATTATCGTTTGTTTGGTAAAAAAAAAATTGCCTGCTTCAACAATGAGAGAAGGGATATTTATATGAGGCAGAAAAAGAAGAAAGGAGTTCTAAATTCAAATAAAAGCAGAAACACCAAGAAGCAAGCAGTAAAG
Source organism: Harpia harpyja (assembly GCF_026419915.1). Taxonomy (NCBI): domain Eukaryota; kingdom Metazoa; phylum Chordata; class Aves; order Accipitriformes; family Accipitridae; genus Harpia; species Harpia harpyja. The sequence continues at coordinate 2,635,570 of NC_068941.1, forward strand.
GCAAATGGTGTAGTCACCTTCTATTTCCCTACTATCTAAAGCATCCAAGGAACCTGGAAAACAACAGAAGCTTTGGAAGCTTTCAGATTATCTTGAGCTTACTCGTACATCCAACTTTCTTGCAAAAAGGCATCCTATACTGCTCCTGAAACACCTGACTAGCCAGATTCTAGCTTTAGAAGACTACAGAAGTACACAGCACACAACAGAAATAACTGTATTAGTCTTACACTGTATTCCTCATGGTTGCTAAAGGCGATTTTCTCCCACCATTGCTGTCATTGTTGCAAAGATCCACAGAGGGAATGTCATTGTCTGACCTTGTTAATTCCTGAAGAATCCTCTTTAGATCCTGCAATGGTTCTTCCTTCAAAATGCCTGGCTTGGAAAGCATCTGAAATAAAATCATTCAGTTACAAAGTATTTATAAAGGCACTCTCTTCTTCAATTCTTACCTATACTCATCCAAAGTCTCATGTTTTTCCTCCCTCTACTCTTGTCTTACCAGTTAGAAACAGGGAAGATTTTTTTGTGATTTTAGTTAAGAAGTGTTGGAGGCTAGATGATGATAACTTGAAGACTGTCAAAATAGTCTCTGAATATGACTGCACTCTCATCTGGAAAGTCATCTGACAGAAATGTGTAAAGCAACTAAATGTGATCAAGGGAGAACATGGCTAACATCTGCGTTTTGAATAAATGTTGTAAAAAGGTTATGACTACTGTTTCAAGGTCGAAAAACATTAAAATAAGCCTTTAATTATGAAAGCTTCCCCCCACCCAATACAACCATTACCTTTTTCAATACTCAGAACCATTAATCTTTGCTTATGTGACAACTCTGTTTTCTCCTTTTTAACCTGTGATCCCAGGTATTACTGTACAGTACACAAACACAGCTCTGAAGACAGAAATACGAGTACATCAGGGTGTTTTCTAGGCACTCATTTCTATAACAGCTGAGTTGTCTGCAAATATAAACCACTTTATTGTCACAGCCATCCTGTGAGCTGAAGTGCAATATTATTCTCATTTTACTGATCAAGACTTGAGGCAAAAGCCTGTTCAAAGAATCCTTTCTTTCTGTGAAGAACTGGATTTTTCAGACTACTCAGCACTTCACAGGTTCAAAGCACTGCTCCCACTGACTTACGCAAGAAACATTTTGCTAACACGTTTTCATTGAAAAAAATTTCACTTCCAATTGGAACACACTAGTTTCAGCAGAGCTTATATGGAGAACAAATTCCTCAGCTTCATATTGGGTCAATGTGATACTGAGTCAGACCAAATCCTTCTTTCCCACATTCTGGCTAAGAAACCAGGCTACTGACCAGGTAGGGTCTCCGTCTCAAGTGTTGGAGCTGCTTCATTTTGTACAATAACTAATCGTGCAGGAACCAAGAATATTCAAGTAGACCTTGAATCAAGTTCTCCTACAAGCTGTTAAGTCCTCACCATGGTACTACATTAAAAAAATCAGTCCTTTTTCCTTCTTTATCCTCAGAAGTATAAACTGATTAACTCAAAGAAAAGAGAATGGGAGTGCCAGATGCTGCAGGGATTTCAAAGAATTAACTATCCTTTGTTCCTTGATGTAAATGTTTGTCACCACATCAGAAAGTAAAACAGAAAATACTACTAAAAATATCTGCGCTAACTTGTAGTCTACAGATTTTGAGGTAAAAACTAATTAAAAGACCTCTACCAATTTCTGTGAGAGATACATCAGGTCCCTTTTGGAGAATTATACAAAATCTAAACAGAAAATACCAAAAAGTTGTGGGTTTTTTTGCATGAGATCGGAGTTGAAGTTTTCTGCAACGAAAAATTAGAACAACACTAGCATTTAAGTAATCTAAATGTAGATGTACAAAAACAAAAGGAAGGACAATGATGTGTCTTTTAGGATAAAATTGGTCAAAATCAGTGAAAGCCAGCTTGGAGGACAATGTAAGTATTAAAAGCTACTACGGGTCAATCAGATGATGAAATTTATCAGGAACTATGTACAAGACTATTTTCACTGCCAAATATAAGTGATTTACAGCAAGTAAAGTACTAGCAAAAAAAAAAAAAAAAGTGAAAACCAAACTGCTTACAGATCAGTACCTTCCATTTTAATAGTTGATAAATGTTATTGGTGATAGAGGTAAGTTAAACTCCTATTACAATCTATAGAATTTCTGGACTGTCCAGCTGGTTTTTACATGTATTTCGCAAACAGAAAAAAAGATCTTCTGAAAGGCCGTAATGTACAAGAAGCTACAGAAAATGGTTTTACCTTTGGTGTTAAGAATTTACTCTCGGACACTCCTACCAGATACTCTCCCATTCAGAAATTCCATGTTATTTCAACCCTTTGGAACATCCCTGTTTCCCATGCAGTTTCCCATTTCGAGGCAGGTACTCACAGGAGGGGCACAGCTGGCCAAGTTCAGGGAAGGTGACACGACAGCAGAGTGCAGGTGGGAAAGAGGCACTATGTGCCGCAGCTTGCCTGAAGCAGAAGCTGATGAGTAGCCCGGGCCCTGCAGCTCCTGCAGAAAAACATTAGCCAAGCAGAACAATCAAGTATAGCTAAGCTGAATAAATGGGTATAGACAGCATGCCCTCTCTAACAGGGCATCTCTTTTAGTCAAATCTTTTATAATATGTAGCACTCAATTCTCAAAACACTTCCTAGTATTTATTAGCTGTGCTCAGACATAAACCTTTTAGTGACTGAACTGGGTGCCAAGAGTGGCAGTTTCATTTATTTTCAGAATTTTAATATATGCTCTGGAATCATTCAAGTGGAGGACATCTCAGGGCCACCACAAAATTAAAGTGTCCCACAGTTCTTGTACCTTTTTTCCTCCACTTGGGTGAGAATTTCTTTCACTGGAATATGAGATTCCCCACCTTTGCCACTGTTCATATAAAGTACTTTTGTATCACTTAAGTAGATTTGTATTTTGAATGTAGTATTTCAATTCTCACTCAAAACTAGCAACTGGGGTGGGTGACTAAAATTAGTAATTTCTTATGCCGAAATTACTGTTCCAAGTGTACTGTTCATTTATAGCAGTAGTTTCACTGCAGCCTTCACAGTCTATGGTTATAAATAAGGCAAAGGTAAATAATATTCTCTATTAAACTCATTAGTAAAGATAGAGATTAGACTAAATCTATTGGGCAATAAAAATTCTGGGCTCTATAATAGAGACACTGGCTTTACGTTACTGCATGATTTTCCCTCAACCCTATCTTTCACTAATGCTGTATAGCTCAACAGATGTCAATTACGTGTCTTCCTTTTTCTGTCCCAGATGCCTCATGACCATATTTCCTTTCCCCTTGCTAACAACTCTTTGCTTTTTAAAAATGATTTTTCTTTTGTGTGCTGCCTAACGAATTAGCATAATCAAATTAAACTCAGAGCCCTTGTTTGCAGCCTGTATGTAGCTTTAAGGTTGCTAGTTTTATTTCAGGCCTGAAGAAGGATGTGGGTGCCCAAAAGCTTGTTAGTGCTTTCTATCTCTAACAGTTACACTAGTAAAAGACAACCCTACAGACCTCGTTCTCTCAATTAATTTTTCATAATAATGCCATGAACATTTCTAGCTTTTATTTGCCTAGGGCCACAAGAAAATGCTTAAGTGTCACTGAAACCAACGCTTAGCAGCTGAAGCATGTGGTGCCATATTCCTGTAGCTGTTTAAGTTTTTGTTGCCCTTACTGTAAATAGCACTTCCAAGTAACTGAAATTATGGACATGACTTGTGCAGCAGTGAGGTATTCCATGTAAAAAAAGGTTTCAGAACACAAACTTTTTAGAGTACTTTGCAATAAATAGGGTTAAACCTAAAGTTAGAACACAAAGTAAATGCATCTAACTTTATACCATGCTTCTCAGTAACGTACTTACTTTTACATCTAGAGTATGCTGCAGTCTGAAGCGCATAGCTTCTTGCTCCTGACACTGGATTATGCACTGACATTCTGCAAATTGCATGGATGCCTGTAAGAGAGGATAGAAGAGGCATAAATTAATTTTGCTCACTTTCTGTGGATTACACTCTTTCCCGTTTTCTTTCTGATAAACAAGGTACACATACAGATGCTATATTTATCCACTGCTATTAGTATAAAAATACTGCAATATGACCAGATGCCTTTCTTGATAGGCTTACAAAAGCAACTGACTGGTTATGTGATCCTAGTAGCCACAATATGCACATCATAATATCGCAGAAGGGAGCTAATCCTGTCAGGGACAGTCCTAGACCTACTGAACACCTTTGGGATTAGAAAATTCAACTGTGCTAATAGTGCAAAACTATACTCAAGGTTTTAAAATGGATGGCCGATAACTTTGTTGACCTATCTTGGTTGTTACATACTCTTTCTTCTTTAAAAAGTTTACTCTGAAAAGGTGTGAGAAGATCTAAGCCAAACCACAAAAAGAGAGAGATCGATCTTCATGAACCAGACTGCTTTTATCACTCTAGCAGAGTTCCCTCTTAGGTTTTAAAATAAAAATAGCTACATTATTAGAAACTGACTCTCTTTCTATGCGTCTTTATGATTGTCACTGAGGCATCGGCAGGCCCCCTGAGGCACTATGCATGTATCATTACAAGCAGCAGCTTTTTGAACATTTAACTCTGAACCATTAATGACAAGCAAGAGGGCCAATTACACTTTATGATGTTTATACAATGGATGCTCTGCAATGGTATATACTAGCATCCCATCAGATGACACAGTACAACCTGTACTAATTTCTAAGAATTGTTACTCAGTGTACCTTATATGCCAGTTTTCAGTGAGCACTTGCCCCTACTGTCTCGGCTCCTTTGTCAGTTGGCTGGTACTGTGCACAATGATAGTACTACAAAGGAAGTTTCTAGTGTCAAGCATTTTAAGTGAGAATTGCCACACTTGGGAGGAAGTATCACAGTTACTTTTTTTTTTTTTTTTTTTTGAGTAATAAAGCTATTTGAGAGTGACACCTTACATGAAATTTACATCTGAAAAGCTAGAATTCTGAGTAGCTGAAAAGGACTCTTCCTTCTGGAAGAGCAGCAGCTTACCTGTAGGACACCTGGGATTTATGTGCTAGTCAGACCAAAATCTAGAACCTGGCCTTAAGAGTCAGGTACGTCAGCAACACAAACGTCAACTAAAAAAGGCAAATGAAACAACACAACGTCCTTAAAAATGTCCCTCACCCAGCCACAGCTGGCTGACTAAGGCCCCAGAAAGGGCTGAACATGGACAACTGTGTTGAGTCAGCATGTGTCAATGCTCAGTTCCAGTGGAGCCCCTGTTATATGGAACAGTAGTCTCTCTCACCAGAGAAAGGAGCTGTGCCAAGAGCCAGCAGAAGGTCTGGAAGGTCTATCTACTGCCTGGAAGGTCAATCTGCTTTAAATTCCCTGCAGTTCATACTTCCCTGAGCTAGTAAGGAGTAAATCAAGAATTCTCTTAATGAAAATAGAAGCCTTTTCCAATTAAAAAAACAGAAGACAGTCTTAACTGTAGATATCTCTTCAGGTTAGTATCTTAAAGTACATGTGAACAGAACATATTAAATACAACCTAGGTAAGAGGTCAGACATTTTTTCTTCCCAACTGTCTGTTGAGGAAAGCACCCAGTAGTCTCACTGAACTGAAAGCTACCTTAAATTACCTTATCAAGGGCTGTCTCCATCTTAGATATTTTTTCTTTCAGATGTTTGCTTTGTGATCTCAGGATCTGCAGTTCCCCAGCAATCTTGGTATTTTCTGCTGTAATATAGCTCAATTCTTGACTTAGTTTACTATTTTCTTCTCTGAGGTAATGTTTTTCCTGAATTTAAGATGAGGTCAACAAAGTATGAGTCAAAAATTTATAACTACCTACATTATACATACTTGTTTTCTGCAATTTTTTTTTCTTTGAAAGATCTTAATTAACCCTTTCAGAAGCTTAACCATTGCATCTTGCAAAAAGGTGAGGTTTTGCAACAAGAACATAGGTCTTATAAAGAAAAGTACAATTGGACTGGTCCTGACGAAATAGTATCCCAGATTTCAGACCCATTTTGAAACTGCAATTTTCAGCTTCAGGATCCAAAGCAAGTAAGGAAGGACAGGTTATAGTGAACAGATATAAATGATCATTCAGTAAACTCCAACTATTGGTAACTGAATGATTTATCACAGAAAATGCTAGAAAGATCTCAGTATGCTAGACAGAGCCTGACATAGAGAGTTAACAACCAGAACTGCAAAGAACCGCCTCAGAAAAGAAAGAGGGGAAGCACTGTGGGCCAAATTCAGAAGGATACAGAATGCATTAGTTGACATTTTTAAAAATAACTGATATTTAAGAGCCTGATTCTCATTGAAACTAGTACTGTTCTTTCACAGAGAACAAATATGAATTAAAACCTGTCTACACAAAATACTAATTTCTGTGGTGGAGATATTCCCTGATACATGCTAGCCAGACGACAGGGAAGGTGCCCATTACATCAAATAAAATTCTCTTCGGCCCTTCTTGGGCCAATTGTGCTGTTGGCCGTGCATTTCTCCAACGAAAAATTTCTCTAAATACAGTTAAATACTTTTACAGGGAGCTCTTGTGACCTTAGCTGCATTTGTCATTGCCTCTTCCAAGAATTTAATCTTGCTCTGTAATGCATCTATCTGTCCCCGCTTGACTGTGATCTGCTTCTGCATTCCCACTGCAACTTTCATAGCTGTAAAAGAAAAGGTTAATTCTCAATGAATAACATTGATTATGTATTCTGAGTTCTGACCAAAGACTCTGGAAGTCAGTTATCAGCAATATGTTAGAATAAGTAAGTTGAACCAGGATCCCACAGTCACTTATGTGCACAAACCACCCACTAGAATCAGCTGGAGTTTTGTCCAAGGTAGTGGCACCAGACCCATCACACACACAAGACAAGTGTCGTGGTTTAACCCCAGCCAGCAACTAAACACCACGCAGCCGCTCACTCACTCCCCCCCACCCAGTGGGATGGGGGAGAAAATTGGGAAAAGAAACAAAACCCGTGGGTTGAGATAAGAACAGTTTAATGGAACAGAAAAGAAGAAACTAATAATGATAATGATAACACTACTAAAATGACAACAGTAATAATGAAAGGATTGGAATGTACAAATGATGCGCTGTGCAATTGCTCACCACCCGCCGACCGACACCCAGCCAGTCCCCCGAGTGGCGATTGCCCGCCCCCACCTCCCAGTTCCTATACTAGATGGGACGTCACATGGTATGGAATACCCCGTTGGACACTTTGGGTCAGCTGCCCTGGCTCTGTCCTGTGCCAACTTCTTGTGCCCCTCCAGCTTTCTGGCTGGCTGGGCATGAGAAGCTGAAAAATCCTTGACTTTAGTCTAAACACTACTGAGCAACAACTGAAAACATCAGTGTTATCAACGTTCTTCGCATACTGAACTCAAAACATAGCACTGTACCAGCTACTAGGAAGACAGTTAACTCTATATCCCAGCTGAAACCAGGACAAGAAGATGACAGCATTCCCTGGAAATACGCATAAAGATCACCTAAGAAAACTCAACTCATGGTTTAAGTTTTACGGTATGTAGTAAACGATAAAACAAAAACATGCTGTCATCTGCAATACTTTTTATTTATTTCACAAAATATCTGGAATATTATTATACCAGCTATTGAGGGATCAATACTTACAAGAACCCTCTTGTTAAAAAGACAAACGTGTGTGATTTTGGGGAAGTTCAATCCGTAATTACCATTGCCATCAGATCCCTCCATAGTCTTTAGAGCAGTCCTGGTCTGTTCCAGTTCAGCTTGGGCAGATTTCAACTGCATTTTCAGTCGGTTTGCAGTATTTTTCATCTCCTCAATTTTACCCTGGTAATTCCTCTTCAAATCTTCAAATCCCTCTGGTGAGAGTAAGTGAAGATTTAAATTATAGTGACAAAAAAATTATCATTCTTCTAGACTAAGATTACTGACTGGCTGCCTACTCTCTTTAAAGGAGTATTAGATATGCAGAGAGCTAAGACATAAAGCAAATAACACCCACTGCTACCAAATGCACAACTAGTAGTTCATTGTCTTGCATGTCAGTTTCACCAGAAACAAATGTGTTCTTCGGTTGCGCGCCAAAGCAACAGTTCAAGAAAGTGATATAAATCCACATTTCTGAGTTCCTGCTGCTAGAACCAACCGCATATTGTGGAAGTTAAGCGTCTTGGTGAGAGACAGCATTTTGCCCTGATCATTCTTCTCTCCAGCCACACTTACAACCAGACTTAGGTCTGAACTGATCTAATTTGTCAAGCATTTCCCCGCAACTCTGCTTCTCAGCTCTGTTTCTTATATCTCTCTTCAACTCCTCTTATGTCACCCATACCACTACAAGCCAGCCAGCTGTGTGCTCAGACTCTTTATCAACAGCTTGGCCCTAATTCCTCTGTGGTCATTCACTCCAATAAGCCCTCCCTAAATCTCATTCACCCCAATAGTACTATAGAAACCTAAAGCACACCTTCCACGTGAAATCACAGTATCTGTTTAATTCTTACAAAACTTAATGAGTTTAGTAGTATAGCTGAGTTGTGAAGAAATAAAAGTTACCAATGTGTATTTTATAAGAGTACAGGGGTGCATAGAGAGCAAAGCAAGTGAACAGTATCATCTGGCTGGCTGCAGTGCAAATTTAACAGAGGATCTCCCTGACTTTTGGTGGTTGCCTTGGGTCCAGCCCCTATATATATATATTTATTTTTTTTTAAGTATTATCTCAACTGGCTTCCCAAACATTAGTTGTGAAAACAGTGGAGTTAGAACATGAACTTTTAAATAACATTGTAGCAGAACTACAACAAACACAAACCTAGCTCTACTGTAATTTGACCATAGATGGTTAATGGGATCCACTAGTGTTCTTAAGTAACACTCAGGGAAAAGTGCTCAAGTTTCTATTCTGTGATTTACTAGATCTGCTTCTTTGGTCTCCAGAGTCAGGTGGTTTAAGTATTTTCGCTCAGGGTAGTGAGTGACTGCCATAAGGATTGTATTCCCATCGTTCTGTGCCAGAATTCCAAACTATGACATTGCTCTCTGAAGCAATCTGACCATCCTGTGCTGGCAGGGAACCTCCTGCTGTACCAGCAGCCATATTTGGATTCAGCAAGCAAGCTGCTCTTATTTTTAACGTCAGCCCAATTTAGCAGCTATCAGAGCTGAGCTAAGTTGAGCCTCCCTACCTGCAAGGCCAGCCAGCTCACTCCGACTGGCTTGGAGTTCATTCATTAGCTGGTCTTTCTCTAGTTTCGTATCATTAAGTGCACGGAGCCTCTCAGTGCATGTGTTAACCAGTTTAACCTTTTCCAGTTCCAGCTCACTCAGTCTGGCCTCCAGTTCGTTTATTCTAGCTTCTTTCTCGTCCTTTGCAATCTACTTACATAGAAAACAATAGTAACTATGTGTTATATACATCATTATATAAAATAACCATAAAGACGTGCAGACATCATCATTACTTCAAATCTCAGCTGTCAGAGAACAGTTTGGGGCAAGAAAGAAAAACAGAGTAAAACAGACAAATTACTTTTGAGAACATTGCTAATCCAGGCAAAAAGGGTACAATAGAATCCCATCTGATGGCTTTACAGCATGTTTAACCTTACCAGGTGCACAATATGAAAATGATTTCCATCCTCTTGTAGCTATAGCTCCATACTCACTCCTAATGCTCAACGGTCTTCTCACAGAAGAGGATGACATTCTCTATCTGGAGTGAATTTTTTCTGAACATGCTGACCTGCATAAGACTACCGTATCCTGTAATTCTTGTCTGAGAAATAACCACTCATAAACAGTGTCCTCCATTTGGAATTTTGAGTGCTCACTGTCTTGTTATTTCTCAGTAACACTTCGTATTTCTGGTTCTGCTACTGGTGTGGACAATTGTGTCACCGAGGACAGCACATTACATTCCAGCTTTCATAAGCCTTTTGGCAACTGCTTTTCACCAGTGAATTATTCCTTTTTGGTGGTAATGTGATAATATTATTCTTCTCTGCCCACTAACTCTTTTAGTGCTGTTAGGATTCAAAGTGCATTGCTGGACCTTCTTTAAAACCACTATATTAGCACATTAAGATATAGATTTAAAAACAGAAAATATTTACTGTCTTACAGAGACATAAATACAGCATCATTTGCACACCTTAAGTTCTTCTACTTTGACTTTCCAGTCATTTATTTCTTTTATAAACTGAGATTTCTCAACTTCCATTGCTCCAGCAGTTCGACTGTACTGGCCCACAATCTGGGTCATGTTATCAATTTGCTTTTGGAAGACCTCAATAATCCTTTCCTTCTCTAACACCTGCAGTTTCAGTGTTTCACACTCTGACTGCACATTATGTAAACAGTCCTCTTCATTCTTCAGATGCTGGAGTTCCTGCATCCTACTGCCAAGTTGTGAATGTAGCTTCTTGATTTCCTTACTGGTAACCTCAAGGGCTCTCTCTTTCTCCTGCAGACAGGCTGTCAGAGTTGACAATGTTTTCTCAGCAGTCTCCAAATTGATCTGTTTGGCTGTAAGATCTTCTTTAACTTTACAGAGCATTTCCTTGGTTGACTCCAGTTGGACAGTCAAAGAGGAGATTCTTCCAATGCTTTCTTTTTTTTCCTTAACTGCAGCCATCTGAATAATAGCAATAGAAGGATCAACCAAGAGAAATGTTTATTTCTACCTTTAGAATTCCCTTTCACATTTCTGGTTTTCTACAGTTCATCTTAAACATCTGAGTTTTACAAGAAAATTAGGTCAGCATGGTCTGATCTACAATGACTGTGATTCTTCTGGTTTTCTTTCCTCTTTCTCCATTTTAATAAATGAAGTATTGCTTAGAACATTGGGTCTTTAATCACAGAAAACTAAAAATGTTAAACCGATGTTAAAAAAAAAAAAAAAAAAATCAACCGGAAACGTTAGTACAAAATTTAGAGCAGTTGAGGCTAAAGAACTTTAAGTGTTAAAACTCGACTGACTGCACTGTAAGTTGGGGGGAAAAAAGTATGTATATGAATAATTTATTACTGATTTTATTCCTGCAGGCAGCAATGGGCACCATTTAAAGCACAAAGTACTGTGACTCAGGAACTTCTAATAGAACAAAATAGAAACAGAAGAAAAGAATGAACTTCCTGGTGGGAGGATGTTAAAGGAAAAATATTAGATTGAGAAAATGTAGAACAAAGTGTGCGGTAGCACAAGCCTGTGGTTCGGTAGAAAACAAAGGAATTAACTTGATCTTTACTCATAATGCAAAGTGGATTACCTAATTACAGCTCATTTTTGAGGGTCTGAAGTCTTGAAGAAAGGAGAACGTACTACAAGTCAGTGTCTAGGAATCTGCTTTGTCAGAAGTAATTCTTTCTGACATAGCGCTGCATTTCAGCTTAGGGTTATAAACCCGAACTTCATTACGTCTTCATTAAGCACTACATAAAGTAAGGCATTATGAAGGCCTTTAATGTGCTAATTATTCTTACAGAAGTGCTCACTACCAAAACCACTACCTTCAATAGTTTGTTTGTTATGTCTGGCAGCATCAAACTTTCTGGAAATTTAAAAAAATGTTGCTTTGGAAGTTTACATTCAAAATCAAACACATTATCAGCAGAACATTCATTTTCGTCTAAGGCAGGTACGTCAAAAATCCAAGATTAAAAATAACGCTTCTAATTCCTCAACAGTGTTGTGGTTTAACCCCAGCCAGCAACTAAGCACCACACAGCTGCTCACTCACTCCCCCCCACCCAGTGGGATGGGGGAGAAAATTGGGAAAAGAAGCAAAACTCGTGGGTTGAGATAAGAACGGTTTAACAGAACAGAAAAGAAGAAACTAATAATGATAATAACACTACTAAAATGACAACAGTAATGATAAAAGGATTGGAATGTACAAATGATGCGCCGTGCAATTGCTCACCACCCGCCGATCGACGCCCAGTTAGTCCCCGAGCGGCGATTCCCCCCGCCCCCCACTCCCCCCAGTTTATATACTGATGTGACATCACACGGTATGGAATACCCCGTCGGACACTTTGGGTCAGCTGCCCTGGCTGTGTCCTGTGCCAACTTCTTGTGCCCCTCCAGCTTTCTGGCTGGCTGGGCTTGAGAAGCTGAAAAATCCTTGACATTAGTCTAAACACTACTTAGCGACAACTGAAAACATCAGCATTATCAACATTCTTTGCATACTGAACTCAAAACATAGCACTGTACCAGCTACTAGGAAGACAGTTAACTTTATCCCAGCTGAAACCAGGACAAACAGTAAAGAGAGATGAAGGTCAGATTAATAGGAAAAAAATGCAAATTCTGACTGTCATGTATCTGCCTCTTTGGAAGGAAAATTTTGGCACATGAGCTCCAGAGACCTCCCAACCATGGTAACCAGAGTCACAGTATTTCTATCTGAAGTACAGCCCCCAGGTTGGTGCACTTTCTGTCCTGAACACTATCACGCTGCAGTTGCTCACCAACCTGGCGCTCCATTTGTCTGCAACATTCAGTCCTCATTTCCTTCACTGTGTTTTCCATGCACTGCAACTGTATGTTTTTGTTGTCTAGTTGCTTCCTTAGATGGTCAATGGTGATGCTGCTGTCTGTGTTCCGATCCCAAAATCGCTTGTTCTGCTCTTTTTCTAGGCTTAACTCTATGTCTTTTTTATGAAGTTCAGTCTACAAGAGATTAAAGTCATCTCCCTTCTTGAATCACATTTAGGATTTTTTTTGTTCCTTCTCTTAACATTAGCAACACTCAATTACACAATTACATATCTGAAAAGGGACTACTGCATGCATTTACACTTCGCAGAAGACAGGAATATTGGCTAAACTAGTCTGGCACCTCCCATATGTTTTCTTCCAACAAAGCAGTAACTTTCAGCTTTATATATTGCTGCTGTAATTATTTTGAACCATTAACACCTCAATGCTGACGTCTTTCATGTCATTTATATCCATCCCAAAATAAGTATAAGCTACAAAATGAAAAAAGATTATATTGTGTCAACATCAAATGAAAAACAATGAAGCACTACATTACATGCCAAGGAAGGCTGCTCTTGATATTACCGCTAATAAGAATTGTTCATTGCTTGTTTCATTCCATGCAGTAATTTGTCACATGTTCTCCAGAGCTCAAATCTTTTCTACCTCAGACATAATCCTAACAGTACATAATTGAAATTATAAATGATAATTTAAAATGTAAATATTGAAAATACTAACATACACATTTTAGAGCTACCAATTTCCAAAATATGAATTTAAAATATGCCCAAACTGAATTATCAATAGGCATTTCTGCCAATCATAGCTTTTGCTATTGTTAGCTATCTGTATATTGATAAAGCTGAAGTAAAGAACTAAGTAGGAAGCTCAGAGAATGGCAGAATGAAAACATGAACTGAAGACACAGAAACAAAAGGAATCCTAAAATTAGATTCCTAACCTTCAATCATGCAATGATTATTCTGACTCCAGACTTCTCTATAGGTATGTACAATCTGTACAAAAAGATTTACACTAACATATTCTTGAATAGAAGAACACCATATGGAATGAAATAAAGTCAACACCTCCTTCAGAAGCACTGTGACACTAACTGGGCAAACCAACCTAATGAAACCACACAAACTAGTATCCCAACATTCAGTCATTAAGGAATTACCTCATGTAAGAAAAAAGCAAGGCCAATTATAGTACATGAAGCCAGTTGTGATGAAACCAACCCTATGTGGCAAAATTTTTTTATGCTGTCTGTTCAATTTGTGTACATTCTCAACCAGTTACAAAGGAATGTTTAGTACTGTTAGGAAAATCCTGGATATGTCTTCCAAAATAAGGACCAAGGCTCCTTAACAGAGGGATCTAAACTGTGAGGTTAAAGTGAAGGTGGCTCAGCATCTTTAATATGGTTTGCATAGGATTCAAGGATTTTGAATTTATGACAAAGTTAACCTTAATTCTGAATGTCCTGCATTGCTAATGGAAAAGGTCTTTGGAAAACTTTCTTCACACCTAATTCAAATTTCTAGTAAAAAATAATCCTCAAACTTATTTATAAGGGGGCTGCTGCCCTTCGGAAACAAGCAACATGCAAATCTAAACACCAAGCAGTAAGGAGAGGCTTTTAGAAAGCAAAATTTTTTTCAATACTATCACTTGTTTTTACCAACAATTGATGAATCTGGTCATTCAGATTTCCAGATTCTTGGCTGCATTGATCCTGTTCTGTCTGAGCTTCTGCTATTTCAGACTGAGCTAGGTGCAACTGCTTCTCAAGATCTTCAACCTAGAACACAGACAAATATTCATTAAGAACTATCTTAATGTATTCTATTTTAAACAGTACATCAGATTTCTTCTAGTTTTCTTCTAAGTTCTACTTGAAAGAAGTCCAAATGTCATCTTTTGGCTCAGCAGTTACTCCCTAGCTGTATTCAGAATTGTGTTGTCTTCTTTGAGTAATTAAGCTCAATTTCATTGCAGAGTTAACTAAGGTTCCTGAGAATGAATTGGCTTCCACCCTGATCCATAACTCTTCAAAAAATTCCTTACCTATGCCATAAACATTGAATGGAATGGGAAAAGAGCCACTTCAGAAAAAAAAGTTCAAGCTCCTTGCTTGATTTGCAGTACTACTAGTCAGAAAAGCCAATATAATGCAAGTGTAAGTAAAACGCAATTTATATGGAATCATTCAGTAAGAAAATACATGAAAACTCCTACAGTGCTCTTCTAATAAATACTTTAGGATCTGCAACCTCTCTTTTGGCTAACACCAAAATCTGGGCATTTCCCTTCTACTTCCTTAAAAAACATTTCTTCAGCTTGTGACAAAAGCAATAATCTCTTCCCTTCCTCTTCTGCCCCCCACCCCCTCTTTCATGCATTTGATTATAATGATGACATAATTCTTCTCAATTAGGAATGGACCATTTATGCAGGGCTAGTCCCAAAACCTCATGTCCTTCACCAAATGGGGGCTGGGAAGATCAGGATGATATGACAGGATGTTTCCAAGAAAAGTTCTGAAGATCTTCTTAGGATGTTTTCCTTCCCCAAAATCAGAAGTCTTCTCTTCCCAGAGCTCCAATGCCTAAGCAGCAGAAGGGGCATTATGAGGGCCTTTTCTTCCTGTCATTGCTCGAGCTCCTTTTTGAAAGGGGTGTCTCTCATCTTGTGGAGCCCTCCATCAGAAGCAGAAATCTCCCAAAGTCCTAGATGACTTCCCCCTGAAACCCTCTTTACACAACTACTCCATATTTCCACACAAAATCCAAGCCTGAAGTACACCCTCGATGGAGTTCAACAACTGTGTACAACATTATCAATAAGGCTTTCACAGTAACAGAAAGAGCTGTCCTCACACAGGGCCTTTCCTGTACAATTAAGTTAATTTAGGGAGAATTTGGTCCCAAGCATATATTCAGCCATATTCACTTTGTTTTTAATGATACAGTGACATTCTTCAGACACACTTAGGCCTAACAGCAGGTTTTATGTAGCTACGGCAGGGAGGTATATTCCTTCACTATGAATACGTTACAAAATCTAGACGCAAACATGTTTTGCTCCAAGTGGTAGTCACTTTCTCTGAAAGGATGCAACTTCTGGCAGCGTATGAGATGATGGACCAGTCTACAACACTTTTTAATTATTAACATAGGCATATCCAAACAGAACACTTACATATTTACATTTATATCCACTAAGTAAAGTACCAGATTTTCTGACTGCTGAAACCATCTGGTATCAACAACTTACAGTGGCTTTAGTTTTCACCTATTCCCTTGAAAATTTTAGTTGCTAAGGTGTTTACCTACCAGAGAAGCTGCAGAGAAATGCTTGTTGCAAAAGACAGACATACAGTTGTAAAACCTTTATTTAGATTCTCTCTCACACCTTCCCAGGAATGACTCCACATAACAGCCTGAGATCAAATGATCTCCAGCTATCAACTTGTCTCTCACTAAAGTCTACGTTAGCAACTCAGTGTATTACACTTCCTATTCAAAAACAATTTTTATTGGACCAAGTAGTATATACTATTATTTTACAGATACACAAAACCAACATTTTCTAGAGTTGGTAGACTGTGAAAATTCGCCTTAAATTGATTCCCAGTTTCCAATTTTACATCTGAGGTAAACATCATGAAAGGGAACAGACCTAAGGAATATACACTGCACTTACAGCTATATATGTGATATGACCTTATGCTGCGCATTGCATAATTTAAATCAAAGCATTTCAGGTAAACAGACCTAACATGAAAAGCATACCGTGTATTATACTCTTCCTTGAGGATGAAATACAGTAATGGAGATTAATTTAATTTACAAATTCTCCATAGTTCAGTTATGATGCTGTGAAAAGTCACTTTTGGTACTGACTAGTGTGAGTTTTGATACATGTGAATCAATGGAATTGATAAAACTGGAAACCTACAGAAATGATGAAACACAAAGTCCTTCCTGCTGTGCTTTACAGTGCAAGTACACGTACACCATGGCTCCACAGGCTTGACCTGCACATCCCTCCCATTCCATTCTCAGACCTTTTTGGATCAGAGACTATCAGCTCTGCCAAACTTCACAGCACTCCTGTGACCTGAACTTTCCAATAGTATGTAGGAGAAGGATACCTGAATCCTCATGACTTGTAATCTAAGCTGGATGTGGATCCACCAAGCATTTCTGCATGGGTCAGTTCCACTAATTTTTAAAGGGAGTGGAGAGCAACTGCTTTCAGGTCATTTTCTAAGGAAAACATGAATTATCTTTCACCAAAAATAAGGAAAAATTTAAAAGATATTCAAACTGTTTGTAAAACTGGAATCCAAAGGAGTGAAATAAGTGAAAGATGCAGCAGACGTGGTATAGGAACAGGATATAAAATGCTGCAGTTAGTGATATGGCAGAGATTCTGTGGTGGGACTGTAAGCAGTTCTCTCCATTTGTCTGCAGTTAATTCCCTGCTGTACTACCTGGAAAAGAGTTGCACTTCGGGCACAAGCGTAGTTAAAAGAAGTGTGTCAAGACTCATGTTTTCTAATGGGATTAAGAAAAAGTTTGAATGCACAGGTGGTGGCCAGCCTCTCTTTCTTGCCTGTACTATATCCTGCTGATAAGAAGCCTTTGGATTTCAATAAATGTTACAAGATTCTTAACTCACAGTGGGGCATCTCTGGGCACCTGAAGGCTTCTCAAGCGCTGCTGTAATGTCAATGTTCTCCCATCCTTGCACTTACCATGACAAAGTTCCCAAAGAATTTTTCTGGGCAGTCCAACTCAAATAAAAAGCTATTTTTACTACCTGTTTTATGCTGACATATTCTCTAGTGGTATAGTGAAACAATATTCTTGTCCTGCCTGTGCAAATGATGTTGGCAGTGCAGAATCATTTTATGTATTTCCACAAAGCATAATTTATGGTATGCTCTCAATACACTCAGCAAAACTATTTTGTGTTCAGTAAATTTTGCAAAGCTATTTGGTGTTAGAGAAAGATAATTTGTTCTTAAAAATAACAGGAACAAATAGAGTTAAGGATAATGTAATTTATCTTACTGTCCACACAGTTCTTCTGAAGCAATCCCTTATCAAAAGACTTTCCTTACATATCCAAACATTTCAGATATCCAGTTTCAATGGCACTAATGCTAACACACAAATCCATATACACACCTTGTCTTCATACATCCTCTTAACTTCTTGGAATTCAGAATGCAGCTGAGAAACTGTAGATTCCAGGGGACTACCTTGATGTGCAAGCACTGAATTTTGGTTTCTTGTTTGTTCTCTAAGAAAAGTTTTAGGTGGAAAAATTAGAAACTGTAAGAACCATGAAAGCGTGAAACATTTGTGGTTGTTTTCACTGCAATGAGTATGACCACTGAAACTTACTGCTTTGAAGTATGATTACCATACACAGTGAGATCACATAAAAATTACACCTTCCTACTGGTTAGATTTTCTCTCTGATATGTACCTCACATAAAATTACATAAATTGAAATCTTGATGGTTTTTATTCTTGGTAACTCACTGATTCTCAAGCAAGTTCTAAGAAAGCTAAGTCTGCTTTCAAATGCACCCCCCAACTATTCTACAAGCAGAACTGAGAAACATTTTGCTATCAGCTACTCAATCTGAACTATGCAAGTCAGATATTAGTGCATTCTAATATTTAAATCTCATCTTAAGTTTGCAACACTGCATGGCATGTCCTCATTTTTTTAACTGATATATTGAGCACCGATTTCTGAGTCATCAAGTGGCCAGTGACAATTAGCGTCTTTTTATTCTCACTCTACGGTTACCAGAGTCAACAGTACCAACATAGCTATTTATCCCAAAGGAAAATTACCTTTTCTTTAAAATTACTGTTCGTTACCATTTGTACATGTATGCAAACAACCCAACTGTTTACCCATTCTTGTTTGTGATTCAGCTGATAATGCTGCCGGAAATTAATATTTGTATCCAAATCCACAGAACATTTAGAAGGCAAAGGTCATGCTACAATGCAGCCATCTAAAACTGCACTCAGCCACAGCTCTTAGCTTACATACTCTTCCATCCCTTAACTTTAGCCATGTACTCCGCAGAAACTGTTCAAAACTCAGATAACAGAGACTCATCGCTCCAAAAGCTGGTGGCAAGAACAGAGCTGACAGCTCGAGCCAGTTTGAGCTTCCGCTGACTTTGCTGGCCTTACTCTTCTTCTGAACCGCAGCAGTCTAAGAGAACCAGCCCGAGTCTCCCGATTCTCAGCCTGCCTAATGCGTGACTATTTTGCCTCTCCTCTGTATAGCACAGTTTCATGGTTTTTTTCTTCTTTCCCTTTTTTTTCTTCATTCCATAATTTATGCAAGGACTGCTTAACTCTTTAAACAAAAACACTAAGAAACCACACGCACAGGGCCAAGAGCAGAGTATACTAGCAGCATAAGCCTTCTCTCAAATTAAGGTTACTCTTAACAATTTTGTATACTCTAATCAAAAAAACATACTGAATTATCTCCACCTGGCTTTGATACTATTTGCATAGCAGCGTGCACTGTTAGCTTTATCAGTTAGTGCTGCCACCTCCTGTTCATGCTCACTTATTAGCTGCTTAATCCTGTTTCAAGAAGAAAATAATTTTAGCCTTGGAAAATAGTAACTTCTCTGCTGAAGAGGTAACGGTATTTTTCAGTAGTCAGAAATGTAACATTTTTATGTTCTACTGTGAATGAAATATTATGTATTGAGTTATTGACCTTTTTATGTTGAACAGGTTACTGTATAATTCAGGTGAATAGCTGGGGAAATGAGGACTTCTTGAACAAGGAAAGAGAAAGCTCTCAGTGAAATTAGTAAGAAAAAGCTGATGTCACCACCAAAGTGATTTACTTTCAATCTTTCCTTTTAACGGTACCACTAGTCTCCCAACAAATTCTAATGTCCACCTAAGTAACCAATCACACTTACAAAAATAAGGTGTACAGATTCTTCCAAAATGCTATTTTTTTGAGGCAGTGAATAAAACAGGAAATTGTAAGCACGGAAGGAAAAAGCAGCAGAAAGTCAAGAGCAAATAAACATCTGGAATGGAACAATTATTAAGTCCTCAAAAATATCGCTTGCTGTGCCCCAGCCACTCCCCTCGCCCCATATCATCATCATCATCACAAAAGAATTATCTGTGGAACATGTGAAAAAAATCTATTCATGTCTTACGAATAAATAAATGGAGAACAGGTACCTATTTTGATGTCGCTGAAGCAGAAGTTGTTTTTGGGTCTGTGAATCTTTTTTCAATGACTCAAGTTCTTCTTCCACCTATTGTAAACAGATGACAATGCTAAACCCTAAAGGAAAGACTGGCTAAACAGTAGTTTTCAAAGTGTAATTTCCTTTCCTTTGCTTCCACCTTGAACTGTGAAAATGTGCACAATACAGGTTAAATTCCAGCAATAAACCCAACCTCAAGTGGGGACGGTGTAAAAGGCTGGCATACCAGCACCTGCCACCTTTAACTGCAAAGTAGCATTTGTACTTCTTTGGGCCATAACCATTTCCTTAGGCCAGTTTAGATGGGCGCTCATGGAGTTTTCAAAAGTATTTCCTAAAAAACAAACACAGAGCATTGGAAGGAAAAGTAGCACTTTCTTCACATACCAGGACAACCTTTTCTTTGAGGTATGACACCTCTGAGTCTAAATCTCGCAGGATGTCAGCAAATGCTGTGCTCAGGCTTTGGATGTGTAGGCCAGTAATATTCTCATGCTCATAGAGTTTCTTGCCTGTGCTGTCTTCGTAGTCCATTAGGATGCCATGTAGTTCCAGAAGTACTTCCTTGTGGCTGTGGACCATCTTTTTCAGATGCTCAGTTTGGCTCTCAGCCTCCCTCAGCATCTCCTCCTGCAGTTGGTTGGCAGCTTCCAGCTGTTGAACAGTATTTTTTAGCTGTATTTTTACATTCTCTTGGCACTGGAATTCCTTTTGTCTGAATTTGGAAACCAAAGAAATAATTTAGAAAACAGGATTCACAATATGGATTTTTATCCTGACTAATACGTTTAATACTTACGTTGATTAACTGCTGTTTTTTACAACTACACAATAAGCCGTTTTCTAAACTAAGGTGCCACAGTCTCATTGTCTTCACTCCTGAGTGCAAGTTTCTCACTTAGGAGATCTGGTGTGGCTTTCAAAGCCCAGATATACACTCTCCATAATACATCTGTCTTGGCCTTCATACCTAGTATCCTGAAGCGCATCTCTTTCCAACTGCACTTCCATCAGTTTGGTCTGCAAATCACAAATGATCAGTCTTAAATTGATTTTCTGTTGCTCACGTAGCTCAGTGGTCTAAAGGAGAAAAAAAAAAAAAAAACCAACCCACCGTGCTAAACCGATCAAAATACTGAATATATAACCTAAAAAAATGAGGCTGAGCGCAGCACAGGTATGGGAATTAAGAGGGTTTTTTTCTTTTTTTTCATTATTTCTTAATCAGCAAGTCACACTGTGCTGCGGTGCACTGACTATGCATGGAATAATGTTACAAGGATCATGCCAACAACATTACTACCCACTGCCTATTTCTGTCTGTCAAATGGCAAGCGGGAATCGTGACAGCCAAGTACAATTTACAGCAGCCAAGAGGCTGCTCAAAATAGCGCTGGCGAAACTGTCCAGACTCAGCAATGACAAAAACAACAAAAGCTCATCTGTACTTAAGAAGCTGCCCCAAATTTGCCACTCACTTCATTCAGCCTCTTCTGCACATCTCTACCTTTCTGTGAGTATTCTTCCAGAATGTTTTCTGTGTGTTCTTTGCCAGCACCATTCATGGTTTTTTTCTCAGACTCCGTATGCATTTCATACTTGGAACAGAAGACGCTATTGGGTGGACTGCTACCAGTACTAGAAGAGGCTGAGTTTTCCATCACCATGCTGAGAATGGAAGAAGCTAAAACATTCTGGTTGTTGAGAAATGGACTAGCAGCACCTGAAAGGCAGATAAATTTAAGTGTTGAAACAGGAGTGGTTACACGAGAATAAACTCTCATCTGTACAAATTAGGCATTAGTGCCTCTCAGGGCCTATCTGTTGATAGTCAAACCTAGGCATCCTTTTTTCTAAGGACAACAAACCCAGCCGATTCTAGGGTTGTACACTGGGTGGCAAATGCCACAATGTTCAGAGGAGTACATTTCAAACCTGCTCTGCCTTTACCTTGGGCTTGTGTCAATAAGAGCTGTTCAAGACACAGGGCCTAAAGAGGATTCAAGTTGAAATATGAAACATAAACTTATGAGCATCCTTCTAAGTCACCTAATAGTCTGCAACGTTCATAGTGATTTACTCCCAAATCTTGTTCTGAAATATGTTTAATACTTGCCCACGCTAGGCATACTGCCACTTGGTAAAGATTCCTCAGGATTCAAACATATCACTGATTCTACTGGGAATTCAGTGGTTTCTTCATGGAGTTTCAGAGCCTCTTTTGTTTGTCTTTCCAGCGCCTCCCTGCAGAATAGCACATAGAAACATTTGCTGAAAAGGCAGGACTGAAGAGTATCCACCTGCACTGCGTCACAAATGCAACCTGAAAAGAGTAACTGAAAAGAAAAGTGAAACCAAAGAATTTATTTGGTAACGCTGTTGTATTTTCCCGGTTTGCACTTACATTGGGCAACACAGTGCCACATCTTCAACTGGTGCAGCTCCACTGTAACCAACTGAACTACCGTGTTTTGCCACTAGCAGGCATAATGTATAAAAGTCCAAACAAGTAAAATAACACGTCATCAAACAAACAGAATTAAATTGGTTGGTCTTCTGAACAGTGTTTTCCTTTTATTTCCACATTTTTTCTCCCAGCTGGCCAGTAAAACGCTACCTTACGGACACGAAACTAACTGTATGGTCAATCAAAACCACAGAAATCTGTTAAATAATTCATTTGCAGGCATAAAAGGAAACATCTCAGAAAATCTGCAGAATCAGAGAAGTGTTTGGTTATATAAAACCTCGAGCACAGAGGAAAGGAAACCTGTGCCAATTCACACCATCTTATTTTATTGCAATTGATCAGGCAACAAATGATTCGCTACATTCCCGGGGGAAGGGAGGAATGTGTGTGTGCAAAGAAAGTAGACAGATTGGGGGGGGGGGGGGGGGGGAAGGCAAAGTGAACTTTTCTGACCAAAAGAGAAAGAAATCCAGTCTAAGTGAGAATAATAGGCAAGTTTTGGCAGTTCACCTATACGCTGTAACAAGAAGAAAGCTAAGAGGAAACATGAAGAAAAAATAGTTGAGGGACAAAGAGGAATCTCAAATTATGGAAAAGTATTTTAAGTGGCAAGTCTACAGGTAAGGGAGGAATATGAGATCAGCAAGGAGAGCAGCTCCCTGTCATTTAGCATCAGTACTGTTTTGTGTACATAGCAGGACTGTGACATTCACAAATGACCCAATTACAACACACACAGTTGATTTCTGTCCACGCAGCACTTTTTTCACAATGCAACAAGTCCCTGCCTCTGTGCACTGCACTTGTTATGCCACCTCTCTGCATTTGTATTAACGCATCCTGATAAACCTGGATTTTAATTTGATAACATTCCTGATAAAAAAAGATTAGAGGACACAGTTGCAAGCAAAGCTGCAGAACATGGGGAAAAGCATCCTGAGGAGTCTGTTACCCTGAAAGTGGGAAGCTGGGGCATCAGCTACAGGCAAGGGAGGAGGTGCTATCAACACTGCCCTGTTATTGCAGAGTATAACCTAAATGCATAAACAGGTTAAAAGAATGACTAGACAAATTCCCAGGACTAATAAATTTGACAGCTGGGACAGACATTCAGATTCAGTAAGTCTTTACATTCTAATTCCCTGGACACTGAGATACTGAGGTATACCAAGCAAAAATATCACTTTTTCCTGACCATTTTTCTATGCATCTGCCACTACACACTGTTGCAATAAGCACGCTGGTCAGGTAACACTTCAGTTTGATCCATCAGAGTCTGAGTGAATCAACAAATCAAAGCTTTAGAAAAAAAAATACCATCCCGATTCTTCTCAGTTCGTCATGGATTTTCAAACTCGTTAATGATTCTAGTTCGTCATGGATTTTCAAACTCATTAATGATTCTTCTTTGGGAGAAACTTTCAAATATTAGATACACAACTGTATATAAAAATCACTAAATCCAAGCACCACCTTCTGGGGGAAAAAAAAAAAAAAAAAAATCACCCAAAACAATAAAGTCACTGAATTTCACAAGCATCACTTTCCCAATGCTGAATGATTCTGAACCTAATAGTAGGCAAAATCCTGGGCCCCTGAAAATTCATTATCAAAGGGCAGTACTATATCCTGCTATTTGTGCAGAGATCCCATAGCTAGCAGGAATAACTCATTCCACTGTGAATATAAATTAAGCTATTATCCTGGCACACAAATTACAATGATCAGTGTAATTCATCCTTCACTGTAGAGTGTCTTGGGCACCCATATCCTTAAATTTTGTGTTCACATCTTTCCTGCCACATTAGTATAACAGACTACACCTTAGGAATCTGTTGGCTTCCATTTTCAGCAAGTGTGCTGTTTACTGTAATGACAGATAGCAGGTACGGGAATTTCTCTAGAAACAAACAAAACCTGTGTACTACCTCAATTCCTGGATATTCTTGCTCATTGTAACAGCACCTGTGAAGAAAAAAATGTGTCTTTATTTACTAATATATTAAGAATCAACTTTATGTAATAAAAAATTAATTTTGCCTATCTAATACTGCAGGGGGAATTAAAAGATATTGAGGGAGATAGTTTACCTCCTTTTTAAAGTCTTATGCTTTGTTTTGTCAGGATGAACACAGATGCAGGCTTTTCTAAGTACTTACTACCATCGCCTGTAAAGTTTTGCAACAACAACAAAGTATCAAATCATATACACTACCACCTTCCTATGATGTTTCCAGATACTGTATTATTCTACAAAAACCACTGAAGACAAGATTTCTATAAATGTCTGCCTTGATCTCATCTACAAATGTTGTCTATACCAATCTGTGTGATTAAAGCCAAATGGACTTTTTCCTCCCAAAAGTGCTTTTAGAAATATGCCCCCCAAAAAAGAAAAACTAAAGTCTGGAGCGAACCCAAAGTGGGCATGTCTAGACTTGTACATCTTTTGAGTTTTGGGAGCATGATTGCTATTAATAGCCCTTGGGGGACAAGTCTGTGAACCTCTTCCTCGGGGCGGGGGGCACGGGGGTTGGGGGTGGGACAAAGATGGGGAAAGTAAATGAAGAAAAATTTATTACTCATGCGTAGCTTTGAGCTGGATGGTATTTGATAGGGCTTTTTTTGCATTATTTGGATTTCCCTGGGTGACTGGTCCTCTGAAAGACATGGGACTACACTGTAAGTCAAGAGGTAGCTGCCATAGCAGTTTCCATACCATGGATAATTTCACACCTTCAATACACCCATTTGACTGAAAAAGACCACCGTGGGTGCTTCCTAAGGGCACCTAACAGAGAGAAGTGGAGCCCTTTATCCCCGACCCCAATCCCAAATACCAGAAATACTTCCTTAATGTGAACACATTGCCTCCAACCCTCACATAACAGCCCCAAAAAGTTCAACCGCACCACGACGACAGGACCGTTATTCCTAAACCGGGACGGACCCTGTCACTTCCCGCACCGCCGCCCGCGTTCTCCATGCGCCGAAGGAGAGCCAGGCCGGCGCCGGCGGATCTCCCTGACGGCGATAGTGGCGCGGGCCCGGCCGAGCGCCGACAAAATGGCCGCCGCATACGGCCACCTGCCTTTCCATGGCGGGAAACGAGGGAGCCCCTGAGCGCCCCGACCAGCCTCTCCCGCCTGCGCAGGTCTGTGCCGAAGTCCCTCTAGTCTCTATAAACTCTCCACATCTCCGCTCCGAGGGACTTTTTACCTCATGAGGGCGTGCACCCGCTATTGCCTCCCCAGAGAGGCTGCTCCCTCACGGTGAGGAGAACCGTCTCGCCCCTTCTCCAGCCTCCACGGCGGGAAGGGGCCCTCCCACGGCTGCAACCCGATCCTCCGGGAGCCGCCCGCTTCGTCTCAGCTCAGCCTGGGGGAAGCTGGGGCGTGGAAGCCAGCGGCCGCGCAGCTCGGGCGCCGTCCCCACTGCCTTCCCACGCCGGCGCTCAGCCCCTCAGCCTCAAAATGGCCGCTCACGTGTGCCCCCCTCAGGCTGTGGGCACAGGAGTCAAGGCGCCCTCACGGGCGCTGGTTTGTGAAGACAGGTGAATTAATGATGCCGTGCTTAAGACTGAAAATAAAAATCCTGTCATACGGGGGGTAGGGGAGGGCCTGGGTCATATTCCTCATGGTATTTAGCCAGCAAGGTAGAACGTTTGGGTGGTGGTGGGGGGTGACCTTGCGCTGACTGAAGGCAGAAGTGGGGGTGAGGAACCTTCCTCCCACCAGAAAAAAGACCAGAGGGCTAAAAGCATCTTCCCAAAAATCCAATTCAGAAATAAAAATTAAAATATTCTGATTTTTACACCAGTGTCTTCAGAGATGAAATGATTTTGAATTCCCAAAGGGGATGGTCAGGCAATATGTGACTGGTATTTTCAATTCTCGGTGAGAAAGTGGGTGCAGAGTCAAGACGTGATAGCTTTGCTTCAGCAAAGAAAATGATCTGACTGTCCTGTTTTGCATCTCGATTTCAGGAGTGATCAACAGGCTGTTCCTCTTTTCAAGTTACTCAAAATAACAGCCAACAGCTTATACCAGACACCATGTTACAAGTTTCCAGGAACAGATGTATGAACTGGGCCCAAAACAAAACCATCAGAGAGCTGGAGAACTTAAGCCAGAGCAAACTCAGGAGATAGACATATATGTTTATATATTTAAATACCTGACTAAGAAGAAACACATATAACCATCCCTCAACAGAGAACACACCATTTTAATTTACAAAGAAAGAAAACCATTCATCTAGTGCTAAAAAACAAACCTAAAGACAAAGGAAGAAAAGTGGTTTTACATGGACTACTTCAGACTGAGAGCAGAAAAGTAAGAATGAACTAGCTGAAAATAAACCTCTGGTCTCCACTGTCCCAGCTGCACCACGCTCCAGAATTGTCAGTACATGAGCAGCAAAAAAACACACACAGAGGATGGAAACCAGCTCGAGGAAGGGAGGACTTTCTATTGTGCCACCTGGAAAAAGAGGCAGCACCAAAAAGATACAGTTTTCTTCTATCCACAGAGCAAAGAGACAAAGGAGTTTATAGGTAAATATGCTACACGATATCCTGAAACCAGATTTCAATGCTCAAACGATCTCAGGTGTTAACAAAGCATGAAAACCAGGAGGTAGCCTGCACCTACCTTCGACAAGCGCTGGTGAGGTTTGTTTCTCCTATATTTTTGGACGGCGCACTGAGGTTTTGGTCCTTCCTGTGAGGCTGGGAAAGGAGGGAGGCATTGATCAACTCGCATTCGCTCCTGCTTTTGCCGTGTTGTGGGCTGTGCATCCAGCTCCCAAACAGCTCCTGAGCCGCCGGAACGGGTGGGAGCCACCTGCCCCTTTCACCAGCCCCTTTGCCCGACTCGGTAGCCTTGGGAACAAACCCCTCCTCTGGAGCTGATCATGTGCATGAGAGGGAACCAATAAACGCCGCATCCAGTGTTTGATTTCTCCACAAAGTGTCATTCAAAGTCCAGCTTCAGCGGGAAACTTGATAGCTTTTCCCCAACAGGGCCCTGGCGGGGTGCTTTCTGCGGATCATTACCTCTCCTGGCAGCAGGTGCCTTTTTTTGTCTAGTGTTTCGTGGGAGTCCAGGTCTTAAGCACCCCAGCCTCTTTGTTGTTCCCCCTATCACGCCTGAAACAGCAGTTACAACCCGGGGACAGAATAACTCTTACAGGATGTAATTCCTGAATAACTTTTCTCCTATTTTGGGAATATCTCTGAGAAGAAATAGCTAAGAATCATCACAGGTTTGCCAGCAAGATGCAAATATAAACTTCTTGTGTTTAAAATAATCCATTCCTCCCACAGCGAGGACTGTGAGCTGTGCAGGGGGAGATATAGCTCCAGAGGAAGGTAATGGAGTAATTTATGCTGGCAGAGGCTCTGCTTCTAAAATACATGGGCCATACCCACCAGCAGTTTTAGATTTGGTTAAAGGCATTAATAATGGCTTTAACTGTTAAATAATTATCTTGGTTGGGGGGGGGGGGGGAAGCCCTCCCCCCGAAATTAATTTGTCCGAACCTGCTGTGTTTCTTCATATGCCATATATCAAACATAAAGGTGTATAGAATTTGTCCTGCTCTTTACAGTATGAGCTCAGACACAGGGCTGCATCTTCACAGCTTGCTCAAAGGCCTTAAAATAAGAGCATCTGGCTATGGTGCTTTAGGTGACTTCAGCTGTACTCCATCTTGCAAGAAACAATTGCAAGAAATATCTCAGCAGATGGGTATTATCTAAAAGCTGTCCAACTGTGTACACAGCCTGTTAAGATAGAGATAAATACTACACAACTCTTCAATTAAATGAAGTGATGGTTGCCCTGAGCATTTTGTGCTTCTCTTTTTTTAAAGTGTGTATCTGAGTCTCAACAAGGGAAACCCCTTTAGCATAATAATACTGGATAATTCCGTGTAATCATGGAATCTTTTATTAATTTAGTGTTAGAATGAGGACTTATCTTTGATGTCACTGCTTTTGTGCATCTTGTTAGGTTAGTTGATTCAGAGTGCAAAACGGCCTGTTTCTCTGGAAGGGCTCACAGTAATATATAGAAAATCAGGGACTGTTATTGTTCAAGTGGCCTCGATGTTGTTACAGTTATAATGCTTGTATAACAACAACAACCTATATGTTGTAAGGTTTTGGTGTTATAGTGTGACGACTCTTTTTTGATTCCTGGTTCCTGATTCAAACTCTTGTTTCAGCAGGGTGATTCTCTGTGCATTATATCAGGTAGGTGAAAATTCAGATGCAGAGAGAAAATCTGCAATTCTGAATTCAGATACCCTGAATTAACCTCCTTCAGTTGTGACAGCACTTGTCCTCTCCTTAGAGGGACGGATCTGTTCCTCACCTTGGCTTGTTGCTTTGCAGTTTGCTTTGAGTAATTGAGGGACCCAAAGCTATTTTGTGCCAGAGGCAATATTATATGGAGAGACTTTTTTACGTTCACTAAAGAAAATTATTTCTTTTCAGACTTCAAAGACAAGTGCCTTTTCCAACACAAAAAGGATGCAGATTCATGGGTTTTGCAGCTTGCTTCTTTTTCTCAGCTTTGTTCTTTCACTCTCAGATCTCTGTCTTTCCCTTTCTCTGTCTGACTTTTCACATTTTACCTCAGGCCTGTCCAGAAAAGCAGGCTTATTCTGTGGGCTGGAAGGAAGATGAACTCAAATCCAACCTGGAATCTGAGCAGAGCTTCCCTGTGTAGCCCTAGGAATGTCTTTCTAGAAACAAACTTTGAACATTGCTAGTTGATTGCAATCCCTTTGAGGCTATACAGAGTCTTAACATGTGTTCCTTCCTGTAATATCTTCTTTTAGATGCAAGACCGACATTTTACAGAGTTGGGTGGATGGATGTGTTGCAGTCAGCTCAAACTGACTGGAGGTAAGTACAGAAAAGCCATTATTTTCTATTTACTTGTTTCTAATTTTTTTATATAATATATCTTCAGGGGAGTTGTTACCCCAAGAAGGAATGATTCACTTCTTAAGGGATCCTGGGTTGATTCAGGAGGGTTGTGTCTTTTGACACTTGTGTTTTGTTCCGTCCTACTGCACATTTAGGTGAATGGCTTCAGGACTCAGGGGGAGAGGAAGAAGCTGGGACCACTGGTGCTTGAAGGCTGTCTATTATTATTTAAAATTCCTAAAGCTTTTCAGTTTATACAGAGTCCTGTCTGGAAGAAAAAGGAAAGTTGTTCTGTGATAAAACCAGTGAGCTAGGAAAAAGAAGCACTACTTTAATTTTTCAGCCTTTTCATGCTTCATGTATGACCATGAGCAAGTCACCTGTTGCCTCTGTATTTGTGAAAGGTGCAAAGACCTGCATTTCTATCCCCTTTTGTCCACTAAAATATAAATTTTCTCCAACAGGGTAGTTGCAAGCCTTTTCCTTGCTTAGAAGCAGTTTGTGCACAACTAGAAATACAAAACACCATGAAAGCTGGAGCAACTACGAGGTGATCAGTGTCCCCGTCCTCATCCTATACTTTTTGTTGACTTGCTTGTAATGACAATTTTCTGCCAGACATGACATAGTGGGTAATCAGTTACACTTCCGCTCTTCTGATGTCCAGCTCTGAGACATTTTGGCATGTTACTCTTCCTCAGAAGTCCCTTCAGTACAGATGAGGGCAGCTTTATTTTATAAAACTTCTAGAGATAAGTTGTGAATTTTCTTCCTCTGAACTTACAGGATATAATTAAACAGCAGGTAGATTTGAACTAAGCATAAAGTTTAATTCCCCAGCGAAAAAGGCAGTTACAAATGTGTACAATATTTAGGAGCTGAATTTCCTTTCTTTGATTTCTAGGTTTACCTTTAATCTGACTTAATGATTTGCCAGCTCAGGGACCCAGGTAAGATCAAAAACACCACTCTGAATACTTAGTAAAGATTCTGTTTCCTTTCTGAAACGGAAAAGCATAGCAAATGCCTGTTAACTAAACTGTGGAATGTTTGCACTTCGATCAACTTAAACTGTGACAACTGATACTGCCAGCAGATGGGGGCAGTATTGCTCTGACGAACTTCATTTGCAAAAGAAATCTGGAATAGTTGAAGGAATTTAGGAAAAGTCAGAGCAGCTGCCAGCAAGGAGGCAGTACCTTTATTGATAATAAATGCAGGGTTTGATTGTGAACTCTGAAAAGTGAAATCAATGGTAATTTCTCCTGCTTTAGCAGTGTAGTACTTGGCAATTGAGGGACTCTATTCCAAATTTATTTTCTCTGAAACTGTGCAAAATTTTAATTCAAATATATTATTCTGTGTGGACAGCACTTTTCTTAACACAGGTTTCTTCTATTGCATCCCAACAGAGAGTAGCTTAGCTCTGTCCTGAGAGGAAGTTCCCACAGAAGAATTCCTTTCTTGTAGAAAACAGTGCTAAGATATGTGTGCTAGTTTAGGTTCTGGCCAGAGGCAAGATGAGAAAAAAAGGTTTGTATTTAATACTTTGAAATGTTTATATGTAGGTGAATGGTGAATATTGCTTTAATTGTATTCAGCACTGAAATCTCGGAAGTTCTCGAAAGAATGTTTTCAGCTAAAGCACAGCGATGCTCATCTCCATGTTGTTAGTCCTGCTTTTTCATCAATTGTTGCTGTATGTTATTAAGTTGTCTTGCACTGGTTTTGTTTGTGTTGCACCTGGCAGGAAGTTAAATCCCACATGTGTGGGCTGGAGTTGCTGCTATCTCTAGTGTTCCAAAAATCCTTCGGTTTCTTGGGGCATCACCAAGAGGTTAGCATTGCGCAGATGGCCCAGACAGTTTTCTCGATGAGAAAGGT
The DNA here is from genome assembly GCF_026419915.1 of Harpia harpyja. Taxonomy (NCBI): domain Eukaryota; kingdom Metazoa; phylum Chordata; class Aves; order Accipitriformes; family Accipitridae; genus Harpia; species Harpia harpyja. The sequence continues at coordinate 2,666,715 of NC_068941.1, forward strand.
ATGAGTAACACAGATGGGAACTGGGTTCTATGAGCACCTGACAGATTTTTAACTCCTGTGTGGAATAAGAGCCTGCAGAGAAAGCATTACAGTATCTGGCAGCCCTTTTTGGGTGCTTGATCAAACCTTTTTCCTTAGCTGGTCATGGGTCTCTGATATATGCAAGCATCTGTATGTGTCCTTTTTAGAGCTGGATTAACAATATAAAGGATGAGCAAATCTGGAGGTAGTAGTGGGAGAAAACTATGTGCTTGCAATGGTGACAAATTTGATGGAGTTATTGGCAAAAATGATGTTGGAGTCAGCACCTGAAATGAATTGCAGTGCTGGAATAGAAAAACTGTACCTCAGAAATTACGTTGGTAACTGTTACTTATCAGCCACTGTAGGCACTGTGAGAAATACAGCTCCTATTGAAATTCTGGTGTCTGCAGACATTAGGTGTAGTGACCAATGTTTCCTATTGGAATTGACATAATCTGAAGAAATACCTTGGCTTGTTAACAGGCTGACATGTTCTTACACAGTCTTACACAGTCCTGACGGCTATGGATAGGAAGATGTATGGCTCCAAGAGACAGCTCCCGGAGCCTTAGCCTGTCCCTAGAAGGCCTGTGGAGGGACAGAAATGAATTGCTCTTTGTGGTGACTTGGAATGAGGGTTTTTACAGTGAAACACTAGGAGTGTAAAACTACAGAAATCTGATTTGAGTCAGGCTAAATGGTGAGTTCTGGATAAAAGCAATCCATGAGCCTGATCAGGATGTGAAGCTAATGAAAACTCAGCCCCTGGGAGGGAAGCAGAGGGGACAAAGCTCAATATAAGCAAGGATTGAGGATCATCTACCATGAAGAATAAAGGGAGGGGCCTCTTTTCTGCATTCCTCTTCATGGCTGTTGGGAATGAGAGCTGGGACACATGGGGCAACTGGAAGGGTCTGGGAAAACTGTAACATCTTAAAGGGGATGGGAATGGTGTGGCATGAAGGGCATGAACAAATGCAAAGATTTCTGATTTTAGAGTCGCAGCTCCGAAGCTTTTCCCCCACAGTTCATTATGAGTTTGTTAACACAAGATCTTCACAGCTTTCAAAGCCCCAAGGAGAAATAATGCACATCCCAGGCACTACAAGATCAAAAGCATGGGCACCTTAGAGGCATAGGCACTAATATTTGTTTACTCAGCTATGCCAGCAGGAAAGGTAGTGGTCTGTGGGCTACTGTCTCTATCATTCTGTTCAAAGGCCAATAAAAAACAAAACACTTTTTGAACACCTTCAGTGATATATGCTGTCAATACTTGTTTAAGTGATGAGTCAAATGCCTAAGCTTACATGTATATATGCAAGAATAGATGCACCCACATCTATAAGTTCTACAGTAGATATTGGTGACTGCCTACATTAATAAAAGTATCCTAAGTTCTTAGTGTTATTTCTTATTCCGTTTATTGGGAAAGCATCGACCTTTTATGACAAGGTAAGTGGGGAAAAGAAATACGTCCAGGGAAGTTGGTAGGCTCTGTGCGGAGGAAAAGCACTTTATGAGAGCAGAATTATTAGCAGTGCTCCACTGTGCTGATTTGGAACAGGTCCATTGTATTTTCAGCAACTGGCAGTTTGGATTGTTACAATTCCTTGGCAAGTACAATAGAAAGATGGTGGTTTCCGGGGGCATAATAAAAGGGTGAGCCCCAGCTTTTGGACACTGCATTTTTTAATTGCATGCTTGATGTGCACAATTGGGCAGCACTGCCTTACTTGCCTTAATCCATCTCTCTCTCTCTCTCTCTCTCTTCCTCACTCTCCCTCACTCTCCCTCATAGCAGCAGTAGCTGCTGCAGCTTTGGCAGATCATTGGGGAGAGCACAGAAAATGAAAAGGGCTCAGCTATCGTCTTAACATTTTTCCCAAGGATTAATTTCACCTGCTTCTCCAGTTTTCCTGATAGACTTTTTTGCACTTTTAATCCAATAAGTAGGGACTTATTTCACGTTTTAAATCCCTCTAAATAGTTTTAGGAGTGGACTTTCTCTCTTCTCCTCCCCCAGCCTTTTTTTTCTTTTTTTTTTTCTGACAAGTCAGAAATTGTGAAGTAAGTGGACAGAGTAACTGAGAGCCGAGAGGGAGAAGACGCTTCCATTCTTTTAGTGCAGTGGGCTGAGGCAAAAAGGCCATTGTAATGGTAAATCGCATGCAGAAAGGAAGAAAAGACTGATAATCAATCACAAATGAAGCATTCGTTTGGATTTTGGCAATTTGCTGGCCAGGGGCTTTTAAATCTATAAACATTTTTTTTCTTTTTTTGCTCCTATCTTTAAAAGCACAAGTTTGATATACTGAAGACAGGAGGAGAAATCTTTACAAAGCTATCATGCCCAGAATACCTGCGAATGGGGAAAGCACAGTGTTGAAACACCAGTAAAACTATGCAATTCTGAAGGAGAAACAGCATGCTGAAACGTTGTTGGGAAATGTTTTTAAGCCATCACCTTGGACTCCAGTGCTGAAGAAAAATTTTCTGTCTCAGCCTTTTCTTGTTTCACGTATTCAGGGATGACTTGTGGTGGACTTCTGGAGTTTAATTTCCAACTTCACTGTTCTGTGATTGCCTGAGTGGGTTTTATATTTGACTGAGTATGTGATAGGACAGCTGAGGATGTTAGACAATATTAACACCAGCATATCTTCTTCAGAGCCCAGCATTACCCATAAAGGAAGATACATCTACCTGGAGGCACTGCTTCAAGGAGGCGCTCCATGGGGATTCACACTGAAAGGCGGACTGGAGCATGGGGAGCCATTAATCATCTCAAAGGTATTTTTCTTATTTCAAATGAAATGCAAACAAGTTAGGAGCGGTGCCCGACTTAAAGGGCAAGAGTTATAAAATTCAAATCAGTAGGTTTGCTCAGGAGCTACATATTTGAGAAACACATGAGAGCTCTCGCCATTGTTTAACTATCAAAGTGCAGGTTTTGTCCCACAGGAAGTATCTTGGCTTGCAGAAATTGGCTCTATTTATTTCACTACTATGAATGGGAGTGAGTAGGGGACTCTCATGAGGTGATCTTGTGTCACAAAGTCATAGCATATCTGAGCATGTTCAGTAACCCATCACCACCTCTTCTGAAGAGAAAAGAAAGTAAGTGCTTTAAGTCACATGATGTGATGTTGGCTAATCAGAAGTGTGTGTGTGTGTGTGTGTAAAGAGAATAATAAATACTTGTACCTATTTGGTGTGTGTATATATTATGCTATATTAGCGGTTTTCTCACCCTACGTGCTCTCTACTTACTAAATAGCTAGTAAGTATGGTATGCCTTCAAGATTTTTATTATTTTAATTATTCATGATTGAGTATTGTCAACAGGCAACTAGTAGTATAGCTTACAAGGATATTTTGAGGGAGAGAAAAAGGGGGAAAGAGTTCCTCATTCTCATCAGAACTGGGCTATTAAAAGTACCCAGGTACCTTAAGATGCAGATACTGAAGACAAGGGATTTTCAAAAGCATCAAATTGAATCTATGAATATCTAAAATATGTTTGACCTATGGCCCTAAAACTGTTTTGAAAATAGGATTTAGGTAATTCTGCAATTTTACCTGCAGTGGCTGTTAACTGTATTTCTCTTCTGTGTCACCTGTCTGGTACATTCTGCATGTTATAGTATGCGTTTATATAGCAAGCTGCTAGGTGCATGTATGTACTTATGTCTAATCTTACTCCCTCCCGTAAACTGGGACGTATGTGGGAAATTCAAAGGATCAGAACCAATGTCGGCTAAAAGAAAATGCTGATACTCAGAATCAATATGTTACTCAAATCCTGCAACTCACTGTGTGAACACATTCACATGAAGACTGTCAGTCCCTTGAATAGTTCATCTGAAATAAGTTATTGGTAATTAGTGCATCTACATGTTGAAAGTAGAAAAGGGGGACTTCCATAAAGGTTCTTTCATCATAAAGGGATTTTAGAAATTTCACATAATCACCTTTCTTGCAGGACCTTCTTGGAGATAATTTGGCATAGCCACATAAAGCAAAACTAGCCTCACTGAAATGGTGTTATATTCTTTCATTTTATAAACATGAGGCACTAACACTTCAGTCAGGTTGTTCAGTTTTATTGGTAGTGTTCTGCATTTGTGAGAAAAAAGTTTCTTTTTGCTTTGACATTCTTCTGTGATGTAAAAAGCGCCACTTTTTTTTTTTTTTAATTGGGGGCAGGGAAGCAGAGAGGAAGAGAGATGGCTCTGGCTGCTGAACATTAATTAATCTATGGGATTTGGTTTCCACAACAACCAGGCCCCTTAATGTCAGACATGCCTGGAGTGTGCAAAGTGCCACTGGGAGCTGTATGACTTGTGCCTGCCTTCTGTGAAACAACACTGCAAAAATGTGGTGGTTTTTTTCGTTGGATTTTTTTTTTTTTTTAACTTGTAGCTACTACTTGGTTTGTGCTATCACTGCTAGCATTTCGTTGTTTTGCTCGTGCATCAGTGATGCAGAGCTGGAGAATGGCTTGCATGTGAAAGCTGTGCTTTCTGGAATTCATGCAGCACCTATAGCTGTTTCCTGGTTTCCAGTTTCAGCTGAGAAATTCTTGTGTTTGAATTCACTATGTGCTCTTCAGACTTAATTGCATATTAGTCATTTAGCTAATTCAGTATTCTTCTGATTATACTGTGAAGTAATGAAGAACTGTGGAGAAATGATAAATTGAATCACATTACAGGTTAAATTCTGTACTTGCACAAGGGTACTTAATTGAATCATAGAATGGTTTGGGTTGGAAGGGACCATTAAAGATCACACTACTCATGCAGGTACGCACTAGGAATGATCCAATAACAGTTCTAAATAATATTACCTATAAATATCAGAAAATATGGATGTCAGTTTTTCATTTTTGATTATTCATAATTAAGGTAGGAGTTTTATTTCTGTTTTGGCTCCCTATTCTGTTTTGGCAAGTACATTATATTTATGTCCACTTAACTGTCTGTTTGCGTTGACAGAGTGGTGTTAAATGGCCTTAGTGTAAATAAAAATGTAGATTTCAGCAAATATTTAAGCTGCTACCCATGAAAGCTTGCAACGTGACTTAAAACAATCAAAGTAACATTGATGTATTGTTATAGAATACTAGACGGACAGCAAATCTGTTTGAATGCAATAGTTCTTTCTAGCCATCAGGAACTGATGCTCATGTGGGACCCACAAGTATTGGCCTGTCTCAGCTTCAGACCAAAGGCTGTGATAGAAATTAAAAACAAGATGAGTGAATTAACAAAAGGCCCAGATGCACGAAAACTGGTTCTCACAGCCCTGTGCAGTTCTTTGAAAAGACAGATTTTTCCACCAATAATATGCCAAGAAATGACCCAAAAGCAGTGGGAGCAACAGCTGGGAGTGTAAGTTGCAAAAACCAGACCTATATTCTCAGCTGGTAGAAAGTGCTGTTTTAGAGATCTGATTATCATCTTCACAATAAGAACAAGTTATCTACCGCCTTTCAGTAAAAGTCACCTTGCTATATAGATGTATTGCTGTGCTTCTGTGCAACAAGACAGGCTGATTTCTCAGTGTGTGTGTGGTTGAGTGCACAGATAGGCAAACTTACGGTTAAACACACTAGTAAATGCTTTGCTGAATCAGCCATGATGCTCAGCACATCATGCAACCAAGTCTAAATCAACTTGTCAGAAATGTGGGTTGTGCAGCTAACATGAATTTAGGTAGTTAAAACAGATGACCTTTTTATGCTAACGCTGTTCTTTTTTCCCTGTGGAAAGACAAACCTATGCTGAAGCAGTTTCATGGCAGCTAATTCAAAGTCCTCAACACAGGTCTCTTAGTAATGTATTTTGCTGGAGGTGGGGGCAGACAATAAACAAATTTATTACATCTGACCCACATTTTCCCCTCTCCACATAGGAAGTTGCTTTGACATTCCCTCTAGTGAAATTTCTTCTATCTTGTTTCTGGACTGACTATATATAACTGAGCACATGAAGGCTGTAGAATCGTAACATGTTATGATTCTGGCTGTGTAAGACATTTAAAAGAACATACTGATTTTCAATGAAAAGAAATTTGGAAATGCTAACAGTGTGTCAGCAAAATGAAAACTCAGGATGTTGGCTGTCTTAGAGCAGCACTTATCAGTCTTGGGAACATAAGGAAGTTCCCTTTGTCTTCTGGAGCTGCCTGTTGGGCCACAGCACTTTAGTATTGTGCGTAGTATTCCTGGTCTACCTCCTAAGCACAAACTTGTGATGGAGCCTCAGAAATAAGCCCTGTGGAATTTTCCCAACACTAGTTTTTGTTGTACCAGAAGGAAAGGAATGGAAGAATGGGCAAAAAGTAGTCAGTTGCACGTTCCTTTTCCGCTGCACCTCAAGGGAACATCCAAAAATCGGTACCTAAATTAGCACCAGAATGTCACTGGTTAGCAATGGGACAGTGTCCAAAAAGACGAATCATAGGCTGCAAATTAACAAAATGTATTTTCCCTTTTGTATTGATTCTGTGATATGAAACATGTTGTCAATGAAATGTGTAGGTGAGAGTTTGAAGGGAGCTAGAGTCTTAACATTCTTCCTGGGGAAGAATTTCTCATTTATATGAGCTTAGAGAATGGCTGTCAATCAAATTCTTTACTTGAAACTGTTCACAGTTTCTCCCTGTGTTTTCAAATAAATAAATGTCTTGCAGAGGTGAAGAGGAAAAAGAGGTTGGTGACAGAGGTAAAGTGCCTCTCTAGAATGAGCATGTTATGCTAGTTTTTCCCAGCTGAGAGAACTTTGCAAGTTTGTAGACCTGAAAGAATCCAGACTACATCTCCAGAAAATGTGCTACTCATGGTTATCAAACACTCCTTTGGCAAGAAGGTTCTCAAGTTTTTAATTACTTTCTTTTTTTAAAACATTACAGTTTTCTTCTGTCCATTAGTGTTTAAAAAGTAACTTGGTATCATAAATGTGCCACTAATACTTCAGAAACAGTGGAAGTCAAATCCCCTGTAGTGATCTCCACTTCTCTGTTTCCAGATCTTGGGTCATATAGTTCAACTTCCTTTTTTTTATTATACCTGTTTAGTAATTTAGAACGATGTAATTTTGGCCCATATTTGGGGAGATTTACTCCCAGTGGAAATCTCATTAAACAAGTGGTTTCTTCACCTGGAACTAGAAATTTCATGAGAAATGCAAAAGTGATTGCAGGTGATACTGGACGTTTAATTGGAATCTGATTTCCTTTGGTCTCAAAACCATGATAATACCCAGAAGCAAACCCAGATTTCCATTTCCATATTACTTTTTCGGCTCATCCTGAGCTGTAAGATCAATATTGCAACAATGAAAGCCCTGGCTGTTCTAGGCAGTAAAGGCAAACTGGTAACAGAAGAGTTCATTCCCTCTCAATTTCCTGCAAGAATTTTTAATTTAAGGTAATTAATGTTATTCAGTCTCAACCATTTTGGTGCCAGGCAATCTATTTCTGCAGTCTGTTTCTCATTGCTACACACAAACACTTGGAATAGTTTTAGCTGTTGTAGGCCTCTGAAATGCCCTTTTATTTTCAGCTCCATGTTGATGATACTAACAAAAGAGTTGTTCCTCTTGCCTAGGAATTAAAGCATCTAAAGCGTTCTTTCTCGGATAGTGGCTATGTGGGAACACTTTTCACATGCTGTGCTGTAGTTCATCGGTTCCCTTAACTCAAAAGGGTAGGTCATTTACAGGGACCTCATGCCAGAAGCATGACACAAACTCTGAGGTTTACCTCTCAGCAGGGATGTAGGAAGCAATAAAAGTTTAATAGTAATAGGAATAGCTTGGGACAGAGCCTGAGAAATAATTCTTGTAAGGTGTTTAAACCTTGTTAGGAGCCTGATCCAACTTCTGATGAAATGAACAGCCCCCTAGCAGTCGGTGCTTACAGGAGCTGGATCAGGCTGTTTTCCACGAGGCTCCCATGCCTGTGCTACTTCTCTAATATTTTTGGTTACGATGCCTTGTTCACCTCACTTGAATGAGCTCATAGAGCAGTTAGTGACATGTAATGAGAATCGTTCCACCGTTCTTGACAAAACGAACCCCAAAAAGTCATTCTGGACCCCAGCTGGCCCACAGACACCTATCCCTGTCTCTGCCACTAATCAAAACACTCAGAATCAGTGTTCTTCCGTTAGGTCAGTACCAGGAGCCCATTGCTTTCCCCACTCAAATGCCCGGAGACCCCATAAACAAAGTTAAATTATCTTATGCGCTGACAAGCAAAGTTTCTTTGCATCCGTTCCCCATATCCCTGTCTGTGACAAATGTCATTTTAGAAACCGTTAACCTTTTTGCAGGGCTGCAAGCACAAAGAAGACAGCCAGTGCTCGCATTAGAGAGGCTTGTCTGAAGTTGGCAAAGTCACGATAGACTTATTGGCCTGGGCATGAGGACGTGAAACTGAGCTAGTGGCATGGTGACTTGTTCTGTGATTATTATTTTTTTTTAAATTATTTTTTCTTTGAAAGTTTCCACAGTTGTTCTTGTCTGGTTAGATATGGACTTTATTTTTCTCCTCACTGCTGAAGAATTGCTTGGGGCCTCTGCGTTGTTAATGTTTAAAAAAAAATACCCCTTTTCATGACTTATCTTCCAAGGTACTGCGAATGGGCTGATGAAGGTTTCAATTTCAAAGCCATTGTTACACTCATGCCTTCTTGCAGAGCATTGTCTGCACTGGATATGCCTTTAAGGCCATAGATATGGATGTTGTGTATAATATGGCAGGTCCTTAGAAATGTATTTCTTCCTGTGTAAGAACAGAACAAGAATGGTATATAAGAATCGCCTGAGTGCTGATCTCTTACTATTTAACTACATCATCTTACAGGGCATGGAGGGTTGGCATATTCATTATTCCTTCACTTCTTGTATTCACTGGGGAAAGCAGTAAGTGAACAGCAAGTGGGCAGTAATTTGTCTAGGACTAAACCCGAATGTAATTACTTGTGCTTGGTCTCAGTCCAAAGGCAGGTGAAAAGGTGCTCCTGTGAGCAAAAAGAAGTACAGACCTGCACTGACTGGCATCCTGTCTGGGTTGTAGTAAAAAGATCAAGGACCAAACCAGCCTGGTCAACAGAAATTATTTCTTCTTCATTCCCCTCTCCCCGCCCTCCAGTACTTCTTTTAGGTTTGGCACTGGAGAAAGGTGTGCTCTGTTTGCTGATGAGCTAACGGGTTCATTGTGCAAAATCATCTGCCTGCACATCTGACTCTTGTTGATAGACTGTGGCAACACACAAAGCAGATGCCTGATCCCAGACATCAAGGAAATCTGGATGATGCAGACCTTTGCTTTCAGAGAAGCAGAAAGGAACTGTTGCTGTAATTGTTTCAGAAAGCGGAGGGGCAGTTCCTCACCGCTCTTCCTTGTTTCTCAGGACTCAGATTAGGGTCTCAGGAAGGACTGTTGATGCCAGCACAAGGGAGAGGATCGTCTACCTTTTCTTAAAGCTAGGGAGCTGCTTGATGAAAAGGCTTCTATTGTCAGCCCCCTCCATTAGGCTGCAGATCGTTCTCTAGCACAAAAAGACTTCTGTTCACTTCCACAGCACTGAATTAGCAATTGCAGACAAACAGACTGACTGACGTGAACAGTGGCTTGCTGGGCATTGCTGCTGCACCAGCAAAGTCAGTAGGAGCTTTTCAGACTGCAGATAGGCTGTCTGAACGGGTAGTGCCAGTTGGTCTGTGATGCATCACAATGAGCCCATCTACCGGGAATACCTTGGTTGTCCTTATTAACAAAGATCAGTACTGATGAATCCTAAGGTGCACAGACAACTCAGTGATGTGACTTTTATGAATGTGCATGTGGAAGGAAGTTACCCTTGAAAAAAGTCATACCTTTATGCTGACAAGGGCTGGGGACAATGCCTGACAGGTGTCTGTCTCCAGTTACCAGTCATGCTTTCGAGTTGCTCTCTTACCAGAGATCAACCCAAGCTGTGAAGTTTTGGTCTAAATGCACAGAGATAGCTGGTCTGAAGGATCAGGTCTCCACCACTGCGTTGCAACCACATGAGTTATGGAGGACCATATGCAGTTTAATGTCCTTCAAATTCACAAAAAGGTGTAAAGGAAGAAATATTTTCTTCTCAGGTTCTTGGACAGAGAGGGATCCTGTGTGATTAAACACAACGTGTAATCCTTAGGGTCAATAAATGGAGCCGTCGTAAATCCTGCCCTGGCTTTAGCTTACACGAAAGAGATTAGGCAGAAAAATGCCATGTATCCTTGTCCTCTTGGCTGTAGCAGGTATAACCAGAGTTAAGATGTACACTGATCCTAGAATGAGAACCAGAGAATGCACTCTTTAAATCACTGTTTGTGCAGAATAGGTTCTACTGCATTCAACTTTTCCCACGCTTCTTGGGAGCCAAAGGCATAGGAAGAAAAACCATCATCGATAATAGAGCTGGAGCTGAGCTAATCTCATCTCAAATGTCATCAGTGTTTGCCTTCAGGATCTTCTGATGAAGCTCAAAACTGTGGAGCATGAATCCAGCACGGATCTATCGACGTGAACTACTTAGACTCTGGGAGGGATCTTCGAAGGTGAAAATGAGATGAACTGTAATTTGCTTGCCAACAAACATTGGTAGTCAAAGAAAAAATGTCCAGAGGCCTTTAAAAATAGACTGCTAAACCAAAAACCCTTTGTCACTTACTTGTGTATTTCCAAAGCCCTGAGTGTATCACCATCTGGTGGCAGCAGAGAGTATCCCAGAGCAGCTTCAGAAAACCTGAAATGTGTTGGTATCCATCAGCCCAGGTGGCAAATCTCTCCCCCGCTTGAGATTTGAGAGAGTAGACTTTGCCTTTGAGCATGAACAACAGAAACAGATGGGCGTTCTGCCACCATTCTGGAGTCTTCAGGCCGCATTTCTGATCCTGCATAGGAGAGGCTTTCTTTTCCTGCCCTGATGCTTGGAACAGGAATAATAGGAAAATACAATTAGCATCAGGACTAGCTTGTCTGCAGGAAGATTTGGCATCCTCTGGCTGCCTACCACCCAGCCACATCAACCTCACATCTTGGATTTCTTTCTGTGAGGTCAACAGTGTGGTCTGCATTATGAATGCCTGCCGGCATGGGTGCTGAACAGGACCGAGCCTGCTTTGTACATGTGAGATGTGGAAATCAGACCCTTGGGTAGCCTCGACTATCACACACCAGTGATGGAGCAAGGGTTGCTAGATATTTGGAGGTTCCCTGAAAACTTGCCTTGGCTGGAGCAGGGTATTGGTCATTGCTGTGTGTCAGATGAATATTATTTAGGAAGTGTAGATTTTAAGTGCACTAAATATGTTTCTCCTTTTCTTTATAATCTCATCTCACATAGGTTGCCATATCTGTGTTTGTCTCACCCAAAGGGTTCCTGCCTTCTTTGTAGGTCCACTTACTTAAAACCCTCAGCTTCGGCTCACTTACCAGATCCTTGTTTCTGAGGGAGGTCTGGACTGTATACTTCAAATGGACTTGCCAGAACCCTAGGTCTTTAAAGAGACTCAGGTCAGAAGTTGTTAAATGCCTGGAAGCATCTTTCCCCTGTGGAAATACAGTCTGTGTCTCTGCATCACACTTAGCACTCCGAGTGAAAAAACATCTTCCTAAATGTCCTAAGTTTGCTTTAAGTAAGACAAGGCTTGTGTAGATTCATTCACATGGCTGAGCTGGAAATAGAGTTCTGGTCTTCCCACTTTCAGCCAGACACTGCCTGAATCTATTTCCACAGCTCTTGTTACTTTGCCATGAACTTCAAAAAACTCAAACAAATAAATGATTCCACGTTTCTTGGTCAATTGAAATTAGGAAAAGGACAACAGGAACAGACAAGACCAGCTTATCCAGGACACAGCTTGTTAACATCCTAACTGGTATTCAAGCATAATATTAATTTTTCACACTTGCATTAAAAAATCCCAGCAAAAAAAAAATTCAAACCCCAGTGAAGAATGATTCCTGCTGATAAGAAAATCACTGTGCTTAAATTCATTAATAGAATAGGCTGTGGGATACATTTCAAAGCACAGGGTGAGAAATAAGCTCCCAAATCCCATTAAGAAATAACAGGATTTATGTGCATTCCTCCCATATATTAACTTTCCCCTCTGGAAACGTCTTGTGCTGAGTTAGTGCCATTTTTCAGGCAGGTGCAACGTTTTGCAGTTCCCACAGACCTCTCCAGATAATCTGCCTGCCTGAAAGCCATTCGCTATTCTCACTCAAGAATGGGGATTTTCTGACGCACAGATGAATGACAAGTTTGGCTGACGAATGTCATAGCTCCATGTTCTACTGGGATTCAGTCACACATTCTGCAGTGATGCTGTAAGCAGTTTTGTCCTGTCCATATCAGCAGTTAAAATGTTTTAAACGCCAGCCAACAGAGATAGAAGAGATACCGGTTTTATCAGTGGTGGGTCATTTTCTCAACATGACTTGACATACAGAGGTACAATTTGTGATGCTGAAGTCTTTGGGGAATTGGTTTGTATTGTCAGTGGGGTCAGTTTTTGTTAGCACCGTTAGAGGTTTTTCACCTTTTTATTGAAGGCAAGTTTTTGAAAATATGCCAGATCTTCACATTTGCCATTACTTGTAAGAGTTTTCATTACTTTTTTCCTTTTAAAGGCATGGATAAACATCAAATGTTAATTCACATAAAAATGGAGATAAAAAAGTATTACAGAAATATTTGCCAAAGAAATGAGCAACAGAGCCATTTCAAAAAGTGGCAGCAGTTTCATGGGGCAGAAGGAGGCCAGAAGGGTGTCTGGGATCTCTGAAGAAGATACATGTTGTGGCAAGAGGTGTTTATTTCAGAATTGTAAGAGCATACAGTCCACAATATGTTGCAGAAACTTCCTAACACCTATAGAGAACTACTGACTTCCTGATAAACACCATTAACTATATTCATACAGAAGTATTTTTCTTGGTTTTCTGTTTAGCTTGTAATCAGTATTTATTTTTTCTATCATGGTAGTGCCAGCAGATCACAGTTGAAAACTACGACCCTTTTATGCTGTTTATGAGTGTAATAAAAAAATCTGCTTCCGAGCATTCGGAATTTATAGTTGTGATACCGTCAGAAGATGTAAATATAAAAACCCAAATATGGCAATGGGTGAAGAGTGAAGCAAAGGTGAGCTTGCAAATGCAGTGGTGAATTTACTACCTCATATAAGAATGATGTTGCTTGGTGTTTATGCGTTATTTAATGTTGGATTTTAAGATGTTTACTATGGTACATAATCGCTACAATAATCATGTCCTTGAAAACTTGCAGTAGTGCTGGATCCATTATTGCTATTTTTTTATTTTTCTGTAAAAATATGCATTATTTAAATGAATGCTTCATTTAGAAGAGCGGTTTGGTCTCTAATGTCAGACCTCATGTTTTTATACATTGATTGATGACCAATCTTGCCAGTGGCCTGAGAGAGATCCACATGTCTCAAATGCAGTCTCATAGAAACTGGGAAATGAGCTGATGGAATTTGGACCAAAGATCTGGCTGCTTTCCAGGAGCAAATACATGGCAAGATGCATTTCCAGTTTCAAGAGAGAGGCTTGAAATGGAGAAAGAAATGCAAAACATTTAGTCAGAGAGGGGTGGGGTCATGGGGGGAATCTTCATTTTATCAATGATCACACTCCCCTCCCTCCTGCCTTGCTCCACTTCATGTTTGCTTAAAAGCAGTTGCCAGTGTTTGTTGAATAGTGTCAGCACAGAAGGGATGCAGCCACTGACCTGACTATAAGGCAACAGCAAAAGGTTAGCAGAATTAGTCTTGTACTGCAGACTTGTATTAATAGTTGTATTGTGGTGGTGTTGGCACAAACTCTGCAATTAAATAAGTTGTTGGCACTCTTCCCTAGGTTAAATTACTACTGCTGTTCCCCCTGCTTGCAAGTCAATGAATACAACACTTTTGGGGAGGCAAGTTCAAACATTTTTGTTCTTTTGGGATTCTGCACATTTCTGATTTCAAGCTAAGAGGTTTCTGCTGGCTTTCCAAGTAGACCTCTGTTGTTGTTCTGTCTCTGCAAACAGCCTGTGCAAACTAATGCTGGAATAACCAAGCAGGGAAGGAGGTGGGTGAGGGGGAAAGACACAACAAAAGACTGATGTAGAAACAAATGCCCTTAGAAGGGGTCCCTGCGTTCTCTCATGCCCGGACCCATGGATGCTTCTTAGCACTGGGCTATTGTTGTAGAGGATTAGGTTTCCATCACAGCTTCATCAGGGGCAACTTACCCTTTTTATCAGCCCAGAAAGACAGCCACAGACACTGGGGGAGGCGGGTATCCCCGCCTATCCTTGCCCAAAAGTGCAAAGCAGCCACTTTTTCCAGCTCAAGGCCCTCTCCCGCTCCTGCTTTAGTCGATGGCAATTGGGTTTGGCCCAGGGACCCGTGCACCCCTCTGTGCTGTTCTGCAGGGGCCACTCACAGCGATACACCTCCCCAGTTCTGCTTGCCAGAAAACTTTGTATTTCCAATTTATTAACAGTTCCTTCTACTTTGGGAAAAGGTGTCCTTGCGCTTCTTCCCAAGTCTGTCTCTAATTTAGCAACAGATGTTGGCCTACAAGGCAGCACCTATGTCTTCACCTGTTCGCTAAGGGGTAGATCTAAAAATCACTCTTCCCTCTTCCCTGGCATATCATAACTTTGTTTTTCTACAGTGTTTTCACTAAAGCTAGGGAGTCAACTGCAGTCTGACTTCTCTTCATGACCTACATTAAGACTAGGACTAAGATGCAGTCCAGTCCTTTGCAGCAGCAAACTGGAAACATCAGACGCAAGAACTAGAGGTGCTTCAGTCTCGTATTTCCCTGTGGCCAGTGTTGAAATGCAGCAAGACTGTAGGGGGACTGTGCTACTTACTGTATGAGTTGAGAAACTTGTACATATAATGGTTTTCTTAGAAACTGGTGGTATACAGAAAAATGTCTAGGGAGAACCTTAATCTGTGCTTTCCTTAAGACTGGCTGTTGTTTAATCAGTCATCAGATGTTAATAATGAATTGCATTGAGAGGTTTCCCTGTCTACCGATGACATGATCTTTCTGTAGCTTATATGAGTGTTTAATGGAGATTGATAGAGAGTGAGCCACTAGCGCATCAATAGAAGTTGGAGGTTAGGAGAAAGGAATAAGCAGAAACAAAAGTAAGTGCGCTTGAGTTACCCTGTGTCTCTACAACTTCTTGTGTATCTCATCAGCTGCTAAAACAAAAAGTTCCTCTGCCGGTTGGAGCTGAAGAGAACCAGGGTGAGCATCTATTGTTCTATATGTTTTATTATTCTCGGGCTGTGATCTTGTCAGCTCTCGTTAGCTTAACAGGTTGGACTGTGTCACTCCTTGGATGGGAGACTTTGAAACGCAATGAGAAATGACACAAAGTGGTTCAGTCCGTAGCCCTGCTCACTCTGAGTCAGTGCTGAATCACTGACCCATCAGAGTTTGAGGTGGAGAGGGTGTGATAGCACTGCTCTGGCAGCCAGTTCTGGCTTTGGTGATGAGATATTATAGAAGGTCAGTCGGTGGCATATTTTAGTAGAAAAAAAATGTGATCCCATGAGCCAAATTCTGTTTGGGATAAATTGCATACCAACACCAGTACCATCATCTTAATTTTTTTTTTGCTCTAGAGCAGCTAAGGGTTGCGGGTAGCTGTTGTGAGATGCTTTGGTAGCAGATGGCAGTGCCTGCAGTGAAATGGATGTATTTATATACATACATATATATGTGTATATATACGTGTGTGTTTGTATGTCAGCTGAGGGTGCCTATAGTTTGTAATCCCATAAAGTACCAGGATGAAAAAAATTCATGCTTTTGAGCTGAGTCGGAATATATTCTGGAATATAGAACGAAAGGTAATACATAACTGGATTTGGAGGGGTCCCTGAACACCAATTGCATACTCTTCTCTTGGGTTAAATCAGTGGTTTATAGACATTGAGAGAGAACTAGCCATTAGCACAGAACATAGAGATGTGAGAGTTAGAGGGAAGGGAGTAAATACAAAAATTCAGTGCTTGTATAATATGCTTACGACATTTTGATGGTGACAACATACAACTGGTGCATCCAGCCATCTCAGTTTTAAGCCCTCTTTATAATTCCCAGGGGGTTGTAGTCTGCCCTTGTACTTTTGGTGACCAGTTGTAGACCAAGCAGAATACTCAGTCAAATGTCTTTGGTTAGTTCCTGAGCCTTCAGCACTCAAGAGAGAGTCTGCTTTTCTTTAGGGTCATTTGTAAATGGTGGTAGTATCCTGCCATTTCCAATAAAAGCATTATCTTTCATCACGCCTGTGGCCGTGGCATTCGCAAATGACCTAAAAGCCACAAATGACTCCAGTGGCAATGGAATCTGCGTGCCAGTGTTGCGAGGCTCCCTACAGCTGTCGGATATCATTGGCCGTCTTTGGTAGCGATACCTAGAAATCTGCAAGGCAAGTTTATTGTGCCAGAGTAGGGGTTTGAAGTATTTCCTAAGGAAGTATTTCGAGGTATGAATGAATACATATTCTAAAAGCTGGTAATGTGGGAGCTAGGCAAGGAAGCCAAAGTTAGAAAGACACCTCTCTGCACGTGAGAGACTGTGCCTTTCCAAACTCTGCGTATATCCCTGCAAACTCCCTATCCACAAAAAAAAAAAAAAAAAAGAAAGAAAAGGGAAAAAAAGAAGATGGACAAAAGGAAAGTGTGGTTGTCTCATAGCTGCTCAACAGGCAACTCTGAGATCCTTCTGGCAAGATCAACTGAAGCTGAATTTGTCATTGTTTGGCTTGTGTCACCCAGCTGGTCGGGTCAGAGAGCTTCTCTGACCTGAGTCCGCAAGTGATGGACAGGTCTGTAGAGGGCATTATCACAACATAATCACATGGAATGAAAGGAAAACTGTGTGTGCCTTTCTTAACTTTTCCCCCCCCTGTTCTCCAAATCTTTAGGATAATACATCTTTTCTTATTTTACTCTGAATCTGTTAATGCTTCTGTTATGTAATAAGGTTTTCACAGCAAAATATGGCCTGGAGAGTAGTAAATGGAGCTCTTCCAAGGATCCACAAAGATCTGCAAAGATTTTGTTGCACTGCTAAAGGAAGCATTAATCATGGTCAGAAATATTTCCTGCTGGGTTGTAGTGTGCTTGCTGGTTTCCTCTGTCCCTCAGGCACTAGTGGAAATTCCAACTGACAAGGAGGTGTGGGTTTTTTTGTTTTTTTTTTTTCTGGTTTAAGTTAGCTAAATTGGTTTTGGAATAGAACAGAGGGTCTGTAAGTTCTTAGTGGTACTACTGCTCTTGCCAAAATCAACAGCAGCCAGGAGGAAAAATGCTAGAAACCCAAAGACCCTGGTTGGGAGAGACCAGAGGAAGAATTTTATTGGCCTGGGGACTTGGAAATTCCTTTTATCTTTTTGCATATTGGTATATATGCATGTTGCTGGGTTGGGGGGGCCATAGGAGGAGATGTACGTTTGGAACAAGCGGTGTCAGGAGTTTGGTTGTTCACTTGGATTTACAGGTTTTATTTAGCTGCAGCATATTGACCACGGTGTGAAAACTAATTTTTAATACATGGAAAGCTTGAAGAACATAGAACTATGAAATATTCTTGGGTTGGTGGCCTGTCTCAAGAGACTAGTTCTTGTGGACCCTAAACCAAAGCTGCGGCAAGACAAAAAGAATACAAAAAAATTAGGGGTTTGTGTTGAACTGAAACATTTTGTTCAACCCTGTAAAATAAATGCAGGTGAACTTTGAAATGAAAATAATAACTGAAAACAAAACAGAAATATTGTGCTTTAAAAATGTTGAAGTTAAAAGTTTCAACCCTTTTAAATTGTTCTTCCTGCCCTGCCTTTTAGGGATCAACACCATTTACTGCATTTAACCTGCATGTGGAAGCAGCCTTGTTCTTGCCACTCAGAATCACACTATAGCTAAATAACGATGCCCCACTCTTGTCAAAATATGTCTTACAAAATAAAGCTCTGCTTGAACGTGGAGCAATTTAGACTTCATACAACGTATGAATGACATTCCTTATTATCTTTGTGGCTTATTTTGACCTTTTGCCTTCTGGTGAAATGGAGCTGAAACTTGCCAGAATCCTCCTTTAAGACCTTTTCCTATTAGTACAAGGGATATGTTAAGCTCCTAGGAGAATTTAGGTAGTGAGGTAGAATTTTCATGAAGGAATGGATGTGGTAATATCCCTGGATATTATTCCTGTGCATTTCATATTTCTAATGCAATTGTGATGCTTCAAAACACATCTTTTATAGGGGTATAAAATGATATCCACCAATTTGCGCTGTTACTCTTTTTCCTCTTGTGCGTAGGAGCAATAAGGATGGATCGGAATCACCCTGTGCTGTATAATCTGAGCAGTAGTAGTTGCCGAGACAGGAACCAGAGGAAGCGTGTCTCAGATCAGCAGTTCTCAAACACGGTCATAAACGCATCAAGAGCTGGCACAGTGCATGAGCACGTGACGGTATTCTGCTCTTTTTACAGCTCTCCATATCTCCTCTGAGCATGGCATTGCAGTGAGGCCGTAATAAGCACTCAGATACTGGCTGGCGATGAGACACAAGGCCTGTGGCTAAAGGCTGTGTAAAATTACTAATAGGAGAGGGAGCAACAGTCAGGAAAAGCAGTACTGGCTGACAAATGTAGACTTGGTTTTGTTATGCGGCGTTGCTAGTGTTGTTCCAGCGTGAGAGGTGTCAGCAGAAGAATCCCAAAACAAAGAGTCGTTCAGAACTGCGGGTTACTTTCATACAAAGAGCTATTTTTTTTTCTCTAAGAGCTTCCTATTTCTGCTTGCAAGAAATACCGATTTATTTCATCCTTTGCTACTGACACAGTTTTACAATGGATAACAACAAATGTTTTATGGGCCCTTTGATCCGCTGCAGCCTATGGAGTAATATGAATCAAGCAAGTGTTGGTCAGCAGGGCAGGGATGCAGGTGAATGAATCCTTTGTTATTCTTGCACTTGTGAAGTTGAGGTACCACTCACATTACGGACAAACTAACTTCTAATATTTTTCAATTACCAGTGATTCTGAAAAAGGCAGTCTGAGCTCTTCTGCATGGCATGTTGTTTAAAAGAAAAGACATCTCCACATGAGTACTGGCCTCATGATCCAATATTATTGGTAAATAATAATATTCACAGGATAAATATTTAGTGATTTACATTTGGGCTGTATATGCTGTGTGCTGCTTAGAAAAACATTCTACACTGCCAGCCATTATCCTTTCTGGTTGGTGTACACATTGCAAGCCAAGGACTGGAAATGGCTTGTTTGATGCCAAACGGTCAGTGTCACCTTCTCTAATCCTTAGACATGTTTGCAATTGAATACCTGCTGGCAGAGATCCATGCACCACACCCCTGTTTAGAGACTCAGCACTTAATGCAGGAGATATTTATTTTTGTCTTTTACCAAGCAGCAGTGGCTTGCAATTTTCCCTTCAAGTGTACCCAGGAAAACATCTCTGAAAATAACACTGAGCAATGGCACAAATGACTACATGCATTTTTGGATACTATGACAGTCTCTGATGGAGAGGAGTGCGATAGGTAGGGGGATGTACAAAATGAAGTTACACATCCCAAAAGTGCATTGTCACCTAAATACAGGATTGATGTGCTTTCAGTCTTCGTGTGTTGGGCATTTTTGGCTGCTTGGTGAGTTGAATAGAGTTGATGTTATTGTATAACCTCTTTTTCTGATCCAAACTGATGAGTCTAGTCAACTTTCTCTGGGATTTCTTATGTTTCTTACTGGCATAGTATCTATTGCGTGAAGTCTTAGATGAACCACAGGCATGGAAAAAGGAAGATTACTTATGAAAATAATTTCTCCACGTTCCCTCATCTATTTGAAGTCAACACTGATTTTGTTGCTGCATGGGGAAATAAACGCTAGCAAAGGCCTACACTACAGTCTTCATACCTTAGTGTTATCATATCTAAAGGTGGTTGCCTTTTACATTTCTGACTCCCCAGAGTGCATCTCCTGGGCACATACTGGAGCAAAGATATGTGTGTCTTGTTCTCTTTTCTTCCTATATCCTGAGTGAGGAAGATAAAGATAGACTGTCTTATACCCAGCTATCTATATCTTTTGACTGTAAACAGCGTGGCATTGTCAAGGCATGCTTGGGAAAGATCAAGCAAACACAAGACTGCAAAACAAGTGTGCTCTTATTCTGCTTCCTTCTGTATGAAAGGCATTTTTAGCAGCCCTTCTCTATCTGATACAAGTCCACAAAATTATTTCTGTAGCATAGTCATCTGAGGTTCTCCTTGGCTGGCTGTAAAACGCTGGCCAGATGTAATAACACCTATCCTGTCTCGATATTGCATTGCCAGTAAATAGCGCTGCCAAAAATCTGCAGGGAAGATAGGGGAGAAAGATATTTCTCTTTCTTTATTATTATTGGTAACTGGAGCTGAGTGAAAAATGGATTTTCAGGTCACTGGATGTTAAAAAAATATTTGCACTTGATCCAGATGGTTTGTTTCAGTAACAGTTTTAGAGTTGACAATTCCCAGAAATAACTTCAACTACTAAAATCAGATAATGAAATTTTAATTTAAACTGACAAACTGAACCTTTCTGTTTTAATAATAGTGAACTTCAGGCTGTTTTCTTTTTAATGAATATCTTATCAGAATCAGTATGTGTTTGGAAAATGTTCCCACTACTAACATGTCACCAATTGGACTTAATCACCTAAGTCACATAGGCATTAGAAAAGTTGATGAGCAGTCTTTAAAGCAAAGTAGATGAGAACTGGATTTGGAGGAACACTTAGTGTCCAGGGAGGTTTCCCTGGTCATTAGTTGTAGGACTCTTAAATTAAAAATCTTTCTCACTCAAGTTCCCTGTTGGCTACTGCTGTTATTTATTAATACTCCGAAGCTCTCACCCATGGTGCCTTTCCACCCAGAGGGGACACTGTGGCCCTTTGCCCATGAATACTGCAGTGGAGAGAGGCAGGGAAAAAGAGTACTGTGAGGTTACTCTGCTGTGGTGACCATCATTCCCAGGACTGGTGACGGAACCTCCACGGGAGAACAGATGTTTAGGCAGTGGAAACACAGAAAGCTTGGCTCTAAGCAGAAGGTTGTGAAGACCTGGATAAGGCCAAGAAGGAGACACTGTGTGCTCGACATTAGTGCTTAAACTCTCCCCACAACCCCAGCTGCCAAAACCTTGTTATTTCAACTATTCCAAATAATTTATCAGATTTGTCTCTAAATCTAGGGGTAGCACTAATCCAGGGAAAGAGGTTTTGGTAGTGTAAGGCCTTGTCAGTAGAGCAGCTTGCAAGAGTGAAGCAGCTTTTCTTAAAGCTGGTGTATGTACACCAGTCTAGTACTTCTCTGCCGGTGTAAGCTGTTGAGTTTGTGCTAGGTTTACCCATGTAGGCTCCATTTGCGTTGGTGCCATATGCATGTGTTAGAGTGACGCAGACATCCCTAGCCCAAACAGCCCTGTAGCTCTCCCATTGCAGAGACCGAAGGTTAGACAACTGACACTTTTTCACATGTTTTCACCATTCTTTGCTCAGTTTTGCATGACCCACACCTCAGCGACATAGCTCTGTCTCTGGCTGCACTGTGCACTTTGTGTTTGGCATCTAACTACATGTTGCTGGTTTTTATCAGCCTGGTGGAGCATGCTATGGGAGTGGGAACTACCTGGGTGCAGGTGCTCAACATAACCCTCTAGCAGCCCACATCAATGTCAGCTGGAAGGTCATGAGACTTGGTGTTTCTGCTCAACGTTGTCCTCAGTTAAATACCGAGGTGGCTGTAATTCCTGGCACATGAGTTACTGCCCTCAACGGCTGCCTGACTCCCCAGGGCTTGCCTTAGCTGAGGAATCATGGAGTTTCACTGACTTGGCCAGCTCTAAGGTTAACTGAGGACAGCTGTTGTATGCAGGATGCTGGCTTGCTCCACGCCGGCCTCGTGCGTCTCCTCCCCACGTGAAACATGGGAACAGTCAGAACGGTATTTGAGAGGAGGATGGGAGCGCAAGCCAGACCTCTCTGGGATCTGTGTGTATGTGTGCTAATGAGGCCCAGAGGTGATGCCAGCCAGCTATCTCAGTGTAGTTTGCACATGAGTGCACCAAGAATGCACCAGCTATTCAACGATAATAAGTTTTTATAAGCACACGTTTCTGACCATGTCAAATTTTGTACCCATTCAGCTGCTAAAATCCATGGAATTTGACACTGGGGAAACAATCACATTTGAGAAGAGCTTGTACAAAGGGGAACTCACATTGCTTCCCAGCTAGAGCCTGAGCAGTTGATTGGCTTTTCTAACACAATATCACGCATTTATTCCTTAAGCAAGATTAAAACTTTAGAAGAAGAAAGATTAGTCAGCAAGATTAGAATAGAAAACATTCTTAGAGAGTTATATTAACCATAAAGTACCATCTGCTCTCCACAACTGCAAAAGTAAAAGGAGATTTTTCTTGCACAGTTTTGGATGGTAGAGTTCTATAAACACACAAATGCGGCGTAGTCTGTTCTCAGGTCAGAAATCCCATTATTTTCTCTAACGTTGCTTATGCGGGTAAAGTAGAACGTGCTTAAGGGTGTGAATAAGACGAGCAAACAGAAAAGAATCATGTTCCTAGAGATCTTGGTGTCCAAATACCCAGACAACACCAGAAGACGCTGATGTGCCCAAGAGGTGCTCACACTGAAATGAGAGGAATGCGGTATCTTTTCCATTAGAAAAAAATGCTGGAATCTAAATAATTCCTGCTATAGAAAATCACTGGTGAGAGAGACTCGGTAAGCATCAAGGAGGGACAATGGAAAGAAATGGGGCCTGGGAATGAAGAGAGAATAGGGATCAGGATGATGCTAAAAAAAGAAGATAAAACAAAAAGCAAAACTGCTCAGACTTCCATCCCACTCAGGTGGGATGAACAGGCTGTGTCACGTTTGAGCTGGTGTCAATCAGTATCATTGTACTGATGTCAGGAGGCTCACCCTCAAGTACATCACCTCTTCCTACTTTTTAAGACCATCTTACAACTCACATTGCCTCTCAGTAATGTCCATTCCTTAGTTTAAACAGAAATGCTTCTGGGGTTGAGTACTTCCCTGATTCTGGGAACGTCATCATTGTACTTGCAACAAGGTGTCATCCTTCTTAAAGAGAAAAAAGCTCTTAGATAGATTGACTCTTTTTTGTCCACATTGCCTTCCTGAATGAAGTGTTGAAGTACAGAAGATGAATGCACTGAAATCTCATTTCCCACACTGCTAGTTTGATACCAGTTTACCACAATAACCGCTCTCTGGAAAAATAAACATTAGCTCAGGAGAAGGCAAACTACAAAATACAAAGAGATGAAATATTAAGGAAATTGTGAGCAGTCACTTGAGCTTGTACAGTAGCACTTAACTTTCTCACCCCAAGGGCTCAAGTGAGTTGAACGGAGTTGCTGAAACTCATTAACCATGAATCCATTGTTCATTTTAAGCTTTTTCTATGGGGTGATCGATACTTCAAAAACTGCGTTGGAACTGAACAGAGATTAGGAACAAATAATAAAAGTGAAACCACATTACAGGCCTGATCCTTTCTCCATTGTGGTTTTGTGCAGTTTAATTCCTGGGCAGTGAGGAAAGCAGTATGGTTCAATAGAGGGGGCCCTGCGGGAGGACCAAGGAGCTTCTGCTTGCAATCTGGTTCCACCCCTGGTCCCCACTCACACCATCTTTTGTCTCACTTTTGTTTTGAGGCCGGAAGAGACTCAGGAGGCTGTTGAGGGTGAAATAAATTTTGAACTCTGCTGTGATAAATTTTCTGTCTTTAACAATGGCTTTGTACAGTGCCTGCAGCAGTGAAGTGTGGTTTTTCAATGACCTGTGGTTTATATAGAGTCATTTTTTGTGATGCAAAACACTGCTGAACCCTCCCCAAATATTACACCACCAGAGCAACCTGCTGTGGTACAGCACACAGTTTTCCAGCGGAGGATTTGGATCACCAACATGTATGTTACCAGTTCAAGACAAAAATGCAGTAGGAAAATACTCATGCTTGAGCAATACCCACTGACACATAGGAGATGCATGACAAGAGCAGACACTTTCAGTAATAGTTGTAGGTGATGGGCCATGACACTAAAATGGACGCAGAGGGCTTTTTGAAGTGTTGCGCAACGAGGGCTTTAAAAGTAAGACTGCTGAGTGCATCTGTGAGGGGCACGATGAACCCTCAGGATGGAAATCTGCTCTTGAAATTGTCCTGTGGTAAACCTGGAAAGAGTCAGTGAAACATCAGTAGTATTTCTTCTGCTGTGCACTGACGTAACTGAAGCAGAATTTGGTTCTAGCTATTTAAGTGTGATGGATGAGCATTATTAGCTGCCTGGAGAAACTGAGAGATGACGCCAAAGTCATCCAAGGACAGCCCTTGGGAGTTGGCCAATATCCCAAATCTGCACTATGGCATCAAATGACAGCATTTTCTCATCTGACCTGCTTCTCTCCCAGCAGCAGGGGGAATAACCTCTTTCCTGTCTGATACACCTTTGCTTCGTGCCTCCCCTGTCTTTTCTAGGCCACAGCTGGACTTTGAATTAGCTGCTGATGGGAGAAAGAGAAGTGGGAGCTATGCCTGAGCTATGAAGAGGTGACCTTTCATAGAATAGAGAGGCCAGACCTTGGCAAAAGGTCTGTCTGACTCTGGGGTGGGATTTAAATGGCCCTACTCCCTCTTTGAGTTAAAAGGAGCTGGTTTGAGCTTATTTCAGCATGTTGAGACTTCTCTTTCCCCATGTGAAGACAATGACTGAGCCCCGAATAGGCAGATAGGAACTGGAGCAATGCCATTAGGGCTGGAAACAGGGAAAATTATGGAGTACCACTGTCAGCTGGTCTGGGCTGGTTCACAACCAGTAAAAGGGCATGCTCACAGCATCATCCTGTCTGGGGAAAAATAAAAAAAAAGAGGGAGGAATTGTGTGAATAAAGTAGAATTCATTACTGCTACAGAAATAAAATATGATGGCCTTTTCCTCTGAGCTCTGAAGAAAAATGCATATGATGTCAAATAGCCATGTGACCTTTTTCTTAGATCCTGGGTCAATTTTGCCTCCTCCATCACTCCCACAAAAGCTACCCGATTCATGAAATTCATCAAATATAATGCATGCAGGAATGATTTCTAGAGGCCAGTGCTTTAGCTGATATAAATCAACACATTGATCCTACTGGAATGACACCAGGTTCTCAGCTGAGAAATTGGCCTGTGTTTTTCTTTCACCCTTTCTTTCACTGGAATGAATAATGTGTCCCTAAGGTACAAAACTAATTACTGTAGGCATATTGCTCTCTCACAAAGGAAAGACTCAGGTAGGCAGTGTTAGGCATAAAGCTTAGGCACATTGTTTAGCAAAATTTTGAGAGAAAATAATTTTCCAGCTGTCTTTCAGACTAGGTCTTTTGGAAAATTCACTTGCAATAGTTGCAGTGGGATTTTCCTGCCTTGCCCTGCTCTTTGAGGAAGGATGCCAGCAAGACCAGAGTAGGGTGCCCTGTTATATTTGTCTTAGAAAGCTGGCTTTTGGATAGAAATTCAGCAGAAGGAAAACAGAAGTAGAAGTGACACCATTTTGTAACAGAATTTCATGTACTGCTTCAGCAGTACATTCAACCTCTGAACTGACATTTCAAGGAGGAGGAGACAGGAAAAAAACGCAGGGAAACTTAATAAATGCATCAGGTCATTCAGCTGAGTGAGTTCTTTTGCTACGCAAATAAAGAGCTACACAAGTTTTGTTCGGAGAGGAGTCTTTCCATTGAAAAGGCCCGTTTGGCAAGGAGCACTTCTCATCATCGTCCCAAGTGAGAAAGAAGAAATATCTGTTGGCTGACATTTGCTTAAAGATCAGCCACTTCCATGTTTGTTTGTGAGATTGGAAGGGATCACAAAAGAATTTGATTAAGCAACAGCGTGGATACTTACAATGTTGGAAAAATGGTTCCAAAACTGAAAGTGTCTTAGACTGTACTATGGATGGGGTATCTATACAATACAAAAAGCTGCTGTAATGAGTAGTATTAGACAAGAATATTTTGTAAGATGCAGTGCTATCAAATGGGCTGAGATTCTGGTGTGTATAATGAAATGTGGTAATTAAACTAAAGTCACTCTTTGTGCTTTTCAGCTCTTGGTGTTTCATGCCCTTTTAATTCTTAACATTCAGGGTAGAAAACAATAGGTTACATATTTCAACTCTATCTTCTTTTCTGCTGTATTGATTCTGAATGCCTAGATTATTTATAGGGATTCTCAGCTTCTCACTTCTGCTTGCATCTGATTTATTCTTAACTAAGGACAATTTGACCATATAAATCTCATATTTGTGTATGCTTGTGTGTCTTAAGTCATTCCCTTCAGGGTTTGTGTATATTCTGCTTAATATACAGGATGCTTAATAGAGTGTTTGAAACCCAATTGTAATAACTGCTTGTAGTCTCTTCTGATTCTTTCTCTTCCTTGTGAGAAGGTGAACAAGTGTTGTCAAGTATCAATGTTACCATTTATCGTATCTACTGTACATCTTAGCCTGACACTTCAGACAAAAAGATGGAACTGCCAAATGCGTCAGCCTTCTCCCAAGGTCTTTAAGCACCGGAAGGGCAGCTGGTGGAGACGTGCAGAGAGCGGATAGTCAGGCATGAGGGTGAGTGTGCGGGTGAAATGGCAGTCACAGGATGTTCCTTAGTACTTCCTCTTTGTCCTTGAGCATTTGTGAAAGCCCCTGAGTAAATACCATCTGGGAGAATCAGAACCTGGGCTCCACAAAAGGTGTTTATAAGTTGTGATCTCGTGGTGCTCAGAGAATAACAGTGGAAGAATGAAGCCAGCAGGAGCTTGTGCTTTCTCAAGAGAAGGAGGTGGTTTGCTGGGTAACTAAGATCACTGGAACTGGCAAATTCTCTTTTGGTTCTTTTTCTTAGCTTTGTGCCAACTTGGCTGGTATTGGATTTCATCTTTGCTGATTGCAAGCTACCAAGGATGTAAAAGGCTGTTGTGATGTTTGCTGTTCTGGCATAGTCTTCTGTCTCTATGCACGTGGAAAAACCTAATCTGCTGAAAGTACTTGTGGTTTCTTCTTATGTATGAGGCTCAAACACGCCAAGAAAAGGAGCTGTGTGGTCATATACAGATACATTTCCGGCCTAAGGGAACCAGAATAACTCCAATGCCTTCGAAGTCCTGTTAACATGACCCGGGGACCTCAACTCTATATGCTACAAGGCTTTAGTTCCCTGAACCCAGTGAACCATCTGAACACAGTGAATCCTATGGCCAACTTCTAAACCTTCCGCTGAGGTAATGGAGCTAGACGGTGTGAGAACCACTAGACTTGAAAGTGTGGTCTATGTTTTTGGACTGATAAGGAAAATGTTGTGTTAACTGGTTTTAATGCATTTTCCTATCACATTAGGTGATCTGGATGCATTTATTTCTTCCTTGTCAATTAGGCAGTGAAATTCTCATTTTAGAAATGTGTTCTGTTCTCATAGTACTTTAAAATCTGCAAGGAATTACATATACATGTAGTATTTTGGTGCCTAACTCCATACTGATTTCACCTGTGTGCATTTAGGGACCTGGGTCTTTATACTGCTCTGCATTTATTTCTTCTCTGTACTTCCAGAATTAAAGAAGCATTTATGAGCCTATGAGAATATGAGATACTAGAGTATCTCAAAAGGCAGCAGACACCTAAACGTATTGTGAGCATTTGGGCAAAAGCCATTGTTTTAAACAATAGTTTTTAAACCAAAGCAGTAGGGTTGCAGATTTGCCAGAGTCTTAATTCTTTATTGGGCCAGGGAAAAGCCATATTTGAAATTGTAATAAACATGCAGGTTATCTGGCAGTATTTCAGTGTGCCATATCAGTCAAACCGGCATTTGTCTTCCAGTTCCAGAAATGTTATTGTGATGATGATGTGTGAAATGGAAACAAGACAATTAGTGTTTCAGACACGCCAAGCTGGCACTCAAACCAACTTACTCTAACTCAAAGGGAATAAATCTGACATGGAGACCATTCAGTGTAAATAGCAGCTACAAAAGAGCAGTATGCCTTTATTTTCTGATCACGGTAGGTTAACAACTGCTTGTTAGTCCCAAGGTGTTCTCTCCTTCCCCAAGTCCGTTACTTTGGAAAAGAAATGGGCTTTTCCCTTATTACTCAAATTAAGGGGTTTGGTAATGAATCTCAGTAAGTGATGAAGCACGTATTACGAGCTATTACAACTTTACTGGCAAGTGCCCGGGCAAAATTGTGTAGGGACTGTGAGCACAGGAATGGATGATAAGAGCCTTTTCATTTATTAGTCACTTCAGTTCACATCTGAAACTCAGCCAGCTGAAAAATAACCAGCTCTGGAGAATGGGCACATAGAGCAGAACACGGTCAGCTCATAGCTTGGTCATGACATCTGCATTTTACTACTTGTACTTTAGGAGGATATGCCAGGTTTAATGACTCCGGACAATGCTGAGAAAATGTTCATTATATGCAGAAGTTTATTAGATTAACTGACTAGGAGACATTTGGTGGAGAAATTCAGTGAGACGCTGCCAATCCTGATACTTCACATTTTAAATTGCATATTAAGTGTTTTCAGTTTAACTACAAAAAATACATCACCAGTGGTTGGATGCTGAAGCTAAAAGATCATTAGAAACAAGGGGTAGCTTTTTATTTGTGAAGGGCCATTTATCAGTGGAACAATTTTCCAAGCATCTACAACAGCAGCTTCTTAATCCTTGGAAATTTTAGACTGAAGGTGGGATTTTAACACCCCGCCCCCCACCCCCAATGTTTCAGATTGGTTTATGCAGGAATTAATTAATCATGAACCTGTGTTACTATGCTGAATGTTCGCAACTGCTTTTTCTGGAGGCATCACCTAGAAATTTCTCTCATGGGGCTTTATGGGGTTTACAAACTTGACTAACAAACTGCAGGAAAACTGTAGGAGTCATTTACGTTCTTGCAGAAGTTGTTACAAGCTCACAAAGCAAATGGGATAAGCCTATAACTACTTTCTCAGAGTCACGGAACTTAAAATCTTAGAAAGGTGGTACTTCAAAGACTTTCTGTGGATATATTTTCAAGGGATTTGCACTCACAAGTGGTTTGTGCTTGCAAGATTTTCTAAGAGTTGCTCAGCACCCACCTTACTAGTACTTATGGGCAGGAAGGTGATTAGCTGTGAGAACTCAGCACCAGGATTCAGTGTTGAGTGCTGCCAGGTACGGTTGGACTTTTTCTGACAAAACCTGTTGTAAAGTATTTGTTCACAGAAACTGAATAAGATTCTTTTCTGGCTTCCTACCATACCTCTAGCTATCTTGGGATTGATAATGTCTGCTCTCAGTATCTTGCAGAGAAGGGAAGGTAAGATCAGGAATCAAACTGTTAATCTGTTTGAGAGGTGAAATCAGAAACGTTTAAAAAAATTCTTGTACACTCACATTTAATTTACAAAACTATCTGTGCAGTGGCAAGGTGGCTGTATTTAGTGCTATGACTGTGTTAGTGCTAAGAGAGTGTTTGCTCGCAGGAGAGCAGAAGGGAGCATGATTTGCTCTCAGGAGGATCTTGCTCTAGGCACAACCAAAGCACACAGCAAGAGACAATCCTGATCACAAAGAATATGTCACTTAACTGAAGGGATGGAAGAGAAAAGCAGACACAGGAAGTAATGCTCTTTGGTTTGTAACAGAGCTCATTTGATACCAATTCCATCGTGTTAGCCTCTAGATGGTTCCGTTTCTTACAAAAGGTGTGTGTATTCAGGGGTTTGGGCTAGACAAAGTTGCTGAAGGTTTTAACAGCTGGACTGTACTCTGGGTTTGCCGATATCTGAGACTTATTTATTTGTTTGAGGGCCAACAGAAGTAGCTATGATTGCTTTTAACACATTTTTAGCTGTCAGACCCTATCCGAGTTCTAGAAGAAGTCTTCAAGACTTAAATCCCCTGTAGCCCATGGAAGTGGAGGAGGCAATACATATCTTCGATAGACTGATGGACCGGATAGCCGATGCTGTGAAGCATGTAAACTCCCACAGCCTAATAAGAGGAATATGTTCCTGTGGGGAGAGGAGTGCATTTGCAATTACATCCAAGCACTTGCTTGGATGTGATACTGATCAGCCACACAGCTGTCCTAGTACCAAGGTTACCCTTGCTGCTACTTGGAGTGGAGTGAGAAGGAGAGGATTTAAAACATTTTTGTTCATTAAAGTATGACAAAAGACCTTATTCTGCCCAGGCGTACAGCCCACAAAGCTGTTTAGGGACTGAAAGAATCAATTGAGGCGATCCAGCAGCAGCAGAACAAAAGATCGCGGCCAGTGTAATTAGCTAAGTACTACATGCTGTTCCTTCAGTCCCTGCTTAGTTAATCAATCAGGACACTGAGTGACGATACATATTTCAGGCAGACGGCTGAGTGAAAAACATCTCTTCCTCTCATAGGCAGGCTGAGATCGTATGCTGGCCAGGATCACCTGGGCTCCTCTGAAAGCCACGTCTGGATTGTGGTGTTTATATGCATACATTTTATCAACAATTGCAACCAGCTTCCCAATAGCTGGACATCCAAAATGAAGGCAGTTCTCATGACAAATGGTGGCAACACAAGTGGCAAGTGTAGAGGACCGGTTTTGTAAGAGCTCTGTAGGCAGGGGATGTCCTGTGAAGTGAGGGGTGTCTCACTGGTTTATGCCAGCCGAGGTGCTGCCTGGGGGAGACTGATGGCAGCATGCTCTGTGCTGAAATGTAGTTACTTAAAAGAACCCTTTGTAAAAGGAGTGGGGAAAAAGGAAGTGTTTCCTAAAAGGTAAGTTGGAGTGAGCTACCAGGAACAGATTTGCTCCCTCCGGGTGCAGCAGAAGCACTCAAAAATGTGGACTCCTTCAGTACTTGGATAGCAGGAAGCTGAGCGCTGTGGCACACATCGTCACGTGCCTCTGTTAGGCATTCAGGTAAACGTCGCTGTGCAGCTGTGCCAGCTATCCCATTGGAACAGTCGTGAGCTAATGGCAGTGGAGAGCACAAGCATTATAAGAATCTTAATTCCTTGTCCCCAGAGCTGCTAGCTAAGCAAGGCAGACTCTGGTGCAATAAGGCCTATTAAAAGGCATCTCTTTGTCTTACAGATTTGGGGAGAAATTCTAGTAAGGAAGAGAGGAGGGCAACTTTATTATATCTAGCTTCTGATTCACCAAGACTTGGCTTCCTGAGTGAATTTCTAAGGCAAAGAAAAGATAGGCAAAAGGGCAGCCTGGAAGCTAAACCTGGAAGCTAAACATTGGGCTAGGACTGAGGAATGTCTTGGTTCAGTTTTGGGGTCAGTTGCAGGCTGTTCTGTGCAGTCAGCAAATCCCTCAATCTGCCCACACTTTCACCTGCGAAATGGACAGCATAGCACTCCATCCCTATCTATGCTTTGCATGTTTTTTAGCTCTGTGAAGACACATACAAGCATACTGTTGCAGCTGTGATTTTGGTAGGAATCTCTAGGACCCACTATTGTGCCAACAGTAAGTCAAGAGGTCACCACCGTCACTGTGCTGTTTTCATACATAGTGAGAAACTCCGTATTTTGGCTATCCATGTGATTCAGGCATTAATCCTTGCCCTAGAAAGGGCCAAAATGCAGGAAAGAATCAAACTGCTAAGCCTCTGTTCCAATCTGGGGGTCTGTCTTGTCAGCAAAAGGGAGATTCAACAAGAGGAGGGTCAGCTGGCTCTGGCCCTAATTCATCTTGAGGAACAGATGCTGGGATTTTTGCTGTAACTGTTGCTCTGTGCAGCTTTAAAAGGGCCAGCACTGTACATTTTTAGTTATTATGTTGGCAAGGGTGAGAGTAAACAGCAGCAGTTCAATAGTAGTGTTCACAAAAGTCTCTGCTGGGAACAGCTGGAAAGTCAGACTTGCAGCCGTAAGGTTTGTTGTCCCATTTCCCTGTGGTTTTGCTCTTCTCCTGCCAGGCCCTTTGAACGTGATCTGAAGCCTTTAAAGCTCATCCAAGCTTTTCACGTGTTCAACACAGTCTGCTTCGATGCAGACCATACAGTGCCTGTTTTTAACTTACTAGGTTAAACGCACTCCCTCTGAGAGAGGATATCTTTAAAAATTATCCCCACCACGAGATACCCTGCCATCGACCTAGTGGATGTGGGTCCAGGGTCACGTCACAGGCCTTGCTGCTCTCACTATGTAGTACCTTGCCCTCTGGGTAGTGCTGGTGGAGGAAACATTGAAGGGCTGTGGTGGTGCTTGGAGTGAAGAAAGCTGGGAAAAACCTTACCCAAGATTTAGATCATGATTTAGGTTCTGGAGGTTTTTAATGCATAGGGTCAGTGGCACAGCTGACAGCAACAGTTAGTCTTGTGAATCACTGCTCACTGCTTCTTGGATTAAGCCCGGCCTAGCATGGACAGGGCTTGCTTTCTGAGGTAGTGGATCAGGCTGTTATAGAGACGGGGCTGCAAACATCAGGGTTCAAAGTGTGGATTTGCTTTAGATTTGGAAGCCTTGAGGAAGGGTTGCCTCTGGCCATCTCTAGTCACAGCAGAGTGAAATACCCATTCCAAGCCCTCTTACAGTGGAAGGACTTTTCCTCTGAAAAATACTTCTGTATAGGCTTCATCCAAACCCTATTAAATGGAAAAGACGTATACTGAATTTAGCAATGCTTGGTCAAGTCCCCAGAAGGATGTTAGTTAAACTAATTCCAAACAGCCTGAGCAGTGTCTGCCACAATATTTCTGCCCTGAGGTTTTGAGTGTACTTTTTGTTCTTTCCTCGTAGAACTTTTATGCAATCTTAAGTTTTCTGCAGCTTGTTTGACTCAAAGCTGTTGTTGCAAATTTGTTTGCCCGAAGGGACATTTTCATCATTCACAGGACCTATTTTTAAATTCCGCAAAGATTCCTTAAGTGAGAATGATATCCCAGAGAACTGTACAGGATGCTGTGGGTATGGCAGCTGATCTCCGGGACGCTGCGGAGCAACCTGGAGCTGAAACAATTGACCATATTCATTGAAGTGGTGGCGAGACCATAGGGAAATGGAATGTAGTTACCTTCACTGGAATTTGGCCAGTGTCCCAGCTACCACTAATGCCTCTGCTCTTACAGGAATGTCCTGGGATTTTCATTAATGTATGATTCAGCTTATAAAAACATGTGCCTGCTGCCTTAGCCCCTGGAGCTATGGCAATTAAAGAAATGCTGTTTAGCCAATGTGTAACAACTGGCTTTAGCAGGCACATTCCCTTCCTTTCTAGTTATTTCTGCTCCCCTCCCCTTCTTTCTCCTCCCCATCCCCAAGATGCAAGAGTAAAGTTTCCAGTGCATTGCATAAACAGCACGCGCAGTGAGCCCCTGTGCCCCATTCAGGTAGCATTCTGAGCGTACAGTCTTCACATAGCTGCGTGGTCACAACAGCATGCTCCGTAAAATCAGTTGAATGGGTATCGGAGGGGAGCCATCTCTGAGAAGGCCTGGTCCTGGCTGTCAGACTGACTTACATTCTGCCAGGGAATGAGGGCCCCGTGGATGCTCTTGACTGCTCCCATCGTGTGTGAAGCAGGAATACGATTTTTCGGTGCTTAAGCCTGAAGCTAAGGAAATGGAAAAGGTTGTGCAATATTTGGATATAAAGTGCTCCTTGTACCCCCATTCAGCTAAGCCTATACGCATTCATACATCACCTTGTGTCTTTAATGCTGATACCTCCAGGACCCAGCACTACATGCAAGAAGAGAGAAGACCAGCAAATCAAATGGGCCTTCTCATGATGCAGGACTTAGGTCACTTTTTGTGTGCTGCCCTAGTTTATGTATAAAACTGGAGTAAGCCTAGCAGTACTCATGGAAAACATGCCTTTGTAATCCAATTCTTTCCTGAGATCAAGGGCCTCTCAGTGCTGATAGCCGAACAGGTCATTTCATATTGCCCTTGTTAGTGGGAATCTCATAGTTGTTTGTCCTATCAGTTTATTTTCAATGACATTTTTGGAAACAGAAGAGCAGCAAAAAAAAATGAGAGAACTGTGAGAAACCAGGAAATCGTACCAAGTGGAGGAGAAGGCAGGAAGGGAATACATGTTTTCAGCTTGTATTTGAGACGCTTGTGGTGGACTTTTCCCTGGCACGTATGGCAGAATGAGAATTTGAAACCCTTACTCTAGAAAGGCATTTACATGTCATACTGGTGGGTGTAAGCCCTGCATTTTAGATGCAGGGCAAGGTGTAAATATAAGCGTCCACAAAGTTAGCAGCCATCTGGACTGAATATTGAGGTTTGTGTTCACACAGAAAAGTTTCAAAAGACAAGCTTAAGAGCAAGAGCTCTCTGGCATGCAGGACGGAGGAAGGCAGTGGGCAGTGTGCCTACTGTTTTTACAGGTATGTTTACCTCATCCATCTCCGTGGCACCTGACAGCAGCACTGGCTCTGAAAACTTGGACCTGCCTCAACCCAAACTGCAGCTAAATTTGTTTATGTGTCTACTGCAGCTAAAAATAGTTTTGCCAAAAAGTGTTTGGCTTGATAAATTAATAAGCTCGGAAACACAGCTATAAATCCCCTTCCCTAAAAGAAGGCCTTGATGAGGTAGTTCCAGGAAAGATGTGCCTACTTCAGATGATTCAGGCAGGGAGAGGGATAGGTGCTGTGCACGTAAGTTAATGAACTTGAGTGCTGCTAGTACTGCTGGGACAAGACAAAATAGAGCAGAGCCTTACTGCCTGAGCTGTTAACTTGATTTTCTGGGGCATGTTCTGGAATCTGAGCTCCATGCTCAGCTCTGCTGCTGGTGATCCTGAACTAGTTCAAAGTCACCCCTGCACATCCATATGATCTGCAGCGGTTTGGGAAGCTTGTGTCTGCTGAGACATCTGTTGAGCAGGGGAAAAGCTGCTGCCCTCTTGAGAGGATAAATGCTGGACCTTAGGAAAACACACAGTATACTTTATATGGACCTTAGGAAAACAGACGGTATACTTTATAAGGACTAGGAGCTCTTCCGATGCATCATCTGTCGGGATACCTGTAAAAGAAACAGAGAGCTGGCACTAGCATCTTTGCTTTTACTGTTGTGAGAGAGGCTTTAAGGAGTACCTTTCCCTGTCACCCACATCTGAAGGGATTTTTTTAAGGTAGAAGAGAACAAATGCGCTTCCTCACATACCCTAGCACGTTTTGCATTATTAGAGTCCACATCTGCAGCGTAAAATTAACAAGAAAGTTCCTGGATTGCTATGAAATGCCTTGCTAATCACTAGCTAAGCCTGCTCTTACTGTCTTACTTTCAAAATTGCTCCAGCATTTTCTTGAGCTGGTGAAAACCCCTGCCTGTGCAGGTTGAAGATATTTAGGCTGACACATGGGCAGGGGACTTGGGGGTGCACTTGGCCTCTTCGGCAGTAGTTAAAGAATTGACACAGAGCACAAAATGAATTCAGTGCTTATTAACATGAATGTTATCCAATATTTAGTAGCCTAAGGTGCTTTCAGGACAAACTGATGGGAAACATGCTCTGAACCACAAGGTTAAGGGTACTATCAGCAAAAATGTTAGAGAGCTGCAGAGCAAAGACACCATGGAGATCATGGCTGGTGGAGTGGGAAGGATTGAAAGATGTCAGCCAGACAGGCTGAAGAGGTCAGGACCCCTTTTCTCTCATTTTGTAATTAGGCAGAGGACTGCAGCGTTCCCTGGTGAGTCTGACTGGGTTTTCAGTATCTAAATTAAGAAATAAGGTAAATGCCACTGTTTAACAGTTTATTCTTGCTTTTCCACACCATAAAATTTATTCATGCATCTGCCTTTGAACCTTTGGGATATTCACTCTGGCTTAAGTGCAGCAACTGCTCTACTTTCACAACAGTAACAAATGAATGGCCTTTCAAATTAATTTGCTGCTCGTGCGTAACTCACGTTACTGGAAACAGAACTACCCATAGGTTCGAAGGGTGAAATTCAGACTTAGGATTGAGCTGACAGGGTTTCATTCCTTTTCTCATTAACACTACATGAGCTGCTCTTTTAGCCCATCGTTAGAAAAGAATCCCTCCCGGTTTGAGTTCCACCAGCTACAAACGACTTAGCAGCGCAGAGAAAAGCAGTTGTCCCTTGAATTTCGAACTGCCGCAGGGTGGCAGCAGGGGACAAGGATAGTGACTGCAGGGTGAGGGATTTGAACAAACCGACCAAAGCTGTGTATCTCCCTCGCAGTTTATTGCTCCGTCTCCCTGCTGCTCCCAGTAAGACCACGAAGCCCTGCAAGACATCCACAAGGCCTGAGCAAGAACAGGCTTTTCAGTTCCCGTGCTCTTTTCCATTTGTATACCCTGGTAGAACCCTGTTTAGGAAAATGCTCCTGCGCAGCTAAGACTGCACACTTTCACATGGGTTCGTGGTGAGTAGGTTCTCAAATGCTCAGCCAGCCTGTCCTGGCACAAAGTCATGCGATCATGTGCGTGTGCAAGTAGGTGTGCACAGCAGTAGGTGGATGGTGGTCAGAAGTACATGGACACTTTGATCTTTAAGATATTTATTCTTCCTGTATGAAATTGAAACTGATGGCTCCACTCCCTCCTGTTTTTTCGATCATTTCTGAGTATTTGATCGTGATTCTTTACTATTTGGGGTGTCAGAGAAAATACTGCCAGGGAATTCTTTTCACAGGTCGATACGAGGTGAGAAGACTCTCATAGATGGTGCTGTGAAGTGCTCTTCACATGGACACTGGTCCTGCAGATGGCCATGCCTTTGTATGATGTGCTCCCATGCTCCAGTGCATGGGGGACCAGAAGCAATACATTCTGCTGCACGAATGTGCATTTTTTCAAAATAGCTGCTGCACTTGGATGTGTGGAGCTGACCATCTCAGAAGCAGCACTGAGGATCTCGGAGAAATAGTCTTCCTTTTGTCTCCAAGAGGCTCTTTCTTCAAGAAAGCGCTAAAACACACTGGAGGTGCAGTGGGGAGAAGGGGGCAGGGAGGAAGGGTGACAAGCTGATCTGTAGGCAAGGAAAATTAATCTCCAGGGCTGTGAGCCTGGCATCTTTCAGGGGCACTAAATTCACTTGAGAAGACTTTTTAATAATTATAGAAGGCTGGGGGAATAAAGAAAGGGTTTGCCAAGTGTGATGTGATGACAATGGCTTGGACCGTGAAATTCCTCTTTTGTACTGGCACCGTCACTCTAAGCTGCGCGCTGTTGCCATTATCTGGTCCGAGGGGAGTTCTTGCTGCGTTATTGTGGAGTGTGTGTGACCTGGCAGAGAGTCAAAATGCATCGAGCCGCCGTGCTGTGATGAACCGGCCCAGCTACTTCTGGAAAGTCCGTTAGCATTTCCTTCTCATTACCTCGGGATGCCAGCAGCACTGTCTTGCCCTAAAGGACACATCTCTTGATGTTAAGCTGTGTTTTAATTGCTGTTGGCTGCTCTAAGCTTCGATCTTCAAAGAGTCCCTAAAAATTTTGATGTCTGATTCTCATTAAAATGAGTG
Source organism: Harpia harpyja (assembly GCF_026419915.1). Lineage (NCBI taxonomy): Eukaryota > Metazoa > Chordata > Aves > Accipitriformes > Accipitridae > Harpia > Harpia harpyja. The sequence continues at coordinate 2,704,432 of NC_068941.1, forward strand.
AGAAGTTAATATCTAAATCCCTTAGGCAGCTGTTGAATGCCTGGCAAAAGCTCCAGTCAGTTCATCAAGCATGGCTCTGCTGCATCATCTGGTTTTTCTCCTCTCGGATATAGACCATTTAGTGATTATAAGTTTGTATTAGTAGGCTCAGGGAGGAAGGAGGATCATGATGAAGATGGGAATATAGGACAAAAGAAGGAAAGGGAAATGGTAGCACAATGAGGGAGAGGACAACCACAGCAAATAGAGAAGAATGAAAACTATGGAGGCAAGTAGGGAACGAGAAATAGAGATGGAAGGGCATCCAGTAGCAGTTCCTCTTGATTGTAGAAAAGGGAAAATCACCGTGAGAGAAAATGGTTTAATGCTGGAGACATGGTAGAAATATTAAAGGGGGGAGTCTCGTTTGGCATCAGTACAGCGTGACCTGGCAGTCAGAGTAGAGAGTGCAACTCCAGCACTAATGTGTGATTCTTTCTGTGACCCTGGAAAAGTTACATAAACATTGCTTCTGTTTTTATTCCTCTCTAATTTAGGAACAATACTTCCTGCTGTCTTCCCATGGTGTTGAAAGGTCAAATTAACTAATGGAAAGAAAGTTCCTGGGGATCATTACTACTGTTGTCATTACTATTATTATTGCTATTTATAACAGGTGTAATGGAAGTGTTGCTATTGGGGAAGGGAAATAAGGGAAAGAGAAGTGGCAAACCTCAAAAGCAGTAACAGGCCATGCTGAAGCCAAAGATCTGTCTCCAGGAGAGATAAGTGCTACCTGTTCCAGTAGCCAGAAAATCCGATAGTTTTAGGTTTACCTAATTTATGGAATTACCTGATTGAAGGGCAGATTCTCTTGACATTTCTGTTTTGAATTCATGTGAGCAATATGCCAAGGCAGGAAGTTCACTGTCTAATCATGTGGTGAAAAAAACCCTCAACAACTGTATTTTGAGAGCCTGCTGGTTGTCTCCTTTCTTCTTCGAACCGATTACAGGTGCGTACATCTCAGCTGTATTTTCTTACGTGGAAATATTTTTCACTTACCCCAAAAAGACACAATGCAAAGAAAGTCTCATGGCAGTTGATCACCCTGTCTAGCTACAACCTCTAGGTTATACATCATAACAGCAAGTATAGAAAAGTAATACAAAAGTCAGGGAAGACGTGTAAAGCATCTTGTAAAAAAGGGCACAAGGCAGGTCTATGTAACAAGGGTTGAAAGGCAAGTTCCAAATGTCATTTGCTCCTTGTTTTTAGAACAGATGGAAGGGAGATTAAAGAAATAACTAGATTTCCTGCTATGGCAGTTCCTGTGATGCTAGGTTTGGCTTTCCCCAGGCTTGAAAAATTGTCCTCGGAGTAGGTAACAAATATAATTTTGCAGACCCATCTCCAACTGGTTTGTTTTCCTAGATGGTAATGACAGGAGGAGGGAGGGTACATAAGGTCATGCTGAGAGAAGAGAGTATGCAAAGCAAAAGAAACTGCCAACAGCAAAAAAATAATAACATGTTCCTATGCCTATCCATTTGCACTCAATGCAAAAGGTGACATTTCTTGAGGTGGGCCGGTCCTTGCACATTTTACATTGTGGTTTGTGAGCGAGCGTTGGTCCATGACATCCCACAGTTTGAGGGATACACTGCAACCACCAAGCAGGGCTGTTTGGAGATGGTATGGGGGGTCTGTACAGGTGCCTGTGGAAAGGATTAGGGAGCAGCTGATGTCATTGACTGAAAATCCTAGGGTTTGTAGGGTTCAGGCGGTCCCTTAACAGTACCTTACCTCAGTTTTATTAATTATAACTGTTACCACAGGCCCATCTCCAGCTTTTTCTGGGGCATGGCACAGGGTGAGAAACATTAAACGCTAGGCTCAGTTCATCTCTGTGGGTAAAGCTGGTGCATGCTGCGTTGGCTCCTGCCACGATGATCAGGATAGAGACAGTGAGGAGGATGATGAGTAGCACCCTGCACACCAGGGACACAATAGGAAGAGGAGTGGCTGGGGAATGGGAGTGTGTGAGGAGACATGGGTTTGCAAGTGATCTTCAATTGCTGTGCTCTTCCAAGCTGCACTGCTGCGATGGACTCAGTAGCTGTGCAGTAGCTTTGGGGCAGTGCTGTTTCGTGTGTTGGGTGGCCACATGTTTGATAGCCCCCGCCTAGACTGTAATGGGCCCACTGTCTAAAAGTCATAGGAACTGTGTTTTTAGTTATTGAAACCTTGTGAGAAATGTGAGAAAGGGCTGTGAAGTCAGGGACAAGATGGCAAAGCAGCGTGAAAAGAGGAGTCCCAAGTGCGGAAACCTTGGGTGTGTTTTGGGCAGAGCAGAAGACCTTTCCAGCAGACTCTTTGACAAACAGCTATTTTTAACTCTTACATTGCAAAGCAAATATTAACTCTCAGACATGTGCAGTCGCCGGCTTTGTGTGCTCGGGAGAGGGGCGAGCTGTATCAGATACAACAGAGTAACAGGGAATGAGTTCTTGTAGCCCCCTGAGCTGATATAGCCCTGATAATTGCTGCAGACCAAAAGGGATCAAGTTAACGTCCTCCAGGCCCCAGTGTTTGTATCACCTGGTAATATACCCTCTGTGGCATTCATGGAATGGATTGTTTGCAAAAACCAAACAGCGAACAAAGAAGTAAGGCTCTCGGATTCCCGCGTGTGCAGGTAGGGTGTGTTCTGCAGGCAAGACTCTGCTGGGTTAAAAGCTGGCCTCATGCAGGAGACAGAGAAAGAGCAGGAGAAAGCAATCCCTCAAGTTTTAATGCTGCAAAAGGGTGAGCATTACTCTGCACCTGCACAGGCAACGCTTTTCTGTAGTTGCTCTGTCTGTGACTCAGGTGCACATTGATGCTTTTTTTCCTTGCCTTGCCCTGTTGCTGTGTGCTGTGAACCACAGGAGGGAAGGTAGGAAGAAGCATTAATGACATTTGAGATACTGGCTCCCCGGACACCTTGACACGGAACAGCAGGCAGCTGAGTGCTGGGAGAGCCAGGAAAGAAGCCATCTCCTGTCCTCTAACCACCTTTCTCCTGTCTCTCTGGGCTAGCAGGAGGAGGACTGTTTGCTGCCACTGTAAAGCATGTCAGAATGCCGTTTTGCAGTCGGTCCCTGGGCGCATCACAGCTGGCTTTCTGCTGACTGAAAACGAGCTGATTTTTCCTGTCCTGCAGGTGCTCTTGCTTCTCCTTGCCTCTAGGTTCAGTTCATATGTTGCAAATGTCACCGTGTAGCTGAGAGTGGGCTTTGCCGCTGTGTTTCTGCTTGCTGTTGTCACAGCTTTTCCACACCTCTGTTTCCTGTCCCTCTGTTTGTCTAACCTGTACATTTATACTGTAAGGCTTGGGGCAGCAACTGTCCGTGATAATGTGTTTGTACCATGCCTCTAAAAGAGGGACCTGATAAGGCTCTAGGCGTTACCGTAGAGCAAACACATGTTAGTTCCTTGTCTTGTATATGTGGAGAGGGTGGAGAAAATTTATTGTTAGGTTTGCCTCTTGTTACAGAAAAGATCCTGGAGGCTTCTTGAAGGTCTGAATCAAAGCTGTAGCATCGGTCCATCTTTCTTTGTGCATTAGTTGAAAGAAGACTTGATTTCCCCTGCCCCTTCCACTTTTAAATGTAAAAATCTCTGTGGGAACCTAACAGTTCTGTGCTTAAGAAGGTGGAAAATTATCTTAAGAGCTAAACTGCCTTTCCTCCGCTGGCTTAGGAATTTAGAGTCACCAAGAGGAGTCAGATGCAAACGCATCCAAGTATGTCTTCTTATCTCTTGTAGCTGAAGCCAGCAATCTGTTTTCCATTCACTTCTTGCCACTTTTTGCTGAGGGGCTGACTGCTGAGATTAACCTTACTCCCAGGACAGGAAACAATCATGCAGGAAATGGAGAAGTGTGGAAGTGTTGGAGCCTGCAGGGTAGTCCTAGAAATGACCTTGAATCCTCACCACTTGTCAGTAACTTGCATCCACCCTGCATGGAACACAGTGGCATTTCTGCAGCTGGATTGCTGCTTTGGTGCCCACAGCCACTTCGCTTTGGTGTCTGCCCTCAGTAAATCATACTGGAAAAGATCCTGACCCTTCAGGGAGCCTCTGTCTCCACTCGCGCAGGAGCACTCCAGTATATTGCCTGCACTCCCAGTTTCCAGATCATCCAGGTTTGGAGACTGCGGGAAAGCAGTCCGGCTACTCCTTTGCTCCTGGGCTGGGTTTTCCCCTGAAGTGGGAACAGCCAGGTGTGCAGCCAGGCACCGTAAATGGCACAGGGTCAGTGATGCTCCCTGCTGTCCTGGGGTAGTGCAAGTGCAGGCAGGGAGAGAAAGGGCTCTAGAGAAGGGGTGGTGCTCAGTCATCAAGGGGTAGCAGGCTTCCATCTGGATCCGTAGCACTTGACGGGGAAGAGGCAACACTTTGCTGCTGCTGCAAATGTGCTTCATTTTGGCTTTTGGGAATACCTGTAAAAGGTGAGGTTCTGGTCCCCTTTGTTATCAGAGGCTCTGTACCATTTTCACTCAGCATCCCGGACAGATTCCAGTTTGGATAAATACAACTCGCTTGCCTGAAATCCTTCCTCTGAAAAAAACATGAGCAGTTCCTGCTCCTTTCAGCTTTCATCAGGTCCAGCCTTAGGCACAGACAAAATAAGGATTGCCTCAGGCAGCAGAGCAGGGGAACAGGAGAGGGGTAAAGCCACGGGGACTAGGAGTGATTTCTCCAGACATGTCTTGAAGGAAGCTCCTCTGCCCCACTGAGGGATGGACGACCTTTCTCACTGAGCAGCACCTACCTTTGGCCACCTGGATGTGGGGAAAGCAGCTTTGACAGCAGAAGTGTACCCTGGCAGTGGGGAGGGGAGAGGTAAGGGCCTGGGAGCTGGCTGTGCTCCTTGGTACCCCAGTTTCCTTGGGGCTAGCTGCACCACTTTATCTGAAGCCAAGTGTACCTGGTGCTGGCAAAAGAGCTGAGAGAGGATGCCAAGCTCTTGTGCTGTCTTGGCCTCCTCAACTACCTGGGGAGGGCACAGCACTGGGGAATGCTCTCTGCCACAGCCTTGACATTGAATTTTGCCACTTCTGAGAATCAAGGCAGCATGTTATATATATCCTTAGAGGATGAGCTGATTGATTCAGTGGAGGGGCAGGTGAGCTGATTTTGTCCTGACGGGTAGGAAATAAATGAATCTGTCCCCAGAGACACATACGCACGCACACACGCACACACGGTGCAAAGAAGCCCTGAGCTGTCTGTGACAGTGGTGCAGCCCTGAGCTCGTGACTCTTCTCTGTACGGGGTCAAATACTGCTGAGTTTCTCTGATGTCGGCTACAATGCTAAAATCAGGGCTGGTGACTGTCACTGCTAACATGGTGAGTAGATGTCCCTCTAGACTTACAGTGGTGCCTCTCTGCTGTAGTATCTGGAAAATAAGCCTGGGGATGCCAGAAGTGTTAGAGTCGTGAATGGTAGGGGCTGGAGTTCTTGCTAGGTGTCTTGCTCCAAGCCAGGTAAGTGTATTCATTAACATGGTTCAGGCTGAGTGTGGGAGAAAATATGTTGTTTTGCCTGTGTTAAATAACAGATTTTTTTTTTGTACCAGAAAGATTTCATAGCACTGCTAACCCTTCAAAACCGTGTAGTTTAACTTGTTCTTCTACTGAATAAAGTTCAGCCTCTCAAGGCAAATTCATTCCATGTGAACCTTCTATGACCACCTGGAATAAATTAGTCTCTCCACTACTATGCTTTGAACTTGGGAGCAGAAATGTTACTGTAGAACAATCCCGACCACTATGAGAAAAAAAATCTCTTCCTTGCTTCCCTGCAGAATAAAACAATAACTAATTTGGAAACACTCTCTTTGGCTTGGAGTAAATGTCAATAGCTAAATTCTCTTGAGATGCATGTCTGCATCAGGGATGGGGAAATCCAGCAGAGACATGGCTCCATGGGGAGACCTTTGACTTAACTATTTTTTGATTGAATTGTCTTAACTGCTATGTCATGCTGGCACAGAGGTTGGGGACAATGGAGAAGAATTTCTCTCTGCTGCATGGGAAACACTCGCTGCCCCCAAGTTGTGACATGGCATTAAGTCTGAATGAGGGGAGCACATATTCTCTGGAGTCATTCAGCAGCTCTGCAACTTTGTTTTTAGGCTTGAGAACCATCTCTGAACTCCACAGGGGCTTAAAAATCTCCCATCTCCAGCACGAAGCCCAAATCAATCAGCTACTCAGCGAGTTTACTGAGCAAGCCAAATTTGGCCCAGTGGGCCTCTGCGTGCACTGCTTTGTACTGGGTGCAATATGTGAGTGTTCTGGTGTGGCTCTATTAGGCCTAATAGTGAACAGGTAAATGAAAGACCCCAGTCTTACCTGTTCAGTGTTCCAGTCTGGGCACTGAGAATTGATTAAAACCTTGACTGTTGAATTTGGAAACAGATACAGTCAGTTTTCCTGTGTTTTCTCTCAAATGCGCAGCTGGTTTAACCCTTTCCCCCAAGTTGCACCAGTGCTAATGACCCCATGAGGGATAAGGAAGAGATGAACCCCAGTTTCACTGGAAATGCATTGTTCCACTGGAAAGAATGAAAATGGTTCCAGTAAAATATTTGAAAATGAGGTCTAAAGCAGAGAACGTTTTTCTGTAATGCTCCTCCTGGACAAGTCACGAACTCCTTGCAGCAGAGGAAGCTACCTCTCTCAATTCCTTCGTGGAGCAAAATTTCTTCCTCTCTCACCCTGTCAGTTCCTGTAAAATCTTTTTCAGCAGCTCAGGAATTCTGGATAGCCATCTCCAGCAGTTCATTTGTGATGCTTCCCTTCCCATCATTATAATATCTGACACGAAAAGGGCAGTAGTTTGTCATTTCAATTGCTGCTGCTTCTATTAACACCCAGCTATGCTGACTTACTGTTTTTTCCAGAGCATCTCCCAGCGTCACCCAGCAGTCATACTAACCTGCTGTGTGGCACAGCTCTCACTTGTGTAACTGCATACAGTATGCATACATATTTGCTTGCTTGCTTTTTTTTTATTGAGAAACGTCAGCAACTAAGTTTACAGTTTAGGAATCACATGTACCATTAATAATATAAAGGACACAAAGATAGAATAATCCATCTTAAAAGCTACAGAGAATTTGTTGTTACAAAAGCTCCTCAAAGAAAGGGAAGAGAAAAGAGGAATAAATAATGAAAACTTCTTTAAAATAATCAAGAAAGGATCTCAGTTAGACAGCATTCTCTGAACCTACAGTAACCATAGCGAACCAAACAAAAGACAGTAGTAATAAGTCTTATGTATCCTTGGTGATCTGCTCAAGCAACTTCTTGCTTTTACAGTAAGCCAAAAAAAGGGAGAACAGATGGGTTCAAAGTCTGCTGCAGGATCTATTGAATGACAAGAAGCCTCCTCTAATGCAAGAAAACGGACTGGAGTGTTAATGCAAAGCAGGACCAGGGGTGGCCTTTGGGATTTTCAGGAAGGGGCAGTGGGCATGGAAAGCTTTACTGCAGGAAAGACAACTGAAGGGACTTGAGTTTGTGTCAGCCAGAGTAGACTACTGAGGCATTTTGAAGTGGGTGTATTTCAGGAGAGGCCAGCTTGGCAGGGAAGATCTTGTTCTCTTCTTCTGAAAGAACCTCAAAGAATTGGCTAGATATGTTTGTGGAAAACAGAAGAAGGAGAGAGGTGTGGGGGAGATGCTGAAATCACAGAAGTTTGATGGGATTTCACAGGAGGTAGGAACCATCTTGTAGATGGTTGGTGGAACACCCTCTGGAAGGGGATACTTTCCTGTTGCATGGTTCTAATTGGCACGGACTCTCCCCAGGGTCAGGGCCTGTGAGCTAGGGATTCACAGAGACAGCCCCTGGAATGAGAGCCAAGATTTGGATCATGTCCACCCACAGAGAGCTCACACATTAGATAGGACAGACAAAGGTAGTAACGATTGTGTCCATTTTACAGGTGGGAAACTGAGGCACAGAAACAAAGAGTCTTTATGCTATTGAGGAATGGTTTGCTGTACAGATGCTCCTGCTGATTTCAAGGAGAGGCATTCTCCCCACGTGGCAGTGCCTGGGCAGCTGGCTCTACTCACAGCACCTGCGTTAAGACCAGCCATTTGCTGCCTGTGTATCACCTTGTTTTTCTCAGCTTAAATAAACTGTAAGAGGTCTTACCAGCTATTGATTGACCTCTTACGCTAGGTTCTGTAGCTCACAGCAATTACATTTTTGGCACAAGTGACTGTTGAGGGTGATTTTGACGATGCTGTGGCTGCCCAAACTACTCCAGCACAACTTGCACACTTAAAACAACAGACTGTATTGCTGGCTCTGCCCTTGCTGACTGACAGCACTTCGAACCACTTGAGATTTAGGGAACAGTTGAAAACTTGCCTTCTCATTTCCTCTCGCTTGGGACCTGGTCCACAGGGTGAGACAGGTTGTTCGGAGAAGGTAACCACATGCAGTAGTGGCCTGCCTTCATATTATTTGCCTGCTGTGGTGCACGTAGCTTTGCAAGCATCTTCCATCCTTAACTGCTCAGTGCATCACAGACGCAGCAGAGACCCATCGTTGGCTTCATTCAGCCTCGTCCAGTGAAGCAGGTGTTCATTTAAATAGGTTACATGTACGCTGAGGTTTGTTTGCTTTGCTGATAATTATTACACTGGGTAGAGATAGAACTTTGTGTTTATAGTGCAGCTTGTTTTGTTTGAATCATTCAGTCCTTTTCTTGAAATATCACCACTCCTTAAACACAAATATTTTCAGAGGCATTCAGAGAGAAGAAATGAACGTGGAGCATCTGAACCTTGCTTTGGGAGACAGTGCCTTGTTTCTGGACTTCTGGTGGAAACTTGGCAGTCTTTTTGCCTCTTCTGACTCTCTGAGTGGTAGTGCCACGTCACAGGCCTGTTGTGAATGTTTTCCTCCACGAATTTTAAGGAATTTGCATCCAGGGAGCCCCAACTGAATGGATGACACAACTGTACCTAAGCAATAGACAGATAAGGAGGCTAACAGATTATTAATGCATGAGATAACTATGTAAACAAAAGATCAATCCATATTTCCATTTATATTCTCTCTACGTACATGAGTAATATGGTTTCGATGATGCCATCAAAAGCTTCTAATCACAAAAAGTAGGTCTTGTTTTAGGTCTTGCTTGTGGATAGTTTAAGTACATGGGAGCAAAGCAGATCGTTCTCAACCTCTGGAATTACTTGCAGATGACTTTGTACTCGTGCTGGCAAACTTTCCTTAAAGGCGTTCTTTACTGTGGTACTGTGGCTGGCTACATGGCCTTGCAAGCTGCAGTTTAAGAGCCTTTAGCATAGGCATAAGCTGGAACGCATCAAGGTTTGAAGAAAGATTTCTTTAAGAGTTGTTCATAATGTTAGCAACCTTATCGGAAGTATTGCGGAGTTTAGTCTTTCTTTAAGGTCTTTGATTTCACATTATTTGTAGAGGTGATTATGGAAGAATCCAAATTTCCATTTTCACTAAAAAGGAGGAGAAGAAGAAATGTCTAGCCCATGTGGTTGCAAAGAGAACCTTAAAACAGTGATCCTGTGGAGTGAAAAAACTAGGATACATAAATACAATTTAGATTATTGGAGGATGAAGGATATTTTTCCAAGAATGTCCTTTCTCCATTGTATGTGGTCTAACATAACAAACCAAAAACAAACAAAATCCCTTCTCTTGACTATATCACAAGTTTATCTAACCATAGTATCCCACTCTATTCTATTTCATTGAAATGACACCCACCTGTTTTCCTTTACAGCAGCAACAAACTGGAGCAATACTGCATTTTTAGTTTGTCATTTATTTATGCTGGAAGCAAGGTCTAATGTTTCATCTCTCACCCTTCCTGGTAATTGTGATACAAGGCTCTTTATATGAAGTCTCATTCCTGTGGTTTTTACCCATTCTTAAGAAGAAAAGAAAAAACTCATTCATCAGTGGAATGACTTCCTGGTAGGATGAATGACAATGATTTTTACCTACCTTTGTAGGGGGTTCAGAGCATTTATTAGCTATTGTTTGTGGAAGTCAGATTTTAAGTTTTAGAAGGTACATGAGCTGGAATAGTATTGTTCAGAAGAACAGATCAGCTTTGCCTGTGAGAAATCACCATTCAACACTGAAACTAATGTTCTGGTAGAAATCTGGGTAATACATCTATATGTGCTGAGTTACATGTCTGGGTTATGGCTCAATTACACTTTGCCTGGCATGACTTGAAATAAAAGTAACTTCCAGAAGTGTTTGTGCAATTTCACTGCTTAGAAAATGGTACTCCTGCAAATAGCAGCCCTTCCCCTGGCTGGATCAGAATCTTAATCCAATTCAGACACATTTATTTGTCTCAATATGATGTCTGGGAAGGTGAAGGCCTGAAGGAAGAGGTTATACTTCTAATGTGCCATGAGATGTTATACTTAAGTGTGGGTTGCATGACAGTTGCTAACACAGGTCACAACTTCTGTTGAGCAGGGACTGCCAGGTGCTTTGAATATCAGATTTTGTGGTGGCAAGTTTTGTAATAAAAGCTGTATCAGTTGCAGTCTGAACCGGTGGCACTCCTGAGTCTCCAGAAACTAAGGATTTGCAGTGCATTAACCCGCATATAACCTGGCCCTCTGCTATGCTAGTATGCCTTTGCAGAGAGGTAGTACATTAGTGCACGAGGCTGAGATTCAGAGATTCTGGGCCAAATTTTCTTGTCCTCTGCCTTGTCACTTATTTTTTTGAAGACTTGGTGTATTTCTGCTGGCACACTGATGGAGAATCAATGTGCATGAAGAACTACACAGTGTATGTGACGGACCATGCAAAACAGAGGAAAGTGCCCTAGGATTCTCCTTCCAGCTTTGCCGCTACATAGCCTTCAGCAGGCTGCTTACTTTCTCATAAAATTAAAATAGTTGTCTACTTTCTTTAAATCCCTAGCTGAAAAACCCCACAGAGGTGCTGCATATCATTAACTACATACACCTATGTGCATCTGCTTTGTTGCTGGCCAGTAAGAAGCTGTTGTTAATCAGCCAGCTAGATCACAAAGAGGAGCTTGAACAAAAAAATCACATCCAAGCTCTTCTAATCCCAGCTCTGCCCTTGGGCTTGTGCCTGGGTACTCTTATCAGGAGGCGTTCCATGGCTGTTTTGCTGGCTTTTACTGCTTCCAAATATCAAAGACTTTTCAGGCTTATTCAAAACAATGCTTCTTGGCAGAATTAATTTGGCTGCCGATCCCCAGCTTCCATCTATATGAAATGTAGGGGAGGCAAGCACAGACCTTTAAGGAAGCTGGCTGGCAAAGGGAGACAATGTTTCTTAGTCAGAGAGCTCGAGTGTGGGGCTGGTAGACCTAATTCCTTCAACAGAAATGCATGCTTAGCTCTGCATGTGATAGCCAAGCTGTGGCAGGCATGTCTCACCATTTCTTTCTCCTCTCTTTCCTGTGCAGATCGAGGAGGGAGGTAAAGCAGACTCCCTGCCTTCCAAGCTGCAGGCTGGTGACGAAGTGGTGAACATCAATGAGGTGGAACTGAGCAGCTCCAGGAGAGAGGCCATCTCCCTGGTTAAAGGGTCCTACAAGAAACTGAAGCTAGTCGTCCGCAGGTAGGCAAGATCCAACGCTCCTTCCCTCCCTCTCTCCTGCCCTGCAGGGTGTCGCACCCATCCCCCTCACATCTCTGGCTGAAAGCCTATGACTTGGCTTGATCTTGGCAAAGGCCTTGTTTTAAGCACACAGGCATGAGCCCAAGGGCAAATGTTTGTTCTTTTCAGCCAACATTTCTATGACTTCTTTGTCACTGATAGGCCCAAGCATGTGAAATACTTTTCCAGCTCTCTTCCACTGCTCCCCTGCCACATGACAATCCAGGATTCCTGTTCAGTGATTTACAAGCAGTCCCCTCTTCCTTCAAAGTGCTTGGGGCTCCCTGTGAAAGGGTGGCAGTTCTGTACATAGCTCTTGCCTCATTTGCTGCATGTTATCACTGTTGCTGTGACAGCAGAAAGATTTCCACTGGCCTCAGCAAGATTTGGAGCTGTTTTGTGTTCTGCAGGTAAGCTGTAGTGTGGCTGTGCTGACTATGAGCAATCTTACCAATATTGTACCCAGGATGTGATCTAGGGGGAAGAGCAGCCACTTCATCTGCATCTATTAAGCCACAGCCTCTGTGCTATCACTGAATGAGCGATCTCTCACATGTTCTGTGTCGCCTGTTTCCCTGGCTGTCAAAGGCCTTGTAAATGGTAATGAGTAGCAATCCCAACGTGCTGGGTTTGATGGTGTGCTGAGTGTAACTCAGCTGACCAAATAGTGCCGATCCTCTTTGGTGACATGAATAACAAGTATGTTTGTCTTAGGGTCAGGACGCAGAACTTGAATCTTGATGCGCATTTTGAATCAGAGGTGTTTGGATCTGGAATTGGGGGTGGGGTGTGTTTAAGACCTTAATAGAGACGCTTCCTGTATGTTTTTTACTGTGGGCATGTCCAAACATTATTTTCTGTGCCAGTTAGGTGGTAGCTGGTGTCACTTTATGGAGTGCTCTGTCCTGAATTTCCACACTTAGCCAGAAAGGAATCTGGGGCAAGATCAGCATAGCAGAGGAGCTGTCATTAGCCAAACAAAAGGTGTCACCTTGGGTCGCTAAGTTGGAACAACTGACTGACATCTGAGCGGTGCTGTCCCAGTAGGGCAGGTATGGACAGCTGACACCGTCCTGGTCCCTGGAGTACGTTTCGTGCTTTTGCTGGCTATATTCTGTTGTTTACCTAAAGCACCTTTAGGTACTGACAATGACTTTATGACAAACTGAATATTCATATACAGAACTGTTAGACGGTTTGTGTAGCCGTTGGGAGGATATTTGCAAAAGTAGTTCATTGCAATTTGAGTGTTTACCAAAAGTAAATGGCTTTTATTTAAGGCCTATGTAGATTGTAGTCCAACTGTATTGACTGAACAAAATGTTTAATTCAAACTAACTTAGCAAAATTGTGAGAAGAGAACCCTTCTGTCGCAGTTTAATTTCATTTTGCTGAGATGAACTATTAAAATAACTGGTTCTCTTTGGTGTAAATTGAGAATTGTTTCTGGTGTTTGATCTGTCCACCTAAGAGGTAAAAAGAAAAGGAAGGAAGAAAGGGTAGACAAGCAAAGCCTGGAGTCCCATTGCAGTTCTTTCATCCCAGACTTTTTCCTCTCCACTTCACTTAGATATTTTCATTAGCAACATTTCTCTGGTGGAGACTAAAACCTGCTCATGTTGTGAAAAGCCCTTTTGCAGCCTACAAACTGGAAAAAGTACATTGGGAAGATCAATTCCTGTGTGTCTCAAACTGGACACCAGGACTGAATAAGCACTCTCTGCCTGGATATGTATGCGCACACACATACACACACGTGCACACATGCTCATATATGTATGTATGCATATATGTCTTTATACACAGAGAAGTGATGTACTCAAGGTCAGCAGTGTCATAGCCAAGGCAAAATGCAGCAGTTCCTAATATTTCCTTGGGAGGTGCCTGAATCATGGGACCACATCCCTTAGAAAGCTTTGAGGCCTCTTTCTTCAAGCTAAAAGAGAAAATGAGCAACTTTTAAATTTCCTTGACTAGTTTTTCACATGCAGTAGGAATCATGAGAGGCAGAGCAATCCCAGTGGGCATCAATCACATGGTTCTCATTACGGTTGATGAGTTATTGAAAGAGGAGGTGATCCACCTCTGAAAAAATTGACAATCAGACAGCAGTGTTTTATGTTCCGAAATTACACATCACAGTGTAACTTAATAGTTTCTCTCTCCAGTATTTTTAAGTTCCCAAGACCTTTTCACCTTTTCTTCTCCTTTTTAATGCAAGTATGCAAGAGTATTTGATGAGTATTATAGTGAACTTGAAGAAAATTTGGTTTGGAGCCTTTCATGGTTTCATTTCATCACCACTAAAAAGATCAAGCATGTTAAGAGGTATTACATTCACATACTATTCCCTTGCCAAGGTACTTTAAGCCCTGCGTGCACATTTAAAGCTCAGTGATAATCCAGAAACTTAGAACTGCAAAACTGGAATTAAGAGCTAAGACCCCAGCCTTCAGTTCAGGTAATTTGACACAGTCCCAGCTGACCCTGCAGTGCTGGCATGAAAGCAGCAAAAGAACAAAAATGTGAGGTCCTGACTGCTTTGTGGGCAGTGGGTCACAAGTTTTTCTGTATTCTCTCCATTGCCAAAGGTGGCAAGACTCGGCACTCTGGCCAGCTTGTGGCAAGGTAGAAGTCTGATTTTGTCTCCAGTGCTAGAGGGAAAGTGGATGAGAAGCGATAAAATAAGGATCCCAGAGGAGAATGGTGAGAAAGAGGAAAGCAGTGAGGGGAAAGTGATTTCTGCATTAAATAAAAGCTTCCAACAATACAAAATTGAATGAGGCAAGATAGAAAAGAAACAAATTAAGGAAAGCAGCTCAGTACAGAACCTGAGCCACATGGAGCCTTCATCTCAGCTAGGGGGATGCTGCTGGGCAGGCAGCACATCTGTGTGATGAAATGTGAACAAACAAAGGTTTACAAGCCAGACTTGAGTTAAAGCTACAACACTAAGGATGTGCAGATTATCTTCACCCCAGACATAATGAGTTTAGCCATTAAGACTGGTAAAGGAAGCACTAGTGTGCTTCCCACTTGGGATTGTTTTTTGTTGCGTGGACAAGAAGACGATGTTTTGCAGTACTACATCATCTGAAAATAAATTATATTTGGAGTGGATTAGGGTTGCTGGCTGCAAATACCAGCAGTTTGAAAACTCACTGACCAGTCATTTGTGACCTGAATTTTTAGTCTGTGATTTCAGTATTCATGAGAGCTCTTGCTTAGGGAGTGACACAAACTCACACTGACATGGACTTTACCCCTTAAAAGTCATATGGAAACAACAGCAAAGTCTGCTTGGTGTATGTGGTTTTGGTTCTTTCCAAAGCGTATTCAAGGTCAGCATGTTTTTGAAGGTTTGATTGTTTGTTTTTCAAATTAACAACTCAGGAGCTTTCTATAGCAGTGTGATAGTGACACTGGACATCTCAATGGACAGAAAGCGCAGATTTTTTTATTCAGATGTATTGTGGTGAGACCATCAAACAGAGGACCAACAGAATACATTTGTGTAGCCCATGAAGCATACTCAGATTGCTACTTGATCTTGGTTTTTATTTTAGGGCAAAGGTAAGCTTTTAGTACCAGTGGCAGCAGATTGAACCTCTACTGTTAAATGATTTTTCATGGATGCTCTCTAGCTGCATTTTGTTTGTCTCATCCTCAGCTCAGGAGCCCTCAACAGCAGTTTTCAAATGTTCAGCTTTCTCTGCTTCTTTAACAGCGCTGCTCCTATCTAACTTGTTTAAAAGGCTGTTCCTAAAGCCAGTTCCTTTCTTTCCACCCATTCCTTGCTACCTCCCTGCACTTGTTTTGCCCATTCATTTCCAATACAATAGACTCAGACATGTATGTATTTGTTCATTCCTGTAGACCTCAGGTCTGTAACTGGTGTGCTGTGAGGAAGCTTGCTGATACTTCACACTTCATTGTGCTGAAGCCAGAATAAGCCAGAGTAAGAGCTACTCTGCATCTCAGAGAATTAGAAAGCCTTACTGAGTGTACTTTAGGTGCATTTTCCAGTCCCTGCTAAGTCGAGTTACAATTTCCTGGCTCACGTACCCTGCTGCTAGTATCTTTTGTGTGCTTGCTGCTGGCAAGGTGGATTTAGGTTCGTGGTCCGCTCTAGTCCTTCTGCCATCTGATTCTTAAGATGCTTAGAATTGTACAACAAAATTGCCTGTTTTCTCCTTCCCTGCTTTTTAATACAGGGCTTTTCAGGACACTGTCCTCTGCTGGCCCAGAAGAAAGCATATTCATTTCATTCTGATATATTTCATACCTGAGCAATCAGGCAAAAAACATACCGCTGCTTGAGTGTTCAGTCCTGCTAGACAGATCAAATTGCCACAGGTAAACAGAGTGAGCGAAGGGAACAGCCTTTAAAATTATCACTTGGCAAAGAGACAAGATAGCATTGCACTACAGGGAAGAACAAGCAAGTATCGCTCCACTGGTGACAGGCTATGGGAGTGAGCCAAGAAGCTGGGTTCTCAGAAGAGAGGTCTCCACAAGTATTTCCCGTGATAGTCTTCAGTATGTCTATATCACTGCTGGTGACAAATGTTTCTCACTGTGGGTATGAGCAGACCCGGTTCCATCAAGCCTGAGGAATCCACAGGCTGATGCTGGGGAGATCTTTTTGCTCATGGTTTGCCAATTTGGGAACATAGGTGTGAATCACTATGAGAAACTGGAGAGGCCAGTTTGTTTAATTTTGTAGCGGGAGGCTTGCCTACTGTCCTCAGTAAACCAACTTAGATAGTTTTTGGTACTCAGTTGATCTTTAACTAGCTGGAGGAGACTGAGTGTTTGAAAGGTAAACCTACAAGCCACAGAAATAAGGCTTAGCTGTTTAATTGTGAAAAATGGGTTATATTTTCCAACTTGTTTTTTTCTGTCACTTCCTCTCCAACTTCAGTGTCTAAGCAGAGTTGGGTCCAATTAAAAAAAGACCTAGGCCTTTTCAATGCTATCAGTTTGATCTAATTGTGTCGTGCATGCTTGTATCGGCTGAAGATAAGGCTCAAAATGTGGGCATTGCCTTGTCTGCTTTACAGCGACCACAGTGGCCTACAGCAGTTGCCAAAAATAGACTTTTCCACAGGTCAGTAAGCAAGAATGGCTGTCAGAGCGTCACACTGTTTACATAGTTTTACATTCAACATGTTTGTAACAGCAGCAATTAGATCACTGAGGCATGATGGCAAATGTAGCTGTTCTGCGAACATCATGCTGAAGGGAACCACAGTCACAGGGACAACAACTCTCAGACACCCTTTCTAAGACAAACGCTGTTTGAACTAAGGCCTCCTACAAGCCATTCCTTAGAGTTGCTGTGGCATTCACTGTTGCCTGGTGCAGGGAGGGCAGAGGTGAAAACGTGAAGTCATTCTTGTTGAGACGACAGTATGTTGTGAAGTGAGCTTGCCACGGGCAGTTTGGTCCATGTTCTTGGTGGGTGTAAAGCAGCTCCATTGACTTGAATGGAGTACAGATGGGTTACCTCAGGTCAGAATTTGGTCCTTTGATTCTTTATACTCTTGGATCCAGCGTCAGTCTTGGTTAATGAATGCAAAGCTCTATTAAAATTTGCTAGTGGAAGAGCAAGTAAAAATTTTCTGCAGAGAATTACCAATGTTTTAGGCCCTTACTCTACATGCTGACATGCAGGAGTCCTGCAGAGCTCTTCTGGGGTGTTGTTTTTAGGGTTCAGGCCAGCACATAGGTACTGACTTGGGATGTGAGGGGCTCTGATGGTGACCCTTCAAACCAGTGAGACTGTGTGAAGTATGAATCTCAAACGAGCTGTGGTTTACAGCAAAACTGCATACCTCCAATACGCACAACGTGTGTTCCTAGCATATATTTGATCATAGAGATATAAGTGACCGTAAGAAGCTTGCTCAAGTATTATTTATGCGGTATATACAATATTATATCAAAGATGAAGTACATTCAGTTCATATAGCATATAGTTGCCCTAACATCTTGTTGCACTCTTGAGGCTCAAGGCACACAAGCTTAGTGCTTCTGAGGCTACCACAGTAAAAGCCACCCCTCAGCCTTGCTCTTCTCCAAAGCAGCCCATGAGCAAAGCCTCTGCTCATACAAATCGGCGGTAGCTTGAATGGAGATGTGATGTTTTGGGCTCGGTGCTAGCCATCACTATCGAGATAGATACTGCAATTAAAGTATGTGGCTGCTGCTGCTCCTGATACCTGCTAACAGCTTTACTAACAGCTTTACCTGTCCCAAGGATGTGCGTTTGCCCCGTTCTCATGATATGTTTTATGTAGAGTGAAGGACATTTGACTGTATCACCTCTCTCTTTCTGCTCTCTCGCAGCTCTGTAGCGAGGTGTAAGTAAATAAAGAGATACAAACATAGCAAAGATCAGTATTCAAGGCAGTTGGTTTTCTATTTTCAGTGTTAGTGGCTGCTGGTTTGTGTCTGCCCCAAGCTTAGCAGTGCCTGCAATTCTTTTCCATCTCAAAGAGCCTTAGACTAAAAATACAAGTCAAATAAAGGAGGAGTGGGGATAAGAAACATTATCCTCATTTTCCTGTTGTGCTAAAAACTGTACAAAAAGAAAGGATTAAGCTTATCCTTGGCTATAACCGTAATCTGTGTGTTCGTTTTCATGCTTCTCTACAGATTCCCTGCGTCACTTGGGTTATTCAGCTTATTCTCTTGGCACATCCCTGTCCCTGGCCCCCCTTGCCTGAATGATGAGACCTGGGGGAGATGCTGGGAGAAGTACGCTACAGCCCTGAGACCAGGACTGTCAGAGGGAAGCTGGCTAATTCAGGCGCTGAGCAGACTGAGATTTCACCCAGGGATGCATCCCCTGGAAACACCAGTCCTGTGGCAGATGAAAACCTGGTGCTAAGTGCCGGGGGCCATCTCACGCTTACGCAGACGCTGCTGGGGCTGGCAGGATGTTGGATGTGTGGGTATATTTGTTCTGCTCTTATCCTCGTCTTGACATGTCTGCTTTCGGGTGCTGTCAGGGAAAAGGTTCTGGGCTACATGGGCCTCCGCTCTGCCACAGCATGGCCAGTGTTATGTTTTCAGACAAATCTGGTTCTGATCAACTCATTTAAAGACCTCTGTGGCAAGACCAGGAATTAAACCCAGACATCCTGACTACTTAGACCTATGCCATAGCTACAAAGTTGTTCTTCTTTTGGCAGCAAATTGCTGTAACCAAGGCTTTAAAAAAAAAGGAAGAAAAAGCCTTCCACTCTACCTGATAAATTACACTATCGAAGTGTCGAAGTATGGGAGGAAGATGTCAGTACGACTGACATCTGAGGCTCAGAGCTGATTCAGGCCCATGGAAATTGGTGGAAAGATTCCCACAGACTCAAAAAGGCTTTGGCTCAGACCCTCACTGAGCAGTGATTTCCCTCATTGACCAGGAGAAAATGGGCTATTCCTAAGAGAGAGGGGAAGCTGCTGGCATTTTTACAAAAAGACAAGTGCCAACACAATTCTTCAAAGAACTCTGTGGACTAATCCTTCCCTCTTATGACACTAATGTAATTTTGTGTTGTATTTGACAGCGTGCCAAAAAATTGCATCGAATAAATCCAAGTTTTGTGAATGAAATTAATTAGAATAGGCATTGGCTCACACCCCACTCTGTAGCAGTGCAGAAGCGTGTTTCCAAAGAGCTGCTGTACGGTGCAGTTATTTTTTGTTCAGTGATGATGACTTGGGGAACAGGAGAAAGGAACGTTTCATGCACATGGAATTCTTAAGACTGACAGCTGAGAGGCCAAAGCTGGCATTAACACTAGTAGGGGGCTGGCAGGGTGGTCTTGTGAGTAGCACTGTTGCATGTTTGGTTGTGAATTCCTCCACAGCATTCCAGTGTGCCCCTGGTCTTGCCTCCTTGTTTGTTGGCTCCCTATCTGCCAGGTGTCACTGATGCTCTCTTGCATGAGATCTTGGGACAGGGAGGGGGTCTTTTAAAGTGCATCTTTTTAACACTCTAAAAAAGTGAGCCTTCAGTTGGAGTCTTACATGAGGAGGCAGCTCCTCAGCTGATGCACATGGGTGCAACGAGCCAAAGCCCATCAGGGTGCTGACCCATTGTTTGTACACTGCTTCTGAGGTCTGTACAGCCTGTTCTCAGGTAAGTAAAGGCTTTAAAATTTGCTTGTGTTGGTTCAAACTGGTAAGTCTTTAACTATCTCAAGCATCAGTATTTTCATTAGAGGAGTTTTCTTTGCATTCATCAAAATGTTTGCAGTTCCTGTCTCATTAGGAAGGGTCAATGCAAAACACAGGGCAGACAGCTAAGAGGTGAACAGAATTTAATTTTGAAATCACTGGCAACAGGCTTACTGTCTAGGATTTAATTAGCTACAGCTTAGGACTGCCAGGCTTTTAGGAAATTTCCCACAGCGCATAATAAATGTAAAGAAGATCTAGATACAATTTTTGAAAAAAAGGATTTAGGCCACTGATGGGGACAGTGGGAAAATGCCTTGGAAAAAAAAAATGCCAGCCACCATAATGTGTTATCCTATATGAGACATTAAAGACTGACCCCTCACCTGAAACTGCATTAGAAACACAGCAATTTCTTGCCCCTGCCACTCTGCATTAGCTGCTTCTTTCACCGAGTGCATTTGGATTAGTTTGCCTTCTTCAGGCAATAATCAAACTGGGGTTTGATTTGTCGGAAAGTGACACTGGAAAAGCTGGGAAATCTCTGCCAGCACCGTACAAAGTGCTTTTTAGGGTGTGAATCTCCTTCTTTTGGAATTTCCTGAGGATTAAGTTGGAGTTGGATCAGATCATGATAGTACGAAAACTTGAACAAACAAGCATGTGTTCTCCGACTGATCTGTGCCTTACTTCTCTATCTGTGACTGTGTCTAGGCTGACCTTTAGTCAATAGGGCAAATACCTGGACTTGCATGAGGTTCTGGTTACCTGTACAGGTGCAGAGGGCTGCAGGATGACAGATTCACAGGGCAGCTGCAGGGGGAGAACCGAGAATAACTGAATTTCATCATCTTTATTGTAAGAAGCTGCAGCTGCATGGCTTTCATTTCAAGAGCTGACTATGAATACTGATTTATAAGGGGTTTGTTAGTTGCATGGCATTGATGTGTGCTGATGTGTACATATCCTTAGCCGGGTTAAATATTTGTTTTGCTCAGCTACACTAGTTTCCCAGGAATATAAAACACTTTCTCAAAAAATTTTCCATGCTTTTCCTGCTTGATCCAAGGTTTCCTGTGAAAGCAAGGTAGGGTCGGGAAAGGCTAATGAACACTAACATAATCCTACTGATATAAATTGAGGTTGTCTGGATTTACTTCAGTAAAACAGATGTTAGGGTATAGTGGTCACTGTAACTACTTTACATTTTTTCATGAATGGGCTTGTATGGGTCCTCCAAATCCCTTGGTATTGTTTCTCCCTTGTGGCTGGATAAATGGAATATCTCAGTCAAAAGAATAATGAAGAGCAGAAACTGCTCTTTGATACAGACAGTATCAAATGGTCTTTTATATGCATGAATCTTCCTGTTTGTAGTGAAAGGCAGCCTAACTCACTCACACAAATGCAGGTGGACAAAGAGTATTCACGTGTATGCACCTGGCCAAAACACTGGCTATGCCAATAGCTCTAGAATATAGAACTTCTTTTCCAGTACCCCTTTCTTCAGCTTTCTGCCTGCTTTGACTTTGACATTAGAAGGGAGACAGGGTCGGTCTTCAGTACATGTATGTAAAACATTTTCATGGAGGTTATACCTGCATAAGTACACCATAACTTTTTTTTTTATTAAAGAATGCCCAAGCTAATTAGAATCGGAAATACTGGTTAAAAAAAATACATCCTTCAGAAGCTGGAAAGAGCCAGTTAACTCAGCTCAGAGTTACCTCTTAGTCTTCTGTGTCTACCAGGCTTTTAAAAATTATTGCTATCGTGATGTGAAATTGCGAGAGGTGAATGGAGGCAGTCAGTGCCACTCTCTGTCCTAGGGAGACAGGAAACTCCTCCAGTATGCTGGTGTTTGGCCTGGGGCACTGGGTTCGGTTCCTCCTGCTGATAGATATTTTTATGTGGCATTACTCCTTATACTTGCCTCCCTCATAAAAGGCAGGTACAGCTCTCCTGCCTGTGGGGTGTCAGGAAGTTAACTGCATTGAAGAGGATGGTGCATTCAGACTCTTGAAGTAAAAGGGACATTGAAGTGGAGAAAGTGTGGTAAAAAGTATGGGTGAAATTGTGAATAACGTATGTTTTGATCTAACAGCCTGACTGGGGAAAAGAAATATTTGGAGTGAAATGGAAGTGAAATTG
The DNA here is from genome assembly GCF_026419915.1 of Harpia harpyja. Taxonomy (NCBI): domain Eukaryota; kingdom Metazoa; phylum Chordata; class Aves; order Accipitriformes; family Accipitridae; genus Harpia; species Harpia harpyja. The sequence goes on from NC_068941.1 coordinate 2,726,462, forward strand.
TGTGTTCTGTCTGGCCTGAAATGAAACGTTTTGCTCCTGGTAGGAAAAGCATATTAATTTAATATACGTAACATGTATTTAATGGATGTTTTCAGCATTTTCTTGAATGTTAAGGTAGCCTGGCTGGGTAGAGGGTAACTGAACCTCCCTGGTTGCATCAGGCTGAGATCCTCTGTATCACGATGGGTCCAGTGTGTTGAGGGCGACGTACTTTTCTGTGATATTTCCATGGACTTCGTACAGAGCCACATGCCCACAGCCTTCTCCTCTGCCGGGGCTCAGGCCTGGTGCTTTGGTGCAAGAGAAGAGGCAGTGGGACCCTCAGAGCTGCCGGTTGGCACAAGGGAACCACTGTGGGTGTCTTTTTCAACCCTGAACCTGCAGTCAAATTGCTGTGCCCTAACTTGTGGGCCAGTGAGCAACAGGGATTGATGTCCCTGCTGCACCTCTCCACCGTGGGTTTTTATCCCCCACCCTTATTCCCAATTACATTTTTGCAATAAAATTTGAGTGGTGAATTTCGAGAGAAATAACAAATAAATACTTCCTGGCAGCTGAAAACACTTCTTTACTGAGTACAGTTTCTTTTCTCCTCTCTCCCCCAAAAGCCCACTGTTAATTATAACAGGGGGCCAACCACCAATCTGCAGGGAGTCAGGACAGAGCTGGCTGGCACTTTCACTCAGCAAATTTCCCCTTTCCTCACGGTCTCTGCTCCTGTCCGTCAGGCCTGCTGACGACTGCTTGGTAGGAGGGCGGTAATCTGAGCTGCCTCTGCTGAGTAAACCTCCTGCTTTTTACTGCGGGATTAGTCCTGAGGTGCCTCTGTGCACAGCACCTGTATCTGCAACTTGTTATCTTAATCGCTATGCTCCTGTTTCTCCACTTTCCGAGGCGGTAGTGCCATTCCCTCCTCGGAGGACTGCGCTCACCAAATGGCAGGCTGCCTCCGTCTCAAGGATGAGAATACCTGAGACCTGGTCTGGTGTCTCAAAAGGTAAGCAGCCTTGCAACAGCTACAGCAAAGCAAGCCGGGCACAGCTTTGTGCCTTCGGAGGCAGTAGAACCTCGCTGCAGGGCTTTGGGAGCGGGAGGACAGGAGTCTTAAGGACCCTGTTGGTCCCAAACGTCATGAGCATCATAAACTTCAGAGCACATGAGGGTTCACGCAGTGCCATGGGGGATTTTTCAGCTGCTGTTTTAAGCGAGCTCACAGCAAATGGGAAGCCAGTGCCGCACCACTGCTCAGGTTCTGTCACTGTGAAGCTGTTGAGGGGTGTAAGCAAATCTATTGGGTTTTAGGCTAGAAAAGTGACAGAAGCTCTTAGGAGAGGTGAGCTTCGGAGAGCCTCCGGAGTTGTTCAGCATGTTTAAGGCCATTCCCTCCCTTCGTGTCAAAGGGAGCTAATAATGCCATGCACTTGGGACACTGTGAGCAGAGGATCTGACTCATATACACAGCATGATGTGTCGGGTGCATTTTACAGTTTTATAGTCTGGAAGAGTCTCTGCTCAAGTAAGTGGCACTCTTTTTGGCCTTCACCTTTTATAAGTTGAGAGTTGTTTAAAGTGGGTGTCAAACCAGGCCAACGCTTTGCGTCAATGTTTAATACAGATGGGCTAGCCGTACAGTCTGGGATATATTGTTGTTTGACTAATACAGTAACATTGCAGATAGCAGAAAGAATGTGAAAGAGACTGATTCTTAGGAGATGGCAATTAGTATAGCTCCAGTATAGGCCTGCACAAATTTACATTCATTGAAGACCTGTCATGTATTATACACACCTATATGCCCTTTTAGGTTAGTTGTGAATCATAAAACTAAGTTCATTGAACTTTGATTTTGATTATTTCCTGAGACATTAACTCCTTTAGTAAACCCATTAACTAATCTTTAAACTCATTACCTGCTTCACTGCTATTAGGATATCTTTAACTTTAGGTTTGTTTGGGGGGGGTGGAGTGTGAATATGGGCCAAACCTTTAGCTGTGCGCTTTAGCTGAAATGGTTGTAACTCTGTGTTTTTTCTACAATGTGATGATCCAGTCCGTTTAGTGAAAGTTGGCAGTGCAGGTGAAAGCAAGTTGAAGTGGTGCTAGTGGAATACTGGAGTCTGTGTCCCTGTCTATGTAAAATGGAGTAATTTTTGGGTGTAGATCATCTACTTAAGAAAATCAACTTAAAACAGCCTGTTCTGAAGTACAGATGCAGCCACGACTTGCGAGTGCAGCACACTGCCTTGCCTAATATGCGCTCATTATTCCAATATTTGAAGAGCGGGGAGATTTTGACAATAAAAATAGAACTGGTTACAGTAACAAATTCCCAGTCACTTTAGGTTGCTCCAGATTTCCTCCTTTTACCTTGCCTGAGCCAGCTCCTTAAAACCAAATTCAAAGAAGCACCTGGCCAGGGAAAGACTGTGCCTGTATTGTCAGCTTCAGTCCTTAGAGCACCCCACTGGCTTCTCACAAGCCAGCTGTCCCATCTGAGGAAGACGTGTGCACAGTGAGCGCATGTATGTTCCTGCCTCCGTACGTTTGCCGGCTCTCAGGAGCACACGCTTGCTTAAGTACATGCCGTCAGGGGCAAAACTAGTCAGCATGTGAGTAGCCCGAGAGATTCCTGAGGCAGTGGAGCTGACAGAGATCCACAGCAGGTAGGAAGAGGCTGTTTTACAGCACAGATCCTATCACCCTGAGGCATGGCCTGATGCCTGCATGGGTGGTCATGTTCCCAGGCTGCAGTGATGTGAGGAACCTCCTGTCCTTCGCTGGAGGACCCATGTACGTACACCGCGAGGCTGCAGGGAGCTCTGCAAAGGACAGCGTCAGCTGTTTCCCACTTGCATGTCCCCCATGCTGTGACTCTCTCCTGAGGGGGGCTGCAGGCAGGCAGTATTGCAAACGAAGCGTTCAGCTATAAATTAGTGTGGACAATCATGTATGGGCAAGGGATTAGCTTGGGTCCTAAGCCACTACCTGCTTGAGTGATTTGACATCTCCTGTGGTCTTCATATCAGACTGTAGGTGAGCCGGACATATATTTCTCTCTGTTCCTGGGAACAATTTGAGCAGAGTGATTCAGTGCTCTGTAGTATATAATGTGAAGAAAAGTGATGTATGTAGTATCTGAAATTTGAAGAGATGCCTGAATTAAAGAGATTTGGTGGTCGCCTCCTTCAAGGGAATTGAAAAAAATCATCTAGGGGTGATGTTACTGTTTTCTCTGGTCTGTTTAATAGTCTCTTAAAGATAAGTCTTTCTGAAGCCTTCAAGGGGTTAGAGGCAATACCTCATAGAAACCCAAGTGGCTGAAGAAGTACCAGATATTAACATTTACTTCAGTTGCCAAAGCCCAGACATTTCTTTCTGCTTTTTAGAAATCACAGCCTGCGGGGACCATTTAGCAATAAATCGTAGCAACTTGGCTGTTATAGGGCAACCCGTGTGCATAGGCACTTCAGGGCTGTGCCAGCATCTCCTTTGTTCAATAAAAGTAACAGCAGGAATTTGATTAAAGACTGATAGAAAAGAGAGGGAGAGAGAGGGAGAAACATAGGAAAGATTAAAGAAAGAAAGAGCCACCTGGAAACTTCATTCCTCCTTTATTTCTAACTTAAGCTCATAAATACCAAATCTAAACCATTGTGTGTGTGAGAGGGAGGGAAAATTTCCTGCATGCCTGCACAGAAAAGGCTGCACATGCAGTCGCACAAACCGACTTTTAGCAAAAGTCATACTCTTTTCTCAAACTTTATGCTTGTTCCTTGTCTGCATCAGAAGAAAAACAAACCAGAAAAAAAACCTTTATCCCCCGGTGCTTTGGAAGGACAACATTTAGGAAGGTCAGGCAAGTCACAGCCGTAAAGGAGAGTGCCGAAGGATTTTGGTTGAACCTGCTGATGAGCAGCGAGCACATTTCCCAGGCTGCCTTGGAGCAGCCCTGCAGCTCAGGACAATGCAAATGGCCAGCTGCACATGTCCAGTGCTGCTCTTCATGGTTAGCGTACAGCATCTGCCGCTTTGTCTCCATCTTTGTTGTAACCCCCCCCCCGCCAAAAAAAAAGAAGAAAAAAACAGTGACTCCAGCAGCCAAATGCAAATAAGCCCCAAAGAGCCCTCTTATGTGTGATCAGCAAGCAACAGGCAAATCACATTCAAATTCCTTACTGCAGAGCCAACACGTCTGTTGTTTGGGTTTAGGAGACCAGAACGGTACGATTAAGTGTCAAACGTGCGTGCAGGAGTGATGGTGGATTGACTTTTCTTTAGCCTGGTTGTGCCCTGGGAGGTGGGAAGGCTTTGCTGTGCGGTCAGAGGCACGCTTTGATTTTTGGGCAGGATTCTGCAGGATGGAGAGACGAAGGCTGAGACCATGAACTCCCCAGCAGCGGGGACTTCTCAACAGGGTTTTGCATATTTTGGGGGCTCTTGCAGGTAATCTTGCCCTACACTAGACTAGATGGAGAAGCAAGGCAGAATGCTGTACCCGGAATTCATTGCTGCTGCTTCTGTTGTCTCTTTTCTATACACCTGGATATCTCTGCTGCTTATATCATCCTTTTCCCCCCCTGGTACTTCTCTTACTCTATCTTTACATTGTTTTCCCTCTGTGTACCTTCTCTCACACTTTTTAGCTGTTAATAGCACCCATTAGACAGTGAATCCTTTCTGGCAGTGACCATGGCTCCGAATTGTGCTCCCCTAAAGTGTTTTGGATGTGATGATGTCCTCTGCAGCAAAGAGGATGTCTCTGCCTCGGTCCAGCCTTCCTCACCTCAAGTCGTTATCCTGAAGGCTGCTGCCTCCTCTGTCCAGGGAGCAGAAAGATGCACAGCCCTGGTCTGGATTGGGCCTTTAAGGGGCTGTTTTCTCTCTCACCCTGATTCAGACCAGTGCAAGGATGCAGGAATTGACGGTGTCCAGGACTGAGCCTCCAGTTAACAAACCACTTTCTCCCAGTGACTCAAACTCTCCAAAGATGAAGTACTGAAATTGTATATTGCAACTCAGTTGTGGGAAAATGCAGGGATGGAGAGGGACGAAAAAAAGCAGAGGGGGCAGGAGGATTGAATGTCGGCCTGCTGCTTGCATCCCAGCCCTGCAGCTTGGCACAGGCACCTCGAGGAGAGAGGTCGGCGGGGCGTCGAGGGGGACGGGCCGCCCTATGCCGAATCCGCGGGACCGGAGGTATGTGAGGAATGTGAATGGTATGCTTGAGTGGACAGCTTCAGAGCGAGGCGCGGGGATGGCTCTTGCTGCCATCTGTTGTGAACCCCGCAGGCCCATAGCAACAGTGTCTCAGGAATGGGGCTGCTTGTTTTTTTTTTCATAAAGAAATTCTTCCTTGCCCTCTTCCCCGCTCCTGCATACGCATACTCATGAATAAGCGGGAATGGGGCTGGGATTCCTGCTACAGAGTGATGTGTGCTAAAGGAGAAAAGGCTCTTTTAGAGCTCAGCTTGTATTGGGTTTGGGGAGGCATTTTCCCTTCTGAGCTGTGACATTCTAGGAACACGAGCCGATGTGTAATTTATTGTTAATTGCCAAAATCTCCTTCTATTCGAATCAATAGTGGATCTGTATTTGCCATGAGGTATATTCAGTAAAGTGGCCAGTGGATATGTAGCCACCCGATTGTCCTTCTTGGTAAAACAGAGACCACTTCTGTCTTAGTATTACAGATGCCAAAGTTATGACTGGTGTAAATAACCCCAATGTATTGATTTGTCCAATGTATTGATTTGTTGTGCCTATCATTTTCCTCACGCCCCAGAGCACTTCTGTTCTAGCTAAGGGGCTTTGCTGCATAGTGAAGTGGTGAACAGGATTCTCGGAGGTTATAGATGGCTCAGCATCACTGGTGTTACTGAGAGATGCAAATTTTATGCCAGGGAAGATTTTGCCACATAAGAACTCTGCCTCTTAAAGACAACAGTGTTGAGACGGCATGCCGTCGGGAAGGGTTAAACGCTGAAAGAGCATTTATTCAGGCAGCAGGGGTAGGAACTGTCTGTCTCACTGTCTGTCTGTCTGTCTGAGTGAATGGTTTTACTCTTTCCTTTCCCCTGGAAACTCACTTCTGAAATGCAGATTTCTTTTCTCCCCACACCTTAACCTTTTTTCTTGCTGTCAAGTAACTGTGGCCTCATTCCTGCAATTTACTCAACCTCTGCTGTGACTCAGCAAAGCGGTTTGTTTTTAAGCAAGTGTTTTAATTCCTTTAAGACATGGAATTTTATGTTGTCATTTTACGTGAGAGTTTCAAGAGGTTTGAGGGAAGACATTCAGAAGTTAGGGCTATTTAACTTTTCCAAACAGTATATTGATTTCTTTAGTATTTCTATGCCTAACAGCCTGCAATAAGTACAGAAACTTGCAGAGAAGCCCCCATAGACAAGGTGGGGTCAGGGAACTGGCAAACTGAAAGAAACCTCTCAGGCATTTCATGCCATTTGGGAAGAGATGTCATGCAAGAGGAGAGGAAAGGAAAAACAGCAGACACCCCCCTCAGTGCTCAGGGCTGTGTTTGAAGCCGGGCACACAGCTTTAGTGGCTTCATCATAGGGAGGAGGGTATAATTTCAGCGAAAGCTGATAGGTACATGGTGGGGGTGAAACTCTCTCTGTTACAGGTATTTATTATCGCTTGACAGCTGTCAGTTTGCAGTAGGTGATTTGCCTTCCTGTCAGCTCTCTGAGAACTAGGTATATTTGCCTAAGGTTGTAGAGAAGGGTAAAAATCCTGCTTTCAAGTGCAGGTATCATTTAACCGTGATAAGAAGGCAGGTAAAGCATTTCTTCTGCAAGACGGCTGTGGGGAACAGGGAAGTAAAGTCTTTCTGGTCCTACCAAGATGGGAAGAAACAAGTCATTAAAATCTGATACCTACCTGCTTTTAATGAGAGAAACACTGTTCAAAGAAATAATCTCAGCCCTATCACCACTGAACTATTTTCAGGAGCCATTAGCCTTTCACCTCCTCATATGTTTTTTCTTTTACTTTTGATCTCATTCAGGGAAAATGGCAATGCTTCTGCAACAAGAGATTTGGGCTTTAGCTTTAATCAGGAGCTTACTCGGTCATAACCGTGCTCTTACAGCCTTTCCTTTCCAGTAAATGACCTGCAGAAGAGCTAGGGGAGTAAGGCGTAGAAAACAATACTTGAAATCAAGCACTTCGTGTCTTCGGTCATGTTTATTTCTTCAGTGAGCCAGTATGGGCATTTTTATGGGTTCTGCAATGCTCCGTTCATCTTTAGTCTCTTCTTCCTCCCCAGAAACTCTTTTTCAGCAGCTGGGGACTGTGGTCTGTTTGTTGCCAGCTTGAACTACAGGCACGAGGCTGTGAGTCTTTCTGGCCTAGCTGGAAAAAGCAAAGAACAAGAGCAAGCTGCAAATGGATGTTATGAGCTGCTCTGAGTAGACACAAAATCTGACTCAATTTAACTATACCTTTGCATCACATTATACCTTTTGTTTCTTTGGTTTGCTGTATTGTCTACTTGTAAGCTGTTGTAATGTAGAATAAGATCCTTCATCCATGCACGGACGCTCCCACAATCCCCCAGCTGTAAGGAAAAGAAGCGAAGTTGGGTTGTTTTATTTTTGGACAGTGGGATCAGTGAAGGAAGGCTGTAGGTGACTAAGCACTATTAAGGTTCAATCCCGTTCTCTCTCTTCAGTGTTTATTACAGAGCTGTGTACTTTGCACCATTCTGAAGAACATTTTTAAATGAAACCAGAAATGGAGGCTTGATTCTTCACTGAGACAAAGTGCTATCGCCAGTTCATGTGACGTACAATACCTGCTTTAAAGCTCCAGCTCCTGACCCAGGAGATTTGTGAAGCTATCTGCTTTTCTAGCTCTCATTATTCAAAGCCTAGGAGACAAGTCAAAATTCTGCATATAGTAATTGTGACAAGTAGATGACTTTTAACCTGCTCACGTGATTTTGGAGGCCTATTCATGCTTTTACACCGTTGGAGCATAATGCCTCAGCATAATGTAACGGGCAGAGACTTTTTGTGATATTCAGGTTTCTCCTTCCTGTAAAGATCACTCATTCCCATCACGGCTCCTGGCGCCATGTTACCCCTGAAAATCCAGCCCATGGCATCAAGAGAGCATCCATTCATGTCACAGTTTTGTGTGAGGCTGCTCCAGCAGAAATCCGTCTTTTTGCAATATTGCAGCAACATTTATCGTTGCATCATAATAACTTCTTTGGGGGTGGGGGAGGAAGGAAAATGAATCGCTTCCTTTGGCATCATTTCATTACTCTCTTTCACCCTGAAAAGCATCAAAGTTTTGAGAGTGGAGAGGAGAAATGTCTGCAGAAGAATAATTGTCTAATGAAGCCCCCTGCTGAAGAGGGAGTTCTCCCTCATTGTCAGTCTGTCTTTCTTCACAGCACAAGGAGCTGGCCACAAGAGTTGTTAAATCATGAGAAAATTTAAAGCCTCCAATCTGCTCAGTTCTAGGAACAGCTACTGATTGGTTCAAGGAAGAGGCTATGGAAGTTGCCTGTTCCTTGCATCTGACCTCCCCAGAAATGTTTCCCAATTCCTAGCTTGTAATACTGGACTATCCTACTGATTCACCCAATTTGAGATCTTGCTTCAGCCGGTGGCCCGTGGAGGAGGTTCAGAAAACAGCCCCTTAACATACCTACTTGGACAAAACCCTTGTGACAGGAAATGTCATGGTGACTCCACGTGAGGCTGACTCCAGCGTAGGAGAACTGCTGGTCCAAACTTCCAAGTCTTTCCTAGCTGATGCAGCTGGAGATGCTGGGGACCATGATGATCACTAGGTCTGTGTTAGTCTTCCTCTAGCAGCCTAGTCCCATCCAAGAGTTTACCCACCATCTGTATTTAAACGCAGACACTGTGCCTCTAGCTTGAGATGGGACAACGAGCTGTCTGTATCCTCTGTCTCATATTGCCCAGGAGTCCATTTCCCTATATAAAATTGAGCTGCTGTTGTTGCTGTTCCGGCAGCACAGCAGGTGACCAGAATCCTTAATGTTCTTGAATATTTTCCACCTCAGCCCTAACATGTAGCATTAGATGGTCTTTGATGCTGATTTTTTTCCCTGCATTTGTTTAACTCAGACTGGGATCTGGTTTAATTCCAACTCAGTTTTATTTCAGAGTTATCCATCGTCAGTACATGAGGAAGTTTCTTTGCTGAAGACAAACGAGTGAAAAAGAATGTGAATTATAAATGAGATAATATATATACATGTTTATTTCAGTGCTGCTTGTCCTTATTTCTTCGTTTCTGTTTCTTCCTTTTATCTATGGATATCAAAAAGCCAAAAAATGCCAAGAATGTCACATCCCATTGAAGTTATACTGACAGTATATTCAGAGCAATCCACGGCAACAGCTGTATTGCCCGTATATCTTCAAGCAGAAAATTGTACATCATCTCAGACAATGCATCGCATTACAGACCTACACAAGGGCCACATCGCAGTCATGGTGGGAACCATCACTCGAGTCCCCTGGTTTGTTTGTGTGCACAAGAATCATGCTTATAATATTGCTGTAACATAGCACTTTGCATCTAATTTAAGCAATACTGGGGCTTTTGTTTGTCTTACAAGGTCTAACCTAAAGACAAAAGACATAGTCCAGCCTGAACTTTATGAGACATTACCAGACATTCATGTTCACACATACACGCTCCGTCAGAGGAATTTATGGCCATTACGATGTTCTCTAATGAGTACAAAATGAGACCGTTACATATTCACTTAATTAGTTTGACAGATTTTCATTTAAATATAAAAAGACTTCTAGTTTTTAGAGAACAAAAGGAGGGCTTTGTTTCCAGTGCAGTTTTTGACTCTGCTTTGCTAGAGCAGGAGGCTGGGGGTGACAACTGAAGGGAGACGATTTAGTGTGAATAATTCTCATCTTTTGATTTCATGTTGCGATTTCTTTGCTGCTTTTCCAGTTCCCCTGGAGCACCTTGAGGAGAGCTGTGTGATGGGGCCCTTTCAGTTTCGGCCAGGAAAGCCTGAGTGAGAACTTGGTTTTTCCAAAGCATGATGGATGCTTTGAGATTTGGGGGGGGCGGGGGGAACTCTAAGAATATTAGAGAGCTGCTATGAGCTCCGAGTGAGCTTTAGTCCCTAAACCTATTAGGTCACTCTCTCTCACTATTGGTCTAGTTCTTTGGCCCAATTTATGTCCCGTAGTATCAATGTAAGTGACTCCTGCTTTAATAGAAGTTGGGAACTAGCACTGTAAGCTTGCCTGCAGTTTTATTATGCCCTTTTAAGAGCTCCATGCATTATGAAGGGTCCCAGAGTACAGCATGAGCCTTGACACGCAGCAGACAAGTAATGCTGGGACTTGATCTTTGTGGGAGCCCATTCATCTGTGCTCTTTAATTGAAAATGTTTTCTCAAATGCCTGCTTTTGAAGATTGGCTGTGATTCCATGTCTCATAGGATGAAGTGGGAGAGAGCACCATACTCTGGTTTCTTTGCATCCTGGAGCAAGCGGTATATTGGTGTGGGCCCTGGAGCTCATAAGCTCTTTTCTCATCTTTGTAGCTGTCCCCTGAGAGCGTAAAAAACAAGGTGAAGTTGCTGTGGGTTCACAGCCATCACTGTAACATATGCTAGCCTGGACTCTTCTTGAGCCATTCCGAAAAAAACTAATGCAAGTACAGCTATCCCTATAGCTGTACAGATAACCTGCTGTAAGCTAAGTGGTGTGGAGTAGTCTCCAGTGTCTTTATCTGAGCACCTAGGCATCTCCTAGGCAGGGTCAGACAACACATTGGTAAATAAATGCCATTGTCTGAAGGTGTGTGTTAGTGATACCAACTCTGTCACACTTGGAGTTACCCACATGCCATAGGAGCAGGAAACACGTAGAGAAAATGTGCTGCAAAAACAGCTGCTATCCGTGTGGAAAAATGTTGATGTTTCGGCAGAAATCTCATTTTTAACCTGTTTCAAAAGAGAGGTGTATTTTGTTCTTGGTTATCACTACAAAGGGGGAGAACTTGTAGGCTAACAAGCGACCTGTCTTCTTTCCCTCTCTGCCTGTCTTTTCTACTCACTGCTGCCATCTCACTTCACACAGCTGGATCATGTGCAGCCTGAGGCAGTAGAGCACTCTGAGTGCTCAGCAGCAGTGTGTCTCCCCACCTATTTTTTCTGCTCTGGATTTAGCAAAGAAAGTGTCTAATCCTTGTATTGTGGACTTGCAGATTTCCCCTTTGTCTCTCACTTACGTGCAGGCATGATAGCATGAAAAGAGGCAGATAGTTGCCCAGACACACGCAGCTTTCTGCTTTTTATGGTATTTCCATAATAGGACAGCTCTGGCAGTCCAGCATCTTTTTGGGGGAAAAGACCCTTTGACCATATGACTCTGCAGATTTCTGTAGGCTGAGCAAGCGGTTCTGGCTGGCAAAACCGGCTCGCAGAAATGTCCGTTCAAATTTCAGAGACACAGGAGTTGCAGAGTTGCGTCTTTAAGCCTCCTCCTCAGTGTGATTGCACTCTGTACGATATTCTTCCCATAAGGCTCAGTAGGACTGCGTGGGGTAAGGAACACAGCGGGTTCTACCTTAGCAGCATGTCTCCCACAAATGAGGCGTTTGGGCCAGAGAAAAAATAACATGGTGCATATAGGCAAATGTGAGTGAAAGCAGCCTGAGAGAGAGAGCAAGCCACAAGGTAGGTCACAAAAACTGCTGCTGTGGAAGCCTCGTCTTTCCAATATGCCGAGGAAGATATTAGCAGACGAATTTACTCGCACAACTCGAAGGAATCATTTGAGGTTGGTGTAGGCTAGGAGTAAATGGTCCCTTTTTATTGTGACACATTTCTATGTGGGGACAAATGTGTTTGTTGAGCTACTTCATTAAAGAGGTGAGCCTAGCCTGAGGAAATTACACAGTTTGTGGCATGTTATTTAGCAAAAATATAAAGCGCGATCCTAGGTACCATCTGTTCTTTGTCCAGAGGGGAGCTGAAGGAATGTGTCCTTGCTCCTCGAGCTGTCAGTCTATGCCAGATATTGCAGTGGCTATTGATGGGAATACAATGACATTGATTAGAGATGTTTTCACCTTAATAGCTTTAACCACTTGGAACAGCATAAACATTGCCACTGAAGCCATGCAGTGTATGACCCCAGCTGCCCAGAGCACCAGCCACGCTAACGCTTGTCACAGGCATCCCTTTGGTGGGTGTGCTCACTGCAGATAGTGGCACCCTAAGGCATGTTCTCCATTTGCACCAAACTTCTCCTATCTTCATAGGAGAGCCCAGGTGATGAATAGCAGGTTTTGTGATACCTTGGATGTTATCATGTGGCACCCTCAGATAACACTTAGTACCTCCTTTCCCAAGTCCTTTACTGGCTTTGCTTCTTCCCGACATAGCAACTAGTTAATCTTAAACAACCTGGGGCTGGGCGTGGCCCTAAAAAATGTCTTCACTGAATTTGCATAACAGAGACCATCTAAAATACAAATAATTTTTAAGGTTAACAATAGTATTTTAGCAACACATGAATGACCCTTTCTAAAAAGATCAGTGTTCCTTTTAACCTACTGTTTTGTCTCTAGTGTCATTTAACAAAAGGAGCTTCAGAGTACACAGAATTGGCTCCTTTCAGTAAGGTGCCTGGCAAACAGTACCCCCTGGAGACTGATTCTTTGAGTCTTATTTCAGTCTTGCATTTTTTAGGATTTTTTCTCAATATCATCCTGCAGCAGCAAGTTCTGGTTCTCAGATACTTGGACATCAGAGAAAAAGAGGTGTTGGGTTTTTTTCATTTTAGTTATAGCGATTTCTCCTTGGAAAGGTTAGGAACAGCTATACCAGCTTGCTCTGTACCTCTTTCCATGCCTTTTTCACGTCTCTTCTGTCTGTGGTCATTTGTCCTTCCATTTATTCATCTTTTTGTATTCCATATGCTCTATTGGCATCACTTCAGCTGTGTTTTTTGTTCCTAAATTTGTTGGAATAAGCAGCTTTTTCAGTGATTCATAAAGGAATACTTGCTTAATTTTGCTTCTATTTTTTAGAGGCTACATGCTGTTCTGGTCATGTCTGCATGATAAGCACTAAACATAACAAGTTCCAAGGACATTTCTGTACTGACTAGCAGGAATTCTTAAAAGTCAACATGAGGTGTCCCCCAAAGACCCATGTGTGCATCCAGCATATCCAAACCAAAACTCCTTGGATTATGGTAGATTTGGATTGCTTTAGGCTTGGATTACCCACCTCAGATCTGCCATCTAGTACAACAGATTAGTGCCCTTAAACCATTTAAAGCGTTTCTTTGGTTCATAACATGCCATCTGTGGGGCCACTCACCTTTGTGTAACCAGCCTATATCCTTATCAGAGCTGACAAAGTTTGTTCCTGCACAGAAGTTACATGCTGGGAGCCAGGACTAAGTGCACAGCTACTTTATTTACACATCTAAGTGCCTCTTGGATGAGCTGGTAAATTCATGGATGCTTGAGGTTCCCTGTGACATTTTAAAAAACAGCTTTTGTGCTAGAAAGTCTTTTGCAAAATACATACCGGCTCAGCCATTGTGACGCTTGCCACACCTCCCTTTAACCATTTAGAGCTTGTGGCACAGCTGTCCTTTGGTTTACTATGAATGTCCCATCCCAGGATGTGCCTCCCATATATTGTGTCCAACTGAGAGCAGGAAAAATTTTATTCAGGGGTCATGCATGCCCACACTCTGGAAATAGAGCTGTGAAATGTATAGAGAGCACAAGGCATTTTGCCACTTTCATGTGCTAAAACCTCAAAAGTGCCTGATATTTATCCTCAGCTGCTAGCATACCTGTGAAGTCCCCCTGCCTTCTGCTTCCTGGAGATTGCCAGGTTGGCTGCTAATGTCAGGTAAGAACTGACCTTTTCCCCGATCAAATGCAAACACAGCACTTTTCATGTTTCATTCGGGATTCAAGCGCTTTTATTCCGTACTGTATAGCTCCATTTTCCTTGCCTGGCATAGGTTTTTTAAAATGATCTACCGAAAAGGAGTTTGGGCTTAATGATGAATTACTGCTATTGGAATTTGAACAGCTCTTGTTTTTCCAAGTTATTCTTATCAGAGAGGCCATGCTTCTGGAAGAGGAACAGAGGCTGCTCCTTTTAGTAAAGCTGACAAAGCAGGAAATGATCAGCCAGCCCTTAACAAAATCATAACTGAGCATTTACTTTGAGCCACAGTGGGAGAGACCCAGACTCATAAATCAACCTATTAAGCCTTCAGACATGAGTTTTTGGAACCTCCTAGGCATTTCTGTTTTCTGCTGCTGATAAGAAGCCTTTTAAGGGTGCAAGCTTCATGTTATCATTAAGGACAAGAGCAAGTGATGTTGCTCGAGGCCTGGAGTCAAGGCAGTGAGTGACCTTACCCCTCTAGGAACAAATACCAGCGACTTCAGCTCTGGATATTTATTATGCATAAGCACAAACTGAAGTGAGGTATCAGTTTATTGGGAGGGAGAAGTTGTCATGTCTGTGTAGAAGAGATAGAATTCCCTGAATTGTTTTAAGAAGGTACACTGAAGGAATCAGACCCTGTCAGAGCCAAGTAAGTGATTTCAGAGCAAACAAATGCATTCAGTGAATATAGCCTTTGCCCCCTCTCTTTAACAACATGGAAGAAGATGCCGATACTTCATAAAATTATCTCTTTTTTAAGAGAACTTGATCCTGATTGATACTCTGGACTAACCTTTTTCAGACCATGACTGTTTTTCAGGAACAACTAGCAGAGGTAGCAGTGTGCAGCGTAAGTAGCCAGAGGTGCTGGCTGCGGTGTGTGTCCCAGGAGCTTAGCTTTGGTTGTGGTGTAGGACACAGCCTCTTAGATCTCTGCATGCTGCTGCTTCAGCTTCTTGGAGAGACATGGGGACCATGACTTCATCCCATTTTGCTTCCTGGATTACTAGCAAGGTGCGTACGGAGATGTCAGGAAATGTCCCTCCTCTCCCGATCTCTTTGAAGAAGGTTTCCAAGGGCTACGTCTCTCTGTGACCCTAGTGTGGACAGGAGCTCCATGCTGCCCTTTATTGCAGAGTCTGAAGGTTAAGCCTAGCCCGAGTGGCTGAGGGGGAAGAGTGAGTCTGTCGCCTTTTTGCAGTTCAGTTCCGCACCGTGGAGGAGAGGAGGCATTTTGGTGTGACTGGAATTGAGCCCTTCAATAAGACCAGTGTGCAGTCTTAGTACATGTGCATATCTGGTGCTCTGCAAAGAGACAGCAAGACTTCATGTGAATGTTTAGGGGCAAAGAAAAATCCAAACCGTCAGCACTTAACATCATTTAAACTTGGGAGTAAGGCAGCTAGGATTATTCTTTGCTGTTAACCCAGCTCTAATCCCCTTGGAAGCTTAACGAAAGAACAATTAACCAATATCTACTACTAAAAAATCAGCAGTATACCTCTTTCCTCATAGAACACATTAAAATAAAGGCCTGTAGTTACATTGTATAAAGTCTAATTACTAGGTGTACCATTTCAGACTCTTGTTGGATTGCTATAATGATGGGTAACTGTTTCCTCTTGGGGCTATTTTGTGCAACTTGGTGTTTTGCTTTGTGCGGCATTGGCTAGAAGCAAAGAGACAATGCACAGGCAGCTTAGTAATGCAAAGATATGCCACTGGGCTGATCCTCCTATAGCAAATGGGATGGAAATCTTGTGACTTTGGTGAAGCGATATCCATTTAACCTACAGAAAAATGCTGGTCAGCATTCTTCCTTTTGTCCCACATTTTTCATCAGAATAACATAGGAGCTTAGCACTCAGGGAAAGCACTAGCCTGTTGGTCTTTGTCAGGTTGTGTGCCAAGGGAGAAATGCAAATGGTGGCTCCTCAAGAAAGAGGGAGATCTGTAAAAAATCCCATCACTCCCCAGTCAACTTCCATTACTCTGAAAAGGAACCCACTGCTCAGAAAAGCAGTTGCTTAGTACATAAATAGGCCTTTGATAATAAATGGGCCCTAGAGTTGCAGAGAAACCTATATCTTACTCAGTGAGCTGCCTGGCCTGCAAACTGGCAGTCTCTTTCTCCCCATGGAACAGGTCTTATATCAGCCTGAATTTTTTAGCAATGTGTTACTGACTCCTCTCTGTTTAGGCTGGAGCACCTGCAGACCTGAACGGACAGTCTGGTCTCCGTGCCCTCTGCTCTCAAGCTGTGTGCTTGCACGGCTGGCTGGTAGAAGAGCAGTAGAACAGGAACCAGATTGTCGCCACTGAGCAGAAAAGAGTTTTCTTCTTTATTTGGAGGTGTTGGGGAGAGAGGAGCTCAAATGTTAGAGGGTCAGGATGCCTGGGTTGCGTTTCTGCCTTTGCCGTATATTCACTGTGAGTTGAGAGGCAAGATGTTTACTTTTGTGTATTTGCATTTCTCTGTCTGGGCAGTGTGTGTGACGGTCCTTCCTGAGGTGAGGGATGTTATGAGGCTTAATTACCATGTGCGAGGCACTTTGCAAAATACATTGCACCGCTGAAGGTATGAAATGGCAATTAAAAGGAAAAAATAAGGTCTTTCTCTCTAATTTTCAGAGGAATGTCTTTGTACTTTGACTTGGTTGCTGTAACCGCAGCCCAGGAGATTTTCTTGCTAAGTAGATGGTGAGAACTGCTTCTTAGTGAAAGAAAAATATCACCTTCCTCAGCCTCAGTCGCCCAAGAATGAGCCTTCTGAAGCTAAAAAAAGAAACTGATTCTTCATCGTTCTCCCTCTCATGCAGCCTGTGGGACCCCGCAGGTCTATTCAGTCCCACATGCCCAGGAGCAGAAAGCCGCTGGTTACAGTGAAGGGCACGGAGGACATTGCTGTTGGTGGTGAGAATTAGTGTTCAAACTCCATGTAGCTGGAAGGATGCCATGATTGCAGTGCCAGGCAGGTAGTTGTGATGTCTCTCCAGGGCTTGGAAGATGGGGGCCTTTCTGCTTCCCCATTGCCTAACTGGTCATTCTGTCTTTGCAGTGGGGCTGGTGCCATGAGCACTACAAACTTGGCTTGTACTTCCAGCACCTCTGAAAGTATGTGTAATAAACAGAGCACCCCAGGTACCTGTAGCTCTCCAAAAGTGTTAGAATCTATAGGATTTCTCAAGTAAAGCTGACACTGTCTGTGGTCTGCTCCCTGCCATCCCAGTAGGTCATGGTATTGGCTGAAAGTTTTGCCTCTTAACTCAGGATCTCTGCTGAAAATCACTTTTATGCTTATAATTCTGGCATTTCCCTACCCCTGAAGATTCTGCAGTGCTTCAGCTCTCGCAGGGTTCACCAGAAATGAAGAACACATGACAAGGCACAGGAGGTACCGTAAAGCAGTTCTGCCACAGAGAAGGACCCAGGGAAACACAGCTTTGTACCTTCCTTTATGTATATCTTTGTTTGTTTGAAGTTGAAGATAAAACATAAGCCACAGAGCTGGAAGCTATTTTACAGCTCACGGTGTGGGAATGGGTGTGTGTGGGTGTGGGCGTATAGATTGCTTCAGAGTAAACCAAAAGTAAGCCATATTTGTTTTGCACGCTTGTTTAAGAGAACTGTGCTGGGAAAGAAGTGGTGAGGAACAACAGGGAGTTTGGTTTTGCTCTGCAAATTGTCCATATGTCTTTCGGGGTATTTTGTTCGTTATGTGGTTTATGTACCTAAGTGCAGCTAGTTACTAAAAGCAGGTTGCCGGTAAGACTTGTCCTTCAATGAAAGGAGTGAAGCAAGAGCCTCTTCTCCTACACGTGTTGTTTAAGGAGGCAGCAGTAACTGCTGGTCTGACCCTGTCAGTTGTGCAGACTGAACAGAACTGAACAGCCTGAGCAGCTAATGGATCTGAAACACTGAGTTGGAACAGCTCTTGTAAACAGGTTTTCCTGTCATATATTTGTTACTCCCAGCCTCTCCTAAGGGTGTTTCTGTGTCTTTACATCCCCTGTGTGCACCTGTGTGATGCAATGCCACACGATGACATTGCTACACAGCACATCCAGCCCACGATGCGTGGGGGCCACCAGGAAACTGCCAGCAGTTCTTTCCAAGGGCTTTTGCCTCACTGACAAGGACAAATTCTAGAGGAAAAGAAAGAGGAAAAACAAAGGGATGGACTGGGAAATGTGGAAAACTCAGAGCGGACAAAGGGACTGCAAAAATACTGCCATGTATGTCTCAGCACAGTTTCCATTGCTAAGGCCTCTTCTCCTCCTTCTGCAGGTTTACATGGGCACCCTTTCCCCTCATGGCTGCAGTGAGACTAATCAGACAATAAGGATTACTCATGTGAGTAAAAGCTTGCAGGCCTGAACTGCCAAGTGTTGCCCACACTCATGTTTGTTCTTCCCAGCATTGACCGCACCCTGGGAGATGTGCAGAGGAGTATTTTCCAGGGCCCTGAACTTTTTAGCAGCAGTCGCAAGGTTAATTTGAGCTGTCTTATGACCTTCTGACCCACAACATGCTCTGGGGTGAAAGGTGCTTTGTTCCTTGTCCCAGTTTTGTCTGAGCCTCTGAGGAACGGACAGTCTGAGGAGCTAATGTGCTGTCCAGATAATGGAGAAAGGTCCAGCAATGTCAGCTTTACTTGGCGTTAATGACTGATCCTGAATTTCTGTTTTAGCAGATGGTCGGGTGGAGCAACTCCTTTGCAATGTCCTGTGTCTTTTTTTTATAAATGGCTTGGTCAACTTCATGACCTGGTTCCTATCCAGTGGATGCTTTGGATCAGGTCTAGTCCTGCAATGCTTTGTTGAAAAGAGGTAGCTGAAATGAGGGGATTAAGACAAGACATTTTTCAAATAACCGAACAATCCCCTGCATGCGAGTTGGAGGCAGTAAGGTGTGCTGGATACAGCACTGGCCTTGGAATCAGGACACTGGCTGCTAATTATTGCTCGTTGTTATCTACATGGTTGTGTCTCGTACAAGCCCTGCTCATGGGTTAGGAACCAACAGTGCTTGCTGCCATAAAAGCAGAGCAAAAGGCAGAGTCAGGCCCTCAGGCAGCAGAAATCTTCAAGTATGCCCTGTGGTATCAGGTAGTCCTCATCAACCCAAAGGGCGTTAAGGCCATCATTGCAGCACTGCAACCTTCAGGGCTGATTCAGCAGGTCACGTTTATTTGTGACAGAAGTGTATTGCCTGTGAAGCTACAGCGTGGAGTTATTTGGCCCAAATACATTTATTTTATTAGTGACATTTGGTGTGAAGTTTTTGTGTTTGGAAAGCGCTGAGTGGCATAGCACTGTGGCTGGTCTGCGAGCTGCTTTGAAAGAGGCCATTGCAGTCTTGAACTCTTCAAGAGATTTGTCTTGTGAAATAGATGAGCTTTACCAAGTGCTTTCCGTCCTCTGTAAGACTCTTCTTGTTTCTCTTTCGTGATAAGAAACAAATGTGGTGTTTGAATGTTTTTGTGATGATTGCACTTTTCATGTCATTTCCAAAGAACTAATTCACAAATAAATTAAGAGATGCCATTTTAATGTCCTCATTAAGTAGGAATGCAGCTCTTTTTGAATATATGGTATCACTTGTGCCTACTAGGTGTGTGAGGTTAGTTCTCAAAGCAACGCTCAGCAGCAGAAAGTCATGTGGTTTCTTTCTCATGCATTTATGCACTGAGCTGCATTCTCTTAATCCCATCTGCATCAACAGATTGGTGTTATGGAAGAACAGTAATTTCTTTTGGGAAATCATTCCCAGCAGCAGGACATGAAACAGCACTAGCTGTTACTGAGAACAGTTCTGAAAATTGAAATTTTTCGAAGTGTGCTGTTTGGTGACAAACATCAGGAGCTACAGTTCCGTACTCGTCAGAGGTACTGTAACTGATCCTTGCAGCCTTCCTCTGCTCTACAGTGGTTATTTGTCTTTCCATTAGGTTCAGACATGTGAGACCCCATTCCACTCCCAGCTCTGCCACTCATCTTCAGGGTGGCACTGGATTTGTGCTTTACCTTTTCCTAAAGAAAAGACCTAAGAGCTAAGCATTATTTTTTCATAGTTAAGGTGTATGTAAGAGGATCTCACTTTAATTTCAAAGTCATTAAAATATTTTCTGTCATGGAACTTAACAGGCAGACATCTTTCATCTGACTGACCCTGGGGGGGGGTGTGCTTATAAGAGTTTGTAACAAATGGCTTTTTTAAAGAATGGATAAGTGTTCATAGTTACCATAAGCTGCCTAAGAATTCTGAAAGATCTTATCTTTTTAATGAAAATGACTCTAGTGTAAATCTTATGCCAGCTCTGAGTTCATGCTGTCACATTTCAGGTTCTTTACCCACGTTTGCTCTTAGGGGCTAGCATTCAAAGATGGATTCACCAAGGATAAAATTTACTTGATGAGACGATTTTTATTTTTCAGTCCCTGCCATCTCAGCTTCCCTCCAGGGAAATGAAGAGTACGGTACAATAGCTGCTGTGATTGCTTGCCGGCTGAACAAAGCCATCACAGTTCATGCTGGAGGGAGATGGTACATCGCTATGTTTTTGTAAGGCAGGAATGAGTAAAGTTTATAAGAGTATTCCAGGAAAAGCATTCACTGATTACCTTTAGGAAGATTTCACTGTAATTGTGCACAGCCGTGGTGCCCTTCCCAGTTCCTGAGCTCTGCCACTGGCTCTAGTGACTCCTCCTTCTCATTTAGGCAGATACCAACATCTTCCTAGTTCCTTCCTCTGGAGGAATAGAGAGGAATGGGGTAGTGGCTGGAAAGAGGATCCTTGGGAATTGTCCCCACATCTTATGCCCACGCCTCAAAAAAAAAAAAAAAAAAAGAAAGGCAACTACGTGGCTGCTAGCCTGTGTGTTTTAAGGTTAAGCCAAGCAGGACTCCTGATGTCTCAGGGCCTAATCTGTAAGAGCCATACATATTGGTCACCTACCTTTATCACCTGACACATTGGTAGGACTGGAGGGCGGTGGTGATGTCCCTTCCGTAAAAGCAGGGGCAGGATTTGTTCCTGAGGTCAAGGGACCAGCTTGCCTCTTTGCCAGATTGGAAGCACACCCTTTCCAACCAGTTTGTCAGCTCAATTATTTAGCAACCTGCTTTGTTTATGCTATAAAACCTGGCTCCTGCATTGAATGTGGATTGCCAGAGGGCACAGGAACAACAGAGTGAGTTGCTTTAAATCCTGTGCATAGACTACATCAAGCCTTAGAGATGTAAAGAGGAGGTTTCTCTCTAGCTGATTTATTCTCAGTCACATCCCTGTGACCCCGGTGGAGGAAACAGGCTGAGCAAATGGGGCAGAATACAGCTCATGCAATGTGGTTAGAATAGCAGGAGCTCCGGAGCAAAGACCAAATCACATTCTGCACGGCTGGGGGCTTAAAGTCAGGCTGACAGACAATAGGGCCTTTAACTCCCTGCAGATCTTTCACCTGACATTGCCTTTAAACCCTTTGGGGCTCTAACAGAAATGGAGGTGAATTAGAGGGAGATTTTCCTTGAAACCTGAGCTAGAGAGTCTTGAGGATGTTAATACTCACCTTGGGCTCAGACCTGCAACATGCCTTTCATGGTGAGTCCCCATGAGTTCAGTGAGCTACTCCAGTCCTGGAGGTCATGAGGTTTTATTTACTCACTTTACTCACAAGTACTGACATAGTTAAAGGCAAGCCAAAAATGCATGATTTACACTTCAGTCTGGTGCTGACCTGTCCCAGAGTTTGGAAATTGCTCCACTCATAATTTCATTGCCTTTGTCACTTACTGAGGATATCTGTTGGGCTGCTCAAGCAAAAGGGCATGTGTGTTGCCTGCAATCAGGAGTTTATAGTGCAATGTAAAGTGCAGGCAAATCACTTCAGAAATGCATTTTGCATGCAGTGCTATCGTGAAGGTGACCAGCAGACCTGCTAGGAAGGCTCACCAAAATAAGTGCTTCCCGAGTGACTCAGTCCCGTGCACTGACAAATATTCTGGTCTGATCCAGCAAAGCTTTTAAGATCATGATCAGCTTTAAGAATGTGAGCAGTTCCACTGAAATGATCTGGATTACCCCCGTGCTGCTGTGAGGACAGCACGCGCAGCCTTGCAGGATCAAGCCCTTGGATAGAGAGGCCATGTGCTGGAAGAAGGAAGAGAGGTGACTGCTGGCACTCCTGTCACAGAGTAGCACCCTGGAATTTAGGGCAAAAGCACATTGGACTTTTTTGTTTAATGCCAATGTGCCTCAAACTGCGCACGCCAAGATCAACAAAGGAGGCTAAAACCTCTAATGCCAGTTTCTCTTATTTGCTAACGGCAATGTCAGCCACAAAATCAAATTCTTTCTGGGTGTCAGGTAAGTCAAAGACTGCAGAGTGCCCCAGAAGGGGATTCTTGGGGATTTATGTTCCATCAACAAGACGAGTGATAATTAAAGCCTGAATATTTCTGCTAAGCTAGGGAACAAAAAAGGACCGTCTTAATTCCTTAAATTCCTCATGCCAGGCTGTAAAATATATTCCATTCATGCCTGTGTCTTTCTGCTTGTTCTTTCTGTGTCTCTTTCTTTAGTATTCAGCCACCTGTTTGTAACCAGTGTCCTGCAGGTTCTCAGGGCGGCTTTCTTCTCCCCTCTCTCTGCCCTTGGTCTTGTTGCTTTGACACTGAGGCCTTGTTGTCTGCGAGAGACAGTACATTAGAGCTCCCTGGCTTGCCCGGCTCCCATAACTTCATTCTTGGAAAGTTTCTGAGTTTCCCGGGTGATAAAACATGAGCAACATTTGCTCTGACCTGAATCATTTCTGAAGGCATTCAGCCCTGTTTTGTTATGAAGGTTACTCAGGGTGGGTGGTGGGGCATGAGAATTCCCAGTGATGGCAATTCCTGAGAAGTGTCAGAAAGTCGCTGCCTGCACCTTTTACGCTGCAGGATTGTTTTGATTAGTTTTTTAGTGTATGCTGAAAAATACATCTGACAAGCTGGAGGGTGAGAGACACCAGCAGAACAAATCAGCACGTTACAAGATTGGCTGTCGCTACCTTTCCCCCAGCTGTCACCAAAAGGAAAAAAAAAAACGGAGGAAAGGAAAAAAAATCCAAGCCCCAGCTCTGTATATACAGCACCTATCAAACTGTCACAGATCACTGCTGTTATAGCTTGGGTTAGAATAATATAATAGCTGAGTGTTTGCTAGAC
The DNA here is from genome assembly GCF_026419915.1 of Harpia harpyja. Lineage (NCBI taxonomy): Eukaryota > Metazoa > Chordata > Aves > Accipitriformes > Accipitridae > Harpia > Harpia harpyja. The sequence goes on from NC_068941.1 coordinate 2,749,629, forward strand.
TTGTAAAAACCTCCAGTTATTCACTGGAGACCAAACTAATGAATCAAGCAGAACAGTGTTTAAAACTGTTAAAAAACCTATAAAATGACAAAAAAACCGACCCAGTAAATAGCTCTGGAATGTTGTGGGTTGACTGCACGGGTTTTTTTTTTTCTTTGCTCTGCATTATTTATCCCCTTAAAATTAATACCGTATGCATGATGGGTGGCTCAGGGCTTTACAGAGACTTACAGAGAAAGTTCGCTAACAGTTCTCAAGCAATTACTTTGGAGTCTGATTCTGTTCTCATTTATTCTGGAGTAAATGGGAAATAATTGTGTGCACCGCATATCTATTTCCCTTGATATAGTATATGCCAGGGAATAATAAGACCTTGAATGTCTGGCCTTTGCAAAAAGAGATCCAGGCCACTCCAAATACTCTCAGTCATTTCATCTAGTTTTTACTACATTTCTTGTGCAGAAGGATCTTCTGCTAGCATCAATGCGTTGGCTTCAGTGATGACTTGCTGCATGTCTGCTCCCAGCCCCTGTTCACAAGACCAGCATCACTTCTGGTAGAAATGAAAAAACTTCAGTTTTGAACTTCGGAAATATTCAGTCACGGGTCCAAACTTTTTAAAAAGACCCCACATTTCCTTAATGGCTTAAATAAAATACTGGAACTGAACCAAAGCCCTAGTTCTGAAAACCCTCAGGCTTGGAGTTGGGCTGTTTTCCTTGATGAGGCTCTGAGAACGTGCATTTTCACATTTTTATTCTTGTAAACATTATTTCTCTATAACCAACAGTAAATCAATAGTAACATTGGTGGGTCTGGCAGTCCAGAACCCAGCCAGCAAAACAAGACACCATGGCTGGATCTCTGTGACAGATCTATAAAAACTGTCCCCTCAACCCTTTTGGAAGGGGAAAAAAAAAAAAAAAAAAAAAAAAAAAGACGTGGAAATTTGGAGACTAAAAATCAAAATATTTCCATTCTAGCTGACTCGCTCTTCCATTCTCTTTAGAAGCCTGGGTTTCATGATGGGATGTTATGTCACACATTTCATCACAGTTTATCTGCCTGGAGAGAAGAGTTAGGCAGGCTGTCATGAGAGATGTTGCCTGACCAAACGTGGTAACTGAACAGCAATCTTCACAGGACAGCGTGGTGTCTTTTCCCAGTCCCATGACAGCGGTCGGATGGCACTGGCTTTCTTCATGACAATAATCATCATTTTCTGCTCAAAACAAAGCATTTACTTTTTAGCTTGAACATTCATTTCCTCTTAGAAACACATGAAAACTTCGGAACAGGATCATTTAGCAGCCAGGCCCCCGTCATACACATTGACTTTGCCTTTTGTGAACCTTACCAGCACATTGGCAGCTCCTGCCAGCGTGGCCAAAGGTCATTCTGCAGCATCTCTGCCATCAGGAAACAGGAAAGTTCATAGCTAATATTACGCCAAATTAACAGACAGGGTTTTAGTGCAACATCAGTTACATATGAATACTTGTGGAAAGAGTCACGGTCCTGCTTTAAGCAAAGCTCTTGGGCATGCACTTCAGGTTAACTTAAGTACAAGTGCTTTCTTGTGTTGTGTCTTGGAAGTGATGAATGCCTAGCTGCCTTAATTTTTCCCTGAATTTGCTTTAAACGTGAAAAAACTTGGCTGTGACAGGTAACTTGGAACCTTTTCCTGCATAAATTTTGTCACAATGGCAGTAAGGCAGACTGAAGAAAGCCACCAAAGAAATCTTAGCAGGAGTTTTACACTATAATACCCAATGAACTTGTGAAGAGCTTATTTGATGTGACATTGTGAAGCTTCACATTTCATTATTAACCTCTCCAAGAGGTGAAGGAGTTTGTGGAGATCTATCAGTACCACTGTTTTAAACAAAATACGTCATCCAGGTAGACGTTTCTGCAAGAGAAAGATTTATGTGAGATCTAGTGACCAAAGAAAACTCTGGCAAGTTGCTTGCCACTGAGATGCCCTCCTTTCAGAAATCATTTTGCCTCCAACGAATCAGGATTTTACTGTGCCACTGACGGAAGGAGGTAGAATGCTAGATGGGAACCTTTGTGCCCTCTCGGCAAACATTTGATTTTCTTTTAGAAGGAAAAACACGATTTTCCATCTGGTTATGATTTGTGGGGCTGCTGAACCCAGTTTGCTGAGTGGTTCCCTGTATGAAGAAAGTTGGGTTGTGGTCCTTTTCAGTCAGACAGACACCTCAGCCACCTGCATTCAGGAAAGCACGTAAGCCTCTCCGTCACACCAAGCCTGTGTGTGTCTTATTATAGTGGACTTCAGATCATGCTGCAAATTAAGCACGTGCACAGAATGTAGGGACGTGCTCAACAGCCAGTGCTGGCTTCGAGCACCCTCCCAAATTAGGGTTCAAAAGTAGAAGCTGATAGTTCTTTCCATGTTCAGGGTGACAGGGTGTTGGAGGAGGTTGATAAGAAAGATCATGCTCCTGTCCTGTGCTGCATCAAAATTAGAAATGGGACTTATCTACACAAGGATCCTGAGTGCTGGACGAGAGAGTAAACTATTTTGCATGTAGAATAACTGAGTGAAAAGTTGTGTTATAAGTATGCCCTTTTTTCTTTAGAAATATGGAGGTTCTCAGCTATCACAAATTGCATAATTTGAGTTTCCCTCAAAGTTTTCTGTTTATCAAGCCATTCAGTCAGTATCTTTGGTGAAATCGTCCAAGAGGAGCTGTTTCTGCAGTGAGTCCTATGTATGTGAAAACCCAGTGAGCAAGGTGAAAGGTGTTTCTGAGGGACTTATGCCCAGCTGGAAGAAGCTGGTCACTCAAGGCCTGCTGGGTGTCAGTCTGCAGGCAGTGATCTGCCCTGTATTCAGAATCCTTTTGCTTTAGGTTTAAAAGTAAGGGGGTGGCTGAAAGTTTTTTAATTAACGCAGCTTTCTTAAATAGCTAGCCAGAGTTTCTAGACAATTTGTGTCTTCTGTTTGGTCAGGTAACTCAAATGCTATCAGTATTTGTAATAACCCATGCTTTATCTGTTAAGCAATAGAAAGGTTTCAGCTGGGTGTAAAACACCGATAAAGGTGCTCACTGATGTATTTGCCTAAGTAGGATGTATTTCTGAAAAAGAGATGTCACAGCATTTATAAGAGATCATGGTCTCTTTTTCTTAGCACGAGAAGTGTCTGAATCACAGCCTGACCATGTTTTCTGCAGGCAGAATAATTCAGATTAAGAAGCTAAATGCAGCTTTTTTGTTGCAATAACAGGAAGTTTACATTGCCTTAAAATGTTCTGCCGCCTTCCCTGTGGTTGGAGTGCTTTTGCTTCGATCATTGTTAACTGGCTTTATTTAATTCCTTGGAGTCACACAATGCATTTCCTTGTCATGTCATGCGTATCAAGATCCACACTTTATTCTCAGCATCACGGTTACCTTTGCAACTGCTTCTTACTTGACGTCATAAGGGTTTCTCTACTATAATAGAAATGATGGCTTGATGAACTTTGGAGGACGGCATGTGCTCAGAAATGCCCGATATTAGCATCACCCTGCCCACTTACTTACCTGAATTGAAGCCAGTGGCAGAGACAGATCCTTCTTTTCCTCTGACATTTTATGGGAGCTTGCAAATTCTGACCACGGAGCAAGAATTAGAGGACGTCTCATTTCCCTTTTGGGAGTACCGTTGACAAGGGTTTATATTCAAGATTTGAGATGGGAATGAATACCCCGCCATTTCTGCCCTGTCGTATCTTATTGTTTAATTACAGCATTACACAGAGCTCCTGTGGGGTCTCATGAGTGCGTGTACAGATGATGTTAATCCAATCAAGACAAATTCTAAGGCAAAATCTTTTAACGCCCACAGGAGGGGCGTTTGAGGAGAGCCCATGCAGCGATCCATCTTGTTGTGAAGTACTAGCAAGGCCAGGGTTGGCATCCACAGTGATCTTTAATCCAGGGTGTAGCTGCTTTCAGCGTTAGCAGCTTCAGAGATGCATACGATGAGGAGGGAGGAACCATACTTGGATAATTTGACAGAGAAACTGGCTATCTGGCAGTCTAGTGACCATATGTAATTAAAAACATTCCTGTCTCCAGCACAAGGCTTGTGAATCTGTCCTGGCTGTCTGTAATTAGAGATGTTGAGTAGATATATTGGTTTTGGAGTGAGATTATTGGTACTTTCCTTGCTTCTGGTCCTCCTGTTTAATGGTGGCATGTTCTTTGGGACGTCCGGAGGAGTTCAGTATCAGAAGTGATGAGGGAAAGAGCAGAGCAGGAAATGGTGTGAACAGGTTGAAGATCAAAGGAGAGCACTGCTCTGCTGCTTGTGTACTTGTCTAAGCTTGTGTAAAGAAAACATTTTGAATTTCAGCACATCGTTAATGAAGCTCAAGGTAGAATGATCTCCTGTTACTGATACAGTGAGAAGACACAGACCTCTTGCATGGCGAGGGGAAAATAACCATAAATTTAGCAAATCCACACTGTACCAGCACAGCGAGAGGGCAGGGCAGAGCTCGCTTGGGAAAATTAACATGTTCCTCCTAGAGGAAACTTCCACCAGAGCAAGCACAGCAGATTACGGTAAACTGGTGGATTACAGCGAGCTCCTGCGCCGAGCCTGTAATGTGCTTGCGCCTTCATTTTGCTCAGCCCTGCTTCCCATCCCAACCCTGACCTACAGACCAAGCTTTCAATCAAATGGGATCCTTATCTTTTTCTTTCTTTTCCAAAACTCTGTGAATGGCTGAGCAGGACTCTTTGAAGTCAGTGAGGTCTGCAAACCGCTCTGTGCTTTTGAAACTCAGGCCATGAATTTAGGCACCTGCTTTTTAAAGATCTTTATCTATAAATTTACCAGTGCTTCAGGCTCCCTATCTATGTGACAGGTCAAATAATTCCTGCTTTCTTCAGGATCTGAAACAGTGGGACTGGGGCAAAAATGTCCTTATCTTATAGGAAAATCTTATTTAACTTTATGTGGATGGGTACATGATGGACCTAACTGAGCCACTATCTTTCAGAATATAGTAAGGAATGAAATCCTTTTCATAAATGTTTTATAGTATCCTCTATGAGAAAATTAATAATTTAATTTGATAGGATGGCACAAAATATGCGCAGAGAGGTTATCATGTGTGATTCAGTAAGGTGACCTTTTCTCGTAAGGATTTCCTTGTCTACCTTTTTCTGGGTTTCTTTTTCTCTGCGGTTTCTCTGTCATTTCTTTCTGGGTTCCCTTATTAATTTCATTGTACTGCTCCCTGCCTTTTTCATCTCTTTCTCTTCCCCTCTGGGGCAGCTGAGAAGCAGCAGCAGAGGAGGAGAGGGACCCGTGTGACAACAGCTTTTCCCCAGTCGTCAGCCCTGCGGTATCGCTCCATACAGGGAAGCAAAGGACCTTCCCAGGACTGGTTCTCATTGCTAGAGGAGAAAAGGCAGTATCTGAAGAGGCAGCATCTGAGCCAGGAAAGACCGGGCTATTATCCAACCGCAGCCTTTAGTTCCCAATGTAAGGGCTGGGCTGAGAGCACCTGTAGGTGTGGTTGTGAAACCGGCAGTAAAATTTGTTTCCAATCTCTCTTCTTATTAGAGACCACACAGGGTAACTGATCAAAACCAGAAAAGATATAAGAACTGCTGGTATTGCCAGTTTCTTTTTATTATCATTTCCCAAGGAGCTGTGAAACTGAAATAGGGGCTTTTATAGTTACTTATAAGAACATTTCCGGCTCTGACTAAAGTGTCAGTATGGGGCTGGGATAAATCATCACTCCTTTGTGCAAGTCTACGAGGCAGCGCTGATCTGTTTGAGCTTTGACAGCTCAGGATCACTAAAACACGGGGGGCTGCCATTAGCTTTATAGCAGGTGGCAGTGCTTTTCTAAGGGGTAACAAACAAGTCAACTTTTCCTTCTTGCATCCCTTCTGCTCTCCCTTCCCTGCTTTAGTCACCTTGCTCTCCTTTACTCGTGTCTCATCAGCTCAGTGCCTGCAGCAATGGCAATTACTGCAATGTGAGCATACAAGAAGCTATGGCTGTCTGACTGCTGGCAAGTGGAGCTCTGTCATTATTACTGCCTGCCTGTTAAAAGGGTGAGCAAGGCTGGCTCCTTCTCTCTTCCTGCCCCTGGCCTACCTTCCCGTGCGCTGCCTCACCTTCCCCATCACAACCTGCAGCGCTGATGGTGAAGGTACTTTACCCTCCTCGCTGAGAACAGCCTCCTGGCAGAGCTCACGATGCAGTCAAATCTGCATGCACTTAAGAAGATCCTGGCCTTCTGGACCGCATCGCGACGGTGCGTACCCCAGCTCTGCAGGTTTGATGAGCTTGTGCAATTTTTACGGTCGATTTGGCGTTTTACACCCCGCTTGGGCACACCGGATCTTTTGCGAAGCATTCCCTGGCAGGCCTTTTGCTGTGGCTTCCTCATCTATCATGAAAACTTTTGCCCCCTTTGGTGACAGCTGAAGGCAAGTCACTGCTACTTGTTTTGTCTATCTTGTTTTGTGAGGGATTGGACACTCAGAGACATGGTGAGCTGGGACACTGAATTTTGCTGTCACCACTCGTTCTGTTCCATGTCGTTTTCTTCTTCTCTTAAGCATGGACCTGTATAGGTCAACACAGTTGAATCTTTTATGCTGATACAACCAGCTGTGCATAGGAAATGGTATTTTTCTGTGATGCAGTTGCAGCCTACATCAGGCCCGCTAGCAGCAGCCTGTGAATGGTGCTGTCAATGGGCTGGTTTGCTTTCTTCATTTGTCTCGTGCTCAGTCCCTGCCAAGACTCTATACTGTCTCCGTATTGTGACAATGTATGTTTCTGTTGTTGAACGTATGGTTAGAGATGATGACCAGTTGGTTGGAGTAGCATCACATCACACTGGAAGCTTAATCGCAGGTGAGCATTGTGTCATTCAGACAAGTCCTGTGTTTGCTGGGTTTGCATGTTTGATCAACAGTCATATGAAGTGCATAATATTTGCTCCTTTTCTGTTGGTTTGTTTATGCAGGGTCTGGGTATGAGATTCAGTAGTTAGTTGAAGTACTAGAGACTGCAGAGAGATCTATTTTCCAGACCCAACACTGAATTTGCAGTCTTCCAGACTCGATTCTAGAAAACAATCTGCTTTGCCTTTGCACTGATGCAGAAATGACCGTGGTGGCACTGAGTATTTTCACCCAACAGGAGTTAGGACCTAACCATACCAGGTGTGGAGCCGCCTTGCTTTATAGCAAGAACATATCTTATAATTTAATCTTGACCTTATAAAATTACAGGACACCTTTCTTTTCTGCCAGGGCGCTCTGCCTGCCAGTGTCACCACACTTAGTGCAAATTGCTCTGAGATATTTTGTAGGGTAGACTCTCTTCTTGAGAGCGGATTGAGGGCACGGGCTTGTTTTCAGTGGCTGCTGATCAGCTGTTAAATGGTCGGTCTTTCAGAGCTCTGTTGTCACATAGTCTTGAATTACTATGTGATTCCTGAAGACATCACTGTTCAAGTGATTACTTTTCTTGGGGTACAAGTGTTTGGAAATTAAAATATAACTGGCTTGGCTTTTCAGAAATACTTAGTATCTATGACAATCCCAGGGAAATCATCATGAGTTGCAGCTTAAGCATACTTAAATCTAGGCAATTTTATTTAGATGTCTAAGATTTTAGGGGTTTTACCCAACTCTAGATTAAGTCATTCTGTACCACTTAGAGATTCAAGTGTTTCTTGTTTGTTATTTACTTCAAGTGTTAAGTGTGAATTCCTCTACTAGGCCTCTTCCAATGTAAATAAACCGCAATTTCTTTTAGTGATGGAAGCTGACAAGAGTTTAACTGTATGACAGCACAGGGCGACTGACATCATGGTATCACAGCATCGATGTTGCGATGCTGAGCGGCCCCCTGGGTGGCTGTAGCAGAGGGCTTTTCCCTCTGTCAAAGCCGTCAGACCGCAGGGCTGAGTAACAGATGGGAAATGGCAGGGGAGGTTCAGAAAGTGCCGTCACAAAACATCTGAAGAAGTCCATCAGCACAAAGTGCCAAGACCAGTAACTGCTCCTTAGAGGTTGATGCTAAAGGAAACAGGTTCTTGCCACTGAACTGAGCCTTGGCCTTTTTTTGCAGGGTGTTAGCCACATCCTTATTATTTTCCTTTGCCAGTCTTGAGGTCACACCTCCCACCTGTGGATGAAACAGCCCAGGAAGGATAGTTGCTCAGTGGCAACCATGTAATGCTGAACACGTCCACCGTGTTCATGGGGCCAGCTCTTCCACAGGTTGCCTGGGAAGAACAGAAGGAAATTTGTTTCCAGCCATGCCTTGTTGTACCACCTGGGATAGCATTGGTGGGAAGAAAGCCTCCAAGCCAGGCTTCGCCAAGTAATGCTGACCTAATTAGGAGCAGAAATAAACCCTTATATATACACACGTTGCAAGTGACATCTGGCACTTTCCAAATTCTCCATCTCTCAGTCTGGAGAAATAGCTGAACAAATCCTGTTCACCGTAATTTCAGCAATAACGTGTAACCACAAGATTTATAAATGACATTGTATTGATAAGCACAGGGGAAGGTTTTTTAGACCTGTTGACTTGCAGATAGTGACTCGATTCATACAGGGGAAGCAAAACTTTATCCAACTGTAAAAGTGAATGTAGGCACTTAAAATTCTAGTCTGAGGGTTTTGAAAGTTAAAAAAATAAAGGTTAATTTAAGTGTGCCTTTACATATGTGGTAAGTGTGGTTCTCATTTCAGGAAGTAATTGGTAAGATGTCTCACGGAGGACTAATAACAGGGTAGAGCAGGCAGAGTCATCGTTCTGTGAAATAGCTCTGTGTCCTCAGAGCGGGTATAAACAGTAACTACCAGCAGTGCAGGACACAGACTTACCACAGGCTTGTTCCTGTTCATTACAAATAGGTAACCCACAGGATTCTTGTTCTTGGGAGAGGCTGAAATGAGCTCAGCCTATTCTGAGGCTGAGCAAGAAGACTTTCTAATGGATCTCATAGGATAACAAATTAATTTCATCAGCATCTTGAAAATGTCTCAGACCAAGCTCATTGCTCGAGAGCAGAAGAGAGTAATGTGTTTCAGTGGTTCTGTGGAGCTGGTCAGTGGCATGTCAAGTCTCTTACAAGAACATACTTGGCCTACAAACTTGGTGATGGTAGTTTACAGATCTGAATCCACCTTTGCTAGCTTAGAGATTTTCACTTCTGTGGCTTGTAGCTGCGCTGCGCTCCCATTGCTAAATTATTTGTAGTTGAGGTTCCCTTTTTGGTTTTATTGGTTTGCACAGTGGTTACTTGTGAAACAGCACGTGAAAGAAATTGAATTATTCTTCTTACCAAGACTTTGAGGGATCCCAAACGTATTTTGGCATCCAGACCTATTAAATTCAGGCAAGCCTTAGGCATTTGTCTTTCCCTATTGATTAGATAATATTTTTCATTTCAGGAAACAAATTCCAGTTGACTTGAGCCCTTGTCACAGAGACAGGATCCGTGCATACGTGGGGCAACTGAGATCACAGCTCCCATATTTTGACAGAATTAGAGCTGGATCAGAAGCTTCATGCTCCTGATACCTTTTGAAGCATTCTTTGTTTTCTCTCACACCATTCAAACCTTTTGTCTCTGGTTTTGGGTGACTTCATGGTGACCCTGTGGACCTGGTCGTCAGGGTGCTGGGATCCTGCCAAAAGGTGCAGAAGGGGTGGGGACCTCAGCATCATGAGCTTACGTCAGAGTTGTGCAAGCTGTATTTAATTGCAGATTACTAGGTGATAAGAGTGAGTGCTCCTTACTTGGTATTAAACTAGATTACACACCTCTTAGTGAGTTTGATGGAGAGGGCAGAAGAGATGGCAGCAGCAAAAACATGCTTATAAAGTAGAACGACTCTTAGGCAGAGCAAACCAAGAGGGCATGTTACATGTGCAACATGACATGGTGTGTATAATAAATCTGAAACTGACTCCACAGAGGTTGTGATGCAGTTAGGAAGATGGCTATATTAGATAAAGCTTTCAGAAGTTTTCATCAGCAGGACACAGGCAGTGGACTCAAAGTGGGTTTATAAGAGGCAGCTTTGCTTGTGGGCAGCTCGCTCTGCGACTGCCCTAAACTAGCAGCTGTGACTTAAAACAGTCGGAGGCCTGGCACTGTGTTTGATGGGGCTGTTTGCAGACCTGTATCCTTCCTCTCCTTGAAGATGTTGTAAGGGCAAATGCGTAAGGGTGGGACGGACATATTTTCTGTGCTCTGGTGGCTCTGCCTTTCTCTACCGCTTTCCCTCAGTTTTGTCAGTAATTCAGTGTAAATTACTGCTCATGGAAACAGCGAGAATCAACTGAAAGCTGCCTCTCATTAAATTTTAGGCTACTGACTTCACATAGGAATGCAAGCAAAACCTCCATTTGTTTCTTAAACCTTTATAAAGCCATTAAAGTAGGAGTGACCACTGACCTAGAAATACGGCAGCTGCATCTCTGACAATCGCTAAAATAGCCTCTTGGTGACCTAGTTTCTCCTAGCAGTGAGCATCATGCTGCACAAGCGTGAATCCTTCCTAGTAAACTAATCAACAAATGCTTCTTGCCGCTGAGGTTTTGGAGAGGTTGCAAATGAAGTGGTAAAATGGGAGGAACCATAAGGCTTATAACTGCTTGGAAAAATCTGGCTTTAGATAAGCCTCAAAGGCAAGAATCGTTCAATCGTGAGGGAAATTTTTCAAAGTGTCTGAACAGCTGCTTCAGATTTGAATGACCAAGTCCCTGCTTTCAGACACAGCCCAAATTACACAGGACCCGCTAAAATTGTGAACTCCCGAGTTGCTGGATGTTTTGGGAAATGTGACCTTGTATCTGTTGTTTAATCCCAGAGCTGCTGTGCAGTTTGCTCTTCCAACCACACAAATATTACAAGGGAGTGTGTACTGTAGGCTTTCAAGATGCAAAATCCAAATAAAAAACTACCCTGATTTTCAGACCTTGGGGCAGTTTCTCAGTGATTCCTCCCTCTTAGGCTGCAGTTTGCAGAAGTGATGGAGTGTGGAGTAGAACAGAGGTTGATAGCCTGCCTGCTGTGCAAGCCCTGTCTGTCTATACACGGATGTCTCTGATTTCCATTCTGCATCTTTGTTAGCCTTGGTAATAGCCTTCCTTTTTTACACATAGCTATTAGCCTGAACTTATCTCTGTAGTTAACAATATGATACGTTAGACATGCACTTACAAAGCCCCTGAAGAAGCTGTCCAACCTAACCGGCACACACCAGGTTAGGGAGAATTAAACGTAAGCCCTTGGGAACTCTCTCCTATAAGCTTATTTTGTTTTAATTATCTTTCTTGCTTTCCCATTTTGGTTTATGTAGAGCAACAGTGACATCCATTGGCCTATTAAGCTAATCAAAAGTACTGTACACACAACATGTATTTATGCAAGGTGGAGGCCTCCGGCGCTACGGTTTCTCATTTAAAGAGCAACTGCTTGCTCTCCAAAACAACAGCCTCTCTCCTCCTATAGCAACCTGTTTGCATCCTTGTTTCAGATACTCACTGATTCTTCACTCCTGCTAGGATGCTTAAAACATACTTTTAAAGATGTAGCTTAAAGCTAGGATTCCCTTTTCACGAGAGATACCAAGGCATATAGAAGCAAAGCTGCAGTTACCCTGGAAGCAGAATTGTGGCAGCTCAGAGCTGGTCTGGTGACCTTTCTACGCGTGCCTTATGCATGAGAGATTATAAAATGCTGAATTCTTTGACTAATTTTCAGCACTGCATAACCAACCCAGGTAGGCAAAAGTTAAAGTAATTTTGCTTCAGCTTATTTGCTGGTGATAATATGTTAAATTTTGATTCCAAAATTAAAAATGTTTTATTTTAAAAGCTGCAGCCTTTCTTGGAGACAAGAAGGTTTAGAAGGACCATAGAAGAGAGAATTGGGAGAGACTAGGACATGTGGTGGAAGAACTGACAGCCGGAGAGTTTTAAAAAAAAAACCAGTGAATGAAAGACACAAAGTCTGAAATAGAGGATTCAGTGACAAGAACCAAACCAAACCAAATTATTAATCTCAGAGGGAGATCTGGAGGATTCTGATTTCATTCCAAAAAACCTGAAAACAGTTCAATTTATTTTTAACCTTGTAAGTGAATCAGTAGATGTTTCCTTCAGACATTTCATTGAACAGAACCAGCGTCTGTAGTAAATTTTTGACCAGCTATAGTTACAATCCCATTTCAAGGTCAAACAACCCGTCTCTGAAAGGGAGTCTATGTGAGAAGGAGGATTGAACTCATAAGCCTGTGGGCCCATTGTCGGTGCCCCATAGCATGGTGCAGCTATTGCGGTTTGTATCTGCAATGAGGTGCAGCCTTTCCCTCGTGACTGGGACAACTGGAACTTTACCCAGCAAGGTCAGCACAGGGGTTTTCCCTTCCAGCATTACCAGAGACAGAGGGAAAAAGAAGTTATGCTGATTCATGCCATCTGATTTGGAGCCTAGTTCATAGCTCTTAATTAGAAAGGAAATGTAAGTAAGTGCTGCACATCCTTCTTTGGAGCAATCTTAACTGAGGGGAGCTGGAGGTGCTCAGCACAAGGTGTTCCGTCCATTTCAGCAGCTTTGGATCAGGCATCATGTCCACAGCACCTGAGAAGAGGGATCTTCGCTTTATGTAGATGATCATTTCAAGCGGGAGAGCCCACAAAACATTTCCAGGTGATGCTCAGTGTTTTGGAGAATTTTAGACTGCACTTTGTGGATGTGTGCATAGTGAGCAGGAGGGAAACTCATGAAGAAGCTTTGCCTCCTATCCCTCCAAACTGCAACAGGCTGGAAATGCTTTTGTCCAGCTTATGTGATTTTAGCCCTTAGAGGATCTTTCCTTTACTTGCATGTCTCTTGCATTGCCACTTTGTACAGTCTCACAGCTTGCAAATCATTCTGCTGGATATTTTAGATACTGCCATCTTACACAGATCAATCCAGGCAGCCTGTTCCCTTTCGATACCCTATCTTCTCCCTGCCTGACTCTGGGGATTTCTCTGCGGAGATTTGCTGATGCTTTCCTTGCTTTCCCACCTCCCTCTGAAGTGCTTTCATGCCTCTCTATGGATGCTTGTCTGTAGCTAATGCCAGGGCACTGTTGCTATGCTTTCATGGACTGAAAGCAGTGCACATAATTTCTTTTTTCAGCTCTCTTACTCATTCTCTGGCTGATTTCTCTCTTTCTCACACACAGCTGCTTTGCAGGTCAGCTACATACAGCATTTGGGTTTGCAGGGGCTGATCTTCCTGAGCCATTACCAAACGGTGGAATTTCCCTGGGTGTTGACTTTCTGATGCCTGTTGAGTTCCTTTTCTCATTCCTGCAGTATGCGGTTTCACAGGGAGTGGCTGTCTGTTGGCTCAAGTTTCTTTGACTATACTTTGTATACATTTTCCATGATCCCGGAGGAAGACGGAGCACAGGGTAAAATCCTGCTGTTTGCGGATAACAACGGATAACATTGTTGTGCTAACAGACATTTGTATAAGAGATATGAAAACGGCCCCATTCATATCCTTCTGTGACAGTGCTGGGTCTTATAACTGCTTTGAAATTTGAGGTGTGTTGTTGCTCGATTGCATAAGGCAACCGGCATTGCCACAGCTTTCCGCAGGCTGCAAGTGCACTGGACTTACCTGTCCTGGGTCAGCCTGCCAGCAGTGGGAGGATAAGGACAGCATTCCTGCCACTGCTGCAAAGCTCCCGGCATCCTGGGGGAAACTATAGACTGCTTATGGGTGTCTCGTCTACAGATTTCAAAAGATGGAAGGGAAAATACCGTATTTGCTCTCCAGAGCAGGCTTAGCCCTGTTCTCACCCATAAAGTAGGGATGATTTAGTGAAAAAAAAAAAAAAAAATCCAGATGCCTTTTGGTAACGAATAAGCCCAAAGGTGGTCTTCTTTCTAGAGAAAATATTGACATTTCATTGAAAAACAGAATACCCCAAAAGTGGAATTGCATATATAGCACCATACACAGCAAAGACTGCACCAACCAGTTTTTATACCTGTGAGACCTGCATTTATTCAGTCTTTCCGGTGAAGACAAACAGGGTTATCATTCTCAAGTGTGCTTGTAGCCTGCAATGAAAGGAAGGCTTTCTTTCCCATTGCTAAGAGGAACCAGGGCTGATGCTCTGCTATCACATAGGGACCTTGTTCTGTCTGCTTGTCCCTAATTAATAACATCCTGTGCTGATTACTGGTGTCACACAGTAGCTTCCAGTACTGCCCACTCAGGTACTTCATTTTGCTTGTGCTGCTACACCAAACTGGCAAAATGCAGTAGATTTGAGGCAGCAAGGAAGCTTTAATTTAGAAAATTATCTCTTACATGGGATTCTGCTAGGACCTATTTTAAGACTTGCACGGGTGTCTAAGGTGGCATGATGTGGCCCATTTCTCTGCCCTGCCTGGGATACCCCCATGGTTATGGTAGGAATGAGTCCCTGCCGCGGGCTTTCATGACTCTGCTGTAGCGAAGGGGAACTGGACGTTTTCTCTTTCGCTGAGCTCTCAGTGTTTCCGTGCTCTCATTCACTGGAGCTGTTTGCACGTTTTCAGCAAATAATTCTTTATTACTGTCTTGGTGAAAGGAGGAAGGCAAAATTAAAAAAAAACAAAAGAGAGAGAGAGAACATCTTGTGAACCTGCTGTTCTCAGATCTCTCCGATAAGGACAGTTCCAAGTGCGTGAGAAGTTTCCTACTCCAAGATTTATTTACTTCTGAAAGAAAAGCCACCTTCATCTCATTATTTTATTTTCAATACAGGTTTTAATTTGGTGAGAAAATATCTTCCCCATAAAGAACCTATTCTGCCTCATTAACTCCTATAAAAAGCATCCCCCCCCAAGCTTGAAATGTTAAAAGAAGCATAAATTAAGGCTAAGTTTGTTGTTTGCTGCTTTAATCAACAAACAACCTTAAAAGGGACCCACAAAAGCTTCTGTAAACTAAATTTATTAGTGAGCAGGAAAACAGGCCTTCAGCTGCAGCCTCCTCCCCTTCCCAGCCCCCTGAATTTGGAGGGGGGTGGGGTTTTGGAGTGACTGGTTTTGTTTACAGTGTCTTACTCTCTTAGGCAGGTTGTTGAGGTCCCATGGATCTCTGTCAGACTTTTGTGATGCAGCTGAACTGAAGTGACTTGGGACAGAGTCTGTTAATTAGGTCTTCAAAGGCGCCTCCTTTTTTTCTCTGCTGTACAAATGTCCTTTTTTCCCCTTCTTTTCCCTAAATCTGCTTGTCAGTGGCTCAGAAGGAAAGAGGAGGTTTTTCACAGCAAGAGAAAACTGCCATTCTATCTGCTTTCCTTTCACCTCTCCAGGATGCTAGAGGAAAACTAGATGGACATCTGTTTTCTGCCCTTTTCCTCGCCTTGATATGTTTAAGAAGTCTTCCTCTGTTTCCTCTTTA
Source organism: Harpia harpyja (assembly GCF_026419915.1). NCBI lineage: Eukaryota > Metazoa > Chordata > Aves > Accipitriformes > Accipitridae > Harpia > Harpia harpyja. The sequence continues at coordinate 2,765,111 of NC_068941.1, forward strand.
TGCTATCATCATTATCATCATTTATAACGTAGGGATATCTCCGCTCACGGAGTGGTGCTCACAGTGACTGCAGTACCAAGAACTGGAGAAAAGCTTAGGGACGTAATCTAGAAAGTTTCAGTGCAGAGGGCAGGACAGTTGGATAAAAACATTAAGAATTAACTTTCCTGAGCCGGCACATGTGAATATGTAATTTCTTTCCGAATTCCCCGTGATGTAACAGTGAGCTTCTCTACAAACCTCTTGCATTCAGATTCATTTCAATCTTAAACTAATTTTTCACTGGTTTCATTTTGGAGGATCCACCATGAGAAAATTTAATAATGGATTTTGTTCATTGCTGCAGTGTTTGGACTTCCTCGCTTCTTAATTTTTTTCACGGCAATCTTAAGTTCAGTCTGAGATATGCAGTGTAAGAGAGATCCAAGAAAAATCACTTTTGTTCACTGGAAAAAATGGCATTGACCCATTAGAGAGCGGTTTCTGATATTTATCTGAACACCTCCTCACCTTCCAGGAGTTAATTTGAATTGGAGGTGAGCCAAGATGGGGAGTTTCTCTAAACTTCCCCCAGCTTTATGGGCTTGGATTCAAGCAGTCCTGGCTCTGAGCATCTTGTGGTTCAGGTTTGCAAAATCGAAAGGCGACTGGGCACGTTTTGCAAAACCTGAGCCTCCCCTGGAGTTTTGCTCTCCTCTGATTGATAGCCCTGGCTCCAGCCCCTCCTTACTCTCACTCTTCATGGTCTGTGGGTAGGTCAGCGTTGCAAACAACTCCTCAAAGGAAATCATCCTTCTTCAATGCAGCCCATGTCTTATTTCAAAAACTCATTTCCTCTGTCCATCCCACGCCTTCCCTTCCTCCACCAGCAAACGTGACACAGGTCTCGCATTTCGCACCAGCTGCCTGAGCAAATGCACAAACCGGTCCAAATTTACTGTAGCCTGGCATCTGCATTGGCCAGCAAGCCAGCAACATAAATCACAAGCACAAGACAGTTTCCTTTTGGGGCATTTGACGTTGTCCTTTCATCCTTCGAAATAAGATCTTTTCTTCATTTCTGTGAACCAACTGTAGCCCAGTTCTGTGTCCAGCAGTTCATGTTGCGAGAAACAAGAGGACGGGGAGGCAGAGGAGCACGGCATGACGGGGGCACGGGGATCCGGGGTTCTGTGCTTTTCCAATGCCATGCCGCTCTTCCAATGCCATCGCCGGGGCACGTGGGCATGCGGCACTCCCTCGCCTCGCAGGAGACATCGCAGCTTTATTTAAACAGGAAGAAGGAAGTTTTCTGTTATCCAGTGCCCTGGGAGCACGCTGTTCATTGAGCGTAGCAGTACCTGGGATCCAGGCACCAGGGAGCATGGGGCCAGGGAGGTGGAGAACAGGAGCACCAGCTCCCACTGGCTCCGGCACTGTTGAGCATTGCTGCAATGCAGGGCACAGGTGCATCAGGGTGAATACAGCCCTCCCAAAAATGCACTTGGCATTCATGTTCTCTGTGATACCTGGGCTTTCTCGCTCTGCCAGTTAGCCTATATCTTTCTTTAATTTGCTGCTGGTCCTCTGATGAGTCCCTTAATATCTATTTCCCTTTGGATTTTTTGCTGTTCATTTGGGCATTTGGAGGGGGTTTTGTGGCCACTAAAAAAAAGCAAAAGAGAAAAAAACTCCCAGATTAATAGTCTGAGTCCTTTGTTTCCCCACAGCACAGTGATTCCTGTCATCTCTGGTGAAATACATAGGGAAGGGGAGGTATGCGGAGTTATTCATGGCATCAGATTGAAAAATGTGCTCGAGTGCTTTGCAGGTCTAGGGCAGTTGTACCCACTTACCACGTACATGCATTGATCCTGCTAATACGCAATGGCCTCAGCTCGAGGAAATATGCTGTGTTTATTCTTCCGTCTCCATTACCAAGTCCATCAGTGACATGAACTGAAGCAGGTAATAGCTTGAAAGCCTCCATGACCCTTAGAAATGCTCCTAGTCTGCATTTGACAAGGTGTGCAGCTGGTGCTGTGTGGTCTGCTGACCAGAATGCTTGATTTTATTTCAAAGTGGCCACTGACGGTGAACGAATTTATGGCACGCAAAGTGGGCTGCTGTAACCTGACCCTCAAATCATCACGACCATAGGTCGACGCTCCCCTTACCATCCAGAGCTCTAGTTGTGATGGCTCCTGCAACTGGCTCCCAACAATTATTTGCAAGAATGGTGCAAACATAGCCCTAGGGCGTCTTCATCTACTCCCAAAGGCAAACACAGTAAATGCATGTCAAGGTGGTGTGTACACAAGTTTTTCTTAGGCTATCTCCCTCTGCTCCAGATCCAGCTGACAGGCTCCAGGGCTGATGACAGCAGTGTATACACTAGCTGTTCACTGTCATGTGGGAGCTAAAATGAAATTGCCTGCCTGCTTTTGGTGTGACTCCCACCATTGCCAGGTGGGAAAGGGCAGTGAGAAGGGCAAGGTCTTCACTGCACCCGTTGAACACGTACTTATATCCATCTCTGCCATATTTCACTCAGCTTCTAATGCAAATTGCTACAGTTGGGAGAAACACATCAGAAAGCCATCTGGGCACTGCAGAGCCCAGCTCTACTTCCTTCAGTTTTTCTTTTAAGTCAAAGGATATATGTTTTCAAAGGCAGAGAAATCATGCTTTGTTATACCTTTGAGAAATCATGCTTTGTTATATATATTCTTTCATTTGTTTGTATGGAAGGGCTTTTCTTTCTAGAACAAGCACTGAAGGGCTCAGCATTTAGCCTGGTCCCTGCCAGAAAAAGTTATGCAGGTAGTTCAGTGGGAGCTGAGCTGTGCCGGGGAGGTGGCTCTGCTCTGCACGCTGGCCTGCACGCCGACTGCCTTGTGACGCAGCAGCTGCCTAAGTACATACAGGACAGCATGCCACCCAGGGCTGCTCCAACCGAACCGCGAAAAATCACTTTTCCGTTGAAGCAGGATCAGGAGAGAATTGCACAAAGGCCAAAGTGCAATTTTCCAAGGTGGCACTTCACGGAAGGACCAGGTATCACCTGGCAAGATGTGAACATGGCTTTAGATGTGAGCAGAATGGGTTTAGCTGTGTAAGGCCAGTGAGGCATCGTAGCTAGGGCACTGCCACCACCACTCAGCAGGGCACTGGTCCAGTGATGGTACAGGGGGTCAGCACACTCCCCTACAGCCTGGTTGTATCCTGCAGGAGAATGGTCCGTGCGTTTTAGAAAGATATTGCCGTCTAACGCAAAATAGAAGTAGCGTTGCTGATGTAGGAAAGACACAAGGTGAGCTGTGGACACTGAGAACCTCCTAGATGTGGCTGTCCGTCAGCCAGAGCTACCTGCAGCACCTCAGCTCCCCAGCGTGGATGTTTGCCTGACCCACGCCTGTTTAGTCTAGAAGGAAAGCTGCGGTCATCGCTCCAGGGTGGTATGGCTGGAAGTTGTGTTGAAGGTTTCCTTTTGTCAGCACTATGTGCTTGTAATGATCCCTCATAGTTAATTCCCACTTGGACTAGCTGCCTGTCGTCTGCCTCAGGGTGAGTACCTGTGCTATCATAAGTACATAATGCTTAAATAAATACTCCAAGGCTATGGGGAGCCTCAGGTTTATGCTATGGGTGGTAATTTTTTTGTTGTTGTTTTTATCACAGAAGGACAAATGTTCATGAGCTTTTATGATTACATCCCAAAAAGGACTTTGTTTCATTGCCTGGTAACTTCTGAGAAACTGTTTACCATGCAGTATCTCTCAGAGTTGCTGGCCAAGATGCAAAGTACTCTTGAAGTGTTTAAAATCTCAATTATACCATCTGGAATCATTTCATGAAGCAAATTATTGTCCATCTGGCTCCTGATGGAATGATCCTGAACAGGTGGCATACAGTGCATGTGCTGGTGTGGGAAAATACAGCGTTCCACGTAGCTTTCCAGTCAGAGAGAGAAATCACGCCCAGGAGAGGTGATAGCAGAAGTCACGCCTTTAACTGAATGACGTTTGCAAGCAGGAGCTCTGCTGGCAGTGTGAGCTTGTGGATAAAGCGATCGGCTTTTTAGCTGGGCGATGGGTGTGTTTGGTTCAGATCAGAAAGGGACCCTTGCCTGGAAAGGGAACCGGAGGGCAGGCGTCACCTGAGTAATCTTCCCTCATCATTATTACCAGGCTGTTTAATCCTGTTTCCAAAACCTGACTTTTCATGTCGTAAGATAGCAATTAGAGCTTTTTAAATTATTAACCCATTTTGATGGCATATCCCCTTCGGCATGAGCACGGGAGGAGTATGTTGTTGTCCCCCAGTGGAAATCTGACTGTGATGGCCATGCTAACTGTGTAGCGTGCTCAAAGTCATCGCAAACCGGGGCTGTATCCAGGTGTGTGATAGCACGCCGGATTTTACAGAGACAAATATTTTTCATTAGGAAGCACAAGTGAAAAAAATACAGGAAATGGTACTTACTCTGCTGTGAGAGTTGCCGCTTCATGATGGCTTTCATAATTAAGACTCACAGCTAACGCTTACTGCCTTTATAACGTCACCTCAAGTGTTTCTTCTGCATCTCACATGCTGGTTTATCACAGGCTCTACGATTTATGCATCATCTTAAACATTAAGCATTTTAGGCTGGTGATTATGAGTTAGCAGACAGAGAAAGAGATGTCAGCATGAAAAGTAGCACTGGCTGAACATAATTTAACCTGATAGAGATGCACCTGTGCAAAAGGCCATTAAGCCACTTTTATTATTTTGGGGGAGTAGAATATTTTAGTTCAAATAAGACCGACAGGAACCATTTTAGGCTAAGACAGAATAAGTTACTTATGAATTGAAATAAAACTATCCATGTAAACTTTTATGATAGCTTAACGGTGGTGAGTAAACGGCTTCAGGGAAGCCTCTTTCTTGTGAAGAGCACATTGGGGAGTGGGATCCTTTCCCACTTGAATTAAGGGCACATCCCTTTTCCTCCCTCTATAAAATATTAATTTCTTCCTCCATAAAATAGGGATACTTTTGGATGGCCTTCAGACATTCCCGGATAAAAGATCCATTAGGGGCCAGATACTCATGTTGTGAAGGGCAGCTTTTCCAGCATCTCCTTTGCTCACCTCTTTGCGGTCAAAAAGTATTTTCTTCCCTTCAGTGAATATGCATCATGTTCCCCCGCGGACTTGCCATCTTCCTTCTGCACGGCCCGCTGGTGCTCCCAGCAGCTTGCAGAGGAGTTTGAGTGAAGTGGTATTAAAGTCCGTAGTGTCAGGAGCGGGTCTTTATTCACATCCATGTGCAAATCCAAAGAACAAGGGTGAACGTGGAGCCACCTCTCGAGAGGAAACAGCTACTAGATAAAAACCCAGGAGTCCTAAAGGAGGATACAGGGCAGAAAGGGAGAGAGGAAGGTGTTAGGCATCAAAAGGACAGGAAGGTAGATGGCAAGTGGCAGGGAGGGAAAGCAGAAACCGATTTCATTTCACCTGCAAAATCTGTCAGCACTGGGAATGGGAAAGTGAAATCCTGCAGTCTTCAGCCAGGAAGACTTCCATGACATGAAGTCTGACCACTTTAATTCCTAGACGTAAACCAGCTTGGCTCAGTAGTGGCACTGTGCTGGTTTTACACCAGCCAAGAACAGGGCATTAGAAGTACAAATTTCTGCTTTAGAACTTTAACTCCTTCCCCTGTGTGTAACACAAATCATTTCATGGCTTGAAAGGTTCTTTCCAGTTATTCACAGCAAATATGAGAAATGAGAAAGGTTTATTTATCTTGTCTCTTCCTGTCATCTTCCTTCATGAGATATAACAGTTCAGCTTCATGTAGCTTTTAAATTAATTTAATACAGCTCATTTGCTGATTAAATGTCCTCTATGAAACAAACCTAGTAGGTGACAGCAGATGCTGTTAAAGCCACCCCTTGCGTTAACATGGCTTGCAGTGGCTGGTGAGACTCGCTCTTGAGGACTGCAATAGCGCGGGATCAGCGTGCCGTCAGAAGCACCCACAATGCAGCCCAGCGGCCTCCGATTTACAGGATGGTGGGACTGGACGTTTACCGGGACAGGTCGGGGAAAGGATGGCGGTGCTTTGGAGAGAGCCCAGTTCTCCGAGGTCTGCGCACCACGACCGGACGGGAGCTCAGGCCGAGTTCATGCCGGTGGCACAGGCCCAGAGGAGCCGTGCGGGGAGGGAGAGCTCGGTACCCAGCCAATTTTTGCAGCGTGCGACTGCTGATTTTCAGCCCAGCCAGCCATCGCGGCCATAAAAAGCGCAAGGCAGCATGAGTCGGTCCCGCTACACTGAGGACCGATGCGCGTTTCGGCCGCATCTGGCTCAGGCCGTGGTGACCAGCGGCCGGGCCGTGCGGCTGCGGTAGGGTGCAGCGGCAAGATGCGGTGGGCAGAGCCGCGGGCTGCCCCTCGGCCTCGGATCCTCGCCCCAGCACCCCGCGCTGGGTGCTGAGGGGAGGCGGCGAGCCCCGGGGGGATCCCCGCCCCAACAGCCTGCAGGAGCCTTCAGCCTGCAGCCTTCCTGCGGCCTCCCCCGGCCCTCGCAAGGCCGCTTCTCCCCCGAGGCAACCCCGGGCCGGGCCGGCGGGGCGGTGCTGGGGGCGGGCTGCCCGCCGCGGCACCTGCCGGGGGCGGCCGGAGGAGCCGCCGCCGGGCTCCGGCGCCCTCGCCCGGCGCGGCTGTGAGCGCGGCGCCGCCGCCGCCGGGAGCTGCCGGCGCCCCGGGGCACGGTGAGTGCGGCCGCTGCGGGGACCGGGGAGCAGCGGGCTGGCGGCGGGGGATGCACGGCGGCCGGGGTGCGTGGGGAGCGGGCTACGGGGCGGTGCGCGGCGGCCGGGGATGCGGCGGGGACCGGGCTGCAGCGGTGGTGCCGGGGCGGGGGGGGGGTCGCGGCACGGCGGCCGGGGTGCTGCGGGCGGCGTGGGGGATGGAGACCGGGGTGCCCGGGGTGCGGGGGGGGGGACACGATCTCCCGCCGCAAGGATAGGGGAGCCGGGGGCGGGCAGGGCAGGGCGGGCTAACAAAGGGCGGCGGCCCCGGAGCCCGGCTGGCACCGGCGGAGCCGCCCCGGGGAGGGCGGTTGGGGGCGGCCGCCCCCTCCCGTTCCAGGTGCTGTCTTCTCCTTTGGGGTTTTTTGGAGCCTCGGGATGCAGGGAGGGAAGGGGTGTAGGATCAGACCCCGGCGTGCCGCGCTTCCCTGTGCCCACACGTGAAAGCTCGTTATTCGGAGGGATTCCGCAGGTGTGATTTAAACCCCGTCTTTTTGCTCTGGTTGCACGCACGCCTCTAGGACCACGTCGTTCGGCTGTCCGTGGTGCAGCTGGGCGAGGGCAGCGGTGTTGGAAGGGTCCGTTTACAGTACTTTCTCTAGAGGAAATTGCTGGGCACCTGAACAGCAGGAGGTTTCTTGTTTGCGCGCGCCTCGTGGCTGCTGCATGTTTTAGTAAGTAGTGTAGTGTTCTTGGAGGTAGTTCTGCTGGCAGGCACCTTGCAATGAGATACTGGGACAGAAGCTGAGAAGTTTTATCACCTGGTTGGAATGACCCACAGACTCCTTAAAATGGCTAAGAACAGAATTCTTTTCAAATGTAACATTATCAGCCAGCATCTTTCTTTGTAAATTTGGGAGGACCGTGACCCACAGACCTCATTTACCCATTTGCCTTCACTCCAGCTTTCTCCTCAGTTTCTTCTGCCCAGAAAGTCCAGAGGTCTGTTTTTCTCATTCCCTGCTATAATGCCTTTTAAAGACTGACCTCTGCATGTTCTTCTGCCTATACCCAGCCTTAAATTTCCTATCCGTTCAGTGCTCCCTGCCCATTAGGTGACACCAGCAGCACACATTGAAGCATGTGCATTTTTCATCCCAAGCCTCAGTCATGTTTTGCTGTCTTTTGCCCAGCAAGCCGGGGTGGGGGGTGAATCTCAGCAGCCCAGTGTATTTTCTCAGCAGTGAAGGCCTGACTCAGGTCCTGGTGGGTGCTTGTTGAGATTTTCCTTGACTCCAGCAGGAGCAATGTTAGGGAAAAATCAATGCCCTAAAACTCCTTTGACTAAGAGAGGTGAAGTCCAGGCCAGCCTACAATTCGGAGAGAGAGGGGTGCTCCTGCAGGCCCATAATATGGGGATTTAGAGGATTGAAAGCTTGTTGGCCCATATTGAATGGTGCTTGGCACCTGTGGTTCTTAAATCGAAGAGGGAAGTTCAGTTTGACTGAAATAAGGAATACTGTAATTTTTATGGGAAAGTTCAGGCTGACATTTAATAATCACAGAGGCTTTTCTTCCAGAGATCAGCAGGCCAGAAGTTTAGCTATAAAACATTGCTAAGAAGCCAACAACTACGTACACAGTCAGCTCCAGCCTCCCTGGCATTGCTCTGCAGAGAGGGCTGCTACCGTGGCAGGTGGGAGTCTTGCCTCTGGGAGACAGGCAAGCTGTGATTCTGCAGCAGCCAAGAGCCTCGTCAAATGTCCCTGTGTTCAGTAGACGGCAAACAAGCAGACCCCGGATTTTTTGTGAGAAGAAAAGCAGTGTGATGTATAGCCCTTCTCCCTCTGCATAGTGGTCTAGCTCTTGGCAGCAATGACAGAAAAGCTGTGCTCCTTGCAGTAGGATGCAGTCGGTGTCGGTGAGCGGACGGACTCCAGAAGGGTGCTGCGGGAACAGCAGTGATGGGGAAAACATCCTTTCTGCATTTGTTTAGTTACTTTAATGGTAAGCCCTCTGGGTGAGCAATTGTCCTTCACTGTGGTGTTTGCAGAGCATCTGGCACAGTGGGGCCTGGTCCATTCCTGGGCTTCCTCACCTCAGTGGCGGTATAAGTAAATAAATAAGTAGGATATGACGTCAAACGGAGTATTTTATAATGCCACTCTTCCCTAGCCCTGAGTGATTCCCACCAGAATTGCTAGCTTGGCTAACATTTGTTTAGACAAAGAGTTATCATGACCAGCACTGGGTGTTTGGTAACCATGGCTCAGTGTCTGGCCTTTGGACATCCAGGTGAAGACTGCAGTACCTCTGCTGCCGGAATGATGTTATGGGTGTAGGGGAAGGGGTGAAGGCTGAACCCTTGTTTGGAGGGCCTTGATGCAACAACGCCTACTCAATTTTAAACCTGGGTAGGCTGACTTGACCCTTTCAGCAGAACTGATGTGATGAGTTCTTGGTGCTCACAGTGGCAAGGTGGCTGACTTTAATGGATGTGGGAATAGAGAATGGCTTATGGTCAGCAGGATCAGGCCCACAGTAGCCACACTACTCACAGCCTATCAGATGCTGGAGTTGCTGGGAAGGAAAACCTGTTATCAATGTGGAAATGGAATGAAGCTGATTTTTGCTAGCTGCAGACCTAGCCCCAAATCTGTGACAGCTCAAACATTTGAAATTAAGTACTAATTGCCCTTTATAAATGCTTATTCATGAATGTCCCCAAGTGGAAGCTTATTTGTGCTCTGGATTCCTGTAAGAGTGCAGTTGGGAGTCTTGAGTCTTGCCACACAAAGACTACCTTTATATCACCGGGCATACAAGCAAGCTGCACAGTGGGGATAAAGCGTATTGCCCTGAATGAACAATACGTAGAGCTCGGCTAAACTCCTGTAAACCAGGGCAGAGACAATGACAGTGTTTCCCTAATTCTTGTACCAGTTTTAGACAAGCCCTGACTCCACTCCAGAAGTAGGATTTCACAGCCTCCCGCTGTCTCAGCCATCCTGTCTGACAGCCTCCGGGATGGCACCGTCCCTCATTTTGACAGTGGCAATCAAGCAGAGAGTGGGTCACCCTTCTCCTGTCACTGCGGCTGCCTCTCTCTTGTGGATGCAACAGGGATGTTCCCCAAGGGTCATCTGTCCTGTAGAGGAGACCGAGAAGGATGCAAACTGTCAATTTGCATGCTTGTCTTCGCAGACATTTCCCTTTTCCTGGCAAGTGCTGTGTTGAAAATAGGTGATTCCCTCCAAAGAACCCAGAGTTGCAAGAGGATATAAATATCTAAAACTTTGTGATACCCAAGCAGAAAGAAGAGACACATAAGAAAAGACTGCGTATGTTTGAAAGTGATGATTTAGGGGGGTTGTTACCAAGTTTAACTTGAGTGAAAAGGTTGGCTAACAGTGATGTGATGCACGCTTGCCTGCATTCAGATGCAAGCCATTTCTCTAATCCTTTACATTCTAGTTGCACCAGTGCTTGAATTAGTGGCACTGTTCTCTGGGTTTAAAGAAACATGAAGAATTTCAGCCATCAGTTGTTCTTGATGGAAGAGGGTTGGGTGTTTTTTTTGATGTAGCAGTAACTGCTGTATCGGCTCAGTTCTAGTGGTAGAGAGAAGGATCAGAAGGGTAAATTTGTGCCTTTGAAAGAGGAATCTGATGAAAATGAAACCAGCCCACTTCACCCTGATTAGATTTCATCATGTTGTGACTTCAGAATGCCTTCTGCATCCTGGCAACAGGGCAAAGATTTGAGAAACATCCAAAAGTTAAAAGGACACAATTCCTATGGATTATCAGTGTATCTGTTTTTTAAAAAATTCTCATCTTTACTATTCTTTCAGCAACCTAAAACGGCGTTGAAGAAAAGTATTTGGGCAGACAATAAAAATAGCCAGGCCAAGTGCTCTCCAGCAGTGACCTGATCACGTCTCGTGTGTTACGGAGGGCACAGATTCCTTTGCAGTTACAAACAGGCTCCAGGCTGGAGACAGACTCCATTTCAGACTAATTTAAGTAAAGTACGTGATGATAACTGATGGCCAGTGCACAGTACAGTTCTAGTGGGGACAGGGCCCCAGGGCCCCCCGTGCAAGATGGCCGCATCCTAATCGTGCTATGGCAGCTTAAGTTTCCCTGGATAGATGGGAGCAAATATGTGCTGTAAGGCATGGCTCTAAAAACTAAGCTACCGCCGTGATGGAAAGATCAAGCCTGGAGTATATTTGTCTTAATATTGTGTTTTCCCATCTAGGCAGGGAGAAGGAAACCATATTGTTATGCAGCTCACGCGTTCTTTTTAAGCGGATTTCCCAACAATTTGTCTGTTAAGGGTATGTATTGGTCCTGGCCGTTCCAGGCAGATTATTAGATCCCAGGTGCAGAGGATGAGGAATAGGGCAGCAAGCATTAAAGAGAAACAAGAAAATGCAGGGGTAAAAGAAGGCCAAGCAACAGCATATAAACAAAACCGAAATTTTGCCTGTGTCTCAAGCGAGGGGCAAATATAAATCCACATATCTTCACTGAGCTACATCAATTGAAAGACCTGGCACCGTCATTGTGTTTCACCCAACGTGAACTTGTTTTTGTGATGAGGTGCAGAGGAAAGCTGGGTCTGTTTCTGGGCTCTGGCACAGGCACCTTCAGCAGGGTCATCTGGCAGTAGTTAAGCTGGGCTGGTTCCCTTCCTTGGTTTGCTGTGCAGCTGCACGAATGGTGCTGTTAGCACGCTAGATGAGACGGTGTATACCACTACCAAGGGGCAGGAACGATCCACAGGGAGAAGGAGAAGCTGCAATATTTGAAGTGGCTCTTGCAGCCAAGGAGTTTGCCTTGTGAAATCATTGTTTTATTTGTTTGTCTTCCTGTGCAGACATCTTTTGCCTGGAAGCTCTCTTACACCATGCTGATTTGAGTGCTTAGTGCACTGCAGTCCAGACCTCAGGATGGTGCTGCTCTGTGTCAGGGAAGAGAGCAGTTAAGCCAGCAAAGCCTGTCCGGACCAGAGAGAGGTGTGTGTTGAGAGGTAGACTGAAAGGAAAAGATTTTATGGGGCCCAGTGGGTTTCTTGTGAAGGATGCCAAACCTTCAGACTGGAAACTGTGGGCTATCACTGTGCGAAGCAAAAAAGGAGCTTAGTTTCTAAGTGGCTAATGAGTTTACTACCTTGTTTCTGTCAAGGGTTTTGCAGAGGCGATGCTGATTATGTCATGTCCTTTCCCCAAGGCTATCCCCTTCCTCTTCCATCTCACCAGGCTCAGTCTGACACCATTTATTAGGCTACTTGTCCCTGATTCGTGAGAAATAAATATCGACACTGATGGCTTCTTAATAGGATTTGGGTTTGCTGTTCACTCTGTGAAAGAGTTTGGCACTTCCGACTCAAATGATAATTTGTGTTTGGGACTGGCTCCACCGAGACTTAATTTTGGAGGTGTTTTTCTTTTAATGAGGATGGTCACAGCATGTCCTGTGTACGAGGAGAGACTGAGGCTGGGGATATGTATTGTTCCCCTTTTTCCTATTGACATGCAGAGCAGAGATTTCCAGACTGTGACTACAGATCACCGCGTGTCCCTAGCAAAGATGCAGCTTCTTTTAAGAGGGTGCTGGTGTTCACAGTGGGAAATAATAATTTTTCACGTGAGCTGTCTTTCATTAACTTGTAAATGGCTGCCTTCTGCTTAGCTGTGAAAGACCTCAAGTCAGACTGCCAGTTGGCACTGCAGTGCGTGGTCATCTCCTCCATAGGGTCTTAATCTGCTTGGAGCTGCTCTAAGGAAAAGCAGTTCATACTGTTTCAGACAGAGTGGTTTTGGGTGGATTTTTGAGATGTGTCTTAAGTGACTTCTGAGGAAAGCCCCATTAAAGGCTGATAGGCATTTAGGCTAAGTGGGGTGTTCTGGGTTTCCCAAGAGCTGTGAAAGGTTCTTTATCTACAGAGTAGCACCTTCATGTTCCTGGGAACCCAGCAGGATTTGAGATATTTCCCTGGAAATCAAAGCCATATGGTGATCTGTAGTGTAATGTCTCTTAATTGTTCCTGGAGGTGCTTTGCCCCATTGGTACTCAAGGGCAGCATCACCAGGGAAGACCCTGACATCATCCAGGTGAGTGTGTGAGCATCCCCCGGCCTCTGCGGGTGCTAATCCAGCCCTGCAGTGCACGCAGTAGAACATCTGAACTCCCAACTTCAGATCTTGCTTTGAGCCCGAGGAATGATTTGGGTATGGACTCAGGATCGTCAGACCAAAACACAGTAGACAAGGTGATGGGGAAGAGTTTTCCTGTTGGCAGGGCGCACAGAAGAGCTCCCACACATAGGGCTGTGTACAGGAAAGATGCTTGTAGTATCCTTTCAGCAGGAGGATGGCAGAGGTCTGTTTGTGCTCCTAAATGGCCTGAAATTTCTACATTCCCCAGTCCTGTGGTTGAAAGAAAAATGTTCATGACTCTTTACGCTTAGCAGTTGTTCACATATCAGTGATGATGTTACTAATCCTGTTTCTAATGCAGGCTGTATAAGACTTCGTCATGTAGAGAGAGAGAACTATTTACTTAGCTGTGCCGTGCAAAGACAGGCGGCATCCCACCAGGGGCTGAGACCTGGCTGCTGGCAACTGCGAAGGTTTTTGTGGCTCCGGTGTTCGTTTCTCATCCATCTCCGCTTGGTGCTAATCATGAGACTCGAGCCCACTTGTCTTTTCCACCCTTACAATGCTTCCCCAGCCTGCTGAAACTGGAATAATTGCTTTATTGTCGCTTACAGTCCTCCCTATTCTTCACCTCCCTCCCGCCTCTTTTTTAAAACCAGCTGCTTTGTGCACGTCCCCCAAGCCTACCCCTCACCGCTGGCGGCAGGAATGTGCGGTGGGGCCGCCTTGCCCGCACCGCCGGCACCGGGATCGGGGTGGCCGGCCCCCCACCGCCCCCCACTCCAGCTAGCCTCGCAGGGCAGGGGTAGGTGGCGGGCCCTTGCCTTTGTTGGAGGAGCCGCAGGTGCTGGGGGCCTCCGTTGCTGCCGGGAGGGAGTGGAGTCGGGAAGGCCGGTTCCTCCTTTGAGGTGGTTTGTGTGAGCACAGTGGGGATGCACTGGGGCATAGCGCCAGGCGAGAGGGGCCAAGGGTTCCTCTCTCATCTGATGTGTCTTGTCATGGCTGCAGTCCTCATCCTTTTCCAAACTCTTGTCAGATAGCTCTCATCTCTGCCGGACTGGCAGATGCTAAAAATAATTTGAGTGACAAACAGATATTTATTTATTTTTTAGCTTAGCAGCCAGCATTTCTGTATCTCGCCTTGGGCACTCTCATCAGAAGTCAAAGAATCCCAAAATGCTCAGAGGGCAGAGCCTTAGCTTGCGCACACTGTTGTAACTCGAATGGCTTCACTTCCATGGGCTGTGCTGCCCGCATTGATTTATAGCTGCGTTTATAGCTGAAGTTATGAAAAAGCTGTGATAGCAGTGCTGCAGGGGGACAGCAACCACAGCAAACTCACTGAACTCTTTAAAAATAAAAATGCAAGGAGGCGATCAGCCAGACTGCAACTCTGCTGTATTCAGCAGGCTTTTGTTTGCAGTGTGCTTATATCACACTCTGTGGACTCTGTACGTACCTGAAAAGCTCAAGTCTTTCTGCTGTTGCCAGGCTATTTTTGTGCCCTCCCTGGACCGGTATATTGGTTTTCCACTGGACTTGTCCAGTTAACATGGTGCAGTGGAGGTATGATGAACCAACGGCAGCGTTTCTTGCCTCAGGGATAGACAGACAACTAATAGGCACAGCTGCGTCCTGTAGTAACCATATTTTTCTCTTTGCTTTTCTATACTACAGTCCCTGAGAGCTACAAGTGTCTGAACTCTGTGCAAAATGGTGCTGCAGGTGCTGCAGAGATTGTGTTTTGTAAAGCAGCTGGTCAAATCCTTATCTCCTTACTCAATCTGTACTCATTTCTCACCTGAGCGAATCTTCTGAAGTCCTGAGGAAGTAAATGGATGCTGTGTTGAGGAAGGGATTCAGGAATTTGTCCGGGAAGAGGTGGGTGAGTGGGATGGAGAAGCAGCTCATAAGATGTAGCTCATATTCTGGGGATTAGGCATTGCTACACCCGTCAAGGTGATTTAGGCCTGTAAAATGCACTCCACCCCTCAAGTTACTGCAATTAAAATCTGGCATACCAGGAAACACTGCAAAATAATCAGGTTAGAGAGCAGAGAGACAACTCAGCTGCAGACTTGAGTTGTTCTTGATGCTGAATGTCCGCCATGCCTGTGACAAATGTGAATATGAGGCTTTCTTCTGCCCCCTCTGAATAGATGCTCAGGTTGTTACTCGCTCAGTACCAACCGCTGAGACCAGTTTTTAAAAAATAGCTGAGTTACTGTTCCAGCACTTCAGTAACATCCATATTTTCAAAGGAGAGCTGCTAGGGTAAAAGTTCAGGATGTGTTCCTTAAAGTGCAATGCGTATGCAAGCCAGGAAGAGAGATCCAGCTGTGCTGGCGGAAGAGATTAATGTCCTCGCTTGCTGATCAGTGCCAGAGATCTCATCCATCTGCCACTGGAACGGTTCGTGTAAGCACTCCCTTAATCTTTAGCTTTAAACCATTTAAATTGTTGGTCTGAACTGACCTAGTTTGTTTTGCCTTTAACATATTAGGCAGTGCTCACGCAAACCACGGCACCAGCAGATCGAGTCTGGCCCCAGCTGCTACATGCTGTTGGAAAAGGTTCCCGCTGAGGGCTAGTCTTGCCTTTCAGGTCTCGGGTCTGCACCCCATGGCCAGGTCCCAGGTGGGACACGTCTTGCCTGACATTCAGACCCCTCCTTAGGATGGCCCTTTTGTATCTGGAAAATATCACTGTTCTGAAGGGTGAGTGTAAAAACAGTAATCCTGGGAAAATATCTTCTGCTTATTGAATCTCTCTCTGTGAACATAACTATTTTTTCAGCATAGAGGGCTTGTAGTCTTTTCCCATGGAATCATTTTAATTCTTTAATCCTAAGGTGGAAACCAGTCATTATTTTATATGAGTATGACTTTTGCTTCCTTCTTATGGCTGCCTTTCTTCATAGGAGCTGCAATTATTTTTTGTCATTTACACTTGTCCTTTAGAGCTGGTTTGTGCTTTGTTTTGTGTTATGTAAGAAAAGTTAAATGTTGTAATTTATACAAAATTACTTTTGATCAGCATGCTCAGTGTTGGGATACCCCAGAACCTGTAAGGATAACGTTACTATTTTACCTGTGTGCAGTAGTCATGGTCCTTAAAGGGACAGAGGTGTTAACGATCCTTCTGCTTGTGTGAGCTCTGCAGTACATCGACTTCATTTTGGGCACCTCTGACTAACAGATCTGAGCACTTCTGCACCTCAGAGAGAGTTGATCACAGTCCTTTATGGCCAGGTCTGAAAGATTATTCCTCGTGGCCTCCTGGTCCTGAACAGCCCATGAAGGGGGGTGATGCTCTGATTCCCCAAGCAAATCCCACAGCATCCCCAAAGGCCGGTGTGACTTGATGTCTCTGAAAAAAACTCAAAGGGATTTTCAGTAATGGTCAAGAGCAAGTCTATAGATAGTCCTGTTAGTCCTGGGGTAGAATAGAATGACAATGTCATTCCTCTGTATTTTTACTTTTGTTTTAACACAATAAGTAGCTAGACCTGTTTTCTAAGGGGGTTAAAACTCTCTGAGTACAAGGTGCAGGAAAGCATTTCACTTGCAAGTAGAGTCGGGGTGCAGGGCAGATTGCACTCCGCTCTTTTGTGGCGGTACCATTTGTCAGACCGAGACAGTCGTAACCTCTCCAGTCTCACCTCCTGAGAAGGTGAGATCTCCCCTGAGCAGGCACGGTGCTGCTCAAGTCGGTGCTAATTTACACCAGCTGAACATGAGAGTCCTTTACTTCCATTGAACTACATCCCGAATTTCTACTTTACAGAACTAAGCCACAATCCCAGAAAGATTTGGGCCAGAGCTGCACAGAGCACACTTTACCCATGTGGGAACACCAGTAGGCTGTAAAGGCTCCTGAGCTTGATGGGTAGAGCAAAATCATGGCCAGCGACAAACCCACCTTGTGCACAGACAGCCACAGCGGTAAAAGCCCAGCTATGCGCAGCGTTGGTGCGTGTGTACAACCCAGGAATTGTGGACTCCAGTGCCTGAACAGGCAGGCTCTCTGGGTGGTACTGTGGCACAAACAGTAAGCTATAATTGAGTATAACCGTAAAATTCTATTACCAAAAGCCAGGAATTGACTAGGGATAAAAGCTAATTTCTCAGCCCTACAGGTTCTTCCTTCCAGCTAGGGTCCAGGTCTTTTTGGCAGGACCACGCAGGGAACCATGCACTCCGACCGCTGGCTCAGCAGCACAAGAAAGGACTCTGGTCTTCAGGGCTGCGTGCCCAGCTGCCTGCCTGCACGCTGAATTCACACGCGCTGTCTGAGGGTGAACTACTCATGCAAAGCAGGGGAAGGCCCACATTTCAAAAAGCGTTGATTTAGGGTGTCTTTAAAAGGGTGGCAGTCTCTGGGGTCGAGGTCTGGGTGCAGTGGAATGCCTATTGTCAAACCTAAAGACCGAAGTGAAATGCTACATATTGTGGACCCAAATGCAGCTGGCACAAACCAAAAATGTGCATGTGAGTGCCTTTCTAAGTACCCAGTAATCCTCCAGGGCAAAACGAGGATTAGGTCTCTCTCACAGACAAAGAGGGAGTTCATTTTCTCAAAGATCCCTCGGCCAATACCAAATGAAGTGAGGAACCCAAATGAATGCGAATACTCCTTTCAGATCTCTGCTTGCAAACAGGTATGGCGCCGAAGCAGCTTGTTTGTGCGTTTGTGTGGGTCTGTGCAAACACAGCGTGGCCAGATTGTGGGATTGAGGTCAGGTCAAACAAAACCCATCCATTTTCAGAGAAAATGGAAAGCCAGAAAAACATCGGACAAGTAGGACTAGACAGTATTGCACAGTCAAAATGCGGTCTCCTTTCTCCAGACTTTTTCTTGGTGGACCTGAAGGTCAGCACTCACTGAAGTTGTTTAAGTTGCAGTTGCGTAAGTGAAGAGCCCTCCTAGAAGGAAAGCTGCGAGTCTGAATTAATTCCAAGTGACTTCTTGGCCTCTGTGTTTCTTTGCCCTGAAATACCGCGTGCTCAGCATGACCATGTATGAGCCATGAGATTGAAAGTGATGGGTGCTTGAATGTGAGATGTATCCATCTAAAGTTCACCATCCCAAGACAGCTCCATAATTTCTTAGCCTTTTAATTTGCCTTCAAGCAATGGCCTGTGCGTTTAGAAAAGCACAAGCTGCCTTTGCACTGTTCCTGGAAAATTTCTTCTTTTCTCTTTTGGCGATTGGCTTATGGCACGAAGATCAGCTCTAGTAATCCTGCCTTAACAGATATCAGCATGGATGTGCCCGTGATGCGTACAGAAAAAAAAAAGTATTAAATAGTCCTGTTTCTTAGACACAGCAGCCAGCATCGCTCTGAATGGATTTGGGTTGTGTGGGTTTTTTTCCCTAAGCTTTACTGACCCATCTGAATCCAAGATGTGGATATTATTGTTTCTACGTGAGACTTGGATCTTGCTGCAGAACTCTGGGAAGAAGACCTAATTTGGTCCCAAGATTCATGTGCTCCATGAGCCTTACTGAGATTTCAAAACCTGTCTTGCTCTGCGTTAGGATGAAAAAGTCCTTCCAGTGGTTTTCACAGGTGGAGCCTGTTGCATTTTGAGGTGTCCATGAAACGGCCTTGAATTCCTTATCTGCCTTATTAGACTGTGGACTTGAACCTGGCTCTTCCCCATCTCGGGTGAGTGTCCTAAGGGGCAGGCTAGAGATTTTACCCAGGAACTGAGAGACTTTTCCCAGCAAAAGTTTTAGTCCACACTGCATGCACTCCAAGGAGAAGTTTCAGTTCAATTTACGAGAATTTTTCTGAGGAAAAAATGTTTTGTCCTCGTATGTCCAGCTGGTCCTGGCTCTTTGTCTGGCTTGGGGGTCCTGTGAGCACAGACTAATGAATCTGTGCGGATATTGCTGCTGCCAGCTAAGAGCCACATGTGCTCTGTCCAGGAGAGGACCTGGGCCTTTGTGCTGTGACACACAGAGCACTTCCACTTCAGCTAAAGGAGATTCTGTGAGCATGACAGATATGTGGATTAGGGGCTATTTCTGGACCAGCCACAGGAGGTAACAAAATAAGAAATACGTAAGCAATCCAGTCTTTTCACTTCAGGCGGAGCGGGAGGATCTGCAAAGCAGCATGCCCGCTGGCGAGTGCAAGGTTGGTGCCTGGGATGAGCATGGTCTCTCTCCCCTTCTGCAGCCCTGCCCGGGGAAGCCGTCTCCTTAACAGCATGGAGGAGGCAGGAAGGCTTGCTGTTTGCCAAGAGATGGGGGACTGTTGTGGAGGCGGCGTTTTCATTCACAAGGAGACGTAATTCCAGTTCATCAGCTGCTGAGAGCTTGCCCGTCGCCTGCGGGATGAGGATAGCCATAGGTGAAGCTGCCGAACTCTCCTTATGTCACTTGGCTGAGCTGGGGATCTCGGGACACCCTGTGACATTGTGTAACATGGGGTACTATGAGGATCAAACAGCAGCCTTAACGCCTTCGTCTCCCTCCTTGCAGAGTTGTCAGAGCCGAGTTCCGCTTTGTTGCTGCTTCTCCTTATTTTTGTGTCTGTGCTGTGCTGTTGGCTGTTTCTGTAGCGGAGGAGGGTTGCCTCTTACGTTCTGATTTAAGACAAAGGGAAAAAATATCAGGAAATGCCTACAAATTGCTGTAGAACTCGGAAGACGAGTTCCTTGCTTTAATCTCAATTTCAGAAGCATCAGCGTGTGAGCAGTTATTTTTCTAGGAAAGCTTTTAATTCTGATAGTGGTTATAAACACTCCTGTCGATCCCAAATGATTTAAAAATCAGAATTTAAGCTCCATCCTCTCTTCTAGGAATAACACTGGGCTTAGAAGTAATGAGACATTAAAAATTGCTAAACCTATTAACATTTGATCCTCTAGGACTTAGGTCTTCTATTACCATGGCAGCAAGCCTGGCATTAGTTTAAAATAAGTAATCGTGACTCCAAGAGGTGGAACCATTAGAAAAATACCCATTTTGAAAAATTTTAAAAAACCCTTTAATAATTTTTAAGCATAGTTCCAGGTGCTGTTTATGGATGACCTCAGCCGTATCCTAGACTTATACCTGGAACTACAGACAGCTAAGCAGAAAAGCAGAGTACAGGATGGTAGTGCAGGCAGAAGTGTAAGGCTGATGTGCTGGAAAAAAAATGCTATGTGCAGACAAAGCTTCAGAAGTTTGGTTTTGTACAGCTTCCCTGTGTAAAATCTCTCTCCTCCTTGGGAATTGTAGCCAGGCAGCTGAGCTCACACTGCAGCATTTCCTCAATGAGAGCAATGATTTATGCTACTTCCATTACTCAGGGAACTATTTCTATGAAACATGGAGTTTAATTCATTGAGAATAGTATCTCTGCAGACCCTGGCTGAAATTGATCAGCTGGTTCAGACATAAGTGTTGGGAGATCTGCTGGGCAGAGAAACGCACGCCCACTAATTATTGTCTAGGCTTGATTTAGGAAACCAATCTGTACTGGAATGTGAAGATGATAAATAAGGATAAGGAAGACTGAAGAAAGTGAGAAAGAAGACCCAAAAGCCCAAAAGGTTAAGATTAATGGTATGAAACGTTTCAAGTATGCAGGTAACGGGAGGTCAGCGCAGGAGACAGATAAGGCGGCCAGAGTAGGTCAGAGTCGTCTACGGTCAGAAGCAAAGGATCTCCCTAAAACAGCGAATTGGTTCTGCGGCGATTGTGGAGGCTTGGCAAGGACATGAGACATCGGATGGCAGCAACAGGCAAATGAGTCTTGTAGGGAGTTGATTAATATAAAATAAGGCCACCCACGCTTTCTTGAAGAGCTCTGAAGAGGGTGGTAAAAAATAGGGAAACGTTTTGCAGATGTTCGCTTCAGAAAAGGCAGCGCTGGCTGTGCAGAGGAGATACTGCCGCGTGGATCAAGAGGCACTGCCTCTTCCTTTTGGTGGCTGGTGCCTTCCGTACAAGGCAGAGGCAACCAAGCTGTGGGGCAATGAAACTTCTGAGGAGCAGGCTTTTCTTAAAAAAAGGCTTAAACCTGTAGTACTATATTCTTTCGCTGTTTGTCGAGCAAGCATCAAGAAAAAAATCATAACTGGCCATATTTTTAGATGAGGGCAAAGCTAAGCAGGGTGTCTTTGTACAGCTACTCATTAACATGTATGGTATTAAATACCAAAGGCACCATGGAAGCAGCAAGGATAAATAACAATTCATAATTAAACACGAACTTTGCAGAAAAGGGAATATTTCAGAGGCAGCTGCCAGCCTCAGGTGGGAGGTAAAGGAGTTTTAAATAGACTACACGAGGTTTCCTGTCTCCCACTTGCGAGCTTTAGAAACAACATGATAACAAAAAGAACAACTGCAGGCCACTCCTTGCCAGGGATACTTTTTAGCTATGCAATTGTGAGGCACTTTGCAACATCCCGAAATAAAGTGCAGCCCCAAACTCAAAGAGCATCCCAGCGGGCTGGGTGTTGTTGCAGAGAGCCATCACGCTGTGCCATCCTGGGCGCAGCTCGAGCTTTAGGAGAACGGTTGCTCTAAGGAGGAGGCGTGAGTGGTGACAGTCAAGACGCAAGGTAGGCCCTCAACATCTTTGCACTAGGGTGGCCGTTTCCACGTTACGATTGAAGAAGTATCTTTGCAGAGATTAGCACGCTCCTGACTGTTAGCCTGAGATGCCTCAGAAAACGATTTAGAGAGGTCTTTAGAAAATCTTCTGGGATAAGCAGTCAGGTCGCTTGACTGAGTGTGAGGCAGAAAGCTGCAAGGGGAAGAAAGGTGCTGGGTTTGTGGGTCCTGTTTGGGGGCTGTCTCCACCTCTGCAGCTGCAGCCCTGATGCTGGCCTCAGGTATTTTCCCCGCTCAGCCAGCTGTGCTCTCGCCAGTGGTACCCCTGCATGGGTATCGTCCTCTCCGGCAAAGCACCCGGCGGTGGCCGCTGCTGAAGAGCTGCTGTGCTCCGTCCCTGGTGTGTGTGTGCTTCGCTGGTGGAAGGATCCTCATCTCTTGTGTTCCCCACTGGGCTTGATTAATGGTGTTATTTATAGACTGGCTGATTAGTTTTCAATGTCTTATTGAGCCCGCCATTCCACACAGAGCTCAGTAATTATAGTTTTTTAAGAGGCTCGGGAAAAACTCCGTTGCATTTCCTTCTTACCCCCGAACAACAACCCCAGAGCCCATGCAGACACTAATTAACGTTTCTTTGTCTCTGTGAGGTAAACCCCAAAGTTATGCATGCTGGCAAGCACGGGTTTCTCACTGTGCGAGGGCGAACACCCAAGCTGCTTACCCTCCCGCTGCTTGAAGCTGCCGATTGTGAGGGTCGGATCTGTGTGGATCTATGTGGGAATGCTTGGAAGTAACTTACTCAGAAAGTTCTGCTTGCAGCAGGTTTTAGAGTCTGTGTTGTCTCTTGCTTTCTTCACATGTTTTAAAAGCTGTTCTTAAAAAAAAAAAAAAAAAGACTCTAAGTGCTGAAAGATCACCAGGCTGTGCTGACTGGGAAACTGTAGGCACTTACTCCTTTATATCAGTTTCTCAGGCTGCTGATTACTCTTTTTAATGTATTTGGCACAGGGGCAATTTCCAAGTCCTAAATATTGTTACTGGCTACTTCGGAGATAGCTGACCAGAGAGAAGACATGAGCAGCTTTACTCACTGCAGACGGACAGCTATCGTGTAGCCTGGGAGAGCCAAAGTCTGCTATTTATGAAATGAATAGGGAAGTTATGACTGAGCATTGCCGGAGGTGTGTTAGGAAAGTTCATTGCTGATTCAAGGCGTCTCCTATGAACATGGCAAAGATCTTCTACTGTGTCAGTATCTCCTTTCAAACAGGTTGAAACAGCACTCTGAGGATTGTCTCAAAGAAATCGCCTTGACTTTGTATGTGTTTCGGTGTTGTGATGACAGTTATAGCGCCGTGGCAGTTGGCAGCACTTTGGGACATCCAGATGCCTTTTCCAAAAGGGCTCAGCACCTGCATTGCCCCTCAAAATCAGCAGGAGCCACAGGCATTGGCACTTCTGCAAATAAGGCTGCTAGGCCAGCCCCCAGTGGTGACCCCCCGGTTCTGACTCATGCGAGGGTTACCCCGAATTTGAGGTATGGTCACAGCCAAGGGCCTCTTCTCCCCTTTAAACTAAGGTAGTGTCAGGTAAACTGTATCTTCTTTTCATGGCTCCATTAGCAAACCGCGGAGGTGTAAGGGATGGTAGTTCCCTGTGTGGGAAATGAGGCCTGAGTAGGGAGGTCAGGATTTGCTCTGGAGTTAAGACAAGTGCCTCTGCTGAGATCCTTTCCCCTCTAATGGGATCCTGCCACGACGCTGTCAGCGAGACACCTCATTAGGCTTCAGCATGATACGCAGCAGCCTCGCCACGAATTTGAGCTGTGCTTAAATGCTCCCAGGGGCTTTGTGGGGCTCCTTATCACAGAAATCTCTCAGGGGCAGTGTTGTAGGGGCAGAAGTGCAGTTCTTTGTGGCTGGGACCATCTCGCCAGTGTTTCCATCCAAAGCCTTAAACAGAGGACTTTGTCCTCTAAACGCTACAGCTGGAAATACATTTTGCTTATGAAATTGTATACCTATTTGTATATATAAATTGTTTATGTACAATCTTTTAAATCCTTATCTGTAGCAGGCCTTCTGGCCTTTCTCTATCTTGCAGTGAAATCTCCTCTAAAAATTAGTAATTTTTCATGGTAAACTTGGTAAGCAAAGAGAATTGGAGCAGTTAACGGTACTGGCACTTCACAGGGCTGCAGTAAAGGAGGTTGTGCTCCTGGTATATAGCAAGGCTGGTACAGGAGCAGGGAGGGGGATCTTTCTAGTTTGATGAGAGACTTGACATGGTCTCGGAGGAGAGGGGTGGCAGAGACAAAGCAGAACGGGGTTTAGCACATGGAAAGAAAAGGCAGCTAAGGCAGGATTTGGGGTAAAATTTGGATGAAGATAAGCAGGGCGAGCAAAAAGGCCGTTCCAGACCAGTCGCTTTCCCTAATCTAGGTGAAAGTGCTGCTGCGCTTCCCTGGTATATCTCATCCGCAATGTGAGGCTTAACATTCCTGCCTGGCACGTGGGGGCTTGGGGAGGGAGCGTGGGGGAGGACAGAGCCGGACACAAAGACGGCTGGCCTCTCACCGGAATGGCATCCAAGCCATCTCAGCTATCCAAAGCCCCAGATGCCGGCATGTGCGCTCAGCCTGCAGCCCGCTAAGCACACAACAAGAGGCAATTACAGCGCACCTCGGGCCACGGCCTGCTGCGGGCCGAGGGAGGCACGGAGGGGGTCCTTTCAGACGCGCTTTTATTCAGCGTGGGGGTTCCTTGAGCAAGCAGAAATTTCAAATCTCTCCCGCGTTTCAGTGCTAAAAATGGGAGCAAGTGGGAATACTGGATTGTTTCACGCTCTCCTGTGCCTCAGGGAAGGAAGGAGCTGAAGTGATGGTTACACGATGTTTGTGTGACTTCTGCATGCGTGTGATGAAGCAGGGTAAATATTTGTTTGCTAACTTTGTGGAAGTATCAGCAGAGGGGGGGATAGGCTTCTCTTTCGTGCTCTCACTGCGTGGACCTTTCTCTTAGCTTTTCTCTTGTGTGTTCAGAGCATTCCCTGAGCTCTCGTAAGGTGGTTACGTGTGGAAAGGGCATATCCCACAGTGGAACCCCTGAACTCCACACTTAGGGATTTAGAGTCCCAAAATGCAGATGTAGGATAATGAGTTTTGTGCCGTGGATGCTGCAGCTGATCTCACTCCCGTGTGCCGAGAAGCAGTGCTGCGGTATTGTGCAGCTCCTCCAAAACAGTTGAGGGCCACTCACAGGGGCTGAGCACTGCCTAGGTATAAAGGAGAGCAAAATCTCACTCTTATAGGCTGCCTGGGCAACGACATAGAGAAGGGATACACATGGCTTTCTGTGACATTTTCTTTGCACTTTTAAAAAAACTAGACTGATGCCCCTGCTTTGCCCCCTGGGTCTGTGTATTGCCTTCTTTCCTAAAATCCTTATTAAATTGGGATTCAAGGGCTGAGTTTTTTGTGTGTCGATGTTTACATGGCCTTGGTTTCTTTTGACAGGGACACACATGCAGCAAAGGGATGTACCGACCTGTCTCCCAACCCACTCAGTCTGAACTGCGTGACCACTGACTTTCAGCCCAGCAAAACCACATGGTCGGGAGGAGTTAAGTTACGGCTGAAGACCAGGTTAGAATGCGTGTATCAGTGTCCCTATCTGCTGTGTGTGTTTTGTGGCCGCTGTTCCTCGAGAGTGGCTGGCAAACTCCACTTCCCTCTTGCGGGAGCGAGGGCAGCAGTAATGCTGGAGTGGAGCAGCGTGCATCCCCAGCGTCTGCGGCGTTAGGCAGTGGAAGAGGTCCAGGACAGTTCCTTAACCTCACGCCCACCTTTTCCCAAGGGTTTCTTGCCCTCAGCACAGTGCCAGGGAAATGAATTCACCATTTTGGGCCTTGAGTCAAGCATCAACATTGCTGGATGTCAGTAACACCTACATAGGGCTGCATATAAAATAGTTACTGCTTTGGCTGCCAATATGCCTGGGGGTGACTCACTGAGAAGGAGTCTGGGAAGAGGTGTCCTTTCTCCTCAAAAACTTTTGTCAGCGGTCGTAAAGGTCATCAGAGATGCTGGATCAAAATATCTCCACAGAAGTGATGTAAGCCTGCTGTGGCTCCCCAGCTTTAGGTGCCTGGCTTTCCAAAATGACCTGGCTTCTTCCGAGTCTGTGAGTTTCAGTGGTAGTTTGGCATTCATGACAACGCTGCTGAGTGCCTATCTGCATTTTTAAATCATTAAATGTCTTCAGAAGTCAGTTTCCTGAATTGCTCTGGATCGGCCAGTGTTGTGGCAGAGCCTGATCTCCTTCCTTTGTCCATGCAGTTTAGGACTAAATCCTACAGCATTTACTCAGGCAGAGCTTTTGCTGGCATCAGAAGAGTGTCTTACATCAGTCAGATGGTAATCTGGATGACCTCATAGATTTTTGTGTCTCAGTCTTCTGAGATTTGCACCATGAAGTCAAAGCAGTGACTTTTATTGGCAACATTGCATTCAGGCCAGACCTTGACTTGAAGTCAAGAAGCTACACTGATTTCCTATAGCTGGAGGAAGTGTGGCCCAGCGCCTGTTAGTGAGCGGCTGAGAAGGGAATGTGACATGTGAAGTCACGTTCTGATCTTATCAGCAAGGATGCACTTCTGGAGCAAACTCACTGACCTTAGTGGAGTTGCTCCAGCTTTTAGCCACTGCAAACGGTTACAGATGCTGACCCTGCACAGCCTGGGTGGCTGCAAAAGGAGGAGAAAGAGCTCAGCTCTTCCGCCAGTGTTCATGTGCGTAACCTCACTAAATTTGTGTTGCTTTCCTCCAGGTGAGGATTTGTACCATAAATTATATCTGTCTCGGATGGAGCAGATTTTAGAGGCTGAAATCTCTCCTCAAGCTGGTTTTATCAGGGAGGGATTTATCTCTGACTGGGGTGTGGGACTCTGCAGTTCCTGAGGTATGAGACCCACAGCGAATTTGGGAAAGGAGCTCCCATACATCCACCACCTTCCTATAGCAATGAGTTATTCAACATATGCCCTCTGTAAATCCCGCTTGCCTGTTGATCTAGTAGCAGATCTTCACAGAAGCTCCAAACTTTAGTGTTTCACTTGGTTTAATTTGTCTTTGGAGGCGGAGCCAATGTTTTGCTTTACTTTTCTGGCAGTGTCGGAGGCTGTGTCTGCATATCTCAGTTTAACTCGGGCTGAAGCTTTGATTACAAACAGGAAGTTGCTTTAATGTATAAGAATTTGAGTGTGGGAGGGTGTTTCAGACTCGGCAGCCTTCGCTTTGGCCGTAGCACCGGCTGCAATTCCCCTGCTTGTTTACTTTCCGCAGACTCACCCTGGGCAATGAAGGCAACGGGCTGTCGGCAGTCCCGGTCGGTTTCTGAAATTTGGGGTGATGAATGAATGTCCTTAGTCAAAGGGGAAATCCAGAGCTCAGGACCAGTTTCTCAGGTGTTGCAGTTGAGCATCTATGGAAAGGAGCAGCACAGCACCAGTCTGCAGTTCACCCTCCCGAGTGTACACTCAAGGATTGCTCACTGAAGCTTGCCTCATTTCCTCCACTGTGCAAAATAAACAAGGCCAGGGTGGTATTGCCAGCCAGTGCAGCCACGTTACTACAGCTCTACCTGTCAGTAAAGGGCAATCTGAGATGAGAAGGAGGGAGGAATTAGCTCTAGAAATCCAGATGCAGGGGTGCCTTTCACCCAAAAAATGTTTATTACCAAAGTGATTAAAAGTTTTCCTGAGGAAGAGGACAGGTTCATTAGCCATTCTGTGGCTTGAATTATGTTAGATCACTGCAGATTTGCTATTGCACTCGCCCCACTGGTCTAAATCCCAGTGATATACTCAAGGATGGCCACCTGTCCCACCCACTCCCTGCAGGAACAGTGGGACAGTGAATTCCCAGCTAGGAGTAAATCATGAGTTCACCTGACTAGCTAAAAGTTTAAACTCCCCTTGGTACCTTTTGCCTTTTTTTCCCTTGCAAGACCAGCAAGGGAAGTCTCAGCAAGCAGTCTGTTTGTGAACAGATCCCCCCCGCCCCCCGCAAATGCATGTATATACATACATACATACATACATTAAGCACGCCGCACCTAAAGGACCACCTTCTTCTCTGCCGTTTGTCATTTTTACATTAGCATTTTGATGTTGAGTTTATTGGCGTTGCCTGAATCAGAGGAGAACCCAACTACTGTCTGAAACGCTTGCCCTGAAAATCCCCTTGGTTACCTGCCATGACTCATTGTCCGTGTTACGTTTGGGTAATCAGGCTCACAGGGCAGCGTTTCTGCTGCCAGCCACCGAGTTCCTCCTAAGCACTGAACGAGACTAGGAAAACACATTCCTTCCATTGTTTCTGAGTCTCTCCTGTTGCAAGTTGCTGTGTGTTTGATATCAGGGTGCGAAAGAATCTAAGCTATGCTTGGTTTTCTGTCTTTTTAACTAATTTACTGACTGGAGAAGAATGAGGAAAAATTATTTGAATTAAACCCGTTGAGCCAATTCATCAATACAGATAAATCAATGGAGCTCTGTGACTTCTGCAAAGCCACAGGCAGGGGAAGCCACTGTAGGGTCTGGCTGCTGAGATTTTCTGCCCGTGCTCCGAGAGGTGATGTGATTGCCTGGAGAAGACAGGAAATAATAGGGCCCTTCTCAAAGACTGTAAGTCAGTCAGCTGTCGCTTTTCCGTATCTGTTCTTTCCTCTTCTTTTTTCAGAGAAGGAAACAGAGTAAAATTGTAGCAAGAAGAAAGTTGCAGAGGGTCCAGTGCTCACCAGCTCCTCATTCTAGCTGACACATGCTCTAAGTACCAGGCAGAAGGCTATCTTGGCTTCCACATGTCTAAGCCGCAGTCCTGTGTGAACGGTGCAGATGGACTATCCTGGCGGCAGGTACCTTCTCAAAATAGAGATCTGAAATACTCTTTACTTTGCAATTTAAATCATACTTATCATGTTGCTGCGTAATGCTTTCCTTAAAAAAGAAAGATGTCAGGAGATCCCAGTAGGACAAGTCCTTGAATCCAGTAATCAACAAGAATGAAGCTTGTATACATCACCTCTCACACTAATAACCCACTATTCCTATTCAAGCCGTTGTCTGGTTAGTGTCAGGGAATGTCAGTGGGACCCTTTCTTTGTGTAGGGCAAAATTGTCAATCTAAATATTGCCTGTCAGACATATGCTTGGGCAAAGGGAAAATGAAGCGGCAGCACACGGCCCAGTTCCTAGCACTGCACTCTGCAGTAGGCCTGTTGGGTGATTTTATGTAAGTCAGTTCACCTCTCGAGGCCTTTGTTTCCTTTTCTGGAAAATGGATAAATGCCCCTTTCTTGGATAAGACAGCCTGGGGGTTACCAAAGAAATGCGATAACACAGAGGTGTGACATGCAAGACCAATAATCATTAATTACAATGTTTGACTGTTCCTAAGTTCAGCTAAGGAGCGACCGTTGCTCACAGCTGCCATCACCTCTGAGTGATCCCAGCACTTCCTTCTGCAGCCGGGGGCAGAGAGCGTTTCTTTCAAGAAAAGCCATCTTGGGTCTCCTGCAAACTGTGGGAAATTTTGCTGTAGTACTTGACGCTTTCATGCATCCTTAGCCATCCACACCTTGTCCCTTACCAGAGGCAGTATGATGAACATTGTGCCCTTGGTAATTCCCGTCCAAAAAATAATCTTTTTGCACCATTTTTCTCTGCCTGCTTTTGGTGTCAGGGAGAGAAGAGGAGGAAGAGAGACAGGCTGTTTCCTGCATGTGGAGTTGAGAAGAACAGTAGAAAAAATCCCTATGTACATCCACATACGTGGTTGTCATCTCTGCTCTCACACAGGGCTTTTCTTTCCGGTCGTACGGTGGGGAGTTTTTCTCGAAGACTTGGCAATGGTAATGGTAGGAAATCTGAGCAGAAGCCTCTGATTCTCTGCTTCCTCACTCCAGAGAGACTTCAGGGAGCTCAGTACCTGTCTCCCAGTTCTGACATGGCACTCAGGGCCTGGTCTGATGCAACCCAGACATCCCAAGTGATGCTTGTCAAAGGGAAAAAACAAATAACGTCTGACATGTCAGCTGGAAACAACACACAGGCACGACATCTGCCTATACCACTGGGAAAGGGGACGGAGAGTGAAATGAGGCTGGACTGGTCTGGAGTAGGGCTCTGAACTTGGCTGGGGTATTTTTCTCAAGGTTTTTTCTTTTTTTTATTTAAGACTGAGAATACTAAAAACTGTGAGGTACTCTGAAGGGATTCTCTGGGTGGGGAGTTGTCCGCTAGAAGTTGCAGAGATTAACATATTGTGGAAAAGAAGGTGCTGTCCTGGTATGAGAATATTCACACATTTCACCTAAGTGTTCTGAGGGGTTTTTCAGTGTGTTTTTTACTTACAGAAAGTTTTAATCTGAGCATAAAGAGGGGTGGGGGGTGCAACTCTCCTTTTCCTTTATAGGTGAGGAGACGCTCTTGCCCAAGATCCGTGACATGAAATATCATTTCATATACTTCAAGTCTTTCTAATGAGTTGTCCTTCTTTTTATTCAAAATTGTGAAGGGACAGAGCTCACTCTAGATCTCTCCTGCCCCAGGATTTACCAGAAGGGCTCTGTGAGCCTAAAAAGACAGATTCAGTGAAAGACACATCAAGCTGACGCCATTATGGTCCGACTTCTTTCTAATTGGCCTCGTCTGTTATGCTTATTTTTAGAACCATGACTGAACCTTAATTAAGAGTGACGTTGCTTTGAGTAGATTGTGGCCTCGCTCTGTCGAAATCCTAATAGGCTTCTGAGTGCTTTAGTTTTTCCTTCATCTCCTGCTTAATAGCTAGGCATAGGGACTGCAGCAGCGCATTAGGATGTCTGTAGAATATATCCTTGTTATGCTAGCACTCCTTTTAGATGTGGCCATCTTGGAGACAGGTCCGCACCGGTGAAAATTCAGATCGTTGTTTATGCTTTCTGTTGATGCAGTTACACAGTCGCCCTGGGAGGGTACACATGAATTGCTATGATCAAGATCTCTCCGTATAGAAAGAGCCTACTGCAATGTGCAGCGGGGTATGGCTCAGGACATGCTTCCTCTGCCACATACTTTTTGTTAGTTTAGAAGTATCACTAGCTTGAAATCTTAATTACTGTGAGGATGACCTGGTAAGGATGGGCAGCTGCCTTCTCGGCTTTCTCTTTTGTGACTCAGTGCCTGGGATCAGATCCGAGAGGCACAAGCTTTGCACTTGCGTCCAAATCTTTCTTCTTTTCTATAGGAGGAGGGTCTCCGCTGCAGGGACCCCGTCCCTTCCCACCTCCCCAGATGAATGGGCCGGGCCATGGCTATCCCTTCCAGCTCCGGCAACCTCCCACACAGCCACCTGGGCCACACGACTGCAGGGGGAAAGCACATCCACAGGGATTGCAGTTGTCTGTGATGGCACAGAGTGACCCTCTTGGCCTTAGGTCTCTTCTCTATGTCTACCCATCTTTCTTGGGCATGTTAACACCAGCAGCTAGTCAAAACCATCCCTGCAGGTCATGGAGAATGTGTCCCAGTGACTACTGCTCCTGCCCGGATCCGCAGGTGGATTCTGCTCCTTGGGGAGAGATGCTTTTCTTGAAAGGTTTTGCCGCCTTTGTCTTCAGCGTTCCCCGTCTCTGCTGAGGAGGGTTTTGAAGCTTGCTGGGACAGAGGAAAAATGAGCACAAGGTCAGTGGTAGAAGAAGAATCGTTCGCAAAAGGTCTCTATTCAGCCATCTTGGGTGATGTGTTTGACAGATGTGAGACTGATGGAAACAACTCCCCGCAAGCTCTGTGGGTGTGTTGCAGTAGAAATAGATCAGTTTATTGGGGCATTGGTGACTCTGAGTTGCTAATTCATTGGCCACAACATCCCCTCCCTGGCTTTCACTCACTAGCTTTCTAAAAGGCTGAGTTACATCCTGTTGTTGTCTGCAAGGATAAAATTCAGTCTGTGTTTCCTAAGAGAAGGTGCTTTCCTTGTGAAATCCTTCTCTTCTAGCTTCAGCAGCTTCCTTCGATACTCTCACACTATGTCTAATCTGCACAGCAAGTACATCCCATAATGTGCCCCAGGATCCTGCTCCGTGAAAGACCAGGATATGGCATGTGAGGGGGGGAACTTTGTCCTTCCTGCTTCTCATCCCAACGTAGAAACCAGTCCCATAAATTGGGCGTAATGACAGTCATCCACCTGCAGTTTCTGTTGTCGCGGCAGCAGCGGTCGGTATTGCCATATTGCTGTGCAGTTCGGCCTCAGCCAAAGTGTGCCACTGGCTGCTGGCAACCTGGACCTTGCTGTCAGAAACCTGGAGCAGGTGAGTCTGCAGGGGTTATTTGAACATCTTTTTCTTTCTTTTCTTTTCTTTTCTTTTCTTTTCTTTTCTTTTCTTTTCTTTTCTTTTCTTTTCTTTTCTTTTCTTTTCTTTTCTTTTCTTTTCTTTTCTTTTCTTTTCTTTTCTTTTCTTTTCTTTTCTTTTCTTTTCTTTCTTTTCTTTTCTTTTCTTTTCTCTTTTCTTTTCTTTTCTTTTCTTTTCCTCTTTCCTTTTCCTTTTCCTTTTCCTTTTCCTTTTCCTTTTCTTTTCTCTCTCCCCCCCCCCAAACTGCTCCACTTTGAGGTTTAGGAAAAGGGAAACTTTTCTAGGCAAATGTAGAAAAAATGAAAATGGCAATTTAAAGAAGCTAGGTTGTTTGCTTTGGTTAAAGACGGGCCTTTTTATACAGAAGTATCTGTGCGCTCTTGGAGGACACTGGGCTGGAGTACATTTGAATTGCAAAGTGCTCTCTCTGGTTGTGCATGTACTGTGGCATCGGTGAGGAACACTATGTAAAGAACAGAAATTAGACTGAATACATTGTTCTGTATGGTTTTAGTTTGTAACCTTGGGAAAAAGATAAATCAACCTTTAAGTTATCCTGTGAAGAAAGCTTCAGATGGTTGTTCTTTAGATGCTGATTCATTTGTAGAGTTAGTGCCAAGGTATCTTTATAAAGTCCCATTACTGTTTTGCATACAAAGCATAAAAATAATCTACAGACATTACAGAGAAGAACATGCTCAGCATTTCCTAATAAGAGAGAGCTACAGAGCTATGAATGGTAAAGGGCCTCAGAAATGTCAGCATGGTCCTTGCAGGCCAGACTGCATCAAGCCTTTGCCAGACTGTGTTAGAGGAGACTGCTAATGTGCCGGTCACGTTTCTGTCTGAAAATGCTGTGACTAGTATAGCAACAAGTAGCACCCAGATAACAGCAGCTGGACAAGATTAAAGACTATTCTTTTCCCTTTGGTTTTCCAATTTACGGTGTGAATTTGGCAGTATCTGGTATGTAATCAGTGTTACAGCTGCCGTGGAGCCTATTTAGATGCCAGCGTTGCATCAAGGTCCACTGACTTCTCTGGGTATCTTCGCTCCAAGGCATTTGTCATGATGCCAATCCGACCTGGATGCCCAGGTTATCTGATCACTGGGGGTGTCCATGAGGAACGGGGAGTCTCTTTTTCAGCCTTGGCATTTACAACAGAGGGATCACTTTCTCCATTATCTGAAGTGGAGAATTTTTTAGTAATAAGATTGTCCAGATGCTTTTGCAAGTATGGTACAAGTGCAGCCCTTGAGGAACTAGTATAAAGGCTAAGGGAGTGAGGTCATTTTGTTGTTGTTATTGTTGTTGTTGTTATTATTATTACAGTTCTGCGTTTTTAAATGCTACAGCCTCCTGGAACAAAGTGTCAGCTGTTGCTCCTGGTTTTGTTGAAGGCAACTAAGCTACACCTAATTTATACCAGTTAAAGATCTAATGATTTATTTGTCTTCACTCAAGTCCAGAATTAGCTGCTGCATTTGCAAGTTTTATCGCTCAGCCAGTTTGTCTGGGATGAATCAGGATCTGACGTTGTGGGCCTTACAAAAACAGTTCTGCCCCACTTGCCAAAAAGAGTTTAATCTTGCACTGGTTTTTATTGCTTCCTGTAAGTTGTGCTCTGCGTTAAAGCAAGCGTAACCAAAAGCTGTCGCAAAACTGGCAGATTAACCATGTTCAGCACCAGCTCCGTCTGTAATGGGAGATAGCTGTTCTCCTTTAGACACTGTGGTGCTTACTGTCATATTGCAGTCCCCTTCTGGTCCTCTTCCCTAATTAGGCAATAATGATTATAAACTAAGCTTAAGGAAGTAGAGTGAAGCAAGGTGCTATTTTCAGGTGTTACAGAAGGCTGAAGCTGGGAACTTTTTGGTGTTCCCTGAACGCCCACACACCGGCACCGGCAGCATTGATTGTGCCTTTCTTTTACAACCTCAGAGCTCTGTCTCAAGGAAAGTCTTTCGGTTGATTCAGTAGTGAATGGATGAGGCCCCCTGTTCTCTGCCTTTTGGTGCACATGTGTGTGCAGACACCCTCCATACTTCCATTCTGCCGCCTCCTTGGAGATCACCTGCGTGAGTCTGCAACATGAGCTGGAGATCATGTGTACCGCAGCGCTTCCTTTCCTGGCTTAAGCTCGGCTAAGATTCGGTTACCCTTAATCCATGTTTCCAGGATCAGGTAGGTGTGGAAACAATGCAAGGTTATCCCGCACTGAGCTGGTACGGCATGTCTTCTGGCTTAAATTCATAGCTTCGCTGTCCATGTGTTGTATTATTACAAGGGTGTCAAACAAAGGGGCTTAAAATACCTGTGGCTCAGAAGATTGGCAACACAGCTCCCTTGCAGCTTTTTACTGATCAAATCAAGGGGTAACGTGCTTTGCTTGTGATCATTCAGTGTGCTTTCCCAAGCAAAAAAATAATACTGGGGGCTCGTACTACTCGAAAGTACAAAGAGAGTCTTTAAATCTCTGCAATGGAAAAGGCAAGAATGTGGGTTATTCTTAATGACCACTTTTGTCAACTTCCCATCCGGCAGCGTTCAGCTTCCTTATTTCTCTGGGCAAGGAGCTTAACAAAAGAGCTCTGTTTTAAACACACCTACACGTGTAATGGTAAAATGGTGCTCAGTTCAGCTCGCTCTCTGTAAACCTCCAGTTCAGCTTTCCTTAAGACAATCCTGTCACAACAAATGTTAAAAGGAAAAGAATGTCCCTTTTTCTTTCTTCTTTTAGCTGATGATGAGAGAATGACGTGTGCTGCTGAAATCTGTATGGAAAAACTACTGGCGAAATGGTTCTACCTCTCACTTTCTGCCAATGCTTTTCCATGTCGTAGGACATCAGCCAGTGCCAATGTTAACTTGTGTTAGTAAAGGATCTGACCCTAACAATCATTTTTTACTTTGTACATTTTCCTGTATCGTTTCTTTTCATTATCTTAGGCGGTACTAGGAGAGTCCTTTTTTGGTGTCTGGTTTACATCTGCAGAGGGCATTTTAGTCTATTTACTGACTTATTCAGGACATGCTGTACTGTGAAATTTTCAGCGAGACAAGGATGCATCATATCTTGCATTTATGCTTTATAGGTAGTCAAAGTTGTCCTGCAGGCTGTCACATTTGGGACTTCAGTTGTACACAGGTCCAGTGCTGCTCTTCGTTCCCACAGGAGGAGTTAGAAACCGTGGAGATGAGTGCTAGGGCAGGGGGAGAGATCCCCCATGGAAAGCAGAGGGAGGATTAAGGACAAGCCCAAAGGCTGGGACGAAGGAGAGTCTGTGTGGCATGTTCAGGGTACTTGATCGCTAATCCCCTGGTTTAACTTTCCATTGCGCCATTATGTGCTTTAAATAAGGTTGTCGGTGTTTTTTTTCTCCTAAGAGCTGATGGAGGCCTTCCTTAGCGCTGGTGACTGAAGCAACCGAAGGCCAACCGTGCCGTGCCCGGGGACGCACCCAGGCTCACATGCTGCAGGGGGACAGCTGGCCGGCTGCAAGGCCCTCGGGGATGCGAAGGACGCACACTGCTGGCACTTGGTTGTCACGTCTCTTCCTGCATTTTTACCAGCGCTGAGGAGAGATCAAAACAGCATTGTGCAGGCTTCCACCCCCTCATGGTATTTGATTCTTTAGATGACTTTGCCAGCCGTCACTTCAAAACGAAGGGAACCTTTTGAGAAACGCGCTCCTTCAGCATCCGTAAGAATCACATGCAGCCACCCTGCTTGGTGCATCGTGTGGGAGTCCACACGCAGCCCAGCCTGCAAACTGATCCCTGTGAATGGGCCCCCGGGCTCATTCCCAAGGGGTAAGGCTTCTGGCTGGGAGGTACGGAGGAAGACCCTCCACATTCAGTGACAACCCCCTTGTCTGCCCATGCCTGTTGCCTTGCAACTATGAGGGGAGGATGTCGTGTGATTGTCGGGAACGGTGCGTGACTACTGCTTGGTTCGCTTGGAAGAGACAAGAACATAGCAGTGAAACAGAAGTGAGCACGAGCAATTTTAAATGTGGCCGTTGGTGTTACTTCACTTTCACCTTCCTTGGAAGAGCTGGCCTGTTGCTGATGTGCAAAATCCTTCTGCTTTTACCTAGGCGGAGCGAAACTCCAGGCCGACCTCACTCCTGGCATTCAACCAAACTTGTGGAGAACCAACCCGATCCCAGCATGATGCAAATATCTCAGGGTACGCTTGGCACCCCCTGGCACCAGTCCTACCACTCCAGGTAAGCGCTACACAGCTGTGGTCCTGTGCTGCGTAGGCAGAGATGTAAAGCAGTGTGCATTTTTAATTTAGTATCATTTGCCCTGTTTTCATATCTCTCTCATGGTTGTAGAAATCAGGCCCCCAAGCTAGCGTGCCTCTAACCTAGTCCCCCTGTCCTATGTCCTTCCTTGTTTCCAGTGTCATGCTGGCTTCAGGGAGGCTCTGCCTCATGCCCAAGGATGTGTCTTGATGGTACTGAGTACAAGATCAGGGCCTAAATGTAGAGCGCAGGAGTGGAGAAAGGGGACAAAAGATGTGATAGAAAAATGTTACCAGTCACCTCCATACAGCTGGACAGGTTTACAAACAGCCAGGGTTAGGATTAGAGTTAGGAAGGCTTCGGTTCCTGCTTGGTTACCCAGGTAAAGTGGCCGTGTTTTCCTCCTTTAAGTGCTCTGTGAGTTGATTAACAGCTAGGAAATGAATTGCTTTAGAAATCCCCCTTCCCGCTAAGATGGGAGCCCACTGTCAGGACGTTAATGCAGCTCTCTGTGGATCCGGATGCAGGAGCTGGAGTCCTGCTCTGCATCCTGCAGACTGCCCCCATGTAGAAACGCAGCATGGTTGTTTCCCCAGCCAAAGAAAAGAAATCCGAAGTCAAAGTTAGCCTATTTAAAAAAAAGAAGAAAAGTATGTAGGTAGCAGGGCAACCGTGCCTGTCAGCATAACTGAGCCGCTCTCAGGAGCAGCCATAAGTAGTGCATCACCCACGACACTCCCAGGGTGAGAAGTTCAGCAAGGGATTTCTTGGTTTTGGCAATCGCTTTCTGCAGGGGTCAGCTTTATCATAACTGTATGTGCATGGCTGTTTCTCTAAGAAGTTAGGGCAGTGGTTTATCAGTCCCCAAAAGACTAAACTAGTATGGCTGTTAAAAGAAGGTGGTATGAGGCACCTCTGGTTTTGGCCATGCACCATGGCCGAGGCAGATCGGAAGCAGTGATAAGATCCGAGCGAGCTGGGGCTGTTTCTGTGAGGCCACACAGTGTGGAGAGTACAGAGAGGAGACGTACCCCTCAGCTACCTTGAGCAGCCCCAAAAGGTACTTGGTGGTAGGCTTTGAGGGGGCCAAGTTTAAAGTCTGCCCTTGGAGGATTTTCCCTGGAAAGGCAGAAGGGTTTCAGGAGCAGGAAACTCTGCTTATAGCCACTGGGATTTAAACATCATTTCTTCTACAGGCGAGACTGAGCCTTGGCAGAGGGGAGGGAAAAGGAAAGAGAGCATTAAAAGAAGTGAGGAGATGGTTGCAGAAGAAATGTATGTTCATCTCTGGCCTTCAGCACAGATCATGCTGTAGCATATTCATTTCCCACCGAGGGGCTTTGCTTCCCAGCCACAGGTCCTGGCAGAGCCTTTGGCAGCGAAGCTCTGTCTCCTGGGTGCTTGAAGAGGAGTACGGGGAACATCTAGTGGCCAGCTGGTCAGGGCTGTGCTGGGAATTGCCAGGGAGATAGTTATTTGAAACTAAAACAGAGTGGTGCATTTAAATGAGTAAACCAGCTTTATCCTGAGACTTGCCATATTTCTTTCTGCCTGTCTCTGTGTTCCTCTGCATCTCTCTGCAGAGCTGCTGCTTTTTCCCCTCGTGAGCAGGCTTCCTTCTGCCTTTCCTCGTCCTTAGCAGCCCTCTCCCCGCTGTCTGTCCTCTGGGCTTGTCAGTGTTAATGCAGCAGGGTAGAACTGACTGTGGCTGGGATATGATCTGGAGCAAGCTTTAGGCTTTTCAGTAGATGCTTTTTAGGGAGGGGGCTACCGAACACACCTGCTGCCTTTTGATTCCCAGAGCTGCTGTGCATCCCCAGCTCCCCCGCTGCATGGAGCAGGTTTGGTTTTGTTATCCCAGTGGAGCAAAGCACACAGAAATGGAGCTTGTTTTTCCTGGTGCCAGTTGAGGCTGCAGCTTGCACCCTGGCAGACCCAGGCTCCTCTCTGTTCCTGCTTCCAGCTCTGAGCCTTGCCCTGCCACCCTTTGCGTGGGACAGAAGTCTTTCCTTTCCTGGTGCTTTCCTGTGGCTGTGCCAGGACAGCGCATGTAGTTGCACAGGGAACTAGAAAAAGCGATGTCTAAGGGAGGGGAGCTGGGAACAGAGGGAAGAAGAGTGAAATCCTGAGGCTACGCTCCCCAATCCTCAGTGTATTTGCTTGAATCTGGGAGGAGAGATTAGCCAGGGGAAACTCCACATAAATTTGTGATATCCCCTTGTGAGATGTGAAAAGAACTGTGGCCGGCACAAGGAGCTCCCTTCCCACTGATAGAAAGATCTTGAATGTCCTTCTTTTGAACACGTCTCTGGTGGCCACAAGTCCTCTTTTGAAACACGTGTATCTCAGAGCAGGTGCCAGGGTGTACCTGCACCTGCTGAGCTACATGAGGCGGCGGCTGTGAAGAATTCCTGGGGCATTCTCAAACTGTTTCTATTGTTGCACCCCCACTTGCCTCCGCGCACAAACACATGCATCTTTTCTCTGTCTTGTCAGTTGAGTTTTCTCGCAGCAAACAAACTATCCTTAGGACAGCTGAATTTCCAGGAAGCCTGCCAGGGCATAGTCTTCATCTCCATAAAAAGAAATGAAATGGGAAAAAAAGAAAGAGATTAGATTCCCCCCAGAACGCCTCTTGTGCTCCTCTCCTCCTCCTCCTCGGTGGCGTCGGTGCTCATTCAGCTTTCCAAGTGCTTAGGATAGGTTTGATGGGTGGGGTTGAACCTCCCTGGCTCCAGAGATGCACTGTCTTTCTGTCTGTGTTTCCTTCCCACCCTTCTGTGGTAAATAAGAGCCATGTGTTGCAATGTCAAGCAGTTCCTCTTTGTGAACTGGGATGACTGCAGATGGGATGGAGTAAGGCCCAAATATGGGTTTTCATCTGCACTTCTCAAAACTAAACATCTTGCTTCTGAGCTCACTTATAAGTTGTTGTGCCTCTCCTCTGCTGACAGTGGGTTTTTACTCTTCTCTCGCTCTTCCCCAGCTCCTCAACCAGCGATCTCTCTGGCTATGAGCATGGCTATCTGAGGAGAAGTCCTGATCAGTACAGTTCCCGGGGCAGCATGGAGAGCTTGGACCACTCCTCCCCTGGCTATCACCCTTGTCACCTGTCCCCGGCCAAATCCACCAACAGCATCGACCAGCTCTCCCACTTCCACAGCAAGAGAGACTCTGCCTACAGCTCCTTCTCCACCAACTCTAGCATCCCTGAGTATCCCGCTCCCCCATTCAGCAAGGAGCACTCCTGCTCTACGGACACCATGCAGTCCCGAGGCAGCCTGCAGGAGGGCATGAGGCAAGCTGACATCAGGTATGTCAAGACAGTCTACGACGCCCAGCGAGGGATCTCTGAGGAGTATGAGGTGCAGTCCTCTGCCTTGCTTCCAAGTTGCGAGGCCCGGGCTTCGCTGGATGGTCGCGGCCACAGCAGGCTCCACGGCTTCAGCCGGCACAACGCAGCTCCCTCCTGGGCGCAGCCAGGCCAGGGCTCCTCGGACAGCAAGAGCCAGCCCCCCAAGGGACCTCCCTTGCCTCCCACTCGCAGCGACAGCTACGCAGCCATTAGGCATCATGAGAGGCCCAGCTTATGCACTGGCCTTGATCTGAACAAGCCTGGTCGAACCCAGGCGAAAGGGGCCTGGCCTCTGCTTGTCAGCACTCTATCCCAGGGTCCGCTGCTGAAAACCCCCTTCGGAGAAGGGCATCTGCACACTGTGGTGGAGAAGAGCCCAGAGAGCAGCCCCACCATGAAGCCCAAGCAGAGCTATTCCCAG
This sequence comes from Harpia harpyja, assembly GCF_026419915.1. Lineage (NCBI taxonomy): Eukaryota > Metazoa > Chordata > Aves > Accipitriformes > Accipitridae > Harpia > Harpia harpyja. The sequence goes on from NC_068941.1 coordinate 2,804,984, forward strand.
CCAGCCCAGCCGGGGCAGCCCCTGCTGCCTACTGGTGTCTACCCAGTACCTTCCCCAGAGCCGCACTATGCCCAGGTGCCCCAGCCTTCTGCAAGCAATAACGGGATGCTTTATCCAGCTCTGGCCAAAGAAAGCGGGTACTCACCGCCTCTTCCAGTCTCTTATGACAAGGCCGTAGCCAGCAGCACCCTGGGCTTTGACGAGAATGGAAGCCAAAGCACTACAAACAGATCAACCATCTTCTACCAGCCCCCAGCAGCTGAGAGAAAGCGCGATGCTGCAGCAAAACTTCTCCAGCAGAAACCTCCTAGCGCGGCAGGCCCAGAAGTCTGCCTGACCACGTCGAGAAAGGAGGAGTTGTTACCTCTCTACAAGGTAGCACACAGCAACCGAGAGACTGCAGGTACTGCGCAGGCCTCCAAACACAGTCTTCAAGCTCCGCAGCCCCATCTGAGGGATGCTAGTGAGCGAAAAACCCATTACCAGCCCAAAGAGGACTGGACAGCTGAATCCCAGGAGGACAAAAATGGCAACACACAGATAAACGAGAGAGACGCTGCTGCTCACCACCAGTGGGGTCACAGCAGGGCCAAGCAGTATGGCTTCTCCTCCTTGCAGAACATCCCAGAGAGCTCCAGGAGGCAAAGCAGCTCTGAGTTAAAAGAGGTGCAACCAGGCGAGGGTTATTCCAACACCAAACTGTCCTTCTTGAACAGCAGCAGTAAAGAGGAGAAGGATCACAGGGGACAGGGGCAAAAACAGTGGAGTGACGTGGACCCACAGGCCTTTGCGAGGCAGGAGGAGGAGGGCACGAGCGTGACTCCGTTCCACGCTGCCGAGCCAGAGTGCAAAGAGCCCCCTTCTCCACAGCACCCAAAGACCTCTGATTTTGGGAGGAGCCGGCTCAGCTCTAGCAGCACCCAAAGCTTTCCCTATGGCAAACCAGACGCTGGCAAGCCCCGCTGCTCGGTGCTGGAGAAGGTCAGCAAGTTTGAGCAGCGAGAGCAAAGCACTCACTGGCCCCAGAGCGCTGGCGTTCCCAGCTTCGGCCAGCACTACGGGCCAAGCAGGACGAGCCAGGCCTCCAGCGCGAGGTGCTCTCTGCACAGCCTGGAGGACACGCGGAGCAAGCTCCGTGAGCCTGGCCAGCTGCCCAGTGAGCCAGGCAGGGTCTCCAGCCCCTCCGTCAGGAACGGGAAGCTGGAAGAGGCTGACTGGCACCCCATAGAGTTGCAGATGGCGGCTTCGGTGAAGCAGGCAAGACCCAGCGAATACTACAGCCTGTGTCCTGAAAATGAGGTGCAAATAAGGGCGGCTCAGCTACCGAGGAGTAAAAGCACATTCCAGCTGGGAGGTGAGCCTGAGAAGGAGATCCTCTGGAAGGATAATGTCCAGGATGCCCATGGGTCACAGCTGGACACACCATTTAACAGGGCCTACAGGAACAGCATTAAAGATGCTCAGTCCAGGGTGTTGAGGGCTACTTCCTTCCGTCGCATCAGCCCCCCGTTCGGGAGCGCACCCAAGAGGACGACCCAGAGGCCTGCCTCGGCCCACGTGGGCATGAGGAGCACGGCGGCGTCTCCCCATACGCCGAAGGAGAGGCACAGTATCACGCCAACGGAAGGCAGCCTCTCTGCCCTGGACTATGCCAAGACACAGCACATCTTGCGCATCGGGGGTCGAAAGCGGCTGACAGCAGAGCAGAAGAAGCGGTCTTACTCGGAGCCGGAGAAGATGAACGAGGTGGGCATCTCTGATGGGGAGCCGTCGCCTTTCTCCTTCCAGAAGAAGAGCATCCATTTTGTCTTCCCAGAGAATACGGTGGCTGACCGGCGTAAGATCTTCGAAAGGGATGGCAAAGCTTCTTCCACAGCCAGCCTCTCCAAGCCGGAGCTCAAGCAACTCCAGCAGAACGCCCTCGCTGACTACATCGAGCGCAAAACAGGGAGACGGCCATCCTCACAAGATGTCGGACTGCTGAGGGAGCGCTCCCACAGCTCCTACCTACAGGCAGGTGGCCCAGACAGCCAGAGCCTTTCCTCTGCCTCCAGCATGAATTCTCTCCAGGACCAGAACCTTTACCGACGGAGAGAGTCCATAGAGCGGATATCTAGGACGGGGCGGATATCTTCCACCCTTCCTCCTGGCCTGATGGGCTGCTTCGATATGAGTGGAGATGAGAAGAAGACAGGGCACCAGGACAGCTTGGTCACAAGCCGACCGAAAACGGAGAGGTGCCGGGACTACAGAGCCAAAACGGAGCTCACCAAAGGCACGCAGACAGACCCTCTGGGCATGCAGGGCCAGCCTCACTACAGCAAGCAGGAGCAGGTCTTTGAAACACCCTCCGCCACCAGGAAATCTGGGAAATCGGTGTCTGTGGAAGACTTGCTCGATAGGTACGACAATCAGACAGTCCCTGTGCATGTACGTTCCAGATCGTCTCCCACAGCGGATAAGAAACACCAGGTATGTGCAAACTGGATCGTGTGTGCAGGCAAGCAGGGCGCTCTGAACCAGGGAATGAGGGGGGATGTTGGAGGGCAGGCTGATGTTCAGTCATGGCAATTACTCCATTGGTTAGAGAGAGTTTAAGTGCAGATTGAGATAGAGACAGTTTATTGCGTTTCAATTACCAGGATGCTGTTTTAAGTGCTTGCTGGTGGGGTACTGCTTCTGTTCAGCTTTCTTACTGTCGGGGCTATTTCAGGGATTTCATTGATGCTGGGATTTCAGTGCATATGCTGGTAGTGTGCGTGTGTTCTTGCTGCTCTGGACATCCCACCTGAGGTGTCCTGATCTTACCTGTCAGCATCACTGGAGGAGCACTGAGCACCTTTCTGGTGGGGTGTACCATTAAGGTGGTGATACGCTGTTGCTGCTTTCTGCCTTAGTCCACTTTCTTGGTGCAAAGCAGAGAAGACTAAAGGCTGCTTGAAATTGCTCTGGCTCCCACTGTGCCTGACAGTGCTAGGAAATGTTCAGCGGAGGAACTGCCAAGTAACCATTATGTTTTGCCTCCAAGCCCTGGAGGGAAACATTGCAGAGAAAACTCAGTGGAGACCCTGGCCGCTCTTTCCAAGTCCCCTGCTTGGCGGTTGGGAACATTGCACTGATGTCACAAATAGGGAATTTGACTGACTCTGATGATGGTAAATAGTAGAAACAGGCTAACTACTTAAAGAACAACTGCCCAGGCCAGCTCTTCAGCTGGCTGAAATCTGTTCAGACCTATTTAGGTAACTGCAACTGGTAGAGCCGCATGGGTTTCCAGCAGTGATGGGTCTGCTGCCCAATCCCCGTTTCCATGCCAGGCTCCATTCATCACGGGGAGAGGGAGGAAACAACCCAAATGTGTGGACAGGCTCCTCGCTCCAAATGGTCTCAGTGTTTGGACAGTCTCACGTATTTACAGGGCAGCTGAGATCCAGGACATCTGCTTCGACTCTTGCACTTGCCACTGGCCCAGAACAGATTATCTAGCTACAACGAAGTGGTACTGGGTGAAGTAACGTAAAGGAGGCAGCGTCTCGGAAACAGGCCAAACTGGGGTGCAGGGGAAGGAGCTGTCCTCCCAAACTCATCGTGTGCTTCATTCTAAATGTCCTCCCTCGACAGACCTCAGATCCCACGCTACGTTTTTAAATAGAGAGAATTAAAAAAGCAGCTTGTGAATATCAAGTGACCAGAATGCATTTCCATAACCACCACTGTCTCATCCCATCATCAGTATTTTTCCACACCAGCCAGGCATCAGGCTCATCTGTGCAATTTTGTCACACTTGCCGATCATGAAGTCTTGCGTTCAGTAAGAGGACAGTCCTTGAGAAAGAGTTAGGGTAAAGGCCAAGCTGTGACTCTTTCTCTGCTTCCCGGAACAGTCAGAGCGGCAACAAAAACAGGCATCCAAAAAGAGAAAAATCACTAAAATGCATTTTTCAATGACAGGTTGGACAACGAGCAGCCCTAGTTCATTTTTACCCAGCCCACTCTCTCGGGCAGGGGACATACAGGGCAGTTCTTGAGATCTTTATTTCACCCTTGTTGGCTCATTTTTAATCTTGCATACGTTCAGCAGGCAAACCAGAGTTTCTGCCTGTTGGAAGCTGACTTGAGGAAGACGATGAACAGCACTGCAGACCTGCTTACAAGGTCTTAGTTCAAGTATAGAAGAGGGGAGAGCCCTTACTGCTGTTACCCAGAGTGATTTAGCTGTATCCAGTTCTGGAATGAGGATTTAGTCCCATAGGCAGCAAGGCACTTGTGAAGATCCTGTTCTTAAATCCTAATTGAAGAAAGCATGTTTGACTTCCAACATAGACACCAATCCATAAGTGTCTGTTTGAAAGGGAAGTATATGTTTAAGTGCTCACTTAATTAGGTTTGTTTCTGATCTGTCTCCAATACAAAACCAGAGCTACAAAAGTGGGGGACAAAGCCAAAGCAACAGGGTGATTTTTTTTTAATTATTTATTTTTTGTCCTTTTCAGATTTTTTGTGGGAAATGTTTATTACCAGTTTAGCAGCAGACTTCTCTGCCTCACTGTATGTTTTTCAGGGCCTTGTGTACAGTGTCTAATGTTCCTTTCAGGCTGCATATAAATCACATTGCAATGTCACTGTAGGAATTTGTTTAAAGATATAAAGAAATTGATAGCCATGTGGAATTATTAGCTCTCAGTCTTCAGAACGCATTCTCAGCCTTCCTTCCTCTCTGCTTTTTTAGTCTGTCTCAGCCTGCATGTTTCCCAGCTCCCAGACTCCTAAATCAAGATCTGCACTTATCGTCCCTCTGCAGCAACACTGACCAAAAAAGCAAATTACTAAGGGTGTGGAGTAAGGGGGCACTGAAATGCTCTCTGCTGGAAAGATCGTATAGGATAAAATACCAACCTCTTCAAAAGCGGGCTGAGCATTTGCTTTCATGTCTCATAATAGGCTGGTGTTCTATGGTGGGAGCTCTAGGGCAGAGAGAGTCAGATTCACAAAGGTATTTCAGCTGCAAAACTTATCTGGTTTTAGATGACATTAATGCCTAAAGAGGGTAGTTCCTGCGCTTTGGTTTTCAAAAGAATCAAGTGCCAAACTTAGCGATGTTTTTCAGCACCTCTGCCTGTTGCTGGAGTTTCCAACCTTGGTGACATTCAGTATCTCTGCAGCGTCTCCATCCCGTTTTGGCACTGAGCTTGGGCACAGATTGTTCACTGTTCAGCTTCCCCGGTTAAGGCTGCTTCAGTGATGTCCCAGCTTCTTGCTTGCATGTAAAACAGAGGTGAACACCCAGGTCCCACTGATACCCTTGAGCATGTTTTTAGAAGAGGCAAGGACTTGCTGAGAGGTTTTAAAAAACCATTGCTCTGAATAAGTCTGCCTGTTGGCCCACAATCCATCCAGAAAAAGGCAGACAAGTCCTCTAAGCAGGAGTAGGGTACTGGAGAGCAGTACACCACGCTAGAGTTTTCCTCCCATCTGTATATGGCACATGCTGTGGTCTCTTCTTGCTAGGAAGCATCAGTGTTTTGTTATTTTGTTTTGCTTTCCACTCGCTGCTAATACTGTCTTTGCACTCCAGGACCTGCTGAGAAGGGAAGGCAGTGAATTTGGCCCCATGGTGAGAGATCCTTTCTATGTGGTCAGCGCAGGAACCAGGTACGTATATGTTAATGTCCACTTTGTCACTGCAGGATCAGCTCTTGCCATCCTGCTGCCAGCAGCAGTTGTCATGTGTTTACGTAAACGGATGGATCGTGACAAACTAGAGAAAACGTCTGCACGGACACAGTTCTGGGTGTGTTGCGCCCAGCAGAATTAGGAACAGTACATTGCTGTGAGCTTTTTTTTTTCACTATAGACATTAATTCACTATCAAGTCCTCCTCATGTCATCTTGGAGCATGTTTCTGCAGCAAATTTCCAGTTACGTAACTTCCAAAATGTGTTCGATCTGCTGTTAGAACTCGCATCTAGATGCTGTCATAACTTAAGGATTCTAAAGGAAAAAATACCTTGATGTCCCACTCTGTCTGGTTTTCTCCGGTCCAGGATGCTGCCTCCCCAAAAGCAAGTGAACATTTGCATGGACTAAAACTGGGAGATTTCATTTATCTTGCTGAATTGGGAGCTTGTGTTTAGGCTGCTTTCCTTTGTGCAGGCAGGATATTTTTGCTCAGCAACAGGGGAGAGAGAAACGTTTTTAAAAATAGAAAAGTGTGATCATAAAAATCATAATATTAGGACTTATGTAACTATCCACTTAGCAGTGGATTGTTTTGAAGTTAACTAGAACTGAAGTTGATCTTGCTGTATTTACATTTAAATAATAAATAAGATGTTTGCCCTAAGCTCCGAGTGCCCAAACAGCTAACTCATATTACAGTAAAAACCATCAAGAGGGACTAAAAGAATTATTCACAAAGGAGCTCTGTTCCTCAAAAACTTGCAGTAAATGTCAACCCACTCTGTTGTCACAGTGGGAGTTAACACTGCTGTCTCCAAAGGTTTCACCATGCAGCTCTGGGTCAGGAAGCCACAGCTAGAAGTAGAGAAAGGCTCTTAGTCTAGCTGGATCTTACTTCTGACTGGCTGGCTGGTTTTGCCCCTAAGAAGACATAAATGTTGTTTTAGAGGGACTCAATCTGCCTTCAGGCACATCCTTTTATGATTATTTAAAACATACCTGTTTCCTTTGATTTAGTATAACTTTTTCCTTTTTTTTCCTAAGAGAACAATACAGCTGTTTTAGTTCATCCTGCCTCCCCATTTCTTCTGGAGATGGCATTTCATCATTCTCCTCAATAACTACTTGCAGCTTCCTTTTTTTTTTTTTCTCCAACCTATTTTCCAAGTAACGGGATTGAACACCCAGACTGAAAACAAGTTTATTGGGGCACGAAATGTAGGTTTCTCATTTTCATGCTTCACTGCACAAAGATTATTGGCATTAACAGTTTTATGATGTTTCTGCTGCGTAGGCATCCTGCATGCTCTGCAAGGACATTTCTTCTGGGAGATGTGAGGTTGCTTTCCCTTCTTGATAAGAATTGGATTTCCCAAAAGATAGAACAAAGGGATGGGAGAAGACAGGAAAAAGTCCTTGGCTCTGAGGACACAGGGTCCCACTACACAGGCTGCAAACCACTCCCTACGCGCCTCAGCTGCTGAGTGATTTTTCCTATGTTACTGCACCTGAAATGACCAGAAAGAGAACCGGCATGAGTTTTGGAAGCCAGAGGGCTCTCTGATCATTCACTGCTGAAGCCGGCAGAAGTTTTACATTTAACTCTCAGTGAGAACAAGGTCTGAATCCTCTGCAGACTGAAAGGGACAGGTAGACCAGGACCTTACCCATGTGTCAATGATTCACGGAAGGATTTCCGCTATTAGGATACTGTTGAATGTTCACCTGCCCCAGTGTGAGTGAGTATTTCACGGTCTGATTCATGTGGGATTATTGTAGCATCTTTAATCTATCCCTTAAGAGATGCGGTCTTTGTCTGTCCTGTGATTGTCAGCCCAAAATAGCTGGTTTTCTAGACGGTCCTCTCACATCTAACCATCACCATCCTATCGCTGTCTGTAGCATAGTCCATGCATGGGCCTTTCAGGGAAGGCAACAGCAGGCAGTAGGAATTACGCTTCTGGGTTTCCTTGGGATACAGCTGCTTAATGTGCTGGAGAGGAGATGGGACCATCCCTACCACCTCTCTTGCTCAAGGAGGAAAACTGTCACATGGTGAAGTTACAGAAACCCTGGTCAGCAGTCACTTGGTCTGGTCACGTGTGCTCTGTGACTCACGCCCCATGCTTACGCTACTCTCCAGGTGTCATCAATAGCTGTCTCATAAGCACTGTTGGAAGCAGTTGTTGCTCCACCAGTTTTAAAATCCACAGTCGCTTCCACAGTAGGAGAGATCTTTCAATTAGAGAATTACCATCTGGCATTTCTGACAAACACTGAGCATCTGAAAAGAATACACATTGCTACTGTCCAGGAACCACAGACAATACCAAGAGCAGTCTGTCTGGGAAGTTTCCCCACCCCCGGGCAAAGGCTGCCAAATTCTATTCTCAATTACACCAGAATAAAGCCAGAACGACCCCTGTTTTTGACAGAGTTATTCTTAATTTGTACCAGTACATCTGAGAGCAAATTTGGGGCCCAAGTCTCAAACATCACAGATTAGCAGTGTCACATTATTTGAACGATGCATCTCAAGAACAGAAAATACATTGGCAGTAGAGCTGTATTGTATTTTATTGTTTATGGTATGGCCTCATGTTTTTAGGCCATCGTCTCTTGCATCTGCTAGCGCTATTATTACTGCTCATTTTGGTTTCCAGCTAAATAGCTGTACAGGCAAGTAGGTTTGGCTATGTATTCTGAGCAGGATCCTCACTTCAAAGGCCAGGCACTGTTTCTCGGACTCACATGAGGACATCTTTAAAGACCTGGAAGGAATAATTTTATCTGCTGCCTTTGCAGCCTTAACATCCGTTTGCAGTTGAAGTGTATTGGCTTTGGTTTTTGTAACACCTGCCTATCTGAGTGGAGCTCTTTTTTCTAACAGGATTCCAAGATTGTAAGAGCTTTTTTAATTTTTCTCCGCCGCCAAAATAGAGCATTTTTTGGCCTCACTTTGTTCTCGGAGACAGCTGAATCATTTTAATAGCACCTTTCCAAAAGGAGCAGATAATGTTGTGGGGATTTTTGGCCCATAAAGCTGAAATTCTTAAAATTATCAGCAATTGAGAATGGAGTTTGATGGTAGATAATGTCAAGTAGCCTATATTACAGCAGTTGCTCCTAGCCCCATGTGTAACAAACAAAATTCAAAGGAAGGCTGGAAAGGAAGCCAGGCACTTAGGTTTCCCTAAGATTTTTTTTCTATTAAGTTATTGCTGTGATGCTTGCTACATGTATGCACGTGTGTGTGTGATCTAGCACACACTGAAAATGATGGGAGATGGTCAGTGGGAATGGATTTGGCTCTGTGTCCCTCGCATTAGTAGACTGGATTTTACTACCAGTTTCAAAGCAGAACTGCACCTCACCTAGATCAGCAAGCACTGACCCAGGCCTCTGATACGGTTGCATAATTTGCTCATTAAGGAGGTGCACAATAGCTTTCCTTGCTCATTGATTAATTATTAATCTTATCATGGTCTGTCTCTTGGTATTTAGGTCTTTCAGCAAGAAAGAAAGAAGCCACTCAGAAAAAATGGCATTCACAAGTTATTATCCCCATCCTCGCCACAGCAGCGAGGTTGTTACCGGGTCTGCCACGCTGACCGAGAACCACAAGCTCTCAGAACTTTCCAGGCCAGATAGCAGGACTTCTGCATTTGTCCCATCCCCAACAGAGGCAAGGAGTCACTATCCTGAGCAAAAGCAAGGTTTTAAGCCCTTGTTCCTTAGCCTTACTCCTTCTGGATCTGGCCAGTCCTCCCCTAATACTCCCACCCAGACTCCCTCAGACTTCCAGAGTGCAGGTGATGGCCAGGCTCTGAGACAGCACCATGCCAAACGAGATGCTGTTCCCCCTGAGGGCAACGGTAATATTCAGGCACAGTGTTTGGATGGTGTCCAGGATAGATCCCCTGAAACTCCCGCGGAAGAAATGATGTGGAGAAGGAAAGCCGGGCTGCTTCACAGATCCCTCCCGCCCAAAGTGGTGTGGGCTCATTCGGTCAAAGACAACAGCTACCCAAGGGCTATGGTGTCTCCTCCAGTGGCTGGGCCAAAGTTCTTCCAGAGGTGGCAGTCCCTGCCGACACAGAGCAGCACTTCTTCTGACCCAGAGACTCCTCCTCCTCAGGGGACAACCCATCTCCGAATCTCGGAGTCGGGCCTGCAGCTCACGCCCCCGCCATTGCTGCAGGATGATGAAGACGACGAGGTGTTTGTCATGCCTGCCCAGCCCGGTGTCATTGCTTCACCGTTGTCACCCCCACTGCCATCCCGTCCTCTTCCTGAGCTGAGCTCTTGCACTTCTGCAAACGGCACGGAGGAATTCCCACCTCCTCCCCCACCGGTGGCGCTTGAGGGGAATGGGGCAGCTGGAGACAAATCCACCAGGCTCACAGAGGAGGCCAAAGTGAGGTAAGGGGGGGCTGTAACGCAGCGTCTCGGGCGTTGTAGGGCCATATACAGTAAGATATGCAGGGCTCCAGACAAACGTGACTGAGCTCCGCGTGCCGTGATGACCCACCCACAGCTGCTAGCTGAGCGGGAGGCTTGCAGTAGAGTGAGGAGAGGGACAGACAGAGAGACTCGCTGCCGCTAGGCTTTGCTGGCTGCCAAGAGCGTTGTCAAATGATGTGGCCAGGACAGGGCAGAAAGCAAGAAGGCAAAAAGCTTTGTGGCCCATCAGCAGATGCACTGACAGGTGCTTAGCCAGCAAGGCAAAGGAGGTTATGGGTGAGAAACTATCCTGGTCTCATTCTCCCTGCAGTTACCGTATAGATTTCAGTGGGATTGCTTCTTACTCGCTCTAGCTTGAAGAGTTAAAATGGCTGCTGACTCCTTCCAGTTACTGGTTTTTGAGAGAGAACTATGAAAATCCATGATGGTTTTTCCAAACAGTTAGTTTCCCAGAATACATGTTAGGCCTGGCACAGAATAATGCTGTTACGAAACAGTGACCATCTGCCAAGAAGTAACAACACAAATATGTCACAGTCACACTCTATAGTGAATTTTTCCTGAAGGATAGGACTTTGGGCTAGGTGCCCAGCTGGTTTAACTCAGCACAGCTTCCCTTGCTCCCAAGGAGCTGCTCTGATTTCCATCCGGGAAAAATCTGTCCAGGGCTGTGGTAGTGATTAGCTTTTCCAACATGAAAAAGACAAATGAGTATAGGCTGCTCAGGATGGTACTCCCGGGTGGTGAGACGCAATGTCCCCAGCTTGTGAGCAGAAAGCCAAGTGACTCGTCCCTCACTAGTTCTTCCTGTGTTGGAATGACAAAACAGCAGTGTCCAGTTTGAGGGGACAATATGCTTCTGGTGCCAGCAGCTTCATACTGTGGGCCTTTCCATGTTGAAATGAGAAGAAAGACACAAGAATAAGTGAAAGAAGGAAAACTTACTTGTCTTAGGCCTTCACTATGCGTTCACAATGGTCCTGTGTGGTAAGTTTATCTTCAACTCACAGAATTTTTCTGTCCATAGCAGCTTCAAAAGCTTTCCCAAAGCCCCGGCCGAGAGGGAGATAACAGGGTTGGGCACCAGTATCGGTGAAAATAATTGGCCCCTCTCACCGCCTGCATCAAAGAGGACTAGCTCTCCATCTGCTGTGGATAAGCAGCACCCATTACCTGCTTCTACTGAAGGGCCTCAAGGTGCTGATAGACAGCCCATAACTCAACCTGAAGGTAACCACAGGGAGCCAGCAGTCATCGCTGGAGAGTCAGAAAATGGCAGCCTGGACTCCGGGATACTCAGCGCAGCACCTCCAGTGAAAACAAAGAAAAAGACCCCAGAGGATATTAAGTCAGAGGCTCTAGCAAAAGAAATTGTCCATAAAGACAAGTCTTTGGCTGATATCCTGGACCCAGATTCCAAAATGAAGACAACCATGGACTTAATGGAAGGGCTTTTCCCCAGTGGAACCAGCTTGCTGAAGGAGAGCAACATGAAAAGGAAGATGACGCAGAAGAAAGTTAGCAGGACAGCAGTCGAAGATGACATGTAAGCACTGCTTGTTTGGGTGGTGGGCTAACGTCGCAGCAGAACTCGCTGCTTGCTTGCTTTTAAGGACAAGCCTGTCCTGAATTCTTCTGTATCTGTATAGGTGGATGCTGGCAGAGAGTGAGTTTCTCAGTTCCCAGGCGTGAGGACTGGCGAGGCATTTCTGAATGCCCTTTCTCATGAGCTTGGCTGTATGTGCGGCCTTTGAGCTTACCTCTCTGGGCTGTGTAGAAAATAATGCTGAGCTTGGTAACAGGGCAGGAAATGAACCACCTCTGGAGATGTTGTTTGATTTTGCTATGTTAATCGTGGTAATCTGAAGCAATTCAGTCTAAAGCACGGTAACAGAGATATGAGAGTAAAATCAGGACCAAAACAGTGGCAGGCAGAAAGATAATGAGGCCAAATTTTGGAAGGAGGGATGGGGGTGCCACCTTATTACAGGAGGGTGCAAAGATCAGCCCAAGTCCTCCAGTGTGTTTTTTTTAAGACAGAGACTCCCAAGTGACAGCTGGAGAGCCATACAGAAATAAGTTGTAATGCACCGTGCCAGATAAGATGGTCCGTCTATCCATCACGAGCTGAGCTGTGCTGATTTACCTTCAGCAAGGATCTGATCCTGTTAACCAGTCAACATTTTAACAGAGCAGCTGTGCTGTTCTGTGCAGGGGCGAGATATGAAAGCAGTCGACATGCACCCTCTGATGGCAGGAATCGGCCATTTCCTTTGTGGTTAACAACACTGGAAAGGTACCAAAGAGGGAGTGCTGGAAAACCATGGTTTTAGGCATGGGAAAAGGTCGGGGCCAGACTGAACTTCTCCTTTTTTTTCCCTGTGGTGTAGGAGAGAAGAAAAGGAAGCTGCTGTAACCCTGGTCACCTGTCCTGCTTATTACAGTGTTTCAGCACCCAAAGCAGAACTGCTGAATAAAATCAAGGACTTGCCAGAAGAAGTAGGTGAGGAAGAGGAGCTGCTAGACATCAATGAGAAGAAGGTAAATTCAGCACACGCCACCATTTGCTGGTTACATTCCTGAAATAATAATAAGCCCTAAAATGAAGTGCATTTCTATTTGATGTCAGCTTTTGGCAGTCCCAAGTTGCGTGGGGGCTGGGTGCATTGAGGCCACCTGTGAAGCTCCGTTAGGGTGACCCAGATTGAAAGAAGAGAGCTAATCTGAGTACTCACTGCAAATTTGAGTACAGATCTTGCACAACCGTGAGGCGGGTCTGTGTTATGCCAAATGCTGAGCGTACAGGTTGTAAGAGGCAATCCCTGTCCCGTAGCAAGGAAGGAAAAAGGAGAGGTGAAGTGACTTGAGCAAGGACAGCTCGGGTTAGAAATAGGAACAGAGTCCAGCTGGTGACTGCACTGTCTTAGTGTATGAGGTTTCGCCCTAGGATTTTCCTCTTCAGTGAAGCCAGTTCACCCGTTTTACCTGCTGTCTGCACTCACTGCCTCCAAAGAAACATTGGTTACCCTTTTCCCCCCCCACTTTATTGTTTCACTGACCTGCTGAAAGCTGTGTGCGCATCAGCAGCTCAGTCAGCACGACCTCGGTGTGATGACTTGGGTGGAAGGAGAGCAGGGCAGGAGAGGAGGAAATATTTTCCTCTGTTATTGCGGCTACATTTCACTGAGGAATGGCACCTGCAGTTCTTGCTGTAGGCTTGGGTGCTCTGTCTTCCAGGGCTTTTGCAGGGCCTTCTAATTTGCCCATGTGGTTGTCTCACATTGGTTACCTTGTAATTACAGACCTGTTGCGAAGCTCACAAACCCCAAGGAGCCACAGGCAGATACTTGCCTGTCTGTGCCTCCCTTCACACACCTACTACCTTCCTGCAAAAGCTGCTGTGCCTGCCCGCCTGTAAATTTAAAAGTTCCTACATTGGACTGGACAACATAGCACAGCCCATATTTCATGCTGTTTGTACAACGGCAGAGTTTAAACATAGTGAAGGATACAAATATTTGTGCAAGTCCCATATGCTGTAAATATAGCACTTAATTCTTCCTGCACTGAAATCAGGCATGGATTTAAAGAAAGGCTCCCAAACTCAGCCTCTCTGTCAAAGTGCAGAGAATTCACGTGTCTGTGGCACAACTCCACGTTTTCTCTCTGGGTCCTCATCCCCATGCGAAGTGTAAAAAAGCAGAGAGAAGTCATGAGGCTGAGTGATGTTTGCGAGTATGCAATTTGTCCTGCAGCCCTGACTTGGAGAGCTCACCTCTCTTTTTCATATTGCCTTACTGTTTCTGTTCTCAGCTTTCATCTGCTAAGCAAAATCTGTTCCATACCAGGCTTTAATACAATGACAGCTAGAATGGGACCTCCATCAAAGTGCTCTATAACACAAATTATGAGTGCTAAGTGAGTAGATTAGCCCTATTTTGTGGAGCGTTTGAGGTGCAAGTAGGACCCTGTCAAGTCTTTAAGAGCTGTCACACCATGCCACTGGAATAGGCTGGAGACAGTCACCGCGCCTGCCACCTCTTATTTCTGTGGTCCTACACAGATTCTGGGTAGCAAGTCTACACAGATAGATCATGCATGTGTTGCTAATCAAAAGCATTTGCCTAAGGCCTTTGTCTGCTGCTTTAATTATCTGGCCTGAGCCATTGGTTGTAGAGCACCCAGCTTCAAAAGTAATCGCAGCCCCTGCCATGTCTGTAGCATTTGATCGATTCTTGGGGTGCTGTTCACTTCAAAACCGTCTGCCTGCTTATACCAGCAGGAAAGGTAGGGAGTAATTAAACAAGACGAGGCTGCTGCTCCAAGGAGTCGGTGGACATGCTGCAAGCATCTGACAGGCTTGCAAGTAGATGCGAGCCTGCCACGGAGGACAAGTCCCAGGCCTCAAAGGTTACATTTGCATGGAAAAACAGAAATAGATGGGAGCGATTAGGCCCAGACAGCAAGATCTCCCTGGCATGTTTGTTCATGGTCTGTGTGAAAGAACATTTGTATAGGCATTATTTGAGAAGGCAGCCACTCTGAGAGGTCATTTGGATAAACCAAGCTCATTTCCATTGTAAGTATGCAAAGGAGCTATATTAGTTGGCATTTGGGATCGCAGGAGAGTCACTGATTGATGAACACAAAGCAAGTATTTCGCAGTCCCTGTCCAGCTCCCATGTCTTCAGGACAAAGGTACATCCCTCCCAGCAGTCCGGTAGCCTCCTGCTATGGTTGGAGGGCAGGTCTGCACCTTGAGCGAAGCTCCCAGAGCAGGGAGGAACAGCTGCCAGTTCTGAGCAGCTCGGTCCTCCTGTAAACCTGTTGAGGTTAATGCTCAACTTTGCGTCCAGCCCATAGAGTCCTGCTGTAGAGTTCCCCCCGCCGGCATCGTACTCATTGAAAACGGATCGCTTCTTTTGCCCCTTAGGATTTGGTCCAGCAATCAACTGGTCAGGACCTCGGATCTTTCTTTTGAAGGTGGCATTAGCATCACAGGGAGAGGGAAGGGCAACTGTTGGTTCTTGTTTGTGGGTACTACCTGTCCTACTGAAGGGAGAGTCCAAGTAAAGGAGTTTTGGTTGTCCCTTATCCTGGCAGGTGGGATTTGCTCTCTTCTCGCCCTGAACTACCCTGCTAACAAACGGCATGACTTAGAAGTCATTCCAGCATAAGCCTGATGACGTTTGTTTTAAGAGAATATTGCGCACATTTTATTCAGTCTTTGCATATATGTGAAAGCTGACAGTAGGCTGTAGTGCAGCCACCAAACCACGTGCTCCAGAGGATGCACGCAAAGTCTACCATCTAGTGGTGTCTGGCTAAACAGTGCTGTTAACTTCCTGGCTGCGAAACCAGCCTTTTAAACCCCGCTCTGACTGGCCACCCCTGGGGATAAGGGCCAATTCAGAGCAACCCCCAGCCTGACCTGGGTTTGAAGGTCCTTTCTCCTTTGAAGGAGACTGCCTTCCTACTTGAAGTGACCGTCAGTTTTGATGGAAAGAAGATTTTGAGAGAATATTTTCAGGCAACCTTGTGATTTACTTCTATTTCATCCTGCAGTGTTTGTATGCAGAGTAGATTAACATACGTGTAATGGTGCCCCAGCAGTGCATAAACTGAAGAGACTGAAAATACCCAACCCCTGTATGAAGAGCTTTTCCTGCTCTCTGTGCTCTCAGTTCTGAGTAAACAGAAGCAAGAATTGCACGCCCCAGGCCAGAGACTTCTGCTTTTGCCTATGTCTTTCCCCTAAATCCTAACTGAAATTAGGATCTCCAGCACATGTGCAGCACTGCTGTTTCTGGAGTAACCGAACCCGGGGGGCCCCCTTTTCTTCAGCAGTGAAACAGTTGCCAGCATTTTCACAAAATGGGTGTGTGCTCTCCATGTCTTTGCTCAGTCACTAAGTAAATTTAGAGCATCTTTGGTGTAAATGCTCACTTGATGCCCCTCTGCGTGAGGCAGCGCCTGCACAGGCAGGGAGTTTTGGTCACAGTTGAATTTCAGGCTTGCATCTCAACACTGAGGCGGCCAAGTAAGGAGCAGTCAGTAGTTTAGGGTACTATAGGAGGGGAAAATACATAGCAATTCCTTCTTTCTTGCTAAGCCATATGTAACTAGTAAGGGTCAGCTTAGTCTCCTGTCATGCCATTAATACAGCTTAAAGTCATTTTTCTGCCAGTTGTTTTGTGCAGTTCTGGGTCATCAAGTACAACATCCAAACAAGAAATTTCAGGCTGGGGCAGGGAGTGGGGAATATGCAGGAGATGTGACTGTAGCTCTTTTCACTTGGAGACTTTACAGAACCTACAACCTACGTCCTTCACGTGTAGGTAGCTGGGTATCAGAACATGGTACACCAAATCAGATGTCTCTTTTATAAATGTTCGTTGATGGTAGAACAAATATATCTTCATGCAATCTGATGGGGTATTCGGATTATCACCTAGATGTGGAATTTCAGAGTTTTCTCTGTTTCCTCCTTAATGTCATCTTTGTCAGCTGTTGCTGGCTTGACCCTGCTCCTCAGGAACTGTAGCCATATCCTCATGTTGTCGTCATCCGTATGACCAGGGTGATCATGGTAATGACCGATGTGGCAATGTGTTTCCCTTCTGACAGGCTGAGCTCATCGGGAGCTTGACCCACAAACTGGAAATCCTGAAGGAAGCCAAGGAGGGTCTGCTTGCAGACATTAAGATGAATAATGCTCTTGGAGAGGAGGTGGAGCTGTTGATCAGCAAGCTATGCAAACCTAACGAGTTTGACAAGTACAAGATGTTCATTGGTGATTTGGATAAGGTGGTGAACCTCTTGCTCTCCCTCTCGGGACGCCTGGCCCGCGTAGAGAACGTTCTGAGCAGTCTGGGGGAAAATGCCAACAGTGAAGAGCGGGTATGTATCTGCACAGCCATAGCGTCTTGGCCTTTTTCAGCGTGCGGGACAGCTGCAGTCACAAGAACGTGCTTGTTTGTATAAGCTAGGACCTCCAAAGGCTCACAGGAAGGCAGGTGTCTTTCTTAGTGCTTGTGTATAAGCAGTAGCAAACGCGGTTCTGTCTCTAGGAATCTTGGTCCCGGTTTGTAAAAATGTCTCAGATCCTGCGGCTTTTGTCTCGAAACAGAATGGCCGTGTTCAGGACAGCATGTCTGTGACCCGCGGCTGGAGGAAAGGCTGTATGGTGGTGTGCGTCGTGGAACAACCCACTGCCTTTTGCCTCAGTTGAAGCCGCATTTTAACATTCTTTGGGTGGTTGTGAGAGACAAAGCCAGATTTTCCTGGTAGTTGTTGCTTTCAAGCAAATTGTACTGACTTTCTTGGAGCACTTTCTGCCCCCCATTGACTAGAACATTCAGAGTCTGATTCAGTGGGATTCACATTCAATCCATAACGAGGAATTCACCCTCCTCCCCCAGGCTTTTGACGGTATGTCTGGGAGCGTAGCAGCCATCCCACCTCCCCGAGAGGTGGCAAACGTGGTGTCGGGAGGAAGGAGAGGGGGAATCGGTGAGTTTGGTGCTGCTGATACTGAAGCGCTCTCTTGTCTGTGTGCAGAGTTCGCTGAACGAGAAGAGGAAACTGCTGGCTGGCCAGCACGAAGATGCCCGGGAACTGAAGGAAAACCTTGACCGTCGAGAACGGGTGGTCTTGGAAATCCTGGGCAACTACCTCTCTGAGGAACAGCTCCAGGATTACCAGCACTTTGTAAAGATGAAGTCCGCACTCCTCATAGAGCAGCGAGAGCTAGACGATAAAATCAAACTGGGTCAGGAACAGCTCAAGTGCCTGATGGAAAGCCTCCCCACAGACTTCACGCCCAGGGATGCAACAGCAGCAGCTGCCCTAGCTGCAGCACTTGCTACCTCTGCCGGGGTCGGTGGTAAAACACCTCCAGCAGTCTCTTCCTCACTCTAACCTTTCCCAGGTGGACCTGGGATACAGTCCTCCTGCCTGAGTCTATTTAATCCAAGTACTTGGCAGATGGTTCTCTACAAAGACAATGAATGGAGACAGGTTTAAAACAAGATTTTAATGAAGGAAAAAAATAGCAATAATAAAGGTTTTATTTTCCTTTCCTTCCACCTCTGCTTCCTGGAAACTTAAATCAATGTGGAGGGAAATCTCCTCCTTCCAGAGAGGAGGAAGAGTCTCACAACAATTAAACACATTACCTTTAATAAAAAACATGACTTCCTCTCTTCCCTCCCTTTCCTGCCTACCCGGCACCTCATTAAATAATGAAGGATCTAAAAGAATGAAGCCTTAAAAATAAAACCAACCCATTCTACTGAACATTATTGATATTTATATTTTTTAAAGAACAAGACAGAATGTGTAAGTTTTTGTACATACTCTAATCAGTTACTTGATTCTACTTTGTTCTGTATGTAGAAAAGACATTTAATTTTGTATTTTGTGAAAACCTTAACAAAAAGAGGGAACCCCAAAGATAGTCATGCATTAGCTTGGAACATCTCTTCGTGGTTTTGTTGCTGTTGTTGTTGTTGTTTTTTAATATAATAAAGGGCTACCAGAAGATGCTTTAACCTGTTTCAACACATGCTAAATATGCCATTAAGTGGCCTTGTGAAGGAGATTTTGACCAGGAAAATACAATATCTCCTATTCTGGATCTTGTGATACTCTGATTCTGGAGTTTAAACACACCTTTATGAGAACCTGCATCTCAGGAGTCCGAGTTAGCATGAAGTAACAAACTCGGGTCTGGACTTACTGCGGGAGCGTGGGGGGAGCCTGTCTTTGTTTTGAACAATCTAACTCGTGATCTGTGTTACTGTTGCAGGCTGAATGCATTTCTGTGAGATGTGAGAGGGATCTCTAGTGACATTATTTATAGGCCTGTTTTTGTGAAGGGATGATGTACACTAGGATGTTTTTCATACAGCAATACCTCATTTGTCTGAACCCACTTCATCAGAAATTATTTTACAAGCTAGAAGAGACATTAGCTTGAAATCCAATATTCTCTTCCTACCCACAGAAATCATGCACGTGTAATGATAATGTTGTGCACCCTGCTTAGATAGACAAGAGCCTACCATAAAGACTATTGGATTACTTCCGAGTCAGGGCAACCTGTAGTAACTAAATGTGCCTGACTGAACTTTACCGTATCAACTTACCAAGTGCTGGATGATTGCTGCCACTTTGCAGTCGGCAAAGCAGATTGGGGCAGACTTCCTTCTTCTGTATGGAACGTGCTTTCCTCTCTAACGAGCTGCATCACTGTTTAAACAAAATGGCTAGAAGTTGCATGAACAGATTACCACTGTGGCTGATGAGCCAGATTTGGGTCACCTCTCTTCTAACCTTGCAGAGATAGCCTGCTGCAGCAGCGATTCAAGCTTCTCCTTTCTCCAGGGTGTTGCATTGTTCGTCCCAACATATCTTGCCACCAGGACCAGAGCATAGATTTTAGACATGTAGTTTTTAAGTCCATTTGTTTTGAATTTCAACTCTAGCATGTGACTGAAAATTACAATATTCATGGCTATCAGTGCTGATTTTAAAGCCCCTTTTTTTTTAGTAGCTCACATCATAGCTCTTCCACGGGCAGCTTGGCAGATTAAAGAAAATGCCAATGCCCTTCTGTCATATCAAGCATCAATTCTCCAATACCCAAAGGAAAATCTACCTGGGCTTGTAATGCTTTTAGAAGCAGCAAGCCAATTACCTGTGATGACAGCAAACACATCCTTTTATTTACTTCTGAGCTTGAACGCTACTCAGGCTCATACATCATTTCATGAGAACCCTAAGCAGGGGAACTGATTTTTATGCCTTAATAGCTGAATCAAAAACAATACTGGAGGGAAAAGAATAATTGTTTGAGTGGAGTTTCAGGAAAACAGTGGGGGGAGCTGTTTCAAGCCAATCAAAACATTTAATTTGTCTTAAAAAAAAAAATGCTACGCAGTACTTCGCTTTAGTTTATTATATTTAAAAGTTGTTTTAATTTAGATTTTTTTTTGCAGCCACCCTTCCATCCTACGCTTACCAAAACAGATCAAAAAGACTTGGCAAATATAGCAGGCCTTTGTGAACAGCCTGAGACCGGCCAACAGTACATTTTCCATTCAGTCAGTTCTTTCCTGAAAAAGAAAGTCCTGCAATCTACCCTCAGGTCAGGAAGAGCCTTCCATCCAAACAGGGTCTGCGTGTTTGCTCCAGGAACCAGCACTGACTTCAGGGGGAGCACCTTGGGCTGCGCACGCTGCAAGGTCCAGCCGCCTTCGCCCACAGGGGATGCATGATTGACGGCAATCGTCACTCTGAGTGCTGGCATTACGCTGCAAGTCAAGTGGTGGGCAGTCGGCCAGCCTTGTGGTGGTGGCGTATCAGGCTTTACTAAAGAGCATGTAAAACAGTTTCTTTTGTCGGGTTTCCAGCTAAAAATTTTGAGGTTAAGGGTTCATGGTGGTTTACAGGAAACTCAGATGTTTGGCATGGCTCTGCGGTCCAGCAAGTTTGGGGGTTGATGGTGAAAGTCCTATGTGTGCTCCCACTGGACACACAACATGGGCTAATGAGGCGAGAGATAGTTGCTTACATTTTTATAGCAACTTAGCTCTTCAGTTGAAAAATGAGTTAAAGCCTGTATTTCTGTTGTAAGCGCTGGTTAAGCTTATCACTAGGAAAAGTGTCTTTGGACAACTTTTGGTCAAAAATTGCTTTCCTAACTGCAAGGTTTGCTGAGTTTGGTAGGAGCACATCTTGACATGTATTTAAAGGTACTTGAACATTGGCCAAGCCAGTAGATTTACTTCTCCGTGCCTTTGGCAAAAAGGGGAACCTATTCATTGCTCCTTATCCCACCTTGCTTTTCTCTTGTGTTTTTAAAACTAGAGTATAATGGAAATTCATTTCCCAGTGTGATGACGTGATTTCATGGGCCAGGAATACCACGGACAGAATTTTACACTTATTGTCTAGTCCTCGTAAACTTACTGAAACAATCTGAATTTTGGGTCTGGCTACATGAGCTTTTTAGACCTGAACCTATAGCTATGTGGCTGCAGTGGAGAAAGCCGGTAAGATAGATACAGTAAGCATGATTTGCATCGCTACCCCATCCCCAAAATGCAGTGTATTCTACATCCCAGAGCTTGCGTATTTCCCCTTGCAACTGCAGCACGTTAAAAACAAATGATTCAAAACACATCTTGCAGTAAACAGTGGTTCTCAACAGGTGGGCATTTTTGCTAAAAATGAGCCTTATTTTTATAATTGAAACATCTGTTCGGGATATTGGAATGCAATACCCTACCTCCCACCCTTCCGTGGGGACGGCGGCACTGGCTGAGTTTGCCAGCCAGCCTGTGTGGCCTCCCTCTGTAGGTGACAGTGGATGAGACTCCTCCCCAAGTCAGTTCAGAGTACCTGAGTCAAGTGCCTTCTCCAAAGCAGTCTCCGGAGAAGTCCGTCGACTGTTGAAGGATCCTGCAACAGCTACCTGGCGCGTTCAGCTGGCTACAGTCGACGCCTTGCACGGGGTGAAGTGTGCAGTCCCGCTTCAGTAGCTTGAAGAAATATCCTAGTAAGGACAAAGCAGTTGTTACACTTTGGACATACGTTGCCAGTTCAAAGTAAAAGCTAGCTGTACAAAAGCAACCGGGTGCCTCATTGCTTGTTATGTTACATTGTGTTTGCACATTACAGTTAGGAATATAGCATTTTTCCTGAGTCAGCATTCCTTAAATTGTTATCTTCAATTTCCAGCCAGTTTCTGAGGGACCTCTCAGGAAAAAGGCAGATATAAATCATCGTTGCACAGCGTCCTGCTCAGGCTGTAGCCTTGGTGCTAGTGAGCTGGGGTCCACTTTTCCTGGGCTTTGAAAGTAATCAAACTGCATTGCTGTCATAGCACCCAGACCCGGCACAGGGGAACAGAAAAAGATGGAGGCATGCATTTGCACCATGATGCTGTCTATTGCGCAGGATATTGAAACGGGACTTTTAAACCTAGCTGTCGGTAAGTCCTCACATGCTTTTACCAACATGCTGTGCGTACAGTCTGCTCTGCAATGCTGTGCCACGTGATATAAGCACCATGAAAATCTAGTCATCTGACCTACAATTTGCTTTTTTCATCAGAGCCCTTGGGCAATTGATGGTCACAAGGAATTCACGTCAGATGCTTTCCTCAAGACTAAATCTAGTAGAGAGTGTTCACATGCTAGGGTCTGTTGGTTGTAAGTTTATACACAAGATCTTTTGTGAAGGTTCCCTATAAAATCGGTCAAACACAGAACACAAAAATAGTTTATGCATCAGGCCTGATCCATCATCTCTACAACTCAGCCACTGTCGTGATTGTTTAGACTGGTAAGTAAGAGAAGCAAGCAAATCAGACTGGATATCATTTCGTACTCACTCCACACAAATCCTGAGCAGTGATTTGTCATTTGCAAAATGAGAAACAGAGCGAGCTTTTTATAGGAGAGCCCGTGCTTTAAATCGGTACGAGCAAACTAGGGGCATATGTAGAGACCTGATCCCCAGGTTTCTCCATGCCTTATTCAACCATCCAGCAAGCCAGCGTTTACATCTGGGCTTGATTCATGTAACAGCTGTTTCTTTCTTTATATCCCTTCCAGAGGGGATGTATGCTGACCGTGACATGGCGTTACGGTTTGGCTGTGTTCCTACAGGACTGTTGCTCGTGCCTCTGCACATAAACTAAGTATCATACGCCTCTTGTGTATTGCAGGGTTTTTCTAGCAATGTGTTACCGAACAAACATTGTTTGTGTTGTGCAACTGACTGTATTTTTGTGGCCAGAGTGGTCTCAGTCTAGGAGACAGTCCTTTCCCGCCTGGTTTGGCCAGACTCTGCTGTCCCTCTTCAACACAAACTGCAGAAATAGGCTGAATTCATGGCGTCAATTAGTCCAGAGGGTGCTTGCCGGATGCTTACATGCATGCATCTTATGCTGTTGCTTATGTGCATACGGTAACACAACCTGTCCAGCTGTAGTTCTGGCTTTTGTGCAACTTGCTGTGCGTTAGTGCTAAAAATCCTTGCAAAAATCTGCTTTCTTGTTGCCCGTTACAAGATGGCGGGAAGCTGGAGCTGGCCAGGCTCAGCACCCTCCGCTGGGCTTGTGGGGGGTGTCAGCGCAGCTCTGCATGGATTGGGATTTGCAATTAGGAAAAAGGGCTCATTTTCCACTACATAGAAAAGAAGACATCGTACACGTGAGACAGGCAGCTTTTTCCTCTGTGATTTGCAGCTTGAGACCATGTGTTTCTGCTAGGGTTGCTCTGTGAGCAGATAACCTTCAAACGAAACAAGAAAAGCCAGCAGTGCTTCTCTCGTTCATGTTGGTTTTACCATTAAATGAATTTTTAGGACTGAAACGCAAAAAACCCAAACACATAATTCAGCTGGGGACAATAAAAGCTAGTGAAAGCGTGAGCAAACACTGAGGAACTGAAGAAAGGGCTGACGAGGGACCTGCTTTTGCACAGCTTGTGCCACAGGTGTTTTGCTGAGCTAAAATAAGATTGTGATTAAGAAAAGGATCCGGGCAAGCTTAGAAATAAGGGCATTTGAAAACACAAAGCTATTGCAGGCAGTTTTGGAGGAGAAAGTGGCTTTCTGCAGAAGTTTCTCTTGGGTCTCCAAGCTGGTTTTGTGGCGGGCGCCATTTTACCTCACGAAGGGGCTGGGTGGGGCCGCCCCAACCGCCTCGCCATCTGTCGCACGCTGCTGAAGGGAGCACTGCAGCAGGGGGGACACGGCTCCAGCACCCGTCCCTCACCAAAATCTCCAAAAATGACAGCAGGCCTTGCTGCCCACCCCTCCAGGTGTGTTTTTACAGCTAGCACCTGTGAGGTAATCAGGGCTAACGAGGAACACCAGGGCTCAGGGCAGCCAGCCAGGAGCCCACACACAAGGCACTGCAGGAGGATGTGCACCTCAGCCTGAAGCATGTTGAGAAAAAGTGAGTATGTATATATTTTTATACATTTTTTTTCTCATGTGGGAAGGCTTTGCAGCCTGCGCCTGCCTGCTTGCACCCGCCGTGGAGCAGCTGGGTTGGGGTTGAGGGGGAAAAACATCCCAGTTTCTTAGAAAGCATTTGCGTTGGAGGTTTGGTTTCCACAGGGGTGCCCTCAGAGGAGAGGCCCCAGCATGTGGGGATGTTAGGGTGCGCTCATCCAGCGGATCTCAGCATGGCTTGCAGGCCCAGTGGTGTCCCCCCATCGCATGGCAGGATTTGCCCTCATCCCTTGGCTCCTGTCCAGAGGCAGCTCACCACCATCTGTACCTGTCTGACCCCAAGGGCCTGGTATCCCACGCCAGCAGCATCCAGCATTGTACTCAGACCTCCCATCGTGCTACAAGGAACAGGGAATTGTGTAGTTAAGCTTTCTCGTGCTCTGCACCAGAATAGGGGGCCAGTTACCAGGTAATGCAGCTTATGGTTTGAGGCTGACTTTCTGAATCTAAGTGACAGCAGTTCGCTTTGGTTTGTACATGTTGAAACTGGGGCCAAGGGAGTGGCAGGTGAGGAGACAAAGGAAGAACATGACTGTCAGCACACTGAGCGCTCTTGCAAAGCTGGCTGGTGGTCACCTTGTCATTTTGTACAACACTTGTCAGTTGATTTCTTATGTCTGTTGTTTGGAAGAAATTGTCTTGAACCATTTTGCTTGTAAATTCCACTGGGAAGTGACCCAGCTGGCTTCCCACACCCCACCACAACCTGGATTGCCCCTCAGCTTCCCTAGCACTCTCCTTCCACACACTGCACATACTTAAACCATGCACAGTTTCTGGGTGCACAGTGTCCTGCAACTTTCTTTTGAGGCTGTGCTAAACAGTGTCACACGCGTGCTTGCATAGCTACAGAGTCACTTGGATGGCCTATTTCTGTCAAGTGAAGTTAATGTGAATTGCTCAGGGAAAAGTTATTTTTTGAGACAACAAAGCCGCTGGTCTCTCTCAGCCATCACTGCTTTTCTAGGTCCTGCATCTACTGCTTCCAAACTAATCTCTTCCACAATTGGGTACTTATTCTCTTCCTAGACATGAGGTGGTAACATATGTCACTTAACTTGTGTTGATAGAATCATTTAGGTTGGAAAAGACCCTTAAGATCATCAAGTCCAAACATAACCTAACACTGCTAAGTCCACCACTAAACTATGTCCCTAAGCACCACGTCTACAAGTCTTCTAAATATCTCCAGGGATAGTGACTCAACCAGTCTGTTCCCTGGCCAGCCTGTTCCAGTGCTTGACAACCGTGAAGAAATTTTTCTTAATATCCAATCTAAATCTCCATGTTACAACACAAAGTCTCACAGCTGTTTTCCAGAGTTTTCAAGGTCCAATTTTCCCTCGCCATGATGCTGTAAGGAAATAAAGTAGTGCAGCTTTGATTCCTGGTGAATAGCCAGTGATGGAGGCTGAGTACAGATTAACAAACTTGCAGGATTCAGCAAATGCATCCCTCTCAACAGGGATCAGTGTTGTAGTGGTGGTGTTCCCCTCCCACCTCAGTCTCTGTGTTCAGGCAACCTAGGGGCAGATTCTTCCTGCCAGCTCTTGGCTCCTGTTGGGATATGCTGCTGGACTGCAAGACTGACTACGCACTATGCAGGATTTAAATAAAAAAAAGAAAACCCACACCCTTAGGCCATGCTGTGGTGCTTTCTGCTCCTCCCCAAAGCAAGCAGGGCTCAAGGTCCTCCCAGAGATACTGACAAGCTGAGTTCACCACACACTTCCAGGAGAGCATACTTGGCAGGGACCAGCCCTGCTTTTACATTCCCTGTGACCCTCTGCCTGCAGCAGGGCTTAGTATTCTTGCTCTCCCAATTGCTCTAGCAGAAGAGAAGTCTTGCCATCACTCTAGGAGCCAGCCAGGGCACTCTGCATCTACCCTGCCTGTTTACCAGTGTCACTTATAGGAACAGGATTATTTATAGCTCTGGGACATGGGAGAGCAAAACTCAAGAGGCAGGAAGTGCTGGCAAAGGCATGCTTCCTTCCTACCCTCTCTCCTGTTTTGTGGTCTCCTTAGTGGTAACTGCCAGTGTTACAAAGCAGGATAAGCCTAATTGACTCCTGTGGAAAATACAAGAGGGGGGTAGCCGCCATGAAGGGACTGTTTGTACCCTGAGCATAGCAGTCAGGAGGAACACTTGTGGCTAACCTACCTAGAAATCAGGACTGCCAGCTTAACAGGCAAAAAGGAGATCAGCTTTACTCTTGTCACTGAGTGACATACACCTCATCTGATCAGGGCAGCCAGGAACACAGACAGCAGAGAGACCAGCCATAAGCTCTCCTGTGCCTCTGCAACATAAGGACCTTGTACTTTTTAAGTGCTTGTACACTTCATTTATCTTGCCTTCAGTCAGATAATGTAACACAGGGATAGAGGGAGAAACAAGAGAAAAGCCATCCTTTTTTCCCTAACCTCCCACCCCAAGTACACATAGCCTTCAAAAACAGTCTCAAGACTTACTTGACAAAGCAAAGCATCAGCTAGACTTGTCTCATCCTTTGCCTCGTAAACACATCTTATCCTGTAAATAATGCAGTATATGCAGGACAGGAATTATAAGCACCATTATCTGTGCCCCTGTAAGTGTCAAATGAGATAGTCCTGCAGCATGGCTGAGCTCCTGCCATGCACGGTGCCTGCTATCTCTGTCCTACTCCCAAGCAGGAGGTAAGTTACAGCAAGCTCTTCCCCACCCTCCCAGCAGGTACATAGTGGAAACTTCTGCTAAACTTTGACACTGCAGCAGAGCCCTTCAGTGTGTTCCGCAGACACACATACCTCCCCAGAGGGGCAGGTGCCCAGAAAGCCTCCTGCTTACTTGCACACCAAGTCCCTTGCTATGACTAGCTGCATCAGCTCTGGAGAATAAAGAGGAAGAGTCCTGTCTATCCACAGTCACCACATCTCTGCCCACAGGGTGACTGGCAAGACACAGCTACAACTTACACCCTTCTGGCAGAGGTGCAAGAAGGCCTCCTTAACAAAGGTTATCAGACAGCAGAGAGAAAAGGACATCAGTAAAGTAGGAGGCTCCCCCCTCCAAATTACATACCCCCCCATCACTCATGGCGATGCCCAGCTCTGGGGCAGCTGCTGCAGTACAGATCTGGACAGTGTTATTGCCATGCAGCAATTGTGCTGACAAGAAGGCAAGAGGCTTACAGCCTATCAGCCTCCCCATAAAAAGCCTTCAAATGGATGAAACTCTGCAGTGGTATTGCCCCTACCCAAGCACCTGGCCCAACTGCTCAGCTGTTCAAAGGAGCAGCAAATGCAGCCCTAGTCTACAACAGCCCCACTGAGAGAGATTAGCCAACAGGAGTCAAATTCCACCACTTCAGCAGCATTTGGCCAAGGAAGACCTCACCAGCACAGTCAGTTACCAGAGCAGTGTTGTAGCTTCAGCAGTCACAGAGCCAGCCCCCAAACCTGGGCAGCCTGCCCAGGCTCCCAGCTCTCCACAGCACACGTGACTCCTTTACCTTTCATCAGGTCCTCAAATGCTGCAGCAGTCCCAACTCCAGCCCCATCTTGGGTAGGCATGGCTAGCATGCAGCTGGGGAATAGCAGTAGCAGACACACTCCAAGGCATTGCAGGAGAAGAGCAAGAGGTTGTTAGAAGAGACTGTTTTACTAAGCTTTTGTCTTTTGTCTGCCTAACAGCAACTAGTTGTGCTTGGTGTGCTCAGGATTTAATACATCTGGTAACCTTGTTCGATACAGCCCTCAGGCTGCATCTGGCTCTTAGCAGCCAAGTGTTACAGATGCTGACCCACAGGCTGTTACATGGCCTGTCACCCATTCCTGACATGTTGCTCAGCCACTGACTTCATGGTACAGCCTGATACTGGGTCTCTGACAGTGCCAAAACCTCAGTTCATGAAGCAGCACGGACAGCCTGGATCCTCTCAAGACCTCAGGCCTAAGCTTTCTTTCAGGCTTCACCTTTTACTCCATGTCTTCTCCCCTGGCCAGTGCAGTTAGCCTGACTTACCTGCTTTAATCTATTCCTTAAGTACACTGTGCCAGCCTGCAATGCACCCAACTGCTGAGCATGTTCTTGGAAAGCAAAGCTATTTGCAAGAGCACAAGCCATGCCCTGTTCCCTGTCAGTCCCCATCCCAAGCAAGGAGATGTGAGCAGCACTTCTTGGTCCGAGATGGCACAATGCATGCCCAATATACTCTTGTTTGAGCTTCCCTGGCTGGGACTAGTCCCAGAGTTTAGAAGCCAAACAGCCAGGGACAACTCACTGCTGCAAACAGGGTGAGGGGAGCAACTACTGCTAAGGTAGCTTTATTCACAATAAATCACACTTTGCCTGCCACATGGTCTAATTCAGTACCACCTGCAAGGCCACAGTGTAAGTAGGCACATAGATGGATACATACCCCTTCCCACTGCCCACCCCTGTAGCACACCCAGGAGCAGGCAGATTAGAGCAGAAAATAGCAGAAGCAGCCGCCATTGCAAGTTTGGGTTTATTTCACTATGCAGGGGGGAGAAAACAAAACAAACCAAGCTATAGCTATTCACTGAACTTAATGGCTTTGACTTTAAAGTCACCCTCCACAGCCAGGTATTCAATTTTCTCCATGCCCAGCCGATTAGGGAACTGGAACTCCACCTCAGCCACCTTCACTGTTGCCTCCGTTTCATTGAAGGAGATGCAAATCTGTAGAGAGCCACAAGAAGGAAGGCTAACACATCACAGATCACAAGCCTCACCCCCCCCACTACCTCCAGTCTGGGTGCAAGACAGATGAGGTGGCTGCTGGTGTCAAGACCACAATTACTAGCTCAGCCTCCTCCCTGCCCAGCAGGGGCATGGAGGGGAAGAAGCTTGTTTGCTCTGCCCCAAGGTCAGCTCCATGCCTCTGCAATGAAGGGATGAGACAGACCTGGTCCGAATCTCAGGTCAGTGTTTTAATTGCTCTTACTTGTGTGGCTTGCAAAGGAAGGCCAGAGTGGAGCACTTAACATATGAGCTGTTGGGCATTGGCTTGAGCAGAGCACGCCTAGACAGTTGGTTGCCTTCAGCTGCGAGACTCTTCCCCTGTTGCTTATTCCCCTTTCTATGCCTGCTCCTTCTCCACCACAGAGGTAC
Source organism: Harpia harpyja (assembly GCF_026419915.1). Lineage (NCBI taxonomy): Eukaryota > Metazoa > Chordata > Aves > Accipitriformes > Accipitridae > Harpia > Harpia harpyja. The sequence goes on from NC_068941.1 coordinate 2,834,280, forward strand.
AAGGCAGCATTAAAAAGCTGTGCCCTTGGCCCTTTAGTGCTCCATGCCAGGGCCTTGCACACACCCCCCCCCCGGGGCCTCACCTCAATCTTGTCACCATGCTGGAAGGGAAAGTCAGCCTTCCTGTCCTCCTCACCCCACACGCCATCCTCCTTCGAATTGCACACAACGGTGTTGACATCCCCGTGACAGTTGAAGCGAGGGTTGAAATGCAGCATGAGGGTGCTGCTGTCCTTCCCTACATTCACAGCAAATCTGGGGAAACAGAGACAGTGCAAAGGAGGTGCCTGCTCAGGAGCAGCTCAGGCTTCCCCCAGCTCCACGTCAATCTATCCACCATCTCCTTACTCACCCTTTGGCATCAGACAGGATCTTCCCTTTGACCTTGATGCACTCACCAGGCTGGATGTCCAGCTGAGTAACAACCAGTCCCTGCAGGGCCAAACCAGAGGAGTTAGTCTGTCCTGAGGCAAGCCTACCAGCCCTGCTTGGGCCAAGGCACAAACCAGCTCTGGCAGACCCAAACGCATTCATGGTTTCATGCTAGAGGAAGGGTTAAGCCAGGCCACCTGCCTGTCTCAGCCCTCTACCAGGGAATCCTAGTTGACCACCACCACCCTGTTGGGGTCTCCCACTGCACTAAGCAACATAAGCTGACAAGGCGGTGATTCAAGCCAGTGTAACAAGAGTAGGGTACAGGCACTGATTTACCAGCTGCTACAGAAGACATCCTTGCAAGCAAGCTTGCACCTTCAAGTCAGCAGTGGCCAGAGCTATTAGCATAGGATTAACCTTAGTTACGAAGCTTTTCTAACACTAGGTCTCACCCCTTCCCTAGGAGGGTCTCCAAGCAACAGGAGCCACCAGAAAAAGTCTCTTGTCTTGACTTAAAGCAGCCTACACAGAAAGAGAGGCGTCAGGGGAACCCACTTCTGGCTGCAGCTCAGTAAAGCAGAACACACCCCCCCGGGAAGCTCCCCCTGCAGGGAAGAGGGCTTGATCCTTTTCTCTGACCCAAGTTATTCACTCCCCCAGCCACATACCCCCAAAATAGCGCTTAACATCACCAACCTCCCTCAGCTGAGAGGAAAATGCTGCCTGGTGAGGTCAGGCATAACTCAAATCATGCTTTGCTGCCTGTGCTCCAGGCCCAAGTGCAATGATGCTGAGCTCCACTTAACCATATGCCAGATGAAGCAGGGAGACTAATTTCAAACTAGTTATATTGTTTACTTGGGCTAGTTCTTGCCTGGCTTGTGCAGGCCCATGCCCAGCAGCTGTAGGCTGCTGGGGAGCCCACTACTCCCCTAGGACTGCCACCCAGCCCCAGCGGTACTTGTCCTCATGCCTACTCCCTGCTTTGCCCATGCACAGACGGCTAAGGTCGGAGTTCCCCCCGTCGCTAAACCGCTTATTGTCGCAGCACTAATGCTGCCTTCTGGCTCCATTTCTAGTGCAGTGCTGGAGCACAGCCTGAAACACAGCCTCAATGCCCAGGGGGTCTTTTAAGGAAAGGAAAATTAGGGGGGCAGGGGTAGGTTGGACTACGCTGCCATCCTGCTTTTCTCTGCTGGTGCATTGTTTGTGCAGCCCTATATCCAAAAGGCATTTTTCCAGAAGGAAAACACACAGTTTAAGAAAAAAAAAAAAGGTATAAAGGGTATTCAAACTGTAGAGTTGCAAATGATCCCAAACTTTCAGAGTACTCAAGGATAAAAACATGCATTAGAACAGCTTCCCCACTTAAACAACAGGCTGGAGAAGAGGAGGAGAAGAAAAACGGCTGGTCAGCCCTAACTCTTCCTCCCACAGCCACCTATCAGTCTAGCATTTCCGCTCAGCTAATCCTTTTCTCCTCCTACCTCTGGCACCAAGCCCAAAACCCACACGCAGCCAAACCCTAGCCCTGCTTGGCACACCAGTCCAGCTCGAAGAAGGCACTCACTTGCTCCATGCTGCAGCCCCCACCAGGCAGGACACCCCCGAGCCCCTGCTCCACGCACCAGTGTGACTCAGCGCCCAGCTCCCGCAGCTTAAATCACTTGGGCAGGACCATCACGTGATGGAGGGGGATGCGAAGAAGGGGATCGATTGCAGCTGTGTGGGGCTGGAGCTTTCCCAGCCATTTAAAGTGGGCAGGGGGAGATGTCTACTGATACCGTTCTCTGCGGGCAGGATGTGGATGATTTTAAAAGCTAGCGATTGTTTGCTTCTGCGTGATCCTAGAAATCCTTACTGTAAGCTCTTCTGGCTGCTACGCGCTCTATGTTGGCTTTTATCGCGGGAGCCCGAGCGTGGCTCTGCGCCTGCAGCGAGGTGGCTGCTTTTCGTTAAGCGATCCCTGGCTAAAATCAGGGTTGGAGTCCTCGTGTTACTGCTGCGAAGTGATCGCCTCTAAGAATATGTGTGTGTGCATCCCCCCAGCCCAGCCTCATGCCTGCAAGGAGCCTGGACTGACAGGAGCCCCTGGGTACGCATCATCACTGCTTGCAATTAAATGAAACGCAAAGGTTTGCTGTATTCTATGCCAGCATTTAAAAAGTGCCTGAAAGTTAAGGTTGTTTGTGTCGGGCACTACTAGATGTGAGAATTCAGGCTGCAGCTTTTGAAAAGTAGCATGATCTTGCTGGTTGCATTCCAGTTGCAAAAGATTCCAGAGGGAAAAGAGAAATGCTTTGTTGGTGGAGCAAGAGGCCAGGCAGGGCTGAGCGCAGCCAGCAAGAAAGGACGCTGCATTCCCGGCTAGTCTCTAAGGCCTGCTTTTCCCGTTTCCTATGTCCCTTAAAAGCACACAGCATGACTGCCCCGAGGGTCTTTGCAGGGCAGGGAGGTGAAGATGGGAGCAGCTGCAGTGCTTTGTGGGTCTGTGTGACTGGATCAGCTGGGTGCCACTTGTAGCTTTGGATCGGCTTTAGCAGGGTGCTTGGGCCTCTGTGCCTCAGTTTCCCTCATACATGAAGTGACATTAATGACATGCAGCTCCACAGTCCCCCTTGTAAAGCTTCAGTCAGAGCTGCTTTATAAAGGCAGCACGCTACTTGTTGGTTAAGCCATGACGAGCCTGTGAGATACCTATCTGCAGATAACTTTAGGAAGCGCTGCACAGGGCAGCTTGTGAAACAGCGCAGGCATTTATGGCTAGGTAACAGGAGGAAACATGCTGTCCTGCAGGAGGCTGCTGGAACTTCGTTAGAGCGTGCTCGCTGTTATACGAACAGCATCCTGACTCCTGACACCATCCTTTGCTTCACATACCCCCACACCCATTTCTGAACATTCACGTAGCATTTCAGCATCCCGTATGACTCCGGGTGAATCAAAGCCAAGCTGTGTTTGAACTAGAAAGTCACGAGCCTGAATTGGAGCCCTGTGACTGGGGTGTATAAAAGAGGGCAGAATGCTGACTGAAAGTACTGTAGGGAAAATCCCGCACACGCTCTCGCCTCCAACTAACTCCCTGGCCATCCTACGCATACACAAGAGCCACACTGAAGTCGGGAGTTAACTGCAGGAGCAGAGTTGGAGCAGGTAACAAACGTCACCGAGAACAGGCCCCCTCCACACACAGTTTGGAGAAAACCCAAGTAATTCCACCTTAAGTTTGCCCCAGTCTCGAGCACGATGTTAGCTGGGATCATGTGTTACAGAAAGGCTTTAGGCGCCTGAGTTACTGGGCAGTTGTTCCCCTGTTCGCTGCCACGTGTGAGGCGTTGAGCAAATTCTGTTTGTTCGGTTGGGGTTTTGTATTTGTTTTCCATTCAGCTCTGTGAAATCCCTGGAGACTTCTCTCCTCCTTTCAGTGCCGCAGCACTTCTGGAGAAAGAGCTGCTGGCAAGGGGAGTTGTGGTGCTGGGGCCATGCAGTGCCATAGTGTTGGCCCCTCTGACTCCCGTTCTGAAATGCACATATCTTGTGAGCTGTTTTTCTGGCCTGAAGCCTCCTCCTCTGACCCTTTCCTTCAGACAGGGCAATACGTTTCTAACAATACGCGGAGACCGCGCTGTTTGTTTTCCTTGAGTGCTTTGCACTGGCAGCCTAGTTGGTTTAGCAACAAACCCTTTGGTCTTGTCCCCGATGTAAAGCACTCCTGGTCTGAAGCCCTTGTGAAATCAGTAAAGTGTTTATTCTCAGACTACAATGCTGAGATGCCCAGCTGCCCTCCATTTTTCCTAGGGATTAAAGCCAAGGGTGGGGAGGCAGAAGAAAGAACATCTTCCCTTTTGCAGCCTCCAGTGCGAAGAAATGGGAGAAAATTCCCCAGTGGGTCTCCTTCCCTTTCAGAGGGTTTGTAAAAGGAGACAGGCTGCAAAGCAAGGCCATGCTGCCCAGCCCCACCCCATCAAGGGTGACCGCAGACCTTCCGCACGACACGAGGGAGAGGACACCTTGCACTGCCCGCAGAGAAGGGCCTCGGCCCCGACACACTCTGCTTCCTGGGATGGGAGTTGTGTGCCCAAGGAAAAACATAAAGGTCACAGCAGGCAGGCAGAGGATTAGGGTGTGCTTCAAAGGCCTGGGGTGGGGGGAAAGGGAGAGATGCTGCCCTATGCAAGCTGTTCTTGCGCCCCACGACCAGCAGGTGATGTTCTGAGAAGAAACCCTGGGCAGAAGACAGAATGAGCCCAAGAAGAGCCCAAGTTAGCTTTATCTGGATTGTAGTAAGGGACTGGAACATGTACAGGCCCTGAGAGAGAGTAGTTGGGGTACATGAAGCGTTTGTGTTCCCATTTCCAGGAGTTACTGCTCTCTCCCGTGTTTGGGGAAGAGTTTTGCGCCCACCAGGCACCTCTGGAAGAAGCAGGGAGAGAAGAGTCATCTCCTGCTCATCCAGAGAGTGATGCCCAGGGGAATTTTCCCCTGTGGGGAAAATTAAGGTTGCCCTCCCAGCACCTGGCCTTGCAGGCTTGCTTGAGGGCTTGGGGCCCTGCCCAACACCAGGTCCCCAGCCCAAACTCTTAATTCATCACTTGATTTGCACAGGCTGAAGCCAGACAACTGGCCAGTCCGATTTTCTTGTAACTCCCTAGAAATGTCCCAGATTGGCTTTAGGAAAAAAGTAAATACCAAAAGGATGTAGCATGCTGATTTTTACTCTTTTTAATCTTCTGCAAGAGGAAATACACCCTAGCCCTCGGCAAGTCATATCCCTGGCTAATCAGTCCTGTCATTAGAAATGGCTTACCCCTGTTTTTGAAAGGTCTAAGAACACACCTCTGCTGCTAGCTTACTCAAGGACAATGGTATATTCTCCAGCCTGCGTGACAGGGGGTACAGAGACCAGCGCCACTGGCTCTTCAGTACGTGTGCCTGGTTTGTCTTGCACCGAACACCCACACACTGGCAGTTGTCGATGCTACTTATCCTTAGTTATTCATTGCTGTAGCTGAGGAAGAGGCCCCACTTCTTGCCGAAATAGTGAATAGTAGCTTTCTCCTCCTTTGGAGGTGGCATCTGGCCCCAGTTCCAGCACAGCAGTAACATACGTGTGCCTCCCTGGGGCAGCACCAGTGCTTCAACCATTGCACCAGTGGGAACACACCACTGAATCACTTAGGCTGGCCAGGGAGGGAGGAAAACTGCTCCAACTCACTCTCACTGATGCAAGGGTTATACTAGTAAAATAATGACAAGAAAAACTCCTCACCCTTTTCCAGTGAGAGCTAAAGCTTACAGTTTGCTTTAAGTTGGGGGGGGTTTTGCACTTTCTTTGGGGAATATTTGTTCTTGTGGTTGTAAATTCATTCTCAGTTCATCAAGCAGACTGCACCTTTCTCTTGCAACTGTCTTCAGGGAGTGTTTGTGTCAGTACTGTCTGGATGGGATCCTGGTCTCACCAATAGCCCCTGGCTACTCTTGCAACCTAAATATTATGCTGCATAATAGATATACACATTATATATATATATACACACATACAAGGCTGTTTTCTACCTCTTCAAATATCTGGGGACTTTAACTTAAGCAATCCTCTGCTACTGCTGTTGAAGTGTCTGATTCTTCCTGTTTCTCCATAGCATGTTAGTTGGTCTCCTCTGAGAAGTTTCTGCCTTTTTGCTTAAGTAGTCATAACCCCGTGAAAAGTTCTGTTGCACACAGTTTCTCTGGACCCTTCTGCATCAAAGGTCCCTTGCATGGCTGGCTAAAACAATGCTCTCGCCACCATGGCATCTTCCAGCCCTATGCTGTCCATGGGGGAAACTTCAGGGTTGGTCTAGAGACCGCAGGGGAATAGAGCTGGTCTCCCGAGAAAAATCCTTAGCCTGCTCCTGAAAAACAAAGGATGACTCTGGAGCCATAGTCCAGTTTGGCAGGAGGTTGAGAGGCCCTCCCAAAGCCTGCAGGCACTGGGCCTCCCAAAGCACTGCTTCAGAGGGAAGTGTGTGCCAGGAAGAAGGGCTGAACATCCAGTCCACCCTGGATGCCAGCTGAGGTTGCATGGCCACACGTCACTACAGCATTTTCATCCCAGAGGGTTTCCTGATTTCAGATTTCCCTACATTACAAGGGAAGCACCTCTATTCCAGCTTCATTATAAATTAAGTTAATTATAAAGAACTTCTTGCGCTATCTCAAAGTGATGAAAGGAGTTTGCTGATCCCATCAGTGGGATTTGAAGTATGTCTCATCATTTTATTTCCCTCATTAAGACTGACCCAAGCTGACAATCCCTGTGTTTCTCTCATCTCTCAGTGGATTAGATTTAACTAGAGCAAATAGCTAACTACCCAGGAGAACTAGGCCTTTGCTACATTGGACTCATTTCACTTCAGCACCTCTCCCCATACCTTTCAAGTTTGCAGGTGGCAAACACCTCTCCTCAGAGTTTATTGCCTCATCTCAAAGGAGCTGTTTGCATTTGTTCCCCATTGGGGGTCCCCGCTACTCTAAACTTATGAGTCCAGGTATATCTTTTCCTCCTCTTGGCAGCTCACCAGGCAGCAGGAAAATTAATCTCTCCTCCAAAGTCATCACGCTTGCAAGAAAGCAGTAAAAAGCAGTGTGCTGCCCCACTGCTGTACACTGTCAGGCTGCACTTCTACCTGCCAGGCCACTCCTTTTCCCATTTCTTACCCTACTAGAGTGCAAGACCCATGTCACCTGGGACAGAATTGCCCTTGGTATTGCCCTTGTTCCCCTGTGACACCATGCCCCAAACAGCAAGATCTTGTCCTGGAGCTGGAGGCTGTAGCAGCTACTGCAGTATGAATTCATAGCAGAGACCACAGGTTACTGACCCTTCAAGTGCATGTTTTCTAGAGGTCTGTCAACTCTGGCAGTTTTAAGCATTTATTTTTTCTTAACAACATTGTTGTTTACTTTACATCTATGACCACGTTGCCAACTTCTGCAACAGGAGACAGACCCTGAAACACTTTTCACTGGGGTATCACAGTAGGATAGCAGCACTTCCCAAGCCTTATATATTCCTGTGGTCTAGCTCCAGACACGCTGGCTTTGATTTGTAACTCATGATCAGCTGCAAGGCAACTTGGGGGCTGGGGGAAGATGGCAAGCTATGCCATTCCCTATCCTTAACAAGCTGAATAAAATCTGTACAGGCCTTCAAGTTGTTTACATGGTATGCAAGAGGTGAGGAAAGCTAGAAGGGAGTGCATCTGCAATGCCTCCCCAAGGTACTCAGGCACTAGAGCCAGTTAGCTGGGTCTGGACCCAATGTGAGTAGAGCAAGAGGAGAAAGATTGCAAGTAACATAGCCTGTTCTAGTTAAAAATAAAAGGAGGGGTGTCTATGGAGAAGGATCATCACTGGAGCATGCCTTCTAGGTAGCTTTCATCTTGAACAATGGTGACTGCACACAGGTTGGGGGTCCAGCCTTTGTTTCATTTCCTATTCACAAATCAGCTTTCGTCACTTGGTGCCATCCATAAAGTTAAAGCTCCTGGGTTTTGCTGAGAAACCTGGGATGCTCCTCTGAAAGATTTGCCTCATTGCAGGCCAAAGGACTGGATCTGTGTTGTCGCAGTAGAAACATCAGAAAGCATTACCTCCTCCGTTACTGTCTGACACAGGAGTGGCTTCAGCAGAGCTGGAAGGCAGAGGCAGCACTGCACTGCTCAGGTTGAAATGCCTTACTTAGTCCTGCTGAAGTCCGGAGAAGGGAATGCAGGAGTTGGAGGTCCCTGGAGCAGATCTGGCACCTTCCAAGGCATCTGCAAATGCAAAAGCCATCTTTGGAAGGAGTGCATTCCCCAAACTGCTTCCCTGGTACATGGTCATCTGCAGCAGAGGCCAGCATCACTTACCTGCTCTGCAACAGCAAGATGTGCTGTGCTCAACGCTGAAGAGCTGTCTGCTCTGCCAGCATGGCTAACCGCAGGCCCATTCGTGGTACAGTGACACTGCCAGGACTGCACATCCTCAAGTTGTCATGAGAGCTGCAGGGAAACTTGGGCAAGCATAACCTGGATTGCTGATAAGAACAGCAGTAATGTCACCCTTTCCACCTTCTCCATATATCACATGCAGAGGGCACTGGCTATGGGTTCCCCCCCACCAGCAGCTGACAAATAATATCTGTTGGTCCTTTTATAATTTCTCATGACTTTTTTAAGGCTTGGTTTTCCTTATGTCACTCTAATTATGCAAAACCTGCAAGGCAGAGGTCTCCCTTGCACTGAAGGACTGTAAAGTAGTTTCTTGTTTTGGAGCTTTGCTCAAATCAGTGGGGGAAAATACCTCACAATAACTTTGAACAGGGTGGGACCAAGCCTTCTGCATCAGCCCAGTGTCCACAAAAGCATTCCAGCAACCTTAAGCTGGACTGATTTAGAAGAGCTCTTTTCTAGCCTGACATCTAGCACACACAACATGCCAAGATGGTTTAGAAACTCAAGCCATCTGGAGTTCTTTCCCACAAAAACATGTGGGTGCCAGAATTTGTCTCCTTTGAGCCACCCACAGTGAGAAGGGATTGTATTAAAGCTGGCTCAAGTTTCTCAAATTCAATTTTAGGCAAAAGAAAATTGTCAATAAGTATTTGGAAAATGCCTTGGAAAGAACAAGCCAATTAAAAATGTAACAACAGACTTTGAAGAAGCATTAACACTGTCCATTCTGAGCCCCAAGATACTGAAGGGTCTTCAAAACATCATCCCAGAAACAGGCTTCATTTACCCTGTGTGCAAGACAATAACACACAGAGTTGAGGTATTTTTAAATTCATTTCATTGATGCACATGAATGGGTGCCTGCCCCAAGACAGCACACCTTTCTCTCAAAAAATCTCACATTTATATAATTAACTAATACATATTCACTGTTATTTTCCTTAATGATTGGTTCTTTCTTCTTCGCCCCTCATGTCAATTAGTACACAGACTCTGTCTTCTTCCTTCATTGTCTTCATTTGAGTAGGTGGTATCATTTGAGTAGGTGGTCACGATCTCCCCCTGTAGGAATTACCTTTTGCCCACTTCTTCCCCAGTCTTGGCAGTTCCAAGCAGTTCTTCAAGGTTTATTGACCCACCCACAATCCATTACCTTTTCTGACATAAATATTAAGCCCCATTGTCTAATAGTTCATTCCTAAACCCTAAATCATGTCTAGTTAATATTTAAAATAGGGAAACAATAACTGATGGGGGCTGTACACAGGACTTTAGCAGCTCCCTGGTTATTTCAATCATATTATACATATTAATTGATAACAAAAATGATGCTGCTTGGGGTGAAGTTCCCTCCCCTTCCTGCCACCTTCTCCCTCGGTGTTTTATCAGCCAGACTTAGGGTTTACCTGAAACGGTCCTGGGTCATGAGGGCTCCCTTGCTTCAGAAACAAGCTCTGATCTTCTCTGGCTGTTGAAATGCAATAAACAAAGATACATGCAGGTTTAAGACTAGCATTACTGGATCCCTTTAATACAGCTGTAAATCAGTATCAAATGCAGCTAGATTATTTGATTGTCTCCCATTATTGATGACAGGCCATTTCTCAGATGGCTGGAAGGTGACATCTCAGCTGATAGCTAAAGAAGAAAGAGCCAGTTAGAAATATGCACATACACACACACTGAGAAATACGAGTGGCAGTTCAATAAGTTCTGCTTGGAAGCAAAAGCATCATTACCGAGCACTGCGGGCAGATCAGAAACCCTGCTCCTAAATCCCCTGAAGGCTGCGGTGCTTTCCCTTGCAGCTTTTGGGTGGGTCCATAAATAGATTCTGGCCACAGCTTGATGAAATGAGGCAGTGGTGGGGAGCCCTGGGCACTGCACGATGCAAGGAAAAAGGAGGGCAGACAGGATTTCTCACACTGACAAGCAGCAGGAAATTGGGAGATAATGACTCATGCCAAAGGCCTCAGCCATGACTCACGACATGGGTTGCAGCATGCCCTCAAGTCCCATGGGAGAGTACAAACACAACTGGCTACCTTAATGCAGCCGCCACCACATTAGTCAGCAAAAGGTGGCAGACTCCACTGGGGCATACTCTAAGGCACTGCAGCGAGGTGTGCCCAGCACCGGAGAGGAAACAGCCAGCTGTGACGGAGCTTGGCTGCACGTAAGCCCACAGCACCTTTGGAAATCTCAGCCCAAGGACCGACAAGCAGTACACCTGCCACAGTCTGCAAGATATCGAAATCCAAGGGAAGCACCGCTGCGTCTGCCCTCCCCTTTGACCACAGGCAGGAAGAATAGGACTTTCCAAATGCTACGTCTGTATGCAAGGACATACAGATCCGTGACTGCTGCTCATCTCCAGCACGGATCAGCAGCAGCTAAAAAGCCACCCAACATTAAATCAATAGGCAAGCACTATGAGGAACAGCAACCTCGGGCTTGTTGTGAGGCAACAATGAGAAACCAAGGAAAGGGGAGAGCTACAAGATGTTTGCTAAAATCATCTATTCAGTATTTATAAAGCTAAGAGACAAAAAAAATCCAAATCAGATGCAAATAACTCGTGAACTGAAAGATCTGCATTTCCCTTGAGCATGCCATTCAGCAGATGACTAAACCAGTTCTATTGTTTATGCAAAGAAAAGTGTGCAACTTCCCTTGACTATGCCCATCTGTGCATCTCAATCTGGAGGCAAGACTGCCAGGCTTACTGACCTCCTGCAGATGGTATTTATTAAAGCCACTTCCCTGGAAGCTGCCCTGCCTTGGCACAAGCATTTCATTGGGGGTCATCCCCCCCCCCCAAACACTTAAGCCACATGTAGTCAGAGAGATGTACAACTTTGTACAATGCCATGCAGTGGCTCATCTTTTTCTGGAAACGGATGTGTTTGGACATATACATACTATGTGCTACAAAACAACATTGCTCATCCCCCCTCTCTAGAAAAGAGGCTTTATATATAGGGATTTCCGATGGTTTTTGTCAGCTGCTTGTTCTTGCTGTGAATTAGCGTCTCCTACTGCTGTGGTATGTTCCTTGCCTTTGCCTCTGGACTGTAGTGACTAGGACTGAGGTGAGGAGAAGAAATACAGTAAAAAGCTTGGGTCTTATAAACCTCCAGCAAAAAATATATGCTAAAACAAGATTCAGGCTTTACCTTCTTTGTCACTGTTGTTATGACTCACCAACAGAGCTGAAAACTCAGCTGATGAAATATTTTAATACAAGAAGCTATCTAGGAAGGAAAACAGCAAGTTTATTTCCTAACACAGTTGGGCTGTTTTATACATGTTTTCTCATATAAGAAAAGTTAATCCCCTTCCAGTGTTCACATAGATTTGCATTTTACACTCTTTGGTAATATTCAACACATACCTAGCAAAGGTCTTCCTGCCTTTGGGGTGACTTGATGCCACTTGGCACAAGCGCAGACACTGGGTAAGGGACACAGCCTCACTCAAACACAGGATGCAGTGCCATTTTAGGGGTCAAGTCAGGGTCACAGCACAGGGTCCCACCTTGGTTGCCCATCCTGTGTACATGGATGCACGTGTGGGCTGAACCAGAGGCACCAGCATAGCCAGGCAGGGATACGAAGCAATCCACCGTGACAGGCAGGCTTTCCCTTGGGTAAAGTCGCAGGGAGACTGAAGCTGCAAGAGAGGAAGCCGGTGGTGGTACAGGGGAGGGACTGTTGCTGCCCCCAAGCTCTGCATAGCCTCTACCAAAGCCCTGCAGGCTGCAAGTGAGCAGCTGCGTTTGCTTTTCCCTTGGGCTTTTGCTCTGAAGCCCCATCAACTTCCCCAGCCACTAGCAGGCTTGCAAACCACCTGGCTTTGAGGACAAACCCTGCCCTCATCCTTATCAGCTCCCCATTGTGTTCTAGGGCCAGGAGAAGAAACAAACCACATTACTAAGAGCTGGCTCCTGGCAGCCAAGGACAGGGTGCCAAAACAACAGGGCTGCTGTCAGCCCTTTAGACAAAGGCTGCAGCCCCATGCACTCATTTATCTCTGATAAGAGAGCAGCACAAATCCTTGCACTTGAGATACCATCACCGGGCAGTGCAAGAAACCCTCGGGAGATAAGGAGGGTGAAGTGTTTGTTACTGGAGAGAGCACAGCTCTGCATCCCTGTGGCAATAACACTCCCCATTAAGGCCTGAGAGGCTTTTCTTGTCCTCTCTGTAAGCGAGACTCAAGACCTTCCCATTTCCCCTAAGCCATCTCTTCTATTTACCAGTGGCACGCAACTCCCATGCGGACTTTGGACAATCTGTGATAATGCCTGCTGTGTGCTTGACTGTGCAAAGCTATCTGTTCCCTGCTGAGTTATTCTGGGACTCCACACCCGAGACATACACTAAAGCAAATTCTTCTAATTCTCACTTTCACTAGAACTTTCTGGGCTACATTAAAGGCAATAAAACACCTCTTCTGGTGTCAGATTCATCAGAACATTCCTCACGTCTAGAGTTGTGTCTCAGGAAAACTGAAAGAGAAGACTTAAACCAATAACTGTTTTGACAGAGGGCCAGCAGCAAGGGGGAAGCTGCTGTGACACGCTTTTAAGGATTTTGGTCATTGCTTCCCATAGCAGCATTAGAATGCAAACCAAGGCCAGTTCCCACAAACTGACATGCTTGTGTGGAAGAACTTGTGGATAGTTTGGATGGGTGTTTCCTTCACAACAGAAGCAATGACTTCTTAAAAAAAAATTAATTTTAAGTCGCTTGTGACCTTTGAACACATAGAACACATCTGCCTAGGAAACACTATCACAGAGAGACAAAAGCATTAGAAATCTTTATCAGACCAACCTGCCATGAGCAGTTTTATGCTTTCCTTCAGTGCCATCAGAACTAAGGAAACTAACAGCGGGGTAAAGGTGTATTCCACAGATATGGATTTTGTTTTGTTTGTATTTTATGAACAGGCTGTACAGTAGGGAAGTCCTCAAAGACATTAGGAGCTTAAGTGTCTTGACTTTGCCGAAATCCAATACAGATTTAAAGTACTATGAGCCTTCAGTTATTTAAACCATACAGAAAGAAGTTTGCTCTAGCAAGTCAAACTAACTGCTCTAATGAAAAAAGCATACAAGACAACCCATCTGTGTCTTTATAGACAACCTATTGCACTGGAAGTTACTGTGCTTGGGCAGGTATTTAACAAAATGCTGCCTCAGCACCAAGGCCCCTATCCATAGCCCTTAATGCACCAAACCACTAACCTACACAAGGCTGCGACACTTCTCCCAGAATCAGCCCAAACCAACCCTTAGGTCATCAAAGGAACTGCACCACTTTTTCCGCAGTCACCACCTCTTAAGAAAAACTTTGTGGTTTTTTTTCTTTCTATTTTCTGTTCTTTGTAATCCTTTACTTGTTCCCCTTCCTGCTTCTGAAGTCTTCCTCTCCTTTTTGCTGTGTTTTTGTGGATTTTTTTAAATCAGCAATTAAATACTTTGCACTAAAAAAGTTTCCTACTCCCACATTTATCTTTTTTAAGCTACCCCTAAAAAAAGTTAAAAACGTGTTAACTTACTTTTTCTCTCCAAAATTAGCATAACTAAAACACGACCATATTCCCTCAGCCAAAAGAAAATACCCAGAAAAATATCTAGCTTTTCTTTCTTCTTACTTTGCCATCCTGCTGTTCTTCAGGTAAACCGCAACAAGACCATAGCCCAGAAATAAAAGCAGTATATGAAATGATAACAAAGCCTTTCCCAGCCCCCTTTTAAGCAGGTCTCACCCAGCACTGAGGCTATATAAGGGGATAGGGTCTATTATTTTCTTCAGGTGTGGGGGCTATATCTCTGATAGGTGATGTGTAGGCTAGGGAAGAACTTTCTTAGGTACTCTTAGAAGTTTTTGAGATGGGGCTATTATTGTTTGTTTCAATAGTTTTTATTTCTGAAGGCAGACAATTTAGTAAATGTTTTTTCATGTATGCTGAAAAAAAAGTGTTTTGGTAGTTTGCTTTGATATATTGTCATTAAATATTTTTACTAGAATAGTTTAAGTTGATATCTTAAAATATTTTTCTTTTTATTAATGGTAAAACAGGTTTTGTTTGTTTAAATACTCTCATGTTGGGGATGGGGGATATTAATTTAGGTAAACTGAGAGTACAACTTTTACCGCTTTCCAGCGTGAGTCAGTTTCCAAAGACAATATTTTTTTTCCCTTGAAGGGCTAACAATTCTCATTTTAATGGGGAAATTTAAGCTGGAGAAAATTGTACAGTTAATTGGGATTTTTTCTTCTTATAAACCCCACCCTGCTGACCTGCCATCTGGTAGTACTCGCAGTAAATGCAATAATGAGAAATTTTAGCTTTAACAAGATTTAGTAGCAACTGGGGTTGTCTCGCTACTTGTTGAAAGTGTGCAAGACATTCTTCCCACTGTGGAGTTGTATAAAAACTGTTTAAGTCCAATGGCATTTGTAACAGTAGAAAAAAAGGGCATTATGTGTGATGGACTCTTCAATGTGTTTTTTTTATTCTACAAGTTCTCTCTCACTGCTTCAGAAAGCGCTGTGATACAAAGGATGTCCTGGCCATTAGCTTAAGTTAGCAATGTTCTGCTGTATTGCTCATCTGCTTTGCCCAAGAGCACTCTTTTAATTGCATTGAGCTGGGATCCCACTGTTGCTCTAGCATTTGGTCCTTGTCCAGAGGCTTGTAAAAAAACGAAACTGAAGCATGGCAATCTGTTACCAGCTTGCTGCTCTCAGATTGGGAAGCTCAGCGTACATTTGGTGTGTTTGTAGATGGGAAGCTCCTCTCAGATGGAAAGCTTTGATTTGCCGAGTGGGAGGAGACTCAGTTTGACACACTCCCCCTTCTGTGCTGGGTTTACCCCATTCGGTGTAAATGATTGCTAGTTTAAGCACTAGTCTTGCAAACTCCTATGGTTTAAGAAGCCATTCTATTGGGCTTCAGTGACAAAGACCCTATAGGCAAAGGACAGCGAGTGACTAACAAAGAGACTTCATTAATAGCTGAGCAATTGCATCAGACTGCCAGCTCACCTGTGCAATTTCTGTTAGTAAAGGCTGCAGCATGAGTCTAATCAGAGCCACAATTTGGGAACATAATCGAGACCTTAACAGAAGCCACATGAATCAAGATCAACATCCAGCTCTGCTGCGCTGTCTGCTTTTAGCGGTCTAATGAGTGGGTGTGAAAGCATGTGCCCCAGGAACAGGGAGGTGGTGAGAAGGGGGGTACTGTGCTTTCAGGGTTACCTTTACCATAGATTAGTAAGGCTCAGAGTTCACAGGCTTGACAGTATGTGATGGGCAAAGGCTACTGGGTGAAAAAGCACCCCCCTCCTTTGAAGGATGTGGCTTTCAGAGTACAAAGCAGTTAGTTAAAAGATAAGCATTGGAGAGCAGAGGGGTGGACTTTATCATCATCAGCCATGGAGTGGGACGTGTGTTTTCAAAAGCAATGAGAGGAGAGGGCAGAGTCCTGCTGTGCATTAATCCGTGATATGTCCTGTGTTCCAGGGTGGTGCAAAATCAGATGCCTGGATTGGGTGTGAGGCAAGGAGCCATGTCCACCTGCAATGAGGAAACAGCAGCGTGCGCGGGTGTGGAAGAGGCCAGGCAGCCTGATGAGTAAGTAGTAAGGAGGTCAGGAGCGCTTTGAAACGGAGAGGCTCAGGCTGCGTGTGTGTGTATCCAGGGGTGGATTATTCCCGGGGGACCGGACCTATGACGCCTGTATCGCTCTACCTGCCTGATGCTCCAGGGCAGCAGTGTGATTCCTCCAGGCACGGCTGATGAAAGATCTTCCACAATGGGCTGGAGATGGGTTTCACCCTGCCCATTGTTTATTTGACCAGCAGAGAACTTGGAGCATGCAACTTTCTGTGGCTTAAACAAATGGTTATTCCCACACGCGGTGACTGACTGCTTTTAAAAAGTGTGGTGTAGGAGCTGTGCAGTATTACCAATATTAGCAATCCAAGAACCCCTATGTAATCCCAGGGTGATAAACCAGAGTGAATGCACACTGGATCCAGTAGGGAAAGCTTTTTGCAGTTTCAGACTTCCTAAGAGTCGCTTTATAATTTAAAAATTGGAGAAAGCAGCTTGTCTGTGTCATATCAACAGGCGAACAAACAGTGGTCACAAAATGATTTCACAACTTCTTGTTAGACTGCTGAACTACATACTACTAGGGAGAGAAAACTGCTTCGAAAAAAATGACAGACAAGGTCTGCAACAGTGTGCAGGAAAAAAAGCGCTACTTAGATTTGCGTCACGGAGAAAGGTCATGGAAAGGCTGTAAAATGAGAATCCCAAGGTAGCACTGTCCTTCTCAGTCTTTGTCTTAGCAACACTGGAGATAGTAAGGGGAAAATCTTATTCTTTGGAAGCTGTAGATGGCTGTGGAGTAAAAGTATGCTCCCCACCAGACAGCTTTAGTAAGCTCACAAACTTCTTTCATTTGGGGTTTCTTCCCTGAAGCTCGCTGTACTCAAAGGCTCTGATGGCATCCCTGATACCCCCTGTCAACAGGCTGCTTTTAAAAGCTACTAGCTGAGGCTCATGGAAGGCTTTAGCGAGCCCTTTCCCAAGGGAGCCCGGTGCATGATGTGAATTGTGGCAATGGCTCTGGATGTGGTGGAGAAGACTTCAGCATTTTACCAGACATCAGCCACTTTGCACGTCGGTGCTGATCTAGGCTGTAACCTACACTGCTCTGGTTTCCTGAGGTCTTTCCCCTGTGAAAGGAGAAAACCAGGCTGGGAAAAGGCTACAACCTTTTGTGACCACAGAGTCAGGCAGAGTAGTTTCCCTTCTGCAGGAAAGAATTCCTCCCTCAACCCCAAAGCAAAAAGGAGACCTCAATTAGTGCTTGAGCAAGGACTCGAGGCATTCCCCAGCATGTGTGTTATGCAAGGGTCAGGTTCTGCTGCCCTGATTCCCGTTCCTCCCCGAAACTGCAGGCATTTGGGCACATGCCTCAAATACATGAGCACTCCCACCTACTGCACTGGCCTGCCCCAAAGCGTCCCGCTGAAGCAGCGCCAGCAGCCCCAGTTTCACAAGCGCTGACACCCACTGGTCCTATATCTGGGGTCACCCAGCAGCAGGAGCATCAACCAGGCAGTGATGTACCCCTGTCTCATGTATCTTAGCTCTCTTCCTGCCTTCATAAAGGATGTATAGGAGAGCCGGGTTAGGCGCAAGATTAATGTATTGCAATTTTTGACTGTTTAGAAGCTCATTGATGTTAAAACAGAGAGTAGAGTACATTATATGACCCACAGAATCCACTGAGATTTCTAAAGCCAGCTTGTTGTTTGTAAGCTCTCAGGAAAGACTGCACTGGACATCTCTTCCCTGCACCTGGACCCCCAACGCCACCCACTCCCATCACATAAACACCTATGAGGCAATTTAGGGCTGGGGTCTCCGGGGAAATGCAGCTCTGGTTATGAAACTGCCTTCCCCTTACAAGCCTGGGAGCCGTACCACAGCACAACTCCTTTTCTGCCCAACACAGATTCCTGCAGCAACATTTTCCATCCCCAGGCGTGGGAACAGGGCTCTAGCCACAACGTGGGTACCACTTCCTAGTCCTGCGGTGTGAGGAAAGGGACTGGAGATGCAGGAAGGAAGGGGCAGTATCGGTGCTGCCGACCAGCCCGGGGCAGTTGTGGGGAGGAGCAGGGCTGCGGTGCTGCCCTGCATTCCTTTCTGCATGGGCTGGTGGGCAAGGCGGGCTGAGAAATGGGGTAGGTGTGTTACACCCTCCTCTACTCAGGGCTCTCCAGCTGCTACCCTGCGCCACTGCCAGTCGTTCTCTGAGGACGCTTGCTGGAAGGCTGGACCTTGATCAGCTGCATTTTCAAACGCAGGACTCGTCCTTAATCTGCTGGGATTAAAAAGGGACGCAGTCTTAGCTACTCCCCAGAATTTAGGCGGTGTAAACAAGTGTTTTGCAAACCCCAGGACCAACAACAATCTGTCACTGTAAGCAAAAGCAAGCACTCCGCCCTGCTTGGGGCCAGGTTGTGAGCTTCGCACCGGAGTTTGAGATCCCAAACCCATGGTCCCACTAACACTGGTGATTGTGGCTGCACCCAGCAGCTGGTACCTGCCCTGTGGATTGCATAAGACTTGCCTACCAAGGGGTCTGCCTGCTTCCAGCAGAGTTGTTGCATCCTCTCACTGGCAGAAAAGCGAGAAATGAGAGGGAGGGCAGACAGGCTCAGACAACAGTTCATTGGATTAATTTAACAGTACATTCTTCAATAGCTTCAATCTGTTTCACAGCTTTTTTCTGCCTGCCTGGCTTCCTCTTGTGGGATGGCCACCAAAGTCCCATCTCGACTGGCAGGGGATGCCAGGGAGCTGTCTCTCAGTCACTCTCACTGCCTGTTCGGTGGGAGTCTGCCCCACGGCCGTGCTGCGGCCTGAGGCAGGCAGGCAGTGCTGTCCTGCCAGCGGACAGCGAGACCTTGCTGGCAGAGGACACGCTGCGGGCCAGGGGCTGCGTGGGGAACATAATGGTGCCTCGGGGTGCCTCCAGGAGCTGCCAGATCTCCCCCGAGGTGGAGCTGCCCAGGTACTCCCAGGGCCGGCGCCCGCTGCTGTCCCGCACCTGTACCTGGCACCCCAGCTGCAGCACCAGCACCTTGATGACAAGCTGGTGGCCGTGTATGGCAGCCAAGTGCAGCGGAGTGTACCCGCAGCCGGAGCGGGCATCCACGTCCAGGGCCAGCCCAGCCTGCCGTGCCGCTGCCGCCAGCTCCTGCAGGCCTGGCCCGTCACCGTGCTTGGCCAGCCAGTGAAGGACCGTGAAGCCTGACATGAAGTCCCGCTTCAGGGCCAGCTCCGGCTCTTCCAGGAAGAGCCCCCGCACCCGAGCCCAGCACCCCGCTGAC
Source organism: Harpia harpyja (assembly GCF_026419915.1). NCBI lineage: Eukaryota > Metazoa > Chordata > Aves > Accipitriformes > Accipitridae > Harpia > Harpia harpyja. The sequence continues at coordinate 2,853,558 of NC_068941.1, forward strand.
ATAGCCACTAGCCAGGCGTGCTCCCGCTGCCCCAGTGGCACCAACAGCCCCCGGCTTGGGACATTCCTGAGGGAGTTCTTGGAGGGCATGGTGCGGGGCTGCTGCCCACAGTCATCCGGCAGCGATGGGGGGATGCCCTGCACCTCCAGCAAAGCAAGCTGGCACCTGATGCTCCTGAAGACAGGCAGCCGTGCTGGGGGGCTGCTGTCTGGGGCTTGGGGCCCGGCGGGGCCCTGCGCCGGCAGCAAGGACTGGGATGGGGGTGGCCCGGCAGGGGGTGGCTGCGGGGAGCGGGACGGGGCTGGCTGGGTGGGGGACTGCGGTGGGGATTGGGAGGGGGGCGGCCGCACCCCACGACCTGACGGCAGCGGCAGGGTTTGGTATGGGTACAGCAGCAGGGCTTGAGATCGGGTTGGTCCGTTGGGGGTCAGCACCTTGGATCTCCTCGGCGGGGGTGGGGATGACCGGGTGGGGAGCTGCTGCAGGGACCTGGACTGTGATGGAGGCAGCCTGGTGGCCGGTAGCACGTCTGGGCCCGATAAAAGCGGTGGGGATGGGGAGGGCCCGGCGGGGAGCACCTGCAGGGACCGCGACAGGGGCAGCACCCCTGGGGCGGACAGCAACGGCGGGCACCGGCACGGGGGTGGCTCGGCGAGGGGTGGCCCCCGGGACCGGGATAGGGGCAGCTCGGTGGGAGACAGCGCCCTGGGGCCCCAGGACAGTAGCGGGGACTGGGACGGTCCGGCGGGGGGCCGCCCCCCTGGGCCTGCTGAGCGTGGTGGGGCCTTCAGCGGAGGCATCCCGGCGGGGGGCGGTGGCGGAGACCGGGGCTGCGGCAGCCTGTCAGGGGGCAGCGCCCCGGGGCCCGACGGCAGTGGCGGGGACGGGGGGGGGGGCGGCCCTCTAGGGCGTTGCGGCGGCAGGGACCCGAACGGGGCTGACCCGGTGCGAGGCAGCACCCCGGGCAGCGGTGGGGACCGGGACCGGCACGGTCTGGCGGAGGGCGGCTGCAGGCTCCGGTATGGGGGCGGCCCGGCGGGGGGCAGCGCCCCAGGACCCGACGGCAGCGCCGGGGGCCGGGAGCGCGGCGGCCCGTCGGGGCGAAGCGCCCAGGGGCCCGAGGAGAGCGGCCGGGTCCGGTACGGGGGCGGCTGCGCGGGGGGCGGCGGGGAGCGGGAGCGGGAGCGGGAGCGGGGCGGCCCGGCGGGGGGCGGCGCCCCGGGGCCCGGCGGGGGGGCGGCGGCGGAGGCGGCGGCGCGGCGCGCCCGGCGGCACTCGCAGCAGGGTCCGCCGCGGCCCCGGGCGGCGCAGCCCCCCGCGACGGCGGCCCTCGGGGGCTGTCCCCCGGCGGGCCGCGTCTTCTCCGCCGCCTTCCCCGGGGGGCCGCGCCGCCGGCCGGGGTCGCGGCGGGGCGGCGGCGGCGGCGGCTCTTTCTCTTCTTCCTCCTCCTTGTCCCGCTCCTGCCGTTCCTCCGGCGGCGGCGGCGGCGGCAGCTCCTCGTCGAGGAGGTCGCGGTACTTGCGGCGGAGGACGATGTCCTTGGAGGCGCCGGGAGCGGCGGCGGGGTGGACGGTGGCCAGGGAATTGACGAGGCTCTTGAAATATTCGCGGCGCTCCCGCCGCTGCTGCTCCGTCAGCGCCGGGTCGCGGAGGAAGGGCTGGAAGTGGCGGAGCAGCGCCGTGTTGGGGGCTCGGCCCCCGGCCCCCCAGAGGAAATCCAGCACGGCCTCCTGGCTCAGCTCCCGCGCCATGCTCCGGGCCAGCCGGCTCTCGGTACTCCGCCTCGGTGCTCGGCGCTGCACCCAGCTGCGCGGCGCTGCCGCGGCGGGGAAACCCGCCTCCTGCCGCGCCGGGCCTCTCCGCGGCCGCCGCCTCCTCCTTCTCCTCCTTCGCAGCCGGGCCGCCACCCCCCCGGTTGCCTTTGCCCGGGGTGGCGGCCCGTGGGGCGGGGGTGACAGGCCTGAGAAACAGCGGCGGTGAAGGAGGGAAGCGGGGTAGAGGGGCTGGAGGAGCCTTGCTAGTGCTCTGAGAAGAGCGAGGGTAATTTGCTGGCGTGCGGTGAGCAGAAAGAGCACTTCATCAGTCATCATGTCAGTGAACGGACCGGAGATGATGGGCACAAGTTAAAATGCAAGAAGTTACCTTTGCGTGGGAGGAAAAACTCTTTTGCAGTGAGGGTGATCAAGTACTGGAGTGGGTTGCCTGGAGAGGTTGTGGTCTCCGTCCTCAGGGACTTTCAAAGCTCCACGGGACGCAGTCCTGCTCTGTGTGACCCCACCTGAGCAGGGGCTGGACCAGACCATCTCCAGAAGTGCCTTCCAACCTGAACCGCCCTGTGATTCTGTGACTTAGGAAAACTAGCAATAAAGATACACGAATGTGATGTGGTTCAGCGTAGCTGTTATTACAAGTGTGTGGGATTGTACCCACGTACAACAACTACACACAAGTACCAAGAGTGCCCAAAGTCAAATTATATCTCATATCATCTCTGTATTTGCTGTATGCCTGAGGCAGGTTGGACACACGTTGTGCTGGACTGGGGTTCTAATGTTGTTCTGTATTGCTAATGCTATTATCACGAGGGTGTACATTACAGCTGAGTGGGATGGATAAGATCAGGGCTCCAGTGGACAATGTGTCCTGTATACACCAAGCAAATGGCAGCCCCTGCCCCAAGGAGTTTGGGGAGTGAATATGGGTGGAAAGTGTGGGGGAGAGGGTGTGCTGGTTTTTTCTGTCCTACAGTCAGGGAACAGAGGCGTGGAGGGACTGAGCTCGATATAGGCTCCTGGCTTTAAAGAGGTCTGGGTCGGGTCCTAAGTCACGCTCCGGAAATCATCTCTACTGCAGGCTCCCGGGTATCCATAAATATTTTTAGCTGCCTGTAATCTAGGCAGCTGGAATACCCTCCAGCCCGCTGCAAGTCCAGAAGCGTACGCAACCTTCACAAACCCCAGGCAGAGATTGCAATAGATGGTGTGTACAGGCTTGTGATTTCTGTTTCGGTAACACAAAACCTTGGGATAACTTCTAAGATTTATCCCCTGCAAACACATTCAAGAGTGGATGCGTGCGGCAGTGTTGCTCTCGAGTAAGCAAGCTACACAGGTCTGTGCTTTTGGATTGCTGACTCTGAAGCATTAGTTTCTGCCTCAGTACGTTATCACGCCGGTTTGCAGGATAAATTGCCCTGTGCAGCCGCAGGACTGCTAAACTGTAACCTCTGGAGTGGTGGGAGCAGCCCTGAAAGAAAGTTTCAAGTTTCTAAGTTAGAAGTTACAGTTTATGCAATGTATCAGAAAAGTCTTCCAGTGTGCCAAGGTTTGGCTTGCTTGGGTGGTACAGCAAGAGAAACTGCGCTAGGTGCTCTGCCACATCTTGCTTTTGGTTTTCCCTGTGGTGTATATTGTAGGAGAGTGTGGTTGCAGCCCATCAGTGGTGTTCATCTGAGTTGGGTGCAGGTGCTGGGAAAAGGGTAAGTCTCATGTTAATATTTTATCATTTTGTACATGCTTTTGGTACAGTTCTTCAAGCCATAAATACCTTTCTCCCTCTTCTTCTGATGAGCCCTGAACTGCAGTCACAACTCTGTGTTTGAGAGCAGCACGCTCTCAGCGGAAGCGGTTGTGATGAAATGAATGGAGCATAATGATATAGTTGTGATCACAAATAAGAGAGGAGGGTAGATTGTGAAGATAAAAAATCCGAGTAAATAACAGCGGCAAATGACAACACTCCTATGAAAGCGTTGTTTTGGTTTAATGGACTAAGGTGTAAGCAGGAGGCTTTCTATGAGATCATATTTTTATTTAAACACTCTCGGAGGTATTATCTTCCTTACTGTAAGCTTAGCTTTGACTAAAAAAAAATAGATGTTTTTCTACTGAGAAATGTCAGCCCTCACCCTGTAAACTTTTTTCTTGAAGTTAGTGAAACACACTCAGGTAACGCTAAGTGACTGCTGAAGTACCTGCAGGACTGAGACCAGCACTGAATGCTGATGCTTTTGCATTGCTGAGGTTGGAAAAGCGTCACTGAGCTTGTTCGAGTGAAATGGGTTAAACTGATGCATCTCACTTGACAGCCACTACTGGCTGGGAGCGTGTTGCTTACTGGATAGCTCAGGTGGCGGACAATTATACGGCAGTTGGTTGTAACCCGTTTGGTTACGACTGTCTGTTGATACCCTTTGTTGGCACATACAGAAGTCTGCTGAAAGAGTAGCTCGCGTTGATTCAGAGGCAGACCAAATGCTGGCACCCGTCTCTCCCCTTACAGCCTGAGCTGCAAATCACATTTTGGGATTAAGGGAGTGTAACACTGCATGCAGGCAAGGAGAAGCGCAGCCCTACTACCTGGAGTTGCTTCATCGCCTGCTTCACGCTAAGTGGTTTAAAGAGACTCTTGTTTCCCTTTATGCTTTAACGATTTACCCTGTCTGTAAATCGGTCAGTTTTGTTGTGGGTAGGAGTCCTCAGTATTGCTAAATTTACCCCGGTCTCGCCCTCTTTGGGAGTTCTGGACACAGCAGGTCTCTTTGGGTGAAATTTGAGTAAGTTGTGAGCAGTGCTAATCACAAAATGGAGGCAGGATCAAGCATTACTTCAACATTAAAAAAAAAATAAAAAATAAGGCCACCACTTAGTCTTGTAGCTTCCTATTGTAGTGCAAGAAGATGTTGCCTTTAGGGAGCTATATACCTGTGTTTGTTTTTAAACAGCAGGTAAGTTAACCCAAGTTCTGTGTCTACTTGCGTATTTTCTCATCCCATATAATCTGAGAAATTGCCCCACAGCTGACACAAAAGGTTATTAAAGCATTGACGTGCCATATCTGCAAAATGATGCAAAACAGCTTTGGAAAAATGGTTCCCACAGGGTCTCTAGAGTGAGGGACTGGCAATTCCCTTTGCACAGGTACCGGTTTGTTAGCAGCAGTTATGAAACTTTGTGGAGCGAGGGGTCTGCTTCTTCCCACTGAACACTAGGAATGCAAGGAATTATGCTAGCTGAGATCTAGAGAGATTGCAGAACATTTCTTTGTCGTGATGGGTTTTTTTCCCCTACTCTTTCAGCATGAACAGCCATACCCAGGAAGGTCTGTACGCATGAGTGTCGCAGAGAAAACTCCACCACTTTGAGCCAAGCTTTGGGCCAAGGAAGGACAAGGTGAGTCACGTTAGAGTTTTGCAAACGCAGAAGGTCTTTGCGTTAGCTAAGCTGATGTATGAATATCACGCATGCCTGTAATTCAGACAAGGTGAAGCTGTGTCTGCCTCACCCACAGATGCAATGAGGGCAACTCTTTAGATACGATCATCGGGTTTCCACTAGAGGCTGCACTGGTCTGAGCACATTTCCCAGCACAGGCACGCTCAGCACCTCCTCACCTGGAGCTGTGCATGCAGGAGGAATTTGCTATAAGGGCAAGAACATGAGTCTAATATAGCAGCCTCCCTAGGATATTAGCAGTAACACCTAACACATTAGCGTAATAAAAGCACCGCATCAACTATGCTTGCAAAATTTTACAGGTAGAAACCCCATTAGAATTTTTTGGTTTAGCAGCTTTGCTAATGATGGCTGCACCCGTGCCCAGTTAAGGGCTGCTGCCCCAGGTGCAGATCCTCAGCCCCAGGTGAGGACCAGAGCCAGGTAGTGCTCTTTGCTTCCTCTGGTTCCTGTTCAGTCTGGGGGCTGTGGGAGCAGGCGTGGGTGACTGCTCTCAAATATCAGCTCCCAAGTCCTTCAAAACACAATAAAAAGAGCTGTGGGAAGACAATGCCTGGACTTTGTAGATCCCTACAAAGAGCCACGTGTTTCTTCATAGTGGTACAAAAATGGCTTTTAGAGTGAAAAGGTAAGAGCTTTGGGTTGAAGGATGTACAAATGGTAAGTGTGCCGCTGAGATTTATTTACTTACTACCCTGGGTCATTCAGTTCTAGAAGGTGCTCTCAGTTTTTATCCTTTTGGCTTTTTTGTTCTGATTCTGTGTATGTTCACATAAAGGACTAGCACTGATGTGTCTGTCATTCCACATGTCCTTCATGCATGCAGCAAATTGGATCTCTGTCTTCTGTAGCCTTTTGGGGTTTTATGCCTTGCAAAATGCTGCAGGAGCTGACCCAGCAGGGCTGGCCCTTCATTGCTGCCTTGGTTGAAGGCTTGCGAGCAGATGTGTTGAATTTAGTCCTAAGAGTCCCACCTTTGCAGGTAAGGAGGTATCATGCTTAACATCAGGAAGTTAAGCATTTTGCTAGTGGGAGGAGCAAGAAGCCAGCTGTGTTCCGCTTCTTCCCTAGAAATCACTGGAGGGGGGCAGCACTTGGCCACCATGGCTGTTGTTTAGTATGCCCATCTTGTCTGAAAAGAGAGCATGAGTGTGTTGGGCAGGAGGGAAGGGCTCAGAGAGACAAGAGGAATGGGGTGTCTGGTTTTGCCCTCTGTGCCATTACAGGAGGGCATTAGGGCTCCTGCTGGCAAACAGCCCCAGCTGTGGGAGCTCCTGTCTGACTCCCTGTTATAAATGCCTCTTTGCCGAATCCCTCTTCTCTTTCTTAACCAAACTGGTAGCAGGAGGACCTCACCAGTCCTTTGCTGGGCCATCTCTTTGCAAGCGCCCCAGGAGCAGATGGGTCTCTCTGCTTTCAGCTGTCCCCCCCATCGCTGTAGGGCTGCTGGAGTCGGAGACAGTGGCCCTTTCAGGTGAAGGGGAGGGGGACAAGCGGCCGGGCTGGGGGGGGGGCGGCGGGCAGGGAGCAGGCCGAGCTCCCCCTCCCCGGCCAGCCGGGCCGTGGGGCAGAGCAGCGCTGCCCCTTCCCGGAGGAGCTCGCCAAGAGAGGGTTAATTGCAATTCCCGCTGGGCATCGATCGCGCTCCCGGGGCGGCCCCCCGGGGGCTCCGGCCTCCCGTCGGGGTTCCCCGAGCGGGCGCGGGGCTGCGGCCGGCCGGGGCGGTGCCGCCCGCCCGTCCGCGCTCCCCGGCGGCCCCGGGGGAGGGCCGGGGGGGTCCCGCCTCGCCGCCCGGCCCCTTTGCATTGCGCATGGGCCCTCCCCGCCGGGTGGCCATGTTGCAGCCCTAGCAGCCAGCGCAGAAGGCGGCGGCGGCGGGCCGGGGAGCGCAGCGCACTGCACCGCACCGCACCGCACCGCGATGGCCGTGGCCGTGGGGAGACCGGCGGTGGGTGCGGCGGCGGCGGGGAGCGATGCCGGGGCCTGCGGGGCTGGAGGAACGGAGGGGTGCAATGCGACGCCCGGGGCGCGGTGCTGGGGGCCAGTCGCCCCGGTACGGCGGCGTGCGGGGCCGGGGATGCCGTGCCGGGGACCGTAGGGGCGCAGCGCCCGGGGTGTCATGCGGAGGGGCGAGGGGACGGCGGGCTCGCCGGGGCGGCGTGCCGGGGCGCCGCCGCCTGTGCCCCTTCCCGGGGCCGGGGGGGGGGGGGGGGGACCCGCGCAAAACTTTTTCGCCCCGGTTTGGGGCCGCGGCTCTTTGTTGTAGCGGGGCCGGGCCCGGCGGCGGGCGGCTCCCCCCGGAGCCCTTGGCGTTGAACCGCACGGGGCAGCGGGGAGGCGCCGGGGGTGGTCCCCGGGCTGCTTGCCGCCAGGGCTGGGGCCGCGGTTAGTGTCTCGCCGCGGCTGTTTCTGCCCCGGCGATTCCCATGGATGGGAAGAGGTGGGAGCGGGGAGGGCTGCGCTTCGTACGGGGTGGGCGGCCGGGCGGGCGGGGAAGTGCCCGCAGCCCCTGGGGGGAGGCTTTCGGCGCTCGGCTGCGGCGGGCAACGGTCATGGAAATCCCGGCGTGAAAGCCTTCCGAGGAGCACGAGGGTTTTGCGTCTTACAGCGTGACCCGTTTTTTCTGGGGATGGGTTGGCCGGGAGTTTCTTACATCCATGTTGAGAAAGACAAAAGATTTCCCCTTTACAGAGAGAAAGGAAAAAAAAAAAAAAAACACAAACCACAAAACCTAACCCACAAAAACTAACAGATGCTGTTCCCGAAAAAAAAAAAAAAAAAAAAAAAATCTCGCATCCAGCTTGTAGAAACGTGAATGAAACTCCACCGTGACCAGACTGAATGCACTTTTGTGCATCGTCGGCCAGGGGAGGGAGAGAGACTTGACCGACTTCCCGATGACTTTTTTAGTGCTTGTGAGTAAAACAGATGTTGCCCATGAGCGGAGGACTTGAATGTGTCTCCTTCTCATAATAAGAAAATGGTCTGTGTTCAAGATGTGACCAGGATGAGACAGTTTCTTTTAGCATTTATTATGCCTTTATGGATCTGCGGGGCTATATGGTTCCTCTGATGTGGCAAAGCAAATATATGAAGACGGGGTTAATGGTGTTACTGGAGGTGGGGAAGTGATGCTACTAAGCAAAATAAGAGCTAATGTTTGCTAACAGAATACCTATAAATTATACCAGCTGTTTGTAAATCTTCTTCTGAAATGATTCCTTGATTTTACGGTCTAAAGCATGCTTGGAAGTTGGTCTTTCAGTGTAAGAAGATGCACTGAGATCACCACTTCAGCGGGTTTTTAGGGCAGGCTGAAGGGTATTGCCAAGCAGAGCCGTTTTGCTTTGTGTAAAGTAGCAATGTCAAGACACACGTAGGCTCGGGAACGTGGCTTACTGCAAGACGTGATTGCTGTTTGTTCTTGTGTATCTGTTTTGCTTTATTTTTCTGTCATTCTATTAAACTGATACCACTACTCAGTGTCTCACGTTTTTGGTTAATTGAAGTCCACGAGCAATCCCAAAACAGCATTGACAGAGGGTTTTGCACCAGTTAAACTAAATTCAAATCTGTGTGCCAGTGAGTCCAGTCCCGTGGGACGGACTGCAGAATAAAGCATCTTTCAGCATGACAAGTGTGTGTGTGTGGGAGAGGAAAGGATGAGGGCACTCGGCTTCCTCGTGTAGAGCAGCTGGTGGGCAGACCGTTCATCCTCCAGTATTGGTGCTTTTTGGAGAAGAGAGTTGTTTTATCTTGGGGTGATAAGAGAAGAAAGGACAGTGGGCTGGTATTCAGTAGATGTTGGGGGCGTTTCGTCTCGTATACCTTCTTATCTAATCCTCTCTGCTACCACTTTGCATGCTGCTGTTGCGTTGCTGGGGGGCCGGTAGGGAGTTTGAAGAAATAGCTAATTATATGGTAGAGCAAGGCAACGCTGATGAATGCTTGCCTATCAAGCTTTCAACATAATAATCATATTTTATAAGGGCCCAAAGTGGTATGCGTCTTGTTGGAGGGACCATGCAGGTAGACTTAAAGCAAGGGGGAAAGAAAAGCAAAGGAATGAATCGAAAAGCGAGTCAGTTTGACTTAAAACTATGATAACATTCCTGAGTCACAACCTTTTACATCCTGGCAGGATATAACATTATGTTAATTGTAAAAGCATGCATAAAAAATAACTTCAGCAAACTGCTCTGAAGTGTCTGTGTTTAATTGTAGCTGAGCAGGGTGTGTTTTGGTAGGATGGGCGGCTTTCATTTTAAGGCCCTGATCCCACAGATGTGGAGACACATGTGTAATGCGCTGCCTGTAATTTCATTTGACTTAATAGAGACTGATCTCGGAATGTAAATGTAAAGGCATGCATAAGCAAAGTTTTGGCAGGATTGGTGCTGGGAGCTGCCATGGGACCTCTCAGCTGATGAAAGCCATGCGTATGCTTAAACATACATCAGGGTGGGAGGATGCATATGGTCATCTGGGTTCACTGTGAGATAAGCCACTTGCAGCCTGGAAACGGTTGAGATGTGCTAGATAGGGGACCCTCTTCCTCCTCCCGGGTTAATTCCCAGCATCTTGACCAGTGCTGGATGGTTTCTCAGTACTTCGGAGCATGGAAGAGGGCTCTGGCCTCCCTACCCTTCTCTTTATTTATTTATTTTTTATCCTAAATGTTTACAGAATCATAGCTTGGTCTAGTTAAAGGAGTAAAAGTAACTTTTACTCATATGTATACACTAATGTATGCTCCTCTCCAAGTCAAACAAAAATTGATGGAAAATGAAACTGGAACACAAATTTTACATGGGAACCATGGAAAACGTTATCTGAGAGATTAAAGCAGCACAGTGTATTCTTCCATCTGTTTTAAAAATACTTGATAATGAGAGACTGCCAGTTTCCATGGAGGGGAGGGAATGAAAGAGAGAGACAAGAAGGTAGAGCAGGGCTAATGGAGCTGAAGACTCTGCATGCTTTATCTTTCTCTGAGCAGCAGATCTACCAACACCCACTGGGGTCAGCAAGAGCTGTGGGGCAGCACCTCTGGAAAACCACATCCATGCGTGTTGGTGGGTGGAGCAGGGCCACCATGACCGCTGATATTAGGCGATGAGATGAGCACTGAGAACGGGGATACATCCTTGTCACTGTGAGTGTTTCTGTGCTCTTGCTAGCTGAGCATCTGACCGTCTTCACCAACGAAGATGCTACTGGGTGGGAGAAGAGCTATTGCGGGTGGCGAGCTGAAACTGAGAGAGGTTGGGGGACGAGGCGGGTTGGGGATGGACCCCAGGGCAAGGAGTGGATTGTCACGCTCCAGGCACAGGTCAGCAGTGCTCTGGCTACTTTGCAGCTTGTCGTTTTCCAAGTTAACTGCAAGACTGAGCTGTCCCTGCTGTCGGCTATTCTCCAGGGAGCATCGCGGGGCTGTGGACTCTCCTCCCAGTGAATGTGGTGATGTCGTGGGCTTGGGTGGTACTGCTGGGGCAGCTGAGATGGCCTGGGGCATGGGCTTTGGCTTCCTTGCCCGCTTTCCACTGCAAAGCGTGGCTTTTTGGGCCTGGCTCAGCTGCCAGTGCCAGAGAAGCAGACCTGGGCGGTGCATGCGGGACTGTATTTTAGTTTGTGAACTCTTCATTTCCTTTATTCACCTCGGTGCCTTGTTTGCAGTAGGAAATTCTTTCAGACAATTCTTGTTTCTCCCATTGCTGTTAACAATGGTGGGAACCTGTCTCCTCCTTGCCTTGTTTTCAGCACAGCCTCAGTCATGGGGCAGGTTATGTGTCCAGCCCACTACAAGCTTAGGGCGTCTAGCTTTTCCAGCATGAAGCGAGCTGACCTGGAGTCAGGATCTGATGGGGATACTTGGAAAATCCTTATTTTGTGTGGATGAGATCATGGGGAATCAATTTTAGTGTCTGAGTAGGGCCTCTGAAATAATGATGGGGATTGATTAAGTAAGCAGCATGAATCTGAGAAGTAAAATATTTACTCAAGAGCTAAGGCATGTTTTATATGTCCCCTTCCCACCCCTGCAGCCCCCAAGAGAGATTGCTTTACTGGCTGGCTGCCTGTTCTGGAGCAATTTGAGGGTTGTCGCTTCTGTTGTGCCCTTGGTATGCCTCTTCCTCTCGAGGTAATGCCGAGAGCACGGACATGAGGCTGCTCGGTAGCTTGTGGCTTGCTTGGCCGGAGAGGGGCCAAGGGGACAGGGTCTTCTGTTGGCTTGGCAAATGGTTCTGTCTTGTCCAGCTGCTTTGTTAGCTTGGTTTGGCCCTAGGTTTCAGTCCTATAAGCTACAGCGGCTCTTGGAGGAAAAGATACTGAAGCAGTTTCAACTAAAAACAGTTGGGTGCAACCAGGTGATTTAAAAAGAACCAAAAAAAGCCCCATGTAGTATGTCAAGCTTTTTTTAGGTACGCTATTTAGCTGCCTTCGCTTCCAGCTCTGTGAACAGCTCTCCAGCCTACTGTAATAAGTGATGCGTAATAATGGTTCAGACAAACACCGCGGTGCTGTTAGCATTCAGCATTAATACTGGTGGAGAATGCTCCAGATCAGAGAGACAAAACCGAGTTCAGGGTCTTGCTGTCTTAGCTAAGGGCAGCGGTAACAAAAATTTTACCCCAAATGTTCTTCTTTCTCCCTACAAGTGCTAGTTTGCATCCTGCTATGTGATGCATTCAGTGAGAGGGGAATAAGAGATGCGCTTTCTTGGCTACTTCGTTACATCTGGATGCCTTTCCCCCTCCTCTACGCCATGGTGCCTGGTTTAGACGTATGTGGGCCAGGACTTGCAGGCATCCCCAGAGCTGTTTTCATCCACAGGGCAGGTGTGATTGATGTGGGTGTAGGCAAGCCCACTTGGCCTTGCATGAGGTGGTGGAGAAAGAGCCATGAGGAGGAAAAGTTCCCTGTGGTTTTCCATTAGCGATACCCAGCCCTTCCACAAGCTTTTTTGCTGTGGCTGTGCTCTCTGCTCATCCAATATAAGTGATACCCACTGTTGGCATGAAATGTAGTCCAAAGGCTATTATTGCCATTTCACTAGTAGTACAATTATTTTGCTGAGGTCTGCAATTTATAAGACTTGAGCTATCTTTGGGACTCCATATTTTAAAAAAACTGGACCGTGCTGGTGTTTAGAAAAGTGGCTAAGTAGCCTTAGGATCTGAATGTGCAATTAGAGCTTTTGAAGTTGCTGAAAATATGGAGGAGCTGAATCTTTTTCTTGCAGGCTTAGCCTTTTGATTCCTTTAGTAGCATCCCAGATAAGGTGATGGCAAAGAGCAGGCTACTACTGGTTTTCATTTTTTTTTTGTTTGCTTGTTTTTTCCATCTTGGCTTATTGCTCTTTAGATGATTCTATTATCTAATTGGATTTTCTGTTACCATTTCTGCATCCCAGATTTATTTTCAGATGGGATCTAGCTGCTGGAAATATGTTATTGAAGTACTGTAATTGCGGGTTATTTCTTTACCAGATCTGGTCATGAATACTTGGCACAAGCTAATACAAAAAGGCTTGTTTTAGAAACATTTTGGGTTTGCCACAGATGTTGCCTGCTTTGCCAGCAGCTCCTGAGAACTGATTCCTGTGCACAGCAGTAGTTCTAATATGAATTGTTTCTGGAAATCTGCATGCATCTTGTGTATTTAATTCAGAAATCATATTAACCTCTTCATGTGATGGGAATGGAGGGGGAGAAATAGTGTTTCAAATCCTGAGAGGGATGTTTGTAAATGATTTGCAGGACTGTTTGGGGCCATCCGTGGATCTGAAGGTGTTGTGCAAAGTCAGGGTGTTTTGCCAGGAGGTTAACTGGGTGCAAAGTGAAGTACGATGTCCTGTGTAAGCAACAGACTCAACAGAATCTCTTTGCCAGACGTGCTGAACGCACCGAGTGTGCGGAATGCTTTGCTTAAGCACATTAACGTGGCTTGAATTAAGTTTCTGACAGTCTGGTGGTGGCAGCCTCTGGTTTTGTCTGTAAAGAAAACTAAGGTGGGAGAGGAACAAGTTTGGTAGACGACTTGCTTGGCTTGCTCAGTGACACTGTGAGCTTGTATTTCCCTCTGCAGGGCAGCACGGTGACTGATTCGCAGTGAAGTACAAGAGCACAAACTGCAGTAGAGATGGAATGGCAAGTCTGCTTTTATTCTTTCAGATAGATGTTCCCACTTGTAACCACAGCCAAGTCTTTGCCTTTTGAAGCACACAAATTATCTCCTTTCAGCCCCTGTGAAAACCCATCTCCTCCAATCTGAGTCAGCCTAGGAGCTTTTGGCAGCTTTCAGATGAATGAAGAAGAGCAGGGTGACGGTCCTGGCTTTATATTTCCAGGACAAAATTTGGCAGGCAACAGCCTAGCTTGGAAATAAGAAATTTGCAACCTGGAAAGGTGAAAGTATCTGGTTATCGTTGACACTCGTTCTTGGCACCTCTCTGCAATAACGTCGATTACCCCACATCCTCCAGATGTGTGTAGGAAATGTACAGGGTTGCCAATAAAGAGGTTGTGCATAAATGTAGTTGGATTTTCCTTTTCTTGCTGTTTCATATGGTTAAAGATTTTTGTTTTCTCTGTTGTCTCCTTTTGTTTTAATCGGTAGAATGAAATTTCTTGGATATCTGCAGAATGAACTTAGAAACAGCATGGCTAATGATATTTCAATAGTCTTTGTTCCTAGTTTGAGATGTCAAGAGTGATATTTTCAGAAATTGCTGAATTAAATAACTGGAAACGGTTCTCATTTATTCTCAGCTTTTACGGCTAAAAGATTAGGTCGTCATACTGTGAGCAGGTATATTGCTAGCTGTAAATGCTAGCAGTGATTACAAGGCTTAATGCAGCCATCTGGGGCTGAACACATGCACAGTCCTCAAATCTTCACATCAAGACCCCAAGAGGAGCAGGGATTTTGCTGGATTGTCTGGTGACTTGCTCTAGTGGTGAATCACACCACTAAACCACCACATCCGTTGGCTGCTGCTTTTTCCTCCCCCAAATCTGTTTCATGTCCAGGTTGAGCTGTGGCAGGTCTCATTGTGCCTTTTCTTTTTTGGTCATTCACAGAGTTCTGCGCTCTGAAATTTTATGTCTGTGTGTAAGTGCGAGGGTGTAGATACTGAGGGGCGGAAGTGATTTTTTACATCCTGTGTCACCAATTTTATCTGTAAAGCTTTCCCTAGTTGTGGCCAGGTAACTCACCACGGTGGTTGTTATTAACATAAGAAACAATGAATCAATGATTACGCCTTTGTTAGCTTATAGAATCAGAGGATGAAGATTTTTAATTACATTTGAAAACAGTTTCATTTGTTTACTGTATATTGTATGTAATTTCCAAGCCAAGAAGAATCCTTAATGTTTCTAAACGAATGCTTTTCTGCCACAAAGTGTTTTTTATCACAGAAAATGCCAACCTAGTCTTATTCTGTTTCATCTGTCTCATTAATATTGAATACACGGCACTTTAATATGGCAGCCGAAGCAAAGCAGGGAATTTCAGCTAGTATCTGACAACGGCAAGCTGAGATTAAATGACATCCGAGTGCAATTTGCTATATATAAAGTAATTGGCATTTTCCAGGAGCATTTGACCTAATTTATGGTGGGGTTTTTTTTTTTTTCTCCCCCTGCCCCCTCAAATCTGTCTTCAGAGGTTGGTTAGTCATCAGGATTTCTGAGCCTGCAGTCTGCTTTGGAGAAGGTACTTGGTGCCAGTCAGTCCTCTGAGCCCCTGCGAGGGTGAGAGGTGCTAAGCATCTTTGGGGAGCAGGCTGTCGGGGGCCTGAGGGTGCTCCCTTGGTCGGTGTCAAGGCTGATGTGCAATGAGTCCCCATAGGGACCCGCTACAAGAAGAGTCAGAGGGTCCTGCCTCTGCACCAGCCTCCGCACCTGCAAGATAAGTTTCCGCTGTGTCGGACCCATTTTGGAAGTCGTGAAATGAGTCCCTGGCCAGAGTTCTGAGGCAGCCCTTCTTCCCGGCTTTGAGTTAGTTCTTGCAGAGCGCTCCCGTCCTTCTCGTAGTCCTGGCTTAGTCTTGTGGAGAAGGGCAGGGTTTGGTGATTGCGGCACAAGTCTCTGGTGTCCAGTGGAGGTGGAAAGTGGCACCGGATCTGGGACGTGCTTTGTGCTGGGGAGAACCTGCATGTAAGTCTCTGCTTTGGCCCTGAGCAGCTCTTCAGCGAGGCAGTGGTAAACCCTTCCTGATGCTCTGAATTACAAAGAAGCTGGACTGAAAGTTGAAAATAAACAACTTCTCAAAGAAATGCTTTAGCTTCTGGAATGCACAGCTGATGGTCACTGAACAATTAGAACGATTTAGTTTGGTTTCTGATATATAATTGCCAAAAAGTAGTAGTGTCGGGACCTTGGGTTTTGTGTTTCCAGGTAGCTGAATATTCATTCTGCTGGAAATCACTTTTGCTAGTCGGCATTTGGAGTTATGCAATTATTCATTATTAGACGATTAATTACAAGAGCCACTTGGGATTAGGGCTTGTGTGGCTGGCATGCTGCAAGTGTTCCAGCTCCTGATTTGCTGGGTGGTCTTGGGCACATACCTTCATTTTGGTACGCCTTTGTTTTCTCCGTCTGTAAAGCACGTGTTAATTCCCTTCCTTCTTTTGTAAGGTGCAAAGCTGTGATGAATGAATTAATAGCACAGCCACAGTCACCTTTACAAACCTAGCTCTACTGCACAAAATCTAGTGGGATCTTGTGGCACAGAAGCATCACCAGACTAATGCTTTTGATTAAAAACACTTTCAAAAAAATAGCTATTCAAATAGGGTAATATGCAAGTTATGTTTCCAAGGAGATTTAACAAGTAATTCCAATAAGGAAGAAGGGTTTTAAAGTGAGCAGTGTGGATAACTCTGCTGACCTTGTTTCTCAGGGTTTATGTAAATGCAATTGAGGGCAATTTTCATGTAGAGCATTCCTAAGACATATGGTGAGTTTCTCTGTTGTAGGCCAGAACCACTTACACATCAAAGCCAGAGGTGTTTTGGTTTTGTTGTTTAAACAAAAACATTTGAAATTGTAGTCTGTGTGGCTACTGTCTGTTGCTGAACACAGCTACATTTCCCCCTGGGTTTGGCCTGGCCAGGAATGGAGCTCAGAAAAGCATTTTTTTCTGTGGGATGTACATTACTTGGTTTTGATATAACTTAAGGAAAGCAGTATTTTTTTTTTATAGCCTAACCAAGCAACCTGATGATTTCTTCCAGTGGGATGAGCCAGAAAGCTAAAAGTATAAATCCGGGCAGGCTAGCTGTGATACAGCTTACGTGCAATGAAGGGAAGTATAAAGTTCACACAGGCTAAAAAATGGTTGATGTTTCTGGCGTGAAATAGGTGGTTGGTCCCTATGTAAAACACATAGTAAGTGGTCCCAAGAGAAGAGCGTGCAGATGCCGTCCGCATCCACGCGAACTGTGGTAAATGGGTCTTTTTCTGGACTGTGTGTGCTGAAATATCTTGGCAATTGAAAGCTGTTCAGGGCAGGGGACCTGGCGTTTTTGGTTTGATGCAGTGCCTTGCAGAGGAGGGTCATGGCCCAGCGTCTCGGGTTCAGTAGCACTCAGTGCTCGTAACGAAGATGGAGATGGTTGGATGGGTGCCATCCTCCTGGCTTCTGCTGAAGGAGGAAGACTGTGCAAGTCTGCTCTTGAGGTTTACCCTCCAGTTTGCACCCTTAGGGGCTACCGAGTGGCCCAAAGAGGTGTGAGTAAAAACATCATGCACCCAAGGAAGGGCTGCTCTCCTGCCTGCACTGACACTCCTGGGGTCAACATGTGCTGGCCCGCCACAGGACCGGGCTCTTGTGCTGCGTTGCTACTGCGGTGTGCAGAATGGGAGCCTTAGCGCTGCATGTACAAACAGCTCTTTCTCCTGGACAGTCAGGGAAGGGAGGAAGAGCTGGACGTTAGCCTTCATCTTTGAAGGCTTACAAAGTTCCCAGAGCAGTTATTTACCTGTCAGACCTCAGCTGCTCTGGGGTATAAGCAACCCATGCAGTGCTGCTTGCGGCTTCATGCGTTACCGACCTCTTTGAGCGGCGCAGAGGTGGAGACTGCTGCATCTCCAGCCTTTGTGGTGTTAATAAGGAATACGCAGCAGCAAATCACTTGCTTTGGTATCTCTCATTAAATAACTCGAGCCAAGGGCAAAAACGTGCACCGCACATGGGAATCATGCCCCAATTTTGGGATAGGCAGGTCTGCAGCGCTTGGAGTTGTAGAGCATGTCAGAGCAGGGAGCTCCTTCGTGTGAACTCATCTTGCCTAGTCCTCTGCAGGAAACACTTGCTCGGAGCCGGCTGAATTTGCCTTTGGGTATGTTTGTCTTCCCGAATCCTTAGGTTTGGCTCCATAAAGTTGTGACAGGATTTACCTGCCCTGTCAGGTCTTTAAAGCCTTGCTGCTGGAGAGAGACGAAGCACAGTGCAGTGGAGCCTGCTCACTCGGCAGGACCCCTGCTCATCTGTCACAGTCGTTCTTGCTCCGCGGTGGACTCGTGCTTAGGTGTTACGTGGTATGTGCTGGCATAGTTAGTTGACCAAGCTAAACAGTTCAGTGCTTTACTTAGAGGGATACCTGATGTGCTCTGCTGCCTATCCTGGTGCTTCCATTAAAAAAAAGGGATTGAGATTGAGCCTAGAAAATGGGATCTGGTATGGGCAGCCTGTGACCTGCGTGGGACCCTAGCTAATGGGGCCATGCGCTGGCCTGGCGGTCTGCCTTTGCAAATCTCGCTGCAGGCAAGCAGCCTGTTGTGAGCTGCCTCTGTGCTCTCCTGCCAAGGCAGTGGGATGAGAGGGGGCTGGCACACCTGGGCACTAGATCACGCTTCTTCGGAGTGACACCTCTTAAGAGGAAAAGAGGATGAGAAAGCTGAGTAATGTGAGTATACAAAGCTACAGCATAAAGTAACTGCAGGAGATGCAAGCTAATGGCAAATCCTCTTGCTTATTATTCAGAGAAACAGCCTTGCAAAATGTTCCATTCTTCCCTTCTGAAAGTTGTCCTTGAGCTATGTATTTCAGCAAAGTGGAGTGCAATATGTATTCTCTATACTCATAAGGTTGCAAGACTTTCAATTCTACCAGGTATGTGTTTAGCTTGACTGTCTGGGAGAAGTCTGAGCAGCTGGACTATTCAGATGGGTAGTATGCTAGAAAATTTGTTCTGTTCACTTTTGGGGTGTATCAAGGAATAACATTAGAAGTGTGGGTTTAATTTAACACTAGTCTGTTACAAGCAGCGGCATGGATTGCTACAGCACAAGTCTTGACAGGAGGGCAGAAATTAAAAGTAAGTCTGAATCTGACTGCTTTTGCTTTCCTTTTAAAGCACAAGCATGATGGGTGGACGGTCAAAGAATGTGGTGGCCAACATTCATTCATCTGTGGGGGTGGATACTTTCCAGTTCAACCTTTTAGCAGGGCTACATCGACAGCTAATGGATGTTGCAGCAGCCTGTGTATGGAATAATTTATGCACGTGGGTGAATGCCAGAGGTTTGCAAATCTCTGTCAATGGCCTTGTGAGCAGCGGCCTGCTGCAAGAAAAATAACATTGGATTAGCTCAGGCTAATGTTTGGAAGCGTCACACTTAGTTCCTGAAGACAGTCCCTTCTGCAGAGCAGCACTGGGCTCTAGGCAGGGTATTCTGAAGTAAGCAGAAATGTATTAAATATGAGTATTGTTCATGCATCAAACAAGAAGTGGGAAGCAACGCGGGGAGATGTTTTTAGCTACCGACTTTTCCCAAGCAGACTTTGCAATATCTCTGTCATTTGGGAAGACAATTCCCTTGTTTCAAGTACTTGGAGTGTCTGGGCAAATGCCAGGTTGCTTCATCTCAGAGCTCTGAGGCAGTTTGGTACCATTACAGATCTGTTATCTGGCTTTGGAGCTTGGTGTTGGGTGCCTTTTCTGCAGCTAAGAAATGGAAGCCTTACTTCAGCACCAAACTCGCGAGCCAGATGTGAACCCAGCAGCGCTCCCCTGCCTGTTTCCAGCTTTTCAGCCTCCTGCTTTTAATTAAAGCTGTCGTGACACTGCAGGCTGAGCAGGACCAAGATACCAGAAGCCAAAGGTCTGCCTCACAAAGGTATTTGGGAGCCTTGGTATGTGGATGGGAAGCCTTTGACAGTGTGTAGGGCAGGGTCAGCGCCTGCCTCCCACTAATTGTGGTTGGTTTGCTCTCTGCTTATCCAGCTGCTCTGTAGCAGGGCTGAAAACACCTTTGAAGTCTGGCGTTTTCCCCTCATGTTGGTTTTAATGACAAAGTGTATCATCACACCTGAGGAGCACCTTAGGTGATAGCTACCCCTTTGCAAGCCCTCAGAGTGTCTGTCTCTCTTTGCAAAAGTGCATGTGCACCATTTAGCTGTGAGAACCTTTGTTTCTTTGAGAATAATTGCAGAAGGCTACAAGGAGACTTGCTGTAGTTAATCTGTATTACCTGGTGTGTCTTTGCACCTTATGCTTCCAGATGTGGTCACGCGATAGAGCGGTGCTTGCATCCGAGCAGCTGGCATGGTTGTCTTTTGCAGGGGTATTTTGGTGGTGTTAGAGCCCAGGAACATTTTGTGGTTTATTTCCTGACCTACTGGATGGAGGAGGCACGGCCTTCAGACAGGAGGATGAAACTCCTGTGTCAGGTTTGTTCGTGGAGGTTGCGCTGTTGCATCAGATATGGAAGCCGGCCAAGCAGAAACTCTTCAAAGACCTGCAGGGGCTGGAAGGATGTTATTGCTTGAGAGGAGGTACTTGGCTATGTTGAAGCTCAGGCCGTAGTTGTTGCCCGTAGGGAAGCGACCAGTGCAGAGTGCTGCCCACCTTACCCTAGGGCTGCTGGAGCTCTGCAGAGGCCGTGCCAGTGGTGCGAGCTCACTGCTGAAGCGGTGGGAACCTCTGCGTTGCCTGTATGGAGGGTCAGTGACCAGCTCAAGTGCAAGTTCACTGTTCTCTGGTTAAAGACCCTGTGTTCCCACATAAAGCACGTAATCTTTTAAATGAGCTTTGGCTGTAACACACAGGGTCTTCTCTTTCTTCTGAAAGAGACTGATAACCAAACCACACTTTTACTGCAGGCCTCTTCCTGGCAGAGCCGTGGTGCTGGGAAGCACGACTGAGTGTTTACGGCCAGCGGAGCATTGCCAGTAAATGTCCCGTTCCATAGGAGGAAAAATGACATTTGCAGCTACCCCCACAGTTTTGGCAAAATAAGCTGGGTCCACAATTGGTGCGCTCAGCGAGGCGCGCTGCTCCTCCCAGTTACAGGATACCGGGGGCTGTGCGGACCTGGCTACGCTGGCAGCCGCTGCTTTCAGAAGCCTCAGGTAACTTGTTCGCTGTCCTCATGGAGCTTATCCCTTGCCTGCCATGAAAGCATCTCCCCTCTCATTTCCAGGCCAAGTGTTGCTCTTGCTCCTACTATGTGTGTAAATGACTGCTTACTGCCTCTCTTGTTACAAATGTCAGTCTTTCTGGTGGACAGGTTGAAATGCAACACAATCCTCAAATGTTCTGGAGCTTTGACACATACCATGAGATCACTGAACACGCAGCTCTGCCAGGGACTGTGTTGGGACAGAGAACTTTTGAAAAAATAGCTATAGGGAGGCTATTTCTGGAACCGCTGGGCGTGGGGGGAACCAAACACAAAACCCCCCTACTGATGGTAATAGGTGTGGGGAAAAAATCCAATGACTAGAAAGTAAGTTTCCTTCATTTTAGAGATGCAAGTCTCCATGCTTTGATCAGGTCAAAAAGTATTAAAGCTGTATGTTATATTTTGTGACAGATTCTAAGGGGACTTCTGTCTGATGTCCACAGATCAGTGAGTTACCAAATGAGAACTCCGCCTGCTAATTTACATTGCTCCTGAGTGCTGGCCAAAGGCCATCAGACCCCCTTCCTCTTAAGCACCTGGAAAATGGCAAATCACTGCTCTAGCCCATAGGATTACAGGCATTGATGACGAACCTGCTGCCAAGTTACGGATGTGCATTGTTTTATCAGAGGGATCTTAGAATAGTCATGGAAACCATGCAGAGCATAGCTGTGTTTGTTAGACAGTTATTCGTCATTAAGTGAATTAATTGGATTAAGTGTCTATAGTGGTCTTAATACATGGCTGCTTCCCACTCAAGTTTATAAATCAGTTTGCTCTTCTGTGCCATTAAATAGACGAGTACGTCTTTCATCAGCTTGCTGCATGGGTGATATTGGACATATTCTTGGAGTGCACAGCAGAGGCTGATTCCCCTTGCTGACCTGTGGGCTTATTCTTGAATTTCCCCTCATAAGACAGAGCCGTTTCCTTTCCTGCCAGTGTACCCTGGGACTGTTTTCTGAGAACAGACTTGCTGCCCATGGGACTCTTAGTACTGGAAAACCTTTGTGGTTTTTGTCAGGTTAGTGTGCAGTATGCTTCCTGAGGTTTTAGGGGATTTTTTGCCTTTTTTTGTGTGTGTGTGTGTGTGTGTTTTTGTTTTCCTGATGGAATAAACTTTGTGTGGCTGGAGCATTGTGCCCCCTAAAGTTGATAGCAGGTTTTGGATCAAGGTCTCAGAATTATTTACAAGTAAGAACAGGATTTTATGGTTACAGGATGCATTTAATTAGTGTCTGGAATTTAGCCACTAATGTAAATTTGTTTAAAAAAAAAAAAGTTAGTATTTTCCTTTAGGAGTTTTTGTTTTCTACATGTAGTTGTTCAAAATAATACTTAGTGTTAATAAAACTTAGCAACAGTGAAAAGAAAAATATTTTTCTCTCGCTTAGTTCCTTATGCTGTACATTTTTGCACTGTTCTCCTGGGGTTTTTTGTCTTGGGGAATGTATGTTGCTTTTTCTAGAGCAAAAATTAAAATTGTTCACCAAGAAAAGATAAGCTTATGAAAACATACCAGAGGCTGGTAGCATCTGAACCTACTTGCATGAGGGGAAGTGTGGTACCTTGATGTTTTGTTTATTTATTTTTCGTTTCGTGTTGGACAGTCTTGAAGAGATTTCTCCCTTCCCAGCCCCAGGAATTTAGTGTGGCGCTTTTTCTTTTCATGACTGCTGATGCATAACTGCTGTTTGTGGGAAGTTGAACGTGGGATTAATCTCATCTCTTAAAGAATGAGCTTCCTCCCCTGAAATCTAGATACACTTCTTGGAAACTTGCTGGGGGTATTCACTAACTCTGCTGAGCTTGAGGTATGTGCAAACAGATCGCAGGCTGTAAAATACGAAACTGCCCAGAGGAAGCACACCCTCTAATGATGGTTGGTGTCTACCAGGTCTGGCGTAGCAATGCCATGGTACTGCGCTTCACGCCCAGAGCACCTGAGCCTCCTGGGTGCTCCGCAGTGGCAGGGAGTTCCATTTGGCCTTGAGCAAGCAGCTGCTTGGGCCATGAGAGGCTTTGCTCTCTCCTTGCTTATGCCAGCCCCCTGGGAATCCTTTAGCTGACAGTGATCAGCGTCCTTGCATTTGACTTTGTGAGCAGCATCCTAACCGGTGGTAGTCTGACCCCAGGGAGTGGGATGAGGAAAAGAGAGATGGAGTGTGACTTGGGTGTATCACTCGAGCCTCGCTGTTAGCAGGGGGACTTGCAGCCTCTCTGTTAGGGATTGAATTTTAAGAGAGAAGAAACTCCAACCCCTGAAGGTACATCCCTGCATGCAAACATTGAGTTTGGTCTCAGGTGATAGGACCCCCAGCTGGGTACACATGCAGAAGCACTTTTATTGGGAGAGAAATCGGCTACCGAAATGGCACCTGTGCCAGCCTTGTTCCCCTCGCACACCCGGCCTGGTAGCACCGAGCTGGCTCAGTTTCCAGAGGATGGGGGGGAGGAAAAGGGTAACTGTACAGGTTTGTGCTTTACTATGAGAGATTCATGAAGGGGGGTCACAGGCAGGTTTTTCCACATGTAGCGGCTTATGTCAGTTTTGCATCTGGCTTTATTTGCATTATTAGGATTAAACGAATAAGTCTGCTTGAAATCCTTGATGATGGGAAATTGCCGTTTGCCAGTGCTGTGCCGCTGAGGAAAGGCTTTCTCCAGGCTGGGTGTCCGGTCTGCACAACAGATTATAAAGCTTGTACCGCACGTTTGTGCTCTGTCGTTCTTTTCCTAGTGGGTTATCACCTGCGATTTAGCTTTTTAGATGAAGCCTGACGTTTGCCTTTATTACAGGCTTTAGCAATTTCTGTAGTACAGTGCCCGGTGTAAAATGCGTAGTTGTTAGGGAGGTTGCATCGGTTTCAGTAAAAAGTTGTTCTGTTGGCTTGCATTTGTGTACAGACAATTTTAGTTGAGTTTAACCCCACAGCAAAGGCAGCGTCTTGTTCTCTGGATTTCCAGGGGGACTGGGGAAGTGCTAGTCTCGAAGCTGCCCTTGAACTACGCATGACTACGTGATCTCTTGGCTCTTGCCAGTGCTTGGGAGCCTGGCTGGGTGAACACCCCTCCACACAAACGCGCACACACACTCAGATGCCCAAAACTGTGCATGTGTTTGCTTGGAGACCACAGAAATACACTGGAGACTGAAGTGGAGGACACACAGTGAGCTCTGTTTTGAGCCCAGCTGCTTAGAAATTGTTAGCGTCTTGGTGGAAAGCCTGGTAGGGAGCATGAGTCCTGGTGAAGGAGGCAGAAGTCAGAGGCGCGAAGGGTGAGTGTCATCTCTGAGCTTTAGCTGAGGCCACAACTAGTATTAGTTCGTGATATCGAACCTCTTAGTCATTGCCAGGCCTGCTTATAGCACTCAGCTCAGGTGGGTGTGTAGCCACAGCAGTTTTAAAGTGACAGGTTTGGCTGTGCCCATGCATTTTGCTGGGAAGTTAAGTCCTGGATTTCCCCCAACCCAGGTAGGCTTTGTTACTTCAGTTGCCTCAGTAGGTGTTCCTGCCTGATGACAGGTAAAAGCACAAGAAAATAAAGGCTAATTGTGTGGCTGTTCCTTATTCTGAATGCCATGGAGTTAGCTGCTTTTCCAGGTCCTTTCTCCTTTGCAGCTTTTCCCTTCTAGACATCCCTCACACAGACAACGTTGCTACTTTTACCCAAGGTGATAAAATTGTAGCCTTCAGAAATCAAGTTCTGTGCCTGGCCTAAAACATGACTTTTCCTGCTAAGGAGCACCTCACTGCCAAGTAAGCTGCATTAAGGAAATCATCACAGCTGGTATAAAAAGAGTAAGGAAAGCTGAGGTGACTACAGGAATTGAAGTTCTCGGTGTCATCTGAGCTTGGTCTGGTGGGAAAGGTTGCCCACCCTTTTGGAGGCTGGGAGCTGCGAGCTAAAATACACCTAGGAGCCACGCAAGTGCTGCGTGGGCTTGTGTAGGGGGCACCCGGGGGGGGCTCAGAGGCTCTGCCAGGAACGTGTCGTGTGCCGGGGCTGGGCCCATGGCAGGAGTTGGGGGTCTGGTGCTGACCCTGCTTTCCTGTTAGGCTTCTTAGCAAGCTGGGAATTGCACGCGAGCTCCCTACCCTCTGTGCCGGCACAGATTCTCAGCCTCTTGTCAGGATCCAGCCCTGGGGTGGAAGCTGTGCTAAAACAGTTCAGGAACCCGGTGCCTCCAGTGAGCTGTGGTGTGGCCTCATTGCCTTTATAATATATTCCCAATTGCACCAATGAAACTATTTATATTATTCCCCAGGAATTCCTGCCTCAGTAATAGAGGTGTTTGGAAAATAGGTCCCTGCAAAAGAAACTTGTTGGACGAGCCTAGCGTTAAGTTTCATTGCCTGTAATTGGGAGAAGATCCCTCCCTGCTGTGCCAAGTTCTCAGGCTTGTCTCCTGCTGGAGATCCCCACTCTTGTTTTAGGCTGATGGTGTCTGCCTGAGCCGCCTTTGGAGGTGAGAGCGCTCAGAGGGTCTGGAGGAGGGAGGAAACAGTATTGCTGTCTGTCTGCTTTGTGAATGGTGTAAAGATGTTTCTATGAAAAACCCTCAGCTTTTTTAGTGCCTTCAGAGGGATTCAGCCTCGCCGGCAAACCTCTCCTTTTTATCCCTGTCTGTGGATGGGTGACTTGCAGCCGGTGAACCATGAGGTGAGAACAGTCCGGGCTGCAGGAGTGTCTTGCTGATGCTGGTTGGCAACACCATCAAGATCCCCTTGAATTATTGTGCTGTGGCATGGCACAGGGCAGGGAGGCAGCATGAGGTTTCTCTGCTGTGGCTGTAGTGTCTGCAAAGCCTCATTCTGGCTGACTTGTTCCAGATGGTAGGTAGCTAGCTTAATTTGGGCTGTCTTCACTTTCTTGCTGACATGGGCTCCTCCTGAGTTAATTAGCAGATGAAGTTGATGGTACCCATGCTTTGCTGTCTGCACTCATAGAGGTCTGATCTATGGGGGTTGGGGGGGTGGATTGGGGGACAGGGAGAAAAAGTGATGTTTTCTTTACTTTGGTGCTAGCTGGGACTGCCCAGGCTCACTCCAGCAGGAGACGCAATTTTAGTCTCTCGCTTCCCTCTTGGAGACATCCACTTGGTGGAACATCTATCTCTGTGACTTTGTAGCTAGCTCCTCTGGCCCAGGCAAAAAAAACGGTCGTGGGAGTTGGATTT
This sequence comes from Harpia harpyja, assembly GCF_026419915.1. Classification (NCBI taxonomy): domain Eukaryota; kingdom Metazoa; phylum Chordata; class Aves; order Accipitriformes; family Accipitridae; genus Harpia; species Harpia harpyja. The sequence continues at coordinate 2,879,393 of NC_068941.1, forward strand.
CCTTGCTGGTCTGTTTGCAGTGGAGGCTGAGGACATGTTCTGGAGAGGGCAGAAATGTTCAGCTTGAGAAGGGAGTTTGGCTGTGCTGCGTAAGAGGCCTTGGTGGCCTATGCTGCGGTGGGAACTTGCAGTTCTGTAACATCTTTCACATTGTATTACTTGTAGTTAGTCACGAGCAGCTAGAGTGCAAGGAAAGCATTTTCCTTTTCCGGTCTGTGAGGAGGAATAGCTCAGCATAAACTCCAGTGCAGAAAATAGGTGTGGGGCAGAGTGGGACTCCCCATGTTTATGGAAGTTGGTTTAGATCTCTGGAATAAAAAGCTTATCTCTGCCACAGCCCCAAAAGTGGAGCTATGAAGCTCACCCTTGGATTCCTTGTGACTAGAGAGTTAATCCTTTTTTCTGGTGCTGTAAATGTTTATTTAGCCATCTCTCTTATGCATTTATGGAGTTCAAACATTTTTGAGTGTATGTTGGGCAATTGCCAGTGTCCTGTCCAGGGATTCTTTATGACTTGGAGCATCACCAGTAGTGATCAGCGTAGTGGTGATCATATGCCTTTGTGATCCCACCCTTTTGCAAGTGATGGATATGGAGAGGACTGTGGGAACATTCCTGTCTGCAGGCTGCATGTGAGAAAAATGTTTTGTCTTGCACTGCCTACCGAGTCCAGAAATGTTAAGTGTCTGTAGCAGTCTTTCAGTGCAGCGAAACTCAAGGGGGGTAAAAAGCCTGGTGTAGGGTGGCCTTCTGGTCCCATCTCCTCCTAATGATACCAGTGTTAGGACTGTGCTGTGGACCTAGATCAGATGTGCTTTCTTCTGGAAGATGTCTGGCCAATTAACGTTTTTGGAAAGACAAAACACAGTCTTTCAAGGCAACCACAAAAATTTGGAATTAATGAGGTGGAGGGAAGGAAGTACTTCAGCTAAAATAGGGAATTGCTTCTTGAAGCTATGTCCTATTTATGAAAATTTCTGTATAGGCTTTCCCTGTTAAAGGCAGGAAAACAAAGACTTGCAGAAGGCAAGTGGGGAACATTATTGCTGTTGGAGTCAGTTGAGAACTTGAAGTCTACGGACTAATGTTTCAAAACTGTCAGCTAAATAATTCAATAAAGCTTGACCTTTTCCTCTGCATGCAGATTCAGTTCAACTTAATTCCACTTTCACTCCTGCTGAAGACAGAAAACTGCACGCTAAGGCAAACAACATTATTTGTAACCCTCTCTATTCTTTGATTGCTGACCTTTTCTTATTAATGATGAATGACTGCTGTGGCGCCCTAAAAGAGCTTCATGTACCAGAAGGGGTTATGCACATTCCCTTTTCCTTTTCTAAGCAGATGCGAGGGCTATGACTTAACATTCAGAAAATGAGACCATACTGTGAATGCATTAAAATCTGGTTTTCCTGCTTTGTTGTTGTTGTTGTCTGCGTTAATTTCAGAACTGTGCTCAAGTGTACGCATTGCTCGTGAGAGTAAAAACAGTAGACTTGTCTAAATCTGAAATGTTTTCTCTGGCCTTTTATTTAATATCCTTAGTGTCATATGCATGTGCATGTTGCATACGAATCCAGAGGAGCTGCTCCGAGCCAGCTCTTTCAATCCAGTTGATACTGGATCGACACTTCCTTGGTCGTGCTGGACCAGTAGAGTTTCTGTGAGGAATTCCAGTGTGTATCTAGCACTTGTTGGGATGCTAAAAGTCCTGATAGGGATTTTCCAAGGAGTATGCTTACATGCTTCATTTAGATCCTCTACTAACTCCAAGCCCAGGACAAGTTGCCAGTGCACTGACCATATGAAATCACATAGTTGAATGATAATTGGTTTTGTTTTGGTTTGTTTGGGGTTTGTTTGTTTTTTTTAAGTCAAGACCTGTTCGTACTCACTGCTGTGGTACCTGGGCATTGAAGAAACCATGTATTTATCTGTATCGGTGTTGTCTTAGGATTTTGATATGAGGACAATTACTGTGATAAATCTGAACTCTTTAGTCCAGACTCAAGAGAACTAGTAAATAAATGATTTGAAGCTATATGCCTTTACATACACAGCTCTGCATGCCCTACTTGAGAAATGGGGTCTGTGCAGACAACTGCAGCGCGTGTGCAGGGCAGCACCATGCCGTGGTGTCCCCCACCTGCCTCTGAGTAAGCCAGCAGGGTATGGTATTAATGCAGATCCTGGTAGTAAGTCCCAGGGCTAATTAATTATCCAGAACACGATATGGGGCCCATTTCAGTCCCGGAGCTTGCTGAATAGGAGCTGACAAAATGTGCCCTTGATGTGCGGCTACAGTTTTTCAGGAAAGAAAACACAGGGTTAAGGAACTGCAAGCCAGCCCTGCTGGGCTATGCCTGCACCACCTCGCAAGGAAAGCTGCTGCTTTTTATGTTTGGAGTGGCCCTTAATTTGATTCAGGTATTGGAACAGTGCTGCCTTGTTACAGTTTTATAAGCAAGCCTTATGGGCTGCTTTGCTTTCTAAAAATCTCTGTATTTTGCTCTGGTTGTGTTCACACCCCAAACTGGACTGGAAGTCTGGGGAAGGTTTGAGGAAAACTTGGCAATGGGATCAGATGCTCTGTTGCCGGGTTTGTGTTAATTCTACCTTCTTGTGCCCAGGGTCGGTGTCCCAGAGAGCTCCCTGCAAACGGCCTCTGTGTTAGTGTAACTGGGAGTCTCGCCGAGTTCACGTATCGCACTTTTCTCTGTGTCAAGTCCCATGCTGCGCTGTGCCTCCAGCTAAAGGCTTTTAGCAAAGTATAAATCCACTTATTTAACTGTCCGTGATGCAGCTGTTTTAGGGCTATTTTAAGTGCATGACAGTGGAATACAGAAGGAAATGGCTGCTGTTGTTGTTTTCCTCTCTGCCTTCTTGCTGGACTATATCTGTATCTGTGGCGGTGTGCGACTGTGTAGCCAGAAAGGCTGGAAAAGTGTAAAAGAACTGGGGAAAAAAAAGCATTTCTAATGTCCTCATAGTGACGTGCCTTCCCGCCATCTCCCAGTTAGCTTCTGCCCTGCTGATCTGTGTCTCGCTGTTAAGATTACACGTTCTCAAGTCTAACAAAAACTCGACTTTCTCCAATAGTTGCCAGCATAAACTGGCCTAGTGTCACAGACTGACTCACGTGCCCTATTGCTGTGCAGCAGCTGGTGGTCTGTTGGGCCACGGTCCTCACCAAAAACATTTTGTTCAGGGCTGGTGTGAAGGATCCTGCAACTTTCTCAGCTGTGCCTGGTTGAGAGAGGATGGCTGGGGATGCTAAAAGGGATGTATTTGCCTTTCTCCGCACGTGGCACTTCAGAAGACAAAAGGCGGGGGAATTGCAATAAATGGCGCACCATTTTTTGAAACAGGATGAGTGGAGTGTTTCAACCTGGGGAGCCTGGCACTGAATAACAACTTGCATTTTATTTCATCAACCTCATACAAGCGGTCAAAAAGGCAGTTAGTTGCACCTCATCCTCCTGTCAGGAGAGAGATTGGCCAGAGAAGCAAAGAGCATCTGGTTCTCATTGGGCTCTGCCTTTGGATGGTCTTCATTCTTGTTTGTCACATTATGTCTCTTCCCCCCCTCCCTTCCTCCTTCCTCTCCCCCCCCCCCCCCCCCCCCCTTCAGTGAGTTTACAGGCCTTGCTGGAATGCACATATGGTCCTTATCATCCCTGAAGTCCAGCTTTTTTTTTTTTGGGGGGGGGGGGGGTGGTTAGCAGTTTGTGACATCAGGCACTGTTAGAGGCATTAGTCACTTTTACTCCAAATAGAAATGTCCGTGGTTTTTGGAAACCTATGGGGGAAAATGTCTTTTATGTCAATTCTTGGCGTAAATGGAACTGTTAGTGCTCTGAGCTTTGCTGACCTTTAGCCAAACATTTCGCCTGGAAGACAAATGTTCGTTCCCACTCTCTACAGCCACTTCTGAACTGTCAGATTTTGCTGACTTCCCTCTTCCCAGAAGAATGCGACTGTATCCTTTTTCTCCATCCTCCTGCTGAGTTGCTGTAGCTTGCCAATGTAAGCAATTCCCTTTGCCTCCCTGCCAATGTGCCTCAGAGGCGCGGGAACAGCGGCGGCTCCATCGGCTGCAGGGAGCGCGTCCTTGCTGCGTGGCAGGGGCTGCGTCTCGCAATTGCAAGCCGCCGGCAACCAGGATATTTGGTGCTGGATGTCGGCGAGATGGGCCTTGTGCTTCCTTCCCCACGCTGCATCCGTGCTGGTGGAACTGGGATTGGGGCAGGAGTGTTGCTCAGGCGGATTTTGCTTTGGCAGGCACGGCGTGCGTGGGCTGCACCTGGGCAGGGGCTGGCTTGCGGTGCCTGCTCACTGTCCCCGGTGTCATCCTGCGATTCACTTAGGGAGCCAGCCTTGGAGAGAGGACGTTTCCTTCTCCATCACTTCTGCATGTTATTGCCTGTGCTAATGTAAGCGTGTCCAGCATCACCCAGTCCCTGACAGGTCCTCTCAGGGGAACCCCTTGCTTTGTCTCGCTGGCAGCCTCCTTTGGCTAGTGATTCCCCAGTTAAAACCTGTGACCTGTATTTGTAGAGCAATATTCTGTGTGAGGAGGGGCAGCATGAGACCCACAACTACCCTTCCCCATCTGCTGCTGCCTGGTGTTTTGTTGGCCAAATTGCTTCCAGCCTTCCTCCCACAAAATAACCTTTTCTGCTATCCCGATTCTCCGGGATTAAAAGGAAAAACCAGCACATTCAAGGAGAGCTTTTTTGTGTTCCTTGTGACCTCCATGGTTACTGAGCGGAGGAGCCAACTGTGGCATAACACTTTGTTGTATTTCTTGTTGCTGGGACTAGGGAGACCTGGCTCCTTGCTATTGTTTTAGACATTGCTGGACAGCTGGGGCAGGGGACTTACTGAACAAAACACACTCTATTGACAATCTGTGTGCCCCTAAGCAGTTATAGCTGGTGCCAGCTTTTATCCAGGAAGAGCAAGACAGTTTACTGAGATCCAGCCCTTGGGGCAATAGCTGCAGCAGTGAGTCACTTGGTGAGTTGGTGGCAGGGCTGGAGGCATGAGCCATCCAGCTTGCCTACCCCTCTGATCAATCTTCATGGCTTGCTTGGCACATTAATCTACAGAATGAGGATATGTCTTCTGAAGGGGTCTGCTCTCCCTGATGAGACACAAGGGAAGAAAAGAAAGGGGGGGAAAAAAAAAAAAAAAAGACCTCCCAGACTTAAGTAGCTTGTGGAGACATCTGCCCGAGTCTGCAGACAGCCAGCAGCAGAAGCATGGAGACAGGAACTCCCCCTCCTCTGCTGGTGACACTGATGGTTATCCTAGCCTAAAAAAACAACAAAGAAGTCTCTCCTTTCTTGATTAACTGATTGATTGCTATGGGCTGTTTTCTTGTGGCACGACTGCACTAGCTGTGGCAAGAAGGGGAAAGGAATTGTTCTTTCTTTTCGTGTTCCCCCCCTTCCTATTATACTTGAGTTCCCTTGTCCAAGAATTAAGGGTTTAACCATCACTTAAGTCTGTAGAAGGAAAGGGGTGGGGGCTGTGGGCCCTGTTTCAAGGAACTTAAACAGCGAGCGTGTCTCTGGCGTAGGCGCTGGGAATACTTTGTGTGCTGCTGGCAGGGACCCCGGCACTTGGGTTTAACGCAGGGAGAAGGTACTCTAGATCTGTCTCTTGCCGACTGCTCTTTGCTTCTGTGCTCACTGCTCTTTCCTGAGCCACCTTTTTGTCTGAGCAGACTAAAGTGTTTCTGAGGTCCCTGGCTTTGGATGCAGCATCTAAGATTACTTCAGAAATGCAGGAACGTGCGCCTAGTAATGGGGCAAAAATGTAGCTGGCCTGAGCTGCTGACAACAATAAAAGCTTTCAGAATTTCTTAAAGGTGCCTCCTAAGTCGTGTGGCCTCAAATAACTAAACACTTGCTTCATATTTGTGGTTGAGCTCAATATTTTGCATACCAGCATTTTTCCCCTCTTGAATTTGAGGCTCGTTTTTGTTTTCTTTAACTCTTCGGAGGCCGTGTGAAGCTGACCCCCAGCTGCCAGGAGCAGTGGGCCTGGAGGGGCTGAAGGGGAATATTTTGCTGGCAGCCTTAAGCAGAAGGGGCTCTGCCAGGAGCTCGCTTGGGTTGAGAGAACAGCCATCATCACAGTTAAGTCCGGAGCGAGGACAGCAGACTGGGACCATAAATGTGGATGTCCTTGTGGACCCTCTCTCCTCAGTCTTTTGGGAGTGATGCTCTTTTTTTCTACCCAGGAGAAGAGCAACTTTGCTTTATCTCAGACCAGCTACCAGACACCTTCTGAAGTGTAAGCGCATGGCTTTGCTTTGTGCAGCCTCTGGAGAAGTGATGCATTTCTAATCATGGGACCCACCTTTATATCCACCTCCCCATCTGCACACAGGCGTACTGTTGCTGACTCCAGTGAGGAAAATAAGTTTCCCCTTATCCCTGCTAGCTCTGCCAAGCCACCGTGGCTTAGGAGGAATGAGCTGATTCTCTCCTTGCACGTGCCTCGTCAGCCAAATTGTTTTATAAAGCTTCACTGAATTACATCCAGGAAAACCCGCTGTTTGCCACAGAGCATCCGCTCCAGCGTTGCTTGACCTATAAAACCTTTGCCACCAGGAGCTATGTATGAAGAAAACCAGATCCGAAGTAGACTTCACAGGGCTCTGAGATTGCAAACCCTTTCTTGTCTTTTGTAAGGCATTTCTTTCCCCTTAAAATTAAGAGCACTAGGACATGGGGTCCTGGCAATTAATCTTTTTATAGTGATGGTACATGGCAGACGCTGTGCCTCTGGCAGGCTGTCTCTGCTTTACTTACTGCTTGCCTTACCCTGCTAGAGTTAAAACCAGCAGCTGCGATAACAGCATCTGAAAGATTGTTGTTGACCCAAGAAATATCAACCGTGGGATGCCTTGTAGGTCACTCTGGAAAGAAAAGTAAAGTGATCAGCATCTTTCCCAATAAACAAGCGTTTATATGTTCATGTTATTCTGTAGTTTCTGTAGGGGTTAGCATACAGCTCTGGAGATTCAGAATTGCTTCCTGCTTGTGCAGATGGTATGTGAAGAGGGAGGGAAGATTTGCCCTATAATGTGGTGTTCAGTAAAGGAGACATGGCTGTGTCTTAGGGAAGAGTTTAAAAATAAAGAGTGCTCTTGGGATGTCTTAAGTTCTCTGACATCTGAGAACCTCCAGGCACCCAAGTCTCGCAGTGTGTCTGGTGCAAATTGGCTGATCTCTATAGAAGTCTGTGGACCTGCAGTTTTACCTGTGCTGATCTTGTCCATTTGCTCCTGAAGCTGCAAGTGAGGAGAAGTGCTTGACAAACAGTTATTATTTCAGCATGCGTGGAAGAGGTCAGTGCTTCCAGATACAGTGACATGTCTGTGTCTTAACAAGGCATCTCTTAGGACTGTGTTACTGTGAGTGACAGCTGAGGAGTTGTTTTAGTCCAGGAGTGTATTTAGGTGCAGTATTGGTGAAAGAGAGGACTTGTGCTGAACTCAAAGGCATGCTGAGCTTTGCTCGTCTTCTGAGGGAAAATGAGGAATACCTTTGGGAAGAAGTCAGTGAGGCAGGGTGATGATATGCCTTTACACTTGGGGCGAAGTGCCCGGCAGCGCTGCTGCCTTCCTTTGGAAGAAGAGCCCCGTGGCAGGAGGAATAAATCAGCGTTGTAGCATTGCTCCCCTGGCTTGTTGGGTGCACGCAGGGGCTCTGAGCTTGTCGTTGTGGGGCAGGAGCCTTGGCCTATGTCAGCCTTTGACCACTCTTCAGCTGGAGGCACCCAGTTCACAGTGGGATGACTCACTTGAGATCAAAACCCAGCCCACTGACTCTTTTCAGGAGCTTGTCACAACGATTCATAGCCAGAGCAATGCGGCCATCGGACTTAGCATCCCGTTGTTTTTAAAACACTTCTATTTTGCCAGACTGAACGCGTGAATCACTTGCCTGTCCTGCTAATTATACACTGAGCAATCATGCTTGTTGCTCTCCAGCAGAGGCTTCCTTTCTGTGTGGATAAAATCTGAGCTCGTGGGCTACTCTTGAGTTTGTAGTGATTTCAGTCCTTGCACCCTCCCCGGGCAGCCTGAGGGTGAAGACCGTAGCACTGTTGAGCTCATAAAGCCAGAACTGCCCCATCCAATGCGATCAGGCTAATCGGTAAAATTGCCCATCGTGGTTTTGCTGATTGACATCCTTGGCAGACCTGTGCCTTGGCTAAAGGGGCCGCAGAGCCTCATGGGGGGTCCTGCAGCTTCCAGCCTGCTGTGGGGAGAGCAGAGAAAGGGCGCAGGGGTTTTGTCCTTGTGTCAGCATCCCTGTAGTTACAGAGCAGGAGTAAGCTATCCCTTTGAAGAGGGTGAAAGCAAGAGCAGAGGCCTGGCTGCAGTGGTAAGAGGTTATGCAGTGTGCACACCTCCCTTTAATCCTTCTTCTCAGAGAGGAGCAGCCTGTGTCTCCCCCAAAAAGGTGCTGGCTCTCCAAGTCCGTCTACATGCACTGGAACTGGCTGTTATGTTGCACGATGCTTTCATTTGTGTGTGGAGGGAGATATTTAGAAACTCTAGTCCCTTTGGCTCTCTTGCTGTGTTCAAAATGCATATCTGTGATACTTCTGCAGAAATGCACGTATTTTCTGTATCCGCTCTACTCAATGAGAAGTGCTGCAGTCTGGGGAATACTGAGGGAGGTGGAGACTTGGGTTTGTGTTTCATCTCTGCCCATGCCTTGGGCCTCTGAGCTTTTCATGAGTGTTTTTGTGTTTAGGGCACATATCAGACTACACTTCTGCCTCATGTTATGCGGCACAGCTTGTGAAAAATACTTGGCATTGAAAAGCGTAGAGATAGTTTTTGTTTTTTCCACTGTTGATATTTGCCACTTACAGGAAAAAAAAAAAGAAAGGGGAGGTACGCAGCAAAAAATAACTGACACAGATGCAAGAGATGAGTCTAACTCCTGTTCCTGCTGAGTAACTGATGATGAGGCAGTACTTGCTTTCCCAAAATATATCAGGGAAAGAGATACTGGTGCTGTGCTGAGAGATGTTCAACACCCACCACTTTCTGTGAAGCCTATGAGTCATGGGCACCTACTGCTTTCTGGGATCTGCTCCGAGCTCCCTTCACTTAATCATAAACCCAAGCCCACTGGTGTTTTAAAAATACTAATGTTACAAATATTTAATTTAACCCATTCACATCATGCATAAATCCCAGCGTATCCTTCCATTGCCTGGGGCTTTTCCTGGAAAGTCACTGTTGTGGGTAAATGAGGTGATGGTCTCTTTCATGGTGGTGGTGGGTTTTTTTGTTTGTTTGTTTGTTTGTTTGTTTTTTACCCAGCTTGAGTGGAGGAGATAGCATCTCTTAACCACCTTAAGCTTCTGTGGTACGGTGCTGGTGAATAGCTATCCAGTATATGGAGGGATGGAGGTGAACAGTCTGGTGTATTGGCGTTAAGCCTTCAGACAAGCCTGGTTCAGATGTTAAGAGAAGGCTTAGGTACCTAGGACAGGTGTCAAGCTGCATATGCCAGCATGACAAAAAGGAGCCTTTTGCCCCTTGGTGCCATATGGTGATGGCACAGACTTAGACATTTTTCACTTTGAGATGTTGCCTTTCTCAGAGAATTTCTGTATTTTTTTTCTTTAAGTCTGACTGGTATTTTCATCAACACTCTGCTCGGATGTAACTTATTTTTTCCTTCAGTTGATGGCTGGTCTGTGTGTTTTGAGGAGGGAAGTAGAGATGCTCAGCAATTGTGCAGAGAGTGGGAAGTCCTATCCTCCGCTTTTGATTCTTATTTTAACAACTGAAGAGTGTCTTTTTTCATGTCTGGTCCAAAGCCCACTGATTTTGTGGAAAAGAAGCTGGTGCTTCCGGCATCTTTAAACCAGGCTGAGGCTGCCCACGACTGTAATCTAGCTCAACAGTATGGTCTTGGTGCAGTGACTCTGCTGGAAATGTTTGGGTTCGGGTAAAGGTTAGAATCTTAAGTTAAGGACAACAAGCTTTCGGAGAAAAACATCGTGTGAAATAACAGCAGAGCTAGGTCTACCGAGTTGGTGGGGTTTTTTTGTTTGTTTGTTTATTTGTTTTTTTTTTCCCTTATCTATGCTCAGGATGTTGGCATAACTGCAATTTGCCGGGGAATAGATAACTGGGCTGGCTTCTTTTTCCAAGCCTCTCTGTGAATTACTGTACAGCTGTTGTGGGTAAGTTCTAAATATAATCTTGGCGTTGTTTCAAACCTCCCTTCTGCGAGGTCTGTGCTGCCCCATTACCCTCCACAGAACGGCCTTGGGGTGTTTGATGTTATCAGCTCAGGCCCCCCAGCAGTGTGGAGGACCAGATCGGGTCACCAGGGGTGACTTGTACCTCTGGGGTGCCTGGCCTGGCTGTTTTCCCGCTGAGGACGTGGAGGGGCAGCACGGTGGGCTTTGTAGGTCACGCAGGAGACGCCGGGAATGGTGCCCTGCTTTCTCACCTCGTGTCAGATGAGGTTATTTGTAAACCAAGGCATCTGCGGAGCAGTGCGCGTGGTTTTTCCCTTCTGGTCAAGGCTTGTGAAAGCTGGAAAGAGGTTTAGCTGGCTTTAGAGGTGCTGCTGCCATCTAAGCTACGTCCTGCTGTGGCCATGCCAAAGGGCTGCAGCAAAAGCGCAAGAGTGTTGCGTTTCCCTCGCACTGCTGGGAGAATAGAGCAAGTCTGAGAAAGCTCCTCCTTCCCTTTGGCAAACTGAGCCGAGGAGAGCACGAGCTTGCCCCTCTGCTTGCCTGCACAGGTTTCTCTCAGGAACAGATTTTGGAGTTGCAACTAGGACCGCATCGCAGCCCGTGTCACTCTTTCACGTGCTCTTCGGGAGAGCTGGCCTCACTGGGTGGTTTGGGGAAGCTCCCGCGCTGCTGGGGGAGTCTTGAAAGGAGAGGTTGGCTGGTTTCTGCCGTAGAGCTGTACAGTGGACGTGGAGGAGGCAGACTCAGCTGCTTCAACTACTAAAGAAGAATTGGTCTGCTCACAGCTATGACCACATTTCACTGTGTCTCTTGCAGGTGTCTGCCCAAATAATCGTCGGGTAACCCTAGGGATGTGTGATGCTGAGGCCTCAGAAACCATGTTTGGGTGTTGCAAATTGGTACAGAATCATGGTTTATTAGTGGCAGGCATGGAGAAACGGTCTGGTGGTGGTTGCATGCCTTGGGGTTGGGGATCTTTTAGCACCTGAGTCCCACAGCGGTGAGCTGGATAGAAGTAAAAGGAGAGCACATTTGGGAGGCAAACCTAAGACAGGAAGATCCTGTGTCCCGAAAACTCATGCTTTGTTACACAGTTCTGACAGGACCAGGCACAGCCTTCTTCCCTGACAGGGGATTGCAACCCTGTTAAATGCCTTTCTTCTTGGTCTTACAGAATGATGACCTGAGGAACTTGTCCCTCTCCGGCCACGTGGGCTTTGACAGCCTCCCTGATCAGCTGGTCAACAAGTCAACGTCACAGGGCTTCTGCTTCAACATCCTCTGTGTGGGTAAGTCATCCTGCACCACCGGGCGGTCAGCTCACGACAAGGGGTGCACGTGTATCTGCAAATTAGCACCTTCTCCATCCTGCAAAGGGTAAGATCTGAGCCAGTGGGGACCATAGTGGCAGGGAAGTGACAGTTTCTTCCCAGAGCTGCTCCAGGGTGAAATCTAGTATCCCGCTTTTCCCTTTCTCTACCCTGTCCCCTGAGTCAACACATGGAAATTTCTAGCTGTTGAAATCTACCCTTTTGATCATCCTGTGGTTCTGCTTTCCCCAAGGGCTGCCTATAAGGAAATTGAGCTAACTTGGGAACCAAATGTATTTTTAAAAGAATGTTAGCTTAAATCTGCCTTTCTCTGGGTTGGGCGCAGAGGCTGTTTCTCAATAAATTGCATTCCTTCCCTTCCAGGCTTTGCCTGCCTGTCTCGCTATATTCTTAGTTTTTCCAGTTGGAAACGATGCCATTTTTAGTCTCCAAATGATGTACTTGAGAACAAAGCCTTGTCACCTGTTCCCTGCTGTATTTCATCTGGGTGCTGCAAGTTGGTTTTATAGCCTGAGTTACTGTGTTACTTTTCGCAAATTATTCAGAGGGTGAAATATGGGGACGCACCTTCTCTTGGCTATAGAGAGATAGCTGCTGTCTTGGTACTCTGTGGATATTATGCAATTGGAAATCCATTGCTGGGCCCTAGGGAGCTGTGTGCCAAAATGGCTTTGACCTACTTATTGGTGGACCTCTTCAAGATGCCCTCAGATTGTGGTTCTGTCAATTGATAAAAATGGTGGGGTTTACTCTTAGTTTGTCAGAGCAGTCTACAAACATCATCTTTCCATTCATTGTTCATGTAAGCCTGCAAGAAGGGAGTATTGTGCCTTCTAATTAGTTACATTAATTAGCTGGAAAAACCCCACAACCCTCTGACTGTGATTTTTTTCTACAGCAAGTTGAGAATTTCTGTCTGCAGTGCAGGCTGAGCTGTCTGAAAAGAAATCTGGCAAACAAACTAGACTCCTCTCTGTAGCTTTGCATGTCGAAGAACCAGATAAGAGAATAGTTGTACTTCTGCACACTCAAGCTACCAACCGTCACGTGACTCTCCTAGCAGCATGAAACCATTTAAAATTCAGCAGGAAACAGCCTGATTAGCAGGCAGCTCTTTCACCAAAATGGCATAAATTAATTGCCTTTTTCTCTTGCAGTAAATATTCATCTCTTAGCATGACTTGATATGTCTCCATTAACATAGCAATTTGGTCCAAATTTTTTCTCTTGTAAAATGTGCTCATCAACCACTTTTCACCCCAAATTAAAATTTCACACGAATTGCTGCAGTTGTCCAAGGGATAGAAATCTCCCCCTTTAAAAAAAAACCAACTACTTTTGAAATTGTGTTTTGAGAAGGGACACAATTAATGTTGGCATTGTAATGTGAGATTTATAGTTGTGGTGTGCGTGGATAAAATGCTGCAAAGCCCATCTAGCACAGTGTGCAGCAGCACTGCATTCACGTCAGGAGCTCACTAAAATATGTAGTTTCAGAGATTAACAGTCTGTGCCATCAGTTCAAGACTGATCTTTTCATGTGGGTTATGCTCTATGTGGGCCTAGATTTTGAGCTATAATGTCATGTATACTTTCTGTCTTCCCCCTTTTTCATTTGTTCATTCTTTTTAAAAAGCTTGCTTTATGTCCTGCAGCTTCCCAGCGTAGGAATGCTGTGACAAGCATATCTCAGCTTGATCATTTTACTGGGCTGTAAGTAATTGCTTGCCTTCCTGAGCCTAGCATGAAAATGGTCAAAGTCAAAGCCAGCAAAACGAACTGTTGAGTATCACAGAGCAACAGGCAGTTGCTGAGTAGTGGTATTTGTTTCTGTGGACACAAATGGTTTCCTGAGGTCTTCTAAGTGGAGGTTTTGCATATTTTGAGAGAGAGATTTTCGTGCTAGGAGCGCTGCCTACAGCGCAGAGAGATGCTTGAGGGCGATCGCAGGTGCAGGCTCTCCTATCCCATCTGATATTTTGCATTGCTTTGCTATTATTCATTTCTACTTAAGATTTTGGGGGGTTTAAGAAGTTAGAATAGGACCCCCTCACAAGCCTGACCTGCAAATGCCAGAGCTGCACACTGCAGTCCAGGAGGTCTGTGCCAAATCCCAGCATCTCTTCGGTTGGAGCAACTTCAGGACATTACCTCAGCCCACCCTCTGCTCACAGCATGGGCAGCAGTAGCAGTTTGAGAGTGTAATTGCTAAGCAAACACTTTTGACTTAAAAATGGGATTTAGGCTAATGCTTTCATCCACGCTACTAATTGCACTGGGGATTAGTGAACCTGTAACAGTTTTCAAAGTTAGTGTTTAAGCAGTGTGCTATTTTAGATTTTTTTTAAAAAACTTTTAATGTATTTCTCTGTCTCAAATTTTCATTGTCCAAGTTGCACTATGGGTTTTTGTCATCCTCTAGACAAAGAAACAGACCTGAGCTGGAGGAAAAAAAAAAAAAAAGCAGCATAAAAACATGTAGAGAATCAGATACCTCCTTGGGAATCAAACTCGGAATTGAGAGAATTTACAACTTCTGTAAAGAAAGTTATATCAGAACTAGGAGTTAGCCTACACTATTAAACAGAGAGTTAAGTATTTCTCAAGTAAGAATGGCTTCTTGCTGTCCTGAATACAGGTGTCGCTTGCAAGGTGTTGAGGTTGGGGCTGTTCATGCCATCAAGCAGGAGAGAGCCTGCATCGCTGGTCAGGTCATACCAATGTAAAAACCACGGGCAATAGCTGAAGACTGCTGGAAGCAAATGCTTTCACGGGAAAGGAATGATTATTTGTCTCTGTCGCGCTGCCAGTGTAGCAAGTCCAGTAACAGGGTTCTAGCAGCAGCAGGCATTTGTTGGTTCATCATGGAAGGAGTCCTTTCCCTTTTCCTAGGAGGGCAACTCACTTGGCAAATGTCTAAGTAACTATTCTTAAAACTGTTGTGGTTTTATTTTTAAATTTTTTTTTCTTATTTGTTTTTCTCCCCCCTTCCAGTTTAGTACCTTCTCTTCAGGGAGTCTCATACGCCTCAGCCCATCCTCTCCAATTCCTCTGTTTCCCATGGGAAATGTTAACAGTAGTATTACTCGAAAAGACTATGTGCCTCTCTGTATTTGTGAAATTAGCCCCTTTCCTTCCCCAAAATAATGAAAAATCCCTGAGGTCAGTGTTGCTTAGTATCTCTGGTGGTGCCCCTTTCGGTGTCCTTGCCTGTGATTGTGGTACACTGCCTTTGAAAACCCAGCCCACAGATTTCTCTTGCCATTCCCAGCCCAGCAGCCTAGCTCTTCACCTGCGGGTGATGACTTTTAGCTCTGAAGGCATTTGGCTTATCTTGGTGTCTGTCAGGCTAACAGCTTTTGCATAGCAGGGGCTCATTTTGGATTCACGTCCCCAGCATGTGGTGCTTTGATCGGGTATGCCTGCAAGGTGTGCTGCAGAGACTCAGGCAGTGTGACCTGCGGAGGAAGTGAGTTGGAGCCCAGCAGCAGAAGCCAGAGCTGCTGTCACCTCCCAATATCCACAAAGTCCCCGGTTCAGTCCTGAGGGATTGGTAAAGATGGGGACTGTCTCGTCTCAAAAGACATCTGTTCCTGCAAGGATTATTTTGCTTAGCCGTGTGCACGTAGCGTAATTCCACTGCTAACCAAGTGGAATAACTCCTTAGCCTGGCAAATGTGCCTGAGAAGGAGATGAGGAAAAGCAACTGGACCATACTAACGTTGCCTTTCTCTGCTCAGGCGAAACTGGCATCGGCAAGTCAACGTTGATGGACACTCTGTTCAATACCAAGTTTGAAAGTGAACCTGCGACGCACAACGAGCCTGGTGTGAGATTGAAAGCCAGGAGTTACGAGCTCCAGGAGAGCAATGTCCGTCTGAAGCTGACTATTGTTGACACAGTTGGATTTGGTGATCAAATTAACAAAGATGACAGGTAAATTTATTTCTGTCAGGAGGAGGAGTCCTTGCACTGGTGTGCTCTGAAATCAGAAGGGCCTGTCCCTGTGTGGGGAGTAGGTCCCTCGCTGTTCCTGGGGGTGTTTCCTGATCCAGGTGTGGCAGCTAGCATCACTCGCCCCATGAGACGGGTAGAAGTGACGAGAAAACGAAGTGAAGAACAAACAGATTAACTAGGCTACAGACCTGAAGTGGTGTTTCTGCCCTCCTTGTCTCTGTGCAGCTTACTTGAAGTCTCTATTTGAGTTGAAACATGTGAATATTTGAAAGCAGGAGTTCAAATTGCAACTTCAGATTGCATCTTTTAGGGAGCTGGAACTTAGATCATAGCTCCCGTTCACACCATCCTGCAGTGTTCAAGTCGAAATGGATTTTACTTTAACATTGTACCTAGGTGCTGATTTTCATGTTGTGTGCATGAAGTAAAGAGTCTGGGCAGCCTACACAATCCCTTGTGTCCCTCCATGCAGACTTTTGCTGTAGTGTGAAAACTAGTCTTTCTGTGATCATGGCTAATTAATGGATTTCCTATATCTTAGAGCCATGCATTCCCTCATTGCAGTAATCCCAGCTTCCTCTGGAGGGTTCTTTGCGATCCTCTTTGCACCTCGCCAAGTGAGGGGCACACTGCCTGTGTGCTGACCAAAAGCTATTAAGGCACTATGTAGATAGACAGCGTAAGCTCCTTGAAAACGCAAGCTTAACATCAAAACTTCCACCAAGATCCCCGTTAGCGTGGAGATTGAGCGTGTTCTGCTGCTTGTTCCATAAGGAAAACTCTGTAGATTTTTAAAAAAATATTTTACAATGCTTTATTTCTGTAACGCTTCCTTGCTGCTTGACCTGACACCAAAATGCAACTGTTGCCCCTGCTTTGGGTCTCCTGCTCCCGACTACCGCTGCAGAGCCAAAACGGTGAGAGGCACGTGCTGGCTGGAGGGAGAGCTCTGCATGTCAGACACTGCCATATGCTCTCTGGCAAGAACAAAAGCCGGTCAGAGGAGGAGGGAGGAGCAGGTGCGCAGAGCGGGGATGCTCTTGTTACTGTGGGTCACTTTGCATTTGCTTCATTTGGCAGACCAGAAGTGCCAGCAGTATTGGTGGTGAAACCCCACCAACTTCCTTCTCGGGCAGCTTGAGAGAGGGGCAGTCACAGGGCAGCAGGGCTTAGGGAGAGCTTTTGTCCTCCTGCTGCGTTCTGACTCATGGCTGCAGTGGGCAGTGATTTTTCTCTGTGCTCCTGCTTTGAGTCCTCGCAGTCCTTTTTTCTTCTGCTTTTTTACGGTGCTTTCTCTAATATGATCTCCCAATGTAAGGCCTTACCGCTTTCTTTGCAACATGCCTCTGTCTGAGGTTTTGGGGATCTCATCGTCACCGGCAGAATTTCCAAAAGCAAAGAAACTGGAGCAGCAGTCATGTTACAAACCCACCTACTGATATTCTTGATACCCTCTCTGCCTGCAAATTAACAAGCAGTGCTCCGTACTGTCTTAGGGGTCTCTGGTGTCGGCAGCTGTCACGCAGCACTGGCCTGTCTTTTGCTATAGCTCTGGGTAAATCAAGCAAGAGCCTGCTCTGCTTCACCAAGGGTTTTGAGCAACTGCTCAAACAGGTGCAATGGCATCTGGAGCAGAGGGGCCAGACCAGAGCCTTGCTGGCTGCCTGTCAGAAGGGTGTTTCTGGAGGACCTGAAAACTCCTGACAGCCTATTTCTTCCTCACAACTGCTTTTGAGGGAGAGCATTAACGCTGCTGTGAATGCAGTCCTCGAGGCAGTGGCAGTGTTGGCTTGGTGCCTTGGTCTCGGTGCCCTCCTTAGAGAGCTTCCCTGGGCTGGAAGTCCTGAGGCTCTCCTTGGTGGAGGGGAGGAACTGAAAAGTTTCCTTTCTGGAAGCACAATCAGTTAGTCAGATCAGGGCATGTTACACTGCACCACTTATTTGTTCTCCAACAAAATGG
The DNA here is from genome assembly GCF_026419915.1 of Harpia harpyja. NCBI lineage: Eukaryota > Metazoa > Chordata > Aves > Accipitriformes > Accipitridae > Harpia > Harpia harpyja. The sequence continues at coordinate 2,896,892 of NC_068941.1, forward strand.
TCCCCTCAAAGTACACGAACAGCGCAGTTGTCTCCTGAGCTTTGCTCACAGGCTTCAATTCCTGAAAAGTCCCTTTTATCCCCTTGTGAATTTCCCTTGCCTCTTTTAAGATCACAAACAATCTTTTGGACAAGCTAGGGTAGGTGGTGGTTTCACGTTTAAATTTTCTTCTACTGGATGCTTCTCGGTGACATTGGCAGAGCGGCAGCTCTGACTTTAATTGGAGAGGCTGCAAAATACATTCTTTTTCAAGGTAGCAGCCTTGTGTGATTGCCATGCACCTAAAGTCTAGGGTCTCTGCCACTTTATCTTGCTATTATGTCCATAATGCTCTCCCTGTGCACCAAGTGGAAACACACGTTTGCTAAGGAGAGACTGTAGGTTGGGTGGGGAGGGTCGTAAGAGCAGCGCTTGTCCCATAACGTACAGAGCATCCCTGAAGTTTCTTGAGTGTCGACCGGTGACCTGTGTTGTCCCAGTAGTGAATGCCCTGGTTTTCTCTGTGCCACGTTTTCTCTCTTCAGCTACAAGCCTATAGTAGAATATATCGATGCGCAGTTTGAAGCCTACTTGCAAGAAGAGCTGAAGATCAAACGATCCCTGTTCAATTACCACGACACCAGAATTCATGCCTGCCTATATTTCATTGCACCAACTGGACACTCGCTGAAGTCCCTAGACTTGGTCACCATGAAGAAACTCGACAGTAAGGTACTTGCTGCTCGTGTTATGACCCTCGCGTGGCCCTACTAGTGCTTTCATGATCTTGCCACAGGCTTAGTTAAACTTGCGCAGAAAAATACTGTCTGCTTTTAGCAGCGGGGAATTGCAGAGGTGCCGTGTGAAAACTTTACCTTGGGCTAGCTGTTAGAATGGGTCATTATTCACTGATTCATATGCTGCAGAAATTTATTAAAAGTTTGGCCTCCTACCCTCTTCCAGTCCCATCTCTGGTTAGTAAACTTGGCCGCTTGCTCCACAGCTGTGCTGTGAAGTTAGCAATCTGAGAGCAGGAGTCTGTATTTGTGAGGATGCATTAGGAGACCGACGTTCTTCTTGCTTTCCAGTGGGGTAACTCGGCCGAGTTCAGTGACAGGTTTGTTCACAACTGAAAGATCAGTTGGCTGTTAAGAAAGAAAGAAAGTGTGTTTTCCTTCTTAAATGCATAAATAAAAATGGGAGGTTGAAGTTCAACTCTGCTAGTTCTAGCACTCAAAACCATGGTCGATATCTCTATTTCGCTTTGTCCAACAGATTAATTAGGTTCTTGTACAAAACCTGATTTTGTAAGTGTGTATAAGATGAGAAGCACATCTGAAACACTTCAGGTCATCTTACTAATCAATGAAAAACAAATCAAAATGCTGTGTCTGCATGCTCTGACTGCATCCAGCTAGACACAAACAGTGATTTGATCTTCTATGGCAAATGTAGTGTTGTTCTAACCATGATCTGATAAACAAGGTCAATCTGAATAAATATGTTACTCGGCGTGTGCTTTTTCAGTTATTCTCCTGACTAGCAAGAATGGGAGCCAAGCTCAGTTTAAACCGTGGTGTTTTACTAGACGCTTGCGAGAAGATTTAATCTCTCTTCTTCTAGGGAAAATAACTGAGGTACAAATGTAAACCCTGAGTATTTAAACTGAGCTTTCTCTGTGCTTCTTTACATCATGATTAAGTAATTTAAATCAGTCCACCTTGCACCTTTGGCTCACTGGATCCTGATTCTGCAGAAGGTAAATGATGACAAGGGTTCTTTATTTCCTGGAGTGGCCTACTGGGTTTGATGCACTGATGGAGAGAGATCCCTGCCCTATTCAACTTAAAATAGGGTTATGAAGATTTACCCAAAGAGAGCTAATTGGCATTTGTGTTCTATCTTTTGGCAAAGGGGGATTTAATAATTCCAGGCCATCCTCTGAATAGAATTAAGCAATGAAATACAAGAGGATTTTCAAGTATTGTAGTTAAAAATCCCTTTATATAAGTCAATATCAACATCTTCTTCACTACAATTTCTGTCTGCTGTTGCAAGGAAAAGCAAATCCTGCAAGATCAAAAGCAGAAATTGTCCATCTGGAGGGAGTAGAAAGGGAAAGCAAGCAGGATTCCTCCTCCTAATGCATTCTTGCCCTCTCCCAGCAAAGCGGATGCTTGTGCGGTGCTTGCTGTGCATCAATCCGCTCAGCTACACTGGGGGTACAGTGCTGTCTCCCCTTGGCTCCTAGATGGTGTTGCTGTTTGCCATCCTCCTGCTGGCGCTGCAAACAGCCTGTCTAGGGAAGAGAGTCCGTAACTTATTTTTTCATTTCTGCGTTAACTCCATCATGCGGTTCCTTTGGATGATTGTCTTAGAGCTGTGCTGGGACAAGTCAACCCTAGTCCTGCGGTACAGTGGTGTATGGGAGCGTGTGAGGGCATGCGGGTGGAGGAAGCGTGCCTGTGTTACTGCCAGCCTCCACGCTGTGTGTAGCGTGGCTGGATATGGACCATCTGCTTCCACTTCCAGTGGGTAACAGCAGCACTGCTGCCCACCCCGGTGTCCCTGATAACAACACCCGAGCGAACGCCCATGAGAGGCTATTGTCTGAGCGTGTCGCTTGCAGTAATCCAGCCTGCTGCAGCGTGGAGGAGAAGCGCTTAGATGGTAATTTCCTTTTTTTGGAACAGCTTGTAATAATTTATGACAGCATTTCCTGTCCAGCCAATTTGGATGAGGAGGGGAATAAGACAGGACAGGAAATAGCGTGTTGCCAAATTGCACTTGACTTCTTTTTAAGGTCATCATTGCTGCTGCCTGAAAATTCTAAGGCAGCGGCGCTGCCAGCAGCAGCCCCAGGGAAGGTCTTCTGCTGCGGGGGTGGTGGCTGGTGCCACTTATAGGGCCGTTGCTGCAGGATGTGTGCTCTCCGTCCTCTCCCAGTGATGCAACATGTGCAGTCCTGTACGTGGAGGTGCTGTCTTTGTTTTGCAGGTGAACATCATCCCCATCATTGCCAAGGCTGACACCATTGCAAAAAATGAGTTGCACAAGTTCAAGAGTAAAATCATGAGCGAGCTGGTCAGCAATGGCGTCCAGATCTACCAGTTCCCGACGGATGAAGAGACAGTGGCTGAGATAAATGCCACGATGAGCGTATGTTGGTTTTTGGGGGGGGGGGTTGCTTGCCTTGGTTTGCGTAGGCCCATCCTTGATGGTAGGGCACGTTGTACCGTGTTTCTTTTGGCTTTAAAACTGCAGTCTAAGCACAGATAGCAGGCTGGCCAAAAGGCTTTTTGAGCTGGAGATACCTGTCACACATGGGCTGCCTGGCCTGATGAGCTTCATTGTCCGATAAACGATTCTCCTCTGAGCATTTTATCATATCCTTCCCCTGCTGCAGTATTCCCATCTCGGGAAAGGAAGAGGATGGGAGGCAGGGCCCTGACGCGGTCAGGGCAGAGGGCTGGGGTTTGGGTTTCCTGTCCCAAACGACCACTTGTTGCTTAGTGGGGGGTGATTCACTTCTGCCTTTGTTTCGCTTTCCGGTGAGAGCGGGGGTGCCGTCAGTGGTGGTCCAGCTCTCCCAGCACGGCCAGTGGCCATCAGCAGCAAGGGCTCTGGCTTTTACCTCCTTTCCCTTTCCTTTAGCAACAGGGGTGGGATTTGAGGGCAAACAGGGCTGGGGTAGACCAAGCGTTTTAGTGGGGTTTACAGAGGGAAACAACTGTTCCCCATGGGCCTGACTTGGAGCGCAAGGGGAAGAACCTGAGCTCAGGGTTTCTGGCACTGACGTGCATCACAGCAGTGCTGACAGGGCCCTTGAGTGGCTTTAGCAGGGCACGTAACACCCAAGAGGACGTGCCACCGCCAAAGCAAGTGCACTCAACAGCAAGTGCAAGGATGAGGTTGAGTTATGTGCGTTTTTACACAGAACGGAGGCATCAAGATTAAGCAATTTCCTTGCAACTTGAAGGCTTTTTTTTGAGTTTCCCTGCACAACTGCTTGTAGATGGGCAATTGTCGCATCCAGCTGGATATCAGACCCTCTCCAAACCTCTGTATTGCCTCTTTTCCCTGTCTATGTTGTGTTCTCAGCAGGGAGAAGCTGGCACAGAGAAGGGACGTGGTTCTGCCAGTGTGCAGCGTGTGTTTTGCCTTCCTCTGGTGCAGCCCTGCTGCTCGGAAAACTCCTTTGCCGGTTAATCACATCTCCTCTGCCTCTTGGCTTCTTCCCCTCCCACCCAGCCTGTGACCACGGCTTGGCCGACAAGGCATCCGCTCCCGGAGGTTGCGCCCAGCCCTTTTGGATGCTGTTAAGGCAGGGAGAGCACCACGGGGGTGGGCTGGTGGCAGAGGCCAGCTGCTTCCTGGCAGCAGCCACACTTCTGGGAGTACATCCCAGTTTGTCACCACCACACCCGTGGAGAGACTGGGACGTAGCAGAGCTCAGTGACTCACACGCATCGGCCCAGGGCTGGGTCGACTCTGCTCTTCCCCTTGCTCACAGCTTTGCCCTGTTTAAGAGGAAGTATTAGCAGATATTTCTAGCAGCAGAAACCCCCTGAATTTTTAGCCTACCTTCCTGGGGAGAACATACTTAATTTTCTTTTTTATATTAACAGTTTTTTGTTGGTTTTTTTTTTTTTTCTCAGTGTTGAAATTCAATTCTAGTTTGTAAGACTACTTCTGTGCTTAAGATAGTCACGCTTTGTCATTACAGGAAGCATAGGTACATCTCTTGTATTTTTAGGACTTGAGAATTTTGGACTTTAAGTCTGAGCAGGTCTCTCATCCAGATTGTCCTGTTGCTCTTTCTAAAACACCAGATGAGTTGCACAGGCATTTAAGCAACTAAAATCTAGCAGAGCTGCCACAGTAAACAGCTTGCTTCAGAAACAATCCATGGCAAGGCAACAAAGGAAATTCCGAACCTCATTGTCCCTTTCCTTTTGTAGGTCCACCTTCCTTTTGCTGTAGTTGGCAGCACTGAAGAAGTGAAGATCGGCAATAAGATGGCAAAAGCCAGGCAGTACCCCTGGGGTGTTGTGCAGGGTATGTTACTGAGAGCACAAATAAGCCTGTATCATCCTGTCTCTGTCTGATGACAGATGCGTTGATCTCTGGATGGTCCTTATCAAACATGGAGGCGGTGGGGTGGTGACATCAGCCTAGCCATTGGCTTTGTGAGAACAGGGTAAAGTTACTAGGAGATGTTAAATAAGGAGCTTGAAACATGAAAACGTACCGTTTTCTGTTCCTTATGCTTTCCTGCCAGCAAAAAAGCGTGAGCAACAGGGAAGGTTTGGGCAGCTCAGTGATTCAGGTTGGACCTTGCACAACAAGCCTGAATGCAAACATGTAGCTGGGGAATTTTCCAGGGAGGTCAGCAGGGGCTCTGCCTTCTCACCTTGAAGTGGGAGCGGAACTAATTCGACACTGACTGCTTGCTATGTCTTGTCCCAGTATCCTAAACTGTGGACATGCAGCTTAAGTATGCAACCCCACATAAAGTCACCCAAAAGCTCCTTTCTGTTGGAGAGCAGAGTTTGGCTAGGGCTGAGTTTGCAACCCAGGCTGTACCGAAGCTGCCAAAGATAGGGCTGGTCCTTGCTTTCCCAACCAGTGCTGAGAAGTACAGGGTTGAGACGGCGGTGGTCTGCTTGTGGCTTCAGCTGTGTATCCAGTTGGAGAACGGCCCAGCAAGCTGCAGGGGAACGTTTGCAGGGCAATTCTGCAAAACTCACTGAGTTTTTCTCGGTAATACAAGCTGATCCTGAAGCAGCTTCAGACTTAACTGTCTTCAGCTGTGTACGCCAGAGGGTAATACTGGGAATAACTCACAATTAGGAAAGAAGTTGATACATTTGGGAAGTCTTGGACTTAACACGTGTCCTGCTGGGTTCTTGCTGTTCCTGGGAGACTAGGACCAGATAATCTAAGAGCTTTAATTGGGTACCAGAGAGGCTTTGAAGATCCAGCCCTGAAAATGTCTGAAGGGGAGCAGCTGGAGTGCTTCACTGTGTCCCCAGGGGCACGCTGCAGAGTGGTCTGCTAGCAGTAGAGATGCCTGCTGCTTGCTGTTGCATCCCAAAGAGAGAACTTCCACTACTTGTCTGTAAGCATACCCAAACCGCTTGCCTGCACTGAAGCGTGCAGCCCTCTGGCCACAGGCCCTTCGCAGGCTGAACAGCTTGCTCACCCAGGGGCTGACGATGGCACACCAGACCCTGCTCTGAGCAGAATTATTTATGGGAAGCCATATCACAGTCAGTGTGCTGCCTCCCTTCAGTGACAGGAGCAGGGGTTTAGGGCTCCTTCGTAAGATTAGCTGGCATGGAAATGGTACAGCATCCGTGGTGGGATCTTCTCATAACCTTCCCTTTCACCACTGCTACAGACTGAGACTTTGTTGCCTGCCTGGGCCCCTGTTGGTGACTTGGATTTGGAGCGGATTTGAGTGGGAATTGAAATCCTGTGTGCAAATGGATCATCACCTTGCTGGTGCAGAAATGCACGGAGAAACAGGAGCTGTGTGACAGATGGGCAACACAGAGATCTTGCAAATCCAGTGAAAGGCCTTGAACTGGTGCCCGTGTGTTGGCGTGGGATTGTTTCACTCCCAGTTCAGCAAGGCATTTTGGTGCAGGCTGACTTGGGAGTTCTGTTTGTGTGCCTGAAGAACTCTCAGGCTTGCTAAACTGGGGCCCGGCTCCAGGGAAAGGGGAGACCTGGCTCCAGGGTTTAACGTTCTCTTTGTGGTTGGTCTGTCTTTTTATCAGTTGAAAATGAAAATCACTGTGACTTTGTGAAGCTGCGGGAGATGCTGATCCGAGTGAACATGGAGGACTTGAGAGAGCAGACGCACACCCGACACTATGAGCTGTACAGGCGCTGCAAACTTGAAGAGATGGGGTTCAAGGACACGGATCCGGACAGCAAGCCTTTCAGGTAGGAAAGTGTAACTCAGGCCTTGGACAGCCAGAGAGATTGGAGGTTTTGGGGTGCCAGTGTTTGCAAGAACCAGGGAGGGAATAGCCATGGTCACTTACAGCAGCTGAGAATCTAAAGTGTGGCTGGGGAGGAAAACCTTGTGCAACGCAATATTTCCCTCAGGGCCTAGGATTTGTACAGGAGAAGCACAGGAAAAGTTTGGGTGGCTGAGAAAGCCAATTCTTGCCCTAACATTTTGGAAATGTCTGCAATCCTGCAGCAGGGCCATACAGGCTTTCTAGAGCATACAAAATGTCACCAGGGTGCTTGATGGTGATGTGTTTTGGGGGCAGAATATGACCCACTTCAGATCAACATGGAAAGTTTAGGAGGAAGAATCACACGGCCATGGATCTTATCTGCACCTTGTTGCTGAAGTTGTATCAGTTTTCTTTGCACCCTTCTCTGAGCATCCCTTGCTCTGCCACATCAAATATAAGCTGCTGGCTCTCACTCACAAGTGCGTGCCTTTCAGTCTATCTCCTACCTGCTATCTGTCAGCCAGTACTAAAAAGTGTCAAAAGGATTGATTTCTAAATGCTCCTCCTGTCACTCAGGGTGGAGAGCAGTTCCTTGCTGGAGTCTTCAGCTGGATTTTGCTGTCCACGTTTGAAACTGTTGATTGCTCTACGTGGCCGAGAGCCTGCCGTAATGCAAAGCCTGCCGTGCGGATCACTACTGTTTGCTCGTGTCTTTTTGTCCTCAGCATCATGGAAGGGGGCATTTTTTTGTAAGATGTGGTGAGAGAGTTGGTGGTAGAATGCAGTCAGGTCTTGTGGGCATGTCCGACTGGGCACAGTTAATATCAGTTAACTGTTCACATTGTTGACTTGTCATATTTTCAAGCTGGGAGAATCTCATTTTGGGGTTGGGAAGCTGATTCCCCCCCCCCCCCCGCCTCCGCCCTTGCTCTTGCTTTCCTAAAAACCTATAAACTGTCTAGTCTTAAGTGAGGCTTATGCTCATCTTCTTACTGACAGTGCTATGAGCTTCCTGGAGACTTGGGTGAATCTGTTGAATAGCGAGTTTGTTAATCACTTCAGAAACTCCTCCTGACACTTTTTGCCTTTGGAGAAGGGCAGGTTTTGAGATGTTTAGGTGATACATTAATGCCCCTTTTCTCCACTGCAGATTCAACTGCGTTTTGCAGCCAGCTTGCTCTGCTGCAAGTCAGGGCCCCATACAGTTGCTGGGCTTGAAAAGTGCAGCTGTGTCCGTGCTGCCATGAAGGTGGCTCGGGTTGAGGTATAGCTGGTTACCAAAGGGGAGATCCTGGGATAAATGTTCTTGTTGACCCTCCTAGAGCTTTTCACAGCTGTTCCAAGGTGTGCTGTTGAGAGGGTGCTGTTGTCTGATGTTTAAGATTTGGCTTTTTCCTAAATACAGAGTTTATGCTGTCTGACAGCTTTATTGGTCTGAAGCCCAAGTCATTAGCCAGGGACAACAGCTGTGTGGGAATTTGGGAGGGAGTGTTTGTTTTCTCCTTTCATTTCCTGTTTCCCATTCCTCCCCGACTTTTCCCCAATAATTGCACCCGCTGCCTTAGCAACATCCCACGCTCCTCTCTGCCCCAGGGGAAGGCAGTCAGAATCAAACGCGCATCGGTGTGAGTTTACCCCCATAACGCACGTGCGTGTCAGGAATTGGCGTGCCAATCCCTGAGACGGCAGCTGTGCCGCTGGCTTGTGCGGATAACCACGGAGATGGTTAATCTCTGATCCTCAACAGGGGAAAGCCAGGTGGGCTCCAGAGCAGAAGGCAAAACGGGCACGTTGTGTTCGTGTTTCTGGAAAACAGCACTCCGTGATGAGCCGAGCAAGGTCTGCGCTACAACACGGAGTTTGCATCAGTTCAGGGTTTTATTTGTGACTTGCTGAGTTTATGCAGCTGCATTTCTTTTGCAGCATAGAAATTCTGCTGGAATCAGTTGAGCCCAGTTCTGTTACTAAGCCCAAGTGTGAGGCTTTATTGGATTTCCTTTCTGGAGAGCAATGGCTTAAGATGGGCTCAGCCCTTCCCTTTAAGGAATCTGAGGAATTTCCATTGCTTCCTGTACACGAGGCCTCTTTTGACCAAGCTATAAGTAGAAAGGAAATGAAAATGTACAGAATTTCTCCATCTGGTACGTGCTAGTTCAGAACAGTTTGCCCTGGGTGCCTCCTCCCTCCAATAAACAAACAAAACCCGTGATCCCAAGCTGTTTGGCTGAGGCTGATGTATATCTGAAATGAGGAAAACAGTAGGTTTGGTGCTTTCTGTTCTTCCTTCTGAGACCAGGGATCAAAAGCGTGCCTTTCTGCCGGGTCTGGGCCCTGAGAGCCACAGGGACCGCTGCTCTTCAGCCCGTTTGCATCAGCCAGGAGCAGGGAGCCTTTTGTAACTCTCAGGGTGAGAAGGGCAAAAGACCCCAGCGAACCGTTGGGGCTGTGTAGGTGCTTGGGTGAGGTGTGAAAAGGGGAGGCTGGCAAGGGTCGAGACCCACCTTGCTGGCAGAACCCCCACTGCTTGTCCAGGCTGCAGGAGGTGAGGAGGGAGCACTGGTGCCCCCGCAGGCATCTGCTCTGAGAAATGGGGTCCTCTGTTGCGCAGAGACCCTTCTGCGGTCCTGCGTCTGCTGGGGACTGGTTTCTCTGGTGCTCTGGTTCATTTTCTCGAAATACTTTTTTTAAAAAGAATATTATTTGCATGGGCATCATTCAGTGGGGGGGGGGGTGTTGGGGAATGAAGGTACTCTTGTAATCTAGGTTCATATGTTTGTCTACTTAAAAAGCAAATTCCCTTGTCATCTTTGTCTGTGAGAAGCTGCAGGGATCCCAGTTGGATTGGACTGTTATTCCTTAGGGCTGTAAGTGGTTTTTTCATAAGCAGCCTGAGTTGCCGGGCCAGTTTCTCTGAGAACTTTATTTCTCTGGAAGTTGGAGTCAGTTCAGTAGAGAATTAAGCTTGCCGGCTTTAAGTTAGTGGTAAGTTTTTAAGCTTGAAGCCAGGACTAGCATTGAACCTGGGACAATTTAACAACAAGCCCCTGCCACCCTCGCTCCTGCCAGCTTTTTCCTGCTGCCCATCACCCGGCATTGTGTCTCTGGAAACGAGCTTTGCAAGAAATGTTTGCAATACAGCATACGATTAGCGGCGTGCAGAGTTTTTTGTTTCGGTCTGTAAGGCTCTGCTGCTCCCTAGTATAGCGTGTCACTAATTGCAGATTCAATTTTTGCTCACTGAGCAGTGAAGGCTAATCTGCCCTCAGGGTTTTTCTAGGCTTTAGCCAGGCCCTTGAGAAGGCTTTATGAATTTAAGTTTCAGTATCTACAGTCAGAGGATTAAATCCAAGACTGAATTTTAGGGAGGTTTTGACTCAAGTCTCCTGATCTCTACCTGCTGTGAGTGGTCTGGTTCTTGATTGAGTTAAGAATCCAAAGATGCCTCTTGCCCTGTTCTCCCATGAAAAGATTTTTGTCATTTTCAGAATCGGCATTTTTGCTTCCACGTATGGGAAGCTGGTGTGGTCAGCTGGCATCGTGCAATTCCTGCAGGATGGCTGGTGCTGTGCAAGAGCGGTTCCGGGCATCCTGTCTGTGGAGTATTTCAGGAGGCAACTGAAGTGCCCATCAATTAGCAGTGTCAAACCGAAGTCTTGGGTTTATCTGTCAAGTTTTGTTCCCCAGCTCAACACCCCACCAGACCCCACCCCCACCAAAACCCCAACAAAATCAACCAACAAAAAGCCACCAAAACCCCCACCACGTGCCAGGAAAGGCATAAGCTTGGCTTTAATGCGATTAAGATGTTCCACTAGTCCAGTGGTTAATGTGTTCCTTAGGCGCACGGATGCAACGTATCTGTGTGGTATCAGTGGAGTTTTCCTTTAAAAAATGCTTTTTCAAAAAAGCATCTTGGGGGAAATAGTTATCATTCCCACACTATCATTATGGCTGCAATATCCAAATCCATTTAAGGAATAAAATGAAGAGGAATTTGGCACCCAGAGTTCCTAAGAGGCTCTGAAAATCTCAGAGGTGCATGGACAACATATTTTGTGTCCCAGATTTTTGCTGCGGTATCTCAGTGCTGGGGAAATAAAGGAATGCCAAGAAGTAGAGGGGGGAATAAAGGAATGAAGGGATCCAGTAACGTGGTTATTTAGAGGAGGAATGCTGCTGCTCGTTCGCAAAGGCTTAGCCTCCCTTAAGAGCTAAAGGAGAAAGAGAGGTCTCCCAAGGTGGCTCTGTCTAAATCAAGCCCCTGATCTGAATCCATTAGCAATGAGTAGTGAAAATTAGTTTTGCTCTGTGTCCGGGTCATGCTTACTGAACTACATAAAGCCAGATTTCACACTCTGATATGCCCGTGTCTGTTCCACAAATCTCACGCTTCAAATGAAGAGGTTCAGGACAAACAGTGGGCTAAGTGAGAAGGTGTGACTCAAACAGATGACAAGCCATGTGAGCATCAGGGATTGCTGTAGATGCTTACATAGTGGCTGTTTACTTTTGAGGACAGTCATCCTGCCTGCCAAGTGATTTACAGGATCCTGAATAGTGTGCTCGTTTTTTCCTTGCCAGTTTGTCTCCCACTGCTGCCACCTAGCAAGCTACGACTGGTTTCGGTGGAGGTGTTCATGTCTCTGTTGTAGTCAGGGACCTCCGATTAAGTTTTGTGACGAGACAATGCGTGCGGTAAGATCACCAAAGGCTGGAAACACAGCTCTGACTGTTTTTTCTGTGTTTGTAACAGTCTTCAAGAGACTTATGAAGCAAAGAGGAACGAATTCCTGGGTGAACTCCAGAAGAAGGAGGATGAAATGAGGCAGATGTTCGTCATGCGAGTGAAGGAGAAGGAAGCAGAGTTGAAGGAAGCAGAGAAAGATGTGAGTATATTGCAACTCAGAGAACTGTGTGTGAGGGTTTAGGCTGGGGCTTTTCCAAGAGAGCCCTGAGAAGGTGAGCCATCCAGATTCTAACATCAAGCTTGCAAAGGTGCCTGCTGTGCATAAACAGTCTCAGGAAGCAGATGTGAACTCTGTTCCCAGTCTTGCCACGGACTTGTGGCATGACCCCGTTACAGAAGTCCTCTGCCGCTTTTCTGTGCCTGTAAAATGGAGCAGGAGCGTTCCCTGGTTTTGGGCAGCTGGAGGAGTATATATACCATGGAGCGAGTGGAAGATGCTGCAGTGTGACCGTAACAGCAGCTGCAGCTACATACACCCCAGAAGCGCCAGCCTTGCTGTGCCGTGGGAGCCCTCTCTCCTCTTTCACCTCGTCAGTCCCACCCAAAGGAGAGAATATGTTTGCTACTGAAAGTAATGTCGATTTGCAGTGCATCCTCAGCTACGGTATGGCAAGCGCTGCCCTTCCGCAGTCGCGCCTTTCTGGAGACTTTCAATAAGTAGAGAAGGACTTCCCAGAGGGCAGTAAGTCCCACTCAGCGGAGTTGTAGAGGGACGTGGCAGAGCTGCCCTACCGTGATTTGCTCGGTGCCTGTAGGTCAGCGCTGATTACTGCAGGACAGAGAAAACATAGATGTTTTGCCAGGGGAGGGAGCTGTTTCTTGGGCCTCACGGAGGAGCCTGTACTTCTACAGAGGTACAGAGAAGAGCCCCAGACAAGCGTGTTGCCCTGAATGGCCACGTTTTATTGCTTTGCATGAGCATGAGGGAGTCCCCTAGGTACAAAGCAATGAGGGATGGAACATGGGGGTTTGGAAGTGTCCAGAGACCTGTCATATTCCTACAGCAACTAAAACTCCTGTCATCTGTGTGTGCAAGTGTGTGCTAATTGCAGGGCTTTTCTCACCAAGTCAGCCACTCTTGGGACAGACCAGTGACTTGTTATTAATGCAGCGAGGCCTCAGTGCCAGCGGAACTGCTTCAGGCATCATTACCGGTAATCGGGGTGAAACGTTCTTCTCTTCCCATCCAATTCTCATTGTCTCTGTCCCGGCAGCTTCACGAAAAGTTTGACCATCTAAAGAGGACTCACCAAGAAGAGAAGAAAAAAGTGGAAGACAAAAAGAAGGAACTTGAGGAAGAGCTGAACAACTTTCAAAAGAAGAAGGCAGCAGCTCAGCTATTACAGTCACAGGCTCAGCAGGCAGGTTCTCAACAAACCAAGAAAGACAAGGACAAAAAAAAGTAAGCGGATGTCTGCCACATCCTTTGTAGGGTTTGTTACGGTTTGGGAGGTTGTTTTTTCTTTCTTGCTGCATGTCTGTATTTGCTTTTCCCCATTACCAGACTGGAAACTGGGCTTTTATCAGCCTGATGAAATAAAATATTTTTTTCTAAAGGGTGGGCCAGGGACATGATCTTAATTTTTCTCTAGAAGAGCACCTTCGAATTTTACGTCGAAGTCTAACTGGTATGGGAGAGCAATCAGATGGTGGAGGTTAGACCTGTGATCTGTCCAGCATCATCTGGAACAGCTCTGGGATGTTCTGGACTCAGATTTATCTGCCTGAGCCAAAATTATTAAGGGGGTCTCTACCCATCCTTTCTTTCACTCAAGAGTAATCTCCAGTTCCCATTCATTAGGGTTATAGTTGTAAGTAGAAGTAGATTAGAAACTAAAACCGCCATGTTATTTTTACATGGAAAATGCTAGTGCCAAAAGTGAATACTTGGAAGCTTGCTTTAAAGAGAAGAAATTTTGGTGTGGTGGTGGGTTTTTTTTCTTGTTGTTGGGGTTTTTTTGTTGGTTTTTTTGTTTTGTTTTGTTTTTTTTTTAAACCAAACTGCTACGGTACCATAACTGCAGGTAAATGGCATTTGTGGTTGTATCGAGTTGACGTAATAAGCTAAGAAACCCATACCTTTTAGTAAAGATAATGACACCGTTTTCTACTATTTTATATTTGTATGCTAGGAGTATAAATCTATATCCTCCAGTACTCTTGCGATTCCAGCAACTTAGTAGGCACCAAGTGTATCTGTGGACAGAGTCTGTCCCATGGTCAGTATTTGGAGGCGGGTTTTTCGGATGTGCTCAGTTTGGACCTAACTCTGCTTCCATTGAAACTGGAGGAACATTGCTATTGACTTGGGCTCAGAGTTAAGTCACTGCAGAGCTCCGCTGAAAAACTTGAGCTCTGGATGGATCCAAATTGACATAACCTCCTTCTTGCAGCCTGTACTTGGAGATGGCCGTTTAGCTTGCTATTAGTGCAAGAGACCCCTATTTATTACATGATACTGGCTACTTCACCGTGCTTTAAAAACCAGAACACAAGGTCCACTTAGATGCGGTATGTGCAGAGAAGCCAGACAAACCTCACAGAGGCGAAGCAGACCACGCGTGGCTTGTTTGTATAGTGCAGCAAGACAGGTTACTGTAACAGAGGCTGCTTTGAGGCCTCCTGTCGTAATTTCCATTTGCTTTTTCCGTACCTAGTAAGGGGATGCTTATGCAAGTCCTTTCTGGGTCATCTGTGAGAACAGTGCTAGCTGATGACTATAATCGGGAAAGTTGTAAAAATGGTAATGCAGCAAATCTCACTGAAAAAACACTTCTTCAACCCACACACAAAAATGACAGTTCCACGCTTCTCTTAATAGCCAGTAGTGAAGGGGTGCATTCCTTAATAGACTCTGGCAGAGTAACCTGCTCGATTAACACTAAGCTGTTGCTGTTGAAAGAACCAAAATGCTAGTAGGGCTGTGGTATAGGCACTTTTGTCTCCCTTGCTAACCCGTGAACTTAAGACAGGTCTGAGCTGTCTTACAGCGTGAACCGATGAGATCCTGTTGTGTTGCATATATACTAGTATATTTTTATACTTTGGGAAGTTACGCTGATGCTCACTGCATGTCCCCTGTCTCTACTGCTGGTTCGGTGCCCGTCACTTGTTGCTTCTGCCCCTGGCTTCCCCGGGGAGGGTGGGGAAGGGCCTAGGGCTAGTTCCCCAGCTGATGTAAATTGATGTAGCTCCTATGGAGCCGTGCTGCTTCATGCTAACTGAGAACCTGGCCTTCGGCACCCGCTGAAATACATAGAGTGCTTGTGTGCTGCATGCTCTGCTTGGGTAAAGAAATCATTACAGACTCATCAGTGTCACGCTGAACTGTAGAAGCAGTAAGTGTCGGCAGCTAATGTCCAAGTATGCTGAAATACTGCTCTGTGACGATGCCTGTAAATAGGGTAGGCTGAAACACCGGTCTTCTCTCACGTGAGAATTCAGACACGGTGACCTGTTTGCTAAAAAGAATAGAAAATTTTGAAGACCTTTTTCTTATCTCTTAAACAGAGTTGGTAGTTTAATATTTTTAAGAACTCTGCAGTCAGTTTTTTTCACCACTTAGATATGAGACCAGTGCAGTATATAATGGTCTGGGGAGTTTTGTAACTTTTGGTAGTCAGTGTTAGCTACTATTTGCTTCTGTGAAGTTGGCTGGCACATGCACAATGTTGTGGGTGTGATACATGGATGTTTCCAGCGACCATGACAAACACAGTTTTTGCTTTGCTGATGCATTCACAGAAATCCAGTCATGAGGAACATGCACGTGTTTTAGTGTGTCCTTTCAGTGTCGCTCCACACCAGGTGCTGTAACTGCTTCAATTGTTCTTTAGCGTCTGAATTACTAACAGAGGCTTTGAAGGGAAATGCTGATGCTTCTGCCTTGTAGCACACCTTGGTTTTTCTAAAGGCTTTAAGTTCCTCCTTGCACTCTAATGAAAAGCTGCAGTTTATTTAGGTAAGGCTTTCAACCTTTCTCTGGGCTGATATGGATCATGGTGGTTCTTGTGCAGTTGCCAGGGGAAATCCTTGCCATGCACGATCTTTGTAGCCTCCCCAGAAAGTAATTCACGGGAATGCTTTTTTCTCAAAGTGGGATCAGATTTCTCCAACTTGGACAACAGAGACTTTCCGCTGTGCTGTGCAAGCCGGAGGAAAGGCTCAGGGTGAAATCTGCTGCTGGCCTAACTCCATGAGGGAGAACTTGGCCCTCTCGATTTCCAGACTATTCCTGTAGGAACAACTTGTCTTTTTATACCTTTTTTTTCATAATATATCTCTCAGATTCCTGTAGCTTATGCTTTTTTCATCTAAAATTGTTGGCGCTCTGGCCTGATGACAGGAGCGTGCCATTTTCAGGACAAGCACATCTGTGTACCTCAGACACATGTGTGACTGTAGAACAGACACGTACTCAAGTACTTTCCTAAATGTGGGGCTGAGGATACTTATCAAGCCCCTGCCGTAATTTTGGGATGGGACTGTGCTTCAAACCTGAACAATCTGGAGATGGTTCCTGGCAATGGACTTGGCAAAACCAAATAGGAGCAGCAAATAGCCTTCTGGTGCTTGCCTGTCGTTTGGTAGATGGCCACATGCATGCCTCAACATGTGCCGTTGTGTTACTTGCTCATCCTCAACCCCCCCAGGAGCCGGGACCATCTGTTTGGGCTCTGTTTCTGTTTATTTCAAGCTACTTCTGAAAACCAGATGAAAAACTTTTTTCCAGTTTCCTTTCTACATAATAGTTTCCAGTCCAGTGTGACTGGCCTGGCCGTCATGGGCCATGCTTTAGTCCCAAAACAATCCCTGAGCTCTAACACGCAGCTATAACCTGAGCTGTAACACACACATCAGGGCCTGGCCCAACACCCTGTAAAAACAGGGGTTTGTTGATGTCTGAAGGATCTGACCTGGGTCTGAAAGCTGGTGTGCTGAAGTGCTGGGAGACATCACGGTGCCCACGTCTGCGATGCCGAGTTTGGGTAAAGGCTGGGCACACAGTCTTCTGCAAGAGTGCCTGTGTAAAGTAACCCAAACCAGACACCTGCAACCATACACCTCAGCCATGCACGTTCTCAAAAAAAAAAAAGGAAGCTTAAAGACACCAGCCACTGTGTGATTACAGACTGTAACCTTGACTAACTGACGTGGTTGGTTGTTCAGTAGTTCTGCCCCCTCAGTTTTTCTTTTTGCTTTTGCTTGTCATAGGCTGGAGTAGAACCCAGCCTTGAGGTTTAATTTCTTTATAATTTCATAATCCATCTGCATGCCCACCCACCAGAGCGGGTTGCTGGTGTTGGCTCTCCCAGCTTTCTTTGATTTTGGTTTTTTTTTTTTCTTCGTTTTGAGTTCAATTATTGCTAACTTTTTTGTTTTTTGTTCTTTTTTTAACTTGCAGTGCAAGCTTCACATAAAGCCTGTCAAGCCAAGGATGTTCCTGCATTCACCTGCTTTTGCAGTAATGTGTCTCTGCCATCTGTTTTCTTTCTTTTTTTCTTTTTTCTTTTTTTTTTTTCCTGTTTTTTAACATGAATAACTATTAACTCATCTAATAACATAGTGGGAACAAGAAGGAAGAAGGATTGGGTACAGGACTGTATGCAACTGGAAGTTCAGGGGTGGGTGACGGGGCAAGGTAATGGTACCATGTATTTTTCTCGTCAACATCAGCAGCGGTAAATCATTCTTGGCCCCAAATTTGAACTGAGTCAGGGCTGGACGTGGTGAGCGTCATTGACTGGATCGGGTCCTCAGCACTGCTGGCCTCCCCAGCTCTCGGAGGGCTGGCTGCAATAGCCCTGTGCTGAAGGAGCCCCTGGGTCCACAGAAACCAGCCTCAGGGAATCACTGCTGTACGAGGGTCACAGCCCAGCCCCCGGGGTGGCTAAACCCTGGAGTTTAGTCCGACCCATATTCCTTCAATAGCTAATGTGTTAGAGCGATGAGTCCCGCTGTTGGGCGAGAGGGAGGGGGGGGTGTGTGTGTGTGTAGATAACAAAAGTTTAACTGACCTTGCATGCCATTACATTTGCATGATATTTTTTATTAGTTCCTGTTTTTGTTGTCTGACTTGATCATGCTAGTTGGCTTCCGTTTATTGTCACGTGCTGGCATATTTTTTCAGCCACCCTTCCAGTTCAGTGTAGTAGCTACCCGCTGAATGCTGCGGTGGGAACCAAGCGGCGCTGCAGGTGCCTGGGAGAAGGACCGTTTCTCATTACTGCTTTCCACGTATTACTTGCCTGACCATAACCTTGAAACCTTGCTTTAAAAAGTATGTGGTTTCCGTGTGCGTGATCTTAGCAAGACTTAGCAGCCCTTATGGAATCAAATGCCTGGGCAGGGGGGAAGGTATAGGCTTCAGCATCCTCTTAGAGCCTTCAGGAGGATTCCTGCACGCGCTTAAATACCGACGTGCAAAGCTGCGGGATCCGGAATTTCACGTCAAGGGAGAGAGGGTGCCTTGCCACGCATTCCCCACGCTCCCCACCAGCCCTCCTGCACCAGGGACAATGTCCCATGGAGATGTCCCTTGAACGTGCAAAGGAGGTTGAGCATAAGCCAGGCCTCGCTCTGTGGCCAGCGCGGTGCAGAAATTGGTCTGTTTAATGTGTATTTTCTATGCCATTGCTTTTCGGACAGAGTCTTTCCCTTCCTTCCCAAGAAGTGGCGAGCCATGCTTACTCTATGACTTCTGGATTTCTTTGTCTTCTGCTGATGTACAGCCAGCATTTCCACTGCTCCTAGCTAGGTAGTCTCCTGTTTCTTTCTTGAAAGCACTCTTAAAAATAACTCTTTCCACCGAAGTCTCACACACTGCAGTTCTTTGCTTGTTTCTGGGATGGAACTTCTTGCCTCTCTGAGGGGTGGTGGGGGGGGGAGACAGAATTATCACCTTTTTCTGAAGTGTTGGATTGGGAAATGTGCTTGGGGGTTAGCTTTTGGGTTGTCTTCCTTTTAACCTGCACCGCTTAAACATGGCTTTGGGAAGAGGATATCTAAATACAGTGTCTTAGACAGCAAAAATTGATTGGAGATAAATAAGCTGGAAATAAAATAGTTGAGCCTTTTCTCTATCTCTTTTTTTTTTTTTTTTTAATTGTTTGGTTTTTAAATCGCACCTCCTGGTCTTATCAACCTTGATGCACTTTTTGTCAAGATAAATAGGTTTGCTAGGGGGTTGTTTGGAAAAATGAAACTATGGTTCTTGTGGCTTCTGGCAAACTCAGCTTTAAAATCTTGAGTTATCAAGGAAGAAGTTTGGGTTTTGACATAATTTTTTTTTTTTACAGTCACATCATATGCACATCATTGAATGTTTGTGGCAGTATGCTTTGCTTCAGCTGTCTCTGTGCATGTCCTCTTTTTAATTACCAGCATTTTGTGCCAAGTAGAAAACTTAATTTTAACATTTATTTGTCCTGCTTCATTTAACAGCCCTTCAAGGGATGTTTGGCAGGGGAAGTCAGCTGAGTCTAGCTATATATATATTTTTTTTTTATTTTGGCAGAAAGCTGTGGCCAAGAGCATTGATGTATTTTTGGTTGAGTTTCTTTCTCCAGCAAAAAGCAAGCTGTTTTGGAGAAACTGGGAGTAAACTGCAAACTTGCAAAACTTAAAGGTACTGTTTTGGTTTTTTGCCAAAGGAGATGTTAATGACTTTTTTTTTTTCTCTCCTTAAAACCCTGGGCCATGTTTAGCTTTTTACTGCTGCACTTCTTTCTTTTCTTTACTTACGCCTTTTTTCACAGTAGCCCCTGGTTCTGCATGGAGTAAATGATACACTCACATCTAGTCGGATGTGCTTTCACCTTTGCATGTAAGTACAGTAGTAAGAGACTCGCCCTTTCTGCCTCACTACTGATATGAAACCAGTTGTGTTTTTCTGGGGGGTTCTTTAAGTCCACTTACTTGCAAGTGGCGTGGTTAAAAGTCCTTTAAACCTTTCTGCAATAATCTGCTTTTGCTGAGATGTTGGAAAGAAGCCCTAGGGAACACGACATCCAGCTCCTGTTGAATGTCTAAAGCAGCCCTGCGTAGCTTGTTTGCCTGCTTGAAGCTAGCAAGCCAGCTGGTGAAACCGTGGACAGACGGTTGCATGGGCAAAAGCCTTTCCTGACAGGCACTGCAGCCTTTAATGCGCATTACGCAGTGATGATAACTAGCTGATAATGCTGCATGTTCCTGACAAGGCGGATTTCAAACCTTAGAATAATATAAAGGAGCAGGAAAGCACACCGAAAAGTGTGTTTCTGGGATGATGGTGTTCCCAGGACATGGAATGAACCCCCAGAATGGGAAAACAAACAAAATCTGGGTTGCAGAGAGGGGCCGCGATTACCCTGTAGAGGCGGGCACGTGTGTGTCTGGTGGTCTGCCGAAAAGGCGGAGATGAATAAGGGTTTGCTCCCCCAAAACCTCACTGGGGTTGCACGGTTCCTTTCCAGGAGGGCAGTAAGTAGGAAGGCGTCCTTTGAACTCATGGTTGTTAAATGCATTGCCTTGCATCTCCTGTAGTGTGCGGTGCTGCCGGGGAGGGGGCAAAAGCGGTGACTGGCACCCACCCCCGGGCTCCTCTTCAGCCTGAGAAGTGCAACTCGTGTCAGCTCCTCCGTGTGCTTTTGACAGCTTGAAATCCCGTCAAGGAGATATCTGTGTCTCTCTTTAAGCATGTCTTTATTTAACATGACCACTGTTTCTCGAGGTAGCTCTCATTCTGCTTCTCCTAAAACGTCCAAGTGAGAATGGAAATGTCTTTTTGTGTGTGATCATATCAGATATGTCCATTTGAATCCAGTTACCATTTGCCCTTCTGAGATGTTTTAAGAGTGCGTATTTGTCTCTTCTCCAAGGACCCTGGTTGCATTTGCAGTATATGATAGCCATGACGCTCTCATCAGCGTGTATCAGCATGGAACTGTACAAATATGAAGGGTTTTTTAATTAACAGAAAATAAAGCTGTGAACAGCGGTAGAAATATTGTATTTGTATACATTTTTAATATCCTGATTGCCTTAAACTATAGATGTAGAACTTTATTACCTTGCTATTTGAAAATAACCCATGTTTGTAACTAAATAATTGTGTAACCTACATACAGTGTTAATGCAAATTATATGTATGCATCTGTTAGATATTGTCACTTTATTTGATGTTAAAATATTTTGGGTTTTGAATTACAAATTGAATAATAACCTTACAGCATAAGTTCAGTTATTTCTTGTATATGCTTTAGGTTACGTATAGTGCCAACACTTGAAGCGGGGAGGAGGAAATACATTTTTACCCAAACGCTTTGGTCTTCGCGTGGCCTTTGTGACTTGGTTTTGCTGTTGCCATTTTGTAAGGGTGTGACAGGAGGGGCTGAGGAAGCGCGAGGTTTCCCAGCAGGTTGTTTTGTGCCTTTGACGTGCCTCTGTAGTTTTGTGCTGGTGTTTGTCAGTCGGTTTTTGTGGCAGTTGTGAGCTTGTTCTCCAAATCAGCTGGTATCTTGGAGAGGTCCAGGCCTCCCTGGTGTAGTTGGTTTGTATGACACCTCCCCAGTGCACTCCTTCCTTCATGGCTTGCTTTCTTTAAAATGTTGTTCCTCTTTTTTTTTTCTCTCTCTCTCACTTTTTCATTTCAATTCTGAACCTCTGTTTCTTTTCTTTTCTGTTTTTTCTCTTTTTCTGTAGCTTCTTCTTTATGTAAGCGTCATCTTGCCAAAGCCCCCACACCCTCTCTCCCAGTGGACAATAGGGCACTGGAAGAGCCTGCGGCTATGGGCACCCCCGCCAGGAGAAGAGCCATCTCATTCTTCCATCACGTCCGCCCTTCTCTCCTTCCCTTTTTGTTTTTCACCTGTGCGTCTGAGGGTGCACTGTGCTGTGTGTCTCTGTGCGGGATCTGTCCGCTCCCAGCGCATCTCCGACAGATTTGAGGCTACCAAAAATGACAGAGGTAACGGCTGGAGAAGAGAGCTTGGCCATAATGTGAGATACTGCACTGGGTTAGTGTTTTGGTGTTTGTTTTTTTTTTTTCTCCCTCCCCATTTTCTTCCTTTTGCCATAATACGCACGTGTTGCTGATGACAAATAGAACGACAGACTGTGGATGGGGGTGAGTGTGCATAGCCGGAGGACTTCATTTCTGCCTCTAAAGATCAAGTCTGGCTGCTTTGGACACCACAACTTCATCACAAGTACGTCCTGTGCTCCTCTGACATGTGCTGAAAAGAAGTCCTTAGACCTAAGTGACTTCTTGTTTTCAGTATGCGGTCACACGAAGCGGAGATGGCCGCCGTTGCGTACTGTTGCATTGACGGAGCCTGTTCTAGACTGTCCTAGATTTTCTGTCTGATGTCCCTCTGTATGAGCCAAGTAGGTATCTCTTCTTGTACAAAAGAGCTGCGCTGACTTGTACTTAGATTGAGGGCTTCATTTGAATTTCATGAAGCCTAATTAGTGATTATTTTCTTAACAATCCTGTATGCGGGATGGTTGTTAAACTTTCCAACTTGTTTACTTTGGAAGTGAATTCAGTCAAAAAGCTTGGGAAGTGCCAAAGTATTGCTTGAAGGTAAAACCAAAGCTTGTAAACTTGATGTGTAGTGACCTCCAGCTGGTTTGGGATAGATGGAAGGAGGCAGCCTGATCCTCTTGGAATGTTTTCTTCATGTGGGGTGATGGACTTTTTTTTTTTTAACCAAATACCAGTGATTTATTCTTTTCATCTGTGAACCTTAATCAAGGATTCACTTCCTTTAACCTGCCTGTGGAAAAGGCACTGTTAAATCATCTAGGTTTTGCCTCCTCCAATCGGTGCACAAAGTGCAAGCTGCCAAGGGTCTCTGCTGTAATCTGCTGGAGTTCTTTCTCAGAAGCACAATATTTTTCAGCACTCTTCAGTGACGAGGGTTAGATTACTAGAAGCTCCTTCCAGCCAGGTGGCTATTTTTCTAAAGTGCTATTTATCCTGGAAACCTTTGGAACCAACTGAGTGACTTTATAGATACAATAGGACAGATTATTAAATGTTGGGTTTGTGCATATGGTGTCATGCTTTATACCTGGTATGTAAATGGAATTGCTGACCTTTGCCCAAACCGAAGGGAATATTTGCACAAATGAATATTTGCACAAATGTAGCTTAGGACAGAATTTGCATTAATACCAAAAATGGAGCCTGCCCTGCTCTCTAGGCTTCGGTGGTCTCAGGTGATACCTGGTCTGAGGGTCTGCTCTCCAGCTACCAGTGCTTACCACTAGATAGCCAGATCTAGAAAACTTTTCACATTCAGCTTTCTGAGCACGAAACAGAGTAGCTAATGCCTCATGGGTTGAGGCCTTGAGGGTATTGCTTGATTAAACCTTGCCCGTGTTAATTCCTCTCTTATTCTGCAAAACTCTGGGGGTGCTTTGCTAACTGGGAACAGGTTGCACCACCTGCAGGAGGGAATTCTTTTTGTTCTGATAGGGCTGAGGCAGCAGTGCTCTATGTGCACCAGGCCACCCATACCTAGCGAAAAGCGATGGGTTGAGCCACATGTTTTCTGAAAGCAGTCATTAACTTTGCAGCCAAGGGCTGCTGCGGGGTTGGGGCATGCTGGTCCTTGAGCCACCCTTGTGCCTCATGCAGGGTGAGTGTCATCTCCAGCCCAGGGTTTCCGTGCATGAAGGTGGTCTCTGTTTACTGAGAAAATGTTTTGCCCATTGAAACGCCCAGTTTACGAGTGCTGTGTCTTTTTTTTTTTTTTTTTTTTTTCCCCTCCAGTGTTGGCGCCTAGGCTGGTCTGCAGTGTCAGAGACCGCTGCCTCGGGCCTGGGAGCCTTTCTGTGGCTTGTGTGTGCAACCCCTTCCATGGTAGCCTCCGGCTTGCCAAAATACCCTGCTGGCTACTTGCCCAGAGGCCAGCCCACCTGCCGGATGGCTCCTGCAGCATCCTGCGTGGTGAGACCCTCCCCAGTGCCCCTGTTTCGGGGAGGGAATCCTCTCCTTAGGTTTCTCTCATTCCTTGGACTTTTTTTTTTTTTCCTCCTCATTTAAAAATTGTAGTATGGCTTTATCTGGTGGTAGGAGTCTAGCCTGTAAAATCCCACCACTGTGCTATAGTCTCTCTCTTGAAATAATCAGTCACTTGTTATTTAGTTCACAGTCATGGATGGGCACAGAGCTTTTCTGCTGGACTCTACCTCGTGTCAGGTCACCCATGTTGTGCTGATGACAGTGGATTGGGACCCAGGCCCAGCCATGGGTGGCTGGGCATCATTTACTGCAAGTAAGAACAAAAAAAATCACGTGGTGGTGCGTTTGTTTTTTTTTATCCTGTACCTGAAGAGAGGATATCAAGTGCTACTAACGACATCGTCTTACCCATGTAGCTGTGTCCTGTGACTCTCTGAAATCTTGTGCGTGACACTAGAAAGTCATGACCAAATCTGCACGTTGGCAACACTGAAGAAGTACCCTGATGGATTCCTATCCGCTGGGTCAGCCCTGGGCTTTTCAAGAAGCTCTCGAGACCTCAACTTCTAGGGCATTTCTTCTGCCCTTTGCAAATGCTGGGCTGTTACCGGAGAAGGTTGTTCTTCTTCAGCTGGAGGGCCTCAGGGCTAGGTAACCCAGCGGTAGTGCTGCTGTGTCAAGAAAGTTTGAAGAGGGGCAAAACCCTTTTGTTGGTTGAATTCTAAACTCCAAATAGAAATTTTTTTAAAGCTTTATGTAAAAGAGAAGCAGACGGGCACAAACCAAATGCTAACAGTTACACGAACTGCCTTTATTTTGCAGCTCTAAAGTTTTGCTGCGCTGGTGCCTTGAGTCCTGCACGCAGCTCTGGACTTCATATCTCCAGAAGGACATAGCGGAGTTAGAGAAGGGCACTAATGATAAATGGGATGGAGCAGCAGCCTGCCAGGTGAGACCACCAAGGCTTGGAGGCCTCAGTTTGGGGAGGGAAAGGCTTAGAGGAGAGGGAGGATCAGCCCTGCCGTGAGCTGGAGGTTGCAGCAGACGTCCTCTAGAGGTCCCTTGCAGCCTAAATTTATTTGTGATTCTGTGTTACGAAGTCTGCTAAGGTGGATGCCGACGTGCTAGTTACCAAATCATCATGACTAGAACCAGAGGGGCACATAGCTAGAAGGAAATCAGCTCAAAACATGGAGCAGCTTTCTTACAGAGCAGGTAGTAAACTTCTGTAATTTGTTGTCCCAGGTTGTTGAGGCAGATGGTGTCAGCAGAAGGCTTTGAGGTTGGTTGTTTTGTTTTGTTTTTTTAAAGGTAAATTTATGGGGAACAGAGCCATAAGGAATTTTAAGGGGGGGGAAAAACCAGGATGAAACATTTGCCATCCATAATCCGTTGGTGGTGGATCCTGGGGCAGAGGGAGGGGAACAGAGAGCAGAAAGCACGTACGGGCACTGCAAGAGGTGTTTGCAGCGAGGCATGCGTGTCGGACAAGGAGGTGAGCTGAGGGAGCGTCGCTGAGGCTTTCCCACACCTCGGCGCTGGGAGGAAGGGATGGCCGTGTGCCCTTTGGCTGGCTTCCCTCGTGCTGTGCAGCTGTTAGGGGAAGAGATGTCAGCTTGGGGAAGGGACGGCGGGGTGAAACCTGTTGTTGGACAGCCCAGAGAGGTTTTATGTCACTCAGTGTCACCAAATGTCCCCAGTAGAGCTGGGAAAGCCGCTTCATCCACAGGAGCGAGCGGGTGCCCAAGTTTACAATCACGCTTGTGGGCTTAACCCTTTTGTCACTGCTGGAGAGTAAAAATGAACTTTTAAGAAACTCCCCAAACCCAGAGCTAGGAACAGCTTCCAGGTTGGACATGCCCCGTGGCACGCGCTGCGGGGATGCGGTGCCATGCTGCTGTTGGCTGCTGTAGGCTGGGGCTGGGTCGCAGCGTGCCTGCCAGAGGGGACTGAGGTATCGACCTGTTCGAGGAATGAGCATTTCCCCCATGTGTGCTACCTGAAGGTCTTGCGTAAGAGAGAAATACTTCATGAGTGGTCCCCCAGGCCAAGTAGGGTAAAGGAGGTGTATCAGTATCTCTGAGGCAGTGTTGTGGAGAAAATTGCAGAGAGGTTGCTGCTATCATGTCTTCAAAGCAAACCCTTCTGGGGCATTAAGGGAAGCTGGGGTGTCGCAGAGAGTAACGCCTGCGCAGCATGTAAAGGTGAGCTGGGATTATTGCTGGAAGGTCTCTGAAGCAAGTAGCAGTGCTCTGCTAAAACGTGGCTGCCAAGCACTTGGGTGCTCCCTGGGTTTTGGGCGACTGTGCTGAGTAACAACATGCATAGTTTTAGGAATGCAATGGTTTTATCCCAGTGCTCGTGAGGCAGGTGAGCCTGCAGTTTTAAACTGTTTTCCCTTCTGGCTGGCCATTCACCTGACCCGTGTGTTCTGCTGGACTCTTACCTTCACTGCTCTGGGCCCCCGCTACAGCGGGCAGCCCCTGTGCTCACATCTTTTGCAGGTCCGTGGCATGAAGCACTGGGGTGCTGTGAAGCTTGTGGGAAGGTCACATGAATCTGAGGAGTCGCGGGCAACAGGGGATATTCTCCTGTGGGTAACGGGGAGCCCTGGCAGCGCTCCACCACAGTCCTGTGTTCTGACAGCGGGAACAGCATACACGTCAGCCTGCTACCGTAGTAGCGAGGCAATGGGTGGGGGCCACGTTTGGCCTGGGTTTTTTTGTGGGGAGGAAACGTGGGAAGCGGGAAATGGTTTTTCTCTCTGGCAATGCAGGTTATTTCCGAATCAGCTGGACCTTGCTACATGGGGGGAGCTGATCTTGCCGGGATGTGCCCCATTTTCAAAGGCAAGCCTGTCTTTGAGCATCACCTTTTTAGCCGCAAAACCCCGTGAATCTGTATATTGGTGCAGCCAGCAAGGCAGACCTGTGTTCCCTGGGCTCCTCGCTGGCCCCAGCTGGCCTGGGACACAGGTGGCCCCAGCACCAGCAGCAGGAGGAGAGCTGCAAAGCTGAAGACCACCTCGTGACGTTGCTGCGGTCCCCTGCGGAGGCCTGTGTGCCAGCCCTGGCCTCCGAGCCCCAGACTGGCCAGTCCCCAAAGCACGACTCTCCCACGGCCGAGTTGACGCCGGGGCGGCAGGGGTATGCTGGTGCACCAAGTCTGGTGATGTTTTGCCCATGGCTCACAGCAGAGCTGGGCACCCGCACTTGGGGCATGGGTGGTTTTGAACGTTAATCCTCTGAACGCTGCTGCATCCGTACGCCTCGACGGTGCAAGCAGGCTCTTGGGTATATCAAGGTACCACAGGCACAGTCGGGCATTTCCTGAGTGGATACGTTCCATACGTGGTGGAGGGTTGAAAGGGTGTGTTGAAAACCAGTGTGTTCACCGCAAAGGGAGAGAGGAAGGAAAGGGACAAGTTCAAGAGGTGCGTTTGCAGTTGTAGAGACTGGGTTTCTTCTTTTGCATCCGGAAGAGCAAAAGGCAACAGGACGCCGCTGGGCAGCACAGCCAGAGAGCTGGCCCACAAGTGTCCTCGGGTCTACGCGAGGACAGCCGGGCAGCAGCCCATCAGCAGGACCCTGCAGAGGTAGGTCTACCAAACTGGGGACGGGTTTTGTCTGTCTGAACCTTGGTTTTTGTTGGTGGAGTTGCCTGTATCCAGGCAAAAGATAGTTGGTGTGGATTTGTGCATAGCGCAAACAAAATAAAAAAGGCGTCTCCCTCCCCAGTCTGGTCAAACTGGGGCTGGGGGAGTGCCTGTCCGTTTGGCACACGGGAGCATGAAAGCTCTCTTGGCAGCGAGGGCGGTTTTAAGTCCTGCCTCTCTGGGCATTTGCCTCGCAGGTGCATGCCAAGTTGGGGCTGTGGCTTGGCCAGCCTTGTGCAGCACAGGGAGGCTGGGAAGGTTTCTGGGCAGTGACCCTTCCCAGCGTTGCACTTAATACTGGGAGAGCCAGAAGTAATCCTGTGTTTATTGAGGGCAGTTCTGAAAATTAAACTGTAAGATTAACTTTATGACTCTCACAAGCTGCTTCTTGCTAAAGAGCTATCCCCCTGCCCCTTTGCTGCAAAGAATAAAGTTGTTGCTTTTCCCCAAAGCAACAACAAAAATTCCCGTCCTCTGGTGTGCTTGGGGCTGAGACAAGTTCAGCAGCTAGCTCGGTCACAGCAGAGCTCTTCTACCAAGGCTGGCGTGAGCTGAGGACGTGCCTGGTGTTGGGGCAGCGCAGGACCTGCTCTTGTCCTGTCGCTTTGTGGTAGGAGAAAACGGTGGGAAGGACAACTCTTACCTTCTCACAAAGCCACTCGCAACCATGGCTGCAGTACATCTGTTAGAGAAGAACTGCTCCAGCAGCACCTACAGCTCTCTCCTTACGCCCAGCTTCCCTCCCTTCTGTTCCAGCCAGGCCGCTGCCAGCTGGCACAAGCAAACACCTTTCTTTTCCCAGCCCCGTGCCGACTCCTCTCCTTGTACGCGTCTGCCAAGGGGTTTGGGCCGTAACCCTCACGAGTGCCTGTGTGCTGATGCTGCCGAACGGGGTAAGGGGGAATGGAATGCATCCTTCACAGTGGGAGGGAAGGAGTGCAGGTGGGAGGAGGAGAAGCCAGTGGAAGGTGAGGCTTAGATTTATTGCCCCGGGTTGACAATGCCACAGCGCTTGTGTCCCCATCTTATATTCTTGCCCCTTGACGTGTCTCATACTGTTGGAAGCCAACTAAAATAAGCCGTAGTCCCACAAAACTTCACTGTTTTGTACTGCGCAGGCCAGTATCGTCAGAAGAGTTACGAGAGCCCTGGCTCACCTCTCTCTGACTGCGTACACAGCCGGAGCTCTTAGCAACTGCTCCCTTCAGGATAAGCTGGATCATTTTAACTGCTGCTCACATGCAGCAAGCCCAAGTGCACACAAAGACTCCCTTCTGTGCAGAAACCGCGGGTGCCTGGCTTGGCTGTCAAGGGGTGTGAAAATTACCTGGCTCTCATCTTTCCTGTGCTAATGTTGTTGTATCTAGTGTTTGAAATCCGGGCGGTTATTTTTATTTAGAGCATTACGCTGTGTAATTTAACTGGAGAAGATGTACGCTTTGAAGTGGGTTTCAAGTAGTAAGCACTGGCACCGTGGAAATCCTGCATCGAGGGGGTATTGTGCCAGGTGAAGCCCCGAGACTGCACGGCAGCCTGGCTGGAGAAAAGTAAGCAGTGGGAAGAGAGAAACGGTCAGGGACTGGTTATACCATAAGGATGGCTGGAAGGGAAGGAAGGCGCGCTCCCCTTTGAGACATGCGGCCTCAGGAGGTGGTTTCCAGGACACGGGCAGGAAGAGAGCTGAAACCAAGAAAAGTTTGGCACAGTGGGCTGTGCACAACAAAAAAGATGGCACCTCAGAAGACATGAGGCAAGAGGGGCCAGCTCTTCCTGAAGCGCATGAGATCCGAGCCAGCCGGGAAGAAGGCGACATTACAGAACAGAATCTATTCTGTAACCTATGAGCTTACAGGAAAGAGCACAAATGAAGTCTGTACTAACCTTTTCATTATCAAATGTGAATTTCAGTGCAAGGGATGTCAGGCAAGCAGGAATCTACAGCCAGCCTGGGTATGAGAAACCTGACTCTTCATTGGGGCGTTCCGACTATCACAAAGGAGATGGGTACAAGACAGGCGAGATGAAGCAGTGTCCCAGCCAGGCATCGAGCGGCCCGTACTCGGCCTGGAAGGGGAACAGCCCGGTGACTGAGGAGGGAGCAAGGAGCACCACAGCTGGGGCTAAAGCCGGAACCGCCGCAGAGGCAAGGAGTTTACGTTGTGCAACTCCCCTGGCACCCCAGCTGCCCAGCACCCCTAAAGCCACTAGCCACCTTCTCACAGGCCTGGCACGGAGCAGCTCCCTTGCAGCCTCCGCGTAAAACTGATCCTGGACTCGGGTGAAAAGCACAAAACAAGACTCAAAATCCAGGACAACTTTCTTTATTGCTACCAGAAGGCTTTCATCAGTACAATGGCTCCAAATACAATACCTTCCTCAGGGCTGTGGAGAGAGCTTATAATTGGGACAGGTCATTCTGAGAAACAGAGGTGTAACATTTAGGAGACAGGTTTTTAAAGGTTTTACTCTTGGTTAGAAGTTACATGAACACAAAACTTTAGGGTTAGGGTCTTTTGGTTTGGTTTTGTGGCTGATAATTACACACCTTTGAAGCCTCAGGCGTACGTAGCCGCCCCAGCACCTCACTGAGCAGTGCTGGTCACATGCTAAGCTTATAAACACAAGGGAAAAAAACAGACTGCAGAATTTAAGGTTTACACCTGACGTAGAGAGTCAACTGTTGGCGAAAATCCACACTGAGTGCAACATTTCTTGGTGCAAACGAGAAAAAAAAAATACCATTTTTGTTAAAGTGATACAAAATCTGTTAACTGCTTTCTGTGTTGGAAAACGCAAACTGTTTTAACTTGGAGAAGTCTCTGTAAGGTACAGAGCACAGTGGCCGGCTGCCCTAGTGTTCTTCTAGAGTACGTTCACACTCCTGTGGTTATTACTTAAGTGTGGAGCAGCTTGCAAGCATTGTTTTTGGTTTTTTTCCTGACTAACATTTTATTTAAATCCAGTTTTTAAATATTATCACATTTAAACACCAAAGTGCTAACAAAACAAAAAAGGTCTTTTTCTTTAGAAAGGAAAAAGAAAGCTGTCGTGAAGGTCAGGTAGTACAGAACATCATGCACAAGACTTGCTGAGAATTAAAAGAGGAGCAAGCAGAAAGAGAGCAAGGAGCAGATGGAAATCGGATCAGAGAGGTGTTAGTTGGCTGGGAAACCTGGAACAACTCTGCACGACTGATGTGAGCTCTTGGACATGGAGAATGGGTTACAATACACAGGAGCAGAAAAACAGTGGAACTGACAACACTAGAAAGAAACAATTTTTTGCTACTTTTTTTGTTTGGTTTTTGGGTCTTTTTTTTAGATTTTTATACTTTTTTGTGTTTTTAAGTGCTTAAATAGTGGAACTATAATTAGCCGCACAAGAAAAAAATTCAAAAAAGGGTTGGGATTTTTTTTTTTTCTGTTTTTGGCTCCCTTCAGTTCAGCCTGACAAGGTATGGCCCCTCCTCCTCCCACTGAGAACACAGGATGCCAGGTTCTGCATGGTTTCTAGAGTAGCTACAGTGGAGCTGGTGGTGTGCACTCACAGCTACATAACAGACACTGGCTGTAAAGGTGGACAAGGGGAAACGTTGCCCTCCTGCCTCGAGACATCAGCGCCACAAACAGAGCCCATGTTTTCAAGAGCCACTACCTCTGGAGCAATGTCTTCATTGTAGAGACGCTTGATACCGTCGTAGAAGTCGTCCACTTCCATCTCTTCCACTTTACGCTTGGCAGAGGCTTGCTTGCAACCGCTGGGAGCTGGCAGACGCTGGTGGAGCGCGGCTGTACCTGTGACTGGCACTTCTGGCCTGCCGTTGTCCTTGGAGAAACCTGGCCCTGGGACAGAGGAGGGCTGGCATTTGAACGCTCCTCTGTTACAGGTCACCAGGGTATGCTGGAGGGGACTGTAGACATATACAGAATTGGGCAGCAGAGAAGACTGCAGAGTGGAAAGGTGATGTGCCACGAGCTCCCGGCAGTGGATCAGCTGCGAGCTATCCATCTGGAGTGGAAAGACAAGCAAAGATACCGGCATTGCGGGATCACTGCCACGGCGAGGAGAGGCTGTCAGCCAGGGCAGGGCTAGGGCTCTGAACACACACCTCACTTCTCAGGGGTATGCTGGATGCAGGAGAATATTAAGTGATGAAGGACCAAAAAGACCCCCAACACAACGACTTCATAAGATACAGACCCCTGCTCCTTACACCTCACGGGAATAGTGAGGGGGGGAAAACCTTTCAGATATTAAAAGGTTTTGCTGTGTATTTTTAGCAGCTTGAGGGTTTGTCTTGCCAGTACTTGTCAGACCACCCTGTACGCTTAGAATGAATGGCTGAGCAGCTAACTAGGATTTTCTCCCCATTGTGTTATTTTCTCCCCGGTGCAGAGAGAGCCCGCGCTCTCTGCCATCTCGTGCCAGCGGGGCACGCGGCTCCTCCCTTTGTCACCTACTGGATACAGTCGAGATCAAGACTTCGCAGAACCGTCCCAACAAACCGTCCCACCGGGCTGAAGCGCAACCATCCTCACAAAAGCGTAACTGCAGGCAGAGATCAGCAGCTAGGGATCTGCAAGCCCTGGTTGGCTTGGATCCCTGGAGTCCTGAGCAAGATGCAGCCTTCTGGGGCCCCCCCCATCCCTCCCCGCTGCGATGTGCAGTGCCAGCACCCCCTCACCTGTGCCTTCTGGAGCAGCTCGATGATGAGAGCCAGCCAGTCGGGGAGCAGCTTCTCCAGCTCCAGGCTGACGATGGCCAGCGCCAGCATGGAGCCCTTGAACTGCAGCAGCTGGTAACAGGCCATGCAGTGCAGCAGCTGCTTGGTGAGCGCCGCCACGTGCTGGGAAGGACTCAGCTTGGGCAGGACGGTCAGTAGCTGAGGCCTGTTGGACACTGCAACTGCGTGGAACTGGGAGGGGGAAACAAGCATGTGAGGCAGCTGGCGTCACTGACGGGCAACCCCACAGGCAAAGCCAGGTCAGACCTCAAGAACGGCATGCGACATCTTTGACACACGAGGATCCTCCAGCTTAACCTTCGAGGCAATTGCCACGCCACAGGAAAAACCCCAATGCGTTGAACCCACCAACAGCTTGGTGCAGCCTTTCTGGCGGGGCCTGCCATCGTACGCATCATCTGCCTGGGGACCAGGCTTGTCGGGGCTCTGCAAAAGGCTATCCCCTTCCACCCTTCTCTCTCACCGACACAGGTTTGGCAGTGGAGGTGTCCTAGACAAAAACTCCTTCTCCAGCAAACAGAGAGGATGAAATTCAACAAAGAACTTCAGGACACTTTCCTTCCCTTTGTCTTATCTCGTCCATGAATCTGGTTCTCTGGCCGTGCCTTTCTGTAGCAAGTGCTTTCTCCCTGATTTTATTTACTGTTTTTGTGCTGCCTGGCACTTAGCTTTAAGCAAAACCACTAGCAATTAAGACTTAGGGCCAAGGTTTTCAGGAGCTGCGAGTCTTGGTGCGCAGCTTAACATGCCTCAAAACAGGCCAGACGGTCAGATGGCAGGCCCACGTTTTGGAAATTGTGCCCAAAGTGTCACAAGTCTTCTCTGAGATTCTCTGGCAAGGCTTTTTCTTTCAGAAACTATTTGTACGGAGGAATTGCGAACATATCCTGAGGCCTTCGCTCCGCTACGGGCAGAGTTTTTGTCTAGGTAGCCCTCGATACGTTATTTACACCGACGGACACCAGAAAGAATGTAAATAGCCCCTACTTACAATATGAAGGAAATCCAGTGGCGTTGCCATGTGAAGATCCCAGTTCAGTTTATCCAGGATAATCTTCTCCATTCTGCGGATTTCAGCTGGAGAACAACCACAAAAGCTATCTCTAGCCAACACCTTCAGTACCGGAATCCTCTGCAAAAGCCAACGCAAAAACCAAGAGAACCAATCACTACAGAAATCGCACAAAATGCTCCATTCCTGTCCTGGCGAGTGCCAGCCACCACGCACAAGCAAAGGCAGGACTGGGAGAGGATATATTCAGACAATGCTAAGGTAGTACGAACAAAAAAATTACCTCATCTTCCTCGATGGTCTTTGCAGCGAGGAAGAAGCAGCTGATTGCAATACAGTTCAAGTACTTCGGACGGGCCTAGGGTACAGAGGAGCAGAGAATTCTCTGTGTGAATGTGATGCAAAAATTATGCATAATCCTTTCTGGTCGGACATCCTGAGCCCCAGGGTCTCAGCTGCCCATGCAACGCCTTCTGGATCAGCGGGCTGACCTCCAGCTACGCCATGGCGGTGGCAAGCCGTGCCAAGCAAAAATCCATACTCTGTGACGTAAGGCAGAAGACCAATCTGCCAGCCCTGTGATCGTAACTGGCACCCAGTGATGTGCAGCGCTGGAGCAGAGAGAGCTCAGTTTTAGGCAGTGCAGTAGAAACAGGAAGGAGAAAATCAGAACGGCCAGATGGTCACCTGGCAAAAAACCACTGCCACTCCACCTGCTTCAGTAGAGCTCTGGTGTTAGTGCTGCTGGCGGTCAGACACAGGATAGGAAGGAAAAGAAGAGAACTTAAAAATGCTGTCCTTGTCTAGGGAAGTATAAAACACCCCAAAAAATCACCACTCATGTGATTTTGCACTGTAGTTCTCAAACTGTGGCCCAGGGATTATCGAGGGAGACCTGGTCCCTTCTGCGGTGAGTTGTTTTAGGCAAGGTAAGTGAAATTTGGAGGGAACAGGGTGATGTTTTTCACGTGCGTCAAAAAACTCCTTTTATGGGCCTCGGCTCGGGGGGGTGAGGGGGAAGCAGGATGCATGGGCTCAAAGTATTCAGACAGTCCCTGACATGGACCGGATTGAGCACACGCTCTGAATATGGTGCATCTGCTGGAGTTTTTGCTTAGCAGCAATCTTTGTCAATTGGACTGTCTGACAAAGGACTTCACTTCCAACATCAGCGTAATAACCACGGGATGTGTCCACCTGCTCCTTAGGGGGCTAGGAAATGCAGAGGCACTGTTTCTAAACCTTGTCACAGCCGAGTGAGTAGACAGCTGCAGAACCATGCCCCCGCCTCCCACAGCCTACTGGCAACCGGTCCTCTCCTGTCCACGTTAAGAGATGCTGAAAGCTCCTGTCCACGTTAAGAGATGCTGAAAGGTAAGTGAAAATCCTGCACTGAATGTGAAAATCTACTTACGACCTGAACTGTTGCCATGACTTATTCTTGCTAGGTAAATTTTAGCAGATGCAACGGAGCTATGGGGTGGTTGAAGGGCGAGATGCTGCATGTTACACTTATGCAATGAGCTGTCAAGAAATCCAGAACACCTGTTTCCAGAAAGCAACAAGAGAAGAACACAGGGTCGTGTCCAAATTGAAGACCTTTACCTACTTTCAGCCTCAGTTACTTAAAAAGGACCACGCTATGCCTAGAGCTTTGGCTTTCTTGTGCCATTTAAACTTCAACTTAAATACATGCAGAGAATCCACACTTGGGGGCGGGGGTGTGCGTGCACACGTCTGCTTGTGCATTTGGGTGTCACTGAAGGCAAAGACCACGCAGGCAGGTTCAAAGGCGGCTGTCGAGTTAGCGCAAAATAACATACAGTGAAGGAGGACGCCTTCTGCATTGTATTCAGGGAAAAGCAGGTGTCTAGAGCAGGCTCCTACCACTAGGGAAGCTTGTGCTCCCCAATATTTTTAACAAAAATTTTGTCTCTCCTTTGTCCCAAGTGCATCCCCTCTAGAGACTGACCAGGAAGGAACAACTGTGTCTCGCCAAAGCACGCTAAAACCCTGTCACCCATGCCGGTCTCCTACAGGAGCTTCTGCCTTGCCGGCTCCTCGTACATGGGGAAGCGCTGCCGAGGTTGGCTGTACACAGCGCTCTGTTGAGGGTTAACGAGCGGTGTGCAGCGAGTTACACCAAACGCTGCTGGCTGGGCCTCCAAAGCATGGCTGGGTGACAGCCTTAGGAGCGGCCAGTCCCAGCATTTCAAAGCGTGTTCAGGGTGAAGGGAAGGGACTAGTTGTCTTAATAATAAAATCCCACAGGGTAATGCCTGGTAAAAAAACCCAGGAGTTAAGCTGCATCAGAGGAACAATGGCTTTATGGGAGAGGAAAACTGGGGGAGGGAGTACAAAGCCCTGAGCTGTTTGAACAATGCTCACCCCGACAAAACACCTTTCCACATTCCTGCTTGATGCCTGAAGCACGCAGTGGCCTCCTTACTCATATTCTCATACTTTCTTTGCAGACTCCTTGGCTGCTGCAAATTACTGAAAGAAAAACTGTACTTGAGGGCATTAGCTGTTGAGAGATTTAAATCTGTTTCCCATCTCAGTATTTCACCAAGTCAGCTACTTTAAGATCTCCTTAAAAATAAAAACTTCCATGGCTTGTAATTAATACATGATCAATATTTATTAATATTTAAAGGGTAGGTTAATGGATGATGTCATTTGCATTCTACCAAACTAAATCACGTTGAAATATAAGTGCACAGGCTGAGAATGCATTCTTCTGCTAAGATCTCTGAAGCTATACTGCTTACCTAACCGTGCTGGTGATGAGATTAGACACGCATGCAGATGAGACTGCAGATTTGCTGAGCATGGAATGTAACTGAGCAAATATGGTAAGAGATAAGGCTACCCAAAGCCTGACTTCACAACTCAAGGCCAGGGATTTCAGCTTGACCCACAGTTTGTTCAGTCATTTGCACAGGTGCAAAACACAGCCCAAGCACAGCACATCTAACTTTCTTCTGTGCCAGACTTACAGGGACCAAAGAGCAGCGGATCCCAGTTGCAGGTAGCCCAAATGCTGATTTTTAACTTGTCTTTCTTATACGGTTTCTATGGCGTAACAGGCTTAAAACCGAACGGGCATATATATTCTCTGTTCTGTTTGGTAGAGCAGGAGTGGATGGCCTGTCACTCTGATGGCCTGTGTGCAAGCTTGCTTACCTTTCTCTCTCTCTCTCTCTCTCTCTCTCTCTCTCTCTCTCTCTCTCTCTCTTTCACATCTGTGTGACTTGACATCAGTCTTAAGCTCTTAGTCTGTCAGACTGGCTATAGAGCAGGTTAGTACTGAACTACTCCCCCAAAAGCAATCACCTCTGCTTTTATCTTCTTCCCCCTGTTTTTTTTTGTTTGGTTTTTTTTCATTTCCCTGCATTAGCATGCTTGCCAGGCCCAAACCTGTCCTCAAACATTTATGTTTCCTCTAGCTAGTTCACTGCTAGCAGGTGCTCCCAGCAATTCTAGGTGGTACCAATCAGATTAAATGCAGTTAAAACACCAGAGAAATTAAGAGGTGAGCAGGGACTTTCCCTGACTTTTCTGTCAGAGGGCATTGGGCCTAGGTTTCTAACTGCAGGCTAGTAGGCATTTCCTTTAGCTTTATGAGTCAATTTAGGTTAACGTACAGACTGTTCTCTTTTTATCTAAAGCGTAACTTGTATGCAGCCTCTGTTTCTGGTTGCTTAAAGGAGCAAGTCCTGTGCTGAGGCAAGTTTGACATTCAAACCAGGTTACGAGTAAGCATGTAGTTGAAGAGGAAGGGTGCTTCTTTTCTCTTAGGTTAATATACATTTCAACTCATGAGCTGCATTACATGAAGGAAATGGGCAGAACAGAGGAAAGAGGGGAAAGTATTGTTGGCAGGTGAACTGCATGTTCTTATTAAAGCAATGGCTACTTTCACTGGATGAAAAATGACTATGCAAAGAATCTGCCTCCAAAAGTTCCTGGTGGCAGCATGTGCTGCCAGTTCCACCACCCAAAATCAAGCTCCTGGAGTAGTGCAGGTACCATCCTATACATGTTTGAGAAAGGAAGAGGGTGTGAGAGCAGAGGGGGGATGTAAGCGTTTCCGTACAGCCGCACCACTAGGACTGTACACGGAAATAGCAGAGTGGGTGGCATAAATTGATTTCAGCTTACGTATCTGCAAATATTTACCTTTACTGCAGCTAAAAACCTGTCCAAAAGGCTGATGGCCAGGGCAAGCGTTTCTGGATAAAGGTGGAACTGGTATTTGAGCTTGGCCAGCCACTGAATGACCTCATCCCTCTGCTTTGGAGAAATGGCTACATCCTGTTGGAGAGAAAAACAAACTATTCTTATACACTGGCTGAGCAAGTCAGAAAAGACCAAACATTTTATACCTCCGCAGGAGTTATTTGACTGGGGAACAAAGCCTCTGGAAAGGGGAGGCCTTGAGCCAGCCTGAATCACCACTTTGTTCTTGCAGGTACTTACCCCATCCTAAGACATCTGCCCTGGAAAAGACAACTTTACTTAAAGCTACCTCAAGTGTCACTCCAAAATTTCACTGTACATTGCGGAAAAGAGGAAGGATGTCTTGTAGTTCCTCAAGTATTGACAGGCTGTTCTCCAGCATAGTTTTAAGGGCTTTATTTTTTTTTTTATTTCCTTAGAACCATGTAGATACACAGAAATGCCTGGCTTGAACAAAACAAGATGTGCTGTGGGAGCCAGGTGGCTGTACAGCTCCTGCCAAACAGAAGAAGGGAAGGACCGAGTCGGTGTTTTGAGAGGAAAAGTTTATTTATTTTTCCTTCAAATTACGGGGATGTTTTTAGCTCAGTATATGTTAAAAAAAGAAAATTCCAAACAGCTTACAAAAGACCTTTAGCAGTACAGCTAACTGTGAACTGGGGTAAAGCAGGTACAATTCTATCTGAAAAAGTTTGGGTTTGGCTTTTTAGTTTTAAACTTTTTGGCTCAAATCTCCACCACTGATCAGTTTGGACAACAGCTGAATTTCAACCATACATACAGATCAGTCACTGACATAAAATCTCTCTCTGACTTTCTTCAGAAGTAATTATAGCTTTTCTAGAGCCTTTCAATTCAACAGGGATTACGCGGGGTGATTAGCAAGGATGTGTCCAGAAGCAAGAAGTGAAACCAAACAAGTTTATTCTGCTACGCTTAGGGTCCCTGGGCTCTTTTGGCTACTGCTGAGGTGGTGCAAGAGAATGAAACCGAATGAAATGCTGGCTGACCAGTGACTGTGGAAAAGAAAGCTAAGGGCTTATGCAAACAAACATCACTGCTGGGCTGGGTTGTAGCTGTACTCCCAGCAATAACACGGGGTGGGGAAAGTAGCAGCATTTTAGAAAATAAAACCACCCAACATTAATGCAAAATAAATACTTCAGGCTACATCTATCACTGGAGTACCTACTGTCTGCTTTACGTAGACAGTAATGTGCTTTGTTACAGGTCTACTGACTCTTCTGCCCAGGAGTCAAGAATATGTGAGAAAGCAGAGCGTGGTAGGCAGAACTGTAATTACACAAGGGCCTCCATGAGGACGCCAGCTTCACACCTTTCACTGTTACGTGCTGTATGACACCTTTACTCTGTGCTTAATTTCCTTACTTGTGCTGAGCTCCACCTTCACCACCGAGTGGGACAAGAAGGGGCAGGGAAGGTAGGTGGGCTCGAGCCCCAGGGCTGAATTCTGGGCTCTGTGACAGTGGGTGTGCAGCCGGTTACTGCTGCTCACAGACGCACGTCCCGCCAAAATGCGGCCGCCCAATTCCCTTAGAAAAAGTACAACGGTAACAGTGCTACGGTAGCAGGGATCTGGTCTAAAGACAGAGGGTTGTGCAATCCAAAGCTGTTTCTTCTAGCTGTACTAGCTGGGCTGATGAAGTGATAGTACCTGTGCCTTCAGTGCTGTATCAGGTGCTCCCCTGAGGAGAACAAAGTCCTGCCTTGTTTTCTCTCCTGAAGCCCTGACGGTGCAACAGCGTCAGCAAGACTGTGTTGGACCCAGATGGGCCTCTGGTATCAGCTGGGACCTCTGGATGCCACTTGACTATAAGTGGGGCTTTTTAAAAAGCACCTACCATTTTTCAGGAGAGAAAAGAAAATTGGTTTTTCTCGATCCCCCAAAATAATGATTCTTTCTGAAATAGTTATTGCAATTTAAGGGTGAAACCTGAGCCCCACCAGGGGCAGGACACCTGCTGTCTGCAACATGTTGCACTCGTTCCAGAAATGCTAGTTCGACGTGCGTTGGGAGTATCACGAATGCACCAAGCAGCAGTAAGGACTTCATTAAATGCTCTGCTAAAAACATCTTTTGGACAGCGTGATAGGGACCTAGAATGTATCTGGGGAGAAAAAAGGGCAACGCTATGTTAAATACTGGCTGCCCTTACAGAGCATACTTCTCCTGTAGCAAAGCGAGGCCTGCACAGCTGAACCTAAAACAGGCAGAAAAGCGGGGGAGTGCTAGTTAAGATGAAGTTCCTTAGTGCCTTATTCATTGTGCCTGTTTTTAAATGGAAGGAGACAAAGCCATAGAAAAGGGCTTATAACCGTAGCCAGGTCTGGACAAAACTGTGGACTTAAAATGTTTCAAGCAGTTTAAGGGATTATTTCGGAAATGCAGTATCTGGGTGAATCCAGCAGGTAAGCTCTGTGCGTATCTGCTAAAAGCCAACCTGAAAACACCCCATCAAACAAAGTAAACTTGATTTTAAAAACCTGCCTCTGACTCTTAAATCACTGCCCTGGTCCTGCCGCAGCAGCTTTACTGGTGAAGGCAGCAGTAAGGGTCTTGGGCTGTTGGTGGGCAAGGAGGGAGCTGCGCCATCAGTGCTCTATCGACAGGGCAGGAGCCTCTGTCTCCTGCGCGTTCCCTCGTGCGATACGACTCTGATCTAGAGGAGGGGGCGAAAGTGGCATCTGTTGCGTTCCTTGCTGGGGAGGCAGCGCCATCCCTCAGCAGCATGGGGGGATTTCTCCCGTTCCCTTCCATTCCTGGAGAATCCCATTCCTGCTGGATCCTGGCAGAAATGGGCATCGGCTTCGACAGCTCCTGGCGGTGTCTGTCCTGGCTCAGCACTGTTTTCCCTGTGCCTGCCAAAGGAAAAGGTTAGGCCTTCTCCTAAAAACAGCATGGGTGGGAAGGGTAAGATCGTCTTTCCATGCTGCCTCTCAGTCTTCGGTCCTCCCAAGATGTGTCCTTGTATCTTCTCACCCTTCAGGGGCAGTGCAAGGCCAAAAGGCAAAGTTTCAGACTCCAGAGTTAGCTTTAAACAGCAAGGCTGTAACATAAAGAATAGCAACTGCACGCTCAGCCCCTGGTAACAAGTGTCCTTTCCAGGTGAAAAAGAAATGCTGTTTAATTTAAACCGCTGAAAAACAACAGTGTATCTAAGTAAGATAAAAAATTAAAACAGAAAAA
The DNA here is from genome assembly GCF_026419915.1 of Harpia harpyja. Classification (NCBI taxonomy): domain Eukaryota; kingdom Metazoa; phylum Chordata; class Aves; order Accipitriformes; family Accipitridae; genus Harpia; species Harpia harpyja. Next base: position 2,937,406 of record NC_068941.1, read on the forward strand.
CCCCAGCCCCCACACAGTGCACCATGTTTCTTTAATATAAAGGAACAACTGCAAAGTGAACTCACATTTAGGTATATGCACAGCAGAAGTAAGGCTTCAAAATAAAATCTGGCTGCTTAAGAACTATCTGGGGAAGCAAAGGGAAAGAGGTGAATCTCCAGCTCTTTCCTGCAATAACACCAATCCTACAAAAAGTTTGTCTACTCCAGTCGCTAACTGCAAATAAAGGAGCACAAGGGCCAGGGGGAGAATTCCCTCACAGGGAAAGACCAGGTGAATTTAAACCTCCTCCCATCAGCACCAGGCCCGTTTTAAGAGTCGGGCAAAAGGAATGAGAACTGGTCCCCTGCACCCGCGAATCCTGCTGCTACCTGCAAGCAGGGCAAGGAGCTTCCCACACAAACGTGTTGGTCTCTATCCCTCTCCCTCGAAGGTGTAGCTATGTCATCCTAGCAACACAAGAAATGCAGCGCTGTAAAATTAATTAAGCAGTGAGGTCACTGTTCCTTAGTTATAAAAAACCAAAAGCAAAACTGAGACACCAGGGTGGCTGAAAGTAAAAAAAGTCCCTTTGGGCTGGAAAGCAAATGTTTCTCTCTGGTGTGGAGGTACTTTCCCATAGACATCGCCTTCTGCCACTCACTCGTCTGTGTGTGGCCAGCTCTTTCTTTTGTCGCCACAAATCCACCGATGCAGGACTCAACCCCTGGGGTGTAAGAGCACGCTAGCCTAGCGTGATGGCTTTAATTAGGGAAAAATTAACCCAAGCCCAGCAACGGCTGACTCTGTTTTCACACAGCAGCAGCAGGTTGCTCCAGGACAGACCTAGCCACCGCCCTCAGGACTGAAGGACAATCCATCTCCTCCGGCTGGTGCTTTCCCCACCCCCCTCTTTTTTTTTTTAGAGGGGAGACCAGATCAGAGCAAGGCCCGACCTACAGATCTGGTTGCCCATCCCGCCACCAAAGGTTAGCAGACGTGCGCGGGACTCCTACCGTTAAAGAAATGACAGCGCTCCCAGCTCTTCACCGCAATCACCACCAGATCAGGCACCCGACACACCGCAGCCCTACTCACTGTGTGCTGCTGTGGGTGCCCAGCACCCCCAGCTGCCGTGGGGGGGGACCATGTTACCTGCCCCCCCCACACACCCCCCCAGACATCGCGGAGCGAGCCCGCGCAGGTGCCGGAGTGCTTTTCTCTGGACTGGCGCCCATGCAGATATTTGCAGGAGCAGGAAGCCAGCGGGCCGCTGCGTGGAGCATGAGGGATTTCAGAACTGTTTTGCTACGCGGGAAACACCCCGCGGAGCACAAGCAGGACTCTTGCAAAAGTGCCTGACAGAGTTTTACTGCGAGTGAAGAGATGCAGGGCTGCTGCCGCGCCGCCTTAAGAGTAACTTTTACAAACTGCCCTGCATGCCGCTTACAGCTGTTCACTCACAGCTATCTCTTCATCTGCCTTGTGCTTGGGACCGATGGCGACGTGTAACGTGGTAGGCCAAACGCTCCAGCGGAGCGCAGTATCAACCACCGCTCCTTTCCTCCCTCTCCGTCCTGCTTAGTCCTGCTTGGCACCTCCATAAAATAAGAGAAGAGGTTTCCGCAACTCTTTTCTACCTGCGGAGCACACAAACACCTCCACCCATCGGAAGGCCAGCGGACGCAATGGTGCGCACAATAAGCCCTGCCGGTATGAGCTCAAAATGCGGTACCCAAAGAACGCAACAGGTCTGTCAGATGTGCAAACCCATCAAAGCTATTCCAAACCCATGCATGAGCAACAGACCTGTATCTTCTTTTCCAAGCAGAAGACGTGATGCTAATTCCCACCTTTTCAAAGCACAACGGTGTGTGTAAACCTATCAGTTTTGTTTCAGCGCAAACACATATAAGCCACCTTGCGGGAACTGCGGAGCTAATGGAATGTGTTCGGGACACAAATGGGGAAGCGGAGGGGTGTCAACTTCTCTCTCTTCCTTGTGTAAAGCAGGGGTACATCACATTGACCTGCTTCCTGCCATTATTTGCTTGATTCCTTATCAAGAAATATCCTGTCACTTAGTCTATCGATGAACATGCTGTCAGTGAACAGGAACATGCTGTCAGCGAACAGGAAGCGTCTGTGAAGGATTCCTGTTGGGTATTTTAAATAACACTACAAGAGACCAGTCAACATGCCAGGACCGCAGGTGACTATACCAAATAATGGCAGTGCCCGCTCACCGTGTCTGTTATTTTACCGCTCCAAAGTGAGCAACCACAGAGGTCTGTAATGCTGCCCAAGGGAGGGAATACAGTGCCCCACACAAAACACACAGACCCGAGGCCTCCAGCATCTGCGATGGGTAGTACCTTATTTGTCCAATTCCCAAATCCGTGCCCCAAATCCCATTTCTTTGGCATTCTGGCAGAAAGCTGCCTGTGAGGCCTTGGCGATGGTGAGAAGCACACAGAGCTGTTGTTCTGCTTCCCGCTTACCGGCAGCCGCATCGCCTTGTTACCATCCCTGACCTGGCAACCCTGCGGCGGGGCCCGCTGCACGCTCGCTGCGTGAGACGGGAGGGCCGGAGGCCGTGACTCAGGCTCCAGGGAGCGAGCACAGTACAAGCGATCTCTAAGAATACCTTGAGACTTCTGGAAAATGCAGTCTAAAAAAATTATTATCTGTGAACTCAAACATGACTCGATTTTATTGCTGCCTAATCTAGGAAAAACACCTTACCTGTTAATTTTTTTTCTTTAATGTCTGCTGTCCCAGGCAGAGATGTTTTGCTCTTTCCCCTATTTGTTTCTGCCTAGTCTCACTGTGGACTCCTTGGGGAGCAAGCAGGTGACCTTTATCAGGACTGGGAGGCTTCTGAAAAGGGCAGCTGTAAACATCGCAGCCAAATCGGTCCTTCCTTGGGTCTCAGGATTGCTTGTTTTACACCCGAGCGACCCCCAACTGAGGCCCACTGGGTTGCTTCTCACTTGTACCTGTTGAGAATTAGAGGTGCTCTCCTGAGAGCTTTCAGAAGTGGCGTTTTGCAGGGTTTGCCTACGGTTTAGTGGCCCAGCAAAGAGCTCAAGCAGCACAGCCTCTGCCATCTGCGCGGTAACACGCACAAACACTGGGGAGAGAGATTACTGCTCGGCAAAGCAGAAGAGCTGGATGCATTAACTTCACAACGTTTTACAAAATTGGTAAGTCAGTCTCCGATTCGCCCGCAGGATAAAACAGGCACCAGAAGGTTAAAAGACCGACCCAAGGTCATGTGGTGAGACAGTGGAAAAACTGGAAATAAACTGAGGTCTCCTGATTCCTCAAGAGGTACAGAGAACAAATGAGAAGACAGAAAGAAAGAGCCAGAACAGGCAAGAAAGGAGAAATTACAGAAGTGACACTCTGTTTCCATAAAAAATTAAAACCAAAAATCTTGACTTACACACCTCTCTGCTGCAAAGTTACTTGGTAACATGTAAAGATCAACCTTTGACCAGTCTCTACTGCTTGATTTCTCAAGCCTTAATCACATGAAAACTTCTGAATGTCATCTGCATATTGTATAACCCAAGAGGGGAAAAAAAAAAAAAAGACCAAATACATTCAGAAGCACAAGGAGGGTTCCAGACTCAGCCCACCTATTTTTTCAGACTGAAAAGCCCTTGTGAGAGCTGGCTTTGATATATTGCAAATACCTGGAGCCAGTGGCCTACATTTAAATGAGGGAAACAAAAGAAATTACCTGCCAGTAGGAAATGGCAGTTTTCAGACAAAAAGTAAAAATGAAACAGAAAAATCACATACTTTAAATTATCAGGACCAAACTTCCCAACAGATTCTGCATCCTGTACTAAAAATGTAAAGTCTTCCTGTTTCTGTAACTACAAGTTTCTTTCTTCCTTTCAAAGATCTCAACTCTGACACACATTTAGAAACTGAATTTGTTCCAGTTTTAAACATTAGAACCAAAAATGTCTCCTAAAGAGTCAAAACTGAAAGTTTACTTCTGAAAAATAGTTACGGTGTATCTCCAATCTGATCATTAGATTTTTGTAGACGCACTCACATTTTCTCATTTGCAAACCAGATGACTTCATTAAAAGCCTTTCTGTAGTCAGTCTACTTTTGTAGCAAGGAATGGAAAGTTACACAGGCTTCAGGTTGCCAGATCTGATACACAGAAGGATGCAGATTTCCTGACTGTCATGGGAAATAAACAACAGTTTCATGCAAGTGAGGTTTTAGGCTACTGCAGCTGCTTTCAGAAGAAGGCAGTAAATGTTAGGGAATATGACCTTCTTCCAGATATTACAGAAAATAGGATAATTCACACTGAACATCCGTGACTGCAACATTGCCAAAATGAACGCTGCAGAAAGGGAGGAAGACGTGACCGTTTGAAAAGTTGGGTGTCACGAACTGCAGGAACAGAGAGAAATACGTGACTACAGATCCAGGGTTTTCAGCTGCACCGTGGCATCGCAAGTCAGGATTTCCCCAGAGCAGACAGCTGTGTTTATGTTCTCTTTTAAATCTGACCTTTGTACATTTTACACACGCGCACACAGAGATTTCAATCCAATTCAAAGATTATTTACTGCTAGCAAACATTTAATAGCATGGCGTTCCAGCCGATAAAGTCGATGTCTGAACTGACATGTAGGAAAATATAAAGGAAAAGGTTACACAGACAACAGAGTTTTGGGGGTGGAAATTCCAGGAGTAGAAACCCTAGGGGACAAGCACAGAGGGCCAGGAAACACTCCCAAGCATGGACTTCAGCAATACTGTCGTAGTGCAGGGGAGGAAGGGGGAAGAGATCCTTCATCATCATGACATATTTGCACACTAAAAGGACAAACTTGTCTTCGTCCAGGCCTGACCTGAGACTCTGCTATCGAGCACAAACTTTACACTGGCTTTAGCCATCAGGCTGTTTCCATACTTGATCCTACTCCGACTTTTCGCAGCAGGCAACAGAGCTGCCTGCCCCGTTTCACAATCGGCAGACCGTCAAAAGTCCCGTTAACTTCTCTGAGTATCTACCACTGAGGACAACACATAGCAAGGTGCTGCAAACCTCAGCCGCAGGGCCGTTAAGACCCCCTCAAGGTCCCTGGCAGCAGGACAACTGCTCTTCACCACACACGGGGCGGAGGTTAGTCCTTCTGCTGCAGCGACAACTCAAACTTGGCACAGGTGGGGAACCTCATCTTCAAAGGGCGACAACGCGGTCCCACAAGGGAAGGATTGCTGGGAAAACTGTCTAATGCAGGTGGTGGTTTCTGAGCCACCGGAATCAACTTCACCAAGGCAAAAACGCAAGCGCCTTGTCCCTGTGAAATCTCCACACAAGAATCTGGTTTGGCTACACGCTCTGAGTCCCTAACCTATCTTGTTATACTGTAATCTTACCTCCCTACATTATAATCACTAACCCCAGGAATACTGCCAGCATGGAATAACAGGCTGGTTTACCATAAATCAGGGTCTTAAATTGTACGTGCCCGAAGACAGCCACAGCTACAATATAGGCAACGCCTCTGACAACCAGATCACTTATTTGGAAACCTAAACGTGGATTAACAAAATACTGAGCCCCTTAAAAACATATTTGTTCGTACACAACAACGGCAGTTTCTTGTTCGCCAGACAGAAAAAACAACCACCACACCGATTAGCTTTCAGAACAGCTGACACACTTGCGTGAACATTTTACGTGAATCAAGAACAGCAATAGTGGATCTGAGCCCTTTAGTGTGGTTATTTCTGCCCAACCCAGTGACAAAGTACCAGAAACTCTGTGACAACCACCCTCACATTTCAGATTTGTTTTAAACAAAACTTTGTGGAGTTCACAGGCATTTTCGAGTGCACATGCTAGACAGGCACCTCCTCCGCAAGGAGCACAAACGCAATTCAGGCTGGGTAGGACCGTGAGTGACCTGGTCCAACCTCCCAGCTGGCTGGCCCTGCTGCAAATCTTGAGCGGGAGGTTGGACTACGGACCCCCTGCGGTCCCCTCCACCCTGAATTGTCCTCCAGTCCTGTGAGAACATTCCTCGCTGGAATAGGCCAGCGCCTGGCTCTGCTTCCCTTGACACGAGCTTGCACCCTGCTCCATAAATAGTCCCATTACAGTCAGTGGGGTTCTTCCTAAAGTAGACAGTGCCTGAGCACATCAGATCCTCATCTGGCTTCAGCCGATACAGCTACAGCCTACCCTGCAGAACTAGGCTGATTTACAGTAGGGAAGAATCTGGCCCAGAATGGGAAAAAGGCGGCAAAGTCAGGCTTTCGCTGTGAATACGCTGTTTCAGGGGGAGGCCTGAGCTAAGCTAGCGGCAACGGTTTATGTGAGAAGACGTCATTTCATGTGGAAAGCAACCAGCATTTCAACGCTGTTATTAGCGAACTTAGTCCAAGAAAATGAAGCTGCTTTTAAGAACTGTTGCAGAGTTGGTACCCAATAGAAATGTGCATTAATTATCCATGCAATTTGTAAAACGAATTTAATTAAGACAATATATGTACATGCTTTCACAAGCAACAGCAGAGATCTAACATTGTGTGCTGTACAGTGTGTTCTGTACTCCTGATTGCAGGTATGTCCCTCAAATAAAAAAGTAATCACTGACTTCAGAGGCTGACTTCCCAGGTCTCAGGCAGAAGGTAACTTCTCATGCAACAGCTTCAGTGGTTCACATAAAAATACACCAGAGGATAGTCTCATGCCTTTACTAAGATGAATGATGTGAAGAAGAGACGTTACCTGATTAGGCTGAATTTTCGGCACATGTGCTTTCCACATTTGAGCTTCCCTAGAGATTGCCGTCTCCAGGAGGAGAGACAACCTCTGGCTCTCCAGGGGTCCTGAAAACTTCATGGTAACCCTTGGATCCACCTGCCACCCAGCTGGATACAGCTACCTGCAAAACCAAAGACAGCCTGGTGAAACACTGAGCCGTGCCTGTCTGCTAAACTGAGCAAAAGAAAGCACAAAGGTAACTAAAGCTGCAAGAAACGGAACAGGCTCCTCTGTAACAGACAGCGATCGGGTATTTGGCAAACCTACCCAAGGAAACCCAAACCAGTCAGCTCAGATTCAGATGAAGCTGGGCCAAAATCGTCCACAGGCCTCCAGCACCTACGTGGGCTGGAGAGCCCTGCCACTTCGAGGTTTTCTGCTTCTCTGTTATGTAGACAATCAGGCGAGACCTCTCCTGTTTCAGCAGCACTAAAAAGTAGGGCTGTTTTATGAAAAATACTTGAGAAGAGGGGAGAGCTGTATGGCAAACATAAAGGAGATTTCAGTTAAGTTGGTTGCCCTGGCTGAAATCTTGCTGAAGTTAAAACCAGTCTACCTGTGACTTCAAGGCAAGTTAAGACTGACATTCAAACATTTTTCAAAAATCCCAGCCTCAGAATCTGGTTGGTGCCAGCCTTACCCCAGTACTCTCTGCAGCAACAGGAAGTTCTGTGCAAAACAGAGGAACACTTGTTTGAGAATTTAAATGATTTACAAGCTGAAGCCCGGCAAAAAGATCAACGTTTTCCCTCTCTGCACAGTATGGTTTTTAGCTTCTCACAGAAGCTGTGACCCGTTTCATGTGCAATGCAAATGTACCAGGGAGTTCAGGATGGTTCCTCTCAGGTCTCATCACTCTGAAAATATGTTAGATCCACAAAACTTTAGGGCACATCTCTAATTTTAGATAGGAAATGAGTTTTAAAGGAGGAAAAAAGCAGCAAACCCAGTGACAGCCTTTGCAAAGCATGAATTGACTACAAGCCAGGTAAGTGACGGACAAAATTTCTGCAAGGCCTACAATATCCAGAAACGCTTGCTTCCACTGGCAGAAGCGATGATAAAAAGCATGCAATTTAAAGCAAAACACTTTGCTATACACGAAACAGAAAAAAGGGGGTTCTCCTGGCCCTAGTGCGGCCTCCCTCAGCAGTAACAATATGTCAAGAAAGAAACTCGTAAATTTGAAATGAAAAACAAAGCAGAAGCAAGATTTTTTTTTAAACTTTTTTTAAAGACAATAAACTCCACCACCTGCTTGCAAATGGAGAAGATGATCTGATCGAAAAGGTTATTCAAATTGTTCTATTACTGCCTGCCATTACTCTGGCCGCAAATTTCTTGACAGTATTAAATCACTTAGGCAAAACAATTCAGCCCCGAAGGGTAAATCCATGGGAAAGTTATTTAAACTTTCAATTCCTTCTGTGAGCTCTTGTGAAATCCGCAACAGGTGGATATTGGCCAAACGCTAACCAGGCTATTTTATAAAGACCAGTTTGTTAATACAACAGTTTACGCTGTATTTACAGGAAATAAGGCAACATCTTGAATCAGAGAAGCTAAACAAAATTCACAGTGAAAACAATCAGTTTATTATAAATAATAACAACAGCAGCTCTGAACAAATGACGATTCAGAGTGCTTTCACAGAGTTAAGGGAAACTAGAACAAATATTTTTCTTCATCAATTTACAGGAGTTTTTAATGGGCGTGACTCACACAGAACCTGCACGAGGCATAAAGCCGCACTCAAGTCCCACTTACAGCCAAACAGGTTTGAAGTGGCAAATAAATGTCAAGCCTCTCAGTCCTGAACAGAAACCCCTTTTATATTAGATTCTTATAGAACAAATGGTTCTCCACGAACAAAGGAGAGGCTGTACTGGCTTGGCATACCCCTACACAAGGTTTCCAGCCTGTCACTGCAATGACCCAAGGTGACTTGGGCCATATACTGACTTTCCAGCTGGAGGGAACACCTCGGATCCAGGATTCCTGAGCTGGCTCAAAATGCTCTGCAGTGTATCTCAAAATCACTTCCCACCAGCCCCCAAATGCCTGAGTATCACTAGGGACTGAAAAATCCCTGTTAAAAGTTCCTCACTTCACAAGAGGGAGATTCTGCCTGGAAGAGGTGAAACTCTGTTCTTCTAAACAGAACCGTGGCTTGAACCGCAGCTTATTTATGTGCATTTACTAATTTTTGCATTTCTGTTTTAAACCTTGGGGTGATCCTGACGACACTCATACCACTGTAAATGGGGCTGCTGAAGGTGAAGGGGAGAAACATGCACATTCACAGCCTCCCCCCCCGCCCCACCCCAGCTCATTCCTATGGGGGCGGGGTGGGGGGGCCTTCATTAGCATCTCATTATCTTCCCATCAGACACTACAGGTTTCAGCGTGGGCTGGGCTGGTTCCCAAAGGCCGTATCACCCACCATTTCCAGAGCCATCAGCGCTTCCAAAGGAGGTGTAAAGCCCTAGGAAATGAGGACAGCAGTGATGAGGGCTGCACCCCTGCACTGATGGAGAAAACCAGTTCAAATTGCAGGCGCAGGTAAAATATTTTCTCCCGTCTGGTGTGCGGGGGGTGGGGGGGAGCATCCAGCAGTCAAGGGTTGAGCTGGGGGACCCCAGGGAGTGAAGGGAGTGAAGCCTTCCCACCTTGCAACTCAAGAGTCCCAGAAAAGGGGTTTCTCCAGACCTATGCAGAGCAAAAGATGGGTGATTTTTCATTTATTTAACTGAGCCTGCAGACTGTCAGTTGCTACGTGCCAGGTAATGCTAACTGGGTAACATCCACCAGGGTATCAGCTACAGTCTCTCAGACCGCACCTGCAGAAGACGGCAATTAAAGGTGCATGCGAGCGTTCGGCGTTGCACAAGGTGAAATACATGCATGGAGAAAAACGGCGAGGGTAGGACCGGACCCAAAGCTCGTCCAAGCCAGCGGAGAGGCCAAAGCCAGGGACCAGCGCTGAGCGCCGAAAGCCGGGAGATAGCAAGCTCCTTGCTGCACGCTTGTCAGAAAAAAAGCAATAGCTATATTTAGCCCGACCACATCTCCTAATATGAAATATTGATGGTCCCTTTTTGGTTTTGCAGGAAAGAGAGAGTAATTAGCCACCCCTCAAATCACTGGAGAAAACACATGAAAAATTTCAGGCCAAATTGAGCATCCTCAGGCACCTTTTTTCTTCCTGTGACTGTATTTACAACACAAATGGGTTTCACAGGCCTCTGGGCCCAGAAAAGATCTTTTAGTTACCCTGATCCCTTTTTAGGTTGTCCCTGTACTGCCTCAGCCCTTCAGTGGCCCCAGCAGAGAGCTCAGGGGAATCCCTGGAGCACCCTTAAATACCAATGGCCCTGCAAGGGACATTTTTAGTGAGCAGTGATGGCGACTCTTCTGGAGTTGCCAATGGGAAAAGAGAGGGAAAAATAACCTTTCCTTTCTGAACTAGGGAGGTAATTCAATGAGCGCTGAGGCACAATAACCTTTATAAGGAAAAAAAGAAAAGGAATGACGTGCTTGAAACTTTCCCTTGGAGCAACAGTGGTGTGCAGACTTTTCCAGCACCGAGAGCACGCCAGGCAACTTGCCAAGCACCCCCCGAGGGCTGAAACAAGTTTGCATCTAAATTTACATAGCTCTTAATCAGATAAATGCACGCCATTTTAAAAAAATGCCAGCATGCTCTACGTGCATGCAGTGCTTCACAAAACACAAGGGAGCCACTGCAGAGCTTAGAGAAGATGAGAAACGGGATGGTCGGCACAGCTTCCCAAAATCAAGTGCATGGAAGTCGGGTGAAGACCGTGGAGGGACCTGACTCTCTTCTCTCTGCTCAGATCAAGATGGTAAAACCCGAGCATCGCAGAAAAGCAACGTCAAGGCTCCCATCAGCAGTAAAGATACTTGTCAATGTAGCAGGCATCTCTGCAGAGAACAGCAGTACCAACAGGAGAGCTGAGCCTGCCCCGACAGCAAAAATTTGCTCCAGCCAAAAACGTGCACGCGGTTTTCTGCGACAGAGCCCAAGAGACCCACGGCGGGAGGAACTGCCGAAGCTGTGACAGTCGCCATAAACTAACTCGCCCTAGCTTTCTGTTTCTGCTTCCCTGAGTTAAAATTAAACTTTAGCTCCAGGGTGGTGTGGGTTTTTTTTTTCTGTGGTCACTTTGGAAGTTTTTAAACCACTGTTCACACAGTTCCTAAAGTTTCTTAATCTTCACTGGAAGATCAACTGTCTACCCTGAACCTTCTGAAAGAACAGCTGGAACATCAGTAAAGGAGAAGTGAGCCAAGTCAACGCATTGGCTTTGTTTTGACGTCTCCTGTGAGCAAGGTCACAAGCTGCAGGTTGAATCTTGCTCTGAAATTAGAGTCAAAACTTTGGTGTGAGGTTTTCACTTGTGAGAGGCATTAAAAATCGCTTGCTTATCCGTTAAAAATACCCCGACTTGGTCCATAAAATGTAACCCATCTCATATAAAGATCTCCTTTTTTGATTCAAGTTTATAGCTAACTTTGCTTAAAGAGGTACTTTCAGTTTCCCTAGAGAAGTTTTACACTGCTAAGTGCTGCAGGCTATGGTTTTCAAAAGCATTTTCGTGTTTGCAGGAATTGAGGCAGACAGCGACCTAGCCAGAAACACTTTTTCGTTTGGGGAGGTGTGCATTTGTGTAGGATGCAAAATAATCGATTTTTTTTTTTTTTAGGCTTTGTAATCACTTGCACTGACCATAAAAAGTGCCTCTTGCAGACAGAAGATGCAGTTACAGGAATGTATTATCCACTGGTAGAATTAGTTCATAACACAGCTCCTGATTTTCCCCTGCCTCCAGTTGCAATTCAGCTGTGCCAATACAACTGCACTGTAAATAGGATCACTGAAATCCTTCAGGGCAACAATAAAAACCTTTTTTGTTTTGGTTGTGGGTTGTTTTGGGGGGGTTTGTTGTGTTTTTTTTTTTAATATAGATCATTTCATAAACAATTAACAAGATTTCTAGGACTAGAGACAGCCTAAAACCTGCTATCCTTATTTTGCGCATAAATCCAGGTGGGTATTCTGGACAAGAGGGGCAATTCCAATAGAGCTTAACCACCACATGCATTTCTGCAGATCTTGTAAGTATTTTCAGCGACCAGCAGCCAAATCTGCTTCAGCTTTAAGCAAGCAATAATATAGTCTTACAGATGACCTGAAAACAGACTTTTCTGGGTGGGGGAGGAAGGCGAAGCAGAAGGAAGAGAGGAAGGAGACTGAATTCCTCCGAGCCCCAGCCAGCCATCTGTGATTTGAAATGATCAAAACGTAGTTTGCACTGCTAGAAGAAATGGTCTAACTGCAAGTTGTGATTAGAAATTTCAAAGCTGTGGGCGGGGGGTGGGATGGATGTTAATTTTAGTACCTGGGGCTTTCTCTTAGCTTAACTCTTTCCTCACCCCATGTCAGTAAAACAGTCTAGAAATTTATGCCAGACAGAGACAGATGCCTACAGGGTTGCTTACACCCGAGAAGAAAAAAGCAGGAGGCATAAACTACTTTTACAATTTTACATTATTTCTGTGCCACGTAACAGTTCTAAGAGGACAATGTTTCTGTGGTTTAGAGAGTAAAATTTCCCATGAATGCGTCCCTACTGGAAATCAATGCCTCTGTCTTTTCAACTTGCCAAAGCACAACCTGATGTGATAGCGATAAGCAGAGGACCGGCGCGGGTTAAAACCAACTGTTTTGAGTTGTAGAAAGTAAATCATGTTAGTGGAAATAGCTTGACAGAGTTGTGAGACAATAGATGATCTTTCTCAAGTTAAATGACTGAGAAAAATATGCTTGGGAATATAGTTTTGAATTTCAACATCTGAATAAGCGAGCCTATTTGAAGCAACAAACTGACTTCTATGGAATGAATACTAATATACATTAAAATAAGAATGCGCTTCCCCATGAGAAATGCATTAGTACCAAACACAAATATGCCACAGGTACGCATGTGATATTGCACCTTTAACAAGCAGCGTATTTGACTTGTGTATAAGCCAGCCAGCAGACCTAAATTCGGAAAGAGGTAATTTTATTCAGGCTGGGAAATGAAGAGGGCCCTTGCCATTTGTCTGTATGACTCACCCAGAGCTAACTCCCACAACCTGCTACAAAGGCAAGTCTGTGAGATATTTTGGCAGCATCGTTCAGGCAGGCTCATGTACATCACACACTCGCCACTTCTTTTCCTCCAACCAGATTTTTCCTGGGAGTGCAAATAAAGTTGACCTCATTTTAGTGCCGCTTTTCCAAACTGAAGAATTTTTCCAAACATTTTAAAGAAACCTGCCAGTTAAAAACACAGGTCCACAACTGCAAAAAGAGAATGCAGAGCAATGTTTTGATGGGAGGGAAGGGAGGTGTTTTTCAGTATGTTTTGAAACAGAGAAATCTCAGGGCCTATTTAGCAACTACGGAGGAGGAGCAGGAGCCCTCTGGAGAGGGCTGCATCATGACCAGCAGCAGTGCACTCTTCTCACCACCATCTTCTGCTTCTATTCTGTTCAGAAAGGAAAGCTCAGATGGAATTTGTCACAGCACCAGAAACACTTTCAGATTTGTAGAGCGATGTGGCAGAAAACTTGAACATCTTCGGTTCTTCATGGTATTCCCTAAGGGTAGCAAAAACACCATCAAGAAAACAGGGGGAATAATTCAGGGCAAAAAAAAAAAGAAAGCCTGGATGAGGGCATTTTTAAATAGGAGGGAGGGTGCCACAGAGCCACTGGTGACGGCAGTGGTATAAAGCTGCTGTCTGATGGCTGTCACTCACTGGGTTTCTGCAGGTACAAGCCTGAGCCGTTCATTTTTTACAGCAGCCACCGCTTTGTAAAATCTATGCCTGCTGCCCAGCCTTTTCTATCCTACACCCAGGGACCATAAACCAGACTAGTTCTAAGAAATCTCTGCTGTACTTCTTTCCCCAAGCCTCATGATTGACACCAGGGTTTTGCTGTTTTAGGGAAGCTTAAATGGTATGTTCCAAAGTATGGAATTTTAAAAAACAAGGTAGAAGATGAACTCCTGACTGAACTTTCAGACAATGTCACCATTCTTTCCTCCTGGCGAGACAGGCATGCTTCCAGACCCATGCCTGCCCTGCCCCCTTTTCTAATGGCTCCGGTTGGAAATGCCGGAGGTGGTTTGCATTTCCTTTTTCTCTCAGCAACTGCCAAGATGAGTCCGTCCAAACAGCATTTGCCCAGAAAGGCCTTTGGTCAGCAACGGCTAAATTTTCCATGCCACAGCTCGCGAGTGATGCAAACAAACTGTTTCAATCACAGCTCCTTTCCCTTCTGAGGCAGTGGGTGGCAACATACCAACTAAACTGTGGATAAAAGGTAAACTCCAAATCCAGCCCTAAGAGACCAGCTCCAGCTGCATAACGTATGCGTTTGATGCAAACAGGAGATGAAACTCAGTATACTTTAATGAGTTCTGCTTTGAGATCTTGGTTTATTTGAACCTAAAAATCAAAGGAAAAGTTATTAACTGATGGAGGCTGTTTGCTTGCATGGATTAAATTAAGCAAAAACAAAACCATGGCAAACCAAAGCCCCTCTATGCCATTTTATGAACACTTGCAACAGAAATGCTTACATTTTGTACTCTTTCAACACTGTGGGCTCATCATCTAGCTGCTGATATGCATGCAAGATGCCTCCTGAAGATGTAAACTCGTCACAACGTTTATTAAAATCAGCCATGGGACTCAGGCTAATGTTTTGGTAGGAAGGGGCCCTGCTATTGTTCGGCACAGACATCGCAATGCTCAGGAACAGCCGAGCTGCCAGGTCAGGAATGTGAGCCTTTATTGTGTGCACTGGGGTATCACATCAAGGGCGTACAGCCCTCGTATGGGACAATTTGCGGTCATATGCCAAAAAGGTGGTGCTACCTCCTTGTTCAGAACTGAAGCAGGAGACAGGTATAAAGCAGCTACAAACGAGTGTTTGCTGAAAAGACACGCATTATATTTATGCTGTTTCCAACCTAAATGATGGGTAAACCCAAGAAAGCAACGGCTCAACCCTGTACCAAATTGTCTGTATGCTGCTGGCAAAGGAACGAGCACAGCTCCCAGAGGCAACCAACCAAGGTCTGCACAGCAGTCTCTGGGTTCTGCTTTGGGACCTTCTGGATCTTTTGAGGACAAGGTCCAGGATCACTGGGGAACACCTGGGAACCCCCTGAGAAACTTGAGGGTGCTGCTGTTGCTAGGTAAGGACAAGGTAAGGGGAGCCACAAGGCCGTGAGCCTGAGGAAGCTCTAGCAGCTTCTAACAAGCACGATCAGCAGTCCTTGACCCAGCATGCAGCTGCTCCCTAATTAGGGAGGGTCCAGCACCGTTTTAGCCAGTGCTTGGGCGAGGTCTGGATAAGAGCCAGGCCCAAGGCACCACCAACAAATGCAGAAGTTTATGTAAAAGGCTGCTGTGAAGGGGGACTGGGTTTGATCTGCTCCAGTGTAAACAGCCTCAGATATGCTGGTGGCACACCATGGGGCAGTTCCCCCAGCAAATGTTGGAGCAGCTGCCCCTGCTAGGGCTGAGGTTTTGATGCAGACAGAGCTTTGGGTGATGAGCACAGCCCTCCAAGCCCCAGGCTGCAGGGAGTGCCTAGGGCCTCTCTCTGAGGCTGGGAGAGATGGCTCTCTGTCCTGCAGGAGGTTTCTTGTCTCGGAGGAGGTGTGGTGCGAAGTGAAGGAGTTATAGGAGGAAGTGAGCAGGCTGTGCAGCATCAGAGAAGTTTCATGGGAGACGGACAGGATTTTCTCTGGAACTCAGTAGCTTGAAAAGCCTCAGCCCCCATCTGCAATACGAAAGCAGGCAGTGTCCACCCTTATCATCAGGGTAAGTGAAACCTCTGGAGAAGGGGAAGGATAGCAGGGGGCGACTTCTGGCACTAAAAGGAAAGTTTCTGCCCCACCTAAGGGCTTATAACTACAAAAGAGGTTCACCACACTCATTAAAGAGGAGCCAGGTGGGCATTTAAACAATGGGCCACGTGACCCTAAATCATGCAACACCTCTACAAAGGTGTGAGTGATTGTAAGGGGTGATTCCTTGCTGCAGGGGACAGAGGCACCCACCTGCCAACCTGACCTATTATCTTGAGAGGTTTGCTGCCTGCTGAGGGCCCAGATCTGGGAGGTTGTGGAGAGACTGTCTGGGCTTGTCCAACCTTCTGACTGCTACCCCTGCTCTTCTTCCGTGTGGGCATCAGTGATACCACCAGGGGCAACCTGGAGGGTCAAGTGACGCTTCGGGGCCCTGGTGACGTTCTCCTCAGTGCAGGTCAGTAGTTGGCTGCAGGACTGGTGTCGGTGACAGAGTTTTGGGTTCTATAACCATGGGATCCTGCTTGTCGAGCAGCATCTGCTTGGGAGGGATGGGATCCACCTAACCAAGCTGGGCAAAGGTATCTCTGCCAGTAGGATGGCTGACCTTATAAGCAGGGCTTCAAACTAGGCATGTTGGGGCAGGGACAGAGTTACCAGGAGCCCTGTGAGAGTGACAGACCGGGTTGGTGGGCAAAGGGCCTGGCGTGATATTACAGGAAGAGACTGCAAAATAAAAAAAAAATTAGGCTGAAGCAGGGTTACTTCCAGCATTTGCATATAAACAAGGATGCACCTATGAGGTACCATTATGGAAAAATCCCCCCAAACCCTTTCTGGAAAATAAGCATGTTGGGGTGCTTCTCTGAAGTGCATGTATGCTTATGAACACAGTGTGGTGAATAAACATGGTGAGAGACCTGTGTGCAGTTGAAACACTATGATCTTGCTGGGATCGCAGCGACGTGGTAGAATGGCTCCCGTGACTTGCAACGCTTGGAATGTTGCAATGGAGGGATACAGGCTCTTTAGGAAAGACACGCTGGAAAGAGGAGGCTTGTAGAGTTCCCCTTGATGTGAGAGAACAGCTGGAATGTGTGGAGATTTGCCTGGGGGTGGATGAGGAGCCAACTGAGAGCTTATGGGTGAGGATTAAAGCGAAAACATATAAGGGTGACACTGTACTGGGTGGAAAAACAAGTGGATGAGACTTTCTACAGCCAGCTGGAAGCAGCCTCCTGTTTGCAGACCCTGGCCCTCATGGGGGACTCCAACCATCCTGACATATGCAGGAGGGACAACACAGCAAAGCATAAGGAATCCAGGAGGTTCCTGGAGTGCATTGATAAGATTTCCTGACCCAAGTGATAGAGAAGCTAAAGGTGAGAGGTGTTGTGCTGGACCTTATACTCTGCTACAAGGAGGGGCTTGCTGGGGACGTGAAGGTCAAAGGCTGCCTTGGCTGCAGTGGCCACGGGATAGTGGAGTTCAGGATCCTAAGGGCAAGGAGGAAGGTAAGAAGCAAGCTCACCACCTTGGACTTCAGGTGAGCAGGCTTTGGACTCTTCAAACGTCTGCTTTGAAGCGTCCCGTGGGGCAAGGCTCTGAAGGGAAGAGGGGCTCGAAAATGCTGGTTAGTATTCAAGGATCACCTCCTCGAAGCTGAAGAGTTACATCCAAACAAATACCGAGTCAGGCAAAAATGCCAGGAGGCCTGTGTGGATAGATAAGGAGCTCTTGGCAAAGTTCAAACATAAAATGTAAGGATTACAGAGGGTGGGTAACCTGGGAGGAATAGAGGAACATTGACCAGCCAGGGACGAGGTTAGGAAAGCCAAAGCCCAGCTGGAATTGTATCTGGCAAGGGATGTCAAAGACAAGAGGGGCTTGAATAAGTGTATAGGTAATGAAAGGAAGGCCAGGGAAAATATGGGCGCGCTACTGAAAGTAGGGGCTGGATGAGCAGACAGTGAGGTGGACTGAAAACTGGCTTAATGACTTTGTCCAGAGGGTGGTGATCAGTGGCACAAAGTCTAGCCGGAGGTGGTGACTGGTTGTATACCCCAGGGGTCAATACTGGGTCTCGTTCTGTTTAACATATTC
The DNA here is from genome assembly GCF_026419915.1 of Harpia harpyja. Taxonomy (NCBI): domain Eukaryota; kingdom Metazoa; phylum Chordata; class Aves; order Accipitriformes; family Accipitridae; genus Harpia; species Harpia harpyja. Next base: position 2,955,198 of record NC_068941.1, read on the forward strand.
ATTAATGATCTGGATGATGGGCCAGAAGGTACTCTCAGCAAGTTTGCAGGTGACACCAAATGATGAGGAGAGGCTGATATGCCGGAGGGTCATGCTGCCATCCAGAGGGACTTTGACATGCTGGAGAAATGGGCTGACAGGAGCCTCATGAAGGGTAAGTGCCAAGTCCTGCACCTGGGGAGGAACAACCCCAGGTACCAGTATATGCTGGGGGGTGTCTGGCTGGAAAGCAGCTTTGCAGAAAAGGCCCTGGGGGTCCTAGTAGACACCAAGTTGACCATGAGCCAGCAGTGTACCCTTGTGGCACAGAAAGCTAATGGTATCCTGGGCTGCATTAGGAGGAGTGTTGCCAGCAGACTGAGGGAGGTGATAGCTTCCCCTCTACTCAGCACTGTGAGGCTGCACCTGAGTGCTCTGTCCAGTTCAGGGATCCTCAGAAAAAGAGAGACATGGACACACTGCAGATAGTCCAGTAAGGGACCACTAATACGATGAAGGGACTGGAGCATCTCTCTACGAGGAAAGTCTGAGAGAGCTGGGGCTGTTCAGCCTGGAAAGAGAAGGTTCAGGGGGCATCTTACTAATATACATAAATACCCGAAGGGAAGGTGCAAAGAAGATGGAGCCAGGCTCTTTTCCTTTGTGCCCAGTGCCAGGACCAGAGACAATGGGCATGAACTGAAACACAGGAGGTTCCCTCTCAACATCATAATCAGCTCTTTACTGTGAGGGTGACAGAGCGTTGGCAGAGATTGCCCGGAGAGGTTGTGGAGTGTCCATCCTTGGAGATATTGCAAAGGCGCCTGGACATGGGACAGGGCAACTGGTTTTAAGTGGCCCTGCTTCAGTGGGGGGTGTTGGATGAGATGACCTTCAGAAGTCTCTTCCAGCCTCAACCATTCTGTGATTTTATGGGCTTTAGGCTCAAAGGAGCACAGTTGTGAGGGCTCAGCTGTATGCCCAGAGCAGCTCATTTGGGCAGCAAATGTGGAAAGCAGAGCAGGAAGGCTTTCAAAAAAAAAAAAAAAAAAGAAGGGGGGGGGGGCAAACCAAACCTGGCATTATGTAATGTCTCGCTGCTAGTCTCCTAAAAGCAACACATGCAGAGTATGATTCACCTCTCCCACCACCAACGTAACTGGGTATAAATCAACAGTAACTTGAAGGAAGTCACTCTGAGGAAAATCAAGCTCACAAAGTATGCAAGTGAGCAGTAATTTCATAAAGTAGGGCCAGAGGCTTTCAAGCTCATAAAAGCTAACTCTCTACAGGCAAGGGCCAACAGGCATTCGGAATCTAAAGCATCACGCACCACCTTTTGAGTAATATAATCCCCTGAAACCAAGTAAATACCATGCCTCTATGGGCAAAAACACAGAAACAGGATTCAGCAGTACTTCTTTTTGTCTTTCGGCAGTAGTCAGTCATTAACATAAATGAACAGCAACAAAACCAAACAAGTTTATACCCAGTTCAACATCCACATCCAAAAAATGTGTAACTACAATGGCTTGATTCCTCTTGACGACAACAGAAGAATTTTATCTGAACATGTAAGTGCTCTCTAAGGCCAATATTTTGCTTTGCAGATTCTGATTGGCTTTAGAAATTATCAGTGATTACAGCTAATATCAGGATACAGTGTGAGGCACTAAAAAGAGATAATTATGAGGAAATGAGGAATTATCTGCTGTTGAAACAATAGATCAATTATGAGGTACAGCACAGTAGCTGCAGAGCAGCATTCTTAGGCTCTGAGGGTACTGTCTCCTCTTTCTCAGCAACCAAAGAGAACCCACAGTTATAAAGCTTAATTATCCTCCAGGAGCTCAAGCTTGCCGACTAATTAGCCTCTTGTTGAGACAATACAGAAGAGGACCTAATTCCAATTGTCCGCAAAAATAGGATGGCACAGGCGCAGTCCTGGCTCTTCCCTATGTATTCGTATCTCCTGCCCAACCAGTATGAAGGTAACAACCTTGATATCCCCAGTTCTGGACAGTCTAAAACCAACAGTCCTCAGCCTAAAACAAAGCCAGGGAAGGAAACTTTGAGAGGTGGGGGCACTGTTAAAGAGAAAACAGTATGCCTGAGGCAGTATGTAATGGCAGTCAGAGTTCTCCTGCTGCTGCTTCCACAAAGCGTGTTGTGCAAAGTCCCCCTTTGCTCCGGTCAATGCAAGTACAGACACATTTGCAGTGCTTTCATAAATGGAGAGTAAGCTGCATTTGATGGTCATGTTATTACAGCAGCTGCATCCTTAAAGGAAGCAGGCTTTTCAGCTGCATGGCAGCAGTTAGGAGCAGTTAAACCAGAGATTTACGGTCAAAATTGTTAGGAAGGTAAAGGTTGAAGTCTTTGGGAGCCAAGTTCTCATCTAACAGACCACTGTAGTCAAGAGCTACACCAGCCAAGAAACAGCATCTCACTGTATACAGCAAAATACCGCCAAAAGGGTGCAAAAGCCTCTGGCAAATGGGTTCATCCAGCACCTCCCATCATCCCAGTAAAGAAAATGTTTGATGTCTGGGCTGATGAGCAAAATGGAGTATCTGCAGTAACATGTTATTAATGAGTGAGCTTTTAGATGAGTTTATTGCATAGCAAGTGCAAATACCCATTATGGTTAATAACGCAGTGTTGATAATATTTGCAGTTAGCAAACACACAGGAAGGGAAAACTTCAGACCACATCTGCTTTGTGCTGAGATGGGAGACACCTGAGATTTTCCTTCCATCTGAATGATTTCACCTTGCTTTTTTGGCATTTGAAAATAGCTATTACTGTGCTGAATTCTCAAAGAAACTACTCTCTTTACTCGGTGAACCAGAACTCCCCTTGAAATCCACCTCCTTGATGGCCAGCCTGGATTTCTTGCTGCTTCATCGGAGTGTCCTGGTGTCAAGTACCTGGGTTTGTACCTTCTCGAGACCCACACAGTCATGGGAGCAAAGGAAAACGGCCACAATTTGTTCCTGGGCAAGTTAGCACTAGCCACCCATTTTACACCTTGCAAGGGAAGACCTTCAGATCCCACAAGCGTGTTCCTTTCACTCAATCTGGAGATGCATGTCTTCTCCTTTACTCACATTTTGCTCCCTGCTTGGACAATGGAGTCCTAAGGGTTATCGTTTGGTGGTCAAAATACAATGTCTAGCTTCCTGAAGCCACTGGTCCTGTCCAGGCTTTTTAAAACCTATCTCTGGCAGGCTATGGAAAAGTCTGAAATAAACTACAGATGGTGCATCTATCCATTCTATCACCCAGGTTAGATGGATAACCTACATCAGCCTGACAGCTGTGCTGCATCTTATTTCCTGAAAAGTGCTGCATAAAAAACACAAAGATGAAACCCGCAAATATATGTGCTCCCAAAAAGCCAGTTCGGTGCGAGGTCAAGATTAATTACTGCTTTAACCAGCACACTGCTGCAGGTGTGCAAAGGAAAGCATCTTTCACACAGGCCCTGGGGGAAGGCACGCTCCACCACACGATCACCGCTCACGTTCTCATTTCTGCTGCCTGCACAAGGTACGCTAAGAAGCAGCTGAGCACAGAAAAGTTGAGAAGGGAAAATGTAAAAGACCGTAATTACAGGAGAGATGCTCGAAGCTGTAAAAAGCTAAACATTTGGGTCCACCTACTGACTTGAAAAGCTTATCCCAGGGTAATGATGCAAGCAAAGGTAGTGGCATTGAACAGCCTCGCACTTGGACTGAAGTCTGTTTAAATTGGTAAATGTCTAAATATTATTGAAACAAATAATCTGAAAATACGAAAATAACCCATTTCAGAAAGTACATGTCAATTGCATCAAAGTGTTATGACCGATAGATAGCTCCGGATGCTGCCTTGCCCTGGAAAACATAGATCCCGACACCTGACTTGTCCATTCCCTCAGACAAAGCTATCCCAAGGCCTCTAGGATGTAGGGATACGGACCACTGAGCTACGACTGTTTCCCTAAAACTATACCTGAACCAACCCAAACTCCCCTTTACCACCTGATTGTGCAGAAGAGTCCAGAAGGGAAGGCGGCGCAGCCAGCCTGAATAAGCCACGCGGCTGGCCCCAGACCGCGCTCCGGGCAAAGGCCAGGGCATGCGGCAGGGCTGGCAATGGAGTCTCTTTGCCCTGCGGGGCCGAGGCTGCTGTCTCCGCGTAGCCCGCACCCAGCAAACCTCAGGCTGCGTTGAGGCATGTCAATGCCCTCAGCTGCCTCTGGGAACGGCTGCCGATGGCGAGACCACAGCAGAAACACCCCGCAGGAGCTGTGCTCTGCTCACCACCGGCTCTCATCAACACTGGCTGCGGCCCTGTGACACCCGAAACATGAAACAAGAGGGAAAGCCTGGCCACAGCAGCTGTCCACCGAGCAGGGCCTTCTGCGGTGAGAGTCCTGATAGAGCATGGCTCTTATCGTGCAATGACGGAAGCAATCTCAGATTATTTTTTCACAAGGACCCGGAGCAAACAAAGCGCAGGAGTCGGTAAGAATATAGAATGGACACAGTAAAAGGAGTGCCTTAAGATCAGTTCTGCCATATCAAACTATACACAAGCTCTAAAGAGGGGTGAAGGACAATTAGAAGTATATATATACCATGTGAAAGTTCAATTCCTGCTGGGGAGAAGCCAAAAGATCAGCTTCCCGCATCCCACGTCAAGGTCTGTGCAGGCACAGATGAGAGGGAGCCATCCCCCAGCTTTACGAGCCAGCCAAACTACTTTAAAAACAAAACCGAATCATTTGCAGGGATCCAAAATCAAACCCTCGAGACAAGGAAAAGATGCTGTGATTTGCTTTTTGAGAGACAAACTCCTACCCAGCCTCACCTTGCAAAACCTGGGCTCCACACGCACCCGCGTCCCCCAGCTTTAAATCGGGGCAGAGGCAGCCGTCAGCCCCAGCTGGGGGGGTAGCCCCAAGGGGGGGGGGGGGGGGTGTCACAGCCACATCTGTCACCCCTGCAAGGAAAAGGTGAGATATGCTCCAGAAAGGGGAGCTTCATAACCGCATGCATTTTGCTCAATTTAAATACTTAGTTAATAAAAGAATCTCACCCTTCTGTCTTTAAAAGGGGCTGTGCCATGTACAGGCTGTTGCAGCACACCACAGAAGGAATGTTTTGGGAGCACACAAAGGCTGATGCTGAAAAGTGCTTTTAAATTCAGGCTTGAAACAGTCTGCCTTTTAACACCCTTATTTTTAAGAGTGGGAAAAGGCAGGATTGTTCCTTTTTCCCCTCCTTCACAGGGTCAAACGGGGAGGATAAGGGAACAGTTTTTTCTGTGTTCAACACAAGTTTTCAGGAGGATTTTTCGCAAGTCTGCTTTCTACCACCGGCATGAAATAACCGACGGTAACCTCACTGCTATAAGTTCACCCCTTTGGAGGTAAGATTTATAGAACACAACGCCGCTCTTCTTTCAAGGAAACTTCTTCCATCGCGGATGGGAGGGCAAAGAAGGAAGGGAGGAGAGCGCAGCCCATCTCTGCAAACAAAGTACACGAAGACAAGAGAACAAAAAACAACATTACGTGTGCCTCCGAGAGCCGCCCGGCCCGGCGCGGTGACGAGAAGTCACACCTGGGGCACAAACGCCCTGCGTGGCCCGGGGGCGGGGGACACAGAGGCCAGCCGGGCACCCACGGTACGGGGGTAGAGGAGGGCACGGCGCTCATCGCGCACACCCACGAGCAACGCTCCCGCACCGGCGTTGCACGCACGTACACCCACAAAAGCAAACGCGCGGCGCCCGGGAGCGTGGGACGCGCAACCTTTTGCGCGCACACGCACAACGCACCGCTCGCAGGATGCGCTGCCCGCCCGCGCGCGCCCTCGGCACACGCGTGACGCGCCGATGCTGCGGGCGCACCGCACCGCGCACACACACACACACCCCCACACGCACGCCGGTGCCTTGCACACCCGATCCCGTAGCGGGGACCCCCGCCCTCACACACAGACACACACACACACGCGCGTTCCCCGCTCCCGCCCCCACGGCTCACCTCCCCTGCGCGGCGGCGGGGTGCCCGGCGGGGCCCGGCCATCAGCACCCCATGGCGGGGCGACGGCGGCGGGGCTCCTCCGCGGCGCTTCAGCACCGTGCGGGCCCCATGTCCGGGGCGGCGGCGGCGGTGGCGGCGGCCGGGGGGCTCATGTCGCCATGGCGGGGCCGGTGCGGGGGCCGCGGCGATGAGGGGATGGGGGGGGGGGAGGGGTGTGGGTGGGAAGGCGGGCCGCCGCCGCCGCCGCGCGGGGCTGGGGGTGGGGGGGGGTGGGGTGGGGAGGGAGGAATTAAAATAAAATAAAAATAAAAATTAAAAGGGAAGGGGGAGGGGAGCGAGAGGCAGCCCGCCGCAGCCAGCCGCTTCCCGGGGGGGAGCAGGGGAAGGGAAAGAAGGGCCGGCGGGGCGGCCTCCCCTCAGCCCGTCCCCGCCTACCCGCGCGGTGGCGGGGCGGGGCCCGGCGGCGCGCGCGGCGGCCGTTGGCCTTCAGCACCACCGCGGGGGGGGGACAACGCCGCGCGGGGCGGGGCGGGGCGGGGAGGGGGCGCCGGCTGCCGTCGATCGGCGGCGGCCGGGGCTCGGTGCCGCCACACCGCCTCTCTGTTCGCCGGACCCTTCCCCCCCCCCTCCCCAATGCTTTCCGCCGCCCGCGGGCGCACGCACACGCTTCGCCGCGGAGCGCCCCGGTGAGGGAGGCGGCGACGGGGCCCGGCGGCGGGCGGCTCTGTGAGGCGGGGAGCGAGGGGGGGGGGGGGGGGGGAACTCTCTTCCCTCGGGCCGCCCGGCGGAAGGATCGCGCGGAGGTAGCGCAAGTGTAAGCCGCTTTCCTGCCCGCCGTCCCTCCGCGGCGCCTGCGCGGCGGTGGGGACGGGCGGGCGAGCGGTAGCAGCCGCCGCCGTCGTTGTCTCCGTGCCGGCGCTGAGGGGGGGGGGGGGGCTCGGGTGGACGGCTCCCCGCCCCGACTGCGGGTGGGAGGGAGCCGTGGGCACCCTGCCCGGCCGGTGGCCGCCGAGGGTGAGTCGGTCCCCGCGGGGGCCAGCGGGGAAGGGCCCGGCCGGGCAGGGCGGTGGGCTGTCACCGCCGCACGCCTTTCCCCTGCGAGCGGGGCTGCGGGCGCCCGCGGGCTCTGTCTGCTCCTTCCAGCAGCCCCAACACCGAAGGAGGTTTAAGTTCTCCCCCCCCCCCCCAGTAACACTTTGGCAGCAGGCAGGTTAAAGCTTTAAAGTTTCGTTTAAAACGCTCGCGAAACAAGGATCAAAGGCGTTTATTTACAAACACCTTCTTGTGCGGACGCTCAGCAGAAGCATCGAGTTCTGGCTGCTTTTACGTCCGTACCGTGTCTCCCGGCCCGCGTTTGCGGGGACAGAGCTCCCCGTCACCGCTAGAGTTGCCGTATTTACCGCCGTGCAAGATGGAAACGGGAATTGACCCTTTACTTGCTTTCTTTACTTACTTAGGCTTTTCCCCAGCACAAAGGCCTGCAGCAGGAGGGATTCACTGTCCTTTTTCTTCTCGTTTCCAGATGGCAGGCTCTGTCTGGCAGTCCCACTGACATAGCAGGAGACAGATGCCTGAAGTGCCAGGGAAGCCGAGATGTTTTCTCACAGCTCCGTTTATTACTTTTGTCCGCTTGACTTAAGAACTGGACAACTAAACTTGTGAGTGTTCAAATTTTTTGTAACGTAAGTCCTTTTTTTTTTTTTTTTTTTTTTTCCCCCAGAGGGGGCTGGGTATGTGTTATGATGCTGTACAGTAAAGACCAGGAACAGAATAAATACTTTGCATGAAAATCCTGGCACTGTGAATATGGGTGGCAAAACCTTGCTATACCACTAGAGGTTGAAATTAACAGATAAAAGCAAGAAGTTCAGAGCAAAGGCAACTCATTTTCTTTAAACTCCTTCCAGTATCTGTAGTTATTAGCTGTTCAGTCAGCACACAAAGGAGGATTTCCTCTAGAGATAATAAGCAGAGTGACATAAATCAACTGTAGAGAGAGCATAGAATTTTTTTCTGTTTATGTCCTGACAAATTAACTCTGAATCAGTTTGCTAAAAATTCATCTGTCGTGAGCTTTTTTAACCCTTCCTCTAGTAACTCTCGGGCCAGACTTATAAAACTGAAATGAAAGGCTCTTTTTTGCTGCAGCGACCAAAATCCTCTATGCAAAGGGTGAACTGCTCTTTGATTCCAAGCTTGCTGTGTGCTGGTCCCTTCCATTTTCCTTACTTTTTATCTTGAAATAGGATATGCCTTTTAAAACTAAGAAGGTGCAGAGAAAGGCAAGTCCCACTGGAATTTTATCTAGCTTTCCCAGTTTCATTCTAATTCTTCTGGGTCTCATTGTTTAAGGATCACTGTTTAAGAAGTCTGTAAAGGTGTTATGGTTTCCAAAACCGGTTGGCCCACCGGTAGTTTGTGGCAGTGTCCAAGTGAAGATAATTGAGCTGATGCTTCTAGCTGGGAAATTCTTACTGGAGGTCTGACCGACACTGTCCCGAGATTGTTCCGCTCCTGCGGTTACAGCAGTTCTTGCATATTCTGACTATTTGCTCAAGGGATTTCCATCAAGGCCCTTCTCAGAACATTTCACATGTCAGCGCTAGGAGCCCGAGGCGGTGTGGCACATCCTCAGACCAAGAGACTGTGGCATCGATGGTTTGGCAGGAACCTCTAGTGCTAACATACTGCAACAGAGTTCCTTTTATTCGTCTTGTGCTGAATATGCCCTCAGCTGGATATGTATGATTACAGTCCTTTGTCCTCAGGAACAGTAGGAAGGGACAGTTGAGGCGGCACCCAGCTGAGTTGAAAGTAGCGCAATAAACTATTCAGCTACTGGATCGATACTCCTTCCAAAGGAAATCCTGGAGACTGAGGAGTGGGTCACCGGGCACAGGAGGGACCGCAGAGCAGGTCGTCCTAGGAAGGCGGTCAGTTGAAGGTGAGGTCTCCCAGGACCACTTCAAGCCTCCGTAGGAGGTGGCCTGGGTCTGGGCACAACCGCCCAGGGGTCAAAATAGCAGCACAGTTGTACACACTCCGAGAAGAAAGACGCAGCATGTGCCCAGAGCAGCTGAGGGTTATGGTGGGCAGGCTGCCATAAGTAAGTGGCTGCCAAGGCCAAGGGATTTAGAGAGACTGCTGAGAAAGAGACGGAGGCAACCAGCAAGAACTCTTATTGTGTTTGGGCTTGTGGCCCAGGGAGAAAGCAAAAGAGGCAATATTAAACCTAGGAGAAAAATTAACCTGGTGAATGTAATGAAGCGCACCTGGAGGGAGGCCATTGCACCATTACAAGCAGGTGTTCCGCATGCAGGGACTTGATGCACTGTACAAAAATCTGACGCCTTGCAACAGTATAAAGACCCCCAAGTGCCGTGTCAGCCAAGGAAGAAGTACACTTCAGTAGTGGGGAGAAGGCCTCTTCATCCCTGGGGGGGGAAAATGAAGCGCCTCTATTTTAAAGAGTCTTGACAGGACAACCGCATTGTCACAAGCAGCAGGTACAGTGGACTCGGTGTGCAGGGGGCTTACAGCAATACGGGTTGCAAAATGAAGTGTGTCGCAGCCTGGCTCCCAAGAGTGTGTGACGACATGCAAGTGTAACTACGCAGCTGGCCGCTGCCTTAACGCAGACTGGGCTCTAGGGAGGTGACAAACCAGTAAATATTGGGCCGATAAGAGATCCACGTTAGTGGAAACAAGAAAATCCCACATACGAGGCATTTGTAGTACCTGCCTTTCAGCTTATGCAATGCCTCATATTTCTACTGCTGAGTGGAGAGAAAGAAGAGTCACTACAGGATTCATAGCCAAATCCCAATACGTGGAAAAGGGAAGGACATGTATCTTTGCAGCAGACATTTCTATCTGCACTGTTTAAACACCCTTCAGAGGGGAAAAGCAGATGGTCTTGTGGTGTGGCTCTGTGTTCTGCTTTGGAGACCCAAGCGCTATTCACTGCATGACTTTTGACCAGTTAGTTAAACCCACAGATGCAAAAGTTAACGCTAATTTTCATATTTGCCCCACTTCAGTGCACACAAAGTCCAGCACGGGCAAGCAAGCTTGATGAGTTCAAATACGTATGCAGACAGCAGGTTCAGAACAAGGATAAATTTACCCTCATGTCAGGTTGGTTGTGAGGCTAAATTAAAATATTTTGTAAAGCATTTGAATATCCCGAGGGGCTAGAGACATGCAAACTTTTAATAATAATTGCTGTTTGGATTTAGCTGGTCGAGTTCAGTCTAGTGTGGCAGAGTAAGTCTAGTTATTACTGGGTTTGTGCTTTGACTCCAACCATTATATAACTTATCTATATTTACTGCTAACCTGAGATCTTTAAAATAGCAAGCAAGTTTTGATCAGCCCAGAGAAGGCAATATTGATGTTGGTTTAAAGAACAAAACACACAAAACCTTAAAAAAAATTAATGAAAAAGTCCTATTGTTCTTTTCCAAACCAATCTCAGACATAAAATTCGGTGAGCAGCAGAGCTCTCGTTGGAAGTCACATTCATCACGAGAGAGGAAGGGCCTGGAGCATCTCCGCTGCCTCCCGGTAGGCAGGCTAAGCTTGGGCTGTTGGTAGAGGAGGTGCTCACAGAGGCATCTGAGTGCTCATCGAAGCAATCAGGAGAGATATGTATGCTGATAGCACTGAAGAAATATCATAGTGAGGCTTACTCGGGAACTCCTTTTTTCAAAGACTGGAATGAAACAGACTCTCGGGAAGCGATTTTTCAAAAGCTGCAAAGTAAGTTACACTCCATTTTCTTTGTCTAGAGGCACAGTTTGCAAAACAATATTGTGGAACATTGGGAAAAGCAACAGGAGGAAACAAGGAGAATCCTAAAAAATAGTTTACGGTGAAATTACCTGACAAGACTTTGCTCAGCTTCCTGGGAGTAAGTCCTCATCAAATAAAAATGACTGCAACATAGGAACTCTCAAAGAGGAATGAAATGGGCTTGAGCACTGAACTGTCTCTGACCTCTGTGAAAACTGAACTGTCCAAAATCACTAGTTATTTTTGCAGATCTTATCCTTTCTGTGCAATGAATCCATCAATGGAATGCTAATTTTCCAAGTAAGTAGTGTGGAAGCCAGTACATAAAAATTATAAGACTGTTCTACCTTATAAGTACATTAGCTATGCTTGTTCTTACAGGCAATAATTAATTGCCCTTTGAAAAGAAATAATAATCTAGTATTGCTGAAGTATGTGGCAAAGGAAAAAAAGAAACTAGATGAAGGCTCCTTCATTTCTTCCAGCTTAAAATGTAGATTTCCACTGCAGCTGGACAGACAAACCCTGGCTTCAGTTTCACAAGCAGAATTCAGCTGTTCCATGCATGAAACTGAAGCTAAATTATTGTCCTGGCATGGAACAGGAAGAAGCATCTGGCCAGTAAGAGAGACTAGCAGCAAGCAAGCCCCCTTTCCAAAGTACTCTACATTGGTTTACTTTTTCCAAAACAGATGAGAAAAATGCAACATAAATTCCCAGTCCAAATACTTGTCAGCTTTAGGAAAAAAAAAAAAAAGTTTAACAAAAAAAAAAAATAGCTTGCACACTAAGTGTCTCAGATACCTAAATCCTTTTTTAAATAAAGGTAACAGAAAGAGCAGCCGTGGCTGCATGTAGCATGCACAGTCAACAAATTGTGCAACTATGCAATTGGTTCCGTCTATTTTAAATCAATTGTCAGTTTTAGTGCTCTCCCTTATCAGAAGCTATCACCTGTCAGGCAGGGAGAGGCAGGCTCTCAGGTATGTAGCCACTTGCTTTTGATTGTAAGTCTGCAGAATCGCATGTTAAAAGAAATCCGTTGACATTAGAAATCATCATAAGCTGAATCACAGGAGTGCCAGATCAAGTGTAACGTCTCCACGGCCTCCTATGACTTCATAGCTGTTACCGCGCTGCTTTCCGACAGTCTCTCGCAACTTCTTCCCAACAGCAGGAATATAAATTATTTACTAGGGAAACAAACCCTGCTATCTGAGCTGAAGAGGATTCCCTTACTATCTGTTCCCACCACAGAGCTGCTTGAAACGCTGAGACACACTTCTGCTTTCATGCAGAACAGTGAAACACATGTTTACGTTTAGCAAATGAAGTACCTCTTTCACATTCAGTGATTAATTCAGAGAGAACTGCAGGCACCAAATTAACCTTTTTACCTGATTTATTTTCACTAAATAAACAGACCCATATTGTAATTTTCTCAACCAGAACAGATATTTTCTGTGGTTTGCTTTGCTATTTGGAAAATGTTCTAATCTATTCCATTTAACTTGGTAATAGTAAAACCTCCAGACCGTGACCCTCACCCTAGGGATCGCACCTGTAAATCAATCGTTCTTCCTAGAAAATAGATGACTAGTCCAAAACGCATGTTGCAACATGCGAGAACGCTGACAGGCATGTATCTCCTCCTCTACAGCATTTCCAATTTTAGCCTTTTAGTATTGGCAGCGTCAATGATACAGTGGAACAGCTAGCTGATAGTATTTCATGCACATTTGTCCTTAATTTTATTTCGTATATATAATCTACATGCCTGAATCCAAATTACTGTAGGGAAAAAAATCCTTCTTAGTTTAACTGTCTGTATCCAAACCTTTTTGACCTGCCCTTCTAAAGGATAAAATGGCGCCCAATTTTCAAAAAACTCTTTTCAAATAGTCATCATCTGCCATTAAGTTTAATTCTTGTATAATTTGATTTGAAGAGATGCATTTTCTTGAATCGCTTTCTAAACTACAATATGATTTCTTGTGGCCTTTCTTAATAGTGCTAGAAGCAAAACAGTGGTAATACGGCAGTACAGGAGAAGCAGAAAATTACCTACTTTCATAATCCAAGATCAACAAGTAAATGGGCATTATAAACACAAAGGTGTTAACTGCAATAAATAGTCATAAAATGAAAGAATAACTGAGGTTAGAAGGGACTTCTGGAGGTTTTCTAGGCCCAACTCCTGCTCAGAGCAGGGCTAATTTCCAAGTTAAATGAGGTTGAATAGTTTTCCACATTGCGTGTAACAAAGACGATGGATAAGTGCACGGGAACGGACATCAAGGTAAATCAAGGCAACAACAGCTGTGTACTTTAAGCATACCCACTCCAAACAGGCCTTCAGCTAAAGCAACTTTATCGTGGTCTTCAGGAATGGGGAAAATGTGAGTAAGTACCTTAAAAACTCATTCTCTCTGGCTCATTTAATACAGGTTTTCTTATATTTTTCCTTTCCGGAATATAACAATTCCTTTCTTTTCTCCATGTGACTACTTAAAGGCAGTTCACGTTAACTACCTGACTGTGGTTATACTTCACTGTAGACATCATTATGTATAATTGGATATTTTATGTCCTGGAGAGTTCATATCAGCATTGTAGGAGTTTATAATCTGGCAAAATGTATAGTATTTCTGTGACACTTGTATACGTGCCTTTTTAAATGGATAATTTGCTGCCCAGTAACACAGTGACTTGCGCTTTTCTGCGTGTGGCTAAGTGGGTCAGGATCACATTTGCTGACGCTCTTTTGGACAGAAGAAAGGTTGCAGATTTTACAAAAGCGATATATGCTCCCGTTTGCTAAAAATCACCTGGCAGGTCAAGTGGATACAGCAGTCCTCGTTTCCTGTCCTCGCTCCGGAATCCTTGCTGCTAGGGCCTGGCTTTTCTTCCACTGAAGGAGACGGGAGCTTTGTCACGGACTGCGGTGACGGTAGGAGGAGAGCAGACACAGATTAGGCAAGGTGTTGGAGGATTTTCTGCATGCTCTCTAAGTATTTAGGGAACTGTATGATACGTGATCCTAAATACAAGGTTAGGCAGTTTGAACTCTTGAGTTCGACCCAGATATTTCCAGACAGGCAGAGCTACCTACTGACTGTACATCTGAGAAAGTACATCTGAATTATTTCTTCTGGCAAGTATCAAGAGTATGTTAGTGAAATGTGCCTGGATATGGTAGCTTAAGATAGAACTATGCTGGAAATGTTCCTGCAGCTGTTACTTGGAAAACATCTGTGGTACTGTGCACGGGAATTTGTACATCTCTGTTCACGCTAGCGTAAAGGAACTAATCTTGTGAAACGAAGTATAGATTATTATTGGGAAAGATGAGGAGGACATTATGCACCAGTGCACATGAAATGACTGAAGGTAGTTATCGCTTGGAAAGAAAGGAAAAAAATGGAGCATTCCATTTCTGGCACGGGAGATAGAATAAGATCAGCAGACTTTGCGAGACTTCCAGAACTCCCAACTGCTAGTTATTTCACTGAGAATAACCAATCCACTAGACTTGAGGGGTGAAATTTTTTACACTTACAGTCGGAAAAAAACTTCTGTCTGTGATAATTTGTGACAGTCTGTGTTTGTATAGTCTGTTAAAGGAAGAATACACAGGTTGACATGACTTATTTACAGTTAATGGTTATTCCTATGCAAAGTATAAAAGACATTGCCCCAAAGAACAATTGCAATTTCAGCAAAAGACATACAAGAAGGTAAACTTAAGAAACCCTGGGAAACAACAATGAGATGTATTTTCTTCAGAGCACATTAGGTAATTAAGGGATTTTTCATCTCTTGAGGCTTTCAAATTAAGCCTGGGTCATTAGAAGGTGTGCTTACTGCAACGTAATGGCCTGTTGTATTCAAGAACTCAGGCTGGATAATTATGAAAAGCGAGTGTGTAAGGAGTTGAGAATGTCTTTGGTAACATAGCAGAGAGCGGCACGATAAGAAATGAGGGGCGATATCTGACTGGTGACCAGAAATTTGTCACTGACTGCTACTGAGGCAGGGTTTCTGCTAATAACCGATGAGGCGTAAGTTGCGATGTGTGACCCGTCATGTCATGTCCCAATAGCCATGTATGAGCTCTGTGGTACAGAACATCTACACTTTGCTTTTTTTACTTATTTTCTCTCATGACACTTGCATTGCATGATTAAGAAACAGAAATCAAGATGGAAGTATCTTCCTATTGCTTCATGGATGCTTTGTGCAAAGGGTCTTTCAGCCTCATAGTGTTTAATCCAAATTACATAAAATGGATTTGCACCATGTTAAATCTGAAAATAAATTTAAAGTATCCATTCCCAGTCCTCGTAACTGAATGCCTCCTAGCAAATCATTTTACTCAACAGCTGCCTGGTTCTACAGTCAGAAAGGTGACTGCTCTTTTTCTCTTGGTTTAACTTTTAATGACTAATTTAAATTCCATTTATGCAGAATCCCTATGATTTTGAAAATGCTTTCTGAAATTATGCGCAACTACCTTTCTAAAGAAATACTTTTAAAAGCCTTAAGTACAACATTGCCTAGAATTATCTTGTCAATTAAATAAAAGAGCCCACTTGAAATGTGACAAAAACATACAGTGAATGAAATGCACCTTCCAGTAACAAATCGTTGTTGAAAGAGACCTTTAAGCAAACTGCTAGTTACGTGGTCATGCTTAGACAAGCACAAGGCTATTGAAACATACAGCTTCCTTTCAGACAATTTAACTTGCACTGAAGGCAAATTATTGCCATAAAAGCACTGAAGCACGTTGCTTAGGCATTTGGTGTAATTCTGTTGGCTTCTGAAAGATTCCCTTCGCTGCACAACACTGTCATTGGGATCAGAATCGGGTCTGCATCTTGAGCTGCCATTACAAATACTGCCTGCAACATCTTCCTGCAGAAAATTGATATATGCATCTGATACTATTATCTAAATAAGACAGGAAGCAATATTTTAATAGACTTGAAGATGCAATATAGATTTCTGACGATAGCTGTAATGGAAACCAGTGAGACTGAGCCGGCTCACAAAGGAGCTGCAAGGGGACTAATGCAAAGGGCACCTAAACCCGCCCAACGCAGAAATCATGAATAATAATTGTATTCACTGGGTAAGTTACGAAATGTGCCACAGATCTGGAATCTTTCCTGGTTCCTTCCTTTTTCTCGGCGCACAGTGAGTGGAATTTGAACAAGGCAGGGCAACAACAACCCGTGAGCAATAAAACTGCAAATATTCTTGACGTGGCACTGGTGAAGTCATCCACAAGTGTCTTCCCCTTCTCACCCTCTTTACGTGAGGGTTTGCGTGGGTGGTGTGGGGGCCTAGTTCCCCCTTCTTCTCATGCTAGAGCCATTCTCAAGGCCTCCAGAATGAGATTTGATGATGTTACAAAAGTAGGTTGCATTGGACACTGTGCTTGCAAGCTTGGCAGTTAGCTCCTTGATACCACTCCAGATCTTTTCAGCTCTGTGTAGAGAGAGGTCTTCGTGAAAACACAGGCAGAGAATCAGGCTCGCCGAAGTGTGCTGTGCACTCTCCAGCCATTTCCTCGCGCTCCGTCAGTATCGGGGATCGTGGATTTCTACGGTTACCAGCATACCATACAGGGGCTTGCTCAGAGCCACGAAATAATAGAGAGGGACCTATCCACGGAGTATTTCTGGAACAAAATCCTTTTGTGTCAGTGAAAATTCTCAATGAAGACTTGGAATTCCCTTCACGAATCAAGATTTTAGCACTACAAGCAATTCAATTTTTAGCTGTGTTTTACAAGTTTTATGCCAGCTACTGTACAGGGAATAAGACTATTGTCTAGGAAAGATCTGTTTTCCAATAGACTTTTTGATCTCTCTCTTCTAGTAACCTCACCTTGGGAGTCAAAAGTTAGGTTCCTCTGTTGTCAGAGAGGATTCAGAAATGCCTTCTGAGACGGTTTAAGGTCAAAAGTATCTCTGATGAAACCAGATGAAATGGGCAGGGAGAAGAACACTGCATTAAAACAGCATAAACTGCATGAAAACGGACCAAATGTTAATTGAGGCAGTGAAAATGAAGGCCTCAAGTAGTCCGCTTCAGCACTTTGCATCAACATTTCATCTCTAGGAGTCTTGGTGGTCAGCTGTAGTTTTGCCTTCGTTATACTGGCAATTTTTGCAATTTAAGTTACACAGACACACTTCCTCTTCTCCCAGGACTTTGATGCAGCTGTGCTGGTATAGGGGTACTTACACCAATAGAATGGTATAAATGCAGTGGCTTTTTTTTTCAGTAAACAAAGTATGTGGTATCAGTACATGGCAGCTTTACACCAGCTTAAATGCATACATAATTTTATGTGTACGTAAATATCTATAATATGTACGAGAATGATAGATGCTTCCTCTAAATACACACTGGAGTTCTAGGGTATATATAACCGGCTCCATATACCACCAGGGTTCTTTTCATCTGGCCTGTCCCAAAATGCAAGCTGCTTGTGTGAAGGTGCCCTGCAGTCTGCTGCGCAGCTTCATAAAGATCCCAGTGAACAAACGGCGCTTCCAGGCTTGCTCTCAGGATGCGTCCAAAAAGGGTTTCTGGATACCCATCAAAAAACCACGTAAACTTTGCCTTTGCAAAACAAAGCAATACACCTAAACTGCCTCGCTGTGCTGTTACCAATTTTCTTGTGTAGGCTAACTTGCGTTTCCCTTTGTGGTGAGCTTCCTATTGTAATGGAAATTCTTCCCACCTAGCCATTAACACTGTTAGAAGCTATTTCTGCACTGGTTTGCCGTACCTTGCAGCAGCAAGACAAAAATCACAATCTCTGTCCTAAACTTAGTAAGTTTCCATTGATTTGTGTTTGGGTCTTGTCGGCTCAAAATATTTTCTGCTAAGTATAGCTCCCTTCTCCTGAGCAAACGAGCTGGGTTTCTTTTTTCTGCACCCTCCCTTCCTAATTTCAACAGCTATGTTGAGCTCGGGGTGTGGTCACCGAGACAGACATACGTGCGCTGTCCTTGCTTGTCTCTAGATTTGTTCGTGTTGCCAGCGAACCTTTTCTCCAACACCAACCTCATATTTACATTAATGCTTGATCGGCAAGCCTTGCTCTCCTTCCGTCTTTTTGGAGGCACGTAATAAATCTTAATAAATGTATTTATTTATGAATTCTGAATATGACCAACTTCCATGAACACAAGATGAGAAGTGTGAAATCACACTCCTCTGTACTGAAGACAGGAGCTGTACCAGTGGGGACATTTACTCCTATGGCTACGAGAGGATCAAATGGCACTTTCCTTTAGGGGCTTCCGTCAGGGGAACAAGTTTTAAATTCTGGCGGATTTACGAATCATTTCATCTCCTAGACTTGTTCCTTCACAAAGGGCCTGGTGCGGGGAAGCCTGTGCAAAGCCTTCAGTTTTGATAGCTTTCATCACCAGGCGCTGGTCCTACTGCTTCTAAAGCAACAGAATCTACAAAATATTTCTCAGATACATATATATATATATGTGTGTGTGTGTGTACATATACTTCTGTATGTAGTCTTTGTATGTGTTTTCTAAGATGTATATTTCTGTTTAAAAATAAAATGTACGTACTGAGGTTATTTTATTTGCTTAAAGAACCTATTTCTACTCCCCTCAGTTAAACAGAGAACACCCAACTGTCAAATCATCCCATTTAATTAAAACGGAGATTTTTTTTTTTTTTCATGTGATGCCTCTTAAGGAGTTATGAAAGAATAAGCAGCTCTCAAGGGGGGAAAGGATTCTAGGGCTAATCTCGTTTGATGCAGGCTCTCTTCATGTTTCAACTTTACCCATATTCTCAAATGAGCTTGAATTATGTTTGAAGAAAATGCTAATTCACGCATGATCTGTTGTCTCTTCCGTCATTGCAGAAAACAAGGATGTTGACCGAACTAGACACATTTTTCCCCCCCCGATTTAGATGCTAAGTCCCTAATCATCATATAGCAGCAGTTTGGTCTTATGGGAAGAGAGTCACAACTCTCTGACTTCTGCCTTCCAGTTTTCAGCACTGCTGCTCTCCTGGTCCCGCTGTCCTCCTTACCAGTATAATGGGATAGCAGTGGGGCACTTAGATTAATTAGTGGCTGTAAAGCATGTGGAGCTCTTTGGTTAAGTGGTTCAAAGGAAACTATTGTTCTAAGTGACCCCTATTGTTCTTACCTGGGTGTTCAATTGCCAAGTGGGCAGACTGCTTGTGTCTAGAGTGTTAATTACCGCCTGTCCCTTGATCATGAAGGTTTGTAATCCAATTTCAGTTTGGAAATTCACATGCCACAAGGCCCAATTAACATCGCTGATACCATCACCTGCTAGTCAATACACAGCTATTAGCCATCCATAAGTATTCCCCATCAATGGCCGTGCGGGCGTGCCAGGGCAAGTTTTGCCAAGCCATACTGGAAGATAGTTTAGCAAAGGTAGTTAAAATAATACCTATTTAATTTGATGGCATTGGAAAGTCTCACATCACTACAAATATTTTTATTTAGTTTAAAATTTACCTTGCAGAGGTTAAGGCTTCAGTATAAATCTTTGCTTTTATTAGGATCCCGAAAGATTTCAGATGGATTTTCCTCCGTTTTAATTCCCTTTTTTGTTGATTCCACACCAGCCTTCTGGTTCAGTGTTAACTCAAGAATCCCCCCCCTCAAAGGCTATCGTTACTGTTTCTAAATAATGAGTGCTATAGCATCTGTAGCTAAGGAATTTATAACTTTATTTTCACTTACTGCTTCTGTAGGTTCCCAAAGAATGTCAGGAAGGAATTGCTATTCTGTAAAGCACAGCATGTTACAGAATAGATAAATTGTGTTTTCTCGTAATACGGGAAACCCTTCTCATTTCTCCCCCCACATACATACTTCCCTTAATCACAAATAAATGCCACATTGAAAGAAAATTATTCCTTGCGTAAGTGAAGAAAAACCCCACAGATTTTTTTTCTAGACCTTACCATGATTCCTCCTTCGCCCACGACACTTCATTGTTCTGCCAGGTCCAGGCAGCACAGAGAGCAGACAAATTTTCCCTGTTTATAATCCCAAAGCTGATGAGTGCATCACTTATAGTACGGATCCTTGGGGTCTGAGTGTTTTGGTTTTTTCTCCACACTACTCAGCTCTTCGCAACAGATCAGTTAATTACAGAGCAACAAAGATGGGGCAGGGATCCTTCTCTCCTAATGTAGAAAATGAGCCCTTCTGCTGCAAGGCTGCAGAAAAAAACGCTGTTGAGCTGTGCTCCTGTAACAGATTTCCCCCTGCCAAATTACATGGTATATGAATGATAATTTTGCAGAGTGTTCTATTAGGTTTACATTAGTAAAGAGAAAGCACTGTATATGTTCAAGTAGATGTCGGAATTAGCGTTTTTAGAATTTGCACAGTATGTGTTTACAAAATGAACCTTTTTTGCCACTTAGGTAAACAGAAACTATATGTTCCACTATGTGGCTTAATACAGCAGTCGGAGGAGGAAGAACATCCATACTCCATCTCTGTGATGGCAGGATACACTTCAGAATGTGGAGAAAAAAAAAAGCGGCGACGGCCAAGGGCATTTGGATAACAGAGGCTGGAGCTCAGAGCCTCATCCTGTAAACATCACCTAGATGACGCCACTGCAAGGAGTCAGTATGAAGTCAACTCCATTAACAGTAATCCTTGTTGTTCAAACTGGAGCAGATCCACAACTCTTGCTTCAGAGCCTAAAACTACTTTTATCCCACAAAAAAATCAGTCGGCATTCCCATTCGTTCACTTCGCAGGGATGCTGTCTTTAAGGGTGCTCAGATGTATCTGATGGTACCTGCAGGAGTGCTGGCCTGTGTCAGGAACATCCCGAGGAAAAGTTGTGCATGTTTATGGGAATCTAAGAGGGCTTGTCATCAAAATAAACTTGAAGAAATTGTTGGCCGTCATCACTGGCATAGCAGACAGGAACTGTGCCTAGAAATAGAGATTGGCATAGCAACATCCCTGACTGTTTTGTAGAGAAGGCGGCTTATTTTTCCAGACTGCGACATTTAATAAACATTTTCTGTTTGTTGAAACTGCAGAACCTCACTAGATCAAACTGAATGCTAATCTGTTCGAGTCGCCACCACAGACTTTTGTCTCCAGTATGTACACATCACGAGTCACTGTGGTTTCGTTGGTTTTGTCCTACGACATTTGTTCCTTTGTGTTTGTCCATGAAAAATAGACAGAACATGGAACGCGTTGAAACAGCTCCACAAATCCTCCAGACGATGATTTATTTTGCGAGATCCTGTTTTATCTTGTCATTAGGGCTCCGTTCAGCTGCAGGCTGAGAAGCCCTTTGATGCGGCCTCTGACTAGGGATCTGCTAGGGGGGTCAATAGCGCAGCTGCCAGCTGTTCGCCTGTTAGCAATCTCCCACCTGAAGCATCGGGCCTCGGATTCACACTCCACACAAACGGACGGTGCTTATAAAGAGAACCTCGGAAGCGCACATCCCAAAAGCTCTGAAACACCAGACTACATAAATTTGACTCTTGGTTCGAAGCTTTTAAATGGGGCTTTTAAAGCCAGACAGGCGTCTGGAACCCTCGAGAAACAGCATGAGGAGAAAGGGTTTCCACACAGGAACCCCTGAGGAGCTGAGCTACCTCAGGTGCCACACACACACACACACACACACACACACGTAAGCCTCCCCGGCCTCGGGGCAGCAGGTCACCATTTGTCTTTATCACAACACAAGGGAGCTGTGGGGACCCGAAGTGTTTCTCGGCAGCTTCGCCGGCCTGTGGTGAGCCCCGCCGGCTCCGGTAGCCGTTGCTGTGGAGCTGAGCGACGGTTGCGCTCGGGCCGTTGGCACCCGCGGCACCCCCCGCGCGCCGAACGAGCGGTGCCGCGCACGCGCGCGCGCGCATGGCTCTGTCACGGTTGCTAAGGCCCGGAGCTGTAGGCGGGGCAGAGGTAGAACTGGCCCGGCCAATCCGGAGAGACCCAGTCTCGTTCGGCGGCCAATCGCTGCCGGTAAACAACACACCCCCACCGAGGGGTGGGGAAGGGGAAGGGGGGTGTGTGCGTGTGTGTGAGGAGGGTGGGTTTAGCAGCGCTGCCGGCCAATCAGCGGCTGGCGGAGCGCGGACCAATCATGGCGGGGGAGGGTTTGGGCGGCCTTTTTAAAACGGGTCAGCCGCCACCGGGGCGCCGCTCCCCCGTCCCTTTAAAGGAGTGATGCGTCTGATCCCGTCTCCCTCCGCCGGGACCTAGCAATTCCGCCGGAGGACCTCGGTTCCGCCCCGCTTCCCGTCAAGCAGGCGGTGCCGCTCGGCCGTTCGCTTCGCGTCCCGACCTCCGGCCCCTCTCGGGCCACCCCTAGGGTGCGCGGCTGGCCGCGGACTATTTTACTTCACGGCGGCGCCTCACCGGCCGGATCTAGCAGGGAGCGCTCCGCGCGGGGCCATCTGCGAGCCGCCAGAACAAAAACAAGGGGGCGGGGCCGCGCCGCCTCCATTTTGATGCGGGGTTGGGGCGGAGGCGGCGGCTGGGGGCCGGGGATGGTGCCGCTGCCTCGGGCATCGCCGTGACTCGCTGGGGGAGGCGAGCGGGGCTCGGCCGCGGGCGGGGGGACGCAGGCGGCCCTGCCTGGATGCGGGGCCAGCGGCGGAGCCGACCCGCGTCCGTGCGGTGAGGGGAGCCGGGCTCGCCTCCCCCCCCCCCCCCCCCCCCCCACTCCCTTTGCCACGGAAGGAACCGAGCGGTGAGGGCCGCGGGGGGGGCCCGGTGCCCCCTCACCACCGCCCCCGGTGAGTGTGCCGGCAGGGCCGGGCTGCCCCCTTGTCGGGTCCCTTTGTTCGTCTCCCCGGTGCTGTGGGAGGTTGGGAGGCCTCAGGCGGGGAGGGGGCGGCAGGCGCCCGGCTCCCTTTGTCCGGCGGGGTCGGGGGTGGTGTGGTGGCGGGGGGAGGGGGGGGGGGGGGAGCTGCCAGCTGTTGACGACGTGTGTCTGCCCTGAAGGGAAAGGATCCGGAGTTCGGGGAGAAGATGAGCAGCGAGGCGTTGTGGCTTTTCAAGCAGCTGAATCTCCACCTGGAGCAGGAGGGGCGGTTTCAGCCCCGCGAGAAGGGGCTCAGCCTCATCGAGGGCGCCGCCGAGGTGGGGGGGACACACGGGGGACGGGGAGCTGGGCTGGGGTGGGCAGGGAGGGAGGAGGCAGTCTCCTCAGGGCAGGCAATAACGTGTTGTTAAAGAACCGCCGAGCTGGGAGACGCGCGTCAACTCCGAAAAGTTAATTTGTTTCCTTGTAAACGCCACTTGCCTTGTCTTTTAACTCTATCTTAATCTGTAGTTACTAACATACACTGTATTATCAAAGGTCTGTGACCTACAGGGCAAGTAAAATATTGAGGCGTTTAATATTTATTGTTTAAAATTCGAGTGAACGCAGAACAGAGAGAAGTGTATTTTCACCTCCGGAGCTTCATACCGCTGTGTTGTACCACTGCGGGAGAGCGGGGATGTCTAGTGGGCAATTAACAAATGGGGAAACGGCCAGCTTTTCATTAGCAAGGTCTAGGGAAATGACGCTAGAAACACTCAGGGCTTAACAGTAAAAATTAAATTAAGCGTAAACATTTCCACCTTAACGATCGGAGTTCCTTACTGAGTTTAGGGCAGGCTTACATTCCTTCGGGTGCTCGGAGTTTTTTTGGAAAGGGCCTTAATGCTTAACAAACAAAGTTTCTGAAATCAGTCTGCTTGCTTGTTTTGAAAGCAGAACATCTGTTGCTTAAATATTGACATGCATGCAGAGAGGAGAATAAGTTGAGTTTGGTCATATCTCTTTCTGTAAGGTCAGGAGTCACTGTATGTATGTGCTTGGTAACTATTTTCTTAAAATAGCAAGTGGGTACTAGGAGATGTGGTTGTGCTGGGTATTGCACCAGTGAGACTCAGGATCTGGGTGTAATCCATGTACCTTGGGTGTGTTTTGAGTCTCAAGCATCTAAATTTATTTTATCTTTTTTTAACTTAAGAGAAAGTATTTAAGGAAAAAATAATTGCTTCCTTTTGCTCTAAGTAAAAGATAACTTAGGGAGTGAGTGGTCACAGTCATCACTGCTGCCACTGAATAATTCTGACTTTGTTTCTCTTGCCATAGAATGAAAATACTCTGTGTCCGAGACAAAGGAATGCCAAGGTGGAAGATCTTTGGAGTCTGACCAACTTTTTTGGTTTTGCAACTGAAACGTTTGTTTTGGCTGTTAACATTCTGGACAGATTCTTGGCTCTTATGAAGGTATTTTGGGGGGAGAGGACCTGCTATAGTGTCAGCTGGGAATACGTTAGCTTCTTGCGAGCTTTCTTATCTGACAAAAAGGGGAGGATTGTGATCTAGGATGTAACTGTGGCTATTTACGCATTCTATGCTAGCAATGTTTCTGAAGTCCTTCTTTGTAAACCTGAAATTGAGTACAGTTCTTTTTGCCTCTAAAGACAAGTAGCAATATGGTTTATTTCCTCTAATAAGTTTGTAGCCTTCACCAGGTAGATGTAGAAGACTAAGAACAGAGG
Organism: Harpia harpyja; assembly: GCF_026419915.1. Lineage (NCBI taxonomy): Eukaryota > Metazoa > Chordata > Aves > Accipitriformes > Accipitridae > Harpia > Harpia harpyja. Next base: position 2,979,600 of record NC_068941.1, read on the forward strand.
AATTGGAGAAGGAACAAAACAATTTGTGATGCAGCCTGTTTCTAGGTACTGTGTTAAAGCTTAGCTTGCTGCTGGAACTAATACCAAACAATCATTTCCTGGATGTTTTTCTTTTCGTTTTTCTGCTGCTTTATGGCAGACAATTTGAACCTAAACCAGTTCTCCATTGTTAAGTTGGCAGAAAAAGTAAAGTTCCATCAGTTCTCTGGTCTGACACTCCTTGAGGTTGCACGAAATGTTATGCTGGTCCATGGGAGAGAATAGCAGAGGTAGGAGCAAGTTGTGGAGGGATAGGACTGCCTGAAACAGGCTCAGGCCGGATTTGCATAGACTTGAAATGAGGGTGGATGAGCACTGCCGCTTGGAGAAGCTGGGTATTACAGTTCTCACCGCAATTAATTTATTGTGTAGTGACGTGGAACAATTTCAATAGAGGGTGCTCAGCTGTCGAACTTGACTTTGTCTGACTTGGCTATGGCAGATTGATACTGCTTTATTGGCTCTGCCAGGTGTGTTTGCTGAAACTTGAGTGATGAAACTAGTTATGACTAGGTGAGGTGTATGAGTTGACTGACATCAGGTCTAGTTGAGAAAAGCAAATCTCTTTCTGTGGAACTATGAATATTCAAAACGGCTCACCGAGGCTGGGTGAGCTGTTGGTGTTGCTGTTTGATAAGCGTGGTGTTTGGGGGGGGGGAAGTATTCATAGTGCTTCTTCGTATTTTTAGGTGAAACCGAAGCATTTATCTTGCATTGGAGTTTGTTGTTTCCAGCTGGCTGCCCGAGTAGTCGAAGAAGAATGCAATATTCCATCTGCTCATGAGATCATCCGGATCAGCCAATGTAAATGCACTGTGTCTGACCTGAAACGGATGGAAAAGATAATTTCAGAAAAGTTGCACTTTGAATTTAAAGCTACTACTGCCTTAACCTTCTTGCACTTGTACCATACTATTGTACTCTGTCATACCTCAGAAAGGTGAGTTGAGCTGCATGTTGGTGGTGGTCTACGTGTTTGCTAAGCCCTTTTTCTCTTCACTTGCCTCTTAAATGATTATGGCATTGGCTGTAGAGGAGGCAGCTCCTTAGTTTTTATTTCCTGACAAGTGAATGCTTGTCGATAAACACGCGTTTCTCTTGGGTGTCTTACAGGAAAGAAGTATTGAATCTTGACAAATTGGAAGCACAGCTAAAAGCTTGCAACTGCCGTCTCGTCTTTTCTAAAGCAAAAGTAAGTAGAAGTAGCTTTCTTTGACTTCTGAATAGGTTTTGGTTCATGTTATGTTGAGCGGTGTTTTTTGTCCTTCTAGCCATCTGTCTTGGCCTTGTGCCTTCTCACTCTAGAAGTTCAGACTTTGAAATCTGTTGAGCTGTTTGAGATCCTTCTGCGTGTTCAAAAGCATTCTAAGGTAAATATTTTCTGTGGATTGTTTTTGCAGTTGTTGGGACTGGTGCAGTTAATGATGTACAAGGTTACATTTAAGGGGCCCCTGCTGTCAGTATACAATCTTCACAGGTACTGTTTGGCATCAGCTGAAACAAGCAGTGAAAGGGGTCTTTAAGCATCTGTCTGCAACTCTTGTAACTAACATGGTTTCATTGGTAGAATGCCAAATGCAAAAAAAACCTGTTGCTTAGAGAATGGGGTCAGGTAGTCATTTTGCACTGGCACATCTTGGCAGCTGCCTGGCAAGCCAAAGGATTATGGTTTAAAAAAACTAGCTTAAATGTAGAAAATCAGAAGAAATGCTGACCTAATGCCTACACAATACAGGCTTTAACAAGCACCTGATTTAACTTGTACAGTTCTAGCTGTATGTTCTAGAGAACCTTGCAGTCGGTTCGTAGGACTACAGTGACTGCCGGGCTGGTTATTCTTTTTGCCTGAATAACTTAATACTGGATTTTTAGCTGCTAGCTGCATGCTGTATCAGTTGATGCTCTAGAACAAGCTTTTCACTCTCGTAGCCAAATTCAACTAACTCAGTTTCTTGAGGGGTAGACGTAGTTCCTTTAAGTATGAGAATATTCTGTTCTAAAACGGAATAATCTCGGTTTCACTTTTTCTTTGGAAGTGATAATGAAAATGTTAACAGCAACTGACAGGCAAACTGTCAACTTAACTCAAACTTCAATGTGGACGTTTCTAGGAGGTGTATAGGAGTTCATCTTCAAAAGCAGCCCAGCTGTGACAAAGGTGTCACAGTGATGACTCGCTTGTATTTTGACTGATACTTTTACAAGTCTTTTCTGAGGACGTAAAGTGGAGGGAGGGGTTATCTTTAGAGCCGGTGTGTAATAGACTAAATAGGTTCATTTTTTGCTTTTCAGATAAGTGATAGTGACCTACTTTACTGGAGGGAACTGGTCTCGAAATGCCTAGCAGATTATTCTTCTCCTGAATGTTGCAAGCCCGATCATAAAAAGCTAGTTTGGATTGTTTCGAGACGTACAGCCCAGAACCTACAAAACAGTTACTACAGTGTTCCCGAGTTGCCAACGATACCAGAGGGTGGATGTTTCAATGAAAGCGAGAGGTTGGTAAAGCTTACACCAGGTGGTTAATTTGTTGGGAATTCTCATTTTATGGAAATGTTAATGTCAACTCTGTATAACTAGGCTAATTCACTACTACTTGGGAAAAAAAAATCTGCTAGCTTTGAAAATACTGAACATCTTAAACAGAAGGAAAAAAAAAAAGAAAAAAGGGGGGAACTGTCATTGTGGTGTTCAAAAAGTACAAGTGCTTTGTGGGGGTGGGGGGAGACATTCCTTTTTTTAAGGCACGGAGGCTTATAAAGCATTTAAGTCTTCTCAAGTAATTTATGTTTGGTATCTTGAATGCTGGCTTCTTGCTTGGTAGGAGATTTTTGGCATTAGAAGAAAGGAAATTGTACCTTATGATTTAAGCCTTAGTGCTGAGAAGTGTTTAGATCTGGGATGTTCTACTGGGAACAGAGAAGTGTGCAAGAAAACACGGGACTGAGGAATTGCCACCTTCAAGGGGTTGTGCTTTGTTTAAATTACATTTCCTGCTGTTCTTTCCTAGTGAAGACTCCTGTGAAGATATGAGCAGTGGAGAAGAAAGCCTTAGCAGTTCTCCTCCGAGTGATCTGGAAGGCACCTTCTTCTTTGAACTCAAACCTAAAACAAAGTGGCAAGCTCTTAGCTGTCGGTCGTAGCGTTAAGTCTTGATTGTATTAGGTTCAAGTTACTAATGCACCATGGAGTCTTTGGCAATAATGAGTTGGTAATCTGTAAACTGTATTAATGCAAGAATTGCTGTGGTATATCAATGCTTTGAATGCCTGCCTTGGTTTTTTTTGTTGTTGTAATTCTAAGGAAGAAAAAAAAAAAAATCCCGTTCAGGTCCCCAGTTCAGCAAAAAAGTTCACGTATAGCTCTGTTGTTAACGAGCATAAAGGTAGTCCTGTACCTGGTGGTCCAAAAATGCTTAGCAGCTAAACACATTAGCAGTGTGCCCTGGCAGCAATGAAGGCCGACGGCGTACTGGGCTGTGTTAACAGGAGCATAGCTGATAGATTGAGGGAAGTAGGGGTTTTTTTCCTCCTTTTATTTGGCATTCATTCTCATCTGGAACAGCGTCCAGTTTTGGGCTCAAGACATTAATCAACTTGTGCAAGTCCACTGGGAAGCTGCCAAGATGGTTAAGGGTTTTGGGGCACAGGAGCTGTGAGGAGAGGTTAAGTGAAATGAGCTTATTCAGTGGCAAAGTGGCCTTTGGGGGGAAAATGGAATGGAACAGCAGCCTTTTGGTATCTAAGAGGAGGTTGCTGAGGAGGAGGTGGTTTCAAGGTTTTGTTAGAGAAGCATGGAGCAAGAACAAGAGGCTTTCATTAAATGAAAATGTGAATTTTTCAGTTAATGGAAGAAGTTTGCTCCATGGGGACCATCAAGCATGGGAGTGGACCAAGAGGGGCTGTGCAGTCTTTGTCCTGGGAGATTCTCAGGATTCAACATAACAAAACCCTGAGCGTGGTTTGAATTCGTTGTTGACTTTGCTTTGAGCAGGAGGTTGGACTAGAGTCCCCTTGAGGGCACCTCCACTCTTCAGTGTTTTGCGATTAGATCAAATGGGCTGAGTAGGTTATGTGGAGTGGTATGTGTACATGGTACCAGGCTGAAATGATTTCCTGTCAAATGGGCCAAATACTGAAACTGCTTTAACACTTTACATGCTGTGCTCCTTTTCAGCAGGATTTTGAGTTGTATACTCCAAGTAGATTTTTTTTAAAGCTTGGTTTCTATAAACTTCAGGAATCCCTATTGCACAACAGGAGTATGCATGGCAAGAAGGAGATTTCTGGTCAAGGCTAGTTTTCACTCAAGGGTAGCATAAAGTGTGTGGCAGGGAGTTACTTCATATTTTCTGCAATACAGATGTTTTTACACTGAAATTCACATGGTATACTTCAGTGTGTTTTAAATTTTAACTGTTAACATGTCAATCCATACTATTAGCTTAGACTTATTAACATGGTAAATCTTGATAAGTCTACATTCCTTTTAATATTTAACCCTTGTAGTTGTTTTTCAGTATATTCATGTTATTGATTGAGTCATAATCAGACTTGTTTGCATGCTTACGTAAAGCAGTTAGTGCAGGAAGAGTTGATATTATGCAGTAATATCAGGTAAATGTGATGTTGATGAAGTAGTTAATGTAATGGTTTTTTCCAAACTTTTTTATTGAAGCACAAATTGAAGTATGATTGTGTTTCTCTGTATCGAGAACATGGCTAGGTAGGAAGCAGACTAATTAGCTCAGAATAATGGTGTGAAGTGTGTTGGTGCCAAAGTAGAAATGAAGGAGCAAACAAGCTAAAGGCTGTTTTGTAGATGCAAGCATTGTTTTAGAATGGTAAGAGAGGTGCTGTAAGTTCATAACTGTTATGTGATTTAAGTTTTATAAAAATACAAAAAGTTTACAAAAATGTATATAAAAATGTAAATTAAAAAATGTACAGAAAAAAATTTAAAACAAAAAATGAGCAGAAAATACTGTATTTTTTTACATTGTATGTAACTTTTTGTAGGTATGTTGCATGTAGATAGTAATTTATTGTGTACTCTGTATGATATAAATACTGTACATCTGAAGACTTCTTACTGCAGGTTGCTGCGCCTGGAAGCTCACTTCTGAAATGGAGTACTTTGGTTGCAGGTAACAAACCTACTCAGTCTTGTTTCAGTTGAGAACAAAAATAAACCAAGTGCTGTGTTTGTTAACCGATGTGAGTTAATGGTTGGTTACTTGAAGCTTTTGCCTTGCTTTTTTTTTTTTTTTTTTTGGCTGTATAGCTTATATGGTACTGCAGCTATGTTCCAGGTTCACCAGAAGTTCTAGTAAGCAGTTTGCAAGGACAAAAAAAAAAAAACCAAAAAAACCCCCACCACACTTCTGTGTTGGTTGCTACTGGATGTGAATCTCTTCTCAGCTTTGCTCCTGTCAGTTTTAGAAGCTAGAGTGAGGTATCCTCTGCTGATTACCCAGCTGCAGCTAGGCTCTGTCTGTGCTGAGCTGAGTGTTGTGAATGGTGCATTTGTACATCTGGCAAATGGGAGCTCCCGCTAGTGGTTAAGTTAGGGGTCATTACAGGCCAAGTGTTCTGGGGTTTGCTGGGTTTGGGGCTGATGCTGTTCCCAGTCTTCCAAATAAAATCTGGTCTCGGGATGCGTCTGCATCTTGGCAATCCGAAACAATTACGATAACTGCTCAAAGGCAAACCTGAGGTAGTTTCCTTCTCGTCTCATCCTGCCTGTGTCTTGCCAGTGTATTTCCAAGTCGTGCTTATGCTGTGAAAATTAAGGAGTAAGGGGGCTGTAACTGGTTCTTGCCAGAAAGATCTTCTGAGCCCTAGAAAGAGGGAGCCCGGACCTGCTGCGATGGCTGTAAGCATCATCATAGACCTATTGCACTCTGCAACTCGATACAGATCTGCCCTCATTCTGTCGTCTTTTTTTTTTTCTTGTGCAAGGGATGGAGTGAGAGAAATGACAAAGGTGCTTCCTCTGCCAGGTCAGCCTGTCTTCTAGCTCTGGCCACTGCTGCTGCGAAGGGAAATCCTGCCTCGGATGTTCCGACATGGGGGCAGCGTGTGTATGCTGGGCCTGGGAATGAATAGGGTGCTGTGAGGCTGATGGTGAGTGCTGTCACTCATCGGCAGGGAGCACGTGTAGGAAGAATAGGGTCGCTGCTGCTGTTAAAATAATCCTCTTGAGTGTAATAACAACATTCAGTTTTTTCTTTATGGCCTTCATAGCTACTTTTTTTCAATACAGGGACATGCTACAAGGCTTCTGACTTCCCACATACAACAGATGAGGGATGGACACTTGGTATTACTAACAGTTCTGTATGAAGTTCCCTTCTAATAACTCACATGTACCACAAAGTCAGTTATATAAAGGAACAGTTCGTCTTCGAAACACACGCTGTAATGTTTGAAGAGAAATGGCTTCCTTGCTGTCTGTTGTGACCGCTTTGAACATGAAAGCCGCTGCAGCAAAGATGTTGAGCTTCTACTTCAAAGGCGCTCACTCGGGTCGCTTCAGTACAGCAACCACCTCGCTCAGGAGTCGACAGATGATGCGTGTGCTGCGTAGGTGGGCTGTTAGGAAAGTAGGAAGCCATGGGCAATGTCCCCGGGTTTACTAACAGCTTGTGAGATTAATCTGTTTAATAAAGCTTGAGGTGTACCAGTCAGCCCCTTTCAAGTTTGTCCCAGCATGAAAAGACGTTTGCTTGCAAGAACGTTCTTCAGGCTTACTTCTGTGGTTTGATAATTTAGGCTCGACTTTGATTTTGCCGGGTCAGATAGCTGGGTATCCCTCAAAGGAGGTTTGCCTGGCTTTGTTCAAAGAATGTGGCTTTTGGTGGTTGGCTTGTTTTTAATAGCAGAGGTGTGCATGGTTTTTAAATGCTGTTTTGGGCTTTCTTGTACCACGAGGTGAAACTTCGAACGCTTGCAGTCTCAGGAGTTTAAATATGTGCTCATTTTCATAACTGCTTTGTCAGTAAGACTGGTTTGGGTGGAGGCTGAGGGGGCTGAAAGGGAATGTTGTTGTGGGGGAGACATCTCCTGGGAGAGCTCCTGGCTGTATGGTTTCTGTATGAGCTCTGGGGTGTTACTCCTTGTGTTTTTCTGAGATAGCGTGTTGCCTAACCTATGTAAAAGTGTAGCGCTGATGGTTCACATGGGTCTAGATGAGCCCTGGTTTCTGAGAGGATCTTGAGATGTTATCGTACTGCTCACCTGCTCTCCTGTGGCTGAACTGGGCTGCAAGGGATCAGCAGTGGAACCACTTTTGTTCCTAGTGAATTGTCATTCCGTAATTAAATCATGATGATGGCCTTTTAAACGTGAAACTTGACTTCTCCGCCACTTGGTTACATAACAAGTGACACGAAGCAGTAAAATATTTCAGCATAAATCCATCGGTGTGTTCAGGCCCTGGTCTTTAACAGCTCCTCTTTGGTGGAATAAGTAATATGTTTCTGTTGGTCAGTGCTTAGAGCAGGCTCTGCGCTTGACTGTAGCGTGAAAGGTTGAACCACACAAATGGTCAAATGGTTGATCTAAAGGACGGCGCTGCTTCACAATCTCATGCCGTTTTTTTGCTTGCTTGTGAAGGGGCTGGACTAATAGGTGAATGCCTTATTCTTGTGATACCAGTCAGCTATCGGGGCCTTGAAGCTCAGCGTAATGTGGATTAGTAGATACTGGGGCAAGACCAGAAATCAGCTTCTGCAGTTTACAGTTCAATGTATGTTGCGTAGGGCCTTTGACAAAGGACAACATCTGTTTCCATTTCCAAACAACTTCTAACTCACAGCTGCTGTCTTGAGCTCCCTAAAAACTTGGTATATGTGAAAGAGATGACTCGCAAGAGATTTTAAGTATGTACTCCAGGGACTTGCAAAACGTGCTTTGCTAGCATACGTGCTCGGAGAGCAAGATCTGTTTTGCTGTGTGCAAGTTGATGGATATGTTTGCACGTGAGCAGCAGTTCCACCATCACTGGGGAGAGACTGGGCAAGAGAGAGAAGTAGGAGCGGATGTGTAAGTATAGCGAAGCAAAGCCTGTGCTGGGTGTTCTCCTTTAACTGAACTGCAAACAGCAAAAGGCATGGTTTTGACTTCAGGTCTCAGCTGCCAGGTTTTGAGTTCATGCTCTGAATTCATGTTGTGTAAAAGCTTTTCTGGAAAAGAGTCAGAATATAGATGAGATAACGTCTAACATATGTGCTGACAAAACTGCCATTACTAACTAGCTTCTTCACAAAACAGCCACTGTTTTTGCTCAAGCGGAGTGCCAAGTAGTTTAAACCGAGAGTAGTTAGTGGTGGAGATAAGCATGGAAGTCATCAGTTGGGACAGCCGAGAGATACTGCATATAACAATAAAACGTCATAGACTAGAAGATGTTAGCCAGCTCTGACTATGGTCTCTGCCTACTACGCATCATATGAGCAGACAGTCAGTATTATTTTACAATGCATGTTGCAGCTGTGGTGTGTCACGTTGCCTTACTTCATGGCTTAAATGTGTAAGCGCCTGGTGTAGTGCATATACTAAAAGGAGAAAGTTGCCATAACAACTGAATGAAATCAATTAGAGTAATAAGCAATTAAAATCTCATCCTTAGTGTTGCATAAACATAGCGTTTTGCTTATGAATTATTAGTAATCTTGCCTCTAGACCTGTATGTTCTGTTCCTGATTTGCAGTCTCAACAATTTTTGAATTAATGAAGCATTTGATTTCTCCTTCAAAGAGTGCTGGTGGGGTTTTTTTTGGCTGCGGCGAGTACGTCTTCATCAGAGAGACGTGAACGCTATTAAAACATCTAAATGAAGGAAGCATTCCTGATGGGATTTCCAGAGCACTCGGCGCTGGCTTCACTCCCACCCAGTGAAGGCAATGGGAGAGCTAGCCTATGGTGAGAAATTTTGTCCTGGACCTAGAAAGGCGAATGCAACTCCTTCCTCTGTCACACGCTTCCTCCTTGACCTTCTGTGTATTTCTGAACCTCTCGCTTCCTTTGTTCCCCCTCAATAGAACAAAGATAGGAACCGCTCCTTACTGTAGTTCTCAGCTGTCCGGGATAAATCAGCTGAAAACGGAGAACGACATAGCTGTTGTGGAAAGGCGGGATGCGTAACGGCCCGTGAGAAAATAGGGCTTGCAGGCTTTGGTGGGAGTGGAGCTAGGCCACCTGTTTCTTCCCAGCGGGGCATTTCCTATAAAAAGATGTGCCCGGACAGAGATTCGGGCTCAAATGTAACGTCGCCTTTGCTAGCATGGCAGGACCGGCGTTACGACGGGTCGATGACATCCCCCGTCTGCCCCAGTCGCTGTGGGAGGAGGTATTCAGCATTTTCCAAATACAGATGCCCTCTGTTTGCTGGGAATGCCCTGTGCTGTGCCTTGAAGGGTCCCGTTTCTCTAACAGCCTCCTGCGTGCCCCTAGAGCAGCTTTGCCCACCGTGCGTTACACGTGGGTACGCGGACCGAGCTGAAAAGAGTCGCAGTCGTGCAAGTTACGCAAGGGTGGAAATGCAACATCTCTGTTGACTTTGCGAGGGCCTGTATGCTTGTTCTCTGAGGATTTCATGTAGCTGTGGGTGAAATGTTTCAAAGGTTAGAGTTGAATTTATAATCCCAAGTCTCCGAGGGACTTGGGAAAACATTAGTGTGGTCTAAATAGCAGTCTTCTGTACAGTGACTGAGCCAGGGATCTCGCAAGTCTTTTTCATCGGCAGCTCAATTATTAACTATGTTAAGAAGCAAAAGGACTCGGGCCGATCCCTGGGTTTGGCTTGCTGTCCTGCCAAGATTACAAAGGCCAGTAGCCTAATGGTTTGTGCCGCCGCCGATCAGCTCCTAGGTGCGGTTTACGTGCCAGCTCCTTGCCCAAGACATTGGCACGGTGTCAGAGAAATAGGAGGGGAAAGCTGTTCTGCGACAAAGAGCAAAGTAGCGTTAATCCTTCCTCGCGGTGTCAGGAGAGCGAAGGGACGCTGCGGGTCCCAGGCGATGCTCCCGCGGCAGCTGCGTGCTGTCCCTCACTCAAACCGTGCTGTAAGCAGCAATTTTGGTGTGTTGCTCATGAGGCCGAGACCTCCCCTTCTTGGAATGCCACTTATCAAATTCAGCAGCGCTGTCTTACCAGAGGCACTATCCAGGGCATCCAGAGCTCGTCTGTCTGATGCCTTTTGCTTTTCTAAGCTTTTGTTGTTCCATTAAATGTAATCCTGCCACCTTTATCCTCTCTGGGCAATCGGGAAAAGCCACTCACTCAATGCTGTAAATGCAACACGAGCTACTTATATCAGTTGCGAAATCAAATGTGGCTCCGTTGAAGGAATTTGGGTTTGTGTGGTTCTCAGGATGTGTACTTTGATCAGTTACCTCCACAGCCTACCGTTGCCACTGGAATAGCTGTTGTAGTAGTCTTACAAGCCCAAGTTAGGGATTCACTCTTGCACCCTAAACTTTCTCATTCCACATTAGTTCTCAGGGTGGTGTTAAAGAAAACAACACCAAGCGAGCGGTGGTGATGACACATACTCCTCTGATCTGTATGCATGTATGCTGTGTGGCTCTTAATGCTTATGAGAACACGGATTTCTGTTTCAATGTAAAAAACCTTTGCGCCTTATCCTGCTGAGGATGCGCAGTCATAGAACGTGTCAAATGTTTGTTCATAGTTAGCTGAGTGCTAGACAGCTATTACATATATTTATCATTTAGATGGGAGATACCTTTGCCCCAGGTATGCTAGCCAGGGGAACGTTCTCTGAAAATAATCCCTGGTGTGAACATTTGGCATGAGGGGTGGCTTCCATCTGGGGGTCTGGGTCCTGAGATTTTCTTATTTGGATGAACAGAGCATATCTCACAGACTTGCTCAAAAGTATGGTTAGAAATCAGTACCATTTTCTTTCCTCTGCAACTTTTTCCAAACAAGGTAGCTGTAGTATTGGGACTGTACTAAAAACATTTTTTCTTTGGTTTTACTTTCCTGTTGCTTGCTATTAAGGCTGATTTGGGGTAATTGGCAAAGACTGAGGCATTCTATTTTTATGGGCAGCCTATGGTCTATTCTTAAAGTGTGTACCATGCCTTAAATATCCAAGTGGGGGGAAATGCACTTCCATTCTTCTTTCACATGGTTTGGTTAAGGAGCTGATAAAAGACAAGGGTCAGTGCAGAAGAGAGCTCTTCCAGTGATGAGCACAACACTGAGGCTTTCTGGGTTGCAGCGAGATGGTGCAGAAAATGGTTGAATACTGCTGATCTTCCACAAGTTTCTAACAGAAACAGACCTTCCCCCCTCCCCTTTGGCAGCCTGTGGGATTACTTTGGTTTTCTAGAGGAGGGTTTGAGAGGCAGGGGGGTTGGATTTGTTTTTCCACTGTGCAGCTATACACCTTTGCACTCATAAAAAGGAAGAGGGAAGGAGAAGAACGAATAGCGTGCTAAGTCTTGGACCTTGCTTATAACATCTTTGTTTATATACCAGTTGTGTACTGATACAGTCACTGCTCGCAGGTAAGTTTCCTAAGGCTGTGGCCGTGGTTTTGTAGAGAAGGGCCCATCTTCTTTGCTGTCATCCATGGCTGTTAAGGGTACGAGGTTTCCTACAGACTGGAAAGGTTGGTTAAAGTGTTTGACTGGCATAAAGATGATATGGGATGGGTTCCTAGCCTTGTCTTGGGTTTTCAACATGGCTTTTGAGTAGCTACTGTCCCACCCTATAGAAATGTAGGTAACCGTTGTCCCTTTTGCAAAACTAGGATGGTAAATCTCTTCCTATCTTTTTTTGTGTGCTTGGCGTGCTACTGCAGTGAAGCAAGTGCTGTGTGCTTATGTGCTGTGTATGTAGCGTATCTTATTTCCATTTGCATATAGCAGTCTCACCTGGTATCTTTGGATACAGCTAAATGCAAAGGATCACTATAATTAAGGGCTGTTTTGTTGGCTATAATAATGTCTGGGTTCTTATCCTCTCGTCTACTAGCTGATTTAATAAACAACAACTTACCTGTGGTGGTAGTTTAGCACTCTTCTCAGATCTCCAGGATGAATACGGATTAATTCCTTCCAGGGGAATAACAGCAGCTTTAACTTCCACTGGTGTATAATCTCAGTGCCTCTGCTTCTCTTATTTCTTCAAGTCACCTGGCAGCAACACTTGACTCCTGAGTGCCTACAGTCAAGTGTAATCCTTCAGCTTTTCCTCTCGGGATTGATTTAGCATCAGAGCTCTTAGTCCACAGCTTCTGGTTACGTGTCACTGGGCGTTCTCCGGCGTTTCCCTCTTCCACCTTTCAGTTCCTCCGGCAAGGTGCTCCTGGAGGCAAAAATCTCAATCCGGGTGGACATTTATACTCACTGGCCCACAGCCTTCAGCCAGATTCAGCTACCAAAGACATCAGGAGCTGGGGTTAGTGCTGGGTTTTGTCACCTGCTTGCTTTCTTCTCCAGGGACTATTTCAGCACTCCTACGACTTTAGGACCCGAGAGAGGAAAAAAAAAAAAAATCAGTAACAGCCGACTATGGGCTTAACAGGGCCAAGCCTGCTGCTCAGCTCAACTAGGTTTTATGATAACATGGTCCTCAGGGTGCAGCGGGCAGCTTTCACTCAGCGGGGGATTTGGCCCGGGATGTTTGCTGATAAGCTTTGATCTTGCCAGGCCATAGTTACAAAGCAGAAAAACCATTGGATCTTAGATGTGTAGTTGAAGAAAAAGCAGGCAATTTACCTGTCTGCTGATCAGAGGATGGGACTGTAGAAAGCGGGGACCTTTTTATTCCTACGTCACCAATCAGATAGGCTGCTGGCAGCTGCACAGGCAGCAAGCACCTATTCACAAAGGTAAATTTGGGGAATTAGATGTAATTAAGCAGGACGCGGGACCAGCCATTCCTGTGCAGAATGCTGCTATTCAATGTCTGGGTTTAGAAAACGCTTCTTTAGGATACCACCTCTCTTTTCCTCAACAAACCACTTTGGATCCCTCTCTTCAGTCTCTCCAAAAAGACAATGTCTGTCTGAGACAGTGGCTGCAAATGGCTCAGCTGTGTCCTATTAGTTCCTTTAGGGTGACTTTTAGTTCCTTTAGGGGGGATGTTTAGTTGCAGAGGCTGCTGGAGGTGTGCAATTCTACAGACATGCCCTGCTATGAAAAGCAATCAACACATCTCGGGGCCTGAAGGAAAGAGAGAGCAGCGGCTGCAGCTCCAAGAGCACCGTGTTGGAGTATCAGGAGAGGTGGGGAGAAGCGTGAGCCACCAGTGTGAAGATATCGAGGGCGTGAGCAGTGTGGAAAGCCTTTCTCTGCAAATCGGAGAAAGATCTCAGTAGTCAGCGTTTCAAAGTGCCCTTGGAATGAGAAGGAAGCCTGGTAGCCTTCTCAGGAGTTTCTGGAGACTGATGCTAGCGTTAGAAAAGTTGGACTGTGGCAGGAACAAGGGTAAACCCACGCTGCAGCCCACAAAGAGGCATCTGAGCTGACTTTGCCAGGTATACCCTGAGGGGGAACCAGGGTCACTTGCTGCTGCTTTTTGCCTTTTCCTACCATCACTTTCAGAGCAGCAGGTTGCTGTATGGGTGGGGACAGTGTTCCCTCTCTCCCAATGACATAGCACTGAATTAATGTGTAAAATCTCTCAATCCTTTTATTCTTTTCCCTTTTAATGTTGGAAGACGAGACAAACAAAGCCCTTCAGCCCCCCCCTTACCTAGAATTCATCTGTCTGCCCTGGGCAGGATCTTCAGCCAGCCTTCTGGTTAGAGCACTGTTCTTCAAATGCAAATAGCGAGCTGTGTTTGTGTCTAAATGAGCCCCAGTGACATTGTTAAATTTCATAGGGCTGGACTTTCCCCAGGCACTCGGCGCTAACCCATGCCTTGCTGTCCTTGCTGATGCCACCGAGGGCTTTCTATTCTGCCTCCGTAAGAAATGCACCCCGCGAATGCACATCCGTTGCACACAAATGCAGAGTTGCAAGAAGGTTGATGAGGGGTTTGCATTTAATATGGGATGCTCTAGAGGCTAACCTATAACTGGCATGTAATTCTCAGTAAAAAAGATTCAAAGGCTTGACTGCTAAAATAAGTCCTATTTACACTGTGCTGGGTATGCTGATGTACATTTTAATTGGGGTTTATTTGGAATTTTTTTTGTACTGTCGCTGTTGTTGGAAAGCGACCCTGTGTAATGGAGAATTTGCTAACTCTCCTACTCTATTTAATGGGCTTTGACCACAGTTGCCGTAGAAGCCTGCTTTCCGAATGCCCCTGTGGTTTATCTGTTACAAAAGGTCCACCTGAAGTCACAGGGCTGAACTCTTTCTCTATATAGCTTTCAGTTCTCAGAGGGTTAAAGCCACGCCAGCTCCGGTCATGAATCATTTTCTGCTTCACTGGGGTTCAAGCTTTTATGTTATTGTTTTCTTTTCATCTTTCCAGGCCAATCTTTTAGATGCTGTGGCGTGTAGAGCACTTAGGTCCGTGCTGGCCATCACTTGATGTTGTTGCCCTGTGATCAGTTTATATCTTTTGGCATTATTTCTTGAGCTGTGAGCAGTAAGCCAGCCCTTGTTTTAGTAAGCAGTAGCGGATGACAGTGCTCTGTATCTGGTACTTATACCTCAACTGATGTCCTGCGTGCCTTACATTATATAAAAGGCAAATAAAATGCTTCGTGAAATGTATTGCTGCTTGGAGGTGCTAGGTTGTCAGCTCTGGAGATCAAAGTCCTTTTTCAAGCAGCTAACAGCAGCACACACTTATCTGTAACTTCCTCTTGTCTGGGCTTCGAACCTGACCTCAAGAGGCTGGTTTTTGAGAAGCATGTTTATGCTATGGAAATTTACCCAGCTGAGTAAAGCCACTTTCCCACCCGGTTGGAAAACCCCGCACATCTGCATGCAAAATTTGGCCTGGTAGTTTGCAAGGCAACTGATTCTGTACGAAAGAACCTGCGCATCCCTGGGCTACTGCCTCCGTCGGTGTGGTGTGTGTCGGGCTCGGTCTTCTAGTGTCATCTTGGCTACGAAATAGTGAAAGGACTGGATTAGTCCCTGTGGTGTTGCATCACTCAAGGATACTCGGGATTCACTATTTCTGGAGAAGCTGAACAAGGGGAGGTAGGTAGCTACAGGGACTTGCTTTTGCAACAGTTCTTGTAACACATTCACAATAAATCTTAAGGCTGGAGCATGGCCCGTCTGTGCTCCAGCTGCCGGTCCACCTTCATCGGATCCCATCAGCACCGTAACGTGGGCCAGGCTGTAATCATAGAGCTTGCCGTTGAAGCCAAGACTGCTCCTTCAAGACGATGCATACACGTTATATGCAACTCCTTGAAGAATACTGCTCAAGTAGGACCGTTCAAGTTCCTAGCCGAGATTTGGATGTGAAACAGGGGCAGCATTTTTCCACCTACGCGCAAAGAGGGTGATTTTTCCAGCAGCTGAACACCTCCATCTGCCACTACTTTCTGAAGGAGTTGAAGTGATTCATGAGCTCTGAAACTCAGGTCTTGTACATCCTAGGGTTATGCCAGAGGGAAAACTTTGGCTATAAAATACCTATCCAACACCTGACTTTTGCAAATGCTTGCTTAAGTAAGTTCTTATCTTTAGGAACAGGTTTTTGAAAACAAACAAGCAAGCAAAATTGTTCTGCATTACTGTGGGCTGAATTAAAACAAAGTCAGAATGCTCCTGAACTTCAGGAAGTCTGAAATTCAAATCTGCACTTTGAGACTGGGCCAGTCTTTTAATTTCCATTTCAGAAGCGGAAATACCCTGCAGTAGATTGAGCCAGGAGTAATTGGCCAGACCTAGTGTCTTAACAGAACGTTTTGAGCAGACAGACATAAGCAAAGATCACAAAGTGTAAGATGGAGAATATCTATTTTACCACTTAATCTTTAGTCGCACGCATTTTTAGAGCTGCCTAGTGATGCCGATGGTTTTGTGTGTATGTGCAGGGAGGCGGATCTAGGCTGGAGCACAATTTCTAGAGAGCGGGGGCTTAGAAGAAACCATTTCCCATGCCCTGTCAAGGCCAGAGAAGGAATGTCAGATTCTGGACATAAGACTCTCTCATTAAAGGACTGAAAATAAACTATTTTGAGAAGCATGTAAAGAAAAATTTAAAGGACGAGGGGGGACCGGTGAGTCATCTACAATCTGGCACACAGCCAAGAGCATCCTTGAGACACAGGTCCCCCATACCATGAAGCTGTGACAGTTTGCTCTGCGTAGCCATCCGTTACGCTAACATTTGGTTTCCAAAATCCCAACCTAGCAAAACGCTGACTCGCTCGAGCCGCGCAGGCCCAGCGAATACCCCTGTGGAACAGCCTTGAGCCTAGTCGCCAGCTCTGTACTTTGGGCTGATGGGGTTAGCTTTGGGAAGGAGGTGTTACAACATTCTCTGCTGTGTCTTAAGAGCAGAGCGTTAGCAAATAGTTTGTTTTCACTTTCCTTTTACCTCAGCTGTCATTTTTTTCTTATTTGGTGCCAGCACGGTATTTCATCCTCAGCTCACTATTGCCTTCCCTGGCTTTCATCAGGTAAGGTCTTACTTAAGCAACAGGCTTGTTGCTGTTTAGAGCAGCTACTGTGGGGTATGAAAAGACAGGCTGGAGGAGCACTTCTTCCCCCATTTCTGGCATATGTAAGGCATGCAAATCTTTTTGGTACGCTTTTGGATAGGTATCTAACCATGATTACTTACCTGAACCTTCCGATAGCATTGCCATGCCCTTCTGGGTAAAAAATCAGGACATTTTATGTCCCTGCCAGCAGTTTGAAACTCTCAAAATGCTTCAAGTTGTTAAGGGCAGCAATCCTTTCATCTCGCCAAATGAAGAGAAACAAAAGTGAGCGGGGAACAACAACATGGTGGGGTTTTTACCTTCCTGGAGCTGGGAAACTCGTGGAGGACAGGTGCCTATATGGCAAAAGAAAGCAACAGAGGATGCCTTTGCTATTTATGCGGTCGCTTGATAATGGCAAAATACCAGCACTTGTCATGGATAAGCTATCAGACTGTTTCCAAGAGAAAGGTTTGGACAGAAATCCAAGTTCAGAGGTAAAATTGGTAGTTTTAAGTTGATCAGCACAATAGGTAGTTGCTGATTAACATGCCCTTGCTCACCTGTGGCAGATAAATGTACAGCAACAGATATAACCCCACGGGGTACAGTTACTCCCTTAGCCATAAAGGATGCAAGCAAGCAAGGTGTACCGTGTCTTGCACTGCCAGTGGTGCCTGTGCCCAGCCTTGTCAAGGAATTGTTGCCTTTTTCCAGGGCTGTTCATTTCCAGTCTTCCAGTGAAATTGCTGCTGACAGCTGGGAAACATCCAATCCGGTGTAGCTGGGTGCCTTTCAAGCCCTTTCCTTCAAGCACACTTGATAACTCAGACGCGGCCGTTTTGCAAATCCCTTATTCGGAGTGTATTACGAAGAGCAGAGGCCTTTTTTTTTCCTCTCTTGGGCTTTTATAGACGGCTTGATTCCTTCACCTGTACCTACCCCCTTGCCAGTTGTGTTGTGGGCTGGCCTGTCTTCAGAGGAGCAGATGACGATGCTACCACAAAATGCTCTTTAGGGGATGCCATTTTCACTTTGCGCCTGTGTTGCTCAGCAAGATCGACACCAGCAACATCACCTCAGCTGAAAACCTGAGCAAAGAGCGCAGGGTCAGCCCCTTTCAGAGGCCAGGAGTTCTGGTGTAGTCTCACACTGATACACTCAGCCGCATCAGTTCTCCTGATTTTTGAAACCGCATAGACAGGTGAGTCTTCTGCAAGCTAAGAGCTGGCCAAAGGATGCCCAAAATGTCCTCTTGGTGAAGGGCAACATGCTCAAGTCGAGACACAGACGTTCCCTGTTTGCTTATGCTTCGTGCTAGACTGGTAAGAGTAATAGAGCCACTTCTGCAGGGGGATAGGGAGGCAAAGCTGCAGGGCCAGGGGTTATATAGGGAAGAAGTACTGAGTGACAGCTGTCACTAGTCTATAAAATAGCCTGTCTGGGGAGGAAGGAGCAAAGAGAAGTCATTCAGCCACCCCATGTGTTTAAATTTAGAAGAGGGAGCTGCCGCTTACCCTATAAAAAGGGGGCTGTGCCTGTCTGTAATTTTTAAATGGTGGGGGATAATCTGAGGGAAGGCTGGGTGGAAGCGCAGAGCGGCAAGACAAAGATTAGGGACGTGGTAGTCTTTTCTTCCGTGTGCAGTTGATGGGAAATGGCAGGGAAATGCTTTCATGCAGAGGAGCCTGTTAAGAGAAGAAATTGTAGGAAGAAAACAGATGTCGAGAGAAATGATTTCTTAGCTGACTTCACACCGGCTCTCCAGGGAGTTGGAGGGCTTGACAGAAGTCAGACTTTTCTCCTAGGGTTCAGCTTCATTAGCATCAGCAGAAATGAAACTTCCACAGATGAAAACAACCTGCAAATAAGAAGAGCTGGCGGGAAAAAGAACCTACCTGACAGAGAAATCATCTAGGACAGAGGTTTTTAAAGTGCAGCCTGCAGGGCGCTTGAGGCTTGACAAGCCTCTACATGTAGCCTATAAGGGGATTTTTTTTTAAACCGAGGCATTGCATTTATCTGGGGTATTGCACTGTGGACGAATGCTACGTGATCTAAGCCTGGCAGCCCACTGATGGAAAGGGTGGCTATGAACATGACTAATCCCACAGTATGGCTATCCTATCAAGAACTTCCTAAAGTTTTCTTTAGGTGTGAGTGTTATTTGTACTGAGAAAAAAAAAAGCCTTCTGAGAGGCTAGGAAGGAAAATAATCTCCTGAAAATCATATGTTTTATCCTGTGGTTTCATTAGCTTTCTCAGGGAATTAGGCTTCAAAAAAAAAAAAAAAGGAAACAATAAGGGCAGTTTGAATTTTTTCGGTACTTAATGTCAGTCTTAATCAGTTATCTGAATTCTATCTCTGTTTCCTACTGCATTATTGCAGCGCTGGTCTGGGTAGCCTGCCACAAAGTGGCTGGAATAGTCAGAAACTGCTTCTTTTGCAATCTGCATCCTCTTTATCACAGCCAGGGAAAAACAAGCTCAGGGCTGCGTATGTGTTGAAATGCTAACAACTGGGAGAAATCCGGCTGCAGAGTCCCTTCAGCCCTCCAGGCTGTGTAAAATGGGTCACTGGAAACACGTAAGCAGAATGAAAGGAGAGAGGAGAACCTGTTAATCCTGGATTTTTTGGTTCCTTGAGCACAAATTTAATGCTAAACTACTTTCTGACTTGAGGGATTGACACGTGCTAAAATGCTTTGCGACAAAGAGGGGAGAGAGCAGCAGAACATCAAGGAAAGGGAAGACCTGTGCCTCTGAAAGCAACAGTGATTTACTAAGGCATTTGAGGTTTTCTGGAAATGTGTTCCCCCTTCAGTACCACTTTATGGAAATGACTTTCCACGTGATGAAGAAAACTCATTGTGCACTTGCAGAATTCCGTTAGCATCCTTGCTCTCCAAAGGCAATGCCCAGAATTACCCTGCCCTTGGCAGAGACGGTACGGTATAAGTCCCCCGTCCTAGCATTTGGGATGATGTGGTGGACTCTCCGGTAGAGAAAAACCACGTACTGCACTCACAGGTCGTGTGCTTCTGCGAACTAACACACCGCTCGGAGCTTGTAAAATTTATGCTTGGAAATCATTGCGGAGAGGGGACGACAGAAGCCTGTAGGGAAGTAGTCAGGGGGTTAAATGTCATTAATTTGCTTCTGCCTTCCTCTAATTAGCTCGACTCATCTTCTCCTCTTGCTGCCAATCACCAGATAGCTGAGGAATGCACAGAAGCAAGCATCCCTCTCCCTCGCCTTCCCTGGCTCCCAGGTGGGAGTGCTTTACAAGGAATTGGGCAGCACACCAATTCCTAGCTGAGCCCAGGTGTAGAGCCTGCCCTCGCAGCGAGCTGCCCGCTGATTGTAGGAAACCCGATGGCCACGTTTCTTAGCAGAGAGGCCTTTGGGAACAGAGCTGTGAAGCACAATCTGGTTGCAGAAAGGACAGGACTCTTGCTTTATTGCTCCTCCTGCAGCGCCTGACAGCGGTTAGACTTCGATGTGTAAGTACACACGGTTTTTCCAGTTGTTTTACTAGTAGTTTATGCTGGTGGCTGCTTTTGAACTTGGATAGGAACTTGTTTATTTGTAGAAATACATCTTGATCTCATCTTTTTTCAGATGCGAGTAGAAGTCTCTATTTGCGCAGTGGAGAGCCTTTCTCTCAGCTAGGTGTTATCAGGCATGAGGGCAAGGCAGTACATCCTCTCCTTTGAAGAACACAGGCTTGTTGGTGTCAATGCAACTCGTCTCGGAAAAAGTTGAGTTGAAATTTACTCTTTGTTAGAAAGTTTTGTACCGGTCTGGCAGTTTTCTGAATGGTTGAAAAGGTGGTCTTGGGGAAAGAAGGAAAGAGTCTGTTTTCTCTAATAAGTTGAAACGAACAAAGTGTGTGTTGGGAAGAGCAGCTGTTACCCTGTCCTGAACCCACAGCAATAGTCTTTTGGGTTGCTTCTGGCTTGTTTGCTTTTTCTCGGGAGAGATGTGTTATTTTGTCTGCTGAACCAGGCTTGTCTTACAGATGGAAGTAGAGGGGTAAGAAGAGGATGAATGGGGGAAGGAGCAGAGCCAGTATACACCTGAGGAAGTGAATGGACAGACAGTGCTGAAGCTCGTGTAGATAGTGTAGTCCTTGGGTCTCGCTACATTTGATCCCCAAAGATTTGCTGATGTTCTAGCTCCAAGGTCCCAGTGAATCGTAGGGGCTTCTTCACCTCCACATTTTAAAAGCTTCCTAGAGGAAACATGACAACTTCAAGGGCTTGCAACCTCATCTCAATAAAATAATAACTCATGAACTCGACCTGCTCCTTGGAGAAGTCCTAAACTTTCTAGAATTGGGTAGCTGCTCTCCATTCACCGAGAGGCAGCAAGCAACACGCTATCAGCGGAGGTGTGGAGCATCTGAAATAAGGAGCTGGGAAATAGGCAGCAGGGGTAGAGTCAGGCTTTTAAGGCTGAGGAACAGATGAAAAGAGGGACTCGTGCTAGTTTTATTCCACCAAGACCACCGGTGATGGGAGCGTGGGCTCCTCTGTTAGGCTCTCAAATTATGTCCCTGTCTAGCAGGACACAGTGGTCCAGGTAACAGCAGTGCAGCGCACTGCCGCCAGGTCACAAACAACCTCTTTCTGCCCTGGGGAGCCGAAAACCAGCTCAGAGCACTGCCCGAGAAACTTTTTTCAACCTCATGGTAGCCGTGGGGAAGAGAAATTGCTCTGAAACTCTCCATAGCTTTTTCCAACCCAATATTGGGAGCGGAGGAGCTCAGGGACAGGGAGGGAGGGGGAAAAGCCGTGTTCCTTCCTCCGAGTGGTTTCAAAGCGCAGGAAGGGCTTGTGATGTTGGCTGCGGAGGGCTGTGACTGTTTATATAGAGCAGCAAGCGAGAAAAAGACTTACTGCCCTGTGAGAGGATCTTCTGGCTTTTGGGGACTGGCCGGGGCTGTTTGGACTCTGGAGGAGGAAAGAAATTCTGTATTTGGAAAATCCGCGTTCGGTTGGTATTGCCCCAGGATCCTACTTTTTTCCATGCAGAACTTTCCCGTTGTGTCTTTGAACCAAGCTGTCTTTCTCGGCGAAAAAGATGTCTACAGAACAGAGGTTTCGGATTAGGACAGCGATTGGTTTTACTTCCATTTTCAGTACTCCTAATTTGAAGTAACTTCACAAACATGCTAGTATTGCTGGTGAACGCATGAGCTCTGGAAACAGAGTGATGCGTACAAAGCTGCTGGCAGGTCCCAGGCTCCTTCCAGAGGGAAAAGGCGGAAGGAGAGTTGGCTCTTCTTTGCTACTAATTCTAGAAGAAACCGCAACTTGCTCCGTGCACTTCAAAGCGCATACGGACTGCGAGGATCCCGTTTCCTTTCGAGTGCAGCGAGGTAGCCAGCCTCTCTGGAAAAGCAACCGTACCTCGGTAGCGAAAACAGTCTGAGGCTCTGATGAGGAGCGGGGATTTTGCTGACAGCAAATAAATTCGCTCAGGCTTAAATAAAGACTTAAAGACTCCTATCTCTTCAACCACGGCTTTGAAGGGGTTGCGCTGTCGTGTACCCAGTTACGGAGGTGTGGGGCACTCACTGCGTGTCCTGTGATTGACTACCAGTGCTTGGGATGTATTACGCGGGACAGAATAACATGCTCGAATCGTTTCCTCCATCTTCCAGATCTTGTGTGTTGGCAAAGGGCCTCCTGATGTCTCCGAGCCTCGATTATACAGAAGCAGGCTCGTGGTGGGCGTCTGTCATGACCCTGAAATGCAAGCGCTTTGGTTACGAGTGGCACGGAGTAACTGCGCCTCAAAAGAAGGGTTTTTCTGTAGGTGTGGTAGAAACGTGGGCTCCCTGCTTGCAGGTTAGTCTGACGTTAGGCAGAACGGTGACTAACCTTAGGAGGGGCTGGGGAAGGAAGGTGTGAGTGTGCTGCTATTTATGCAAACACCCTGATAGCTCAAGCAATTCAGAAGACACTCTGGGACCTCAGAAACTGAGGAAATATCATCAGCTGGGTAGGGCAAATAGCTGTGGCATTACCCATGAGGAGGTGGAACCGGTGACAGCTTGGGAGCGTGACACAGACGTGTCATCGGACTTGCACCTTCACCTCGACTTCCCCCGTCTGAAGGGGAGGAGGAAGGACGGGAGGCAGGCAGGGCTTGCTGCCTCTGGGTTTGTCGTTGCCCATCTGAGATGATGTCTCAGGGGAGGCTGACAAGAAAGCCATGCGGAGCCCGTGACGGGGACGAAACAGGGCTATCTCGCCTTGGACCTGTGCGAGAGCTGGGGTAGGGACTCGGACCTCGCGCACATCCTAAAATATCTACTGGCGGCAGAGGCAGGGTGCAGCAGCCGTTCTCTCCTTACCTGAAGCAGTGGAGGCACGATCCTAGGGCCGATACAGAAAGGAGTCCTTTGAGTAGCAAAAAAATACTCCAACGGCATTTAGCACCGTGACCTTTAAACACTTCCACGGGCTGATTCAACCCGAGTAGAGAAAACACTTCGGGTGAGGCAGGGCTCAATGTAAATCTGTTGTGAATCACGCTGTTGTGATGCTGTCCGCTGCATTACGCGGTCTCCCAGTCCCATGCACTTGAGTTCTGGGCAGATAAACATCATTTGTCATTTAGCAAGACAAATTAAACAGTTGGGAGGGTCCATTGCAGTTGCCTACAAATGCTTGGATAAGTGTTGAAGAAGAAAAGGCCTACCATGCAAGAGACCTAAAGCATCGTTTCACTGTTAGTTTCTGTTGGTTATTTTTTCTGAAGTATTAAAAATCCCAGCTTTTGAGGAGGTTTGGTGTGGAAATGCATTTTACCCACCCTCCCTGCAAAGTTGTGTTGTTTTCCAGGAAGCAGTTGAATGCCCTCCAGCCCGGTGGCTTTCCCAGTATCACTTCCCTCCAGCCCAAATGATAACCAGTTGTACCATCAAACAGGAAAAACCAGGCTCAAGTGAGGCCGAGACATAACTGTAAGATGGGCTGGTTATATCAACCAGCACCCAGGACTGAATGCTTCCTGGGCGGTAGTTTGTGCAAACCCTGGGGAAAAATCCTAGCCCAGCTCCTGTATTGACCTCCTGCGGCTGTCTGGAAAGAACCGGGTATTGTGTCTATGTATACATCCATGTTATAGGGGGATTTTGTATTTCTACTGAACTGTGTGGTTTACTCAGTCAGTTGACACCTGTATCGCTCTACTCAGAAGTACTGACTGTCACAAAACCAAGAAATACTGTGCAAAAGCAAATAGATCGTGCTGTGTCGTGTTCACTAGCTGTGTCTTGCGCTTGACGGGGCAAATCTCGGCAACTGTTGGACTGGAGGACTTTGGAGTAACTTCGTAGTTTCTTGTGAGGTTCACAGGCTTGGCTAGGTGTTAGGGTAACAGTACCGTTCCTCACTCTCTCCCCCCTTTATCTTTCACCTCTGGAAGTCCTACACTGCAGGCTTGCACCCATGTTACTTCTTAACAAATAAGCATCCAACAATGTTTTGGGGGAAGCATGTCTATGGGACGCAGAACTTCCTTGCAAGCAAAAACCTGGGAGAAATTAGGAAAGAAGTTCACCTCGAGCTCCCTTTGATTCCACCAGTGCTTCTCTTTGGGATTCAGGAAAACAGAGGTCCCAAATGTGTGCTCTCCTGGCAATTAAACATAAATTTTATGTGAGATCACGTACTCAAGCGGTCAAAGCTGGCAGCCTGTGCTCTGGTTCTCCAGCTGCTCCCGGCGGGAAGCCTCGGCCGTTGTAGTATTTCTCTACTTTTATATGTGGCACGCTGGCTTCCTCTGACACTAACAGGTTCCAGCTGTTTCCAGGTGTGCAGCTGAACAGTAATGCTCGCGTCTCAGCTTCAGACTACTGAACCTTCAGGCTTTCCAGCTAGGAATATAGCTAGTATACACATACTAAAAAGGGATTGGATGTAAACTTGTGTCATGGTTTAACCAGGACAACTTGCATCTTCATGCTTCTAGCAAAACTCTAGATATAATAATAGTCTCTCCGGACTTGGAAAAACAGGAGTGATACTTTCCTAGCTGACCATCCTTTTAATGCTGGCATGCTGGTAGAGTCAAGTGTCGCAGCATAGTTCAGCAGTGGGAGTCCTTCACAGTGCATAGTCCGCAGCCATGCTGGCTTTAGTTAGGACGTGTAGCTACGTTAATTCTCTTTCAGGCCATAAGCACAAGAAACGTGTGTTTTGGTTAACTCAGAAGTAACTCTGGTATTTTAGGCTGCTTGCAAAGTCAGGCCGATGTGCTCTAGCGGTTGTATCTGCTAAGGTTTCCAGGTGTATTTGCAAAGAAGGGTCCTATAATGTATCTGAAGGAAAGGCTGGGCTTTAGAGCCCAAAGCAGGGCAGCGTACAACATACGCAATTCGTCAGACTAACAAAGGGCAGCCTCCACTTGGTGCTGCTCGGAGGGATGCCCCTTGTAAGACAGGATCAGGCACCCGTGTGATCCATAAGCCTGCTGTGTTTGATGTGCAGAGCAAGAGTTGGTCTGGAGGATGATGCCAGCTTTTGAAGAGCAGTGCAAAAGCTTCTGGCCTGCGTGTTGCCCCGGTGCCCTCCTGCCTCCGTGTTTTCAGTCACAGAAGTACTTTGCCTACACAGCAACACGCACCTTGCTTCCATTCCCTGTAACTGGGGGACACCTCTAAATGCGTTGGTGGATGGTGGAGCTGTACAGGAGTGTCCCTTTCCTTCTGGTTTGCTCTCCAGCCTTCTCTTTCCACCCACAGATGGTCCTGGGCACTTTTTCCTGTTGGGAGTGCTCTGTCCTTCCATGGCAATGCCTTGGCCGCAGGCTATTTTCCTTTCCCACGCTGTAGGCTTCAGCCAGTCCCCCAGCAATGCAAGAAAAAGCAAGTTTTCTGTCTACATCTCCTCTTCCTCATCTTTCGGGGCGATTGCCGCTCAGTGCCGCAGTCTTCCTCCATCCCCCCTCAAACGAAGGTCCCTTCGCGTTGCTGCACGGTCTGTAGGGTCTAACCTGCATTTCTAGATTTCCAGGATGCCTCCGTACCTCTTCCCACCCAAAAACCTACCCTAAACTTTGCTTTGCTGCAGAACATCAAGACAAGCCAGTTCCACAGGTTGCTACTGCTTTTGCCTGGGAATTGAGCAAAGAGCACCAAGTTGCGTGTTTTGGGAGAGGAGGAAGCCCTCTTCCCTCATCTCTTTCCTTCCCTTTTTCCTTCTCCAGGTCCGAGTTTCCTCTGTTCATTCCCACCCCGACACCCGGTCGCTCGGTCCTTCTCAGCTGCGTCCCATCTCCGTGCCCTCTCCTTGGGGTACCCCGGTCTTTGTGCAGCACCCGCCTGTGCTCGGGTCTGATGACACCGGGCAATGTGGTGGCACTGGCCAGCTCCAGTTTTATCGCTCCTCCACCGCTGACAAAAATGGCAAACTGGGAAAAAATTGCAAGCGGGTGGTTCAGAAATACTTTGGAAAATTGCTTTTCTTAAGGGAGGGCAGTGGAAAAAAACCCAACCCTCCGTGATGAGAGCGGTCACATGTAACACCTCCAAAGCTGTTAAAATTTTTCCTGTACTGTCGGTCAGCTTTGACTGTCATCTTCTGCCTGTGACCTGGACGTTTGGGTGGATTCCCAGTACAAAAATCTCCCTTCCCACTCCATTTTTCCCTGCTCAGCTGGTGTCTGCCGCTCTCTAGTGGTGCTGAGCTCTGAGCCTCCCTGGGAGCCCTGCTTTCCACCAGCTTTTCACATAACTGCTGAATACGGACACATGTGCAGGCGCTGGAAAGGGCTCGGGGGAAGTTTCGGTGTCTGTTTGTCTGTATGTCCGCTCCTGTCCATGCATCCGCCACCGGACCCTGCGCACAATGAGTTAGTTACTGGGCTCCCTATCTCACCCAGTATAGCCATTCTGAGGGTCTTTTCTCAAACCAGATTAAATGTCTTCCTATGAGAAGGGCAAAAAAATATTCTGGGTATCAGTATGTGTGTCGCACAAACTGTTTAGCTACCATAGCTGTGCCTTGAGACCGGTGCAATGGAATAATACAGCTCTGAAACTAAAGGAGAAGGCTTTTTTTTTTTTTTTTTTTTTTTCCTGACTTGCCGTACATGAATCCTGTGGTGTCACTGCAAAGTGAGAACCTAGCTGGTGCTTTTTTTTTACGGAGCTAGCTTCTGCCGTGGCAAGTCTGAATCCTGTATCTACACGATGCGGGCATTTAAGCTGCCCACATTCCCCAGTCCCATGCTCAGAGGCAGAAGGAAAGTCCCTCATTTTGTTACGCTAAGGTGATATTTTATGTGGACGTGTTATGTTGGGGAAATGTCTTTCCAAGCACCTCCCTTGTATATCACCTCTGCCTTCCACACAGCCCAAACTGCCGGGTGAAATACCCACTACTACTGCCACCGAGACCATTGATATCCAGTTAGATGTCCTCAGCAAATACTGTAGGAAAGAAAATCCCCTGTCCGGGAGAGGAAAAACCCTTTCTAGCCTTAACGACCTTCTGCTCCGGCTCACTATTTCCAGTTACTGCAGCTTGGATGCTTGTTCTGCATCAGCGAAGGGGAAAGCTTTGGGGAGACCTCGTTGTCTAGGGTGAGCACAAGAAGGGGTTTCACTCCGTCCGGTAGCCCATTCATCAAACAGGAGGTTGGATTTTTGTCAGCTGAAATTCAGACCCTTAAATCCCCAAGCCGCCTCAGTGGCTCCTCACTGTCTCCCAGTGGATGTATATATAAATCAAGGAGAAAGGGCGTAACGCCGGGATCTGACTTACCGTTCCTTGATTCGTTTTGCTATTTAAAAGTAAAGTCGCAACTTCAGAGGTGAAAAAGGAGTATAAGCAGCACCTCATTGGAATAATAAAATAAATAAGTAAATAAAATTTCATTTAAATCAACTTGCTAGCAAACAGTACTCCCAAGTACAAATCTGAAATACCAATCTGAAATACAGCGCCAAACTTGATTTGAGTCCCAATCCCGTTTGTCTGATGCCAGAACAACACGCAACAGATGACCTCACTTCATTGGAAAACGCACTTTAATACAGGACCATAATCAGATAGATTTGGGGAGGGTCAGCTTGGATCACGTCACAGTCCTCCTCATCTGTGATACTTCTCTAAAGTGAAGCACAAATGTTATAGCCCTTTGGCGATTTTGCTTCTTTACTGTGGTTTGAACAAGGAAAAAGAGACCCTAGACGTTAAAAAAAAAAAAAGAAGAAAAATTTCTGTGTTTGTCAAAGTAGTTGATGTGTTAAAGAATCCACGTTTTCTACAGGATATTCGTTGTAGTTTTCTTCCAAGCAATCTGTGCGTCTTCCTTGGGGGACCAGCAAACTAAGGAAAGGAAAAGGTTGCTTACTGACAAATCCAGGTGCAGGGGAGGGCAGGAGTTTATCTTGTGTATGATTCACAGAGGGTATTTGGCAGGAAAGAAAAAGATAAATATTTATAGAAACAAATGAAAGCAAGTTTCCCTCAGATATCAGTTATGTCAAACTGATGTTCCCTCAATTAGGAAGCCAGTGAGATTTAATAATTTTTTTTTTTTTTTTTTTTCTTCAAGAAAGGGTTTTCCCCCGGTTGGGAGCCTCTCTGCAAAGCCGGTGCCGGTGTCTTCGTTACACCCCAAGGCACCAGGAGATGTCGGGGTGTGCACACTCGCTCGCTGGCTGTGGCTTAGCACCCTCTGGCCCTGGATGCTCCCACCCTGCACCCAGCTCAGCCCATCACACCTTCGATAATTTTTTTTTTTTTTTTTTTTTGTCCAATCCAGCCTGCAGCAGGTGGTTTGCTGATGTACTGGCTTGCTGCTTGCTTTGGACAAAAAATGAACAGGTTCAAGTGACTGAATAGCAGGGTCACTTGTTTAATAAAGGTGTTTCAAGATGTCTTTTTTTTTTTTTTTTTCTTTTTTCCTTCTGAGCCCTGGAAAATAACCTGCGCAAGTACCCATGTAGTCAAAAAAGGTATTTCGAACTGTGTCATGTTCAGTGCTTGCCTTTGCCTCCAGACCTTTGTAAGTGTGCCTTTTTTCTGTTTTATATGGATGGTTTTATGAGACTGGAGACACACAACGTGTCTAAATGCCTTGTTAAGCCTTCAAGTAGGCAGCAGGGCTATAATGGTGTAAAGGATAGAGCAAAACTAAAGGGTTTCATCTGCAGTGCTCAGCAGACGCTGCACTTCTTTCTGCTTTCTATCACTGAACCTCTAAATAAGATTTTAACGTTGCATTGACCCTATTAGCATCTTTGTTTTGCAACGCCACGCGTGTTCAGCCGTAAATGCATGCCTTCTCGGAAAGACATGTATTATCATGTCAGCGCCAGCCATCCGTGTGTTTCAGTCTGGAAAGGGCTGGCACGGCTGCTGGGAAGCACGCGCTTCCGAAGGGTATGTCCTATACTCTGACTGCAGTCCGGTGCAGCCTGGTGCCCCTTTGGTTTTGAAGGTCTGACCAGTTTCTCTGGCTCCTTCCAATATTTTGACTTCTCAACTCAGCTGTCTTCCTTCTTTTTCTTAGATGGGGGTTGGAATTAGGAGCTATTCCTGTTAGGCGTTGGGTTTAAGTCAACTATAGTGATTATATACCCCCAAATGCAAAGAATTTGTGTTTCCCTGTAGGTTTTAAAAATCACTCTCAGATCATTTCTAAGCTGTTATGATGATCACTGACCCTTCATCACCTCGGGTTCTCCAGTACTGCGCAAGGCACGATCTTCTCGTACATGCAGATGCCTGTGCTGACTCAAAGTAAACATCTCCGTTCACGATGGACTGTGTCTTGCAGAAGTTTAAGGCAAAGCCGTAGGACAAGCCATCGGGTTTTTCTTTATTTGCGTGGATTTCTACGGTGGGAATGAACCTCAAAAAACCCGGAACGTGCCTCATGGAATGCTCCTCCTTGAGCAGCCCGTAGTGGCAGAATTAGTGGCGCGGGTCTATTACCACAGCCTGTGCGCCTTTCCTCCACGCAGTCAGGGTGTGCGTGGTCTCGCTGCCAGGTATTTTGCAACTGGTTGCTTTGCCTTTCCCCAGAAGCTAATCCGGTCCTTTGTACATCGTGGGCTTTTCATACTCTGAATAGCAATGCCTCTTCCTTCCTGTCGTAAAAATATAGTGGTGTTCAAAAGTGGGATTAACGTGGCAATTATAAAGAGGGATAGCTGAATTCTCCTGCAGGGTTGTGGCAAATAGATGGATTGGTTCTTGTAGTACCCACGCCGTTATTCAGCTTACTAATGTTCCCCCCCCCATCTCTTCCACCACATCCACGGGACAGAGAAAACCTGTGCTCCCTCTCGCTGCGGGTGCCCCGCTCTCCCTTTTTTCTGGTGCAGCATGTTTCTGAAAGAAGAAACAGTCTGGGGCTCGCTACGATGAGGCAATTTGGGCTGAACCGGTCTTAGGGTGCATTTACATTAGTGTTTCGGTTTGGATCACTAGGGTTGGGTGGCTGGGTTGGTTTTTTTGTTGTTTTGGAGGGGTGGGGTTTTTTTTTTTTTTTTTTTCTTTGTTGGACCAAACATCCCCAGCATCCCCGCTCACAATGCTGTGCTTCATCCGATGGGGTGGTCTTCACGGGCATGAACTCGGTTCCCTTCTGGTAAAACTAAGCGGGACGACAAAGCACAGCAGACGTGGGCCAGCCTCCAGTGGGTGTTTGGTCTACGAAACTGGACTAGGCTGGGTCAAGAATGAAAACGAAAAAGCCCCCCCTGATGCGTGCATAGAGTCTGGGTGCCCGGTCTTCACACTGGTCAATGCTTTGCGGGTGTCGTGTTGGTCCAGGCTACTTGCCGATGTAGATGGGACTGGAACGGCCCTTTCTGACCTGAAGGGAATAAATCGCCGTGCTGAGAGGAGCATGGAAGGAGGAGGAGAGTAGTAACGAATCCTTTCTGGATCGCTGGGAAATGAACAGTGGGAGAAAAATTTAAGTGGAATACCTTTCTTCTTCAGGCTGAGATCAAGCCAGGAGCTTTCCTCTCTAGATCAGCTTCCTTGGTGCGTACCCCCGAAAAATCGGTCCGGTTGGGTAAAAACTGCTTTTCCCCGGTTTTCCGTTTGCACATGGCTAGCAGGGGTAGGAAACTTCAGGTTTGGGATGGGAAACCTTTCTCACACAACAAAACTTCAAGCCAGGAGATGCTCTAGTCTGTGCTTGCGAGAGGCAGTCACCCCAGCTGCGGGAAGGTGGGGTATGAAAGGGAGGGGGGGATGCACAAATAGCTTCAGGGACATTCTGGATCCAACCCAAGGCTGCGCCCTGCGATAGATGTGACTTTTTAGGCCTTATTAGTTTTCAGGGTGTGTTTTGTAAGCGACAACTGAGATAAAAGCTGAGGAAAGATCAAAGCAGATTTCATGGTTTCTATGGGTTTATGCTTCTTGGTTTCACTTTCCAGTATCTCCCTAAGCCTTTCTTCTCTCCCTGCATGCTGGCCTTTCATCTGCCTCCCCGTTTCCACCCGGCAGGCGAGAGCTTGCTGACCTTCCAGCCTTGAGCATGACTTGTGAGGTCGACCAGCCTTTCTTTCATCCCCCCAAACCTGAAGCGATGTTGGATTATTTTAGCCGCGAGACAACTCCTTTCAGTATTGATTCTCTTAGCTGGTGAGATTTACGTCCTTTGCAGAAGTTGGGCTTGAGTTTCTACTTCCCTGTCGAGAGCATCTCCGGGTAGCTGCGTTGGCAGCACGCGCAAGGCTCTGATGCTCGAAGTGCTGATTCAGGGGTGCTGGGTCCAAGAGAAACGGTTGAGAAGGGGCTTTCCAGGGGCAGGGGGGGCCGCTCGTCTCCCCAAAAGACATTCGTATTGCAGCGACATGGTTCCTTCTCGGTGGAGACCTGGATTTCCCCTCTTTACCACGTGCACTTCTACTCGCTGCTAGAGAACAGTCGCTCGTGGCTCGCCTTTTTTTTTTTAATATAACTACTCCTACGGTGGCTTGCGGGTGAAATGTGGGGAAAGCATCTTCCCCAAGGAGAAGAGGTGGGGAGACATCTGGCAAAAAGAGGATGTGGGAAGGCCTCGAAACATTAAGTGGACACTAATGAAAGTAACGACTCTAGGTGTAAACCCAAGTCTGGTGGTCGAGGTTGAGTCCGTTCCTGGTATGTTAGGGTATGAAGTGCCTCGTGGCAGAAGCGATATACTCCAGTGCGTTGTGCGGCACCGGGGTTGGGACCCCAGCCAGAAACATCATCCCCCAGTAGCTTGGGAGGGGAGGCTGGATGGGGCTGGCACGCAGCGGTCCTTCCCGCAGCCGTGGCTGGATGTGACCGAGATGTCCCGGGAGGTGGGACTTCCCCACTCCCCATGCGTAATCCCATCCCCTCAGCCATCTCGCACGTATCTCAACCTTCTCCTTCCCCACGAACTTTTAATAGCCGAGTAGCCTCCCACCCCTCGCAGACTCCCGTGACCCTCAGCAGTGATTAACCCTGGCAGGATGGCAACCGTAGGCCAGTGGGCCTAGGACTTGGAGAGGCATCTGTAGACATGACAGGCAGAAATGCTCGTCGGACGGGGCTAGTGAGGCTCTCAAAGGTAGCTGGGCACGTCCTTCTCCTTTGGCCGTGTCACTTAAACTGTACCAGCTCTATAGAGCAGATCTTGGTGTAGGTAGCTGTGCATTGCGAGGACTAGTGCTCGGGTGGCTTCTCTGCGTCTCTTCGCTTCAGAGCGGGACTGTGGCTCATCTTCTGGTCCATTTAGCTGGTCATCCTGCCTTGCTGGCTTCCCGTCCTCTAGGTAGGTCATCCTAGGCTGTGAATGCACAAGGCTGGGATCCCTGTGTGCAATTCCCACTTGGAGAGGTGGGTCCTGTGGGCAACGGGGATTTGCAAACCCTTCATCTAGCTTCTGTCACGTTCGGGTTACTTAATCAGCCTGGACCTCATCAGGCGAGACCCTGCTTTGAGGTGGGGAGCTGGACCTCATGCGTGGTTGGTGAACTTTGCAAGTAGGGAGGACATTACTCGGTCAGATGGGAAATGTCAAGCTACTGCAAGCACAAGATCTGTAAATACCGCTTTGAATGGGTGGAAAACAGCGGAGACAAAGGTCATATATGCCGTGGCAATCAAACTCAGATAGTCTGGAAAGAGATGACTTTTGTTGGGAAATGAGTCATTAACATACGTGTGAAGCGGAGA
This sequence comes from Harpia harpyja, assembly GCF_026419915.1. Taxonomy (NCBI): domain Eukaryota; kingdom Metazoa; phylum Chordata; class Aves; order Accipitriformes; family Accipitridae; genus Harpia; species Harpia harpyja. The sequence continues at coordinate 3,012,417 of NC_068941.1, forward strand.
CGTGCCACTAGACATCAAGGAGGTTGGTTGTTGTGGTTGAGGAAGCTTGTGTCAAGCTAGAAAAAAGCAAGAGGCGCTACGTTTCTGAAGATGAGTTACTGTCTTCTGACTTAACCAGTAGAAAAAGGGTCAAGACCGTCTAGCTCTACCAGAAATAATAGTTATGGGTTATTCTGCAAGCCAAATAACATGGACACAGCTTAATTACTGACTCAACTAAAATGGAAACCACTAATATTTGGAAAAAAACCAAAAAAAAAAAAAATACCACTTTAAGCAAGCCTGCCAGCTTCTAGCTGCATTTATCAAGATGTCAAACTCTGAGGAGAAGGGGAGGAGACCTTGCCATAATGCTCTTTGGGAGGTTGGTGGCAGGACTGTTGCTTAGTGTTTGCCGAAATAAATTACCCAAATAGGATGTAATTCAGCTCAAGCAATTAAGATCTGCCTTCAGGAGGCGGGTCTCTCAGGTACAGAGGGGAAACATGCTTGCGTACCAGCACCTTGGCCTTTGTGGCATTTTTGGCACCTCTTTCCTCCTTGTCATGAGCAGAAAGGTCCAACGGTAAAAGCTCGCCTGAATCCTTCCGTATCGTGGCAGTACCCCGCGTCTAATACCTTTTTCCAGGCACCCAGCTAGAGGTGCAATTGTTGACACAGATGCAGAAGACAGCTAAAACCTTGAGCTGCCGCAGCGATGTGCTCGATACCCGGCCTCCCACCGGCACCGTGGGCTCGGCTGGATCGTCGGCGCTGCAGGACGAGCAGGCGATGTAACCCTGCCGCTCTGATTCAGCTTTTTCTCTTTAGCACCCGTTGCGTAAGTCTCCTGAAGCGCTGGAGCATCCTCACCGGCATTGCAGCATCCTCTTTCTATTCCAGGCAAAGGCGCTGGGCGGTTGCGGGGGCCGCCTTTGAGTATGGCAACTTCCCATCTTGCGAAGCGCAGGCTAGGTCTAGCTTGGGGGAGTTTCCAGGAGCACGTTTTGGTCTAGCCATTGTAATTTAGACCTGGACCAATTCTTCGCTCGCCCAAGAATGAAGTGCTAAAAGCATGAGACCTTCCTCCCAGCCGGCGGAGACGCGGAGGACGTCGGCTTGAAGTCTCACCAACTCTACAACAAGAGCAGCAGGGCCATGTCAACAGGCACGTCTCGCTTATAATGTGCCGGCTTGCAATTTATTGGCTCCCTTCCCTGTCGCAGCCTGACTTCGTTTCAACTCATCATCGTCTTCCTCCCGCGCCGGGGGGGGTCGAGTCGTCACCGTCGCACGAAGCCCCTATGCAAATTGCTAACGGCGTTCGCTCGGCAGCACCTGCAGCGTCTAGACCGGTTCCTGCACCCCCATGCAAATGTGCGGAGACGGAGCCCAGACCTGCGGCCGAGCCACCGACACTTTTTGGTAAAGCTCTTGGGTTTCGTTCCCGCTTCGCCTTTTTTCGTGCCAGGCAGCACAGAGCTTTCTGCTTTTCCGCCGTGCCTTTTGAGGAATAACGCTGCTTCTCTGCTTCGCGTTGGGTTCATTTCGGATTAACTCGTATTTGAAACAAAGCGAGAGCTTCAGGCGGAGAAGTGCGGGGGTGCCGGGGTATTTCTCCAGCGTGCTTTTCTAGCAGCAAGTGCAAATTAGCACAGCGGTCCGGGGATTTTCTCCTCCGCTTGCTTGGTACCATTTGCATCTCTGGGGTGGACGGAGTGTCCCAGAAACTGTCCCTGCTCTGGGGTCACGCTCTGACATGTTGCTGAACGTGTACCACTGCTTTCCCTTTGGCAGAAAGCACCCCGTTGCTGCTCTGCAGAGGTCCTATGGCTCAGGATTGACCGGGGAGGCAGGCATATCGAATTCACATTTCTTCAAAGTTTTTTAAAATTTCTCTCACGCCGATCGAGCTTTTGTTCTTGCTCTGAGCTTTTCCCCTTCCTCCTTATCCATCCCCTTTCAAAGCTCCCTCTTACTGTATTATTCCCTTTCTTTAGCCCTCAAGCAGACCAAATACTTGAGCCCTACTTTTAAAGATGCCCACAGTAGGTTTTTTCAGCCGCTTGCAGATATGCAGAGCAGAGGTGTCATCACACCGCTCTGGTATCTCCAAAAATGAGCCAAAAATGAATTTTTGTCCCCATGCCACGTCACCAGCAAGCCTGTGCACCTTCGCTCGAAGACAGCAAGTGACAGCGAGCTCGATAGCTGGTTTGAACAACCTGATTTTGGACTGATTTCGTTAGGCTTTGGCTAATTCTGGTGCTCTCGTGTGGAAATTTCACTTCTATACCTGGCGTCTGCTGCAGTAAGGACCGTCTGTTTTGTATCTGAGTACAAATAAAACTCCACTGAGTTGGTAGCCACCAGCACAGGGCCTGGGAGATCCACACGTCCTGGTCAGTCATTCCCTTCCCCTGGGCTGTACCCTCGCATCGGTGTTATTTTTTGCAGATTTGGGCTATTCATATTTTGGAGGAAAGGAAGGCCAGTTGTATAAAGGGAGCAATTCTTCTTAAAATGCAGCCAGGAGAAGGGACATCAGGGGAAAAAAAGGGCTAAAGAAGTTCTTTTCGTATGTGCATAAATGAACACAGGCTGGTTGGGAACATAGTTTTGAGGTGTAGGAGGCACGAGGGGATGGAGAACATCCCAGTAGGGCTGGCAGGAGCCCTGGGCTGGAAACTGGGCACCGCACGAAGCAGCCAAGACACACTTTTGTATGATAAGAGAGAAACCAACGCTGTGCTCTGGTCCTGGGTGCCTTTGCCTGGGTTTTCATGCAGTGCTGAACTGGTTGTCGCTGAAATAGGTGTGGGTGCAGCTCTCCCTCAGGTTTTGGCAGGAGGCATCGTTATCTTAGAAGCAGATGATGGACCACAAACCACAGTGGTGTCAATTCACTGCAGTTGGGGTTTTGGGGGGGGGGTAATTATAAAAAAAAAACCAAACCAAGCAACAGTTTTTTATCTCTCCCGCAAGGAGCGCTGGGTGAGTTGTGGAGAAAGGAGAGGTGTGCTGAAAGTTCACTTTCTCTCAAAACAAACCTAGTGGTTTCAGCGTGGCCGAGAGGTTTGCCTGCTGCGGATGTCTCCAACGCAGCCTCTTGCAAATCCTTACGCGCTTGCTGGTGGAGCACGCAGGTCCTCGCTGAAGGGCAGGAGAGCCGGCATCTCCATGGCATTTACATCAGGGCTGGGTTTCTGCCCATCCTGCTCAAACATGGAAAAGGGTTTTTGTTTTTTGGGTTTTTTTCCTCCTGCTCCGCTTAGCTCAGGCCATTTTCTACTCTTCTTGGAAGCTGCCTTGTTACAGACCAAGTTCTCGCTCCATCCCTGGCTCCTGTGTTTGTTGATGCTGTGACAGGTTTTCCATGCTCATCTTCCAGAGGGGGCTCAGGCATGTAAAACCTCCAGTTTCCGTCTGCCAAAGAGCATGAGCTCTCTTCTGCTTTCCACACATGGCTCACCTACCTCCTCTCTCATTTCCCATCACCTATTTTTCAGTGTCTTCAAGGAAATGTTTGACCTCGCTCAACTAACTTGAGGCTTTCTATGGGTTGCTGCCACTACATGACGTGGTTTTAAGCAGTTTAATGTCTGTAGAAGCACAGCAAAGCCAGGCAGCGGAGCACTTCTTTCCTGCCATGGTCCTGGCCTTTGGGAGGTATTTGCACCACGTTTTTGTGGGCCTCTGATTTAGGTACCGTGGGAAGGATGTCTGGAGGATTCAGTGGGTGTAAAAAAAATTTAAAACATCTGCTAAACATAACAGAAATAAAAAATGACTCAAATCAAACTCTTCCCTGCAAAAGTATAGCTGCTGCAGAAAATACAGAAGCTGTTAGGATATTTCTAACACGTTTCAGTTGATGCTGGCCTGGATAAGTCCACAGATCAACATGTGAGGGCCACTCTTCTGAATTACTGGCATCCAGGAAGCGGTTAGCTTACATATAGTCGCAGGCTAGGTCCTCACCCTCCTTCTCCCTTTTCAGAATTACCACTCAGCATGCACAAATATTAGCTGCCCGCAATAACTGCAAGCTTTTCCTTCCTGAGAAAACACCACAATGTTTATCAATATCCATGTTAGTCATACATCAAAACCACAGTGACTACTACCAAGACAATTCAGAAACCCTGGGATTACAGCATCTCAGTCAAGTTCTCCATTCTCGCCGCGTCCGCATTTATTTCACCTTTCCTACCCGAAGCAGAAACTTGTAGCAGCTTGAGGACCAGCTAGGCAAATGCACGTCTTCTGGGGCCATGTGGCGGGGATTCACCAAACTACCCCAGTGTCCTGGGGGAAACCCAAGCGCGTGGCTTCAGGGATGGAGCCAGAGCTGGGCTTCACTATGAAAATCTGCCTCTAGGTATGAATCAAGAGGGTGCGCCTGAAAGGGAACCGCCGGTTATGCTCCGTTCATCTTCGTAGCCGTGTAGACCATGACTGCCATGCCAACCCCAGCACCCGAAACCGCAGAGCTGAGCCCGCGCTTCGAACCGTCTTTCCAGAAGCACCCATGGGCCAGGCCAAGGACGCTGTTGGGTGGCACTGCCTGCCCAAAGGATGCCCTGATGGCTGCCGCTTCTCTGCAGCCCCAGGGTGAGCGTGTTATTTTTGTCCCGGCAGCGTTGACTTCTCCTCCTTGGAAGGGAGCTGCTGCCGAGGCCACCTCTGCGGAGGAGACAACTTTCTCCGTGCTCGCAATGAAGAAGAGGCCCTCCCGTCCTCCCCCCGAGGGACGTGGGGGTTTCATCCTGGGTACAAAGTGAGTTAACGATCACCACGACGGTCGTGGAAGAAGTGTTGCGAGGACAGGCATAAAGCAACGTACCAGCACAAAGCAGCACATCCTTAGAGGAGACAACCTCGGTGAAAGCACCTGGAATCTTGCATAGGTCTGGGGGCAAACATTTACCCTAGGCTAAAACTGAGGTCACTGTGGCCGAACTGATGACCCAGGACCCCTCTAAAGCCGCCTCTCTAAATCCATCCAGCCAAAACACGCTTCTGTAGCTCCTACTTCTTTCCAGGGTAGCCGGGAGATGGACACCTGCCCTGTAGCCACAGATCTGGGGCGTGATCTCACTGATGAGTTATCTTGGTCTGCCCGCTGCATGTCTCCCAGGGGTAACTTCTTCCCGTACCAGTTTTCCTAAGCACTGCCAGCGCTGGTGTTGGTTTTCTTCAGTCGTGGAAGAGCCACGCTTGGGGCACCGGCGGTGTGCCCCGACTCCGTCCTCTCCACCATGCAGCTCTGGGGAAAGTTGCTTTCAGTTCTCCCTGTTTTCCCCAGCTGTAAAAGCAGGATCATTTTAGAAGTCATGAACTTCAGAAACAGCTTGAAACTTTTTTTAGTGCCTCCGTAGCACTTTGAGTAGGTGACCGGTCATGTCTCCTGGTAAACGGCTGCCTTCCCCACCGTCTTGCAGACTTTTGTTTGAAGAGACCCCTGCCATGACCCAGCAAAACCACTTAAACCAGTCTTAGGTTGGGCTCCTTCTAATAACTCTCTGCTAGGAAATTGAAAACTCTGAAAGTATTGAACAAAACCCGGTTTTAAAGCCATCTCCTTTTCCGCTGCCATAGCAGCAAGGCTCTCATTCCCTCCGTAGGACTTTGGGAATAGCTCATGGAAATTCTCCCTGGCCTCTCTGCGACCCTGATGTACAGGGAGTTAAACTCCTCGCTTGTCCGCTTTTGACCTTGATCTCTTGACCAAGATCTTCACAAGACTTTTGGACCTATCTTGGAGGAAAAAAGACTCTTTAAGAGAAAGATAAGTAGCTTACAGTTTGAGTGGAAGACTTTTTTTTTTTTTTTTTTATTAGTTTACCATTTTGTTACTATATAAAATGCTGATGTGATTTGAAAGCTCCGAATTACAACGTTATCACGCAACCACAACATTTTTCTTCTGCCCTCTTCCTTCCTCCTTGCCTCGCAATCGTGGCCATGTGTCCCCTTCCCCTTTTGCTTCCCGGCTGGTGAACTTGCCTTATTCAGGCCAGTCCCTGTCCCACCAAAACCCGAGAGCGTGGGGTGCTGGTGCGGCCGTCGCCTTGCGGCGGTGGCCCTTGAATATCCCGTGTGAGAGCCCAAGGTGTCGGCATTACAGGACTGACCCCTTGCGTGCCGAAACGCGTCACTTCAGTCCTTCGACGGCTCATTTTGAAAGAAACCCCAGAGACGCTGGGAAATGTGTGGAGGAACAAGCACCAGGCAATGGTCCCCCAAAATGGGCAGGCGTATCTCCGTGTGTGTAAGGCCCGGAGGATGCCGCGTTGCCAGAATAAAGCCTTAAAGCCTTGTGGGCACGTGGCTCTGCGGCATTGTAAGGATGTGCCTGGTCCGACGTCCCTTTTTATACGCTCCTACGGTTTCTCAGTGCTACGTAACACGTCTACTTTGGTGTCAGTAGTTTGCCCGCTCCCGTTTGTTTGTCCCTGCCGTGAATGATGGAGAACTGGCTCACGAACCACAGAGCACACTGCGCCTCTGAGCTGATAACGTAATAAAAGCTGCTTTTTCCCGAAACGGTAGGCAGGCAGGACGCGTCTAACTAAGCCCAGACTATTTCAGGTCTGAAGTGCTGTAACAGGCTACTAAATGGGGCCAAATAGGAGGACCCCTGAAGCTACCCCTGGTGCCGCCCCACGGCTCCTTGCGGATCCAAACGGGGATTTGATCCCTGCGTTATCGAAGGGCACTCTGGACGTAACGTAGAGAGATGTTCGCAAGGGAAACGGTGGGGCTGTAGCCCCTCTCCCTCCAGTCCCAGCGCCGCACGGGGACGGCTCGGGTCTCACCCTCGCAAATCCCCGAGTCCATCCCAGCTCCGTTGCTTTTCCTGCTGCCGTTCTCTGGCATCCATCTGTGTTTTACTCCCAGGCCGCTGGTACCCAGAAGGTCGCTGCTGATAAATGGGCGCATCAGCACTTAGTCACAAATGTGCAGAGATGTGGGAATAGCTTGCTTTTTACTGATGCAAGAGATGACTGGTACCGTAGCATTTCCTGGGTGTTTTACTCGTACAGCGAAGTGCTGGATTTGAAGGCTCTGAGTGGAAACATATAGCAGAGATCTTGATTATTTTTCCCCGGTACGGTGCTAGGCATTTTTGCTGATGTAAGAGATAGCAAAAATAGCGTGGGGGAATTATAGCCCTAAGAAAGAAATATGTAAATATCTGAGTGCATTAAAAAACCCCTGCTTAGCCGGGGTTTGCGCTCCGATTTTATGCTGGACTCTTTTTGTGGTCGAGGGGTAAATGCTGAAGGGAACAAAAGGCGATGTTTGTACAGACGCAGCTAATGAGAAACAGGGTGTGGGGAAGATTACGCAGGGAATCCAAATATGCACTCGATTCCAAGGGCTGGTTTTAATCAATAATATCGTAAATTCAGTTTCTGACACGGCTGCGGGGAGCATCCGAGAAATTACGTCACCTCTTCACGGTCCGCTGGTCAGATGTGACTGCTGAAGTTTGAATCTTGCTGCTTGTGTCAGAGCGTGACCCTCCCAAATAAATAGGGGTGTTTCTTCACCCGGTTCCTCAGACCGTCTCTGGGGGCTGAGCCTGTTGCGAGGATGCGAGCGCCGGTTGGGATGGGGACAGGAGCCCCCGTGCTCCCGTGGCGGCGGCTGCTGCTGCTGCTGCTTATGATGATGATGATGATGATGATGATGTCCCACTCAGCCCACGCAGGTGAGCTTCTGACATCTTTGCAGAGATACTCCACGGCTGTCAGCTCCCAGCCTGCTGTGGTCCTCGCCGTGGGCGGGCATCGCCTGCATCCTGCGCCGAAAGGGACCGGAGGAGACGGGGATTCCTCCTGGCCATTTAGCCCAGGGTTTTTCTCGTAGCCAAGGAAAGAGAGCGACCGTCTTCCTCTGTTAGGACCCGGTTCAGCTTTCAGGAGCTGTGTGAGAGCAGGGCACCGAGGTAGAGGCTCAGATAACAGTTTCTTACCGTGGTCTCTAAAGCGTTGTCAGTGAAAGCACGGGAAGGGACGGTTTCTTTGGTTCTCTAACAGATTCGGAGTTGCCGCATCTCTAAATAACACCGTTTGTCTCTAAGTTGCTACCTTCTCTCTTTCTCAGCCATCCTGGAGGTGAACGGAAACCTCAACTGTAGGTGCGTAAAGACAACTTCGGACTACATCAGTCCAAAGCGATACGAAAGCATTGAGATAAGACCTGTGGGAAGCACCTGCAGACGTACAGAAATCATGTAAGTGCTGCGGGTGCCTCGTGGGGCAGAAAGCTGCTTTCTCCTCCGGCTCCCGCAGAGCAGTGGGGCCACTGCTGCACCTTTTCTTCTGCAACCGCCCCGCTTTTCCCCTCTCTTTCTGAAAACTAAAGCTTTTCAAAAATGCCGGCAAGCTGGCTTACGCTTCGGGGCTGAGGAACACCAGGTCAACTCCAGTGGAGGAAAGGCAGCCGAGCCGACCTGCCAGAGATCCCCAGGACCTAAATGACCCTTTCCAGCAACGGAAAGCATGATTTCCCCATGCTGGTGCTGAGTGGGGAGCGTGCTGGTGGGGGGTGTTTGCAGTTTGGAGGAAGCATATCGTCGGACACCAAGGCAGGAGGAGCCATAAACAATTTTTCCGCTACCGATATGCAACGCTCCTGAGGGCAAACAGCATCTCGGGTCAAGCCCTTATCTCGTTACTCCTGTTCTGACTCGAGCAGCGGGTTAAGCAGAAGTGTAAGATTTCTTTAACCGCTGGGCGTTGATACATTTGTAAGTCTACAGAGAAAATTGTCTCTGAACACACTTCAAGCACGGTCTCCGCTCTGCACGGGAACATGTTGCATCTTGCTTTTTCCTGACCGTCCTGTGGCTTCCCTCTGTCGCTAGCAGCTTTCTGCGATCCGCTGGCACTGTAAATGAAAGCCGAGCCTTGCAGATCAGCTCGGGCCGCTCGAATCCCTGCCTTTGGAGAGGAGGGTGATGCTCACAAGCTCTCCTTGCGTTTCAGAATTAAATTAAAAACCCCAGGGAAAGTGTGCGTGAATCCTGACGCCCCTTGGGTAAAGAAACTGCTGAAGCGTATCGCTAGCACGTAAGTTGCTTTGTTGAAAAACCCTTTGGCTCGGGTGGCCCTGGACGGCATCCCGTCGCCTCTGCGGTCCTGGGGAGCGCCCGCGGGGACCGAGGGCTCTTGGGGGGGCTGCCGGGGGCCGAGGGACCCGCTCCCGAGGCGACGAGGGGTGAGACCTCGCTGTGCAAAGCAGCGTTCGGTCGTCGATGCTGCCGTCCGTGGGTTGTGCTCTCCCCAGCTTGTGCCTCTGAGAACATTTTGGCAAAAAAAAAAAAAAAAAATTATTGGGGGGTGGGAGGTTGGAAATGGCAGGAGCAGGGTTTGCTCATTGCGAGGGCAATAGCACGTCGGTGATCGGGTGGGAAAGCCGCCCTCCTCTTCGTCGTGCCCGGGTTTGCGACATAGCGTAGGGACGGCCGGGAGACGTCCCCGCGAGTGATGCCCACCCCGGGGAAACGGCGGCGATTTCCTTCAGTTGGGGCAGGAGCTTTCTCCCCCCTCCCCGGACCCGCTTTTCTCCGCGTTCACACGTTTCCCCTCCTTCTGCTTTTCGCAGGAAGAAAAAATAAGTTTCCTGCTAAGGAAGTGGACGCTCAGAGCCCCGAGACGGGCTGGCAGATGACGTGCAGGCGTGCAAACCTGGCCGCTCCTCACTTTGCCCTCGCTTCCCCCCCAATTTTCCCCAAAGCCCCACGTCCCGGCCCTGGCGTCGGCCGCTGCGGGGAGGGCGGCTCGCTGCTGAGCCCAGCCCCGCGGCAGGTTCGTGGGGGTGTTTTTTTTCCCCGCTGCGTTCGGTGCCTGGATCAGCGTGAATATGAACCCTTCGTTTATTTACTCGCCCATAGGCTGTGAAGCCTTTTTTTGGCAGGGGCCGCTCCCGTCTCTGTAGGAACGACTTCGCGACTCTTTCCGTGCGAAGCGCTCATCGACGGAGTGTGTGTCTGGGTTTTTTATTACGCAGCATGGCGTGTCCCGTCCTGAGAGCTCAAGTCAAATAAAATTCAGGTTGTTTTTTTTTCTTCTTCTGTTGTATTTTTCCCTGGATCTCCTAGCTTCGAAGAAACTCGGCAGAGCTTTGATAAACCCCACTGTTGTAGCCTTCCTGGAGCTGAATTTATCGTCATTTGCATCTGGCACTCTGGTATTGATGCTCTTTCACAGATATGCTGCAGGCATTAAAATGTGCATTTGAATATAGGTCAGGTGAGGCATTTCTGCTGTAGGTAGGGGAACGAGGGCAGCACCCAGGCGCATCTCAGGCACAACAAAAACCCCTTTTACGTGAAGGAATGAGACAAGGGCTGGAAAGTTTTGTCCAAGGCAGCGACAGTAGCCGGGATGCGTGTCCCAGCCCCGAACTGCCGGCAAGGGTCCGGCAGCCCCGGCCCAGCCGGCGGGAAGCAAAGCTCCATCCCGACATGAGCTGTTGTCTCCCGCGTGCTGATTTGAGGGCACGATGTTGCTGGCAGGGAGCCGGGGGATATAGCCAAATCCAAGCGCCGGCGTTCGTGACAGGGCTGGGGTTTTGCAGGCAGCCGTAAGGATTTTGAACGCAGTAAAGGCCAGTAAGGAAATATAGGGGATGGGTGCGAGGTCACTTGGCAGAGTTTAGGGATAATCGGCCACGGCGGGGGGAAAAGAGCAAAAGCAAATTCCACCAAAGCTGGGGCTGGGATGCACCTTGCAGGGGGGAAAATCTGGTTGCAGGAGAAATGAGTAATATCTGACGACGCAGAAGAGAAAAATAACCCCAGAAACCTCCAGGCTTGTGCGGCCACGTGGGGGAAAGCGTTGGGGGAAACGACCGATATATTTACAAGACCTGGCTTCGTAGGGAGGGGAAAACGGAGCTGGTTTCAGGAAGCCCGGGGCCTCCCACTAAACCCCGAGCTGTTTTTTACCAGCGGCGTTGCAATCTCAGCGAGCGCTGTCAGCAGGGAACGGAGACGGGCAAAAACCACCCCGACCCCCACCCCCGGGGCCTCCCGCCTGCGCCGCTTCACTTCTCCTATTTTCCGGCTCAAATAGAGGGGATGCTGCCGGGGCGAGGGATGGGGCCGGCATGGCTGCGTGGGTGGCCCTGCTCCTGGGGGTGCTGCTGGTGACCCACCGCCCCGGGGATGCAGGTGAGGTTCCCCGTGCCCCCACGCGTGGGGATGGAGGATGCTGGGGAAGGGCGTTGAGGTTTTCGGAGGCGGCATCCCGCTGCCGTCTCCGGGGCTTGAAGGTTCTTTTGCAAGCGGGGTCATCCCGGTGGCGTGGGGGGGGGGGGGGGGAGATGCATTGCCCGGAACGGGTTTTGGGGCTGGCAGCGGGTTTTGGGGCGATGCGTGAGCCGTGGCCGTGTGCTCCTTTAGCTCTTCTGGAAGCCAACGGCAACCTGAGCTGCCGCTGTGCCAAGACTACCAGGGCCTTCATCTCCCCGCGGAAATACAGCAGCATCGAGGTCTGGCCGGTGGGGAGCAGCTGCCGGCGCCTCGAGGTGGTGTAAGTGGCTCCGGGGGGGTACGAGCCCCCTCCACCCCCCCATCCTCCATGAATTATTTCAGTTTTGCGCTGTTTTTCCTTCCGGGAAGCGCAGGGGGGCTTGGCTGCTTGAGGCCCCCCCCCCCCCCGCTCCGCCCCACTGGAGGAGGGGGAAGCGACGTTGCCGAAACCCCGTGTGTTTTCTAGGATAAGGTTAAAAAGCCTGGAGAGGGTCTGCGTGGATCCTGACACCCCTTGGGTGAAGAAACTCCTGCAGGACCTCCCCAACCTGTAAGCCCTCCTCCACTCCACATCGCGCTCCCGACGGGACCAGTCGCATCCCCTGGGGACCAGTCGCATCCCCTGGGGACCAGACTTCACACGTTTCTCCTCCCCTTCTGCTTTTGGCAGGAGGAAGAAAGAGCCTCCCCACAGAGGAAGCTGCCACCGACGGGACGGCCAGATGTGCGGGGCCTGAAACTGGACCCCCCCCGTCTCTTCCCTCCATCCCACTGTCGCCTTGCCCCGGTGCAAGGAGGGGAGCTGCGTGATGCCCCGAGCCCCTTTTGCCTTTGCGTTTTAGGCATTTAAGCCCTTGGAAATGCCAGTCCCCAGCTTGCCCACCCTCCCAGCCCGTGGCCACGGGCTGGGTGTCCCCTTCGGGCGCAACCTAACGGGTCCAATAAAAGCGGCAACCCTCCGTCACCGTCACTCGCGTCCCTTTCCGCGGCGTGCCGGGACTTGGGGGGGTGCTCGGGGGAGCGAGTCCCCCCTCCATGGGATGGGGAGCAGAGCTAGGGGGGGTCACTGGCGTTTCTCCATGAAGAAACAAGGGGCAAACGGGGGGTTTTAGGAGGCGGCCATGGCGGTTTCTGCCTTTTTCGGCGGGGAGGTGGCGGGGGCCACGTGCAACGGGGGGGAAGCGACGGCAGGGAAGTCGAAGAGCGGGGCAGCTTTTTTTCCCCGCCCCGCGGCGTTTCCCAGCCTGTGAAATCCCCGGCGGGGGCTGGTTATAAAGGAACCCCCCGCGGCAGGTCGGGGCAGGTGGCAAGGATGCGGCCGCTGCCGGCGGCACTGGCCCTGGCCCTGCTCCTCGGCAACTTGGTGCCGGGGGACGGTGAGTGACCTTGGGGTGTCTGTCCGTCCGTCCGTCTCCCCCTCCAAATGCCTAGGTAGAGGCGTTGGGTGCCCCGGATGGGGCTGAGCATGGGCTCCTCAAAGCTTTCAAATTTGTCTCTTGCCCATCTTTGAGTTTATCTTTTAAATCTGGGGGGGATGCTTGGGACCGGGAGGTGGGATGTGGCTGATGGGTTTAAGCGGCTTCTTTTCCAGACCCCTGTGAAACTCGAGCGCTTGGTGGGTGGGCGACGGGTTTAATTCGTAAAATGTTGGTTAAGTTTTCAAATCCTGAAGCTAAACCCCCTCCGTACGTGTGAAAAGAAAGCTTTGAGACTGTGCCGGGAGGGACTAGCCTTGCCGCTTGCCGCTGCAAACCCCATTAACACGAGCCCGTCCCTGCAAAAGACCCCCGTGGGTGCCGGGGAGGGGACGGGATGGTGGCACTGGGACGGTGGCAGGAGGACGGCAGGGAGGGGGGGTATCCCCAGCTGCCTCCCCCCCGGAGGGGCCGAGACCTGGCTGTGGGCTGCTGTCGGGCGCAGGTCTGTCGCTGGAGAGCCTGTTGACCAACATGAGGTGCAAGTGCATCAAATCGACCGCCCAGGTCATCAACTTGGGGCTGATCCTTGCCATCGACGTTACGCCGCCGGGTATTCACTGCAGGAGGAAGGAGATCATGTAAGTGGAAAGCCTGCAAACCAATGCCCGCAAATTGCTCGCTCGGGTACCAGCGCAAAAACACGCAGGCGTTCGCGCCCTCTCCGAAGCCCCTAAATCTTGCGGTGACTCTTGCAAGGCACGGGCTGTTGCGCGGGATGCCGCTGCCCGTTTTAATGGGGGTTACCCCCGGCGTGGCTCACGGAGCCGAGGTCGAGACCCCCAAGGGTTGCAGGGGTGCGCTCGTAACTCTGCCGGGGAACTGGAGGGGTTTTCTCTGCAGACTGCGGTGCAGTTAGAAAAACTTTGGGGGAGAGGCGTGCGTGGGGCTGAGGTGGGTGTCGTCACCTTGTAGCCTCACCCTGAAGAAAAACAAGAAGGTGTGCGTGGCTCCCGAGGCACCCTGGATCCAGCTGCTCATCCACAAGCTGACCCAGAGGTACGCGACGCCCAGCGAGCGAAAAACAAGCGGCGTATCAAAACGAGTTGGCAGGACGCTCCCCTCCTCCTGACCGCTTTATTTTCATTTCTTTCCTCCCCCCCTTCCCCAAAATCTGCAGGAACTTCACCAAAAAAGAAGGGGCGGCGCGGCCGCGGCGGGCAGCGGAGCGGTGGGCTGGGGGAGCGGAGCGATGGTGCCGGCCCCCTCGCAGACCCCCCGCCTCATCTCTGCCTCTGTCCCCGTACCATAATAAATAACCAGCCGCGGTTATTTATTCCTCTGCGGGGACAGCAGCGATATAACCCCTCCGTGCCGAGATACGCCGGGTTTCACGGCACGACACCGGCGCTTGCTCTGCTCCCGGGGTTTTGGCGGGGGGCAGGAGCCTTTCCCCGCTCCCCCCAAAAAAAGGCTTTCTCCTCGGGCGCCCGGCGTCACCCTCTATTTCGGGTGCCCGCGCTGTTCCTGCACGCGATGGCAGCCCGTCCCGGGCGCCATCAATAAAAGGATGAACGTGCTTCCCTCGCACGGCTGCGGCAGCTCTTTCTGCACGGATTGGTGTAAAAATTGGGATTTTTGGGGTGGGGGAGTTAGACCGGACCGTGGCACCGTGAAGCCCTCGGCCGCTTTGCCGCAGGGTGCTTCCTAACGCGCCGCCTTTCCTCTGCCCCGAGTTTTCGTGCCTTTTTCTGACAGCTCCTGGGAGGAGCGTGTCGTGCTATGGGATGCTGGTAGAAGTTGGATGGGGTCTGACCTCTGCAGCCCCACGCTGCTGGCTCCCAGTTGCGCAAGCACAGGAGAAACGGGAGATACTGGGAAATTTCCCAGTTGACTGGCTGAGGCTCTTTCCGCGGACCCCCAATTTCCTAGGACGGATGCGCACATCCCGCGGGGATGCCAGCACGGCACAGGGACGTCCCTCGGCCACACGGACCGAGGCGACGCAGGTGTGACTTGCGAGCCTGCACAAAATGATCACCGTTTAAAAATCTGGCTTGGCCGTACCGGTAGTAGGTGTCTGAGGTCTGGGGATCCCCCCAAAAGGGAAGGACTCAAACTTGCGTCACCCACCCCACCACCCTGGATGCCACAAGCGCGTCCCAAGGCGGCGGCCAGCTGTGAAACACCCGGCCGGTCCCCATGTCCTCCCTCCTTCCCACCCTGTGCTTCTCAGGAACCACAGCAGGGGACGAGAGTGTTTGCAAAAGGGCTGTTTATTGCCTACAGAAGGAAACAAAAGTACACAGGTGGGAAGAAACAAGCAGATATTTAGCCCTATCCATCATGTGCGAGCAGTACCCCCATCTCCACAGTGCTGGGGGGGGGGGGGTGTTTCAATGGAAAAAAAAAAAAAATTTTAAAAAGGCAAGAAAAAAGTAACAGTTCAGGGTTATCATCGTTATTTTGTCCAGGCCGGGTCTGTGCAGGGGAGCAGGTCTTCCCCCTGCCTGGGTCCGCACCATCCCCACTCGACGGGAATTCGCTTTCTCGGTGAGTTTTTCTTTGCAAAGTATAATTACGGGGGGAATTGCAGCATGGCATGGCGCTTTCTGCAAAACACGAGTTCTTTCAAAGGGAGAGAAAAAAGGATCCTTTTGTAAAAGCAAATCAGAAGGCTGGAGAAAAGGTTTCTTACTATTTATTCCCACGGGAAACATGGAACAAGCAAGTTACTCAGGTTTTTTGCTCAGGTCTCAGTTGAAGGCTGCTGCTCTTTGCAAGCATGGTGCCTAGGACTGGTGTCAAACGTGGCAAAGCTTTTTGCCTGGGAGACCTACCCCGTCCCCACGTCAGGGCTGGTGGGGAAGGCAGCCCCCCGGACCCCCCCCCGGGTGGTGTCGGTGCTGCCGAGCTGGCCCAAGGCAGGCGAGGGAAAACCGGTGCCGGGGGGCCAGCAGCGGCTCCGGCCTCTGCAGGCAGCAATTTCCCCATCCGAGAGGCCAGCCCGCTCTCGATTTAAAGCGAAGCTACCATTTCCATAAAACGAGACATAAACCCCCCTTAAAATTTCAGCGTAAGCACGGCCGGGAGTGACACTGCAGCTTCTCCCCTCTCCACGTGCACTTCCACGTTCTGAGGGACAGGACTTTGCGGTTGCAAAGGCAACGCACAAGAAAGAAATCCAACTAAAAAAAAACCCGGACCTCCCAAAATAACCACCGTGAAATGGGGTGGGAGGGGGAGCCCGGGCTCCCATCACCGCTGCTCCGGTCCAGCCTGTGAGTTTATGAATTAAGGGCATATTTAGCTAACATGGTGCACACAAAACACTTTAATTGCTCGGAAAGCAAACACACGATGCAATAATTAAAAATGGAAAACAAGCCAAAGTCATGTAACATCACTTGTAAAGAAAGCCACCATGAGGTTGGTTTTTTTTTTTGGTTGGGTTTTTTTTTGCTTTGGAACAAAGACAAATACAGACAAATGCAAACTCAGTAAATGCCTAAATTGTTGGAACTGTTTAACAAAGAGGACAAGACCAAGTACCAGGATCATTCTAACCTTCACCACTCAAACGGTGAGAGATTTCGCAAGCTAAACACACCATACAGTTGCAGGAGGGGAAGGAAAAAAGAGAGTCGTATCACTTGGCGTGCTTTGCCATCAGAGCTGTTTAAAACACCCTAAAGTACCAAAGTACCCCAGCATTTCTCTATCTTCATGCTTGTTTTCAGATATACTCCAAGAAACTGTACTCCTGAAGTCCGTCATCCTCGAACATAGCCAAACCAGCAAACTTTATCGTCTCTTATTTATAGAGCCAAATCATTTTTCTTAGGATGAAGGAGTTCTTTAAAGGTGTTTATTTTGCCCCTTTTCTGATCGTGCAATGCCTGCGCTTGTCTCATCCGCTCTGTTTTTTGTCCCTGCTCTCGACTCGTTTCCTGGAGGAAAAGCAAACCCGTGGTCGGTGTCAGTGCAAAGAGTGGTCACAGGAGAAGATACCGTTATCACTTAGAGCTGTGCCTGGATCTAGAGCCTTATAATCTTCTGCTAAAGTTGTTTTTAATCTTAAAGTGAGTTCTTGGCTGACTCTTGGCATAGAGGCTTAAGACATGAACGGTTTTCACCAGGTTCTCTCGGGGTTTGTGTCGCCTTTCAACACTGAAGGGTGAGAAAGGGAGGGTATGTGACTATGCTTCTGTAATCTTATAAAAAAACTAATGAGCTGCATACCACAAGACGCTTTTCCTCACCATGAGATGGAGAGACTCAGCTAATAACAGCGTCTATCAGAAAAACTCAAACTTCTCTGCATCTAGGGCTCATTTCTTTTCTGGTCTCTAACAAATCTGCCCCCTTGGGTAAAACCCCTCCAAGACCAAGCACTTCAGCTCCTTTTGGGACACGTGAAATTAGGCAGGCGAGGTTTTTCAATGCGTGTGCTTGCTGCCGAAACCGTATCACTTTTGAAGTCAACATGAACTTCAGCGAGCCTCGTCTGCCACTTTGCTTCCTACCAGGCAGTTTTGGTTGCGAAGACGGCCCAGAAGAACGTCACACCTCTGTGGTGACCAAGTAGGACAATGACCCACTGCTCTTTTATGTTGACAGCCTGATTTTAGCTGAACCACCTCCTGCTGCTGCCTAGTGTACCAGCGTGCTAGGTAAGGGTGCGTTTAGATCAGTCATCTCCCCATACAATGGAGAGGGTCCTTCCTTAGGTTTAAATCGGGCCTTAGATCTTCATTACCATTACAAGAAAAGTATCTATGCAGAAACCAAGAACAGAAGAATCTTAATTATGTACAAAGCTGAGGTTGCTGGGGGGAGGACAACTGCTATTTGCCATTTAACTTCCTTTTAAACCAGTACGAGGGTACGTATCGCATTTGCGTGATATTTCTAATGCAGGCTATTGATTTGGTTTGGATAGGACTAAAAGACTTTTCACTCCACGCCACTGTGCCAAGTTTCATGCCAAAGGAAAGTTTTGATGCTAGAAGCTGAAAATGCATCGTGGAAATAAAGTAACTGCTGCTGTGTTGCTGGGTTTAAATCTGGTCTTCAGATATTAAGGACTGACAGCCCCTTCTGGCTCCTGCTCCCTACCAAGAAGGCGTAAATACTGCACCTCCTGGTCTAGGAATCCTTAAAAGTGTTTCCCTAACCCATCTTCTAAATTAACAGAGAAACTCTGAATTTCAACAAGCCTTTTTGGCTTCCCCCTCGCCACCTGACCAAAACCAACCCCAGAGAAAAAAAGTAATATGAACCTTTGAGGTCTCAAATTCTCACTCGTGATTCAGACCCGATGTCTCACAAGCTGGGTGTGGAAAGCCGGTCTCCGAAAGAGCAGTATTTGGGATTAAGTGGGAGCTGCAGATGCTCAGCACCTTTGTGAAGTGGGCCTTTGGGAGCTCGAGAGTGTGAATGTGGATTTAGGAGTGTCTGTGGCAAAGCCAGCAAGGTGGGAGACCATCAGCCATCCGCAGCATTACCCAAACGCTGAAGATCACGGTAAGGCTTTGAAAGCTGCGTTAGGTCAGTGGCAAGTGCTTCTGAAAAGGTTGAGAGTCATAAAGATTTTGGTTTTCTAGGCCATACAACACAGAACAGCGAGGACTTGGGACTAACGAGACCTTTTCTGAATGTTTTTGCAGACTAAACAGGAGTGACTTCCAACAGAGAAAGCTTACCCATAAAATGAAATATTTTTTCAACAAGTACTAGAAAGGGACGACAAAAGCTTTTAACCAGGCAAATGGGAAGGAAAGCTGGTCTCAGACCCCATTGTGCCATACCTGACTTCAGCGTGTGGTACGCAAATATTCACGCTCCTTACATCGAAATAAGGAAACAAAAATATTCAGCTACATTGTACAAAATTCTCTTTTTTTTTTTATATATATATACACACACAAAACCCCATATCTAACAGATTTACCATATTGAATTTTAAAAAGTTGCATGAAGAAGGGTGTTGGATTTTTTTTTTCTCTGCTTGCTTTAGGCAGTGCTGTTGCTTAGAAGTTGACACCAGGCACCATATTTTTGAAAGCAAACCAAGACAGCGAGGAGCAGTAAAGGGCTTAGAGCTTTTTTTCCAGGTGTCGGCTGTGAGGACACTGCGACGTGCTGGGAACCGAGGGTCAGCGACAGAGAGAACTGATGGAGTCCCATCCATCTCTGCTAAGGACTAGGGATAATTTCCTTCGTATTACTCCCTCTTCCCTAGCAAACACCCTACCGTCAGCTTCCATCTGGGTCAAAGGAAAACTAGCGTTGCCATCAGGATGATGCATATGTTTGTTGAAAGGCTGCCTGCTCCCCGCTCCCTCTCTTCCTAGAGTAGAAAATCGCTATGGAGAGCGGCGTTTCTGCTCGGCTGGAAAAAAAAGCGCAGTCCCCTTACTGCTCCTGCTGGGAAAGGAGAAAAAAAAACAGAAGGAAAACAGGGAGGGAGCCACACATGTGAAAGGTGGGTAAACATGTCCCCAGTTATGTGCATTGACTGAAACATCAACAAGACTCTTTTTTTTAAAATCCAGAGGTTTTGTGCAACGTCTGTTAAAATAACTTTTAAAAAAAAAAATCGCACAGCGTAATGGACGTTCGGAAGTGCATTTCGCAGCAGAGAAAATCCAATTTAACACCTTCCCGCAACAGAACACTTCAATCGGTTAGAAACCAAAGGAAAGTCAAACTTAAGCAGTTTACAATGTTTGCCAGGGTTTTTTCCCTCATCCCCATCCTCTCCCACCCCGATATTACAAAACATTGTTGTTGGGTTTTATTTTTATTAATAAATGGGCTCCTCTGCAGTTCATATACAATCATAGGCGAATTTTAAATTCCATTTTATACAAACATCTCAAAAAATATTGGGAGTGAAGTATGGTAGGAAATACTGCTCACGTTGCTAGTTAACATGCGTGTAGGAAAAGGAGGACAAGGGTTTGTTAGTGCACACCTCCAGAGCAGAGCACCCCTCCCTCCAAAAAAGATACAGTAGCTGATACAGAAAGGTAATGTCCACAAAATTAAGTTTTTCATGCTATTCTACTTTCCAGTACTATACTCTCAAATCGCTTTCGCAATTTATCTGCAATGGCTAGGTGGCGAACGCTGAGGTATATTAAAAAAGAGATACCTGCACCTAGAGGAAAATCCGTCTTTAGAAAGGGCTTTTTTTTTGGTGCTGCACAAAGCAATTGCCGGACAGGAATTTCACCCAGTTACGATCACTTCCAATTTTTAGTAGACAATAGATGACGCCTCCATTTTTTAGGCACTTCTTTTAAAAGGGAGCTGTTGTTTCGTTGAACCGATTTTTGCGTTCTGTCCCACACCACCCCCTCCCCGGCCCCCAACAAGCGTCAGGGAATAGTTTCTACTCTAGGTCCAATTGATTTTTTTCCCTATGGATAATTTCCTATGTATAAAACGACAAAGGAAATGTTTAATTAAAGAGTGGAGGAACAGCCTGACTTAGCAGTTTTGCAAGACAGAAGATGGCTCCTTAGTATTTAAAACTAATTTCACAATTTAAATTTGACTTTTTGAAGTATACGAATGAGACATAAATACAGGCTATCAATCTGTTTAAAAATTTCATTCACATAATGGAAAATTTTTTCATTTATTAAAAATATCACATTTTGAGACTAGAAACAGTAAAGTGCATGAAAAGTTTAAAATATAAATTCAAGAAAATCTTATAGCAGCAAAAAAGCAGAATAAAGAAAAACTTAAAAACACAGACACAACCTTTTCCTATCACTGTGCCATTTTTTTTTTCTAACATTAAGCAGCCAACCAATTTTTCAGAAAATTGCATTATGTTTAATGCCTCTTCAGGCACAAGGTTTTGAACTGGCCACCTAGAGCATAAAAAGGGAAAAAAAAGGATTTCCAACACATCCAAAGAGCATTAACAGTTGGGAATGAACCAGCAGCTTTTTAATTCAACCCTGACCGACGACAGAAAAGAAAGATTATTAAAAAAGTGTGATGGCTATTTGGCAACTAGGGTCAGGAAAAAGGATCCAAGGAATGACTACGGCTACCACTCGCTCCCCCAGTGAAAAAAAGCATGCCGACAGCTATTCCACATGCCCTTTCGGAGACAGAAGTAAGGTCATTTCCAGCGGTTTTTCCTGTACCCTACACTTAAGCAGTTAATCCCAAGTTTCCCATCTTTGCAACCGACCTTCGGAAAAGGGAACCTAGGATGGATTTGCAACACCTTTCTTCACCCGGAACCCAAACGCTTGCAACGGCTCGCTTCAAATGCAATTTCTTACCATTTCTAAGTCCTGCTCCCAAACTGTGCTGCTGAACAGTGTGTCGCCCTGGCTGGCCAAAGCAGGGAGGCAGCTCTGTTTCACAGAGGTCCCTTGGATCCCTGTGTACCTCGCCCAGAAAGGACCGAGTTCTTCAGAGCTCCAAAAAAAGTCACCGTGGCGTCGCTCGAGCAAGCGGTCTATACACAGCATTAAATGCTCACCTGCAAAGTCTTGTGAGACGTAGCTTCGCTGGAAATTTCATTCTAAATGAAATTACATCAGGAGAATTTAGACCTCAAATTTTATCACCGATATTAAGCCATCTTTGGTTTTCAATATTAGGTAGACGAGGGGCAGGGCCGCACTGCTAATCATTTATAGTCAGGTATTAAGTGCTTTGCTAATGTGCAAAATTTATTTTGGATGCAGAGTTCAGTCTCCGTTTTGGGTTCAAACAAACAGGATTTCTAATATTCTTCCTACAAAACAAGCATTTCTATTTTTGTTTTTTCTTTCTCCTAAAAGGTTGGCTCATTTTGCCACGTTCTGGAAAAAAGCATTACCTTGAAATATGTTAATATGCAAGTTTTTAATCTCATTTGTCCATCTCTAAGTGCAGCTTCCTACTGAAAAGAAAAAGCTTGCCAGTTTAAAAAAAAAAAAATTAAATTAAAAACCTGGAAAGGGAATAATACTTTGGTTCCAGCCCTAGTGCCAAATGATACCAATATGCACCAAAATGTGCAAAATCTCATATCAAACACATAAGGAAAGGAGCTTGAAGAAGCAGCTTAAGGTTGGCCATACTTCACTCCTATATACTTTGATTTACAACTGTACAGGTCCATAACAACAGGTCCTTGCCCTCAAAGGGGCAGGGCTCCACTACCTCCTGTTAGGCAAGTGCACACCGTTGACAAGAGGCAGGAGCGGAGGATGGAGTTCTAGTTGTGTTAACAGTGAGAAGTGGTCTGAAGGGATGTGAGGGTGTGGACACCCAGTGATGTTGTTGTCAACCAGCCACTGAGGGTCCAAAGGCCCCAGGACACCAAGCACGTTCATGTGAGTGTTGGAATAGAAAATGTAGTCAATCACACCCTAGGGAGAAAGAGAAACATGACAGTGAGAACAGACCTCGCTTCTGGCAACCTGAACTCGACTGGCTTCTGGCTGCAATTCACGGGAAGAGGCACAGCGCTGGAATTAGGGTAAGAAACGCGCGTGGCATTTTGCGTTCAAAGCGCTGCATCCGTTCTCATTAAGTCACTGGCCAGAGCCAGGTCGACAGCTTAAAAATGCCAGCAAATCAAGGATTTGTGTGCGGTAGGAAAAGTGTCCAGCGAGTGTAGGAACCAGTGATGAAGCACTTACAGGAACAGAGGGAAAGACAGCCAATGGTCAGAGAATTAAGACAGCATCCTGGGGAGACCAGGCCAATGTCTGCCATTTCAGAAAAATCGCTGCTTACTTTGAAATCAAAAGTGTAATTGGTGTAAGGCATCAAGTTGTTTTCGTAGGCGCTCTTGAGTTGGAAGCCATGCGTAATTCTTCCTTCAGAAGCCCCGTTTTTTCCATTGCCACTGAAGTTCATGAGACACTCGTTATAACGCAACTCCTTGAAGTCCTTGTGGTTGTCAGCTACTATGCCATTGCTTAAGTATTCCACTACACCTGTTTGCAAAGGAAAGGATTCAGGGAGTTGCTTTAAATTACAACATTCAGGGAATGTTGGCCTCGGAGTCAAAACCCAAAACACCAGTAAGACACACCATGAGATTAGAAGAGAGCTTTCCACCTAAGGGGAAATCTACACAGCAGCTGTCTTGTCCACGTCTGAGCCATACATACCTTTCTGACACAGAGCCAGGGAGCTGAGGCTCTCCTTTGAGGATTACAGTAAACCCACAGTACATGTACTGTAGTACGCATGTGACGGAGTGCTTAGAGGGACAGCTTTCGTACGTATACCTGATACTACAGTATCGGATGTCATAATTACCAAACTCCTCTCCTTAGAAAGTTTTCATGTTCCATCACAAACTCACGTCTTTCCTAATTACTGCTGCTCAAGGCGTGGGTATTTATTTAACAATTTATTTAAGATCTATTTTGTTCTTTTCTACATCTTTGTAGGTGTAACCAGCTTTTCTGGAGTGTACACCAGACCACAAAAAGCAGACTACTCAACCGGAGGACTTGCATTCTCTTCAGCCGGATTTTGAAAGACAGCTGCTACTAAGAAGGCTTTCATCCAAACCTACCCAGGGAAGTGCAAACCGCCCCATTGCCCTCAGAGGAAAAGAGGATTCAAACGTTCTAAACAGGTAAATTAAAAATTAAGCCAAAACCAGTCTTACCTGAATCAGGCAGTGAGTTGAGATCCGCACACAGCACCAGAGGGATAGAGTTAGGATCTGCTGTTGGGCTACCTGGCCTGCTTGAGGCTTTCTCGAGGATATTTTTCAGTTCTGAGACAAACATCATAGTCTGAATGAGTTTCACATCCGAGTATTCAGGGTCCCAGTGCATGTGGGCATTGGCCACAATAAGCAGCTGTTTGTCCACATGAAGCGATTTCATACCTGGATAAACAAATGCATTTTTATCAGCGAAAGGCTGATTGTGTGAATACGGCAGATTTCCCCCGTTAACATTCAGGGTCTAGCTACTAAGGACTCCAAGTCAGACACACCAGCAGATGGATGTACTTTCACTGCTGGAAAAAACGATATTACCTGAAGCACTACTCCTTTCTAAATCAGCAGCTTTTACATAATATTATGTGACTAAATCTCTCCAATACAGGAAAGAAATAGCCAGCATAATCTGATACCGTTACAATTGCATTCCTTCTCTACTGTTCAAGTGGTCATCGCTTGACCGTGCACCACTATTCAATATTTAAGGCACAAGGGAGTTTCCCGACTCCTAGCTGCCACGGTACGGCAAATTGTTCCCTTGGGAAAAAAATCAAACCTGCTTATATGAACGCAGTATGAACCTGGCTGCTGCAACCAGCTATAGCTGGTTTTACTATTTATCTGAGAAACAGTACTCTGAAAGATGGGGCATAAAGTCACAGGCAGCTCCTTCCAGTCCTGCAATTTAGACATTCCGCTCCTTTGAAGGGTACACCGGCAACAAGCAATCAAAAAACCAGACACGCAGACAGAGCAGGGTGGCAATTTTAAGTATGTTGAAATTGTCTACTGCATCTGATCAAACGTAATGAAAATGTGACAGTCAGTCAATCAAGTGGCATGAAAAGATACCTGATAATCTCATTCCTGCACATCAGTACATTAGCACTGTCATATAATCACCAGGAGAGGATGGAAGGATTCAATCAAGGGGAAAAAAAGACAGTTGAAAGTAGAAGTTGAACACTACTGACAACTACTTGTAAGAGCATATGCATGTAAACACACTGACCTTGGAAAAGCTTAATTCTTCAAGTAGAATTTAACAGAATAAGTAAGCAGGGACAAAAGCTTGAAAGGAGAAAGCTAAATGCTGGGCATCTGGCTGCAAGTGCAACCAGACCAGGAAATCACGTCATCTGTGTCCTGTCTTAGCCATCGATGGGCTATCCTTTCTCAAATTAGCACAGCGAACAGCGTTCACTCATCTGCGAGTATTTGGTTACCACCACCAATGGCAATAATATTCTAGAAAGCTGTATTACCTAGGAATAACTCATGCCTTTACGTGGAACTGAATAATCAATGAGAGAACCACAGCTGTACTCACTTGCTCCAAATAATTCTTTGTGCACCTCTAACACCACGGCAACTCCGATGTTGTCCTTCGTCATCACTCTGTTTAACATAGCTTCTGAACCTTCAGAGTTAGCCATCGCCACCTGGTTGAACTCCACTGTATGCTTCTGCACCAGTGTAAATCTGATTAAACAAAAAGCATCATGTATGATGTACAGCTACATGAAAAGACATGGTTTCTATCTGCACTCCAGTCTACCACGTCCGAGGGGAGAGCCTGCAGGACAGGGTGAGGCATGTTTCTTTTGTCCTCTTGCTTTATAAAAGTGAAAAAAGTTCTAAGAAATATTGCCCCAGTCAGGATAGAGCTCTCGGTCTCGCAAGTGAGATACTCTCAGGGGATACGAGATACCTGGGGTTTAGGATGTGTTTACTTGTTTCAGTGTAGCATTCTGAGAGGACTATTCAGAGCAACGCTCAGAGGTTATCGCACCTCCTCAGGAGTGTTCTAGGCAAAAAATTAAGATGAGATGGTAATAAAAGGCTTGCCTTTTACTTTGGGCAAATGCATTATTAAAATACAGCTTCTTACAAACTACTAGCTACCACCATTAGTTTAATGAAATTGGTTTTTCATTCCTTTCCAGCCTTAGGATGCCCAAAGATGCCTTGCTTCAGGAAAAACTGAAGGCTACTGAAAGGGTTTTTTTTGTTGTTTTGTGCTCCAAGAAAATTAAAAGAGGGTGGTATTAGTCTTCTGTTTTCACCTGTGAGAGCCACAGCATAATAACCAGTTCTCTATATACCCTTGTTAGTTTCAAGGTTTGAAAAACATCAGTTGTTTGTTTTCACAGATCTCCTCTATTCAAAACCAATCCAGTTGTTTTTATACATGATCTGAAAGGCCGAATTTGGTTTCTGTAAGCAGAGAAAACTCTGAAAGGGAGCTAAGGCTTTGCGAAACTTCCATTTCAAGGACTGAAAACTGTTGAGAGGGAATATTCGGAGGCAAACTCAGTGTGGTACAACCCGTGAGCAGTTTACACAGATGAGAAGTGTGAATGCCAGCACCTCTCCTCCCTTCCCAATAGTTTGATGCTTTTAGTGTAGCAGAACTTTTTTGGATCAGGTATTCAATTATGTAATTTATACATAAATTCGATTAATAAAAGCAGAGAAAATTCTGTGATCCTTCGGCAGCAATACATCTTTTAATACCTGAAGATTAAGCCAGCACAGCTTACAGATCTTTAATCTTAGAGGGGTGAAACTTCCGTCAAGCAAGGCAAAAGTGTGTAGAGAAGATGAGCTATTTATTAGATCTGCCAAAAAATGCGCACACAAAGCACGTAAGTTTTTACTCATACTCGCTCTCCCGCAACTTCCATGTTTCTGAAGAAATACCTTTGTTCATAGTCTGAAAGGAATGGAGGGACTGTGCTGCAAATAGAGCAGCAAACAGGAAGGGAGGATCATTCTTTGTAGTGAACTTTATCTTTCGTTTTACAGCACAGTACTTTGGTTACCATACACCCTGAGAGACGAAAACTTTCAGACCTAAATCAAGCTGGTTTTAATGCATTTTTAAAAAGCTGCTTCTGCCCCTTACTTTTCAGTTTTGAAGAATATTGCACAGCCATCCACATGCTTTTTCTCCTGCTCAGACATGATTTTGGCACGTGACTTGGGAGAAAAGAATCCATCGTATCCTCGTTCTTTCAAGGCTGGCAGAAAAAGGGTGAAGTATTGCTCTGTTTCCACTTCCTGGAATTGAACACAAATGCCTTAGGCTAACAAAGTCAAGTAAACCCTTCCTATCGCTGTACAGCAACTTGGGCCTGCCTTGGATTGCAGTCAACAGCTCTCACCAAAGTGAAAAGCTTCTGTTTGCACAAATCACATCACTTCCTAGATTAATGGCCTGCTGGAAACAGATCTGCATTCCTGGATATCCTGGAATCCCCCCAAAAGGGAAAGTGACAGGTGTATTCTGTATAGCAATAGATTACACCTGATATTTTTGACATCTGAATGCGGATACCGTCCTAGGTTAAAACTTCTGAGAGGTCGACAGATATCCAGCAGCAATTAGTATTTAATCTGGAGAGCTCTTTTGCACAAGGGTCTCTCGCTGTTCTGTAACAATACATTTTCTCTGTAGTAACATTTGGACTCCGAGAGGATTTCAGATGTTGATCTCGAGGTTTTCAGACCAAAGTAATGACTCTCTTCTTGTGCAAGATTTTTGCTTACCAAAACTTGCTTAAAAAACGAAAGATCAGTTTAAAGGCAGAAGCGTTCAACTGTTCTAAACATCGGCAATAAATTTCTAATAACACAGCAGGATACATGTACCAATGACAATTGATATTTAACTTTGACCATGAGAGTCCCGTTGTTAGCCAATGAGAGTATTTTTGAGACTTTAAGTTCTGTACCAAGCAGGAATGGACTAGGAACAGTGGCATTTGGGGATATAGCATTCTATATTCTCCCCTCCTGCCGTAAACCCCATACACCCAGAGGGAGAATATTTAGGATGTTTATCTGAGGGGGAAAAGACCCAGATCTTCCAACGCAAATCACCTACTCATTTAGCTAATTTTATCTCACTTACTTTGTCTCATTTCATAAAACACAAGCCAATGTCTAAACAAGTTGCTGTGCACACAGCTTGTACCGGTAAGCCCCAGAATTTGTTAGCCAGCAGGCGAATATGCTGTTCTAAAGGCAGCGTTTCATTCTAAAGGTAGAAGTTAAGGTTTTCTGTTTCTGATGAAAAATACAGTTATTTTCCAATTACCTGAAGACTAATGATATCTGCATCACAGTTGACAATTTCTTCCATGATTCCCTTTTTTCTATACTCCCAATTGAGTGCCCAAGATGGGCAGTAGCCATAGAGCTGCCGGGTGGCGTATTTATCACACAACACATTGTAACACATAACTGTGAATGAAGCTGGAAGGAAAGAAAGAAAGGGCAAGGTTATCAACCTCTGAAGGTTACAAATGCTGAACTTATTCAAGCCAAAATACTGAACCTTACATGGTCTATTCTGGAGGGCCTACTGAACACAAGTCAGTGGGCTTATTCCACTAGCGTTTCATGAGCAGGAGTTAAAAAGGCCCTGCTGAGCCAGCGGTTACCACGTAAGGCTAAACTCTTCCTGAAAAAAAATCAGCATTACTACCAAAACGAGAGGGCATCGTGTGCGTCACAAAGCAATGCAATCCTATTTTGCAGTCAATTCTTTATTACCTTTGGGGTTGGGGGAGATTTAGGGGTTGGCAACAATTAGGAACAGTCTCTCTCTTTGGTAAGGAGAGGGAAAGGAGCAGCTATTTCAGTGACAGAGTCAAAACCCAGCATTTATTGCATGAGGTGCCTTGATACAGCAACTTAGTGACCTGTACAGTTCTAAAGCAAAAGGAAAGCCAAACTGCTAAAGAAGCTGTTACTATGTCATGATACCACAGCATCAGAGAGAAATGCTGATTTAGAACGCTTCATTTTAAGGCAGTCTGATTCCAAAACATTTGTACAATTTTCTTAGCACCTGTACAACATTTCTAGGTTGTATACAGTTGTAGCTGTGTCTGTCAAGTCTAAGTGGGAGAGAGGTCTGGGTGAGGGCAAGGAAAAGAAGAAGAAATTAAGTCATAAATTAGCAAGCACCTAATACATTATTTGGTCGCATTTCAGAAAAACGAGAAAGAAGTCAGCACGCAGCTTATCTGATCATTCAACTTGAAACACACGTCCTTCACACACAAACTTCTCAACTCCCTTAGATTTTACACCAAGAAAAAAAGATAGGTAAATGCAACATCCTAGCACTGTGCCACTGGAAAAGCCTGCTCATATTTGCAGGGAAAGAATTGAGGTTTTACTATGAGGCTACCCCACAGCTGTATTTGTTTATACTTGCCATCAGAGATTTCCACTGTTCGGTTGTTTCAATTTTATAATAACAACCAATTGGCTTGTTACAGTTTTAACCATGAAATATTGCACAGCTCACTTGCCTAACGCTATGCTTTCTAATGACTTCTGAATTCTGTTTCTGCTCAGGAAGTTTGATTTAAAAAATAAAACCAAAGTCTGTAAAACTCCACTGAGATACTGATTTGTAAGGGAATTTGAAACAGAAATGCAGAACTTAATGCTGTGGTGGCTTACAGGACTTTTGGCATTTTCCATTTCTTCCTATTTTTTTTTCTGGTTTGTTGTTCTTTGATATAAAAAAGGTGACAGATGAGCTTAACTGCAAGATTAGCCTGCTTAACACACGACCGAGTTAAGTTTTGAAGACCTGCCATCGTCACGCTTCTAAAAAGAAAAAGTACAGAGGACTGCCACATTATTCTTGCTGGTTATTAATCTGATCTTCTGCAATAACAATATTAGCATTTTTCTTCTTTATACAAGCTCACCGATGCTTTTTGAGGGCTATATTCAGGATGCACAGGGGAAGAAGGGCCACTGGATTTAGACAGCCTGAAGACATGCTGCCTCTTGCACTTTACCGAAAGCAACAATAGAGGGCATTAAACTGACTTCAGTACCAGGCACTCCACGTGTTTACTTGCAGATAGCAACTTCTCAAAGTCTCCCTTTAGTCAGCCTGTGCGCAGACACGGCACTTGTATACAGTTATTTTACAGTTCTTGCTATTTCTGAGAACTGAATTTTTCAAAAAAAGCTCTTCTGCTTGAGCATCAGTGGCTGGAACAGTTATGAAAAAGCCTAACATGAAAAAGAAATGACCAGCATCCCATTCAAATTACAAAAATTATATTTACAGCACAGCCATATGTTAATTGTTTTAGTACAAATGAACACAAATTGCTATTTTCAGTCTGATCCATGTAAGGCAGAAGACTTCTCTGAAAATAAAGCCAAAGAAAAGCTTTTCAGCACGTTATTGTGAGAACACAGGGTAAAGAACCACAGATTTACCTGAGGGCAGAATTTGGTCTCGTTCTTTTAAAGTAATCCATGGCCTTGGAGGCAGCTGCTCTGGATGAACTAAAAAAAATTTAAAACAGTGATTAATTCAGGGTTTGTATTTGTAAGTTACAATTTCCAAGTCAAAATTGTGACTGAACAGTAATGTTCCATACTGTGCTTTGCAACCCCGACTCCCCAAGTCCTTTTACGCTCCAGGGGAGGCAAGAATCATTTAAATAGCTAGCTATCGCAAGAGCAAATTTGTCAGTTGTAAGAATCACAACTATTTTTGTCTCTTGCTTTCAAATCTAGAAGCACCACCGAAATACTCCTGCACCTTGAATACACTGCTGAAGAAGGAAGGGTAAGTCCTGTAGTGGTTCAGACATCCTGCACTCCCCTTCTCCAGGATCCTCACCCTATACCCATCACTCCTGCAATGCTTTAACTTAGCAGACATCAAGTGGCAAATGGAAAGCTCAGTTACAGAACCATGAAGCAGGATTTGAGTCAGGTACTGGATATTCTTAATGGCTTCGGTATTTCTAGATCTACATTTGACATTCTGCTTGCATTTGGATTATAATTTCTAGTGGAAAGTATCAAAATGGCTTCAGCAAGGAAGACTTAGCACTTTGTTGGCAATTGAAGGGTTTCAAACAGAACAGTGGGAACAACTGGCTGGAACATGGGAACATGGGAAAAGCTTAGAAAATACGTCAACCTCTTCCACTGTGTGTGTTTATGCGTACGACTGCAACCACTTGACAAAAACACAAACGCAGTTAGAAAACACTCTCCCTTCAGTGGTTCAGATTCTTGTTTTAGCAGCAAATACTGTCAGAAATGCATGCTTTTACACCACTTCCGTCAATCAGATTTGTAGGGCTGTCACCTGCTAGATTGTCAAGCATGTAGTTCAGTAGCTTTCGAGTTCCGTCCGGATCCTGGTAAAGGCTGAGAATATCTTGTGATAAAGGATTGCCTGCCAACAGCATAAAACAACAACTGGGTGATTAGCTGCCTGACTTTCTTGAGGCTTTCCAACCAAAGAAAATCCCCCGTAATGAGAACAGACAAATTGACCCAGAAGATATTTAGGTTGCTTAACTTGGAACTGTAGAATACCACAGTAACAGATGCTATAGAATTAGCTAGCACACATAGACTTTCTTCCTCCGACTCACCTCAATCAATAATACAGTAGGTTAAAGGGTTTATTTACCTATCTACAGATTTAAAATAGGCTCGTAAGAAAGTTTAATAGCATTAAAAAAGAAAAGCCTTGTTTTCCAAACTGGCTGGTCATTTTTGCTGCAAGCTTAATATCTCAAATAAACTGTAAGAAAATATTGAGGTAATACACAAAGCTTTTGAGCCCACCTCCTCAGTAATTCAAGAGTACTCCTAGGAGTATTTAGCTGTAAAGAACTCACTCACCTTTCAAACCTAGGGTTTGTAGCTGGAAGAGCCGTCCAAGTTCATAAGGCAAAACCCGTAACAGATTGTTATTTAAAAGCAATTCCCTGCAGCAAATGCAAAAACACTTTTGATGAGTATCACATCAGAAGAAAACTCTTAAAGCGCTATATGCCACTCATCTTCAAAGATTATACTTTTCACCCTGAATTTTTTTGTATTATGGTAAGATATGCCAATCTTCCCATTTCAAAGCATGACCAAAATACTTTCATTAGGAAAAAAAAAAGCCACAAAAACCCCCAAACACAAAATTAAATCAGGGAGAATTCAAACAGCAGGCAATCACCTACTCTCAAAGAATGTTTCAAAGAAGACTACATAGCTTACAGACATGTATCTGTAGAGATCAGAAAAGGAGGGTAATGAACCCCAAAATAATTATTAGAACTGAAGCTTTGCACCAATCTTGAATTTTTCAGAATTATTTTAAATACAAGAATGGCAAGCAAAATAAAATTCTTGGTCCCAATGCCAGAACACAGGTTTTTGAAAAGTTAACTAGAATAATTTCTCTCACCTGAGAGACACCATGTTTCCTAGTTCTGCTGGTAAACTTCTGAGTTTGTTGGATGACAGATCCAGGTAAACCAGATTATGAAGCTTGGCAATATCAGGTGGAATGCGAGTAAGATTATTGTCATTGAGGTGAAGAGCAGTCAAGTGCGTCAGCGACCAAAGTGACGTACTTAAGCTCCGCACTCTACCTAAAAAAGAAAAGCAAAGAACCACCTCTTCAGTCTGGTCTGCACTCTCAAACCATCAGATACAAAGTATGGGGGATGTCAGAATATGGGATTTCCACTGTGGAAACCCTACCACTTCACTGGAACACTCAGCGACACTTGCAGAAGATACCTTCGTGTATCTTTTCTGTGAGCAGACTTTAAATAATTATCTAACCCTCCCAGTTAAAAGGATAGAGACAAAGGTACAGTTCTAGGGAAGCAGATGTTGTATCCAAAAACTCGCGTCCAATCTGAGTTGGTGTTTTAAATCAACTGGGCTGAATGTGAGACAGCCAAGCTCAAAGGCAATCTGGTAAGTCAATTACTTCTCCTCCCCCAACTCTGAAAAACTGTCTTCACAACAGGATCCCCTATCTGAAAGCGTCTGGTACGATTCTGGGGCACCAACAACTCTGTCGAACCAAAATTCAACACCAAATCAACTCACCCGAGATCTCTAATTCAGCCCAGTGTGACTTCTTCCCGTTGGCTACCTCTTCTGCTGACATGATGGTGTAAATTCTGCGAGGATCTGGAGGATCATATTTTTCCTTTGGCATCCCTGTTAGTCTGAAAGACCATCAGAACCATTACCGTCTGTCACTCGGCAACATTTCTTCATTTCTAGCCTGCCAGGAGCTTACCTTCCCCAGTGACACTCTGCAAAAACAAATGCCCTAGAGTTTATGTACAATAAATATTATGCTGACGTCAGCCCAATAGCTCCCAGCAGCATGGAGTTAAGCAGGTGCTCAGGCCTTTGCAGAATACGGGCCCGTAATGGAAAAGGACATTTCTTCCTACAAAGTTTGGTTTTCTGCAGTCATCCACAGTGCAACCTTGTACTGTCCCAATGCAGACTTTCTGGATTTCCTAGTTTATCCCCCAGACCGAAGCATAACCTACATCACTGCTGAGTTA
The DNA here is from genome assembly GCF_026419915.1 of Harpia harpyja. Lineage (NCBI taxonomy): Eukaryota > Metazoa > Chordata > Aves > Accipitriformes > Accipitridae > Harpia > Harpia harpyja. Next base: position 3,045,174 of record NC_068941.1, read on the forward strand.
TTTGCTGTGTGCAGAACCTGCAGACAAGATGACAGTGTTTCGCTGTTCACGGCGAAAGCACACGGATTGCTCCCTCCTGTAGTTTTCACAGGGAACCAACGATTGAAGGGAAGGCTCTTCTCTTTGCTTTTACAGCAATTATTTTCAACGTACAAAGTCCCGCTTTTGCACTCCACTTATACAAGACTTGAAATTGCAGTCTGAAGGGGAATTAGCTCAATTTTTCCATTAACTATCTAGCTTTTCTGTTTTGTGCTTTTTCATGCTCAGTATCAGTCAAGACCTTTTTACTCCTAATGGCCTAGGAGACATAAAATGAGCTCAGGTAAAATTCTCATTAGCTGTTCTTGTGCGTACAGGGCTTCAGCCCAGTCCAAAACTCTAATATCAGATGCACTCACGTCTTAAGGGTGAGCTTGCACACACACAAATTCAACTGATCTCATTTTCCAGATTCTTGTCAGAAGAGAGCTCCGATGTCCCATTCAAAAAACATACACCTTCCAGATGACACGGGGAGGTTTCCCTCCATACCTCCCCAGACCGTTGTGCCGAGAAACACTAGGGGGGCAGAGGGGTTGTTTGGTTTGAAAACATAAGGTTAGCTGAATTTGCTGTTCACCCGTCTTTTCCTCCCCAGACACACAAAATACACAAACCTTGATTTTATACAAATCCAAAGCAGCTGGTCTACAGGATGCATTTTTTCCCTCATACATACATCTCTACTACAACTGGCTGCAATAGCTGTGAAGCTCTTAAAACAACTATAACTTGTTTGGTTTGCTGAACTGACAGGAGAGAAAACTATCAAGAATTTGAGGAAACTACTTCAAGGTTTTTTTTAGCTAGTCCAACTAAACAAAGATCACATGTCCGTTTTATGAGCTCAAAGTACTGCAGGTTTTTTCCAACTGATGCAGATAGCCAAACCACCATTCCGGCACTGCACAGGAGCAGGAGCTGTCAGGGCTGTCCCCTGCAAAGGGTCTCAGTTACAGGTCTGGTGCTTCCCAAGGAACTTCCCAAGGAAATTCCATTTAAACCGAACTAAGGCTCCCTGTTGCAAGCGCAGGGGAGATGTGAGCCCCACCACGTCTAATTATAGCCAACTTCTATTTACAGGTGAAGTCATACGGCGAGGAAAGCTACAGGGTAAGAGGATTCTGCGCTCACGCTGCTCAGCTGCAGCAATTCAGTTTGGGGCGATGAATGAAACAGATTATTTAAGGACATGGGATTAGACCTGAAGTCCTTCGATCCTCATTTCAGAACCCCAAACTCGGGAACGGTACTTCCCGACACAATCAGAGTTACAGGCTATGCTTCGGGAGTGCTAACTCTCCAGCGCTTGGGTTTTGCTGGATTTAGCTTCACTGTTAAATACGTGCATGCGCAGAAGCAGGGAGCAGCCCCGGCCCCAAGAACGGATTCTTCCCAGCCCCTGCCGAGAGCCACGAGAGCCCTATTTCACCTTTTCTCCCAGGCATCCTTGCCCTTAGACACGTATGAAACTAATCCACATTCCAGCGAGTCTCGACACGGCTCTTCCTGGATTTTGCTAGACCCCTGGAGCCGACCAGAGACATCCAGCGGAGCCGTGAATCACTGCTGAGACAGGGGGCCAGGACCCGAGCATTGGGAGAGCTTGCAGTCCCTGGCAGCTGTGGAGAGCACTGTCCCAGTCCCAGCGCCTGCGAGGAAGCACGCTGCAATGCTACCGTACTTTGTATTAAAGCCTAATTGCCTCGACTAGCACCGAGGGTATTATCTAACATCCTACTCAATACAAACTTTACATGATACACACTCAAATCAAGACCACAGTCCTAGCGTTTCAGACACGGCATAAACGGAGCAAGTCTCTTTGTGCCAAAAAGCAAGTTTTGTAGTAAGTAAAGGTGTCACATCACTGTCACAGGATTACCAGCAATGATCCTTTAATAGAAAATGAGATTTCATTACCTGGCAATATTTATTTCATCCGCAAGGCATACTGCAGCTTAGAAGGGAGAAACCTAAAAGCTGGGTGGTGAAAATCGAGCAGAATACCAACAAAGGATTAAGGGTTTAGGGCAGAAGGGAGTGTTTTGGATCTTTAAGTCTTAACCATCAGACATTTGAACTGACCCAGGATGGGTCTTCATTTTGCTTTTTAATCTGTTGTATCTTAAAACGATTCATACTTCTACCACATCTGGACCTAAGACATCGCAAACTTTGCTGTCCAATACCCAGCATCAGCATTTGGGCGAGTGCTCTGTGAAGCAACACACTGTGCTTACCGGGTCTTCACATTCTTGTTTTCTACAGCATAATATTATAGTGATATCAGACCCAGGCAGGCTTATATTTCAGTTTCTACATACTGAAACTCCTCCCTGCCCCGCATACTGCTGGCGGTTGCTTCCTATGAGCTTCTCAAGGTGCATTTCCAGCTAAAAAAGGAAGCGGGAAATTATTTGTATTTCTGCTCGCCATTTCATCGCAAGCCAGACACAGATGGCTAACAGCTCAGGAAGGTTCAGTCCGGCCAGGGGTCCTTGCTGTCACACACGCACGTCGATTCAAAGTCTTGAAGCGGCAGCAGTCCCCTCCAGCTGCTGAGCAGCCTCGCTGGAAACCAGAGCAGGGCTTGCCATTCCCACTGCCAGACCCCAGCAGCTTCGCTCCTCGCAGCGGGACAGAAGTTGGACAAATATCCCAGGGCCTGGCAATGAAGTCATTAATACTGCGGTGGTTAGACCATCTGAGTCACCCCATACTCATCCATACCTGCCCACAGGCCAAGAGATGACCACTGACCGGGTGACACCATCAAAAAGCTTCAGGATTACAGTTTCCTCCTTGGCAGGGAACCCAATTAAATTATGTTGAAATATCGCTCGTTATGAGAAGTGCTCTGCCAATTTAAAGCAATTTGCGGCAGTCAGAGGCCTTCCAATGAAATGAGCCCTGAACTGCGAGTCAAACGACACGCACATTTTTCAGGTATTAGTCACTTTAATATTATTTTGAAATAGTAGTGAGTCAAATGAGCACCAGTGTAATTTCCACAGTTACAGAAAAGGGAAAACAAACCTAAATCAATTTTTTTTTTTTTCTTGTGCGTAACAGCAACATTGAGCAAGACTTGAAAGCCACCACATGCATTTTTTTGAAGCAAAAATGAATTCTGCCTGGGTTCCCAACTCCTATCGTTCCCATCTCCCCCTCTGCTTGTCCTGGAACTAAACCAGTATCCAAAAATCCCAGCCTATTTTTGCTCGGTCTTCAGGGAGCTACACCAAGTTCCCTGAATCAGTTAACCCCAAAATCAGACACACATTAGCGCTGTGGCAAGGAACAAAGCAGGAAGACCCAGTCAGTGGTGTGGGAACTGAAATAGCACGGATTTAGGTCAGCTTGAGCTGTTGCAGAGTTCCACCCTGCAGGTTCAAGCAAGGCCTTTGCTAAAATTCACCTAACAACACAGGTGTGATGTAAGCAGAATATGTGGACTCAGTTTCTTTGTTTTTCAAGTGAGACCAAAAAAAAAAGTTCTTGCTGGCTTTTCTTCTAAAGAGTTCCCATGGAAAACTTTTGAAGCTACTAAAGCTTGCTCTCCACTACAAATCTAACCATGTAAACTTAAGGAGTATGACCCTGACATTATGTAAATTAAAGAAAACCTGAATATGAGAACACCAGTGCATTAGTAAGGACAATATTTAAGCTCTGAACAAACTTCGAAATCTGGAGGTTCCTAACAATGTCATGCTTATGTGCTAACTCTTTGGCTACAAGCCCATCCTCAAAAGCCTAGAGATGACTGGCATAGCAGGGTTACTCAGCTGAAATCCTAAGTATGGTCCCAGGTGAACTTAAGCAGCTCTAGCTCAGCTGTATATAAAAAGGGTTAAGGGGCAGTTACTTGTTTCAGAAGTGTTGCAAGTAGTAGGTTTCTGGCTGCCTTTTTTGCATTCTTGTTTTTATATGCTGTTGTGTTTGCTGGCTTTTGTGTATGGGGCATGCTAACTATCGGTTAAAGCCAAAAAAAAAGGAATAATGTACGGTACTGAAGGTGTGAAGAGTGTCAAAGAAGAAAGTTTTGAGATATCAGGCTGTGCCACAGGCTTTTACTCTGAAGACACATTTTCTGGGCCACAAACAACAGGAGCTTCTGCATGCTCAGAGTTTCAGACAACCAGGTAATAACAGAAAAGAGCACTGCTTTTCTAGACTTAACTATCCAAGACTTTCTTGAGTAATACAGGTGCAGAGAATATGAGATAGGGAGCATATAGTTAGCAGTATGAAATACAAACTGTCATTTTTTTCTAAGGGAAAAGCCCTACAAACTGCATCAACACAACAAGAGAAAACAGAAAAGAAATTTCTTAACTCATAGTGTATTTTTTTTTTTGTATGGGTGGGGGAAATCAACAGCAGCTGTGAACATAGAAAAAGCTCTTCCATTACATAGCACATCCAAACACACCAAAGTAACTATCTCAGGGTTGCTATGAGGGATGAACTGCATCGCTACCACTTTTAATAAAGTCACATCTCTTCTTCTGAAGGCAAATATCCCCCATCAAGCAGAAGGATTAATGTATGTTCAGTGGAAAGAGAAAGGCTGCTCAAAGCTGTCCAGATGATTTGGCATTTATGTTGCAGGAGGGCTTTGAAGCCAGATAGGTCAAAGTCCCTCAGAGCTGTGTCCTGCTGCAAAATAATGACTAGTCCCTTCCCCAGAGAGGTTAGAAGATGAATTTCTTAAATTACAGCAACTAGAATGTGTTGTTCCGTTTAAGTTCTTTCATACCTCGATGCATAAATGAATTGTCTGTTTCTAACAAGGAAGTAAATAGAAAAGAGCTGCAATTTCACCTCGCTTCAGCCCGATGTTCGTGGATGTGTTGGCACAACTCAAAATCCTCGCCTCCAGCAGAGTGACATTCTTTGTGATTTTTTTTTTTCAGTCTCTGTATATAGATGAGTCAAACTGCCAAAGCATTTTGAAAACTATCCAGCAGACGGCCCTGAATCATTCCTCCTTCCTCTGCGCAGTAACAGCTTACTGTCCATCCACTTCCATATGGTGATCCCTCCCAGGAATTAAAAATCCTTCTGGCTGACGAGGCCAGAGTGTGTGCGTGCGCATGTATACACACAGGCACGTGTTATTTAATGTTGGAAAGTTGGACTGGAAGCTGGAAACCAGAGCCATTTTTATCTATGTATTTTGTAAACAGGACTAAATGGTTGCAAAGGGAGGAGAGGAAGGCTACTCGTCTGTAACAAGCATGCTCTGGTTTTATATGACTGTATGACAAAAGTCTCCCGACTTCAGCCTGCCAGAGGAGAAGGGGAAGTATAGCCAATACCCACAAATACAAAAACTGACTTAGAGTACTTTTGAGGGGGGGGATGAAGATCAAGAAAATAAGGCGATTGTTTAAGGCTATGTTAAGGAGATTTAAATCAAAACTGCTAATACTAGGATATGTATGTATGTGTTAGCTTAAGGTGAACTACTTAGTGTATCAGTATATATAGTATCTAGTGTAAATATACTAGCAAGAAAATATGCAAAGGGAATTTTGATAGTCTTTTGCTTGGATCTGAATTGTCTTCATTGTGCTTTCCTGCAGGAACACGTTCAACCACCGCTGCATACGCCATCTCTACGAAGAGTTCAACGAGCACTGTGAGTCTGACAACAAAAGTACTGTCTCTTTTCAGTTTCTTATTCCAAGTAACCTGATTGGGAATAGACTTTATCAGTGAAACAAATAAAAATGCCTCATAATGTGGGTTTTTATTAAAAAGAGAAAATAATAAGCCTTTTGTTACTGTCACTTCCCTACACTGAGATTTCAAACTATCTTTGATGAAAGTATAATCAAAGTACATAAATAGAGACTACTTGGACACAAGTAAGTATTCTACCAACAGGAGGATAGTTGAACAGTAAGTGGAAATAAATCGCAAGGCAAAAGATGAAACTTGAAGTGAATATTAAATCTAAGGAATAACTACTAAAATTTCAAGCTTAGCACCACGGAGCTAGCAACAAATGATGAAGTCCACAAGTACAACTAAAAAAAAAATCTTTTATTCTGTAAATCTGTAAAAAGATGTATTTATCTTTGTATCATCCATCCAGGGAAATTGCTTCTCATGAGAAGGCGCACTGACTCTGCTGTGCAGAGGGCTCCACTACATGAACTCTGTAGGACTACCTATCTCTACTCACTAGCAATCTCTTATTTAGCAGGAAGAGTCTATATTAGAACTGTGGAAATCTAGAGTATTAAGGGTCATTTACTTCTATTTCCTTTCAAGTCTGTAGCAACAGTAACTCTGCCTCTATAGTAACCTGTAGACAGGGCCTCAGCCCAGTTTGCTTTTTTTAAATAACCTGAGCTCCAAGTGGGAAAGAGACAGGACCTTACTTCTGTAATGCTGTTAGAAAATTACATCAGCTTGTACTCTTCTCATCTGCTAATGCCTTTAAAAATACAGCAACGTAATACAGGGGTTTTCTTGAACCACATCAGTCATGCATCTAAAACCAAACTTGCTTTAGTAAGACCTTTGTTATTCTTAGGTTCAGTACTTAAATTCCTTAACTTGAAACTTTTAGGGAGTCTTCACACCTATCGCAAGCTGAATGTTTTAATAAAACTACCACCTCTTCTACGTGATCAAGATAAATATTAGATGTAGAAAATATTTCAACAAAATAAACTTCAGAAGTAATTTTCATAGTCCGTCCTTGTACCTATCACAAGGCAGATCTCCTTCAACGACTATAACTTTATGTTTACGCAGAAGTAGAAGGACCTCAGTAGTGGGATCTCTATACTGATGCTGAGAGGATGAAAAGCTGTTCCTCCAAGCTGTAACTGGCCAGGAAGCATGTTTGTGCTGAGAAGTGGAAGGGAACAGACTCTACCTACGGTGTTGCCCCTGCCTAGCAATTTTATCTTTGCCATAGTCAAGGGAAACTCGTAGCCATCCACCAGGTTTGGAACGAGGTTGCACAGCCAGGAGACTTCTTCATGGAGTAACTTCAGGGTTGGGAAGAGAGCACTACTGTTTCATAAACTTGGTTGACAATTTGGAAAGCGTTGCAGTCCTTACCAGAATGGTGGCAATCCTGTGAGAACCTGCATGCAGGATTTCGGACTTGCACTCACCTGCTCCAGCTAGCGAACCCCAAAGTGTGGTGAAAAGGACACGTCGACAACAAGCACAGCGACAATACGATGGAATTTTTCCAAACCTTGCTCTAGTTTTTATTCCATGTGGTACTTAGATTAGGCTCAGCAAGAGGAGGCTATTTAAGTTTCGCATGTTCAGTTTCACAGAAAATCCTCTCTTTGCTCATTAGCAAGCTCTTCATCGTGCAAGAAATGCAGCATTTCATAGGGATCCGCTACAGGCTGTCGTACAAAGGGACTGTTTTCAGGGATTGAAAACACAGTCACCGTTACCTGAACTATGCAGCTTTCTTCCTTTCCACTAAGGAATTGCCTACGCCTGGTACACGGGTTAGGGTACCGGCTCAGCTTATGGAGAGCTGCTCATGTGCTGTCGAGTCTCCGTAAGGCAAGCAAAACACGATGCAGGACCAGCTGCAGTGACGTTCAGCAACTGCATCCTGCGAGGCTTCTCGCCTCTTCTGCCCATCTTGACACATGGTACAAGCCTGAGCGCAGGGAAATTCAAGTTAGGGGTGGGAATAGTGAAACACAAGAGGTAACCAAGAACCTGCGCCTGATAGTAAATTCAGTGGCAGTGGGATCCAGGGGCCTTCATGTTACCACTTCAACAAAGACTGTAAAAACCCAGAGAAGCATAGAAAAGTCATAGAAGCAAACCCAGGTGGAAAAAAAAAAAACCAAAAAAACAAAAAAAAAAACCAGCAAAAGCCAAGGGGAGGAGTGGGAAGGGAGGGAATGAGCTGTATTAGATTAATTCTAGAGCCAACTGGCACCTGCTTGATGGAAATGCTAATTTGTCCTACTGACATACACCCACTAATTATTTCCCCTGTTCCCTCATCTCCTCTAAATGAAGTATAGAGTTTTTTCTTAAATCGCAGGTAATGCAAGAATATGCAGGTTTCCACCCTTCCTCTTCCTCTGTGTCACACCCCCACTTACAAGAACAGCTGAACTACTTACTGCACGGAAATACTATGTAGCATTACACAGTTATTTTTAATTTCTGTACTTAATTAACATTTTAGTCCTTACTCCGAAAGAACAGTTTTTGCTCTGTTTGAAGTAGTCTGTTACCTCTTATTGCGTACATGACAACTCTTGAATATCTGCATCAAGTCAGAGAGGAATACCTGCCTTTGCAGATGCCTTTTATACTTACTGCTTTCAGAAGAGCTCTTAGGGGCTAGTTTACAAGCCAACACAGGGCAGGTAGCTCCTCAAAAGCAAAGCTCTGCTTAACAGAAATGCGTACAAGGGATCTATTATAGGGCAAGAAGACTTTCAACAGTCAACCTGTAAATAAACCTAATCAGAAGCCCCCAGAGGGATGGTTTAAATAGCACATTTATTTACACAAGTATTCCAAGCTAGTTCAAAGAAATGACCCATTTGCAATGCTACCCCATCCCCTGGAGAGTGCCGGTCTTTTAATGAGATACAGGACAGAGTGGCTTAAAGGATTAGAAACTGAAGTCACTAGGAGTCTGGGGAAGAAAGCAGCCAGCGTCGGATCAGTAGCAAGCATCAAGGCAAAACACTGTCCTGGGCTTTGCGCACAGAAGAAAAGCAGCTGTGCGTGGCTGCAACTTAAAGCAGGAGGTTTTCCTAGTACCGGTTCAACAGCGGTAGGACTGGGGAGACAGAAAGCTCACAACACCAAGAACTGAGTAAGCTTAAAGTGTCGTGGTGTGCGAGCATCCCGTTGAGCCTCTAGGGAAAGAACTGTTTTATAGACAAGCCTAATCCAACACCTCAGCTCATTCAGTCACTTGCTTAGAAACAAAAAAGACCCTGTTCAGGTTGCCCTGAGCCAACACCTTGTCTCATTCAACTCCTCAGGATCAATAATTGGAGAGAAGTCAGCTATCGACCTGTTTTTTGAGCAAAACTACACCAGAATTATTAATTCACGCACACCACTGCAGCAACTTGGAAGTGGTCTTCTCAATGAACATTTCCTCCTTTCTTTAAAATACAATTTGAATCATCAATAACCTTTCATCCTTCAAAGAAAAGCTCATGCTAGGAGAGAAGAACAAATGAGATTATTTCCGTGGCTACGATGTTATCTTGCCCTTTAAGTGGTAGGCTGCCAACACTTCAAGAAAATAAGCAAAGCCCAGCAGCACTTCAGCTACTCTCCCTTTATGATAGAAAGATAATGGCCAGCTTATCGCTCATGATCTGTTCTTTGCAGCAATAATTAACAGGGAAATCTGCCACCATAAAACTTACTTCAAACAGCTTTAAAGTTACAAGGCCTGCCCTGTTCAACTACAGGTAGATTTGGATGAGTCAAAGCTCAAGATTTTAAAAGAAACAAACAAATACCCCCCCCCCCCAAAAAAAAACAAAATAGAAAAAAGCCAGAGGGAAAAAAGTACACACCAATAGTGGAAACTGTTTTGCAATCACTGGCGTAATAAATTAGCCATTTTTATATTACAGCCCAGTTTCAGCAGGCCACAGGATGCTGCACTAGCGCTTAAAGTAGCTAGGCTTGTATGCTCAGAAGAGGAGGAGAAAGAAAAGGAATCTCTTTAAAATAAAGCAGTTTATAGGCATAAACCCCTTTCTCAGTAGGGTATATTTAAATGCACTTTATTTCTTTAATCAAAGAAGTAAAAGAGCTTGCCTGGTAGCCTGAGAAGAGCATATTATTTGTATAGCAAAAGATAGTTAGTTCAGCTGCTTCTGTATCTGTTTATCCAAATCTTTCCTGTGTGCATTTACACCTTACTTAAACTTCCAAACACTAGATTTAGTTTTAAAATACATGTTGATGAGTAACATATACTCTTCTAGTTGTGTTCCAGCAAGGTGGAAAACGAGAAACTATAGCAACAATAGCCCAAGACAATCTCTGTGGGGACCAGGAAATTCACCTCTAACAAAACTGAGATGCAGATATCTGGAGGTTAATTCGCTATGAGCATCTATGAAATCTGACCGCAACAAGACACACGAGAGCTGTGTTGTCCAGTGGGTCAACACGCTACCCAGTGCAGCAGGTATCCTGCTCTCTAAACCAAAATTAGCAGAAGGCTAATTCTCTTGCCCAGAACGATCACTGTAATATTTAGTTTATTAGAGGGAAGCAAGCCATATGGGAACAAACCCTGAGCTGACATGAATTGCGCTCGTTCCTCTGTTAGAAGACAGGTTGAACTTGGGTGGATTCCTCTGTTCAGCCACTTGAAGGGATTTCGTCTAAAGTGCGTGCATTACCTAACCAGGCAATTCCTTTGGCAATTTTTGCTGAAGTTTTTCAAACAAGTCAGCTTTCTGTTATTTCTTAATATGCTATCATGTGAGAAGTTAATTCAAGAGTTCCCTAATGTTTGTGTTTGCAAAGGCTTCCCCGCAGTCCCCCCTCCTTCCCTGTCACACTGAGTTTTGGTCATGGTCCTTTGCCATGGATTCAGAGTTATGCAAGCCACCGGGCACTGTTGGAAGAGCTGCGGAGGTCCAAGCACTCATGACACTAAATGCTGTAAAAAGCTGAAAAGAAGATAATGATATCTGAAAGGAAGTTAAAGAAGAGAAATACAGTCTGAAGCCTTGGCCCTACCAAGCATCACTCACCGCTGGGTAGCACACTCACCACTGCTTTACAGAAATGGAGCCTAAAGCAAGAGCACAGACACAGGGGCTATGTGGAAGAGGCAGGTACGGATTCAGGAATGCTGTAGCGTTGTTGACAGCTTGAGGTTTTAAAGCACATAATTTTTCAAGTAGAAAATACTTCTGAGTTGTACTCATCTCCCCACATACGCGTCCAGGGTTGTTTTGTCCATACCTGCAGCTGCCATGAAATAAGTGGCCATCAATTTAAAACTGAACGGTTCCACCTTTACATGCAGAGGGAGCTTTGTTTTGCAGCACCTAGGGGTTACTGTAGCAGGCAGAAAAACATCTTGCAGTTCATCACAGGACTAGTCACTGTGCAGTCTTCAAGTCAAACCATACACCAAAAAATACATCAAAGAATGAAACGGATATCCTAAGGTCACAGCCTCACTCAGACTTTGCCACATAAATCTGCAAAAAGGCTACATAACTTTGTAATCCAAGACATTTCAAAGAGATCTTAGTACTGTAAAAAAACCAAATGTCCTATTCTATCCACAGGTCTCAAATAATAAATATATGTGCTTTTCTCATCCACTCAAAATATTCCTAATTTATCTCATGAACTCTACTCCTTCACAGTCTGTCGCTCCAGACTAAGGAGGAGAAGACAGAGGATCATTGCACAGGTACAAAAATGTGCCTAGAGTTTGAACTACTCCCAATGGTAAGACATAATTTGGCTGGAGGAAAAAATGCAAGCCAAGGGCCATCTGATAATCTGAACCCAACTCTTCCTGGCACTTCTGACTATATTCTGGTATGTGAGAAGTTTGCCTGGCCCCGTTTTCCTTTTGCCGTCCTAACTTTCCAAAACAAAAAGGGATTAGAGGAAAGGCGTTCACAAGTGGAAATTTCTGCTGGGTAGATAATTCATCCTGTGCTAGCTCTCTCTCACTTCCAGGGCCAGTTGTAAATTCATGTAACAGAGTAAATATAAGTTGAATTTTAAGGTATAGAGGAAGCAGTAACCAGTTTTGTGAAACTACATTCAGCACTGCCCCAATTGGCCTTTTCCTGCCCAGAACTGCAAGTTCCATGAGTCTAAGAAAATGCAAGAAGAGTGTTTTCTTTTACCTGGAGAGCAGAGTTTCTGACAACTGTTCTGCTTTTATGTCCCTTGCAAATCAGTTTTAAGTTCCCTACCTGCATCAGCAGGAAGCTCTGTTTTGCAGCAGCCTGTCATGTGTGCAAGAGCAGAGCAGTGCATACCGATACGTGCTCCGACAAGAAGCGAGTGAACCAACCCTTTCCGAAAAGCCAGGAAACGCTGGCAGTTACACAGCGCTGGTACCAGTTCCTATCTGCACTTCTCCCAACAGACGACTGAGTGACAACCCTATGCTTTCCCCCGAGTGTTTTAATTCTGCTCCAGCTCTAGAAGAGCAACTAGAAGAGCAAAGGATATTTTCCACATGTCAAGGCTGACTCCAGATAAAAGATATTTACTTGAGGGAGATACACCCCCCGCCCCTTGTGCCATTGGGAAGCTTATTGACTTCATACAACTACATATGGCAAGCAAGTCTTGGGTGCACACTCACCGCCACCCCCCGAGAGCAAACTGCCTAGCTTTCATGGAAGAGACACATGCATCCAGAGTGTTTGAATAAGACCCTTCCACTGGAGGCTCTCAAATATCGTTTTTAGGCCATGAAATCTTAGCGTTAAGCACCAGGAGTAGGAATGGCTGCAGGCCACGTAGCTGAAAACATAAAAACCTGCAGGACCCCTCCACTCCACTGTTTACAAAACACAGGATGGTAATATCCAGCAAAGCATACGAGGTATGTTTGCTGCTCTCCCCCTTTCTCAGTTTTCTTGCGAGTTCTGCCTGGAAAAAACCAGCTAAAAATCTGCAGAAGTAAGTCTTCCTCAACACGCCTCTCTCTCTCCATACTTAAAGCCAAGCCAGAACGTTCTGAGAGCGCCTTTAGATTGATTTCTTAGGAAGAAAAAAAAGCAAAACTAATTTGTGATTAGAAGGCACAAAGATGTTCAGTCAGATGGAAGCATTCCTGAAAAGCGAGGGGAAAACTACACCATCAATTCATTCAGCTGCCCTAAAGGGTAAACAGCAAACTTGAGCACAAGCTACAAATCTCAACTATTATTAACAGCTTGACCAAACATGGCTGGTTTTTGTAGTGATGTTTGTACTTGTGAAATCCAATGAACTAAAATAATATGTTGGACGGACCCTGACACCAAAGCAAAGAGGACAAAAAGAAGAGGAGGTCGCTTTGCACTATTGCTCCCGATGTGAGGTTCAGGTCCCTCGCTCAGAGAAGAAACTTGCTAAAAAAGGCTGTTCCAGCTGGTAATGGACACTGAAAGAAATGAAAACAAAAGAGGCTTTCCGGGTCTCAAATTTACCCAAAAGGCATACATCTCTAGCATTCACAAAACTTTGCTTACCAGCCCATAAAAACCTCATTTTCAAAATGATCTGTCAGTAAAGCAGTTTTCTGGAGCTGTCAGAATGTCTTAAGGAAACCAAAGCCATTTTTTACATGGGGAAAGCTCCCTTTTCAATACTGGGACCCCGCAAGGTGAAGGTTACGTATCCCTTCTGTCTGTAGCTGTGAGTTGTGGCATGTGTATTGCTAAGCAGAAGGCAATTCCCTTTCCCCCTCGCTACTCCTGAGAAGACTTTCCTTCTCCCTGCCCACCCCAAAAGCGGACAACAAAACCTCCCTCCGCAGCAACACAAGGTTAAACATTCCTCTTTTGCTACTTGCAGAGTTGCCTTGGCCCACGAATATTTTTTGCCTTTAAAAAGCATTTAAGATAGCTTAACTGGGTTTTTTAGTTTCAGGTGGTTGTAAGGAGGACACTGGGAGCTGTTGGCTTGCAGTAGTAGCTGTGGAAGGATTGGTGGCCAGGATAAAGGACCGTTACTCGGGAGCTTTGGTTTGCGTTCCCCTTTCCAACACAGGCCTCTGGAGATCGCAGGTGGGTGCATAACTCGGGAAGGGCAAAGGCCCACGGGCTCTTCAGAGGAGAGCTGCCTCTGGTAGTTTCCCAGCCATAAAAATTCCTGCTGCTCCTAGCTGAGGGCCCAATAGGTTTTCCTTTACGCTTCGTTTAGGCTGACGAATAATCATGATTCACATTGGCGGGGATGATGGCAGGGTGCTCTGAAGGATTAGTCAGTTTGTGTCTGTAAACAGTCAAAGATTTACCAATCGTCAAGCCGCAAACGGCAGGGGGGGACAGACCCAAAACTGAAAACCCTTCTGAAGATCCATCACCCCATGGACTCAGAAAGTATATGCCCCCTCCTGAGGGTTGTCATCTTTATTCCCTCAAGTGGACCTGCTTGAATTGGAGCCTGGCAGCAGTGCTGCTGTTTTGATCCAGGGATCGCTATTTTTGACACCGCCACTTTTAACCATCAGTGTCACAAGCAAGCCTCAGCTTGCTTTTGGCAGTGAGGTAATGAGCAAAACCGCCTCCTCTTCCTCTCTCCTCTGGCCCTACTCTCATTGTTGTGCTCAAAGTGGAAGTTTCACTTTCTCCAACCTGTTTAGTTTTGACAAAAAGTAGTATTTAATTTCTCTGCTGCTGTGAAATCTGCCTGCAGACAACGTACATGCGGTGTTTATTTAAAATATGCACCTATACCACAGACCTCATATCCTAGGAAATCTGCAGATAAGAGTCCTACAGCCCCTTTAACCTCATTTTATATACCTTTCTCAGAGAAAACATAAAGCTCCTTTACAGGCAAGCAGAATGTGAAAGACAGTAACCTGTTTAGCGAAATGCTAAGCATAAATAGCTACAATGCCGTGCAATCATATGTGAAAGACAGTAACCCGTTTAGCGAAATGCTAAGCATGAACAGCTACAATGCCGTGTAATCATAAAACGCCATTAATCATTTACATCAGGAAATGCCAAAGTAAGGGCGAACACACGCAACCTTATCTGTTCCTTGTGTACACATGAGGGTACAAGCTTTGGTTAAATTACTTCTATGCTTGACACACAACGGCTAAATGGGGTTCTGTTCCTTGGCCCTGGGTGCTGACTTCATACGGCTTCAAAAATCTCTGTGTTCACTGACTGCACGTGAGTTGTAGCTAAAACTGTTTGGAGCTGCTTTTTCTTCATCTTGGAGCATTTTTATCAGTGCTGGTTTAATGTCTCCCCTTGCAAGGGATAAAATTTGTTTCTTGTAGAACATCATATAACGCATTTCTGCCTTATATAAGCCATTTCTGCCTACCTTTAATCATATTTTCAATGACCACCTCTCAAACCCTGGAGGGAAAGCTTTCTGGTAGTGTCTGAACACTGTTAAGTTTCTTCTTGATCCTCTGAAGGGAAACGCGCAAGCGACTGCAAAAGTCGTTCTTCTAAACAGGGTTCCAGAACACCTTTTCTGGAGAGATTTTCTTCCCATGCTCTCTTTTATTCAGAGTAATTTCAGTTTGGGGTTGGGTTTTTTCGGGGGATTTTTTTTCTCTTGCTTTCAACTTTGAGAGGAGTTTTCTCCCAAATAACAGAAACCTAGTCACGTCCAGTACCTTGCCATTACAGGTAGGCATCACGTAGCCCTTCTGTGAATTTAACAAGCTTCAAACAAAGCCAGTCAGCGTGTTCAGCTAAAGGCCTTACACGGTCCTCTCTGCACCCCGTTCTGAGATCTATTCCAAGGCACTCCTGAAAGAGGCACAAATAGATCCAGTAAATCCTGTGCATATAAAGTCTTTTTGCTATTTTCCATGGGATACTTCAGGGTTTACTTAGTCCGCTCTGAGTTGTTTGATCTTTTTTGGGGGGGGGGGGGTGTCTTGTGGCAGGCGGTACATGTGTGAAGTTTGCCAACATGGACCTGAGATGCACGAGCCTTTTAAGATGGGGAAGGAGAGCAAGAGAATTCCAGAAACATTGTCACCAGCTAAAGATACCAGTGAAGAAACATTCTAAGACAGTCTCTTTTTTTATCATTACAGGTGAGATGGAGAAGCTGTACAGACAAATCACTGAAACCCAAAGAATTAATCAAAAGGTGACGTTACACGGTACTGTCGCTGCTGATCTAAGAATCAACACTTTTAAAACACATGAACACCCTGCAGCCTCCATCTCCTGTTTTTTTTATTTATTTACTGTCAGGTTAGTGAGCGAAAGAGGCTCAGCACAGGGTCCGATGTGTGGCAGGGCTGGAAGCAAAGCAGCACTTCCCCTTCCGGCACCAGCAAAGTTCAGTCCGCTCAGCTGGGACAATTGCACCATCAAAACAGCTTGCTGCATGTTTTGACGTGTACGTTAACTGATAACCTGACAAATGGAGGAGAATGCGCAGCTCTTGGATTTAGTCACAATTTCTACGCAGCTTTCCAGAGCGATGGAAGACCCGACAGCCGGGTGTCCTGAGCAAGGTAAGTGCAGCAGTAAAGGCAGCTTGCTCCCCTAGCCTGAGCCACCAGTGGTGCACAGGGGACGTAGACAAATGCAGAGGAGAGCTATCTCTATCTTTACGGTGCTACCAAATCTGCTTGAGACAGGGGAAACGCTCTGTTAAACTGAAGAAAGCAAGTAACAAGCACTCAAGCCTTGATTACAGGCTATCATCAAGAGAACCACAGAATTTCGGAAAAAAAAAAAATATTACAAGAGGCTTAGCATTTAATGCTTTAAAGTAGTAAATCCACAGCAAATCCTCCTGAATCTAAATATGCCTAAGACATAGTTTAACTTATTTTTTAAAGTTTTCTCAAATGCCATGTTATGCTCCCAAACAGCTAAGCTCCACCGTTACGTTTGCTTTCGCGGTACTCTGCAAACCAGGTTACATCCAGTGCCTCGAGTGCCCTTTTGGCATCCCAAAAGCTCTTTCCAATAAATAGTAAGCAAGCCATTTATTTTTATTTATCTCCCCTTTTAAACTCAAGTAACCCAAAACTGTCCAACAGATTAAAGCTGATCTAAGCAGTAATTTTTTTTTTTGCAGTTAAAGAAAGCTTACTCTAAAATTATGCACGTTACTGACGCATAATTTTACCACTTAAAAACAGAATGCCCTCAGAAAGGTTTTAATAAGAAAACAGAAATACACCTCCCCATTTGTGCACATTGACTCTGAACAAAAAAGCGGCTGCTGCGATCTATCTAAACGTAAGTTTTTATTCTCAGTGTTTTAGATTTCAATTAAGTAAAGACTTACCCCAGTGTGGAAATTAATTAATTTTTCTCCAATGGTGCCTTTTCATTTTACTACCAGAGTCCACACACACCCTGGGATCGCTTTCTGGCTTATTTCTTGTAAGACTGGTGTGAAAGCTAAATACTACTGTGCTTGGCAAACTTGGTCAAAAGCCTGCCTCGTTTTTCACTAAAACAAGATTGTTAATGAAAAACAACCACAGTCCACGTGGAAAAAAAAAAATAATCCCAGCTTATCACATGAAATGGAAGTTTTATAAACACCTGTGGATGGAAAGAAAACCAGTAGCAGCCATAACATCACTTACTTCCACGAGAGAATTCCCACTGCAAACGTGACCAAGCTTCTACGGACTGTGGATGGGAAGAGGAGAGCCACACACAGAAAATACACCCTTGACCAGTCGTCCCTTCCAAGCCAGGCAAATAAATGTCTGATTGCACTACATCCCTGGGAGCACGGTGCTTTACTGGCAGCAGCACTGCTAGCAGGACAGGGAAAAACACCCTTTAAAAACGAAAACAAGCTATATCAGTAAAAGTGCACTTTTGCAGATAACTGCTTCTACAGCTGGGGCTTCTGCTGGCACAGCTATGTCAGTCACGGGTCACACTTCGTCACAGTGCTCGCAGACAGAGCTGTGCCAGCAGAAGTTTACCATATAGACCTGGTGGGAAACTCAACAGCGACTAAAATCAATCTGCAAAGTTTTGTGGTTTCCGTGCTGCTGCCAAACTAATTTTTTTCTAACAGTCTGATGATCGGTAGTCTTACTCCTGTGCTGCTGACACGTTAGGATCTCGGCTTCCAAGGACAGAAGAAACCTAAACTTAGCTCAGGAATGTGGCAATACCTATCAGCCATTTACATTGTACTTTATCCTTCAATTAAATACACAAACTAAATTAGAAAGAGCAGTTGTAGGAAGAAAAGATAGAACGGAATAAATGAAATTCTGCTGTGCTTTAGCACTCAGAGTAGACTGCCCTCACTTTTAACAGTAAGAAAAGAACAAAACTGAAAGTGTTTAACGGGATTTGTTTAGCAGACAGCAAAGCACTGCAAAATTCCCACCGTTCAGTTAAACTGAACGGTCAAACTGTAACGGGGCTTTTGTCATCTTCAGTCATCTTTGAAGACAGCGGGCAAGGAGATTTAACACCCGAGTTGACGCTCAAACATAAGTTCTATTCGGATGAAGCGACACGGTACTGCGGGTCGTGTGTACGGTGATGTGTATCGTTATTCCAGAGCACGGAGCAGCAAGACGTCAGAAGCGTGCGCTGCCGATCTGTTCTGGAGCAAAAATCACAAAATCAAGCTGTAAATAAACTCCCACCACCCTCCATGAGGGAAAAGAACGCTACAGGCAAGTGCTTCGGTGCCTCCGAACCTGCTTGCGTTCAATACTGAATAAAGCCGTCCGAAGCGCAGGGCTGTGGAAAGAAGGGCTACGTACAGGAAGTCAGGTCAGGCTGCGGTGCTTGCACGCAGTGCAAAGTAAACCTCAAATGTAAAGCCTGCCTTTATGTTTTGTGAGGTATCGCCAGCACGTGGCCGCACCTAAAGCGGGCTGCGTTTTGGAAGAGCGACGTCCGGCAGTACAAATTTCACTGTCGCTTCCTATTTTGATAGGGAGAACGCAGAAATAAAATCACTGGCAGTGCTGTGTTTGTAAAGGCCATGCTCCACCTTCGTCAGAGCTTTCTGGCCCTCCAAATTGGGATACAGCTTCTAAGAATTCCTTGGGTTGTATCACACGGAAGACTCTGTTGTTCGAAACGACGTTTTTTGTTTTTTTTTTTTAGGGGAAAAAAAAAAAAGGCACCAGGGCAAAAACGTCTCAAAGGAACAGCAGAGGGTAAAAATAGACACAGTATCATCACTTTCATTATCAGCCATGTCTACACACACAAGAAGTATAACCGTGAGCAACTTCAGGATGAGGCGTTTTCCCCTCCAGGTTGGTTTTAGGTTGCAGGGGAGCGCATTTGTGCTTGGCTGAGCAGCACAGCGACACAGAGGGGGGTTGGCACAGGTATGAATTTAATTGTAGCAACCCCCCCCCCCCGCTTAACAAGGCCAGCTAAAATTCTTATCAGCAGGCCACCTCATGGTAAGCTGTAAGTCCCCAAAGCAAATACTTAGCCTATTCAAAGTTTCAAAAATGGCCTGATAAAGTCTACTCCTCTAAAGATTTCAGAAGGTCAGATAAAACTTGGTGTGGCCGCAAAACGGCAGAAAGTAACCGAGCCCTCCGCCATATTTACCAAGAGTACTTAAGTTTGAAAAGCAAGCCCCAAACTGTTACAAAAACTTGGTGTTTAGGTGCATTACTTCATCTGCGAGCACCACCGCCTGAACGCGAAGCCCAGCTTTTATTGCAGGTGACGTCCCTGCCATCTTCCTCGTACGGGACCGCTGCGGACCACCGGGAAAAAGCAGCGAGACCCGCATCTCCCCAAAAACACCCTCGCCAACCCCGCTGCCGGCTCACCCACGGTGCCGGGCAAAGGTCCCATCGCGGGATGCTGGCCGGCCCGGAGGGGATCGGGGCCGAGCGCTTGCGTTCGCCCCACAACCAGGGTTCAACTCACAGTTGGGGTTCGCCTCACGACCGGGGTTCGCCCCACTGCTGCCGCCTTCAGCCGGGGCTACGGGGTGAGCCTGGCATCCCCGAAAGCACCTTTTTGGGGGCTACTGCCAACGCCGCCGCGGCCCAGCCTCCGGCGGACCCCCGCTCCCTCCTCACCCCCGGTCCCTCGGGGGGGGCCCTATTCCCCTCCGGGCCGCCCCTCACCGGGGATATGCCCTCCAACCCCCCCCCCAAACCCCGTATCCGCGGATCCGTGTGCCCGTGAGTGCGCGGAGCGACGGCTGCGAGGCGGCCCAGGCCGCGGCGGCCGCCCGGGGGTGCTGGCCCCGGTGCTGGCGGGGCGGCGGCGGCGGCGGCGGCGGGGCCCGACATGGCGGCGCGGGCCCGCTTCCCCCCTCCGCCCCCCCCCCGCCTTCCCCGCCCCGGCAGGCCCCGTCGGGCCGCGGCGCTCACCTGCATCCGGCGCGGCGGGGCGGCGGGGCCGGCGGCGGCAGGGCGGCGGGGGAGCGGCGGCGGCGGGCAGCAACGACATGCAGGCGGCGGCCCGCCGGGAAGCGGCGCCGGGGCCGGGGACGGAGCCGCGGGGGCCGGGGACGGCCGGGGCGGCGGCGGCGGCGGCGGGGAGGAGCGGGCCGGGGACTCGGGCGGCGCGGAGGGCGGAGGAGACGGAGGCGGGGGCGGGAGGCGGGCGGTGCCGGGGCCGTCGCGGCGGAGGAGGGGGGGGGGGACGGGAACCGCGGGCATACACCGGGCCCTGTCACCCCCCCGCAGCCCGTGTCAACACCCGCCCGGGGCGGGGAACGACGCGTCGCCGGCCCCGGGAGGACACCACCGGCCCGGGGGGACAGCGGCAGGTCCCCGAAACGCTTGAGGGGGGGAAGACACCCCATTTTTACCTCATGATTTTGTTGGCGGCAACCGGGAGCCCTCTCCGGAGGGGGAGCCGAGGAGGGTGTTGTCATCCGGAGGGCCAGCGGGGGGACGGGGGCTCGGGTTTGGGGGAGACTTGTGAGGGGTTGCTTGCCCCCCAAGTTATGGAGGCGAGGGGGTGAGTAGGGGGCTGCTCACCCCCGGGGTTGGGAGAGCGGGAGAGGGAAATGGCCGCAGGCGAAGCCGGGGGGCCGGGGGGTCAGACCTCCGTCTTCAGCCTGGGATTTACTTGAGGGTGCAGACATCTCCTCTTCATCGTCGGTCACGATTGTTTCTCCGCAGGCAGCAGCTCCTTTTCTGGGAAATCTTTTTCAGCGCCCAAATTTCAGTTGTACAGAGCCTCGTGAGACGGGGGGATGCTCTTCTGGGCAGCTGAAGCAAGGAAGCGCAGGTAAATGTCACTCCAGCGTTACAGCTCATCTTCTCTCAGACACACCGAAATTCTTCTGGTAGCCGTTTCCACGTTCAGTGAGGAGGAACGTGGGCCTACCGTGAGGGAAAGATGGATTGAAAAATAAAATAAAAGCAGCAGCCAGGGGCGGGGAGGGATGTAGGGCTTTGTGTGCTGACCTGTGGGACAGCCCAGGTGGAAAAATGGTGCTGGAAAAAAAAAAAGGATCGGAGAGGTGCAGGGAGGTGTCTGAGGGAGCAGCAGGCGGCTGGGGAGGGCATGAGGTGGGACAAGAGATCGGGCCCAAGAGCTTTTTATTGGAACTTGCAGCTGCCTGGACTTGTGCTGGACCAAAAAAGCTCATATATGGTCAGAGAGCGGGAAATGCAGAAGGAGCCTCTGCGACAGAGCAAGGGGTTTTGATGAGAATTGGGCTTCAGAGCGAGTGAGTAATCGGGAATGGGTGCACGTTAACCGTGAGCCCGTATTTCCCTCCCAGGGCCAAAATCCGTGATCCACAGCAGCGACCTTGTGTCTAACAAGTCGGAGGCTCGCAAGGGGATTGAGGAGTCATGCAGGAAGACCGTGAAGGATGCCGGTCGTCGTTACCTGATCAGAGGTGCGTATTAAACAGAGTCACGTGGTGAGTCTTGTGTTACGTCTGCCACCACTGTAGGAGACATATACACCTAATGCCCATCCAAAAAGAACCCCTTCCCCAAACCCGCTCTGCCTCTGTGTTTTAAATTCATGCTTTTTCACTCCTCACTGAGACTTTTTAAGCGAGGAGGTTTCTTTTTTTTTTCCTCCTGTCCACTCTCACACCTCCCCATCTCGATCTTTTTGCAGGACACTGAGCATATAGTTACATTGGACAAACACGTATCGTTTTTTTTGTAACGACTGGTTTTACATATGCACATACATCTGATTGAAAAATAACAATTTTAGTGCGGGGAATGCCAGGTGAGATGTAAACATCCAAACAGCTGCCGGGCCTTCGCAGCGCCCGTGGCCCCTACAGAGACAAACGCTGCCGTTTCTGCGGGAAGTTTGCATCATCTTGCACCACAAGAAGACACGTAGTGTCATTGCTACTCAGGTATTTTACAAATATTTCCGAAGAAACCAGCAGGCAAGATGAGCCTGAGTTCAAGAGTTCGGAGCAGGAAGGAGTTGATTGAATTTAGAGAATATTCTTGGACACAAATTTATCAGGGAGAGGAGTGGAACTGCAGGTCGGGATGTTTTTAGTCAAAAAGCACGTCGGTGGGGAATATAGAGGCCCCTTTTAACGAGCGCACATATAGCAAGAGACAGGATTATAGTTTACGGCAGATATCTTAACGGTTTAGGAGCCGGTTAAACAAAGTCCTCGCAGACGGATGCCGCTCCACGAGTAGGTCTGTAGACCAGGCGGATCTTTTTCCCAACTCATCTACAAGGGACCGAGAGTGAGGGCAGCCCGAAAAATCACAGCCAAGAGCGTTAAGAGTGAAACGGCCAACGTTAACCCAGGCAAATGTTTCTTTCGGGCGGACGCACGCCGGTTTCTGAGGGAAGCGGCCCGCAGCAGGCGCCGCCATGTTGGGTGTCTGTGGCGCAGGCCCTGCCCACCCACCGCCGCCTCGGCGAGGGGGTGGGGGCAGTTTTGTTCGCGGGGCTCTCGGGACAACCTGGGTTTTGTACCGAGGCTGCCTTTCGGGCCGGTTAAGAACCGAGCCGGAGGCTTTTAATCAGGCCCCGGTAATGCTCCCTTCACCGGGCACCGGACACAAGCCGGGAGGGGGGAGCGGCGCACCGTAGGAACGGCGAGCGGCGGGGCGGGGGGGGGGGGGGGACGGCGGTAGCGGGACACAGTGCGGCGCTTCCGGCCGCAGCCGGAAGTGCTTGCCGCCGCGGGGGATGCTTTTCGCGCTGCACCGCGCTGGCGCTGCAAGATGGCGGCGCCCGCTGGTCGCTGCTTGTGGAGAGGTGAAGGGGTTTCGCCGTCTTTCTCACCGCCGGGAAAGCGCGGGCGTTGGCTATCGCCTTTTGTCTATCTCCAGCCGGTGTTTTTTTCTCCTTTGGTCGCGGGGCGGGGGGTGACCCTGAGGGGCGGTGGGGCCTGCCCTGGCGGGCGGCCCCCGGGGAAGTGAGGGAGGTGGGGGCGGCTGTCTGAGGCGATGTTTGCTTTTTTTTTTTGCAGCACTGGCCCCGCGTCGCGGGTGGGTTTTCCCCGGACTCGACCAGCGCCTCGCCGCCGCCCCCGCCTTGGTGAGCGTCGCGCCGCCCGGCCGGCCCTATGCTGTGGCAGCGAAGTGAGTGCGTCTCCTTCCATCCGAAGCAGCTCTCTTGGCCGTCGGGTGTCCTGGGGGGGGGGTGTTTTCGGCGTCTGCGGTGTTGCTCTAACAGCCGACCAGGCGTTGGTGGCATCCCACAACCTGCTAGCTCTTAGAGAAACAGCTTGGGGAGAGAAGATCTAAGCTGGACTTGCAGGGAGTGTTTTATGTTATTCTTGTAATAATGAATGTAACAGTTATGGGGAAAGATTTATTTCATTAGTTTGGTGTGTGCTTTTGGAAGGTGTGGCTGGATTATAGATTAAGGAGTACTGTCAGCATCAAAGCTGATAAGCTTATGGAATCAGTTTCAAACAGTTTCTCATCTTGCTTCATGCTGCTTTTTATTGTTGAATTTGTTCTCTCTTTAAATCTAATATTACAGTGTAACTGGGAGAACTAAAAATGAACTCTGTGTACTGAGGGAAGCGTGCCGTACACCAAGTGTTCTGAAGTGTTGCAGACTCTTCGACCGTAGTTAATAGAGGAATGGAGTAGCTAGCTGTTACTTTAATATTTTTTCCTTGATTAGTGAGCCTTTGAAAATAGGTAGGAGAATAGGGTTTGGGACTAGTGTTTAACTGCATCCAAAATGATACAGGAAAGGGAGGAGAAACCTTTTTTGAAAGGTGGGACTGCTACGATCCACTATAAGAAGAAGAAGAACTCTGCAGATGTGGCTCCTTCTCATGACCAGGAAGGTGCGTGGGATTTGCCGGGTTTAGAAGCAGCTTGGGCACAGTGCCCGCTACCAGCCTGTGTGAAGGCAAGACCTGTAAAAGTTGGTGTGTTATTTTAAACTGGTTTTGTGTTGATACAGTAGGAGGTTGTTAACTTGGTTCCACGCTACACAAATGTGGCTATGTTGTCTGAGAAGCTTAATTGCCCACAGAGCTTTTGGGTTCTGAATGTTTTGATTTCCATCTTGGCCACCTGAGACAAGTAACTGGAATGAATTTAGGGATGCTGTTCATCTTTGTGT
Source organism: Harpia harpyja (assembly GCF_026419915.1). Classification (NCBI taxonomy): domain Eukaryota; kingdom Metazoa; phylum Chordata; class Aves; order Accipitriformes; family Accipitridae; genus Harpia; species Harpia harpyja. The sequence continues at coordinate 3,069,419 of NC_068941.1, forward strand.
GGAACCTTCCTTGTTAACTAATTGTTACTTAATAAGTGACACATGACAGTATCTACTTTTTTCTCTTAGAACATGTGCCAAACTCTTTGGTTGATGATCTAACAATATTTTTTTGTTTGTCTTAGAACTGCAAAAAAAGGTTCACGTAGGACCAAGCAGGAAGAAACAAAAAAGAAAAAAGTAACTAGGAGGTGGCCGCTTATGAGCAAGCCTGTGGATGATGTATACTTGACATGGTATTATGAGCGGCCATCCTATGATGTGGAAGAGGCTGTGGGTATGCTAAAGAAATTTCAGGAACTGGACTTCACTAACCCCAAACAGTATGTCTATATTAACGTATTCCTAGATATGGCACTACAGAAGAAGGTAGGTTGGAAGCGCATGCAAGTTTTGATACTTTTTTCTTTTTAACATGGGAAGGCTGTGTTGAAAGTGTAGAGCAGATACTGCTGTCGGCCTCGTCGGCTGCCTGTTGCAGTTTCTCTGATTGTCAGAATAATGTGTGCTTTTGCAGGTGGCTTTGTGCCTTTATATATGTATAATTAACAAACATCCCGCATACTCCTGAGGTGAAGATAGCACCATCGAGGATTTGAAAACAGGCTATTATGTGACTAAAATTCATGTCTGGACAGTACCGATCAAACTAAGTTTTACATCTGATTGGGCTTTCCACTTAAAGACGTGTTACCAAAATCATGTGTGTGCTTTGTTCTGGGATGATTGTTACAGGGAGAAGTATAAAGACAAGCTTTTCCCTGCCTCTGTTCTTCACCTTGTTTTGATTTTATATTTTTTTAATAATGTTCCTTGAAAGTATGCTATTGCTTGTTTGCCTATGACCTTTTTGATATAGAGATGTCTAGCCCGGTTTAGTCTTTCCCTAAAACTCTTCTTGCTTCCCCCATAAGTTGAAAACAGTTACGCCACTTGAGAATTGCTTTCTTCATGTGCGTAACTAAATATCCCTTTGGTACACCAGGGGTCCCTTAGAGCCAGAAAATGAGTTCACGCTTAAAGAAATGCAGAGCTCTTGCTCCTGCTGTCGGAGGCTGTGTGGTATTCTCAAGGCTTGGTAAGAGACACATTCCTTGCTGATGGTTTGCATTGGCCATAGCATCAGAAACATCATTTAGATAAGCTGCAACTACGGCACCTCGGTGTTTGTTATTGACTGTACCTGAGCCTGGTAGCAATCCTGCACTGGAGTTGCTGATCATGGCCCCTTTCTCTTGGGCAAACTGCAGCATAAGTAATTCATGTCTCTTAAGTTTATATTTGAGTATATACTGGACATTAAAAAGAGCGGTCACAACTTCTGCATCGTGTTTGTTTGTTATGACCTCTGTGCGAGGAAATTGTGGGTAAGATTGCTATTTAGGGGACCAACTCCACACGATTGTGTAACTTGCCTTACCTCATGAGGTTTTTTTTTTGTTGTTCTAATATTTTTCTTTCTTTACTTATTAGAAAAAAGTGGATCCATTTGCCAGCACTGTTCTTCTTCCGTATCGCTTTACAGATGAAATGAATAAGGTCTTGGTTTTCACAGAGGTGGGTAAGCCTGAATTATTTGCTTTTATACGTTTTGCATGTCTAGCGTGCTCTTACAACACAACTAGTTCCTATGCAAGTACTATACCTTTTATTGAGAAGACTCTGCGAGTGCTTTACAGAACTGTTAAGTCTGTCTAGGATTCGTCTTCAGCAGCATCTTAATCTAGTAACAAGCATCTTGCAGGATTTCCTTCACCTTGATAGGTTTACATAGATGTAGATTATTCTAGCAATGCAATTAGGCAGTAAACATTTGCATAAATGTGACTAAGGAAGAGGTGATTGAAGATCATATATAGCGTGAAACGTTTGTCACCTTTCTGTAATACAGGCAGATGGTTTAGTGTAGCAGCCGTGTCCAACCCCACTGTCTTCAGCCTCAGTAGGCAGTGCAGATTAGAACTGGGTGTTATTCACAGTGACTTGTGCTGTAACCGGATACCCTTGGGAGAGGAGGGGAAAGTAACTTCTCCTCAAAAACCTTAAACAACTTAACAGCCCTCTGTCCCAAACCCTTTATCTGCTCTCCTAGGAGTTCACTAATGTGAACTAATGTGTGTAGAGCAGTTGTAGCATCTGTATGAGATGAGTTTCAGCCTCTGCTGCCGTTCTTTGCCAGTTAATCATTCTAACAGAATAGACCTACCTGTATCTGTATGCGATTATCTTGGAGAACTGTCACAGACTTAGTTGACTACCCTTTGGGCTTAATTTTTGTAGAATTCTCTACCTGAGCTACAAGGCAGGAATCCTCCTACAAAAGGGAGGGCTGACCAAAGACCCGAGCATGCCAGGTTCTTTGGTGCTGTATCTCACAACCTTCTCTCTTCACTCAAATTCACGTGGGATAAGAGGTACCATGCCTTGTGAAGGTGTATACGTGGAAAAAGGTTGAGCGACTGAAACACTTGCTAGTGCTTTGGGATGGAAGCGTGGAGCTATTCAGTTTATTCTTGTGAGGAAAAGTTGATTCTGGTTTTGAGTCATGAATATCTGCTTGTATCGAAAGCTTGAGCCAAAATTTTTACAAAACTGATGCCTTTTACGTTTCCATATTTCAGACTATTAAAAGCAAAACCTTGCAGAGGACAGATGAGGTTTACTTCTAAATGCTCTTTGAAGCCAAAGTTTAATAGCGCTTTCAGAAGTTGAATAGCCTTATTTTACCGTGGTTTTTAGTAGCATGTTCTGTGCTTTTCTTTAAGCTTAGAGTACAATGTTGGCTCCATCCAGTGGATGATTCGTTATAGTTTCCAGGGCATGGAGGTGGAAAAAAAAAAAGGGCTTTTGATAGAGCTTCTCGGCAACGGGATGGGCTTTTCTCCTTCTCCAGTAGAAGTCAACTAAAGATTTGAGTGTTCCTTCTTATTGGGACCTGGAGTGGAGTGGAGTTGCTGCTCCTACATCACCAGCATTAGATATTTTGGGTCTTTGATTGCCTTAAACCATTCTTTCCTTTTTAACCTGTAAATAGCCTGGTTTTATACCCAGTTGTCCAAGATAAATCACCTATCCAGTGCTGTTGATATAGACTAATTGGTAGCACAGATGTTAGTGAACTTTTTTTTTTTCTCTCAACAGAATGAGCAAGAAGCTGAAATAGCTCGAGAGAATGGAGCTGCTGTTGTGGGAGGAGTTGAATTAATCAAATGGGTATTTTATTTTTTTTTTTTTTTTTTTAAGAATTATATAAGTATCCTAACTTTAAACAGTGACTGAGGGGAGTGAGAAACCTCATGTCCAGTAAACTCCAGCTTGAAGTTAGCAGCCATTGTGAAGCGTAAGAGATGGTTTTTTGTGCTCGGACATCCTTGTAGGTCAGCTTGTGTACTGAGGTGATTTATTGTATTCCTAAATATATTTAATTGTTTTTATTGCAGATTTTGGAAGATGAAATCCAAGTGGACTTCTATGTAGCTGTTCCTGCAATAATGCCTAAGCTAATACCGTTAAGGAGCAAACTAAAACGAAAATACCCAAGCACAAAAAAAAGTAAGAAGCAATTCTTTCTTACAAATCCCAGGTACTGAACAAGATTTAACTCCAGAGGTGACACTGAAACTTTTTTGGTGAAGATGTATGATTACATTGAGTATTAGACTGTATGTGACTGAACCACTTGTTTTGTCTTAGATAAGAGTAGTTTTAGGAATCTAGGACTGTGCTTTTCTCCTACAACAGGCAAATGTGGGATTAGAAGCAAGATTAAGTTTGCCTACTAGTTGCCCCTATGCTTGTTTGTCCTGATGAACGGTAATAGTATTGTGAAGTTACCCAGGAAAACAGAAACAACTTGAAAAAAACCATATTCACTGAGACAGTTGTTGAACTGTTGGCAATTGTTTGGATCCCAGCTTTGTGACTGCTACTGCTCCTTCTGCCTGTTCGTTACTACTCAACAACAGATTTACTTATGCTTCTCCTTAGTACAGCCTGCTCCCTTATCTGTGTGGTCTCTCCTTTTTTGTAATGCTGAAGACATTTCCTCTTCAGGTCAGGTTTTCACAGCAACTGACATCAGTCTTTTGTCCTCTCTTGCGAACTTACTTTATTTTAGCTCTGTGTTAGGAGTCTATTTCAAATACGACAAAAAAAAAAAAAAAATCTGTTTTTCAAACATAGAGCTTGTGCCAGCTGTGTGAAGCACTGAGTCTTGAACCATATCTCTTGCTTCCCTGCCCCAGCTGTCTTAATGTTTTACAAGCTGCAGGCAGTGTTTTTAGGCTCCTAAACATTTAAGACAAACCTATTAACCTGTCCAAAACATTGCAATGGAAAATACTCCAGATAGCTTTCATTTGTTCCAAAAAGTATGTTGTGCCATTATGAGCTTACTTGGTTTGTAGCTTATCCAGGGCCAATTTCTCTTGGAGCCATCAAAAGATCTGTGGGAGAAGTAATGCTTGTATTTGAAGCAATTGAGTGATGGTGTAAATCTGTCAAATGAGCTCTTGCAGCTGAGATAAGAAACAGCTTGACTTGTGGGAATGGCTGGATTGGGCCAGGGTGTTCCAGGTAGTGTGTTAACTTTGCTATTACATAGTTGGAGAGTTCATTTGCAAGGAAGACTTGAGGCTTGTTCTAAACCGAACTCAGTAGCTTTTGGTCTTTCAGGCTGCTTTAATTGTGTTAGGTAATAAAGCTGTGCTTTATATATGCATGAGCAGGTTCTTTATTTGACGTGAAGCCTTTGTTACGTTTCCTACTGTATTGGCTATTCATGTCTGCTGATTAATAAGGAAGGAGGGAAGATAGAAATGACTTATATAGTATGTGAGAGGAGGGCGCCACTGTCTTGTCCATGAAACTGCATTTTTGATTGGAGTCTAACTGCCTTAATTGAAATATTGAATTCTCTCTTTACTAATATCACACTTAGCCACGCTAATAAGCATTACTCAGACAACTTTTCTGCTTTTTTTTTTTTTTTAAAAAACCTAGATTCCATGGGCCATGATATTCCTAAAATGCTGCAACTCTTCAGAGAAGGTCTTGAGTACATGGTAGAAGGCGAGCGTCTAATCAAGACAAGAATAGCAAGAGTAAGTTGTATATAGAGTTCTTAAGTTTTTTTCTACTGGGCAGAACTGAAGTTAGTGTTAAAAGAGGGAGGGGGAATGTTTTTAATCTGTTTGTTCCCAAGATTTTTAACCATGTTCTTTGACCTGTGAAGTAAATGGAACTCTTACTCTTTGTTGTGTGACATCTTCAGCTGATGTGAGCGCTGTATGTTGTTAATGTGTGGTCATAGAAGATGGTTCTGCTAAAACTGAGAGCAAGGCATACCTGATGCTAAGACGTTAAGAATGCCAAGAATGGGATCTGTATTCGCCACTATATTGGCAAGGAATCATAATAATGAACAAAACAGGATGAGAAAAGTTACTCTTCCTAGTGATCTCCTTGTGAGTTGACATCTTAACGTAGGCTTCCCTTTCCTCCTGCCTTCCCCAGCACTCTTCTGTGAGTAAAATAAAACTTATTTGTTTTTTTAAGTAAAAAAACCATGGGTCGTGAGTACATGGTCAATATGCACAGGTGGATCAAAAAATGTGACCCTTAACCTAATAATTAAAGACTCATTTAACTTTGATAACTTTAGTCCTGGGCTGGAGCAAAAAGCAAGAACTGTGCATTACACTTGATATATAAAATTAATTTGTGCTTTGCTGTCACATAAGAAATTGCATTATATAAGAGTATCTTTTCTCTCTTTATTTCTTTTTTTTAGGCCTTAATATGTTTTCCTTAATGTTTTTTTTTATTATTTATTTTCCCTGCTCGTTTTGTTTTGTCTATTTGTAAACCTGCCTGATTTTTAGTTTTTCTTTAACTGATACTGGTACAGAAAGGAAGTGTGTGAGATAGCTAACCCCTGCAGCTCTGGTGGTTAGAAATAAGCAAGTTTGTTTAATTCTGGCTAGCTGCTCTGAGTTGTGCATGTGAATTTCAATGGCTTGCTCATCTATATGATACTCAAAACTGAGGTTCTTGGGACTCTTCTGCTAAAGTGTGTGTTATCTTGCACTTTGATACAGGCAGGAAGTATCTTTGGCTGTTCGTAAGTTTAATGGACTGTGTGAAATGCCTCGAATCCATAGATCAGTCTTGGTTTCAAGTGTTGTGACTGTATTCTTTAATTTTTGCTTTGGACTGCTTAAACCTTAATCATTTTATACTGTAGATCAGCCTAAAAAATACCTGCAAATTAAACTTCCTGTAAAGTTTCTTCTTGTGTAGTCAAGAAGAAAAATCAGGTGTTTGATAAAGGTGAATGAAGAACTCTTGATGTCCTGACAGTATTCAGTGCAATTGTAGTTGGTTCTGCTTAGTGTATTAGTCCTGCAGCTGTGGCTACAGTTTCTGAAGTTAAAACCACGTCCTGTTACTGATGTAAGGTGTTGGTGTTACAGGTTACCTTTGGTTCTGTGTCTAGGCAGCTCAGCCCTGCAGTTTCACGGCACTTCCGAAGATTTGGTGCAGCCAGAGATGTCACTCTGTAGAAGTAAACAGTAGGTTCTCACGAGTAAACTCTTAATCTTGGATCAGAAGCAGTACGATGAGTGTGTCCTTACAGAGTTCATACGTGCTAAATTAATGTCAGCTACGTGGCAGAGGTGACTCTAACCCTGCACACACAGTGTGTCATGCTCTGTCACACTGTTGCGTATTGAGTTGTGTGCGGAGGGGTGACTCAGTGGTTATGCCTTGTGTAAAATGTCTCCACCCTCTCTAGCTACTATCTTTTACCTGACCTAGTTTTCCTACTGTTTGCGCAGCGGTGCTGGAAGGAAATCGAGTGTAGGCAAGGCTCTGGGAGGCTGCGAGAGCCTTGAGTGATTATGCATATCTGCTCACCACTAAATCAAGAGCTTTTTAAATTTAAATCTTGTCAGTGAGAAAATAATAATTTATGAATTACACAGAAGCATGAAGATCAATTGCTGTATTCCAAACAGTAGCGTAGATGTTTCTGGGAGTCTGCCAAGCTGGCGTTTCTCAAAGAGATGTTTTCCCTTTAGTGCTGCTGTCTCATGTTGCCTGTTAGTTCAGTTATGGCCAGTGGCTTGATGTAATGCTGCACTCCCACGTAAGTCAGCAGTCTCAGTGTCATATTCTTAGTAGTAACTGAGATGTCTCTGAAAAGCCCAGAAGTTGGCAGCAGTTAAGCTTGATTAGCAGATCTGAAGTTGTAAAACTGAGAATGTAAAATGGTCTTTCAAGACGTGGAGCTTAAAGCAGAAGGGAAACAAATGAGGGCACTTGGGATATCTTCTTCAGAATTGAGCTGTCTGCAGAGGGCAGCTTAAAGTCATTTTTTTGAGGGTTTTGACATAAGTCTTGAGTCCAAACAGGGTGCTGTTGATCATTACAAAATTCTCTTTTTCCCAAGTTGGAGTTGTCCTCAGAAAAATCAGAGTCCGCATGTGACACCAGGAAGGAATTTCTAGCGTATCTTCCTATCTGTGCAGAGAGCTGCCTGCAAAATGATTCTTCTATGGAAAAGAGTAAGATGGTTTCAGGAGGGGAGACTTTAAGGTTTGTTCGGAAGGATGTATTTTCTGGGAAGGGACATGTTTACAGGAGCACTGTTTTATTCAGAGGGTTAGAAGTATGGAGAGATGTGTACTGAACCAGACATATCTGAAACTGGGTACGTAGAATGTACAGATGTGTGGAAATGAGAGTTAAGGCAGGAAACAGAAATGCCCATTTGCACTAGAAGTAGCATCTAGGTTCCTTGTCTGTTAATGTGATTGAAGGCCTGAAGTGTAAGTGTCCTTTGAAAAAGAAAAAAAAGACAAGACTAATGGATTCCTAGCTTTGAACTCCCTAAAGGAGCAGGGGAGAAAATCCCACAGTTGAGGAATATGTGTTAACTCTTGCCACTGTGAATACTTGAGAGTTGAAATATGTTTATTGGGGGATGAAGGGAATAATGCAAAAAGCATAGGTTGTAACAGTTGTCTGTCGTTACCAGTCTGAGCTGTTCTCTTATTTGATACTATGTGGAAAGGCTTGCCTGTCTGCAGTTATGTCTAAATGATTCCAACTATTGACAAGTCCAGGATGAGAGAGATTTTCAGCCTTAAATTACGTACCTTGGAGTTGCATGTGTTGCGTAAGTCCTGATGGTATGTGCTGGACTGTACCTGCATAATGTCTTCCTAGTAGTCTGGTACTGGCAAAAGGCTTGAGTTTTGTTCCAAATGGGACCAAGGACGTGGAAGAAGTTGTAGCAAGTTAAACTAGGAATAGGAAATAACCCTTTACAACAGCCTCAGTAAGGGTATTTCTATGCCTGCATTCTTCTTTTTTTTTTTTTTTTTTTTTTTTTCCCCTGCGGACTGCATGGGGCTACTACCTCAGAAATGCATCATCTTTGAGTGCCAGGATGAGAAAATGCTGTCTGCATGGTCGATGTTGTTCTAGGCTCTTGCACAGAACTCTGTTTCTTCCCTTATTCTGACCTTCTCAGGAAGCTTCATAACTGAGCAGAAACCTGTGAAAGCGAGGCAACATAAAATACATCAGTGCTTTTCTCTTATTGATACTGTCAGTCCTCCAGATGTCTTTGCAAGTGGTACAGAAATGTTGTTCTGCCATGTTAGTCAACACTTACCTGTTGGTTCAGAGGCTTGCTTTTTGTTCTGAAAGCAGGGATGCGAGTTTCAGGCCTCACTGTGTAACAAAAGATGCTTGATGTCCCAGAATAATGGCCAAGTGGAGTTGCTGCATGATGCTGCTGTAAAGCAAAATAAAACTTGTTAGGAGTAGCTCTAAACCTGATTTTTAAAATAGGTGTAGTTAACGTTTTGTGTAGAGGCATTTGAAGGCAAGTTCTTAGAGTTTAGTAGAGTCAAGTGTTCTGCGTTGACATTAAGAGAAAATCTGGTTATATTATAATGATGCAGAGGTTGCATATTGTTATGGGATGCTGGTCAAATTACCGTTGGTAATTTCTTCGCCGTTTACTGTGCTCCAGAAATGGCTCACTGTTACAAAAAGGTAAAATAGGTGTAAAAGGTAAATGTCTTAATAGACAGCATGAGGAGACAAAAGGTCCCTGCTTGGAAAACAGAGGTATGAACTCATGTGTGTTTTCGTGAACTCACTTCTTGTTTTGCATTTAACTGAAATATAGAAACCTCTTTTTTTTTTTTTTTTTTTTGTGGATAGTTGGAATTCTAGATCTTACTGTTGAGAGAGCCAAACCTGAAATTCTGGGTCTCTATGGGTTTTCTGTTCTTAGTTTGTCTCTCAACAGCTGTAGGAGGGGACTTGGAGTAGATTTCTGCCTACTCCCCCCCCCCCCCCCCCAGCCGATACCACAACTATAAGCCCAATTAAGGTGCTCTGAGAACTGATGTAGCTTTCTGGTTGAATGGTGGTGTGGTTTAACCCCAGCTGGCAACTAAGCACCACGCAGCTGCTCGCTGGTGGGATGGGGATGAAAATCAGAAGAGTAAAAGTGAGAAAACTTGTGGGTTGAGATAAAGACAGTTTTCTTACTGGCTAGTTGCTAGCTTTATTTTCCTGCCCACTGATTCTTAAGGTATTGAGTTAAATAGCTGGCAAGAATCTTGTTTTGCAGAGTGTTAATCATTTTGTGTTAATCATTTCTCATCTTGTACCAAGTGTTCCTGCCCTGCAATGAATGCCATTCCCTACATGTGTCTTATATTTGAACTGCCTGTTAGTTAAGTCTGCAGTACAGTTTCAGTGCTCTGAATGATCTCTTGGTAGAATTCTCTAAATAGAGTTTAGAAAAGCAGTTCTGTGGTTAAAGCTAGTGTTTTAATTGCAGGGCATCTTTTTGTTGTTCAGTTGCATATTTAGCCAGCAAATAGCTGAGTGGCTCTTCTGTGCATTCAGTTGCAGTCTTCCAAAGATCCCCCCAGAAGATTAGAAGCATTGAGACTTCATCAATCAAGTTTTAAACATGATCTGTTTTGGTGAAACCTGTGCAATGCTGAATATTAATAGGCAATTTCCCACTAGGCAGCAGAGTTAGTGGGGGAGGCCCTTTTAAAGACAAATATAGCATGTTTCTTATTTAAAAAAAAAAAAAAAAAGGAACCAGTAACTTCCCTGAAGCTTTTTACAGCACCTTCTCTTGCTCTAGAGAGAAGTGTCCTAAACTTTAAACAGTAAGATAGGTAGTGATTCATTTCTGTGTTCTGATTGAAGTATATACTGTCATTTTCTAAGGTACCTTGTGGTTAGGTTGTATTTATACAAAGTGGACTAGAAATTGATTTATAGTTGCTCCCTCTGCAGGCATGATTATTCTTCAGGAAGGCTCAGGATTTAAAGATACTTAGTTGTCATTGCAGTCAGTCTGAACAGAGTAGCTTGCACAGTCTTGAAGATCTGGTCCAGAGTACTTTGGTCAGTTTGGCGAAGGTTGGAATTAAACTAAATATCTAACTGCTGATACACAGTGACTGCGTATACACAAGGGTTTACTGTGGAATACTTACTTGGAAGCTGGAATATTTATTTGGATGTGTAAGCTATTTTGAAATACTTGAAACCCTCTGACCATTACCTTTTTTCATTATGGAGCTGTTGGCATCTCAAGTAAATTATGGTACGTGATCTCTTGGGATGTGTTGTGTTGTCTGGTTTGAATGAAAGTCACTCTGTCCTATTTTCCTGTCTTAACAACTACAGAATATTTACTAACACCTTCAGATTTTGAGATGGGTCTTGTCTCAAAACGTCTTGTACTTCTAAATCTTTATAAGAAGTTGTAACTTGTTTGGAGCAACTTGCAAATTCTGTCTCTTCTGAAAGTTTCTAGACTTTGTTACATATGATGAATGCCAAATAGCTCCCTGAAATTGTACAACTGTACAGATCTTAGCTTAAGACCTGAACTTAGTGTAAGGTTTGGAAGCAAAACACTATTCGAACCTTCATTTGAAGTATAGTTTCTAATTAGTTGCTACCAATGAATTTTTTATTTAAATGGTTCTGAGTATTCCTCTATTTTGTATTCGGTAGAGCATGGTGTGTCTGTCAGTGAAGTGAAATGCTCAGCATTAACAAACATTTTTTTATGTCCGTTAATTTATGAATGATTAAGCACGTTGCAATCAGCATAACAATGATAAAGACAAATGTGTTTTGGCCTGTGTAACAGAGGAACTGCATTTAGATTGTAAGACTGCCAGAAGAGCATAAAGAGAGATTAATGGACCAGACCTGGGAGGAGAGTAGTCAAGTATAACTGTATCTCTATTGCAAAATAATGCATACATTTACAGATAAGTGAGATATTAATAAAATCTGCTCATGCTGCCTTGGGAGGTGGTGGAGAGGAAGAGGAGATCCCAACGGTGCCTGTACGCTCCCCTGAAACGCAGTTAATTGTGTGAGAATAAATGCTATTTTTTTTTTTTTTTAATTCTATACTTGAAAGCTCTAGAAAAAGAACTTGATTTTTCATTCAGATAAAGAAATGTGGATGATATGGGCGAGACCAGACAGCAAATTAATTAAAGCATAGCAGGGCATTATAGCAGCCAAACGTTTAAGTCTGAGAAATGCATGTTAAGCTGTCCAGGAGCTGAGAGTCAGGTCAGTCCTGGCTTTGACCTGAGGCTGTTCAGGTTGGGCTATCTCTTGATCATGAGTTGCATGTTCTTGAAGAGAGTCCAGATAAGATGAATAGCAGTCATGGTTTAAGGTGATTGGTCTAAGAGAGAAGATGGAGGTATTAATTTTTTGGGAAGTGTTGATTCCCTTCCAAGTATCTGTGATTGGTCCAGTGAGGATCACATCTGTGTTGGAAGTAAGGTGCACTTAAGTGCTCTATTAGATGAGGACATCGGGCAGGACGAGGAGCCATCAGTCCACAGTTTTTGTTGGAAGGTCAAAAACACCATGGACGGGAACCAGGGTCCGTAAAAACGGTAGATACAGAACTGGTATATGTTTACAGCTCAATGCTTCCATGTAACTTATGTAAAAAGTAGAAATTCCGTTTAATATGTTAAAATGGGAGAGAAAAGGGGACGAAGCTTTATAATTTTTAAATTATTTGTTTGGTTCTGTTAAATTTCTTAATACCTTCAACTTTAGATGCTTGTGTTTTTTGAGTTGATCTGTTTTGACAGCTACTTCTTGAGGCTTTTTTCTGCAAATACTTTATTTTAATGTGATTTTTTGCAAAAACACTTGTACATATATTGTTTTTAACACTTTACCTCTCTAAAGCTACATGTTGTTACGGAGCCATGGAAATTTAATGTCATGAGTAGAAATACAGAGAATGATGATGAGCGTATAACCATGTATAAAATAGTTTTTTCTCCCAGTCATTTGGATATGGCTGTTAATGGGATTTGTAACTCCTTAACAGGGAATGCAGAGAAACAAAATCTATCCAAATGTAGAATAAACATGTACGCGGTGCTTTCAGATTTATTAATCTAGACTTTAAGTATCCCCATGGCTAACTTTGCATTATCCTTTTTCAGCTGGATATGCCTACTGAGCAGATAGTTGCCAATCTAAAAACAGTTATCCATGATATCTGCACATTCAAGCCATTGACTTACGGTAAGCAGCTGTTCTTCTCTTGTGGTAGTTGACGTTACAGCAAACAAAATTAAGAAATGAGTCTTGTTTACCGGGTTGTCATTAAATGACCTTGCTGCTTTGTCTGCCTTGGGACAGGAGGAAGCTGTTAGGCAACTCAGTAAATCAAGACCTAAGAAATTACAGCCTCTAAGGGCATGAATAGCATCTGCTCTTATTGATGTGAACTCCAGTTGCACCTTGTAAGTGTCTGTGTGAGGAAAGGAGTGAGGTATTGTACAAAACTTAAGTTTGCAGGCTTGGTGCTTAAGTGGATTAAAGCCATACAAGGAAATCCTTATGGGACACAAAGGTCTTCAGTGTCTGTGTGCATTGGTTTTACTCCACTGACGTGACCCTTTTGTGGCTCAATGTATAGAATCTGAACCTGGAATCCACCTGCAGTTGCCTAAGTTAAAGCTTGTGCTTCAGTTAACATCTAGTCTGGTTAGCTACCCTGTTTGAAGGTATACCACCTTTTATTTTTTTTTTCCTCTATTACCAAGATATTTTTAAAATTTCAGCTGCTCCAAGGGAAAAGCTGTTAATTTTTTTTTTTTAATTCCTTAGCAAAAGGATCAGGTTACAAAGGAGTAAAGGTGTGAATTCTGCGTGTTGTTCCTGTGGGTTCTGCTCACTGTTCTGAGCAAAGAATGTGAACAACTGATATGTTATTTGTTTTTAGTCATAATGAAGTAAACTTTAAACAAATGTCATCTGCTTAGCTGCAGTGGAAATGGTGATTTATGAACATAATTTTATGGAAGAATAGCCTTGTTTGAGCTAAGAAAACGGTGTTTTAATATTTGCTTAATGTCTGCAAAAAGAATCAATCTTGCATCTCTTCCAGTGATGCTGTTAATAGTAGCTACTGTACAGAGGAGAGACCACGAAAAGCCAAGTACACATGCCTTTAGAAGCATTTCAGCCCACATAAAACGTATAAGGGGTTGGCTGACTTGAGATATAAGTAAATAGAAGCAGGAAGTGGTGGTATTTTTGTCCTTAATGAGTTCATATGTGAACTACACCAATCTAGTTAAGGAAGGGTAAGCTCTTCTGGTCTTAGTAGCATTTCTACTGATTTTGCAGTATCAAGCTTGGTTCTTGTAGTGGGTCTCTTACTGGCTTCATTAAAAGTATTTGCCGTTTATAGGAAGTAGACTGGGTAATTAACACATCTTTGCAACAGTGGAGTCTAGGTATGCTTGCTAACTATCAATCACTTAGACCAACTAGTTACAGATATCTGTTCATTAGTTCCTTTCAGACTTTCCATATGTAATAGCATGTCCTCATGCAGCTATTTAGTTATCACTAAAATGTCATTCCTCCGCGAGTCACTTGATCTAATGCGAGACTAAAAATACCACCAAGCAAATGTTCTCAGACTATAATGTAGATCTATTTAATCTTCCATAAAGCAATCTGACTGTTTTTGTAGTTCTTCTTGTCAAAGGGTTCCTTCAGCATTTTGTGGTAGGATCCTGAATTAGAAATGGTGTCTTTTGTGCTCTTAGTTATGTATGAATATTTGGGTGATCAAAACTCCACCACTGCCCCCCAATATCTTGCCAATCAGGACTGCTTCCCAAAGTGAGTTCACCTGTATTTCATTTTTTTTGGAGGAGTGCGTGTGTGAAGTTTTACTTGTATGTTCAAAGGCCCAGGGGCACCAGTGATGTCAACTGCTGGTGAGGTACTGAAGGAGTAAGGTAGCCATCAAGTTAGTATCTTTTATGGCACCAGAATGTGAATTGCATTTTGAACCCAATCTGCCAGGGTGGATGTTAAACACTCTGTACTGAAGTGTGTACATGTATAGTTCTGATCCTGGTCGTGTGCTTGATGCAGTATGGATTAGTACTATGACAAATCAGCCCCGAGACATGAAGTGTGGTAGAGTGATCGAATTGGTGGTATTGTTTGTTTTCTAGGTCCTTTTGTGCAGAAGTTGGTTATTAGATCTTCAACCAGTGAAGGTTTGCTATTGAACCTTGATGGACTCCTACCTCAGGTGGAAAAAGTAGAAGAAGAAAAAAATGCAGAAGATGAAGAAGAAAAACATGTCCAAGAACCTGTTAGTACCTGATGTCTGTCTTTGTAGATCTGGTGATCAACCTTGGAAAGCAAATAGTGTAATTCAAATCATACTTTATGAAAAGAAAAAATAAATTTAACTTGTGAATTTCACTGGTAAATTCTTTGTGACAAGAAACATTGTCACAAACAGGAGTCTGTTGTCAAACCTGAAGACATTTTAGATTCCTTTTGTTGGTAGCTGAAAGCTCCCTAGTTTGTGTGGTTGTTTTTTTTCTCTGCACATAACAGTTCTTACTCTAATAAAAGTATTTCTGTAACTTCTGAAGTATTGCCATCCAATTTCTGCAACTGCAGCCAAAAGGCGAGCGCATGGTATATCCGTAATGCTGGGCTCTTTACTCTGTTGAAATTGCAGAATGTTCAATGCTTTTGTTGTCTTGACTCGAGTCCTCCCCACAGAGCAACTAATGCAGTTACTTGTGGAAAGCTGCTGTATAACTCGCCAATGAAGGAAACTGGTTTTTATTTACCGTTCTATTTTTCTGTGACGTTAGATGTGGTGTCCCTTTTGAGTTGGGAGTAACATCTACTTGATGCTTGTGATATCTCACTTGGTTTTCATTTAATCTGCATACGTAGATACTGGAGGGGTATACAGAGGATTACTGCTCTGCTACTTTGAGCCTGTGAATGCAGGTTAGTCTTTTGTGACAAATTGTAATAGGTGAGGTTTTTCTGTGGAAAAATTGCATGTATTCTGTGGGAGGAGTGATCATGCACCTTATCTTTCAAATACTGCTATTTAATCTATGCGTAACTGATACGATGCCCCTTAGAGAATCCAGTCAGTGGTTTGTTTGCACTGTCCTGGAAGGAATTATCCTTAAAATGTTTTGGGGTGAAACCTGAGTGAAGCTACGAAGTTGTAAGTGTCAGCTTCTTGTCTTTTTTTTCTATCAGAGAGGTTCTTCTTGATGAGCTTTTGAATAACCACTCGGGATAAGTGGATGGGTTTGGGGGAGTGGGGGTGGCTTCACAACAAGCAGCAGACGATCTCTTTTTTCATACAGTTGACTCTGAGGAAGACTCCCATGCTACACTTCCTAATAAGATATTTTTTTTTTTTCCTAAAAATGCTGACTGATGCTTTATGTGGATTTCATCTGTTATTGTATGTAGATGAACAGCATGTATATAATGGGAGCGGTGAGTAGCTATGAGCTGTAGGGCTGTGGTCCTGTGCTAGGTTAGTCATCTTGGAGGTGCCTAGGCTCTGGAGACCTGGCTAGAAGACACTGATTTTCTAGTGGCTGGATAGAGGCCCCCAGTTCCTTCTGCCAGTGTATGGGGGCAAAAACAAAAGGCAGCGGGCGTCACCTTGGGTTATTTACCTGCTTAACTTTGTTCCTCTGACTCTTAGTAGCTATGCATACCACTGAGATTTGGCAGAAAATAAAGACTCTCCAATTGAAATGTAGGTCCGTCTTAGCAATAGCACAGTTTGACTGAAGTGGTAGATTCCCAATAAATGAGTTGAACTCTTGCTGGGGTTTGAGCTCTTAAACACATGAGAAGGCTCGACTTGGCAATGGTTCCAGTTTTTGCACAGTTAGCTTTTTGTTCTTTGGGGCTGGTTGGTGTGGGTCAAACAGATCAAAACAAAAACACTAACCCTTTTTTGCAATAGCCAGTCTTGAGTGTGCTTGTAATGTAATCTTACCGTTCTGCCTGATTTAATTCAGTCTTATTTTGCTTACCCAGCATAGTTCTTAAATATAAACTGGAGCCCAGCATAAATATCCATGCATCTTTTAACTGGCTCTTCAAAAATAGGTGGGTTTTGCTTTGCTGCAGAATTTCTTTGCCGGTTTTTTCCACGTTGTTTCCAGCAGGTGGCATTCTTGTTCCCTTCTGTAGAGGTGTTGGGAAAAGAGTTTCTCAGTGGGGTTTTTTTTGGACTTTGTTGCTAAACATGTTAGTAAAACTGCACCTTAAAATGTCAGATGGTTCCAAAAAAGATTGGCTACTTATGAAAGGGATGAGCTTATCCAAATCTGGATGGGTGGTTTGTGTTTGCAGCATTAAACCGTTCCTATTTTTGGAGGTGGGGCTCTTTTTTTCTCCCCGCTCCCCCCCCCGCCTCCAAGAGGTTACCTATATCTGTCTGCATAGAAATTCTCGTACTTCCCATCTGAAGCATTTGGCTGCTGTCAGTCAGGGTGCTTGACAGATTACTGTTAGGCCATGCTGCTGTATTTTTTATTATATGGGGTGCTTTGCTCAGAGTTTGATCAGAAAATTCTCTTAGGGGTGAAGGAAGGCTTCACGCTGACTTCAGCAGACTTATTAGGTAGTGTGTGGAAAAAGCAATGCCAGTGCACTTGAATAGCCACCTAAACACATTTTTTTACTGTGGGGTCTGCTCATATGCATGGTAGAAAGAAGAAAATTAAAACTCTTACGTTTCAAAGGGAAGAGTTGATGTGACTGGCAAAAATATTGTCAAATTTGTTCAGTGATGTTAACTGCCCTAAACATCCCATTTGATCCAAGTCGTCTTACATCAGGAATTGGTGATGAGGAGGCTGATAATGGTAGTCATTTGTAAGTATCTTTAGAACGGATCATGTGTTGCGGTTTTTTTGGGGTTGGTTGTTTTGTTTGGTTCCCCCCCCCCTTTTCTCTTATGCAGAAGTTGAAGTTGTATAGTAAAGCTTTTTTAGTTCCGTAATACTGATGTCTATTAATTTCTGGTCTGGAGCACCAGGCAAGTTTCAGAAGATAGGTGAGAGTAGGCAATCAAGAGGAAACGGGGGTTTTTAAGTGTTTCAAATTTATGAGTTTTTTCCCTTCCACCTTGTGCCTTAAGTGATCGATTGTACTGATTACTGATAGTTGTGTGCTGGCAATCTAGCCTATGCCAACATAGAATGGGGTAGCAGCTTAATCAGGCTGTAGCAAAAGGCTTGATTACTTGTGACAAGTTTTACCTAGATGTTTTTTCCTAATGAAAAAAAATTAATGATGTTGCATAAGCTCATCTGCAGTATGTCTAGCTTCATTAGCTCAAGTACACCTTCCTCTGCAAGTACATCACTTATGCTGTAACCTCTTTCTGCTTGGAGTTTGTGCTAAGGGTGCATACTTGCATGAACGGAAAAGAGAAAGCCATGGGGGTGAGCTTTGTTTTGAGGACCTGGCTCTTAACTTACATGCATCTCAAATGGATCAGGAGCAGTTGATTAACACTCTGAATTTTAGCAAAAGGTAGGATATTGTTTTACAGGAATGTTGTTTCACCCTGCAAATAACCTTTTGTGCCTGTGTGTAAGCAAAGAGTGTTTTTATTACTAATGAATTACCTATACAAGGAATAGTATGAGATACTATAATAGTTATGTGCTGTTTGCAACCCAAAAGGAACAATGTGAAGGTAAGTTACCTGTCAGTGTAGAAAAGCAAGGCTTGTGATACCGTTTGTGTAGGTTTCTTGGTCTCTTCCCTATTTTTTCATGGGGAATTTCAAAGAGTTTACTATCCATTATGGAAAAAGGTAGACCTGCCCTTTTGATGATGGGTGGCTTTTAAAAAAAGTTATGTTTAAGCATAAATATACAGGTGAACTTAAATCATAAGCTCTCAGACTGTTGAGTGTACTTTGAAAGAATAAAAGTGTGGAATAATAAATATTCCGGAAGAAATCTGTATTTTGAAAATTTGAACACTATGGAAATACTGTTTCAGGTAAATCTGAACCTCTAGGAGTCAGGTGAGAAAAAAAACTAACTAATGAACTTAGCAAATTTTCAGCTGCATTTGTTCAGGTGTAATCCTGCAGTTCTGCGTACGTGTTACTATGCTATTAATAGAGGAAGTAATAATGCCCCTGATCTGTGTAATACTGAAATAGCGTTATACAAGCTGTTGAGTATATTGTGATTTTTATACCGAAATGCTTGATTGACACGGAGGAGAGATGAAAGGGAGGAAGACAACATGAGATTATTCCCGTTTAATAAGCTTAGTCCTGAAACACGCAGAGTGGGAATTGTTGTACATGTGGTTCTTGTGCCAATATGCCTTAGAAACCAGTTTAATTGTTACAGTAAGCCTAACTAAAATGGCATTGCTGGCTTCTAGAAGTTATTACCAGTGTACTCATTGCGAAGCGTGGGATTGTAATGCTTAGTGGTTTCTGATTAGTTAGAGCAGTATATAAACAGGTTATCTGTCCTGAATATTAAGTTCTTTTAAGTCCTGTATAATGAGAGGCACCGTTTTTACCAGAGTTGCTGTTAATGAGTGCTCAGTACTCCTTTGGTAGGTAAATAGAACACAGATCTTCTATCAAAAGCAAAATGGCAGTAACCCAGGAGCTGGTTACCCAAATATGTGGTCAAGTGAGGAAGGATGTGTTACAAGGCATTAACCAGTCCGTGCTAGCTGCTTTTGTGTGATGTTATCAGCAGTCAGTGGGAACTTACTTTAAGTACGTTACTCCCTAGTGAAAGCTACTCTAGGCAAACTCTTTGCACGTACTTGGGTTTGAGAGCACGTACTCTTTCCTTCCTGCAGAGCAGTTGACTAATTACTAAATGTTACCTCCTCTTAACAAACCATACCTTGCTGTGCATGCTTGGCCCTCAGCAAGAAGGGGGAGATGTCTGGGAGGGTGGCTGGAAGGACGAGACCATCTTCCCATGTACCACAGAAGTGATGAAGGCTGATCGGTGTACCCTTGTTCTCTCCCAAAGGTCTTTGTGGTTTTTTTGGTGCATTTACCCTTCATTCTCTCCTGTCTTCATTTTTAGCAGCACAATCCAAGCTATGCTGAATTTGGGTGGCAGCTTCATTTCAACCAAAAATATTTCTCGGGCAAGTATTGGGTTACGGCGTGTGAGGTCATAGCCTCTTTGCTTCTAAAAGTGCGCTCTTGCTGATGGTAAGAAAGCAGGAGTTGATGTGTGGGGTTTGGAATGCCCACTGTTTATGAGTATTGAAAGAGCTCACTGATGTTCCTTGTGGAAAAAAGCGGAGTGCTGCAATACATTTAGTGATGCAGGTGATGTATGATTGCTTTTAAAATTGTCTTATATGAAACTGCTGTTAGTTTAACTAAGGAGAAGCAGGCAATGAACTCGGATTGACAGTTAGTGCATACAGAAACATTTGCCCAAACAAGGAAGAAATTGCCATAGAGGCACGCATGCAGTCATGGGGAATGGAGGGTTTAGGCTGACACTCAGCCTAAACCTGGACTTCTACGGGAATTAGCTGCACTCCAAAAACCTTTGAGTCTGTGTAGGTCAAACTGAGTTCACGGGGCTTTTGCTGTAAATTATGGCACGGAGGTAAACTTGGAAAAGCTGGACAGGGATGTTACAAATGCTGCGTTCAAAACCGATGCGAGAAAGGCTAGCCTCTTTGCACCCACTGGGGGTTTTCCAGGGTGCTAGCGATTAGAATTGGCACTAGTCCCACAGTTGCTCTTCTGCTGTACTGTGGCTGAGCATAGTCTTGGAAATGTCAAGTAAAATCAGCCTTGTACACCTTTTGAATTTAACTTCTCAGCTGTAGACACTGATGTTAATTTTCCGAGGGACAGAGCTGCCAACTTCTGCTGTGTGTCTGCCTCTGTTCTGGAAGTTAGGCTAGTCTAAGCTGTTGGGCTGAGCGCTTCATTTGAAGCACACAGAACTCCTTGGGAAGATCTGGGCTAAGCACAAAGCCCATCCAGACCATGTCACTGATGAGGTCTGTTTAAAAATCTAATTGTGCCTACAAGGAGTAAGATGTTTCTAAATGCCGAGACAGGCACTATGAATTATTACATTCATATTCTGCAGTACCGTTGGTATTGTCAGCCTCCAAACTTTGGGTGAAGCTAGTACCGTAGCCTAAATTCTGTCAGTATGGTAAAACTTGCACTGACTTAAATAGGACAGAGGGGAAAAAAAAAAAAAAAAAAGCTGTTAAGGCTGACTAAAAATACTGTTAGGGATAAACATCATTGTTTTACAAGTAGTCATTTCTGTCAGTACCTCAGCTTGCAGGTGGCTAGACGCTTCATCCCACAGCTACGTGAGGGGAGAGTTGTCAGAGTGAATTCCTGATGGTTGTACCTTGCAGGGCTAGTGTTCAGTGCATGTGCAAGTAGTTTTAATATTGGGGACGAGTGCTATGTCATTCAAGTGGAAAGCTGGTTTGGGAGGAAAGCCATGTCCTTGCTTTCTATCACTGTTCTTGGAAAATAGGAGTGTTATGCCATGAGGATAAGCAGCATGGGAATCAGTCCATTAGGGATTTGTATTAGCATCCTTGTGAAAGGAGGCAGCTTCATGGGAGACTTGATTTGGGGACACTCATTGACCTTTAAGGTTTAGTACTGTCTTTCATCAGTGGCCTTCAATATAAGCTGCTTATTTTTAGGGTTACTTTTACCCCTAGTGGGTAGTGTTCTACCATTTAGCAAAGGCGAGTGCTCATTTGTGAAGGTTTTGAGAACAAAGGTCAGGCTTTCTGCCAAAACTGCCTGTGAAAAATACGAAAGTAATCGGAAGAATATTGAATTCCGTAGAGTCAAATCCTGTTAAGTTAAACATGAAGTTCTTTAGCTGCAAGAGTACTTGGAAAACAAGGGGGAAAACCCAGTCTTCCCAAATTGCCAGGTACTGGGAAATGCTGGGTTAAGATAAACTATTACTGCACATGGTGACTATGCAATGCCATGTTGTGTTGGTCACTGGCAGAGCTAGACGTGTCTATGTCAGGGGCTGTGGCACTTGGAAGCTTTGGTGGGAACCTCAATGGGGTAGCAGGTTTTCTGTGAGCCTGTAGGTTGTTCTATTGGGCATCTTTATATTAGAAACCTGTGCCGATGGTACTTATTTGCAACTGGACTTGTAAAGGCGTTTGTATTGTTAAAATGGAGAAACGTTTGGGGGACTGTTCTGTCAGCCTAAAGACGGCTTAAAAACCCCCAACCCTAAAGCGTTAAGTGTTTTCAGTGAAAGGGGTAGTGATTAAAAATACTTTGCTCTTTCCTGAAAGCTTCATCTTGCCAGCAGGAGGAGTCCTGCGATTACATTGCTAGCAGCATGGACTCTTGAGTATCTAGGAGGAGAAGTGACTGGTGCGGAAATAAGAGAAAAGTAAGGCAAAACTTTTTTCTTGAAGATGCCCCTTGACAAAGTCAGGTAAATTTCATTTCTCAGTATTAGTGAAACTGATTATGAGAAGAGAAATTTGGAAGCGACCTGTACACGGGCTAGCTACTATTCCAAGCTTTTAGAAAAGATGGTGTGCTAACAAAGGTAGACAGTGACCTTACGCTAGCAGTGCCTTGTGAAAAATAAAGCTTTATTTCAGGGACTTTGCGCCATTGCAAGCATGGTTCCTGTAATAAGGCTTTCCCAAACACACCTGCCTTCAGCTCCCAGGGTTTGTCAGGGATGGGGAGCGGATTTTGGGGACCGGGACAGTGAAACATAAGGACGTCATCCTAGTTGAAGCTACGTATGCATGTCTACCATCTAGTAGAAAGACATTTACTGTTTCTGAGGTTTCTGGAAATGCCTGCTGGATTTACTACCAGTGTGCTGCCTGGTGGCCTTTGTACTTTCCGGTTCTGCTGGAAAGCTGTGCCGCGTGAGTGCGGTCAGTCATACGCTTCCCTAAAACTAAAGGCCCCGTCTGGGTGTGCTATGCAGCACATGTAAGTGCACGTCTGCATTGGCTATACCAAGCGAAAATGCAGGCACCCCTGCATAAAAAGAAGTGAAGTAATTTTGTGCTGGGCACTCGGTTTGTGGAAGGGTTGCTTTTCCGCTTCTCAGGGGCTTTTCAACAGGATTGTGAGTAGATGAGATGGCAGTGAAAGCTCAAGTTGTTCATATTTCAAGAAAACTATTTTTAATATGTTTTGGTTGGTTGGGTTTTTTTCCAAAATCCTTACGAGCGTCCATTATCAATGGATAGTGGCTTCAAAGAGATGCAATTTTTTAATGGCCTAATCTCACTGTGTTTTAAAAATGCTTATTAACAAAATCTGTAGCACTATATGTAGTGCGTGGAGGTGGAGTCTTATTCCTTGCCTGTGTGCAGAGACATTGGGAAAAGATTGAATTTCCTTTATTTTGGTAGTGATTTGTGGTCTTGGATGTTGTGTGAAAGGGGTGAAATGTCTACTAGATGTAGAGCTTCCAGACTCTGAAATGCAGACTCTTCTGTCATTTTCTTACCAAAGCTTTTGTAAAACAGGTGTTGTAAAGGCTACCTACAATTTGGAGAACTTGAAACTGAAATCAAGGACAGACATTGTATCCTAGTGTGTGTGTGTGTGTATTGAGCCACACACACTTAGGTGTTTTAAAAGTATATTTTAGTGTTTCTGAGGGAGATTGACCAAGTGGGGAGAAGATCAAATTAGTAATATTGGAAGAGTAACTTCAAGGCATCCTGTTAAAAACACATTTCTCCTCTCCAAATACATATATTGGTAAAAAAAGCAGTTTTGCTTACCTCTGGCAAAAGACTGACCAAAATAAAATATGTAGTAGTGAAAGATGGCTAGGGTATATCAGGCTTCATGGGGCATGAGAGAGAATTTAATCTCCTAGCCTTATCACAGCATCAGAATATTATGAAAGGAAGTTGTTTTCTCTTTGGCCAGATAAAACCCATTCAGTGCTTGATCTCACACTTAGATTAGAGAAAATCCTTTCTTTTTTAAATTAAAGAAATAAATCCTTCATCCTTCCGGGTGATACAATACCATCTGTAAATAACCATGAACACATTAAAGTCAGGCCAAGCTCCTAGTCAATGACAGTGTCTTGACATGCTAGGCAATGAGTATTAAGTCCTCTCCCAAAAAGCTTGGGCCACTTCGTGCGGCGTTCGTTTACTTTTCATATGAGAACTGTGAATTACTTAATGGCACAGTTGCAGCCTCTGGCACATTGTTGTTTTGTGCCAAGCAAAACATCTACCAGTAGAGATTTTCATTGAACTTTGACAGGGTTTGCTGCTTGGAATTCAGCAAAGCACTGTTATCAGACATGAGTTCTTTCTGCTATTTAATATTGATTAGGAGACTTGCATCTGACGTGCACTTTTAACTCCAGGCAAGGGAAGAAGGTACAGTGTAATTTTCTTGTTTGTGGAATGTTTGTACCTGTGGCTATTGCTTCGTTACCCTCCGTTTTCTCTATGGAGAAAGCCATCTACATTTTTTTCTTCCCAGAGATGCGAAAAGCTCTGGTCAATGCAAGCACAGCACTGGTACCGTTACTCACTGAAGAAGGTCAGTTTGTTCTACCATTCTCTGGAGTTCAACAGACCAGCTTATTCTTAAAAAAGAGAGAGCAAAAAAAGACAGAACAGAAATAGACCAACATGCCAAAAAAAATCAGCTATGGCAAAATTCTGCTCACAGGACAGGCTGGAAACGTTAACAGCAGAAGAAAGAAGAGCTGTGCAGAGGGTAGATTCTGGCTTCCTGTTTACCTTTTTCCACAGAAGAGCCCAACTTAACCAGAAGTTAGAAGTTCTAAGTGATTAAATGTAATTAATACATATAAAAATAATTTACATGACTCATTTCTGTAATTTAGCAGCCTTAAAGAAAGGAGTCCATATTTATATCAGGTAAAATTTGGAAGAATTTCTAACTGTAAGAACTGAAGTGCCAGGGATTCAGGAAGTGGGGGATTCACAGAAGAATCCATTTCATAATTGTCTACTTGTCAGCTTTTTTTTAATTGTCCCAGAAAGCAGTGGTCTTGAAACAAGTATAGGAGTACATCTGAGTCTACTTCTGTCTGACAAGTTCCTGTATGAAGGTCATAATCTTCTTTGGAAGGTTTAACCCCCAGATTTCCGAGTAGGGACCGTGTGGGCTAAATTCCAAGAAATTCAAAAGATGCTGAGAAGAGACCTCAGCCAGCAGAGCTGGAATGAGACAGATCCTTTTCAGAAACATGTTTCTTCAGCTATTCTGTGTAAGTCTGTGCCAGCACATGCCCGGCTTTCAATAAACATAAGTTATGCCTGGCTCGAATTGCTCAAACCGGTGATTTGCATGCTAAACTGAGAAACAGATCTTTAACACCAATGTGCAGAAAATTGAGCTGTGCCTAGAGATTTGATAAAAGGATGGCTAAAAAATGGTTTATTCATACAACCTCAGTGACTTGTGCCCTTAGTTCCAAGATATGTGGCTGCAGTTGACAGTTGGGTCATTGCTTTGCAAGATGCACCCTTCAAGCTTTCAGTCTTGGAACAATCTCATATTTCTCTAGACAGTCTAAAGCTTATTCTGTAACTTCGTTTGCTGTTAACTTGTAAGTAGACTCAAAACAGAAATTCTGCTTTTGTATTGATTTAGGAGTTTAAAAAAAAACAGATGTGAAGGACAAGACTTTACTAAACTTTGAATTTCTGAAACAGTGTGGGAGGCCTTGGTGTAAAACTTGAGAAATGTTTTCTTCTCCAGAGGGAAAAAATTCTTAATGCATATCATGGAATGGGTAAATTTCCAAAACTATGTATATTACGGATCTCCAGTTCTTCTGACTTTAACAGCTTGATTGGAACAGTGTTAATATTAATGTAAGTTGCTTTTATGGTAATTTGAAACGATTTCAAACCTGTAACACTATTTGCCTTTGACAGATAGTGGTGAAATACCTGTTCTCTCCATGTGATAGCAAATCTACTTTTTCAGGTCTGGTGAGATCAGAATGGTGTGAGTTCTGACAAGTGTTTTGCTTCTCTGTGTGGGTATGTCGGTGAGGTGGGAAGGAATTGACTTCAGCCTTTGCTTTTCTCCTGTGTTGCAGCAGGACTTGCGTTACGGTCCGAAATGGCTTTGTGTAGGAATGGATTCCCTCGGGGATCATGTATCTTCTGTTGCTCAGCCTGGATCTTTCTTTTCTTGCCTGCTGGCTATTAACACATGCCTTAAGGAGCTGCCTTGGCTGACTTGGAGGTCTCCTGAACTTCCTTCTTAAATCCCTTCATTTCTTAAAGGGCTTTAGGGCTACTAGTGTGTAGTAGTAGGGCCCAGCAGGACACGGCATGGAGGGAAGTGCATCACAGCAGGAGGGTTGGAGCTGGTGGGCATAGGTGAGAGCTGGAATACGGAGTATTACTGAGGGGGTGACTCCGGTAGCAGAGAGACCCTGCTGAATGGGTATGAATGTAGACAGGACTAGTAAAAAACACACAGAGTGTGAGGAAGCATAGCAGGTCTGACCTTCTCAAACCTCATTTCGTTTGTTAAGACAGTTTGAGCATGGAAAACAGCATTCTTACCAGAGGAGTTGGATCCTGGCAGTATGTTTTGCTCTCCACTCCCAGAAAGCGAAACGTTATTGCTTTATGGCTGCATAGGGTGTCAGGAATTGTGAACTGTGCAGCAGGACCTGTTGGCAGAAAGCTGGAGAAATGACAAAAGCAAGATGGTGGCATGGGAATGATGAGCAGGTCGGTACTCTGGAGGTGGGCAGAAAAGGAAGAGGGAAGGAGAATCAAGCTTAGAACCGCAGAAAGGAAGGTAGGAGAAATAGGGTGGGGGAAGCTGCAGCTGAACGAGGGAAACAAATTGTAAAAGCACAGAGAATAGTAGCGGAAAGATGGACAGCCGCATAAATTAGTCCAAAAATGTGCAGGTAAGCAGTTTGCTTTGTGGCTTCCTTCTGTGTGTGCGTCCTCCCCCTGAAGAAAAGGGTGGAGGGAGAAGGAAACAGACTAGCATGCAGCTGAGCACAGCAACGAAAAATACAGGTGAAAGGGAAAGACTAATGAAACTGACCTCCCAAGTACAGTTGCCATTCCTTAATAATTGCTTATTTCTGTCTTGTTCAATCTTAGGTAGTAGGGAAGGACCTATCTTGCTTCTGTTAATGCATTGGTAAGAATCACAATCTCATGGAGAGCATGAGCAGGTGATAAATTTTTGTTTCAGCTGTTATGTGGAGCAGTGTCAATGAAAAATACCTTATCTTACTAAATTATGCTGTCTCTTGGAGCTTTTCTCCTGCACCACCTGAAACCCTCGGATGTCAGAGGCTGTGTTTCTGCGTATCTTCAGATGATCCAAAGCTAAGAGCCAGACCGCTCTGCAGTGGTAATTTGAAAGGAGCTGTGCATTTTGGCAAGGTGGTAATATAGCAAGAAAATATTGGCAGCGTTGTCTTCGGTTGCCTTGGTTTTACCGGTAGTTAACAGAAAGCGAGGACAGGGAGCAACCAGAAATGTTCCACTGAGCTGCTGCTTTGTTTAACATGCACCTGGTATAAGAGTGTCTCCACATGGCAGGCATCTCTTGGACTTTACACATCTATTGAGTTAATGAAGCCTGTATGTGCCTGGCTTTTCTTACTGTTTCCACCTGTTTTGCCTTGCTAGTGCTCCTTTTGAGTTTGGTCGAGTTGTCCTGAATTTCACTTGAGTAATTAGAAGGGAATTAGGGCCTGTGTATTTCTTTCTTTCTTTCATCATTTCTACTGTATTTGAAATTAACATGAAATATTTGGTTGGTGTTTGTGTGTGCAGTGGTGGTTCCTATGTTTCCCTGCTCTTATTTTTATAAAAAGTAGCTCCTGCTAATAGCTAATGAGTATTAACTCGGTAAAGCACTGAGAAACTCATCATGCAAATTGCTGTTTGATTCTTGGCTCAGTGCCACGCTGTACATCTCACTTGTCACATTTGTTGCTGGAATTATGGTACAGTAATTAATGGCATACAATCCTGAAAAAATTGACCTCCAACTTGGAGTTCGAGATGGTAGTGTTCATCAAAGTGAATCAAAATTGAACAGATAGAATTACCATGAGGAATTACTATTAAATTTAGCTGGCATAGTTGCATTTAATCAGACAGACTTTGTTTAAAGCAAGCGGGAGAAGGCAGCTGCAGCAGTCCATCCTTGTACGACTGACTGACTGCTACGTGGTAATTGGGGTACTGCTATGAAGCAGGTACATTGAAATTACCTGGGGGGAAAAAAAAAGATTTCATTCATAGACTGGCAATGCTAGGATCACTTTTCTAGTTTGTTTCAGTTTTAGGCTTTTGCACGTAGCGATTTAATGGCTGTGACTTCAAAAGTTGTGGCTGGATTTCCTTGTCCCGCGACTTAAAGGAACCCAACTTTCATGTTGCGTAAGCACTTGGAAAAGTTGGCTCCAGTACCTTCTGCTGAGTGTGCGGTGCTGGAGGTGTGAATTAGTAAATTTTTAATGACCGGCCAGGAGCTGGGAAGTGCCGTGGGTACTCTGCGTGTGGGGAAGTGCCTAAAGAAAGGAAATGTTACAGTGGGAAGAGTCGGACTTGGGCTTTGTGGAGTGCTTTGGTAGTTTTTCTTGCTTTGAGTCCTTGATTTGTGATGGGTAATGTTTGAGTCTTCCTCTATAGAGGAAGTCTATATAATGGGTGAAGAGCAAAGGATTTGAAATTGAAGGAAGAAATTGAAAGATTGTTTCAATGTGGACCTATGTGACAAGAAAACAGTTCTTTTAGTAAACAGATCCTGCCCCCCCCCTTTTTTTTTTTTTAAATCCTGCAAACAAAACTGAGACCCAAACATAAATAACTACTGAAAAGCTTCAATACCCCTACGCAAGGCGACTTCTCCATTCCAGCCCATCGCCTTGCGACCTGGATAAAGCCCCCGAGAGCTCCCCGCGCTGTCAAAAACGCTCTTCGCCTCCGTTCCCGCAGGGCTCTCCAGCCGCCAACACGTTCGCTTTGCCTGATCGTCGGAGAAAACCACCGCCGCTGCAGCCAGGACGGGTCGCAGATTTACCGTGGGCTGCTATACTTCACCAGGTAGCAGCCGGGGGGGTTGAGGAGGAGAAGGAGGGAGAAGCTCGGCTCCCCTCGCACCCACCCGAGGGGCACGGCCGTGGCCGGGCTCTGCCGGCCCCGCCGTTCGGCTTCGATCCCCCCCCCCCCTTCGCCCGTGGAAAGGTGCCGGGGGGGAGGAGGGGGAAAGCGCTGCCCGGGGCGGGGCGGAGGGCGGGCGGGTTACGGCGCATTTCTTGCGGGGCCGCTGCCGCTTTGTCTGCGGGGAAAGTTTGGCGGCGGGGCGAGGGGTGGGGGGGGGGGGGTCGAGGCGCTGCCCCGGCACCTGCCGAGGGTCACACTCCCCACCCGGCTCCCCGCCTTCTCCCTTCCCCGTTCTTCCCCGACGCGGCGTACCTCCTTCTTTTCCCCCTGCAGCCTCCGGCGGCGGGGCCATGGGCGACCCGGCCGCCGCCTGGGCGACGCTGTGCCTCCTCAGCGCGGCGCTGGCCGCCGCCGCCTCCTCCTTCTCTTCAGGTGAGTCGTCGCGCCGAGCCCCGGTCCCCCCCGTCCCGCGGGTGGTTGGTGACCTGAGGAGAGAAGCTGAGCTCCTCGGCTGAGGAGAAGTCCCCCTCTCTCGGCGGGGTGGTGGTGGTTGGGGCATCTTTTCTTTCGTTCTCCTTCTCCCTGGCCCGGGCGGGGGTCCGCCTCCAGCCCCCCGCCATTTTGGCGGCCTCTCCACAGGCGGGGCGAAGGGGAGCGGGGTGAAGCCGTGCCCATGCCGGGTGTCCCCCCGGTTCTTCCCGCTCGGGGATGGCGGTGGTGGAGTGCCCACAAGCGGCTGAGGGCTGGCGGGCGTTAAGCGCCGGCGGTGGAGGAGCGTGTCCCGCTTCGAGCATGAGAGGCGGGAGGGTGGCCCCGGGGCTGCCGGGCTTCCCCTTCTGCTCGGCAGCTTTTCCTGACGGCGGGAGGGCGAGGAGGCAGCCCGGGATAGCAGTAAACCCCGTGCCAAGCTGAGGGTGGGGTTACCCAAAAAGGCGTTTGGGTTTTTTTTTTTGTTTGTTTGTTTGGTTTTGTGGTGTTAATTGTCCAAACCCACAGAAACCACCCAGAGCCCGTGTGTGAGGTGGGCTGAGCTAGGTCAGTCAGCGGCAGGGCTTGGGGCAGAGCCAGCCCTCAAGCTGTCCCGACACGCTCTCCACGGGTGTTCGTGGCGGTGCGGAGGGCTAAGCCGCCTGCCCGCGGGACTCTGGAACGCCGTGGTGTGCGCTTGTAGTCTGCCGGCCGAGGCAGCCTGGGCAGTGGTGATAGGAGCTGTGGAGAGTAGGTAGGAGTCCATCCATCTTTTCTTCTTCTAGGAGAAGAGGGCTGAGCTCGATGTGGCACGTGTGGATGTTGCTCTAAGAGTGCCTTAGCAGGTGTCAAGCGTTGGTTTCTTCTATTGTTCAAAAAGTGTTCTGGACAGACTGGTAAAAAGTGCAAGGTTATGATCTTACGATGCTGTCAGGCAGTAAAGTTACTGACGTTTTAAGTTTGGGAGTGCAGCGTGGCTGCGTTTGTGCTGTTAGGTTGTTTTCCAGCTTTTCCTTTGGCAGTGCGACTGTACGCCGTTGGTTTCCAAAGTGGCAGACTCCCCAAGTACTGCTCCCACCATAACACTGGGATTCCCATTTGATATAGTTGTCTTAGTGAATAACAGTAGTTAAAAATAGCTATGTGTACATGAGCTGAGGAGCTGTTAGATATGAATTTGGGATATTAACTTGTTGGGCAGTACTCTGAGAGACTTAACTTTTATTTAAAAAAAAAAACAAAACAAAACAAAAAACACCACACCAAGAAAAACCCCCAAACCCGAAAGCCCCCAAATCAGAAAACCACACTACCAACCACCTGCATTGAAGATGCCCAACACAAAAATACCAAAGCAAAAAGTTGGGGTATTTCTTCCAAAGTTTCTTCAGTATGTGAAAGGCAATGTGGTCATTTGAGGAAACCCTTTCAGGTGAGCTTTGCAAACAGTCGTTAATCACACTGGTGACTTGGAGTTGCATGCGAAGCCAGGGCACCGTAACAAAGAGCGATGTTGCTTAACGTTTGTGTGTGATGTCTTGGGCTCGCTCACAATTGTGAATAAAAAATAGCTAATAGGTTTTTTTAACTAAGGATTTTCCAAGTTCTGTAAAGATGGGTTATATCTTGGTATCCCCCATGGTAACTTGTGAGGGAGTGAAATACGCCTTTGCTTTAATGGAGAGGAAGAATCAGACTTTCTGTGTCTGCTTTCTCGTCCCACATGGGCCGGGGCAAGCCTGTCTCTACAGAGTGCAGTGGAGGGAGTAGGCTGTAGAGCTGGGAGAGAATTTTTTGAAGGTCTGTCTCATTCCTGCTGTTGCCTGCCTGGGATATTTGAGGCAGTTGCTCTCGCCCCGCTGCCTTGGTCCTTACTCTGTGCTCTGCCCCCATAGGCGATGAGCTCTTTGGCACATGACTGCTCTTTCGCGATGTGTTTATAGTGCCTGGCACAAAGGGCCCTAGATGTAATTACAGCCTCTTGAAGAAAAAGTAGGAAATGCTGATTTTTTTTGTTGTTGTTGTTGATAGTTTTCCCCTGTGTCTTTAAGGTTTAAAATCGTAAGTGGGGGCTCTGATGCCATGTTTCACAGTTTAGGGTGTCAAACCATTGTTAGTTACTTTGTTACATTGGTACTTTTAAGGAACTATAGCTGTCAGTGAGCAATAAAGAAAGGGCAGCTAGCGCTTTTTTAGGAGTATAACAGTCGAGTTGTGCTGGTCTTAACTAACTGGTTTTAAGTATTTCTTTTTTTTCCACATGCTTTCCAACAGTATGTGATCTCGTGTTTTGCACTGGGTTTTGAGTTGCAACTGGATGATGAACCTTGCAATTATCCTCTCTTGCCAAAATAAGAGCGTGGGGGAGGAGAGAGATGTGGGGGGCAGGAAGATAATTGGTATTTGAAAATCAGTGCAGTAACATGAAGTCAAGGTATGGTCAAGTGTTTGGGTGTTTTTCCGTAAACAGAAATTGCTGTGAAAGTCAAGCAAATAAATGAACAGGTAATTGCTGACAGTCTGAGTCTTAGTTGCATTCAAGTGACTTGGCACCACCATGAGCTTGTCAGATGTAAAGTGGTTAACCACGCGATTTGTGGGGTGGCATGTGGGGGCTCTGCAGATGTGAGAGTGAAACCCAGTGTTTCAGCATGTTAGTCCTCTTTGGTGCTCAGTCTGTGCGTGTGATGGGTAGGGCTCAATTTGTTTACTGTCAATATGAGTAGAAAGGTATCTGCTGAATTTGAGAGAAACATGATTGGGCTCTTGTGGCTCATCTACTTGGCAAGGGAAAATAATTCCTGATGGTGCCTCTGCAGCCTCTTGTAGCTGAGCTGAAGACGGGCTCGGAGGAGGGGCTTTTGATTCAAAGCAGTGTAACTCCAAGGTTTTCTGTACAAATTTGTCTAATATGCATTTTATGGGAAACACCACTCTTCGATGAGGAAATTCTTAGTTCTTTGGGTGGTCCTTTGAGACAGCTTTTCCCACATTGTCTTTTGTTTTCATCTTTTGAGTTTCTTGGGTTGCTTTTGATTTCGCATTCTTGTCACGTTTTCAGTAGACAGATATGTGTAGTTGTTCAAGAACGGCTGTTTCCCAGAAAATCAATGAAAGAACTGTCATTCAACTTATTCATGGTTTTATTTTCTAACCTCTTACTTGATTTATTGAAGTAGAATACATAAAGTATGCTTGAATGGGTATATATCTCTATCACTTGCTTGGAGAACCTTTCTCTCAGCTGGCAGTGTCAGTGGTGAGGAGTAGCAAGACTGAAGCAGGAGTAGTCCCATGAGACTGCCATTAGGAGAAATGTGACCCGGTGCCCATGGAGGAGTGATTTAGGAGCTTGAATTCACACTGGCTCTCCTTGCCATGTTTGTGTTTTTATGTGTATAATCATGTGCTTATTTGTTTCTCCTGCAAATAGTAAAAGGATTTATAGGAGCAGAGAGAAGAGACTGCTCTTTAGCATGCAATTTAAATGTTGTGTAACCTTGCATTTTTACGGGCCATATTTTGCTCTCGAATAACTGTGGCTTCCCTTTATTTCAGTGAGAGCTCGGGCAGTTAGTCAAAGTTACAACTCTGAGCTTCACCTTATGTGTATATTGTGAGAATTCCCTTCTTATAGGGGGCAGGTTTTGTGACAGTGGAGGGAGAGAACATATGCCCCTTGCACGCCTGGCACCAAATGTCTGAATTTGTCACCCATCTGAGAGTGTGAGGTGATTGTGGGAATGGGTGACGATACTAGCCCTGTTCAAAAATGGGTGATTATTGGTGATGGTGCAGTCAGGTCCTTGTGAGGTTAGTGTCCGTCCCTGTTTTACTGCCTTGCATTCTCCTGCTTGCTTTGATCGTGGTCTGTGTCCCTGACTTCTGTCTGAGGAAGATTGGGCAACTTCTTGCAATTACAATGTTGTGATGCTTCATTAGCGGTCTGGTGAGGTGCTGCAGAGGCACGTGCTGACCCTTTCTTGAAGATCAGCGGCATTATTTTGGCAGGTCTCCCCTTTCATTTCTGCCTTGTTCGTGCCACTCTCCAAGTTCTTGAGTCCATCTTGGCTAGAGTCCCTGACGAGGCAGTCTGAAGCTTACCCAGAGGTTACCCTGCTGCACCAAAACTGCATTTGTTCTGTTCTGGGCAAGTGCATGTCCAGAGGTGGCGGCTCAGTGCTGCAAGTGCTATTACGTAGCAGGTTCAGTGGAGAGTGTGCTGGTGTTACTCCCTTCTAATCTGGTTGTTTTATTTATTTTTTTGTTTTGTTTTGTTCCGCAGGTGCCTGTGTCTACCAAGGCTTGTTGTTTGAGGTAGGTAAGCTTGAATGCGTTATGCTGGGGAAATGTTTGGGAAGGTGCTGTTGAACTTGACTCTAAGTCCTGATTTTTGTCACCCCTGCAATGGGGATGGCTGATCTTGCAGCAGGTCACAGAGCTGTAAGCCTTTAGCCTGCTGGAAAGCAGCAGCAAAATAAATATTGCCCTCGGAAAGGTCAGAAATTCTCTCTGGGCCTTTGAACCCAACCACTCTCCTCAGCACAGCTCTGCCTGCTTCTAACTGGGGCTCCTTTGTCCAGCGTGTGAAAAGATGTGAGAGATTTCAAGGTTCTTGGAAGCTGTATGAATCACAAGTGTGCAGTCCTAGGCAGGGTAGAGGTTATATTTTGTAAAATGTCACTGTAATGCCAGGGTATGTTCTGTGGGTTTTTTCCCCTGAATTAATAAGGTATTAATGACAACTATTTAACACCTTTTCCTCTCAGCTGATTATGGTGAGTACTGTGTACCCTGACTCTTCTTTATAAAGCCCAAGTATTTTCTTTTATAGTCTTCCTCTTTGCGTGTACATAATCCATGAATAATTTTGTACAAGAATCACAGTTTTTAACAATTCATAAACAGTCTTTTGCTCTGTAACCCAAGTCTGCCTTGCTTCAGTACTCTGGGCTAAAAGGAAATGGCTGAGCAACTTTACATTTCTGGAGTGCTTCTGTACCTGCCTCCGATCCCACAGCAGACTTGCTCAGGGATTTGTTACTGTAGGCTGGGAGGCAGTGTGCAGCAGCTGTTGGGGAAGGCCTGGGTTTTTATTTCCCTTAGAGCTCTCCAGCAAAGCTGGACATGTTCTCTGCGTGTGTGACACGTGACCACTGGGTATCTTGGAAATAACTGGCAGCAGTGGTTCCTTTGGCCTTCCAACATGGACTCAGGGGCTCGGAAGTTTTTCTGCTCCAAGAAGGGAATGTAGGGGGAATTGCTGGAGGCAAACGTTTTCAGTGGGTGGCTTGGGAGGAAGCTGAAGCAGGCTGAATAAGCTTGCTCCTCTTAATGCACTGTGAGCATCAGTGTCTTAACAGCAGTTGGAAAGTTTGTCTAGATTCCAACTTCAGTGAACTGTATGGCAGGTCCCTTTCTGCTGAGGATTGCAGCTCAGTAAGGGCAGTATCAGAGCTGAAGGGTTAGCAAGTGAGGGGTTTCATCTGTCACTGATTGCTATTGGCATGTCACTCAGATTTATTTTTTGTTGCCTTTTGTGTATCCTTGGTGTTCTGTTTTTGGTTTTGTTTTTTTTTTCTTCTGCTCTTTCTTTTACTGCTGCTGTGTGTTTTGAAATGCTAGTGTGGTTCTCGATAATATCTTGCCGTAACATTTGTACATAAAGACTTTGGGATATTCTAGGTTAGATGCTTCCTGCTTAAAGAACTTGCTCTGAGTATCCTCGATTTTGTCTTTATCTCTGTATTTAGTAAGATTATTCTGTTTTTATTAATAAATGGCTTCTGTAGCTGTAGTAGTTTTTATTAGCTGTACAAGAGGATCGTTCTGCAGTAAAACTCAGAGCAGACACAAAACTGGTGCAGGTATACAGCTGGCATTTGTAATCAAGTAAAACTTGAACAACTCAAGCTCGTTGTTCTTGGAACAAGGACCTATCCTGCCTCTTGTTCGTTGTCATGTCTGAAGATGTGCCTGCTTTCCTATCTGAGTGATGTTTGCTGTGGGAAGAGGCCTTTGCTTGCTTTTCCACCAGTATTTTGGTATTTCTTCCGTTTCGTATGCACTAATGTAATGATTTTTGGTTACTCTTAGGAACTGAATATAGATCTAAGGACAGACTCTGGCTTCAGCTAGCAATCTCAGAACAGGTACTAAATCCACATGGTTTCTGACTCAGATGGGGAAAATATCACATGCAGTGCACCAAACCTGTGGGCTAGGTGCATCTTCCTCTGTAATGCTGCTTCACGGGTTTCTCTGGGTGACTGTTTTCCCTGAGAAAACAGGAACTGCACAGACAACCATGGAAATTACAGATGGAAAAGAACCTTTAATAGGACTCATTTCACTCTCTGGTTTGTGCCACTCCTGACAGCAGTATTGGAGTTGGCTTGATTAAGCGTGGTAGAAATCACACACTAGAGGTAGTACATGAGTGATTTTTGAGGCAGTTAGTACTTGTGGGTTGGTGGCACATAGCTGTGATAGAGCTGCAGAGCTTGTGTTATCTTTGCAGAAGACCGCTGTCTCAGAAAGGTCAGCTTTGAAATGGAAGGTGACAAGAAGAGCAATCCTGCCACTGGCATCGTTTCAGTTCCTGCGGTTTCGCTGGCTTCAGGATGAACATTGTATTAAAAAAATATGAAAAATGAAGACCCCTATGTGAGAGACTTGCTCTGTTTGTTAAACTTGGTGCCCGTAAAGCATTGATGCAGCTGTCTGACAAATGACGATTGGGAGCTATTTCCTCATGGCTTTACTGGTACAATTATGTTTGTTGGAGCTGAGGAGGAGGGTCTTTCTGAACTCCCTGTTTGGGATTCTGGAGGTGCAAGCTGGAAGTGTCATATCTGTTACACTATTGTCTTAATGAACACTTTTTTTTTTTTCTACTTTATCCCAGATCACGAGAAAAGTAAAAGCCTATTCTGCCTGTAATCTGTGTCTGTGTTGCTGTTTAATCTCTCTGGTATGACTGGTGGGAGCTGTGTTCACTGGCCTTTTTGTCAGGGCTGGTGAGTATTGTGTGGAGTCGGTGGTACGCTCAGGATAGTGGTACAAGGCAGTTCTGCCATTTGCAGCTGGCCTTGCTGGGAGCTCCATGTGGGTCACTTAATGGAAATGTCTTAGGGGTATGTGTTGAGCTGGTGGGTGTGTAGTCTGCTGCATGTATCTCTCACCATCTGTCTTCCGTGAAACAGATAGGCTTTTGCTAACACGGGCAGAATAATCTATGGAATGGGACAAAAATGGCACTCCTGTGACAAGTTCAGTCCCTTTCAGTTGGGTTTGTGTACCTGCTTGGTAGCATGAATGAAGCCTTTTTTACTAGAGCAGAGAACAGCTTTGGTCTGTTTGTTCCCCAAACCATTATCCAGCCTCCCACCGTAGCTGGTCTTCAGCTTTTCATGTTGCTGTTATTTTATTGACTTGTTCCTTTGAAGTCTGTAGACAAGGAGACAGGTAAGAAGCTGAGCAGGGGGAAGAAAGAGGAACAGATGGACAATTATTTCTTCAGAAGATACCGAAGCCTCTTGTGCATGCAGCAGCTGCAAAAGGAGCCTTAATACGTTGATTATAGTACCAAGAGGAGGAAGCTAGTGGTAACATGGAACCGCCCCAGGTTTTGTAAGTGAGTGTGATAAGTAGTAGTGTTATCAGCTAAATGAAAAGGGAGCGAGAGCGCTGCTTCAAGCTGTGGCTCGACAAAATTGGACTACTGAGATGGCATGGGGAAGGGATTTCATTTGGATATTTTTCTAGCAGTCTTTCCCTTAGCATTGTGCCAGAGCAGCGTGTGATTGATTTGCCTAGTGTGGCTGAGTTGGGTGTGCGTGACGGAAGTAGACCCGAGTGACTTTGTCGATACCTGAGGTGCTCTCTACGCTGGCCTTGTGAGTTGGGCTGTGCTCTGAAAAGCCAGTGTGTAAGGGGAGGCCATGTCCCAGCCTGGGTATGCACTGGCTCACAACTACCGCAGCACAGCTGAAGGGAAGCTGAGTTGGGCTGTGCACTGCTGTGTGCAGCAGCGTTGGAGCTCTGGCTTGAGCAACGCTTGCTGGTCTTCTCTGCTGTCGGCTGCATCGTGGGTTAAACTGAGTTTTACAAGTCTGGGGCCCTGACGTAAGAGAGCATGGATGGATGCGACAGCAGAATTTGGCTGTGGGATTCTTCACTAGTAGTGCTGCAATGTGCCCAGAGGGGAGCAGAGAAGCAGACGGGGGGGATAATTTTGTGGTTTTAGCATTTCTATACGACTTTGGAAAGTTGCACGTGAAAGAACGTGTTCAGTGAAGAAATCCCAGTGACAGGACCAACATGCAAGCTAAGGATGTCATCTCTACAGAATCTGTTCAGGAGAAGAATTGTGCCCTCTGGGTGTGTTTGCTTACAAACCATTTACTCACTGAAAAGAAAGCTTTTCTGAATGACAAGAAGGCATTGGGCCAAACGCTGCAACCTCACCTGATGGCTGTCACCTGGAGCGGCAGCATCACAGTATGCCTGTGGCACTAATAGAGCTGTTGACGAGAAATCTGTAGAAACTTTTTTGTGTTTTAAACTATGGTTAGAAACACTGTTTCCTTCCAGTGTCTGGTGTTATTCTGCGTTTTCCTCAGTGTTTCATGTGCAAGTAGTTGTAGGTGAGCTGTTATTGGGTTATTGTAGGAATGCTATTTGCTGCAAGTCTTGCTTTATGGCATTTGGCTGTCTTGCTTCTGCTGCAAACCCAAATTCTGAAGTCACTTAAAAAATCCTTGGTGCATAAATTGAACATTTAAGTGTAGTGAATGCAAGCACTGCAGAATTGCTTGAATTGTTAAGGCTGCTCAAGTTCTGCGTCTTGCTTGACTGACTTAGCTGCTTGTCTATCGAGGGTCAGCTTGTGTTCATGTGTTTCCTCTGAGGAAAAACACATCTCTGTGTGTGATTTCCAACTGTGCTGAGGAGGTTTGTATTCCTCCCTCTGTCTTAACCTTTGAGGAAGTTTTCAGATTCACATCACCAGCAGAGCCGTTTCCTTTGCTTAGCTAAGAAGAAAATACACGTTACTATTTTTTTTTCTTAGCTGGAGGGTAGTGTAGGTGGGGATGAAGAGACATTCATGCCACAATGAAAGTAAATGTGTGTGGGAGGTATTGTTCAAGTCCATGTCTGCATCTTTCTGCCAGCTGGCTTGTGCCAAGGAGAGTTTTCAGCCCTGGGAGAAGGAGAGGGGGAAGCACGGGGCTGTGAATTAAGGTGGGAGTTGGTTTAAATGGAAAGTGTGACTTGATAAATGACACTTCATGTTTGGTAGACACTGCAATAAGGAAGGACAAGTCCAGCTGAGCCATCTCAAGTAAATTTTTACTTTGTCTGTGTTAAAACATGGATGTTGTCTGTTGCAACAGCTGCTGGTAATGCACGTAAGGATGAATTTCTGGACTGGCAGATTCCTTTGGAAGTTTCATGAGACACATATGGGGCTTTCCTAACACAATAAAGCACCAGACAAGCCAAGCAGCTTTTCTTGAAAGGAAATATGTTTTTAATCTTAGAGTTTGAATGAAAATTATGAACAGAATAAAAAGCTCTAACTTAATCCATAGTAAATGGTACTGTACTTGTGCTTCTACCAAAAATTTTGCTTTCCTTTTTCTTTTTGAAACTGCCTGAAAAGGAATTCAAGATAATTGAAATGCTTAGTTGACTTGCACATCTTAAAAGAAGAGACTTTGGGTTTAGTGGTCAGTCAAAAGAGCAATATGAGTTTTCCAGGAAAGGAAAAAAAGAAAGAATTATTGTAGCCCTTCAGATAGTTCAGCTTTTCATCTTTTTAATTCTGCTCTGCAATCAGTCATGGTAGAGGTCACAAAATAATAAAAATAATCACATGTTGACAGATACCTATTGTATAAATACTACTTCAGTCAGCTCTATTATAAATCAGATCATCAAACTAATGTATGCATTAACTGTAATTTTTTATAAACAGTTGCAAGGAGCTGGACTGATAGGGGAGAACACTAGCAAAAGATAAGGAGGTAAAATGGTGGAGGCATGGAGCTCTGTTATGCTGGAGGTAGCTGCTTGCTCAGTTTGAGATGCTTTTTACATAATTACCTTTGGCTTATTTAGCTCATTTCAGTGGCAAGTGTAATCAGAGTGGAGAAACAAAGTGCTAGTTTCAAGTTCTGCGTCTGAAGAAAAAAGTGCATGAAAATGTTGATGCTAAAATTTTAAAGTTTGTGACAATAAAACAATTTGAAGTATCCGACATGACCGACTGCATATAACACATTCTTGTTCAATAAAAAAGTATCCCTTTAAATCTTCTGATAAACTTGATAACATTTTGCTGTTACATGTGTACATTTTGTTGGCGGAAGTTAAAAGAAAACCTGATTTTATGCTTTTTAAATCAGATTTCTGTTTTCATCTGTAGTTTGTGCTGAGTAAGAAATGAAAGGAGCAATATAATAAATAGAAGATGCTTTTTTTTCTCCCAAAAATTTACATCTCCCACTCTAGATAGCTTCTATTCTGAATAAATTTAGTGACTATTTAAAATAAATGTTAGCAGGTGCAGAGCACTTTTGGTTAGGGACTGTTTCACATCAGCAATGGAAAATGAGCTTCACTTTAATTTCTTTAGAAGGATAACAAATTACTACTGAAAAATGAGATCAGAATTGAAGATTTCAGCTGAAGGTTTTGCTTGCTAACTTTTACAATGGTCAAAATGTTTTTGGGTTTTTTGTTTTTGTTTTTAAGTTGTCATAGAAATGCTCCTACTTAGCCTGGGGGTACATCCTCTGTTCCACCAGGGAACAAAGCTATAAATTTTTGTTTATAACATGCATATAACACTTGGTAGCTGTAAAGTCTACTTTACAGCAGCATGAATCTCCCTTCTGTGTAACGTTCAAATGAACATTTTGTAGAATGCTATGATGTTATCCAGTTTGTTGTGGGGGTTCCTCTTTGAGCAGCCTGCAGTCTGCACTCTTGATTTGCTCTTCTGCGGTGTCCCACATTGACCTGAGTACTAGGGACGTAATAAGTTATTTGTGTTGGAGACTTGCAAGATCGAGGTTGCTTCTTCCTGCTGCTGCCGGGTAGATGTATTCTTGTAGACATGAGTTGACTAATATCCTATATGTGATGATTTTTATTTATTGAACAGATATAACTAGATGCTGTGACTCTCCCAGGACTTCAAAGAGTAGTGACGGAAAGACTGGGGGCATTTGGTGCAGTGGGGGCCTGATTCTGCAGTGCTGTTGAGCAGCTTTTTAAGCCTGTTTAGAGCAAGTGCATAACACCGAGTAATTGTTTTGTGCGGTGTGTAGGGCTTAATCTCCACCTTATCCTTGCTTTGTGTGGCTGTGAATGGAAGTGGAAGGTGATGGAAAATAGACCTTTCAATTTACATGAATGGTATGCAGTTAAGGTTTATTACTATAATAATAAGATGCTTCTTATGTAGCAAATCCCTTCTGCTTGTGAGTTTTGGAAAGCTAAGATCAGCTGAAGATCAAAAATAAAGACAAAAGTGTTTTTTGAATAAAGCATGTGCTACATGTGTGTTCCTTCTTTGTGTTCCTTGAAAATAACATTATAATATAGAGGATTGGGGGTAGGATCTTTATTTCATGGCACCACGTGAAAGCAGCTTAGATGTGAGATGAACATTATTCTCCCAAGGATGTAGTGAATTCTTGTCTCTTAATCAGTAAAGAAGTGTTTTTGTGGACTGAGGCACACATTTTAATATGTAATAATTCTTCTCTTATGTTAGTGGTTCTCATACAGAAGACTGCTAAATGTTGGGGTTTGGTCTGAGAAAATGAACTCTCATTTTTTAAGGAAACACAAAGCTGTTCGCATAGCTGAGAGCTGGTATGTTCTAGAATTACCTCATTTATTTTGTTTTGTAGCAACTTGAGACTTATTCTGAATACCAAAT
Organism: Harpia harpyja; assembly: GCF_026419915.1. NCBI lineage: Eukaryota > Metazoa > Chordata > Aves > Accipitriformes > Accipitridae > Harpia > Harpia harpyja. The sequence goes on from NC_068941.1 coordinate 3,110,430, forward strand.
GACACACAGTGAAAACTGAGCCCTTACTCATGATAGTGTATATCTTAATAGCAGCAGTTTGACACAGTACAATCAGTACAGTTTGTGCATCAGTGTTTTTTTAGTTCTTTTTTCACTTTTACCTCAGAAACGAAGTCCTGTGGAGCTCTAACACTGTTACACAACTATCAGCTCTATTAAAAACTTCTGTAATGAGAAAGTGCTGAGAGTTGGGGTATCAATATGTCTTAAAAACCCAGAGGAATCTGCTTAAACTATACCCTACCCTACTGTAAACAGAGGTGAATTACACTTTAGTTGGAAAACTATGGCTCTGATCCAGAGCTCTCTGACAACTCTGTAAGCTATTGCCTTTCATGGGTTTTCACATTTCAGGAGTGCTGTGAGAGTATTCACACATCAGAAATGGAACTATGGCTTTGCCCATGAAAGGGTAAATGCTGCTTTTCTTACTTGCTACATCTGTGTTTCAATGACAGAAGCAGCAACTGGCAAAAGTTGCAACTGCAGGGCTGTTCATAATATGAAAGACATTCATACAACACAACTTTTGTTCAACAGCTGCCTCTACATTGCCCTGTAATGGATGCAGAAGGAGATAAACACAGGGACAGGGGTAGGGGTGGAGGGTGGCTGGGCTAGCCTTGTCTCTGGGACCAGGCACTTTTCTCCCACAGCTTGGCCCTGTGGTTGGTCTTGCAGAAGCAGTGTCTTTCAGTTCCCCTGTGCTCGGAGCTGGGCAGGAGTTTAGGTCCCTACAGCCCCTGTCTCTGGCAGCAGCGAGTTGCATCTGCAAGGCATCCTGTTGGTTTCTCCAGGTGCTGCTCTCTGAGAGTAGCCATGTCCCTTTTCAAGAAATAGCGAAGCAGTGGTAAGGCAGACTTTTCTACATCAAGCACATTTAACCTGATGCAGGTGAAGCACGAAGCTGGTGTCTTTGCTTACCCTGAGATGATTTACCTGCCATAGTTACCTACGATGCATATTTCACAGCTTGCTCTGCAGTGGGCTGCACATACACTAAATTTATCATCCAGCTCCCTCTTCTTCACCTCTTCTGTGCGTATATACGTGTCTGCCTTTTTTCATGGTACATTTGCTGGTCAGAAATTGTTCTTTCCCCCTCTGTGTAAATGGGATCTCTATTATCATAGAATCATAGAATCATTTTGGTTGGAAAAGACCTTCAAGATCATCAAGTCCAACCATTAACCACGCCCCCTAAACCATGCCCTGGAGTACCCTATCCACTCGCTTTTTGAATATCTCCAGGGATGGCGACTCAACCACTTCCCTGGGCAGCCCATTCCAATGTTTGACAACCCTCTCAGTAAAAAAATTTTTCCTAATATCTAACCTAAATCTCCCTTGCCTCAACTTGAGGCCATTTCCTCTTGTCCTATCTCCAGACACCTGACAGAAGAGACCAACACCCTCCTCACTACAACCCCCTTTCAGGTAGTTGTAGAGAGCGATAAGGTCTCCCCTCAGCCTCCTCTTTTCTAGACTGAACAACCCCAGATCCCTCAGCCGCTCCTCATAAGGCTTGTGCTCAAGGCCCCTCACCAACTTGGTTGCCCTTCTCTGGACACGCTCAAGCAGCTCAATGTCTTTCCTGTAGTGAGGGGCCCAAAACTGAACACAGTATTCTAGCACTCCAGGGCCCAGCGGTGAAGCCATGGTCCTCAGTCATCTGTGCATGTTTAAGAACCGCCTTTGGCCCTAGGTTTGAACCTGTGGGGTGCTTTTTTTAAACATTCAGGCACAGGTGGTGGTTGTGGCAAAAAGAGCTTTTGAAACAACTCATTTTTACTTCAGATAGCACAGAAGAAACATGGATAAATTAACAAACTAAAAGAGACAGTTCTATGGGTTGTGGGGCTTTTGAGCTTTAATCAGAGACTCTGGGCTGTCCGCAATGACTTTGGGCAGCCTGTGGGTTTTTTTCCTTGAAGATGTGTCTGGTGGCTGTAGTGTTCTGCTTCAGGGGTCTTTCCTCTCCACCCTTTGTCCTGGCTGGTGAGAAACTCACACTTTAATCTTCACTGTGTCATGGGTGGTGATCTGGCGTCAGTCTTATTTGGAGATCAGGGTCTTTACAAGAGCTGCCCTGTTCCACATTTTCCGTTTCAGTGATCTTCCTGGATGGTAGCTGTTCATCCACAAACGCTGACTTAAGTAGATGATTAACTTTTAATAACACAGTTACAGGAGCTATATGCCAGAGCCTTGGCAGGAGATGTTGGATTTCTCATGGATTCATTCACCGGGACAACAGTTTAACAATTATCCAGCGTTTATAAATTTCACAAGTCATTATCCCTTCCGTCTTTCCAGATGCATTTGAAGAGCCTTGTTTAGGAAATACTGTCTCATAACTTGTCCTTTACTTTTGCTTTTTAAATTCCCAGGATGAAAAATTCCTTTTTCCTTTGCTTGGTCACTTCCTCATTCCTTCCCTCTCCTCAACCCTATCAAAACCTTGATCAGGTTTCCGATTTGCATTTTATCTTTAGAGTAGGGGTTGCAATGTCTAGTTAATTGGTAGGAGAAATGATAGAGATTAGGTTTTGCCAGTGGAAAAAGCCTATAATGCATTTAAAGTTGAGACCTGTGGAGACTGCAAATTAATGTAGCTATAGGAAGGTGACAGCTTACATCACCGGCGGACCTGCCTCAAATGTAGTTTCTCACTGGGGCGAAATGGGCAACAAACCATTGTCATACTGGTGTGTGTGCCTAATCTGGGCCTTGCGTTGAAAACTTTCCTGTTCTTGGTTTGGGAGTGCAAGTGCCAGCTTTGGAGTTGGAAGCAGTGTCCCACAGCTGATGAAAATGTTGGGAGAAAATAAAATAGCTGTCTCTGTAGTGGGTTATATGATAAAAGCAGAAATGGAAAACGGTGCTTACCAAATCTGTAGAGTTACTGTATTCTGCTGGTGCTTATGAAAGCATAAGCTGACGCTATTCTTTGTGGAGCAGTGAAGTATGTCTGCAGTTTAGCTGAGAAGCAGGTTTGTGCAGCAGGGCTAGTAGGGGTAGGTTTATGTGCACATACATGTGTATGAGACTTGGCCCTTTTATCTCTGAGGGGCTTTCAGTTGTGCTGGGCACCAGCTGATTTGCGTGCCACAAGCAGAACAGGCAGGCGAGAGGGTGTTTGTGTTGAAAGTCATAGCCTGCTTTTCCAGAAGGGATTTCGTTATATCTTTCTGTGTCAAACGTGACATTAGTTCTGAACAATCAGGGCTTGCTTTTCTTTTCTTCTTTCTTGTGTGAGTTGTAAATGACAGCTCACTTGAAAACTGATTTTTCCTCTCTTCAGCCCAATAATTCAGAGCTGCAGAAATTACCCCGTGGGGCACAGTTCTGGAGACGGTCACCTTACCGTTTTTATGGGCTACTCAAAAAAGTCAGGAGAATTTGTGGTTCCTATTTTGTGTTAGAAAAGAAACAAAAAGATCATGTATTGGAAAGAAAGTTGACAGTGCGCTGCCATGAAAGGAGCTCACCGAAGGTGATTTAAGCTCGCTTGTAGCTGAAAGAGGGAGAGGGATGTAACCTCCAGCTAGAGGTGTAACAGCAAGTCTGTTTTCAGTCTCGCTTTTCTGCTAGCTCCCACCCACGCACGCACACTTGTCAGTCCCCGTGGGGCAGCAGTTTCTTTGCATATGTCTTTCTCGTTGGCATATGGGGTACAGGATTGTTGCGTTACTGTGACTGCAGCATACGCTGCAATGACTCGTAGGTACATCCTGCACCCCACAGATGGTAGGGAGAGGTTTACCACTCCCTGAAGGGAGAAACAAGTTTTGTCTGGCAGTTTCTGTGCTTTGAGAACAGATGACTTTTGCTAAAGAACTTGAGATGTTTGCTTTCTTTATTTGCTGTGGCTCACTGGAGCAAGCAATTGCCCTCATGTGAGTGTCCGAGATGTTCTTTCAAATTCCTAAATACACACAGATTCTCTCTATGTATCACTCTGTACAGGTGTGGGCAAGTCCCATTGAAGGCTATTGTGATTTGGGAACTCAGGCTGTTTTCTTACAATGTTGGTTTTCTCCTGGAGGGGGGCTGCCAGATACCGAATCTGAAAAAGATACTGTAAACACCAATGCGGTTTGGGTTTTTTTTTGGCCAACTGATATCTCCTAGTGGAGAAGCAAACTTGGTTTTGACGGTTTCATTTGATCTAATAGCTAAAACCAGAAATGATGCGAAGAGGAAAATAACCCTAGCTACCCTTCTGTGGGAGACAAGGCTGACTTCTAACGCGATGACAGTAATGTCACGTCTCCTTCTTCTGCTGTCACCCAAGTGCCCGGTGGAGCTGAGCGAGTGTGTTACTTAACTTCTGTGGGCAATTGAAATTCCACCCTAACCTTGCTTGCTGCAGGGCACCTTAGAAGATAAACATGGGATTTCTTTGCATCATAGGTGCATCTTTTTCTGGCAGCTCTGGATTCTGTCAGTGCTTTTAACTTCTATTGTAATACTAGTTATCAGAGGTTTATATCACAGCTGTGAAAGTTTCCTTTGGGATGACACTGGGCATCTTACCAAGGAATTTTGTGCTAGGATTTTTTTGGTAGTTTGAAAAATAATTGGCCCTGGATATGACTGCCAAGAACTGATAGAACTTTGCTGTACATTTTTCATGACCCCCAGAGAACTTTTGGATTGAATTTGTAGGGTAACTGAGGAAAGTGGATCCCCAGTTCTTGCTGGCATTGCCTGGAAGTTGGGCACTTTCCTCTAGTAAGACTATAGGAAAATCCTAGTCTTAATTGTTAGATAGAAACATTGAAGCTACTACTATGTATCAGCAAGAAACCTTCTCCCTCTATAGAGAAAAATAAACCTAAACCAAGCTGGTTTTGTTTAGAAATGGAAAAGAAACTGTTTGTTAGTACAGATTGAATTTCTTCTGTCCTTCCCATATAAACAGCTTTCTGTCTCCTTGCAGTATGGTATCAGTTGACACGAACATCAGTCAGGACAAATGAAACAGCCTGGTTTAGATGGATCTGTATAACACAAAATGGCACTGAATATATAAAAGATAATTTGGATGTGATCTTTTCAACTGAGTCTCAAAATACCGGACAAGTTTATTAAGGTTGAGCTTTGTGTCTGGGTAGCTGAATAGTCATTTAGACAGCAAAAAAGGGTCTTTAGTATTGAAAAACAGGACTTGGTGCTGTCTGGTTCAGGGGTCAAAGCAGAACTACTCGCACTGGAAAAGCCTAGACGTGTTTCTCCCATGTCCTGTTCCTTTAGGCATGCTTTCAGGGAGACAGCTGGAAGAAACAGCAAAAGCTATGGAGAAAGGCTGCCGATAAGGGAATTTGTGGGAGTTCTGTCTGCTCCTGTGTGCCAGAGAGCTCACCGGAGAGGCAGCTTTGCTCTATACTAGTACCAGGCTATACTTGTGCATTTGCCAGACCAGGATGTGTTCGAGACCTTGTTCTTCATCCTGAAAACATCTCGGGCGAAGAAGTTACACGGAACTAGTGAATGTCTGCCTAGTCTTTTGAAATAGATTGCTAGTGTTTAAATCGATAATAAACCTTAGGCAAAACTGGACTACTGTGACTGGACAGTGGTTCCATGTGGAATTTCGTATCTTCCAGGTTGGTTTCATGTGTTTCTTTTTCCCTTTTTTTTCCCCCTTGAATAACTCATGTCCTTATCAGAAATGCCAGTATGAAACCCCCTCACTGTTATAGTTGTTGCACAGGCTTGTTAAATCAATTGAGTCAAAGTTGTCCAGGATAAATCATTCTCAGAACCTTTTCAGTAAACATTAACTCTCCAATTGTTGCTATTGTAACTGCTGAATTTCACAAGGAGCCTAAGATATTCCTTGGTGCTTTCAGGAAGACATATAATAGATGGAAAAAATCCCAAATATGAAGCTCTTCCAGATGGGTGCATTGATTTTATATCACTGCTCAGATCTGTCAGCCTTGAAAGCGGCTGTAAAGAGAGCCATGTGATGCTGTGATGCTCTGAAGTTTATGATGCTAGGATGTCTATATTTCTGCCATGCATATTAAATAGCTTCTAGTGGGAATACATACAACAGACTTCCATTGGAAGACCACTGTAATCTTCCTAGTGCCGCAATTTATTGTTGAGCCGTAGATTAAGGAGTCCCGTTAGGATAAAATACTCGGTGCTTACTTGATTTTGTAATCATTATAGCTACTTCAGAATCATTCAGTAGTGAATCCTCTAACCCCACGAGCTCAGCATCAGAAGTATCTTTATATTACCAGCTGGAATACTACGGCTAAGGGGGAGTCCTAGGCATTTTCAGACACCCTTAACTGTGTTTCTGGAAAAAAGTTCATCCTCCTCCCCCAAATGAGAAATCCTGAACATGATTTCTTCCTGTATTAATTTGAAGAATTTTAAGCCAGATGTTTCATTACTCAAAAAAATTAAGAAGTTTCATAAATGGCTTCCTGTGTGTTTTATGGAGATCAAATTAAACTTTTGGCAGGCTCAAAATTAGGAAATTTTGATTTAAGTTTGATACTGAGCATAAATTTTCAGTGACATCAACGGGAGCTGAAAGTTAGGGTCTTGCAGTGAGATGACATCGATGAGAAATTTTGGACCTTGCAGCTATATACATACCCTTTTGTTTATCTCAGCTATCAAACTAGAAATCTTATTTCTAATGGGAATGTAGTCTCCCTGAAAGTTTTAACCTTTTCATTTCCTCGGAATTCATCTGTTGTCCTACATTGATGGATTTGGTCATAGTCATGTGGGAATAATTACTTTTGGGTGCTAGCCAGCATGAGACCGATATGCTGTAAGTCAAGTGTTCTTTTGTGGTTCATGGATATTCATATTTTCAGAGGTAATACAGGGTTAGTTGTTTAGTTATGAACTTGAAAACATACGCTGATTTAGACAGAGTTGTCATTACTGACACACTAATAGCTAGTTCTGAGTTAGTGGATGCAGTAAATCCTTTTATGCATTGAGCCTGGTAGAGTGGTTTCAGGTGAAAACATGAGCAAACTTGTTAGCAATTTCTTTCCCACATTTTTTTGCAGTTTTGTAGATTCTTCTATGTATGTAAAAAGCCTGATTTTCTTCAGTATTTAAGGAGTTATTTACAGTTAAATTCTCAATATTACAGTGTAAAGGTAACTTGCTGCATTTTTATTCCAGTGGATTTTTTGTTGTTGTTTTAAAGAATCAGAGTTTTTGAAGCGTTCCATTTTGAAAAGCTAGGTTTGATTTTAAATTGGAGGCACTTAAAAACTGAATTTACTCGTTTCTATCTCAGTTTCTCAGTGTAACTGTGGGATCATCATGCTTATGCAAAGGGAACCTAAAAGTGCCTTAATCTATTGTTGTAGGGAAACCTTCCAAAACAAAAGTGAATTATGTGCTTCCATTGAGTGACCTAAGGAGTAATTCTGAAGTCTCTCTTCCATGTTTTGTTTAAAACAAAGATTCCTGGAATGAAACAATAAACTTAATGAAAATCTGTTTATAATTTAATGAAATCCTTAGGACAAAACAAAGGCTAACATGTTACTTTCAAAGGCATCTGGAGACATCATATTAGATAAAATGGAACTAATTGAGATACAGTCAAATATAAATTGAGCAGAATTTGTCCCAGAATTTAACTTTGCATTACCTTGGCAAATACAGTGAAATATCTTTATGTGCTTATTATAGACAAAGCTTGGTAACGGACCAGAGAAAAACTGAGATGCAGGGCGAGAGAGACTTAAATAGTCCGTAATGTGCTCCCTCTGCCCATGAGCACTTTGAATGTACGTTCAGCGCGTGTGACTCATCTGTCATCACAAATGGACTATGTTTGCGTTAGGGAAACTCAGTGCTGTCAGACTGATTTAGTGAGGAATCTTACATTACAGACTTTCTTTTGAGAATGTAAACGTTATCAGGAACATCTTGGCTTTTCTGCTAGAAATTACAGGGAAAGCACCGAAAGGAATAGTAAGGCATTGTGCTGAAAGCACGGTTAAATCGTGCTGTAGCACAAGGAGCTGTGTTTTGCCTTGACAGCTTTTTAAATGCGAAGGCAATCCCATTTCCTGTAAGAGGGAAAATGCAAGTGCAGTACGTTGGAGAGCTGCAGACCTTTGTCTCTTCTATGTTTATACTAGGTTTCATCAACAGCATGTTCCATGCTTGAATGTCCTGTCCTGGCACAGGTCTGTACCTTTTCTGGTTTAAGCAGAATGCTATCATCGTAGTCCTGTTAATATTGGGAAAGCTGAAGGTAACGCTGTGGTACGTAACATAATGTGGAGGTTTCCTGTCAAGATCCTGTGTTTGTAGCCATACATGAACGTGGCTGTAAGTCCTGTTGTCTAACAGTAGTACATGTGGCAACTGCAGAAGTTTGGGCATGACTGCAGTGCAGAAAAATGGTGTACACCTGCTTTGTAAAATGCTGTAATTTTACTTCCTATGAGGTTTTTGGCTGCTTGAGTGTAATCCAGTGATGTGTGTGATGTGTGACTGACAAGGTAAAATGAGGGCTTATCTGTGATGACACAGGATAGCTGAGACCCACTGACATGGTAAAAAGTAGAACTGAGTTTACCTCTGTAATGTTGGGGGTTTTTTTCCTGTCTGGTCCATTAATACTTTGATTCTTCCATGCAGACTTAATTAAGACAACACTGATCCTACTGTTTCTTTTGGAAGATGATATGGCTTAAAAACCCTGCGTCTGTCCTGCTTTGGTATTGTGCAACATAGGGTTTCTCTTAGTCATTTTAGCAACAGCCTGGCCCCATAAGGTCATGGGATCCTTTCCGGTGAGTTTCAGAAGGATTTGCTGGCTGTAGAAGAGTGGTGAGACCTTTGGATCTCCTCACGCTTTGGAGAGGAGTGTGCTGGAGTTACTACAGATACTTCCATCTCCTCTGACCTGCCCTTACTGCAACGCATAAATATCTTTTTGTGGGGGAAGATCTAAGCTCATAAGATGTAAGAGTGTCAGTTCTCCTTCTTGCTTCAGGCAGAGAAATATCTGTGAGATCAGAGGCAAGCCTCTTGAAATCCCCAGGAAGAGGCGTCATCCATGGTATTTTGCATCCAGGAGCAGGCTGTGCAGTTAAACTGCTTTTCCTGCTATGATTAGCATCCTGTGTGTTGTCTAGTTATCCACTTGGCATGACATTTCTGTCTAGTAATAGTTGGATGTGGGTACCTGGTGTGCCGTGCTGTACGTACCTGTCCAGGCTGTCAGAAGCACTGATTTGTAGTATGAAGCCCTCTCATCGGCATTTTTTAATTGTTACTGTGATGTTGATTTCCCTGATAAAAATAGGAAGTATTAGTATCAAAAATAAATTGGGAGCGATGCTTTCTAAGCAGAATATTTTTGCTGGGCTTCCACTGCTTATCAGCTAGGTATCAGCAAGCAGTGCTTGGTGCTTTTGAGCGTGTGGCTTTATTAAGAATATGCAAGACTCAGGCAGCTCTGATTTAGAAAGTGGACTCAGCCTGTTAGGCTTATTTCAATTTAGAAGCTTAACAATTCTTTGATACGTGAAGTGTGGTTTATTAGACCCTTCTCTAATATTTAAGTCTAGCACAGTGGACCACAGCAGTTTGTTAGTATATGATCATTTCCATCCTTTTGGTTTTGCATGTGAATATGTATTTTGTTTTGCAAGTACCAGCAAGGGGGCTGATCTGACCTTCAAGGTCGTATCTTTTACTCAGCGTCCTGTTTACACAGATGCCTTCTTTAGCCTCTACAAATAACTGATAAATCCACATGTTCAGACTGAGGAGATGATAATTTCTCATATGGCAGCTTCAATAAGTAACGTCCTTGTTAAAATCAGCAGTAGTGCCGTCTATGTAAGAGCTGCAATGAGGTCTCTCTACTTAATATTTTCAGTGCATTCTTTATGATGCCAGCATGTTTTTAACCTTACTGAAGTCATTTCATGCTTCTGTAATTCATTGGCTTTTTAGTGTATTTATAGAAGCTATTTTTTCAAGCACTGCAGTAGAAATGATGAGAGCATCTGGTTAAATCCATCACATCTTGTAGAACAACCTCTTAATGGTTATTCTCAGTTAGATGAAATAGGAAAAAATAACCTTGGTAATTGAGCCTTTCCCCCTTCAGATGGTTATACCAATATTTTAAAGGCTTTAGATATTTAATATAATTAGAGTGCCATAAGTGTCACCGCTGTGCTTTTCTGCAATGGAAACCGCATAAGTTAGCCATGAGACCTGCAAAAACAGAGACACGTTTCAGTTTACACTTAGTCCCAGGGAGCTCTGCTTATAACCTCTTGCTTTACTGTAACATAATAAAGAACGCATCTGGGAACTTTAATTTTTCTAAAGAAAGTTTTCTTTCTGTTCTGGAGTTGTCTAGTTTCTGTGACGCTCCAGACCAGTCTGTGCAAGCAAATCCACAAGTGGACTGAATTCAGCACCTCAGTCCAAATGTGTGACAGGATTAGAGAAAAGGATACGAGGTTTGTGTAGGAAGACAGGGACTTAGGTGGGTTTAGGTTAAAGTCATCTAAGGGCCCTGTACTAAGCTGAGAGTTGGGTAAGGATTTCCTTCCCTCCTGGCTACGTTATGTCCCCTCCCTCTCCTGCTGCAGCTAAGAATGGGTTGATGCAGATGCTGGCTTCACGTTGCAGAACTTGCTTCCTCCCAGGGAAATCCCTGAGTTGAGTGGTGGCTGGTTCATCAGGAATGTGGCCTTTCCCGTTATCCCTGATCAGGAATTCCCGAGTACTCATGTTGTAGGTCAGCTGTTTTTTATGGCCATTGGAGTGACCGATGCTGGGACTGCATCACGGACCGGAGCGAGGAGGACATCTGAGGGAGAACAGTCCTTTCCTAATGTTGCTAGACCTGCATCAAGAAGCCTATGGTGGAGTAATGCTACCTTGTAAGGGTGTAATTTGTGTAATCCCTGTAAGGATGTAACTCACCTGGTGCAGGTTTGTGTGCCAAACAACTCTGTAGTGTTGAGTACAGGGGATGCTTTCTGGTATTCACTCTCCCAGCGGTATGGAAGTGGACTATTTTTGTTACAGGCTTGCCCTGACCCTTGACTGCAAGATGATGTGGAAGCGAGAAAGCTATGATTTGTTGACATTTGTATTTGGAAACCACCCTGAGACGGTGTTGACAGCGGCATCTGTCTGGAGTGACAGAGCGGGGTTGTGCGAGGACTGTTGGGCAGGTCAGAAAAACGACAAATACCCGCCCTGTGCTGGCATGGAGAGTTGATCTGTTTCTTAATCTTTCAGTCTCTGGAAAGTGATGCCGGAGTGATTTAGATGGTGATTGTAGACTTGCCAGTTTGCAGTGTTGCAGAGAAACTGGAGGTAAGGCCAGAGTCCCTTATGGAAATGTGATCAGTGTATTTCTATTTGGGGAGCCCACATTCCAGTACTCTTCAGCTTTAGAGGGCTGGGTCCTCAGCTACTGTAAACGGCTTTAGCTGCTTTGATGTCAGTGGAGCTGGGCATTTTACCAGCTGAGCATTTGACCCTAACACTGGCAGTCAGCTTTCAAGTCACTGAGCTTATTTAATACATGAAGCAAGGCTGCAAAATGGCGACTCGTTTACCAGTTGATGTTTTCCAAAGAGAGCATGGGTTTACCTTTTAACTTTACTTGCAAGAGATTTACAATAAGCCCAACCGCTACTCTGTCTCTTGTTCTTACCTCATCTTGGCCCTACACGTGAAGTTTAGGGTCCTTTGAGTCAAACTCACACGTACACATATGAAGAAATGATTTAGCATTGGATATGAGTACAGGGTTATAGAGGAAGCTGGCTTTGGGGAATGTGTTAAAGCAGACGTGCTGATGGTGGAATTGAGATATCCTTCATTAGTCCATCTTCAGACACCCTAACCCTCTGCTACCCCTGCTGGGAATGGCAGTTCCCTGTGTTACTCTCATGCATATTTAACCATTTTTGTGGGCCAGTTTCAAGTGAGGGGTCGTGATAATTGCTTAGGTTACTTGGGGTTTTTGTATGGGGTTTTTCCCCAAATCAATTACAAGTATGCTTGCAGGATACAATCTTACCTGAAGGCTACCAGACTGACCAGTCTGGAGATCTGCCCCAGTGTGTAACTGGTGGGAGGGATGAGAGAAGTTAGTTATTCATTAATTTGTCCCTTACCTCTCTGTGCTGTTTGCTGTCCCTGTGCATATGAAGGTACTAGCTCTAAAGCTCGACTGGTAGGTTTGGGCCAACTCGTTGTTTTCTTAAACCAGTCAGTGCTGTGTTTCTTCTGTGTGTCATGAAGAAGTCCTGTTGGGCTAATGCTTCGTTGTGCCAGCTTCCAAATACAAAAACGATTGTTATGTGGGTTTTAATAGACTAATGGGCAAAGCATAAAGCTCACATCCTCTGGGCTTTTGTAGGCATTGCGCAGTATTCAGGGTGTCTGAAAGCTTGAGGTTAAGCCAAATGCAGCAACATCGACACTTGTGTTAGATTAGGGGTGTTGGGGATAGCGTGTAGATGGAGAGTTGTGGGCTGGACTCCCTCGAGAGATGCTTTTGGTGTTACCCCTCTGCTTTTTTTAGTATCATCTGTGAGCTGCTGGTGCGTGTTGAGATCTGAGTTACTCCAGACTCTGCATTAACGCTGGAGCTGATGGTGTGTGCTGGGCAGTGTGCTCTGGCATCCAGAGGCTGTAGTCCAGGCTGGAGTAGGGGAGCCCTTGAAGCAGAGGTGTTGGGTGGTTTGATAGGCCCTCCCTTCACCCACTCCGGTGACCTCAGCATAGGTACAGTCTGTGTCCTGCTGGGGTTCTTATGACTGTCTGAATTTGACAGAACGGGCTGTATTTTGTACTCTGTGCATGTTTCTGCAGTAGCTTCAGTGAGTTACTCTTACTCTAATCAAACATGATTATCCTTGCCTTCCCAGGCACTTCCAGTGTTGGAAATCCATCTGTGCTTTGCCTCCGGCTTCCCTGGGAACAGCTCCTGGCTCTGCTTTGTGTTCGTGTCTCTGTTTCCTGGCAAGGCAGTTGCTGTGACTGCTGGCAAGTCAAATGAGGTCTTCTACTGTGATTTATTTTTTTCTTGGCACAGCCAGTTTGGTCACTAGAAAGGTGATGATCCCCGTGTGTCTGAAGGAATTGGAAGACAGTGTTTCAGGAATCCAAAGAAAACTGCATTTCTGCCTCCCCTCTCCTTCATTTCCCCTTTCTCTTAATCATCATTTTATATAGACTTCCAGAGGATTTTCGCATGGGCTTTTGGCCTCCTTGTGTTCCAATTGCTAGTTTATTGACTACGGTGTCCATACAGTGACGTTGAAATGAAAGCAGTGCAGTGTAACTGGTGTGCTGGAGTCTTTTGCTATCGTTAACACAGAAGAGAAAGTAAAAATTTATCAGTGACAAGGTTTTATGGGGAAGTTCCTGGCATCTTTCCCCTTTCCCATTGTCTTTCTCCTAGTGTTTTCCTGGCATTTTAATATAAGCATGTATATGAATAAATAAAAGTTCCTGCAGGCATCATACTTCTTTTGCACAGTACTTTTCAAGAGCTACACTTGTGGGAGCCTGTTTGCGATTTTATCAGGTTTTGTTATAGACTTAGGGAAGCAAAGAGCCTCTCCACTGTTACCTGTGGACTCTACATGCTCAGTGGAGTCCAGAGTTTCTCCTGTAGGAGAAGGGCATTGTAGTAGTACTTGTTCTGAATTCCTCTAAGAAGGGTACCTGTGTTAGGATGAGTTCATTTGCAGAGTCACGGGTATTTTCTGTGCATCGATGCTGAAACGCCATCTCAGTGAGCTGATTTGCAGTTGTCTTTCAAACATCCATTACATGATTGAAAAAAACGCCATTACGCTGAATTGCCCGCCAACCAAAACTGTGCAATGTGGTTGTTGGAAGGTGCTACCTCACCTGCGAATTCAAAAGCACCAAAGCTGATTTTTATTCCCAGAGCCCTTCATTGGAGTGTAGAATTAATTCTGAGATAAGCCCTGTCAGAGGGAAGGAGACACGATACTCACCTTCAGGTAAGCTTTTTGACAAGATGTCTTTGCAAAAGCTACTGCCGTGTCCAGGATCCATCAAACAGTTAGCAGGGAACCCTGAACAACCTGAAGACCAAATGTGTAGGTGCTGTATCTAAGCCAGCTTTTATTTGGTGGTCCTGGGGAGTATTTTGACTGCATAAAGCTGTGCTGCAGCACCTCATTGATGAAATTGTCCTCTGTGCAGAAGGTGAACCTGAGGCCTGTGCGTCACTTAGGTCTTGAACCCTATTCTGCAGATGTGAAGGGGTCTGAAAGGTTTCTCATCCTCCAGGTTCCCGGTGTGGCTCCGAACTGGGTGGGTCTGCAGTGAGCAAAAGCCAGGGCTCAGGGAAATCCACAACAGCTGACTTGCATAGGGGTAAGCGCATACCCTGAACCTTTGGAGAGTTAAAAGCAGGTATGCGCATCACGTGCCAGGTTTTTGAGAAAGGTGCGTCTACCCTTTAAAAAAACAACTTGGAAGCTGATCAGAAAGGTGGTTGATTATATTTTTGTGCCCTTAGGTTTACTGGAGATTTGTTTTCTGCCAGATGTTTTGCTGAGCTTATTTTGTGTGTGCAAAATCTGAAATGGGATTGTTGGTAAATACCGTATTTTGGGTAGTTCCTGGGAATAACATTAAAAAACCCCAAAGCAAACCCTACAGAATTTATCAGTCCAAATAAAAGAGGTTGTGCATAAAGGTTTTTGTTTGTTTTCAAAATGATTTTTATTTGAAAGCTTTTGGTTCAGTATTTAGACCAGCTCTGGTAAATGTCACCTTTGCCGGGGCTGTAGATGAAGGTACTCCAGAGAGAAGCAAGCACTTCTGCAGCCGCCTTGGCTCTGTCACTGACTGGCCCCCCTGCCACTAGCTGAGCAAAGTCCCTGCTCGTCTCCCAGCTGAACTGGCCTTCTTCTCTGAGCTTTAGGTTATCTCTGTGGCGATCATGTGAACTGGCACTTGCCGTTTGTGCAGAGCACTTAGGCTGAGGGGACCCTGAGCCCGTTTGGGTCTCCCAAACTCTGTAACACACATAAGAGTAATTAGTAAAAGTTGCTGAGGGCATTGTTGTGAGCAGATATACTTAATTTTGTTATTCTCCCTTTGAAAGTTTAATCAGAGCTGAGGTCTTCTCGCACATTTCTTTTTACCTCCGTCTTAGTTTCTTTAGACTGGGAAACATGGGTTTTTTTCCCCCTTTCAATCTTTTTTTTGCTCCTGTCCCTCTGTGACAGGAAAGACCAAGGTACTGATCTGGCAAAGCCCCTTACTCAGACGTTTGTCAGTGTTTCAGCGTCTTGCAGTGGTTTCAGAGCGCAGTAATTGTCCCTTTCAAATGGGTGTAGAGGGAAGCCTGCTCCTCTGTTTAGAAATGACTGTGTAAATGAAAGCAGCTTGTCTCAGCCTTCACGTGTCATTCGCATTAAGCATTTATCCAGCGTGGGATCATTTGCCAGCCCCAAGGAGAGGAAATCTAATTTGTTCAAGCGAACAAACTATGGAGAGGTTCAAAAGCTTAGGGGTTGCTCCTCATTGTTTGTCTCAACCAAATTTGTGAACTAGAAATGCAAAGCTGGATTTGCTTTGGAAAGCAGTGATTTATTGTGTGGAGTCAATAAACACGTTTGCACATGACTCCTTTGGGCATGCATAATAGTTTATCTTGGGAACCTACCACAAAAGCATTCATTTCTTATCTCGCACCAGAGGCCAGGGCCAGTTGCACATTTTTGTTTCTGTTGCCAATGAACTGGCTGCAGGCAGAGCTGAATTAGGAGAGAGATGTTCGGGGTCTTCAGGCATTCAGCATTTGACCTGTTTCCTACCTGGTCACGCTTCCCTTTTCTCAAAGAACAAACCCCTCCAGCTTTTTTTCTTTATTTGTTCCCCAGTGAAAGAAGGTACCACACTTCAGGGACACTTTCATTTTCATTTCTTCTATTGTTTAAGGAGTTCAAGTGTGCTGCTAAAGAAAAGTGTCTATGAACATGGCCTTGATAAATTTGGCTGTAAGATATAGGAGAGGGCAGATTTGAGAAATCCACTTTTTGTGTGCTTTCTTGTTTAAGGTGTCTTTGGATGACCTGTTTAAGAAACCAGGCTGACATAAAATTAGCATGGTTTCTGATGGATGGATTAAAATATTGTGCGGTGGTCTAAAAGAACTGTTCCCTTGACTGAACCATTCACTTCATCTGCCTAGCAAGCCCCACAGAGCTTAGTGGTTTAACTCGTGAGCTTCGAACGCTTTGTTGGTAACTTGGAAGAGGCCAGCCTGATAGGTATTTTAGGACGCACGGCAGGATGGCTACACTCGGGCGGAAAGGTGTGCTTTCAGCATGGCCGCAGGCAAGGTAATGGATTTGGGAACAGCCAACGGGGACCCTGCTGATGCCTCTGAAAAACGTTCCAGCGCTCCTGGTGCATTAACACCAGAGTGGTAAGGGGTGATATAATTCCTCTGTGAATATTAGGGGCTTACAGTTCAGGAGGAATGGTGTTATATTAAGGGGGTATTTGGCATTGCTGTGCCAGCTGTAGGAATACTAGTCTGATTTTTCACTGTTCAGTGACACTGGGTTGAGGGTGGGGGGCGGGAATGCACAAGGATGGAGGGTATCTGGAGGAGAGGCATGATTCCTCATAACAAAAGGCTTGAGCTCAGTCTGAATCATTTCTCAAAGGGAAGGTTGAGGGGTAATTTGTAGAAGGCTACAGAGGGAACAGAAATTCTTGTAAATAAAACTCCTCTGCCCATAAGAAAATGGAGTAGCCAGAAAATGAAAGCTAGATAAATTCAGCTTAGGAATTAGGTGGGTTTTTGCTGTGAAGATAGGGAATCATTGAAACAGTTTCCTGAGGTGTGCTATGAATTATTCTGTATCACTAGAATTCTTTAAATCATGGTTGGCTTTTTTCCCTTAAAGTTAGGCTATGCTTAAATTGCAGCTTTTGGACCAGAATCAGGAGTTAATTTATTCAACTAGCATAGACCTCCTTGCGTTAAAAAACAGGCAAGGTCCATTTTGGTATGAAATCTGTGAAAGTACAGTAGCACACAGACAGTGTCATGAAGAAGGTGTAGTATTCATCTCACCTACTCTTTAATGTCACACTGGAGGGGAGGCTGAAGTGCCATAGTTTTGTCTCTTCACTAATACTCCTGTGCATAAGTTAGTAGAAGGTAAAAACCACACCTGTTCCAGCATTAACGGCTGTGTCTTAATTGCACATAACTCTTGCTGAAGAAGCTGTGTGCAAAATACACAGAAATGGTCTGCAAACACGGATGGTCATTTGTGTGCTGCTTTATTTTTTGCTCTGGGGAAAGAAAAAGGAAAGGAAAGAGGGAAAAGGACTCCTTCCCGCCTGCCGTTACTGATAACATCCAGCTCGTTTACAACCTTCTCCTGTGGGTCATGTTCTCCACTGGCTGGTGTGACTGGCCAAATGAATGCAGAGAAATTATGATGGCATAAAACTGATGCAAGATCAGAATTATGGAGGTTATAAGCTTCTACCACATTAGAAACACAGCTTGCAGTAACAAGCTGTGCAGCATTCTAGCTCCTGGGAGGATTAATTACAGATGGTAGCTGTGACAGCTAAATCAAGTACCTATAATGTTATGTAAACTTCATTAAACCAACTCAGTAGCAGTGCTGTAATCTATGAGAAATGGGGTAGGATGACGAGAGTAGAAAAGGAAAATACTCTGTAGGAAGTTTAAAAAAATCTTCAGTGTCTAAATCCGCAGAAGCAATTTCTTCTACCTCTTGTGCTTTAATGGTAGAATTTTAAACCACAAGCTTTTAAACTTCTTATCTGGTAAAGCCTTGGTAGCCTGAATGAATAACAACTTTCTGCTAATGTCTGCTGAGTTCCTCTTAGTCAGCAAGTCCTGTTTTATCTGATATGCTAAATCTGTCCTGATACTCTGCAACCACATGTGTTTGATCAATTCTTTCTTGCTTGGGGAAATCTGAGAGGAAGCAGCACAGAAGATCAACTTCATTGCTGCTGCTATGGTTGATTATGGTACAGGTTGATAGGAGGCTTTGATTCTAACTTTGGCTGCAAGTTCATGTTTTAATCTAAAATTTAAGCATTTCTGTATGTTGATATCATAAGCGATATTTTCTAATTTAAAGAGAAGTCCAACAAATGCAAGTTCGCCACGTGCCTGCTGTCACCGGTAGTGTGAGGGTGCCCTTTAATATTGCACCGAATAGTATGTAACCGTGTGCTGCTGCAGAAAGGGGTGGTCACATTTTCCCCTGCCTCCCTCAGAGGCAGAAGCTTGAATCAGGGAAAAGTAAGTAAATCTCTGCTGATTTAGCAAGTTGAATCTGCTCAGCGGAGGGTTCCATGAATGGCAGTGCTGGTGCTGGAAGGCAGGGCACGAAGAAGGATGGGTCAGGGGAGAGAGTTCACGATAGAGGCCACAGTGGGATTAGTTCATCTGTAACTCGTAATTTCACCCGTAGCAACTCAGTTATTGCAGTAGTGAGGAACTGAAAGGCCAATTAAATTAACTGAGCTTTTACTTACCAGACAGGGAGAATTAACCGAGGAGGAAAAGCCAAGCTTCTACACTGAAGCATTTCTGCTTTTAATATGCCATGTCTTGGTGTCCAGTGCAAAAAGATTGTGTCCTTGTTTAATTCAGTTGTTTGGAATTGAAAAGTTGACATTGTATTAGACATTTCTGACTGTATACACTCACAGCTGTGTCACTTTGCCTGGTTGAAGAATAAAGCAGATACTAGCTTGTCCTTAAAGAAACTATAGTATATCTAATACCCAAGGGAGGTTTTTTTTTTTAATTTTCCCTCAAAATAACCCTACTGTCTCTCCATCCTCTCCCAAATCCTTGTCTATGGACAGTTGCTTTAATGGTGACTTGTGTAGCTCTTTCAAGATCAGGAGGCTAAAGCTAGGCTCAGGATTTAAGAATCCCGACTGTGTTTTCTTTTCTCTGCTATTTTAGCTGTACGGTGGCTCCCCTTGACTTGTGAAGGGTCAGCTGAATACAGTATATTTTGAGAATAACACTGAACATCTGGATGTATAAATTTTGGCTTGGGAGCTTGACTTTACTCACCTGTTTTGGAAAATGTTGACTTTTAAAAATGTAATCTTTCTCTTGTAATTTGGGAGGGCTTGAAAGAGAAACCAGTCTTTCCTAGTGTTTCTTTTTGATGTAGGAAGCAAGTAAAAAAGTTGTACCATTTAAATAAAGGGAAATTTTGGGCAACAAAATTATTTCAGCTTTCATATTGGCATTAAGTCACTTGTTTTTTTTAAAATGCATTTTTGTCTTTAAAGTCCTCTTTAAAGAGCCCAGGACTAGAAGGCTGACCCTGCACTAGCCTGTAGGTAAGTGCTTGTAGGAATTGCTTCTGGTTCCCCACGGTTTAGATGCAGCTGAAGTGATATTTTGGCCTTTGGGCCTCATTAGATAACATGACACAGTCGCTGTGTTTGGAGGGTCAAACACATGTTTTTAGGGGTAGTGTTGGAATTTTTATATTATGTCATAAAATGCTGCAAAATTCCTTTTTCTTTTCCTCTCAAAGCTATTCCCCTAAAGGGGATCCTCAATGTTGCTCTAAAAATGCTTTGTGGCTGGTTATGCTTGCTTCTTTCAGTAGGAAATACAAGAACCAAACGCTGCCTGTCCCTTCCCTCCCTCGCTCTCTTCACCTTGGGTATGGCCCAGGAAGTCCGTGTGTGTTTTGTGCCCTGTGTGTATGATTAAACTTGAGTAGTTTTACAAAGCTGATGAGTGAAGTATCAATGGGATCTCTGTTAGCTCGTTTTTCAGCAGGGAGGGACATGGCTTTCCTAAGACCATGAGTTAGGCAAGCGGCCAATCAACTCGAGTACCAAAAATAATAAAATAATGCAATTCCAAACCCAGCCGAATTGCAAACTACTTTGAATAGTCCTGAGATTTAGCCAAAGTGAAGATGGATTTTTAAAAATTTTTTTTTCAGGTTTTTATCACTTTTTTCCCTATGGCCTGCTGCTGTGACACATATTATTGTATGCAGGCCCTGTTTTGAGACGGGTTTTGTGTATTCAAACTTTACAGGAAGAATTTTCTGTCGGATTAGACAGGCAGACATGTAATGCGTTTTTGCAGATTGGAAGGTAGTGCATGTTTGTCCTTCCTATAAAATCACGTACCCCTGTGGTCTCTATTCGGTTTGCCATCATGGTAGAAAGGTGGCATTCACCCCGTTTTACAGGTGACGTGCTGAGATGCTAAACCATTTGCCCAAAGCCAGTCTGCAGTCTGTGACGGAGCTGAAAACCTGTCTCTTCTAAGTGCTGGTCTGTTCTGCAGCCTTCACGCCTGTTTCCTTGAACTTTTCCACTCAGACTTTTTATGGCTGTGTCATTTCTGTGCATGCGTGCATGAAACGATGACCTGTTTTGTGGTTCTTTTCCCAAAGGCATGAGGGATTTTACCTTTCTCCTGGCTCTCTTGCCATTTCGTAGGTTTACAAAGGCTTCTATTTGTTTTTATAGAGCATAGCACTGTGGTGTTCTGCAGTATTAGCATGTGCTCCCTAGGTGCAACTGTAGGACAGATTGCTCTTAAACAAGGCTCTTGGGTGATGGAGATTGTCCCTTCATAATCATTACTTCTTCTAAAGCTGACATAAAATGATACATTTCTGAGGTTAACAAACAATAAAATCCTTGTTTGCAATTGCAGGAGATAATAATGGTTTGAACTATTGTCTCTTCCCTATAACCACTAGCTAGTACTTGACTTCAATAAGCATCAAGGGCAGATGCTGTTTTATGTGAGAAAATTAATTTCAAATGGTCCTAAAGTCACAAATTACAGGAGACTGCAAGTTTTCAGAGCAAGACTCCTACTGCAGTAAATACTTTTTAAACCGTGGCTATCGTTTCTGCATGGTCTGAGTGTTGGGTGGTTTAACCAACAGCAGTGCTTTCAAATTCTAAGCTGTTTCTGCAGAGGCTATAATGATGGAAAGGTCCTTATTCCATCTCTTTTTTAAAGAAATACGGCTTTCTGTTCACTACAGGGACGGTATACTGTTTGATGAAGTTCCAGCAAAGAAATCACCCTTTGTATTGGAGTAGCATGAAACATGATTGCCCAAGAAAGATGGGTCCCCAAGTAGGGCTCTGTTGGCACAGGGGATGTTAAAAATGGCTTTGCTAATTCTTTTCTGTTACAGTCCACAGTTCACGTTGCATGTTGTTGCTGCTGCCTTCTGCTCTGGGTCCAACGTGTAGCTAAACTGTTGGAGTGAGGTCTGCATTGACCTGAAGTGTGCAGGGGGATGGACAGGTGCTACGTGGGCGCTCTCTGTAGGTCTGTAAAACTCAGAATGGTTCTTAAACAGGGAGAATTACTTGTACAAACTATGGACGTGAATCAATAGGAAAAAGACGAGAAAACTGACTTTCCACATGTTATTTAGAAATTTGGGGATTATAAAATGCCCCTGTTCTTGGCTGCTTTTTCCTTGAGCATACTGGCAGATACCAGAGATGTAATTGCAAAGCTGAAGTCTATTAAAACGTATTTAAGGCCATTGTGAGGAGAAACCACAGCATTTTATATGTATGCAGGCAACTGAATTGCTGTCCAGACTTGATGGAATTATGTGTAGCTTTATGTTTTG
This sequence comes from Harpia harpyja, assembly GCF_026419915.1. Taxonomy (NCBI): domain Eukaryota; kingdom Metazoa; phylum Chordata; class Aves; order Accipitriformes; family Accipitridae; genus Harpia; species Harpia harpyja. The sequence continues at coordinate 3,132,161 of NC_068941.1, forward strand.
TTTTAGGAGTTTTAGGAAACGGACACGTAAAAAACTGAGCTGATGAAAGGTGGAGGGATAAAACAACAGCAAGGAAGGATCCAGTTCTGACAGTTCAGAAGTCCACAAGGACAGAGATGAAAGACTGATAGATCAGTATGTGCAAACATTTTGTCTCCTGCATTTCATTTTTGTGTGCTTTATACCTAAAATAAGAAAAAGACTGTAAGGATTAGGGGGAAATAGGAATTAAAAGCTACTTTAGACACTGGTAGGAAGTCTGGTGGCAGTGGATGGCGAATACCAGAATGTTTTTGGCAAATGTTAGTGACCAGGCACAGGGGACCTGGACTGAAATCCTGCTTCTTCCTTGGTCTGTTGCACGGCTGGATAACCCTAGGTGGATGAAGTTGTTTGATCGCAGAGAGTGTTGACGCATGGTTTGTGGGGCTTTGTGACTGACCTGCTTGCTAAACGCCATCACTAAAAGTACTAGCCCTATTCATAATTGTTGTATAGCTGATAAATGATGTTCAGCAAGCCTGGAAATGTTCAGTTTGCCTCCCGTCTGGTGTCAGCTCAGTGAATTTTGCATCCCGCATGCATTTTCTGAAACTGTGCTTGCATCTCAGCCCTGTTACATAATTTATTTTGTGACTTGGCGATATTTCTCTCTGTATCTGTGGCTGTTGGAGAAAAAGACCGTTCACCTTGGTGGCTGAAAACATTTGAGCATTTAGTAGCTGTAACAATTGGCAAAAGAAAGTACAGTGTTTCACATCTGTCAAACCGAAATCAAAAGGCATGAACTGTAACAGGCTTATTTGGTATTCCGGACTTCACAGCACCTTGTCTCCTACCTGATCCAGCAACTAGCTGTGCATTTGGCCTCTTTTTCTGTTTGTAGACTTCCTGCTGTTAGGAATTGTGAACATAGGCAAAGAGGAGATTTTTATATAACTATACTTGCATAAATGGGCATAGTGCAGACTTTTTAATGATATCCAAAGGAATAATTGTACCTACATTATTGTGTAGAATTACATTAACTTGTGCTAAATGCTGCAAAGATCTAACTTGTATCATTATTCCTATTCATCTTATCACACTTCATTCATTAAGGTAAGGAATGTGTAAGTCTGTGACGTCAAGGACTTGTTCTGAGCAGAGCTGATCTTGCTTAGGGCCGGCCATCTCGGACTAAGTGCATTGTGTCATAACACTGGTGCATTCCCACTTGCCAAGGTATTTGTTTTGCGTGTGAGGTCTGTGTCAAGCCCAGTAAATGCTTTTCTGCAGATGCCCTGGAAAGGAACAATCCTTGAGAAATCTTAGGTTTATGATCATCTCTTTGACACATTTTCCTTCCTGTTACTTGGAGTTATCTGTATCATTGTGCATTGTGCTTGCTCAGGAAAGGTGTTTTCCAAGAAGAGCATTTTCTTGTACCAAAGTTAATTATTCACAAGAATTGCAGAGCTTATTCTGTCTTTTTGTTCTCATATCAACTGTCTCATCTCAGGGGTATTCATGGTAGTAGAAGACTCACTTAGTTTTTTGCCAGTTGCTAAATATGGTCTTTTTCCTCGAAGTGGGAAATAGCTGTGTCTTGTGAAAGACAAGCGGACCATTTGTTGTATGTTGACAACTGATTCTCTGAGTGGGAAACAGGTACAGCACTAAGTGATTTTTGGAGACTCCTCTTTGTGCAGAGCCATCATGTCTAATAAATTCTGCTTGTTGCTTGTGCTTTGTGAAGGTACTTTGTGCGTAAAATGTCTAGCGCAATTAACAGATGACAGAATAAAATGAAGGGTGTAGGGTCAGCCTACAAATATTGGCATCTCTTCAATGGAAAGCTGAGACATAAATCACCATCTGGGCTGGACTGCAGCCTGCTCTTATTAAGAGCTATGAATGGGATCACAGGTAAAGCTCTCTCATCCAGGCAAATGTACCAAAAAGGGCAGGCTGCCATGCATAGCTGATTTCAGTGAGGCATCTAAAGATAGCTTCCCTTATGTTTTTCAATCGTGACTTAGCACATTTCCCTGTGAAAGATAACCCTGTTAGCATTAAAAGAAAACCTAGCTAAAAGCATGGATTTTCCTGATTGTGAAGTGCAAAATCTAATGTTGTTCTTTTTTGTCATAAAGGAAATATTTATTTAGGTGACTGAAGAATAGGTCAGACTTACTGAAATCGGGATAATCCTTTTGCATTGAGTCAAATTGTGCTGTCTTGCATTTTGAGACTACTCCTGGATATGGGTAAGATTCAGAAACCTTTGCCTCCTTTGTAGCTATTACTGGGCATAAAGCAAGAAAGCATCTAAGAGAGCTGCTGTATTTCACGACCAACATCTCTAGGGATAAGCTGCATAAACTCTAGGAGACACCGATTCATTCTGCCCATTGGACATCCTTTTTGTTTATTTGGGTCCTGCTGTAGACCTTTTTCTTTGGCAAAGCTCTTGCTGAAAGATTATCTAGGCATTAGCAGTTGGTAGTAATAAACTCTACCTTTGTTGTCATTCATCTTTGTTTCCCAGCTTGTTGTTTTGTTAGCAGACCCTACATGTGCTTCTTATGAGGTTTTACATTGGAATTTTAAAATATATTTTACATTTGTTTCTTTTTGAGGTGTCTGTTAAATGTCGTATTTGGTTTATTTATTAATTTATTTTTCACGTCTTTTTAGAGCAGACGGTCCTGTTGTGGTGCACTGCTGGGAACTGTGTTTCTCCCTGGAGTCCTTTTGGATTCTCAGTGGAGAAGTGAGACTCTGTGCGCATGCAGGCTCTGAACCCAAACGTCCAATTCAGCTTCCATTTTAGAAGTCGTGCTGCTGAAGTGACAGTATAAGATGAGAATAGGCTGTTATGAGTGGGACGGGAGCTGATGCAGGCTGGAATGTGCAGGGTTAGATTTCAACAGGAGAAGAGGTTCCCCCCCTTACTTATTTTTGGCTCCTCTTTGTCTGGAAAAGGAATTTGTGTGAGAGGAGAGGGTTCTGTAGCAAGAGATAGGTGTTAGCAGAGGTTATGCTTGACAACCAGCTGTGATGTGGATGTCTCTGCATCTATATCTGGTGTTTCCACCTCATATTTTCCTGCAGATACTCTTGTTTTGGGACAGTTTCTTCCACAGAATAGCTGTTGGTACCATGCGCAGGCAGATACTGCATAGTACGGAAATCTCCTAGATGTAAAAGCGTCGTATTCTTGCATGATGCTTTTCAAATGAACAAGTGCCAATGAACCTTCAAATCTATAATCCTACCAGAAACGGGTCTGTAAAGACCATGCCTCTGACTTCAGCAATGTTCAGTGGTTCTGTCTGTTAAAACCATCCTGTGAGTCCTTGCCAGAGAGAAGCCTGCTGTCCGACTTAAGGTCTCGCCTCATATTTTGATCACAGAGAATACACAGGGAAGGCAACGTGATGTTGCATGTGTTACTTGCGAGCACCAGTCTTTGTTTTCCTGTCTAAAAAATTCTGCTAAAGTTTGAAAGGTGAGAGGACAGCCGTGAATGTAGATCATCACTTCATAAACACAGAGAAGGGTAGAGTGCAACCGGGCAGACTTTTATATATTGGTAGGGAGGCAGGTGCTGGGAAAACTCCCACCTGAAATTGAGATCCCAGCCAGGACAAAATGCTCCCCACCTCACTGCCCCTGGAAAACTGTAAAATGTGGATTCTTTGGGAGGGTTTCCAAAAAGCCTCTTGTCAGGTCGGTACTTTGGAGTCAGTTCTTTTTGTCTTGGTTTAAGAAGACTAAACTAGGTTTTCTGGCCTTCTGGGCAAACCTTGCCTTAATTTGCATCCCTCTTACCTGCCTTTGACTATGGGAAGCTTCAAAATGTCTCTGATTAGGGGAAACACTAAAACGAGAAGCAATTATAAAAAAGGGTTGTTTCTGATGAGGTTTTGACAGTAGCACGTGTGCTGGGAGCACAAACGTAAAGGAGGAAGGTACTGTATGTGTGCTCTACAGGGCTGAATAACTGGAAGGGTTTGATGGACCTGGTTAGCTACTGGAACACATTTTGCAGCTTTGGGCAACAGTGAAATTACTGTTGGCTCTGTCTTATTTTTTCACAGCTCTGCATGGTGGGAGGTAACAAGCCATATCTGCTACACACGAACGGAGACGAAAGCAGCCTCGGAGTCCCGGGAACTGCCACTTGACTTAGAATAAAGCACTGGCTGCAGATCAAGCCACTTCACCGGAGGCCTGCTTTAGATAATTCCTCACCCATAACCGTGGGATTTGTCGGGAGAAGGGGAGCTGGATTATTTTGGGGACTTTGCAGGCAGCATAGAAAGCTGTTTTGGGGAGAGGTTGGCTATAAGTGTTCAGTAGTCTTCAGTCAGTAGGAGATGGTGTTGCAAAGAGTCTTAGTGTTCACATCTGCACTCTTTGACCAGCCTCAAATCAAATTGACCCGTGCCTTTCTTCAGCATAAATTGCTGAGCACTTACTCAAATGAAATTATGAGTGCCTGTTTCAGCACTGACAAACAAGTATGATAATGAATGTTACAACTCATACAACTGTGGTTGCTGTGATGCATTTAATTGCAAGTTCCTGCAAGTAAATGACTTTTAGATATCATGTAAAGGAATTAAATCCTAGTGGCCTGACCATATGATGCAAAGCCCTGTGACAATGGGATGGATGATAACAGTTCCCTCAGTCGCTGGAGATGTAAACAGACACTTCGCACACCATTTTCCCTGCAACTGTGCTTTAACTCTGCTTGTAATTGAAGGATTAGTTATCCTGAATTTAACCAGATATGAAGAGGGAATGAGAGAAAAAGAAGAGAGGAAGCCTGTACTTGCTCATATGTCTGTAAAATGCTGAACACACAAAGATCGAGTAATTGAGACAAGCCAAATGTTTATATAAGGGCATTTCTAGTGCCCCCATCCTTAGCAGGACTGAAGTTCAGTTTGCCTGGAGGTTAGGATGAAATGAGACGATTGTAGACCAGAGTCTTACTTTGTTTATCTGCTGGAGAATCAAAGCAGGGTAAAGTACAGCTTTGATGCAGGGTCAAACGTGAGTTTTGTTAAGTGCAGCTTTTGTTTTTGATTCACTAGCTGGAAGTAGAGGGAGGAGAGCTTGACTGGATGAACACCAGCAGGAATAATTGTTTTGCTGGGAAAAGAAGAAAATCTAACAGTGGAGTAAAGGGTGCATTTCTGCTGACTTTGTTGGACTCCAGTATTTAAGAAGTGAGGAATGATGGCTTTATTTCTGGATTGCTCATTGACAGATGCTAAAATGGCCTTCAGAAGGGCAGCTGTGTGCCATTACCAGGTCCCTTATAAAGAATTTATTGTGGAGCACCTTCTCTTGTTCGTCTTTACAGTCTTGCTCAAAGTTTTTTTCTGAACTGGCATAATGGAGTTCTCCTCATAAGGAAGCGGTTTTGCTCACTATTATAAATTACCTCCCATCTATTAGCACTTCCACGTGTTTCAGTGTGGCACCCTGTTTGTGCTTAGGTCTACTGAACAGCCAGTGTTCTCCTCGAGTTGTCAGCAAGTATACCTGGCTCCTAGAGACAGAGTTTGGAGAGATCAAGCAAGTTGTGTAACAGTACACTAGGAAATCATCGATGCCTAATACTTTTGTTTAGAAAAAAACGCTAACAAGGGGCATATAGCAGCCAAAACTCCCGTAGATAGCTTAGTTTTGGCTGCTCCTGTCTGTTCTGATACAAGTGCGTTGTGAGGATCAAAGATCAGTTCATCCTCTGAACATTTCATTTGGTTCTGTCTATTTTGCTGAATTTGTCATTTAAGGGTACACTTATTTCCAGATGTGATTTAGACATGTGACTGTGTAGGAGTAAAGCTGACACTGCGAGCTCATTTTATGAAGGCCACCAAACAGGAGTGACCATTGTTCATTACCAGCTTGCTGAAACACAAGTGGAAAGCTCTGTTTTTCTGCCAGTTTCTTAAGAGGTATGGTCTCCTTCCTTTGAATGTGTGCAATTTGCCGTTACATTGGAGCAATGGACGAAGTATGAGTATTGTGTGTGACAGGCTGCTCCTCCTAGGACTTCCATCTTGCATAAATCACTTTTCTTATGCCTCTCTATAAAATTTAAATGACATCTGGAAGGAAGGGACTTGCCAGACCCATCCATCTGAAATATTAAAGTTGTTTTACATTACATTGGCAGTGCTCAAATCAAAATCTCAGCTCTTGGGATGGGATGTGTGACCACCTAAAATTAGGGCACAGCATCCACTGGAGACATTTTGGAGAGAAAAGGTAATATTATTTTTTACCCTAAGCGTGTCTGAGCTTTAGATTTTCTTCTAGCGTTAACAGTGGCTGCTCTGACTCTTCATTGAGAGCAAAGGCTACTTGCAGTCCTTGGGGTTTGGGTCGCCGAAACTGGCAGGCTTGGGTCTGCCTTACATTCTGGTCCATTAAAAAAGAGTCCCTGGCTGCCAGCTTTGACAGATAGCGTGGTAGTAGTGGTTACCTTCAGACTGCTTGTGTTTCTTGTGCTATTCGAAGGAATAATTGGCTGCACCAAAGTTGTGGAATGATTTCGATCTAGCAACGGAGGATTTTACCACTGCGTTATTGTTAGGTGTTAATGAAGTTGCATACAATGCTGTCCAAAATTATTTTCCTTTGAACAGTTAGGTTTTTGGAAACAAATGTTTTCATGAGACAAGACGGTTTGCTGGAATACTTCACTGTGTTTTCCCTCAGAGGTATTTCAAATCAGTGCTAAAATGTCATCTCCGTTTGGAGCGTTTTTACATTCTGGGAAAGTTAAAAAACTTACATATTAAAAGATTCGGAGACTTTGTAATCTGAAAATTTTGAAGACATTTGAACAATGAGATGGCACCAAGATGGCACAATTTGGATTTTCCTTTTGTCACAGTATGACTGTCCTCAGCTGGTAAAGTTTTGAAAAGTTACAGAAAGTAGCAGAGCCAGCCAACAAAACAAAATGAGTGCAGGGGCAAGTGGGAAAGGGTAGATGAAGTAAAACGGCCTGAATATTAGGAATTTAATGCACGATGGCAATAAGAAATGGAAAAATAGCTGAGAGAAGAAAGGAGAAATGACAGGAAAGAAGGACGTTATAGGAAGACGTGGAAAATGCTTCCCTCCCCCATATTCAAAGCATTTGAAATAACTTCTGACATTATCGATTTTCTGAAGATACTTTGCCTTTTTGCAAACCAGCACCTTGCCAGGCGTCTGCATTTCGGTTCAGTTTCTTGAGTGCATGTAGCAGGGCTTATTGGGGTCACAGTGTAAGGCTGGATTAACATTCTTAACAGGCTCTCATTTTTGGATAGTCTGTGTGATCTTTCCTTATCCCCTACCGTGTGGTGGGAACCATGTGCTGATGATTCCTAGCAGGTGGTGTAACTGGAGGAGATTATTAGAAGTGCCATTCCTTTTTCTTTACCCTGGCCATGGCTTGGAGGGCCAGCAGGGAGCCTGGGGGCCTGTCTGCTGTCCTTCTGCCCCAGGTTTTCTTTCTTTTTGCTCTTGCAGCCAGATATGTTCACTTTAGCATGGCAGCATGAGTAAAACCCCATCCTTTCCTGGCATCCTGGATGATATATTTTCATTTTGCTTGCAGACCCAATGTGTAAATGCAGCTGTAATAATGTATGGATGACTGCTATAAAATGTTATATTGGGGTAGCTAATCCTCTTCCTAGAGAGGAGACTCTCTTATTTTATAAAACTCTATTTTCACAGTGCAAATTGTGGTGTGGGGAGGGGTGTGGTGGATGCGATAAGACTTGTGCACGTAGCTCATGGGCACTTCAGTCTTGGTATACTGTGTCTGCAGACATGGGAGTGGTACCCAGATTAATCATACAGGTAAGAGTAGTAAAAATATCTGTGTGTTGGCTTGCTTTCAAGCCAAGTATGCTCTGAGCTAGGCTCCAAAATTCTGGATCTCTCTGTTCCTCTTCAGGGGATAGGAAAGCTCTGCAGATTAATCACGGGATAAGAGGCATTTTTTTATCCCTCAGTAGATCCCCGTTTCCAAGCACAGTGTGTCTTGGCTGTCTTAATGTCTCAGCCCTGTGGCGGTTGGGATGGGATGGGGAATTTGGGATTTTCCTTGAGCAATCTGCTTTTGCAGGGAGAACCCTGGCTTTCTCGAGGCTTTCATCAGGCATCTTTCATCGTCCAAAAGAAGTTGTGTTGCAGGCAGGCACCCTCCCTCAGCTACACACCACGCTTTGTAGGCTTCAGAAAGACAGACGCCCCTTTGAAGGTGGTGGGGAAGCTAAAGAATTTTTAGCATGCTGTGTTGAGAAGAGTTGCAGGTTTGCTTTCAGTAACCCTCTGTGTTTTTAGGAGTCTCTTCTCAATCTGAAGCTGCCTGGTGCATGTTTTCAAGGGAGGAGGCTAGATGGCTGCGTTCAGGCTTCACAGGTGCAATTCCCACTTGGTCTAGCTGCTATTTTAACACGTTTGTCCTGGAGGGTGATAATGCAACCGCTTCCCACTCATCTGTCACTGCACTACCTCTGTTTAACATTTCGGTGCTTGTGCAAGGACGGTCGTATATTCCTACATATATGAGACAATCATAAAATTAAACTGGTGAGTCAACACTGCCAGATGTGTATGTTGTAGCCTTTTGTACCACTAATGCCAAACTGTGCTGTGTCATCACAGCCAATTCCAAACTCGTATTGTATGGAGGCACAGAAACTTAATATAAATCCAACTCCAGGATATTACATGGAGATCTTTAGGGTTTTTGGCTAGACAGAGGAGATTGCTTGAACTCTTTGGTAAAGGAGTGATGGCAGGGACGCTGCCCTGCACAAAAATGTTCTTGTTTAGGCTGTTGCCCGGTAATTGGTGAGGGCTATGTTTATGATAGCTTCTTTCAGGCTTTCTCAGCTTGCAGAATAAACCCATAAACCTGTACTTCAAGTCCCAGAACTTGAAAGTAAGATTAATAGCAGGACTTAAACACCTATCGGGTGGATTTAAAGTGCAGTATTTACTGCAGTATAGAAGAGAGCACTGAAATACTTAATGTTCCCAAGCCACTGAAAAACAGGCTGTCTCACCGTGACTGTACATTATGGCAGTTTCTTTCCAGAGCTTTAAACAACATTTCTCATGGCACTGAGTAGGAAGCATTAGGCACGAGTTCAAGGCTGTAATTTGGGACGTGCTTTCCACTGTTACTTCCTTTACTCTGGGCATCTCATGGGAAGCAAAGTTTCTTGGGTTCGGATGTTAAACAGCCATGTGGAGAATGCGACCTGGAGATGAGAATGGTCCACTGTTTATGAGGACAGCTAATACCACCATAGCTGTCTCCTTCTCCAACTGGATGGGGGGGTGGACTGGGTCTGGTGCTGAGGTGAGATGGGAAGCATCTGATTTGTATTGGTGCAGTCCAAGATCTGTGCCGCATCCAGGCAGTACTGAACTGGGGAGTCATGGTTGTTTCCCTGCAGGCAGCAAAGGAGTAAGCCTGGCTGCGAGCTTCACTCCGGTGGCCCACGTTACTTCCCTTTTTTCTTTTTAAGATAAAACTAACTAAGGTTGCAGGGAAGAATGTGGCCTGTGGAGGTCAAATCAAATGACGAATGCAGGTATTTGGAAAATCCATCACGCTGTTGTGCATAGGCCTCTTTAAAGTATTGCAGTGCAGAGGAGTGAAAGAGCAGTGCTGCAGAAGGTATTTTGCCTTCTTGCTTGTCTCTGGTGTTGGCAGTAAACCAGAATTATTTCTTTTGAGCTAACCCTATCGTCGTTAATATAGTGTGGATTCCTCCCTGGAGTTGTATCATCTATTCCTTTCACAGTACTGCGTACTTGAACAACGTTGCATTTGCACACGCCCTACATCGTCTCTGCAGTGTTTCACCTGTCTTAATTACAGTCCATGGCAGATGTTTCCAGGTGTCTCATGATAGTGGAGGTGGTTGATGATAAGTTTCTTTCCTTCTCAAATTCCTTGCATTCTGAACTGTAATTTGTTATGCTGTCTTTACAGTGCATCTTAGTGAAACTGGGACTACGTCTTAACATCATTCAGTCTAACAGGCTTGTGAATCTGCGGTGTCCTTGATTTCAATCAACGCTTATTTGTGTGTTGAGGTTTTATTTCTCCTCTTCCAGATTATCAGGTGGCCACAGGTAAATAGCTTACAGAAAAGAAAATAAATTCATTAGTCTTACATCTCCCAGTTCAGTTTTATTTCTTTGCTTGGGGAAAAAAAGAGGAAGAAGAGGAAGGAAAAGTATAATACAATATATTTCTAAATCCCCTACCCTTTTTTATTATCAGGCTGTGCTTTATTTACATGCTGCTGATTTGAAAAGCATGGGAAATAACATGTGGACAGACACGTGAAAGTATTAGAAGCACCGAGGCCTCAGCAGTGGGAACTCTCATCACCAAGGTCTTTGGGAGAGATGGTTGCACTGAAACGAGGCTTTTGATTCAAGTTGCTGAAAGTTCTTGTCAGGTCTTGTAGTTCTGGGAATGTTCCTTTGTGCTTTGCTGCGGTGTTCTTAGAAATCGGTCTTGTGCAGCAAAAGATTAACCTACTTTTCCTTTGGAGGTCGTCTTCCTTATAACTGAGTTCATCCATGCAATCAGACAGGTCACATTCATACCTTTTCTGGGATTCCTATAGGTCTAGGAAGTCTCCAGGCTGCTGATTACATCAGCTGCATTTATGGCACAGTGTGAATCGGGCAAGATGAAGGTGGGAAAATGGCAGTGTGAAATAATCTCTGAAGACTTAGAGCTGTGCGACTGGGGAACGTCTCCTCCCTCCCAGTGTAGCTCAGACTGGCCAGGACAACAATTAAACCCAGAGTGTTTTTCAAGGTACACTTTATTCAGAGAGTACTGAAGAGCCTCCAGAAAACTGTGTACTCAGATGATAAAGGAATAGTGCCGCATTCACCCCGCATGTATCGCTCACTGCTGGATGGAAGTCATTGCCGTAGAAGTCTTTGAAGGTGACCGTGTGCTGGGATTCCAGAAAGGGGTCAGATATTTTATGTGGCTCATGAGGTACTGCAGCTAGTGCTGATCAGACTTCTTGGGGGCTATGAAATCTCATACCTATGCCATCTTGGGCTACTAGACGCCCAAGTGGGCCTCTGTGAGAGGCAGATGTCTACTTGCTGCAGGGTTGCTGGTACTTACCTTTGGACCTTCTGGTCCTGCTCACTGTCTCTGAATTGGGCTGACCTTTGGTTTGGTTCGGTTCGGTTCTCTGTATTTCATTTGCAGCTGATGATGTTGGACGACTAAGCCTTCTTAAAAACTTACTGTTTTCCAGACGGCATTGCTCCCATCAGCCAGCCAAGCCATTTCATCTGTTTGGTGAGGAGAGTAGGTTTTGCCTCCTGACAGTTGCTTGACAGCGTGCCTAGGAATAGATGATGCATGCCCTGTAACAGGGTTACTGCTTGGCTGCTCTGCGCTCATCAGAGTTAGCAGGAACTTGGATCAGGCAGAAACTGGGCTAAACTTGAAAGAGACAAAAAAATGCAAATAGATTTTTTGAATGTGTATTGGGGTGATACTTCCAGATTTCTTAGAGTATCTGAGTAATGGCAAGCTGAACAAAATGCTGGGGCAGTCATCTGTGCAGCAAGCGGATAAGCCCAGTTTTGTCGTGACTCTTGAAATGGTGTTACCCATTTGTGCGCTTGGAAAAGCCGGCCATGAAGCATCCACCCACCATAATCTTTTCTCAGCAGAGTGTTGTCTTCGGCAATGTGTGCATTTACCTGCAGGATCGTATCTTTCACCACGCCAAGAAGAGGATGAGTGTGATAGCTGTTCTCCTTTGTGACCCTCTCACAGCCTACGGTTGACTGTCGTAGAGGTGCAAGGTAGGTTTAATGCCCTGGTCTCCCTACAGCTGTCTTCACTGTGACTCCAAACTGTACTTCCCCCTGTGAGAGCAGGTGGATAGGTGAGAGAGGAATGGGAAATGCACTCTACATGCTGGGCTTTTCGTTCCTAACCCATTCGGTAGAGAGGACAGTTCTTGTGTCACTTTTCCTAAATCTCTTCATTCTTCAGGGAAGCTGTGGGTATAGGGGTATAGGCAGCCGTCAAGCATGGGATTCTTCCCAGACTTTCTCAAAGTAGATGCAGATGAAGGAAAACTGAAAACCTTATCAGGATCCTGCAGGAACCTGGAGTTATAAGTGTTGTGGAGGTGTTTCCTAAGGGCTGTAAAAACTATCTGAGCAAAATCTTGAAAAATGGGATTTCCTTCTTCAAGGGAAAAAATTAATTAAAAATCCCTCGGCTCTGTAACATTTAATCTGTTTCATATCTAGTTTAAGAAGGAGAAAAAAAAAAAAGAAAAAAAATTGAAGAGATGAAAATTGCAGAGAAGACTTATACCATATCACAGTGTCATTATTAAATTTGTAATGAGGCAGCAATTATTTCTAGCCAAGCGTGAAGTAGCATGACAAGAATTAGCTCACACCATGTCAGTGAGCAATCTTCAGACTGGCAAATACCCATGGCAGCACTGAGAGTGATGTGATGAAAGCTTTCTGTTAGTCTCTTGTCTGTGAATGCGTGTGGACATTGATGCCTGAGGCTTTATATACCCAAGAGATGTGCTTTGAAAAACACATTAGAAAGCATTCATTTAAGCTTATTAAGGAAACAGAATTAAAATGGTTAACAAAAGCAAATTCTCAGGTGTTATTTTCAATGATATTCAGCCCATTCTTTCATGCCTGAGGATGGAGGGAAGACGCATTTTCTTCTTCATCCTGAATTTAAGGGATGCATATGTTTTGCCTCTGCTAAATATTTCATAGAGCAACTTCTGTAGATTAAGACAGCACTACAGTGAAGGAATAAAGTGCTTTGATATAAAACTGTCCCTTTTCTAAACGATGAGCGTCAGAGAGATTTAAGGACCACCCGGTCTGTTTTCAAGAGTCTAAATAAAGTGCTTATGTCTGTGCTCTTTCTTACCCTTACTGCTCCAGTCACCATTACGGGCTTGCCATATAAATTGTTCTCAAGCTTTTGCCACAGATTTATTCTAAGCAAGGTGTTAAGTACTGAGAAGGGCGTGAGAGAGGAAAACTCATGTGCATGAGCTGTAGAGGTTATGGTAATTCTTGTCTCTTAGCTTGCTTCTATTCTGGACAGTCAAATTTTGTAAAATTGGTTTTTCTATAGAAGAAAAACTGTAGTAAAGGGAGCAAATTGGAGAGATATGCAAAGTAGGGATTGTATTTATTTTCAGAGCAACTCCTGACATCTCCCTGGCATTATATTGGAAGAGCAGTTCCTAGAACTATGGCATTACACATTCCTATGCATCGAAAAAATAAATATACTTTAGATAGGATTATAGGGCTTTAATTTTAAATAAATATTTTTTTTGCCATGACCTTTTATGCAGTGCTTCTGAATAATGAAAGCAAAACGAACTGTTCCAGCATGAGCCCAAAGATATCTGCAATTTATTTCCTATCAAATGCTGCCACTTATCAATGGATAATATGATTTATTTCTGACTGATGGCCAATCATGCTAATTAACACAACAGTACTTCTCCTGCTGAGACTGACCGTGCCCTGGTTTTTTGTTTTTCTCTTATCTGTCTCATGAGAGGGAGTTTAAATGCCTTATGCAACTATTTCTTATCCCTACCTTCCTGAAAAGCAACAGTTCACGATTCATCTGACCACCCTTTCTAGCTCTGTAGTTATTTTTGCCTCCGCTACACCCACTGGCAAAGGCTGCTCCTCTGTCGGCATTCTTCAGCCGGTTTTGCCCCTGCTCCCTCAACCTGCTCACTCCTCTTGAACCTTTGTTGCATTTTCTGATGCTAACTACCTGGTGCCAACCTGCAGTTGAGCGTGTAGACCAGATCTGGCCGATCTCGTCAGTGTTTTCAGTATCATGAGTCAGTCTCCCTTGATTTATTTTAGGGAAAATTCTGATGGATGGCAGTTTTGACATTGCATAACTTACAGGTTTGTCGTAAAAAAAAAAAAAAAAAAAAAAGGATGCTTGGCATTGGATGTGGATGGCTTCATAACCTTAATAAAGAACAATACTGGGCTTGCTGTCAGTAGCCTGTGGGACTGGAGTACAGCAGTGCTGAGTGCCCAGCTGAGGTATGGAAAGGTGGTTCTTGTCCTGTTGAGAAATCATCATTTCAGGGTGAAACTGCAGCAAAGTGGACATATTTCCCTGCATCGCAGCAAAGTTTGCATTTTCTTTCTAAGAATCCCTGTCACTATCTGTGACTGGTTGCTCACAGGAACAATTGCCCATGGGGCTAGGCAGTTGGAAATGGTAGCGTTAATGCTTGGGTTCGGCTAGACTTTTTGGCCAGCTCTCACAACTCGGAGACCATAAGGATAAATAGGCCTAATCTTGTTCTCTCAATAGACTTAAAGCCAAGTACAAATTACCAATAGTATTAGTTCTGTTTCTTGGTTCTTCAAGGATATATTTGTCATTCCCCATCCCCCTTTTTTGCCTTTGCCATCTCCCATATTCAGCTCTATTTCTCACTGACTTCGGAGCCTGTCATGTACTGTTGTGGCGATGCTGTTGTGCCCTCTGCCGCTGAATGTGCCCTCCATCAAAATGAGGTATTTTGCTTTTGGTTAGTATTAGCTTGAATGAAAGATTTCATTGTGGATGCTTGGCAGTGGCTTTTCTCAGGGCAAGTGACATCTTGCTCATTAGTCGGGTTGTCACCGAGCAAGGCGGTGTACCAGGTGGTGTTCACCATTCTCTCTAGCTCCAGCTAGCCGTCTGTGCAAGGCTGTGCTCTTGTTATTTAGTAGTGCAATAAAGAAAGAAAAGTTCATAAAAACTGAATAATTGATGAAGAGGAGGGAAAGACTCTTGAGAGAATAAAAAAATGCATTAAACAGGGCCTGGTCTCGTCTCATTACAGTTCGGTAGCAAAAACTCCTGTTAACGGAGATGCGTGTGGAGGCAATGAAGACAGCAAAACAGACAGGCTAATCTTATACCCATGGAATTCCTTCTTTCACAGAGCAAGAGGTAATTAGCTGTAATTCTCCTCAGCTTGTTTTGTGTGGGGTACACTTTGTTGTCACTGTAAAAAATGTAGTAACTTTTAGGGCATGTGCGACCCAGGGAATAGTAAAGACCATGTTGCTTAACTCAACTGCTTCTCTCCTTCCTCCGATGCTGTCACTCTTGATCTGTCCTGATAATCAATTGCTGTCCCAGCGCATGACTTGGAAACACTTTGAACTACAATTATAGGCACATGTAATTTTTTCTTTCGGTAGTGAGTGTGCTAGAGGACATTATTGCTTTCATTGTGGTGTACACAGGTGGAGGGATGAGGACAGGAAAGTCTTTCTTCATGTCTTCCCTTCTTGTCGAGCAGTAATCTTGCTGGGAGTTACAATCTGAAATTAAAGTGGAAGGGGTTTTTTTTTTGAAAGTATTTATCACTACCTGGGTGGTGGTGGTGGTGGTTGGTTTTTGTTGGTGGTGGATGTTTTTTAAGTCAGCCAGGAAAGCAAGCCAGTTCTGGCATATTTCAAGGTGAAATGGTGGCGTGTAATGATTTTCCGCACACTGTCCAGGCAGTCAAATGTCTGCAGCCTTCTACTGATATTACCCTTCGATGCAAATATTGTTGAACTGGCTGTTTGATTGAAATTCCCACTTTCTCACCAGTCATGCTGATTGTGTTCAAGCATCTGTGCCAATCGCTTTTGCAAAGGAACCCTTTCCACCCGTCCTTTAGGACCTGGGCGGTCGTATTTAATAGATTGACGTGTGTGTTCTTTAGACGCACTATCTGTTGCTGTTGTGAATCCAGTTGCGTATTTTGGTTCAACAGAGGTGAGTTCCTCAAGTTAGTCCCTCCCTCTGTGGGGCAGACAGGAAGAAAAGCCTCTTTGTGTTATCTTATTAACACATGGGAAGGAGGAGTGCTAAACACTGATCTCCAGAAAGTTTGTTGTAAAAAAGAGAGGAAATAAGGCAAAAGATTGATGGTATGAAGCATTTAAAAAACAGTGTCTTTTATTACATCTTGTCTGTCAAAAAACGTCACAGAGACCTCTTTCCTTAAAAGCAGCACACAAATACATAGATCATCTTTGCCCTTTTCAGAATATTTTAAGCCTAATTTTGTTTTTGAGCCTGTAGTTTCTATGTGCCAAAGTCAATTAATTTAGTCATTTGTAACAGAAGGCAACACGGAGCCTGTGTATTTGAGTAAAATGCTAAGCTGTTACATACCTTTTGCTGCCATTAGTTTCAATTTGTTTGGTCATAAAATTACCACCTTGTTAAATCTTGACAGCTACCGGTGAACCAGAGGCGCTTGAAACAGTACGAGAGGACATGAAGACAGCCTGTGAAATCCCTTTTTCTACAGGCCTTTCCTAATCATTTTTGTTCAGTAATGAAGTCTTTGTTCACAAAGATTAATGACTCTGCAGGACTTTTGCAGGGGTCCCCTTCCCCCTTTGAAGGAAAGAGAGAACCAGTTTATTGATCTGCTGCACAGGGAACTGAGATAGAAGATAAGGACATAAAGGGGTTGTATTTTCTGGGAGCTGTATGAGAGATTACTGTGCTTGGATCCACAGTAACAATAGTAGGATTCGAGGTGTGTAATTCCTTGCTTTGCACCTTGAAACGATGCCTCCTAAATATCCAGCTTGGAATTGGAGATACCTATATATTTGCTGAAGTGGCTTGCAAAATTGCTCGAGTGCATTGTTGCCTTCAAGAAGTAGAAATAGAGTTATGTTTCACCCGATACAGTACTTCTGAGGGCCTATTGCAAATGACTTTTACTGAAGGATATTTTCTTTCTTTGCTGAATCAGCTGGCTGAGCTGCAATGATTTTCATGCCCTGATGTTTTTTTGTTAGAAATGGGATAAAAGGCTTAGCCTATCTTGTTCATTCTGCCCCGGATAGATACAGTTAACATTGAAGCATTTGGCCCAGTATAGCCTGCATTTCAGCAGCACAACAGGATGAATTTGAAATTATGCATCCTGCTGGCAATATTACTTCATCATTTGACATATCTATGTTGGGACTACAGAGGATATTCCCTCCTCCTTTTGAAAACATAAAAAAAAGCTCAAAAGGCCAGCAGTTTTTCCTAGAGGGTATAGTCAGGCTGTGCTCTGCAGGGAACCCCTTGTAATATATGCACTGGATTAAGTCGGTTTAATGGCCAATTTCAAATATGTGATTTTTTTTTCAGGCTGTGGTTCTGTGCACACTAGTTGACAGTGGTTGCCGGCAGTTCTGCACCCTTCGGTGTTTGATGTTGACTGCTAAAGTCCTGGCAGCTTTCACAGGTTCAAATCTCAAACAAGCAGCATCGTTTTAAGGGGGTGGAATATAACCTCCTTGGTGCTCCTGAACAGGTAAAGCTGTGCTTTGCCTTAGGTACACCTGCAGGCTTTGCACGTACACCGGAGCATCGCACGGTGGAGATCGTGACTCCTGCTGCTCCAGAGATAGCCATTATATTGTAATAAATGCTCTAATTAAAGCCGTGATCAAGTTTAGGTTAAATTAAGCCCTTATCTCCCTTCTTTTCAACAGCTGTTCAATCAAACACTGGGTTTGATATTCATTCAGAAGTCATTTTTGGGGAGGATGTTTGAAATTTGCCACTTGGCGGGTTAGGAGCTGTTTGAGTAAAGGGGAAAAAAAAAAGCGGGAGGACCCCAAGTGTTTTTCTGGATGCTAAGGAGAATTGCTGGTGTATGCAGTTCATCAAACTTAACACACAATTTGGCATGGAAAAGATTTGCAGTATAAGAAAATGGAAGAAAAAACCCACTTTCTTGTTTAACAATCACCTCCCCTGGGTGCACTTTCCGAGCTTATTGCAGCAAAGGCATGTGCACGAGGGGTTTGTTCATGGCCCGATGGCATCAGCGGGGTCAGGCATGGATCAGCAGCACTGCCATTTCTTGGCTGGCTCAGTTGAGCCACCACGGCGTCGGCTCCATTTCAGGCCTTAAGATCAGAGCACATGATGCCAAATGCTGGAGAAGGGTGTAAGAAAGGCTGGTCCCCATGCCAGGGAATTTGCGGTCCAGACAGACACAGGACACGAAGGGCAGTGCAAGCATGGAGAAGGGAAACATCTTGCCTGAGATCTCAGTAGTCATCTGCAGAAACCGGCATCGAGTGTAGGTCTTCTAGGTTTTTCTCTTTCTTCTCTTTTTTTGCTCCTCTCCTGCCCTAAGCTGCCGACTGAGGAAAATCCCTGTTCTCTGCAAGGATCCGGTGTGTTATCATACCATTTATTTGCCTGAACCCTGTTTTTGTCCCTTTTTCATAACAGCACGGTGCAGGCTTTAGTTCTTCACAAGGGAGATACTTTTTTTCGCTCCCTTTGTTATTAAGCGCTAAAACCTTGCTGTAAGATGTCGATGCTTAAAGTTTACAGGAGTTCAAGGGGAGACTGGACAAATTCACATAGGAGAAAGCCATGAGAATTATTAAAAGCAGAAACACAACTTCTGACTTGGGGAGTCACTGAACTGTAAACTGCGTGGAGGGTTTTTTTGGAAGAAGTATCATTTTCTCTATTTGTATTCTCAGCTGCCTGATTTTGGCTGTTGTCAAAAGCAAGCTCCTGGGCAAAATGGATGTTCGCTCTCACTGTGTGCAGTGGTGTTAAAATTGCAACCCATTCCCTTCTGGTAATTGTTTTTACTATTAGTTGTTCGCTGTGTCCTTTTATAGATGGACTTCAGTGTCTGAAGAAATTTTGCGAAGAAGCTGCAAGCTGTTTTGGGCAAGGTTTTCCTGCTCCTGCCACCTTGTTGATGCTTAAGAAAATGTTCTTCAAACAAGTCGAGAAAAAATGGAGCTGTGCAAAAATGACTCACCATAAGCATTCACACTTTTGATTTCTCAACCCCTCGTAACACTGTTTTAAGAGCAGAGTGTGTTGTCCATGGTGAGGTGGTCAGAGGCACTGGGTGCTTTACTCCGGTGATGCTGTATGGTTTGGGGTGTGGGTTTTCTTACCTGAGGCTTCATGGTATCAAAGTGTGAAACAACTGTGTATTGCCAGATACCACTGGTTTCTGTGAGGTCTCTTGTGTTTGATTAGATAAGAGGTGTCTTATTGTTAATGTCCTGGAAAGAGGAAAACATTTCTGATTTCAATTCAAAAGGAAAGAAGGAGGAAACCAAGTTCCTGCTTGTGTTGACTGTAGGTAAAAGCTTAAAAATGGAACCAACTTTGTATCCTCCAGGCCTCAGGAGAAAGCCAATCTTCTAGTTTGCGGGACGTTGTTAAAATTGTGGGGTTTAATCTTTTTTTTTTCTTTCAAAATTCTCTATTGGTTTACAGAGGGATGTTGAATACAAGTTATACTTTTATTCAAGAGGGAAAGAGGGCTTGATTACACGGAAGGAAGTATAGTCTTTAGGCTCTCTCTGGTTGGGGTAATGTTTTCAAGTTGTGTATGTGCCCAGATAATAAAACTGAACGCAGTGCTGAGAGAGAAACTCAAAACTTTTTATACTCCTTTCTCCTCCACTTCTTCTCATGCTGATTTTATAACTGGGTTTAAAGTTCTTTGTTTTTACAACATAACCATAAACATAATTTAAAATTACTGCTGCCACAGAAGAGATGAAATACAAAATATGACAGCTGGAAAAGTTAAGTGCTTGGATGTTGCTTAGGTTTTGGACAGAAGTGTGGAAGGGGGGAACGCGTGTGAGAGAGAACGAGAGCAAGTGTTAGTGTGATGTTCCAAGTATCCATTATTTATTGGTGCTAGTATTGACCACATGCTTAACATACTGTCTGACATTTTCAAGCTTGTGTCACATATCTGCATATATAAATGTAGAAGGAATTTAAAACAGAATTGGAGCAGAAAACTCTAAATGATACCATTTTCTAAAAGTCAGTCTGTTGAGGTTCTGGATGTTTTTTAATAGATACATGGAACGAGTGCAGCACTAATCTCTTTCTGGCAATGGTAGTCCTCTATGCAGGGACCAAGGAAATAATTATTAATTTCAGTGTATTCGAGCAGTTTATCCTTTTTCCTTTAAAGCTAAGGGTTAAAAAGAATGGACAAAACCCCTTTCTTTCAGTGATAAAAACTGGGCTGCGATCTACTAGGTCTAAAAACTTAGTGTGATGCAACTATGTTACCTTTAATTATTGCTCTTAAATGCAAAATGTTCTCCTAAAATTATTTCCCTTAAATACTCATCACAGAGGAAGTTATTTAACTAATAAAGATTACTTTAAAGATAGTACTGCTGTTTATTTTTCATTATAGAAGTGTTGATATCAATTGATTAGAAAGGGGGAGGAATGTGTAAGAATCGGAACAGAAATGTGGTAAACTACAGTCCCTGAAGTTGATTATAGGTAGCGGTGTTTCTTCCAGTCAGGAAAAGAACGAAGTGCGATGTTTAGTGTAAAGGATATTTGACTACAGATGAATCTACTTTAACAGTGACCAACCAAAAGGCATTAACCTTTATAGAGGAACACTGCTGCAGAAAAACAATTGACCTGTTGGTCTAAATAAAGATTTCTGTATGCTGATTTAAATCATGATTAGAACTAATGATTTTTAAAAGTTGTTTTAATTCATCTACCCTGTTGGCTCTGTGCACTCGATTCATTTGAGCCCTTTCCTAGTGACTGCTTTTGTGTCTGTATGAAAGATAGGATAAAGTTTACAACAGCACCAAAGTGATTGAAGAATAACTTAGAATATCCAAGTCTTCCCATCCCTGAAATAGCTTAGGACTGATGGGAAATTTTATTTGTAGACTCTTGATTTTTACAAGGTGGGTACAACTGGTGAAAGACTTAACAGAAAATGTGGAAAAGCATCAGACTAATGAACCATGAAAACAGTACCTAGTTTTAATTTGTGTAACTTTTTAATTCCCTAGTTGGAAGAAGGGGAAAAATAGTTCCTGATTCCTGAACCAGTGCCTTCCTGTTAATGTATTGTTAATAAAGCTGTACACTCTGCCTTATCTGCTCTGCTCTCTCCTAGGAGTGTAGGGCTACAAATGTTTCTACTGAGATGAGCTGAATTTCTATTTGGTTTCAGAGACCGAGCCATTCCTATGTTCTTCTGCTTGTGAGCGTGCTGGAATAAACCCATTAAAAGCCTGTTTTCAAGGGGTTTTTATTATATGCGAGCCCATATCAGATTTGAAAACATACTCGGCAGCGGCAACAGCTCCCTATTGCAAAAGATAAAACATAAAGTCTAAACCCAAATGGACACTAGGAATCCTTTATGTGTCTCTGAATTACTTTCATCTCTTCATCACTCCATTAATGGATATCCCCACAGACCACGTAGCGCTCGCTCAGCTTCCCTTACATTTGGGTTTATTCTGCCAATTGCTTGGTATTGTCAGCTAATTGGAGTGGAAATGATAAATGAAAGCGGTGTTATTGAGCTGCCAAGTCTCCTCACTTGGCAGCTGGTGGGTGATGCTGGTAATTGTTACCAAAAGTGTAATTGCTCCGGGCTCTGCCTACAATTTCAACAAAGCAGCCTGGTATTCCTCCTCCGAGACATCCGATACCTGCCTTTCCTCAGTTATCTCCGGCAGAGGACGACTTGTGAAGTAAATCCAACCTGGTGCTGATGTCGGGGAGCGCTCAGGCTGGGTGCTGTGTTGGTGCATCGTTCCCAGCGGAGCGGCACCCCCCGTCCCCGTGGTGTGGCCTCCTCGCTCCCCAAAGCGAGAGTGCCGCCCTCGCATGCCTCTGGCAGCCTGGGGACAGAGCAGCCCCTTTGAAAGTTAATTGCATGAGTTTTAGTGGTTTCTCATAAAAGCAGGAACGGTAATTAGTAGGGTACGTGATAATAACAACTGCCTCGTTTTCGGCATGATGGTAAAAATTTTAAGCTTGATTCCTGGCTAATATTAAGGCTTCGGCTGTAGACTGTTGTTTTCGCCCTGCTTAGTAATTGCAGCAATACCACCAACCAGATGACCGGCTTTACAAGTCTGGCGTGCTACAGAGGACAGTCCAGCATCCAGTGACATTTTATGGATTGACTGAATATTTTCATGAAGCCGTAAGAAATGGAAAGGGGGCTGGGGGGAGGACACAAACCAGCTGCTGT
The DNA here is from genome assembly GCF_026419915.1 of Harpia harpyja. Classification (NCBI taxonomy): domain Eukaryota; kingdom Metazoa; phylum Chordata; class Aves; order Accipitriformes; family Accipitridae; genus Harpia; species Harpia harpyja. The sequence goes on from NC_068941.1 coordinate 3,154,318, forward strand.
ATGCTTCTTATTTCCACAGTCACTGCACCAGAATAGAGCATGGATTGTTATCTAGTGTGATGATATCCCATGTTAAGCAGCATCTGATCAAATTACGGAGGCTTTTTATGTATTAATAGCAGACTCCGATTATTTTTGATTTGTTGGGTGGTTTTTTTGCTGAGGTACAGGAGGAACAGGTGCAGCTATATGAAGTTATGACAGCCAGTCGAAAAAGCCATGGTCAAAGAGATTTAGGTCTTTCTGTGCTCCAGTTAATATGATAGTGTGGCAACAGCAAACCAGCTGTGCTGGGCTCCCACTTCTGCACTGTGTCTGCTCTTTGTCTCTTTAGCTTATCTTTTGATTCAACCCTCCTTTGCTTTTACTGCTGGTTGCTTTCTTGCCTCCTTCTCATCTTAGCCTTTTCTTAATGTGCAGCTCCTTTTCTCTCTCCCCTACCTTTTTCTAAATCCTCATCAGTATTCTCCAAACAGAGTACGAGCTTGCACTGTGCTCCTGTGTCTTGGGTTTTATTTCATTTTGTCTTGTGTCTGGGTGCCTGCAAGCTCTAAAGCTTTGTGAGCATATCTTGCTTTTTTGGCCCGTTCCGCAAACCAACCAAGTAATGTAGATATCTCTTCTTGCAGCATGGCATTTTAAAATTCAGTTGAATTAGGTATCATTTCTTCTTTTGATGTAGGGAAATCCGAAGAATTAATAAATTATAATGGCACTACTTGGCGCTTAAGGAGTGCTTTCCATCTTCAAAGTGCTCTGTGCGCAGTATTTCATTATTTATACTGTTAATTATATTAGTACTTGTAAGGAAAAAGCCCCTTAAATTGTCGTTGATAAAAGTACACTCTTAACAGGATGGAATTCAGTGCTTAAATTGTAGCAGCTAATTTGTCCACTGAGGTACAGTGCCTTGGAGAAGATGTAAGGCGGATTTACAGCAGTTCTTCAAGTGTCTACCAAAAAGTCTTGCTTTGTGTTTAAAACAGTAATACCTGGGAGCTTTAAAGTGTCTTTGCAAGTGCTGGATGAATCGTAACAAAGCCTTACAGCATGCAGGACAGGTAGGTGGGATCCTGATCCGTGTTTTGGAGCTGGTTCCTATCTGCAGAGTGACTTTGGAGACTTTCTTACAATGCTGGGGCTTCTGTGTCACTTCTGAACATGTTAGCCTAGCTTGAGTGAACCAAGGCCTCACAGTTAGCTAAGGGCAAAACTGGGAAGAACAGTCTTAAGCTGTTAGCCCATGTTTGGTTGCCTTAGCGATAGTCACATTTAAAATGAAAGAAACAAAAAGAATAATTAAAATACTAGCAGTCTGCGTTCTCCAGGTCATAAGAGCTCTAAATACGTACCAATAAATCTTTTTATGCTTTTCTGTATTAGCAGCTGTCAGCTACAGACTTCCATGTAAATGGGGAACTAATTAAATTTAGTTTGAAATGTGAACCTAAAATAGTCAGCACCCAGGTATAGCACCAAAAGTAATTGTTGCAATAACCTCCTCATTCTTTTATGTATTTCCACCATGCGTATGAAGTACAAGTGCTGCTTTTTTCTCCCATCTCAAAGGAATTAAATGGCCTTGCACTTCAAATGGCTCATAGCCAGAGCATTGCATTTTGCTCAATTTACTGTGACTGTAATGTTCACACATTTGGTAGCATTATAGAGAATAAACCCCACACTTTTCTGTAGAGAAATTGGTAAACTTAATTGTCGCCGGACTTTTCAAATTTGAGTTTAGGTCTGTTGCTCCATAGCTGGGAATCTTAAGCTAAATATTGAACTGTTAGAAGAGCTGAACGCTGAGACCTGCAAACTGCGTGGAAGACTCTCATATCCAAAAAAATCAAGTAATAGTTTCCTGACTATTAACTAGATTCTGAATTCTTAAAACCTCTGCAGAGCCATATCGGTTTTGATCTGATACCTGGCAAATGGAAATCACTGGTGCGTGCAGATGCTTCCAGGCATCTACTGTGTAGATTTAGAGCAAGCTGATTTGAGCCCACAGATAGGATCCAGCCTGCTTAGACTGTAATACAAAATAGGGGAGGGAGAAGACCAAAGAGAGAGTTTTCTTATCAGAAACTTGAGCACTTAAGTCTCAAGATGTGGGTAAGGGTGGCTCTGTGCTGACCTCTTGCCATGCGAGTCCTTTGGCTATTATTCCACCATGGAAATATTTCTTTTTCTTTTTTTTTAATAAAGGAGAGAGGCCACAGGGTGAAGGTTTAGGAGAGCCAAGCGACGAGGCACTAAATCTGCTCTCTCCCTTTCTGTTCCCTGTGCCCAGTGCTTACCCAGTGGCTGGCTTCTGAGACAGCACCCTCACCCTGCAGTGAGCTGAGTGGGTTTGAAAATGCAGACTGCTTTTCACTGTTGACATCCCTCTCGCACAGATTTTCTCCTTTGCCATCCACTGTTTTGGGATTCTCCTTCCAGCTGGAAACAAACAAGCAAAGGAATAAATCAATAGACATATCAAATGGTTTTATCAAGCAGTTTAAATGTCACTTTTTGCCAGTGGAAAGATATTAGGAGTTCTGGGTATTATCATGGTTTTAGGAGTCTTAGGATGGATCCTAATGTGATAAAGCTTTGTTAAAGAGAGTAGAATGAGTTAACTACGGCATGTATGTTAGCTAAAGCTTGGCACACACATTACTTAACCTGAATTTATTTTGTAACTGTACCGTAAATCTGTTGGCAGAGACGAAGTCAAGGTTTCCGTTCTACAGCCACAGCCGTGTGTATGCGAGAGGAGAACCAGCTGTATTACCGGAGCAGAAATTTCTCTCTCTCTCTTTGTCTTGCTATCTTGCCCCAAGGGGCTGTACACTTACTGCCATCTCTTGATGTTACTAATGTTAGTGTTGCCACCATTATTACATTAACAGAGAATCTCCCTAAATTTCCAGTGCCGCCAGAGTGTTTGTTACCTGTGCATGAACTTTGCAACGAGAGAAGAGCACAGTTTGATATGAATGAAATGCTTTCGTAAAGCAGTGAAGAGACACAAGGATTTGTTAGCAGTATTTCTGGTTACCCCACTGTTTGTAGGTTTGCGCTCTTGATCCAGTGTCATAGAGTAAGCCATTCTGTTTTGACAAAGAGCACCGTTTCAGAGGGGAGGCAACTGGCCTCTTCTACTGGACAGTCAGCCCTGGATGCAGGGTGGGTCGAAGAAGAGAGAGCCTCTGCCAGTGCCCTCTTTCAGTCACTCAGGTGTGGTGAAACCTTGTCAGACACCTCTGAATCGCCTCTCCCCGTGGCTCGTGCAGGCTGGCCTGTAATACATCATACTAACTTTTCAGAAGAGCGCAGCACCTGACAGCTTCTGCGTAAGTGCCTGAGCAAGTGGCCAGATTTTTCAAGATTTTTTTTCTCTCATTAAGCAGTCTAATGGACCTTTAAGGCACATTTCAGTGTTTTATCATTATGTTTAACAGTTTTAGTAGTTAGCCCTAAATGTGTTCTCAGTAGTAAAATGTTAATCATCTTTTCGTATCTTAATTTGCCTAAGTCATACTTTACACTGTGAGTAAATTGACTTATTGGAGTAAATCACGACATCATGTAAATTATTAGCAAAGTCTGGTCTTCTTTCAAATCAATTAAAAATGAGGCTTAATGGCTTGGATAGCGGCTGCCTGTACTACACAGGAAAATTTCCTGTACGGCGTAAATTTAGCCTAGTGTGCGCACGGTGGTTGTCTGATGGAAAAGAGTTGTTCAGATGAGACACTGATCTTCCTCTTTCCATTTTCTTTTGGTGGATTTAACTGAAGGCTTTTAAAAACAGATAATTAAATATGAACGTAGCAATTGTATCTTTCAGATTACTGCAGTACGTAGTTACTGGTTGCTTTTTTAAACTGCCAGAGAAAGGATACTTGGCACGGGTGAAGTGACACTGCAGAGGAGCTGTGGGCAGGCAAGACATTTTCATAGGAAGGGGGGTGACGGGCAGACTTGGCTGCTTCTCTGGGATGCTGCTGATGCTGTTTGATATCAGGATGGCTGGAAGTCAGCGTTCAGGAGTAAAGAGAAAGGCGGCTTTGTTTTCCAAGCATCCTACCGAAAGTAATGAGTCCCAAGTGACTGCTCAGACCTTGGAGACACTGGCAGGAGGGAAGGAGAAGTCTGGCAAGTGTCCAAGCAACTGGATGAGGGCTTGAGCTGCCTTATGAAAGCATGGTGGCGGCGTGGGATCATGACCTCAGTGCGGAGGGAATGGAAAAGGGGTCAAGCAGGGGTGGTGAAAACCCTTGCGAATTAGCTGTGGGTGTTCCAGTTGGGTGCACTGATCGAGTGGTGATGACAGCTGTTTCCAAATCTGTTGGACCATCTGCTTGGTCAGAGTCCCCTTCATGACGTTTGGGAATAAACGTGACCAGGTAGAGCCTGTGCATACCTGGCCATGCATTCAGCATTTTTGACTAAATCAGTTTAATTGCACCTTAGGCTCTTCAGACCTTTCCTTCCATCTTATAGCCTAACGTAACGTGCACAGTTTACATCATGGTTTTGATGCAAGAACTTTTTCTTCCTGTGATCCTGCAGACTCAAAATTTTCAATGTTATGTTCAACAGCTCATTTGGATTCAAGCATGTCAATAGTTACCTGCATTTCCCATCAGCTCATGGGGTGCTGTATGGTGCCGCAGCTGTCTGTCCAGGAGTGGATTAGCCTCAAGGCTACCTCAGCTGCCTCAGCACAGGCTGTGATCACAACAGTAGCCGCATTTTGGACAGTCTGAACTTGATTATAGAGAAGTTTCCCAGAGATGCTGTAATCACCTTGAGGTTATTGGAGATTATGTCCTATGGATTATCTTGCCATTGGAGCTGATAACTTGCCGCGCATGTCCTTGTCTTTCAACTGCATATTTGAAGTGATTGAACAAATAGTACCGAAGTTGTGCCTGATAAGCGTGTGGGAGGCGGGGGTGGTCTGTTGCAGACTTCACTCTTCCAGTCTGTCTCTATTGAGTTACTTGAGCCATTTGCTGTTGCATAAAATACCACACGCCTTGTGCTGTATGGTCTAATTTAAAACTTATGTTTATTTGCAGAATAACACCATTTGGAAGCCAGATTCTTGCCAAGACTGCCGTTGCCACAGCAATATTGTCACCTGTGAACGTACCGTCTGCAAACACCTTCAGTGTGACTTTCAGAAGGTAAGGGGCTGCAACTGTCCAAATGCCAGCTGACCCGTTCTGTGTGGTAAGAGAAACGTCAGGTCACTCTGGAGTTCCCAGCCTTCGCCTGCTTTAAACCCCTGGAATAGTTATGTCAAAATGCTTGCTTGTGTCCGCCACACTGTGTTACATGTGAAGGTACGGTGGGAGCCTCTTGTATCAAGAGGGACACAAAAAGAGGATGCAGTGTGAGGTGTTTCCCTGGAGGAACTGGCAGGGGTGAGCTGGTTGCTTATCTTTGTGACAGCTGCCGTATCAACCTTCTGGGCTCAGCTGCCTCCCTGCAGCTCCCTTTGAACCTGAGGGTCTGATTCACGGCAGGATTTGAGGGAAGCAAGAGGGAGCAGCGAAATCCCATTTCGCCTCACAAGCTGTGTGTGACTGCCCAGGGTCAGGCACAGTCTCCGTGCCCTTTCACTTCTCCTTGACGCAAGCCTGTGCAAGAAACACACAGGCAAAACCCAGTGTGCGAAGCCTTTGTCTCCTTCGCCACTCTACAGCCAGAGGCTTGGTGTTGGAACAGCTTGCAGGCTGCCTGTGCTCCAGGGGCGGTCTGGTCCCCAAAGGAAGCCCCTGAACTGGGTTCAGACCTCCCAGCATGAGACCAGCTTCCAGTCACCTTTCATTTGAACGTGGAGCTGGGTCTCCCTCAAACATGCAGGTGGATGCTTTCCACTCTGATGAACAACAACAGAGCTGAGATTGTCTGTCTTTCAGTTTCTTCTGCCTTGTGATGGTTGTTGAGCTTTCATTGTCTGCTGTTTATCTTTCTCTGTCTGAGCCTTCATTAATGGTTACAGGTAATTGGCCATGGAATTGATCTTGCATTAGCATCTGGATTACTGGGGTAGTATGCATGAATGACAATGAAAATTAGTGTCTTAAAGAGGCACTGCCAATATAATTATATGGCTTTATGAAGCAGGTTAAAATGTTTTCCAATATGACATCATTAACAAGGAAATAATTTTGATTCTTACTGGTTTTCCCCATTATTATCACTGTGTATTGATTAAAACAAGACCGAACTATTAGGAATTTCTGTGTTAAAGAGGAGAGAAATAAAAAAAGGGTGCTGTCATGTCACACCTAATAATGAGTGGGCTAGATAAGATGATGTTGTTCGTTTTTAAAAATAGGATAAATGAAAAAGTGGCAACTTTAAAGCTCATAAAGGAAAATAGATTTATAGTGTGAAATGAATCTGTGTGACTCCTTGATGTGGGTAATCTTCAAGACAAAAGAGTTTAAGTGTTCCATAAAGGTCTGGCTATTTAAATGTTAGAAAGGATCATCAAAGATCGAAGAAGAAAAAAATCCGATCATCCTTCAAGCATAAACCAACCACTGATGAACAGGGTCAGAAATCACCATCCCCCTCCATGGTTTATTTCTTATCTGCTTATTATGAGATTTATGCTAATATTGCTGATCTTGTTTACAGCAACAAGGCATAAACAAAACCAGGCAGTGTCTGCAAAAAGCATACCCAGTGGTGTTCTAAACATTTGTATGTAAAACCTACTGCTGTGCATACTGAATGTTTTGAGTAGGCGGAAAATCAGCAAATGCTATTTCTGTTGTGTGAATCAAAACAAACCCAACAACCAAGAACAGTTTCTCCACAGCAGGATCACAGTTGAATGGGGTTTAATGGTTTAAGCTAAATGAAATACTTAATTTTGTTTCCCACCTCCTAAAAACCATGACATTGAAAGAAACCTTGAAGTGAGAAACTTTTTTTTGTTTGAAAAACCAAAATGTTTCTTTTAGAAAACAGAGAAAGAGAACTTGTGAGATTTCAAATGGTTCTGGTTGCTTTTATCATACAAAAAATAAAGAGGTGAAAGGTAAGACAATTTTTTGGCATCGCAGTGCCTTCATTTTTTATTATAACAAAACAAATAATGACTCCCTTCTGAGCGGGAATCCCTCAGACGTTGGCCATACCCTTTCAAAGAGGAAAGGATGGAGTATGTCTCCTGAGAAACACCTTTGCAATATTTTGAAGAAGGTGACCTCGTGGATAAAATGTTTCTACATTTCACTTCCTGAACCTGACATGTTCTTTCCTGGTTTTGGTTTTGTGTCCTCTCTGTCTCCAGCTACATGCTCACATCACTAAAATTGTTTGGTCCTTTTTTGTTACTAGCTGTGGGAGGAAAATACTGAGATCAGTGGTACCTCATGTGGAGCCGGGGGCCCTCGTGCAGTTGCCATCAGTGACAGACACCCTTGCAAAATAAGATCTTCCCGCAGCTGATGCTGTCCTGTCTGTGGGGCACTGTGCCAGGCCTGGGGTGTTTAACGTGCAGCTAGGAGGAACATGAAAGCAATGCTTGGGAGAGTCCGCGGAGACATTTTCAGTGACAGCAGTCCATGATCCTTCCCAGTGTTCGCTCATGTCTTTACTGATGTGTTTTGCCCTTCGTCTGATCAGTTGCTTCCATCGGCGTCATCTTTTTCCCTGCTGCCGAACAGGACGTAGCAAGCGGTCAGCTTGCTGAGCCCCTGGAACATGCAAAGCAAAGTGGTAGCAGCATCACCTGACTGTGCTGTGGTTGGAAGTGGTCAGTACTTTTCAGTTAACTTTAAAGTAGTGTTATTAAAAAAAAGTGGTGATTATTAAGCCAAAGAAATACAGTTAATCGGTACACATTCATTCTGCCTGCCACCTGCGCTTCTGTTAGACTAAGATCCATTCTGTACATGTAGAAAACGATCCATTGAAAAATTACATCTATACCACGTTTCTCAGAGGTCTTTCAGTGAGTAATCTTGGCTTTTGTCTTGAACAAGTGCTTTCTACTTATTCTTTGTTCTGGTTTGAAAACTAGTCTGGCTGGGGACTTCCTAATTGCACTGTTAGGTAAATTCCCCTACTGTTGTTTTGATGGTAGAATGTCAAATACAGTAAACTGGTGTGCCACCTCTCAACAAAGGGATCTAGTGTAGCAGCGTTATGTATTTCACTTAATATGTTTCCTCTCTAAACTGAGAGCACTGCGTCCAGCAAGGCCCCGTGTCCCTACCTTCCCATTAAAGTCTCTATTTCATGTGAACTTCTTATTGAACTCTTGTATCTTTTTAGGGAGAAGTGTTCCAAATAGCCCCCAACAAGTGCTGCCCTGAGTGTGCCTCCCAAGCTGAAGGATTTTGCCAGCATGAAGGACAGATACACAGCGTGAGTGCTCTGTCATGTTCCTTGGCAGTGGCAATCCTTTCCAGTTTTTAGCTCTCTGTTTGGTTCATGTCAGTGAAGGATGCTTAGCTGCTGTGCGGGAGAAGGATGGTTCATTGGGCTTATATTCTGTCATTGTCAGATAATGTAATACAATGGGAGTTTGGTCGGCAGGGTTTGCAAAAAGGGAATGTCGCTGAGCAATAGTGTGTCCTGCTTGGCTTAAAGGGAGAAAGTTTCCTACTCATTCATTCACTTTACTGTTTCTATGGATGATTGAGACAATATAGTAATGTTAGGAGGGGAGCAAAGCACATTGAACTTGACATATTAGCTATCCTGAAAGAAGGCTTTTCTCTCAGGAGCCATCTATGCTGGTAGAGATTGATTGCTGTTGTGTGGCCTGGGTTACGTATTTTGTAATCTTGAATTATTCAAGAAGCAGGTTCCAGGATGTGGTTTCACCTAGGGGGGCTGAAAGGCCAAAACAATAAGAGTAAGTGTCTACGGATAAAGAAAAAACAAAGATTCATGGGTAGTAGTTAATGAATCATGTCCAACAATAGGCAAATGTGGAAAAATAGCTTAACAGTGAGCCCAAGTCCTACATCTGGTCTCTTACAGACTTTTCTGCTTGACAAGAGGCAAGTCAGGTCCAAATATTAAGAAATATGCTAAAATGCCCAGATAGATTTGAATATCTGGACCTTACACTCTACACCTGAGATGGATGTTCTAACCCTCTGTTTCAGCGTGAGGCATGAGCAGCATGAATCTAAGAGCTAGGCAAAGACTGGAAGAGGAGGGATAGCACATCCATCCTCTTCTCATATGTCTTTTTGCCTGTGATTTGGGTGATACTATATTATATCATATTACACTGTATTTCTTCTTCTTGTTGCTGTTGCTGCATTTTGCTGTGTCGTACTCTTGCTGCAGCTTTTGTCTTTTGGCTCTCTGTAAGCCAGTTCTTTGGGACACAAGTCAGGTGAATAAGTAGTCATCCCCACAGAGGTCACAGGCGTATTTGTACCTATAGACATACGTCACACCCCAGTTCCACTGTGAGGTGGTCATTAAACAATTTTTTTGTCAGTGCAAATCCTGATGGCTGGCACAGATTTCCTGAAGGAAGGAGTTTTCTCTTTTGTCAGTAAGCCACTGTAACGCTTTATGGCTTGACCTTCATTCTACAAGTACCTGGCTGGCAACGCTGGCCCTAGTGGTAGCTCCATCGAAGAAAATTTGTATCCTCTGTTGGCAAGAGCTTTTTTACTCCCTGCCTAATTCAATATCACATGTTTTGTAAAAATTAACATTCTCTATTTGTTGGAGAGTGTTGCCATACACCAACGTGTTTCTTCTTGGGGTCAATTTTTCCTCACCGTGCCTCAGGGTAGAGATATTTGTTTCCACATTAATGAATAAGCAAATCTAATGAGATTTTACTCATAGTGGAGTGCGTTAAGTATGTGGGGTGGGCGGTGTTCACCTGACCACCCTGTGGTCAGGTGTGTGTTGTGGCCCATGTTGAATATTTCTCTAAACTAAACATGTTTCTAAATTTAGAGTTTGCCCTGCAAAAACTGTAGTGGAGAGGAGGTGTATCCAATAGCCTGGGTCTTTGGTGGTGGGTTGCTGCTGGATGCTGCTCTGCAACAGGAAGCGAAATTAGGTTGATCTCCAGGTTTGCTATTTTACTAGTATTAACATACTTTTTGCCCCAGCAGTGCAGGCAGGAGTAAGGTGTACGATGTGGAAAGATTGACTGGGCCTGCAAAAGAGTAAAGTTAACACTAGTGTAAGGGGGCTTAAAAGGGAGAAGATATATTTACAGGTCTCGTTGGCAGCTGGATTCATGCATGTGTTTTCTGTGCCTTTGGTTGTGTTGTGCACTGCAGCATGGCATGCAGTGGTCCAGCTCTGGATGTGTCCGGTGCTCCTGTGCCCACGGGAAGGTGAACTGCACCCCCATGGTTTGCCCAACCCTCAGTTGTGGACGAGGGGAGCTGCAATACACTGCTCAGGGATCCTGCTGTCCCAAATGTGTGGGCCATGGCGGTGAGTATTGGATGTGAATGGAGCACTGTCTGGCTTCGTTGATCCGAGCAGTAGGTCACTGGAAATCTCCTTTTAGTCCCAAATCTGGAAAGCTTTTCTTTTCTTGGTCAGTTCTGTTGGGAAGACACTGGCATCAAGTGTGTCTCTTAATTCTCTTTCTGTCCTGCTACCATATTTACATTTTTAACGGCTTCACCCATAGGCCAAGAGGAAGTGATAAGCTTTAAGCGGTGAGCAGATGTGCCTAATACGTTCTTGTTTTGGAGATTAAAATCTGGAAAAAAAGGTGGAGATATTTCCTATGTACTGAGGGTACCTTTGGCACTTGCAGAGTTGGGACTGCAAGTTCCAAAAATGCCTGAGCTATTGGATACCTTTTCTCATAGAAGTCCAGTGGGAGAAGTGCATCCAGAGGTCTTGGTTCACAAGTCTAAAGCCTTTGAAAACTGATGGAATTGTTACTGTCATTACCTGCTTAGACAAACCAGAATTTTGAATTCTGAGATGCACAAAATCTGTGTTTTAATTATGGGTGACGGAAAGGCATTAAAGGGCATTGGAAAAGAAAATTACTCATTGTTTTCATATCTCTTAGAGCCTTGCTCCTTTGATGGACGCTTGTTCCAGGATGGTGAGGACTGGCGCCTTGGTCGGTGCTCCAAATGCGTCTGCAGGGACGGCGTGACTCAGTGCTTCACGGCTTCCTGCCAGCCTCTACTGTGCAGCCAGGTCAGGACCCATCTTCTGGGGGACATTACTCATGACTGTCCTCTTTCCCTTGGCAAGGTGCATTTCTCATGCAGATGTACAAATGAGCAGGCAAATCTTCTGTGTCAACAGTGGGCGATTTGGAAAAGGGAGTTTTGATGTGTGGAAGTGATGTGGAGTGACGGTTAAGTCTGTCAGTATACACGTGCTGTCTGTCTCTTCCTTAATATCTTCCTTCCCCACCATTTAACTCTTATTACGCTTTTGCTGGCTAATTAAGCACAAATAATGTCTAAAGAAACTGCTTTTTTTTTTTCTATACTAAAAAAATTATGTCGAGTTGATCAGGAAATGTTTTTGTTTCTGTGAGGGAAGGAATGAAAACACAAGATTTTTAATGGGAATTTATCTTTACAAATTTCAGTGTTTGGTTTGCAGCTGAAAAGTTTGGTTTGCAGGTCTTGTTTACTTCTTTTTCACAAGAACTCAAGAAATACAGTTGAAGGTAGTCAAATGCAGATGAAGTTCCCTGTTGACTTAAAGAGTTTAGAAATACAAGATAACTTCAGCTGAAAGAAAAGTCTCAGAGTACTATTCCTCACGTGTGCTTGTGTTTAGAAATCAATACAACCAGTAAGATAAGTTAGGCAAGCTCAAGTAGTGACTCACGGATTTAGTCCACTTGAGAGATCTGGGACAGTTCTGTCTCCAGGGTCCTTGCTGTGGACAAATGATGTGTTCTTAGCACTTATGCAGTGATCAACCCAACCAAAACACTGCAAGATTATATACAGTGTTAACACAGGGGCTAGTAAAGGCAGCAAACTATGCACGGTGCTCCACAGTCTATACAAGTGACTCATTTTTTTAAATTCTTGTTATTATATTGGAAGTGCTTCAGGGTGTGACTATGCTCTTTGGATTTCTTTTCATTGGGCCCATTGTACTAGTTTTCTTGGGCATCTTGGAGTACTCTTTTACAACAGCATGCCATGCTAAGGAAATGCAGGAACTGGCTCCCTGGAAATCCCTCTTTCTGACCTTGACTTTACATTTTAGGGGCTGCCATTTCCCAAATATTTTTTTATCTATTACCACACTGCAATGATGAATGCAGAAGCTCCCTTGAAATGTGTGCTCTGGCCGAGGACACTTCCCTGTAGCACTGAGAAAAACAAAAGCAGTAGTCATAAACTTTTTTTCCTGTTGATGCTTACCCAGCTTTCTATTACTGGACCAGATGTTTGTGCAATTAACACTTTTTTTTTTTTTTATTTTTTGGATAGAAGGAAAGCCCACCTGTTTCTGTGCATGCTAATAGTGTTTTGCTTTATCCTGAGATACTCAATTAGTATTTGTTGACTAAGTACTGTGCATTAAAACAAATTTATGCCTGCTTTAGATTCCTCCTTTCCCACTCCAAATGGACTGATGTTGCCTGCTGACTGATTGCACTAATGTTTAATCAGCTAATCATTAGGATTTAATTTGTGGAAACAGAAATGACTGTGTTGTTGCTGTGATGTATCTGAGAATAATTGGCTGAGAGCATCCAAGTTAATGCAGCAGAAAGCCAATTCTGATGGTGTTCCAGATATTTTCTACCAAGGTGCGCGATGGAAGGGGCATTAGCAGGATGTGCAAGGATCCTGTTCTGCTCTCAGTCATACCTAACATTTTCCTGCATGTGCCTTTATCTCTGTCACTTTCTTCATTCTCCAGTCCCTGTCAAAAGCAAATACATAAATTCTCCCAATATTAAACTCTCATCTTCCGTCTTTCACATAACCGTGCACTTCCCTGGTTGCTGAGGGAGAGGAACTTCAGAAATGCTTGTTGCATGCAGGACTATACCTGAATGTCCCACCACATATCCCACCAAAATCCATGAAGAGTTCTTTTAACTCTGCTGGGAAATCTGTTGTTGATAACTTTTATACAAAACCTTCCACTCTTTCTTTTAAAGCTAGTGATTTGACTAACAAAGCAGATGAGAGAATTGTACTTGGCATTTCTACACTACTTTCAGTCCATAAGTCAGTCTTCTGGTCATCCTGATGTGGCTGGAGGGAGGTGCTGGTGAACAACATTATTCCAAATCATTGGATGTACGTGAAATTGTAGCAGGGGAATTACAGACACGTTTTGGATGGATAAAGTTGCGGCATGCAGAAACTGTTATATTGATGTGAAGTGCCAACCTATTCCAATGTGATTTAAATCAGTCACGAAAAAGTTTAAATTAGGATAATCCAGTTTTAAGCATAATTTAACAGCTGTACAGACAATTATGCTGTATAGATTTAAGTAAAACAGTGCAAATGCCTGAGAGATGGCGAGTGTAAATCACACATTCAAAGCCTCAAAATGTGGCAGTACCAGGAAAAAAACACTCTTCTCTCTTCCATCTCATGCTTTAGTGTGCTTGTCTACATAGGTTTATATATACCTTTTTTCCTCTGTATATCTGTATACCTGAATATATATATATATGTACTTTATCTTGTGTGTCTGTCTGTCTGTCTGTCTTTATCTGCATTTATATACCTATCTATGCATTTGGACCTCAATTGCCATCCCAAGAAGCCCAGAAAATGAGGTGAAGGAAATATCTTTCTTTCTAGCTTTCTACAATGATCTCATGCCGTTAAGACTGCCCCCAGATATCGGAGCCAGAATGGAGCCTTGAGTAACTGTGGGTTGTCACACAGATACTACATGCCTTGAATTCCAGGCGGTGGTGCTGAGCTCCGTGTTAACTGTTCATGCTCTTATTTTACTTGTCTCTCCTGCTTTCTGTTTAGGATGAAGTTATGGTTATGTCTCCTGGAAAATGCTGCCCAGAATGTGTTCCAAAGCCCTGCTCAGTGTCAGGAAGAGTGTACCAGGTAACGTTTGACGAGCCACACCAAAAAGCAGTTGTTCACAAGTTCTGGCACATCTCTCTTTCCCTTCTCCCCGACATCTGACTTCTGCCAGCATGGATAGCTTAGTACAACCTTTGCTTTTTTTCTCCCTGGAAAGCCAGAAGAGTTGAAAGAAATTAGGACTAGACAAGAATTTGCTGGCAAGCAGAAAGGAAGTTTGCAGGGTGAAGCAGATTAGGCACTTTCTTTTCACACTTTTTTGAGGAAAGCAGAAAACACTGGCGAAGGTCAAAGTGTTTATAGCTTTCATTGTATCATCTGGAATTAATTTAATGCATTATTTAATGAATGTATGTATGTGGGATTTTCTCTTAATGATTATTTTTTGCTAGTGATAGTAGTTAAGGCCTCACCAATGTCACTAGCTTGCAGTTAATGAGAAATACACATCACAGTGTCATCTAGACCTCATAACACTTCTTCCTCTTTGCTGATCATGAAGAGAGAAGTATTTGTAAAGAAAAGTTTATTATCGGATACAGACATGCAGAAGGAGCCATCATATTCCATAAGCAGCACAGATATCTGGAAAGAATTTGGTTATTTACGAAGAGTGCTTAACAACTGTATACATGTTCTTTTTGAACAGCATGGCGAACAGTGGAAAAAAAATACCTGCACTGCATGTGCATGTCACAGAGGAGAAGTCAGATGTCTGAGAGAGACCTGTGACTCTATTACCTGTGAGAAGGTAGTTAAAAATCATTCACCTCTGATACCCTGGCTCCACCTATCACTGTGCCCATGCCAACGGGTTCAGACAGTCCTGCTCAATGGTTGCTGATGTTTTGTAGGAGGAGAACAAAGTGCAGCGTCCTGGGAAATGCTGTGAGGAGTGTGTGTCTTCCAAGGGAAACTGCTTGTATGATGGCACTATCAGGTACCACAGTGAGATGTGGAATAGTACTCGCTGTGACTTCTGTGTGTGCGATGAAGGGCAAGTCACTTGCCAGGAAGCAGAGTGTGCCAACGTGGAGTGTGCCAAGGTAAGAAGGGTTTTCTTCTTTCAAAATGTATCTGTCCAGTCTTGTGGGGTTTTTTTCCTCCCTTTTTCTTTTTTCTCGGCTGACATCTTGAGATGCTCAGAGGACCTGCCTTTCTCTCGGGGCTTGTTTTGTGCAATTACCTTGAAACCACTTCACAGGAAGGGAGAGTAAACTTTGGATTTTCCATGCAAGTTTGACTGCTCAGTGGGCTTGCATTGTGAAGCAAGCCAGTGTGAATCAGTGACTAATTTAATTTGGATTCCCTCCCACGCTGTTGTCTGCCTGCTATAATGGAGGGTCAGACACCCAGAGGTTTCAGTGATCTCCGGCTTTACCAGGAGCTGAACGTGGGGAGAGACGTATAGGTCAGAAGGAGTTAAGAGCTTAAGAAATGTTCCATTTATCTTCATTCTGTATGCTACAGTGGGCTTCAATAAGGTAGTTGGATATGGAAGTCAGTGTTCGCTTTTCTCCCATTTTTTCCATGCCATTCTTGGCATGAAAGTGAAGCTGGTAAGGTATTTTATTCCCAGTGCTGTTTACTCCAAAACTAACCATCCCCCTCCTGCAGGTTATATCTGCTCTGTAGTGTATGTGCAAAATGCATTACATAGGGCTGAATGCTTCACACACTAACACACACACACACACAGGTGTGCAAATATGTTTTGAATTGCCTTTTTGCAGTGGGATAAGAGTTCTGTGTTGTTTGTCACTGCATCTGTTTTAATTGGAGGGCTAGTACCTGCTTTATACCAACTACTCCACAGTGTCAGTGAAGAGAAGGAAAGCACTTGTAGCCTTCTGAGTTTCCTCTCTCAGTGGCAGTGCTTTTCTGGCAACTCTGCCTGTGTGCTAAATCCTGAGTAGCAGCATCCTTGTGCTGTGTCTGAAGTCCAGCCAAAATCTGGACATAATGGATTCACTGGATTAGATCGTTTTAATGAGTGTTCAAAAAAGTGAGAATCCACACATGGGGTCCCAAATTATGATCATGCAGAGAGGATATATCTAGGAGTAAGAGTGTATGCTTGTTCATCTGAGATTGTGCCTTTTAAATAGCAAAAATGCATTGAGTGTGGGACCCAAACTCTTTGTTACTGGTGTAGTACTGCCGGTGATCATCTGACCTTAAACTGCACGGGGAGATTTTGCTGGGTGGAAAGTCGTGGTTGTCATAAAATCTTGTGCACTTGCATCTGTTTCAGTCAGCTTCCTGCGTGCCTATGGCTGTAAATTGGATCATTTACACTAATGATGATGGCATGCTGTCATGGCTCAGTAGGGAGAATTATTTAATATTCATGCTCATATCTTGGGTACTGACAAAGAATCCATTATTCAGAAAAGGCAGGGATATTTTAGAGAACAGTAGCTGGAGATGTTAACATGTAGGATTCAAAACTGGGGGGTTCAAAAGTGTGCAGCATTATCACTTGGCAGCAATTTTTTGAACTCAGACCCTCAAAGGTAACCACCCATCTAAAAGCCAGAGCTTCTAAAAAAGTGATACTATTTGTCAGAGCATGAACCGCTGCAATTTTGAATTGAACAAAACATGATTGCTAGGAGGACAGGAGGAGGAAGACAGTGTCCTTTGTCGTAGACAAGAGTTACGGTCCCACTTGATAGAAGATATTTGTCCAAGGATTTATTATTCTGCATGGCTTCCCTTAAGATAAACTAGCTTCCTCAAGTCATGTTCAGTCATAGTTTACCTCAGTAATACAAGGTGCGCATTAATTAATTACACTAAAATATTTACTCAAAGACCAAATGAAATATTTTCATTTTCCTTTTTGAGTTGCAGGTCTGTTTTTTAGGCACCTGCATCAATAAATCAGAGCTGATGTGAAGCTAGGAGTGTTTGGATTCATCTCCTCATTAAGGCACTATTAATTTTCTGGTCACATCATCCTATTTAAAAAGTAATGAGGCCACAGATATGAACTGCAAATCCTAGACAGCTCGACATAGTATAGCAGCATTACGTGAGGTTTAGCTTATAAACCCTTTCAAACAAACCTGTCCAGCAACTGCCAAATGAAAGTGTCTGTGGTGATTCTGACCTAATCTTCAAAAAGCCATTTTCAGCAGGTTACCGATGAGCTCGAAATACAAGTTATGTGGCAGGCTGGGTTAGCTATGGCTGTTGAAGTGGATGCGCTCAACCAAAACCACTCCAACTGTCAGAGCATCAAATAATCCTGCTGGAGCACTTGCCAGCACCCCAGCTAAGTAAGCACATGCGTGACGATGTTCAGAGGTGGATGGTTCATGGGTGCTGGCAGGGGATGCTGCAGCCTACCTGAGTAGGCTGGCGATGGAGCATTTCTGCTAGCAGCCCTGCCAGCCCTAGAAACTACAGGATCAGTGAGACAGAGCTTGCAGGGTGCTGCGTGACTACCATACTGCCCGCAAGCTGCAGAAGTCTTTCTGGTATTTAGAAGAAACGGAGCCAGGGGCTTGAGAGTTACGGATGGTGCACGTGGATGTAGGTGTGTACATCATGTTTGAGAGAGATTGCATAAAACTTTTTGTTCTCTCTTCTGCTTCCTAGCCCATCACTGCCTTTCAGTGTTCTCAACCTGAAATATGATGAATCTCTCTTCAGCAAAGCCACAAGTTATCTCATGCAGCCTCTCCCTTTTCTGAGTCTTGGCAGAGCAGCATGGTTGCATTTTTTTGGCTAGGCGAGCCCTGTTCCACGGCTAGTTGTTCTCAGTTTTCCTATAGTGTGTGTTTATGTATGTGGGTGGGGATGTGGGCAGGGATAGGGACAGGAGAGTTTACAGTACATAGTGGTGACATGAGATCCAACCACCGCCTGTGGCATTTGGAAGTAATGATTTAAGAGCAAAAATGTATAGAACCAGCAGAGAGAGATTTAGACTGTGTGTGGTCCTCGATGACTAAGAACCATACGGTTTCTCCTTTCTTACCCATTGTCAGAAATGCGTGAGAGTTGCCAGAGTGGGGCCTGGCTTAGTTGTTCTACCTTGGTGAAACTAACAGCGACCAGTGCTGTTATTGCCCTATCTATGCCTAGAAAGTAATTCACGTACACCGATTAGTGAGCGTGCCAATGTGGCACAGTGAAAAATCTCCTGGAGTGACTGCTGGAAAAGATGTCCGGTTGGTGTAAATCAGCAAAGCTATTTGGTAAACTTGGCACTCAGCTGAATTTTGTGAGCCATCAGAAGAAAGCAGCAACATGCTGAAATGGAAACCGGTGTAAGCTGTGTGATTTCATTGGGTATGTGAGCCCCTTGCAAACATTTAACGAACGGTCATGACTTCTCTGTTTGTCGCAGGTAAATAATCAGCCTGGTTGCGAAGTGAGGAGGATTATGCCCACTGAGATTTGGAATGGGTATTAACACCGACATTTAATGGGCATAGATTAAACAAGTGCTCAGTGCAGATCGGCACCAAATCTAATTTAGCCATTCATTTGTAACTTTTTAATTGAAGTGGGTTTGTATACATATGTCTGTTCTCTGACTAGGATGAAATGAATTACCTTGCCTGTGTTTACAGTGCGTGAGAATCTGGTCTGGAAAAGCTACTCAGGTCAGGAAATCAAAGCCGTGTCTTTCGACCTGTGTCCTGGTTCCCGCAGGCAGAGTCTCCCTCTTTTCTAAATATTCAGCTTCTACTCGGGCACAAAAAGTTGTGACGAATTAGGACACTTTATTCCATTCTCCTGCTGCTAAATTCTGATCTTCAAACTGAAGTTATTTAAGTGGATTCTGTGGAGTTGTACATTGTAACAAAGAACAGGCTTTTTCCATCTGGGATAAATAGAGCATGTGCTTTGAAATCCTCTTGGGAAAAAAAGTAGAACATTCAAAATGAAGGTAAGCTTCTATGCATTGAAATTTTGACAGTGGTCCAGTAAGATCCTAATGATCCACAATAAAAATACTGCATTCCTGTTCTCTGTACTTGCAGTGGGTTATACTGGGGGGTCTTCCTCTGCGGGATTTAGGGATGAAGTAACGGCCTTATTGCTGAATTCCCAGGCCTTTTCTGAGGTTTGTTCGGCAACTGCAGTATTCACTCAGCGCATTTTTCAAACCGTACCTTACAGAGATGAAGTAGGATAGAGAGAAGATAAGGTGAAATTAGATATTGAAGATTGCATTCCAGGGCAAGAGCTGTTCTGCCTCTGCATTCCACAGTATTTTTGGTGGTGTTGATTCCGTTTGAATTGCTGCAACCTTTCTCTTCACAGGGTGAAGAATTAATTCACTTAGATGGGAAGTGCTGTCCTGAATGTATTTCAAGTAATCGTTACTGTGTTTACAAAGAACATACCAAAGCTGTGAGTATCCTGGTACTTCGGAGCACGTAATAGTGAGTTCTGCTCGTAAAGGTTTGGAGGAATTGGCTCTCCCTCTCCAGTTCGGAGAAGGATATTATTTGCAAGTGTAGCAGAAAAAAATAATCCATTAATATTGTCTGCAGATTGCCTTTACACTTTACAGAACACACTTGTTTATAACGTGTGCATCTGCTGCAGAGTTTAAGTTTGCCTTGCATTCCTTTGTGCAGTATAATCAATCATTTCCCTTTAATATTTAATATACGTACTCATAGGTTTCCTGCACATCTCATGGAGTTAAAGATGCCTGACTTGAATCCTATAAAGTAGAGGCTACAGAGCTGGGGCAATGCATAGCTTTCTGCCTATATATCCCACTGATTATAATTTTTGCTGCAAGAGGAGTCCATTATTTTATGAATATTTTCAAGGCACTTTCCTTCTGAAGTTAAATAGAAAGGAAACATTATGTATCTTGGTTCAAATATACCAGTAATGGACTCTTCATTGCTCTGACAGATGAGGACTGGAGCTAATTGTTGCTGTTGGCCAGCAGATGTGAGAAATGGAAAGTTTAATACTGTTTGGGGATTTTTTTAATGCTAATACTTCCCTTTCTTTCCTCAAATCTCTTTCTCTGACCCAAGTGAGGTAAAACATATTCAGGTGTCAGGTTTATTCCAGTTTGTGCTTTATCCCTTTTAAGCGAGGAACTGACACAAAAGCTTCACGGGCATTTAAAATGCTTGCTGTCTCTTTTCTGCCTTTTGAGTTTCTTATGTGGTGCCAGCAGAGCCTCAGCCACTGAGGGCAGCTTCAGTGGCCTTCTGAGCAGACCCAGGGATGCAGGTCGCGGGAGGGGAACCCTCTTCATCTCTGGTGTTTCGGCCAGTCCTCGGTGATGGAAAACAAGGCAATAGAAGAGAGGAGGAGAGGAAATAAAAAGCTGTGAAGGTTAGAAAGAGATTTAAAGTGTGACAAAAAGGTCATTATGCAAAGATGTAGATTCAGACAGAGGACAGGTTACAGGTATCTATCTGTTCAGATACAGAGCAGATTCAAGCACTTGTTACTGGACTGTGAAAAAGAAGTGGACAAGTGAGGCAGCAAAGTTTGGAGACAGAAGAAAATGCTTTGAGTCAGAGAAAACCAAGGGAGGTGAAGTAGTAGAAAGAACTTACTGCTAACTGAAAAACACCCTGCTTTGAAGGGAGTGCTGAGGGGGAAGGTGTTCAGGTGTTCACAGGCCAAGGACTCTTCTCAGTAGGCGCTTTGCAGGCTGCCTTGTTCTGGAAAGGCAAAGAGGGCAAGAGGGTTAATGGTACAGAGGCACGCAGTCCCATGTCGGCAGGTCTCAGTGCTGAAACAGTCCCAGAAATGTTTAATTTACTACTAGCACAGATGTGGCCTTGCAATTTACCCAGACATTTCCATGCATGGCAAAACCGCTTTGTGCAAAGGCTCTCCTTCGCTACTGATGCTGGCCGTTCGGCGTTTCTTGTGCAGAACGGAGAGAAATGGGAAGAAGGGCTGTGCACAGAATGCGAATGCCGGGACGCGGAGGTGACCTGCTTCCAGCGCTCCTGCCCACCCTGCCCGCTGGGCAGCCTGGCTGTTGAGGCAAAGGGTGACTGCTGCCCGCACTGCGAGCCAGGTACAGACCCAGGGTCAATTGTTTCTTACCGTCGCTCGTGTTGGGTGGGAGCATGTGCGTCGCATACACCTCTTCCACGGAGGTTGTTCCGGCATCCTTGCAACCCTTGCTTCCCCAGTACCGGTCTGATACCTGCATTGAATTGTAACTTGTCTTCAGTTTTCTGTTGCTAATTAACTGGGTTTCATATAATTTCATTAGGGTTCTTAGGGAGGTTTAGGGCTCCATCCAAAGGCTCCCACTGACCTCCCCTGGTTTAAATGATAGCTTTGTTTTGGCAAAAGAGTTTCTCCTTGGTGTTGGTGTTTTCAAAATGTTTTGTCTTTTTCTTTTTTCTTCAACATGAGTTTTATACGGCAGGGGACCGCTCCTTTCTGAATCCTAACATGGGTTTTGGAATTTATGGGCTCCTGATTATTTCTTGGGAGTGAAAAGAGGGAAGAACCTGCTTACACTGTTATGCCACAAGCTCACCTGGGGCTGAATGGCTGCCAGTTAATAATTGTTTGGAAAGATTAGGATAGCCTTAGCTTAGATGTTAATTTTGCATATAAATTTGTTTTTCTCCAGGATATTGTCATTCTCTTTGATTTACATTTCATAGTTGGTAGGCTTTAGCTGTGGTTTGCTAACTTTTCATGTTGGTAGCTCTTCTTGTTGCATTCATATAACTTTGGTTTTATCCGAGTGCTCCAGTTAATGTTTTATCTCAGTAAAAAGCAAATAGCTTCACAGTTTAATTATGCTGTCATTTGGAGGAGTGCCTTGGCATATTTGCCATATTAATGTTTTAAAGCTTGTTATTTACTGCATGCTAGTAAAAATGCAAAGCACTACAAATTGAAAAGTGAGGAAAATGGATTTTGGACAGTTCAGATAAAATTGTCCTGGATTTTTGAAAGGGAACAGCATCTGCACAGGCTCCTAAGGAGAGGACAGATTATAAAGTGCCCTCAGCAACCCTGTGTTCTCCCTCTTATCAAGAAGTACCACTGTGTACTGGTCACCCTTGAAAATCTGGCCTCTCTGTTTAGCTTCCGTAATGGTACCATTTTGGAAAACACAAGCTTTGAAGTCACGGTATTGGACATACAGAGATAAACTTGCATTTTGGTGTCCTAAAACGTAAATGGAAATCTACTTTACCGAAGCCTGCTGTTTTCCCTCTGTCTTTTTCTGTTTTGCATTGGAAGCGATGAGAAACAAATGCAAAATCCCGCCTGCAGCATTTCAATCTGTGAGCCCAGAGCATCAGTCCCTAACGCATCTGCTTCGTTAAAGCCAGTAAAAATTTATTGCTGCTTCTCACACATGTGCTGGGGGAAGCAGGCAGAGAGAACCCATTCATTCTCAGCCAGTACAAAGCATATAGCCCTAAGCATAGCTGTATTTATGTTAAAGCCAGCAAATATGCCCTCTCACTGAGAACATTTGGGTTGGAGCAGAGGGAATTTTTTTGTACCTGGAGAAAAATTGTCCATTTTGTACCTCTCCAAGTAGTCAGTTCATTGTCAGACTGGAAGGATGGGGCTGCATATACCTTTGGAAAGTTATTGGAAAGAAATGGATAGAGAGAGAGCCTCCTATTCATTCCTTGTGTTTGTCACTATGGATTCATAGTTATCTTCACCTGTACGTCTTCTGTAGCTCTTGATTCCTCATTTTTTCATTGGGTACATCTCCCTGGAAACTTGCAGGTTATTCAGTGTAAATGAAGGAGAGTTTTCAGCATTGGGATCCTTTCTGCTGACTTGTCAGAAAGGAACAGACAGGTTTTCTTCCAGCAAGCAAAAATGGCTCAGCAGTAAAGCGAAAGTAGTCCTTGTCTTGGCCTCTGCAGAGACCAGGCATGCCATTTGAGAAAATACCTGTGGTCGGGAAATGCTTGCTACGGTGCTGTGACACAAAACTTTTGACTGGAGGGGGAGTGGTCTGCCACCTGTACTCTGACCTGGCATGGACACAGTCTTGACTTTTCGCAGGGTTTGACCGAAGGAAACTCAAATTCGGGTTGTTTCGGACCATTCATTCCTGATGCCTTACGATTTTTACTGCTGAGAAACCATGTGGACAGTGAATATCCTTTGTATCAATAGTCTAGAAAATCTGAATCTGTGTAATAACTTCTCACATACTAGAACACAGCAGTATAATTTTTAGCCCCTTTCATGCAATCGTGGGAAAAAAAGCCACTCCAAAACTAATACACCTTGAACCACCAACAGAAATAAGTAAAGAATTTCACTTTGATTTCGGAGCATGCCTTGTTTTGTGCCTTCCCGATTGAAAACGCTGCTGATAGTTTTTACCTCTGTGTCTTTTCTTTGTGCCAGTTGAGTGCCACCCAGACTGTTTGACCTGCTCTCAGTCCTTTGATCACTGTAATGCGTGCCGAGACACAAGGAGGCAGCTGCAGGATGGGCGCTGTGTGGAAACATGTGCCTCGGGCTTCTACCAGGATGGAGGGACTTGCTTAGGTAATTTCTGCAAAGGGTTATACCCTGTCAGATGACTGTCTTCTCTGTGGCTTGCTGTGCTTTTGTTTGTAGGATCCCACAAGCTTATTATAAAGAGATTGCCAGGCTTTGTCTGGAAAAGCATTCAGGCACATACTGAGTAGTAACCATGGGTTTAAGACTTCAGGAGGTTTCAGGTGGAAGCCCCTGAAAAATGCAAATTCTCCAACTCTTTTGCCAAAATGAGGCAAAATTATCTCCTTTTGTCAGAGCAGGGGAGTGTTGCTGCATCCAAGACATTTGGGATTAATACAACTTTCTTCTCTACTCTTTCTCTTGGAAGCCTGCAATGAAACATGCTCAGCCTGTACCAGTGGATTTGAGTGCTCCTCATGCCAGACATCCCTGCTAATGCAGAACGGGCAGTGTGTGACTTCATGTGGGAAGGGATACTTTCAGGATCAGCTCCTCTGCACAGGTAACTCAAAGCAAAAAAGACTGCAATACTTTGTGATAGCAAAACAGCAGCCAAAAGCTGTACCTGAGCTATTAGATATGCTCTCTGTTGAGGGATCTGCTGTTGACATAGGTGTTAATGTTCACCCTAGAGTAAAGGAAGGAGTGGACAGAGGAACTAAGTCATACAGTGTAAAATTGATTACTGCTTGGGGAAATATTCATTAAAATTCCTCAGCAGATCAGTTCTGTTGTGATAAAACTCTGGTTTTGAACACTGCGTTTTTTCACTACTGTCCTCTTTCAATTCAGAATTTTCTTTTGGAAATGTGACTGTGGTTTTTGTGGTGTTAAGGGTACACAGCAGGATGTATGCACTACTTTTACTAAGGATATAACACCTCGAGCCATGCCTGGCCATCTGATCCTTGGGGGTTTTCTTTGAGTTCAGTGCAGACTAACTGCAGCGGCTAATGCCAGACCTTTCAGGAGCTGGTACTTTGAAGTGCGTAGAAAATTGCTTGGAGGGATGGGGGAAGTCGGAATGGTGATAGAATGATGGGATGATAGAAGTCAGAAAAGTGCACAGAAAATACTATTTGGAAAACTTCTTTTGCTTTGTTTTGCCATTCATTTGTTTCATATGGCGTGCTGTTCCTGCAAGTTGATTGGACTAACTGTTCTCAGGAAGCATATTTACAAAGTAAGATAGTAATTCTATAAAACACTGAGATGTGTCTAAATCCTGCATGTTAGTGATTGGAAAGACTGAGAATAAGATCGTGAAGTTTCAGTTTTCTCTTCAATGGAAGTATGATAGTGCTTTTATGAGCTTCCCCTGCTCCTTTGAAGTATTTTTACTTTTCCCAAACTGTAAGGCAGCTGCTTTTTCATCGTGACAGTTTAATTGTTTTCTCTAAAGTTAACACTTTTCTCCTCTTAATGTTGGCCTTTTTAGAAGGCTTCTAATTATTTCTGCAGCTCTAATTCATCAAAGGGGTGGAGCACATGCTTAACTTCTTGAGCCATCACTTCAATTTCTTTGGAACTAGCCCTCCTGCTTAAATACAGGCTTAGGGCTTTTGGCAGGTTTCAGGGGAAAGCACTTTAGATTCCAAGTCCAGCTTCCTTTTCTGAAGTGGTTTGCCTTGAAGAGCTGACCATTTGTTTCAGGTTTTCAAAGTCTGAAAAACCTCTGTCCTCCAGCAGTGACTATAGACTAGGGCCCCATTGTGCGTGTATAAATAGAAAAGAGAGACCCGGTCCAAAAGAATTTATAGACTTAAGTATCAAATAATCTTCTACTTCATTTGGTTTTCTTTTGCCATTTCCTTTCCACCTGCTCCTAGTGTTTTAATTGGCAGTGCCCATGTACTGCTGAAGCGGTAGGGAAAGGCTAATGTTTCATTTCATTACTGGTTTTTAGATTACTGATTGTACATTCCATCCAAATTTGCAGTCACACATGCTTGTAGCTGAAAGTTGCTGGGAAAATTTGTTCCTGTTTCCTCAAGGGAATTAAACCAATTTGCTTTAGTTCTGCCTGGCTGCGTTTTCTGCATAAAGTCACACCAGTGGAGAACGTCTTAAATTTCAGATATGGTCCATAATTCATTGCCATTCACTCTTTCCTTGTATCCTCTTTATTTTTACAAATCTCTAATCTGATTGTCCAGACGAGCCTTAGACTGTTCAGAAACATTTTTCTCATAATGGTTTTAACATCTACAATAAGCATGTTCCAAAATCACAAAAAGAATGAACTAGACTGCGTTAATCGCTATAGTTCCAGTAAACTCCCTTTTGAGGAATTCGCTCTGGAGATGAAAAAGACCTATAAAACCAGGTTTCTTACTCCATCCTGTTGTTGAAACACTGTTTGTAACAAAACACAATGAATTAGTCTTTCCTTTTGTTCATGTTTTATAACATCTGGTCTAATTGAATCTATTTTGAATTTCGGAATACAGTTGTTTAATCCCTGCCCTATTTTAATCTTACACAAGCATTGTTTCCTGCCCCCGTCCCTCCACCTGCTTCTGTAAAGTATTAAAACCGTTAAGAGAATGTAAAGTTGAGAATAAAAGGTAATAGGTTCAGTTACGTGGCAGTGTATTTAAAGATTATGGATCAGTTTGTATCAGGCTTAGAGCAGAGTGGTAGATGAAGTCTTCCTTGTCAGAAATAGGCTGTGGAAACAGTTAAGAAACCCCCCACCAAAGGCAAAGCAAAGGGAAACGAAAATAAGAGATGTCTGCCTGGTAGAACAGAAGTACTCAAAGGACTTGCAGTGTTCAGTGCTCTCACTGCATTTTTCTAACTTAATTATTTATGTTTTCAAGATTATTCAAAAGCCTAGGCAGAACTCAAGTGTTTCTGCTTTGATCTCCCAAAATGCGAACGTCAAAATGTGTAACTTGACACTAGCAGACCCAGCTCACTCTGTAGCAAAGCGCTTGAATTTTTATTCACAACCTGTTGTTTTTCTCTGCCATATCTGGCTGCGGAGGCTCACCTTGAGGATAAACGACGGAACATGACTAAGCGGAGCTTGCCCAGCTCACGGTGAGGAGGGCAAGTTAGAGGTGGTTAATGCTACCACGCGGCGCAGAGCAGTCGGACCCCGTCTGTGCTTTCCCAAAGCCAAGCAGTGACTTCTTACTGTGTTCTTGCTGGGATGCCATTTGCGTTAGCCCTCCTGTTGTCGTCAAACCTGGCAATGTTATAGCTGCACTGATGCGGATCAGAGAAAGTTTGGTGGGTGGTTCTTTAATTGATTCTCTGACTTCCGGTCAATCGTGAAAGAACAGAAACATCACTTTGCAGGAGCTCTCATCTTCTAAAAGCCTGGGCCTGTGTCACTTCTGTGTGACTTCTACATTACACCCCTGTAACTCCTGAGTAACAGAGCAGAGAAAAAGACCCATTGGCTCAGGAGCCACTGGAGTGCTCTTGCTTTAACCAAGAAGCGGGACCCTGGAAGTTTTGTCTGTTTAATTTTGATTTTCTGGAAAGATGTGTTACTGCATCTTAATGAATACCATCACGTCAGCTGAGGCAGAGTAATTGCACACCCTATTGCGACTGGAAGGTTGACTATAATCTTTTGAACGTCTTTCCTTCAGCAACAGTGTCTGGTTAAGCTGCAGGGTCTTGCATATAAGTCCAGTATCCACACAGAAGGGAGGAGGCAATGCAAAACAGTCCCTACAAATCTGAACTGAAAATAGCCAGGAAGGGTGAAAACAGTTTCCTGGCGATGCAGTCATTCTGTTGATTTATTTTCACACAGACATTTAGTTGCTGTAGGCAAAGATGTTTCAGCTGACAGTGGCTCATTGAATGCTTCCACTTTTTCCTCTGCTTTTTTAGTGGAGTTGGTGACTGGCTGTTTGGGCGAGGAGCAGCTGTTGAGTCTGGCACTGACCCAGTGCTGAAAGAGCCAAAGCTTCTGCGGGCAGGGTGTGCGTGCGTGTGTATAAACACAGGGCAGGAATGGGTTGGGGCTGCCGTCCCATCCGTACGAACCCAGGTCCTACCTGTTGGGGGTCCATTGCTTACAACTGCAGCTGTGGTTGTACCATCTCATGGCAAACAGAGTGGAGATATTGGCTGGGATTTAGTAGCTGCTGGACTAGTGACAAAAAAGTCCTCAAGACATGTGAAAATAAATTTCCTGGTGCCTGTCGCTGCAAGCACGAGAAGTGAAGGATTGTATCTGTAGGAGCATGAATTAGGCTGTGCGTGTTTGTCATCTGGAGACTGGCAGCTGATAACTCCTGGAGGTGCTTGCCACCTCGCATACAGAAACGGCTGTGTTAGAGGAGTCTGTGGAGCCTGTTCCCGGGGAGGGCTTGCATAGCAGAGCTAGTGATTGCAGCAGCACATCAGAGCTGAGTCTCTTGCTGCAAGCCTTTTTTTTTGTTGGCCCGCCTGAGGAAATTGTTACCGATCCTGTACTGTGTGTCATGTGCGCTACTTCCAAATGCTAAATGTGGCTGTCTTGCTAAAAATCGGGTTGCGTTCTTTCTCCTTTCCTTCCTTTCTTCCGAACTCTGCTAGTTAGATCTCCTCCCTTTCTGTCCCTTTTGGTCTCAAAGAAGCCATTTGGACCTGGTCTCTGTCTAGTAGCTCGGAGTCCAGAGGATCTGTTTCATATCAGTTTGCCAAATTCACTGCAGCTTCTCAGAAGTTCTGATGACCTCTGGTAGGTTGTACTT